>NC_132794.1:83718855-86218855 GCF_048418805.1 Vulpes vulpes
GAAAGGTGGTTAAAGTACTACTTTATACTCCTGCTAACAGCATATGATGAGACCTGTTTGTCAGCACTAGGTATTATGATTCCTAACCTTTTGGTTGGGTGAGTGTGTGTATGAACTTCAGAAGTAATAGATGATTTTTTTTTAATGCAATATACAGAAATATTGTCAGTGTAGCTCCCCCATTTCCTCCTTGCCCACTAATGGATGAAAAAGAAAAGAAAAACCCAGGATCTCACTTTAATTTGCATTTTTTAATATATATGTTGTAATATTTTTTCCACTTTTTATTTGCCTTATAACTTTGTTTAATGTTATAATGTTACTGCCTGACATTTTTTTCCAAATTAATATTGCTTCTGCCCTCAATGTCCTACTCTAAGATGTTTTACTCCAAGTATAAAAATACTCACTTATATTTTCTTTTTAGTATTTTTAAGGTATGATTTTTTTTTAGCCCTAAATCTTTAACCCATTAGAGATTATTTTGTTCTAAGATACAAAAGTACATGTTTTCTTCCTTTCCTGTGATAATTTAAATGATCTATAAAATAGAATTTCAGACTGGAAAATTATTTTAGTTATCTTCTAGTCCATCTTTTTTCTCTTTAGAACTGAAAAAAAAAAAATCTGAGGCCCCTTCCCCCCCACTTTAGATAACTAGTTAAGGGCAGAACCATGGTTAGGTCTCTGACCTTTATTTTCCTAATCTAAAGCCTTACCACTATCCTGTGGCCTTGGTTGTAGAACATGCCATCTTTCATCTATTTTGTATACCATTATATTGTTTAAAACATATTTATTCACATTTATATACATTTTGCCTATTTATATGAATATGTGTGTGTGTATAAAATGTTCCCTCCACCTCAAATTTTTTTTTGTCTCACAAAAATTTTTAACAAAGTCCTCTGGTTTTCTTTACTACCATGGAGATTTACTCTATAATCTACCAAACTATAAAAGAACTTTACTTTGAGGTAAGATGCCTCTCTTAAAGCTTGGTCCTGCCTTCTCAATAGGAGTTAATCACTCTTTCCTTCTCTCTTTTTAGAGGGTATCCCATTAGGTAATTCAGAGGCAGACAGACAGTTGCTGGAAGCTGCAAAGGCTGGCGATGTAGAAACTGTAAAAGTAAGATACAATCTTATGCTTCCCTTAACTTTGGGTTTTTATTTTCCGTGTTTAATGAATCTGTACTGTTGTAATGAAGAACCTACTTATATTTTGTGCCTTGTTTTAAAAGGTAAATAATGATCATCTAGTTCTTTGCAAGTAAGAATCATTGTTCGGTGAAAGAAACTTTTTAGTTTCACATGCATCTCAGTAAATACCTCAAAATCACAAATTTAAGTAAAGTGCATGTTTATGGAAATTTTGTTTAAAGAACCTGTTCATTTGTCCCTTTGAAAGAATAAGATATCAAACTATTGCCCATTGTTTGCATATGACACATACAGCAGGAAGGGGAAACAGAACTAAACAGTGTGCCACTTTGTCAATGTCATTCTTCTGGTTTCATTTCTTTACCCTCTACCACTGTGATGCCACTTTTCAGAGCCACTGTTACCTGATAATCTTCAGTTCATTTAGCCAACTTCATTTCTTATATGGCCCATCTCCTGTGGTTGGCCTCCATAGAATAACCCTTCCTCAGATTTTGCTTTACTTTTTGCCATAGAGTCATATGTAATGTCTTAATGCCTATACCAGATAGTTCTTTAACAAAACTCCAGTTGTATATCCCAGTAAATAACTCAGAAGCCTAACACTTTGAAAGAACAAGACTACTTTTCATCTAATATAGATTAAAATTAATTCAGCATGTTTTAGGAATGAAATAATTCTTCAGTAATGCAATGGGTTTGGGAGTTTTTCCCCACTTTAGAAAGAAAAAAAAAATTGACGATAATATTATTTTTATTCCCAAAGCTAGCAGGGAGAAAAAGCTTTGTTATATTCCCCCACCCCTCCCATTCTTGCCCCTAGACTTTTCAAAAACAATGCTAGTCCTCTTTGAGGGAACGATGACATGTAGTAAGTTTTATAAAAATATAAATTTATTGATATTGTGTTGGAAGTAGCTACATGAAGCAGTTTCATTGTGTTTCTATTTGGTGTCTCAATCCTGAACAGACCCACCACACAAAGTCAATTTTAGATTTTCTGAGAACAAAATATGTTGGTCTCATCTGAACTTGAGCTCTGTGGAAACTTACTCATTGTCATTTTAAATAAGGAGATTTCTGGAAATTGATTTAAAAATCCATCCGGGGGATCCCTGGGTGGCTCAGCAGTTTGGCACCTGCCTTTGGCCCAGGGCGCGATCCTGGAGTCCCGGGATTGAGTCCCGCGTCGGGCTCCAAGCGTGGATCCTGCTTCTCCCTCTGCCTGTGTCTCTGTGCCTCTCTCTCTCTGTCTGTCTCTCTCTCTCTGTCTATCATGAATTAAAAAAAAAAAAAAAATCCATCTGTACACAGGGGGCTTGGTGTGAATTATTGGGACAATAACATCTGTGTGTTACCCAATAAATATTTAATTATGTGATCATCAGACTAGATACTTCTTACTAAGCATTAAAAAACTTGTCTCTGGGCAGCCCAGGTGGCTCAGCAGTTTGGCGCCACCTTCAGCCCAGGGCCTGATCCTGGAAACCCGGGATCGAGTCCCAAGTCAGGCTCCCTGGGTGGGGCCTGCTTCTCCCTCTGCCTGTGTCTCTGTCTCTGTCTCTGTCTCTCTCTCTCTCTCTCTCTCTCTCTCTGTCTCTCATGAATAAATAAATAAATAAATATTTTTTAAAAAACTTGTCTCAGAGTACACAAAACTAAACAAAAACAGAGAATAAAGTAGCTGGTGAAAACTACCCAATGTAGCAGCACCTGGCATGTGTATTAAAAATAACTCATTCCTAGAGTCCAGCTTTAAAGCCATGAAATATGTCTCAAATGGGACCCTGAAATACTGTCTCAAGTGAAACAGCCATTTGGTTGGGGAGCATTAAAAAGCTTTATCAGTCCTGTAATTAAACCCCTTGAGGCTAAACCCAGAGATAGCTCCTTCCTTTGATTTGTTAGGCTTAGATTATCCCTAGGAGATAGGATAGAATACTAAAAAGTAAGAGTTTTTACTAGAATTCATAGTCTTTTAACTTTTTTTGAGCACCATAATTTGTGTTGCTTTTCTTCCCCCAAACATTTGTACTTTTCATACAAGCATGAATAAAAGTGTTATTCTTAAAGCTTTTCTCAGCTAGACTTCCTCATCTAAACCAAAGAATACAAAAAAGTATTTGACTATTTTCCTAATTTTCCCAAGGATCATAAATGTAGTCCCTTAACTAGAAGCATCACCTAGAAATTCTTAGAAATGCAAGTTCTCCCAAAAAAAGAAAAAAAAGGAAATGCAAGTGCTCAGGCCCCACCACTGCATTAGAAAATCTGGAGGTAGGACCCAGGGCACATGAAAATTTGAGAACCACTGGTTTAGAGCAGAACTTCTTAAACTTTAATATGCTTATAGATCATCTGTGTCTTGTTAAAATACAGATTCTGACTCAGGAGTGGGGGTCTGAGATTCTGCGTTTTTAACAAACCCCAGGTGATGCCGGTGCTCCTGTGATTCTAGTGTACCTCCACAAAATGGAAGTTAGGATTGCTGATAATTGGTACTTTAGATTACCTTTATGTAAATAGTAATGATAATGATAAAATTTATCCACAAGCTTTAGCAAAAGATGATACAGGCATAGATGAGAGGACCAGAGGGATTCCCAATAAATGACAAGGTGAAATAAGAATAGTTTCTGAGAATACTGATTTAATGAGATAAGAAATTAAATCAAACATTTGAAATTTCTACTAAATGAATTTCTACTAAAGAAATCAGAATATGGGCAGCCCTGGTGGCTTAGCGGTTTAGCGCCGCCTTCAGCCCAGGGTGTGATCCTGGAGACCCAGGATCGAGTCCCACATCAGGCTCCCAGCATGGAGCCTGCTTCTCTCTCTCTGTATCTCTAATAAATAAAAAATATTTTTTAAAAAAATCAGAATATGTAGCATCATGTGTATACTGTGTTCCATCCTGCAGAAACTGTGTACTGTTCAGAGTGTCAACTGCAGAGACATTGAAGGGCGTCAGTCTACACCACTCCATTTTGCAGCTGGCTATAATAGGGTATCTGTGGTGGAGTATCTGCTGCAACATGGAGCTGACGTGCATGCTAAAGATAAAGGGCAAGTATCAACAATTGTCACGGCCTCTTTTATCTGACTTTTTTAGGAAAATCTGAAAACATTTTTTAAAATATTTTTATGATGGTTTTCGCTCTTTTTCAGAGATGTCTGTTACCCTCCACTGGCTTAAATGTAGCTTCTTAATTTCAGTTAATATTTCATGATGGTTAGCATTTATATAAAGACTTATCTGCATAATGTTTTATAATCTTACAGTGACTAAGGAGATTGATTTTTTAATATGATAAATTTTTCCATTTGTATTGAGGATATTTGAATTCTTCCAGTTTATCTTAAAATTCTTTTTCTTTAAAAATATACAATTTTGGGGGTGCCTGGGTGGCTTAGTTGCTTAAGCATCTGACTCTTGGTTTCAGCTCAGGTCATGATCTTGGGGTCATGGGATCAAGCCCTGCATGGAGTCTACTTGAGATTGTCTCCCTCCCCTTTGCCCCACTCTTGTGTGCAAATAAATAAATAAATAAATAAATAAATAAATAAATAATAAAATAACTTTAAAATACACACACACAGACACAATTCTCAATTCTGGATAAAGTCTATAGGTGTTTGTTATATTCTCTACAATTTAAAATACTTTTAAAATTTCCTCCCCATACCCTCTAAAAATAATTCCATTTCTGCTTTTGATAAATTTAGGTTCTACAAAATATAAGCAGTGTAGTCCCCTGTGCAGTTCAAGAAATTTATCAGCTGTATGCAATTATGTAAATTAAACATCTTTGCATTGCATTGCTTATGTAGTTTTTCATTTCAGAGGCCTTGTACCTTTGCACAATGCTTGTTCTTATGGACATTATGAAGTTGCAGAACTTCTTGTTAAGCATGGAGCAGTAGTTAATGTGGCTGATTTATGGAAATTTACACCTTTACATGAAGCTGCAGCAAAAGGAAAATATGAAATTTGCAAACTCCTGCTCCAGGTATATTTAAGTACTTATTGTGGACCTATACATAGATGTTTACATTTCTAATAACTTTCAATAGAAACTTAAGCTAGTAAAGGAGTATGAAGTGAAGCTAATTCTCTTAGATTTCAGAATAAATGTCATGAATATTATATCTTAATCTGTGAGAATGTTTACCACACAGATTTATTATTGTGTTGTCAGTTATCATCAAGTAACAGTCTCTAATTATTATCCTAATTTTTCCTATATAGTTCTTTAACCTCATGGATTATGGATTATGTAATTAATTTATAAGCCAGATTTATTTGGCACTAGCAAAATTGTGATAGTTCTGGTATAATACAGGTACTAGTGTAGATATTTTACAGTAAAAACAAAAATTAGGGCACTTGACTGGCTTTGTCAATAGAAGATGTGACTCTTGATCTCAGGATTGTAAATTCAAGCCCCATATTAGGTATAGTGATTACTTAATAAGAGATATGTTAAATATATATTTTATTTCAGTGTTGGGGAAAACTACAAATAACATACATGAGAGTAAATCATTTGTGAAATACTGCCTTATTTTGGATATAGTTTAAAATTTTTACTAAATTACATTATAGGGGCTCCTGGCTGGTAGAGATGCAACTCTTTTTTTTTTTTTTTAGATGCAACTCTTGATCGCAGGGTCCTAAGTTCAAGTTCCATGCCGGGTTGTGGAGCCTATTAAAAAAAAATAGCAATAATAATTAATTACAATTATAAAAGGCCAATAATATTTAACTGCCTCTGTATTCTTTTTATTATAATTTTCTGTGTACTAAATTAAACATAACAACCATGTTAACCTTTAAGGTAGAGTGTTTCTGTATAAAATAGGATTTTTGCTATAGTTTCATGGACTATTTTCTCATTTAGACTAAGGGCGAACTTAAGCCAGTTCCTCTTTGTTTTTCACATGCCCAGCATGGTGCAGACCCTACAAAGAAAAACAGGGATGGAAATACTCCTTTGGATCTTGTTAAAGATGGAGATACAGATATCCAAGATCTACTTAGGGGAGATGCAGCTTTGTTAGACGCTGCCAAGAAGGGTTGTTTAGCCAGAGTAAAGAAGCTGTCTTCTCCTGATAATGTAAATTGTCGTGATACCCAAGGCCGACATTCAACCCCTTTACATTTAGCAGGTAAGTGAATGAAGTTTAAGTTCTATTCCAATCACCATAGTTTTAAATCCTCTTTGGTGAGTGAGTTTGGGCTACAGAAACTTGAAAAATCAGTCTGTTTGAGCCAGCCTTCTTCATGGGAAGCTAAAGCTTTCCATTCTGATGATAGCTGTTAAGCACATGCAGAAAAAAAATCTTAAGATTTTCAAGAGTTACTAAACCTCTTGCCAAAGTTTTTACATTAATTCATTAGGCCTGCCATAACAAAGTACCAGAGACTGTGAGTGAATTAAACTACAGAAATTTTCTTTTCTCACAGTTCTGGAGATCAAGGCATTGGCAGCATTGGTTCCTCCTGATGCCTCTCTCCTCAGCTATAGATGGCCACCTTTTCACTGTTCCTCACGTGGCCTTTTCTCTGCACTTGCCTGGTGTCTCTCACTGTATGTCCTAATCTCCTTTTATAAAAAGGACATCAGATTGGATTAAGGCCTTCCCTAGCTGCCTCATTTTAACTTAACTATCTCTTTAAAGACCTTATCTCCAAATATAGTCATATTCTAAGGTACTGACAAAGCTTCAATACATTTTTTTAAGTTTCAGTCGTGAAATTGACACAGTGCACCTTTGTTTCTAGTACAGGTGTACAACATTTCATTTCAGCTTCTTTAGCTGCATTGAAAATGCATTCAAATCACTGAGCTTTCAGCTGATACTTCAGTGGTGTTACATTGTAGGCATAATTTGACATATATAAGATTTATCTAAGTACATATAATTTAAAAAAGAAAAAATAGAGAAAAAAAGTAATGGAAATGTTTCTGCCACTTTGTGTAGTATGGGAGATAGAAGTGTTTACCCTTGTTTTCTCTCTCATTTTATTTGTCTCATAGTGTGAATAATTGAGTGTGTTCCTAGTATTTAAAAGATAATTTGGGTTCTATGTGATTTTTCCCTTTAAATTTGCACCCCCTGTAAGTTGAGACCCCACTTTCCATGGAAAAGACTTACTCTATATGTCTTTTAGAGCCTCTTGGAAGTGATAACCACAAATGCCAACATGGTGCGAAAAGGCTTTTATACTTACACTGGCAGTCAGGAGTTTCTTGTCCATGCAAGACAGAATGTGATCTGTGTATATTTGAATTATGCTGTGTATAGTTATTTATATAAGCTTTTCTATATCTTTATGGTAGCTTACCTAGAAAACATTTGATAATTACTATTTAAACCCATGCTGTTGGGCACCTGGGTGGCTCACTTGGTTTTAGTGTCTGCCTTCAACCTAGGTCATGGTCTCAGGGTCCTAGGATCAAGCTCACATTGGACTCACTGGTCAGTGTGGAGCCTGCTTCTCCCTCTCCCTCTGCTCCTCCCCTCCTTCCTTTCCCCCTCCCCCCCTCCATGCACACTCTCGCTCTTACTCTCTCTCTCTCTCAAATAAATAAAAATTCTTTTAAAAAATAAAAATAAACCCATGTTATCTTTGTAAGTGGTAAATAGCTTTTATATACAAAACATTTCTACCTGCTTGTGCAGTATTAAACCTTGAGACCTGGAAGGAGTTTTGGATTCATTGTAACACTTACCTTATGGTAGTTCTTTGGTTTTGTTTTTCCCTCTTTGATCTTATTTAAATTTTTTGGCTTTAAATCCTTCAGTGAAAGAATAAAAAACTACAAGAAAAATAAATGTGAAAAATATTTTTTAACTGTTTTAAAGTTTTAAATGATAGCTGATTTATGTTGGCAAAGTTAAGTTCCAGATTTGCTCTCAATCTATGATTATGTGTCAAATAAAACATACTTTACCATATGACTGTTACTAAGATAGCTGACCTTTCCCAAGATGACAACTAAGAGATTATGGCATACTAATAAAATACTAAGTTTTACTTCATGACTTTAGCTGATTTTAGCTGATTTCTAGATTTTGCTTCTAGACTTGCAGAGATGTATATTCCTAAGATCTCTGTCTACAAAAAGCGTGTCTTTGCAGCCTTCTTGGAAAATGGGGTCCTGAGACACATGCTGATGTGCTGTCTCCTACTCTGCCAGCCACTTTTGTTCCTAACTTGGCTTTTATATGGTTGAATGCCTTCTACTTGTGGCCCTTGAGACCACGTACCTGAGTTCAGGAAGTTGCATATAACAATCATAAAGGCAAAGACTTTGGTAGAAGATTTTAAAAGGAAAGTTACAGCAAATCAGTCTACAACTTTTGAGAGTTTCTGGAATAAATGAGTGTCATCACTGAAACCTTCCACTTTGAGACCAGTAGGCAATTTTTTCCATAAAATAAAATCTTAATAGTCCAGTGGGGAATATCAGATTTCTATAAAATCTCTTTATTTTTTTAAAGAATGTCTGTGTTTCTTATATAGATATATACAGATACATAGATGTAATTATTTTTATATTAAGTGGAAGTAATTTTACTTCTTTTCTAAATTAGCTGGTTATAATAATTTAGAAGTTGCAGAATATTTGTTACAACATGGAGCTGATGTGAATGCCCAAGACAAAGGAGGACTTATTCCTTTACATAATGCAGCATCTTATGGGGTAAGTTCTTTCCTATTACCTTTAAAATCTCTGAAATTTTCAAAGTGCAAATCAGTATTGCAATTCAAAGGGCATTTAGCGGGCAGCCCAGGTGGCTCAGCGGTTTAGCTTCAGCCCAGGGCGTGATCCTGGAGACCTGGGATCGAGTCCCACATCAGGCTCCCTGTATGGAGCCTGCTTGTCCCTCTGCCTGTGTCTCTGCCTTTCTCTGTGTCTCTCATGAATGAATAAATAAAATCTTAAAGGGGGGGGGGCATTTAGCTTGACTTTTTCATTTTTTAGAGGAGTAAATATGAGGACTAAAGAGATTAGTGTCCAGGTCTCAATTCTGATTTTGTTGTAAGCTAGCTGTGTGACATGCAGCACATTTGTCATTCATTGTATTACCTTCTTTATCATCTCTTTATTTTCAGTAAGATAGTTTTGTTTATTTCTTGATGCCAGGAAGGAAACCCACTAGGACTCCTAGAAGTCTGTAGAGTTTCAGATGCGTGGTTCCTGAGTTTATAATGACCCTAAAATGTTATAATCAATATTGGCCAGCTTCAGTCGTATAATTGGAATAACTAAGAAAGGTTGCTGATTTGTAAATCGATGTTTAGCAGTTATAAAACTTGAATAAATGAGAAGTTATTTAAGTTGTATTCATTTATTTGGTTCCCATCCGGTATAGAATTCTTAAATTCTCAAGTTACTAAAACATCTGTAATTTTTAATCAGCTACCCATAAATTATGTTTGGGAGCAACACAGTTTTTCATTTCCAGAACAGGTTTGAAAATATGGGAAAAAAAAGGTATATAGTAAGTTTCTTCTTGGGAACTAAAATGTGGTAATATTTCAGACTATAACAGGAATATTTTCTTTTACAGCATGTAGATGTAGCAGCTTTACTAATAAAGTATAATGCATGTGTCAATGCCACGGACAAGTGGGCTTTTACACCTTTGCATGAAGCAGCCCAAAAGGGACGAACACAGCTTTGTGCTTTATTGCTGGCCCATGGAGCTGACCCTACTCTTAAAAATCAGGAAGGACAAACGCCTTTAGATTTAGTTTCAGTAAGTGATGGACTCTTTGAAAAATCTCATTGCTTTCTGACTTTTTAAAGTTCACTTGGTAGATACAAAATGTCTTCATGGTAAATGTGGCAAAATCTATTTTAGCCCAGTCTAAATGTAGGACTTCTTTGGTGTTAAAATATAATATGTAAATAATAAGGTTATCAATCAGTTATTGTATCTGGGGTGCTTTTAGAAATAGGAAAAAGAAGTGTATGGTATAACTGCTTATGTTATTAGTTGGGAAACAAAACAGGCGCAGGCCCTCAGTGAAAGCTATTATGGTGTGTACTATGCAGAGTTGTAGAGGACATATGATGAACTTTCCTAGTCAGGGACATTGCTCTCAAAGTGCAGCCATAAAGCCGGCTTCTAGTAGGGATTCCCTTCCCTCCCAGACTGCCTCTTCCCAAAGTTCCTGTTCTCACTTATCTCACCAAAAGTATTTGTGAAACAAGCTTGTTCCTCCAGTTTTCTATGAAGTTTGTTTGGTTTTGGTTTTTTCCTTCTCCCAAGGGAACTCATGTAGGCATCTCCAATGTAGCCTGTGCCTTGGCCACTGTGACATAGGTGTCTCTCTTGCCTTTACGACTGTGAAATTGACCAGGGCATTGGAGGAAAAGGGAGAAGAAATTCTTGTTCAGATGGGAAGGAAGGGAAGTGTCTTCTACATATTGCTTTCTCCTGAGAGAGATTCCACTGTTACAGATTACACTGAGAAGCTGATTTAGTTCAGCTGCATTGGGGGTTATTTTTTTTTTTTTTTTTTTTTTTTTTTTTTGCATTAGGGGTTAAATAGATTTTTCTCAGCAGGCTGACAACCCAACAGTATTTGCAATATTTCTTCAGGGAAATGTCTTTCTAGTTCCAAAATACTTTGGAAGTATACTTTTCTAATTCATTCCACCCATTTGTTCATCCACCAGACATAATTGACATGAAACAAAGGGCTCTAGAAAACAGGTGTGGGCTTTAGGGTCAAACAGACCTGCCTTAGAATTCCAACTCTGCCACTTAGAGTTGCACAGTCTTTCACCTTGCCTAGTCATCTACAAATGGGGGTAAAATATGTCTGGTTAAGGGGCACCTGGCTGACTGTCAGAAAAGCATGTTACTCTTGATCTTGGGCTTGTGAGTTAGGGCTCCACACTGGGTGTAGAGATTACTTAAAAATAAAATCTTTAAGATACATACACGTGTGTATGTATATGTCTGGTTAATATGAAATTTAAATGAGGTAATGTACTTGAAGTCCCAGGCATGATAGCAAATACATAAAAAGCACCCAACAGATCGTGCTATTATTTTAAAATGTTACCTACAAACTGTGAGTGCTGTGGAAGTCCTCAGACTCGGGTAGGAAAAAGGTAAGGATTAGAAGAGACTGTATCAATGACTAGTCATGAAAACAAGTACTGATTTACTTCTTGCTGACTATTAATTAGTTAGGGTCTTAATTGAGCATTGTGAAAAAAAAATAGTATATATCACTAATTAAACAAATTAATATACTAGTAAATTTGGGGATTTTTTTTTCCATGCTAGCTGATTTGATTAAAATGATGATCTCACTCCCTTCCCCCATTCAATTTTAAGGAGCAAATATATCACTGAATATTTTCCAAGAAATATAAACAAGTCATTGTTTACTAAAGTTCCATGTAGATTGAATTACTTCTTCCAGAATAATTGCATTAGTGTTAAAATTTTCTTACCTTTTAAAATTGATATTACTATAGCTCATTTCAGTGTTTTTCAGAATATCATAGTATCAAAGTTAGGGGTTTTTTTTATGCTTTGCTACATTTAACAGGGTTTTTTTTTTTTTTTTAATTTTCTGTGTCTTTGAACAGATTTTCTGAATTATTTTATATTTAGTAACAGTTTGACCGGATATCACTTGTTTTACTTTTGAAAATAATCATTTTTATATAATATGCAACTCTAGTGCAAATCTGAGTTTTTGTCATATTTTTAAATGCATTCTGTTGGGTATAGGAGAATTTTAAAACTTGGCTTATCACAGATTTAATTTCTCTCTGACCCACACCAGGCAGATGATGTTAGCGCTCTCTTGACAGCAGCCATGCCCCCTTCTGCTCTGCCTTCATGTTATAAACCTCAAGTGCTCAATGGCGTGAGAAGCCCAGGAGCTACCGGCGATGCTCTGTCTTCAGGTCCATCCAGCCCATCAAGTCTTTCTGCAGCCAGCAGTCTTGACAACTTATCTGGGAGTTTTTCTGAACTGTCTTCAGTAGTTAGTTCAAGTGGAACAGAGGGTGCCTCTAGTTTGGAGAAAAAGGAGGGTGAGACATTCTGCAAAAATAACTTTCTGTCTTGTAATATAGCCACAGATTTGTCATTTAGAATTATAACAAGTCATTTTTTAACCTTAAATACAACTGTTAGTACCAGTTTAATTAGCATAGCCTTTAAGTTTTAGTCTATTGTTGTTTTCTTTATGTTATTAGTCCCTAATGAAACTTTCTCCTTCCAAGTTGAGGCTTGATGAGTCTTACGCTGCTAACCTACTCTTTAGATGTAAATATGCTTTTTGAAGGGTTTAAAAGTCTTGTGGTTGAGTAGTTATGCTTTATTTATCTCTTCTGGTGTATTTTTACAGTTATGAAATACCTTTACTCCATGTCAGAATATCCAATTATGAAGATAGAGGTTTTTTTTAAGGAAAGGAAAAAGATACACATACTTACAGTCTCTATAAAACTGTTCTCTCTACCTCATACCTGTCCAAATTCATCTCACCTTAAGTGGCATTGTGGAACTTGTTTACATAAACTTTTTTGTGAAGTCACTTACATTCTCAAAGATAAGGAACTTTTTTTTTTTTTTTTTTTTGGTGAAAATAAAGTTGACATCTTAGTTTCAGTATGGAAACTTATTATAAACACACAGTTAAAAATAATATTTTTTTTAATGCTAAGATTTTTTTTTAACCTGAGAGTGCCCCCATTGGCTGTTTATTCTAATGATGTTAATTTTGTAGCTTTCTCTTTTTGCAATTTTTGTTGGTATGTTCAGTATTGTATCCCAAGTGACAGTATTTTGATTCATCTTTACATTCTTCATGAGTATAGTAATTCCACAAAACTTTGTTGTTATAATGTTGATATACGTTATTCTGTTCTGGATTTTTTTTTTCCAGTTCCAGCAGTAGATTTTAGCATAACTCAGTTTGTAAGGAATCTTGGGCTTGAGCACCTGATGGATATATTTGAGAGAGAACAGGTGAGTAGATGAATTGATTTTGCTTGGTTTGATTTTCTGTAAGACCTCAAGGAAAAATTAATGCCTTGAACTGTTCAACCTGCTCGCAGAGAGAGGAGAATGTTTTGTTTTGTTTTGTTTTTTTAAAAAAAAAAAAAAGACTGAAAAATCAGTCACTCTTTTAGTTTGGCTTGATCTTGGAATTTCTGTTCTGTTTATTAGCACATAAAAATCGATTCTCATGCAATAAAAAAATACATGGAAACGTGAAAATACACATTCTTTTCAAGTGCACACGAGACATTCTCTAAAATAGACAATACCGTAAATCACTGATCAGGCTTCTGCAAATACAAAAAGATTGAGATTATACCATGCATATTTTCTGACCACAATGCTATGAAACTTGAAGTCAACCACAGGAAAAAGTTTGGAAAAACTATAAATACATGGAGGTTAAATAGCTTGCTATCAAATAATGAATGGGTCAACAGGAAATCAAAGAAGAATTTTAAAAATACGTAGAACAATAGACTCTCATGTAGTAATAGTAAAATAACTTTCTGAAATGGAAAGCTTAGCTTATTTTTATTTAGCTCGTAAAGCTCTGTTTGTTCGGGTCAGTCATGTCTTACCTGCTCTAAGTCTGACACTTCACTAGCTGCTATGGGAAGATATGCCAAGCATATATCTAGGCTTTTCGGGAAGATATGCCAAGCATATATCTAGGCTTTTCTAGAACAGTCCCAGTTTAAAGTATGCTGTCAGAATACATTTACTGATTTTGGGGGGACTAAGAAAATATAGTTACTGTAGACCTGCATCCCTAAAGAACTTTTGGTCTACTTGTGGAGCTCTAACAATATATAAAGAACTAGGTATTGGGTATAGATTTTAGAAATTCAAAGGAAAAAAGGTAACCTGCTGGACTATTCAGCGAAAGCTTCATGGAAGATGTATAAATAAAACAGGATTTTTGAGTGTCTTCAGTTTTCACAAAATGGGAATAACGTATTTGACGGTAAAGGAATAGTTTGAATCCTGAGGCAGAAGTACCAGTTAGCATAGTCTGGAGTCTGGAGAAACCAGTGAAGCATTGTATAAATGGATTGATTACGGTAGAGTGATGGTGGATAACACAAAATAGAGTGTCTGAATGTGGTTAATTTGTAAATGGATTTTTGTTTTACGGTTTAATTCAGCTCAGGTTCTTATGCTAAATGAAAGTAATTATTTTTTGTAGTTCATACCTAAAATTTAATTAGCTGCAACTTTTTGGGTTCAGTTTAACAACTGGTTTGCTTTCATTTCTAAGCTGTTCAAAAAAATCTGAAGTAAATGTGTGATTCTAATACATTATAAAAACACCAGTATATGAATGTCTACCAAATGTAAGCCTTCTAAACAGTTTCATCCTTTTTTGTAAGATCACTTTGGATGTATTAGTGGAGATGGGGCACAAGGAGCTGAAGGAGATTGGAATCAACGCTTATGGACATAGACACAAACTAATTAAAGGAGTTGAGAGACTTATCTCTGGACAACAAGGTACTTCATTTTAAATAAGTGGTATCATCAGTTTAACAGTTGGCATAAAGGCAACTTGCTAAATGATAATTTAAAAATCTATAAGAGCAAGTCCATTTAATGGGAAAAATGCTAATTAGGATTCAAGAAACTTGGTATCAAGTTGTAACACTGCTACTGTTAAGTTTCCTGAGCTTCTGCTGGTAATTGTGTACCTGAATAAAATTTCTGGGCCATTCAGAAGTTTGGTGATTGCTTTTGCTCTGATGTTATTTCTCTTACTTCTATTCAGTTATTTTTGAAGTTATTCTAGCTCTAAAATTTTATGATTCTAAAAGATCAGATACTTGAATATCTCCTATCTTATGGTAATATAATAGGCAATGCCTAGGCATTCAGGCCTGCCCATAAAATAATGTTGTAAACTTCTCTTTTGTTGTAAATGGCTCAACTCTAAATACTTACAATGAAAGTATTGGGAAACAGTGTTGTAACTGAGGAAATTTTGCAAAATAGCATTGAATAATATCTATTTCTTCTGAATGTTAGAACTTTTAAAAAATGCAAATTGCATTTGTTCAACAGATGTTAACATTTCCTAGGTACCAAGTCCTGGGTGTGAAAAGGTGAATTATTCTAAGTATCAAAATCACATTGTTAAACTGAGGGCATGATTTTCCCTGCCTGGAATCAAACATGTCATGTCATTGAAGTCCTGGCTATATATCTGGAGTTTAAGAAAAACCTAAACTAGCAAAAATGAAGACATTTTCAGAGACAGATGTATGAAGGCAGGATGGGGTCCATTTCAAAAAAAAAAAAATATCTCTAGAAATTAGGTGATTGGAGCTAAGGAATACTTTAAATGGGAATTCTGGAATGGACCAGGATCAATTGAAGGTAGATACGCTTTACTTGCCTGGTAGAGTCTAGGACAAAATGTTTAAAACGTGAGGTAGTCTGGAATATGTCTTATAGATGACAAAATATATAAGATAAAAAGGAAAGAAACCCCATTGGCCCCATGGAATGTTAGTATACAATATAAAAAGCATCAAAAATGAAGAAAAACTAGAACCTTCAGTTGTGGATCATGACTCTACTAGAATAATAGATCTGGTAGGATAGAAATGTCTTTTTTTTTTTTTTCTTAAGATTTTATTTATTTATGAGAGACACAGAGAGATAGAGAGAGGCAGACACAAGCAGAGGGAGAAGCAGGGTCCATGCAGGGACCCCGATGCGGGACTTGATCCTAGGACTCCAGGATCATGCCCTAAGCCAAAGGCAGACACTCAACCCCTGAGCCACCCAGGCGTCCCTAGGATAGAAATTTCAATGGAATACTGGAATAACAAGGACCATTTAGAAAGAGGCAGGTTAAAAAGGAAATCAGGTTGGGCAGCCTGGGTGGCTCAGCAGTTTAGTGCTGCCTTCAGCCCAGGGCGTGATCCTGGAAACCCAGGAACCAGTCCTACGTTGGGCTCCCTGCGTGGAACCTGCTTCTCCCTCTGCCTGTGACTCTGCCTCTCTCTCCCTCTCTGTGTCTCTCATGAATAAAAAAAATATTTAAAAAAAAAAGTAAATCAGGCAATGTTTGTTCATTAAACATACAGTGTCTGGGATACAGTTATTAAAACTGTATTGAAAGGCTCAGGAAACATTGGCAGAAACAGATACATTACCACCAGATGGCAGAGATACGTAACTCCATGCCACCTCTGGTCAGGAGTCATTTTGCTTATCCAGCTGCAATTTGTAAAGGAACATTCATTCCTTCATGGAGGAGAATTGTTACGAGACAGAATGACTGCTCTAGCACATCAGGGTCACTTGCCTACATAAAATTAACCTTTCTTGTCTTCATTTGAAGCCAGGATTCTATATCTGTGTTATACCTAATTTGTAAAGTGGATCTAGTGGAAGTCTTCTAACAGTCTCTCATTTTGCTGGCTTAGCCCTAGCTATCATTCAGTGCATCAAGTCAGTAGATTACTTGTCCTCCATCTCTGAGCACAGATAAAACATCTTGGGATGGTACACAGATGCTTTAGTCAAGCATGTGTTATAGTCTTTATTAAGTCTTTAGTCTCTGAAATATTCCCCTTTGTAAGTCTCCATACTTCTGTAAGTACTGTAATCGAGTCATACCTATAAGTTTGTTTAAGTTAAGCATGTTGATAGCAGTCGTGTTATTCAGACCAAAACTCAGAACTAGGTTAGTGCTTTTACATTCCAGAGGCAAGCTGCCATGCACTGACCCAACAATAATGGATTTCATCCCTACCTGGAAAAATAGCAGAGACTCAGAAATCTTGTAGAGACTGAAGGAGAGGTTACAGGTATACCAAAGAAATTAGAAAATTCTGTCAAAGATTCCATTTCAAAAGCTTTTGTGAGAGTAAAGGTACAAAATACAGTTATCTTGACCATTGATATTCAGAAAATACAATATTCATTGCTGAATTAAAGACTATAATGGGTTAGAATAAGCATTCATTAGTTAGTAACCTTTATGGAATACTCATTCTGGGATGATTCAAAATACCTGAGGCGGGCAGCCCTGGTGGCTCAGTGGTTTAGCGCTGCCTTCAGCCCGGGCATGATCCTGGAGACCCCGGATCGAGTCCCGTGTCGGGCTCCCTGCATGAGCCTGCTCCTCCCTCTGCCTGTGTTTCTGCCTCTCTCTCTGTGTCTCTCATGAGTGAATAAATAAAATCTTAAAAAAAAAAAATTACCTGAGGCTATACAAGTTTCTGTCATAATCCTTCCTCATATGTACAAAAATTAAAGTGACTAGATGCTGAGAGGGCTGTATCATTAGTGAAGGAAATGTGAAGAAGAAATGTGTGACAAACTCCTTAAGGATAAGAGATAAAGAATAAAAACATCTTCTGAAATATTAGAACTTGTCAGGTTAAAATTAGTAGTCTAAATGCAGTGTTCTGGTTTGGATCCTAGAACAGAAAAAGGACATTAGTGGGAAAAACTAGTGAAATCCAAAATAGTCTGTAATTTAATAAGTGTGATATATGTACTGTGGCTCTATATAAAATGGTAACATTGGAGGAGCATTAACGTTCTTAATGGTGATGTTAGGAGGTTGACTGAAAGGTACACAGGAACTCTCTGTATGATCTCAGCCTTCCTGAAAATCCAAATTAGTCCAAAATCAAAAGTTTTTAAAAATCAGTAGTAAGCATCAGATAAATCAAGTGGCTGTTTTTGATTGGTGTTAATCAGAGGGGTTTTTTGCCATGTTTTTTTTAACCTTCAAATTTCATTTGCTAGGTCTTAACCCATACTTAACTTTGAACACCTCTGGAAGTGGGACAATTCTCATAGATCTATCTCCTGATGATAAAGAGTTTCAGTCTGTGGAGGAAGAGGTATGTTCATATACCTTAAATTAATGTTCGGTTTAGTAGCTAAACTTCCTAGACGTTTCCAGATCTTTTTTTTTTTTTTCCCCCGCCCCTTTTTTTTTTTTCCCCCGCCCTCGTTTCCAGATCTTAAAAATGTAATAGGGTTTTTTAATTGTCCCTAACTCTTTACCACCTAGAAAACCTTCAAAATCAGCATTGAAGGTACACTCCCTCAATAAACTTTAATTCCAGTAACTTGGTTCAGTACTACAGTTAATACTAACCCAGAATTCTGTTGGAGAAGAGTTTACTGTCATGGGGCAGGTGGGGGGAGGGGAGTGCCAATATTTCCCTCCCTTCATGAAAGCAATTACGAAGCCCAGTACCTCACACAAGACCCAGAATATGTGGATTCTACTTATCCAGGAAAGTTTTCTTCCAGCTTGCTTTCCACAAAACTCTTGAATCCACTGAAATCTTTGAATAGTGCCTTACACTTTGAAGAACACATAACCTATATGTGTGAGGAACACAGAGATAAAAAGTTGAGTAGGACTGAGTTCTAAAATTTAAGAAACTCCAGCTCTTAATGAAATATAAATTGTGCTTTATTAGGGCAGCATGAATGGGAACAAATAAATGATTGGGGTTTTTTTAGCTTTTAGGTGATTAACTTTATATGTTTAACTCACCTGTGCATCTGTTTCTTCTTTCTTCCTTTAGTTTGCATTAAATAATTTTCACCTATAAATATTATTTTCAGATTGCTAGCTAATTAGCTAATAGCTATCTCTAGAAAATAGTACTTGTGAACTTACAGAACTCATATTCCTTAAACAACAAAAATATTAAAATCTCATTTTGTATTCTCAAAAATACAATCATAAGAGTCAAAAAGCATGTTCCCCATATCAGAAAAAAAACAAAAGTTAATACACATATATTTGACATATTTTTCCATCAGATGCAAAGTACAGTCCGAGAGCACAGAGATGGAGGTCATGCAGGTGGAATCTTCAACAGATACAATATTCTCAAGGTAATAAGATAGTGAAAATAAAGTTTTCTGAGACCATAGTTTTTTCAAGCCTGAAACAATAATTAACTTTCATAAGAATACAATGATCTGTCTAACCTATTAAGTCTTTGACATAGCATCAGGGGATATTTGGGGGACAATTGTATACTTGGAAGGTTAAGATTCTCAAAATCAGGATGCCTGGGTGGCTCAGATGGTTAAGCATCTGCCTTCGGCTCAGGTCATAATCTCCAAGTCCTGGAATCGAGCCACACATCAGGCTCCCAGCTCAGTGGGGTGTCTGCTTCTCCTTCTCCCTCTCCTCTGCCTCTCCCCCTGCTTGTGCTCTGTCTCTCTCAAATGAATAAATAAAAATCTTTTTAAAAATTAAAAAAAAAAAAGATTCTCAAAAATCCTTGTACTGTTTTTTGGTTTTTTGTTTTTTGTTTTTGTTTTTTTTGTTTTTTGTTTTTTGTTTGCTTTTGAGGGGAGGTGCTGTTTTCATAATGAATAATTCAGCCCTTGCTGAACATATTCAAGTTTAGAGGTTATGCTTTATCTTTGAATAATGATAAATGATAAATCCTGTAGGTTTAGGCCTTTAAATATATAAACGACTATTAAGGTACTCTGTTAAAGTGCTCGCTTTGACAGCACATATACTAAGGTACGCTGTTATAACAAAGTTGAATTTTTTTGTGGCTCAAGAAAGGCCTCCATCTTTATATTTACACCATGCTTTCTTTTTTCTTTTTCTTTTCTTTTTTTTTTTTTTTTTTTTTGTCTTGTCTTGCTCCTAACTCCAGGTTTCTGTGAGTACCCATCCATATCATGTTTTTTAAAATTTTAGGAGTACTCCCTCTATATCTTCATCTTTGCCAAAAACAGTCTTTAAAAAAATATTTTTTAAGTCATTCAAATGAGAGTCCTAGGGATCCCTGGGTGGCTCAGCCGTTTAGCACCTGCCTTCGGCCCAGGGCGTGATCCTGGAGTCCCGGGATCAGGTCCTGCAACGGGCTCCCTGCGTGGAGCCTGCTTCTCACTCTGCCTGTGTCTGCTTCTCTCTCTGTGTGTCATTCATGAATAAATAAATAAAACCTTTTAAAAAAAGAGAGAAAGTCCTGTTCTTTTTCTTGAACCCAGGTTTTCTTTTCTGGGTCTTTTCCAACTTTGCTGTGTTTTTCTTGAGAACTACAGCAAGCAAAATGCACACTCTACTTGAGATGCATAAATATTTTTGTTAACTACATTCTTAATAATTCTAAGATAAGATGGTTAGAATTAAACTGTGGCAAGTGGGGCAGCCCAGATGGCTCAGCGGTTTAGCGCTGCCTTCGGCCCAGGGCCTGATCCTGGAGACCCAGGATCGAGTCCCACATCGGGCTCCCTGCATGGAGCCTGCTTCTCCCTCTGCTTGTGTCTCGGCCTCTCTCTCTCTCTCTCTCTCTCTCTGTGTCTCATGAGTAAATAAATAAAATCCTAAAAAAAAAAAAAAAAGTATGGCAAGTATCTTTATAATACTTGAATTTTAAACTCAAAAGTGAACGGTATCAGGGTGCCTGTATGTCTCAGTTGGTTAAGCTTCTGCCTTGGTCTCAGATCATATCCTGGGGTCCCGGGATGGAGCCCCTCTTCCTATTGCAGGGAGCCTGCTTCTTCCTCTCCCTTGCTTGTGCTTTCTCTCTCTCATTCTTTCTCAAATAAATAAAATCTTTAAAAAGAAAAAAAAGGAAATCCACTTAAAAAATCAACAATATCAAATCTTTCATCTGTTTTATATTACTATTTCAGAACAACTATTATGTATAATATTAGATACCATATTTTAGAGTTACTGAATACTAAAACTATTCATCGAGATGGTTATATTCATACTATTAGATGATTTAAAATAAAAGCACACATTATTCAGATAAAGGAATCCTACTTTTGGAAGCTTCTTTTTATTTGTATCATAGTATGACAAGAATCACATCTTGAGATTTCCATTCATGAACACTTATAATTAGAGGCAAATTTCAATCAAGTCTACATTATCTGCAAGCAGTAACAAAGTGTATGGAGGTTTGTTAAGGGTGAGGGCAGGAGAGAATATGTTTTTGATTTTCAAAATAGTTTAAAATTAAGAAAAGCACTTTTTGGGCAGCCCTGGTGGCTCAGTGGTTTAGCGCTGCCGTCAACCCAGGGCATGATCCTGGAGACCCAGGATCGAGTCCCACGTCGGGTTCTCTGCATGGAGCCTGCTTCTCCCTCTGCCTGTGTCTCTGCCTCTCTGTCTCTCACGAATAAATAAATAAAATCTTAAAAAAAAAAAAAAAAAAAAAACGAAAAGCACTTTTCTCTGTAAAGATTTTAATGCAATATTTAATTTTTCAATGATAGGGATCCCTGGGTGGCGCAGCGGTTTGGCGCCTGCCTTTGGCCCAGGGCGCGATCCTGGAGACCCGGGATCGAATCCCACATCGGGCTCCCGGTGCATGGAGCCTGCTTCTCCCTCTGCCTGTGTCTCTGCCTCTCTCTCTCTCTCTCTCTCTCTCTGTGACTATCATAAATAAATTAAAAAAAAAATTTTTTTTTTCAATGATAAAACTTTTTTTTTTTTTTAACATAAATGAGATCTCTGTCAGTTGAGTTCCTTGATTACATCTGTGGCAGTATTTTCAGTTTTTTTCAGGCAAGACTAAAACCACTCCCTCCGATGTGCTCTGGGACCAGCAGGGGGCTGTAACACCTTTAAACACAGCCAAGAAACAGCTCTAGGATTGTGAATTTTGATCCTAGGAATACTCCAAATGATACCAACATCCATCTTTAACTCTTCTCAAGACAAAAACTTTAGGAATTGGAGGCTTAGGGAAGGGTAGAGGTAGTAGTAGTGTGTCTCTTTGTGTATGTGTTAGAATGGTGTTTTTTGGTGTGGCCTTTTCTAATATTTTTAATTAAAAATAAAGATGATACTTTGAGCCAGATAAAGCAGTGTGAGGTGAATGATATTGTTCTCTTCTAAATACTTATATACAGAACTTAACATACTGATTTGGAGATGTTTTAGTAATAATTCTAAATTAGAATGGGAATATTTTAGTCAATTAATGGTACTCTTGACCTTCACTTAAGGCAATAAGTAGCTTTTTTTCTCATGGACATTTTTGACTTCCAAAATGTAGCTATATTTCTATCTTTATATTTGAGACCAAGTATTTTTAGTTGACTAAAATAAAACATAGTTTACATTTCAGAAAAAAGTTTTGCCTCTCTACAGGCTATGTGGCCCATTTTGGCTAAGATGAACAAATAGGTAAGTAATTATGACATAAAGATTTTGATTATTCTGATCTCTTCTTTATAGATTCAGAAAGTTTGTAACAAGAAATTATGGGAAAGATATACACACAGGAGAAAAGAAGTTTCTGAAGAAAACCACAACCATGCAAATGAAAGAATGCTATTTCATGGTAAGATTCCTTTTCCCCAGGACACATGCTAGCTCAGTAGGTAGAGCATGCCACTCTTCGTCTCAGGGTTCTGAGTTCAAATCTTACATTAGGTATGGAGCCTACTTTAAAAAAAAAAAAGATTCTTACCCTACCCTACCACCATCCTCTTCTACATAATTTTTTGTCACATATGAAATAATGAGTCTGTATGTTTCTCATGCCATTTTTTAAAAAAATAAATATTTCTATAAATGTTACATTTATATTTGTATTTCCAACCTCTTTTGAATTTGTATATTTTATAAATGTAATGGATTGTTTATAAATGGGATTACAATAAGGGCAAAGTACAGAAATAGGAATGTTGACTTAATATTTTGCTTTTTTCTTTATATAGATTTTTGCATATGATCACTCCGAAAAATGGTGTGCTTTACTTTTAACTAGTTGATTGAATTGAAATTAAGGTCTGAGGGGTGCCTGGGTGGCTCAGTCAGTTAAGCATCTGACTCTTGATTTTTGGTTCAGGGCAGGATCTTAGGAGATCAAGCTCTGCGTTGGGCTCTGCCTGCACTGAGTATGGAGTCTGCTTAAGATTCTCTCTTTCTCTCTTTCTCAAAAAAAAAAAAGATTCTCTCCCTCTCCAAAAAAAAAAAAGTTAATAAATAAAGTAAGATGAAATGAGGTCTGAAAATCACCTCAGAAGACCATACACATCCTATTCTGCCTTTAATTCTGAGTGTCAAAACTACATTTAACTTCATTCTGTGAAAAGAGCCATTGTCAGAAGTGCCTGGCTGACTCAGGTGATTGAGCGTGCCAATGTACATCTTGGTTTTATGAGTTCAAGCCCCATTTTAGGGGTGGAGATTACTTTTAAAAAATTAAAAAATAAAATCTTTTTTTTAAAAAAAAGAGCCATTGTCATTGACCTAGGGAACTTTCTGAGAACTTCTGTAGAATTGAGAGCACCATTATTTATTCTTGAAATTTTCTGATTTTTTTTTTATATATATATTGCAAACTAATATATGTTGATTGGTCTTTTTTTTTTCTAAGTAGTCTCCATGCCCGTCGGAAGCTCACTGTGGACCCTCAACCCACAACCCCAAGACCCAAGATCTGAGTTAAGATCAAGAGTTGGATGTCCAACTGATTGAGCCACCCAGGCACCCCTCATCTTTGAAATTATAGCAAAGATGAATATAGATATTAATAGAGTGTTCATCAAGTCTTCAAGCACATAGTTGCTCCCATCTGTTTTTCCAGTTGGCCTTGATTGCAGAAAACTTTAGAGACCTGTACACTTCTATAAAACACAGCATTTAGGGGCACCTGGGTGGCTCAATGGTTGAGCGTCTGCCTTTGGCTCAGGTCGTGATCCCAAAGTCCTAGGATCGAGTCCCACATCAAGCTCCCTGCAGGGAACCTGCTTCTCCCTCTGCGTCTCTGTGTGTCTCATGAATAAATAAATAAAATATTTTTTTAAAAAAAGGCTGAAAACACAGCATTTAAGTTTCACAATCCCCTGAAAGAATGGCTTATAGCAGACTGAATTGG
This sequence comes from Vulpes vulpes, assembly GCF_048418805.1. NCBI lineage: Eukaryota > Metazoa > Chordata > Mammalia > Carnivora > Canidae > Vulpes > Vulpes vulpes. Next base: position 83,742,923 of record NC_132794.1, read on the forward strand.
TGCATAATATCTAAATGGTATTTCTCATTCTGAAACTTTAAAAATCATTTTGATAATCCCGTGGCCCAGAGTATATTATTTATGTACTGACTTGATGGCTATAGTGAATTTTTCTATTTTATAGTATAAGTTATTTTGTTTTTTCCAAATTAATTCAAAGAAATGATTCTATTCAGTATTTCTGTAAAGTGGAATTCAGTGCATTTTCCTGTCCCTTTATGAATAAGGACACTGGGCTTGATGACTCAGTTAACTATGATACTGGCTTTTCCCAGAGCCCACCCATCACCCTACTCTCTGGCCTGGTTCCCTTGGCTACCTCCTACCCATTGGCTAAGCTCTCCTTGTCACACATGCAAGAAAGAGGGGAGAAAGTAGTCAGTGTGCAGAGAATGGAAGAATGAACTTTTTCAGATAGAATCTGGTGTGATGGGATGAAAGGCAGAGAAGTGGAAGGATGGGAGAAGAGAGGTATAAAAAAGAGAATGAACAAGGGTACCTTGGTGGCACAGTGAGTTAAGTATTCCACTCTTGGTTTTGGCTCAGTTTGTGACCTCAGGGTGGTGAAATCAAGCCCCGTGTAGGGCTCTGTGCAGAGTCTGCTTAAGACTTACTCTCCCCCGCCCCCCCAAAAAAAGACTCCCTCTCCCTCTCCCCCTGCCCATCTCATGCCTCCACCACCACCACACACACCTGCTCCCACACTCACATTCCTGCTTTCCCCACCCCCCTCAAATAAATCTTAAAAAGAGAGAGAGAAAGTATGAACATGAAAAGACCACTTTGGCCACTTTTAATATCTAGAAAATGTACACAGACATGAGTGTCATTTTAAGACTTAATTGCATTCAGCCTTGCTATATGAGGTGTATTATGAGACTCTTGGTTCTGGATTTGTATGGATTTGGGGTCTAGAATTTGGTAACTTTGGCACTGATATTTCAAATGATCTTTTTTCTAGTTGGATTTGTATGTGTCTTCCTTTTTGGCATCTGATCTACCACCTTATTAGAAATAGTGCTTCTAAAGTAGTTATTCTAAAGGCTTAAGCTACCTGACAGTTAACTTCTTGTTATCCTTGTTTTTTTATATTCTTTATTGTGGTGGTCGTGTGTGTATATTTAAGAATTGCACTTCAAAAAGGATTTCATTTATTTTTCTTCTAAAATGATTTTAGGGGCTTCTTGGGTGACTCAGTGGTTTGGCACCTGCCTTTGGCCCAGGGCGTGATCCTGGAGTCCCGGGATTGAGTCCCACATCGGGCTCCCAGCATGGAGCTTGCTTCTCCCTCTGCCTGTGTCTCTGCCTCTCCCTCTCTCTCTCTCTCTCTCTCTGATATACATAAGTAAAACCTTAAAAAAAAAAAAAAAAATTTTTTTTTTAATTGTTACCCATCTACATGTATTTTAGGATCTCCCTTTGTGAATGCAATTATCCACAAAGGCTTCGATGAAAGACATGCCTACATAGGTGGCATGTTTGGAGCTGGGATTTATTTTGCTGAAAACTCTTCCAAAAGCAATCAGTATGTCTATGGAATTGGAGGAGGTACTGGGTGTCCAGTTCACAAAGACAGATCTTGTTATGTTTGCCACAGGTAAGAGATTACTTGTTCTTACTTATTTTGATAAGAATTTTATTTTATAGGAACTGGTTTTATATTTGAGGAGAAAGGCATCATCTTGGACAATTTTAGGGATCCAAGCTAGGCATGTTTCAGCTTGCTTTTGGCCTCTCACCAGTTGTAATAATAGCTAGTGTTTATTAAATAATCTATATGGGCCAAGCACAGTTCTGAGCACTTGACCTATATAACATTTAACCATTAGGGGATCCCTGGGTGGCACAATGGTTTGGCGCTTGCCTTTGGCCCAGGGCGCGATCCTGGAGACCCGGAATCGAATCCCACGTCGGGCTCCCGGTGCATGGAGCCTGCTTCTCCCTCTGCCTATGTCTCTGCCTCTCTCTCTGTCTCTCTGTGACTATCATAAATAAATAAAAATTAAAAAAAAAAAACAAAAAAACAAAAAAACATTTAACCATTAGAACACCTACTGCTTTAAAGAATATGTATGTAGTAAAAAATATCATTAGGCATGAGAGATTTTATCATGGGCCTTAACTATTATAAGACTGTGGACTCTTTAAAAATGTCGTATTCAAGGGGCACCTACGTGGCTCGGTTGGTTAAGCATCTGACTCTTGATTTTGGCTCAAGTCATGATTTCAGGGTTGTGAGATCAAGCCCGGGGTCAGGCTCCATGCTGTGGAGCCTGCTTAAGATTCTCTGTCTCCCTCGCCCTCTACCCACCCCCATTATTCAAAAAAAAAAAAAAAAAAAGTTTATATATATATATATATAAAGTGTTTATATATAATATATATATGAATGTAAAATAGCATTACTTGACAAGCCTAATTATTTCGTAGCAATGCATGCAGGAGTTTCTCTCTCTTTTTTTTTTTTTTAAGATTTTATTTATTTATTCATGAGAGACAGACAGAGAGGGGCAGAGACATAGGCAGAGGGAGAAGCAGGCTCCATGCAGGGAGCCTGACGTGGGACTCGATCCCCGGTCTCCAGGATCACGCCCTGAGCTGAAGGCAGACGCTCAACCCCTGAGCCACCCAGGCGTCCCAGGAGTCTCTCTTCCATTGTGATATGATCCTAATCCTCAATTTGTGATATTACCACTTGAAAAGTTTAATGAAACACATCAATCCCTTTTAAAAAGCATATGTCTTTCCCCACTTTTAGTTACCCTGATCTAATAACCCAGTTGTTAAAATCATTCAGGTAATTTGCCCCTAATTAATAAACTCCTCATAGGTAAATATAAATTATCTTTTGCCATTTAAAAAATTGAGTAAAATTAATATTGAGATTTATTCTATAGTTAGGGCACTGCTAATAAAAATCTAGAGCAGTCTTCATCAAACATTAGCAAAGATGAGAATCACTAAGAGGGCTTGCTAAAACAGATTCCTAAGCCCTACCTACTCGATTGCTGATTTGGTAGGTCTGAGATGAAGCCCCAGAATTTGAATTTCTACCAAGTTCCCAGGTGATACTGATATTTCTGATCACTGATCTGGAAGAAAGCCCTAGAGCTGTAGTCTCAGCCTTAGTGACACATTGGAATTACCTGGGGAGCTTTGAAAACTGCTGCCCTATGTCCCACCCTTAGAGTTTCTCTTATAATTGATCTGGGTATTAAGATTTTTTAAGTCTTCCCAGCTGATTTTGAAAGGTTACCAAGGTAAAGAACTGTACCCTGGAGAAAAACAAGGTCTGTTTGTATATTACTCTTGTTGTTTTCCCCTTTAACTTAGACTTGTGCAGGTGCCTAAGTCAGCCTTTTTGAACATGAACTCCCGTCTACTTCTGTTTTAGATCATAAATTAATTGGACAGGTTAAAAGCTTATAATTTCTTGAGATTCTATAAATTGAACTCTGCTGCTTTATTATCTGTAGGTAAAAGTTCCGAGCACTTGACCTCTTTAACTCTTAGTTAAAATAGTTGTGATTATAATAAGCAGTATTTTAGTACCTCTTGTAAACTGTCTTTAGAACAGAATGGTTGATTTTCTGGAAATAAGCTTATTAACTTAAGACCTTTGTATTTGGATTATCACAACACTGATTGTGACTGTAATAGAAATCTATTAGAAATGCTAAGGTTTCCAGCAGGCATATTAAGAATAAAAAAGTTAAAAAAAATAAGAATAAAAAAGTTTAGATGACCTCTCTTCTTTGGAGAACAGAATCAACTGGTTCACCAAAATCTCCTTTTCTCCTCTAAAAAGCAAAAAAGAGAAACCATGAAGTAATTAAAAAAAAAAAAAAGTTTCATTGGAAATAAGGAAGGACAGTCATAGGCCAAAGGGGATTGGGAGAGTATTCTACTTAAACTTCTGGTAAGGGAAGTTCTTCAAATAGAACCAACATTTCAGCTGAAACCTAAAGAAATGAGTGTTAACCAGTTGAAGAATGACAATGAATACCATTCTCTATGGTAAAGGAAACAGTGTTTATGAGGGCTATGGGGTTAAGAAAGTTGGCCTGTGTGAAGAAAGAAAATTAATGTTCCTGACGCACGATGAACACAAGGTAAGGTTAGAGAATTTGGAACCATTGTAAGGAATTTGGGTTTTATGTGGGTTTTCTTCCACATACAAGCCTTTACAAGGTTTTAAGCAGAAAAGTGACGTGATTTGATTAATGTTTTATGTGTTGGGTTGTTTTTTCTAAATAACTGTTGCTTGGATGGAAAACAATTTAGCTAGGAATTAGAGGAGAAATAGGAAGAGAAGTTTGGAGGCCATTGTTCCCATCCAAGTGAAAATTTTGGTGATTTGAACCAAAGGTAGCAATAGAATTAAGAGAATGAATTTCAAATATATTTCGAAGGTGGAATCAACTAGACGTAGTTGATTTATCTATTTAGTTGGATAAATGTCCAGCTTTGCAAGCTACTTTATGGGAGCCCCTTAAAATTCCTTCTTCCCACTTGGGCTGTGGTTTGTGCTTTTGCTGGGTACAAACAAGATAGCAGAGCATCCATCTCTATAAGGTAGTTAATTTTCAGTTTATATAGTTAAAATAAGAATTAAAGTGGCAAATTCATTAGAGTAGTACAAGACATTCTTACAAAGTTCTTTTAAGGATGAAATGACAAAAATAATTGTGTTTATGTATAAATACATTTTTAAAAACTTACAGTGTACAGAAATAAAACTGCCATGTACTGCCTTGTCATTAGGGAGATCTTTTCCTTTTCACATTATAGGCAGCTGCTCTTTTGCCGGGTAACCTTAGGAAAGTCTTTCCTGCAGTTCAGTGCAATGAAAATGGCACATTCTCCTCCAGGACATCACTCAGTCACTGGTCGACCCAGCGTAAATGGTCTAGCATTAGCTGAATATGTTATTTACAGAGGAGAACAGGTAATTTAGTTTTTATTTGTTCATCTTCAGAAATTATGTAGAGCCCTATTTTAACCCCTTCTTACTCATCTCTTAAATTGACAACACATATTGCCTTAATAACTGAGTTGTGGGTTTTTTTTTTTACTTATGTTTGGAAATAATTTTAGATTTACAGAAAAGTACAAAAATAATAGAGAATTCCCTTATACTCTTTATGCAAATTTTCCTCATGTTAACATCTTCTCACTCTCCCTTGTACGTGTGAATACGGATTTTTTTTCCTTAACTGCTTGGGAGGAAGTTGTAGGCTTGTGTAGCCTTAAATGCTTCAGTGTGTATTTCCCAAAAACAAGGACATTCTCTTACAATTATCAAAACTGGGAAAATATCACTGATAGAATATTATCTCTTACAGACTTTAATCAGATTTTGCCAATTATAGTTGACCTTTTTTCTGTTTTTTACCTTCTGTAAAATATAATTAATCAGAATCCTATATTTAATAGTTAGCCTGTAGCAGAGAAGCATACAGAAATTCCCTCTTGCTCTTAGTGACACGAGCCAGTCAAAAGCATCTCTAGAGCAGTGTTCTGAACTGATGATATGTAGCAGGATCACCTCAGTTATTAAAAACAAACACATGTTTAGTAACCATCCTAGACCTGCTGATTTAGAGCCAAAGGGATTGGAGTACAAGGTAAGGCTGTTTTGAGAAAATACCCTTAGTTAATTCTGATCCACACGCCAATTTAGAACCTCTTCTGTAAAGATTAGGAATCTTTGTGGTAAAATCACCTTCCAAAAATTTGTTTACCAATATTTAAATTAATCTTTCTCTTCCAGGCTTATCCTGAATATTTAATTACTTACCAGATTATGAGGCCTGAAGGTATGGTTGATGGATAAATAGTTGTTTTAGGAAGCTAAGTCCACTGAACCTAAAATCATCTAAGCAGTTGGTGGCCTCTTAAGTTTTACTCCTTTGCTGAGAAATATCATCTTGTCCACAAGCCTGTGACAAAAGGATAAAAAATGTGAAAGAAGTTTAACATTCTGACTTGATAAAGCTTTAATAGTGTACAGTGTTTGTTTTCTAAATATTTCCTGTTTTTCAGCACTTTAACAGATGCCATTCCAGGTTAAACTGGGTTTGTCTGTACTAAATTATAAACAAAGTTAACTTGAATCTTTTATGTGTTATGCATTGATTCTAACAGAAACTGTAATCCCCTCAACCGAACTCATTTTATTAATACAGTACTGTGTTCTTTAAAACACAGCATTTACACTGAATACAATTTCATTTGTAAAACTGTAAATAAGAGCTTTTGTACTAGCCCAATATTTATTTACATTGCTTTGTAATATAAATCTACTGTTTTAGAACTGTAGCAGTTTACACATTTTTTCATATGTACTGCACATCTGTACTTCATCTTGCATCATCATGGTTGAGTGATCTTTACATTTGATTCCAGAGGCTCTGTTGAGCTATTAGCAAAGACTTTGTCAGTTGGGAAAGACTGATTTATCAGATTTAATTTACTGATGGAAAAGCATTTATCTCATTAGAAATCTTTCCCACTGAAGAACTTATTTCATGAATACTCTGGGGATTCAATTTGTGATAACTTTGTATAAGACACATTCCAAAGACCTCTATGAACATCCTGATTATTAAAGACACTTCTTTACTGTCCTCAAACTCTAGGTTTCACATCGGAAAATTTTCTCATTTCGTTTTGTGAAAATTAGAGCAAGTGCTTCTGTGTTTTAGAGTCTAAATCCTACCACTGAGCAATTATGGTGTTCTTTTCATGGAGTGTAAATAGGAAGTTACATTTCAGAGGTAAAAGGGTAATACTGAATAATTTTCCAATCTGTTCTAATTACCCTAAATATAAAGGGAGTGGGGGTAGTGAATAGGAGTGGGCCATTTTTTTGTCCTAAGTATTTTTTTCTTGTTCTTTTTCCTTGGTGTCACTGTTACAGCCAATCTATATACCATAGGTAAGCTGAACCCAGAACCATGAAATAAATGTAGGTGTCCCAGTTCTCTCCAGGTCATTTGAATGGGCAGGTGCTGTGACATGGTGCTTCCTGGTCCTGGGTAGCCTCATCGTGACATTCACAGGTCACTTGGAAATATGCTTAATGTGTGCACTACGTAGTGACAGGCTTGTTGGGCAGCTGTCGAGGGGAATGCTGTCCCATAAAATACCATTCCTGTTTTTTAGTGGAAAACTATCTTTTCCATGAAATAGGCTAAAGCTTCTGGGCACAGAGACATGAATTATAGCTTGGCAGCCTGTTTGTTGACTTTAACTGCCTCAGGAGGCAAGGCAAGATTTTTATTGACTTAAGTCTCTGTGAGAATGTTCCCCTTTCCTCTCTGTACCAGTTCACTTTTGTTTTACATTTTTATTCCATCTCTAAATTATCTGGCTCTTTTCAGTAACTTGTACATAAAGTGCTAGAAAATCATGTTTCAGAGGTTAATTCCTGATATTGAAGTGCTTTTATACAGCTTTCTAATAATTGCAGTTTTGATCCTAAAGTAATTTCTTGGAATGCAAATGAAGTATGCCAAATTTTATATAATTTTTCAGATTCTGGAAGCTTCCAGATTTTATAATTAGAAGATAATGAGATGAGTTAATGGAGTTTACATTTACATACCTTATCTCTCAACATTGAGCCCATACCACTCCCCCTATAAGTGAATCTGGAATTGCTTATCACGTAAAGTCATTGAAATCCCTGAGTTTACTATGATACTGCAGCCTGTGTTGTTTTTCATCTAATCCATTGCTTAATTACTGTGTTGTTTTCCTATGAATGATTACATTGTGGTTAATATGTTAGCATGGCAACATTTTCAGATAGCTTTTTGTTTGTTGGCAATTTGGGGGGTTTTGGGGGGTCGTTGGTAATTTTTTGGAGTTTTTGCATGAAATATCTTACTTTATAATGATGGAATTGCTTTTTTTTTTGTCTTGTGATTTTTTTTTTTTTTTTTGAAGTGAGATTTAACTTTGTGTGTGAATAGTACTATTATATCCATCTTGGGTGTCTTACTTGTATCACATTCCATACCCTCATTTAATTCTTAATAAAGTGTTTATTTGTTTTTCTGGGTAGCATGGTAATTACTGGAATAGTATAAATGTGTTGAATGTTCTTTGAGAAAATGGATTAAGATTACAATAAACCACAATTGCAGGAAAACAATGTAGTTCTGAGTCTAACAGTGATAGAGTGCAGTTTAAAGTTTGAAATTTTGAATGTTATCACCATAACCTACTCAGATGCTATAAGATGGTAGTAGTTTTAAAATGCTTTCAGACGTTTAATCAATCCAGTACAACTTTTGGCAAACCTTAAAGCTCATTCCTGGGAATGGGAAATCTGTCTTCTTGAATTTTTGTTTGTTTGTTTGTTTCTTTTATTAGTTTGTTTTTTAAGTAAGCTCTTGATCCAACCTGGAGCTTGAACTCATGACCTCGAGATCAAGAATTGCATTCTCTACCAACTGAGCCAGCCAGGTGCCCCTGAAATAAATCTTTATAAATTTTAAAATCTTAAAGCAGTTGGTATTTGTTTCTCTAAAAGGAAATACAGTAATGTCTGTATTTTAGATTTAAGTTTCAGTGTTTGTGTGGATGTGTGACCAATTCTCTGCTTTCCATGATAAGAAAATAATGGTGCAAATGACCCAGGAGTCATTTGGCTTTTTTTTTTGTTTTTTAAGATTTCATTTATTTATTCATGACAGACAGAGAGAGAGAGGCAGAGACACTGACAGAGGGGAAAAGCAGGCTCCATGCAGGGAGCCCGACGTGGGACTCGATCCCGGGTCTCCAGGATCACACCCCAGGCCAAAGGCGGTGCTAAACCACTAGGCCCCTGGGGCTGCCCCCATCCTTTGGTTTTGAAAGACTTTTCAGCAACTTTTATCTTACTGCTTCAGTTAGGATACTATTCCTAAGCATTTCATTGTCTGATATCCAATTGTTTGCATGGTAGTGAGGAAAGAAAACATGTAAATAAATTTCCATAAACTTTTATGATTAGTATTCCTGACTGGCCCTTTACTTACTGTCCTGCCCTGTTAGAGAAGTAGAGGAAGCAAGTAGTAGTAGTAGTAGTATCCAGTCTTCACCAGGAGAATGGTCAGATTTTTTTCCAACATTTTTTTTTAAGATTTTATTTATCTGAGAGAGAGAGAGAACACAAGTGGGGGGGGGGGGGGGAGGCTAGAGGGAGATACAGGCTCCCTGATGAGCAAGGAACCCAACACAGGGCTTGATCCCAGGACCCTGAGATCATGACGTGAACCAAAGGCAGACTCTTAACTGACTAAGCCAACCAGGTGTCCTGAATAGTCAGATTTTTACAAAGTTAGACTGCAATATGGCCTTTTCTATCTGCTCCATCTACACCACCACCCCTCCACCACCTCCTTTTCATAAACACTAGCTTAGGCACACTGTGACCTAAAATACTTAATTTTTTTCTCAAATTTTTATTTAAATTTTATTTAACATACAGTGTAATATTGGTTTCAATGACACCCTTTTAGAAGATTCTTGCTCCCCACAAAGAAGCCATCATTGTCAGAAGTATCTTTCTACTTTGTCATCCACGCACACTTGTCATCCCCGTTACACAAATCTGTACAAAGTCCCCTGCCCCACCGTCTGCCAGTGGAGCAGTGCCACAAAGAAGCATCCTGCAGGGGGAGCTGGTCTGCATACTATTTGGTACCAGCCCATGGAGAGATGAAAACAAAATTGAGAGGAAACTTTTATAGCAATTTGACATTGCTACAGTGTTCTTAATTGCTTTAACAAAAATATTGGTCTGCAACAAATTGGAAGTTAAGAGGAAGAAAAATCTGACCCCTCACAGATAATTTGAAATAGGAAAAACATCTGTTTTTTGTTAACCCCATACCCTTCACTTAGCACATAATACTTCCTCAGCAAATTTTTGTTGAGTGAATAAATAGTAATTGGGCTCGAGTCAGATCTAGATTTGAATTTTGCCCTGTCCTTCACCGTGTGGCCCCTTAAATTATATAACCTTTATAGTACTCATCTCCTAGGGTCGTTGAGAGAACTGAATGATTTTCTGAATGTGTCACTGAATTCTGTACCTGGCAATAACTGGTTATTGTAACTGATTTTTTTTTTAAGATTTTATTTATTCATGAGAGACACAGAGAGAGACGGGGGCAGAGACACAAGTAGAGGGAGAAGCAGGCTCCATGCTGGGAGCCCAACATGCGACCTGATCCCTGGTCTCCAGGATCACGCCCTTGGCCGAAAGCGGCGCTAAACCGCTGAGCCACCCAGGCTCTGCCCTATTGTAACTAATATTACTGTTTCTTGGAATGCTTTAGGACTAGTGGTTGAGTGTTCTCACTTGTCACAGAGACATAGAATTTTAAAACAGTAAGAATCATTAGCCACTCATCCCTTTAGTGTTCAAATAAAATCTTTAAAAATCAAAATCTAAAGTATGTAAATCTTTAGATGCCCTAGAATCTTAGTTTGAAAATTACTGATAAAAGCACAGATTTTCTGGCAACCTCGTTGGGGAACCATAACCTAAGCCACATCATATTCCTACAGAACAGAAAGAACAAATGGACTCATGATCAAAAATCAAAAACCATCCATTGCAAGCACAAGTCAGCAGACATAATCTTGGAGGATTAGCAAACCCACAAACTTAAAATCTAGAATAACTGTGGGGAAAAAGTGTTTACAATGATTGGGGCAGGGGAAGAAAGCATAAGAACCATTAGAAAAGACACTGAGGATGCCTGGGTGGCTCAGTCGGTTAAGCGTCTGCTTCCAGCTCAGGTCATGATCCAAGGGTCCTGGGATTGAGCCCTGCATCAAGCTGTTTGCTCTGCAGGGAGTCTGCTTCTCCCTCTTCCTCTACCTGCCATTCCCCCTGCATGTGCGCGCTCTTGCTCTCACTTGCATGCTTTCTCTGTCAAAAAAATAAATCTAAAAAAAAAACACTGAAAAAGGCAAAATAGATATAAAAAGTTAAGGCTTTTAGAACTAAAAGGTATTATTAGCGAGATTAACTCAGTGGACACATTAAGCCACAGATTGGGCATATCTGAAAAGAGCTACCTATCTAGAGAGAATTGGTGAACTAGAACATAAATCAGGAAAATACATTGGTACAGAGGAAAATATGGGAAATAGAAAAGGGCTAAGAGGGAGTATAAACGACCCAACTTAAAGACGAGGAAAGGGAAGAGATTTGAAGATTTTTCCACAAGTTATTAAGGACATGAAATTGAAGAAACATAAATATATAGGAGGGTGAATGAAAACAAGTCCACTTCTAGACATGTAGTAGAGTTGCAAAAAAAAGTTAAGCAATCAGAGAAAAGACATCACTTGCAAAGGAATAATTACACTAACAGCAAGCTTCCCAATGGCAGCAGTATAGACCAGGAGATGATAATATAAGTGCTAAGAAAAAAATTGATGTTAGCTATGAACTCTACACATAGATAAATTAATATTTAAAAAGGAGGGTGAGGGGACGCCTGGGTGGCTCAGCGGTTGAGTGTCTACCTTTCGCTCAGGGCGTGGTCCTGGAGTCCCAGAATCGAGTCCCACATTGGGCTTCCTGCATGGAGCCTGCTTCTCCCTCTGCCCATGTCTTTGCCCGCCCCCCCCCCCCGCCCCATCTCTCATAAATAAAATCTTTTAAAAAATAAAAAAAAATTTTAAAAGGGGGGCATGGGGAGTGCTGGGATGGCTCAGTCAGTTAAGCATTTGCCCACAGCTCAGGTCATGATCCCAGGATCCTGGGATCAGGCCCCCCCATCCAGCTCCTTGCTCATCAGGGAGCTTGCTTGTCCCCCTCCTACGGTCTGTGCTCCCCCTGCTTGTGCTCGCTCTCCAAAGAAATAAATGAAATCTTTAAAATAGGTGTACCTGGGTGGCTCGGTGGTTGAACATCTTCCTTTAGCTCAAGTTTCGATCCTGGGGTCATAGGATACAGTCTCGCATCAGGCTCCCTACAGGGAGCCTGCTTCTCCTTCTGCCTATGTCTCTGTGTCTGTCATGAATGAATAAATAAAATCTTTTTTTAAAAAAAATCTATAAAAGGGAGGATGAAAAGTTTTCAGATTTTGCTGAAAGAACATAAGATTTTTCTTTAGGAAAGAAGTTGAGTTTAGAAGGAAGGACTTAGGGCAGCCCCAGTGGCGCAGCGGTTTAGCGCCACCTGCAGCCCAGGGTGTGTGATCCTGGAGACCTGGGATCAAGTCCCACGTCCGGCTTCCTGCATGGAGCCTGCTTCTCCTTCTGCCTGTGTCTCTGCCTCTCTCTCTCTCTCTCTGTCTGAATTAAAAAAAAAAAAAATAGGAAGGACTTAGATGCAAGAAGCAGGGTGAATGAAGAAACTGATAAACTGAAATACTCATGTAAAAACAATACATTTTTTATTAACTGGTAGAGAATAATCTTCAAGACATAACATGAAAAAGGCAAGAAAAAACGAGGTTTACCAATACATACAATATTCTACTGTTCTATAAAAGGAAAAAATACAATATGCATTTGCTGCTTTATATATAAAATACTTCCAGGAAACACATGAACTGTTGGGGGAAGATACCTGAGGTGCCAGGGGGGACAGAGGTGTTAAAGATTTTTCACAGTATATCTCTCTTTTTTTTTTTTTTTTTTAAGATTTTTATTTATTTGAGCAAGAGCAAGCATGAGCGGTATGGATGCAGGGAACAGAAGGAGAGGGAAAAGAGGATTCCCAGCTAGCAGGGAGACTGACACAGGGCTCAATCCCAAGACTCTAAGATCATGACCTGAGCTGAAGGCAGATGCTTAACTGATAGCCACCCAGGTGTCCCTTCACTGTATATCCTTTTATTCCTTTTGAATTTTTATCAGGGCTATTTTATCTATTTAAATAAAACACTATAATAGGCGTCTATAAAAATATTGTGGAAGTGGGGATCCCTGGGTGGCTCAGCAGTTTAGCACCTGCCTTCGGCCCAGGGCATGATCCTGGGGTCTTGAAATCGAGTCCCACATCGGGCTCCCGTCATAGAGCCTGCTTCTCCCTCTGCCTGTGTCTCTGCCTGTCTCTCTGTGTCTCTCATGAATAAATAAATAAAATCTTTTAAAAAAAATACTGTGAAAGTAAAAAATTGATTTGAGGTTTTAAAAACAAGGTGGAGGGATCCCTGGGTGGCGCAGCGGTTTAGCGCCTGCCTTTGGCCCAGGGCGCGATCCTGGAGACCCGGGATCGAATCCCACGTCGGGCTCCCGGTGCATGGAGCCTGCTTCTCCCTCTGCCTATGTCTCTGCCTCTCTCTCTCTCTCTCTCTATCATAAATAAATAAAAATTTAAAAAAAAAAAACAAGGTGGAGAGAAAATGAGTGGAAATATCAGTGAGGGTGACAAAACATGAGAGACAGTTAACTCTGGGAAATGAACAAGGGGTAGTGGAAGGGGAGGTGGATGGGGGGTTGGGGTGACTGGGTGATGGGCACTGAGGGGGGGCACTTGGCGGGATGAGCACTGGGTGTTATATGTTGGCAAATTGAATTCCATTAAAAAATTTAATAAATAAAAAATAAAACAAGGTGGAATGTACTACTTGATAATATGGAAAATAGGAGAAACTTTAAAATGTTGATGAACTTCAGAGTTTGTTAAGTGTGCGTATTAAGTTCTTAAGGATAATCATTAAAGGTGAAGATAAAATTGTAAAGGTGAAAAAGGGATTTAAAAAAAAAGTGAACACTCCCATAGAAATTCAAAAAACAGACAACTGCACTTTTTTCCCCAAAAGCAATAACAGAACCTAGGGTAAGTGGGAAATACCTGTAAAGGGCTAATAGGCTAGATGCTCGGGGGAGGGGGGGGGATCAAGAAATCAAGAATAGAATTAATGCTGTAGCAACTAAATGTAATATTGGTGCAGGAATAAGCTCATATACGCAACTGAGCAGAGTATAGATGAGATTTTTATATACACAAGAGATAGCATTACTGATAATGTGAAAAGGAGGACCTTTCATCAGTTAATGAACAGCTGGCTCTCTATATGACATCTATTTGGATGCATATACAAAAATTGTAAATGTATTTTTAGTACTCACATATGAAAAGCAAAGTATGTTAAATGTTTAGAAGAAACTATGGAAGACTTTTTGATTTGGAATGATGAAAGAACTTTTAACTGAGCTTTAAAGAATGCTAGCCCTAAAAGAATGATGAATTTAGCTATATTAAAATTAAGAACATCTGTTTATCTAATAACCTCTGTAAAGAAAATAAAGAGGCAAGTCATAAAGTGAAAATATTTGCAACACATACAAAGGGCAAAGGACTTAGACTATATTAAAAACTGTATATAATGTATTTCAGTCAATTTTATATTTAAGCAAAAACTAGCCTCCTGCTTATGGGAGAAACATCAGTCAAGAACCAGTCCATTATCACTAGTTAGCACTCTTCTAAAGGAGCTAGCTCATACTATTAGCCAAGAGAAGGGAATATGTTAAAAATGTTACAGGAGACAAGAAAACTTTACTTAAAGTTGGTATCTGAAAAAAGAAAACTGAAAAAACTGTTCAGTAAGATGAGTTAGGTACAAAATAAGCAGAAAGTAGTAGTAGTAGATTTCCTATTTGTATAAAGGCAGTTGTGAGATGAAATGGAAGGAAATACTCCATTTGTAATAAAATATATATAATACCTAAAAAATATTTAATGCTACTTAGAGGCAAAATAAGCACAAAAAGAATACCATATGGGCTATTCTTAGATTCAATATTATAAAGATTTTGTTTCTCCCTAGATTAATGTATAAATTTACCATGACATAACATATCAAGCCTTTTTTTTTTTTATTGAAACATAGTTGACACACGATGTAAACATTAGTTTCAGGTGTACAGCAGTGATTGCACAAGTCAGCTTGTGCCATGCCCACCACATGTGTAGATACCATCTATCACATTTAAAGTACAATCGACTATATTCCGTATGCTCTACCTTTGTACTGGTGACTTACTCGTTCTGTAACTGGAGTCATGTCCCCCATTCCCTTTCACCCGCTTTGCCCATCCCCCCACCCCCTCCTGCAACCATCAGTTTGTCCTCTCTGGGTCTGTTTTTGCTTTTTGTTTATTCACTTGTTTTTTAGATTCCATGTATAAGTGAAATTACCCAGTATTTGTCTACAAGTCAACTTTTTGATGGAGTGGAAAACCAAACTGATTCTAAAGCTACCACGGAAAAATGAATATACAAGGATTCTTATTAAAAAAAACATCTAAGAGGCACCTGCGTGGCTCAGTGGGTTGAGCACCTGACTCCTGATTTCATCTCAGTTCGTGATTTCAGGGTCCTGAGATCAAGCCGAGTTGGGCTCCGCGTGGAGTCTGTTTCTCTCCCTCAGGCCCCCCTCCCACTCTCAAATAAAATATTTTTCTAAAAATCTAAGAAAAAATACTGAAGGACTACTAGCCATATCATGTATTACAAGTATTTTCAAACTATTAATAAAACAGTAATCCTGACACATGAGCTAATCAGTGGAGTGGAAGAGAGAACCTAGAAGTGATCTCACAATCCAGAGTATGTGATAAAGGTGGTATGTTATGAAATTGTGGGAAACATAATGGTCTTGCAATAACTGAGCATTCATCTGGGAAAAATAAAGTTAGACCCAAGCCTTATTCCTTACACCAGAATATTTCAGGTGAGTAAAATATGATAGGGACACCTGGCTGGCTCAGCGGTTGAGCATCTGCCTTTGGCTCAGGACATGATCCCGGAGTCCCTGGATCAAGTCCCACATTGGTCTTCCTGCATGGAGCCTGCTTCTCCCTTTGCCTATGTCTCTGCCTCTCTCTGTGTGTCTCTTATGAATAAATAAAAATCTTTAAAAAAAATACGTTATGATAGAAAATGAAAAGACCAAATTATAAGAAAAGCAGAACAATGTTTCTAATCTGGGCACAGAAAATATCTTTCTGATGATGTAACACAAAACCCAGAAGCTATGAATGAAAGGATGGATAAATCCAGCTTCCAACTGTCTGCAACAAAAAGATAAATGGCAGACTGATGAATATTTGCAACACGTACAGCAAAGAATTGATTCTCTTTAACATAAACTCCCGAAAACCAAAACAACAACCCAACATAAAATGAATATACAGGAAAGGACATAAAAATGGCATTTAAAGAAGAGAAATACAACTTCTCCATATACTGTGATACCATTTTCCACCTCGGTTAGCAAAGATCAAAGAGTGATACTAAAAATATTTAACACCCTGGCACTGGTCAATCAGAACAGACTCTAAAGACTCCCTCGTCTGCCTGATGTCAGTCCTTTAATTGGAGTGGGAGCAGTGGGGAAACTGGAGCTGAGATATCCAAGTGGAGCACTCAGGGGTTTGGGGCAGCAGCTTGTTACCAGTGGGTATGGAAGTATGCTGATATTTAACAGCTAATACCATCCAACGGGTGCAGTACAGCTACCTATCACACCTGGTGGAGGAGAGTACCTCTCTTGTATTGTTGAAAAACAGCCTCGAAAAGGAAAACAGTAATATTTGCCCAAATTTTTCACTCAAAGGACCCATGATAAGAAAATACATCACAGTCTTATTTGAAAAGACAGAAGTAGCACTTCTATCAACAGGGAACTGGTTAAATAAATTGTAATGCATTCATACACCAGAAAATCTGGAGTCATGAAAAGAATGAGCCAGTCCTATGTGTACTGATCAAGACAGATTATTAGAGAAGGGAGTAGGGGGTGAAGCAAGATTCAGAAGGTGTATAATCAGTTACCATTGTAAAAAAAAAAAAAAAAAAAAAAATAGAGGAGAAACAACATACAGGCTTGTTTGCCCAGACTATCTCCAGGGGTAGAGGGCAGGGAGAGATGGAATACATAGCAAACAGATGGTTAACAGTCATCTGAGGAAGAGATCTACAGATGGAAATGAAGGCTAACTTTCCATTTTGTATTCATTGCACTTAAAATCCTGTACAATGTGGACTCAAGTTTTTTTTTTTTTTAAGATTTTATTTGAGAAGGAGAGAGCAGGCTCCCCACTGAGCAGGGAACCCTCCCCACAACACAGGGCTCCATCCCAGGACCCTGAGTTCGTGACCTGAGCTGAAGGTAGATGCTTAACAGACTGAGTCACCCAGGTGCCCCTATGTGGACTCATTTAAAAATAATTCCCTTAGGGACGCCTGGCCGGTTTAGTTGGTAGGGCATGAGACTCCTGATCTCAGGGTTCTAAGTTTGAGCCCTGTATTGGGTGGAGAGATTATAAAATATTTTTTTTTTCTGTTCTTGTTTTGTTTTTAAATGAGATTAAGTTAGGTAATATCTAGGGTTCTTTCAAGCGCTCAGTCTGCAAAACGGTAACCAAAACAACTGAGAAGTTCCCCAAGCCTGCTCTGTCTTCAGGCCTTCTCTTGGAGTCCATGGCCTCTCCATTCTTCAGTTCAAAACAGAAACCTTGGAGTCATCTTTTCCTCACAGCCCACATTCACCCTTGCCCACCACCATCCCCCCCACCTCCAGATCTCATAGTCTTTTTTTTTTTTTTTTAATTAAACTATAGTCTATTTTCAGCTCAGGAACCAGAAAAATCCTGTTGAAGCATAAATCAAACTGTCATGCCTCTTGCTCAGAATTCTGCCGTGACTCCCCGCTTCACTTAAAAAGGTGAAGTCTTGGGCTGCCTGAGTGGCTCAGCAGTTGAGCGTCTGCCTTCAGCTCAGGGCGTGACCCCTCGATCCCGGGGTCCTGGAATCGAGTCCCATATCGGGCTCCTCACAGGGAGCCTGCTTCTCCCTCTGTGTCTCTGCCTCTCTGTGTCTTTCATGAATAAATAAATAAAATCTTATAAAAAATAAAAAGATGGGCAGCTCAGGTGGCTCAGCGGTTTAGCGCCGCCTTCAGCCCAGGGTGTGATCCTGGAGACCCGGGTCGAGTCCTGCGTCAGGAGCCTGTGTGGAGCCTGCTTCTCCCTCTGCCTGTGTCTCTGCTTCTCTCTCTCTCTCTCTCTCTCTCTCATGAATAAATTAAATCTTTTAAAAAATAAAATAAAATAATAAAAAGATGAAGTCCTTTAAATGCATCAACATACATGACCTGCCTGTGCCACCCCTGTGTCACCATTTCCCACTCTAGCCCTGGCCATTTCAGCCTTCTGAACAGGCAGGCATGCTGCCCCCAGCGTTCCCCATAATTTATCCCCCTACTTCCTTATTGTTCAAATGTCACCTTCTCAGGAAAGCTTTCCACAGCTACCTTATTTTGAATTTCATTGCATCCTCCCTCTTCCCCATCTCACTCCAATCCTCCTTAACCTGCTCTATTTTTCCTATTAAACAGGTTCTAAATTCAGTATAGTGTACTTATTATATATATTGCCCATCTCACCTCACTGAAAGATAAACTTCACAAGGATGATTACAGTGATGTAGCCCAGTGCCTAGAACAGTGCCTGGCAAGTAGATGACAATAAGTACTTGGTGAGTGAGTGGGTTTATACATTCTTCACTCAGTTCTTCTAAAGTCTACTTACATTATATGGAGAGAGTAATAGCTAATAATGGCATTACCAGTAGTAGCAATCATAATGACAGTTTCTTATCAAATTCACTGCCAGCGCGAATGTACTGTTAATTATAATTTTTAAACAATAATAATAGCAGTAATCCCAGTTACCTTGTATTAAATCCTTACACTCTGAGCCAGATAATCCTACATAGATTATCTTTCAGATAAGGGAATAGAGCCAAGAGTTAAACTTGTCCATGGCTAAGGCTGATAAATCTTTTCAGATTCCCTTTCGTCTGTGTTCTCAACCTTGGAAGTGCTCTTGGCAAGCTGGCAAGCTGTAGTCTTTTCTCCAGACTCTGTGGGAATGCCATTTGTTGCCTGAAGCATACAGAGATGCAGAATGGGCAAGTCTCTGAGTTTTCTGGTACTTCAGTCTCCAATCATGGGTAGTTATTGCTGCGTGTCTCTCCTGGAGCCAGCACTGCTCCCCACCTCAGTTAGCATACAGATTCAGGCAGAGGAGCTTTGTGTCGCTAAAGGCAGAAAACTCGTCCAAACGTGCCATCAGTGCCTCTCTTCTTGAAACAGATGCTGGAAAGGGTGTTTTTACTTAGGATCTCTAATCAACTGAATTTTCAACTGACCAACTGGAAGAACAGATGGATTCTGGTGAAGCTGTGATGAAGCTGTAATCCAGAAGTTGAAACTGATTTCTGTTGGCAGTTTCAACCCTATTTGTCAGGAGGGAAGAGTGGGAACTCTTCTGGGGGAGTATTCTGTCCCAGGAAGAAAAGAATGTTTTCTGTTCTGACCACTGAATAAAGGGGGAATGAATCTAGGCAGAAATGACCTGGCTGAAGTTTAATAGATTTTAATATAAAAAGGCTAGCAGATTCCAGTGGAAGCAAATATAGTCAATTTGTATTTATAGACAAGGATTAAATAAACTAATCCGACAGGAGTCTTTGCAGGCAATTGTTAGGAGCAAGATAGATCCATCTGCGTGCAAAGCATCGTGAATGAATGAGGATCCATGGCTCAGTGGGCAGGCGGAGCAGAGAGGAGACCACCAGTCCGGATAATCAGACATTCACATTTCCCACTGTTTTGTTCCATTGTATCCAAATGTGAGAAGCTGCTTTCCAGTGCCCCACATACAAAGCTCTTTATTGGACTTTACTGAGGCATGATCCTGACCGCTTTACTGAAACTGCCAGCCTCAGAAGGAGTTTTGCTTGATGGCGTCTGGCAGCTTGGCTTTGCCCTCAAGTCGATTTATGAGCTGTGAAAGATCGTCAAATTAACACCCTAAGCATTTCTGATAGGATTAGAGGGTTGGAGACATGCCTGCATTTGCATAGCGCCCTGATACAGGGCTATTGTGCCTTCCCAGCCCTCCTGAGTGGGGTGTGGAGAGGGCGAGTAGGAGGTGACACCATACTCCCCTCTCGCAGCTGGCAACAACACAAAGGGTGACCATGAGATTCCAGATGATGTTATTTGGCATTTAACATCGTCTAATGGCAGCATCTCCCAATCAAAAGGACTGAACTGAAGAGGTAAATGCACCCCCTTTCAGGGCTAGCTGTCCGTCCAGGACTCCCCATGGAGAGAAAGCTCATCTCTTCCCTGGGGTGGGATTGACTTCCAACTGCCCTGACAAGCTCTGAGGGTGGGCCTTAAAGACATCCACGTACATCATTCCAGTCACTGATTGTTCTGATTGTAACCATAAACCATATTCATTGTAGAAAATTTGGAAAAGGCTGAAAAATATAGCAAGTGAAAATCACCCAGTATCCCATTTCTTAGAAACAGCTAACCATTAACATTTTGGTTATATTTATTTACAACCTGTTTTCTATACATGTAGATAAGTAACTGTTTTTGTTTTAACAAAGCCAGATGTTATTGTTTGACAATATTTTCTTTTAATATTGTTATCAAAGCACTTTCCCATGTTATTAAATATCTTTTTTCAGAAAAGCTTATTTTTAATGACTGCATAATGTTCCATCATAAATAATAAAGTAACTTAGGTTGCATTTGCCAGAGTAATGTGTTTTACTTTGGGGCACAGCGTGCATGAACCAGTATGTGCCCCACAAACAAGATGAAGTATTAAAGACTCCTCCCCTGCTTAATTTAGCCTGACACTGAAAGACTACAGGAAATTATATTAGGCTAATGGATTTTCTAAGTCTATAATTATTAATTAAATATGTGCTATTATTGCAAGAAGAGAATGAACATTATTGAAACAAAAAATGATATTTCAAATCAGTGAGGGAAATAATTACAGTTCTAATAGAAGTAATTGGGGAAATTTTAAATTAAGTTAAATGCTTACTTTCCATGATATTCTAAAATAAA
This sequence comes from Vulpes vulpes, assembly GCF_048418805.1. NCBI lineage: Eukaryota > Metazoa > Chordata > Mammalia > Carnivora > Canidae > Vulpes > Vulpes vulpes. The sequence continues at coordinate 83,763,835 of NC_132794.1, forward strand.
TTACAAGTGGGGTGCCTGGCTGGCTCAGTCGGAAGAGCATGTGACTCAACTTTGGGGTTATGATTTCTAGCCCCATGTTTGGTGCAGAAATTACTTTAAAAAATAAAATCTTTCAGGGTGCCTGGGTGGCTCAGTTGATTAAGCATCCAGCTCTTGATTTCAGCTCATGTCATGATCTCAGGGTTGGGAGATCAAGCTCCATGTTGGGCTCTCTCTCTAAAATAAATAAACAGGGATCCCTGGGTGGCTCAGTGGTTGAGCATCTACCTTCAGCCCCAGGGCCTGATCCTGGAGTCCCGGGATCGAGTCCCACATCCGGTTCCCTGCATGGAGCCTGCTTCTCCCTCTGCCTCTGTCTCTGCCTCTGTGTGTGTGTGTGTGTGTGTGTGTCTCTCATGAATAAATAAATAAAATTTAAAAAATAAAAATAAAATAAATAAGCAAGGGGCCACTGGGTGGTGCAGTTGGTTAACTGCCTGTCTCTTCCTTTGGGCTCAGGTCATGATCTTGTGGTCATGGAATCAAGCCCCACGGCAGGCTCTGTTGTTAGTGTGGAATCTGCCTGAGATTCTCCCTCCCACTTGTTCTTTCTCTCTCTCAAATATTTTTTTAATTAAATAAAATATTTTTTTAAAAAAAGATTCTCTTCCTTCCCTCTATCTTCTCTCCCCCAAAGAAAATAAATAAAATGAAACAAAATCTTGGGTGCCTGGCTGGTTCAGTAGATGGAGCATGCAACTTGATCTCAGGATTGTGAGTTCAAACCCCATATTGGATGTAGAGATTACTTAAAAAATAAAATCTAAATAAATAAAAATAAAGGACACCTGGGTGGCTCAGTGGTTGAGTGTCTGCCTTCGGCTCAGGGTGTGTTCCTGGGGTTCCAGGATCCAGTCCTGCATCAGGCTCCCCACAGGGAGTCTGCTTCTCCTTCTGCCTATGTCTCTGCCTCTCTCTCTCTCTCTCTCTCTCTCTCTCTGTGTGTGTGTGTGTGTGACTATCATAAATAAAATAAAAATTAAAAAAAAAAGAGGATTACAACCTTCATTGTCATCTGAAGAGAAGTTCGAGGTCTTCCACAGGTTCACGGGAATAAGAAGGCATGTTAGCTGGCACAGTGGGCCCCTGTGAGGAAGATACAGGTTTAATTCTTGATACATGAATCCATGAGGAGTGTCCTAACTTTATGCTGTGGAAGTACATAAAATGACCCAGTAGGGGCTCTTCCATTTTGGAGTTAAATCCCGTGCTGTATTACACTTCTAGTTCTTTAAATAAACCATATCTCCTGGGTTTACATGAGGTAGGTTGCTAGTAACTGTTAAATCAGGTGTGAGGAGGATATGATCTATGTATTCCTGGAGAGATTTATGAATTAACCCAGCCTCAAATGAATAATTTAACAGAGCATTATAGTCTTCATCTCTTGGTAGGTCTACAGCGAGAAAAGACTTCCCGTATAATAATCCAAAGAGGCTTAGCCCTGTTGGTTCTTTTGGGCAATTCTCATTCTGAGAAGCCCTACTGGTAAAAGAGTAATCCAATTTTCTTGAGTCTCACCTTTCCAGAGACTTATGAATGCCAGGCTGAATGCAAATAGGAGCTGATGTTTAGGGCCCCAGTTATTTGTGCAATAAAAGACAGTCCACCATCACTTTGTAAAGACCAAGGGGATCCAAATCTAGGGACAATCTCCCTTAATAGAGTTTTTATCACCTTAGTGGCCTTTTCTGTTTTGAAAAAAAAAAAAAAAAACTAATGCAGGGATCCCTTCATCAGGCCTTTAATTGAATTGTACAATGGCTTGGCTAAGAGTCCAAGTCCAGGAATCCACAGGTGGCAAAAGCTAACCATGCCTAGGAAAGTGTGGAGTTGTTTCTTTGAAGTTGGGGGCTCACGGGGATCCCTGGGTGGCTCAGCGGTATAGCACTTGCCTTCGGCCCAGGGCGTGATCCTGGAGTCCCGGGATCGAGTCCCACATCTGGCACCCTGCATGGAGCCTGCTTCTCCCTCTTACTAGAGCAAATCTGCTCCCTAGTTTATACAGAAAGTCTCATCCAAGTAATGGAATGAGACATGATGGATGGACCAGAAAGACAGAGTAACAAACTGACATTTGTATTTGTAAGTTAAAGGCCATTGTCTGATGGCACATTTTAGTTTCCCATTCTATGTCAACAGTTTTATGGTAAGAAAAACAAGTCGGACCAGGGATGCTGAATAAGGACAGAGTAAGTGGCTCCTGCATCAATAAGAAAATAATGACCTTACCTCCTACATCCAAGGTAACCTGGGGCTCAGTCATTTTGATGTCAAAGGAGCCAGACCAGCCTCAGGACGCCAATATGCCAGATCCTCCGGTTCCAACTCTCAGGTGGGGAAGTGGGTGCCAGGTGGGGAAGTGGGTGCCAGACCTTCTGTCTCTCTGGAGACAAGGACAGTCTCTCTTCCAATGTCCTTTTTTTACAAGCAGGACATGGCCCAGGAGGAGAGCCTTTTGGGGGGATATTTTCTGCTCCATCTAAAACATGAGGTCTTATTTGACTTCTCATCATCCCTTGCCCCTGGATAATCTGGTGTGGTAGGGAGTCCACAACAGGGGCAGCCAATACTCCAGCCTCTATCTTACCCTGTAACCAAGCCCTTCAATCCTTTTCCTGTCTGAATATCATGTCTCTATTATTAAAAACTCCTGTAGGCACCTCTAGGATGCTTTGGGTGGGAGTTCGAGGGCCTAAGGCCATTTCAGTTATCTTTCAGTGGATGTCGGGTGCCAACTGATTCATAAAATGCATATTTAAAATAGTTCTTCCCAACAGAATGGGAGAAGATATTTGCAAATGACATATCAGATAAAGGGCTAGTATCCAAGATCTATAAAGAACCTATTAAACTCAACAGCAAAGAAACAAACAATCCAATCATGAAATAGGCAAAAGACATGAACAGAGATCTCAGAGAGGAAGACAGCACATGAGAAAATGCTCCACATCACTGGCCATCAGGGAAATACACATCAAAACCACAATGAGATCCCACCTCACACCAGTGAGAATGGGGAAAATTAACAAGGCAGGAAACCACAAATGTTGGAGAGGATGCGGAGAAAAGGGAACCCTCTTGCACTGCTGGTGGGAATGTGAACTGGTGCAGCCACTCTGGAAAACTGTGTGGAAGTTCCTCAAAGAGTTAAAAATAGATCTGCCCTACGACCCAGTAATTGCACTGCTGGGGATTTACCCCAAAGATACAGATGCAGTGAAACGCCGGGACACCTGCACCCCGATGTTTCTAGCAGCAACGTCCGCAATAGCCAAACTGTGGAAGGAGCCTCAGTGTCCATCGAAAGATGAATGGATAAAGAAGATGTGGTCTATGTATACAATGGAGTATTACTCAGCCTTTAGAAACAACAAATACCCACCATTTGCTTCGACATGGATGGCACTGGAGGGTATTATGCTGAGTGAAATAAGTCAATCAGAGAAGGACAAACATTATATGGTCTCATTCATTTGGGGAATATAAAAAATAGTGAAAGGGAATAAAGGGAAAGGAGAAAAAATGAGTGGGAAATATCAGAAAGGGAGACAGAACATGAGAGACTCCTAACTCTGGGAAATGAACTAGGGGTGGTGGAAGGGGAGGTGGGCAGGGGGTGGGGGTGACTGGGTAATGGGCATTGAGGGGTGTACTTGATGGGATGAGCACTGGGTGTTATGCTATATGTTGGCAAATTGAACTCCAATAAAATAAATAAATAAATAAATAAATAAAATAGTTCTTCCACAGAGCTGGCTTAGAGGAGCATGGGACTCTTGATCATGAGTTCGAGTCCTATGTTGTCTGTAGAGGTTACATAAGATAAATAAATAATTTTTAAAAATAAATGAAATAGTTATTCCCTCAGGTGTAGTCAGGTCCAGGCTTATATTTTTAAGGATAGCCTCTATTAAGCAACCCTGAACTAGAGCAGGATTTCCATCAGCTCTTTGACTGACTTCCCAAATTTTGTCAGTTTACAGGTTTCATAAATCCTCTTTTCATTCCTTCTACCAGGCAGTGATCATATGATGTCTTTCCTGACTATCCTGATTGTTCCAATGGGATTCCGTAACTGGGGCAGCAGTGCCCCCTACCGGACAACATTGCCTACCGATCGTTGTCCATTTTTCAGGGAAGTCAAGCACATCCAGCTCTTTTCCTCAGGGGTGCTACAACGAGTTAGTATGATTATATACATATATCTTGCCAGGTCAAATCAAATATAATGGATACTTGTTGAAAATCCTCAATAAAGTGAGAAGAGTTTTCGGAATATCGTCCTAATCGTTTTATTTGAGCCAGGTCTGCCATGGAGAACAGGACATGGACTCTGACCGTGCCCATTTCTCCATTAGCAACCTCCCTACAAGGATCAAATCCTGATTTAGGGGGTATTCCAGGATGATAAGGAGTCCCGCTCCTACTGTGCCCTGTTGGGCTAGGTGCAGAAGACTCTCGGGACTTGTGAAGAGGAGGAAAAGTGATGGAATTAATGTGCCCTTTATTTGGAGAGGCCTGTGATTCCTCCAGTAACCTGAGCTCATTAGGAGGAGGAACCGTGAGAGGGTCAGCATCCCCTTCATTAGGGATGGCCTGTGATTCCTCTGGCAATCTGGGTTTTAAATTAGGGGGAAGAAGAGGTCTGTTTAGATAATCATCACCCAATATATCAGGAGGGGGCTTGTTAGTCTGGTTAGCAGCCAAACGCATTCTACAAGAGGTCTTTAGGTTGGGGTCCTGATTTAGGGCCATGAAGACCTGAACATAGGGTACCTTAGTCCATTTGCCCTATTTTGTGCAGAAAACATCTAACTGATAGATTGTATTGGAGTTTAGTGTCCCATTAATGGGCCATTTTTTCTGTCTCCTAAGGAGTACTGAGGCCATGCAGCATTACAGAAGATCAGTTTTTTTTCTTCTAAATCTTGCAATCCAAATTGTTTCCATTGAGTTAAAAGGCATCCCAAGGTCGAGTCCTTGGGAACTGAAGAACATCCCATGCTCCCAGAAAAGAAGAGAATGTCCATTACTAAGAAAATCCCACTCCACCCTCGACTCCCAGGTGGTGTCTCACTCAGGATACATCAGAAGTTCCTGGTATCAAAGCAAACTGTGGCATCCCTTGGACAAAATCGCTGTGACCACTGCCCTACCCTGTAGGAGGGACACCAGCATCTCCCCACTTACCCATTGCATCCTAGGTTACAAATGGGTGCCAGTGAATGGACCAAAGAAGAAACTACTGTTCTAACCCATGGAATACACTAGAAAAATTTTACAATATTGTAAGGTAAGTAGTCAGTAGGGGTCACTGATGAAAACCAGTTAAGGGGGCAGGCCGGGGGGGCGGGGGGGGGGGGGCGGAGGGCCTCAGCAGTTTAGCGCCACCTTCAGCCCAGAGCCTGATCCTGGAGACCCAGGATCGAGTCTCACGTCAGGCTCTCTGCATGGAGCCTGTGTCTCTGCCTCTCCCTCTCTCTCTTTCTCATAAATAAATTAAATCTTTTAAAGAAAAACAGTTAAGGTAGAAATCCATCGTGGTCTAAGCAGCATTCCAACACATGTAGTCTTTTCAGCCAACTTTCCTGGAAAATAGTCCCCAGTTGGGTTTTAATTCAGTCAAGTACTGGTTTCAGCCAGCTCTAAGTGGAAGTCTCTTGGCCAGAAGTGGCTAGCCTAATGATGTGGAGGGGAATCACATTAGACCAATGAGGAGGAAAACTTACACGGAATCTTAAGATTAGCAGCTGTCCTAGTGACTTAGATGGCTGTCCAGTGCCCCAGAAAGACAATTTGTATAAGAATAGGGACAAAGAGAGGGCATCAAGTTTCGGTCTCATTACCATGTGGTCCACGGTACTGGCTTCTAGCCAAAAGGCAGCATTTTATTTCTCCCAGCAGAGTATCCAGGGGCTGGAGGATTGCAGCCTGAGCAACAGACAGGAAAGTGTTCCAATAAGACTGTACTCCTTGAAGAGCCCCTGGAATGAAAGTAAAAAAAGAGGAGTACTCACCAAGTTTGCACCGAGGCTCCGAGTTCAGTTGAGAAGACTCAGGGCCCATGTTTGGTGCCAAAATGAGGCGATGTGGGCCAGGAGCGAATTGTTAAGAATTCTTGAGACATTTTCTGTGCAAAAAGTTTCCTTTATTATATTATATGAGGACAGGACTTGTGGGCAGAAAGAGCTGCACTGTGTCTATGAGAAGTGACTGATTAGGGATCCCTGGGTGGCGCAGCGGTTTGGCGCCTGCCTTTGGCCCAGGGCGCGATCCTGGAGACCCGGGATCGAATCCCACGTCGGGCTCCCGGTGCATGGAGCCTGCTTCTCCCTCTGCCTGTGTCTCTGCCTCTCTCTCTCTCTCTCTCTGTGACTATCATAAATAAATAAAAATTAAAAAAAAAAAAAAAGAGAGAAGTGACTGATTAAATACCTTGTAGTTAGTTGGGGACAAAGGGTAGCATTAAGTCTCTAAGGAATTTGGAAGTAAAGCTTTCAGGACTGTGAGTGGCTAAGTGCTGCTAAGGTAAAATTACTTACTATTGCCTCTTTGTTTTTTTTTATTTTTAATTTTTTTTAAGATTTTTTATTTATTTATGATAGTCACACACACACACACAGAGAGAGAGAGAGAGAGAGGCAGAGACATAGGCAGAGGGAGAAGCAGGCTCCATGCACCGAGAGCCCAACGTGAGATTCGATCCTGGGTCTCCAGGATCACATCCTGGGCCAAAGGCTGGCGCCAAACCGCTGCGCCACCCAGGGATCCCTTACTATTGCCTCTTAAAGCATCAGACTTGAGACTCTTCAGATGTATTATCAGTGGTCCCAATGATGGCTAACATGTATCTTGGGGAGTGTTACGGCTCTCAGGGAAAGTGACAGTAACAAGAGTGAAGCTATATGGTAAAGCAATGCAGTCCTTGGGAGAGCTGTAGGAGTGTAACAATCCATAAGCCTCAAGAATTTTTCCCAGAGACTGTGAGCTGCAGCCAACTCTGGCCTTCGCTTCTTTTTCTCCCATCATGACCACCAAGATGGTCCAGGCTGTCTCATAATAAGCCATGACCCCCTCTGTGGCACGTTAGAATATTGTATGCCTATCATTGGATATTTTTTAAAGCACGCATTTGGGCTTCTTGTCTTTTATTTTCAGGAATAAATTGTTGTTTGTGGTATGAAATAGGTTTTCAGAGCAGTACCCTAGTTCTTAGCCTTGTGTCTATAGAAAATAAATTCAAATTTTATTATTCAAATAAGGGCTGTCATCTAGGAGTCATTTAGATTGTATTATTAAGTAGGTGGTTCCATTGTGCTAGAGAGGGGTTCCCTATGTTGGCTGTCATTTGAATCACCTGGAAAGTTTTAAAAATACTGCTGTTTGGGCTTCACCTCCAGAGATTCTGATTCAATTAATCAAGAATGTACTTAGAGTATTAGTGTTTTGTTTTGTTTTGTTTTGACCTTGAAAAAGAAAATGGAAGCCTGCTTTTATTGATGTACACATTGATGGACTTGCGATTGGAAGGGGCGGTGACGTTACCATGACACTGGTGGTTAACGCAACGGAAAGATGAGGGCAGGAGATGGCTTTGCAGGGACATGATGCCTTCACAAGTTAGGGAAACGGACTGCTAGCTGGCTGCCCTTTCATTTCATGTTCTTCACAAACTCCTCTCCCTTTTTGTTGGAGGCCTTCAGCTCGGGGATGGCTTCTGCTATCATCTTCTCTTCAAAAGAGGAGATCTTGCCAATGCCTAGATTCTTCTCGATGCCCTTTTTCCCAAGCAGTAATGGTGTGGAGAAATAGGCACAGTCTGCTTCCTGGGATTTAGCAACGGAACATTCGACATCTCCTTCCTTCCCATTCACTGCATCCACAAGGGAGAAGACAAACCGAGCTCCAGCGTATGCCATGGACAGGGTGGCAGAGCCTGCTCCAGCTTTGGCCTTCACCACCTGCGCCGGCCTCCTGGGTCCGCCCAGTGACGGCTGTCAGCGGGTCCTGGGGAAGGTCCGCCTTGGGAGCGCACTGAGAGATCAGGGGGATGATGGTCCTCCCGGCATGACCGCCAATGACAGGAACATTGATTCACGCGGGATCCAAACCCTTTAGTTCTGCAATGAAAGTGTTGGCCCTGACAATGTCCAGGGCCATTGGACAAATTTGGCCATTCGGGCCAAATGTCCCGAAGATTTTATTGGGGTCGTAAGCTCCGTGTTTCTTGAAAACCTCCGTTGCAATTGGGATGGTGGAGTTGACCGGATTTGAAATGACGCAGATCATGGCCTCGGGGCAATGCTGGGCGCAGGCAGCAGTCAGGGTGGCCACACTTGAGGCGTTGGTGTTGAACAGGTCATCCCGTGTCATGCCTGGTTCTCTCGGGACTCCGGCTGGAATAACCACCACATCGCAGCCTTTGAGGCCATCCGGCAGCTGCTCAGGCCCGAGGTGGCCTTTCACGGTTGCTCTGGTCTCGATGTGGCTCAGATCTGCGGCCACTCCGGGTGTATGAGCAATGTCCTAGAGGGTCAGGCGGCTCACTAAGGGGCTGTTCTTGAGAAGCAGCGCAAGGGGCTGCCCAATTCCTCCGGAAGCCCCAAGCACAGCTACTTTAGCACTGTTCTGGGCCGAGGTGCTGAAGCTGCGCGGAGAGCGGCGCCGGCAGGGCGGGCGAGGGCGGAGGGCATGGTTGGTTGGAGCGGGCAGGGAGCCGAAGAGCAGGCGCAGGAGCCGGCGGCTGGCAGGTGACACCCTGTTTTGTTTTGTTTTAATCCTGAAATGTCAGAGGTGCCTGGCTGGCTCAGTCAGAAGAGCATGGGACTCCTGATCTCAGGGTCGTGAGTTTGAGCCCCATGTTGGGAGTAGAGATTACATACATATGTAAATACATACATCCCCAAAAACTCTGAAGTGCAGCTAAGAGTTGAGTAATGTGGGATTTGATTCCTTGTTCAATTGCCTTTCTAACTGGGCTGCTGGCTCCATGTAGACCAGGACCACTTCAGTCTTGATCATGACTATCTTTCCAGCACCCAGCCCAGTGCCAGGGACACTTGTATTAAATGAATGTAATGATGCCCTTGGGAGTTCATTGCTTCAAAGACTGAATGGCAGCTTGTTTAGAACCAAATGGCAGCTTTGGGCAGGCAGGGGGGTAGGTGGAGTGGGGAGTTCAATGTGGTGGGGGTGCTGTAGGCTCTAAGAACTAGTCTGAGCAAAATTTGGAAGTACTGGAGGAAACAGATGAAGATAAGTATATGATGGGTGACCAGGGTATGTGGGTTTTAGCAAGGGCTGGGGACAGGCTCAGCCAGCCTTGAGTGTGAGTAGACCGATTCAGTGTGAAAGGCTGAATTCACTTACTCCTTGAAGAACAATGGGATATCAATTGTATGAGAAAAAGTGAGATGTGGGGCCAGTTAAGAGCTTGCAGTAGGGATCCCTGGGTGGCGCAGAGGTTTAGCGCCTGCCTTTGGCCCAGGGCGCGATCCTGGAGACCCGGGATCGAATCCCACGTCGGGCTCCCGGTGCAAGGAGCCTGCTTCTCCCTCTGCCTATGTCTCTGCCTTTCTCTCTCTCTCTCTCTGTGACTATCATAAATAAATAAAAATTTAAAAAAAAGAGCTTGCAGTAGAGACAGAGTTGGCCAAGCCCAGAGAGTTGTTGAGACACCCATGTTCAGAGGCGTGTTCCTGCTTTCCTATAATTCCAAGTACAAAGTTGTACTATAAATCAGAGCTATGGCAGTGACCAGACGAGAGACCCAAGAAGACTGATGAGAATTGAGTAAGGGGGATGGGTAGGGGAAAGAAGGATAAAAAGCTGGTGTAGAACTGTTCTGAAACTAGGAAGCCAGAGGGAAGAGATGCTGCTTTGGATTTTCTGCAAGTGACTATTTAAAAGGATGAAGGGAGGAGCCACAAGGACTGGCTTCTTTAAAAGAGTATTTTGTTTTGTTTTGTGTCTGGCCCTGAAGCAAAATCATAACAGCAGTGCTGGGTGTAAAGTAGGAGGAAGCCAAAGTGTAATTTTTTTATACATTAGCTTGTTTTGAAATACTATTTAGTTTTGAATATATTTATCATAATTCAAAATTATTAAAGTATAAAAAGATATTCAATAAAGCCTCTCTCCTATCTTCATTTCCACTCACCCAATTCTCCCACATATGATAAATGCTATTATGGTTCTCGCCATACTCTGGTGTGGTGCAGTTGCACTCATTCCTTTTCACTGTGTTTCTCATCCAGCTTGAGAGCAAGTTAGCTCCAGCCTGAGATTCTCATGGAGTTGGAAAAACTCTTAGAGGTTACATCTGTTTTTAAGATGTGTGTGATTTCAGGGGGTTCTTATTTAAATATCCTATTTCCATTTCCAACTCTGAACCATAATGGGAGGAAGAAGGAGGATTCAGGAGGGAAAACCTAAAATGAAGCCTCACAAATGCTCTGTAGTCTCTGACTTGCCCAGTCCTGGGGACTCCTGGAATCTACCATTTCAAAACTCCTGCAAATCTCCTATCCTGTTCAGCCTTCACCTGATTTATGCATTGGTGTTCAGCATAAGATTTTGTTAGAAGTAAGGATTTGTGTCTGATATACCCCCTTGGATTTCAGAAGAGGGGAGTGAAGCCAAGAGAGATTGAGCAATTTACTCAAGGTCACCCCACTCGTGTAAGCAGGACCAGAACCTAGGTCTCCCATTGCAATGCCTACATCCTTCTCTCCTCATGCCAGGATCCTTATCCATCTTCTCAGGACAGACCGCGTCCTAAATTGGCAGCAGGGCCTTTAGCCAGCTCTTCCAGATGGCATGTATGCATGTTATCACGCACCACCCAAGCCAAAAGAACTTGTACGGCAGACATTCTGGGCATTCCAGCAGCATCACTGGGAGAAACTAGGGGAAGAAGGCAGTATAGGTAGATGTCCAATCTCTCCTGCAGCACATGAGTCTAATCAGTGCAAGGCCAAAGAAACACCAGATCTAAGAGTTCACAAAAGAACCGTGAACCAAAATGAAACACTCCCGGGTCTTGTCCAGATGAGTTGCATGGTAGTTGCCAATGGCAGAATTTTTTTTTTTTTTTAAGATTTTATTTATTGGATAGCCCAAGTGGCTCAGTGGTTTAGCGCCACCTTCAGCCCAGGGTGTGATCCTGGAGACCGGGGATCGAGTCCCACGTCGGGCTCCCTGCATGGAGCCTGCTTCTCCCTCTGCCTGTGTCTCTGCCTCTCTGTGTGTGTGTCTCTCATGAATAAATAAATAAATAAACTCTTTAAAAAAATGTTAATGCTTTGGTAGAGAGATAAACAACCTAAGCTTTTTCAGGGATGTGGGTTCAGGGGCAGCTCTTTCCCGCAGGACACCTGCTCTGAGCCTCAGTTTCTCACAGTATTAATTAAATGTAGAGAAAGATCATGCGTGCCCCACAGAGTGGCTCTGAGGTTCAGAAGAGGTAATGTCTGTGAAAATGTTTGGCAAATTATAAGCTGCACATAAATGTGAGGAGGCGTTACCTTACTGTGCCCAAGAGGAAGATATTTGGAAGAGCCTGATTTATTTTCAGAGCTCACCAACAGCTCCCAGTTACCCTTGGGAAGTCTGCTTCAAAATCCACGATTATTCTCCTACTAAACATCCTTTCCTTCCTTTCTCGGTGGGCTTTGCTTGTGGCTTCATTTTACATCAGCTGTCACTTTTTAGGGTTTCATACAGACTGGTTGGCTTCAGAGGCTCAGACTCCTTCTGGCATCAGGTATGGGACAATGAACAGCCCTCTCCCCACAGACCCATTCTCGGCCCTGCCCCTGAGCGTACCACGGATTTTAGGAGTGCCTTTGTGGCTTGACTCTAGGTCACAAAATTGCCCTTAGTAATCCCACGGGATCATGGTTGCACCCAGTGCGTCAGAGGGGGACCGCTGAAATGGAATAAACACCTTCCATTTGCCTCCCAGCTTTCCTAGGAAAGATGCAGAGGTGCCTAAAGGTTAATCAGATAAAGCCCTTGTGAGGCTGGCTTCTGGGGCTCTCCCGGAGGAATGTGATGTTGATTCACAGGTTGTTCAGTGAGACCCTCAGTAGGTCTCTTAGCATATCAGATAATAGCACCTCCTCCTCCCCCAAAAAGCAACTCCTACTCTGTGGTCTCTATCTAATGAAAATGCAGCCTGCCTTGGCCTGGATTAAAAGAGATTTTCTTTTCTCTCTTCCTTTTCCAGTGTCTTAGAACAACAATTTAAAACAAGAGGTAAATTGCAAGAGGCCCGAGGTAGTAGAGTAGAATCTCAAGCAATGTCAGCTACAAGACAGTGATAGGCAAATCCTTCCCCTCCAGAGAGCAGCAGCATAGAGGCGCCCCGACAGGGAGAGCCCCAGATTCCCGCCGCCCGGCGGCCTCAGCTGACATGAAGGACTCTTCCTTCTTGTGGCCTCCGCCTTAGGCTGGCTGTTCTTGACCTTTCGTGACTGGTGTACTCATCATTTTGGCGGGCCTTGTGATTTTTTAATAGAGAAGGGGAAGGAGGGGCACCTGGGCGGCTCAGTGGTTGACTCTCTGCCTTCAGCCTAGGGCGTGGTTCTGAGGGCCCGGCGTTGGCCTCGAGTCCCGCGTTGGCCTCCCTGCGGAGAGCCCGCTTCTCCCTCTGCCGGTGTCTCTGCCTCTGTCTCTCACGAAGAAATAAATAATAAAATCTTGAGAGAGAGAGAGAGGAGGGGGGGGGGAGGGAGAGGGAGAGGGAGAAGGAGAAGGAGGAGGGAGAGGGAAGGGGGAGAAGGGAGAGGGAGGAGGGAGAGGGAGGAGAGAGGGAAGGAAGCCATTTGAAGATCGGAACAATAGTTATCAGCTGTTGCCTATGAATGGACAATGACCGCACACAGCCTAAGATGAAGCAGGAAAATCGAGAGAAGAGTACATTTTTTTTTCAGTCATCAAAATGTTGCCTTTTACCTTCTCTTTAGATGAGGACCTGCCGTTGTAAGTTTCACCTCTAAATTAGTCCACGATGAATGCGAAAAGGGCATTCTTTAGGAAGACCTGGGGTTTTTGTTGTTTTGTTTGTTTTAAAAGATTTATTTATTCACTTGGGAGAGAGAGAGTGAGGGGAGGAAAAGGGGCAGAGAGAGAGGGAAAGAGAGAATCTCAGGCAGAGAGCCCAATGCTGGGGCTTCGTCCCATGGCCCTGAGGGCAGGACCTGAGCTGAAACTAGGAGTTGAACGCTCAACTGCCAGAGCTGCCCAGGCGCCCCAGGACCTGGTTTTCTTACACATCTAGATTTTGATTAGCTTTTGCTCCAACTTGAGTAAACATTTCCTGAATGCTTTTTAGAGACAAGGCAGTGCAAAGGAGGAGGAGGGAGCAAAGAACAATTACCAGCACTTCTTACCTGCCTTCCAGCAAATGTTTTCCTCCAAAAAACTAAAAACTATCAGCTTCCCTCCCTTTGCCTTAGTAATTGCCCAAACTTTGCTATGTATTGGAGTTACCTGGGAACTAAGAAAGAAAGAAAGAAAGAGAAAGAAAGAAAGAAAGAAAGAAAGAAAGAAAGAAAGAAAGAAAGAAAGAAAAAAGAAAGAGAGAAAGAAAGAAAGAGAGAAAGAAAAAGAAAAATACTGACATCACAGTCTCATCCCTATTTCGATTTAATAGGGGTGTGACATAAACTACCAGGATTTAAAAAAAAAAAATCCCCAGGTGATCTAATTTCCACAAAGTTAGGAAACCACTTGGCCTAACTCCTTTCTCTTCCCTCTGGAGAACTTCCCTGATTTCCCTCCTCTCCTATCATCACACACACTCATGACTCTGACCCTGTGGGGCAGCCCTCCCACGGGCTCCTACAGCACCTGCTAGTTAGCCTTTCATAATACTGGTCACTTTGCTCAACACTCTTCCTTGGGAATACTGGGAGATTCATCTTTTTAAAAGATTTATTTGTTTGTTTGTTTGTTTATTTATTTATTCATGAGAGACAGAAAGAGAGATGCAGGCAGAGGGTGAAGCAGGCTCCATGCAGGAGCCTGATGCGGGACTCAATCCTGGACCCCAGAATCAGGCCCTGAGTCAAAGGCAGAGAGGTTCAAGCACTAAGCCACCCAGGCATCCCATACCGGGAGATTGTAGAGGGCATGACCAGTGTGAATCCCTACAGCTGGGCACATCCTGAGCTGTCTAAATTGTGAAGGAGTGAATTAATTTTGTGTGTATCTCTGTGTGTTTGTGTGTGTGAGAATTAATTTTCTATTTAGATATGTCATTTTACCCATTGTCACCATGCCAATTTACCTCCTCTGATCATAGATAATAAATGTAATTGTGTATTGCCCACTTAAACACATGTTCAGTTTTCAAGGTCATTAGATCATGTAATAAAAATGAAGCATTTACAGTATTTTATCTTTAAGATTTTTTATTTGAGAAAGAGAGCAGAGCAAGAGACAGCACAAGTAGGGGGAGGGCCAGGGGGAGAGGAAGAAGCGGGCTCCCCACTGAGCAGGGAGCAGGGATGCCACTGGATCCCCGGAGCCTGGGATCATGATCTGAGCGAAAGGCAGATGCTTCACGAACTGAGCCAGCCAGGCGCCCGCACTGTTTTTATCTTTAAGGTATGTTATAAAATATTTGAGGCGATACTACCAGTTCAAGCTATCAAATCAAAGATCCAAAGATGTGGTTTTCCACAAGACAAGGTTAAATGATTAGACTTGGTTCAGGAGCATTATATGTGAAAATACATATTTTCATTTCGATTTCTGTAGAGTTGAAACCTGGTTTTCCCCTTTTATTAAAGAAAAAAGTTGATAAGATACGCTGCACAAAATCAAGGAAGGCAGATGTCCACTTCGCTCAGTCCCTGTGGATTCAATGCGCGCGCGCACACACGTTGAACCACGCTTTATTCCCAAAATCAGACAAAGAAACGGACCTGCACACACAGGCCCCCAGCAACATCACCAAGGGGTCGGATTACACGGCGGGGCGCCGGGGCCTCCGCAACCCCCCGATTGTCTCCACGTTCCCGGCCGCGCATTTCCAGCTCCTGCGACGCCCGCGGACTCGCTAATGTCCCGCTTTGTCGCCCGGCGGGCCGCGTGAATGACTCGCCGCGCGGGGTCGCCGCGGGAGGGCGCGGGCCCGCCAGTGGGAAGGTCGGCGGCGGAGCAGCCACATCACCCCACCGGCATCAGGCCACCGCCTCCATTCAGCGGCGGAATGTGGGCGGGCGGGCGGGGCCGAGCGCGGGCGGGGGGCGCGGGCGGGGCCGGGGGGCGGGCGGGGCCGAGCGCGGGCGGGGGGGCGTGGGCGGGGCCGGGGGCCGGGGGCCGGGCGGGGGCGGGGCCGAGCGCGGGCGGGGGGCGCGGGCGGGGCCGAGCGCGGGCGGGGGGCGCGGGCGGAGGGCGCGGGCGGGCGGGGCCGAGCGCGGGCGGGGCCGAGCGCGGGCGGGGCGCGGGCTGGGGGCGCGGGCGGGGCGCGGGCGGGCGGGCGGGGGCGGTGAACCCCAAGCGCGCCCCCGGCAGCGGGAGCCCCGCCCAGCGTCCTGTCTACACGCGCGTGGGGCGCTTTCGCTGTGGTCTTTGTTTTTGTTTCCATCTCGCTATTTGACCACTACGATCAGATCCCCCAGAACCACGTATTCTCACTACAATTCAAAAGATTTTCAGGTCCCTGGGGGCCGGGCAAGCCGCGCGGCGCCGGCGGCCTCCCTCCCGGGCGCGAGCATCCCCGAGGCCAGCGCGCCCCGAGCCTTAGGCGGCCCCGCCCCCACGCGGTGCCCCTGGGAGCCCTCAGGCCGAAGCCCGTCTCTTTTCTCCCCTTCCTCGGAACTTAGTTATACTCCTAAACAAAGACGGGATCAGTTTCCAGTTTCTCCCCCGTTGGTTTTTCTTCAAACTTTTTATTTAGGAAATGCCCAAACTCACAGAAAAGTTGTAGTGCCATGATAGAAATGAGTGTTCCCTCGGTCCATCTGCATCTCACCACTTGGTAGCACTTGGCTTTACGAGCTTTGTCATCCATCTCTATAGAGAGACTTCTTTCTCCTGCATCATTTGAAAGTAAATTGCTGATCTCATGACATTTTGCCTTGAAATAATTTGCCTGGAGCAAATAGAAATAAAGATGTTTTCTTTTGTAACCACAATTATCACACTGAAGAAAATTAACCCTAATGAAAAATACCACTTAAAATCTAGGCCACATTTAAATTTTCTCAGCTCAAAAAAAATTACTTTCAACTATTTTTTTCTGTAAGGTTATATTTATTTATTTGAGAGAGAGAGAGAGAGCGGGGTGTGTTGTGCCCAAGATTGCGAATCCGAGAAACCACCCAAGGAGCCGACACCGATGTAATCACACGAGGGTTTATTACAAGCTCGAGCTTGGGTCCAAGTATACCCGACACAGCCGAGCAGGGACTTGGACCCCGAGGTAGGTTACAGCTGGTTTTTTTCTTTTTTCTTTTTTTTCAGCTCGGTTTTTTATAGGCTGGTCTAGGGGATTTTCAGAAGGGGTGGAGGAATTTCTCAAGTTCTGTTTACATTCTGATATGGGGCTTAAGGGCATTGAGCTCTGTTCTCATTCTAATATGGGACTTTCTACCACCGTGTGGGCTCTGTTGTCTTTCTGATACGGGATTCCCTGCCGAGGACACTGAGAACATTCTGCAGTTTTTCCCGTAAAGTTCAGCTCTTATTCCCAGGGGCCTAGGATGGCTGTACTTGTGCTATTGCTAAACTTTAGGTGGGATGGCCTTGATTTTTCTCGGCATCCAGGGGGGAAGGAGAGGGAAAAGCAGACGCCCTGTTGAACAGGGGCCCCAGCTGGAAGACTTCATCCCAGGACCCTGATCATTACCTGAGCTGAAGGCAGGCATGCTTTACTGCTGGAGCCAGCCAGGCACCCTTTTACACTAATTTTTAAAAATCCAGAATCTAATAAAGATTCATACATTGCATCTAGTTATGTTTGGTAGGTTTTTTACTTTTTACGGTCATTATATAATTTTTATTATTTTCAGCTGCATGGCACAGTTCTGGAGTTTAAATTTGGGGACTGTGGTTGTTCCACATCCATCTTATCCCTCAGGCTATTTAGCACGTTTTTAAACCAAGATTTTAAAACACAACAACGGGGCACCTGGGTGGTTCAGTCAGGTAAGCATCAGATTCTGGGTTTCTGAGCAGATCATGATCTCAGAGTTGTGGGATCAAGACCCATGCGGGGCTCCACCTCAGGGTGGAGTCTGCTTGTCTCTCTCCCTCTGCTCATCTCCCTGCTCTCACTCTCTCAAATAAAATAAAATCTCTTTAATAACAGCAACAACAAAGATTTTTTTTTTTTTTTTAACAACAAAGATTTTTGACAGAAATTCTTTGTTGCAAAACTTCCGGTACAAATCATGGGTTTCATATGCTGACCAATGGGCCTCTGTGCCCCGGGGTTTCACCCAATGTTTATGCAATAAAACTCCCTTTCACAGAACCTCCTCTCCAGAGCCAAGTGTGCCCTGGTGGCTCTTAGTCTTTTCCTTTTCTCTTGTTTCTCCTTTTGATCCCAACGATTTCCTTGCTGCTTTATGACAAATCTGATTAAACCCAAATTAAACCATTCTGTTTTCTCTTTTGATGTTGACCTTTAAAAACATTTTTGAACTTCCCCAAAGTCTTGTCTGTCGCTCTTGTCCCATTGTGTGGACCTCAGAATTATTTTTCCTATAATCCTTCTTGCCTTTCTCTCCTGGCTTAGATCCAATGAATGTGTATTGATGCTTGCTATATGGCAGACACTATATTGTTTTTTATATATCTCAGTAGTTCTCAGAGCAGTCTTAGAAAGTTGGTGCCATTAATGTTACCTCCATTGTCTTAACATTTTTGACGTAAGCTCTGTGCCCAACATGGAGCTTGAACTCACCACCCCAAGATCAAGAGTCTCATGCTCTACTGACTGAGCCAGCCAGGTGCCCCAATGTTACCTCTATTTTATCTATCTATTTATTAAAGATTTTATTTATTTATTCATGAGAGACACATAGAGAGAAGCAGAGACATAGGCAGTAGGAGAAGTAGGCTCCTCGTGGGGAGCCTGATTCGGGACTGGATCTCAGGACCCCGGGATCATGACCTGAGCCGAAGGCAGACATTCAACCACTGAGCCACCCAGGTGCCCCTATTTATTTATTTTTATGTTTATTTTTTTGTCACCTCCATTTTATTTTTATTTATTTATTTTTTTAAAGATTTATTTATTTTTATTTATGATAGACACAGAGAGAGAGAGAGAAAGAGGCAGAGACAAAGGAGGAGGGAGAAGCAGGCTCGATGCTGGGAACCCGACGTGGGACTCAATCCTGGGACTCCAGGATCACGCCCTGGGCCAAAGGCAGATGCTAAACTGCTGAGCCCCCCAGGGATCCTCTATTTATTTATTTTTCAAGTAGGCATGTGCCAGTCTCCCGCCTCTGGAGCCCTACATGGGGGGAGGGAGTGGTGCCTGGGTGGCTCAGTCAGTTAAGTGTTTGCCTTTGATCTCAAGCCCTGCATCAGGCTCCCTGCTCAGTGGGGGTCTGCTTCTCCCTCTCCCTCTCTCTTCCCCTGCTTGTGGTTCTTTTGCTCACTCCCTCTCTCTCTCAAATAAATAAATAAATAAATAAATAAATAAATAAAATCTTTTAAAAAAATGTATCAACAAATCCAGTTGCTACTGCCTCAGCAGAATGAAGTATCTCAAAATTGGATTGAATAAAAACCGTCTAAGAACTACAATGATTCAAAAATTATTCTCTAATTTGGCATTTCTGGCAACAGACCACAAATTATGCTGTTGGGGATCCCTGGGTGGCTCAGCGGTTTAGCCTCTGCCTTCAGCTCAGGGTGTGATCCTGGAGTCCTGGGATCGAGTCCCACATCAGGCTCCCTGCATGGAGCCTGCTTCTCCCTCTGCCTGTGTCTCTGCCTCTGTGTGTGTGTGTGTGTGTGTGTCTCTCATGAATAAATAAATAAAATGTTTCTTAAAAAAAAAAAACAACCCAAATTATGCTGTTATAATCCCAACAGCATAATTAGCACTTTTGCTGAAATGAAGACAAAAAATAAATATATAATAACTTGCGAATTAGATTCTGCTATTACTCATCGTCCTCTGCTCTATCAACAGAACACCAGACATGCACCATAATCATTAACTTCATTGTCTTGGGCATTTTGCCAACTTTTATTCACATAAAATTATAGTCTTCATATGTACATATTTAAAATTTTGTGGGATCTGCTTCTCCCTCTCCTTCTGCCTTTCCCCCCAAGCCCTGCTCGTGCTTGCTCACTTGTGCTCTCTCTCTCTCTCTCTCTCAAATAAATAAATAAAATCTTTAAAAACAACCCTCAGTATTGCCCACTCCTATTTCCACAGCTCTGAGACTCTTACCTCCATGACCTCTCCTGGTACCTTACCCTCTCCCTCTTGGTTTCCAAAAAGACATGTGGGACTTCTTTGACATGTGCTGCTCAGTTCAGCGCAGCTCACCCCTCCCTGAGGACTGGGCACAATTTACTAGGGGTTGGATTCCAGTCTATCTGAGCAACAGCACATGGTACAAGGTGCTTTTAGTTCCCACCAGCTCCCAGCTGGGTGCTTTATAGGGCAGCAATTTTTCCCCAAAGACACACAAGGTTCAGACTTGGAAACAGGCCCCTGGCACAAGGCCACAAGCTCATGGAGCTCACCAGGTACAGGCTCCCACATTTAGGTCCGAGCGCTCCCTCTCAATATTTAGCAAGTACTGGGAAGTCTATCAATTTCAATTCAGATCTAATGATGAACTTTGAGATAAACAAAGGAACTTGTGAAAAACAAAAAACAAACAAGGAACTTCTATGTTATCTATATTGAATTTTGTAAAACTTCACTACCAAAATAACACACCAGTCGTGCCTAGATGATTTTCCAAATTATTTTCAAAATTCAAAGAAGATACTTCAGACATTAAACAATAGTTGCTGTTAATTTTTTAAATGGTAAATGGAACTGCATAGCTATTAAAAGAGACCACCTCTTCTACTATTTTAATCTGTTTTTAAACAGATTTACCACTAAGAAGTTGTCAAATTTTCAGGCTGCAGCCAAATGCCTCTGCCCTTACATACTACTAGCTGCTCCCACCAGGCTAATTATCCCGTTGGCAAATAACCTCAGCTCTCCAGCCTTCAATCTGCCCCCAGCCTTCCTAAGGCAGCCTACTTGCTTTCAGACACACATGGAAGCACACATGCTTGCAGTGAGGTCCCCCTTCATTCTGCGTGACTCACTTGAAGTTTTTATAACACTGTAGGCACCAGCCATTCACAGTTACTCAAAGTGGTTTCACCCTCCAGATTTTCCCAAAGGTTTATGTTGCAGAATTTACAGGACTTTGTGGGAACATCCAAATCCATGTAAGGAACTAGTTGCATACCCACAGGTTGAGACTGCTGGTGTGAGCTAAAGAATTAAAGATGAGACTGTTCTAAACATCTTTCCTCTAAGCACACTGTTGCTGGTAAGTTTTCAAAATACTCCCAGTGTGTGTGTGTGTGTGTGTGTGTGTGCTGTTTGTTGTGTTGCGTATTGTTTTGCTTTGCCTTTTTTTTTTTTTTTTCAATTGAGAGTATTCCTGAGCCTGGGCAGGAAATGGAAGGGATAAGAAGAGAGAAGGGCAAAGAACTCCTCTAAATGCTGGTAAATATTTCATCCTGGGGCACTGTGAAGGAATACTTATTCATGGTTGAACATAAACTGTGACATCTCACCCTCCTGGGGATCCCACACTAGCCATCTTCCTTTCACCCCTCTCTCCATGTCTTCAAATCAATGCACAAGGGCCCTATCCCTGTCTCGATTTGGAGAAGAATCGTTCCCTTTGTGATCATTGTGCCTGGGAACAAAAGAACATATGGATCAAAGGTTTAGGGGTCTTCAGCCCCACCACGATCACATGACCACCCAGCTCAAAGGAGGCAACTGTCAACTAAAGTGCTGGTCGGAAGCTTCTGGCCTTTCAAGGAGAGTCCCTGTGGTTACCTAGAAACAGTCCCCTCACGAGTCATTTACATTGTTTTGCACTGTGCTGCCAACAGTCCTTTGGGAGATTCTGTATTTAGCCATTTCAAGTTGTATGCTTAATGAAAGCATCCTACTTTTTTTTCTTTTGTCTCTCTAAAATATACAATCCCTTCAGCCCCTAAATTAATTTTGGGTTTCCTTTAGAATCAGTTGCCTAACACTACAAAATCCTGTTGGTGGTTTTATTGTCCTCATTTTTACATGATTAAATATTTTACATGACGTAAATGTAAATATTGTTTTAAATGAATAGATTATTTGCAGATTGACATTTTTTAAACATTAGGACTTCTTATCTAATAACAGCATTAAATGCATCTGTATTTTCATTTAATTGAGTCTTTCTGTTCTGGCCTCAGAAGTGTTTCTGTGTTTCTCATATAGCTCTTGCAAAATTCCTGGTTTATTCTTTTTATCTTACCTTGTGTTGATATTATTAGTAGCACTGTCCATGATCTTTTTGAACAGCTGTTGTCTACATATGATGACCACCCCATAATATTGCTGGAATGGCCTTCTTGCTTTAAAGGAGAGTGGCGGGCTCTGGTCTGCTTTTATGCCTGCTTTTAAAAACTGAAACAGGGAAGAGTTTGAATGTGGTGAGCTAGAGGTCACAGGAGGGACAAACTTGGGGTAAGTTCATCAAAGTCCTGCAGCTGTAAGCATTGGTCAAGAACTAAGGAGGGCTGCTCTTTGAAGTTGTAGGAAAGCCATGGAGCTTGGAGGTCAGCTGTGATTCCAGACCTTCCAAGACCACGAACATCCTTGCCTCTTTTCAAGTCGTCCTCACCAAAGGAGCTCTCACGTATCCCATTGCTTCCACATCAGGGATGTGAGCCCTGGCTATCGTACTCATCAGTTGGTTCTCTCTTCTACAACTACACATTTCTTGCATATTTCTTTTTATCGGCTTCTTAGCTAAGGTGGAAGACATGGATCACCATTTTGTGTAAGTATCCTTGCAGGCTGCAGGTTCCCCTTAGATGCTTGCACTGATATACCAAAGGAAAGGGGGCACCAAGGATGTACTTACTACATGATTGCGATGTGTGGGGCTGTGCTTTCCATGAGCATCTCATTTAATGCCCCCAACAACCCTATGAGAAATTAGTATTATCGGCCTCCCTGTTTTCCATAGAAGAAAACTGAGTCTCAGAGAGATGAATAAATTGTTCAAGGTCACACAGCCAGTTAATGGGAACCCCAAGACTTGAACCCATGCATATTGGTCTCTGTCGTCTAAACTCTTGGTAGCTTTTAGCAATAATATCCTTTTGTGGTAGTGGAAGAAAGAAGACATAAATTATGTCTCAACCAAACTGAAACAGTTTCTTTTATTAAACTTATGTTGCAGCCGTGGGAGTGTACTGCTCAGATCTCCCCTTAAGTAAGAGCCTGTCATGAGCACTATAGTTAGCTGACCATGTCCACCAGTAGGGCCTTTAGGATCTACCATATTTACACCTGGAGCATGTCCTTCCCAGACCACTCCCAGACCATGGCTGTGCCTGCAGGAGAGCTGGAACCGGCCCATTCCTGTCCACTGTGGGACTCCTCCAGTCTCTGTGTTGGGGCTACTGGGGCTTCCCACCAGCCTGAGTGAGGTCTCCTCAGAGCTGCAAGAGCCAAAGCTCTTCCTATCCAATCCTCTTTCCTACCACTCTCCCTGCATAGGACTCAGAGGTTCTCCCCAACACGAGGCTCAAACTCATAACCCCCAAGATCAAGAGTAGGACATTCTACTGACAGAGACAGTCAAGCATCCCTGTAATGTCTTTCTCCTTTTTCTTTGTGTTGGAGTTTAGTTTGTTGGATATTAACCTAGCCCCCTGGTGGTAGACAGCATAGTGGCCCCCCAAAGATGTCCATGTCTTAATCCCCCAAATTTGTGAATAAATTGTGTTAGATAGCTATAGGGAATTAAGGTTGCTAATCAACTGGCCTGGAGATGAGACTATCCTGGCCTATTTGGGAGGGCCCAAGGTAGTCATGAGGATCCTTTTATGTAAAAGAGGGAGGCTGGAAAGTGAGGGAGCAGGAGATTGTGGTTATAAAAGCAGAGGTTAGAGTGAGGTGATTGCTGACTTTGAAGATAGAAGGCAGCCATGAGCCAAAGCATATGGGTAGCCTCCAGAAACTGGAAAAAGCAAGGAAATGGATGCTCCAATGTTTTTTTTTTTTTTTTTTCCTCAGGTTGGCCTGACTGCCTGCTGTTTCTTGCTTGACCTTTTCAAGGACTCGTTTTGGCCTTGAACCTTATCCTGTTTTTTTTTTTTAATTTTTATTTATTTATGATAGTCATACAGAGAGAGAGAGAAAGAGAGGCAGAGACATAGGCAGAGGGAGAAGCAGGCTCCATGCACCAGGAGCCCGATGTGGGATTCGATCCCGGGTCTCCAGGATCACGCCCTGGGCCAAAGGCAGGCACTAAACCACTGCGCCACCCAGGGATCCCAAACCTTAGCCTGTTGAAGTCTATGCCTAGAATTTTCTTTCAGTCATCAGAATGCAGAACATTAAGACAGATTTTTCAGGTGACAGTCTGCCCAGGCAATGAGATATGGTCGAAAGTTGGCATTTTATGGGCCTAATAATATTCCTGTACATATTTGCTTTCTGGATTGAAAGTGCAGGGCAGACTGACAGCATGCCAAGTATATTGTGACTAGCCATTTCCCATGAGTGCCAAGCAAATTTACAGTCCACTTGAGCCAGTCTTTTTTTTTTTTTAAGATTTTATTTTTTCATGAGAGACACAGAGAGAGGCACAGACATGGGCAGAGGGAAAAGCAGGCTCCCTGCAGTGAGCCGAATGTGGGACTCCATCCCAAGACCCCAGGATCATGCCCTGAGACAAAGGCAGATGCTCAACCAAGGGGCCACCCAGGTGTCCCTGGTTTTTTTTAGATTCTACATATAAATGAAATCATATGGTATTTGTCTTTCTCTGTTTGTCTTATTTCACTTAGCATAATGCCCTCTAGGTCCATCTTTGTCAGAAATGTCAAGATCTCATTATTTGTTTATGGCTGAGAACCATAAAATGTGGAGAGCACAGCATAAGAGAGTTATTGAATCACTATGTTGTAGACTTGAAACTAATGTAATATTGTGTGTCAACTATACTCCAATAAAAAAAAAGGAGGGTAAGTATTAAGCAAATCTATACCTATTTTATGTTTATGCTTTCTTTGTATTGTGTACAAATAAATATGCTGTGTGTATATTTATATTCACATGTGCTGATTTAAAAAGATCTTGAAAACATATTATGTGAAAAGTAAATTGTAGCATAATACAATACATATAACATGATTCCTACTTATGTAAGAAAAAACCCACTATATTTGTAAATACATATATGCACGGGGAGTGAGTAAGTTCTGAAAATTTACATATACCCTTGGTTAAGAACCTCAGACCACTTATCAGTGGTCTTGGTATTTTTTTTTTTTAAGATTTGATTTATTTGGGGATCCCTGGGTGGCGCAGCGGTTTAGCGCCTGCCTTTGGCCCAGGGCGCGATCCTGGAGACCCGGGATCGAGTCCCGCGTCGGCTCCCGGTGCATGGAGCCTGCTTCTCCCTCTGCCTGTGTCTCTGCCTCTCTCTCTCTCACTGTGTGCCTATCATAAATAAAAATTAAAAAAAAAAAAGATTTGATTTATTTATTTGAGAGAGAAAGTGAGAGCACAAACGGGGGAGTGGCAGAGGAAGAAGCAGGTTACCCACTAAGCAGGAAGCCTGATGCTGGCCCCATCCCAGGACCTCAGGATCATGACCTTACCCAAAGGCAAACACTTAACCAACTGAGCCACCCAGGTGCCCCTCAGTGGTTTAAATATCTATTACATCCAGAGTGGGGAAAACAAACCCCTAGTGGTTTTCAGCAAGTTATACAGTCAGTGGTTACTTCTATGAAAAGGAAAGGGAGGAGTGAGAAGCTGAATAGAGATTTCACATTTTACTCTTTTTACAGCTATATTTTAAAATTATTATTATTTTATAAGTAGGCTCCGTGCCCAATGTGGGGCCTAAACTCACAACCCTGAGATCGAGAGTTGCATGCTCCACTGACTGAGCCAGCCAGCCAGGCACCGCTATACATTTATATTTTAGAAAATTTTAATGAAAATATCTTTTTTTTTTGGTACAACGTTTTATGGAAGGCAATCTATCAAAAATTTTTATTTTTTTAAAGATTTTATTTATTTATTCATGAGAGACACAGAGAGAGAGACACAGAGAGAGAGAGGCAGAAACACAAGGCAGAGGGAGAAGCAGGCTCCATGCAGGGAGCCCAACATGGGACTCGATTCCGGGTCTCCAGGATCAGGCCCTGAGCTGAAGGCAGCGCTAAACCACTGAGCCACCTGGGCTGCCCAATAAATAAAATCTTTAAAAACAAACAAACAAACAAATAAATAACTCTTTAAAAAATCTAAAAAATAAAAAAATAAAGTCCTAATGGTACCTGTCCTTTAAGCCACAGATTACATGTATAAGAATTTCTCTTGCAGATACACTTGCACATGTGCACAATAAAGTAATTTCAAAGTTATTTTTATTTATTTATATTAGTTACCTATTGCTACATAGCAAATTGCCCACAGACTTAGCAGCTTAAATAACATATTCATTATCTCACACTCTGTGGGTCAGACACAGCTCAGCTGGATTTCTTCAGAATCTTTCATGTGGCTGCAATCAAAGTATCAATCTGGGCTGAGTCTCATCTGAGGCTCAGGTGGGGAAGGATCTGCTTCCAAATTCAGAATTGTTAGCAGGATTTAGTTTCCTGTAGATGTCATGCTGAGGGCTTCAGCTCCTTGCTGGCTGCTAGCTAGAGTCTGTTTTCAGTTCCTAATCATGTGGGCTTTTCTATATGGTTGCTTACTTCACTGTGTTCAGCAAAAGAATCAATAGAGAGGCTGCTAGCAAGAAAGAAGTTACAGGGGATCCCTGGGTGGCTCAACGGTTTAGCGCCTGCCTTTGGCCCAGGGCCTGATCCTGGAGACCCAGGATCGAGTCCCGTGTCGGGTTCCAGGCATGGAGCCTGCTTCTTCCTCTGCCTGTGTCTCTGCCTCTCTCTCTCTCTGTCTATCATGAATAAATAAATACATCTTAAAAAAAAAAAAAGAAAGAAGTTACAATATTGTGTAGTGTAGTTATGGAAGTGACATTTCATGTCCTTTGTTGCATTCTATTGAGGTTAGAAGCAAGCCACAGGTCCTGTCTGTATTCAAGGAGGATTACACAAAGGGTGAAAGGGTGAATACTAGGAGGTAGGATAATATAAATAATTATATATACTTATATACTCATATATACAGTCAGCTATAGTATATAACTCGTAGAATTGATAAAATAATATAAATATTTATTCTTATTTGAAGGATTTAGATTTAACTTTGATTACTTTTAGGTAGATTTTGTTTGTTGTTTCAGGTCATAGGTGTTTAGGTTGCAAGGACCAAGAACTTACTGCTTTAATGTAATATGCAACTGTTTGTTCCAAATGGAGGGCCAAAATGTTCAGAATAAAATTAAGAAATTAAGGACTGTTAAGAAAATGAGGACTGAACTTCAAGCTTGGGAGTAAGTAGTTGTTGCATGGGATCCTGGCATTCTTCCAAAAATTTTCATTAACAGTCATTAACTGGTATTCTTACTCTCTTCACCGCCCCCCCCCCCGATTTTATATATATGTAATATATATATATATATATATATATTTGTTTTTGTTTTGTTTTATTTAACAATGTACATGTGATAGTGTTGGATATCAGTTTATGTAGAGATCTTTCATTTTTTAAGTGGCCACTTAGTATTGTATTAAGTTGAACCATATAAAATTGTCATTTTTAAAAAAGGTTTTATTTATTTATTCACGAGAGAGAGAGAGAGAGAGAGGCAGAGACACAGGCAGAGGGAGAAGCAGGCTCCATGCAGGGAGCCCTACGTGGGACTTAATCCTGGTCCCCAGGATGATGCCCTGAGCGAAAGCGCTAAACCTGAGCCACCCAGGCTGCCCAAAATTGTCATTTTCTGTAAGTCAAAATGGTCAAATAATAGTTTCATATATATTCTGTGAAAGGGAAGTGTATGTAAAATGACCTCCATAGACTTGTAAGAGGTAAGGACCAAAGGACCATAAGAGGGAAGAAAACGGCCAAGAAGTCCAGCTTGACAAGAAATGGCTTATTAAGGAGACTTACAGACAGAAGCATATCTTGGGCTCTGCAAAACCAGCAGCTCTCCTCCACCCCACCTCCCTTTACACCTACTCTCTGTAGCCCTGGAGGCTGGGAGTACATGTTTGGTGGGCCACCTACAGGGAAAATGTTTAATAATATGGGTCTGTTCTAGTCATATCTCTAGGGCAGATCAAGGATGTTATGCCCCTAGGCTGTGCTTAGTGGTATGGTTAAACAAAAGGAAAGAAAATGGGAGGGAAGGAGCCTTCTGTGACCTGAAACCACAGTCATCATGGTGGATATGTCCAAGATGACCTTAGTTTGGTTCACACAATATAGTTCAATCTAACATAAATGAATTGCAATTTCAATTTCAGTTGCAACATAATCAATTTCCCATTGATTGAAGTTGTTTCTATTTTTTTTGCCAATATAAAGAATGTTGCTATTAATAATTTTGTATTTCTATATGTCTTTGTACTAATAAGTCTTTAGGGTAAAAATATAGAACTCTAGGTTAAAGGGTATGGATATTTTAAATTTTGATAAAATAAACTGCCAACTTGTCTTCCATTAAGATTATACCAATTTACACTCCCACCAATGTGCTCTGAGTTTTCTGGAAACTTCTGCAACATAGTATATACATTTTCCTCTTATGCCATATTGAGGCATAAGCATTTTAATGACTTGTCCAGATTTAGATCTAGAGGCAGAGCTGGGACTTGGCCCAAGAATTTTAGATTTACATCATTTCTTTTCACCATTTCATTTAGGTTTTCACTCATTTCCCACACCTGTTTTTTTGAGTTACACCAAAGTATATCTCAAGCTAATATCTTCTAGGTAGACTTCCCAAGTAACCAGACCTCTATGCTCACCTTTCATCTTCCTAATCTCTTACATGTAGAAACCTAATTTCTTTGGTTGTTGTTCTCATTGTTTTTCTAAGGGTTTAAATTCCAGCTTGTTGAAGGCTGGTACTCTGTCAGTGTATCCCCCACCTGCTTCCTCAACACCAAAGGCCAGGGCCTCTGGCACAGTATCAACAATAGCTTGTTTATTGTTTAATTAAATCTATTTTAAATTAATTGTGTATAGGAAGAAGATGTAATATTTATTGGGTATCTATTACATGGCAAGTATTGTGTGGTGCTGGGCAGTATCCAGTATGTCATATAATTTATTCTTCATGGTAACCCTGGAAGTAGGTAACCCTTCAACAAGAGAAGAGAAAGAAATATGAAGAGATTAAGCAACCTTCTCAAAGTAATTTGGAGTAAGATGTGGACAGAACTAGTATTTTTTTTTTTTTTTTTAGATTTTTAAAATTTATTTGAGAGAGAAGGAGAGCATAGAGGGAAAAGCATACAAGGATTAAAATGGTGGTGGTATGTCAGGGCAAACTGAGAGAGACTAAAGGACTTTGATGGTTGAAAAGATTTTGCCTAGGCGCACCAATAGAGCATGTGACTCTTAATCTCAGGGTCCTGAGTTCAAGCCCCACATTGGGTGTGGAGCCAATTTAAGATTAAATAATAATATAATAATAATGATGATGATGATGATGAAATAAAAAAACAAAAGATTTTGCCTAGTGGAGATGAGTTCAGAAAAGCAAACTAGGAGAGGCACCTGGGGGATCCCCGGGTGGCTCAGCGGTTTAGCGCCTGCCTTCAGCCCAGGGCGTGATCCTGGAGACCGGGATTGGGTCCCACATCGGGCTCCCTGCATGGGGCCTGCTCTCCCTCTGCCTGTGTCTCTGCCTCTCTCTGTGTGTTTCTCTCATGAATAAATAAATAAAATCTTAAAAAAAAAAAAAAAAAAAAAGGAGAGGCACCTGGGTGGCCCAGTCAGTTAAGTGTAAGACGCTTGATTTCAGCTCAGGTCATGACCTTGGGGTCATGGGATCAAGCCCCACACTGGGCTCAGTACAGTCTGTCTCCCTCTGCTTCTCCTCCCACTTGCTCATTCTCTATGTCTAAAATAAATAAATAAAATCTTAAGAAAAAATAGAAAAAAAGGGCCACTGGGTGTCTCAGTTGGTTAAGCACCTGATTTTTTTTTTTAAGATTTTATTTATTTATTCATGAGAGACACACAGAGAAAGAAAGAGGCAGAGACACAGGCAGAGGGAGAGCAGGCTCCATGCAGGGAGCCCGATGCGGCACTTGACCCGGGGTCTCCAGGATCACGCCCTGGGCTAAAGATGGTGCTAAACCGCTGAGCCATCCGGGCTGCCCAAGAACCTGATTTTGACTCGGGTCATAATCCTAAGGGTCCTGGGATGGAGCCCCCACTCCCACATCCCCCACCCCCTTGTCAGGCTCGCCCCTCAGCAGGGAGTCTACTGTTTCCCTCTCCCTCTCCCCCTCCCTCTGCTCATGCTCTGCCTCTCAAATAAACAAATGCAATTTTAAAAAGGAGAAAAGGGGCGTGCCTGTGACTCAGCAGTTGAGCGCCTGCTTTCGGCTCAGGTTGTGATCCTGGAGTCTGGGATCGAGTCCTGCATTGGGCTCCCTGCATGAAGCCTGCCTCTCCCTCTGCCTATGTCTCTGCCTCTCTATCTGGGTCTCTCATGAATAAATAGATAAAATCTTTTTTAAAAAATTTTAAAAATAAAGAAAAAGAAAAGGCTAACTGGGTATGAGTGTAATTCCACCTTTCCCTGATAGCTCTGTGCCTAATAATTCAGAAGTCCAAGAGAATAACATGGTTCAATGCTTTTAATAAATTCTCTGTGTCCAACAGACTGAGAGATGTCTTGCTACTTCTGATGCCCATGCTGATCCCAGCTCTGACAGTAAACTTGGATGTGCCCTGGCAACTTTCCTTTCACTTTTTTTCTTTTAAGATTTTATTTTTAAGTAATCTCTCCACCCCATATGGGACCCTAACTCAAGATCCTGAGATCAAGATCCATGTACTCTACCAGCTGAGTCAGCCAGGTGCTCCTCCCTTCACTCTTGATGGTACCTGCAGGGAGAGAATACCCAAGTTCTCCCTGTCCATCCTCCTCCTAGTATTTTAGACATTTTGATCCTGTCTTCTCCCACCTGCAGATTTGTCCATCTGCCCCAAACTTCCAAATCTTTCTAGATGCTCATATACAGAAGCCTTCTCTATTTCCCTCGCTATTTTGCTTGTCTTTCTCTGGAGTTTTTCCAACTCCATAATCTTTCTTGTGGTACTCTATACAGACTACTTGTTGATTTTCACATGCTATTATCACTATGCTATTCATTACACAAAACTATGTATAGGATCCTGGAGTTAGTAGTATGCCATAGGGACTTCAGATTTAACCTAGCCTAGTTCTCCTCAATATATATATTGGAGACATTAGGACTTAGTCAAAATCACTCCAGAAGCTGATGGCAGGTTCTCTCCATTTCCTACTCACTGCAAGCAATTGGTCTCTATCATATCACAGTTCATACTCTGTTCTTGAGAAGAAGTCCTAATATAGTTCTTCTTAAAGAGTAAAGGAGCAGAAGCAGTAGTAATCTGCACTATGTACTTGGGCCTAGAGTTTGGCCTTTCCTTCCTTCATAGAGGTAAGCTCAGTAGATGGTCAAAAGGCACACAAGAAGGATTGACATTTGTCTTGTATGTAGAGGTAAAACTATGATTCTAGATGGTGGTGTTTCACTTCTAATACCCTTCTCTGATGACACCCAAATTTTGCCAAGCTTTTTAGAGAAAGTGTACTTTAGTCCCTATGTTAAGGGCTTGGTCTCTAGCTACACTGAACTTCCTTTACTTGACCAAGATGAATTTTATCTAATGGTCAATGTTACTCAGAATGTGAGCTCTTAAACCTGGCCTGGAACTATGTGCGATCTGGATGTTTTGCCAATTGTATGAAGA
The DNA here is from genome assembly GCF_048418805.1 of Vulpes vulpes. Taxonomy (NCBI): domain Eukaryota; kingdom Metazoa; phylum Chordata; class Mammalia; order Carnivora; family Canidae; genus Vulpes; species Vulpes vulpes. Next base: position 83,795,045 of record NC_132794.1, read on the forward strand.
TAAGAATGTACAGAATAGGGGTGCCCGGGGGGCTCAGTCGAGTAAGGGTCTGCCTTCGGCTCAGGTCATGATCCTGGGGTCCTGGGATGGAGCCCCATCACTGGGGAGTCTGCTCACTGGGGAGTCTGCTTCTCCCTCTCCTTCTGCCACTCCCCCTCCTTGAGCTAATGCTTTTTCTCTCCCTGTGTCAAATAAATAAAATCTTTTTTTTTTTTTTTTTAAGAATGTACAGAATAGTAAAGAAATAGTTAACACTTCCTAGAGGCTGGTCAAAGAAGAAAGAGTTCAGGAGATCCTTACATCAAGAGATCTAAGATTGTTGCATTTACCATAATTGTGACAAGCTGAGAAGCACAGATGGTCAGCAAAAAGGTAAGTCTTATATCTATCAGTGGCTTAAAAGTCTTATGGGCTCAGACCTGTAATGTAAATGAATAAAGTTTATTGGTGAGATTTGTAGGAGCAGTGGAGAACTCTAGAAAACACCGAATCTAAAGGAGGCAGCCAATATTCCATGTCAGCTGATGGTTGTTGCCATATAGGAAGGTAGGTCCAAATGTTTATAGATCTAATTTTTCAAGGAAATTCAGATATCTGAATTTTTATGTGAAATTGTTTAATTTTTAAATGCTGGCAACAAATCCAAATTGGTAGGGAAGAAGACGAGAGGAAAAATGAAAGAGAACCACATGCAGGCCAAGCAGAGCAAGGATACAACCCAGGTTTTACTAGTCTGTCACTCTGGCTTTATGCAGCCTTCTTGTCTTTTCCTAACAATTCAAGAGGTGTTTGGGAATTTACTTCAAGGTATACTCAGAACTATATCAAATGCAGTCAGAATTTCTACTGCCCTGCCAATTCTTTAAATCTATTCATGCAGTTTTTATTGAGCACTTAACATGTGCAAAATCATCATTATATCTTACTTAAAATGAAATGTTAATTAATTACATGAAACAGATATAACTTCCATAATGGTCCACATGACTCTGAGATACATACTTAACTTCAGCTGTTTTTAAAAAATATGATCACATATAAAGAAAATTCTTTTTTAAAACCTACCGGAGCATTACAATTCACCTCTGAATTTAAAAGGTTAATGGGAAAGTTTCAGAACATAAGGCATCCCTCTGTTTAAATGTAACACTTCTAAAAGAATTCAAGGGCAACCATCCTGAAAATCTACTCATTGGAGGCAATTTTGACCTCTGAATGGCTTCTATCCCAATAGAGGTCATCTATGACACCAAGCAGTACTCAAGTTCCTACTGATTCCAAAAGGAAAAAAGAAAAGTTGGGAATCTTGCCAGCTGATTGGGTGAGGAGTCACTAAACTATTCAACCCGGCTGAGGTTATCAACTGCTTGTGATTACATTTCAATATAATTGTGTGAAACAATATACGCCGTATCCTGCTTCGCACAGGAGATTTACACCGCTTTCGTCACCCCCCTCCCTCCCTTTTCCCCAGCCGCCTTCTGTACTCATCTCTCTCCCAATCTACAGTTGTTGCACACTTAAGGTATGGCTACTTCTTTCTCTTTTCACTATTTCTCCTGCTCTTAATCAGGGTCGGACTTTTCAAAAATCTTAACGTCTCTGCCCTCTCAGAGATTCTCCATACCCCTCACACTCCCATCCCGAGGCCCACGCCCTCCCACCCCCCAGCCACATTCTAGAACCCGGACTCCTCTCCACTCTCCAAGCCTTAGCTTGGCCTAAAATGCGCTCAACTTCTTCCCGGCTGCGTACCCCTCCCCGCCGCCGCGTCCCTCCCAGGCTGGCAGCCTCAGCCATTCCAGAAATTGACGAAGAAGTTGCAAAGGGAGTGCCACTTCTCAGCGCAGTAGGTCTCCGTGAGCTTCGCGTTCTCGTCCAGCCCGTCGGGATCGGGCCGGGTCCCCAGAGGTCGCTCCACTCCCGGGTCGGAGGCCGCCTTCCTCTTGCCGGCTTTGGACTTCTCAGAGGGCTTCCCCCTGGGGGACGTGCCCGCGGGAAGGCGGGCCGCTGTGGCAGAGCCGGGGGCGGGCTCCCGGGGCGGCCCGCGGCTCCCGGCCCGGGGCTTGGGATCCCGGGGGAAGCCCGCCGCAGTGGGGCGCGCCGGCGAGGACGCGCGGGGCACCAGGCGCAGCTCGGCGCCGTGGCCCTCCTGGCCTGCGCACAGGCGAGCCTTGAGCGGAGTCGGGTCGCGGCACGGACGCCGCTTCCTGCGCAGCCCGCCCAGCACCTGCTTCCAGTAGTGCGAGCCGCGGGCGGCGTAGGCGGCGCAGCGCTCCGGCTCGCCGCGGTAGGCGCACTGCTGGCGCGCGCCGGCGGGGTCCCGGCAGCGCAGCGCCAGCTCGCTCCCCGCCGCGGGCCCCGGGGCGCGCAGCAGGAGCTGCCAGCTGCACGCGTGCCGCTCGGGGCTGACGAAGCGGCCGGACGAGCGGCCCGCCGGCCCCGGGGCAGGCTCGGCCACGCGGCCCGCCAACCCCTTGTCTCTCCGGGCGGCCACGACGAGGCAGCCAGCCAGCAGCAGCAGCTGCAGCAGCAACAGCGAGAGCGACGCTCCCAGCCTCAGAGGCCTCATGGTCCGCGGGTCTGCGCTCAGCTCCGGTTTTCCGGGACGCCCGGGCGCTTCAGAGGCGGCAGGGCCGGGAGTGCAGCATCCCTGGGACCTGGGGACAGACGCAGAGACTGCTGCTTGCTGCAAACGCATCGACGACTTCCCCTTCCCGTGCGCTCTAGACGCTGGTTTGCAGCGGGCAGCAGCAGCCTGAGAGAGACCCTCTGAGAAACCGCCGTCTAAAGAATCGTTTTATATCTTTTCGAAAACCAATGCGAAGACAAAAACAAAGCGATGCCTGAAAATTGCCACCTCCACCCCTCCTTTCTTCACCCTCCAATAAACTATCTACAAAATCGTTTCAAATTATTCTTGGGAAACATACATTTTTACTGCACTTTGAACTTACCGAGTCCTAGGAGAGGTGGTGGAGCCCTATTAGGGCAGAGGGAGCGACCACACCGGAGATTAGTCGGCTTTAGCCGGTTCCCGGTGAATGAACGGGTTATGAATGGGACAGGAGGGGAGGGGCCTCCCCCCCACCCCCCGCCCTCCGGGACTTCCCTCACACTGAGAGATTTCCCACCACCACCACCACCACGCACACGCAACCCCAAGTGTAAAATGCAAGTGACACTGTGACACGAAATATAAGTCTTGCATTTACCTTTCAATGTTTAAAATAATCACGCAAATTTTAACAAGTCATTCTTTTCTTTCCCTTTACATATTTAATCATCCGAATATGAAGTTAAAGAGAAAGATCCGAAATTTAAGAGTTAAACAAAAATTTCATGTTAGAAACAAAACAAGTGTCAATATTCTAAACCAAACACTACACTCTCTTCTTCATATCATTCTGAGTTCTGTATTTTCACCCAGGTCTTTCTTATCCTAATAATAGAATCCTAATTTTAATAACTACTTTCTACTAATAAAAATATATCCTGGTTTGCTAATATAGCATAGTGTCCTGCAGTTCACCCAGAGGTGGGCCTTTGGGCTTTTGGTTATTTTTAGGTATTATAAACTGTTTGCAAAGATTAGAAGTTTAAAAAATAATTTATTGGATAATAGTTACAAGGCAAAATTACCAATTAAATGTTGTGATCCTTAAGACATTGTGTTCTTGAATCTCGAAAATTTTATATTTAAGCAAAGCTTAAAATATTCCATCATCTTTTAAAAAAATGTTCTCAGTAACAAATGTGAGGGTTTTGGGTTTTTTTTTTTTTTTGGTTTCAAGAGTTGTTATACTGTTACAATTGTTTTATATATGTATTTTCTTAAAATAATTACCCAAGATGTCAAGAAGTCTCATTATATTTTCTAATGTTTTGTTGCAGACTATATTTTCTATTACTGACCTCACTTTAGATATCGTATTTAACAGTATAATTTGATTACTACTATAAAAATCAAAATATTGGGGATCCCTGGGTGGCTCAGCGGTTTAGCGTCTGCCTTTGGCCCAGGGCGCGATCCTGGAGTCCCGGGATCGAGTCCCGTGTCCGGAACCCAGCATGGAGCCTGCTTCTCCCTCCTCCTGTGTCTCTGCCTCTCTCTCTCTCTGTGTGTCTATCATAAATAAATAAATCTTAAAAAAAATCAAAATATTTCAGAATTAGAAGAATGTATTTAAATATATATTAGCATATATTAAATCTATAGTAGGGTATATTGACCTAAGGAAGGATATTTTTTACTCCTCTGGTGAGATCAGAAAGATTAAATGATTTCCAAGGTCACACATCATTTAGTGATAAAGCCACATGCCACCTTTCAGTGATCAATAATCTTTACATTTCAGCTTTATATTACACTACTGTCACTTTCAAAGTTAATTATGTTTTTGTTACATCAATCTGATCTATATAACGAAAAGCAATTAGTATCTATGAAGTTAACAACTAGTAACATAAGTTTCATAAACAAGAGTAGCTCATGTACTTCAAAGATGGAAACATTCTCTTTCCCAGAAAACTGTATTTGTACTAGTAAAGCACTGTTAAGGAGAGTTAAGGGTTTTGTCTTGTTGCTCTGGTTTTACTTACTGTTATCAGCTACCAAACTGAATTGGAATAGTTTTTCAGCTAAAGAGTGACATCTTGTGACATTCTGCACTAATTACAATGAAAAAGTTCATTGTCTGAAAAGTCATAATCATTGAGAGATATTCCAGAGACCAAGTTTTCTATCAGAAACATTATTCCCCAAGGAAAATGGACACACGGATATGCTATGCCACATCAGAAAGAGGTAATGTCTTACCACACGTTACATTTTAAGATTTATTTCTTTATTTTGAGAGAGAGAGAGAGAGTGAGCACAAGCCATGGAGGGGTGAGGTGGGCAGAGGCAGAGGGAGAGAGAGAGTATGAAGCACATTCCACCTGAGGCCGACATGGGCTCCACCTCACATCCCTGAGATCATAACCTAAGCTGAGATCAGAGTGGGTTGTTCAACCGACAGAGCCACCCAGGTGCCTCCCAAAAATTACTTTTTATAAACTGCGGTAAAATATACATATCACAAATTTTACCATTTTAACCATTTTTCAATGTGCAGTTCAGTGGCATTAAGTGCATTCACACTGTTGTGCAACCATCAGCACCATTCAGCTCCAGAACATTTTTATCTTTCAAATGTACCCGTTAAACCTAAACTCCTTATGCCTTCCTTCCTCCTTCCTTCAACATTCTGTTTCTGTGGATTTGACTACTCTAGGCACCTCATAGAAGTGGACTTATACCATATTTGTCCTTTCTGACCAGCTTCTTTCACTTATGTCTTCAAGATTATTCCATGTTGTAGCATTTGTCAGAATTTTCTTCCTATTTAAGACTAATAATATTCCATTGTATGTATGTACCACATTTTGTTTATTCATCTATCAATAGGTTCTTGAGTTACTTCCACCTTTTGGCTCTTGTGAATAGTGCTGCTCTGAATATGGCTGTACAAATATCTATTTGAGTTCCTGCTTTCAATTCTTTTGGGTATACACTTAGAGTGGAAATAGTGGCTCATATGGTATTTTATTTTTAACTTTTCAAGGAAGCTCCATACTGTTTCCTATAATGACTACACTATTTTACATTTCCGCCAACCATGTACAAGTGTTCCAATTTCTTCAATCCTTAGCAATACTTGTTATTTATTGTTTGTTTGCTTACTTGATTTTGTTTTTATAATAGCCATCCTAATTGATGTAAGTGATATCTCATTGTGGTTTTTTAAAAAAGATTTTATTTATTTATTCATGAGAGACACCGAGAGAGAGAGGCAGAGACACAGGCAGAGAGAGAAGCAGGCTCCATGCAGGGAGCCTGAGGTGGGACTCCATCCCGGGACTCCAGGATCACACCCTGGACCAAAGGCAATTGCTCATCGCTGAGCCACCCAGGCATCCCTCATTGTGGTTTTAATTGGCATTTCTCCAGTGACTAATGATGCTGAGCATTTTTTTCACCTGCTTATTGCCCATTTGTATCTCTTCGTTGTAGGATGTCTGTTGAAGTCCTTTGCCCATTTTTTAATCAGGTTGTTTTGCTGTTGTTGAGCTGTAGGAGTTCTTTATATATTCTAGATATTAACCTCTTTTAAAAAAATTTAAAAGAAAAAGATTATTAAAATATTTTATATTTATACATATATTTTAAAAGATTTATTTGTTTGAGAGAGCACAAGCAGGGGAGGAGCATAGGGAGAGGGAGAAGCAGGCTCCTGGCTGAACAGGATGCAGGGCTCCATCCCAGGACACTGAGATCATGACCTGAGCTGAAGGCAAATGTTTCAGCTGAGCCACCCAGGCACCCCTAGAGATTTTTAAAAATAATCTCTATACCCAACATGGGGCTCAAACTCACAGCCCTGAGCTCAAGAGTTGTATGCTCCACCAAATGAGCCAGGCAGGAGCCCCTAAATATTAACCTCTTATGAATATATGATTTGCAGTATTTTCTCCTATTCAGTAGGTTGCCTTTGATGTACAAGAGTTTTAAATTTTGAAGTAGTCCAAAGGAAGACATTTTACATTTGATCTTAGCCAAAAGGCTGAGAAGCGATTTTTTAAAAGATTTTATTTATTTATTCATGAGAGACAGAGAGAGAGAAAGAGAAAGAGAGAGAGGCAGAGACACGGGCAGAGGGAGAAGCAGGCTCCATGCAGGGAGTCCGATGCGGGACTCAATCCTGCGACTCCAGGATCACATCCTGAGCCAAAGGCAGACGCTCAACCGCTGAGCCACCCAGGTGTCCCAGGAAGACATTTTAAAAAATATTATGATGTGAGATGTGTAAGGAAGCATGAAATAGATGTTTTAATATTGATTTAAAAATAATCTTGTTTGCATCAGTGATCCAACATATGTTTGGATTCATACCATATGCTGCCTAATAGTTTAGAATGGGGTGAATTTCTTGATAATTTCAGTGATTAACTTCTTAGTCCTTCCTTGAGAATAATACGAAAGAAATATATTATCATGAGGAAATATGTAGCATCTCCTTGCCTTCTTCTCCCAGAGAAAATTAACTGCAGCACCTGACCCAACAAACTTCTGTGTTGCCTAAGTCTCCTGCCTCTTGGTTTCTCCCTTTTCTTTCCTACTTTCTTTCTTTTTTTCCTTCTTCCCTCCCCCCTTCCACCCACCCCCTTTCTTTTTTTTAAAGTAATCTCTGCACACAATGTGGAACTTGAACTTACAACCCTGAGATCAAGAGTCACATACTCTACTGACTGAGCCACCCAGGTGCCCCAGAATAAATTAAATGTAATATAGCCATATAATGGGATACCGACAACAGTAATTAAGTAAATTAACTAGATCTACATATGCCAATATGGATGAAATTCAAAACTGTAAGTTAAAAAAAGCAAGATGCAGAACAATATTTACAATATCACATTTCTATAAATTCTAAAAACTATACTTACAAAGCAATACTATTTGTATTCTTAAATCATGAATTATTTTAAATTTACAGAAAAATACAGAGAAAAAAATCTATGCATGGACTTCTCCCTCAGGTTTAACATATGTTAATATTTTACCATATTTGCTTCAGATAAGTTTTCGAGAAATTAAAGATGTAATTGAGGTCTTTTATTCCTCTCCAATCCCATTCTCCTCCCTGTCTTCCCAGAAATAACTTATGAAATTTGTGTATATACTTCCTGTCCATGTTTTTTTTTCAATTTTCTACATATATGTGCCTCCATAAACAATAAAAAGCAGCCTTTATAAGCTCATTTTTAATTAATTAACTTTGTTTCCAAGATCTAGTTCATTCTATGAAAATCCATTATTCACTTCTTTCATGCCACCCAGGTGTCCCAATAAAATAAAAATCTTAAAAAAAAAAAAAAAAGAATTAGTGGGAAGATTTTTTTCTTTCTTTCTTGAGGCAAACACTACCTCTTACTCCTTTGTTTTCATGGATGTATGACACCTGGAGGTGAAGCAACCATCTTTCCAGTTCTCCCAGTAAAGCTTGTCTCAGAAGAAGCTGACTTTATTTTCATCTCCTGGGTGGTCTAAGGGCAATTCCAACCCCATGGTTTGCCAATGGTTAGTTTAGTTACAGGTGTGTGACCTAATTCTGCACACTTTGTGAAGTTTGCTGTCACCCTCTAAGAAAGTTCTTTCCTGTTTTTAAAAGAGACTCATGGAAAGCTAATCTTTCCCCTATCCCACATTGTCCTCTTCTATGTTTTCCTTTTACAATGTACAAATTTTATGGTTTAGTGAATTCAAGTTTACTTATTTTTTTTCCAATGGTAAATATAAGATGGTGCATTAAGAAATACTTTCCTACCCAGGTCAAATATTCTTCAATATAGTTACTGATAGTTTCAGAGTTCATTTTCAAAGTACTATTTTTTCTTTTTCTTTTCTTTTTTTTTAAGATTTACTTATTCTTCAACAAAGCAGGAAAGAATATACAATGGAAAAAAAGTCTCTTCAACAAATGGTGTTGGGAAAACTGGACAGCCACATGCAAAAGAATTAAACTGGACCACTTTCTTACACCATACACAAAAAGAAACTCAAAATGGATGAAAGACCTAAATGTGAGACAGGAATCCATCAAAATCGTAGAGGAGAACACAGGCAGCAACCTCTTTGACTTCAGCCACAGCAACTTCTTGCTAGACACGTCTCCAAAGATGAGGGAAACATAGGCAAAAATGAACTATTGGGACTTCATCAAGATAAAAGGCTTTTGCACAGCAAAGGAAACAGTCGACAAAACCCAAAGACAACCTACAGAATAGGAGAAGATATTTGCAAATGTCTGATCAGCTAAAGGCCTAGTTTATAAAGAACTTATCAAACTCAACACCCAAAAACCAAATAATCCAGTCCAGAAACGGGCAGAAGACATGAACAGATATTTCTCCAAAGAAGACATACAAATGATTGACACATGAAAAAAAATGCTTAACTATTAAGCATCAGGGAACTAGAAATCAAAACTACAATGAGATACCACCTGACACCAGTCAGAATGGCTAAAATTAACAAGTCAGGAAACGACAGATGTTGGTAAAGATGTGGAGAAAGGGGAACCCTCTTATACTGCTGGTGGGAATGCAAGCTGGTACAGCCACTCTGAAAAACAGTATGGAGGTTCCTCAAAAACTTAAAAATAGAGCTACCCTATGACTAGCAATTGTACTACTAGGTATTTACCCAAAGGATACACATACACACACATACACAATGGAATATTACTCAGCCATCAGAAAATGAAATCTTACCATTTGCAATGATGTGGATGGAACTAGAGGGTATTATTCTAAGCAAAATAAGTCAACCAGATAAAGAGTTATCATATGATCTCACTCATAATTCCCTAATTATGTGGATATATGATATGATATGGATTCATATCATAATTCCATTCATGTGGAATTTAAGAAACAAAATAGAGGATCATAGGGGAAGGGAGGGAAAAATAAAATATGAAATCAGAGAAGGAGACAAACCCTCTTAACTATAAGAGACTCTTAACTATAGGAAATAAACTGAGGGTTGCTAGAGGAGGTGGGTGGGGGGATGGGTTAACTGGGCGATGATGGGTATTAAGTAGAGTATTTGATGTAATGAGCACCGGGTGTTATATGCAACTGATGAATCACTAAACTCTACCTCTGAAACTAATAATACACTATATGTTAATTAATGCAAGCTCCATGCAGGGAGCCCGATGTGGGACCTGATCCTGGGTTTTCTTACCTTTTTTTTTTTTTTTAAAGCTCTGTGCCCAATGTGGGGCTTGAACTCACAATCCTGAGATCAAGAATCGCATGCTCTACTGACTGAACCAGTCAGGTGTCCCTGGAGTAGAACTTTTTCTACTTTTAGTAGAAAAGTTTTCATCTTTAGATCTCTAATCCATCTGAGATTTCTTTTGGGATATGGTATGAAGTAGAGATTTGATTTTTTCCCTTGTACGTGGGGAGCCAATTGTCCAATATTCTTTGTTCAATAGTTTGTTCTTTTGCCATTGATTTTTTTGTCCTCCACAGTTCCATCTTTATTATTATTATTATTATTATTTATTATTATTATTTAGATTTTATTTATTCATGAGAGACACAGAGAGAGGCAGAGACACAGGCAGAAGAAGAAGAAGCAGGCTCCATGCAGGGAGCCTGATGCAGGACTCGATCCCAGGACCCCAGGATCATGACCTGAGCTGAAGGCAGACGCTCAACCACTGAGCCACCCAGGTGTTCCCTACATTTCCCTATTTAATATAGCATTTTGCACTATATACATTAGTGAAATTTTGAAACAGACAAAAAGGACTTTAGCCAAACTCCCCTTCCTCTTCCAGCTTTATTGGACAGTTTAAAATTACATTTCTATTTTCTAGGACTTCAGTTGCTTTTGCCATCTGACTTTTAAAAACTGAAACACAGTGGTCTAAATGATATAGTATACAAAAATAACATCTTGATTTCTGTGAAAATGCATTTCTCTGAAATTCCTGAATAACTCCAAATTATGCTAACTCTGAGCATGAATGTTTACTCTGGGTTTTAGATTTAGTCTTTCAACAAATGTGTTCCAAACTTTTGCTATCACCTTATATATATTCAGCCTCAATGCTGTGATGAAGTTGTTCCTGTTTAGGCCTTTATCTCGATTGTTCTCACACACCCATTAACACGTTTGTCTTTTTTTTAAAAAATATTTTGTTTATTCATGAGAAGCAGAGAGAGAGGCAGAGACGTGGGCAGAGGATGAAGCACGCTCCCTGCGGGGAACCTGATGTGGGACTCAATCCCAGGACCCTGGGATCATGACCTGAGCTGAAGGCAGACACTCAACCATTGAGCCATCCAGTCATCCTCACATTTATCTTTGTATTTTATCCACTCAACTGTATGTTCTAAATAGGGCCTGATATAGACGTTACTTGATATTATTTAATAGCTACTGAGGTCAGACAATATAAGGCCATCATTATGCTAAAATTAGAGCTATTTATGGAAGCTCATACATACTCCCAGGATTGGTTTTACCTCCTACACAGGAACATGTTCAAAAAACCCAGAACAGGCTTACTGGTCTGATTCAACTCTTCCCATTCGTAGGAAATATCAGAAAGGGAGACAGAATGTGGAAGACTCCTAACTCTGGGAAACGAACTAGGGGTGTTGGAAAGGGAGGAGGGCAGGGGGTGGGGGTGACTGGGTGGCGGGCACTGAGGGGGGCACTTGACGGGATGAGCACTGGGTGTTATTCTGTATGTTGGCAAATTGAACACCAATAAAAAATAAATTTATTATTACAAAAAAAAGTCAAAAAAGAAACAAAACAAAACAAAAACTCTTCCCATTCATCAAAGCCTATTCACCAGTGGGGCAGAAAGGGAGTTCTTTAACAAAGCATTATCCATAACACCTCTAGCAAACTAAACATGAAACTTTTTTGGGTTTTGTTTTGTTTCATTGGTTTGTTTTGTTTTGTTTTGGTACTTAAATGTAGAATGTTGACTTTTTTTCTATCTGTTTTTTTAGTTAATTAATTAACTAATTAATTAATTTTAAAGCCTTTATTTATTCATTCATGAGAGAGAGAGAGAGAGAGAGAGAGAGAGAGAGGCAGAGACACAGGCAGAAGCAGAAGCAGGCTCCATGCAGGGAGCCTGATGTGGGACTCGATCCTGGGACTCCAGGATCACACCTTGGGCCGAAGGCAGGTGCTAAACCAACGAGTCATCCAGAGATCCCTGTTTCCTCCTTTTATATGGCAAGCAAAACTCCCTGGCCTAGGAGTAGACTTTATCTGCCAACCTTTTTCCAGTGAAGAGGATTCAGAAAAAATAATACAACCATCAATCAGAAAAAGGAAGAGCAATAAAGGAAAATAATTAAGCTGTGGCTTCAATGGTGCATTCCTTTACGAGGTGCCCTGGCTCACCACAGTGATAACAGTTGACTTCATTTGTTCTGCTGCAGTTGATGGCTATGTGACCAGTTTCACCACACCTTTAGCACTTCACTTTGGAGCAGTCTTTTTGAATGTGTCCAAAATGTCCACAAGAATAGCACTTCTGGGCAGCCCCCTTGGCGCAGCGGTTTAGCGCCGCCTGCAGCCCTGGGGTGTGATCCTGGAGACAGACCCTGGATCGAGTCCCATGTCGGGCTCCCTGCATGGAGCCTGCTTCTCCCTCTGCCTGTGTCTCTGCCTCTCTCTCTCTTTATCTCTCATGAATAAATAATTAAATAAATAAATAATCTTAAAAAATATTAAAAAAAAGAATAGCACTTCTGCTTATCCGCATGGTCACAGTCATGAGACAGATGGCCTAGTCTGCCACAGTGGTAGCAGCATTGCTCTTTCTCTTTCAGGCTCCTGGCAGTCCTTGATCATGAGGCCACCTCTAGTGCAATTACAGGAGGCATCCTTTTGAAGATCACAATCCTTGGAAGATAACCAGACTTACCACAGTGATAACAGGTGTCTGGAAGAGATAAGGAAACAAACTGGAAATCTCTATTGGAGGTAAAACCACCTCTGCCATGACTTCTCATTCCATGACCAAGGCCTCCACCAGTAGAGCATTCCGGGGCCCAATAGCTAGATGGTCCACACTTGAAACATTTGTTGCTGCTCATGACTGCAGTTAGATCTTAGGTGTCTGAGCAGGCCGGCAGCGGTGGAGGTGCAGACACAGGCCCAGGGAAGGCCTGGCATTGATTTTTGAAACCACCTTTCTGTTGGTAAAAAATAATGGCTACTCTTTATTTAGCACTTACTAGTTTTAAGTGTATCATGTATTGTTCATTTAATCCTTACTATAACTTTAGAGAGCACAGGTGCATGATCCTATTATTTAAAATTCCAAAACTGAGAAGAGTCTGAAAACCATATTTAAAAATTTTCATTTGGCAGCAAAGTCAGACCTGAACTAGCTTACAGTTATTTATAGTCTTTGATTTATTCCTCTTAGTATGGCTATTCATACATTTGTAAATGTATTCGATCATAGGGTACTGCCCTAGAAGCTGCTGGGGTGTAACAAGGTATATGCACTGGATTATTAAGTCCAATCAAAATCTAAAACCTAGGGATCCCTGGGTGGCGCAGCGGTTTGGCGCCTGCCTTTGGCCCAGGGCGCGATCCTGGAGACCTAGGATCGAATCCCACGTCGGGCTCCCGGTGCATGGAGCCTGCTTCTCCCTCTGCCTATGTCTCTGCCTCTCTCTCTCTCTCTCTCTGTGACTATCATAAATAAATAAAAAAATTAAAAAACTATATTAAAAAATCTAAAACCTATATCTGAATCTAAAAAAAGCTTTAAATTCAGGAAACCATCTGGCAGGTGGTTTCAAATAACACGTTATGGACCAGTATGATGATCATCACCATTTCACAGATGAGGACATTGAGACATAAAAGTTAAGTCACTCGCTCAAGGTCACATAGTTGACAAAAAGAAAAATTGATGTAGTTAATAGTATTTTTGTATACTTATTGTGCCAGTCACTTGGTTAAATGCATTTTATTAATTATCTCACTTAATACTATCACCCTATGAGGTCCTATTATAATCCCCACATCACAGGTGAAGGAACTGAAACTTACAAAGGTTATACAACTCCGCTGGACACAGAACTGTTAACTGTGGTGAGGAAGGATTTAAAAACAAGACAGTCTCACATCAATATATTTGATTATTACATTGTCCCTTACAAAACTATTATACCAGCCATTTCCTCTCTTCTAAATGTCATTTAGAACTATGTATCTACTTACCTCTTGGATATTAAAGAGTAAGATTTTGTGTATATATATATATATATATATATATATATACATCAGATCATTTTATTCAAATGTTAATACTCTTCTATGACTTTCTACTGTATAAAATCCAAATTCCTTACAATGGCCCCTTTTCCCAGTTCACCTCCCCACACAGCAGACTTCTCTTAGGCATTTATACTAGGTGTATCCTCTACCTTGAAATCTCCCCAGATCTTCCCACAGCTGGCTCCCTCCGGTCATTCAGGCCTCAGGTTAAGTGCCTCCTTGATTTCTCCCTAACTACCAAATAAAGAGTCTTTAATCATCTTATTATCCAATCATTATGTTTTACATGGAATATAAGCATGGTATTTTGTTTATCTGTTTACTCTTTTTCCTTCCATTAGGATGGAAGTTCAACCAAAGTGGGCATCCTGTCTGTTTTGGGTTCTTTTGAAGCGCCAATCTCTAGTAGAGTTCAGCAAGTGGTAGGTACTTAATTTTGGCTGAATAAATGAATGTAGTACATAATTAGTTAAGTAGCACCTATTTTTAGCTTCAGTGGTGGGAAAGATATTGAGAAGGGGGGTGTGTGTGAGAAGACTATGAAATGTGAAAATACTTGATCATCAGCTTAATCAGATTTTGTCTAACAGTACAAACAATGCCTAGCAAAGTGCCTGACACAGAGTAGGTGCCAAATAAATATTTGTTGAATGAATGAACAACAGTAAATGTTACTAGCTTGGATTGTGAGCAAATTACCTAAACCTTCTGAGTTTAGTTTCCTCACCTCTAAATTGAAGATTAATGGGGTGCCTGGCTAGTTTAATCGGTAGGGCACGTGACTCTTAATCTCAGGGTTGTGAGTTTGAGGCCCATGTTGGGTATAGAGATTATTTAAAAAATAAAATCTTAAGAAAATAAATTGAAGATTAAAACTTACTTTACAGGACTGGCCTAGGAATTTTATGAGGTAATGCATGCCAAAACGCCTACCACATAGCAGGCACTTGTTAGTTTCTTTTCACTTCCATTTATATACTACTTCATGGTTTACAAAGCTCTTGTAAGCTCTCCGAGATGCATGGTCTCATTTTGTTTCCATAACCTTCTAGAGTACTTCTCACCAGCTTCGTTTTATAGATGAAAGCCAGACATAGATTCTTCAGGTAATGAAAAGCCAGTGGATAAGTTTTATAAGCAGAGTGACATGACAAAAAGCAGTGTTTTTTGTATATTTATCTGTTAATGACCTCTAAGATGGGCTTGAATGAAGAAGCTGGAGAATACTTTGACAGTTATAAAAATCAAAATGTTTAAAAGCCTAATGAATTAAGCGACTCAATAGCCAGATAAGCCAAAAAAAGGGGGGGGGGGAAGGGTTGGGAATTTTCATATCTGGTTGAGAAATTATGGTACCTACAACATAAACAACCAAGAAATTAAACTTGATTTCGAAAATGGTGAGCAGATCTTCCCTACGATAGCTATGCATAATTTCTGGCGAATATGGCAAACACTGGAGCCGTGTTCTAAGTGCCATTGGAGATCTTTCTCAATTTCTGGCATCGCCACCTGGAGTTGAGCATCCTAAGGTCTTCTGGATCCTGTTTTCCCTAGCAGTCTGGTGGGACGAGGATCAGGGCAGTGAGGAATTGGAAACCTAGGTTTTGAACTTCCAGAACCTTGGCTAAGTCGCCTTTTTTCCTCCTCTAGGAAATAAGGAGTCCCTTATTTATCCTTCCTGCCTCGATAACGACAGATAGCCACACTTTTTTTCAAGCGAACGCCGCCAAGCAGAAATCACTCGCTCTCCTTCCTCTCAGTCGCGCGCAGCGGAGGCCCTGGCGGTGAGCTGACGTCACTTCCGGCGCGCTGACGCTCAGTTCAGCGTGCCGACGCCTGCGTCAGCAAAGAGCGGGGCTGGGGGCCCCCGGTTTGAAGTCGTGCGGGTCGGACGACTGCCGCCTCCGCCGCCGCCTCAGACCCCTGCTCCCCGGCCACAGCGGGGGCGAATTCGGGCAGGCGGTGGGGCAGATGCTCCAGGGCCCGCGGCGGGACGCCCCGCGCCGCACCGGCCGCTCCCCTCTGACCGCGGCCTGGGCCTGCGCCGCTCTGCTGTCTGGAAACTAGCGCCTCAGCGGCGCGGCGCGGCGCGGCGCGTAGCTCGCGGGGAACCCCGAACCGCCGGCGCCCGGCCATGGCGGTCTCCAGGTGGGTCTCGCTCCTGACGAGCGGACGGGAAGGTGGTCCAGGCGAGGCACGTTCTCCTCTCGGCGCCCCCACTCCTAGAAAGGAGCGGTTCCCATTGTCACTGGGCTCGGGCGCCTTCTTTCACAGACTTCGGAGTTCGCCCCCTCAGTCTCTGAGGGTTTGGGCTCCAGTTACTCTTGGTAAATCGGCTCAAAAACGTCTTTTTCTCGTGCCCTGTGCCACGCTAGAGCTAGTTTTTCGCTTTCCTCACCATGCTTCTCTTGTCTGGTTTCTCTTCCCTCTTTCAGTTCTGGAGCCTGTTACCCTCTCGGTGTTCTAAGGCTGATCCCTAACCTCCATTTCATGGGAAAACTTGGTAGTAACTGTCGAGATCTGGGAGGTTTGAATTACTATTATCTAAGTGAACTTCTCATTATGTTAGAAACTGCTTATGGCTTTAAGGATACGGACTTTCCTGAGGACTTTTTTCATACAGTGTAATTTTTTTGCTTAGGAGTAAACATTCAGTCGTCAGCATTGTAGTTTTTGGCAAGTTATTATATTATTACTAACCTTCTTAGCTAAGGCGTGAAAGATGTCACAGATCTTAAGTTATTTTTAAAATGTTGCCTATCAACAGGAACGTCTAGGAAAACTGTAGAAAAGCCAACAAGACGTCGTAACTGGGAGGAAAATCCTTACCTCCAATATAATAAGAATGGTGGGAAAACTTTTTGTTAGAGGTTTTATTTTTGGAAATATAAGTACGAGATAGTCCCTCTGATAGCAGTCAGGAATCACCAAGTTCACTAGAGTTGATGAGGTAAGTTTTCATGAGAACTGGTCTTTCTATCACATAGACTAAAGGAGGCAAACAAATAGTTCAGAAAACAAATAGTTTTCATTCATTTTTCACAATTGAGCACACTTCTTGACATTGTCGGTGGACATCATGGGTGCTCAAGCTCTGTTTTCCAAGCCAAAAGGATAACCCATCTCCTCACCGACTCCCTAGATAACTGATGAAATAGTGTGTGGAAGTCCATGGCAGTTGGTTTAAGGGGGTTGCTAGTATCTGTAGTAGGGAGCGTCTAGTTTTTATTTCATATGTTAATTGAATCCAGTCATTGTGAGGAAATTCTTGTTTTGTGATATATAAAATTGCCTTGAGAGAGTAAAGTGGTCTTTTACCTTTTTGCAAATACTGAAAGGTGTATCTTCTAATTTGTGACCTCCCATATAAATATATGTTATAAATACACTGATACAGCAACTTAATAAGAGATTTATCAGGGGATACATTGTTTAAGAGATTAAGTAGCTCCTGGGGCACCTGCCTGGCTCAGTTAGTGAAGCATGCTCTTGATCTAGGGGTCGTAAGTTCAAGCCCCACGTTGGGTAGAGAGTTTACTTATTAAAAAAAAAATAAAATAAAAAGAATGAATAGCTCTTGAAATTCCTTTTAGAGCAGACTGTTTTCACAGTATTGGATTTAGTTTTATAGAGACAAACCGAAGTATTTAAAAAGAAACTAATCTGCTTGTCCTTTGCTAATCTATTTACAGAAGTTGAGGGCATGCAAGTTTCTGAATGAATGAGTTGGGTTTTGAAGCCTATTGCCTTTTGTTCTTCACATTGGATTTCAAAGAGTAGTGCTCTTTTTATGAGGATTCTAATTTTGCCAAAATCCTGTTAAATTCTTAAAAAAAAAAAAAAAAGCCTATCATGGTTATTTATGTAAACGCTACTACTCCTGTGTATATTTTGGTAATATGATGGTTCAAGAAAGACACTTTGAGGCACCTTCTGCATTTTGGGGATACTGTCAGTTCTGGCCTCTATTATTAGCAGATTCACTTTGATTAGCAAACTTTAATTTCAAGCTCATCTTCTCCATACACTAAGCATGTTTCCTTTTCCTAACTGAATTTCCTTCCTTGTTGGTGTATGCTTGTAGAATACAGACTCATTTTAATATTTTATGTGGAATAGGTGGAAGATAGCTCCTTCTATATAAAAATATTTGCCACACACTTGACGGGATGAGCACTAGGTGTTATTCTATATGTTGGCAAGTTGAACACCAATAAAAAATAAATCTATAAAAAATATTTTCCACAATCAAATCTAAAATATTTTTTTGCACTGTAGTATTTTTAGGACCTTGTAAGATTTCCAACAGAAGAGAAATAGGTAGTTAGTATCATCATTCCCTCAATTGCCAGGTTCGGGAATCTGGGAATAATAAATTATTTTTCTCTCTCCTTCCTCCCATCCAGCTAGTCACTAAATCCAATCCTTTAAGTCTATATTTCCTTCTTTTTTTTTTTTTTTTAAAGATTTATTTGTTCATGAGAAACAGAGAGAGAGAGGGAGAGAGAGAGGCAGAGGGAGAAGCAGGCTTCATGCAGGGAGCCCGACATGGGACTCAATCCCCAGTCTCCAGGATCAGGCCCTGGACTGAAGGCGGCACTAAACCGCTGAGCCACCCGGGCTGCCCAAGTCTATATTTCTAATCTTTCTCTGGTCAGTCCTCTTTGTTTCCATACCAGTTACCACAGTCCTGCTCCATATACTACCACCATCATCTCTAATCCAAGACACCTACAGCAGGAGCAGCCACTTGTTCTTCTTGCCTCCCAACGCATCTCTAATTTATTCTTCATTTCAGACGTATTTTGTGAATATACAAATTATAATCTCCTTTTTCTGCTTAAAACGTTTAGATGTTTTATTTTGCCTTAGCATAAAATCCAAATTCCTCAGACTTCTTACTAGATTCTTTGTGATCTAGTTCTGACTTCACCTTTTTAGCTTTACCTTGTGTCAGGTTCTCTGCATCCCTCTCTCCCTTTCATTTTGAATCTGTGTTCTCATCTCCCATTTTTAATCTCTGTAACACTTATTTTCTGCCCTCCCACCGCCTCCCCAAGTCTGGCTAACAGTTTTGGAGTCTAAGTTTATGTGTCCCTTTGATTGGGAAGTTTTCTCTGGTTTTACTTCATCTGAGTTATTTGTACCAATATATATTTCTGTCAGTCATAATATATTTTGTAATCATGTAATTGTTTTCCTCCCTACTTGGATTTACGTACACTCTGGAGAAAAGGGAATAAGTATGACCTTTTTCTTTCCAGGAGAGTGGTTGGCTCCTAAAGTAGGTGCTCTGTACATTAAAAAAAAAAAAAAAAAAAGAACAAGTGATTTTGTTTCTTAATAGCTGTCATGATTTTGCCATAGTTAATGTATGTAGTAGAATATTCCAGTGTTTTTCAGTGAATCCTTACAACAAGAAGGCCAGTTTTCACTATAACTTTGAATATTAACCGGGATTATAATTTTGTTTATTTATTTATTTACAAAAGATTTTATTTATTTATCCATGAGAGACACAGGGAGAGAGGGCCGAGATACAGGCAGAGGGAGAAGCAGGCTCCCCACAAGGAGTCTGATGTGGGACTCGATACAGGATCCTGGGATCACACACCCTGAGCCAAAGCCAGACGCTCAACCACTGAGCCACGCAGGTGTCCCTGTAATTTTAAAGGCATAATATTATCAGAACTGTTTTTTTTTTTTTTTTAAATTTTATTTATTTATGATAGGCACACAGTGAGAGAGAGAGAAGCAGAGACATAGGCAGAGGGAGAAGCAGGCTCCATGCACCGGGAGCCCGACGTGGGATTCGATCCTGGGTCTCCAGGATCGCGCCCCGGGCCAAAGGCAGGCGCCAAACCGCTGCGTCACCCAGGGATCCCCATCAGAACTGTTTTTAAAAGTTTATAGCAGAATGAATTCTGTGATAGTTTGACCTTTTATAATGCAAATTGGATATAATACAACTTTGCACTCTGTGGTCACATTTTTCAGACCCTGCTAATAGTTTTATAAAGGTCTAGTTTTACTGTGCTTTAAATTGTAAGGATGTGGCAAAATTATCAAATACATGGTCAACTCTTGATTTGTGGGAGAGTTAAATCTTGCAAACAAACTTTGCAAATACAGCATTTGAAGTGCTCCATAACCTGCAGTGAAGTATTACTGGAAAATGTTTGTCTCATTTGGACACTTGGTAAGAGACAAGTATACAAATGTAGGAGTAGAGAACAGTGTTGCCCTTAAGATGTGAATGCTGGAAGGTCAGCTAAGCTCATTCACTAGCTACTTGCTCCCACAAAACCAACCTTGGCAAAAAGACAAATTAGTATATATCACAGCTTTCAGTGTTTATTGCAGACCATTGAAATAGTAATTGTAGGGGATCCTTGGGTGGCTCAGTGGTTTAGCACCTGCCTTTGGCCCAGGGCGTGATCCTGGAGTCCTGGGATTGAGTCCCACATCAGGCTCCCGGCACAGAGCCTGCTTCTCCCTCTGCCTGTGTCTCTGCCTCTCTCTCTCTCTCTCCTCTCTCCGTGTCTCTTATGAATAAGTAAATAAAATCTTAAAAAAAAAAAAGTTAAATCTTTGAATACTGCTGTTTTGCTTTGGGAGCCTTTCTCCAGTATCATTTATCACTTGGTTGGGGGATGGGCCATCAATAGTAAATTAGGCAACCTCAGAGGAATTGTTAAGATTATGTTTATTACATGGGATCCCTGGGTGGCGCAGCGGTTTGGCGCCTGCCTTTGACCCAGGGCGCGACCTTGGAGACCCGGGATCGAATCCCACGTCGGGCTCCCGGTGCATGGAGCCTGCTTCTCCCTCTGCCTGTGTCTCTGCCTCTCTCTCTCTCTGTGTGACTATCATAAATAAATAAAAATTAAAAAAAAATTTAAAAAAAGATTATGTTTATTACAGAAGATGGTGAATCTATGACATTGTTGAGTATCATGGGTTACCACAGGTTTGTGTGTGTGTGTATTTTAAGGTTTTCATACCTTTGCCAGTTTATGCCATAATTGATTGAGCTGACTATTGTACATTGACTAGCTAATAGGAACATAGTTTCCCTCGATCATATAAATTTAAAAATACAATTTAAAGAATTTTTCATCAGTGATCTTAGCTATGCAGGTCATGTCTAAAATGCCTAGACAGTAATTATAATTTGACTGCATTATTAGAAACTGTTTCTCAGGGGGCACCTGGGTAGCTCAGTGGTTGAGCATCTGTCTTTGGCTCAGGTCATGATCCCACAGGAAGCCTACTTCTCCCTCTGCTTATGTCTCTGCCCCTCTCTTGGTGTCTCTCATGAATAAATAAAATCTTAAAAAAGAAAGAAAGAAACTGTTTCCCAGGTCTGTGACATTTTTGCATTTGAAAATCATGCAGTGTTCAGAAAGGTTTCTGGGGAAAAAAGGGAACACACTCTTATGGAAGAAACAAATTGCTACATTTGATCAGACCTTTGCAGTTTTGTTAATTCTTTCTGTACTCCTGATACTTCAGAGAAACATTGTTTCAGCAGTCCTGTTCTGCCAAATACAAGGAAGTTTCTTTTTTTTTTTTTTTTTTTTTAAAGGTCAGATCTTTCTTTTTTAAAAAATTTTATTCGTGAGAGACAGAGAGAGAGGGGCAGAGACATAGGCAGAGGGAGAAGCAGGCGCCATGCAGGGAGCCCAGTTTGGGACTTGATCCTGGGACTCCAGGATCACACCCCAAGCTGAAGGCAGACGCTTAATGGCTGAGCCACCCAGGTGTCACTACAAGGAAGTTTCTTGACATGGAGGAAATTCCAGTGGTTCCTTCCTACTGACGGAAAATGCTAAAATGATCTTAATGATCTGTAGGACAGCACAGGTTTCTTGTGTTTGTTATGCTTTTTCTTTCATTACTGCTAATTTCAATCCATTAGAGGATTGACAACTATTGTAAATTATAATGTCAGATATTTCATACTTTAAAAAAGTTAGGGACAAAAAAAGCTAGGAAAGGTAGAAGAGGTAGATAGAAACTTTTACATTTCACTCTGTATGGTAAATTCCTCCCTATTTCTTTGGTTTATTCCTCAGAGTACTTATATACATCGATTCATTTTTAAATTGTGATAAAATTCAACATTTTTAACCATTTTAAAGTACACAATTTTGTGTGAACTTTTAAAATAACATATTTCTTTTAAAGATCTTATTAATTTATATGACAGAGCTCACGCACAAGCAGGGCGAGTGGCAGGCAGAGGGAGAAGCAGTCTCCTCGTGGAGCATGGAGCCTGATGTGGGTCTCGATTCCAGGACTCTGGGATCATGACTTGAGCCAAAGGCAGACACTTAACCAACTGAGCCACCCAAGCACCCTGAAAATAACATATTTCTTCTGAAGAACCTAGATTTTTATCTTTCAGATAAAGTCCTGTAAAAGGCTGTAGCCTGATGGATCAAGAGTAGAGATTAGAAAAAAATGTCCTAAAGGAAATAACTGATTCTACTTTTTCAGCATTCATTTAATGAGTATTTATAGAATGCTTTCTATGTTCTAGGTACTAGAGATAACAGCTGAGAACAAAGTAGAGTCCCCATTTTAAGGAATTTGTGTTCTAGTGTGGTAGTGAAGGAATGCAGTTGATTCTAGCATGCACCTGGCCTTGCACCTGGCATTGGTGTAGTTTCATTTTCATATTGATTCTCTCAGTGTACAGTGTGGTATCTTAAAGTAATCTTTCTTGTTTAAAGAATATAGCTTTCTTGCTTAATGATAATATGAGACTTAATACAGTGTTTATATCAGATATTTACTTTCTTACTCCCTAAGTCACAGAAAAGTAAAAGATTCAAATAGTTTATTTACTGCACTTTTGTTAAATGTAAAAAATGCATAACAAAATAGACAAACTTAACTGATCATTCTCTTAGTTAAGTTTATAAAACTTTCCTTGCGAAGTGTTCTGCTAGTTGACCATATAGTATTTTTCAAAGAGATTAAATTTAAATTTATTCGGAGGTTATTGAGTTTGGAAGTAGATTTGAAGAAGTTATATTTATATCCTTTTTTTTTTTCTTTTTTTAAGTAATCTCTATCCCCAACGTGGGGTTTGAACTCATGATGCCAAAATCAAGAGTTGCATACTCTACTGACTGAGCCAGCCAGGCACCCCTATACTTTTTTTTCTTTTATCCTCAACGGGCTTTTTTACATTTAGTGGAAATGCAACATGTACTTGTTTATTAATGAAGTAGCAACCTAGGACATAGTTCAAAATATCTATGATTTTTTTTCCGTACCTTTTTTTAAAAAAAGATTTATTTATTTATTCAGAGAGAGAGAGAGAGAGAGAGGCAGAGACATAGGCAGAGGGAGAAGCAGGCTCCATGCAGGAAGCCCGACGTGGGACTCCATCCTAGGTCTCCAGGATCCCACCCCGGGCTGCAGGTGGCGCTAAACCGCTGCGCCACCGGAGCTGCCCTCCATACCCTTTTATATCTTTACTTCATGAATTATCATAACGCAAACAGCTGGAAGGGAAGAACGATTAGAATGAAGCTTCCTGCATAACCTCTACAAACTTCCATGTACTCTTTCCTTTTTCTGGGCAGTCTTTAGAGCAGTGTCCTGAAGTCACAAATTGGTACACAAAACCTGAATCAGGAACGCTTGGGTGGCTCAGCGATTGAGCACCTGCCTTCGGCTTGGGGCGTGATCCTGGAGTCCCGGGATTGAGTCCCACATCGGGCTCCTTGCATGGAGCCTGCTTCTTCATCTGCCTGTGTCTCAGCCTCTCTCTCTGTGTCTCTCATGAACAAATAAATGAAATCTTTAAAAAAGACAAAAACAAAAAACATGAATAATGTCTTGTATAATTCTCTCTGAATTAAAATCCAAATTGAAAATGGGCCAGTTTTCTTATCAGTAAATTCATAACCAGTAGGTATTGTCATATATAATTGCCTTATATTTTATTTAAAGTATTCTTTTTAAAAAAATTTTTTTAAAATTTATTTATTTATGATAGTCACACACAGAGAGAGAGAGAGGAGGGCAGAGACATAGGCAGAGGGAGAAGCAGGCTCCATGCACCGGGAGCCCGACGTGGGATTCGATCCTGGGTCTCCAGGATTGCGCCCTGGGCCAAAGGCAGGCGCTATACCGCTGCGCCACCCAGGGATCCCTATTTAAAGTATTCTTCCCGTCTCTTTGGTGCCTTTCATACAGCTTGACATCTTTTACCTCTTTCTCTTTCATTTGTCTATCCTTCAAAGAATGAAGAATAGCATTTTTTTTCTACTAGCTGTTCTGCAAGAGAAGTTTTAGCCAAAGGAAGTATTGTGGTAAATACTGTGTTTCCTCAATTAGCCCTTCTTTTAACTTCCTTTCTCTTCTGACTGCCTAACTTCTGTCACACCTCTCCCTTACCAAGGGCCCTACCTGCCCTCCAACACTGACCCTGTCTCATGCCCCGTCCCCTTCCCCCACCAGTTCACTGTACCAGCCTTTTCCATTGTGTCCTGGCCCTGATGCTTACCCTGCTTGCCTCATAGCTGGCTACCCTGGGGTAACAGGTCAGATTGCCCTCTTGTCAGATCCTGGTCTTCTCATCCCTTTGTTCTTCCTTTCGTGTGGTGTTTATTCTGCTGTTCTGGATAGAGGAAGGGAGAACTCCCAAGAAACCAAAGAAGAATTCTTGTAGCCCCATTCTTCTATTCAGGGAAGCAAGTTTGGCTACCACCAAGGTGGAAGATGTGAGGATAAATAGGCCTGGAACAGGTGAGAGAGTGAGCTAATCTGCTACTCCCAGGACAGTTGGCGGGTGTAAGAGCAGAGGTTGCATGGCATGGCATGGGAATAAAAGGCTTTGCATAAAGGAGAGGCAAGAGGAACCTGTGTAGCTGTGAGACAGGATCAGCATTAGGTTAGAGAGGAGTCAGAAGTCTTTGGCCAGGAGTGTGGTTCTAATGAAGCTGGGTAGCAGGGGGCTAAAAGAAAGTTAAGGAAGGGTAGAGATTTTTCAAGGAATATAGTACCTACTTCATGGTCTCTTTCTCAGTTTGCTTTGGGAGCAGGTATAACTGCCTTGATGTTCAGAACACTGAAATACTGTTCAAAATGCTGCAATACTGCTTGGCTGATTTTATTACTTACTGAACATTACCATTAGTTCTGGGTTTTGAAGAGACAGCTTGTACATGTGGGGGAGAGGCAGAGAGAATCTCAAGCAGACTCCCTGCTGAGTGTGGAGCCCGATGCAAGACTCAATCTCAGGGCTCAATCTTCACCCTGAGATCATGGCCTGAGCTGGACGCTTAACTGACTGAACCACCCAGGTGCTCCAGTTCTGTTATTTTTATAACTTGTTTTTATATAATATAGCTATTGCAGATTAAGAGTGTTTCTCAAAGGAAGCAAGACATTCTAATATAGCTCACTTTTTTTAAGCACACACTTTCTTTGCTTAAAAATGGTGCTTAAACTTGGCCTTAAGAAACTACTTTTTTTTTTATTTTAAGATTTTATTTATTTATTCATGAGACAGAGAGAGAGAAGCAGGGACATAGGCAGAGCAAGAAGCAGGCTCCATGCAGGGAGCCTGAAGTGGGACTCGATCCCAGGTCTCCAGATCATGTCCTTGGCTGAAGGCGGCGCTAAACCGCTGAGCCACCCAGGCTGCCCCTACTTTTTTTTTTTTTAACTTATTTATTTATTTATTCATGAGAGAGACAGAGAGAAAGGCAGAGACATAGATAGGCAGAGGGAGAAGCAGGCTCCCCGCAGGAAACCCAATGTGTGACTCAATCCAGGATCCTGGGATCACGCCCTGAGTAGAAGGCAGCCGCTCAACCACTGAGCCACCCAGGCGTCCTGGCATTTTTCCTTATAATTTTAATTATAATAAATACAACTAAACAATTATTTGAATACTGAACAAAGACACTGTAGAGACACTATGCAGACTATTGTGGGGAACAAAAAGAATCACTGAAGGAGGTGAAGCCTCACGAGCATAAGATACCATGTGACATGTGTAAGAGATGCCACAACAGAATTACAAATATCAAGAAGGTTATTCAAGATGAGAATTCATGTAGATTTCAGAAGTGGAATTCATCTCTATGATACAGCAGTCTAAGGTGGTTTCGAGAGTGTAAGGGACTTTAAATCTTAGTGAATGGGAGCTAGCTGAAGAATTAAACCAAGAAAAGACATTCCAGGTGGAGAAAGTGGTATAGAAGAAATTGTAGAGGGGATCCCTGGGTGGCTCAGTGGTTTAGTGCCTGCCTTTGGCCCAGGGCATAATTTTGGAGTCCCGGGATCGAGTCCCATGTCAGGCTCCCTGCATGGAACTGGCTTCTCCCTCTGCCTGTGTCTCTGCCTCTCTATCTGTGTCTCTCATGAATAAATAAAATCTTAAAAAAAAAAAAAAAGAAATTGTGGAAACCAAAAAGATCCATGTTTGGGAGGTCCTTTTTTGATTTTTGTTTTGATAGGTAAGGATGAGCCATTCACAGTTTTAGAGTAAGATAGTAATTTGACCAAAATATGCTTAAGGAAGTAAATCTGGCAATAAGATAATGTTACCTTGGGGTTATGCTCACCAGACAGTTGCAAGTGTGGCTCCCAGATGGACTAGATTTGGGGATGATTTGTACTGTGTTACAGTTTAAACGAATAACAATATAGTTTCCTAAGGGAGGAAACTGATGAGGAGCCAAGGATTGAATATGGGAGAATGTTCATATGAGGAGGGAAACCAGAGGAAGAATTGAGAATTCAAAGTAACATAATGTGAAAATTTAAGAAGAAAAGTCTCTTAAAAATGGGTACTTGCTGATACCAGATGTCATAGAAAAGTCAGACTTAAGCAAAAAAAAAAAAAAAAAAATCAGATTTGGAGTTTACAAGTTCATTGGTGACCATCAGGTGTGCTACTCAATAGAAAAGGAGAGTAGAAATTTGAGAGGGATTAGATTGTGTATAGTGAGGAAATAAAAGAATGATTTTAAACACTTGTTCATGATGCTTGGCAGGAAAAAAAAAGTATGCAAGATGAAAAAGTCAAGCATTTTTTTTTTCTCTGTAGAGACAGACCTCTGTATATTTGAAGGTAGGAGGGCATGGGTTAATAAGATAGTGATTTAAGGTAGTAGAGAAAAGATAATTGAATGAAAATAAAAGGGGATGGATGATATATCAAGGAAACAGTGGGACAATATCTAAGCCTTGAAGATGAGTGAAGACAGTCTTTCCATTTGAAATAGAGAGGATGAGTGTAAAGAGCAATCTTTAGAGATAGTGAGGAGAGAACTTGAGATAATTTGGGTTCCAAAGCCTAGAGATCTATTCAGTGAAGTAATCCACTCCTTTTTAAGGAATAGGGAAAGTGGAAATGAATGGGGAAAACTTTGAAAACTGTCTATTTTATTTTAACTTTTTACACACAGATTTATAAACAGGTCAGTATTGTTACTTTCTTACAGTGTTCATTTTGCGGCCAGCTTTTCTTTTGATCAGAAAAAGCAGAATCTCTGTTATGAAAAAATTAAGAAGCTGTTGAAATCTTTCCAGAAGTGCAATCTAAGGAACTTGGCATCAAATAAGTCGAAGATAAGGCAAATATTATGTTATATAAGAAAAATTAAAAAGGAAAAAAATCCACAATGATGTGAAACTGTAAAATATGCCTAACTTGTCTGTTTTATCCTCCGAAATAAGAGGTTAAGTGAAGTAGACTTCCTTAAGTCCTCCAACATGTGACAGAAGTAGGACTTTTAAAAGGTCTCCTTACTTCCAGTCTAGTTTTTTATTTCACTACAGTTTTCTATAGGAAAGTCCTAAATCTATGTGATACATATAAGAGAGCCCATTATTATGGAGTTTTTGTTTTGTTTTTAAGAGCCAGGGTAGGGGGAATCCCTGGGTGGCTCAGCGGTTTAGCACCTGCCTTTGGCCCAGGGCGTGATCCTGGAGTCCCGGGCTCCCTTCATGGGGCCTTCTCCTCCCTCTGCCTGTTCCTCCCCGCCCCCCTTTTTTTTCTCTTTAATGGGTCTCAAAATTCTGTGACAGATTTTTGGTCAAGTTGTTTCCATTAAAAAGTACTGATTTTAAAAACTAATAACTTAAAACTGCCACACACGTACAAAACCCACCAAATGGTCCAAAAAACATTCTCCTTTCCTTCTGAAGGTTTTACGATGCATTGTTATCATTAACCAATCTTTTACTATTAGACTTAAATGGCCAATTGACACAAACAGTTCTGAGACCATTCTTCCACCACTGATTAAGACTGGGGTGGCAGGTATTGGGGATAGTATTCATTTAGCCTTCTGGGCAGACTTGGTGACTTTGCCAACTCCAGCTGCCTTCTTGTCCACTGCTTTGATGACACCCACAGCAACCATCTGTCTCATGTCACGAACAGCAAAACGGCCCAGAGGAGGA
This sequence comes from Vulpes vulpes, assembly GCF_048418805.1. Taxonomy (NCBI): domain Eukaryota; kingdom Metazoa; phylum Chordata; class Mammalia; order Carnivora; family Canidae; genus Vulpes; species Vulpes vulpes. Next base: position 83,823,372 of record NC_132794.1, read on the forward strand.
TAGTCAGAGAAGCTCTCAACACATAGGTTTACCAGGAACCATATCAACAATGGCAGCATCCCCAGATTTCAAGAACTTGAGACCATCATCCAGCTTTTTTCCAGAACAACGATCTATCTTCTCCTGCAGCTCAGCAAACTTGCAAGCAATGTGAGCTGTGTGACAATCTGGCACAGGTGCATACCCAGCACTGATTTGGCCTGGATGGATCAGGATGATCACTTGAGCCGTGAAGCCAGCTGCTTCCATTGGTGGGTCATTTTTGCTGTCACCAGCCACATTGCCACGACAAACATCTTTGACAGATACGTTCTCGACATTGAAGCCCACATTGTCCCCAGGAAGAGCCTCACTCAGAGCTTCATAGTGCATTTCAACAGACTTTACTTTAGTTGTAACATTGACCGGAGCCAAAGTAACCACCATGCTTGGCTGAAGAACACCAGGTCTCCACTTGGCCCACTGGGACAGTACCAATACCACCAACTTTGTAGGCATCCTGGAGAGGCAGACGCAAGGGCTTATCAGTTGGACGAGTTGGTGGTAGAATGCAGTCTAGAGCTTCAAGCAGTGTGGTTCCACTGGCATTCCCATCTTTACGGGTGACTTTCCATCCCTTGAACCAAGGCATGTTAGCACTTGGCTCCAGCATGTTGTCACCATTCCAACCAGAAATTGGCACAAATGCTACTGTGTCAGGGTTGTAGACAATTTTCTTAATGTAGGTGCTGACTTCCTTAACAATTTCCTCGTTTCTCTTCTGGCTGTAGGGTGGTTCAGTGGAATCCATCTTGTTAACACTAACAATTAGTTGCTTTACACCGGTGTATAAGCCGGTGTATGGGCATGCTCACGGGTCTGCCCATTCTTGGAGATAGCTGCTTCAAATTCACCAACACCAACAGCAACAATCAGGACAGCACAGTCAGCCTGAGATGTGCCTGTAGTCATGTTTTTGATAAAGTGTCTGTGTCCTGGGGCATCAATGATGGTCACATAATACTTGCCGGTCTCAAATTTCCACAGGGAGATATCAGTGGTGATACCACGTTCACGTTCAGCCTTCAATTTATCCAAGACCCAGGCATACCTGAAGGAGCCTTTTCCCGTCTCAGCAGCCTCCTCAAATTTTTCAATAGTTCTTTGGTTGATCCCACCACATTTGTAGATCAGATGGCCAGTAGTGGTAGACTTGCCTGATTCTACGTGTCCAATGACGACAATGTTGATGTGAGTCTTTTCCTTTCCCATTTTGGTTTAGGTTTAGCGGTGGTTTTCATGACACCTGTGTTCTGGCGGCATACCCATTGCAGCAAAGCTCTGCCTGTGTCTCTGCCTCTCCTTCCCTCCCTCCCTCTCTCTCTGTTTCTCTCTCTCTCCGTGTGTCTCTCATGAATGAATAAATAAAATACTTAAAAAAAAAAAAAAAAAGAGCCAGGGTGGGGGTTGGGGTCGGATAGGACAGGGCAGAGGGAGAGGGAGAGAGAGAATTCCAAACAGGCTCCACACCCAGCACAGAACCCAATGCAGAGCTGGATCTCACATTCCTGAGATCAGGACCTGAGCTGAAATCAAAGACTCAGATGCTTAACCTACTGAGCCACCCAGGTACCCCTAAAGCCTGATAATTAAAAACAAAACAAAACAAAACAAAACAAAAAACAAAAGCCTGATAATTGAATACATGAGCCTATATAGAATACACGTAGCAAGTCCATTTATAGTAGCTTAAATTTGACCTAAAACTAATCTGTTCTTTATAATAAAACTTATTCAATTTTTCCTAATATTTCCTGCCATATAATATAGAAGATTATTTTTTAAAGATTTTATTTATTCATGAGAGACACAGAGAGACAGAGACATAGGCAGAGGGAGAAGTAGGCTCCCTGTGAAGAGCCCAACACAGGACTCGATCCCAGAACCCTGGGATCACGTGCTGGGCCCAAGGCAGATGCTCAACCATTGAGCCACCCAAGAATCCCTAGAAGATTTTTTTTTTTTTTTAAAGTAAGCTCCATGCCCGCCATGGGGCTTGAACTCATGACCCTGAAATCAAGAGTCCCCCGCACTACCAACTGAGCCAGCCAGATACCTCTAATACAGAATACTTAAAATGAATTTTTGTCTTGATAATTACAGAAAGTTGTTTATATATAGATGTTTGAAATTTCTTTTTGTGAATTTGTTTTCACTGACAAAATCATACGGTAATGGCAATATGCAGACATTTGTTGTTGAGGCTCAGAGATGATTTTCATGAACTTTAACATCACAGTTCAATTTAAAGATGAAAATAACTCAAGGGGCATTCTGAGAGTTACATATGGGTTGAGTGAGGGAAATCATTTTATGGGAAAGGAATTTGGGTCTGACTTAGTCTTAGAACTTTTAAATAACACCAGCTGTCAAAAATTTTTTTTCTCCCTTTTGTTCCACTATCTCTGAGTCACTGTTCACCAAATCCTGTAGCAAAACCTAATGAATGGGTAAAGCAAGGATTTAGATAGCCTTGAATTAATAAGGAGAAATATTGTTTCAGCAGGTGGGGGATGTGTCTGTGTGTAGTGTATATATAAAATAAATTTTTAGCATGTCTTATAAAATTAATTTCATCATAATCACTCTGTGTGCCATTCCGTATATTGGAAGCAGAAACTGTGTTGTACTCTGCTTTATACCTCTGGCTTTTTTATTACCTCACATATTTTTCTTGAAATCTGTCTTTCCTACATACCTTTAACTATAAATCTGAACCTTACCTCTTAGTGTTGTGTTCTGAAGCACTTGAAAACTTTTCCTAGTACCCTTACCATTCTTGATGGAAAAAGATCTATTTTAGTTCTATTTCTTACTGCTTACAATGATTTTGTGATTAGTGACTGACTAGTTTGATAAATACTACCAGAAAAAAGAAAAGAACAATCCTTCCCATTTCATTTGTCTCTTAAAGGTTTTTCTTATAAAAGGCTTTCAGAGCTTTGTTGTGTAATTTTTTAGCTCTTTGTGAAAAATAATCCCAGAAGTAAAATATGAGCTTCATTGCAGTTTATTAATGCTTAATGCTCATGGTTAGCTTTGGGACCTTACTTGCTTTCTCTTCCTCATTGGATAAAATTTGAAAATGTATTCACTAAATCTCTCTTGTATAGGATTGGGTAGTCAGTATAACTTTGTCATTCTCCATCTTTAAAACAATTTTTTTTGCAGATTTATTTATTTTAGAGAGAGAAAGCTAACACACGTGTTCGCCATGCACATGCATATGCAAGGTGGGGGAGGGGGCAGAGGGAGAAGGAGAGGAGAAGCAGACTCCTTGCTGAGTGTGGACCCTGACTTGAGCTAGATCTCACCACCCTGAGATCATGACTTGAGCTGAAACCAAGAGCCGGATACTCAACTGACTGAGCAACCCAGGTACCCCATCCTCCATCTTTTTAGAAGTACCCATTTATTCTTTATATGAAGTATGAAGTTGCCTTCTTTTCATTACCTGTGGCATTCACTTTGCCTTACTGAGCCTGATTAGTAGTGTGACAGGAAAGCTAGACCTATATTATAATATGTGGATAGCTGGTGGTAGTTACTTGTGACTTTGCCTTTCTAAAACCTTAGGATTTTCATGTATCACAGTAACACTAAAGTCATAGTAAGTGTTCCTTTTTTTTTTTTTTACCTATTTCAGGTATATGGCACTGTGGTGTTATTCCAAACTTTATTCATTGGATAAATGGCAGAATTGGAATTTGAACTGTGTTGTTGTGGCTCTAGAATTGGTGCTGTTATGCTATATGCTTTTGGAGATGTTTTTCTTGGCGATCTTATTTATTGCCATTGTTTGTTACTTGTATACAAATGATCCCATATACCTATATGTCTTTATTCTCAACTCTTGTTGAACTTCAGATCTCTAGTCCAGCTATCCTTTTTGGTCTCTCCTAACTATCCTGTCCCTGCCACTAGTAAACTTGTCATCTATTTCCATATTTCCTTCACTAGTTCTTCCCTTTTTTTTTTTTTTTTTAAGATTTTATTTATTTATTCATCAGAGAGAGAAAGAGAGAGGCAGAGGGAGAAGCAGGCTCCATGCAGGGAGCCCGATGTGGGACTCGATCCCGGGTCTCCAGGATCTCGCCCTGAGCCAAAGGCGGTGCTAAACCGCTGAGCCACCCAGGCTGCCCAGTTCTTCCCATTTTTTAAAATGACATCTTCATTTTCTAAAATTCAGAATCTGAGAGTCCTTTCATTTCCTTGATATTTCATTATTACACCATGTGTGTTTATCCCCTGCAGCATCTCTTCCAGCTTCTTCCTAGGCTTCTTGCCATGATTGTAGTTTAGGTCTGTACTTTCAGCCTAAAATTCTTTAAAACTTTTCTTCCATTATACTTCATGCTTCACACTGCTGCCAGATTAATCTTCCTAAAATGGAGCTCCAGTTCCATTGCTTTCTTGAACAAGGCAGGACCTTTGTGATTGACCTATTAAGGTCCATCTCATATACCACTTATTTTATAAAGCCTTTTCAGTATTACACAATTGGGGATATATAGTATTTGCTCCCTCTGTTCCCATTCTTCAGAGCACTTTTCTTTTCTGACACGTTATTGTACCCTATATTCTAATCATTTTTGTACTTGCCTTCCTACTCACCCTACCCTCAATTACAAGTTCCTTGGGAGTAGAGATTCTCCTGTAGCCCTAGGATAGGTCTTCTTTCATTAATGCTCAATACATTTATTTATTCATTTATTTTTAAATTTTTATTTATTCATGAGAGAGAGGCAGAGACACAGGCAGAGGGAGAAGCAGGCTCCATGCAGGTAGCCTGATGTGGGACTCAATCCAGGGTCTCCAGGATCATGACCTGGGCTGAAGGAGGCGCTAAACTGCTAAGCCACCTGGGCTGCCCTGCTCAATACATTTATTGACTTAAACTTACATCTGTGAAGAAATACATTTCAGAGTAATCATATTTTTGTTATTTTAGGCTTGACCGTCTTTTTATTTTACTGGATACTGGCACTACTCCAGTTACAAGAAAAGCTGCAGCACAGCAACTTGGAGAAGTGGTGAAGCTCCATCCCCATGAACTAAATAACCTTTTATCTAAAGTAAGAATTCTTTTTTTCTTTTAGCATAATGCAATTGTAGAAATTTGTCTGTGGATAGAAATATAACAGTAGAAATTGTCTTATTTTGTTGGCAATTTATGGTCTTCATATTCTATTAAATATTCTACTATTTCCATATATATATATTTAAATTTGGTCTTTTTCATCACAAGATTTAAAATATTTTGGGTTTTTTTGCATCAAGTTTAATTGTCTAAGCAATTTGACAAGATACAGCCTTTTGCCTGTGGCACAAATTTGAATCTGACCCAATTTGTTTATGAACTAAGTTGTTAATCTAATTTGTTGTTGTCTGACTTGTTCTTAATGGCTAGTAATTATATCATAGTTGCTAGTCTTCAAAAGGATTGAGTACTCATGGGAAATGATTGAAATATATGAGAAACTAGTTATTACATTTTTATTTATCACCTATTTGAAAGTGGAGGCTTTCTGCTTTGGTGGATCAGATTTTCATAATACTTGCCCATATTCTTTCCCTAAGCAATGGCTGTATTTTTACTGAACTCTGGACTTGAAGAAGTGTGCCTATATGATGATAAGCAACACATTCCATGTGTTTAATAATTCTCTGCCATGCAGGGGCACCTGGGTGGCTCATTTGGTTGAGCCTCCAACTCTTGCTATTGGCTTAGGTCCATGATCTCATGGGTTGTGGGATCAAGCCCCACGTGGGCTCTGCCCTCAGTGGGGAGTCTGCTTGAAGATTCCTTCCCCTCTGTCCCTCTCCCTACACCTTCCCCCATCATATGTGTGCACTCTCTCAAATAAATAAATAAATCTTAAAATTTTTTTTTTTTCTGTCATGCAAAGTGAAAACTGGAGTGCTTTGTGTGTCAGGGGCCTTGAATGGGAAGGAGGATGGAAATAGGGTTGAGGAGCGATATGAAAATCCCAAGATACCTCTCTTCCTGCTGGTCTTACCCCTTCCTTTTTTTTAATTTTTATTTTTTAGCATTTTATTATTTGAGAGAGCATATGAGCAGAGGAGGTGGGGGGGTAAGAGGGATAGGAAGAAGCAGATTCCCCACTGAGCAGGGAGCCCAACATGGGGCTCAGTCTCAGGACCCCAAACTCATGACCTGAGCCAGATGCTTAACTGACCAAGCCACCAAATGACCCTTACCCCTTCCTTTCATTCTCATTTGTTCCTTCTTGATTCATATCAGTAGGAGTTATAAGCCCTTGTGAGTAGACAAATCTGTACTTTATGGTTCCCACTATGAGGGCTGACACTGACCGTCTTTTCCAGTATATTTCACATTTAGATATTATTAGGACTTTCTAACCAATATGTAGATGAAGAGACAGTGATTTGACATCCATGAGCTCCATGTTCTCAGAATGGAGAAGGATGCGTATTAGACAATATTAAATATTATACTCATGTAGCAGGATAGAGAGGCATACCCATTTCTTTCTTATCCCAGGGGAAAGATGAAAGACTGAATGAGCTGAAACTGAAAACAGTGAGCAAAACTAATCTGTGCTGAACTGAGAAAAGGTTTCCAGCTTTCTAAGTGAATTCTGGTCTTCTTAGGTCCTGGCATATTGGCTGCCATGAAATAATTCCAAAAGAGGCATAGTTTGTTATACCTTCTCATCTCTTATCCTCATTTCTCTCCCCTCAGTGTTGTCCTGTTGCCTTTTGGTTTTGTTTTTTTAAACTACTTATTGTATAATTCAATTTCTTTATTGTACTATTTATTTGTTTGTTTATTTATTTATTAAAGATTTTATTTATTTATTCATAGAGACAGAGAGAGAGAGAGAGAGAGAGGCAGAGAGACACAGGCAGAGGGAGAAGCGGGCTCCATGCAGGGAGCCCTACGTGGGACTTGATCCCTGGTCTCCAGGATCACTCCCTGGGCTGCAGGCGGCGCTAAACCACTGCACCACTGGGGCTGCCCTATGTATTTTTTTTTTAAGACTTTATTTATTTATTTATTTATTCATTCATTCATTCATTCATTCATTCATTCATTCATGAGAGACACAGAGAGAGAGAGAGGCAGAGACACAGGCAGAGGGAGAAGCAGACTCCATGCAGGGAGCCTGACATGGAACTCGATCCTGGGTCTCCAGGATCACGCCCTGGGCTGAGGGTGGCACTAAACCACAGAGCCACCCGGGTTGCCCCCTACTGTACTTTTTAAAAAAGTTTTTACTTTCAAGAAATCTCTACACTCAGTCTTACAATTCCAAAACTAAGAGTTACGTGCTCCACCCGCTGGGCCAGCCAGGCATCCCTCAATGATTTTAGATATGTGCAATCATTACCAGTCTAATTTTAAAACATTTTTATTTCCCCAAAAAGAAATTTCATGTGCATTAGCAATCATTCTCCTTCCCATTCCTAGTCTTAGGCAACTCTTAATCTACTTTCTGCCTATAGATTTACCTATCCTGAAAGTTTTATATAAATGTGATTGGTTTCCTTCACATTTAAAATAATATTTTTAAGCTTTTTTTATATTGAAGCTTATCTCATTACTTCGTTCTTTTTTTATTGCCAAATATTCCATTGTATGGATATGATATTGAATATATTATATGGATATACCATATCTTATTTATCTGTTCTTCAGTTAATGCACATTTGGGTTGTTTCCATTCTTTGGCCTTTGATGAATAATGCTGCTATTAAAATTCATGTACAAGTTTTTGTATGGGTGTATGTTTTTCTATTCTGTGTATAGAATTGCTGGATCCTATAATAACTATGTTTAATTTTATGAAGAACAAGGAGACTGTTTTCCAAACTGGCTCCATTTTTTTTTATACTCCTGTTAGTAGTGTATGAGAGAGCTGATTTTTCTACATCCTTGCTGATGCTTGTTATTAACTGACTTTTATCATTTCCATACTAGTGAATGTGAAGTGATATGTCATTGTAGTTTTGACTTGCATTTTCCTGGTGATTAGTGATGTTGAACATCTTTTCATGTGTGAATTGACCTTTGGTATATCTTTTTGAGAACTGTCTCTTTAGATCCTTTGCTCATTTCTTCTTTTGAGGAGGGGGCAAAGGGAGAGGAAGGGAGAATCTTTTTTTTTTTTTTTTTTAAAAGATTTTATTTATTTATTCATGAGAGACACTGAGAGAGAGAAGCAGAGACACAGGCAGAGAGAGAAGCAGGCTCCATGCAGGGAGCCTGACATGGGACTCGATCCCGAGTCTCCAGGATCAGGCCCTGGGCCAAAGGAGGCACTAAACCGCTGAGCCCCCTGGGCTGCCTGTCAGCTGGGATTTTGATAGGAATTTTGTTGAATCAGTAGATCAATTTAGGGAGTATTACTGCCTTAACAATTTTAAATCTTTAGATCCAAGAACATGAGGTATCTTTCTGTTTTTGTTTTATTAGAGAGCAGTAGAGAGAGAGAGAGCAAGCATGAGTTTGGGGCACAGGGAGAGGGAGAAGCAGGCTACCCATTTAGCAGGGAGTCCGAGTGGGGCTTGATCCCAGGACTCTGGGATCAGGACCTCAGCTGAAGGCATATACTTAACTGATTGAGCCGCCGAGGTGCTCCAAGGTGTCTTTCTGTTTGTTTAGATCTTATTTCATTTCTTTCAGTGGTGTTTTGAATTTTTTCTAGTTTTCAGTGCATGAGTCTTATACTTTAAGTTTATTTTTAAGTATTTTAAACTTTTCTATTATAAATGGGATTTAAAAAAATTTATTTTCAAATTGTTTATTGAAAGTACGTAGCAGAACAGTTGATTTTTGTATCCTGATCTTATATCTTCCAATCCTGCTAAACTCATTTATTTTTTTTTCTGCTAGTTTTTACAACTTAACTCTTTGCATTAAGTAATGGGACTTAATGAAAATACGCATTTTGTTTTTTACTATATTAAAAGATAGGTTATTTTTTAAATGCATTTAATTATTTTTTAACTAAAAGTTTTCTGTTTCCTTTTTTTTTAAGATGTGATATTTCCTGGGGGATCCCTGGGTGGCGCAGCGGTTTAGCGCCTGCCTTTGGCCCAGGGCGCGATCCTGGAGACCTGGGATCAAATCCCATGTCAGGCTCCTGGTGCATGGAGCCTGCTTCTCCCTCTGCCTATGTCTCTGCCTCTCTCTCTCTCTCTGTGTGCCTATGATAAATTAAAAAAAAAAAAAAAAAAAAAAAAAGATGTGATATTTCCTGTGAATGATAGAATCTTATAAATGATGTAATTTCAAGATTTTTTATATAAATTTATATATAAAGCCCAAGGGCTGATAAATTAAGAACAAGTAAATTTGTATTTCTCTGTTCTGGTTACTTTGAACAAATGATATTTTTGGTTTAACTGTTTTGTCTTATGGTTTTTTAAGGTGTTGATATATTTAAGGAGTACAAATTGGGATACTCGAATTGCAGCAGGACAAGCTGTTGAAGCTATAGTGAAAAATGTACCTGAGTGGAATCCAGTACCAAGAACCAAACAAGGTGCTTTTAAGTGGTAAAAGTAGTTTGCAGTAAAATCTACCTATAGAATTAACTATACTGCACATTTTATATTTTAATAATTTAATGATAATTATCTAAAAATTATATTTTAAATTTTAATGATTAGATAATAAAATTTAAAGGCTTAATTTTCAGGTGTAGCTTTGTCAGGAAATGACAATAAGGTGATTTTCACCATGCTTTTAAAAGACTACTAAACTATGTTTTTGTGTATGTTTTTTAAATTATTAACTGTACAGTATGCTTGATATAAAGAGATTATTGCTTCCCTCAAGGAATTTATGTCCTAAAAACAGAAACTAAATCAGTGCAATGTAAATATTTGAAGCAGTGCTTTTTTCTTGTTGCTGGGAGAATTAGTGTAATTGTTTTCTAAATTTAAGCACAATTATGTGTAGCTATTTGGAGGGGCCTTTAGTTTTTAATGTGACCTTTAGATGTCTTTGGAAATTATTTTTCTGACTGCTTGCAACAATATTTAAAAATGATTGTATGCTTTTAAAAATTTATAAATATATACATCTCAAGTGAAAATTTAACTTGGTGGTGCAATTTGATTTCATTTTCAAGTCACTTTGATGACATCACTTTTACCATGCATTTTATTTTAGCTTGTCTAAAATTTTTCTTTAATTATATGGCATCTTTTATGTTGACTGTATTAATTTGTCCTCTCTCATCAAATGAAACATAACCAGAAAAAGTTATAACTTGTTTTAGAAAAGAGCTTTTTCTTTCTCAGCTTATTTTCCCTGCTTATTTTGGTATATAGAGATATTAGAACTCATATTCTTTTTATAAAACATTATATTAGTTATACCAGCATTAAGGTTTATGGTAAGGTTGCTTGTCATCACTGGAAAATTAAAGCAATTATACTTTAGTTTGATAAATGAATTATATGCAAGTGCCAGCTAAATAAACTGTTAAGTCAGTGAACAGTTACAATATGTTTAAAAATTTTTAATGGCATAACCTTTTTTTTTTTTTTTTTTTTTTTGAGGAAAGAAAACATTTTACAGAGGATTTTAGGCCTTAGATGAATATGTAATTTTAGCAGTTTATCAGGAGTTTATAATTTGCTCATATTATGAGGAGTCCTATTGAATGAATAATTGCTTTGTGTCATAGATATTCCTCAGGTATAGGGACAAATGATGCTTGTTGGCTTATATTTGAATATATTCTGTGAATATATTTGTTTTCCAAGTTAGCACTGTCGTGTACTCAGGCTGTTATTTTGGTATTTTTAAACAGTTAATGGAGACAATATGATATTTAACATATATATTGCCATATGGGATGCATTTCTTTATATAATAATGTGCTTTTGTAGTGAAAAACAGCTATACATACACCCACTGATGTTCTGATAGTTTGTAGAAGGGTTGCCACCAACTAAATAGTTTATTCATAAATAAGAGCTAATCATAAATCACAATACTTTTCTATTTCTGCTGCCTTTTACTTAAAATGTTACATACACAACCACCCCAAGTGTTGCTATTTTCTTTCATTCTACCCTTTGGTTTTGTGATCAAATTAAATATTTTCAACCTCATTTAGAATCTACTTCAGAAAGTGCTATGGAAGATTCACCTTCTACAGATCGATTGAATTTTGACAGATTTGATATATGTAGATTGTTACAACATGGGGCATCACTTTTGGGATCTGCTGGTGCAGAATTTGAAGTACAAGATGAAAAATCAGGTATGTAGTAGTCCTGTAGAAGAAAGTCTGAAATGTGTGTGTTTATCACTTGATATGCTACATATCAGTCATGCAAAGTCTTATTAATAGATGTTACAAAATGTAAATTGAAGTTTGTGGTTGGGAAAGAGGAGGCATTGTAGGTAGAGAAGATAACCAAAAGTACTTGGTCTAGGGTACCCGGGTGGCTCAGTGGTTTAGCACCTGCCTTCAGCCCAGGGTGTGATCGTGGAGACCGAGGATTGAGTCCTGCATCAGGCTTCCTCCATGGAGCCTGCTTCTCCCTCTGCCTGTATCTCTGCCTCTCTCTCATGAATAAATAAAAATTTAAAAATAAATGAATAAATAAATGTATCGAGCATTAATGAATGAAGACCTGTGTGTTAACATTAGTTAAGTAATAACTAACATTATTAGTTTCAGGGGTAGAATTTAGTGATTCATGTTACCTGGTGCTCATTACATCAAGTACCCTCCTTAATGCCTGTCACCCAATTACCTCATCCCACAAATCCACCTCCCTTCCAGCAATCTTCAGTTTGTTTCCTAGAGTTAAGAATTTCTTGTGGTTTGCCTCCTCGGTTTTTATCTCATTTTTCCTTCCTTTCCCCTATGTTCATCCTGTTTTGTTTCTTTAATTACACTTAGTGTAATACCCTCTGGTTCCATCCATGTTGTTGTAAACAGCAAGATTTCATTCTTTTTGATGGTTGAGTGATATTCCATTACACATACACAACCATACCTCCTTTATTCATCTGTTGGTGGATATCTGGATTCTTTCCATAGTTTGTCTATTGTGGACATTGCTGCTATAATAAACATTGGAGTGCAGGTACCCCTTAGAATCACTATGTTTATATCCTTTAGGTAAATACATAGTAGTGCAATTGCAGGTCATAGGATAGCTCTATTTTTAAGTTTTTGAGGAACCTCCATACTGTTTTTCAGAGTGGCTGTACCAGCTTGCATTCCCACCAGCCGTATGAGTGTTCCCCTTTCTCCACACACAGCTTTACCAACATCCGTCATTTCCTGACTTGTTAATTTTAGCCATTCTGATTGGTGTCAGGTGGTATCTCATTGTGGGTTTTTAAAAAAATTTTATTTATTTATTCATGAGAGACACACAGAGAGAGAGACAGACAAAGGCAGAGGGGGAAGCAGGATCCATGCAGGGAGCCTGATGTGGGACTCGATAAGACTCCAGGATCACACCCTGAGCCAAGGCAGATGCTTTAACCGCTAATCCACCCATGCATCCCTCATTGTGGTTTTGATTTGTATTTCCCTGATGCCGAATGATGTTGAGCATTTTTTCATGTGTCTGTTGGTATGTTTTCTTTGGAGAAATATCTGTTCATGTCTTCTGCCCGTTTCTGGACTGGATTATTTGGTTTTTGGGTGTTGAGTTTGATAAGTTCTTTATAGACTAGGCCTTTATCTGATCAGACATTTGCAAATATCTTCTCCTATTCTGTAGGTTGTCTTTGGGTTTTGTCGACTGTTTCCTTTGCTGTGCAAAAGCTTTTTATCTTGAAGTCCCAATAGTTCATTTTTGTCTATGTTTCCCTCACCTTTGGAGACGTGTCTAGCAAGAAGTTCCTGTGGCTGAAATCTGAAATCAGAGAGGTTGCTGCCTGTGTTCTCTAAGATTCTGATGGATTCCTGTCTCACATTTAGGTCTTTCATCCATTTTGAGTTTCTTTTTGTGTATGGTATAAGAAAGTGGTCCAGTTTAATTCTTTTGCATGTGGCTGTCCAATTTTCCCAACACCTTTTGTGTTTTTTATTTTTTTTTTCCCAACACCATTTGTTGAAGAGACTTTTTTTCCATTGGATATTCTTTCTTGCTTTGTTGATGATTAGTTGACCTTAGGGTTGAGAGTCCATTTCTGGGTTCTGTATTCTGTTCCATTGTTCTTTGTGTCTGTTTCTGTGCTAATAGTGTACTGTCTGAATGATTACAGCTTTGTAATACAGCTTGAAGTCTAGGACATTGCATTTCAAAGAACGAAACTCCACAAGTGACTCTGATGTAACTAGGATTGGGAACCCCAAGTTTTGGGCAACTCAGATTTTAATGCTGATAAGTCTCAGTATGCTGAACAGTGGTCATTTAAAATTCTCTAAATAGATTTTCTTTACATGTCTGCTTATCTGTGTTTTCTTATATATGAAGGACACATGCAGATTTAGTATAGGTGCTAGTTTGATTTTCCTTTGTATTTGTACAGGTTATTTTCTCCAGTAGGAATGAGAGGACTGATTTTGGGTTCTGTGTAAGGGTCATGGACCTGTGATCCAGCATTCTTCACTTTTGGCTCCCTAGTGTTTTTCCCTCAAGGTAGAACAGTCTTAAATTAAAAAAAAAAAAAAAAAAAAAAAAAAAGCTTTATTGAAATATAGTTCACATACCATAAAATTCACCCATTTTTAAAGTGTACATTTCAGGGGCAGCCCCAGTGGCGCAGCAGTTTAGCGCCGCCTGTAGCCCAGGGCGTGATCCTGGAGACCCTGGATCGAGTCCCACATCGGGCTCTCTGGATGGAGCCTGCTTCTCCCTCTGCCTGTGTCTCTGCCTCTCATTCTCTCTTTGCGTCTCTATGAATAAATAAATAAAATCTTTAAAAAAAAAAAGTGTACATTTCAGTGGTGCTTAATATATTCACAGATATATGCCGTCAATTTTAGAATATTTTCCTTATCTCAAGAAGAAACCCTATATCCTTTATCTATCAACCTCCTACTCCCTACTTCCTTCCCTTCTAGGCCTTAAGCATCTTTCTGTCTCTGCCAGTTCTGGACAGTTCTTATGAATGGAATCATATAATTAATGTGGTGTTTTGTAACTGGCTTCTTAGCAGAATGTTTCTAAGGTTTATCCATCCTGTAGTATATATCAGTACTTATTTCATTTTGTTTCCCTAAATAATTTTTTATTACTGTTACCAGATGTATCAGTTTTTTTAATTATGGTAGAATACAGATAACATAAGATTTACATTTTAACTATTTTTAAGCGTATATTTCAGTAATATTAAGTACATTTACATTGTTGTGAGCCAATCTCCAGAACTCTTTTCATGTTGCAAAACTGAAACTTTATACACTAGTCCCCCTTATCCACAAAGGACATATTTCAAGACCCCCAGTGGTTGCCTGAAACTGTAAGTAGTACCAAGCCATATGTACTCTGTTTTTTCCTGTACATACAGAACTATGATAAAGTTTAATTTATAAATTAGGCACAGTGAGAGATTGACAACAATAAAATAGAACTATTATAATAATGCATTTTTAAAAAATATTTATTCATGAGAGACACAGATAGAGAGAGAGGCAGAGACACACAAGGAGAAACAGGCTCCATGCAGGAAGCCCAAAGTGGGACTTGTTCCCAGGACTCCAGGATCACGCCCTGGGCCAAAGGCAGGTGCCAAACTGCTGAGCTACCCAGGGATCCCCATAATAATGTACTTTAATAAAAGTTATAAAAATCTCTCTTGAAATATTTTACTGTAATGTACTTACCCTTCTTGTGATGATGTGAGATGATAAAATGCCTATGTAATGTGATGAAGTAAGGTGAATGACCTAGGCAATGTGATGTAGCGTTAGGCTACTATTGACCTTCTGACAATATGTCAGGAACAAGATCATCTGCCTCTGGGCTAGACTTGTACCACAGAAAGTGAAACCATGGATGAGTGGGGGTTAAACAATTCCCATTCTTCTCTCCCTCCAGCCCCTAGTAACCACCATTCTACTTTCTGTTTTTGTGAATTTGACTATCCTGAGTACTTCATATAAGTAGAGTCGTAACAGTATTTGTCCTTTTGTGATTGGCTTGTTTTGCTTAAGATAATCTCCTCAGGGTTCATATATGTCATAGCATGTATCAGAATTTCCTTCCTTTTTAAAGCTGAATAATATTCCAATGTGTGTTTATGCCACATTTTGTTTATTCATTCACCCATCTGTGGATATTTGGGTTGCTTCTACATTTTGGTATTGTAAATTATGCTGCTGTGAACATGGGTATACAAATATCTATTTGAATTCCTGCTTTTGGTTCTTTTGGTTATATACCCAGAAGAGAATTACTGGATCACACTGTATTTTTATTTTTAATTTTTTTAGGAACTGCCAAACTGTTTTAATAGTGGGTATACCATTTTACATTCACAAAAATTTCTAGTTTCTCCACATCCATGCTGTGTTGGGGGGCCCATAGGTGGCTATTAAATTAAAATGCAGATTATGACCTGCTGAATGAGAATGCTCAAACTACCCGCATGGAATTGGCACATAGCCCCTCAACATCAAGTTCCCATTTTGTGGAAGTGAAAACCCCAGATTGTTTTGATGGAAGGCACGATTTCAATTCGCTCACACAAGGGAAATAAAATCACTTTGGGTATGGAGCCTTCTTTAAAAATAAATAAGTTTATTTCCATAGGAATGGATCTCATTTTACATATATTTGATAATTCATAGTAGGACAATGTGGGAATCTCAGTGAAAAGTCTTAGAGTGATTTGTTAGCTAGAACACTATTTTTAAATCATAGTTAGGACAGAGATAATGAATATGGTTGGTTTTATTGTCAGGAGGGGTGTTTTAATAGTTAAAATTAAAAAATTGATCAAGTTTGATCTTCATTTATTAGATTTCTTATCTGATTTGGAGGAAATCTGTTTCTTTTCTGTGTAAAGGTGAAGTGGATCCTAAAGAGAGGATAGCACGCCAACGGAAACTATTACAGAAGAAACTTGGTCTTAATATGGGAGAAGCCATTGGAATGAGTACTGAAGAACTCTTCAATGATGAAGATTTGGATTATACCCCAACTTCGGCAGCCTTTCTAAACAAACAACCTGTAGGTAAAATCTTTGGTTGTTTGATTACAAGTAATAATACAGAGGTTTTGTTTCATTTTTCCATGTAATTGCAATTAAAAAAATACTATTCTTAATTCTGCTAATTCCTGCTTGTTCCACCGTAATTTAGTGTCTTCGTAAATCGGATTTCTGATAACACATCCTAAAGAGACAGAAGTTCAGCCTATTGTAGACTCTGGATTGACAGATTAAAAAAAGCTGTGGTTGACTTTTTAGGAACCACTGCTACTGAGAGATCCTAGAGATTTCCTTTTTTCTTTAGTTAAAAAAAAATGTATTTGAGAGATTGAAGATAATAAGGGCTAGTATAATGATACTAGAGATCTTTAGATCTATGATTTGTTCTTTTGAGAAAGTAACAGACATGATAACACTTTCAAACAATACAAAAAGGTATACAATATGAAATAAAAGAAGTTTTACATAATTGTTGGACACCCATGTCTCCATGCCCCATAAGCAAGGGCATAAGTTACTGTACACAAGTATTTTTATCCTGTTAAGCCATATTTACATTTTCCCACTGCAAATAGCTGAATATGTAAGTATATATAGATTGATCATACACTTTTTTTTTTTTTACTTTTCTGCATATCCATTTAATTTTTTTAAATTGGAGATCATACATTTTTTTGATAGCTTGATAGTTCTGCTCTGTATTCCTTTCTTTTCTCTGTTTTTCCAGTTCCCCTTGGATGCGTACATACTGCTGCTTTGTTTTGTTTTTGTTTTTATTTTTTTTCCTGTTAATGTCCCAAACTGTTTAAGCTCCAGTAAAAGTTGTGGCTCTCTCCTCAGAAAAATTCACGTATAAGTGAAACATTACCATTCAGGGATTTGGTATTCTTTCCTCTTGCCCCTGCAGTATCTTTTAGCATTTCCTGGTCCTTGTTAAGAATTTCTGCTTTGTCCTGAAACACTTATCTTCTTTCTCTTTTGGTCTTTTCCTTTGCCTTTTATGCTAGTTGTTTTCTAAACCGTCAGAATTTGCAAACTCTTTTTTAGGGCTAAGGGAGTGTGTGTTGATGAATAGCTTTTGCAGACAAAATAATTGGAACATTCCAGAGGAAAAAAAGAGGTAGATGATAATAACACCAGGAAGGAACAGAAAGAAATGGGATACAAAGCATGAAGTAGAAATAAAAAAGAAAGAAGAAAATAGAATAAAGGAGAATAAAAATGTAATGTGATTACAATGTGGTAATTGTATATGGTATCTTAAGAAAAAAGGTGGGTCAGGTATATTAGAGAAAATGGACTGTTGACAGAATAGTTGTTTGTTGGATGGGCAACAGTCAGTTTGAAGTTGGCAAGATCCAAGTTGGATTGGCCTTATATGTCATGGACCTTTGGGGGAAGAGTTGTTTAATGCTACTTGTTGCTATAGTTTCATCACTATTTGTATTTATGCCAGTGTTCCCTACTATAGTAGGGCATCAGTACTAGTGACCCTGATTGGTTGTCAAAGTGTGGATTTCAGTTGAATCTTAATTAGATGAGTGCAGAAAGGATTTTTAGGCTTGAGTTCAAAATATTTCTACCTCACAGACTTTATAATGTCTCCCAAGAATGAAAAAGACAGCAAAAACAGTAGACAGGGTAACCTGGGTGGTGCATTCAGTTGAGTGTCCACTCAGGTCATGATCTCAGGATTGTGAGATCAAGCCCAGGGTCGGGCTCTGAGCTCAGTGAGGAGTCTGCTAAGGTTTCTCTCTCCCTCTACTTCTGCCGTTCCCTGTGCTCTCTCTCTCTCTCTCTCTCTCTCGTAAATACATCTTTAAAAAAACCCAAAATAAAGAAGCATAGAAGCAAAAAACATTAGAAAGTGACTGCTTAAGAGGGAAGGAGCATATAATTTGGGTTATGTTGACTATAGGGTGCTGGATCACTTAATGGCTGTAAGTTTTAGTTTTTTCAACAGATGATGATTCTCAGTTTCTTTTACTGATAATTATTTATTATAACTTTTGGGGTGGTATTATGGTTATTCATTGATACATTTGTGTGTGTATACATATATATATACATATACACACACACATATATATAGGTTTTGTTTTATTTTTTTTTAACTGATTTATTTTTTTTTTATTTTTAATTAATTTTTATTGGTGTTCAATTTACCAACATACAGAAAAACACCCAGTGCTCATCCCGTCAAGTGTCCACCTCAGTGCCTGTCACCCATTCCCCTCCAACACCCGCCCTCCTCCCCTTCCACCACCCCTAGTTCGTTTCCCCGAGTTAGGAGTCTTTATGTTCTGTCTCCCTTCCTGATATTTCCCAACATTTCTTTTCCCTTCCTTTATATTCCCTTTCACTATTATTCATATTCCCCAAATGAATGAGAACATACACTGTTTGTCCTTCTCCGATTGACTTATTTCACTCAGCATAATACCCTCCAGTTCCATCCACGTTGAAGCAAATGGTGGGTATTTGTCGTTTCTAATTGCTGAGTAATATTCCATTGTATACATAAACCACATCTTCTTTATCCATTCATCTTTCGATGGACACCGAGGCTCCTTCCACAGTTTGGCTATTGTGGCCATTGCTGATAGAAACATCGGGGTGCAGGTGTCCCGACGTTGGTTTTGTTTTATTTTAAATCCAGTATCATTAACATACAGTGTTATATTAGTTTTGGGTGTATGATATATTGATTCAACAATTCTGTATATTACTCAGCTCATCAAGTAAGTGTACTCCTAATCTCCTTCACCTATTTCATCCATATCCCCACCCACCTCCCCTCTGGTAACCATCAGTTTGTTCTCTATAATTAAGAGTCTATTGGGGTGCCTGGGTGGCTCAGTTGGTTAAGTGTCTGCCTTTGTCTCAGGTCATGATCCCAGCATCCAGGGATTGAGCCCCACATCAAGCTCCTTGCTCAGTTGGGAGTCTGCTTCTCCCTCTCCCTGTTCTTATGCTCTCTCTTGCTCTCTTACTCTCTCCCTGTACCCCTCTCTCCCTCTCTTGTTCTCCATTTCTCCCTTTCCCTCTCAAAGTCTTTCTTTTTTTAAAGCCTGTTTTTGGTTTGTCTGTCTTGTTTTTCTTTGTTCATTTGTTTTATTTCTTAAATTCCACCTATGAGTGAAATCTTATGGCATTTGTCTTTTTCTGATTTATTTTGCTTAGCATTATCATCTCTAAATCTATTATTGCCAATGGCAAGATTTCATTTTTTATGGCTGAATAATATTCTGTTGTATCTCTGTACCACATCTTTATTACTGTGGTTAATTTGAGGTATCACCTTTTTAAAACCCTCTCTGTAGGTTATGATCATACATTTTTGTCACATCTGTGACAATAAAAGTTAAGAAACACACAAGCATCTGTTGGAAATTGGAAGAATATGGAAAAAAGAAGAGAGTGAAATTGTGGTAGAGCCATACAACAGAATAGCACAATGCTGTCAAAATGTAGTTAATTTGGCTATAGTGAAATTCATAGACTTAGTCCTCTTCTGAGGCTATGACTATCGTTTATTTTAACTTCAAAAGTTCAAACTCAGCATTCTTTTATTCTTTTAGACTCTCCAGGCAGCTGAATTGATTGACTCAGAATTTCGAGCAGGAATGAGTAATAGACAAAAGAACAAAGCTAAAAGAATGGCCAAGTTATTTGCAAAACAGAGATCCAGGGATGCAGTGGAAACTAATGAGAAGAGGTAGTAATCTTTTTTTGCTTATTCATTTAAAATAGTGATGCTTTGTAGCTTAAATCTGTGTCTGCTTGATTTTTAAAAACATTTGCTGACTTTGTCTTTGGCTGTAGAGTACCTTTGGATTGTCTTGTCTATTGACAGAGATTATTTACTATTGGTGGGAACTAGGAGAATTTACATATACAGATTTTTTTGTTTGGATGGGGGCTGAAGCTCTTCCAAGGGACGTGCATTCCAAATAGAGAGAACAAGTGTAAATGCCTTAATCATAGACTGTTCAAGAAACAGAAAGAAAGGCAGTACGTCTAGGATAAGTAGAGAGAAGTGAGGGTGGTACAGAGTGAAGTCAGAGAGATGGTCTAAGGGCCACAAGTTAAGAATATTACTTGAGTATAGAACTGTCGCAGTATTATTTTACCTGTCTTCCAGCCTGGGGACTAAGCCAAATAACAGGTAATAATGCAGGTTTGTTTACCGAATCTTGTTGTAGGAAAAATTCTGGATATACCCACTGACCTTTTTCTTAATGAATTAATAAAAGTGATATCTGTGTATGGTTTGGAAAAGCACTCCTAAGAGTAGTTCAGAACAACCCTTCAGAAGCACTTTAAGGGATGTATTAAAATACAGATTTTCATACCCCACTCTGCTGTGTTGAATCAAGATCTTGGTCTAGACGTGTTTGAGTAAATGATAGAACGCATGAGGACTTACAAAGGCTTTTTGCAAGTGACAGAACCTTTTGTTTCCATTCACATAAAACTAAAAAGTAAGTTTACGGCATTTATTTAAAGACTAGATACAAAGGAGGAATAAGGGCAGTTCCGGTGGTGCAGCGGTTTAGCGCCGCCTGCTGCAGCCCAGGGCGTGATCCTGGAGTCCCACGTCAGGCTCTCTGTATGATGCCTGCTTCTCCCTCTGCCTGTGTCTCTGCCTCTCTCTCTCTGTCTCTATGAATAAATAAATCTTAAAAAAAAATCAAAAGGGGAATAAATAATAAACATCTATTTGGTGTAAATTTTTTTTTTTTTTTTAATTTGGTGTAAATTTTTACGTGGGGTTAAATTTCTTTGTTTGGGGTTCTTTTTAGTATGAAATTTTTATTAAGCTTTATTAAACAGCAGGTTTATTTTAAAAGAACAACTTACTAGGACTGCATTTAGTAATCTGTGTCTGTTGGCTTTTTTCATATAAGCAGATTTCCCCAAATATTTGAATATTGAAATAGTAGATCTTACTTTTCAGAGTTCATGATTTATTCATTCTGCAAATATTTACTGAATAGCTTCTAAGTGCCAGATACTATTCTAGGCCCTCAGGATGCATTGGTGAATAAAATAGATTAAAATTCTGCCTTCATGAAGCTTATATTCTAGAGGAAAAAATGAAGAAGATAAGTAAGTAGGGGCACCTGCCTGGCTCAGTCGGTAGAGCATGCAACTCTGGGTCTTGGGGTTGTAAATTTGGCCCCATGTTGGGTAGAGATAACTTAAAAAAAAAAAAAAGAAGATAAGTAATATCATGTTAATGGTAAGGATTAAAAAAGACAAAGGAGATGAAACAAGGAAGTAACATGAAATGTTTTGTGGGGAGAGAGTTTGGAATTTGGATAGCATAGTCAGGGAGGGATTCACAGAAGTGACTTTTCATTAAAGATTGGAAAGAAGTAAGGATGCTAGTCCTATGAATATTTGGAAAAGACATTACAAGTAGAGCCTGGAAAAAGAAACATGCCTAAAAAGTTCATGGGTAGTATGGTGACCAACCAATGTGGCTAGATTGGAGAGAATTAGAGGAAGAATAATAGGGAGTGAATTAGGGGAATAATAATAAGGAATGAGATTAAGGAGGGTTAGATTTCTTTCATCACATTTACAAAAAATGGTTGGCCAAATCTAATTATTAAGATGGGGGGGGGGATATTTATGGAGAATAATCCTGTATATACCTTAACTCTGCTAATTGTGAATACTGAATAGTTTCATTTGCCTTCTCTTTTGTAATGTTTTATTACTATGCTAGCCTCAATATTTTTGTTCGTTATAAAGTAACATTTCCTCAAATTTTCTGGATACATTTTTCATTGGTCAGTTGTCTCTGTTTTTCAAAAGCTAGTAGGATTATAGTATGTTACTCAATATATTAGTTTCCTCCAGGGTACAAAAGCCTAGAAAAGTTATGCTGGGTCAGATTTAGGTTGTTAGACCAAGATCATTTAAAACAAAAAGGAGGGATCCCTGAGTGGCTCTAGTTTAGCACCGCCTTCAGTCCAGGGCTTGATCCTGGAGTCCCAGGATCGAGTCCCAAATCAGGCTCCCTGCATGGAGCCTGCTTCTCCCTCTATCTGTGTCTCTGCCTCTCTCTGTTTCTCTCATGAATGAATAAATAAAATCTTAAAAAAAAAAAGGAGAAGAGCTGATTGTTGATAGGAAGTAAAAAAGACTTGTTAGATTTGAGATTCAGTTTGAAAGCAAGAATTCATGGATCTATTTTACATTCATCAGTAAGAGTAGGAGAGTATTTTTACCCAAAACTTTTTAAATGGTTAATCTTATTTGATATATGAAATTTAGGCAAACCATATAAGTAGAATATGGCAAAACATTGGTTCAAATGATGGATTCTGACATTCATTGTGGTTGACATTATTCTTTATTCACTTTTTAAAATGGTGACTTTTATTTTTTTAGCAATGATAGCACTGATGGGGAACCAGAAGAAAAGAGAAGAAAAATAGCAAATGTTGTTATTAATCAGTCTGCAAATGATTCCAAAGTCTTGATTGATAATGTTCCAGAGAGTTCTTCCTTAATTGAAGAGGTACTATTAAAATGCCCTGAGGTGTCTTTTGAAATCATTTATAATTTTTTCATACTAATATGATAGTAGATAGTATTTAATAATCTGCCCATTGAGAGAAATTTTATTGTATCTTTACTTCATTAGTAAAAATTTTAATTATTTAAATTTTAATTAAATTAAAATTTAAAAGCTTATTACTATAGATTTACAAATATTAAATTACTTAAATTATGAGCATAAATCGGAACTTTTGAATTAGTACTAATTCTGTTTTTCTTATTCAGACAAATGAATGGCCGTTAGAAAGCTTTTGTGAAGAACTTTGCAATGACCTTTTTAATCCCTCCTGGGAGGTAAGATTTCTTTATTCCAGCTTCTCTCAGCTCTATATTTTTTGTTTTTGTTTTTTCTAATGAAGGGAGCCATGTCAAACACAATCTGTTAGGGTCCCTATTCTTTCCCTGTATACCTCTCAGGATACTTACTGACCCAGGCACTTCATATCATTCACCTTCTAAGTAGAAAACTTGAGACTCATTTTCACCTTTCATATACTTTTTGGTCGTTATTTCTTTAGTGATCTGTTCATTTCTTTTCATTTTTTTAGCTGTAGTATCTCTGGCATATCTCTTCCAAATAGTAAAAACTTCCTTTTTAAGTGGACAATTTTAGTTAAGAGCAGTAGTTTCCATACCAGCTTGTTAGTCTCAGAAATGTAAATCTTGATCAGATCCCAGTATATAAAAGAGATGAAAGTGAAATTCCTCTGATTGAAGTTCAGGGTCGGTGGTCTCAAAGCATTCTGTCCTACGTTGGTTGGCTTCTGGGTGATTTAAAAAACAGTGCTCTGGAATACCTTTTAGGGGCATTTCTTCTCTTTGATGTCTTCTGTTTAAAAGTATTCAAGTCGTGAGTGCTTGGGTGGCTCGGTCAGTTAAACATCTGCCTTCAGCTCAGGTCATGAGTTCTGCATTGGGCTCCCTGCTCAGCGGGGAGTCTGCTTCTCTCTCTGCCCTTCCCCCCCTGCTGTCTCTCTAAAATAAAATAAAATAAAATAAAATAAAATAAATAAAATAAAATAAAATAAAATAAAATAAAATAAAATAAAATAAAATAAAATAAAATAAAATAAAATAATAAAATAAAATAAAATAAAATAAAATAAAATAAAATAAAATAATAAAATAAATAAAATAAAATAAAATAAAATAAAATAAAATAAAATAAATAATAAATCTTTAAAGTTATTCAAGTCTTACCGTAAATTGAATCTTAAGTGAGTGAATGCAGTGTCAGTGGCCCATTTGCTCCCTTCCAGATGATATTTCAGAAGGCCACAGGGTGACAGTGAAGCATTAGTCATGAGACAGTTGAATTCTCTTCCTTTCACACTTACTCTGGTAGCTTTGGAACTTAGTTTTAATATATATATTTCTAAAATATTGATGTTGGGTCTATCGGAAACAACATATGATTCTTTCCTCTCTTTTGCTGAGGATAATGCTGAAAGCAGGTAAAGGGTAGGGAAGTGACAGCCATATAGATTAATATCTTAGAAGGATTTTAGAATAATTGTTTTCTTAGCTTGATTTTAGAAAAATTCAATATAACCAAATCATGAAATTAATATACGTAATTTTTCTTGGATAGCAGAGGGATGACATATTCTGACTGTCATTTTGGTTTATTCTGATTTCTTAAAAATTTACTATCCCTTTTTCATATTGAAGAGAAGTTAAACTTAGTTTCTTAAGCATTTAGCCTCTGACATTTGCTTCTTGTTTGTTTTTAGGTTCGGCATGGTGCAGGCACTGGACTTAGGGAAATCCTTAAAGCTCATGGAAAAAGTGGTGGTAAAATGGGAGATAGCACTTTAGAAGAGGTATGTGTAGTAAAGGACCAGTTATCACTATATTTCAGTAGTTGAATTCTTTTCCCAAGCCAGGGAAGTTCCAGAGCTTGGGCCATGACATAGAAGTAATAAGTAGATAAATAATAAGAAATATGGAAAGCTGAATGTGAGGAAAAAATAAAAAGGTTGGGAAGAAGTCTGTTTACTAACATAGAAAGAATGAGCTCATGCGAAAGATATGTTCAGAAACACTAAGTAAAAAATAGATAGAAGCAAGAGTACTTGAGCCAGGATATAATGGACTGGAAAGTAGAGTAAGAGGGACAGGGGGATAGTTTAGAGGTCATTAAGCAGTATGTCTGGTGTAGCATGAGACACTGGTAGTAGGATAGATACATGACAGATATAATTGAAATCAGAGCAACTTGGAGTAGTTTCTTAATTTCTCTTGGAGTGCAAGTAACAGAATTGATGAATTTTAAAGATTTTGGTATGGTACATTTGAACCTAATTAATCAACAAACAAGATGTGGTTAATATCAGAGATAGTAATTGGACTATACTATATTTTGGTTATTGTCCAGTCTGTCCCAATATTTAGTTTTGATTTTGGACCTAATGTTTCTTCAACCCCCAATACAAAGTATGATCTTCATCTGTTAATTAAAAAATGATTGTTTTAACAGATGATTCAGCAGCATCAAGAGTGGTTGGAAGACTTAGTTATTAGACTTCTTTGTGTTTTTGCGTTAGACAGATTTGGAGACTTTGTTTCTGATGAAGTAAGTATCACCTAAGAGAGGCTTTGCCCAATCATATTTCAAATGTAATGGAATAAGTCTTTTGTAATAATGAGTTTTCTTCCTTTCTTGTTCATAGGTTGTAGCACCAGTTCGTGAAACTTGTGCTCAGACATTAGGTGTGGTGTTAAAACACATGAATGAAACAGGAGTTCATAAAACTGTGGATGTGCTGCTTAAATTACTTACACAAGAACAGTGGGAAGTTAGACATGGTGGTCTGCTAGGAATAAAGTATGCTTTGGCAGTTCGTCAGGTAAACACTTCAGTTTTTGAAGCATGTGTGGGAGAGTTATTTCCCCCCTTAGTTTATTTTCATTAAGTATATGAAATGGCCCTGGATTCTTAGTGTTAAAGATAAGCCAGCCTCTTTGAGGTAGTGTCATAGACCTAGGTGGTGCTAATAAGAATTTAAGTACAAATCAAAAGATGGTTCATTAGTTTTGAAAAACTGTTCCTGTTTCATAGCCAGACCAATTCTCAGAGAGGTTCCTAGTGTATGATCCTATGAGTAGCCCCTGTGGGGCCTCCTTTTGAGGAAACTGAAAGAATAGATTGGAGTTAGGAGAAGCAGGAAGGGATGGCTTTTCCTGCCTTCTCTCACACCCGTTTTGATTGTCATTGGTGTTGAATAAGACATACAAGTTGAGGTTCCAGCACCAGTGGTATATATGCGTGTGTGTTCAACACAGGGAGTTCATAGTTCTACTTGGAAAAATATTTTCTGATATTTTAAGCCACATTGAATAATAAAGTACTTGATACTGTTGTAGTCTTTTTCAAGTGGGATTAGTTACACATAGGCTTCTATTGATGTTATTTTTCTTTTTTGTTTATGTGATTCCTTTTTAATGAAGATTGGGATTTATGGGGCACCTGGCTGGTTCAGTTGGAGAAGCATATGACTTGATCTCAGGGTTGTGAGTTGGAGCCCCACATTTAGTGTAGAGATTACTTAAAATAATAAAACTAAAAAAATTAGGATTTATGCTTTCATATGATAAATTTAATAAAAAATGTTTAAGTACAATAATTGTATTATGGAAGATTAATCTATTTTGATACACTGTTTTACAGGATGTAATTAATACTTTATTGCCTAAAGTTTTAACTAGAATAATTGAAGGACTTCAGGACCTTGATGATGATGTCAGAGCTGTTGCTGCAGCATCATTAGTACCTGTGGTAGAAAGCCTTGTGTATCTTCAGACACAGAAGGTAAATTAAATTTTTTCGCATTTTCTTCTATAGAGCTTGTTTATATTCATGGTGTAGAGTATTAGGAAAAACATTAAGTACTTTTTTCTCCTTCATCCTCCATTTTCTTTTTTCTTAAGATTTTATTTTTAAGTAATCTCTACACCCAGTGTGGGCTCAAATTTACGGCCTTGAGATTGAGAGTTGTGTGCCCCACCAACTGAGCCAGCCAGGCACCCCATCCTCCATTTTTCTTATGACAGATAGTCCTCTAATGTATGCAATTTCAGATGCAATTTCAGTTATATATTATCCTTGGAGGAGTGAATTTTGTCTATTAATTTTCTTCTCCTTCATGTAGAGAGTATATATAAGGAACTTCTTTGAGAAGAAAGCAACCGTTTTTTTTTATTTTACTCCTTGTTTTTAGACATATGGGATTTTTGTTTGTTTTTTTTGTTTTTTTTGATTTTTGTTTGTTTTGATTTTGGTTTTGGCTTTAGGTTTTTTTAATCTGGTCTCATTTTTTGAAATACCTCTTTTAAGATCTGACTTTCAAAATTATCAAAATCAGAACATGAATATTTGGAAGTGCAGTAAGCAGTATTTATTTAAAAGCTCAAAAACTAAATTTGTCTTTTCATGATGATTAGTATTGTATTAAATATATTAAAGTTGCTTTACACAGAGGGTCATGTCTTGTATATGTACACTATATTGTTCTCAGAGTTTTTTTTTTTTTTTAATAAAATAGAGTATTGGAGTAATAATGAGTATTGGCTACCTTATTTCTTGAATTCTCCCTCCCGTTATGAGCCTGGTTAGGAAGGGAAGCACCAAAGTAGAGTTGAGTGGCATTTAAAGAGGGGTAGAGAATTAATATAAGTAAATAACATCTCCCTCCTTCTTAATTTTGCTCAAAACTGTTACTATCCAAAGGTGTGAGGATTATATATGTTTTTGAATTAGTAGTGACTAAAGTTTGGCATAGCTTGTGCATATTTTGTGTAAAATGTTTTCTTAATAACTGATCTTATAGGTACCCTTCATCATAAATACATTATGGGATGCTCTGCTGGAACTAGATGATCTTACAGCTTCAACAAATAGTATTATGACTCTTCTTTCATCCTTATTAACTTATCCTCAGGTCCAACAATGCAGGTAATTATTTGTAGTTAGTGCAATAAAGTAAAAAGTGTTTACATACATTTCCAGATAACGAAACCTAAGAATACAATAGTAGAGCATCTTTAAGAACAGCACTGTGAGTTGGGGATGCCAGCCAAAGACTGTATTCTCAAGCAGCCTTTTCTTCTTTAATCTCTAACCACTGGCACATTTGAGGCAGAAAATTAAAAAGGTCATCTTTACCCTTTCGTTGCATTGGTTTTAGAATTCTTCTCTTGTTCATACTATTATAGTTAACTTCAGAAATATAATGGAATAGCAAAATAAGTGCCTGTAAAAGCAAGTGAAAAGAAAAAGTGGCAGGGCATATATGGAATTTCCTAATTTTCAGGTATTTTTAATTAATAATGAAAGCTATAGGCATTAAATGAGTTCATCTGTGTGAAAGCCCTTTTCAAGCTGCAAAATGCAAGAGTTATTTTTAATCGCACTAAATCAGAGGTTGGCAGACTTTTTCGGTGAAAGTCCAGATGGTGGTATTTTGGTTTTGTGGGCCATGTGATCATTGTCAAAAGTACTCAGCAATGCCATTCTAATACAAAAGCATCCATAGACAGTATATAAAGGAATGGATATGGCTGTGTTCCAATAAAACTTTATTTAAAAAATTGGGTAGAGTGGGTTTGGACCATAAGCCTTTGTTAATAACTACCCTAAATAAAGGACTTAGGACTTAAAAGAAAAATCATTAAGTAGACAGTGTCAGGAAAGTTAAGTAACATAAGAAAATGAAAGTAGTAGTGAAAATTCTGTTAATTCAATGTGATAGATATAATGTGGTTTTTAATTTCTTTCAAAGTTGCCTTATTAGAAAGTTTGCTTCATATATTTGACAGATACTTTCCATCTTATGTAAGAAATAAATGCAGCATGTCATTAGGAACATGAATAGTTACACTATTTACAAGACCTTATTATAATGTTTTTACATAGTTGGAGTCTTATGTCTCTGTGTGCATGTGTTTAAGTTAAAATTTTATAAATAAATTTACTAAATGTTTAAGTAAATGTAAGAAGTGATGTTCATACAAACCTGTAAGTAATGAAAATAGTGTTAAAAGACATTCGGAGGGGAACCACAAAAGAACGGATAGTTACACCTGCCATATTCTTTTTTATTCATGCCTTTTTCTACAGTTACATATTTTAAATGCTGTTATACATCATTTCCTAATTCAAGGTAATTTTTATAGTAAATGACTCATGTATGTGCAGGAATTCTGTGGTCTAAGTTGTTAGCATAGATGTGACATTTCTTGCTTTTCCATTTAAACTCTAATCTGTGAGAAGGAAGATATTTGAGTTTTCTTAACTTAGTAATGCTAAATAAGGATAACGAATTTCAAAGCTACTACCATACAACCTCTTGCTCATTTGATATGTGACAGAGATGACCCCAAAAGGAAATGTAAGTTATGTGCATCTATTGATTACCTATTGGGGTTAGCCATGAGCAAGAATGAATTAACAATCTTGATTTTGTGTAGCCTGACTACCAGTTAAGATACATATCCCATTTTCATGAGTAAGAACAGATTGAAAATAAGGACAGTTATATTCGAAAGTTTATTTGAAAAAGGTAATTCATGCTATTAGTGCCGTAGAACCTAATATTTCTTTTGCCTGCATTTGCTCTGGCTATTGTGGTGCAATAATAACAGTTCTGAATGAGGATGTTAAATGAATGTTCATATGAAAACTGTATTATCTTTTTAAAATTTATTCATCAAGAAAGATACTAGGTCCACAAGGACATATTTAGATAATGTATTAACATAGTTACAACTGAGAATGAGTAACATTGTGTTTTCTTTTTTAGTATTCAGCAGTCACTCACAGTTTTAGTTCCACGTGTCTGGCCTTTTTTGCATCACACTATATCATCAGTTCGAAGAGCAGCACTGGAAACTCTATTTACATTATTATCAACACAGGACCAGGTAAGAACTAATAATTATGTCTAGTGATCTTGAAATTATATAAAATAATTTTATAAAATAAATCTGACCACCAGGTTACTCTTGCTACATATCCAAAGATCAGGAGAATGCTGGACCTAATAGCGGTGGTATGGTGACCATGTAGACACATAAGAGTATAATCCCCATGAGGGCAGGAACATTTTTATATTTTGCTCTAGGTCATATTCCCAGTGCTTGGAATAGTACTTAACACATAGGAGGCCTTCAACAAATTTATGAGTGGAAGATGGATTGAATAGTCTGTTAGAGACCTATTCAGTTTTTGCTTGCTTTTTGTGGTTGACAGCTGGATGGTTGTCAGAATTGGCAGAGCTCATTCCAGATTAGGAGCTCTACAGTATGATTCCTTAAGAATGATGATGAAATTGCTAGGCACTTGCCTCTTCCTTAAGAATTACTCAATCTTAAGAGCATAGTATTTCCAAGGATAGTATACTTCAGGAGTCACACATGGAAATGCTTTGAAAGATCATCAGGTAATGTCACTGCTGACTTGAGGAGTCTTTGCCCTGCCTATAAAAGGCTTCACATTTTTATTTTAAAAATAACAATAGGTCAAACAAAATACTAGAATTTGGGGAAATATCATAAAGAATCATTCTGACATGCTGTTATTTGTGGGTACCACAGTTTGAGCCAGTGATCCTTAAAAAGCAGCAGTTGGGGCAGCCCGGGTGGCTCAGTGGTTTAGCACTGCCTTTGGCCCAGGGTGTGGTCCTGGAGACCCGGGATCGAGTCCCACGTCAGGCTCCCTGCATGGAATGGAGCCTGCTTCTCCCTCTGCCTGTGTCTGTGCCTTTCTCTCTCTCTCTGTCTCTCATGAATAAATAAATTAAATCTTTAAAAAAAAAAAAGTTGATTTTTTTCATTTTACTTATTTATTTTTATTTTTTTATTTTTATTTTTTTTCTTTTTTATACTTATTTATTTTTAGACAGTAGATTATAGTATAGGTAAATATCTCTCTTGTGTTCATACCCTTCTGTGTGAATTAGGAATATTAAAAGAGGGGCGCCTGGGTGGCTCAGCAGTTGGGCGCCGCCTGCAGCCCAGGGCCTGAGCCTGGAGACCCGGGATCGAGTCCCACATCGGGCTCCCCGCACAGAGCCTGCTTCTCCCTCTGCCTGTGTCTCTGCCTCTCTCTGTGTCTCTCATGAATAAGTAAAATCTTAAAAAAAAAAAAAAAAAAAGGAATATATATTAAAAGAGGGGAATATTCCACATAGACTTGCTTTAATCAGCATGGTAGTGTGTTGTATTTCTGTGATTCTGTATCTGTAAATTTGGTTTTGCCTTATTTTTAAATTTTACCTAATCAGAATCTTCTGAGGAAAAACCTTCAGATTTGTTTTATAACCCCTCAGCTGATCAGGCATGGGTTCATATGACAAAACTGGCATGGGTTCTGAATTTTCATTTCATTTTTGTATTGTGGTATTTGATTCTTAAGTAAATTCTTAAATAAAGTTCTTAAATTTACTTTGGTTAGCCCTCTTGAAGTTACCAGATTTCTTCACTTCATGGTTTTCTTTATTATTTTTCTAACAGACTTTTAAGAGCAGTTTAGGTTTACTGAAAAATTGGGCAAGAAGCATATATTTCTTATATGCCCCTACACACACACACACACACACACACATTTTCCCCATAGTTAACATCTTGCATTCGTGTAGTACTTTTTAAAAAAAATTTTTGAGGGAGGGTGAGGGGCAGAGAGAGAAAGAATCTTAAGCAGATCCCATCCCATACCCATTGTGGAGCTGATGGTTTGAACTTACAACCCTGAGATCATGACCTGTGCTGAAATCTAGAGTTGGGTAGTTAACCAACTGAGCCACTCAGGTGCCCCAGTATGATCCATTGATCCATTAACTAAAGTCCATAGTTTACATTAGAATTTACTCTTTGTATTGTAGATTGTATGGGTTTTGACAAATGTCCAGTGATATGTTTCCACCATTGCAGTATCATACAAAATAAAAAAGTGCCTGTGCTCCATCTATGGATTCCTCTTTTCCTCTTTCCAAATTCTTTTTTTTTTTTTTTTTAAGATTTTATTTATTTATTCATGAGAAACACAGAGAGAGAGACAGAGACACAGGCAGAGGGAGAAGCAGGCTCTCTGTGGGGAGCCCAATGTGGGACTCTATCCGGGGACTCTGGGATCACATCCTGAGCCGAAGGCAGATGCTCAACCACTGAGCCATGAGGCATCCCCATTTACTGACTTATTGAAGGATATCTTGGTTGCTTCCTGTTTTGGGCAATTATGAATAAAGTTTTTTTTTTTTTTTTTTTTTTTATTAGAGCAAGCACATAAGACGGGAGGGGCAGAGGGGGAGAGTGAGAATCAGACTCCCCTCTGAGTGGGGAGCTGGATGCAAGGCTCTATCCCAGGACCCTGAGATCATGACCTTAGCTGAAATCAGACACTTAACCAATTGAGCCACCAAGGCGCCCATGAATGAAGTTTGAAACATTATGTGCAAGTTTTTGTATGGGAAAGTTTTCAGTGCACTTAGGTAAACCCCAGAGAGCACAAGGAATATGTTTAATTTTGTAAGAAATTGTCTTCCAGAATTGCCGTACCATTTGGCATTTCCATCAGTGGTGAATGAGAGTTCTTGTTGCTCCACATCCTTACAAACATTGAATGTTGTCAGTGTTGCAGATTTTAGCCTTTCTAATAAATGTGTAATGGAATCTTATAGTTTAAATTCCCCAATGATAGATGATGTTTTGAGCATCTTTTCATATGCTTATTTGCCATCTATATCTCTTCTTTAGTGAAGTGTCTATTCAGGTCTTTTCCCTTTTTAAAAAATTGAGTTGTTTTCTTACTCTTGAATTTTAAAATTTCTTTATGTATTTTTTTTTAAGTTTTATTTATTTAAGTAATCTCTATACCCAATGTGAGGTTCAAGCTCATGACCCTGACTGAGATCAAGAGTTCTACGCTCTTCTGATTGACCCAGCCAGGTGCCCCTCTTCGGCCGTTGTCAGTCCTTTCCCTTATTATTTCCTAATATTAATCTGGAGTCAAGAAATATTTTCAAGTCCACCTCTGTAACCCAGCTGTAACCATGTTATATTTATTTGATGAAAAAGTTTTTTTCTCTAACAATGTTATATTTATTTGATGATTTTTTAAAAAAAATTTATTTATTTATTCATGAGAGAGACAGAGAGAGGCAGAGACATAGGCAGAGGGAGAGGCAGGCTCTTCACAGGAGCCCAGGATCACGACCTGAGATGAAGGCAGCTGCCCAATCGTTGAGCCACCCAGGTGTCCCTATTTGATGAATTTTTTAAAAAATCCAGTATAGTTAACATAGTGTTATATCAGTTTCAGGTGTACAACATAGTGATTCGGGTACCTGAGTGGCTCAGTTGGTTAAGCAGGCACTTACCTTTGGCTCAGGTCATGATCTTATGGCCCTGGGATTGAGCCACATCGAGCTCCTGGTTCACTGGAGAGTTTGCTTCTCTTCTTCCTTTCCTCCTGCCCGTCACGCCTCTTATGCTTGCTCACTTGCTCTCTCAAATAAAAACAAAACAAAACAAACCCACACAACTAATACAGCGATTCAATAATTCTATATATTAGTACTTATCACGATAAGTATCCTCTTGATCCACTTCACCTGCTCTACCCATCTATCCTCTGGTAACCATCAATTTGTTCTCTATGATTTAGTCTGTTTTTCTGGTTTATCTGTTGTTTTTGTTGTTCGTTTTGTTAAATTTCACATTTATGATTAAAATCTTATGGTATTTGTCTTTCTCTAACTTATTTCACTTAGCATTATATTCTCTAGATCCATTCGTTTTGCAAATGGCAAGATTTCATTTTGTCCGTTTTTATGGCTAGTATTTCTGTGTATGCATGTGTGTGCGCATATGTATCCCACATTTTCTTTATCCATTCATCTATCACTGGACACTGGGCTGCTTCCATATTTTGACTGTTGTAAATATTGCTGCAATAAATGTAGAGATGCATGTATCTTTAAGTTAATGTTTTCATATTCTTTGGGTAAATACCCAAAAGAACAATTAACTGGATCATTTGGATGTTTTAACTTTTTGAGAAATCTCCATACTGTTTTCCACACTGGCTGTACCAGTTTGCATTCCAACCAGCAGTGCACAAGAATTCCTTTTTCTCCACATCCTTGCCAGCACCTGTTGTTTCTTGTGTTGTGAATTTTAGCCATTCTGACAACTGTGATGTGATATCTCATTGTAGTTTTGATTTGCATTTCCTTGATGATGAGCAGTGTTGAGCATCTTTTCATGTGTGTGTTGGCCATCTGTATGTCTTCTTTGAAGAAATGTCTGTCTTCTGCCCATTTTTATTTTTTTATTATTTTTAATTTTTTTAATTTTTTTAATTTTTAATTTTTATTTTTATTTATGATAGTCACAGAGAGAGAGAGAGGCAGAGACACAGGCAGAGGGAGAAGCAGGCTCCATGCACCGGGAGCCTGACGTGGGATTCGATCCCGGGTCTCCAGGATCGCGCCCTGAGCCAAAGGCAGGCGCTAAACCGCTGTGCCACCCAGGGATCCCCTTCTGCCCATTTTTAAATTGGATTACTTGGCGGTTTTTTTGGTGCTGAGTTTTCTTTTTTCTTTTTTTTTTAAGATTTTATTTATTTATTTATTTATTCAAGAGAGACACACAGAGAGAAGCAGAGAGAAAGGCAGAGGGAGAAGCAGGCTCTCTGTGGGAAGCCCGATGTGGGACTCAATCCCAGGACCCTGGGATCATGCCCTGAGTCAAAGGCAGATGCTCAACCACTGAGCCACCCAGGTGCCCCTGGATCAAAAATTTCTAGTTTCATTTTACCTTTTTTTTTTTTTTAAAAAATAATGGGCCACATTTAATATATGGCTCACCTTTTCAATAATGTATCTCCATTCCTCTCTCTGTGATCCCACTACCATTGCCTGGTTCAAGCTTGTGCACTTCTCAAATACATCAATTCATCACCTTTCAAACTGGTCTCTCTGCCTCCATTTTGGTTCCCACCCCCATTTGGTCTTTCATAGTGCTGAGTGGGATTGTTTTAAAATGCAGTGCTAATCATGCATTACCTTTGGTACTCCTTATTTAGATTCTTCAACTGTTTTTTTATATTCTTCACTAGTCTGGTACAGAAGACTTTCCAGATATTGGCTCTTCCTCCTCTATAGCCTCTTTTTTTAATTCAAGTACACTTTGTATAGACAAACCAAACCACTTCGTAGGGAGCATGAAATAGGAACTTGTAAGCAAACCGAACTAGTTTCATTTGGTAAGAACATAAAATCAAGGTGTAACTTTTTTGTTAAACTAGCAGTTTGGTGATCAAAGTGAAGAAATTTATTACTTGATTTTCCTTTCTGTACTGTCTCTTTAGCCCATGACTGTTTTTATGCGTACAAGAGCGTATCTGTGAATCTGTATGTCTATCAGTCAACTACTTTCCTGGAATATCTAGTATTGTTACCAGTTAGTGCTGTAGCTTGAACTTGACTCCTTAATCTAGAAAAACATGTTGGACATTAATCTTTTGTTCTCCTGATAGGGTCAACTTTTCCATTCCACTTGTATCACAGCCACTTTGAGTTATTAAAAAATTTCAGTTACATACATCGACTATTTGAAAAGCAAGCTTTAGCATGAAACGTATTTAGCATGAAGATATATATGAGATTGAGTTGGAATCTCAGGATCTAGGATGTAAGAAATTTCTCATATGTATATGTAGAGGGGAAAAGAAAGACCAAAAGACTATATTTAACTAAGACTGGCATTAGAGAACATTAGCTAGTTAGGTGTTGGCCAGATTTTACAAAGGTATTGAAGGGCAAGAGCAAAGGTTAAAATACTCATCTGACTTTCAATAAATATTGATTGGACAAATGAGTAGAACAGAGCATAATAAATTGTGTAAATAT
The DNA here is from genome assembly GCF_048418805.1 of Vulpes vulpes. Taxonomy (NCBI): domain Eukaryota; kingdom Metazoa; phylum Chordata; class Mammalia; order Carnivora; family Canidae; genus Vulpes; species Vulpes vulpes. Next base: position 83,859,024 of record NC_132794.1, read on the forward strand.
GGAGTTTACTTCATTTTTGTGTTTTTTTTTTTTTCTTTCAGCAGTGGGCCAAAATGGGATTTCAGATCAAATTAATGAAAAAAACTGTAATTCATTGCTTAGTTGTAGCTTCTTTCCAAATCTCCTCCCCTGCAACCCCAAATCACTTGATAACAGAGATAAGAAATGATGATGAATTTATCTACAGGCAGGAATCAAGTGTTCATGGGAGTGATGATCAGACTTCTGCTTTTTTCCACATCTATAACCATTTTGTGGGAATGCTTGTGGGAAAATAAAAGAAGGGGTATAGCAAAAAGGTATTGGCAAGAGCTTACCCTGTCAGTTTTACAAATTTGGCATTTATTGCCAACTAAAATTGTGGAAAATTTCACATATAACTACTCTCCATGACATGGGACCATTTCCTGTAAGAAATATGAATTTATTCAACAAATAATTTAGTGCCTACCTATGTCCTTACAATTCTTTAGATACTCATCAGTAAAAGACAAGGTCATTGCCCTTCTGTAGAGCTTAAAACAGGAAATTAAACAAGACAGGAGAAACAGGCAACTAGACAAGCTCTAATAACATAATGAGGTGTAAGCATCTGGTAGGGAAAGTAGACGATGCTGTTGGATCCTTGCTAGTGGGGTGAGTGAAGGCCAGGGAACACACCCTACTAAAAGTGAAGTTTAAGCTGAGATCTGAAGGATGAATAGAATTAAGGGAAGAGCAGAGTAAAGGTCAGGAACAGCTTATGAAACTCTGGAAGCAGGAGAGTGCATGATTGTACTAAAGAGGAAGTGAAAGCAAATTGGCTGGAGGGTAGAATGTGAGTGAGTATAGTTGGCTAGAAGTTTCATCTTGTTCTTCAGGTACAGTGAGCTGATAGTCCTATTTCTGTTTGTCATCAACTCAGTTTACTCTGAGTTCCAAGAAGGCAGAAGACAGCAAAGAACATCAATCTTAATAAAGCAACTGGAAAGAAACTACCCCATCTATGTCACACTCCATAACAATTAGCCATTTTCCTTAGTAATTCCCACAAATCCCTTCCCCTCCCATCTGATGCTTACTACAAAAATGTTGGGGACTACATTTAGGACTAACATAAAATGCTAATAATTGCTCTGTTAATTATTTAATACAGACCAAAAATTTTTTTTCAAAGGCATTTGAAAAGCTTGAATTCACATATAACTTGAGTAATAGTGTTCCTGATTATAGTTAATTTAAACTTGGTGAAGTATGGGACGCCTGGGTGGTTTAGTGGTTGAGTGCATCTGCCTTTGGCTCAGGGCGTGATCCTAGAGTCCCGAGATTGAGTTCTGCATCGGCTCCCTGCATGGGGCCTGCTTCTCCCTCTGCTTGTGTCTCTGCCTCTCTCTTTCTGTGTTTCTCATGAATGAATAAATAAAATCTTTAAAAAAAAAAAAAAACTTGGTGAAGTAAACAGACTGGTAGGAATTTTTCTGTATTTTAGTTTACACTATGCTAGACTAGTGCTAGGTGGTCATCAGCACTTTGTAGATATTCTCTAGATTGGGGGGAAATTTTTGATGAGTAGAGTCCTAGTCCTAGCATACTAAAAATCTATTAAATACTTTAATAAAAAAAGTTTGGAAAGAGGAATTCCAAGGAGGGTAGTCTCTAAGGGACTGAGGAATAATATGCTCCTCAATGTACTTCGTTCCCCCACCAATCTAGTTAAAAAAACTTATAAATACAAAGCAGTAGCATTAGATTTCCTGCCTAAATCACTGTCTACTGGAAGACAGGTGCAAAATTAGTCAAAATAAGTGGGCAAACTTTCAGATCTGCAAGAGATAGATTGGTCCTGGATGGGCCAGATTATACATTGTGATTTTTTCAGGTAATAGTAAGCTAATTACTTTCTGCAGCCAAATCGAAAAGATGTTTGCATAATTGTTCAGGTGAAGTGAATTTGGCCTTCAGGTGTTTTCCCAGTTTTATCTTGTATTTTCTACTAAGCAGACTTTATGCTATGCTACTAGAGAATCTGCATTTTTAAAATACTAGTTTTTCTGGTGATATTTAATTTCTCCAAATCATTAGAATAAGAAGTGCAATACTGTTGCTCCAAAATCTTGTAAAAATTTATCACCCAGTCGAACATTTTGGTAAAGTCATACCATTGTTTCATGGTAACACTTGTATTATTTGACTTGTAACTCTTCAAATAAGCTAACACTCAAGAATTATATACTATAGATTTGATGCTGTTTTTGTTTTCAGAACTCTTCATCTTGGCTTATACCTATCCTGCCTGATATGCTTCGACACATTTTTCAGTTTTGTGTTTTAGAAAGCAGCCAGGAAATTCTGGACCTCATTCACAAGGTACACAATAAATATATCTGTACTCTTTTCCCTGATAGCTTGGTAGATTTTTAAACTTTTTCATAATTGCTATATGTTATTGGTCAAGGATTTTACGAAACTAGAAGTCAAGACACTTGAAAAGCGTGGAGATCTATAAAATGAAACAAAGAAATAGGCCTTTTATGGAGTATAATAGTTAATTCTACTAGGCAAGTATTTTAAGCACTTTCTGATAGCCTCAATACAGAAAATAAAATGAAAACACTTTTTCTGCATCATTTATTTTGCTGTTTATCCATATGCTTATGGATCCTGCAAAGTATCTTTTGGGATCATTGGTAATATATAGAGTCTTGATTGTTGTGGTTTGGATTTATATTTTTTTCCTTACTTAGCAAGATTGGTCATAAGTGTTAGAATCTTTAAAAAAGAGGCACTTGATATATTTAATAAATGCTTATGTAGGGAAATGGTACTCTTGTAATTCAGTCTTGAGTTATTGCCCCTGAGGCAGCTCGTTGTTAACAGCCTTGGATTAACAGTGGTATTTTTATGTGTTTTTAGTTACATTTAATATTAGGCATCAAGAAAGGTACCTTATTGAGTGAGATCATGAATCAAGATTTGTTCTTAATTTTATGCTAGGATATTATTATCTCTAACTTTAGCAGAGGATCTCTATTAGAAGCTGTTATATCTTGAATATGTGTGTGGTTTTGTTTGTTTTTAAGATTTTATCTGACAGAGCATAAGTTGAGTGAGGGGGAGGGGCAGTGGGAGAGGGAGAGGGAGAGGGAGAAGCAGACTCTGCACTGAGCACGGAGCTTGACTTGGGGATTGATGCGGGCCTCGATACTAGGACCCTGAGATCATGACCAGAGCCAAAGGTAGACTCTTAACCAACTGAGCTACCCAGGTGCCCCTAAAGTGTGTGTGTTGACTATAGGACTGCATTAGTATCAAGATTTATGATTATATGCAAAGGATTTCAATGACTGAACTTTTGACAACTCTTATATTTATGGCTATCTTATATTTTAAATGATTTTCACAAAATATTGAAGGAAATTCTTTGTATTCCTCTCTTGAAAACTTTTTGTTTTTTAGTATACAAACCTATCAAAAAGCTGTATTTAAAATTAAGCCTTTATATTGACTTTTAAAATTGTTTTTTTTGTGTGCTGTTTCCTACTTTTTTTTTAAAATTCAGTATCCCCCCCAAAAAAATTCAGTATCCCTAAAAATAAGTGTTAGATTTTTTTTAAGTATTAGATTTTATTACTTTTTATTTATTTTTTATTTTTTTAAAAGATTTTTTACTATTTATTTAAATACACAGAGAGGAGAGAGAGAGAGAGAGAGAGAGAGAGGCAGAGACACAGGCAGAGGGAGAAGCAGACTCCAGGCAGGGAGCCTGATGTGGGACTCGATCCCGGGTCTCCAGGATCACACCCTGGGCTGAAGGCGGCGCTAAACCGCTGAGCCATCCGGGCTGCCCCTAAGTATTAGATTTTAATAAGTATTAGATTTTACTAGCCCTTACTAGAAAAATTTCACTTTTCACGGTTCTCTTTCATTCTGTAGGTTTGGATGGAACTGCTGAGCAAGGCTTCAGTTCAGTATGTGGTAGCAGCTGCTTGTCCATGGATGGGTGCTTGGCTTTGCCTAATGATGCAACCTTCTCATTTACCTATTGATTTAAATATGTTGCTAGAAGTAAAAGCTAGAGCCAAGGTAAGTGTAGAGGGACATAATATATTTGTATGTTCAGTTCTGGTTATTAATATGGTAACCATGTAAGAAATTTGTATTGCTTTATTTTAACCATGATTTAATTAATTTAATATATGGAGAAATTATTATTTTGTGAGGATCTTGGCAAAATGCATAATAACCTTGACAAAATACATAATAATTTTTATCCATGAAAATTTTGTGAAAAGAACTGTGTTTTACTGGGATAACAAATGAGAATATTTTTGTGTAGAGGAGAGTTGCCTATTAAGTTTTTTATTTTTAAAGATTTTATTTATTCATGAGAGACACACAGAAGCAGAGACACACAAGGCAGACGTTCAACCACTGAGCCACCCAGGTGTCCCTGATGATTAATCTTTAATTATTTTTTTTCCTCTTTCCCTCTAGGAAAAAACAGGTGGTAAGATACGCCAAGGCCAAAGCCAAACTAAAGAAGTCCTTCAGGAATACATTGCAGGTGCAGACACCATCATGGAAGACCCCTCTACTAGGGATTTTGTTGTTATGCGGGCCAGAATGATGGCAGCCAAGTGAGTATACAAAATTCAGAAGCCCTTTAACTAAAATATTCTTCTGATATGTTTGTCAGTACTTCCTCTAGCACACTATTACAGAAAAAGTTTAAAAGAACATTTTTCATTTTCTTGAAGTTTCAAATTACATTTATATCTTTTTTTAAAGATAAAATAGGAGTTATGTCTTTGTTGGGAAAAGTTATAGCTTCAATAAGGAAAATGTTAAGAAATTTCTGTAGTAACTTTTTTCTCCCTCATAGGTTGTTAGGGGCGCTTTGTTGCTGTATTTGTGATCCAGGTGTAAATGTGGCAACCCAAGAAATTAAACCAGCTGAATCCCTTGGCCAATTACTACTCTTCCATTTGAACTCCAAATCTGCCTTACAGAGAATTAGTGTTGCTTTGGTAATCTGTGAATGGGCTGCTTTACAAAAGGTAAGATTTTGCCCAAAAAGTAATGAAGACAAATTAAGTAAACCAGTTTCCATTAGCTGTTAGGATTATTCTTATTACATTTTATAAACAAACAAATCTTCTCCGTATAAAAACCCAACAGTTATAGAAAAGTTTTCTAAATTATAGTGAAACATTGTTTCTCTTCCATTTGCTTTTAACCTTAGGCTTTTTTTTTTTTTTTTTTTTCATAGAATCCCTAATCTGGTACCTGAGACTACTAGCTAAGACCATACTTAATGTTTGCTCTTGATATTATAATCTGTTAAGAGATGTCCCTCCTAAAAAGACATGTGTCTGTGTGGAAGCAGTCCAGAAACTATTAGTCATTCATTCCTTTATATTTCAGATGTCACTGAAAACTACAAAAGATAAGAGGCTTTGAGTAATAGAAATCTATTTGTATGAGTAGTAGCAAGGGCAGAATTTTGGGTCACAGGAAGAATAAAACCTCTACATTTAAATGAAAATCTTCATGTTTTCAATTAAGCTATTCCTGCAGCCCCTTTAACCTTTAATTTCTAATAAGGTGTGTGATTTTGTGTAAGACTTCTGTAAATCAAAGAAACTTCCTGCTGGCTTTGTTTATTCCATTAACTGGAATTCTGGAAATTTAACTGTCTGCACTTGCTGTGAGAGTTTCTTGTTACTGCCTCTTAGCAGTTTGTTAAAGCTATAAGCTGTGTCTAAAAGTAATTGAGCCATGCTCTGTTGCAACTGAGACCCCAGCTTTGCCTCTGGAAAGAAGCAAGGCTCATCTGTTTTTAGGCAGGACTCGGTGTGCTGGAGAGGCAGTGATGCTGTGTTTTTGTGCCTCTCAGACTCAGCAGCAAGTGTTGACAGTTCGGTTTCTGGACCCTCACAGAGCTTCTCTGGACTTACTCTGTGAAGCCCAGGCTGATCACCCAGATCCCACAGAACCCCTCATGGCTCACCACTGAGGCCATTCCCCCTCTGGTTGGGGCAGGCAACAACCAGAGAGAGTGGGAAGGGTTAGTTAAATTTGGGGGCAGGTAAGTAGCTTTTAAATTATATATCCATTTCTACAGTATGGCATGTGAAGCTATGGGTTCAGCTATTAAATCTAATAATGAGTTTTCAAATAACATTTTTAATGCATGCTAAGTGTTCTTTTCTGACTGATTTCTTTTTACAGTTACATATTTTTAAATCTGTGCTATATGTATGTACACTTGGTATAAATTCAGAGTTAAGTAAGAGTAATTAGGTGCAAAATTTATGGAATTGTAATAGTTCCATGTGCATGTTCTGTGGTCATTCATATTAAAATTTTAGCATAGTTTGGGTGTGATACCTTTTCTACAACTAACGATGTTCTGGGAGGTAACAGAATGTAGATTCAAAATGAATAGGAATTTAGAATTTGGTAGTTTGCAAGTGAAGATGTATGCATCTCTAAGAATTATGTTTATATATTGGCCCTGATGTTTTTTGTCTGTTATATTTTAGGAGTGTAAAGCTGTTACCCTAGCTGTGCAGCCACGTTTACTTGATATCCTTTCAGAACATTTGTATTATGATGAAATTGCCGTTCCATTCACGCGAATGCAGAATGAGTGTAAACAGCTTATTTCATCATTAGCTGATGCACATATTGAAGTTGGTAATAGAGTAAACAACAATGTTTTTACAATAGATCAAGCTAATGACCTGGTGAGTAAAGAAGTAACTTTCTTAATTTTAGATTGAGCATGAAATAAAGATTAGAAATTTGTTATGTGGTGTTTACCACAAAAACATTATTGTTGAATATGTCCTGGCCTGATAGCTTGCCACCTCTGCCCTATAGGAAAGTTATTGTATTGTATTGACTTTTTTTAAATTAGAGGATGGGGAAGGAATTTTCTTTAAATCTCAGATTCTAACAAGCCCGTGTACCTTTATCAGAAAAAGCTGTTCCATTTTTTGGTCATTTCTCAGTTTTGCTTAAAACTGGCAGAGTAATAGGATGCCTAGGTGGCTCAATTGGTTAAGTGTTTGAATCTTGGTTTCTGTGCAGGTGGTGATCTCAGGGTCCTGAGATCAGCCTTGCATCAGACACTGTGTTCAGAGTGCAGTCTGCCTGAGAGTCTTTCCTTCTCCCTCTCCATTCTTTGCCCCACCCTCTGCTTGCGCATAGGCATTCTCTCTCTCTCTCTCTCTCTCTCTCAAATAAAAAGCTTAAAAAAAAAAAACTAAACTAAAACTGGCAGAGTATATAAAAAACTACTTCTATATAAGTTCCTGAGTATTTCTCATCTCCTCTCTCAACTTACAATGAAAATAGTCAAACATAAAGAAAAGGTAAAAGAATTACACAGTGAACATTCATATATTATTCATCGACTAGATTGTATAGTTAATATTTTACTAAATTTGCTTTATCACATATATATGCAGCTCTCTACTTAATCAGCCATCAGTTTATCTTATTTTTTGATGCATTTCTAAGTTGCAGATATTAGTACACTTCAGCATGTATATATATCATTAGCTAAAATTCACTATTTGTTTTTTGCTCTTTTGTGAGATAAAATTTATCTCCTATGGAGTACACAAACCTTAAAGTACTTGATGAATTTTAACAGATGGGTGTATCTATGAAACCCAAACTTGGGATCCCTGGGTGGCGCAGCGGTTTGGCGCCTGCCTTTGGCCCAGGGCGCGATCCTGGAGACCCGGGATTGAATCCCACGTCGGGCTCCTGGTGCATGGAGCCTGCTTCTCCCTCTGCCTGTGTCTCTGCGCCTCTCTCTCTCTCTCTCTCTCTATCATAAATAAATAAAAAAAAAAAAAAAAAAAGAAACCCAGACTCCTGTCAAGTTACAGACAGTACCATCACTATTTCAAAGTCAATCCCTGCCTATCCCTGCCCTCAAGTAATCATTGTTCTGATTTTTCCACCATAGATTACTTTTGCTTATTCTAGAATTTTATATAATTAGAATCATACACTCTGTGCTATTTGATATGTTTTTTTTTCAGCATGATGTTTTTAAAATTCATCCATGTTGTTATGTGTATCAGTGATTCATTGTTTTTATCGATTAGTTTTATTCCATTGTATAAATATACCACAGTTAAACTCTTCTCCTATTGATGAAAACTTGAGCTGTTCCAACTTTTGGGCTGTTATGAACAGAGCTGCTATAAACATTCTTGCACAAGTCTTTTTGGAGATCTGTATTTTCACTTCTTTGAATAAATATGTATGAGTAGAATTGCTGGGTCATCGGGTAGGTGTTTGTTTGGTTTTATAAAAAATTGCAGACCTTTTCCCAAAGTGGCTATATCATTTTACCTTCTAACCAACAATATGTGTGAGTTCTGGTTGTTCCACATCATCACCAGCATTTGGTGTGATTGCTCCATCACCAACATTTGGTATGATTGCTACTTTTATTTTAGCCATTCTGGTGGTTATATGATAGCATCATTGTGGTTTTACTTTGTGTTTCCTTGATGACTAATATGTTCAACACTTTTTTGTGTCTTATTGGCCATTTGTAGACCTGTCTGAAATGTATATTCAAATTTTTTGTCTATTTTTAATGAGGTCTTATTATTATTGAGTTGTAGAAGTTTTTGGTTTTTTAAAAAAGATTTACTTGAGGGTGGGAGGGAGGGAGGGAGAGAGAGAGAAAAAGAGAGAAAGAGAGGGCCACAGAGGAAGAAAAGGGCAGAGGGAGAGAGAGAGAGAGAGAGAATCTTAAGCAGACTCCAGGCTGAGCATGGAGCCCAACTCGGGGCCTTGATCTTACAACCCTGAGATCATGACCTGAGCTGAAACCAAGAGTCAGATGCTTGACCAGCTGAGCCACCCAGGTGCTCCTAGGAGTTGTTTTGTTTCGTTTTTAAATATATCTCAGAATACCAGATCTTTTTAAGAAGGGTGCTTTCTGAATATTTTTTCCCAGTATGTGGCTTGCCTTTTCTTAATTGTCTTTAGATAAGCAAATATTTTTAATTTTGATGACATCTAATTTATCAGTTGTTTTCTTCTATGGTTATTGTGTTCTGTGACCTAAAGTACCTTTTCTTACTCCAAGTTGTGAAGGTATTCACATACATTTTCTTGGCAGTTTTAGCTTGCTTGCTTGCTTGTTTATTTATATATAGATTTATAGATTTGATTTATTTATTAGAGACACAGGCAGAGGGAGAAGCAGGCTCCATGGAGGGAACCCGATGCGGGACTCGATCCCAGGACTCCAGGATCACACCTTGGGCTAAAGGCAGCACTAAACCGCTGAGCCACCCGGGCTGCCCAGCTTTTATGTTTAGATTTGTCATCCATTTTGAATGTATAGTGTGAAGTACAGATTGTTTTTCATGAAGATAACCATTTTTTCCAGCATCATTTATTGAAAAGATTTTCCATTCCCCATTGGATTGCTTTGGCACCTTTCAAAAATTTGTTGAAGTGTAGATCTATATTTGTACTCTGTTCAATCTATTTGTCTCTCATACCATCACCAATGTCTTAATTACTGTAAGCTTTGTACTTTAGTAAGTTCTTGAAGTTAGGTGTAAATGAGTTCTTCCTTTTTTGAGTTATAGGATCAGAAAACTGAGTTACTTGTGTTGGTTCCTGTGAAAGAGCAGTCTTCATTTTTTGTCCTTTTCTAATTAGAAAATTATATATTGAATTTTTTTTGTTCTCACCTGTGAGAAAAGTTAAATTGCTATTTTTTTGAGTTGTTTATGAGGTGGTTTTTCTGGTTGTTGCTGTTCTATAATTTATCCATTTTGCTTCTGCTGGTGGGGTTTTTTTTTTTTTTTTTCCATCTTGGAATGAAATCTCAAACTTTACAGTCTGTCTTCCCTCTCTATTTTTGACAATTTTATTTTTCTTATGACGAAAACTTTCAAGGTTTACTGTCTTAGCAATGTCCACATATACAGTGTAATATTATTTATTGTGGTTATCATGCTGTACATTACTTCCCCGTAACTTATTTTATACCTGGAAGTTTGTACCTCTTGACCTCCACCCATTTCGCCCTCCTTCCCCAAATCTCCCTCCCCTCTGGGCAAGTAGCAGTCTCCTTTGTATCTGTTAGCTTTATTTGCTCGTGTTTTTTTTTTAGATTACACATGTAAGTGAAATCATAATGTATTTGTCTTTCTCTGATGTATTTCACTTAGCATAATGCCCTCAAGGTCTATCCATTTTGTTGGAGATGGAAAAATTCAGTCTCTTTTGTGGCTAAATAATATTCCATTGTAAATATATGCTGTATCTTCTTTATCCATTCATCCATCCATGAAAAGCCATTGCTTTTTTTTTAAATTTTTATTTTATTTATGATAGTCACAGAGAGAGAGAGAGAGAGGCAGAGACACAGGCAGAGGGAGAAGCAGGCTCCATGCACCAGGAGCCCGACGTGGGACTCTATCCCGGGTCTCCAGGATCCCACCCTGGGCCAAAGGCAGGCGCCAAACTGCTGCGCCACCCAGGGATCCCAAGCCATTACTTTTTAAATCTTTACATTGACTTCCTGTTTTTCTCTTACCTGCCAGTATAAGCATATTCCTCAGATCTTTCTTTGTCACCATTCTCACAATTTAGTTCTTATCCAGGTGTTATGCTATCTTCTCTTGATCTCTTGAAGTTCTTCGATTGGGCATTTTTAGTTGGATAGCTTCAGTTTAATACAACCAAAACTGGAATTTAACAGTAAAATGCCTTTTTCAATCCACAGTTGCAAATTTTGCTACCATTTTCTTTCAGAAAGCCCCAGATGTTTATCTTTTCTCTGTTTTCATTACAATCTGGTCAAGGGCCTTAGTACTTTATGACTAGGCCCTGACTCATCTCTAAGGCTCTAGGCGGTCTTTGGCCCATTTCATATTGCATGTTGTGCCAGACTTGTAAAGTCTGTTAGTGCCACTCTGAAAGTGTCCCTCCCTTACTTAAAAACGTTATTTTTGTTTTCCTTGATTTTAGTTTTTTCTTTCTTACTTTTTACACCTTCTCTAAATTCTTTATCTCTTTTCATTATCTCTCAAATGCCCTCCCCTTCAGTGTAGTTTTTTTCTTGCAGAAATAAGCTATGCTCACTCACTTTCTATGCCTCACTCATTCTCACTTCTGAGCCTGAGCTCCTATTTCTTTTGTCAAGAATTCCCTACCTTCAACCCTCTATGTTTATCCCAGGTTCATCTCTTAACATTCCTCCATCTGCACCCTCTACTCAGTCCATGATGACTATTCTCAATTCCCTGAAAAATGCCTCACTTTCCACTCACCACCTCACACTATTTGCCAAGATATCCTTACAACTCCTGGCTTAACACATTCTTTAAAAACCCATCACAAAGGACTCCTGGGTGGTTCAGTTGGTTGAGCATCAAACTTTTGGTTTCGTCTCAGGTCACATCTCAGGGTCATGAGATCAAGCCCCACACCTGGCTCTGTGCTGGGCGAGGAGTCTGCTTGTACTACTCTCCCCTTGCTCATGAGTGCGTGCTCTCTCTCTCTCTCTTCCTCAAATGAATAAAATATTTAATAAAAATAAAAATCACAAGTGTTAACTTCATCTGGCAAGCCTCCACTAATCTTATCACTAGAGAAGAGTTATGCAACCCATGTGTCCCACAGTAACTTGCACTTACTTCGGTTATATGTTACATTGTCTTGTTTACTTATATATCTTTCTTCCACATTAGTCTCTACATTTTTGAGAGTCTGAAGACATTGGGTCTTATTCATCTTTTAGTATTCCTCAATAGAAACTTTTTGGATGAGTGAATTAATGAATTTGAGGTATTTGGAAAGCTGCTTAGAATCATTAAAAATTTGACAGCATTTAGGACAGTGTTTTCAAACTTTTAGCAGTGAAATCCTCTTTCCGCAGAACCTGAATAAATAAAACAAAATGGAAAGTATAAGCTGAAAGTGATATGTGATTATGTTTCTTTCTAGTGAGCAAATGGACAAGGTCAAGTAGATATATGGCTCAATTTAAACTTTCGTATTTTATAATGATAAAAGAGGATCTTAGTTGTGTGCCTGTTTTGTTGCTCATAATAAGAGGCCAGTATTATCAGTTTTGTCCATAATAGAATTATTTGTAAGTCTGAAAAAATCATATTTTCCATTTAAAAAAAGTTCTTCAATGTTACATTCTTCTCTGGCTAATAGTCATTAGACTGGATCTACTTATAGAGGCTGCATATAATTACAGTTACCTGTTAAACAAGAAGACTATTTTTGTTATGTAAGCCATCACACAGTCTTTAGATGGTAATTAAAAAAACATGCCTATGCAAAAACTTGTACGTAAGTCTTCATAGAATCATTATTAAATATAGTAGCCAAAGGGTGGAAACAACCCAAATGTTCATCAACTAATGAATGGATAAATACAGTGTGATACATATCCATATAGTGTGGGATATTATTTGGCAAGAAAAGGGAAAGAAGTACTTTATTCATTACTACAACATTGGTGAACCTTGAAAGCATAATGCTAAATGAAGGAAATCAGTCACTAAAGGTTACATACTGTATCAGTCCATTCATATGAAATGTCTAGAATAGGCAAATCTATAAAGTTAGAAAACAGATTAAGTGGTTGCATAGGGTTAGAAAGAAATGAGGAGTGATTACTAATAGGTATGAATTTTATTTTGGGGACAATGAACATGTTCTAAAATTGTGATGGTTGTAGGACTCTGAATAGAATAAAAATCATTGAATTGTACACTTTAAATGGGTGTATTTTTTGTGAATTATATCTCAAAATTGTTAAAGATGTATTGAGTTTTTTAATGTGGCTTGTAAAGTAGTCTGATGTCACAGGGTTATAACTTTAGGCAGCTTTTGGTAAGTAGAATATTCATGACTATTGCAACAGTTCCTTTCCCTTTTTTTTTTTTTTTTACACCTCCTACCCCCAGCATTTTCATGAGAAGGGAGGTCAAAGAAAGAATGAAAATAATCCAGTTAGCAATACTTAGCCACTTAGCAATAGCTGGCCCCCCCCCAAATTTCTAAGTTGAGAAGAATATTTTTCCCTGAAAAGTTTGTGAGATTTGGTATTTCTTAATTTAGTTTATATTTGTTGATAGCTTTCTCATTTCACCAAACTACTGCGTCGACATTCCATGTAATTTTCTCTCAAAGTCATTTGATAGCCTGCTTCTCCCTCTGCCTGTCTCTCTCTCTGTCTCTCTCTCTCTGTGAGTATCATAAAAAAAAAAAAAAAAAAAAAAAAAAATTAAAAAAAAACTTAAAAAAAATAAAGGATACATGATTTTGTTCTATGTGTATGGTTGACACACCAGTGTTACATTAGTTTCAACTATAGGACTTAGCATAGGCAATGTAGTCAATGGTATTGTAATTAGTGTTGCAGGAAAACAGTCTTTTTTTTTTTTTTTTTAGGAAAACAGTCTTAAAGAATACAATGCTAATGTTACTCAGATTAAAATAAAATTTAATGTTGAGAGGTTTTAGACCTTTAGTTTTACTGTATACTAAAATAATACTAGATATTATGAAACAAAATTGAAGCAGAAAGCTTGCTGTTGCCCTTTAGTTTACAGACTATTTGGGATTGATGTCACTAATGATTTTTGATTTCTCTTTTTTAATAGGTCACTACTGTTTTTAATGAAGTCACATCATCTTTTGATTTGAATCCTCAAGTGTTACAGCAGTTAGATAGTAAACGACAGCAGGTCCACATGACAGTTACGGAGACCAACCAGGAGTGGCAAGTGCTGCAGTTGAGAGTGCATACTTTTGCTGCATGTGCGGTTGTGAGTTTGCAGCAGCTTCCAGAGAAATTAAATCCTATCATTAAGCCATTAATGGAAACAATTAAAAGAGAAGAGAATACACTAGTGCAGAACTATGCAGCTCAGTGCATAGCAAAACTACTTCAGCAGTGTACAACAAGGACACCCTGCCCCAATTCAAAAATTATTAAAAACCTCTGTAGCTCACTTTGTGTGGATCCATATCTAACTCCTTGTGTCACATGTCCAGTACCAACACAAAGCGGCCAGGACAATTCTAAAGGTATATATTTAAACCTTCATTTGGGGTAGAGAATTAACCACTTAAATTTGTTTTTATTTATTCATAGGTATCATTTAAGCACAAATCCAGTTTATGTTAGAGCTCTTTCCCATTTTGCATATATTGGTAATCAAATAACAACCCTCTAAACTCAAACTACTCATAAAAGACCTGATATTTCATATAAGATGATTGAAATCTGAGACAGGTGTTAACCTTTACCCTCTCTTTGAAGACCATCATTATAAGCTTTTAATGTTTAGGGCTAGAAAATTTAATTGTATCAAATGCTGAATAAAAATTCTTCCTATAGGGGCAGCTGGGTGGCTTAGTGGTTGAGCATCTGCCTTTGACTCAGGTCATGATCCCAGGGTGCTGGGATTGAGTCCTGCATCGGGCTTTCCATGGGGAGCCTGCTTCTCCTTCTGCCTATGTTTCTGCCTCTCTCTGTCTGGGTCTCTCATAAATAAATAAAATCTTTAAAAAAAAAAAATTCTTCCTATAAAACTCTGATTTCTCTAATTTAGTGCATGTTGTATAAGTGAATTCTATTATTTTTAGTAAATAATGCGTAACCATTCTGATTTCATCTGGAAAAAAATAATTGCTCTCTGCAGGCTAGTATCAAGGATGAATATTTTTTTACATGCCATAGTCCTGTATGATTTACTTTTTGTTTGTTTATAAGATTTTGCCAAAGCAAATTATTCAAAATGTAATAGATTTACAACTTTGGTACAGTATAGGTCTTAAAAAAATGTGAACAAACTGGAAGAAGAAAGTGGCATTTGGAATATCCACACCTTAAAACTATCATAGGATAACAGTCTCCCTTAGCCAACTCCTTGTGTTGTTTAAGCCAGTAATATTTTGCAGTGATCAATGTCAGGGTCTCAATTTATGGCAATTATGGACATTTCTTTTAGAGAGAACTTGCCTGCAGTATTTTTTATTGTTTCTTTTTATGCCTAAAAGCAATCATTCATTTTTTAAAAATTATTAGACCTTAACAGAAGGCTCAAAATCATTCTTGCATGCCATATTTCTTATTAACATGATTCTGCAACTTTATATTAAGTATGATCCTATGCAAATATCAAAACATTTAATGTTGTAAATTATTGCTGTTTTGTTACCATTTCATTAGCCAAAGAAAATGTCATCAGCTTATAAAAATTGAGCCTTAAAGACATAGTTTTAAATATATGTTGTATCTCTTTTGGAGCAGGAAGCATTTGGTCACCTGTATTATACTTAAAAAGTTATTTACTTTTTTTCCTTTTAGGATCCAACTCTGAAAAAGATGGTATGCACCACACAGTCACCAAGCACAGAGGTATAATTACACTCTACAGACATCAGAAAGCTGCTTTTGCTATCACAAGTAGGCGAGGTCCTACCCCCAAAGCAGTGAAAGCTCAAATAGCAGATCTTCCTGCAGGAAGTAGTGGAAACATCCTTGTTGAACTTGATGAGGTAAATAATTGTTTTTTTTTGACTACTGTGATTTTTTAAACAAGAAGTCTTACAGATTGAGAGCTAAATATGAGCCTCCTTTATTGTATTTTTATTTAATTTATTTTAATTTAATTTAACTTAATTTTTAAGATTTTTATTTATTTATTCATGAGAGGCAGAGACCCAGGTAGAGGGAGAAGCAGGCTCCATTCAGGGAGCCTGATGTGGGACTGGATCCTGGGTCTCCAGGATCATGCCCTGGGCTAAAGGCAGGCGCTAAACCACTGAGCCACCCAGGGATCCTTTTTATTGTATTTTTATATTTTTAAGTGAAAGATGTGGAATTAATAACCTTTTGTAGTATTCTCACATGATCTAGAAAAACTGCAAACTTCTTCAGATTTCTGTTGTTATTTAGTTAATAAGTGTCAAATAATTATCACGTGGTTGACTTTTTAGTCAGCCTGAAATTTATTAAATGTGTGATACAAGATAGGGATCTAAATTTTTTTTTTTCAATATGAATAGCCAGTTATCCCACTGTTGAATCATTTCCTCCCTGGTACCTCTGTTATATACTGTGCTTCATATATGTATCTGTTTGGGCTTTCTTTTCTATTTCATTGGTCTACTTGTTCTGTAGTACAATCTTCTTTAAAGATAATTTAACAAGTGTCTAATTTTTAAATGTTTGTGGTGACTGTATTAACAGTGGAATGATCTAGGTAGCTCCTTTGGTTGGCATGACATAGAAACTTACCTGGTTTAGCAATAAATTGTCAAAGCTAAAAGATGTGTATCTAATATATTTCTGTAAGATAGAGATATATTTTCAATTTCTTTTTAAATAAAAATCTTACCGTCTTACCTGTATTTCTTTTAAAATATTCTATGAATGGAATTTTTTTTTCTAACTCTATTCTTCCCATGATAATTTTAATAAAAAATTTACTGTGATTTGGGTATTTATATCTCTGTGGTTAGTTTAAACTAATGCTCTTATTGTATCCTTTAAGTGAATATAAATTTAAAGACAGATCATTTTCTCTCCTTATCTTCTCCCTAGCTGGTAAGTTTCTTTGGGGTAGAGGGAAGGAAAAAAAGAAAAACATGTCACTTAGAACTATCTCTAGAAACTATCTATTCTTCTTTTCCTTATTTTTCAGTTCCAAAGAAGCATTTTACTTTGGATGGAAAAATCTAGTTTGGGGTTTTATGCCTATATAAATTTAAATATTAAAAGACATTTATACTGATAAATAAGTTTATAGTTGCTTAATTGGTTAATAGTAACACCATGAATTTTTAGGTGGTGACTTTTAAATTCTCTTAATAAAATTTAAAATGCATTAAACCTTTTTTTTTTTAACTCTCTTATCAACTAACATTTTATTTTAGGCCCAGAAGCCTTACCTGGTACAGCGAAGAGGTGCTGAGTTTGCCTTGACTACTATAGTGAAGCATTTTGGTGGTGAAATGGCAGTGAAGTTGCCACATCTCTGGGATGCTATGGTTGGTCCATTGAAGAATACAATCGACATAAATAATTTTGGTGTGTACATATTTTTCTGAGTTGGACTTTGAAAAAGTATTTACAAGGTGATACACACTTAAATCAATATATTTTAACAGATGGAAAGTCCCTCTTGGAAAAGGGAGATGGTCCTGCCCAAGAATTGGTGAATTCTCTGCAAGTGTTTGAAACAGCAGCAGCGTCAATGGATTCTGAGCTTCATCCCTTGGTAACTAACTAATGCAAGTGTAGTTTTCTTCTAATAAAACAAGTGGTTTTATTAAAAAGTCCTAAGGCTTAAAAAGTAGAACTTTGATATCATCCCTAGTAATTGTATTTTCTTTTATGTGGTTTGACTAGATTCCTTCTTTATTGACAGCACATTTCTTGTGGGCTTTGAGGCAGACCTGGGCACATAAATGTTAGAAAACCCACTTTGGGGTTTTCTAGAATATGGGGCAGTGGGGACAAGGCTTTGATGACACACAAGCCAGGTGTAAACAGGAAAGAAAGCTACAGCCCTATTAATTTATGCTATATTTAATAATACAGCTCCAAGAAAGGAAGAGCACAAGTAATGAAACTTCTTCCTAAGATAAGTGTAAAGGTAGTGGAAGTTGAAGCTAGTCAGTGGCAAAGAAAGAACATTGGTTTGTATTTTTTAACTATTAAAATAAATATTTCTGGGGTGCCTGGGTGGCTCAGTTAAGGTTAAGCATCTGCCTTCAGCTCAGATCATGATCTCAGGATCCTGGAATCTTGCCTTGCATCAGGCTCCCTGCTTAGTGGAGAGCCTCTTTCTTCCTCTCCATCTGCTGCTACTCCTGCTTGTGCGCGCGTGCGTGCTTGCTCTCTCTCTCTCTCTCTTGCAAATAAATAAGTAAAATCTTAAAAAAAAAGGGATCCCTGGGTGGCGCAGCGGTTTGGCGCCTGCCTTTGGCCCAGGGCGCGATCCTGGAGATCCGGGATCGAATCCCACGTCGGGCTCCTGGTGCATGGAGCCTGCTTCTCCCTCTGCCTATGTCTCTGCCTCTCTTTCTCTCTCTGTGTGACTATCATAAAAAAAAAAAAAAAAAAAATCTTAAAAAATATATTTCTTACAAAAAAATTGTGAGAGGAGAAAAGTAGACTAGAGAATTAAATGTTTTTTTTTATAGAAGGAAGCAGTATTCTTTCCATTTAACTGCAGTAGGAAGCTCTGCAATTTACAGTGTTAAGTGTTAAGCTCCAATTTTCTATTCATATCTTTTTTTTAAAGATTTTATTTATTTATTTATTTATTTATTTATTTATTTATTTATTTATTTATTTATTTATTTATGATAGACACAGAGAGAGAGGCAGAGACACAGGCAGAGGGAAAAGCAGGCCCCATGCAGGGAGCCCGACGTGGGACTTGATCCTAGGACCCCAGGATCACACCATGGGCCGAAGGCGGCGCTAAACCGCTGAGCCACCTGGGCTGCCCGATTTTCTATTCATATCTAAAAGAAAAGGGTGAATCTAGGAGAAAGAGTCAAACAAAACTTTTCTGTTTATATACAGTAATGAAGTTATATTTTTATACTTCTTAAGTTTCGCTGATTTATCATTGGTAGAGAAGGGCAGAATCCATCTATAAAGTTAAAGAAACTCTTACTTTTCTATGATCAGCTTAACATTCATCTGAGCTGTAAGACTAGTCTATTGAGCATATATCTGATTCTCATCAGATTAGTTCTAGTATTCCATGCAGCAGGCATTTATTAATGAGATATATTGTGTTACTGTGATCATAATGCCTATGGTAAGCCAGAAAGTTAAAGTGGAATATACCTACCAAAGGATGGTGCCTAGAACAAGATCAGGATCACTTAACCCAGTGAATAAAAAGTATGTATGTAGGAGTATCAGGCTGGCTCAGTTAGTAGAGCATGTGACTCTTGATCTTGTCATGAGTTCAGCCTTACATTAGGCATAGAGCTTACTTGAGGGGGGAAAAAAAGTATGTACCTAAACCTAAGCCAGAGCTACCAAATTGGGAGGGAGGCTGGTGATGTGTGGTGTCATTTCTCTAGCCTCAGAAGGAGAGTCTTAACAGATACCTTTTCACGTGCACCCTGATGTCTTAAGAGAAGATAAGAACAGGAGAAGTTCTGCAACTTTTATTTTAAATAGAGTTTCAGTACCTTAGTTCAGATTTAGATAAATTTTTTTGTTGAGGATGTTTTTACAATAATGTTTGAAGTAATTGGAGATATTCTTGGATTTAGAGTCATTTAGAACATCAAGAACCTCTGAGTATGGGCTATAATAGTTATATTTTAAGTGATAGATCCCTTAATGAATATTCTGATTGTCTTAAACTTTTTATTTTTAGTTGGTACAGCATTTGCCTCATCTTTATATGTGCCTTCAATACCCCAGCACTGCAGTGAGGCACATGGCTGCTCGTTGTGTAGGCATCATGAGCAAAATAGCTACCATGGAAACAATGAATATTTTTTTGGAGAAGGTTCTTCCATGGCTGGGAGCAATTGATGACAATATCAAACAGGAGGGTGCAATTGAAGCACTTGCATGTATCCTTTTTAATTTTTACAAATTTCAGAAATTATATTCATTTTATTTAAGGATAACTAAAATAAAATTATTTAAATGTTCATAAGTAACCTGTCTTGTTCCAAAATAAAATTTTGTTATATTTTATTTTGAAGTATCTTTATATTACATTATAAATACATTATAAAAATATATTTACATTTAATTTGAAAATATTCACAGTTTGAAGAATTGCTATTTAAGAGATTTTTTTAATCATCAAAAATAATTTTAGGTACTTTATGAAATATATTTCTGGTAACTGACATTGGTATATAATCAGTATTGTATTAGTACTAATCAGACACTTGTATGTAGTCCATATATTATAAACATGTTTGCAAAGTTGATTATGTGGATGGAAAATGACTAACTGTACTAAATAAGTAGAGATACACAGGCAAGCTTTTTGCTATGAGTACCATAGTATCTACTGACATTCTTTAATTCAGAGTATTTGAAAGATGTTTCTGAGAGCAAGAAATATGGATGGAGATCAAATCAGTAGATACTGGATCAGAAATGCTGAAGATTTGAGGAGGACTGAACTTACTGGGCCTTGCTGTGTCCAGTTTATGATTGTCAGGGTCATGGTGGGAAATTTGGAATTAATCTTTGAGTGACATTGAATTGTGCTACCTTGCTTGCAGTGTAACTCATTTTATTTTGGTATTGGAATTCTAGGAACTTGCAAGAATTTCTCTATGAGAAAAACTGATTAAAATTTCTTCCAACCTCTCTCAGATGAAAAACCCAATTTTATGGTCTTAAGAGAAAGTTACATAATATTTACAAAGGAGGAACAGTGTACAAATGCTGTTAGAAGTTACAGTCTTGATATATCTGTTTGTGAAAGCATTTACCTCAAAACAGTTTGGAAATTTCCTTAATAACTTAATCAGGTGTAATGGAACAACTGGATGTTGGTATTGTTCCATATATTGTCCTTTTAGTTGTGCCTGTGTTGGGAAGAATGAGTGATCAGACAGACAGTGTAAGATTCATGGCTACACAGTGCTTTGCAACACTAATTAGACTCATGCCACTTGAGGTAAGTTGAAATACTTGGTTTACAGACTTAAATGTTTTCTGTAACTTCATCTGTAATGTAATTCTTTTAGAACGATGTCAGATGAAAAAAATATGAATATGTTTATAAGCATTAGGATATAAATGTTATATTTTAATGGATATAAATATTTATGTTTTCAACATAGGGTTTTAAGTAAAACTGTGGTTCCTAAAAGAATGATCATTTATTGATGCTATTCTAGAAACAGAATTGTTCCCAAGTATCCCTGATAACTTCTAGGTAAAGATTGTGTGCCAAAGTTTACATGCAAGGTAAATTTAAGGGATGATAATTGAAAGTGTAAAAAGCAAATGAAGTGTCTTTGGAAGTGTGGAGAAAGCAAACTAGAAGATTGGTTGGAGACTTCCGGAATATATTCATGGGCTGGAAATAATATATGTGGTCAGGGCAGGAAGTAAGTGACTTGAAGTAAGGGAAGGGCCAGGACCCTGCCCTTAACTGCTTAACATATTTTGATGGGATTTTTATAATTCAGGAAATTCAGTGTGTATCAATTGTTCCTTTTTACGGCTAAAATAGTATTCCATTGTATGGCTATACCATGTTTTGTTTATCTACTTACCAGTTGATGGACTTGTGAATTTTGTTATCACCTTTAGATAGTTAACAAGTAATGCTACTATGAACATGCACTTAAAAAGTCTTTGTGTGGATATATGCTTTTATATCTTTTGAGCAGATATCTAGAAATGGAATTACTGGGTCATATGATGTTGAATTTTTGAGAAATTGCCAAGTCATTTTTCCAAGTAACTGTACCATTTTACATTTCTACTGCAAAGTATGAACATAAGTTGGATAGCTTCTATAAAAAAAAGTTTGGCTGTGTCTGCTGAAGTTGAAGATTCCTATCCCAATAACCCAGCAAATTCATCCTAGATATATGGCCTAGAGAAATTCATACACATGTACCAAGACATTTATCCTTAAGAATATTTATCATAGGGATCCCTGGGTGGCGCAGCGGCTTAGCGCCTGCTTTTGGCCCAGGGCGCGATCCTGGAGACCCGGGATCGAATCCCACGTCAGGCTCCTGGGGGCATGGAGCCTGCTTCTCCCTCTGCCTGTCTCTCTCTCTCTCTCTCTCTCTCTCTCTCTCTCTCTCTCTGTGAGTATCATAAATAAATAAAAAAATTAAAAAAAAAAAAAAGAATATTTATCATAGCAGTAGTCTGACACAACTCAAATGTTATCACCAGTGGAGTAGAGGTGTTAACTGGATAACTATGGTGGGGGTGATGATGATACTACGTAAGAATGAATAAAGTAGGGGATCCCTGGGTGGCGCAGCGGTTTGGCGCCTGCCTTTGGCCCAGGGCGCGATCCTGGAGACCCGGGATCGAATCCCACGTCGGGCTCCCGGTGCATGGAGCCTGCTTCTCCCTCTGCCTCTCTCTCTCTCTCTCTCTCTCTCTCTCTCTCTCTCTGTGACTATCATAAATTTAAAAAAAAAAAAAGAATGAATAAAGTAGAAAAACAACAATATTAATCTTTCACGTAAGATTCCATTTTTATGAAGTTCAAAATAGATAAAAGTACATGGAATGCATACTTACTTGATAAAGGCATAAAGAAAAGTAAGAAAGAGGTTGCCTTGAAAGTCAGTAAAGTGATTATCTTTTGGGGAAAGGAGAGTGGGTTATCACTGAGAAGGAGCATATGGGATCTTCTAGGATTATGGCAGGGCTGTTTTTATTGATCTGCTAATGGTTATAAAGTTGTTTTTATAAAATGGTACATTTATTTATATATTTCTCTACATGGTTTATTCCACAATAAAAAGTATTAAAATAACTACCATTGCAAAAAAAAAAAAAAAAATAGGCTACTATATGGAAAGGCACAAGTTATTTCCAGAATAGTTTCCATTCATGGGAGAAGAGAAACAAATGGAGTATCCTACCTTGCTTTCTGGAGTGGGATTCAGGCCATAGGACAAGGAAGTGAAAACTAAACTGAGCTTTCACAGTCTCACCAAGTTCAAATGGTCAGTCATTCAGAGCATAAGTTAAGACAAGAAGGCTAGAATTTATAACACAGAGTACCCAAAAAGAAGTTGCTGCACAGAGAAGAAGCTCCAGAAGTACACACTAGGGCCGAGTATTCATCTGGGTATGTGTGTGTTTGAGACTAGAAGAAGAAAAATGATTGAAAGGAGTAGGTGGAAGAATTCCCAAAGCTCAGAAAGGGCCAGGAATAGTTTGTTTCCACCAAGCTGAATCAGAAGACCTTCCATCATTTAGAGCATTAATTAAATACAGTCTTTAGAAGTATATTGCCTGACTGTAGTAGTGTAGGATCAGATTAGCCCTTGACAAAATGCTTATTTGAACTTCCCTTAACAAAGCTTTAAAACCTTAATGGGTAGCCCGGGTGGCTCAGCGGTTTAGCACCGCCTTCGGCCCAGGGTGTGATCCTAAGACCTGGGTTCAAGTCCCACACCAGGCTCCCTGCATGGAGCCTGTTTCTTCTCCCAGTGCCCGTGTCTCTGCCTCTCTCTCTCTGTCTCTCATGAATAAATAAATAAAATCTTAAAAAAAAAATCCTTAAAAGGGAGATCAAATGATTTCAAGGGGACGCCTGGGTGGCTCAGTGGTTGGGCGTCTGCCTTCGGCTCAGGGTGTGATCCTGGAGTCCCTGGATCGAGTCCCACATTGGGCTCCCTGCATGGAGCCTGCTTCTCCCTGTGCCTCTGCCTCTGTCTCTCGTGAAATAAATAAAATAAAATAAATAATAAAATAAAATAATAATAAAATAAAATAAATAAAATCTTAAAAAAATGAGTTCAAGTAACTTAAACTGCACCCTAGAAAATGACTCTAAAATATTAAAACCAAAAAAATCCAGCATCCAATAATGTAAATGAAGTTTAGCACTCAACAAAAAATGACAAGATATGAAAATATATCCAATAACTGTTAGAAAAGTCCATCAATAGAAAGAGACCCTGAAATGACCTAGATAATAGAACTAGTAGACAAGGACATTAAAATACACCCTATATGTTCAAGAAGGCAGAGGAAATCATGAATGTAATGAACAAAGTGGAAGATAAAAGAACAAACCAAATTGAACTTGTTGAAGTGAAAAATACAATTACAAATAAAAACACACTATATGGGATTAATAGTAGGTTGGGTACTACAAAAGAAAAGATTACTAAGTTTGAAGATGTTGCAGTAGAAGCAAGAATGTCATGCAAATATATTCCTATTCTACTCTATCTTGATTTCCTCTGTTGTATCTTCACAGGAAGAACATGTACTTTTCTGAAATATATACTGAAAAGGATTCAGGGAATATCAGCCAGTGATTTTGACAAATGCTCTAATTCCCTGCATTATTAGTAACTGTTGCTGATTTTATAGGAGTTGGAATGAGGAAAATACAGGAAGAGTTACTGGCACTGAATAATATTTATGACTCTTAGGCTTTGGGTTTTGTTGGTAGGGAGTGGACCTTGTTAGATGGCCTTATAGCTGGTTGTCACTTATTAAAAATTCCATGAAGACAGATGTTTGAAAATTTTGTTATTTCTTTGTAAAGCATTGTGCAGAAAGGCCTCATTTTGATGATTATCATTATGCTATTAGATGTGCTAAAGTATTAGTTTCTATCTTACTAGAGTTATTAAAACCTTTTGAAAATATAGCATGTAGTTACTTTAAAAAATCAATATATATACTTCATTCCTCCAATACTATTTCTCATGTTATATGGAATATATATTTTAATTGACTTTAATTGAAATTATGTTTGCAGAATTTTACTCCCCCCACTGCCCCAAGAATTTTACATTTCCTTCTTTCTTTTTTCTTTTTTTCTTTCTTTCTTTCTTTCTTTCTTTCTTTCTTTCTTTCTTTCTTTCTTTCTTTCTTTCTTTTTTTTAAGATTTTATTTATTTATTCATGAGAGACAGAGAGAGAGAGAGAGAGAGAGAGAGTCAGAGACACAGGCAGAGGGAGAAGCAGGCTCCATGCAGGGAGCCTGACGTGGGACTCGATCCAGGGTCTCCAGGATCATGCCCTGGACTGAAGGTGGTGCTAAACCCCTGAGCATGGGGATCCCTGGGTGGCGCAGCGGTTTGGCGCCTGCCTTTGGCCCAGGGCGCGATCCTGGAGACCCGGGATCGAATCCCACGTCGGGCTCCCGGTGCATGGAGCCTGCTTCTCCCTCTGCCTGTGTCTCTGCCTCTCTCTCTCTCACTGTGTGCCTATCATAAATAAATAAAAATTAAAAAAAATAAAAATAAAAAAATAAACCCCTGAGCCACCCAGGCTGCCCGAATTTTACATTTCTTATCTTTAGAGACACCATAGGGTAGTAGTACTCAAACTTTTTGGTCTGAGGATCTCACTACATTCTTAAAAATTAAAGAGCTTTTATCATATTTTCTATAATAGAAATTAAAACTGAGAAGTGTAAAAAAAGATTAATTCATTTAATAAGCCCATTGGATGTTACCATCAGTAATATTTTTTAAATGAAAAGTAACTTTTTTCTAAAACAAAAGTGAGAAGAGTGATATTGTTCAACATGTTTGCATATTTCTCTTATGCCTGGTCTAATAGGTAGCTGGATTTGCTTGGGCATTCACTCTGTTGCAACATGTTTCTCTGGTTGAGGTATATCAAGAAAGTCAAGCCTCAGGGATAGGTAGTCAGAAAAGTGAACAGTATTTGACAGCCTTTCCAGATAATTGTGGATATTCTTTTATCTGATAGCATACCAAAGTTCAAAAAGAGAAAAGTTACTAAATTTATGTGCAGTGTGGAATATAAAATCCTATCAATGAATGTAAAATCTCTCATTAAAATTTATTGATTTCTCTTACACTTTTGAATAGATCTTTTACCCATACATGTTTTTTTACATCAGCGTTGGTCATTTGGAAAATACTAGTTCACAGAGTTATATAAATCTTTTAAAGTTAGGGCAGCCCCAGTGGCGCAGCAGTTTAGCGCCGCCTGCAGCCCAGGGTGTGATTCTGGAGACCCGGGATCGAGGCCCACATCGGGCTCCTTGCATGGAGCCTGCTTCTCCCTCTGCCTGTGTCTCTGCCTCTCTCTCTCTCTCTGTGTCTCTCATGAATAAATAAATAAAATCTTTAAAAAAATAATCTTTTAAAGTTAGTATATTTCTTTGTAAAATAGCAAAAAATCAGGGCAGCCCCAGTGGCCCAGCAGTTTAGCGCCACCGTCAGCCTGGGGTGTGATCCTGGAGACCCAGGCTCGAGTCCCAAGTCAGGCTCCCTGCATGGAGCCTGCTTCTTCTCTCTCTGCCTGTGTCTCTGCCCCTCTCTCTCTCTCTGTCTCTCTCTCTGTCATGAATAAATAAATAAAATAAAAAAGATGAAAAAAACCAAAAAATCAGATTCATAATATCACCAACAGAAAATTCCTTTTAAGTATTGGGAAGCTTATCCTTATGCTCAAGCTCACAGTGCTATTTCTTTTGGAAGATTGAATTTTATGACTAACAACAAGTTATGTCAGTTTTCCTTGAAGTGACAAATTTATTTTTTGAGAAAATGTTGGCCAAGCAGCCAACTCAGAATAACTGTAGTTATAGGTCAGTCCATTTGAGTAAAACGTTGTTCTGTGAAAAATAGCTCAGTCAGATCATAATTTAAACAGTCTCACAGTGCTTTTCCTCAGCATATTGTATTTTGAAATGCAGCAAATGTGTTTTATGTGTACTTCACCTTTTATTGCACATGTTAAAAAGTGTGCATTCAAGGATTGGGGTCTAATAAAATAATTTTTACTGCTTTAACTGAAACTGGCTTTAAAAAAATGCTGGTTTATAGCTGTAACACAGTGACTACTGGTACATTTAGTGCTGTTGCCTTGATTCTTTCTGAGACATAAGCAGTTTTGCCTGCCATTATTTTGCAGCATCAGTGCAAATGTCAACACAGTGAAAAAAGCAAACAGTGTCTTTTATTATGAAATAGCTTTGACCTGAATGATCCTTTGAAAAAGTTTTGGGGATCCTGAGGGAATCTGCAGCCTACATTTTGAGAACCAATATTGTAACACTAAAATTGAGAAGCTCCAGTAACAACATTGTATTTAAAATAAGCTAGGCAGTTCTATCTGCCTCTTTATCAAGTAATGCCTGGTATGGGAGGGGGAAAAATAACTGTTCTTTAAAATACCTCAAATGTGTTTATTTAGTAGTCTTATAGCACTTTTAATACCAGTCACATTTAAACTGTTGTCAAGTCTTTAAAATTTTGTTATTGGGGCACCTGGGTGGCTTCAGTTGGTTAAACATCTGACTTCGGCTCATGTCGTGATCTCAGAGACATGGGATTGAGCCCAGCATCAGGCTTTGCATGCAGCAGGGAGTCTGTTTCTCCCTCTTCCTCTGCCACCACACCCGTGGGCCCCCTCCCCCCCCAACTTGTGTGCTCACTTGCATGTGTATTCTCTCTCAAGATCTTTAAAAATATATTACTTATTTTTATTTATTACTATTTTTGAATAATTTTTTCCGTATTTGTATTTTGAGACTTAAATTATTTCATAATCTGAGTATGAAAACATTAACTATGGTAAATAGTTTTAATATACTTTAAAAAAATTACTTCAGGCAGGCATTCCAGACCCTCCAAATATGTCAGAAGAACTAATCCAATTGAAAGCCAAGGAGCGACACTTTTTGGAGCAATTATTAGATGGGAAAAAATTAGAAAATTATAAAATACCAGTACCCATCAATGCTGAACTCAGAAAATATCAGCAGGTAAAGTTTTATACTTACCTTATAGATCATGATTATTCCTTTCAATGTACCTTGAAGAATTTTTAAAATTGATTTAGTAAAATCTTGTGTTTAGTGTCTTTATACCTATTTTTCTTTTGGCTACAGAAATAAAAATTTTATAGGAAAAAATTTTTCATGATTTGTTCACATTTATAATTTTTCTCTTTCTCCCAACCTTTCAGGATGGTGTGAACTGGTTAGCATTTCTTAATAAGTATAAACTTCATGGAATTCTATGTGATGACATGGGTTTAGGAAAAACTTTACAGTCCATCTGCATTCTAGCAGGAGATCATTGTCATAGGTAATTTAAAATGTTATTTTTTGAAAAGAGCTTTCAGATGCTGAGAAATGTAAATAAGCCAATTAATTCATTGTGTTTTATTGTTGAAAAGGGCCCAAGAATATGCAAGATCAAAATTGGCAGAATGTATGCCACTTCCTTCTTTGGTGGTTTGTCCTCCAACATTAACAGGTCACTGGGTGGATGAAGTAGGTAAATTTTGCTCCAAAGAATATCTCAATCCATTACACTATACTGGACCTCCTACTGAAAGAATAAGGTAAGAACTATACAACAAAAAAATGTTTAATCTTTGTTTTAAGAACTTTAGAAGGATAAAATTTATTGAAAATGAATTCTAGTTTTTTGGTTGTCAGAAACTTTAACTTATTTAAGAAAGATTAATATACATTATAAAGGTATAATCAGTGAGACCCATCAAAGTTTAAGGACTTTAGCCATTGTTAACAGTCAATTGGGTTTTCTAAGTATTTGACCTAGGAACCAAAGCCATTCTGTATGCTCTTCTTGGGAGCCTTGTGGTCATAACATATCTTTCTCTAAGAGCTCCCTCATCCCCAAAATGCTTTTGCTCCACAGTGGCTGCTCTGGCTGCCCTGATAACCATAGCATCACTAGAGTTCTATTAGCTTTACCCTTTTCCTCTTAAACTAGTACATCCCTTATGTTCCTAAATACAAATTTTGAAGAGCAGAATTTCATTGATTTCTGTTCATCTTTTAAAGCATGGGGAGTCATAGGTTGCTGATTAGTCTGTAGATTTGCTGCCCTTCTGTATCTGTAATAGTTAACATACAGTAAGCATTTATTAGCCAGACGTTATTCTTAGTAGTTTTACATTTATGTAAAATTGTGTATTTGCACAATCACCATATGAGGTATGGTTATTATTTTTGTTCCCAGTTTGCAGATAAAAGCCTAAGACATGGGGCCTGGGTCCAAGGTCACACAGCTAATTAAATGGGCAGAGTGAGGATTTGAACACAGGCAAGTCAACAGCTTGCACTCTTAAAGAATTTACTGTAGTGTCTGTCAGAATTTCTTCATTTAAAAGTGAAAACTCAAACTAGCTTAAGCAAATAGGAAATTCATTAATTCACTAAATTGAGAATTTTGGGGGTGATTTCTTGCTTCAGGCCCATCTAGGTTGCTTTATTTGCTCTTCATCCCCATACATAGCTTATTTTTTGGTCTCTCCAGTTGTTGGATAAGATGACCATAGACAGGATGCTAGGTAGCTCAGTCAGTTGAGTGTGCAACTCTTGATCTCAGCTCAGGTCTATCTTGAAGTTGGGAGTTCAAGCCCTGCATTGGGCTCCATTGGACATGGAGCCTACTTAAAAAAACAAATCACCATAGACAGTCTTAAACTAACCACATTCTCTTAGCTTGGCAACTATAGTAAACAGAGATCTTCTCTCTTCTATCATGGTTATATCAATACTGGAAATGATTTGGATCATCCTCCCAAACCAGTCCTTATGGTCAGGAGATAAAATATTGTGATGAATGACTCAGCCTGGTTCAGTGTTCCATCTCTTTGGTGATTATGGGGACATGTGGCTCCCTCTTCCCCAGCACAGCATGGAGTTTGGAAGGAATAATGCCTTTAAAGAAGAGGTGTTAGCAGATAAAGTGTCCATCACAGTTTGAATCAGGTACCCACCTCTTTTCTAGTCAGACTGAGTTAGGCTAACAAGGCCAAGTCAAAAGAATAGTCTTCAGGTAGCAGGCTCATGGATATAGAGCAGGCAAAAAGGAAAGTTGAATTTAGCAGGCACATTGAAAACACCTTGTCAGATGGTAGCTGTAATATCCCCTTTATTTATTTATTATTTTTTTTATCCCCTTTAAAGTTACATTATAGACTTCACAGATTGCTTGCTTCCTAATCTTACTTATTTTTAAATATAGGTTACAGCATCAAGTAAAAAGGCACAATCTGATAGTGGCTTCATATGATGTTGTGAGAAATGACATAGATTTCTTTAGGTAAGAATTAAAAAATTTTTTTTTCTTTAGAAAAATTTAGTATCAAAATTTGAAGAGAGTTAATATCTTCCTGTCTGAAAGACTCTTCATATGGTTCTTGCCATATTACTAAAAGATGGTAATTTTTTTTTTTTTTGCTTATTCTCCCTTAGAAATATTAAATTTAACTACTGTATTCTTGATGAAGGCCATGTCATCAAAAATGGAAAAACAAAATTGTCTAAAGCCGTAAAACAACTCACTGCTAATTATAGGATTATTCTTTCTGGAACACCAATCCAGGTAATTATTGACTGTTCTCTCTATATAGATTTGCCATGTGGAAAGAAGACTTGACATTTGGCAGGGAATTAAGAAGTGTTTTTCTTTTTTTAGTTTATAAGAATGTTAATTTCCAGTTATTGTGTTTTATAGTGGTTCATTTGGTTTGTAATAGTATCTGAGCAAAACAGGTTTTAAAAGCAATGTGAAGGGGTGCCTGGATGGCACAGTAGATTAAGTGTCTGATTCTTGGTTTTAGTTCTGAGTCATGTTCTCAGGGTCATGAGATCAAGTCCCCACTCAGTGTGGAGTCTGCTTGGAACTCTCTCCTTCTGCCCCTTCCCACCATCCTTTCTCTCCCTCTCCCCCTCCTTCTCTCTCTCTCTCTAAAGTAAATAAATCTGGGGCACCTGGGTGGCTCAATGGTTGAGGTTTGCCTTTGGCTCTGGTCGTATCCCAGGGTCCTGGGATCAAGTTCAACATCAGGCTTCCCGCAGAGAGCCTGCTTCTCCCTCTGTGTATGTTTCTGCCCCTCTCTGTTTCTTTCATGAATAAATAAATAAAATCTTAAAAAAAAAATAAAAACATTGGAAAGCTAGAGCTGATTCAGAGGGGAATCCTCATTTGGTAGGGGTGTGAATACCTGGGGTTAGAGGGGAATTGGAAGAGATTTAAGAAACTTGTGATGGAAAAGGAAGGAGATGGGTAAATTCATAGAAATCTTTTGGGATTCCTGGTGGCTTGGTGGTTGAGTGTCTGCCTTTGGCTCTGGGCATGATCCTGGGACCCAGGATCAAGTCCCACATCAGGCTCCCTGTGGGGAACCTACTTTTCCTCTGCCCTTCTCTCTGTGTCTCATGAATAAATAAATAAATCTTAAAAAAAAAGAAAAAGAGAGAAATCTTCTGATACTTTTGAGAGATTCTATAATGTTCCAGAGGAATGGTTGCCAATGTTCACACTTAGCTTCCATAGCCAACTCCAATGGGAAGATACCCTTCATCATTCTCCAAAGAGTGGAAGGGTGAATACCAGGTGACCTCTGAGATTCCTTCTGACTCTTAAAAAAATGGACAGTTCTTTGTTTACATCTTTGTTACTTTTCTTTTAAATTTAATTTTGGTGATGGCCTGATCAGTGTGTTAGGATTTTGTTCTTTAGGTGAATGCTTATTGTTCACAATATTACTTTCACAACATGTTTGGTTTTTGGTTTGCTTAAAGGCCACCTTTCTTTCTCCCTTCCCCACCTGAACATTTTAGCCCTGAATCTGTAAGGGGTTTTGCACTGAAGACCAATGGTAGTCCAGAGTTAGGAGGCAGAGCCTATGTCAGTTTAGAAGGGTGTCCATATGGGAGGGCAGCCCACCATGATGAACCAGAGTCTGAGGGAGATGAGGAGGGCTTCTGAAAAGGAATAAGGGGGTGGGGATGGTACCTTAGGATCCACACATTTTGGCAATGCATCCAAAATGAAAAAGTGCTGATTTCTTTCTTTTCTTATTTTTTCTTACGTTTTAAAAAATGAAACTTCAGTAATAGAATTGGAAAAGAACCTGTGTTTATTTGTCATGACCCTTGAATACTGGATAGACTTGACCTATAATGAAACTCTTCTAGGTTTTCCTTAAGAAATACTGATGTTGGCCAAGATCTTTAAATCTTGCTGTTAATTTTAGTATCAGAGATAAAAGAATCAGAAACATCCATCTTTCTCCTTTCTTTACTACTTGATAGATGCCATCAGTAGGATTTAAACACTATGGGCCAAGGCTTATTCTGGTGGAGGAGACTTGAAATTCTACCCAATGAGATAGAATATTTTCTCCAAGAATACAGATGTGAATTTTACACATTAAAATCTGACTATATGTAAAAATGTGGTTGATTACCCCCTCGTGTATGTCATCAAAATGAGCTTTCATTAATACTCCATTTTTCAAGTGTAAGGAAATAATTCCAGTACAAAAGATAACTGATGTTCCTTTCTTATACATAGAACAACGTTTTGGAGCTGTGGTCATTATTTGATTTCCTCATGCCAGGATTTTTGGGGACTGAACGCCAGTTTGCTGCTCGATATGGTAAACCTATATTAGCAAGTAGGGATGCTCGAAGCTCTAGTCGAGAACAAGAAGCAGGTATGAAAAAGATGTAATTCAATACTGTGCAAGTGACTCTAACTTATTCCTAACTTTTTTGAAGTCATTTTCTCTTACTGTTAATAGGTGTTCTTGCAATGGATGCACTGCACCGCCAAGTCCTGCCATTTCTTTTGAGAAGAATGAAAGAAGATGTTTTGCAGGATCTTCCACCCAAAATTATTCAAGACTACTACTGTACTCTTAGTCCTCTGCAGGTTAGAAATCTGGTGATTGTGGTTGTTGGTGGTATGTTTATTAGGAGAATGCTTTGAAAAAGTCACACAAGTATTGAATAAAGGGGATTAGACTTTGCTTTATCCCTCCAACCTAGTTTCTACTTTCATAGAGTTTAGGAATATTCTGTTTTAAATAGGTAGAGATAGGATCTGAATGAATCTTTTTGGACATGTAGATACACATTTGAATATGTGCATCTTGCATATGGCATTAAAACAAAAGCCAGTATCATAGTTGCTTTCTTATATGTTGAATTAATCAGAAATTTTGCAAGATTAAATGATAAAGAAATGAGCCAATGTTTATAAGGCCCAAAATCTGCCTGTAATGTCATATCTTCACAACAGCATTATAGGTATTGTCAGTCTCCTCTTTTGCAAATAAGGAAGGGGAAGCTCAGAAAAGTTAAGTAACTTACTCAAGATTATATAGCTAATATATATCAGGGCTGAGTTTCAAACCTGGGAAGTGGGACCTCATCCCTTTAAAAGTACTATTGCATTACCAGTAAATTTTTGAAATAAGATGGCTTTTGCACAGTTCTGATTTTGTACAGAGACCATTATCAAGGGAATTTATTTTAGTTTTTTTTTTAAAGGAATTTATTATATGCCTTTCCTTGTGTAGTATTTTGTAAGGGGAAACTATCCCTTGTCTTAGGAAGACATGCCTATAATTAGAATTTTATTTTAACTTTGTTTTAGGTTAGTTTGCATCCATCCATTTCAGCATTAAGAGTTGCTTTAGCATGGTAAAATGAAGAAAAGATATATAGACACACTCAGAAACAGTCTTTCGTCTCCTATCTGTACAACTTAAGTTTAGAGCTTAACAGGACACTAATCTAGATGCTGAGATTTCTGTGATCATTTATGTTATCTACTTCAGCTGTCTGGGCCTCCAATCCTCATTTGTAAAAATTGGATTAGTATTTCTTGAAAGGAATATTTTAGGAGCAATGAGATAAAGACTTTTTGAAGTAAGTACAATAAAGAAAAGCTGCCATATGAAAAAAATCCATAGTAGGGGCGCCTGGCTGGCTTATTCAGTAGAGCATACAGCTCTTGATCTCAGAGTTGTGAGTTTGAACCCCACATTGGTTACAAAGATCACTCAAAAAATTGTTAAAAAAAAAAAATCCATAGTATGCAGTTGGTATAAAACACATTTAAGTAGCCTGGAGGAGAGGAGCTGGG
The DNA here is from genome assembly GCF_048418805.1 of Vulpes vulpes. NCBI lineage: Eukaryota > Metazoa > Chordata > Mammalia > Carnivora > Canidae > Vulpes > Vulpes vulpes. The sequence continues at coordinate 83,892,657 of NC_132794.1, forward strand.
AAGGAAGTGACATTTGGCTTTATTTAGCATTCACATGTTTTTATACTTTACTGTTCTTTGAGCACTCTTGATTTTCTTCCCTTTCACATTGTTTTAGCATGTATAACACAGGAACCCAGACTCCAAGGTAATGCTTCAACATTCATGAGTTCTCTTTTTAGGTAGTAGTAGTCTTTTACTTCTTTTTACTTTTTTTCTTTTTAAGTTTTACTTATTTAAGCAATCTCTACACGTGATTTGGGGGCTTGAACTCATAATCCTGAGATCAAGAGTCACATTCTCAACCGACTGAGCTAACCAGGTGTCCCAGCAGTGATATTCTTTAAAAACTTGGTCTTTTGGAATATACTTATAGAGTACCACATAATTTCACTTAGAGAAGATTTTCTTACTTGTAAGGGTTCAGGTTCTCTTTTATTGGTAATACATTTATCTTCCTCAACAAAAATGGAGTCTAGGACTATTTGACTATTTTTTAATATTTTAGCAGCCAAGCGTAATGTGTTAAGCATAGATATCATGCTTTGTTTAATGAGGGCTGGGTTGGGCAGCCCGGGTGGCTCAGCCATTTAGCACCGCCTTCAGCCCAGGGACTGATCCTGCAGAGACCCGGGATCGAGTCCCACATCGGGTTTCCTGCATGAAGCCTGCTTCTCCCTCTACATGTGTCTCTGCCTCTCTCTCTGTGTCTCTCATGAATAAATAAATAAAATCTTTTTTAAAAAAATGAGGGCTGGGTTTAAATGACTGCTTTTATTGGCATTTGCTAGCTATGTTTTGAACCATTGAAAATAAATTTACTTGACTGCTTTTGTGGCGGCAATTTTACAGGTTCAGCTCTATGAGGATTTTGCTAAGTCTCGTGCCAAGTGTGATGTTGATGAAACAGTTTCTTCAGCTGCACTTTCTGAAGAAACTGAAAAACCAAAGCTTAAAGCTACAGGCCATGTATTCCAGGTATACCTTTTAGTCTCCTTTTTCATTCTTGAATCATATTCAGTGCAGCAATTTTAACGCAGAATACTAAAGCATGGGTTTATTTAAATTTTTCAGTATTGTGTAAACATTCTTGAGAATAAAAAAATACTAATGTATTTTCATATTTATAGTTATTAATAAGCAATTTAATATTAAAATTATACAAAATGCAACATATTTTTGTATATTACACGAAAAGAAGAGTTTGAGAACTTTTGCTTTACATTTAAAAAATGCTGAAATGCCTGCTATAAGGCAGTAATTTTTGTTAGCTCAAGGATTAATTAAAACATTGGAAAAAACAAACTCCTCCCTTGTAGCATTGAACAAGGAGTAAATAAAATACATTTTATGTAAGAGAAAATAAAGCAGAATATAGGGTTATACAGTATAGCAGTTATCATGATTGTGTTTTGTTTTGTTTTTTTTTTTCGATTGTGGTTTTTAATAGAGGGATCAGGGATGGCCTCACTGAAAAGGTGATAAAGCAGAGATCTGGAGGATTGAAGCATGCAGATATGTGGGGGGAAACAATTCCAGGCAGAGGATACCAAAAGTACAGATGTCATGAGACAGATGATGCCTGATGTGCTCAAGGGAATAGCAAGTGAAAAAAGAGAAAGTGTTAACTCAGTCTTTCTGTCCCTTTTGAAATATTCCACTATAGAAAACCTCCTCAAACCCTCTTGCCACCAATAACTGAATACCGCTAACATTTTTAAAGATAGAAGGGGGGGCGGGGGAAATGGTTGTGAAGGCTAATACCTCTCCCATAGTTGCTATCTTAGTGTCCAGCAGTCTCTTGAGTTTTGTCAGTGGAACTTGATTTCTAATACAAATCTCAAGACCCGGGCTCCTGGGTGGCTCAGCAGTTGGGCGTCTGCCTTTGGCCCGGAGCATGATCCTGGAATCCCGGGATCAAGTCCCGCATTGGGCTCCCTGCACGGAGCCTGCTTCTCCCTCTGTGTCTCTGCCTCTCTCTCTCTCTCTCTCTCTCTCTCTCTTTCTCTCTCTGTCTGTGTGTCATGAATAAATAAGTGGCATCTTTAAAAAAGAAAAGAAACAAATCTCAAGACCCAAATCATAAGCCAAGTAAAAGGCAAGAAAGAATGTAACAGAGAAAAGAAAGAATGGACCTGGAGGGTTCTGATTCTTAAACACAACTACTTGAAATAACCACTTTGTTCCACCTTCTCCTCTCCCTGACTTGCTGAATTAGAATACTGTGTAGGGCAGAGACTTACACATTTATAAGGTCCTCAAGAAATTTTATACTCATTGAAGTTTGAGAAACCCTTTGGAAATCTTTAGGAAATGTTGCCTATTCTAGAAGTAATTGTAAGCATTTTCAGGCACTTTGGGAAAGAGGTCTTTCTGCCCTGAGAAGCTCATTGTCTAGTGAGGGAGACAGACATAAACTGTATAATTTATACAAGCTTATAAGTGTTCTCATATACTGCACAAGGAGCACAGATGAAGGCATCATAGATGAGATGTTTGAACTGGTCCTTGAAGAATGAGTGGGAGTAGCAAGAATAGGAAAAAGGGCATTTTATGGATGGAATAGAATAGGAAAAGATACGGAGACACAGACATTTGTGGCACGTATGGACTTGTATAAACTTTTTCCCTCTTAAAGGCATTACAGTACTTACGTAAGCTGTGCAACCATCCAGCATTAGTCTTAACACCTCAACATCCAGAATTCAAGAGTACTACTGAAAAACTAGCAGTTCAGAATTCTTCTCTTCACGATATTCAACATGCCCCTAAACTCTCAGCTTTGAAACAGGTAAGTAGGTATCATGAGGTTAGTAGATGTGTGTTACACATTCTTGATCTGTAACACTGAGTAAATTTGCTTTTCCAAAAGATTACTGATGTGTTTACCATATCTTTTATTTTTTAATGTAGTTTGTCCCATTTGTGGTATAGCTTTTTTAAAAACTGTGGTAAATATATGTAGTATAAGGTATGCCATTTTAACCATGTTTAAGTGTACAATTCTGTGGCATTAATTACATTCACAGTGTTGTGCAGCTGTCACCACTATTTCCAAAAGTTTTCCATCATTCAAACAGCAACTGTACATATGAAGCAATAACAGCTTCATGTAAGTGGTATCATATAATATTTATGCTTTTGTGACTGGCTTATTTCACTTGGTTTTCAAGGTTCATTTGTGTTTGTAGCACGTATCAGTACTTCATTTTTGTGGCTGAATACTATTATTTTTATGTATATACCTCATTTTGTTTATCTAGTCCTGTGTTGGTGGACACTTGCGTTGTTTCCACCTTTTGGCTTTTGTGAATAATACTGCAATGAATGTGAGCTAATAAGTATCTGTTTAAACAGCCCCTCTTCTCAGTTCTTTTGGATGTAGATGTAGGAGTGGAATTGCTAGATCATTTAGCAGTTCTATGTTTAACTTTTTCAGGGACTGCCAAACTGTTTTCCATGGTGGCTGCGCCATTTACATTACCATCAGCAGTATGCCATGGTTTTAATTTCTTCACATCCTAGCCAACACTTTACTTTTATTTTTTTTTATTGTGGCTATCCCAGCAGGTGTGAATTGCTATCTCATGGTTGAAAATGCCTTCTAAGTCTTTGGACCATTTTTAAATTGTATAGTCTGTCTTTGGTTGAGTTTTAAGAGTTCTTTTATATTCTAGATATTATTAAGCCCTTCTTAGATACATGATTTTGCAAATATTTTCTTCCATTCTGTAGATTGTCCTTTTACTTTATTTAATAACGTCTTCCATGGTTTCTGATAAGAAATCCAATATTGATCTTCTTGAGGATCCTTTTTACATGACAGATTCACTTTTCTCTTGCTCTCTCAGGATTCTCTTTCAATGGTTTGATTGTAATGTGTGTCAGTGTGGATCTCTGAGTTTTATTAGGAGCTGCCCACTCTGCCATTTTGCTCCTGTCACACTCTTGGTATATAGCTTCAAAAACAGAATATTTGAAAATTCTAAGATTTCAAAAGGTTGAACTTCTTAAAAGAACCAGTTTCAAGCACCAAAATGTTAATGCTAATAATATTTAGTTCTAACCTTAAAAATTAAGAGCTTATTGTAAAATCTGGATTTTAGTAATTGTTTTTGCTTTCTGTAATTATTCTGGACTAAATTTCATTGAGAAAATGAATGAAGATTTTAGATTTCACATGGGTTAACATAGAAAATGTTTTGTAATGGCATATATGACATCCAAGCATGTATCCTTATATCACTAAATGTGAAAGAATGAGTTTTTACCATAAAATGGAAGAATGACTTTTGCCTTTATTTATATATGGAATAGTTTTCTTATTTGACCAAACTAATTTTATATATAAAATGTTCACAATTTTCTTAACATAGCTGATACATTTTCTAAAAAAGATTTTATTATTTGAGAGAGAGAGAGAGAAAGAGAGACCATGAGCAGGGAGGAGGGGCAGAGGGAGAAGGAGAAGCACAAGGCAGATGCTTAACCAACTGAGCCACCCAGGCACCCAACATAGCTGATATATTAGATAAAGCTGTAAGATATACTTAGTCAAACAGTCAGCTAATTAGATTTCCAAAAAATGTTGAATTACATTCCCACTTTAATTATAGGCTTTAAATTATTTTTAGTTTATCATTTTGCACATTTTTTTTTTCTGTGCAGTTATTAAACTGATCTCTCATTTTGTAGTGCTTCTGGTCATTCTAAAGTGTCTGGAATTAAGATGCTTAGGAACTCTGCACCTTCTGGTCATTCTAAAGTGTTTGGAATTTAGATGCTTAGGAACTCCGCAAACCCAAATGGTTTGGAGGGATTATGGAGGGCTTTTCTAGAACCTGTCTTTTCCATTTTCTCAGTTCTTTTCAGCCATTCAGAACAGAGGTTCTATCTTAGGAGAGAACTAGGTTGCTTTCATCTAAAATATGTTTATTCTCTGGATTAGGGGAAAAGTCTTATTTGCTTTTTAAAAATCTGACACTAGATATGTAGGAACACATTTATCACCGAGTAATAGTGCCAGAACTATCTAATATTGCCAGAATTTTAAAATTTCAGGATACTGGACTGATGAACTAAAACAGGTGAAATTTAATGGAGATAAGCAAAGTCAGTTTTTAAAAACTTAACAGATTCTGTCAGGCTTGGCAAATATTTTATACACTGTAAAGTTGAGTTTGATTTGATGGCAGGTTTTCTGTAAACTTGTATGAATTAGTTACCAGTAAATAAAACTCCTAAAATCTTGGGTGGGATTAATAATAGTGTAATGACCAAAATGAGGGCATCAAAGTTTCATTGTCTTTTATAACTGTCACACCAAATTTTGAGTATCATTTATAGTTCTGAGCACTCTAAGTGGAAGATGAAGATCAAAAGAATCTGGAAACCATTTTATATGAAAAATAGCTTGCAAAACCTGGGGTAATTTATCCTATGCTGAAGTTAGGGCAAGATTAAATTAAATTGCTCTCTAGGGAAGGCAACTGGCCTCTCAGACACCCATATCAGGTGGCCTTGGTAACCACTTTCTAGAGTCTAGTAATCAACTTTTCAAGGCTGCAAACTAAATTTTGTCAGAATACTTGGAGTTCATCTCTCCAGTCTCTCAGGGCAAACTCAGGTTATAAGAGATTACTGGAAAAACCAGAATGTCAGTTCTGCTGCTAGACAACAATATTTATGTCAATGATATGTCCATACATCCAGTAGGATAGCTACACTAAAAGAATATATTAGGAAGATTGTATGTTAAGTGTGGACTTGGAGAAGTCGTAGGTGGACATTCTGAATATGACTGGTTATCTGTATGGTTTGATATTGCTGCCTAAGTGATTATGATAATTGAATGTGCCTGACACAGACATTCTGATAAGTTCTCTCTCTCTCTAGAATTCTTTTATAGAAGCCATGTAGAATGTCCCACTGATAACACGTTCTTTATACTGGTACTACCTAGTTATACTCTCCTAAAACACACCAGGTTTTTCAAAGAAAGATAGTAATCTTGATTGCAGATTTAGGGGCAGGGGATAGAGATAATTACATTTATCAGATTTTTAAATTCCACTTAGAGGTGTTCCTTGGTAGTATACCATATATGTACTCTATATCAAGGAGTGGGGGAAAGCTTAGGCCAACCTAATTAAAATTTACAGTTTAAGGGCTACTAAGGTAGAAGAGAAAGAACATTTATTCTTCCCCTAGCATCAAATTATGACAACACATGTGAAATGTTGCCTATCAGGTAGGGCCATTAGAGACTCAATGCCAAAAGTTTTTATTGGGTCTGGTAATAGAGACTCCCTCTGTGTAGTATATACCAAAATTCTAGACTCTCCGAAAGAAAGCCAGTGTCAGCATAATCCTATTGTTTGTATAACAGTTTGAGCAGAGTAGGCCACCCTTATCAGGTAAGAAACAATGGAAAGACTCAAACCCAAGTTTCAAGACTTCTTTCAGCCAGGACCTTGCAAGCTGGACTTTCTAAAAAAAGCATTTCAAGTCTGCTATGTTAACTTATTTTACACAGTACTCTGAGAGTTTTACATTTGATTTTTGGAGTTTGCCTAGATGGCCTTTTGGTTATCTTGCCCATCTGAGCTTTTGGTTTCCTTTTTCTTTTCTTTTCTTTCTTTCTTTTCTTTCTTTCTTTCTTTCTTTCTTTTTTTTTTTTTTTTTTTTTTAAGATTTTATTTATTTATTCATGAGAGAGACAGAGAGATAGGTAGAGGGAGAAGCAGGCTTCCTGCAGGGAGCTTGATGCGGTACTTGATCCCAGGACACCAGGATCACAACCTGAGCCAAAGACAGACACTCAACCACTCAACCACTGAGCCAATACTGGGTACTTTCGTTTCCTAAGCAGATAAAAACATGATTCTCTTGGATTTTATTCAATTGTTTATTTATTGTACCTGCTGTGTGCTAGGCACTAAACCATAATGTAGCAGGAAATACAAAAGATCTATAGTAGCATGGTTCTTGCTGTTAAAGTTCTTGGTTGATAGCTATAATAGTAAGCTCAAGAATCCAGAGATCTTACTAGATGCTTTTGGTTCTCTTCTTTTTTGTAATTTTGATGCCTGCCAGATTTAGCTACTTCGTTATGTTCTCTTCACACTGTTCTTTCTGATCTTTTCTTTTTTAATTAGGTAGGCTCCACACTCAACATGGGGCTTGAACTCACAACCTTGAGATCGAGAGTCGCATGCTCTACTGACTGAGTCAGCCAGGTGCCCCCACTCTGTTTTTTATAACTTTTTATGAACAATTTTGCCTGGAGATCTTCACTTTAAGTAAACATTTATTGAGACTCTAGTGACCCTCAGGTAACTCAGGAAAGGAAAGGGGAGATGGGCTGGTTAGGGAACCTCCTGAAGTGGTGATCAGGAAATTCTAAGCCTGAGCACCTCAAAAACTGGTTCCAGAAGCTGCAAGATGACAGATTACAGCCCAGAGTAGCAATCTGCTTTCCAGGTAACAGATAAACATAACCGTTTCTTACTACAAAAAGTAGTTGTCACAGTGAGATTGGTTGCCTACTCTATTGAACACCTGTGTAACAATTGATTCTTTTTTCAAGTTGCTTTTGGACTGTGGTTTGGGAAATGGCAGCACTTCAGAGAGTGGCACAGAGTCTGTTGTGGCCCAGCACAGGATACTGATCTTCTGTCAGCTTAAAAGCATGCTTGATATAGTGGAACATGATCTTCTCAAACCTCACTTACCCTCTGTCACTTATCTGAGATTAGATGGCAGCATACCTCCTGGTCAGAGGCATTCCATTGTTTCACGGTAAGTGGCTTCGAAAACTCTTAGACAGCAAGTTATACTTAGTTATTAGTTACATAGAAGTTTACCTCATGACTAAATGTCTCCACATGTGTTTTGTTATCTCATAATTCAACCCAACTAAACCCTTTTTATTATTATTTTTTAATTTTTTTTAAGATTTTATTTATTCATGAGAGACGCAGGGAGAGGGAGAAGCAGACTCCCAGCTGGGAGCCTGATGCGGGATTCAATCCTAGGACCCCAGGATCACGACCTGAGCCAAAGGCAGACGCCCAACCACTGAGGCACCCAGGTTCCCCCAAACCCTTTTAAAATACAAGAATAGAATAGTTTTAGTTTAAAAAAAGAAAAAAACGTGACAGTAGTAGGAAAGCACTCTGAAGGGCATGGAAGAAATTTAAGGCATCAATAAAAAATAGAGACAATGACTTTCCCACTGACCTTTTTTGGGGAGTTAGAGTAGGAAGAAGCAAACAAGAGGCTTAGCTAAGATCTCTAACATCCCTGTGTCTCTGCTGAGAACAAGTGGGAAGTTGGCATAGGTAGGAAGCAGAATTGGTAAGTGCAGTGTTTAAAACCTGTAGTCTGCCTTCTCTGCTTTAGAAACCTCAGAGGTTGGGTTTTTAAATTCAAGCTCCTAGGTTTTGTCCCAGACCTGCCTACTTTAAAAGATTATTGGGCACAGTAGTATTAGAGACCCACTAAGGAATTTTGGAGGCAGACAGACCTAGGTTTGACTCCTGACTCTAGACATGTCCAGTTGAGCCTATTTATTGAAAATTATAGTATCTACAAGGACAAGAATATCTTTATAGAGCTATTATAACAACATAATACACATAAAGCACTAAGTCCATCATTTGATTCATAGTAAGAATGGAATAAATAGTAGCTTGGTAATGTTACTTTTTCTTTTTCCTAGAAGCTATCTCTCAAAACCTTTATCAGTATCTTCTGGGATTAGCACAATACTAGCAACTACTTCATCCTCTAATTTTCCTGACTCATGGATCCTTTCCCCCAACTCTTCTATCTCCATATGTTAAAGGTTCATAGTTGAGTTTTATCTTCATTAGTGTTTAATTACATTTTTACTAGTTGGTCTTTATCTGGCCTCCTAAAAATATAACCTAGTTGACTTAGTTTTTTTTGTGAAATTTCTGAAATGTTCTAAAAAACATTCTACTACTGAAGATGTGTTTTTCATCTCAAGTGGTCACAGAAATGTCCACATCTTTTTTTTTATTTTTTTAAAGTAAACTCTAGGGACACCTGAGTGGCTCAGTGGTTTAGCGCCTGCCTTCGGCCTGAGGCATGGTCCTGGAGTCCCAGGATCCGAGTCCCACATCAGGCTCCCTGCATGGAGCCTGCTTCTCCCTCTGCCTGTGTCTCTGCCCCTCTCTGTGTGTGTCTCTCATGAATAAATAAATAAAATTAAAAAGTAAAATAAAAATAATCTCTATGCCCAATGTGGGGCTTGAAATTATAACCCCGAGATGGGGGTCATATGCTCTACTCACTGAGCCAGTCCAGCACCCCCATATCATAGTTTTGTTTAAGATTTATTTATTTGCAAGAGTGAGTGAGCATGCAAGTGGGAGGAAGGACAAAGGGAGAGGGAGACAGAGAAACTCAAGCAGATGTGGGGCTCCATCATGACCCTGAGGTTATGACCTAAGCCAAAACCAAGAGTTGGATGCTTAACCAACTGAGCCACCTGGGCACCTCCCCCCATATCATAGATTTTTAAAGCAGTGTCTTCATTTAGGCTCTTTAATTTTTTTTTAAGAGTCCAGTTTATTACAGAAACCTTAAGATATGCTAATTTTATTTTTTAATATCTATACTTTTAGGTTTAACAATGATCCATCCATAGATGTTCTTTTACTTACAACTCATGTTGGCGGCCTGGGGCTTAACTTAACAGGCGCTGACACAGTAGTATTTGTGGAGCATGACTGGAATCCTATGCGTGATCTACAGGCCATGGACCGAGCCCACCGCATTGGGCAGGTAAAAAAATCATCACTCACAGGGTGTTAACCTGCACTGTGGGAAAAATACCCAAAAGAGCCAGGAAGCCTTGGTTTTAGCTCCTTCTCTGATACTAAGTGTTGTGACCTTAGCAAGTTACCCAGTATGTTGCACCACATCCTCAGGTGTTAAGTAAGGTAATTAGACTAAGGAAACCCCAGACACTGTCTTAGATAGTGTTTAAGTACTTAGTTCAAGTATGCAAGCCCCCTGATTTGATGAACTTCAAAAGCTTATCAGTTTATTTGTGCTACAATTGCTTACCTTCTTTTTGTCATTCAGAAACGTGTGGTTAACGTGTACCGGTTAATAACCAGAGGAACATTGGAAGAGAAAATAATGGGTTTGCAGAAATTCAAGATGAACATAGCAAATACTGTTATTAGCCAAGAGAATTCTAGTTTGCAGAGTATGGGGACAGATCAACTTCTTGACCTGTTTACTCTTGATAAGGTAAAGAACTTAAACAATTTGCTATATCTTTTACTGTGTTCACAGACTTCCCAGGACTGCTTGGTGAAAGTATTAAAGTGAGCAGCAAAAGGCATTCACTTTAGTATTAAATAGGCAACCCTTTGAGAGAATTTTTGATGTCCAGATAAAACTCTTAAGTTTTGACTTTCTGATTGCTGTCTTTAGTGTCTTGCCTCAGGTTTCTTAGCCCTTTCCTGCTAAAAGACAGCTATTACTGGAGTCAGCTAGACTTGGGTCTGTGTTTCTTGCCTTGTTACCTATTAACTGGTGACCTTTGGCAAATTAATTTCTCTGCTCAGAGACTTCTGTGCCCTTGGGAGGATAAAAAGGATGGTATTACATGGTTGCGAAGATAAAAATGGAATAATATCTGTAAGCACTTAGAAAGGTTACCTAGTATAAATCCTCAATAAATACTAGCTGTTATTATTATTGTGGATGATGGAACTAATATATTAGGTAACAGTCCATAATCAAAGGATGCAACAGCCAGAAATATTGGTCTAATAATGTAAAACCAATAGTGTTGGATTTAAAGTCCTGCATAGGTTCTTGGAAAATGCACTGTGCACTCAGTATAAATTATAGTGAGAAATGGCCTAATATAATAAACTAGCTCTAATAATAGAATTGTAATGTCCAAATATGAGAGAAAGTAGTTCCATTGTACTCTTTGTGTGTTCAGCCCACATTTAGAATATTAGGTCTGGTGTGCTGAGTGCTGCATTTTAAACAGTAATTAATTAGTTCATCCCCATGAGATGGCCAGATGGAGGAAGGTTCTTCGGTCATGTCATATAAGTAAGGTTGAACAGGATAACATATAATCTAGAAGAAGACTCAACAAAACCTGGATTGCAAAACAAACAAACAAACAAAAAAAACAAAAAAAAAAAAACAAAACCTGGATTGCTATTTTCAAATAACTTTTGATCTGTTCAGAATATTCTTATGGGTGATTTTTAGCAAACAGAACTGTGCTCGGGGGATATTACAAGGAAGCAAAAGCAATTGCCAGAATTGCCATAAAGGATCTTATTGTGACAGTTGGAAAAATTTGAATATGGACTTATACAGCAGTATTAAGTTTCCTTAATTTGATAATTATACTTTGATTATGTAAGAACATCCTTGTTCTTAAGAATACAGGCTGACTCCTATATAGGGATAAAAAGCCATAATATATACAACTTACTTTCAAATGTTTGGGAGAAGACATATATATTTATATGTATATGACAAATACATACATCTACAACTAACAATGAGTTCTTTGTAATGTTCTTATAATTCTTTCTGAAGAAAAAGCTTAAACTGATAAAATTGTTAGGACTGTGGGAAAATAGAATTAGGTTAACTTATGAGATCACAAACTTGCTCATCATTTAAAGTGTCAAACTCTGTTGAATGAGTGCAATGTTAGAAACAAGTATGAATTTTAAAGTAGAATATTATTTCCGAAGTTCATAATCTTTCATTTTATCTTTCTGCCAATTTTTCTGAAGGATGGCAAAGCAGAAAAAGCTGACACTTCTACTTCCGGAAAAGCAAGTATGAAATCAATTCTTGAAAACCTGAGTGATCTTTGGGATCAAGAGCAGTATGATTCAGAGTACAGCCTGGAAAATTTTATGCATTCTCTCAAGTAACTATCAAATATTGGAAATGCAGTTGCTGCTAGTTCAGTTACATTTCTGCTGATATTCAGCAAATTTCAAAGTTTATGGTGAACTTTTAGCTCAATGTGTAAATAGATCTGAAGAATATTCAGCATAACGCTGGTTCTTGTTTCACTGGGGGGAACAAGTTATTCTCAAATATTTGCACTGTATTAAATTTAAATGTTAATGTGAAATGGTTTAAATTTTACATGCTGAATAGCTGCAGAGCAGAGGAACCAAACCAGGTTTACATGTGCTACCATGAGGTGTTCTTACTGGGAACGAGCCTCCTATCTTTATGTAGTCACTTTGTACAGGATAATATCCATGAGTACTTTAGTGTTCATGTACATTTTTTCTTTTAAATAGAAATTGTTTTTATAAATGATTAAAAATAGGGCTTTTTTTTTGTATAAAAGCCTTAATGAGCCATAATTTTAAAAAATAATGACTATGATATTGGTCACTCTTGGAACATGAAAATCTTAGACAATGAATTGAACCTGACCCTTGGTGGAAACCTTTATATATTTAATGCAGATACATAGTGTTTTTCAAATCTTTAACATCATTTTGTCAACTTTTAAAATATATCAACTATTCTGAATACAGGTAATGGTCTATTTAAGGCTATCATAACATCCTATTAAGAGGGTGTTTTTTTAATTTATCTAATGGCTAGGATATAGCCAGATTCAGAGAACATATGTACTCAATAGGTTTCAATCATATATAAATATAATATATTTTTTGTAACTATGAACATATACAGTTTTCCAGAAGTAGATTTTACACTGTTTAGAATTCCAAAACCTATGGTGAAAAGACTGTTTATCGTAGTAATGCATGACAGAAGCATAAAAGGGAGAAATAATTCCTTTATATACACAAACATACATAAATACACATATCTATATGCACACACATACCTATCCTGCATCCTACAAGGTGCTTGGTATTGGCACTAAAATCATGTAGTTATACTGAGCAGCAATAATAATTGGGCATGAAGCTGATTAGTTAGGAAAGTGAGCTCAATGGTGAGGGTGGGTATATGCATATAGATATGCATGTATGTGTATGTGTATAATTTTATAAATTTCACACATAAATTAATACATGCCTGTGTGCATATATATGTATGGAATATATTTGTATATACATGTACAGGTAATAAACATCCCCAAGGTTTGTGGCTGGCCATACACATAGGCATTGGTTTAAAAACCATCAGACCTCAGTTGTAAAAGAACTTTTTTTGTTTAAAATCATTAAAGTTATACTGTTCTGCAGCATTTAGACATGGACATTTGTCACATTTCATTAGCTTTGACAACCATACTGTAACATTAAACCTAGCATTCCACAGAGAATAAAAAATAAGATTGAAACTGTAAAATATATGCAACTGTGTGTTATTTGTAGGAAATATCACTAGAAAAATCAAAGGACTAAAATTAATTTTTCAGATATAAAAGTTCTAAGAAAGCTCAACACCTTTTTTTCTTACTAAATGGTTATTTCTTCATTGTTTAGGATTTATTTTTTTTTTTAATTTTTATTTATTTATGATAGTCACACACACAGAGAGAGAAAGAGGGAGAGACACAGGCAGAGGGAGAAGCAGGCCCCATGCACTGGGAGCCCAACGTGGGATTCGATCCCGGGTCTCCAGGATCGTGCCCTGGGCCAAAGGCAGGCGCCAAACCACTGCGCCACCCAGGGGGATCCCATGTTTAGGATTTATATTCAGATTATAGAAGACCAAAAGGAATCTCTTATGTAGAACATCCGTTGTAATAGCACTGGGTAGCTAAACCAGTATACATGAGTTAAATTCTTATTTGCCATTTATGTAAGCCAGCTTACATAGCTCATAATAACTGATGTTTTGTAAGAATATGTAGGCAACAATATATAATTAAAGAAATAGGAAAGGGCAGAAGAATTCACACCATAAAACTTAAAGATCCTTTTCCAATTTGAAAGGTCAGAAAGGCTGAAAGATACTTAACTAGTTTAAATTTTAAGAGAGTAAAATATTTCTAGAAGTATACACAGGAAAATGGTTGCCTCTTAGTGGAAAAAGGTTGTAGGTCAGAGGAAGACTTAGTGTGACATAACATTAAAAAAATAACCTTTTGAACTGAATAAAATTAAACCACACATTCCAGCTTTTCAAGTAAAAACAGGTAAGAACAATATTTTTGTTAAGTGACCCATTTAGAGTCACAGTAGTATAGCTTAGGAATAAATGGATACATAGGGAAAATTGAACTTAATATATTAAAGATATTTATAGTTAATTTTGTGAATGTAATAAGGGTATGGTAGTTAACTTTTTTTAAGTGTGCGTGTGGGAAGCAAAACAAGCATAAGAGGCTGTTGGTATTTTAAGCTGAATAATGGATTCATGGATATCCATTGTACTAGTTCTCTTGTTTTATGTTTATTTTTAACTTTTTGAAATTTTCCATAATCAGTCATCAGTAGTAATTCCTATAGGAAAATCTTACATATTTAGCACTATAGAAATATTGTTACAGGTATATATCCATGAACATTTCTCCAAAAATTATTCAAGTCTTTCAAGAAGAGCTTATTAAAATGGTAACAAGGATGAAAGTCTCTAATACTGGGACCAATTGAACCAGTATATTATAGCCTTATTCCTTCTGGGTAGTTATTAAAAGTTTACTTTTGAATAAGCTTATATAACACTTTACGAACCATATAAAATATAAAGTTTTATAAAATACTTTTTTTGGTAAAGATTTATTTATTTATTCATGAGAGGCACAGGGCGGGGGAGAGACAGGCAGAGGGAGAAGCAGGGAGCCTGATGCGGGACTCGATCCCGGGACTCCAAGACCACGCCCTGGGCCAAAGGCAGGTGCTAAATCACTGAGCCACCAAGGGATCCCCCTATAAAATACTTTTAAAAAGTAAAATGTGTAGTTGTTTGAGAATGTGACCACTTAGAGGCAAAAGTGGGGTAATTGTAAGAGTGTAATAGAAATTATAGAAAAACAGCTAGTATTACATTGCATGTCTGTTACAAATATTTAATCCCAGTACAATCTTATACCTCCTGATTATAATAAGATAGTACTCAGTGTGAATCTGTAAAGCAAAAACTTGAGTCTTGACAATTAATAAAAAATGTTTACTGGGATCCCTGGGTGGCTCAGCGGTTTAGCGCCTACCTTTGGCCCAGGGCATGATCCCGGAGTCCCGGGATCGAGTCCCACGTTGGGCTCCCAGCATGGAGTCTGCTTCTCCCTCCTCCTGTGTCTCTGCCTCTCTCTATGTCTATCATAAATAAATAAAGAAAATAAATCTTTAAAAATTAAAAAAAAATGTTTGCTATTCACACAAATTAGTGTTGGTCATCATCTCTAAGATGACAAAAATTGTCTCCTACTTCAAGACAATTCCTGCCAGTCCATGGTAGATTCTCTCAAACCAGTGAAGTTCTGTTAAAGAATGTAGAGGCTGAGATCCTATTACCTGTGTAGGGACAAAAGACTTGGTTTCAGGCTTTAGTAGAAAATGGAGCTATAACTTAATTTTCTTTATAGAGCCTCATAGAACTCATGTATTCAAATGGGACCAGCACAAATTATCCATCAGCCCTCAGAAACACAGTCTGAAAAATCAGAATCCTAGGCTTGTACTACAGGTTAAGTTTAAGGTCTGGATGTAATAAGTATTTACTGTAGGAACCATAAATCAAGAAAATAACAATTCTGGGACCCTAGCAGAAGCAAATACAAAATTGCCATTTAGGAATAGTTTCAGATCAGGGTCCCGTGGGGGAAAGATTCTAAGATTAAGTTTACACAGACAATCTATAGAAGGCAGTGAACTACCAGGAAGAAAAGTCAGGAGATGCAAATAGAATTAGTTCTTAAAGAACTGCAAATAGGGCAGCCAGGGTGGCTCAGCGGTGCAGTGCTGCCTTCAGCCCAGGGCCTGATCCTGGAGACCTGGGATCGAGTCCCGTGTTGGGCTCCTTGCATGGAGCCTGCTTCTCCCTCTGCCTGTGTCTCTGCCTCTCTCTGCCTCTCTCTCTCTCTCTCCCTCTCTCCTCTCTCTCTCTCTCTCTGTCTCTCATGAATAAATAAATCTTAAAAGAACTGCAAATAGAATAATGTCAGTAACTATAAAGTAATATGATTAAAATAATTAAATATAAAAACAAATTTCAAAAAGATCCATAAACGAATACTGGGATTGAAAATTTGATAGTTATTAGTGCAGATTTCACACAACAGGAGATTTTGACCTGGAGGATTGATTTTACAGAATCACCTATAATGGGTTATAGAGATGAATTAATAGAAACTGAAAGAGCAGGCAAAAATCCTGGGGGATGGAATGAAAGCATCTAGTATACACTGAATAGGCCCAGAAGGAAAGGGAGATTTTGGGACAAGAGACAAGACATCCCTCCATCTAGTCCATCAGCAAGCTATTTCTAGCTCTAAGATAAATTCCAAATCTGTTCACTTTTCTTCACTACTACTATAGTTTCCATCAACTTAACTCCCTCGAACTACTATATTCTGACTGGTCTTCCCTGCTTGCCAAATTCTCCAGTAGCTTCCTCTAACACTCACACTGAATGTGAACTCAGTACAGTCTACAGGATTTACAGTTTCTGGCCCCTGCCCCTCTCTGACTTTCTCTAAGTTCACCATATTTACCCCAGCCAAATCAATCTGCCTGTATCTCGACATAAAACCAAATGCTTTTTCATCTTGGTTTGATTCTTGCACAACAGTGGTATAGTGGGAAGACATAGAAAACAAAAAAGGGAGGAAATCTGGAAGAAAAGAAAGGTTAAGAAATCAAGAATTGTCTTTTGGTCATTAAATTAGAGATTTCTATAGCAAAGTAGAGATAATGAGTAGAGGCTAGGTTATAGTAGGTTATAGGTTAGAGCTCAAAAGAAAGGTCAAGACTGGAAACAAATTTGGAAGATAATTAAAAGCATGAGACCAAATAAGATCTGGGAGCTTATGTATGTAATGAAATACCATACAGCAGTGAAAAATCAACGTGTAAGAAAACATGGATAAATCTCAAGGGTGAATGATAAAAATAGAATGTGTAGTCTGCATCCATTTATATAAAGACTGGGAAACAGGCAAAAATGAAACACTGGGGAATTACAAATCACGTATATGGTTATCTCACATTTAAAAAATAAAAAATAGGGCAGCCCTGGTGGCGCAGCGGTTTGGCGCAGCTTGCAGCCTAGGGCATGATCCTGGAGACCCTGGATCGAGTCCCACATCGGGCTCCCTGCACGGAGCCTGCTTCTCCCTCTGTCTGTGTCTCTGCCTCTCTCTCTGTGTCTATGAATGAATGAATGAATGAATGAATGAATGAATAAATAAATAAATAAATAAATAAATATAAAAAATGGCAGCCATCTGCACATCATTTATTTGTCATTTTCTACTCTGTGCCGAGCACAATGGAAGAAGCTCAAAGACTAGTGAGGAGTGGGGATACCAAAGTCAACAGCTGGTACAGTTACATTAATTTCAGAAAAAGGACCCTTCAAGGTAAATAGTATTTTCAATAAAAGAGTATCTCATAATGATAAGACTCAGTTAACCTGTTATAACAATTCCAAACTGATACACATCTAAAAAATAGACAAAACCACAAAAAAGAGATGGAAAACTCGAAGGTCATGATGAAAGATTTTAACACCTCTTTTTCAGTAGAACAAGCAGACCGGGGAGTGGGGGGTGGGGGATGACAACACGATATAGATAATTTTAATACAATGAAAAAACATGACTTCATTGACATACACACACACACACACACACACCCAGAGCCACTCAACAACTCCAGAATACATTCTTTGAAAATTTGTGGAACATTTACCAAACTGACCATGTGCTGAACCATAATGCAAATCCTGGCAAATTTCAAGAAATCATATGTTGTGTTTACTTCCTCCAAGAGCATAAGTATTGGCATAAAGACAGAGATACACTTGAGGCCCTCCCCAGTGCATGCAGGCCATAAAAGGAAGCTATACAAATTAGAAAATAAAACTTTCTATTTATAATGATTATATGAAATTCCAGAGAATCTACCAAAAAAACTACTAGAAGGAGATTAGTAAGTTTGTAGGATATAAGGTCAATAGACAAAAAGTTGCATGTCTCTATATTAGCAATAAAAAAATTGGAAATTAAAGTTTAATTAAAAATTAAAGTTTAAATAAACTTTTTGTAATTGCACCAAACTATATAACACTCACAGCTACAGCAAACATTAAACAGAACCAAACTCAGATAAACATAAAATCTCACACTAAAGGCCCATTGACCATTCATGTCCAACTTTCAACACAAAATTACAAAACATGCTAAGGCAAGAAAGAGAGACAATATGAAGAGACCAAGCAACACTACCAGACTCCTATGCAAAGATTTTGGAATTACTAGACATTTAAAATAACTGATTAACATGCCATGGGCTTTAATGGAACATGCAAATAACATAAAAGGATAGATGAGTAATGTAAACCAAGAGACTGAAACCTGAGAATAAAAAGGGAATGCTAAAAATGAAAACTGTAACAGAAATGAAAATACCTTTGATGGTATTTTCAACAGACTCATCAACAGACTTGATACTGAGTCAAGTGACCTTGAAATATGTCAATTGAAACTTCACAAACCGAAATGCAAAGGGGGGAGAAAGATGAAAGACAATACCCAAGATTCGAAGGATAATTACAAATGGTGTACCATGTGTGTAATGGAATATCGGAAGAGAGAGAAAGCAAAAGAAATATTTTAAGTACTGATGACTGAGAGGGTTTTAAAATTAATGTCGGGAAGCTCAGAGAACAGCAAGCAGAATAAATACCCCAAAAATCTACACCTATGCATATGCATATTTAAACTGCATAAAGCCAAAGGCAAAAATTTTTGAAAGAAGCTGGGCAGGAAAACATCTTTACCTAAAGGAACAATGATAAAAATTTATCAGACTTTTCTTCACAAATCATGCAAACAAGAGTAGAGTGAAATACTTAAAGTGGTAAAAGTAAAAACTCCCAACAACCTACAATTCTTTGTCAAGTGAAATTATCCTTTAAAGATGAAGGAGAACTAGAGACTTTCTCAGACAAAAACTGAGGAAATTTGTCACCAAGGAGACCTGCCTTGCATGGAATGTTGAAAGGAATTCTTCAGGGAGAACGAAAATGATAAGCAGAAATTCAGATCTACATAAAGAAAGGAAAAGCATGAAGGGGAATAAATGAAGGTAAAATAGCACCTTTAACTTTTTGTGCTTAATTGATTTAATAGAAAACTGTTCAAAATCATAGTAATACGACAAAAACTAATTCAAAGGGCTACATGCTCCCCCATGTTTACTGTGGCATTATTTAAAATAACCAAACTACAGAAGTAGCCTAACTGTCCACTAATAGGTGAATGGATAAAGAAGATGTGTGTGTGTATGTATGTATACACACACACAGAGACATAAAATGGAATATTACTCAGCCATAAAAAGTGAAATCTTGCCATTTGCAATGACATGGATAAAGCTAGAGAGTATAATGCTAAGTGAAATAAGTCAGCACTTTCTCTGAAAAGACAAATACCATATATTACTCATATGTGGAATTTAAGAAACTAAAGGCAGGGGAGGGGGTGAGAGACAAACCAAGAAACAGACTCTTAACCATAGATAACAAACATGATTACCAGAGGGGAGGTGGGTGGGGGCATGGGTGAAATGGTTGATGGGGATTAAGGAATGCACTTGTTAGGATATGCACTGGTTAATGCATGAAATTTCTGAATCACTAAGTTGTACACCTGAAATTCATATAATACTTTATGTTAACTGTACTGGAATTACAATTTAGTAATAAAAATAGCAACAATGTACTTGGTAATTATACATAAGTGACATGAATGACAGCCATAAAGGACAAGAGGAAGGAAGTAGAAATACTCTCTTATATGGTATCTGTACTACCCATGAAGCACAGTATAGTGTTATTCAAAAGTGGACTTAGAATATTGTCAATGTACACTGCATACCCTAGGGCCACCAGTAAAAATTTTGTAAAATAAATAAAATTGACATCTATTAGAGAATCTAATGATTTGCCCAAAAGAATCCAGAGAAGGCAGAAAAAGGGTTTGGGAGTCTTTAGAAGATACAAAAAGCGAGAACGATGAGTAAAAAACAGCTATAATATGGTAGATTTTAATCCAACTATATCAATAATCACTTTAAGTGTAAATAGCCTAAATACATCAAGGCAGAGACTGAGTAGATTTAAAAAATAAGACCCAACTACATGTTAATCTACAAGAAACCCACTCTCTTTCTACTCTGCAAAAGACACTGGTAAGAGAAGGAGAAGAGAAGCCACAGACTGGAATAAAATATTTGCAAAATGCATAGAGGACTTGCATCCAAAATATACAAAGAACTCTTAAAACTCAACAATAAGAAAACAACCCAATGTAAAAAATGGGCAAAAGATTTGAACAGACTTCTCACCAAAGAAAATACAGAATAGCAAATAAGCATATGAAAAGATGCTCAACATCATACATCATTACGGAATTGCAAATTAAAGCAATGAGATGCCACTACACACCTCTTAATAGCTAAAATCCCAAACCTGATGACACTAAATGCTGACAAGGATGTGGAAGAACAGGAAGTCTCATTCATTGCTGGTAGAATGCAAAATGGTATAGCCACTTTGAAAGACAGTTTGGCATCCTATTGCAAAGCTAAACGCAGTCTTACTCTGTGATACAGCAATCATGTTCATATTTACCCAGATGAGTTGAAAACTTACGTTCACCAAAAAGCCTGCTCATAGATGTTTATAGCAGCTTTATCCTTAGTTGCCAAAAACAAGAAGCAACCAAGATGTTCTTCAGTAGGTGAGTGGATAAACTGTGGTACTTCTAGACAATGGATAATTATTCAGCACTAAAAAGTAATGAGCTCAAAAGCCATGAAAAGACATGGGAAAAACCTTAAATGCATCAGCTTAGTGAAGGAAACCAGTCTGAAAAGGCTTTCTACTATATGATTCCAACTATGTGACATTTTGCAAAAGGCTCAAACTATGGAGACAGTATAAAGATCAGTTGTTGGCAGGGGGAGGGGGTATGAATAGCTGGAACACATGGGATTTTAGGACAGTTAAACTGTCCTAATTTTGTGTGCTGCTATGATGGTGGATATGTGATATTCTGCATTTGTCAAAACCCACAGAAATGTACAACACAGAGTCAACCATAATGTAAACTACAGACTCTAGTTAATAATTTATCAATATTGATTGATCAATGATAAGTGTACAGTACACATCTTGCATGAGTACACATGCAAGATTTAGTTAATAGGGGGGATCTGGGGATCTTTATATCTGAGATATAAAGGGGGTACATGGGAACTCTGCCCTATTTGATCAGTTTTCTGTGAACTTAAAATTGCTCTATGAAGTGAAAGGATTTTAAAAATAGGCACATGACGGTGCCTAGGTGACTCGGTTAAGCATCCAACTCTTGGTTTTGGCTCAAGTCATGATCTCAGATGGGGAAAATTAACAAGGCAGGAAACCACAAATGTTGGAAAGGATGCAGAGAAAAGGGAACCCTCTTGCACTGTCGGTGGGAATGTGAACTGGTGCAGCCACTCTGGAAAACTGTGTGGAGGTTCCTCAAAGAGTTAAAAATAGACCTGCCCTACGACCCAGCAATTGCACTGTTGGGG
Source organism: Vulpes vulpes (assembly GCF_048418805.1). NCBI lineage: Eukaryota > Metazoa > Chordata > Mammalia > Carnivora > Canidae > Vulpes > Vulpes vulpes. The sequence continues at coordinate 83,914,403 of NC_132794.1, forward strand.
ATTTACCCCAAAGATTCAGATGCAATGAAACGCTGGGACACCTGCACCCCAATGTTTCTAGCAGCAATGTCCACAATAGCCAAACTGTGGAAGGAGCCTCGGTGTCCATCGAAAGATGAATGGATAAAGAAGATGTGGTCTATGTATACAATGGAATATTCCTCAGCCATTAGAAACGACAAATACCCACCATTTGCTTCGGCGTGGATGGAACTGGAGCGTATTATGCTGAGTGAAATAAGTCAATCGGAGAAGGACAAACATTATATGTTCTCATTCATTTGGGGAATATAAATAATAGTGAAGGGGTATGGAAGGGAAGGGAGAAGAAATGTGTGGGAAATATCAGAAAGGGAGACAGAACATGAGAGACTCCTAACTCTGGGAAACGAACTAGGGGTGGTGGAAGGGGAGGAGGGTGAAGGGTGGGAGTGACTGGGTGGCGGGCACTTAGGGGGGCACTTGACGGGATGAGCACTGTTATTCTGTATGTTGGCAAATTGAACACCAATAAAAAATAAATTTATTATTAAAAAAAAAAAGGTCATGATCTCAGGGTTGTGAGATTGAATCCCACATTGGGCTCCATGCTCAGCACAGAGTCTGCTTGGGATTTTCTCTCTCTCCCCCTCTGTCCCTACCCCAGCTCACACATGGGTGTACACACATGACTTCTCTCTAAAATAAATATTTATTTATTTTTAAAGATTTTTATTCATGAGAGACACAGAAAAAGGCAGAGACATAGGCAGAGGGAGAAGCAGGCTCCCCCTTGGGAGCCAGATGTGGGACTTGATCCCAGGCCCCCAGGATCACAACCTGAGCCAAAGGCAGATGCTCAATCACTGAGCCATCCAGGTATGCCAATGAACAAATCTTTAAAAAAAAAAAAAATTGGCACATGATTTAAAAAAAGTCAATTAGAAAATGGACAAAAGACATTTCACTAAAGAGGATATAGAGATGACAAATGTACATATGTACTGGAAGAGATGTTCAACATCAACTGGCTTTCGATGTTTGAAGCTCAACCAAGTGTGGAGATTAATAGATGGAGTTGTTTTTTTTTATAAATCTTTTTTTTTAAATTTTTATTTATTTATGGTAGTCACAGAGAGAGAGAGAGAGGCAGGCTCCATGCACCGGGAGCCCGATGTGGGATTCGATCCCGGGTCTCCAGGATCGCGCCCTGGGCCAAAGGCAGGTGCTAAACCGCTGCGCCACCCAGGGATCCCTAGATGGAGTTTTTTAATACTTCTCTACCTCTCTCCGCAAATTGACAAAATAAAACAAAACCCTTCCAGATACTGGTAGGCTTAAGGAAAGGCAAAAAGGAGCCTGGAGATGAGGAACAGGGAAATTGAGGTTGGGGATCAGGAAAGCAGGCCAGTCCGAAGGAGCAACTGGTAACAATGACCAATGGAAATCACTTCTAATTGTTCAGGAGTTGAAAAGTGGATTATACGGAGGTTCAACCTACAAATAATTCCATGTTCATGTTATCCACACATCAGCTTTTACCTTTCACAGAGCCATCTTTAAAAAATGTTCCATTGGGGATCCCTGGGTGGCGCAGCGGTTTAGCTCCTGTCTTTGGCCCAGGGCGCGATCCTGGAGACCCGGGATCGAATCCCACATCGGGCTCCCGGTGCATGGAGCCTGCTTCTCCCTCTGCCTGTGTCTCTGCCTCTCTCTCTGTGTGACTATCATAAATAAATAAAAATTAAAAAAACAAAAAACAAAAAAAAAACCTTTAAAAAAAAAATGTTCCATTGAACAAAAAAGTACACAGATTGCAGCGTGTAGCTCGATGAATTCTCACACCTGTGTATTCAACACCCAGATCAAGAAAGTCACCAGACCCAAAAAGTCACCTTCATGCCCCCTTTCAGTAATTCCTGCACCTGTTTATATAAATGGAGTCCTAAGTTACTTACTTTTTGATCATTAAGTTTGTGGGATCCCTTTATAATGTTGCACAAACTTTTGGATCTTCATTCTATTGTGATACAGTATTCCATTTGTGGGTATACTGCAACTTATGCATTCTAACATTACAGGGCATGTGGAGAGATTCCAGTTTGGGGCTGTGTGAGTTATGCCATGATCATTTTTGTACATGCCTTTTGGGAACATGCTACATATTTCTGCATATGAATGAAAAACCTGAGTCATAGGATAGATTCACATCTTGCTCTTGTAAAACAGGTTTCTAGAATGGCTGCACCACTTTACATTTCTACCGGGATTTATCTAGAGCCTCCCTAATATTTGGTATTTTCATTTTTATTCATTCTCATGGGTATGGGTTGGAATTGTGGGTTTTTAATTTTATTTTATTATTCTAGAGGTGGAGGGAAGGGGCAGAGGGAGAAAGAATCCCAAGCAGACTCCATGCTGAGCACAGAGCCTGAGGCAGGGGCCCCATTTCATGACCTGAGCTGAAATCAAGAGTCAGATGCGTAACTGCGCCCTCAGGTGCCCCAATTGTGTTTCAGTTTTAATGATGAGTAATGAAATTGAGCATAAGGGCCTGGTCTTTGAAAAGGGAGGCCAAGCACCCAAGACAGCTCCTCACCTAGGGACCAAACCCAGAGAGCTCTTCCATGTAGAATCTCATTGGATAAGGCCGGCACTAAAGGTGACAAGTTGGAATATTTCTAATATACTTAACAATTCAGCTCAAACTATCTTTTTTTTTTTAATTGAGGTATAATTGACATATTGTTCTAGTTTAGGGTGTGCAACAGTGATTCAACTTTTGTGTATATTTGACAAGGTCATCACAGTGGGTTTACCTACCTGTCACCTTACAAGGGCAATACAATATCACTTCCTCATGACTTATTTTATAGCTGCCAGTTTGTACTTTTAATCTCCTTTACCCAATTTGTGCCTCACTCCCCATCCCCTCTTCTGTCGAGCAACCACCAATCTGTCCTCCACATCTGTGAGCCTGGGTTTTATTTTGCTCTGCTTTTTAGAATCCACATACAAGTGAACTGGCAGTTCATCTTAAACCAAAGATTTGACCAGTAATCACAAAGAAGAAAATGTACAAGACTGGGGCTGCGCCTTGCGGGGCCTGAAGGAAATGCTGGCGGGAGTGCGCGTGTAAGCGGGTGCAGCCCAGTCCTCCTCGTCAGAACCCAGCAATGCCCACGCTCAGAAGATCATTTTGTCCATCACACTATTCAACAAGACAGGCGAAGGGTAACTTTCAGTTATCTGTTCTAGTGACAGCTTCATTCCAGGCCTTTATCTGTGGGGACCCCCTCGGCTCCCCAGTGTTGATCTGAAGAGGATTTCAAACCGAAGGCACTGGAGATTGAGTAGAGGCAAAACCAGCTCTGTCAGTTTCCCTTCTCTAAGGGCAGAAGCCCCCTGGAGCCAGGCTGGGCGCTGTGGCCTTTCTCGGGAGGTCTTCCCTGGCCGGAGGGAGGTTGGGGAGAGCACTCGCACCTGCATCAACAACCTTCATGGCCAGCTTGCTCATTTTTTCTCCTGGAAACCCACTGTCTTTCCTAAATAAACCCTGTGAAGCCCCGTTCTCCCTCTCGCTTCCTCCCAGGAGTCAGGTTCTAAGCCCCGCCCTTAATTCACATGCACGTGAACAATCCCACGTGTTGAATATTCTCATTCACATGCAGAAGCAGCTGCTCGGATTCATCTGCCCTTTGTCAGTTCAGGAGAAGGCTCCAAATCACCGGACCTAAGTGGGGAGAGGAAGGGTTCTCCCCTTAGCAGGCCTGTGAATGGCAGTAGGCCCCATCAACCGGACCCCCCAGCCCCGACCCTTTCCGGAACAGGAACCTAAGGCGGCCGCAGCCATTGCAGTTGGAGGGTGCCCGAGTGACCCCTGTCTGTGCCAAGGGGCTGGCGAGAAGCCACCAAGCCCGGTTTTAAAGCCGAGTGAGCGTCCGTCTGAACTTGCGGGTGAGGGCCCCGGCCTGGCGGGCGGCCAGGGCCCGACTGGCACGACTGCTCAGCACCGCTACCGCCCTGCAAGGAGGTGGCTTCCGGCCGGCCGCGCCGGGCGCCCGGGTGTCTGCCCCTGGAACAGCGCCCGGCTCACCGAGGCGCCTCGGCTCCAGGGGTCGGCCCAGCGGCCCGAGAGCGGGGCTCCACCTGTGGCAGGGCGGGCGGACGCATCTTGAGGAAATCAAACGTCAAAGGGCCTGAGGCCCCACATGCGTCCGCCCTGCCGGCGGCGCTGCAAGGGCCCGGAGCAGTGCTCTGTGCTGCCCGCCGCTGGCCCCGACGCCGGGGCCCCCTCCGGCCGCGCACGCCCCGCCCGGCGACCCCGGGTCCGCTTACCTGCCGCGCTGGGCGAGGGGCGAACGGGGGCCTCCTCGGGGAGGGGAGGCGCGGCCGCGGGGCCCGGATCTGGGCGCCCCCAGGTCGCGGCCGGAGCGGGGCCCGAGGGGGCCCGCGGACGCCGCCGGCGGCCCCGTCCCTTCCCGGAGCCGAGCCCCTCCCCCGGGGGGCGGGCGGGCTCCCCTCGGGCCCCAGCGCTGCGCGGCCGCGGGAGCCTCAAACGCCCGCGCCAGAGCCCGTGAGGCCGGGCTCGGGGGTGGGCCCCCCACCTGCGCGTCGTGAAGGTTCTCCGGGGGACTCATCCGTGCAGCCCCTGCGGTCCTTCGCTGAAAGGATTACCCGTCCCTACGAGAGGGCTTCCAGCGCGTCCGAAGTCGAGAGGGGATTGCAAAGACCCATTTTCTGAAATGATCAGAGAGAGTCTAGTGTGAAAGTCAAACGAGAGGGGCGTACTTACGTTGTCGCTGGCTTTTTTGGTTTGGGTTTTGAAGATCGGTCTCAAGTACCGGCATAAAAACCCAACCGCCCCTTAAAAACCTTGCATTGACTACACGTGTATTGTGTCAACGAATACCTCCCCTTTTCAGATGTGCTTAAAAAGCAAAAAAAGTGTGTCAAAGAAAAGGTGAATTTTGCTGTAGTCTGCTGTAATTTGTCCCCCCTCCCAAAAAGGCTAACCAAGCAAATCTGAACGTGCGAATGTCCCCAAGATGCAATCTGTAAACTCCAAGCTACTCCTTAGCAAATGCAAAGGATGACAAGTGTCAGTACTTCATACAACTATATTTAATAAGTTGTTATTACAGAAAAAAATGAAGTCCAAACTACAAAGTTTAAGCAGTTGTAAGCAATAGCTGCATTGAGCTCCATGTGTAGTCACAGTACTGCAGTTCCATACAAGCAATATTCGTCCAAGCCCCAAAGGCGGAAGCTGAGTAAGGGTTACTAGCAAAAACAATCTAAGAGAACAGGTAATAAAAGATACAATACATTTAAAATTAGTTGTTAGTTGAAAAACAAATACAGAGATCTTAGCTGTGAACACTCTAAAAGTTATGTCCATTATTTTGACAGCAAAAATACAAATACCTAATACTTTATACCCCAACAGAACTATATCCAGAAAAGAAAGAGAGCAGAAGTTATCCTGTATTAGCACCCGAGTTTTCTACTTGTTGCCATGAGCATCGTCATACAAATTTAAACATCCCCAAATCACATATCCACTTCTTGATCCATTTTGGGGTATAAAGTCAACAGCATTAATTATAAAATACTTTGTGGTAAAATGGAACACTATTGCAGCTGAGATAGAGAAATTTGGTTATTATAAAAAAAAAAAAAAAAACAACCCAAAATGTTAGCTGACATACCATACAAACTGGTGAAAAAGCAACATTCCATACAAATAAACCAGTTTTAACAAAAAGATACTTTTTTTTTTTTTCACTAATCTGTGACTAATCTTTCACTCAAACCTTGCAAGTAGAGATGTCACAATACTCAAATATTTAGGTAGGAGCTTTACCCAGTTAAATGCCATTTTGTTGCTAATATAGTAGATAAAATGAAAACTAGCAGTTACTTGCTAATTGCGTAAATGCAGTACACTCTGCATTAGCCCATGCCTCACTAACAAGCTATAAAACACAAGAAATAGGCAGAAATCTAAGCATAATCTTTATACCACTAAGCAAGAATTTCCAATTTCTTTTCTTCTGTTCCTAATCATTTATTTGTAGTTAAAATGTAAAATTCCAACCCGTAGTACGCACTTTGAGTTAAAATTTTACATCATGACTTGATCTAATCTATATATTATTTACAAAACTGAATACATGGAGCATACCCAAGAGCCAACTCTGGACACACGTTTCTCCAAGTTATTGATGAGCTCGGCTCCGTGGCAACGGAGCTGCAAGAGGCCATCAAGGACTCGTAGAAACACCATCATCTAGAGCAAGTCATCGGATGTTGTTTACGCAACACCAGTCTCGCAGTCGCAGAGCACTCAGTGCCGGGCCGTGACAGGGACACGGGGCCTTGCCGCCACGGCTTCCGGGGGCGGGGGTGTCGGCAGAGCCGGAGGGCGGGCGGCTCGTGCCCCGGGCGGCCCGAGGTCGCCACAGTGAGGGGCACACGGGGCGCCGTCACGGGGCGGGTGGGGTCGGGGCAAGACGGGGGCGGACACGTCCACGTCCAGTGGTGACGGCCGGGGGCGCTTCCTCAGCCAGCCGGCCCCCCGCAGACACCCTCGGAGGCGGCGCCACCCCGCAGCCTCCCGCGCTCTCGGGCGCCCCCAGCCGTCGCCACTGTGCATGCACGGAGGCTGCGGCCCGCCGCGAGGCCGGTTCTGCCGGGGCTGCGGCTGCCCTCGCGCTCCCACACGTGCGCGCGCACAGGACGGACCGCGGAGTCCAGGGGGGGGCAAGGAGGCGCTCTGGCGGCCCAGCCGGGTGTCCAGGCTGGCGGTGCTCGGCGGGGCTGGCTCCGCCATCCGGGCCCCCGCCTCGGCTGCACCTGGTGCTGTATAAATCCACTGCGACAGCCCTAGACAACCGTACTGTGACATCCCTAGTCTCACCCTAAACCACTGTAATAAAGGAAAAGGCTTGTCAAAATCTCACATGTTCTGCTCATTCTGTCATTTTATTACCCAATTATCCATTACATTTTCCAATCGCTTTACATAACCAACCATGTTCATCGTTGTCACACTATTGTAAACCACATCAGCAAGTTAATACATAAAGCTTTGCATTTCAAAAAACTAGACACTTTAGTAACAATATTACAAAGGTTTTAGCTTCAAAAATAACTGAAAATGAAAAAAATAAACTTTTAAAGAATTAGCATCATAAAATTAATTTATTCCAAGTAAAAATACAAAATAATATTATGACATTGACCAGATATGAAAGTCCCTCCCAGAAACAACTCTAGTAATGATTGAGAAAGCACTCCTTAAAGAAAATACGAAATAAAATGAAAAATATGTAAATATGTTTAATTTTTTTCTTAGCAAAAAATCTTTCTAAAAATAACAATGAAAATTTGTCTCAGTACAAAGGCTACATTACTATTGAAAAAATACCAGCATGAAGAAAAGGTACATATTTGACAGTAGAAAAATGATTTCAGTGAATCACAATGTCTAAAGTTTGCAATGAAAATAAATCTGCAATAAAGATTTATGCCTTTTTTCTTTTCTTTTTTTTTCTATTTTTTATACAAACAGTACAAACAGTATTGCACATAACAACAAATAGTCGAGGTTAGGTTATAGCCTTCAAAAAATCGACTAGTTCAAGTGTCACATCAAGGAAAGGCCACAACAGGACCTGTGATACCCAGGGGCTTCCCAGTCAAGTTGCAGGTCAGAACACCTCTTGTGTTTTAAAAAATAATTTTTTTGAAGGACCCTCTCTTTTAATATAACATTAACAACTTGGGGGCACATTTATTTACAAAACAAAAGGGAACATGTTATAATTTAATAAACTAAAAAAGTTCTCTTTAAAAAAATACAAACAGAAGAACTCTTTCACAATCCTGGTCAGCCGAGCACAATCAACGCTTGATTATAAATATACAAATGAAGGGAAAGTAGTCTCCACCATCTATCCACAACTTTCAGCACCAAAGGGAGTTTATTCTTTGTAACCTATTCTTCATGACAATGGTTTTCACCTCCACATCAGCTTCCCGCTGTACAAAGCTTCCAGCTTTTTTTTTTTTTTAAATCTCAGTGTTGTTTTAGTACATGAAAGAGGGGTGCTTCTTCAAAAAGTTTTGCTTCTTTCACATAATTAGGTAGATTTCTGTAGGTTAGATATGATCTTTAATATTATAGTTATAAAGCTCTAACTTCTTCATTTTCAAAAAACACAAATAAGCATGAAAAAAATAAAGTTACCCATCTGTTAAATCATTTTTTCTTGCAGAATTAAATTAATATATATTTTTCTGAATAAACTTACTTAGAAAATATCATTTTCTTTCCTATATTTCAAAATTGAGGTATTGCAAAAGATCATGTCAGTCAGAAAGCATGCCTTTTTCCTTAAAAACAAACAAACAAAAAAATCTTCAGCCAACTTTTGAAAACTGTCTAGAATACAAAAAGTAGTAGTGCATAACAAAATTTCTTGTACAGATGAAAAAAACCACAAACATAGAAAAAAACAAACAGAAAACCACAGCTGGGCTGGAAAAAAGCAATTATTACCAAAAAGCCCAGAGGTAACCTCAAAAGGGGAGAATTCTAATATGCATTTTTAATCCAGTAAAAAACTATTTTGTTTTTTTCCTTTTTGAAAACAAACTATAGTTTGAAAGCTGGTAATTGCAACTAAACACTGGAGAAACAAAACAAAACAAAAAACAAGCAGTATTAACTTAAGACACAGGACAAGGACATCACAGCACATAAAACACAGCGACTTAAATCTATTCTGCAGTGTCATATCCAGTCAGATTGTCCCCAGAATTCCAAAACATAGGAAGAAGATAAAAAAAAAAAAAAAGAAAAAGAAAAAGAAAAGAAAGATTTACATAGTCTCACAATCATTGTGTTTATATATTACTATCTGCAGCCCAAGAGTGAATGCTAAAAAAATGTCCACGGTCATTATAGCAGGTCTTAGTTCTATTCAAGCTTTACAGGATAAATCCAGGGAATTAAGTAATTTCTCACCCAGACAACCAACCCTGCCCAGGCCATCTTGTTTTGGAGAGACATTTCTTTAGCATCACTGTCACGCAACTTTCTTAAAATGTGCCTAGTCTGTCAATCTGACATCTTATCTCTATATACTGTATATATTCCTAGTGTTTGTAAGCTAAGATGAGCTCTTTGGTTTTCTGGACAAGGTCTGAAGCTAATGTAAAATGGTGCGAGCACTAGGAGATTGTAACTAAGAGCTCATGTGTTAGTTAATAGTATACCAGTTATGAACTGTCAAGTTCGTTAATGTCTGACACAGAGGCTTTAAACAGTTAAGTTTGATCACAGTTAGACATAATCACTTTACTATATAAAATAAATTGCACAATATATAACAGAGCACCGCAAAGTACTTCATCTACCATCCACAAATTTGCTTTAAGAATATCCTACACCTAGGTTTTATATTGGTTGTAATATAGGTCATTCTGTTATGGGCTCTTCCTAATTTCAGAAGCATTCCATTTATTGAGGCATGCCTTCCTCCAGTCAATTACCAATTCTTTTGAGTGAAAAAAACTCTTAAAAAATCAGTATTTTATAGCTTATATAGATTCTTAATTTGTGCATTGTGGGAAGGTTTTATACTAGACATTGGATATAAAATTTATTGCATGCAGCAACCTGATTAAGTAAACATGCAGTCAGAAATAGTGACCTTCCGTTGAAGCTTTCTGTTGTCTACTCTGATCTCCTTTCGGCAGCTGATTCTACCCCTAAATCACAAACGTGTGTTGTTGGGTTTCTTTAAATTGATACCTTAGCCTGAAGAGAGTATTATGGTATTAATAATACCATCTTAATAGCAGCAAAAGCTATTGCAGCATAAATTTACATAACACTAAAAGATCTAACCAAAATCCTCAGCAAAACAAAAATCAAACATGAAGGAAAAATAAAGATTCAGCTTATGAGGTATCCTTACATGTCAAAATAGAAAAAACTAAAGGCCTATTTTCATTAAGGGTTACCCTTACTCTAAATGACCCCAACTAATGATTGCTGAACTGTTGTGAAGTTTTTGCTACATCTGCCACCTACTCATGAGTATTACCTTTGGTAAGTCTTCTCCTAGGGGCAACTCTCTAAGTTTCTGAAAATAAGTGCATGCTCCAGTTCAAAAACAATCAGAACAACAACAACAACAACAACAACAACAACAACACAACAAACAAAAAAAAAATCACAGACGTCAACCTGATGGCCGCTGATGAGAATGGCAGTCTACGAGTGACAAATCAGGTGTAAGAAATTAAGGTACCAAGCAGACAAAGGTGTGAATCAAAGTGCAAATCAGTACCGTTATACACTCTGCAATTCTGCATTATACTGGACTGAGTTCAGTAATATGACTGTAAATAATAGTAATAATAAAAAGACCCATTTCTTCTTTAAAAATCGAGAACGAATGCACAGATTTCCAGAACACTGTAAGCCCTGAGGCAGTGCCCTCTCTTTTTCCCTCCTTGTTATCTACTCCAGTACTTGTGGCTGGGTCTGCCCTGGGCTCAGCTCCAGCGGAACGGGACATGCCGAGGGCGGTCGCCTCCCTCCTTCACCAGCGGTTTGTGGAACTCCCGCCCCGCACGGGAGTGTATGCTCGCCCAGCAGTATTCACAGTAATACTGCAGACAGGTGACGTTGGCACAGAAGAACGGGGCAAACTTCCCGCCACAGCGCGTGCCCTGGCACTCATCACACATCTGATCATCCAGCACATATGGCTTCACTTCCACCTGTACCCAAAGAGAAGAGACAGGAAAACATGTTTAGCAAAGCTTCATCATTTTTCTTCCTTTGAGGACTTACAGTATAGCTTAAGGTGTGTCAGGCAGACAAAGGTGTGAGTCAAAGTGCAAATCAGTACTTTGAATTCAGTGGTACTGGACGGCAGCTGAGAGCCTGCGCTTTGTGTTTTTTTTTTTTTTTAAGATTTATTTATTTTATTCATGAGAAAGAGAGAGACAGAGAGGTAGAGACACAGGCAGAGGGAGAAGCAGGCTCCACACAGGGAGCCTGATTTGGGATTAGACTCCGAGTCTCCAGGATCAGGCCCTGGGCCGAAGGTGGCGCTAAACCGCTGAGCCACCTGGGCTGCCCGAGTCTTCACTTTGGAATTGGTTGATTTACAGGTTGTGTGATCACAGGCAAATTCTTAACCTCCCTCTGCATTTGTTCGCTTTTCGTTCTGTGAATCTGTAAAATGGGTATATTTTATACATAGTAGTGCACACATATTTGCATATCTGTAAAATGGGCACAATGATGCCCGCCTCCAAGGGTGCTGCTGCAGGTCAAGAGAGGTAGTGCATGTACAAGGACCTGGATCCGGAAGGCCAGGCGGCATTGGCCATTGGGGGCGAGAGAGAAAGGGGGTCAGGAAGAGGAACCAGCTGGGACAAAGCTCACAAACAGGCACAGGCAAGAAGCGAAGTTGGGGAATGGTGTGGTGTGAGCCAGCCGGGAGGGGCATAGTCACACTGGCTGGCAAGACAGGCTGGGATGTGATACCACAGCGAGGCTCGAGGCCTTAGTGTTTTAGTGACAAGGCTTCCAAAAGTCTGTCATCCCAGGTCTATCACACCATGTCCAGGGGACTAGAGGGAAAAGTGGAGGGGACTAGTGACCTGCTAAGCTACTATAATAATTGAGACTTTCATATTTTTTGGACTTTATTCCTTAATCTCCTCCTATCACAGCCCTTCAGGGGACAATTCATAATTTAAGCAAAGCAATGTGGTGTAGTGGAAACCAAAAGCAAGGAAGAACAAAGTTGCCAGAGTTTTCCCTATGCCCTCTTCCTAGAACCGCAGAAAAGGGACATCATTCATGTTTGCATCTTGAATGTTAGAAATTAGCACAAAGGTGACAAGTCTGTGATTGGGCCCCTTCCCATGCAGCCCTCCAGGACGATTCTGGGGAAGAGTGACACCGTGGCTACTAGAGAGACAAGGACACTGGGCTTTGGGACAGGGGGTAACTGCCTGGCGATTCCACCTGCTTCTGGGTGCAGCCAGGAGGTTCTAGCAGGGCACGAGGCAGGGTACAAGTAAGGGGCAGCAGGGTGGACAGAACGGGGTGAGCAGGAAAGATGGCCTACCTAGGATCAGACATTCAACTTTCCTGGCTCCTCTCCTCCATGGGAAGGCCCCTCTGCTGGCCTCCTCTGGAGTTCTGTCTCTGGCCATGAGCTCCAGTCCACAGGACCAATGGCCAGCCAGGTACTCCAACTTGGAAGACCCGCCTGAGAAGACCTGTAGCAGGTCTTGGTTACCCAGGGGGAAATGTCCTCTGGCTGGAGTTCCCTTCCTCCAATCTCCTCCCCCTCTTCAACCTGACAAGTTAGTGAATGGGCTTCAAAAACATCTTTTGCGTTGATCTCTGCATCATAAAACTGTAGTGGGGGCAGCCCGGGTGGCTCAGTGGTTAAGTGCTGCCTTCAGCCCAGGGCCTGATCCTGGAGACCTGGGATCGAGTCCGACGTCGGGCTTCCTGCATGGAGCCTGCTTCTCCCTCTGCCTGTGTCCCTCTCTCTCTCTCTCTCTCTCTCTCTCTCTTTGTATCTCATGAATAAATAAAATCTTAAAAAAAAACAACAACAACTGTAGTGCCTCTGCACCACGTCAGTAGCTACGCTACTAAAGGCAAGTTTCTCTTAGGCAAGGCCACTCTGAGCCTATGTCCTCATCTGTGCACTGGGGGAAAAGGAGAATTCACACCTGATGGGGTTCCTAGGGGGATTAAATGAGGTCAATATCATAAAGCTGCAGAACAGGCCTGGCTTGGTTTGGATTCCTACTGCATCCCTTCTAGTCCCGGCCATCCCAGCCTGTCCCAGGTACGTTCACTACTGACAGCCTCTGCACCAGCCACCAAGCTCCAGGCCCTCCCTGGCTCCTCCGATGACCTTTCAATTAATCTGCTCGCAGTGTTCCTTCCCTGGTCACAAGCTATTCCAATTCTTCAGTGCTGATAGGAGTGGGCCAAGCTGCCTGAGTCTGACAGGGTGCTCTGCTTCCCAGGACTCAGACATAAGCCGGAGGCTGCACCATCTGCCCCAGGCTCCTTAGCTGGGCCCCAACTCAAACTCCACCTGGGCTCTACCTTTACTTGTACCTTCTTTCCACCTTAAATGCTCAATCCACTCAATTTTATGTAACTATTGAGAGCCAGGTCTTTTCTTTTTTTTTTAAAGATTTATTTATTTATTTATTTATTTATTTATTTATTTATTTATTTATTTATTTATTTTACCTATTCATGAGAGACACAGAGAGAGAGAGAGAGAGAGAGAAAGAGAGGCAGAGACACAGGCAGAGAGAGAAGCAGGCTCCATGCAGGGAACCTGACGTGGGACTTGATCCCAAGGTCTCCAGGATCACACCCTGGGCCGAAGGTGGCGCTAAACCGCTGGGCTGCGTGGTCTTTTCTTTTTAACATAAAATTAACAATTTTAAAGTGATCATTCAGTACCATGCACAACCACCCCCTCTATCTAGTCCCAAAACAGCTTCATCCCCCAAAGGAGATCCATTGCCTACCGAACAGTTATCCCTCCTCTTGCCTCCCCAACCCCTGTCGACGGCCTGCCTGCCTTCTTTCCCTATGGATTTACCTATTCTAGATATTATATATGAATGGCATCACACAGTATGTGATCTTTTGTGTCTGATATCTTTCACTTATTATCACCATAAGTTGAGGTTCAATCCATGATGTAGCATGCAGCAGTATATTCTTTTTGACTGAATATTTCATTATACATGTGTATGTGTGTGACAGACACACACACACACACACACACACATTTTGTCTATCCATTCACTCACTGATGGGAGGTTTCCACCTCCTGGCTACTATAAATGGCGCTGCTATGAACATGTACATACATATATTTGTTTGAACACTGGTTTTCAATTCTTTTGAGTATATACCTAGAAGTAGAACTGCTGGGCATATGGCAATTCTATGTTTAACTTTTTGAGGAACTGCCCAATTATTTTCTATAGAGGCTATACCATTTTACACTCCCACCAGCAGTGTCCCAGGGTTCTAATTTCTTTACATTCTCATCAACACTTGTTGTTTTCCATTTTTGTGATCTACCATCCTAGTAGGTGTGAAGATGTATTTCACTGTGGCTTGATTTGCATTTCTCTACTGACTAATGACACTGAACATCTTTTCATGTGCTCGCTGGCCACATGTATATCTTCTTTGGAAAAAGGTCTATTCAATATGAATATATTAAGTGCTCTGGATTGTTCACTTTAAAATGGTTAATTTTTCATGATTTGATCTCAATTAAAAAAATTAATTTAAGCTCTTAAAAAAACTGGAGGGGGAAAACCCATATAACTAACTATATTCTATTATCATTTTTTATACCTAAACAAAAGTAACCTTTAAAAAAATTACCAAAACGATAAGCAGCTGTAAACTGGATAAAGGGAATAATAACCCATATAACTAACTATATTCTATTATCATTTTTTATACCTACACAAAAGTAACCTTTAAAAAAATTACCAAAACGTGCTAGACTTGAATGTCCTTAGTTGCTCTTTTCATATCTGTATGTATTATAAACAGCTATTGTCATTCTAGAACTGGACAATCCCTTGTCCATTTTTAAATTGTATTGTCTTTTTGTTCTTGAGTTGTAAGTTCTTTATATATGCTAGATACTAGACTTCCATTAGACATATGATTTGCAAATATTTTCTAAATTGTTTTAATTTGCTGACAAGGTCTTTTGATGCACAGAAGTTTTTAATTTTGATGAAGTCCAATTTATCTATTTTTTTCTTTTGTTGCTCTTCCTTTTGATGTCATATCTAAGACTCTACTGCCAAATCCAAGGTCATAAAGATTTACCCATTTCCTTCTAAGAGTTTTATGGTTTTAGCTCCTGCATTTATGTTGATTTTTAGTTAATGTTGTATATAGTGTGAGGCACAGGTCTAACTTCATTCTTTTGCATGTGGATATCCAGATACTTCAGCACCATTTGTTGAAGAGACTGTTCCTTACCCAATGAATGGCAACCTTGTCAAAAATCAATTACAGGCCCAGCCTTCCTTAACTATTTCAGTCCTACAGGGATCTATTCCTTTCTCCTTTGAGCTTAATACTCCTTATTGCTCCTCTGGCATTTCTTATCTATAACCTTTCCTTGGTCAACATCTCTCCTGAGCTTCAAGCAACTTGATGACAGAGTCCTGGAGCAAGACAGTGGCTGGTCCAAAGAAACGGGTCTTCAGGGGTTGTGGACTCTTGTGGGAATGAGGCTATTGGCTTATGAGAGTATACCTAACTTGGCCTGATCTCCTTGTATCTGAAAGTCAACAAGGAATCAAAATGGTGGAATGAACCCCCTCTGCCCTGAAACTAGAGGATTATTGGTAGAGGCAGGGCATTCAGGGAACAGGTAGCAGCCTGCTTTTCCACCTCAAGTCCAGGAGCTGAAGACCACTTTGCTACTACCACTATACTCAGGGTACTCCAGGTCAGAGAGAGAACTGGTCTGAACAAATAATTCACATTCAGCAAAAGACAGCTGCTGGAGGAGAAAGACAATAGTCATTTAATTATAAATACAAATACAAACTTAAAAAGAGCATGTAAGGAGAATTTTTATTTATACAAATAAAAAAAAAGCATGTAGATTCAAGTCTAGCACAAAGGAGATACTCTGGTAATATATATTTTTTAAAAAGGTTACTTTTGTTCAGGTGTAAAAATGGTATTGTGGTTGTATGGGTTTATCTTTCCTCTGTTTTTTTTTAAAAGCTTAATTTTTAAAAATATTTTATTTATTTGAGAAAGAGAGAGAGCATAGCAGGGGGAGGAGCAGAGAACATGTGAGAAGCCGACTCCCCACGGAGCAGGAAGCCTGAGGCAGCTGGATCCTGAGATTGTGACCTGAGGTAAAGGCAGATAGCAGATGCTTAACTGACTGAACCACTGAACCACTCAGGTGCTCTTAATTTTTTTAAATTGAGGTTAAATTAATTAAAAAATTAACTATTTTATTTCATTTATATTTTTAAAGATTTATTTGAGAGAGCTAGAGAGAGAGAGGGGAGGGGTAGAGGGAGAGAAATCCTTAAGCAGACTCCCTTCTGAGCATAGAGCAGGACATGGGGCTCAACCTTGAGATCATGACCCGAGCCAAAATCAAGAGTTGGCTGCCTGACTGAGCCACCCAGGTGCCCCTGAGTTTCTTAAAGGCACTCCCAAACCATTTGTAATTTTCGCCTTACCTTAATGCTACCCTACATGATGTTTTACTTGACTATCCAGATTGTTTTTCTCAATACACAGACATGTAGCTATTAAAATAAAAATGGATTTCTCTGTTAGTCAACTAAATCACCTGGAGTATCAATAAACTTTAACACATGGAGATACCAAGCTATTGGGATCATATTACTGATCTACACTTCCATTATTAAAGTCCAAATACTACAATCCTATGCAAAGCCAGTCTTATCATCAAATAGACCTTATGCTTTAAATGGATTTGTAAGTACAGGAGATGAAAACTTCCTACACAGAGAATCTGGATTCATACCACACACCTAAAGGAGATGACCATGCCCAAGGATGCTGACAAATATGTGGAACTTATTGATGAAGTGTGAAAACCATTAAGGATAAGAAGGACTGATATGGATAAGCAGCTGTAAACTGGATAAAGGGAATAATATATTTAGAATGACAAAGAGAAAGCCATACCTGAACAAACCGTTCTCAGTGCTGACACTGTTTTGTATCTAACAAGCTAGAGAAAATATTTGTCTGGAGTTTTTTTGATATCAGTCAACAAAATGACCTTCCAATGTAAATAAAGCAATGACTAAATAGCTCTTGGTATCTCCCTAGATACCTAGGGAGAACATAAACAATTTACAGGTCCAGAATTCCCTCTTCTTGAGCCTGAAAGGTTGTAGAAATGAGAAGGGGGGCATTAGCCAAAATAAAAGCTCAGTTTGAATGATGTGCTAAATGTCCTCTTAAGGACAGCTAAAGAATGGTCCCTGTTGTAGTCTCCCCCATGGCCACAGGAACCACCAAATTAAGTCTGTCAGATACCTAGCCAGCCACCCCCAGGCAGGTAAGGCATGCTTAACAAGGGGCTAGAGGGTGAGTAGAAGCAAAGATTTTATTTTATTTTTTATTTTTTAAAAAATATTTTCTTTATTTATCCATGAGACACACACACACACACACACACACACACACACACACACACACACACAGAGGCAGAGACACAGGCAGAGGGAGAAGCAGGCTCTACGCAGGAAGCCCGACACGGGACTCGATCCCAGGACTCCAGGACCACGCCCCAGGCCAAAGGCAGGCGGCAAACCGCTGAGCCACCCAGGGATCCCCCAGAAGTAAAGATTTTAGATAATGGAGTCAGAGTGGACACATCAGAGAAAGAGGCCAACAGGTATATTTTGATAGGGATCAATGAAGAGGCTTGCTCAGAAGTCAGGTAGGCCATTTCTTATCATCTTGAACAACATGCTTCCTGGAAAAACCATCTTATTTGGTGTATTAAAGCTTGTAAACATGATGTGTTCCTAATCTCCTTGGCATGTGTCACAGAGTACATCTATCTATGCCTAAAAACCACAGTAACCTCATTAACATTCCCACCAAACTGGTGTCTTTACAGTTGCTAACATAAGTCCTCTACCAGCAGGCAATACTAAGACTGTTCAGACATAAATTTTCAGTTTTTCAACAGACCATGAGCTGGAATCCTGCTGTTTAGAAAGCAGATGACAGATGCCTAGGAAATTAAAGCAGTGATGTGAAAATGGCTTTTCTTTAGCAACAAAGTTATCCACAACCTTCCAGATATAATTTTAGAAGCAATCTGGGGTAGATTAAAAAAAAACATACGGGAAAGGGTTTGAATTTTCTTTTTACCTGATTTCAGGTAAAAAGATAGTAGGATAGGACCTACTGTCTTTCATATTCTTAAGTGTAAGGGGAAGAAAGATTTAAAAATTGTCCTTGTGTCCTTCCCACAGCTCAGAATGTGCTTATGTTGAGACCTTTGCCATATGTTTATAGAGTGCAGAGAGATAGGTGAGTGCTCTGTTTGGTCTTAAGGTAACTTGTTCATGAAACAAAGGGCCAGCTGACAGTATCCCATACAATCCACAGATCCACTCCCTAGTCTGGTTTTCTTTCACACTGATTGAGAATGGGGCTGGGGTTGAGGATATAAACTAGCCCCAAACCAGGTTCTTAGCAGAACAGTGTATCATGTGGAGAACAAAGGGTAAGAAAATCATTAAAAATCTGTGACATGCATAACTGCTATGGCTTCACCACCCTCTCAGAACACAGAAGTGTGGAGTGCCCTGGCTCTTTCCATTCACTGGCTATATCACAGTCTTGCAGGCCTCAGTTTCTCCTACCCTATGAGAGGTTTACACCAGCTCTTCCAAGTGAGAATGAGCACCCACCCACAAACTGGTCATTGACTAATAGTCTTGGACTTCTGGGGTTAAAGAACTTGAATGTCCTACTGAGATAAGTACTTAGAAAAATGGAGGTGCTCATTTTCCCATTAGTATTCTCACAAACAGCCTATCCTCAAATATGAGCAGGAAAGAACAACATTAAATCATTCTAATGAGTTTTCATATTAAAAATTATTCCAATTCCAAGAGAAAAGACATAAAAAGAGAGAACAGGACAGGAGAAATCAAGGGTCAAGACTAGGAAGGAGAGACAAGACAAAATGGTTCCAGGCTCTTCAGAGAAGAGGGATATAGCTTTCTTTAAATTGCCCAAACTCCATTTAAAAAACTATTTCTAGTCAAAGGTTCTGAGATCCCCAGGGCTTCAAAATGAGCCCAAGAAGGATTACTTCAGATGACATTTGAACTCACTTCTGCATGTTGCTTCCTCTCAAAGGGTCAAATCAAACATAGCTATAGCTACAGCTGGGAGGTTTTCAAGCCAGATCCAGCAGGGACCAGTAGCAGCAGTGGAATAAAGGCTGGGCTGTCAGAGCCCCAGACCAAGGCTGGGGGCAGAACTAGTCTAGGAACAGGCCATCAGAACCTTCACATCTTTTGCTATTGAGTCATCATATATATTCCAGCTGTGGCTGAGGACACAGTGATCATCAGCATTTCTGTTCATATGGTTACTGGGTCATATTAATCTTCATGCAGGCTAAAAATATAAAGCCTCTGACAGTCTGTAGCTAAAATTCAGGCCCAACATGTTTCTGGGAAGAGAAAAAAAGATTAAATATGTGAAATATTTGAAGTGCTTGCAAAGAAAGGTGCAATGGATAACATCTCATTAAATAAAAAATGGGTTATTCTAAAGTATGCAATTCAAAGCAAATATTATGCACTATGACTTAGCTATCACAATGTTCCCTAAATAAAAGTATCAGAAAGCCTCAAATTAGCTAACTGAAAGGCAGTCTCTCTGGTCCTCTGCATTCAGCTAAAACAGAATGGTCAAGGGAACATTATTTGTCAATCATATACTCATTTTAAAACTATGGATTTCCCTTCTCACATAGATAGAGACTGCTATGTTAGAGAGAGAGACTAGATAATCTCAAGTAGTCAAAAGAACTATAGATACTAAAGGGAATCATCAAACACACCTTCAATGTCCCACTACCACCATGGACATACAGTTGTTCTTCTTCTGCCTCACTCCAACTCTCTGTCGATAGAAAATATATATCCAGCACCCCTTTCTGGGTATTTATTCAAAAGAATTGAAATCAGGCCCACATCCACTGCAGCATTATTCACAATAACCAAGATGTGGAAGCAACCTAAATGTCCATAGAACAATTAATGGATAAAGAAAACGTGCTCACACACACACACACATACACATATATACAATGGGATATATTATTCAGTCTTAAAAAGGATGGAAATCCTGACACACTCAACAACATGGATGAACCTTAAGGACATTATGCTAAGTGAAATAAGTCAGTCACAGAAGGATGAGTGCTGCATAAATCCATTTATGTTTCTTTAAAAGTGCACATAAAATGCCATAAGTATCTTTGCCCTAAGTATTTTCACTAAAACATTTTTGTTGCATAACTAATTGGCTGTGAAGCAATTTTATTTTAAAAAAATAATGAGAAACAAAAAAGGAACGTTCATTAAAAAGGACATAATGAAACATGAAAATGGTAATAAAATTAAAATGACTATATTGTGAAATACAAAATATCTGAATACATTCAAAATGTATGGTGTAAATACATGGCAATATTGCACAAATAACTGATTTTATTTTGTGGATTATACCTAAGCACTTGTTTTCAATGGCTTTCGTTCAGAGTATTAAACATTTTTTTTTGCTTGTTGATTCATCTCTTTGATATCATGCTTTTTCTTTTATTCACTGAAATTCTTTCCTTCATTAAGAGAGGTTATTAGGATGCATATTTGTGAGTGAGCTTTGTATTGCTTTGTGAAAACCTTCTACACCATTGTTTGTTCTTGACATGTTGTCACATGTCCAATGACAGATGTTCCAAAATTCTATGGGAAATGTGAGTTCAAAACTTTTTGCAACTGTGTAGACCATTAGGAGGGCTAAGATTTATATAATATAAAAATGGGAGTACTGCATCAATGGAGAAATGAAATCAAACTGTCAACCAGCTGATGACAACCAAACTGTCAAACCAAATTGTAGACCAGTTTTTTTTTTTTAATTTTATTTTAGGGCAAAATTGCCTTAAGGCCAATTAGTTATGTGGTGAAAATGCTTGTGGCAAAAATATCTATGGCAAGATGCTTACAGAGAAAATACTGGACCTGTCAATTTATATGACAGATCTAAAGTAGTCAAACTCATAGAAAGTAGGAAGTAGAATGGTGGTTGCCAGGGACTGGGGATGGGAACAGCTGATACTGTTCAAAGGGTATCAGCTTTCAGTTAAGCAAGGTGAAAAACTTATAGAGATGTGCTGTACAACATAGTGCTTATAGTTAACAATACTGTATTGTACACTTAAAAACTGTTAAGAGGGGATCCCTGGGTGGCGCAGCAGTTTAGTGCCTGCCTTTGGCCCAGGGCGCGATCCTGGAGATCCAGGATCGAGTCCCACGTCGGGCTCCCGGTGCATGGAGCCTGCTTCTTCCTCTGCCTATGCCTCTATGTCTCTGCCTCTCTCTCTCTCTCTCTCTCTGTGTGACTATCATAAATAAATTAAAAAATTAAAAAAAAAACTGTTAAGAGGGTAGATCTCATGTGCTTTTTCACCACAATAAGAAAAAAAAGAAAATACATGGTAGGTAGGACACATTTGGGAAAAACAGGTTAAGAAAAGGAAAAACAATCACTACTTATTAAAAATAGAACTACCCTACGACCCATTAATTACGCTACTAGGTATTTACCCAGAGGAAATAAAAAACAGATTCAAAGGGGTATATGCACCCTGATGTTTATAGCAGCATTATCAACAATAGCCAAACTATGGAAAGAGCCCAAATGTTCACTGATTGATAAATGTAGAAAGAAGAATGGTGTGTACACACACACACACACACACACACACACACACACACACACTGGAATATTACTCAGCCATCAAAAAGAAGGAAATCTTGCCATTTGCAATGACATGGATGGAACTAGAGGGTATTACACTATGTGAAACAAGTCAGCCAGAAAAAGACAAATACCGTATGACTTAACTCATATGTGGAAATAAGAAAAAACAGATGAACATATGGAAGGGGGAAAAGAAAAAAAGGAGAGAAACAAGGCATAGAGACTGTAAACAATAGGGAACAAACTGAGAGTTGATGGAGGGGAAGAGGTGGGAGAAATGGGCTAAATAGGTGATGGGTATTAAGGAGGGCACTGGTTGTGATGAGCACTGGGTGTTGTATGTAAGTGATGAATCACTAAATTCAACTCCTGAAATACCAATATTATACTACATGTTAACTAACTAGAATTTATTTATTAAAATATTTTATTAATTTAATTTATTTATTTATTCATGAGAGACACAGACCTAGGCAGAGGGAGACATAGTATCCCTGTGGGGAGCCTGATGCAGGGATTTGATCCCAGGACCTCAGGATCACAATCTGAGCTAAAGGCAAATGCTCAACAACTGAGCCACCCAGGTGCCCCAAATATTTTATGTATTTATTTGACAGAGAATGAGAGAGCCCAAGCAGAAGGAGAAGCAGGCTCCTTGATATGGGAGCTTGATCCCATGACCCAGGGATTATGATAAGAGCCAAAGGAGAATGCTTAACTGACTGAGCCACCCAGGTGCTCTCTTACTTGCTTGCTTCATTTATCCATTCATTCATTCATTCATTCATTCATTCATTCATTCATTCATTCTAACTAGAATTTTAATAAAAATCAGAAACAACAATAGAACCTAAAACCAACACTACATACATATTAAACTTCTGAATTTGAGCATGAAGAAATTGAAAACACAGTGTTTTCTCAAGTGGGTCGCTTACAACATTATTCCCAAGAGATGGTAAATTTCAGAAGAGTTATATGATCAAAAAATTTATGAAAAACTGCATTCTTTCTTGGGTCTTCACAATGAAGACTGATATATAAAAGATTCTAAGAAGTTCTAGAACATACCTGCTTATTTAATTTTCTTCAAGAAAGCATTTCCAAACTCATTTGACTCAGTAAAAGAGTTTTTTAAAAAAATAAAATAGTCATTAAAATTGAAAGAGCCTCATGTTTTACACAGAACAATTTAGGAAATCATGGTTTAGGGGAACTAATTTTAGGGACAGATTTCAAGGCAGGCCAGACCTACCTACTGAGAGCTCCTTCTTTTCTTTCAAAAACTGAGCTAACCAACCAATGTTACCCCTGTCTTGCCTGACATAGATAACTCCTTTAATCATGTGAAATTCTAATTAATTGTCTTATGAGTACCTTCCAGAAGAGTTCAAATATTAGTCATGGTTTTGTGTAAATTAATATATTCTCAGTACCACTATATACTGAGTGCTTTAAGCTTTTAAAATTGCTTTCAATAGGGGCGCCTGAGTGGCTCAGTCGATTAAATGTCTGCCTTTGGCTCAGATCATGATCTCAGAGTTCTGAGATTGAGCCCCATATCAGGCTCCCTGACCAACAGGGAATCTGCTTCTCCCTCTTCCCCCTGCTCATGCTCTCTCGCGCACATTCTCTCTCTCTCATAAATAAGTAAATAAAATCTTTTTTGAAATCAATCAATAGAATTTTTTTAAAAAAATAGCTTTCATCAACATACACACACCCACACACTATCCTTCCTTCAAATTTATACAGTAAGCGGTTTAGTGACAACTAAAGTCCAGATTGGCTGGTTTTACCCTTTATAGTAGTAAAAGGTCTCTGTGGGCTGAGTTGGCAGCCCATTGGCTTTAACCAATGTCTGCTGCATGATGAATTTCAAGTTCTAAATATCTAATTTACAATTTCTAGGAAAGGGAGTCTAGGTGGCTCAGTCGGTTAAATGGTCAACTCATGATCTTGGCTTAGGTCATGATCTCAGGGTCATAGGTTTGAGCCCCACGTTGGGAGTCTGCTTCAGATTTTCTCTCCTCCTCTCCCTCTGCCCCTCTCCCCTGCTCACGTGTGCTTCTCTCATAAATAAATAAATAAATAAATAAATAAATAAATAAATAAATACATACATACATACATACATAAATCTATCTTAAAAAAAAAATTCCAAGAGACAAAATGACCAAGTTGTGGTAAACAATAGCTGTATGTGAGGGGGGGGGGTCCCCTCAGATTTTTATAGAGAAATTGTTCATATTAATCAAATATGCTTTTGTTAGACTAAAGGAGATTCAACTGATTCTATCCTTAGGAATTTTCTCAGGACCATACAGAGTAGACAAAAGGGTAGAAAATGGACATATAAAAAGATTACCTATTTTCTAATGATCTCATTTTTCACAGTACAAAAATCTTTCATACGTGTGAGTAGCCTAGCCTTGAGTTATAAAGAAACTGGATTTAGCAGAGCTTTCACATCCTAAGTGTTCCTTTGGCATCACTTCTAAAAATACCATTAAAACAGACAGAATGAGTACAGGTGCCCTCTTTTGCCCTCATTGTACTTAAATACTTTAAACTGTTCCAGTTTTTCACAGAAACACTGCTCATGGATTATAAGCAAAATTTAATTCTAACCTTCTACTCAACTTAAGGTTCAAAATTTTTTCATCATCAGAGAAATGATACTGGTAAAAATACTTTTTTTTCTGGACAGGACTTTCCTTCTTCCTTCAATCTTTTACATGGAAAATGTATTTAGGTGTTTACATCTATAAAAGGGACTTAAGAGTCTCTGTGTGTGTCTCGACAAATATCCAACCAGCACATTGGCAGACTGGCAGCTAATTTTTTTTTTATTTTTAGCATCAACTTCCAACTATTTCATTGTCTCTATACTAAAGATCCTTAGTGGAACTAAGTAGGTGCTTTATTTTTTTATTTTTTAAAGATTTATTTTTATTTATTTATGAGAGAGAGAGAGAGAGAGAGAGAGAGGCAGAGACACAGGCAGAGGGAGAAACGGGCTCCATGCCAGGAGCCTGACGTGGGACTCGATCCTGGGACTCCAGGATCGCGCCCTGGACCAAAGGCAGGCGCGAAACCGCTGAGCCACCCAGGGATCCCAAGTAGGTGCTTTAAATGAAAAAAAGAGGGAGTCAACAATTAGCCTTGTATGCATGATTAGGCAACTGCACAATTTAAATAAGACAGGCTCAGCAATAATACCAATCAATATTCTGCACAGGAAAAAAATTTTCCAAGATGCTTCTTCAATCTGTCATTGTCAGTCCAACAAACTGCAAAACAGATTGGTGTTCTTACTACTATTGGAAAAAAAATCAATAAAATTAAGTCTCTAAAAGGTGGTAAGTTGTCCAAGGTCACACCAATACCAGGATAAGAGCTAGGAGTGTTGACTCCGATCTCACAATTCCCAAGCCAGAACAGAACACTTCTTTCACTGTCGTCATGGTTCTCTGGTTGGTAAGGACAGAAGTGGGCATGGGGTGTTACCTCCACTAAGATACTGATGGTCATACCCCAGAAATGGTCCACCCTATTAGTGTTCTAGGGAACCTGTTACTCAGGAGTGCATCACATGCCTTGTCTGTGCCAAGGCAGAAGAGACACTGAGAATTGCTGTGTTGTGCATCACACAATCTTAATATTGTCAACACGGGGACAAATTACCAATTGGCTGATAACTGGTGAATATTAGCCATCACATATGTATAATATAACCTTTAAAGTATTTATTTCAAGATGCTAACAATGTTTCCTTGATAGTAAAAACTGAAGCATAAATTGATTTGTGTCATTTAAAACATTTTTTATTTTCCCCACCCTTTGTGTCATTTATAATAATTTTTCATAACAACAGTCATAATGGCACTTAAAATCCCATACATTTCCACCAAATTCTATAACCCAGTGGAGTTGCACTGGTTCACACGCACTTGTAAAAGATTTCATATGAAGACAACATAAAAGTGAAAATCAAAAGCAAAACAACTGCAAAAAGGCACAGAAAAATTTCCAGCTCATTTTTCTAATGTTAAAAGTGACCTACAGACATATTAGAAATTCTTGATAACAAACCACAGATGTACTTTGCTCTGTGTAGAATATGTTTACCTGGGAAGTTAAGTGAACTACTGGAACATATACAAAACCCACAAAGGGACATGTAATCTAACTCAGAAGTTCTGAATCTAAGGTTTGTGGAAAAAGGACTTCATGGAAAAGTGAGTGTGAAGAAACATTAGACTGTAGGTGAGCCCAAGGTTCTGGGAGGGAGTTCCACAAGCAAAGGCAGCTCTGCCCTTAATTGACAGGTATCTTGAGTCTCCAAACCTCTCCTTTGTTGCAAAATAAAGGAGGTTAGACCACGTTATACCTAAGGTTAAGTCCAGCTTTAATGTCAAAGAACACTTTTTGATATTCTAAATGTTTTTTTTAAGGCTTTACTTATTTATTTGAGATACAGTGCACATGCACACTCAT
The DNA here is from genome assembly GCF_048418805.1 of Vulpes vulpes. Taxonomy (NCBI): domain Eukaryota; kingdom Metazoa; phylum Chordata; class Mammalia; order Carnivora; family Canidae; genus Vulpes; species Vulpes vulpes. Next base: position 83,940,528 of record NC_132794.1, read on the forward strand.
GCACATGCACAAATAAGCAAGCAGGGGTGGGGTAGAGGGAGACAGAGAGAATCTCAAGCAGACCCCCACTGAGTGTGGAACCTGATGTGGACCCTATCTATCCCAGGACCCTGAGGTCATGACCTGAGCCAAAATCAAGATTCAGAAGCTTAACTGACTGAGCCACCTAGTGAGTGTTCTTGAACACAAGTGAGTGTTCTTAATGAAGTAGAAAAAGAAAGCTGTGCAAAGTGCCTTTTGGTCGGCAGCTGGATATGCCAAAGGTTGCTACCTAAGGGCTTCCCATCAGAGCTACCTTTCAGTCTATATTCATTCAACAACTCACTTAGTTATTCATCTAAAAACAAATAATTAATGTGTGTCCACTATGTGTCAAGTATTAAGAATACAGTAGATAACATGAAAGACACATAGTAATTACCTTCATGGACTGAATAATCTAATAGGGTAGATGTACATTAAATGAAGCAATATTTCATTATGGAGGTATTTAAGGCTGCAAAGAAATGGTAGGTGGTATTACGACAATCACCTATGATGGAGATGTAAGCTCCACTGAAGAAAGGATTCCTAAAAATGTTATAATTAAGCTGAGACCCAAAGGGAAAGTGGGTGTTAGGCAGGCAGAAGAAGCAGTATGTAAAACGACCTTTAAAAAATAGAGAAAAGACCAGTCGTGACTGCCTCAAGATGGGGAAGAGAGGGCCAAGGCAAAAGAAGTGTACAGTGAATGGGGCAGCCCCGGTGGTGCAGCGGTTTAGCGCTGCCTGCAGCCCAGGGTGTGATCCTGGAGACCCTGGATCGAGTCCCACATCAGGCTCCCTGCATGGTGCCTGCTTCTCCCTCTGCCTGTGTCTCTGCCTCTCTCTCTGTGTCTCTTTGAATAAATAAATTTAAAAAAAAAAGAAGCGTACAGTGCATGAAGGGTCATGTAGGGAATATTAATTAAGGATTTTGACTCTATTGTAATGGCAGTAGAACATAACCAAAAGGTTTAAAGGAGGGGAAGACATGATTCACATTATGATTTTAAAAGATCACTCTGGTTTTTATGTAAAGAATGCACTGGAGATTGGCTAAGCTGAACTGGGGAGACCAGTGGGGAAGCTCCTCTAGATGTCCAGATAAGAGATGAGTGACTCATTCCAGTATCCTTGACAGCTTTCCATGGTCACATCCAGGCCTTGTCCCATACATCATCTTGATTTATTCTACACATTTACTGAGTGCCACCCATGTGCCGAGCATTCCCATTCAGACTTTTGGGCACATGTGGCAGAATCAAAACCCTGGCAATTCTGGAAGGAAGTACCACTAGAAGCCCCTTTCACCTTTATGAGATCTCCCATTGCCAACCATACCACAGCAAGAAGTTTGTTGATGTGTAGATTTATCAGCCAACTCGAATAAGTCACATATTCTTGGGGGAGTCTAATTACAGCCAAAGCTGGCTCCGAAGCTTGCCCCAGCAGCCTGGGCTACCTTGTTCCTGTGACTTCAAGGAGTACAGGTTAAATAAGGAGGGTCTTCTTCCTATAATAACCAAACAGGATAAATGCAGTGTCCCCACTCCCTCCCTCACTGGGGGTTATTGTTCAGTTAATTCTCTTACCAGAGGCTTGAAGGTTATATATTATAATACCTCTTTGTATATCAATGCCTCTTCCTATATTCTAAATTTTACTGTGGTGATGGCTGCACAGCTATGGAAATCATGAATATGCTAAAAATTGTTGAACTATACACTTTAAATTGGTGATTTATATGGTATGTGAGTTACATCTAAATAAAGCTATTACCAAAACAAAAAACAAAAATGTCACCTCTTCCTTAAAGATGGCAGCATCATGGATGAGTGAAATGACAGCAGATATAAAAGTGTCAAAGCTATAGGATGGACAGTTCCCATAGATGTTGCATATTGATGTATTTTATTTTATATTCATAGGCAAGCCAAAACGTCTCTGGGACTATGAGAAGAAATCAAATCTGTAAAGATTCTATTTTCTCTAATAGTCACTTCATCTAAAAACTTAGACAAAGACCAGCAATAACAACAACAATAAATATGTAAGAATTTAAATTCTCAAAAGAGATGTCTGTTTTTTGAGAAAAGCTGGTTGGATACGAAAGAGTAAAGGAAATACATCAGTCAAATTCTTCTTCATTTACCTCCCACGGTTTACCTAGGAAAGATGCAACCTGAGAACACACACCTTAAGCAGTCCTAGAACTTCCATGGTTCCTGGCTGCACAGTAGATGGCCCTCTTCCACTCTCCATATGGGGCAAAAATGAAAAGATTTAGGGGCTGTAAACAGCAAGCAAGTGGCTTTAAAATGCTACCTGTAGGGTTTTAAAAAAAATTCGCTGATGGCATTATATCTGCATTCATAGTGATGCAGACAAAAAGGAAGTTCCTTTGAACAGAAGGGTAATAAAGGCTGATGCTATTTAAAATAGTCAAGGTCTTGGTTTAAAGTTGCTAATATAAGAGGCTAACATAAGAAGGAAGGAGACTAGGACTTGGAACCTACTATTAGGAAAAGGGATTATGGGCACAGGAAGATATCTGCCACCGACTTTTAGAACAGCAAGTTACAAAACCTTAGCTAGACTACTGCTAAAAAACCTAGAGGGATTATTCAGGAAAGAAGGTTGTGCCTAATGAGAAATTCTCTGTAGACAATCAAGAATAGAGGCCCTGAGAAATAAAAAGAGCATTACCTAAGGAAAAACTGATGTGCTTATATATAATGGGGGCTCTCTGGAAAGCTCAAACTTATGCTTTAGGAGAAAGATAAAAATAAAACTAGGGATGAACTTTAAAAAGCATCTAAGAAGGATATAGTTAACAGAGGCTCAAAATGCCAGAGTCAAAAAATTAAGATATTGTTGGCTATGTTCAAAGTACAAAGAAAACAAGAGGACAGAGTAACTGTCAGGGGAAGGGAGTGTAATGTTCACAAAAGAAGAGTGATAAAGGAGCCTATCTCAGGATGGAAGCTGGTTTGCATCTCTCATAATGAAGAAAATGGCCTCCATATTGGGCAGGGCAAACAAAGAACATGAAGATGGAGCTGGGAGACAGAAGAGAGGAAGGACTGTGCCACTTGCAATGATTTCCAATTGTCTCCCTCAGATGATTCTCATTCCAGGGCACTGCAGAATGGACAGGTCCATTCTGGACACCATGTGGATGGAGGTGGTGTTCTTGTGACCTCAGCAATAGTCCCACTATCCACATGTTACGTGCTGCTTTCTGTTCACTTCCTCTCCCAGGCTTCTCACAGGGCTATTGCTACTGCCTTCATTTATACACTAACACTCAGCATTTAAGTGATCTACCCAAAGTCACACAGCCCATGGGAAACAGGACCAAATGTAGACCCAGCCACATGACTCTGACCCAGTGCTTTTTTCACTAACCAGTATGTCTTTTCACTACATCTTCAGTGAGCAACTGATAAAATTCAAGCTACGTAATATTAATGATGTTAGTATTAAGTGCATTTGTAGCAAGATGAATACTGTTAACCATCAAGTGCTAGTTACTAACCATCTATCCAAAGGTCATACAGCTCTGGCTGTTCAATCTTTAAATCCCATTTATTCTTCAGACTTGAGGTTCCTGGCATTAAGTAAGTTACTTGGCATCACCAGTGACTACTGCAGCAGAGATTTAAAAGTACTGAAATCTATTCTAGCTCCAAACTCCATACTCTTTCCACTACAATGAGCAGGTACTCTAAATATTTATCAAGGACTACTCCACAAGATGGAAGGTGCGGTTAACCCAAATGCAGTGGGCAGAAAATAGTTCAATGGCTTTCTTGAGTTCTCAGAAGTTTAATGTTCCAAATATATTCTCACAAGCATGGCCTATGATCATGCTCACAAAGGAAAAGGCACCCCTCTTTTACCTAGTTCTAAGTCTTTGGGAAGAAATATGGAGGGCCTGAGTATAGCAGGGGAATGAATAGGGGTGGGCAACAAAACAAACAGTATCTGAATTTACTGTGATTTTAAAAGGGGCTCAAAGATTGGCATATTCCCTGGAGCAAGTGTACTTCCCTCTATTAAGGAACAGGTCAGGAGGTTGTTTGCCTGGGGGCAAAGGGAAGACAGAAGCAAGGGAAATGGAGCCTTGTCTAGTACCATCTCCTGTTTAGTCACTAGTTCTGGCTCTAGAGAGGAACAAAGAAAGCATACAGATGAAAATCTAAGGCTTTTTGGGTTAAGTTTATTACCTGGGGTCACCAGTGGTGAGTGCAATAGCAGTCTAAATGTAACAGAGCCTGGTGTTTCAGACTCACAAAAGTATGGGCACAAGCAAGTCCACTGGCACCAGTAGCAATAAAGAAAATCTTCCAAGTATAACCATTCGTCGATTCAACCAAGGTTTACCAAGCACCTACTACTGTAGTTATATGTCAAGCAATGGGTGAGCAACGGGAATGAAGCAGACACTGTGCCTATCTCTGTGGAGCTTACAGTCTGTAGGGGGGATTACTGCTGCAAAAGGGAAAGGTCAGGATGCAGTAGGTGACTGAAAGCTAGGAATGGAGTTGAATCTTTATCACACCTCTGAATCTCCATTAATTCAAAGAATGTTTCAAAATTATGGAAAAGAATTATTTTGTTTATTTTAATTAAAAAACAAACCACCACTACTTACTTTTAAGGAGCTGAGTAATGTGGCAAGTGTTTATTTTAGGCACTGCCTTTTGCAATTTGATCAGATATATATGTCTTAATAAAAATACAACTTGTTGAATATTTAAAAATCCATCACCAACTGAAACTTTCACCTTCTAAGAACTTAAGTCAGTTATACAAAATTAGTCAAAGACAGTCATAGAGAGTATAGGTGAAACTTCATAACAGATCATATTTGAGGAATCTGGATGGTGCAGTCAGTTAAGTGTCCAACTTGGTTTTGGCTCAGGTCCTGATCTCAGGGTCCTGGGACTGAGCCCCACATTGGGCTCTGTGCTCAGCTCAGAGTCTCCTTAGACTCTCTCTCCCCACTCTCCTCCATTCTCTCTCTCTCAAATAAATAAATTTTTTTTTTTAAATAACATATTTATTCCAGTCCAGTGTATGCCCCAAGAACATCCTTTGCTGGAAGTGTTAACAGCCATTGCACAATTGCAAAGGGAGGTGTGTGTTCACTACCTGATCTATTCTCTACTTCCTCTGTTAATCCATTAACATAGGTCTCAGATTATCTCTTCCTACAACCTTCTATTCCCCCAAACTTCCAAAGAATGGTAGAGCTGGGATTTTAGGGATTTAAACCTATGTCTCCCTGCAAAACCAACTAAGCACACCAACTCCCTCCAACTCTATCATGTGTCACCTCTTTAGATCAGAGGTAGCAAATTAGAATGCCTTTAGTGGCCAGGCAGGCAACAGGCAACATCATGGAGCAAAAGTGTAGGTAATGAACATGCATATGTGTTATAAACAGTACCACAGGGAGTTGGAGGGGACTGGAAGGGACAGTAGCTATTTGGCTCCAATGATTGCAGTTATGTGTGATCTTGCAATTTTAAGAGAAATTGGAATTTCAAAATTTTACGTATACTCCTGAACATTAAATATCAGTCCAAACTTATTTAAGTCCACCACATGGGTCAAACAGGTCACCAGCTGGCAACCTTTTTAATGTACTGTTGGCATCATCTTTTGGTATGCTAAATTCTGCAGGGTTACTTTCATAAGTGTAACATCACCCTGAGGATGGGTGAGACAGAAGGTTCATTAATGCCTGCAATACCATGGGTACTCTTTTTCAGGCAGTCTAGAGAGATTCATGGACTGATACCATGTAAGGTAGAACTGCTCACTTATGATCGCAACAGGAGCCCAGAAAATAACTTCATTTCTTTCCAATTGCAATTATACCCCAAGCAGTTGCTTACCCGTTTGTCAATGTCATTGTGTTGGAGCTGCACAAAGCGAGCGCTGATGGCTGCAATGTAACTCTGCTGATTGGAGAATGCCACACGGCCAGCACCTTTGGGGTACTTCAGCTCTGGGTCCGTATCAATGCCAGCATAGCAGACACCACCATACAAACGGTCCATGATCATTGCCAACTCAACTACAAGAAAATAAACACAATTTGGTATAAATGTTTAGAAGGCACTTTTGTCCAGGAGAAGGAAGAACTATTTAAAGATCACGTAGTATAATAAAGAAAGGGAAAACCCACATTAAGTATCATGAAGAGTGTCCATATCAGTCTTACAACTCAAGTAGTAGAGCTCCTCATATTTAAAAATAAAATGAAAAAAAAATCAAGAATTTATACAATATACACACAAATTTACATAATCAGAACTTCAGCAACAGTATAAAAGGAATGATCTATCAGCAATCCTCCTGTTCTAATTTACTTTTCCTGTTCTAATTTTTAACTGTTCAGTCCACTGGAGTGGGCCCTGGGTAGGTAAAGCTTTTCAAACAATGCCCTAAACTAGTTAATTATAAACAGCCCTACTTACTGACCCTAAGACTGAAAGCAATTACTAAAGTCATACTGCTATATTAAGACTAAGCTATAGAAAGAATTAAATGTTCTTTTAATAAGAGGCAATATATTTATAACCTTAAGATAAATCTCTACAATTAAAAATATACTTTTTAGTATATTCTATCCCAACTGAGAAATCTCCACACTAGCCTCTCACACTGAATTCTAAATAATAACAATACTAGTAATGATAATAGCAGCAATGAACATTTATTGAGCACTTACAATGTACCAGGAAACAATAAGTTGCAATGAAGGCAGTAAAAACATACCCATCTTATACGCTGCTATAAATCCAGAGATCTAGTCTGCACTCCTTGCAACATTTCTTCTAAATATACTTTTACATTGGTATATTTACAAAACACCTAGACAGAAGGTATTTGAAACTGGACATTTCAAAGGTCTGATATTCTAGAAGTATCCTCACCATAAAGGTATCAAGGAGAGACATGTAGCAGTTACTTACCTGGATCCAAACTGCCTGAAGGTAATTGTTTACTTGATACTGGATGTCACTTCCTCCACGTATGACCATTCCTTTCAGGCTACTCATGACTTAAGTCCAGAAGACTTAGCCCTACCCCTGGGGAATGATCCAAGAACCAACTTCCCTACAACACCTACATATGGTGTTTAGAAAGGAGAAGACAGGGTAGGTGGATGCTGACCTGGGTCATAGCCAGTGTGCAAAGACCATCTCATCACACAACAGACCTCCACAGGAATCAGTATTTGGAGAGAAGGAAAGCAAGCCATTGGCGTAGAGGAACTTTGTAATAGATACAAGAGTTGAATGGTATAAAAACCTCACCAGATTTCTATGAACAGAAGGAAAGCCAAGCATTACTGGTTCCCATACTATGAAGCTATGTCACCATAACAGAAAGGTTTTCTACTTAATGTCTTCAAAATTTTTCTCCATACCAGACTGTCTAATATTGGTGATTGTTTTCTAAGTGCCTGTTTTTAAGAGGAATGATCTGCAACCAACAGATTCTGGGATTTTTAGAAGGTAAGAAAATAAGCTAGCAATAACTAAACCCTAGAATAGGTACTATTGAGGTAGAACAGCAGAAAGCTATCCCAATTATCCCATTATGATCAGAATTTCTGAGTCTTATCAACCAAAGAACATTGCTGATTATAGCCCAAGTGGACTCTGACTGCAGTTTTGGGGCAGGATCCAGGAATCACTTTCATTCAAATTACACAATAAGAATCATGCACATACCCTTCATATCAGAGTTTAGTATGTCCTCATGTTTAAGCCCAACAACCTCTAATGGCTTGAGGACTTCCTCACATGGCTAATGGTATTCCAATAACAAGGAAGACAATGAAGGTAGAAATAATTAAATGCAGTCATTAATGGATTTCCTTTATTAGTCAATGGGCTTACTAAAATAAATAACCTCAGGAAATGGAAATTAAACACCAAAGCCCGAGCTTCTCATGGAATGAAATAAGAGAAGAAATACTTCCTCAGCCTGGTGAACAGCCAGGAGAAGGAGGCTGGCAAGGAACTGAATGGCACTTGTCCACCCTTAGAAAGGACTCAGGAAAGCACCTGATTTAGAAAGAAGGTGTATCATCTGTAAGCTCCAGCTAAAGAGAAGAGTTACTAGAACCACAGACTTACTAGAACCACAGGTTCTTCTAAACCATAGTGGTCTCCAAAGGAATTTTAGGGATCCCTGGATGTCAGAGAAGGTGACATGTCACAGCAATGTCACAGCAAAAACATTCTACTACTTCATGAATCTAACTGCTAGAAAATCATCTTCACATGCCAAAGAGGAGGTCATGACTGATGTTGCTGGCAGTTAAGTACTTTTGATAGGAAGCAAAACCCTTACTCACTAATGTTTTATGAAAGCTAATTATAAATAAATAATTTCCACTTATAATCTTATATATAGTCATTTTATTGGCCACCAAAAAGTCTGCAGACATTTGAGCTAATAAAATCTCACTCACATGAAGAGCAATTTGTTGAGAAGCTAGAAGAAACCAAGGTGACTAAAGGGCTGTTTTGGGAAAGAGTATGAAGATTTCCCATCTCTTTTTCTACCCTAATCTCTGTTTTAACTACAGAAGGTCTACTACTGTGTGATTACCCTTGAAGAAAAGTAAATAATAGTCAAACAACTGCTATTTATATTGGTCCTTTACTCAATCAGAAAAAAAAAAAAAGCACACTTCCTGTAGGCTACCCTCATGCTGGGCTCTAACACCATAGTGGTATTATTTAAGTACTCAACAGCGTTTCTAATTATTGAGAAAAGTAGCCATGCTTGGTAAAAAACAGTATTAAAAAAAGAGAGAGAGACTAACTTAATTCATCTTCCACATAGGTGACTAACAGAAACACAGAACAAGCCTTCCTTAAGTCCTAAAAATTTTTAATCTGAAACACCTTTTTTATATAGAACATAAAAATTCACCTACAGATGTCAAAGTGTACAACTACTTTTAGAGATTAGGGTCTTTAAAATTTTTTTTAAATTTAAATTCAATTAATTAACATATAATGCATTATTGGTTCCAGAGTACAGACTAGGTTTAAAAAAATTCCTTAAAGTAAAGTATCACCAGTTAATATAGGAAAGTCCTACATAGACTCTCTTTCTCTGATGTGGGTGAAACTGTGCCATGAGGAGGGCTACCCACTTGACTGCTTGGGAGGAGGAGAGAAAAACAGAAGAAAGGCAGTAAGGATCTGACAAAAGTCAACTAAAACCTTGATGGGTTTATCTATATCTTGTGATCTCAACCTTGCTCATGAAATGTGAACCTTTGATCAAGGATATGTCTTATTCTGAAAATATAGTCAAGCTACCTACTAAGCCTATGACAGTGAATCCTCATTCTAAATCTGTAGAAAGCAGAGACAGTGCAGTTCCCAGAAGCTTGTTCCTAACAACTGACCTGAGGGAAATGAGATGAGAGGAAGGCATAGAGGTGAGGGTTGGAATTCAGAGAGATAGATGCGATAGCAGGCACAGCCAGAGTCCATGTGGAAGTCAGGAGTTTTCAGAACACTTTTGATTTTTTGCTTCCTATCCAGTGTTGATAGGATCTGTCTGGTCACCACAGGGGTAGAAATGAGCAAGTCTGGTAGCCATATCCAATGGCATTTTATACTTTGGGTGAGATGCTCTGTGCTCCTAAGGCAACTCAAGTTATCTCATGAATGGTAACAGCAACACTACTATCACTCCGATTTACATATTGGCTCTTGTGATGAGCTTCATTGTGCTGCAGGTGGAGAGGGCAACAAGAATATTGTAGCTGTGTGTAGCATTTAGAAATCTGAGAATTCCTCTAGGTTGTGGGGACAATGCCTTTGAAGTGGAATCTAAGCCCCAATTATGGTTCCTTGGATTTGCTTCTGAATCTTCACAGAGATATGAGAGGTATTTTAGTTCACCAGAGAGAAAATCATGATGACTCTTGCATCCTACCCCACACCGGGATCCTGTTCCTACTACTCAGCCATAAGCAGTGTCTAAAAGGCTGAGATACTATGAGAACCAAATGGGGTAGAGACAGAGTAAGAACTCCCAAGGGAAATATCAACACATTCAGCTTTCTAGATTCTAAACTGTGAATCTAGAAGCCATATTTCTTCTCTGGAAATAAGAACAAAGCAGACAGGAAAGAGGCATGAGGCACCTCAGGGGGACAAAGAAGTCTGGACTTTGGAAAAAAAGCACAATTCAACTAGAAGCTGAACTGTCTAGGTTTTCCACAATTGCCAAGTTGGTTCACAAGGCAATTCACATATCTAACATGGAGGAAATGTACTTATAAGCTTCTACTCTGCATCAAATGTTGGGAAGTAATGAATATTTTCAAATAAGTGGCATGAACAACCAAACTAAGTCAGAGGGATTGTTCAACTTGATTAAATCAGACTGGTAACCAAGTTGACTGTTTTTTTTTTTTAAGATTTTATTTATTTATTCATGAGAGACAGAGAGAGAGAGAGAGGCAGAGACACAGGCAGAGAGAGAGGCAGAGAGAGAGAAGCAGGCTCCATGCAGAGAGCCCAATGTGGGACTCGATCCTGGGTCTCCAGGATCACGCCCTGGGCTGAAGGCAGGCGCCAAACTGCTGAGCCACCCAGGCATCCCCAAGTTAACTGTTAATACTGTTATTGAGACATCTCAGATCTCAGCTTGATAAAGAAGTTTCCTTCTGCACAAAGAACATCAATACTTGAAGTCTGGAAATCAGAGTTAAAGTCTTGGCATTTTTACTTATTGTGGCCTTGGCCAATCACTCCCTTTGAACTCTGCTTCCTTATCAATAAAACGAAAAGTCTACCACTTACAACTTCACAAGGTTATCATGACGATTAAACATACATAAGAGCTCTGAATACACTGGTGAGCACAAGTGGTGCTCAGATGTTTAGTTTTGCCCGGGAGGTGTTTTTCTCTTTACTCAGAAATCTTTGCTTAATATTAACTTGGCCCGGTTTATGCTCCATAAGCACCGTTCGTCCCAGTCTTACTTTGGCTTTATGCTAATGTTACTAAACCTGCCAATGATATGGCAAAGTTTGACATCAGTTGTGGGTGAACATTAGCTTTTGGGGTGGGGTGGGGGGGAGAAAGAAGGCAAGCATGTACTAGCATTAGAAAATACTTAACCCTAAAGGCAATCTAGTTAATCAAGTCAGTGTACCAAATTTGGAATTTATCTGAGACATCTCAGACTGAACTTGGGACTTGGTAAAAAAAACTACTACTGAGAAACACCTGGTATGATTTCTGCCTGCTACCACTTTATAGAACAACAAAGAAAGGATATGGTTATTCCTATTTCCTAAATTAGAAATCAGGATATGGTTCCTAATTACATATAAATTACCAGAATGTACAGAATGTCTGAAATAAATGCTTCTAGAAAAATTCAAGATGTTCTCTAGATGTATGGCATACATCACTGAATATTTACCTCAAAAGTTTTTATACTGTTTTGTTTTCCTCTCAGAAAAGCCATCCTCATAATAGTCAGAGAGAGGAAAAAGGCGGAGAAGGAAATGTCAGGATCCATCACAGAATATTAGAGTAGGGGAGAAAAAGACAGTAAAAAATTAGAGCAATAGGAAAGGCAAGAGACCCAAAGATGATGAGCAAATGTAGGCTCCAGGACTTAGATAAGCAATCTTGCAAGATTGATCTGTTCTGCAGGATCTGGTTAGATAAACTGTCAGAAGGAAGTCATGAAGTGAAAGAATAGCTCACATGCCCCTAATTAGAGAAGTCTGGGGGTTTTCCAAGCATGATTAAAGTTGGAAGTGGATGGGTCCCAAAGTTTGATTACTGAGGCAGTCCCTATATGAGACATCTAAGCAAAGAAGCTGGGGTTGCAATACTCATGTTTATAAACTGGGGAGCATACAGGGACTAGATACTTCATTCTCTACTTTTTCTTTTCTTTTTTTTTTTTTTTAAGATTTTATTTATTTATTCATGACAGACACACACACACACACACAGAGAGAGAGAGAGAGAGTCAGAGACACAGGCAGAGGGAGAAGCAGGCTCCATGCTGGGAGCCCAACGTGGGACTTGATCCTGGGTCTCCAGGATCACACCCTGGGCTGAAGGCGGCGCTAAACCGTTGGGCCACTGGGGCTGTCCTCTCCACTTTTTCTTGGTGGCCTCTTCATAGTCCCCAAGCCTGGCACTTATTTCTCCTCAGAGCAAAGAGATGCATTTTAGAGAGGTCCTAATGCCACAGGAATATACAATAGGGCTATTTCTGTATGGAAATTCAAGAAAGACATGCTGTTCACATTACTTGAATGAAGAGTGGCAACTGTTGGATTTTCAGGTGGTAGCAAGCAGAGAACCAGACAGACTACTCCTTTCCCAGTACTGACTCTCTGAAGAATATGTAAACTTTAGACACATGATGGCATGGTGAGTCTACCTATAGCCTTTCCTAGGATGGGGGTGGGAAGAGGTGGGGAGGTGGGGAGTGGAAGGAGGACAAGACCGGAGAAATGCCAAGAGACTGAAGGCAAACTGTTCTTGGCTTGCCACTATCACTGATGAGTGATGGAAGGGAGGGACAAGAGACAATAGGAATGTGTCAGACAGTTTAATTTCAGGTAAACATCTAGATTTTCCATTGATAATTTCTCATTTTCAGGTTGATATTTTTAGGCCTGTGATTTTTTTTTTCCCCAACCTGAATTTTGAAAAGGAAGGCTTGTCAAAAGGACTGGAAGAACCAACTTAAACTTAGCCAGGGTAATACTGCTTAAAACAGGTTGCCTTGTTTCTTTAGAAGAGTTTGTATGTGTCTGGTTGGGTAGGATAGGGACTATATTTCAAATAATTTATTAGTGATAATAGTCCCTAACAATGGGCAGATATCAAAGAGAAAAAGATTCAAAGGAGTAATCCTTGAGTGATAACATTTTAGTTACTGTAACATGCTGAAGGACAGTTTTTGACCTAGGGTGAGGTGAAAACCAATCTGGACACCTAAAAATCTCACCTGTCGAGTATTACCAACCATGTCTGGTCCAGGATCACCCTGTACAGAGTGCCTGAGATAGTTTAAAGACTTCAGAATTCCATGACCACAATAGCCCCTAGAAGTAATAAAAAACGCCCTGAAGTATTTAAAAACCAAATCTGAGAATCACTGTGTTGAAGAGTTAATTTAGTATTCAATTACTTCTGAGTTAGCATTCTATTAATACATTTCTTGTTTTCTTCTCTTCTGAAATCTCTGACTCTCTGTAGATGATGACCTGTTTAACAAGATAATGGGATGTTCATTCAGTTTGGCACAGATGTGTACTTGCTCTGTGCCAATAACATGTGGATGCTCAATAAATGTTTATTGTTCAAGTGAACTGCATTGTATTCAATTCAAGACTGCCCAGCAGAGTCAAAATGAATTCCTTTAAAAATAGTCTTCTATTCTAAGGCACACACCAGTCCACAAAGCTCAGTGTGTTCCAAAGAAACCCAATTCTATGCACATGGATAAAAGCTGCAGATGTTAATTCTTTTGTTTAGATGACATGGATTCCAATCTGGAAGGCTTGGATAGAAAGTAAAATGCTAAGATGCTAATATAGATTGCTTAGCCATCTAGAAACAAGCTACATGTATGGGAGGTGTTGGCATGGGGGAACATTTTCACTAAACCAAGTGAATGTAAATTACTATCCACACAAATGTAAAAACAAAACAAAACAAAGTCAAAACAGGAAATTAATTTTAATAATATACTTTAACTTTTAAGACAAAAAGCTTTGGCTTAGCTTAAAAAAGGAGAACTTTGAAGATTATAAAAGGTCTATCATCTAGGTAGGGAACACAAAATCCCATTTTGGACTAGATAACTAAATATAATTCTTGTCTAATCCTAGGACTTGTAGCATCTTGTGAATAATAATAAAAAGAATAAATAATAAAAGAGGGAATTTAGTTTATAAACTTTTGTGTCTATGACTTAAAAACAGACATAAAAGTTAACCAGTTCTGTTATTTTTATAATTATGGTACTTTATATTTCAGAATTTTTTTTTCAGATCCCCATCTAGAAAAAAAAGGAAAGGGGCTAGAATATTAAAACTAATTTGTACTTGTAGTTCGCTGCAAAAAAAGAATAACTCGAATGCTAGCAATGAATGCCCATTCTTTTAGAATACATATGCGATTAAAAGACTATCAAAGGGGATTCTTCTCCCTAACATAACACCAGTTAGAAAAAGAGGAATATTCCATGCCCCACCCACATTTCTTTTTTTTTAAAGCACAAGCAGTTTAGAAACAAAGGGCTACGTTTGCCCTCATCTCATAATGCTGTTCACGTTTGAGTCAGCCCTTCTTAGACTCTATTCTCTGACAGTAGATAAAAGGGAGGCATCTCTGCTGCTTGGCTTTCTTCCTCTCTGCACAGTATTCCATTAGAACAAGACCTAGAGATATTTGGCTTTCTGAAAAACTGTAAAATTACAAACTTCGGTTACAGTTTATGTGTTTTAAAGTCCTTCAAAATGGATTTATGAATATATCTTTAAATAGGCCTACTGTTATCTTTTAGGAGTAGATTGAAGTTGAAATTTGAACAAATACATTAAAAATGTTGATGAACATTCAGAATTAAGTCAGAGATGAACAGCTGTAGATACATTTTATAATTCTTTTTTCACTACTTGATTTTAATGGTGTCTGCTTTTTCTTTTCTAAGTAGAACTAAATCTGCTTGCTTACAAGTAACAGAGAGAACATTGTACTTTTGCAACTACGGGGCAATGGTAACCTTATTTTCTCATCTTACTTTTGAAAAATAAACTCAATTTTATTTTAAGCACTTTAAAAACTTTGTTCTTACAAATAATTTTATTGTATTCTACTGGTAGAACACTGATCTGTCACTGATTAGATTTGTCTTTGGATTTAAATATTGAAGTCATCAGCTCAGCATCACTTCAAATGCCCCAGTAAATTATGATACAGCCCAATCTCAGTCCACAGTTATTTCATAACTGGAAAAGAACTTAAAAAAGAAAAAAAGGGGGAAGCTTTTAAAAAGTTGTAATAAAGATGCTCAAATACATTAGTCATTTTTAAAGTGCATAAGAAAAAACAGGAACCTGTTTCACTTGGGAAGAGTTCAGTTTGTTTCCCAGTGACACAAGTCCTAGCAGTGGTTTTGCTTGTCACTGAGAGGTACACAGCTGTGCTGGAAAGATTTCTGATGGAATGATTTCTTCTTCTGTCATACATAATAATGCTAACATGAGAACACACACTGTCAAATGTATTATTATTATTTTTAAAATATGTGGTTGAGAGCACTAAATAGAATTCATCCTTTCAAAATAACAGTTTAATGAAATTCACTCTTGCACCAAAAGAAATAAAGCACTTGGGGAGAAAATGTTTAATCCTGAAAGAGCTCAAAGAAACTTCTTTTTGGAGACTGTGTACAGCTGAGCAGAAACCTAGAAAATATTGAAGACTAATACATTGGGGATTTTGTTGTTGGTTTTGTTGTTGTGGTGTTACTATTTCCACTCACCAGCTCGAAGGGGTCGTGGAACTCCCCCAACAAAGATAGTTTTTCTGGGGTCCAAAGGCTGAGAACCATCCATTACAAAGTCACTGTCACTTAGGTTCCATGGTCGAATTTGCACCTGAAAAAAAGTTGTTTACTTGGTCCTTACTTCATTTCCATCAACCCCAAATGAGAATAAGGTGACTAAAGACAAACCCACTGATTCGTGCATTTTACAACATACACAACCCAAACAAAATCCAGTTATTAATTTATTATCTGCATTGAGTGCCTTCATCAGAACTCAGGGAATCTACTTAACAGGTACTATACTCAACACTCTAAGACATATACCATGAAACCTTCAGAAACCACCTGTGATTTTGAAAAAAGGCAGTCTTTTAGAGACAGATTCTGGATTTTGAATCAGATCTATTTTAACACATGATAGATGGTTTATAAACTGTCACAGATAAGCACTTAGCTTTTTAAGAGCTCACCTAAAGAACAGGAATAGGAACATTAGGAATATTTTCTAAAAATTATCTATAGGTTTGGCTTTTAAATTTTTATCAACCCCTGAAATTGAAACACTTATCTTTTGGAAATATTGGTTTAACACAGATTGACACTCCTCAGATTAGCATGGAATTACCAGCAATATCAAATACTGAAGCATTATACAGCATTATCTATTTTTCATTTATCTGATTTTCCTAAATAAGTTTGGTTAAATAAAGGTGAGTCTAGAAATTGAACTAACTTTTCAAAGAGTAGAAAAAGAAATCTTTATGGAGATAATTTTTTCTATTTGGTAATATCTCTTCACTGGTACTCTGACTTTCTGCCTACAATTCATCAGAATCCTAACCTTAAACATATTCCTTTCAATCCCTAACTCAATCATCAAAGGATAGCTTAAAAGAAAAATGCAAAAAAACTCTCTCATACCAAAAGGAGAGCTTCAGCACTGCCTGAGAATCAACCAGTTTAATCAGCCGCTGCTCTGGGAAATGAGCTATGTGCAGAAGCAGAGAAACCAGTGTGTCTGTCTTTATAGAACGTGCCTTTACTTTCCCGTCTCACCAATAGGATAGGAAACAAAACAGCTGAATTTTCATTTTCTTAACATCAACACAATTCTTCATTTTCCTCATTGTTCAACTATCGACACAATGCAAAAAAACACATAAGATGATTTCTTATATGGCTTGATATATTAAGTACTCTCATTTGAAAGTTAGTAAAACTTTCAAATGAGAAAAACACCTTGAATCAACTCCAAAACTGGCATTGCTCAGTTAGAAACAGTCCACACGTTACCTATGATTGCTATAAAACTCACCCTTCACCGAACTTTTTGCCATTTATGACACTGTTGCCTTCACATTAGTGAGAAGTAGTAAAATCTCCATTTTTTCCTTAGACCCTGAAAACATGTTGCAATTCTGCTAACATTTAAGCATTTGCTCCACCTTTATCGTGTGAAAAAAAAATCTAGCTCTTTACTTGAAACATTTGGTCTATTTGACTAAATTTCCATTCCCTTGACATTTACCACAAAAGCAAATTCATGAATACCATAAAGCACCATTTTTAAATCCCTTCATGAGGGCCCAGTTTTAATTTTTAATTAAAAACATAATTTCTTCATACCGTGAGAACAAAGATTCTAATGTCACCAATAACAAAAAAGTAGGACATTTCTTTTTCTACACAGAGCCCTCTCTTCTTCTAGTCTTATCCCTGATAAATTTAAGGCAACTTCAGGACCTGGTAAGGCAATTCTAATCACTGAATGTTAATTAAATTTAATTGTGGGTCACACTTTGTTTCACAAATGAAAACAATTCCCTTGTAGTATTCATGGCATTCTGGTTTCATTTAATCAGAAGTACAGAAAATGCAGCCTTCTAAAATAGCTGTAGGTTACTGCTGCTCAAAAGAACTCTGCAGGCTATCTCAAACCTTCCTGCTGAGAGCTTTCATTACTGCCTCTTCTCCCGCCCACCCTTGCTTCATTACATCACATGCAACCCATTCCCTTAGCCTATTCCTGTATTATAGATTAGGTAAAAATACAGGAAGAAGACTCAAGAGACAGTAATGATTAAACCCTAGTTTCAGAACCTGCATTTCCCAGCTGCCACCAGAAAATAGCTCCTCAGAGCTCCCACCACTACAGAATCAGAAAAATGTCAACATAGGCCAATATCAGCACATTCTGCACACTAAGCAAAAAATAATATTGTGGTATTGTTTGCACTGGGAAGTTCCATTCACACTCTGGTTTCTCTCTAAAATAGAAGCCCACTCTCACATAAGGCATGTTCTCTACCTTCTAAGTTTATTCTCAGCCCTCAAGGCCTGATATCCATATTTTATCTTTCTGACTTATTCTTTGATATATTTTCTGGTCCTCATTTATATACATAGATATTTCTCTACTTTTAAAGTATCGTGCTTTTTTTTTTTTTAAGATTTATTTATTTATTCATTCAGAGAGAGCGAGAGAGAGGCAGAGACACAGGCAGAGGGAGAAGCAGGCTCCATGCAGAAAGCCCGATGTGGGACTCGATCCCGGGTCTCCAGGATCACACCCCGGGCTGCAGGCGGCGCTAAACTGCTGCGCCACCAGGGCTGCCCAGTACCATGCTTTTTAAGCTAACTCAAATATACTGTAGAAAGAGGTGGAATACAAATAAGAGAACTGCTTTTTGATTTTTGTTTTTTAATAACTATTTTTGAGAATGGATGAAATTAGAGCTCTGTTCTACTTCAATATAAATCTCCTACAGCAAAACAACCTTTACATATATAGGGATCACTGGGTGTATGTGTAAAACAACTTTTGCAGTATGCTGTCAAATAGATTATACTCTGGGCAATAAGAGCCTCAACATTCTGAGGGGTGAGTGTATAGGGACTTCATCAGACATGGTGAAAATTCCCTTAAATGAACCTGACACAGATTCCAACACTTCTTCATGGAGACACCTGACCACGTTTGCTTCTAAAGGTCACTCTAGAAAGAGGCACCGCCCACTAGCCCTTTAGCCACGCCATGGCCTCACAGTAGAGGCTACACAAAACTAAATGTCCATAGGGATGGACAGGTAGCATAAATTTATCCAGTCACCAGGACAATAGTTGGTAGGCAGGCTATGACACACCAGTGTAAACCATCCTTTAAACATTTTGCAGCTTCAGCAAGTAGTTATCATTTGTGAATGTGCTGTCAGACTTTTCCATTTTTCAAGAGTAGCTAGAAATTCAGATTTTTATGTGAAACTTCAAGATTTTAAAATGTTGAGAAGTAATTCATTTTTTTAAAAGATTTTATTTATTTATTCCTGAGAGACACAGAGAAAGAGAGAGAGGCAGAGACACAGGCAGAGGGAGAAGCAGGCTCCACTCCATGCAGGGAGCCTGATGTGGGACTCAATCCTTGGCCTCTAGGATCACACCCTGGGCTGAAGGCGGTGCTAAACCGCAGGCCACCCGGGCTGCCCTTGAGAAGGAATTCAAATGTTAAAGTCACTGTGCAGTTAAACAAAACCAGATCTATCCTGTGGGAGAAAAAACAAAAGTGGTTTTTCCTTAGTTTCTTGGTTTTTTTTTTTTTTTTAAGGATTTTATTTATTTATTCATGAGAGACATACAGAGAGTGAGGGGCAGAGACACAGGAAGGCAGAAGGAGAAGCAGGCTCCATGCAGAGACCCCGACTTGGGACTCGACCCCAGGACTCCAGGATCATGCCCTGAGCTGAAGGCAGATGCTCAACCACTGAGCCACCCACGTGTCCCTCCTTAGTTTCTTTTTTAAGCATATGTTCCTACAGAAGCTCTGATGAGGATTGTGAAAGCTACTCTTTGGCTGAATTATTTGTTTCTTAAATCTTAAGAATAATATGAATTATCTGAATTCATAGTCTTCTTTGCATAATTGCTTATCTCCAAAGGCAAATCTTTTTAAGGAAAAAGGTAAAAACCAAACATAAAGGTGGTGCTATTAATATATCAACTTAGGCCATATAGTGACTCTAACACTCTTCAAGAAACTTAAGAGAATGTAACATTAATCATATCAACAGTTAGTATGGAAAGCACTCATTTTCCTTTTCAAAGTTCCCAATGTGTGTTCTGTGAACAGCAGGTCTATAGGGTTGTTCTTTCAGACAAACGGTGTTTAGAAAAGTTACAGGCTATCCTTCCCCTCTTGGAGTTTCATGGCACCCACTGATGTATATTAATCAAAGGCTCTAAGAAGTTCTACAGGAAAGAAATCTGTTCAAATGTTTTATCCAGCATTTCCAAAAATTTTTTCATAACACCTATTAATAATCCATACTTTGGATAATATTGCCTTATTATATCTTACTCTTAGTCTGTATCAAAATATGGCATAATAAGGTTGAACCAACTGAACGAAATGTAAAAACTTCACTCCAATCAAGGCCTTTTTCTCACTTATTTTCTACTATTGCTCTAAAAGGGATGTTCTTGTAGAAATTAACTTTAAATGGTTAAGAGTATAGAGAATATAAATAATAAATAGCTGTTCAAAAAATTCAAAGCTTTCTGGCTAAACTGCACAAAAGAGATGTTTAATTATTTTGATATCAATAAAGAATAATTATAGTTCTATGTAAAAATTGAAGTTGCGTCCTCTTTAAAACTAAAAGTCATTAATAGGGATAAGATCTGGCCAAGTTCTAGGAAAAAGAAATCTAAGAAATAGAGTATAGGTCACTTATTTCAAGAAGAAGCTGTAAGATCATTTTCTAAAAAGTAAATTTCACTGAAAATTTGCAAAAGCCTCTAAGTAAAAATTCAATATAAGATGTAGTTTTATTGTATCTTTAATAACCAGATAACAGAAAACACATAGCTTTATATGAACAGTTTTTTAACATAAACCTTAGGGCTTTATGTTTCCAAACATAACCAAGCCACCCTATGGTTCTAGAATTCTAGATTCTAGACCACTATTTAGAATTTAGACAATTCACCTATCAATAAATAATAGTATCTTGAGCTCATTTTGAACATCTTACTTCATTCTTGTCTGGTCATCTTCTTAAGTTATGAACATCCAACACATGAATGTCCTACTGCATAGTGCCTTCCTTTTCATCTATTCATCTCAAGGCGGCTCTACAAAGCAACCAAGCTGTTCAGAGTCAACAGTGCAATCTGGTGGCCAGCTCAGGAAATGACCTGATCAAAACTGCTTCCTACTATGTTTTCTTTCCCATGAATTTTCCACAAGGCACATGGCATGGCCCAACCTCCTTACTCTCCCATTTCCTCTTTCCTTTTCAATACCCTTCAAACTTCCTACTCAAATTCTGCAGAAGGTCTCCGTTTTTCTCTCTCTAGTCTTACAATCCTTTCAATCAATGTGAATCACAAAAGCAATGTTGCAGAAGGATCAGGACTGCTCTCCCCAGCAAGAGCAGTATCGGGGCTCTTGGGACCATCAGGATGAGTCAGCTAAACTTAGGTCCGCTGACATACAGCTGCAATAGCTTGGCTGTGCTGGTAATGAACTCAGGCCCACCCCAGCTGTCAGCAATTCTATTTTAAGCATCACAGACCTCAAAGAATGACTGGAGTACCCCACAGTATCACAAATAAACTAGTTTGTGAGGCATCTTTGTCTCATCCATGCTATAAGGGGTTGTTTTATTATTATTAATCACCAAAACTAACAGCCATTAACAACAATAATTGTGGTTTGGATTCTCCAAAGTACGTTCATATTTAGTTTCTCACTTCAAAATTTTTTTTTTTAACCATACAGCTCCCTAACAAACAGATCAGCCAATTTCTAGGAGTTTAGATGTGACCTATTATTCTCAGTTGCTGCTTTCCACCCAATGGAGAGGTGGACACCCTCCCTGTATCTTCTGGGGGAAGTGGCCAGATGATAAGACTTTTCTACCCTGTGCTGCACTGGGGTCTCTACTCAGAACTCCACTGGGCCTCCAAGCAAAAACTAACTTTCACACTCAAACTATTCCTCCTATTCTTAGATACAAATAGATCACAGGCTCCAGAGAAGTTCATCAAAATAGGCAGGATTCTTCCTAGACAGGGAGCCAAAAGCAACCCTGGGAAATTCTCTCATGCCCTCTCAGAATGCTCTAGGTCCCCTATGAGGGTCAGAAAACAGTCCAGGTACAAAAAAGAAACCCCTGCCATCTCTACCAAGCAGCACAGCCTGCCTGACGTACAGAAACCACAGGCTTTGAACACTTCAAATAGCATTCTGTATACTGTTTCATAAGGGCACCCAGTATAAAAACGGAGCATGCATAAACTGTGCCCTGAAAAGTATGCCTTGCTCTAATCTTGACTTAGTAAAGCCATTATCAATTAAATGCAATGATTAATATTCATATTTATAACCCGAAGATTCAAGGGAATACCTTCTTTCTAAAAGCTTTCCTGACTCCCTAAGAAACATCTGACCACTTCGCCTTTGAGCCCCCACCCCATGATTACTTATACTTTTATCATAGCACCTTTGACTCCTTATTTCACTTTGTATTTACATGTCTATTTCCTTCCACTGGGCTCTAGGGTCCTCTAAAGCTGAGATCATGTCTCTGTGTGGGTCCCCACTGCCTGGCAAAGTGCCAACCCTTAGTGAGCACTCTGTGTTCATCAGTGTTCTGGCGAATTAACAAAGGTTTTCCTGAGGGGCAGACGCTGATGCGGCAAGATGTCCAGCCCTTCTACAGCTCCCAGATCACTCTCTTCAGTCCACTGAAAGCCACCTTCCAGGGATATGGAAATACAGTGTGTCTGATCACCAGTGGGTACCTCAGGGCTTGGTCTAATCAGTGCAAATTTCTGATGCCCCTCGTGACCTACCCAGTGATCAGAATTACCTAGTGTTCATCACCGCTGCTGATATTCCTACCTCACTTAGAAAATTTAAACATGATAGATGGTTTCCTTTTGAAGACATAAACTACACCACTGTGCTAGGCATTTTAACACACTGTCACACTTAAACTCATCATAACTGTTATGCTGTAAACACTACCCCTATGACTTTAGAGGTTAAGGAAACTAAGGCTAAGAAGAGAGAAGTCCAGTTAGAACTGAAACCCCAGTTTATCTGACCCAGTGTCTATATATATCCTCTTTCCAATGCAATGATGTCTTCCTGTGCCTACAAGACTCCTTGTCCTCCAGGCTACTGGCCACCAGTTCTGCTTCCTGAGAGTCACCCAAACAAGTCAAAATGCATTTTGTGAACGATTAATTTCTCTATTCTTTCTAAATTCATTCTTCTCCTTTGCAATAAGAAACGACTAATAGATTCTTCTTAAACCTAACAAAACTAGCAGTTAGAAAAGCTGAAGAATATGATTTAGCAATGAATTGGCACTATATTCAGCTATTTTAACTTCCAGGTTCATAACCTCAAGCAATAGTGCTCTGCAGCCAGACAATTTTGTCCAGTGTCTACATAAATGTGTATTTGCAGCTCCATGGTACTAGGACAAGGATGTTGTTACTGGCATGCTGATCACTAAAACTCTTGAGAGTAATGTACACATAAAAGTTCAAGTTACTTAAGTTTTTCCTGGGAAGAAGCCTATTTTTTGAATGAGCTTCATGGAATACTAATTCCACCAAAATCTTCACAACTATAATCCCAAAACAGATATATCAAATGCTGGATTAAAAAAATATTACACATTTATTTACTGCAAGACTTCTCAGAACCTTAATATATCAACTTTTCCCAAATATTCTTGGCAATGAAACCTTTAATTGAAGGAGAAAATGGATATAAAATGCACAAAGTTCTCAACAAATGACACCTATTATTGTTATGAGCAAACGTTTTGTTAATGATCCTCTCAAGAGATCAGTGTCTGATGGCACAGGTGTTTTTCAGGACACACTTTGGAAAACACTAAACATGGTCTCTCAGGGGATGGTATGAGCTATTTTGTCCACTAGAAACTATTTTAGTATATCAGAACTGCAGCATCATTTAGACCGCCCTAGAAAGGAATAATATCTCCAAAGACTCAAGCACTAAGAAACTCTGGACTCAAATGCAAATACAGAGCCTGGGGAGAGGGGAAGGATTTATTATGAATAAGAGGTATTTCTCTCATTTTAGAGGAGAAATTCCTTCCTTGGAGAAATTCCTATGATAGAAGGTGCCCAAACCACAGATTTAGACCAAAAGGAATAAATAAATAAATAAATAAATAAACAAACAAACAAACAAATAATCAGAGATGCTGAAGATTTCCAAGGAGGGATATGACAAATCCAATTTGACTGAGCCAAGATAAAATTACAGTTATTGTCTTAGGAGATAGTAAGTGGAGAACAAAAGAGTTTAAGTAAATATACCACAAACCCAAGGGCTGAGGCCATCAATCAAGTTGCCCTATAACTTAGCCCCTACTTATTTTTCCAATTTAATGTCCTACTCCCTTTCATACATTTGTGCCCCATATAACCAACCTAAATGTTCTTCATTCATTCTGCACAGTTTCTCATTTCTGTGTTTATACTGTTGGCTTTCTTGAAATGTCCATTTTCCACACTTTCACAGCACCACCTCTCCCCTGGCTAATCTCCAAACCCTTTTCAACTTTCAAGGTCTAGTTCAAATGACACTTCCTCCAAGAAGCTTTCTTTCATCACTCCAGGTATATATAAACTCTCCAAAGCACTTAATCTTATCTTCACTGTATTTGTTATTTTTCCTAATTTGACAAATATTTAAAAATTTTCTATGTGCCAGGCTCTATAGGTTCATGTATTTATATACTTTATCTACCCATTACACTATTAACTTTCTGAACACAGAATTTTATGCCTAATTCAGAGTAACCAACTGTAATGTCTTGCCCATAGTTGGCACTCAAACATGGTTTAAAGGAAGGAAGGCATATTATTTTGAAAAGATGGCTGTATGTGGGTTGCAGATAGCTATAATAGTAGGTATGAGTCACCATATATGGTGTAGTGATCAGAGAAGGCTTCAGGAAAAAGATGGCATTTGAGAGGGGTCTTAAAATAAATATAGCAATTAGAAATTGAGACAAGAACAGAAATATTTCAGTTGACTGGAATACAGGGCTCAGAAGGAAAGCAGAAAAAATAAAGGTTGAAAAAAACTTGAAGTCAGACTGGAAAGGTTTTAGGTCCAAGGCAAAAGGATCTGAACTGTCTTTGTAGGTAAAGAAGAATGACTAAAAGTGCTAGAGATCCTGCTGATACATAAACGGGAGTAGGAAAGACCAGAATTATTGGCAGGTTGGACAGAATTAAAAATTAAAGAACTGAACCAGCCTCCAATTGGTTTCCAGCTTCCTTGCTCCCAACATTTTTTTTTTCAATTTTTGTTTTTCAAATTCTGAGTGGATGACCATGTTGCCTGAGCAATAACCAAACTTCAGTTTTAAATATACAGTTGACCCTTAAAAAAAAGATTTTATTTATTTATTCTGAGACACACAGAGAGAAAGAGAGGTAGAGACATAGGTAGAGGGAGAAGCAAGCTCCCCTGAGGGAGCTCGATGTGGGACTCGATCCCTGAACTCCAGGATCACGCCCTGAGCCAAAAGCAGAGCTTAACTGCTGAGCCATCCAACCATCCCTACAGTTGACCCTTGAACAACACCGGTTTGAAATGTGCAACTCCACCTATATGCAGATTTTTTCAATAAATTCAGTATAGTATACTTTTTCTTTTCCTTATGATGTTCTTAATAACATTCTCTTTTCTCTAGCTTACTTTATTGTAAGAATATGGTATTCAGTCCATTTAACATACAATATATTTAATCAACTGTGTATGTTATTATTAAGGCTTTTTGTCAAGGGTATTGGTAATTAAGTTTCTGGGGAGTCAAAAGTTATCTGTGGGTTTTTCAACTACACAGGGGTCAGTACCCACCCTACCCCTATCTCATCCCATTGTTCAAGGACCAACTATATAGTAAAATCAACCTGTCATATTTCAGGATATTTATAAATAGTGATTATGATATAAATTGTAAGGAAGAAGAAGTGGAAAACTTCTGATACTCCTTTCAAGGTGTCTACTATCCCACATCTCTGGCCAAAGTGTTTTAGAAGGTAAGAACCATAAACATCTCCTTCCACACCTTGTTTTCAAAGTTACTATTTTTCAGCCTCATCTCTGTTAGACTCTGGCAAGTTTCCTGCTCTATTAGTTTGCTACTTTGAACCTCCAAATTTAGTCTATAATTCAAAAAGTGGATGGAGTTAGTTTGACAAGAGAGACCACGATGTCTGTCCACTTCACTGGAAACCTAGACAAGAACACAGCTATCCTCTGGGATGCCTAGAACATCTGAGCAATAGAACTCCTCTTACTAGAGTAGGAAAAATATCACAAATCTAGGAGCTTTCCAATAACTCCTGCTCTTGCCAATTTGTTTACCCACTCTTTTGGGACTGAGAAGTCAATTGAACAAGCTATAGATTGCAGTGTCTTCTGCTATCTTTCAGGATCAGACTTATACACAGGGTAGCCCGAGTGGTCATAATTGAAAGGTAAATCACTCACCAAAAATATCTTCTAATACTATCTGAAATCCACTGGTTAGGGATTTGAGTTGAAAAACAAACAAGATTTTAGAAAGGTGAGAGGGGACCTTGCTATCAGGCTCTGTATTAGGAAAACAATCTGATTAACCTAATCCATACAAACAGAATGTGGGTTTGATTTAGGGGGAAGAGATAAGGAAGAAAGTCAAATGATAGAAATCTGTGAGATCACAGAAATTCTGTGAGATCATTCTGGAACGCTGTATATTTCCAAGGAGAAATCCAGGGAGGATCAGAAAGAACTAAACAATAGAATGAGGGCACTAGAATACTGAAGGGTAGCCAAGCTAAGAAAAAGCAAAAAAGAGCCATAGCTCAGGAAGTTTGGTGAATAAGTTCCAAAGGTTGACTTTACCTTGAGTTATTGCCAAGGTCCTCATTTACTCCCAATAGTTCAACCCTGCTCTTACTTTCTGTGGGAGCATCCAAAATGAGGTGGAATGTACCGAAACCTGAGTGGGGAAGTGTGGCCAAATGAGGCTGGGAGTGATAGATGTGGAGTTGAAGCCAAGAGAAGGTTTCAAAAATGGAGCCAAAAGAACTAGAACCCAAAATGGGATCCAGTTCATTAGAATAACAGGTATTTGGGGACTTTTCTGTTTCCCATCCTAAGTTTTATTCAAATTGCTTATGCTGGAAATTCTGAGTATGCCTGGGTTAAAGAAATACGTGATCAGCGGCCATCATTCAGAATTCACCAAGCTCCAATAAAACTGCTTCACTTGAGTTCAGAAAATGAAAACTGCAATAAGCAGACATTTGTAGAAACACAAACAGTGAAAGTTAGTTTCCCCATAAACATTTCTAAAACAGATAATTACACTAATTATTTTTGAAAGTTCTTCAAGCCCAGGGTAATACATGTATTTGGAGGGAAAACAACATACCACCACCATCTGTAACTGCCACTGCTCATTCCCTTCTCAAGAGATGTCCAGTCCTGGTGAAGGCCTGCTCAGACAAGGCATAATATCTTCCTTCTCCACAGAGCCAGTGACATGACTCTTCCAAGGTACACAAGCCCATCTGCTCAACTCCAGTCTCCTCCCCTCAATTCAACAGCTTCTTAATCTACTTTGGGCATAACTATCTTTATGTGGACTTCTACTCCTCTGCTTTTTTTTTTTTTAATGTATAAATATATTTCAAATCCTCTCCTACAATGGCAGAGGCTCTAATCTCACACTATTCCAAAGAGGTTTAGAGAAGTTATGTCAGCTTTCTTATTATTTACTTAGATGAAATACTGCACACTCTCATTCTAATCACAATGCACAGCTTCTCCACACTGTTTAAATTAAGATCAAAGCTAACAAAGGTTCCCTACTCTTTTTTCCCACCTGTATAGTTACCTTATCCAAGTCTGCTAACTGCTATAAAAATTTGGTAATAGCCCCAGAATTTGAAAAATACAGCACTGCTTGTACTGTCACACTTGTTAAAATCCTTGCTTCTTCTGTTGCATTGATTATTCTGTGACTCAGTATCCCCATTCTTTATTAACTCCTTCTACTTTCCATGCTGCAGTCTCCCTCTTATAGGTAGACAAGTCCCAGCATCATTCTTTTGCAACCAACCATAAACTCTGTTCTAGAAGTCACCATTCTTTTCAACAGACCTTACTATGTAGATATGCTCTAAACTTTCTCTCCTCACTACAGCACTGTGACACCAATAGCATCATCTAGTTGCACTTGCACAAGTCCCAAATGCTTTCATATTTATTTTCCTCTCTTACCTGAGCTGCTCAACCTCCTAGAGAGAAACCATATTCCTTCCATTTTATAGATAAGGAAATCAAGATTCTGTAAGGACTAGATGACTTATTCTGAGCCAAGCAGATAATGTAAAATTAGCTAGAGTCAAGACTTCTACTTCTCTTCCCAACTCTTTCCCCATGGATATTTCTGAGAATAAACCTAAACGCCAAGCAAGCCCCACATGTCTGGTGTAAGTCTGACAGGGCATGTTGCAGGCCCTGTGAGAGATACCTACTTTGGTCCCTTGGTTTGTATCACTATTTTTACCCTATTTCCCACTCCTAGCACCAAATCTTGATACACAAACTCACCCCCTCCTAATTTCCCTCGATCCTACTTCTAACATGTTAACCAATTTCTTTTTGTTGTTATTCTGAATAGTCTTGCTCCTTCTATACCGATAACCTCTCTGTCAGGAGAAAGGACGCAGTCTTCTCTTAACCAATAACTTCTAACACTCTTTGGCTTAGAAGCCACAAACTCTTAACATAAACTCTGTATAAGTGTACATTTATTTATGGTTTTGGGTCCATGTTCCCTGTCCTTGCCTTCTCCTGCCCTGTTCGAAGTTATCCATTTGAGAGTGTAAGCTTCTGGCCTAGAAGGCTCTAGTTAGTCAGTTGTGGGTACCACCCAACACAATGCCTTGCATTCACAGGAGCATAAACATTGCCGATTATGATCATTTTTTTAAAAATAATAAATTATTCCTGTCCTTGATCTGAAATAATGACAGAAACCAGCTGCCAAAACCACTAAGAGCATTGTTTACTTCAATTCAGAGTTACTGAATAGGAATTAGCTTAAAAGAGTTGTAAAGTGAAAGACAAGGACACATTTGTTTACACACAGTCCCAAAGGTATAAAACAAAATACTGAGTAATTTGTTATTAGTTTCTCATCCACAACAGTCCAGCTCTACTGCATAGCAAGGTCACCCTGGGTAAGAGGATCCAAGTAACCAGTATTCCCATTACAAAAAGGTAGTCATCAGCTATTCCAAATGCTTGTGTGCTCTAGAAAAGCAACAGCTGGCTGCATATTACTTACCGGTTTATCCTTGATAGTGGGGCTTGACACGCACAGGTACAGCTTCCCGTCTTCTTCCAGGCAGGCATCTATCAATGCTTGTACTGAGCTCTCCTCTTGGAACAGGAGAAAGGCATAGCCTTGGGAGGACAAAAACAAAAGGGTATAGAGAGAAATCAGTACATTGAACTCGAGGTACCAAATAAAAATTTACCTGTTGTTTCACTTTGGCGAATTCTTACTAAAATCCAAGAACATAAAATGGGACATAGGGAAGTAATAATCACTGAGGCCCTCATATGCCAAGCAATGGATTAAGTACTCATAGACAATATCTTGCTTAATTCTCATAATTACTCAGGGGAGCAAGTTCAGAACTCTATGGAATTTCCATGAAATACAAGTATACCTCATTTTATTGTGCTTCATAGATATTCAGTTTTTTAATCATTGAAGGCTTGTGGTAACCCTACATTAAGTAAATCTATTGGAGCCATTTTTTTTCCAACAGCATTTGCTTACTTTGTGTCTTTGTGTCACATTTTGGTAATTCTTACAATATTTCAAACTTTTTCTTCATTATTATTACATTTGGCAAGGTGATCTGTGATCAGGGATCTTTGATATTACTATTGTGATTGTTCTGGGAGCCATGAACTCGGCCCACATAAGACGGTGAACTTAATAGACATTGCGTGTGTTGTAACCGCTCCACTAACCAGCCGTTCCACTGTCTCTCTTCCTCTCTGTGGGCCTCTCTATTTCCTGAGATACAACAACAGTGAAAGTAGGCCAATGAATAACCAAGGGCCTTTAAGTGTTCAAGTAAAAGGAAGAGTCACACATCTCTCACTTTAAATCAACAACTAGAAATGATTAAGCATAGTGCAGAAGACATGTCAAAAGCTGAGAGAGGCTGACAGCTAGTCTCTTGAGCCAGTTAGTCAAGTTGCACATGCAAAGGAAAAATTCTTGAAGGAAATTAAAAGTGCTACTCCAGTGAACACATGATGATAAGAAAGCAAAACAGCTTCAAAAAAAAAAAGAAAGATTATTTATTTATTTATTCATGAAAGACACAGAGAGGCAGAGGCATAGGCAGAGGGAGAAGTAGGCTCCCCATGGGGAGCCAGGGCCCCAGGATCACAACCTGAGCTGAAAGCAGATGTTCAACCACTGAGCCACCCAGATGCCCCAGAAAGCAAAACAGCTTTATAGCTGATATGAAAAAAGTTCTAGTGGTCTAGATAGAAGATCAAACCAGCCACAATATTCCCTTCAACCAAAGCCTAATCCAGAGAAAAGCCTTAACTCTCCGCAATTCTGTGAAGGCTAAGAGAGGTGAGGAAACTGAAAGAGAAAAGTTGGAAACTAGGGGATCCCTGGGTGGCTCAGCAGTTTAGCACCTCCCTTCGGCCCAGGATCCTGGAGTCCCGGGATAGAGTGCCATGTCGGGCTCCCGGCATGAAGCCTGCTTCTCCCTCTGCCTGTGTCTCTGCCTTTCTCTCTCTCTCTCCGCTGTGTCTTTCATGAATAAAAAAAAAATGTAAAAAAAAAAAAAAGAAAATTTGGAAACTAGCAGAGGTTGATTCATCAAGTTTAAAGAAAGAAGTCATCTCCATGACATAAAAGTACAAGGTAAAGCAGCAAATGCTGATGTAGAAGCTGCAGCAGGTTATCCAGAAGATCTAGCTAAAGGTAATTAATGAAGGTGCCTGCCATAAACAGCAGCTTTTTCAATGTAGATGAAACAGTCTTCTATTGGAAGATAATGCCATCTAGGACTTTCATAGCTAAAGAGGAGAAGTCAATGCTAATCTTTAAAGCTTTGAAGGACAGGCTCACTCTCTAGTTAGGGGTTAATATAGCTGGTGACTTTATGTTGAAGGCAAGGCTCACTGATCATTCTGAAAATCCTACAGCTCTTAAGAATTATGAGAGATCTATTTTGCCTGTGCTCTATAAGTGGAATAAAGCCTGGATGACAATACATCTGTTTACAAGATAGTTTATTGAATATTTTAGGCCCACTATTGACCCACTGCTCAGAAATTATTTCAAAATATTATTGCTCATTGACAATACACTAGGTCCCTTAAGAGTATTGATGGAGGTATACAGTGAAATGAATATTGTTTTCATGCCTGCTAACCCAATGTCCACTCTGTAGCCCATGGATTAAAAAGTCATTTCAACTTTCAAGCCTTATTTTTTTAAGTTTATTAACTTATTTTAGTAATTTCTACACCCAACCCCTGTTGGGTTTGTTTGAGCCCACAAATTTAGAAATTTGTTTGAGCCCACAAATTTAGAAATTACTAAATTTGAGCCCAAATTTGTTTGAGCCCACAAATTTAGAAATTACTAAATTTGTGGCCTCAACCCCACACCTGAGATCAAGAGTCACCCGTAACTCCAACTGAAACAGCCAGGCACCCCCGCCCCACCAAGTCTTATTATTTAAGAAATACATTTCATCAGACTATAGCTGCCAGATTCCTCTGATGGATCTGAGCAAAGTAAATTGAAAATCTTTTGGAAAAGATCCACTATTCTAGATGTCATTAAGAACAATCATGATTTATGGGAAGAGGTCAAAATATCACCATGACAGGAATTTGGAAGAAGTTGATTCCAACCTAAAGATGACTTTGAGGGGTTCAAGACTCGAGTGGAGGATGTAACTGCAGATGTGAAATAGAAATAACAAGAGAACTAGAATTAGAAGTGAAGCCTGAAGATGTAACTGAATGGCTGTAATCTCAGCCAGTTTTAATGATAAAACTTTAACAGACGAGTTGTTTCTCATGGATGAGTAAAGAAAATGGTTTCTTGAGATGCAATCTATTCCTGGTGAAGATGCTATGAAGATTGTTGAAATGATAACAAAAGATTTAGAATATTACATAAACTTAGCTTATAAAGCAGAGGCAGGGTTTGACAAGACTGACCTCGATTTTGAAAGAAGTTCTACTGTGGGTAACATGCTATCAAACAGCATTATATGCTATAGAAAAATCATTTGTGAAAGGAGTCAACTGATATGGCAAAGTTAACTGTTGTACTATTTTAAGAAACCACAGCCATCCTAACTTTTAACAATCACAACCCTGATCTGTCAGCAGCCATGAACACAGAAAAGATTCTCCACCAACAAGATTATAACTCACTGAAAGCTCAGATGATGGTCAGCATATTTTATTATTTAAGGTATGCACAGTTTTTTAAGATATAATGCTATTGCATACTTAATAGACTACAGTATAGTATAAACTATATGTATGACTTTTATATGTACTGGAAAAAATTACTTGATTCACTTTATTAAAATATTTGCTTTATTGCAGTGGTCTGGAACCAAACCCACAATATCTCTGTGGTATGCCTATAGATCCGGTCATCATAAGAGCAGGCAAACTCATTATTGGCTTGAGCCACAATCACTACCCAAAAAACAAACATCATCTGTCCCCCAGCTTCCATCAAGATTTAGGCTTGACACATGTTATAACATGGGTGCACCTTGAAAATATTATGCTAAGTGAAAGAAGCCAGGCACAAATATTATATGATTCCATTTATATAAAATGCCCAGAATAGGCAAATCTATAGAGACAGAAAAATAGATTAGTGATTGCCTAGTGCTAAGGACTGGGGAGACTAGGTACAGAACTTCTTTTTGGGGATGATGAGTATTTTCTAAGACTGACTGTGGTAATGATAGTGGCATAACTCTGAACATATTGAAAACCACTGAATTTTACATTTTAAACGGGTAAACTGTATGGTATGTGAATTATATCCCAAGAAAAGTTGTCCAAAAAAAAAGAAAATAATAGCCTAGTGTTTTTACATGTTACTTCTGATGATGATGCTTACTTTCTCCAAGGATACTCTCTTATCTCATGGTAGAGTATACAACTGATAAACAGAGGCTAGCTGCAGAACTTCCATGGAGACAGGCAGCTTTGCTCACTTTGATTCAGTAAGATTTACTGAAGCAACTGTTACAAGTGGGACACAACCTATGGATTATGAGAAAACTGAGATGGAAGAGAGTAGGTTCCTACTGTCATGAGCCTTATGTGGTAGAAGAAACAGACATTTAGACAATGAACTATTTGCTACAAAGCTGAAAGAGATACATGGAGACAAAAGGTGCCATGGTAGCCCAGAGGAGCAAGGACTCTGACTTCAGAGAATCAGTAAAGACTTCAAATAGGTCAACAGATGTTTCAGGGACCAATTTTATCATCCATTGTCACATCAGCATTCATGTATGGCAGCTGGGCAAAGGCCCATCACAAGCTAGTCTAAGTTAGACTATTCAACCCGTCTAGTTTTGCTTAGTCTCTCAGCTGTCATCTCACTCCCAGTCCTGCTACTGACCTCAAAAAAACATATCACCAGTATGGTTCTACTCTGATGCACTGCATGCCAGAAAGGTGTAAATGGTGGAGAAGAGTAAGAACTTCCATATTCAGAAGATTCTCATGCATCAAACAAAGATGTTAATTGACTGGCCTAGAGCAAAACTCTTGGAGTCCTGGGCAACACATAATGACAGTAGCAGTAGATAATGAATAATGGGTACTTAAAAAAACAAAACAAAACAAAACCTTTTTCTCAACCTTTTGTCTACTATACAAAGTATTCAAGTAAATACTGTAGAAGAAGGATCTACCACTACCATCCAAACAAACACAGAAGGAAAAAGATCAACCATTACTTGACAAACCAAGAGTGGCCAATGCAACAGGCAGAAGTCAACACAAACGGGACAGCACTAAGCCCACAGTAGTGGGTATGTAGATACATCAAGGAAGCTGCCTACATGGGAGGACCCAGAGCTGTTTTCTGGGCTCTGCCCCCAGGCTAGATGGGTCAAAGGATTCAGCAGGTGGCAAGGCAAGAAAAATAAAACCTAACAACAAAACTAGAAAAAATGTAATTCTTTCATATCCTTTCTCTATTGGAAATAGTATCAATCACCAAGCCCCAAGAAATATATTAAAAACTCAGTGTTTTCATTTAATGTGAGAATATTAATTCCACTTGCCAAAGTGAGTATTAGAGATGAGTGGGTTAAAAAACGCAAATCACAAAGAGGAGGTCTCAGCATGTTCTCTCAAACCTCCTGCCTCATCACATTACACCCTGGTACAGATGGTCTATAAAGGTCCTCAGAGGCACACTGGATATCTTGTTCTTGGAGAGGACCTCATCTGCGTACATGAAGCACAGGAACATCAAAAAGGCCTGGGGAGGGGCAGCTGTGTGGCTCAGTGGGTTGGCTATCTGGCTCTTGATCTTGGCTTGGGTCTTGATCTCAGGGTCTTGAGTTCAGGCCCCATGTTGGCTCTAGGCTGGACATAGAGCCAACTAAAAAGAAAAAAAAAGGCCTGGAAATGGGGTATGCACATTGAGCTGGGGCTTTCTCCAGCTCCTTGCCACCAGAAGGCCATCAGGCTGACTGCATTTTCTGGCATAGTGTGGCCCATCCTCTGAAATCTTCCACATTAATTCCAGCACTAAGCTCAATTTGTGCATCAGAGGAGAGGGAGAGTATCTCCCCATAGCAGATGAGTAGTTACCATAAAAGCAAGCAGATCTTTAATCAGGCCTCTCTTATAACCATAAATGTTAACAGTAACATAAGACAGAGTAAAAACAATGGGGAGTCAGAAACAAAAACCTGCTACAAATGTTATTACCAAGAAAAATATCTACAAACAACTTCTCCTTTCCCAAGCAATGGCTCATAATACTTTACCAATTTCTTCAGGATAACTCTTACAACAAATAATCTTTTATACTAAGTCATTTCTACTCCCTTCCTGATCAGCAAGGTGCCATTCTCAGTAATAACATCCTCTTAGCATTAGATAAGGGAAATTGTTAAACTTGAGTCACACCCCTTATTTAATATTTTAATTTCATATATCACTAGCCATTTCCATCAAGAGAGAGAATTATCAGATGTGATATTATTTGCTTATTCTAACACATTCTTTAAATAAAAACCTACTATTGGGGCACCTGGGTGGCATCTACCTCTTGATTTCAGCTCAGGTCATGATCTCAGATGGTGGCATCAAACTCTATCCTGTGCTGGTCTCTGTACTCTACAGGGAATTTGCCTGGGACCCTGTCCCTCCCTCCACTTGTGGGGAGCTTTCTATTATATTTACAAATAGGGCTCCTCAAACTGTCACTCTGGTGGCAGGTTCTTCTATTAGTTTGAAAGGTATATAAAAACGCTTGACCAAAAAATTATAAGCTCCCTCTGTTCTCCATTGCCCTCTGATCCAGTAAGAGACAAAAAGGAGGGATCCCTGGGTGGCACAGTGGTTTGGCGCTTGCCTTTGGCCCAGGGCGCGATCCTGGAGACCCGGGATCGAATCCCACATCAGGCTCCCGGTGCATGGAGCCTGCTTCTCCCTCTGCCTATGTCTCTGCCTCTCTCTCTCTCTGTTACTATCATAAATAAATTAAAAAAAAAAAAGATACAAAAAGGATCATAAAAATTCAGTTTCAGAAATGGTGACCTTGTTTCCCACATACCTGAGGAATGTGAGGGGGCTTCAGCGATGTGGTGAGATATGGGAGGCCCTCAACTCAGAGCCAGTCTGTGAGTGGAACTATGGGCTCTGGGGGAAGCAACAGGAATTCTTAGCACTATCACCATCATGACTCTGGGTTAGGTACAATGGATGGCAGGAAATTGCTGGCTTTCCCACTGGTACCAAATAGGTTGGAGAGGAAGAGTTAAACAGTGAGAGATTTTTTGACAAGCCTGGACTGACCATACTTCTCTGGGGTGAAGAGGAACAGGAAGTATGGGGTTGAGGGGGATTTAATTGGGATAATTCCATCTTATTTGGCCAGGTTTTTGCAGGGTACATTTAATTAACAATTTTTTTTCCCTCTTAATACCTGAGAACACATTAAGTATAACAACCTCCAAAATGTTCTTGGCTACCTGTCAAAAACAATGCTTCCTGAGCTCTTAAATACATAATTTTTCATGTTAGAATTTTTAAATACTTGATCCCTAGTACAAATAACCATCACCACCAACTTCACCACCAACATCACTTATGAAGTGCTTACAGTGTGCCAGGCACCTTGCTAATAATAAACACTTTACATCTGCAAGCTCTTTTCATCCTCGCAGTAATTCTGAGGTAAATATGGTTGTTATTCTCATTTTACAGATGAGGAAACTGAAACTTCAAGGGGTTAAGGGACACTCGGATTAAAACCTAGGTCAGCTTACAGAGCCCTCATTCTTTTTTTTTTTTTTTTAATTTTTTTAAAATTTTTTTATTTATTTATGATAGTCACAGAGAGAGAGAGAGAGGCAGAGACACAGGCAGAGGGAGAAGCAGACTCCATGCACCGGGAGCCTGATGTGGGATTCGATCCCGGGTCTCCAGGATCGCGCCCTGGGCCAAAGGCAGGCGCCAAACCGCTGCGCCACCCAGGGATCCCCAGAGCCCTCATTCTTAATACATTCACTTATACTATCTCACTTAAAAATGATGAGGTAAAAAATTCATTATCATTAGCAAATGAGGACTGCCTACTTATTATTTATGGTTACTTTCACAGTGTTTTAAGAAGCATAAAATGGTCATCTGTGCTTTAGTGCTACAATTTAAGGCCTGTGCAGATATATTTGTTCTAAAGCCCACAAAACTATTTTTAAGAAGAAATGATGAATTTCAAAATCATCAGAAGTTTAGATTCAGTTTTATTAAGGTCAATCAAATTGTCATATTTACTAAAGATGCTTATTGGCTTTCAATGTATTTCTAAGTTATTTATTTATTTAGTATTTATCTTGTATGTATGTATATTTGTATGTATGTATATATGTATTTGAGAGAGACCGTGAGCAGGAGGGAAAGGGAGAGAGAATCTGAAACAAACATGGGGCTCAATGCCACAACTGTGAGATCATGACCTGAGCCTAAACCAAGAGTCAGACCCACTGAGCCATTCAGGTGCCCCATAAGTGATGTATTTAGAATAAAGGTACTCAAGGGACTGAAAAAGCAGATATCTCACTAAATAAGATTTTAATAAAATGAGTATCATCGGGGATCCCTGGGTGGCGTAGCAGTTTGGCGTCTGCCTTTGGCCCAGGGCGCGATCCTGGAGACCTGGGATCGAATCCCATGTCGGGCTCCCGGTGCATGGAGCCTGCTTCTCCCTCTGCCTATGTCTCTGCCTCTCTCTCTCTCTGTGTGTGTGACTATCATAAATAAACAAAAATTTAAAAAAATAAAATGAGTATCATCATCACAGTAATAATCGACTTAAGCTAGAATCATCAATGGATTCTAAAACCAATCGGTGAATTTTGGAAGGGGATACAAGATATTTAACATACTCTTAAAGTATCACTTCAGAGATTAATCAGTATTTGCAAAGGGAGAGAGAGGTACTTTTAAAATGGAGGAATCTGGCAGATAACACCTTACCCAAATGATCAAACTTAACATCACCAACAACAGGGTAAACTTAACATGCCTCCTGTACTATGTCCTCCTCAATGCAGCACATCATCTACATACTATTCCTGCCAACACTGTTTTACTTGAATCTCATTATGAGGAAACAATCAGATAATTCCAAATTAAGTGATATTCTATAAAACATCTGACATGGACCCATCAAGTGATACAAAAGATAAAAAGCCTAGGAAGTGGTCTAAATTAAATTAAAGGACAGTAGAGAGATATGACAACTAAATACAAGATTAAAGTTGGATGTTAAGGCCACATGTTTGGATCCTGGATTTTAAAAAAATATCTCTAAAAGACAGAACTAGAACAATCTGGATATTTTTTCTTCATAGGAGACATGCAGAAGCACTTAGGAGTGAGGGGTCTTAATGTCTACAACTTACTCTGAAATAATAACCACACACATACACACACCACACAGAGAAAAAAAAGAGAGAAAGCAAAGGTGGCAAACTCCTGATAACTGGTGAATCTAGAAGGCTATATAGGTGTTTGTTGCATTATTCTTAGAGCTTTTTTGTAGGTTTGAATTTTTGTTTCAAATTTTTGTTTAAATTCTAGTCAATATATAGTGTAATACTGGTTTCAGCAGAATTTAGTGATTCATCACTTACATATAATACCCAGGGCTCATCACAACAAGTGCCCTCCTTAATACCCATCATCCATTTAACCTATCCCCCTTCATTAACCCTCAGTTTGTTTTCTATTGTTAAGAGTCTTTTATGGTTTGCTTCTCTTACCCTTCTCATATGTTCATCTGTTTTCTTTTTTTTTTTTTTTAGATTTTATTTATTTATTCATGAAAGACAGAGAGAGAGAGAGAGAGAGAGAGAGAGAGAGGCAGAGACACAGGCAGAGGGAGAAGCAGGCTCCATGCAGGGAGCCGGACGTGGGACTCGATCCCGGGTCTCCAGGATCACACCCTGGGCTGAAGGTGGCGCTAAACCACTGAGCCACTGGGGCTACCCCGTGTTTTGTTTCTTAAATTACACATATGAGTGAAATCACATGGTATTTGCCTTTCTCTGGCTGACTTATTTTGCACAGCATAATATACTCTAGCTCCACCCAACTGTTGCAAATGCCAAGAGTTCATTCTTTTTGATGGCTGAGTAATATTCCATTATGTATATATGCCACATCTTCTTTATCCACTCATCACTCAGTGGACATTTGGGCTCTTTACATAGTTTCGCTATTATTGATAATGCTGTTATAAACATCAGGGTGCATGTATCCCTTCAAACCTGTATTATTATATCCTCTGGGTAAATACCTAGTAGTGCAATTGCTGGGTCATAGGGTTGTTCTGTTTTTAACTTTTTGAGGAACCTCCATGCCATTTTCCAGAGTAGCTGGACAAGTTTGCATTCCTACCACAGTGTAAGAGGGTTTTCCCCTTTCTCTGCATCTTTGCCAACATCTGTTTCCTATGTTGTTAATTTTAGCCATTCTGACAGGTGTGACGTGGTATCTCAACATGGTTTTGATTTGTTTTTCTGTAGGTTTGAAATTTTTAAAAATAAAAATTTGTAGAGAAAAAATTAAAACCACAAGGTCTTTCTGGGCAAAGAGAATAATATATTATTCCATTCTCTACAGAGCTATTTGGTACTTTTAAAGATCCAATAGTTTTTTTTTAAGATTTATTTATTTATTCATTCATTCATTCATTCATTCATTCATTCATGAGAGACACAGAGAGGCAGAGACACAGGCAGAGGGAGAAGCAGGCTCCACGCAGGGAGCCCAACATAGGACTCAATCCCAAATTTCCAGATCACTCCCTGGGCCAAAGGTGGCGCTAAACCGCTGAGCCACCCGGGCTGCCCAGATCCAATAGTTCTTAAAATCAACTAACGCTCTTAGTGGTTTATATGTTTCTATTATCAACTACAATGGGAAAACAATTCCAGCTTGTAGGGCTGTTCCCCAAACCATTGCTATATTCATAAAACAGTAGCTGACCTAAGGGACAGCCACTTTCGATTGAGATCAGCCCCAGAAGGAAAAATCCATGGTCTGTGTATACACACACACACAAAACCTCTCTCCTTGCACAAAATCCAGGCTCCCTTACTTCCTGTGACCTTCCTAGACAGACCTGAAGGACACCTGTCCAGCCAGACCTGTTTGAGTTCAGACATTTTTTTGGCACAGAAGTCTGTTCCAAACATTCTCACTAACCTTGGCTCTCAGGTCAGAAGACTTACCTAGTTTGCCTCAGGAGTCTTTGTCTTTGGATTCAATTCAATGGAACCAAAAATATTTATGAGGTACAAAGCATGAAGCTAGGCAATGAAGCTACAAAGATGAAGAAGCCAAGTCCTGGAAAAATCCTACCTTTAAATAAATGACTAAAGTACACTATGAAGAGTGTGGTGTTGGGGGTGTGTCCTCCTAGGAGCACTGGTGAGAGACAAATGGAGCAGAGATGTCCAAACATCAGGAAAAGCCACAGAACAAAGGCCATATATGAACTGGAGGATACTTAGTCTTCCAGTAAGTAAAGGCATTCCAAGTTTAGGAAAGAGTACAGGCCAAGGCACAGAAGGTCAAAAGTTTGGCTCATTTGGAAAACAGAGACTAGAGTTCATTAGTTAAGAGTATAGGATTGGGGGCAGTGGACGAGGAGAGCTGAAGCACCCATCAATTTCCTGCCTGCTGCCTAGAGAACACTGTAGGTCTCTGAACTGGATTCCCTATTCATTTTCCCTCTTGGATGAAAACATCCGATTTCCAAAATTTACCGAACACTTACTATGTGCTCTAGGCACTGCAGAAGAATACTAACATAAACAAGGTTTTATTCTTAAGGAATTTATAAGCTAGTACAAGAAAGTAATGAAGAATAAATATATAGAGAACTCTAATATAGGAACACATTAAGGATTCTAAGAAGTATTTTTTTAAGTACTTGTAAAAGTTGAACTTCATAGAAAGAAGACAGATCTTTCAGTGAAGAAGACATGGATAGAAAAATCAGGGAAGTCTTTCTGTAGGTGGTAACAGATCTTAATGGCATGACATAAGTGAAAAAATGGAGGACATTCCAAGGGAAGGGATTAGCCTAAGATAAGATGTAGAGATGTCTCTGCAGATACTACCCAAATCCATGGATTCCTGAACGTTTCCCATGGATTCAGAACTAAATATATTTCTTTGACTATATTTACTAAATACAGATGAAGCTCAAACATTTTGGTCTAGTCTGTTTTGTGTGTGTGTGTGTTTTTTTTTTATTGCACTAGTAACTTCTGGCTTGGGAGGCAGGGGTGGGGAAGGTGGGAATGGACTAGATACCAAGACTGATGGGTAGAACCACCTCAGAGTTGAAAATTGGCAATCTACTTCCTGTGTCCAGAGCAGTGACCTGGGGTGTTGGGCTTAAAAATTGCTCTGTTTATGTAACCTCACATTTCCTACATAAAGAGGTCCTTGTGAAGTCGGCCAGTCTGTCAGTTCTAGTCACAGTCAGTTCTAACAAGCACCTGACCATGAAAACTGAGACCAGACTGAGGGTGTGGGAGGAAACTGGCCAAACTAGTTGGGCAGTTTTATTATTACTGAGCATTACATTTTCATCAGGGGGAAGGACACTAATATTATTTGACAGTATATTATTTGACAGAAAAAGTGCCTGCTTCTCCCTCTGCCTGTGTCTCTGCCTCTCTGTGTCTTTCATGAATGAATGAATGAATGAATGAATGAATAAATAAATAAATCTTTTTAAAAAAACCAAAACTATTGGGTCTTTAAAAGTACCAAATAGCTCTTTAGAGAATGGAATAATATATTATTCTCTTTGCCCAGAAAGACCTTGTGGTTTTAATGTATGTGCCCTGTTTCACATAATCCATTTAAGAACCCAATGAGTAGTATTAACTCAGATGAGTAAACTGAGGTTCAGAGATTAAATAACTTGCTCAGTGTCACATGGCTAGTAACTGCTGTCCACATGAGTCCACAAATATCCAGCTCTTGTCTCACTGCTTATTACTTTCCCTTGTTCAGCATCAAACAACTTTTAACCTAATAGACACTTCCCTACAGATGAAGCTTTAGTCCAAACCTGCTTGTACAGTGCTTGAACTTTGACAATCTAATTTCTCCTCCTTCTTGTACTTTAATATTCCTCTGATGAGCTCCTGATGCTGCTGCCAATAGATTTTCTCTGTGCCACCATCTCTCCTTCACAAGACTAAAGCCTTGACTAAAACTATCCATTCTATTTTGAAAGACAACCCAAGTCTTTGTTCTCAGATCTCAAAATTTTCACTAGATCCTCTCAGTTTCCCATTCTAAGCCTTTCAAGCAAAATATCCTCTCTTGGTCTCACTTGCTCATTCAATTCCTGCCAGCAAGTCCTGGCCCAATCTACCCCTCTGC
This sequence comes from Vulpes vulpes, assembly GCF_048418805.1. Taxonomy (NCBI): domain Eukaryota; kingdom Metazoa; phylum Chordata; class Mammalia; order Carnivora; family Canidae; genus Vulpes; species Vulpes vulpes. The sequence goes on from NC_132794.1 coordinate 83,982,448, forward strand.
TAAAACATTCACTCTGTCTCAGCGTGTCAAATTTGCACCTTCCATTTCAGTTCCTGTGAACTACCCTATTCTAAAGAAGGTTCTCGTCAGAGGTGCTTTGGCTTCTTTACATTAAATAAGCATCTCCCCCATTCATAGCACTTCTGCCTGGACACAGCACACACAGGTACTGCTATGACAGAGTATGCCTCTGTTATTTATGTGGCTGCTCAGGCTCTGTATTGTCACCTGTACATTCCTCTGCCTACTCCTTTCTATACAGTCCCTCAAACTACAAATGCTTTGAAATCAAACACTCATTCTTACAGTTCACCTTTAATACAATGCAGAAGAGAGATGTTTAATAAAACAGTTTAAACTGAGGCTGTGCTAAGCTTTTATTTTATTTAAAACATTTAAAAAATATTTTATCTATTCATTCATAAGACACAGAGAGAAGCAGAGACATAGGCAGAGAGAGAAGCAGGCTCCCTCTGGGGAGCCCCATGTGGGACTCAATCCTGGGACTCCAGGATCACACCCTGAGCCAAAGGCAGAAACTCAACCACTGAGCCACCCAGGCACCCTTGTGGTAAGATTAGATTAGGTTAGATTAGAGTTTAAAGATTTTACTTATTTACTCATGAGAGACACAGAGAGGGGGCAGAGACACAGGCAGAGGGAGAAGCAGGCTCCATGCAGGGAGCCCAATGCGGGACTCGACCCCAGGACCCCAGGATCATCCTTGAGCCGAAGGCAAACGCTCAACCGCTCAGCCACCCAGGCATCCCTATGCTAAACTTTTAAAAGTAGTAGTAGGTCGGGGATCCCTGGGTGGTTCAGTGGTTTGGCGCCTGCCTTTGGCCTGGGGCGTGATCCTGGAGTCCTGGGATTGAGTCCCACATTGGGCTTCCTGCATGGAGCCTGCTTCTCCCTCTGCCTGTGTCTCCGTAACTCTGTGTCTCTGTCTCTCTCTGTCTCTCATGACTAAATAAATAAAATCTTTAAAAAAAATAAAAAATAAAAGTAGTAGTAGGTCAAAACAGTACAAAACAAAAAAAGCCCATTCTTGCTGCCCTGCAATACAGTTTCCATGTTTTTTATAAGAAAATCCTTCCTGAGAATGAAACCTTCAATCAACTAAATATTAGTTGATAAACCAGGACCTGAATTTTAAGGCAAAGTATTATTCAATAGCTTATAAACAGCAAAAGGTTAGGTATGGGCTAAAACCCTTAGTTTCCCAACTTGGATCAGTTTATGTAACTCAGAAAGTAGAAAAACTTGAAATCTGGGCCTAAAACAACACTGACTTATTTCCATTCAAGTTATATTACAAGGGGAAAAAAATGTGAAGTTTGAAAACTTTCCTTTCCAAGGCCAGATTCAGATAAACTGAAGGAAAAAGAAATAAATGCCACAAATCCAGCCTATGCAGCTTCACAATGACCTATTTATGTCCATTGAAAGTAATCTTTCCTGTTCTTCAAACAGTATCTCTGTAGCTGCTGCCTCAAAGTTCATCTGAAACCCATGTGGCCTGGCTTGTGCCAGGTTCACAAACCACGCTGGTAAGTATATCCTTCCCAAATTGCATGACCTTGGTCCCAAGGACCAGCAAGCCACCTGGCTAGCTCAGAAGAAATACATAATCACCAGAACAAACAGCAACTCAGAAACAAACTCTTTACTCAAGGTGAGTGGCAGTCATCTGATCGAAAGGCATGGGTTATTCTTGCAAAAATCTGCATGCCTGTTACTGTTCCTGTTCAGCCGGCTGGGCACCTGAATCCTGTGGCCCTGGACTGTCAGAACTGAAAGTGGCTGCCCAAGTGGGCTGAGACGGACTCCTCCACTCTGCTGCCAGCATCACCAACTTCTGAACACGGTTTCAGAGCCACGTGGTCCATCTCCGGTCCAACATCTGCAGCTGGCTGCGGTCCTTACCTTTGTCCCAGAAGTCTCTGCCAATTGTGGTAGTACAGCTGTACTGACTAGCCAGGAGATGCCAGTTCTTCATCCTGGTGCCCACCCCCTCACAAGAGGTGATATTGCTGGCAGTCTCAAGAACAGCTGCTTAGTACAAAATGAGGGGTAGAAGGCTAAAGGTGGACAGACAATTTTGTAGCTCTAGTGACAGCAACTCTGGACATAGGATATTCTTCCAGGAAGGAGGCTATGATAAACATACCTATCATCATAAAAGCTTGTCACGTCCAACTTATCTTCCTAGTAGTGACATTCACTGCCCCACATTCAAGGAAGCAGAACTAATGTGTTTCTTTACTAAACAGTCAAGATTCTACGGCCACTGTCTTTAAAATGGCCTATGTCTCAGCTAGGTGTTAAAAAATGAACTGGACCAATCAGATTCTCTCTTTCTGGAATTCAAGTAGAAATGTGTAAACAATTTTCCCACTGGAAGAACAATCATGCAGAGAAGAGCTGAATCACGATAATGCTGGAATACTGCAATGAAGAATTAATAGCTCCCACTGTTTGAATCCCTTCAGCCACCCCCTAGCATGATACCTCCACAATATCTGGTTCTACCACAGCTATTTGGGGGCTCTCCTTGTCATTCATAATCACATCCCCAATTTGAGGTAGTACAAGAGAACCTCTGATCCTTGTAGTCAAAGAACTCAATTACAAAGCAGGACACTGCATCACCCAAGGGGCAGACTCCCAGGGTTAAGCTATTTGGGATGTAATCCCATGCTCACAGCCACAGCAAAAGGGCAGCTCAGACCCACAACCTCAGCCGAAACCAACGCTTGGAGAAACCCCTTGTATGTGAGCATAGCCAACAGAACAGAAGGATTCAGGAAAAAGCCAAGGACCACTTTGATTTTTAAATAGCTGTGAAGGTATCCCACAGGTCACATAACTTAAGTTGCTAATTTTTATATAAAATCCAGTCTTGTAAATAACAGCATAATTTATCAGATTTTATATTTAAACTCATATTCCTTTCCCAAAAATGATATACACTAGTCAAACAAATAAAAACTACTTCGTTTATAATTCACCAGGTAAAACAGCATAAACTATTGGTCAGCCATACTGATAAAAGCTATGTGGTTTTAGGAAAAGACACTTCACCTCTTTGAGTCTTAATTTAAAATAAAGATTATATTAAAATGAGATGATCTGTAAGGAAATTTCTAGCTTTATTTTTTTTAAAAGATTTTATTTATTTATTCCTGAGAGACAGAGAGAGAAATAGAGAAATAGAGAGGCAGAGACACAGGCAGAGGGAGAAGCAGCCTCCTCGCAGGGAGCCTGATGTGGGACTCAATCCCTGCACCCAGGATCACACCTTGAGCTGAAGGCAGATTCTCAATCACTGAGCCACCCAGGCATCCCAACTTCCCAGCTTTAAAATGTGACGGACTTTTACTCTCTGAGCAATATAGTGAACTCATCATTTGCCAAGATAAAAATTCATTCATTTAACAAATACCTGAGGGTCAGCCACTGAGGCAGACATGCAAGGAGCCAGGCATAGAGCAGTGAATAAAACATAAAAATATCCTACTCTCATAAAACTTACATTCCAGTCTACAAAACAGACAGAGAAACATGTAAGTTTTTCAGGTCATGAGAAGTACTTTGAAGAAAAATAAAATGGGAGTAAAAAAGGAATAAAATGAGGGTAAGAGGGTCTAGAAGAGGATAGATAAGGAAATCAGGAAAGATCCTTCTGTTAATTAAGGTGACATGTGAGTAGACGTCATCTAAGGGAAGAAATGAGCAATCTATTCAGAAATCTGGGAAAAAATGGTTTCAGACAAAAGGAAGTACTAAGACCCTGAAAGGCCTGAGCGAACCTCAAGGAATGGCAAAGAAGTCAGTGTGAGACAAAAGGAAGTACTAAGACCCTGAAAGGCCTGAGCGAACCTCAAGGAATGGCAAAGAAGTCAGTGTGGCCAGAGTGGGTAAGAGAGAGAATGATAGGAGATGATGCCAAAGAACACCAAAGATTGAACAAATTTGATACGAAAGGAAAGGTTTAAATGCTTCCAGCAGAAGATTCATACCAATGTGGTTTTTGGCTTCTGTGGGGGTCCATTACATTCCAAACCCACAGGCAGAAGGTAAGTCCACAGCTGCAATGTACCATCTATCTAATTTGGAACTAAGCAAAAACCATGCTGCATGCAGATGTCCAAATTAGCATAAACTTCATAAAGAAAATTGCTTTGGGAAGCCATATGATATCAAATCTGGAGTCATTAAGATTTTCATTTCTTTTAACTCTAGTTAAGCTTCTGTCAATCTATCCTAAAGAAAATACTATGAAAGGAAAAGCCATATACAAGGATATACTAACAAAAAGGAGTATTATTTATAATAGCCTATGTGACCAACAAGCAAATAAATTAAGGTGTAACAATAGATTAGGCAGACTCTTGAAAAATATGAAAATTATGTAGTAACATGGCAGAGAAGAAGGAGGATAGAAAACTGTATTTCTGCTATAAAAACACACCCTGCCCAAAGGATATATATGAACAGAGACTGGAAGGAAACAAAAAAATGATGGTTGGTTCTGCTGGGGAGAGAGGATTACTCTTATTTATAAAATAACATGTTCAGTGCAAACTAGATTTCTTTGTTCTGGTTTTCCTACTTTATTACAATACTAACACCTAGAATTAAGATAACAATAGAAATTCCTGTGATCATGTAGTTGACAAGAGGGCTACATCATTTCTGTTCCATGGAGGTATTTTTTTTTAATTAAAAAAATGTTTTTAAGTAATCTCCACACCCAATATGGGGCTTAAACACATGATCCTAAGATGAAGAGTCACCAATTCTACTGACTGAGCTAGCCAGCCACCACCCCTCCATAGAGATCTTCTCAGTAACCCTGCAATATGTGATGGTGCTGATGTACATTCTTGAAGCTATCTTCCCTAGCCTTCAAGGCCACAAACATACTCCCAGTCTTTCACCTACCCACCTCTCTACTGACATGTTCTCTTCTTCCTTTTGGATCCTAACAACATTTACTTGTTATCTGTTTATCATTTTCTTCTCCCTCTTGAGATGACTCTCAAGAGATGTATGTCTTCAGCCCCAGTCTCTTTCCCCAAACTACCTAACTACAATCTCATTGCCCATTAGTAATTTCCAGATGTGAGGACACACCAAACTCTACATGTCTTTAATCAAATCCTAACTACATCAAATGGTTTTCTCTCAGTTGACTCCCCTACATTCAACAGTACCAAGACCCTCCCGTTCAGTGTAAGTGATTTTAAGCAACACTACCATCAAAGTCTACTACCATCATGATCTACTCTCATTCAGAACCACTGGTCTCTTACTGCCTCTGTCCTAGTAACATCTGAACACTAATATCTTAGGCCTTTGTGGTCCTTATTATTGCTTATAAACCTGATTACAGAAAATTCCTAAATAGTTTTTCTGATCCTGGCTAAAACACCAAAAACAAATTAAAAAAACTCAACCACCTATCCCTTGCTTTAAAAAAAAAAAAAAAAAAAAAGGCTTCAATGATATCTAGGTACTGCGAAAGTATCTAGGGGCACCTGGGTGGCTCAGTAGTTGAGTGTCTGCCCTTGGCTCAGGTTGTGATCCCAGAGTCCTGGGATCAAGTTCTGTATCAGGCTCCCCATTGGGAGCCTGCTTCTCCTTCTGCCTTGTCTTTGCCTTTCTCTCTGTGTCTCTCATGAATAAATAAATAAAATATTTTTAAAAAGGAAAGTATTCTATATGCATTTTCTTATTTAATCCTCATAACAAACGAGAATTAGACACTATTTTTATTTCCATTTTGTAGATTTAAAAAAAGAGAGATTTAGGAAAATAACCAGCCCAAGGATACAGATATGGCAAGTAGTAGAACAGGAATCCAACCCAGGCAGCTTGTTCCAGAGCCTTTCTTCTTGATCACTGGTTACTCAGTCTAAGTCCTAGGATTGGCAGTCAGACTACCACATAATCCTGCCTTAATTAGGCTTGCCATCTATCTCTGGGCTATCCTTATTCCCAAATGAGAATAGTAGAGTACAATATTTAAGATCCTTGGACTCTGAGGCTCAAATCCCAGCTCTAGCATTTAACACATGACCATGGACAAACTGCCCTCTTCTAAATATGTTTCTTCTTCTATATAAAATAAGAATACTAAGGGTGCCTACCTTGTGCAGTTGGGAAGACTAAATATGATTTAGAAAATAGTAAACCAATGCCTAGCTCATGGCAAGCCTTCAGTAAGTGTTAGCCATCGTACCTATCATAATTCCAGCCCCCTGCAATTTCTGCATATTCTTTTCTTGCCTAGCTTTGAAGATCAAGGTCTTGCACAGCCCACAGGAATCTGTTCCTCTTCTGCATGCATAGAATGTTTTTTACTCACTTGTCATTGAGCATAAATTTATTTGTATTTTAATAAAAATAACAGTATCATTCATAATATCTACCATATTCAGGGATTGCTTTGATCACCCCACAATCATCATGACCTTCTGAAGTAGGTAGTATCAGGATCCCTCCTTTGCAAGTGATCAAACTAAGGCACAGAAAGCTTAAACAGCTAACTTAAGGTCATACAACAAATAGGTAGAGGAGCCCAGCAGGTCTAGTTCCAGAATCCATGCTCTTTACCATTACTTAATATTTAACATCTGTTTCCATGTCTCCTCTAGGAAACTGCAAAACCAAAAACCAAGGATGGTATCTTTTCTAGATCCTCCATGAGGCCAAATACGGGCTTTTCTACAGATTGACAAGCAACAAATATTTGATGGATTAATATTCCCAATGCTGCACAGTCACTTGCATCAGGACCTAAGCCTTCTGTATTTATTCTGTTCTCTCACCATCCCTTTTCAATAACTATCTTTTTTTTAATAACTATCTTTAAATTACCTGCACCCAGCTATTATAAACATAAGTGACATTGATTACTATTCTGTACAAATGTGGGATTGGGTTCATGCCCTAAGACTTGGAAGAACCTCTCTTTCCAGACCTCACAATTTTAACTCTGCTATTCCAGAACTAAAAAGTATGCAAAGACAATCCCAGAAAACTTTTCCTCAATAGTTTGGCTAGAATTGGATTTCTTTTCATCATCAACACTTTGCTTCAATTTCATCAATAGCTATTTGAAAATATATTTTTTAAAGATTTTACTTATTTATTCATGAGAGACACAGAGAGAAGGCAGAGATATAGGCAGAGGGAGAAGCAGGCTGCTCGCAGGGAGCCCGATGTGGGACTCAATCCCAGTACTCCAGGATCACGACCTGAGCCAAAGGCAGACACTCAACCACTGAGTCACCCAGGTGCCCCTATTTGAAAGTATTTAAAAATGATATTTCTATTTGACCCAACTCGATTCTTCTTCCACCCCAAATACAAACACTACACAAATGCCTTCATGTCTACTTTCTCTGGGGGATGATCAATTTAAGGAAGAAAAATAAATCCTACTGTTTCAAGGCTCTTTCTTTTGCATCATTTTCTCCTAACATTCCAACCACATTTCATTTATTCAAATGGACTAAAACCCTTTTATACTCAGTCCTTCCATACGGTACTCCTCCACTTGGAATCTGCTTCCCTAACTTTCTCGCTAACTCCTCTCAATTTTCAGGTCTGCTTAACTGTCATCTTCTCAGAGAAGCTTTCTCCACATCCTCACTCTAAATTGATGCCCCCTTTTTAGAGTCACTGGACTCTCAATTTATCCTTTCCAGAACTATTACAGTTTGTAATTGTGTTCATTGTTGACTAGTTAACTAATTTCTTATTTCCCCCACAGGACTATAAGTTATGAGGTATGAGACCAAATTATGAAAACACACATTCTGACTTCCATGTCTTCCTCCACCTTTCATGCTCCCAGTGGTGCTCTAGAGAACATGAAGCAATCACCTGCTTGTGGCCTACCAACAAACTGATCCACAGGACTTTGCAGATCCTCAAATAGCTGATCAAATACCTCAATGGTCTTTGTGCTGGAGAAAGCCCCAGACTCCATTACCTCCCATTGTGTTGGCCTGACAACACTTAAAGGGACAACTGATGTACCTGGTCACTGTTTCTCTACATAGATTTTAAATTCTCCACAGTCCATTGAAATGGTCATGGTGTTACAAACCCTACTCTATATCTGTACAGGTGAACTTGCCAGATGAATGAATCTGTATTTCATTAGACATATACTTTCTGAGAAAAAGGCCAACAGGCTCAATGGTGGATGGTTCATTTCTGCTTACACATACACATACACAATAGTGGATGGTTCCTTTCTACTTATACATAAGCCAAAATGTAGAGCCAAACAAATTGTACCCAATGGCCAACCTAAGATAACCTAAAGAAAAATATATTCAGAATGAAGGGCATTACCAAGAAGGCATGGACCTGAATTAAAACCTAAGGAATTTAAAGAGAAGAAGAAATACCACAAAGAGGCATTATTAAGAAGGCACAGAATAGTTGGGGTGAACTTCTGAGATGTTCCCAACATTCAAAGCAATGGGCATGGATTCTCAAAGGTACTTCAATCTTGGAATAACACCAAATTTCTTTAGGTCCTTTCAAAACAGGTAAACCAGGTTTAGATTTTAGCTGGAAGCCAAAATACAACAGGAGTCAACAGTATAATAATTATTTCTCTGCCTAACCCCTAATCACAGAAAGGCAATCTGCTCTGCAAGGATGCAAGCCTGTAGACCAAAATCAGGATATCTAGATTCTCCTCTTGGCCTTGCTGTCATTAGCCCATCTCAACACTTTATCTCAGGTGTAAAATAAAGACATCAGATCTAATGTTCTATAGTTATATATTATGCTGTTATATAGGATTGGTACCCTAAACCATGGAGTTAACAGAACTATTAAACTTTCTACTGCTCAGACCAACCCAAATGTTTTCTCAATATTTAGTAACAAATTTGAGTAGGATATTGTAAACATGATATATATGCAGAAAAGGCAGACAAATGAATGGTGATACAGAAACCATTAGACATAAGGTGTGACTGTGAGAAGTGAAAATATTTATCTTTGGAAAGAGAAGTCTTAAAGAGAAACTAATAGTCCTTTAAGTACCAAGAGACAGATGTCACAATGATGATTTATTCTATTTTACTTTATAGGATACAATTGATCAGTAGGTAAAGATTGCAGGGAAGCATTTGACTCCACTGTAAAGCAAAACTTAAAAATTAGCTAGGTCTAGCAAATATATATACTTCCTCTAAAATAAACTGACCTCCTTTGTCACTGGATGTCTCAGAAGCTGCATGAGCAGCTTCAAAGACTATTTTAAGGCAAGAGGCAACAAACTTTTTGCAAAGGGATTTGAGGGCCACATATAGTCTCTGTTACACATTCTTTTTGCATGTGTGTTTTTACAACCCTTAAAAATATAAAAACCATCCTTAGCTTACAGGCCACATAAAAGCAGGTAGTTTGTGGATTCCTATTCTAGAAAAGTGCTTTCCAATAGAAATATGAGTCACATGTGTAACTTAAAATTTTCAAAAACAAAAAAAGACAAAAAGAACACAAAAAATTTTTTAACATCCACATTCAAAAGGTAAAAAGAAAGAGGTGAAGTTCATTTTAGTATATTTTATTTAATCCAATGTATCAAAAAATTATCATTCTACCATGAAAATAAAATTACTAGTGAGATATTTTACCTTTTTCTAAAACTAAGTCTTTGAAATCCAGTGTATATTTTACTTAGAGCATATCTCAATTCAAATTAGTCACATTTCAGATGCTCATTAGCTACTTGTGGCTAGTGGCTATCATACTAGACAGAGTGGTTCCAGAGAAACTTGTGTACTCCACTGAGAAATAGAAGAGAGAACCTTCCAATCAACACTTTTTTTTTCTTACACTTACTTCTAAAGATTCGAATTGATGAAGAAAGAAAATGTTATTAGTAGTAGTAATGTATTAGTAGTAATGACTGCTGAGATGACTGGCAACCTACTTGGAAAAAGAAAACTGGATCCCTTCTTGTGCCTTACTCTAATATAAAGTCCAGATAGAAATGAGAAGTCAATCTAAAAAAGTAAAATACATTCAAAGGCTAATAAAGATAAAAGAATGCCAAAAAAAGGGGGTAGGGGATGTTATTTTTAACCACCAGATTGGAAAGATCGAGAAAGAGTGATTTCCTCAAACTCAATAAAACTGTTTTACAAATCAGATACTGTAGGTGGGAACATACACATATATGACCTTCTTAAGGGCAGCTTTATAATCTGTATAAATATGTACCTCACTTCTGGAAATTTACCCTAAGAGGGGATCCCTGGGTGGCTCAGTGGTTTAGCGCCTGCCTTCGGCCCACGGCGTGATCCTGGAGTCCTGGGATCAAGCCCCACATCGGGCTCCCTGCATGGAGCCTGCTTCTCCCTCTGCCTGTGTCTCTGCCTCTCTCTCTCTCTGTGTGTCTCTCATGAATAAATAAACAAAATCTTAAAAAAAAAAAAAAAGAAGTTTACCCTAAGAGGTAGCGATACAGGGCAAAAAGATGAAGGCATAAGGATATTCACTGAAGCATGATCCATGAGAGGAAATAGCTGGAAGCAATTTAAATGTCCACCAATAGGAAAGATCAAATAAAATACGGTCATTAAAATAATGTAGGTTTCTTGCAGAAAGATGTTGAAATTGCTGAGGGGGAAATGCAAGTTATTGAACAGCATGTAAGTGTTACCTCATTTATGTAAAATGCCAAGTTTCAGATAAATGTTCACATTCATAAAGAGACATCAGAAGGGTATTTAATAAAATGTATGCAATGATTATGTCTGATAGGGGTAGGTTTGGGATCATTTTCTTTGGACACGATTATATAGGTTTATCTTCATTTTTTTTTATGATGATCACCTGACACCTTTTATCCCAGAGAAGTTTTTATAACCTTCTCAGCATGATGTTATTTTTCAACTAACACTTTTAGAAATATCTTTTATATGTGTAATTTTACAGAGTATGCTACATGCACCACAGTGTGGTGAACACATTTTTTCCACTGAGAGAACACTCTCTTGATGCTCACATGCAACTAGTACTCTTAGGAATATCTTTTTATACATGTGACTTTACAGAGCATACTATCTACAGCATAGTGTGGTGAATTCATTCACTCACTGAAATACTGCTCTGATTCAAGGTATTATTAGCACTCTTAGAAACACATTTTAAACATGTGTCTTTACATAGTGTGACACATGTACCATGAAGTGGTGACATTATTGCCAATGCAATAATTAACATGGTGATTTTTATATTTTCTGATTAATATAAAACTTATTTTATTAATTTTAAAAATTCTTGGGGAAAATTAAAAAGGAAATATTAAAAGTAAACAAACAGCCTCTTCTTTTCATAGGTTAGAGAGATAGTGGGGAGAACTATAGGTGGTAAAGAAACCTAATAAACCAGAAACAAGAGGAAGCCATTAGCCTTTCCCAAGTTAAGCTATAATTTCATTCCTGTACAAAGCACAGGAAGGGTATTTTTGACTTCATTTTCTTGTGGTAATGTTATAATAAAAATACATATCAAGGGGATCCCTGGGTGGCGCAACGGTTTGGCGCCTGCCTTTGGCCCAGGGCGCGATCCTGGAGACCCGGGATCGAATCCCACATCAGGCTCCCAGTGCATGGAGCCTGCTTCTCCCTCCGCCTGTGTCTCTGCCTCTCTCTCTCTCTCTGTGACTATCATAAATGAATAAAAAATTAAAAAAAATTAAAAAAAATACATATCAAAAAACCAATTCTTAAGAGATGAAAGACATCCTTGAAACATATCTACAGAATATAACACATGAAGAAAACTTCCTTTTTAACCCAAAACACTCTCCTATATAATTCAAGGAACTTACCCAGAGTTAACATCACTAGAAAAGTTGCCTGAATTCTGCAGAAATGACAAACTATGAACAAAAAAGTAAGAACTTTCATGTCTTTGTAAATTACAATAAATAAATACATAGTAAAAAAAATAAAATAAAATCCTACTAAACATAAAGGATGAATTCATGTGAAGAGTTCTTTGCTAGTTTGTCCTCCACTCCTCAACAAGCTAAGTCACTTAAAATACAGACAGGAATAAAGGTAATTTTATATAATGTCATTTTTTAGCTACTAGGTTTTCCAAGTTTGGAGTTTATAAGATCTATAAAACCACAGGACTATGGGATACAAATAAAATTCGACTCTAAAAAATCTTTTCCTCTCCTATCACTAACATTCTACAAAACCCTAGATTTTTTTCTCTCAAGTAATGAAAATTTAGCACATAGCTCATTCACAACAGACTCACAGGATCGATCTCACTGGCATTACAATAGATGCCCTCAAACAATCAGTGTCCTTCTGGGGGAATAGTCTCCAAATGAAAACAGTAAGACACAAACAGGTGATCAACATTAAAATATTTTCTTAATTCAGGGAAAGAAGCCAACTGCTATTTCAAGATTTAAAAGGCTGTCTTTTATTGAACTGTCATGCTAGCTCTCCAACAGGCAGGCAGTGGAGACATTTTAAATGATTACCTTTAGGAGGAAAATACGACTTGCTTTCAGCTTTGTGAGGCCAGTCTACAACAAGAGGTCCAAACCTGCGAAAGCTGGCAGTGATCTCATCTATAAAAAAAAGAAGGAATCTTAGCAAGAGAAAAAATATATTGCAAGCATAAGGCATGTATTTTTATTTAAAAAATAGTTTGAGAGCTATTTCTAAAGCATTATTACAGAAGTCAAACCTACTAAGTGAAGTACAATTGTTTGCTGGGTATGTTTGGTTATGCACTTTCAACCATGCAGAGTGTGTTTCTAATTATAATTAATTGCTCTTCACTGCCAACAAATCTGATGTAAAGTATTTGCAAGAAAAAAATCTGACATTAGCTAAGGTGACCTGTCAAGTTAAAAAAAAAAAAATTCTAAATAGAGGAATGTTCTGTTTTTAGAAAAAATGCAGAAGTACACAAAATATTTAAAATGTACTTTCACTTATGCAAAATAATCTCTAAAATATCTAAGATAATTAATATTAGGTTATGATTATTAGTAATCTAAGATTATTATCTGTAAGATTATTTTAGAAATAGATAATTCTTTTGGTGAGGAGTCGGGTGTTATGTAGGTAATTCCATTTGATGATAAAAAGTTAAAAACCAATGATCTTTTCTCTCATACTTATTTACCTACTACATATCCTATAAAGAAAATGTTTCCAAAGTTATAGCTCAATAAATTTACCCTTTCCTTCTGACTCCTGACTCAAAGCAGGTTATAACTTAGCTCCTACTCAGATTTAAGTTGCTACTCTCTCAGCCATGATCTCAACTTTGTCTTAAAAGAAATCCAATTGATAGATGATATTAACACTAGTATGAGAATAGTTTGGAAGAAAATGAGTCTCCATCTCTGTATGGCTTTTTTCTTTTTTTTAATAATAAATTTATTTTTTATTGGTGTTCAATTTGCCAGCATACAGAATAACACCCAGTGCTCATCCCGTCAAGTGTCCCCCTCAGTGCCCGTCACCCAGTCACCCCCCACCCCCCGACCCTCCTCCCCTTCCACCACCCCTAGTTCGTTTCCCAGAGTTAGGAGTCTTCATGATCTGTCTCCCTTTCTGATATTTCCTACCCATTTCTTCTCCCTTCCCTTCTATTCCCTTTCACTATTATTTATATTCCCCAAATGAATGAGACCATATAATGTTTGTCCTTCTCCAATTGACTTATTTCACTCAGCATAATACCCTCCAGTTCCATCCACATTGAAGCAAATGGTGGGTCTGTACAGCTTTAAAGCAATAAGTCTTAAACTATTTCTAGACTATTTCTTTCTCATCATGAAAAAAGAAAATCATGATAAACTAGAGAAATATCACAGCTAAAACAATACTGACAAAACAATTGTTTTATTATTATTATTATTTTTAAAACAATTGTTTTAACAATATTTTTATGGCAGATCCAAAGCCTACTAGAACTACAGTTGTTGTTTTTTCCCTTAAGTTGTCATAATTTTATTTCATTCGTCCATTCAACAAATACTTATAGACAACCTACTATGTGTTGATTGGCTTCGGGCATAAGTGAAAACTCACTTTTATATCAACAGTATCGCAAGAACATTATTAAGAAAAATTCTAATTAGTCTTTATTCCTTTAAAGGCAAGGGGGCTCTTTATTAATAGATATCTATATTAAAATATGAGATGGGACAGTGTGATGAACATGAGCAAAAGTGCTGGAATCAGACTAATTTTGAATGTCAGCTGCGCCATTAACTACATAACCCCAAACTCTCTCTTCAGTTTCCTTATCTATAAAATGGAGTGGGTAGGATATGCTTTAAAGGATAGCTATAAGGATTTAAATCGGATAATGTGAAGTGCTTAGCATAATTATGGGCTAATAAAGAGTTTCATAAATGTTAACTTCCATTATTATTTTACAGCTTATCCCCAAATTAATGATTAGGAAACAAGAAGCTGTTGGGAGACCTCTCTATATGAACACAGTTAAACAGCAGACCTGGAATGCTCCATTTATTACTTCCCCATCTATTGAATATTTTCATCCTCCAAACATGAAAATAGCAATGTTCCAAAGCTGCTTGGAGAGGAGAGGCAGGGTCAAATCACACAGAGAACAAACTTGGCCTTTATAAAGTCATTAATGAATGCATTGTACCTTCATCAATATCAGGAGGAAGGCCTCCAACAAACACCTTTCTTGAGTAACGTTCTACTCGTTCTCCATTTTGACAGCGAGTGGGAGAACTTAAGCCAGATGACAAGGATTGATCACCATGACTGTCATCCAGGAAGGCATCTTCAAAGGGAAAGAGAGAAGACCGACCTGAAACAAATGTGGAAGTTTCTACAGTTAAAATTATTTTCTTGGACAACAAATGCTTTATTAGGAGCCAAAGCATAGAGTGAACCATACAAAAAAAAAATGTATCCTGAATTGTGACTTTTACAATAGGATGAGTGACTGCATATTGCAGAGCTTAGACAATACCATCATTTTTGTGGAAAGGTATGCATAATACATAAATAACTAAATTGATAGGAAGAAGCATAAAAAATTACAGCTGTTTTCACTGTTAAAAATCATTACCTTTTACTCATACCGTCCCTATCACTGCTGCTAAGAGTATTCAGCAGTTATTTTTTCCTTTCCCCAGGCATTTCTTAAAATAAATGAAAAAGTAATCTTTATTCACAGATTTTTATTTGCTCAAAGGTTCAGACTGGCTGGCCCTGACAATGGAGGGAATATTAAACTGATAACAAAAGCTGATAACCTCTCTGGTTTAGCAGGACTATAGATGATCAAGTTTTCCCTGTCACTCTGAGCTAATCCAATTTGGGAACAAACATTTGCAATAATAACAGGTGGAACAAGTAAATGAGAACACATAAATTAAGATGTGGGAGTACAGATACAGATGTGGTTATGACATCCTTACCCTACTAATCTAGGCAGTAGTTTATATCGCTCAAAAAATTTTTCATTGTTAACTCTAAATCCAAATAGAGTCTATACAGCAAAGGCATTACCCTTTCCACATGACTGTAAGAAAGATGCCAGCAGTTAGAGTCTGTTAATAAATGTAACACAATAATGCTATCCAGCATTACAAAATAAAATCTCAGTTTAAAAACAAATAAATATATTTCCTGTTTGAGTCAGTGAGTTCCTGGTAAAACTTTCCATTAGGTTACACTCTAAAAATGAACTGTCTTGAGCACTCAAACTTTTGAAAGAAAGAATTCCCCTCTAAAATAAATTCATACACTCTTCAAAAAAAGAACAAAACAAAACAAAACAAAAAAAGAACAGTATCTTCCCCATTTAGTCTACCCTGGCTATATTTCCCTGAAACCTACTAGTTTCTGCGTCACTACAGACTTTTAAAATAGAATATAAATAACCTTATAAAAATACTGAACATTTATTTCTTTTACCAAAAAAATGGCTACTAATATAACTCTGTTTACTTCATGAACAATCCAAATGGTATAAGAAAGGCACTATTTTGATGTTGGGAGTTAATAAATAAAAGGACCTAAGAATTTTTTGTTCAGCTCTTCCCAGATTAGCTACAAAGAAGCAGAATAAAATTTGTCACCTCATGTCACCTAGCTTTCTGAGCCAGGCAGGAACAAACAATAGGCAGCAAATTCTCATCCCTTGATGTCTGTTTTGATCACTGGGGGTAAAAGAAATAGATTTGCAGCCAACTATAGGCAAAATGACCTTTCCAACGACATCCAGAGATGTACTCCCACAACTGTCAGGTTTGCTTTTCACATAGTCCACACTCAGAGTTACATGCTTACTCTGTGACAGCTACACACCCAAATCAGCGTTTCTTACAGAAAACTCCTATCCCCACCTCTTATCCTCAACACTAGTAACATGTGATGCTCAAAAAACAAAGGCTGGTTGGGGCAGGGATGGAGGAGACAACTAAATAATACTGGAAAATACTGTACATCTTATGCCCTTCCCACACATTCACAATCCACATTAGAATACAAAAGGCTGGGAAAAGTTCTGCAGTAAACTAACTTGATCCAACATTACCCGGATTTAGGATAAAGGAAATGTTAACATATATAACTTAGTGGGAAACACTTGAAGAAATATTTATCCATATCCTAGATCACTAAATAGGAGTTATTTGAAAATTCTTGACAAAGAAATCAAGTCTGGTGAAAGACAGGCAAATGCATAATATAAAACAAAGAAAGAAGTACTAAGAGAAGACCATACCACAAACACAATTTATTGTCCAAGGGAGATGGGGGTGGGCAGTGTCCTTCAGGGTGATTTCACAGGAAGGCAAACTTGAGCAGAAGGTCTTGTAAGGTTGGGAGTTTCTAAGGTAAAGCGCAGGAATCCATAGAGAAAGAACTTTCAAAACAGCTTTGATCTTGGGGCGCTTGGGCCGCTCAGTCTGTTAAGCGTCTGCCTTTGGCTCAGGTCATGATCTCAGAGTCCTGAGATGGAGTCCCACATTGGGCTCCCTGCTCAGCAGGAAGTCGGCTTCTCCTTCTTCCTCTGCCGCTCCCCCTGCTTATGCTCCCTCTCAATCAAATAAAAATATAAAGTCTTAAAAAAGAAAAAAACAGCTTGATCTTTCTCTCCAAACCAAGTCCTCTAGCATTCTCTACAACCTCAAAACAGAAATGACTATTATCCACACCCAATTCAATCCAAAAATCTAGGAGTCCTCCTTGACATCTCCCTTTCTTTCTTACTTCGCATCTAACCTCTCTCTCACTAAATTCTATCAGTTCAAGCTATGAAATAATTCGTCTATTCACTTCTCCCATCTTCAGTCTTTAACACTCTGGGGTCCAGATCACCATCATCTCTGCCTTGAACTAATGGGTCTAATAAGCCTATATGACAGCCTCTTTAGTCTACCAGATTCTATCTTCAACCCCACAATGCTTTCTCCATACAACAGCCCAAGTCACCATTTTCAAATTAATTTGGACACACTCCTCACCTTTATCCTTAAAACCCCTCATTAATATCCCACTGTTTTTGAATTAAGTACAAAAAACACTACTGTAAACTATAAGGCCTCTGCCATCTCCTACATCATAGCTGCTGCCTCTCTCCCTCTGGTTCAGTAACCACCAATCATACAGACAGACCTCCCTCAAACTTTCTCCTTTGCCTCCAACATTAACTACAAGGGGTTTCCCTCTCCCCCAAATAAATACTCTTTCCAACTCCCCAGTTTTCTAGTTAGTTCCCACTAATCCTTCAGGTCTCAGCTGAAAAGTCATTTCCTCAGGTGGAACTCTCCTGAATTTCTAAGATTACATTAGGTTCCCTTTTTCACCCATTCATAGCACTTCTCCTAAACTTTTCCAGTCACCTTTACACTATCATGTGGGTTTATATTTGGTATCTCATTCTTCAGCCCCATTAAACTGTAAGCTCTATTAAGACAGGGACCAATTTAATCTTGTTCAGCACTGTATCTTCATGTCCTAATGAGGGCACTTAAAAGGCATTCAATAAATATTAAAAGTGAAGCAGTATCCAGAAAAGGATAACAGTACATGCAAAGACAAGCTGCTGCAAGTATATGCTGGAACACAGCACACATGGGTGAGAATGGCAAGAGATGGAACCATGTCCTAGGAAATTGAGACATTTTCTATTGCTTCTAGTTGCTCAAACATATTCTATGTTCTATATTACAAAAGCAATAGGAAATTTCCCCATTTTCCAAATTTAATATTTCCTTCTAATAATAGCTTTCTTTTTAACTTCACTTGCTTCCTGGAGACTGATACTCCCATCTAATTCATCTTCCATCCTGTCAGAATGACTTTTCTGAGATGCCTGTGACCATGTCATTCCCTCCACTCCACATCCTACAATAGCTACTATCACCTTCACCAGCAACTTGTACCCACAGAAAGAGGGGGTGGGGTGAGAGTCTAAAGAACTGTGGGACCATCCAGATGAGAGAAAGAGGAAATCCTGAACAAGAACACTGAAGAAGGAGAAGATATTCAAGACATTCTGGAACAAAGAGAACTTTCTTTGTGCATGGCCAACATAACCATAGCTTCCCAGACTGTATTTGGTGAAGAAAATAAAAGCAAGAGTTAAATGTAAAAATTTGGACTGTTTTAAAAATTGGTTATGGGTAATTAAGAAACTTGTCAAGGTTTTAAAACCAAACTTCTGTCTTATTAGTAGTACCTAGAGTACTATAGACTTTAGTGATAAAGTTATCCTTGGAAATGAAACTGCGAAGAATCCACATATATATGATGTTTCTCTGTGGGTAAGAACTAAGAATATAGATCTCAGAGCCCAATATCCAGATCTACTTAATCTGAATGCATGGAGTTCAAATTTGAAAACCTGCACTTTTAACAATCTCCCCAGTGACCCCTATGCTCAGTTTAAGAGCAACTAAAATAGATTTTAACTGTCTGTAGTAGGCATCCACCAAAAGTGATACTGTGTGAAGTATATGGAGCCTTGGGAAACATCCAAGTTCAGTCAAGTTAAAGAAAGTATATCCTCAGGAACAGAATGTAAAATCTATAATCTAGTCAACCTTACTGTAACATGGCTGCCTTAAGTGCTGACAGACAAAAAGTTAAGTCTGTAGGAAGCAATTAAAAGAAATATATAGAGAAAAAAAAGAAATATAGACCAAAAGAAGAGAGTTTTATCATACTGGTAAGATTATTCCTCTGTGGACAGAATGGTTCATTTGATGATTCCATAGCCTAAAAACCATCTTTCCCTATGCTCTAATTATTAGCTCTTGAAGGACTGTTCTATTACTTAATTTAGTACTTTGCTACTGTGAAGAGGTACCACTGTGATTCCTAAAGTAGTAGACACATAATCAGCCACTAGAATTGTCTTTCTGTTACATTCATCTCCATAAGTTAAAACATTGGTATTCTGATTTGTCCAGGTTCTTCATGAGGTCAGTATTTATGCATTCATTTGGTTGGCATAATTACAATTTCCCTCAAGACATCATCCTTGGGAAGACTAGTAAAATTTTAGTTTCCAAATATGTGTTACTAGAAACTGAAACTTTAAGAGGCCTCACCCAAATTGTGTCCCACAAGAGGCGCTACTTCACTAACCAGCATCTCTCTGACATATTACATTTCTTTAATAAAAACATTGCCCAGGACCAAAACATTTTAGGTAAGCTATGTTACTTCCCCAAAATTATATTCTTATGCACCTAGCATATTAGTCTGCTTTAGAATCTGATACTTCCATGTAAAATATTCATATTGAGTATTGCAAGAGAAGGAGAATACTTTTCAACAGCTGCAATTTTGGCCATTTGGCTTTCCCTTCTACCAATGGTCTGGTTTATGATCTCTATTTTCAAATAATAACCAGAATGTAGTTTTTTTGTCCAGTAACTGAACAAATAATCTCTAAATGTAGAGGGAACTTAAAAGTATGTTGAACGCTTTGTAAGAGGTAGGAGCCTTGTAAGAAAAGTACAAAATAAGAAACCCATAAAGCATTAGTTAAGCAGGAGGGCTTGTCCAAAGCTCTTGCTTACTTAGGGGATTCCCTTTCCTACAGTTTATGATGGTGAAACAAAAGCCCACTGGCCATGATGGGTTGCCACAGCAGCTCAGGCCTCACCTCTAAGCTCCCACCAAAGCCTCTATGGTCAATCCAGCGGCTCCAGTATACTTCTAGCCCAGTACTTCCATTCCAAGCCTAACCATATTCATCTTCGTTTTGCAAGTAGCTCAGAAATGAGTTATTTCAGGAGTTTTGCTTTTTTTTTTTTTTAATAGATTCTGAGGTATGACTCCCCTAAGAAAAAAAAAATTGCCTAAAAGTCAGGATAGTCAGGTTCCAGCTTTACTCTGTGACCTTGGACAAAACATTTCACACATCTGATTCTTATTTACATAACAAGAGATTTGAACAGATGAATGCTTTTCAAATCTCTGGGAGCAGTAAAATTCCTTTTATTACACAAAAATATTTCATAAAGCCCTAATATACAAATATTAAAGTGCATCTTACTTGGCATTACTATAAGGGTATCTCTTAGGCATCACAAACTTAATGTGTTTTTAAATGAACTCTTGACATCCACTTTGAACATATTCTCTCCCAGGCCCATTACAATATGTGGCATCGCAATTCACCCAATTGCTCAAGCTAGAACCTAAGTATCATTTTTGAGTCTGCCTTATTTACTCCCCACATTCAATTCTTTAGTTTAATGCCATTAAAAAAGGTTAATTCCACTCTCTAGTATTT
This sequence comes from Vulpes vulpes, assembly GCF_048418805.1. Lineage (NCBI taxonomy): Eukaryota > Metazoa > Chordata > Mammalia > Carnivora > Canidae > Vulpes > Vulpes vulpes. Next base: position 84,003,274 of record NC_132794.1, read on the forward strand.
ATTTTCCGTTTTTTCACTTCTTTCCAACTCTATTGCCATCACTCTATGCTAAAACACCATCATGTCTTGTCTAGACTACTACCTTCATTCTGAACTAGACAACCTACTTCTCTCACTTCCCTTTAAACAGTGGTAGTCAAAGTGATCTTTCAAAAACATAAATCTGATCATTTGACTCTGCTTTAAAACATTCATAGATTTCCTCTGTACTTGGACCACATTCAAAATCCTCACAGGGATCTAAAGCCCAGCAAGATCGTATTTCCTTCCTTCCTCCAACTTCATCTTAATACACCCTTCCTTCTTTCCTACCGAGCTCATTCTGGCCTCTGTTTCCTCCAATACATAAAGCCCCTTTGGGCCTCACTTACCCCCAACTATTTTTTTTAATTTTTATTTATTATTTTTTTTTATGATAGTCATACAGAGAGAGAGAGAGAGGCAGAGACACAGGCAGAGGGAGAAGCAGGCTCCATGCACCGGGAGCCCGACGTGGGATTCGATCCCCGGTCTCCAGGATCACGCCCTGGGCCAAAGGCAGGCGCCAAACCGCTGCGCCACCCAGGGATCCCCATCCCCAACTATTTAAATAAAAGCTTGATGAAGATACAATTCACCTATTATACAATTCATCCATTTAACACATTAGCAGCCACTCTCCATTTTCTTTGAACTCTCTCAGACCTAGGGAAACACTACTTTCTGTATCAACAGAAAGGACATTTCATAAAAGTGGAATCATGCAATATGCAATCTTTTGTAATTGCCTTCTTTCACTTAGTATGTTTTCAAAGTTTATCAATGTTGTAGCATCTATCAGTATTTTGCCTCAAGCCTCTTAAAATAGTTGTCTCATGTCTGGAATTTCCTTTAAAACATTCTAAGGGGGGGGGGGAAGAGGGAACATATGAAACAAATTGGCAAAAATGAAGCTAACTGGTGGGTAGATGGTTCAATAAACTATTCTATTTTTGTGTATGTTTGAAAATTTCCACAATAAAAAATTTTCTTTAAAGATACCTGTCTTTCCATCCTTTGGGTTTCAATTAAATAACATCTTTTCAGAGAAAACCATCCTAGGTTAGAGGGAACCTGCCATTTTTTTTTCTTCCTAGTACTTTTCACAACTATTGAGTATGGAAATGTTTTACTTATTGTCTCTCTCCTACTAGAATGAACGAACACTTTATAGGGAGACAGAACATGTCCAGAGTCTAGCACAGCATCTGACCCCATAACAAGCACACAAACACTTAATGAATGGAATTAGGGTGGAGAGCCCAGAACCCCTCCATCATTGTTTAAGATCCTCCCAGACCAACTTCTTGCAAAAATGAAAAACTGTGATATTATTCCCCCCACCATTTCCTGTGTTCAAATTTCCACATTACTATAAGGAATAATATTTCCCATATTATAACCATTAACAGTGAGAAATTTTTTCAGCTGTTCATGTTTCACTGAGGGATCAACCATTCCTTTAGACAAGAAAGCTCACGTAACTGGTTTTTTTTTTTTCTTTTAAGATTTTACTTATTCATCCACAAGAGACAGAGAGAGAGAGAGAGAGGCAGAGACACAGGCAGAGGGAGAAGCAGGCTTCATGCAGGGAGCCCGATGTGGGACTCCATCCCGGGACTCCAGGATCACGCCCTGGGCCGAAGGCAAGTGCTAAACCGCTGAGCCACCCAGGCTGCCCTCACATAACTGGGTTTGAATTAACAGGATGACATATCTGTACCATGGTCTCACTGATCTAGATAATCTTTCCTCTCTTGGGCAGGCTTTTGGCAGAAAGATTCAACTTCAACTTGGCACATAATTGTTTCATTGGATTTTTTGAACCTCTGTTACTAAACTAAGATTAATACCTCATATATGTCAATAGATTTTTATGCATTAAATATACACAGAAGTATATTTTACAATAGTAACTCCAACACAACAATAACCCCAATAGTAAAGTAACTCATCATTCTTTGTATTTTCTCATTTACATTGTTTAAAAGGATCTTTTATATTTTCTTTGCTGCTTTTTAAGAAATTCTGTTTAACATCAAGAGCACTGGCACAGCCAACATATGTACTTATGAACAAAGCCTCCTAGACACCTTAAGAGCTCATGTGAAATGAAAAACACAACATATAATCAGGTGTGAAATGTGTAGGCAAATTTCGTTGTATGACATGACCTGTTGGACTAGTTTCTAACAGGGTCTGCAGTTGCACAGGAAGGTACATATGAAAGTTTGTGAAAGTGAGAATACTCCAGAAAGAAAATGTTAAATTTAGAGTCATTTCGATTCTGTAAGGGAATATAGGAAGAGAAATCAGTATCTGCCTAATGGAACATTTCTTTAAAATAAAAGTGTGTATTAAAGGGAAATATACTTAGATATTTAAATACTTTACATACATACAATCACTCATTTTCAAGTCCGATTCTTACACATCTTATTCCGCTTCCCTACTACCAACTATTTCAACTACACTGGTGGAAGTGCTTGGTTTGCCAAGGTCTACCCTCTAATATTTGTATCCCCAGCTAAGCCTTCTTCAGCTGATGTCCAAGTTCTCTCCTATTTTCGTTACTTGGTCACAAAACCCTTTCCAAAGCCTGACATAACTGTGTTGATGAGTCTTTTCTTTTTTTTTTTTTTTTTAAGATTTTATTTATTTATTCATGAGAGACACACAGAGAGAGAGGCAGAGACACAGGCAGAGGGAGAAGTAGGCTCCACACAGGGAGCCTGATGCAGGACTTGATCTCAGGACTCCAGGATCACGCCCTGGGCCGAAGGCAGGCACTAAACCGCTGAGCCACCCAGGCATCCCTGAGTCTTCTCTTCTATTTCAAAAACCACTCATCAGGGCAGCACAGACTGTTTCATTGCCAATTTCTCCTCTCCAGCTGGCCCCCAATACATATACTCTAGGACATATGCTCCATCCATTTGGTCATGCCAATCTCACCTTGAAGCTTTCTTTCAAGTTGAATCACATACCTGGAGAGGCGTTCTTCCCACTCCTCTTTCATTATCCAAATAGTTCCTGAAAACTATTCCAACAAGCTTTTTCAGGTTTATCAGGAGAGGTGAAAGATTCCACTGGCCTAATCTTTACTGACAGATCTCAAAACTGCCATGGATAAATTCCTTTGCTTTCTATTCCTAAAATATTTACCAACATGTATATGTAATGTATAGAATATGAGTAACAGCTAAATCTTAATCACAGGTAAGGGAACATACATCAGCAAGTTCAGGTTTTTAATTTAACTTCTAGCCAAGTTCACTTTTTATGCTTTTTTGGGAAAGTCTAAACTTTGTTTGGAGGAAAGAAATCAAGCATTAATATAATCCCTGATTACATAAATAAATGAGCATGAGGAAATCTGCCAGTTCATCAAATTTATACTATGCAACATTGGCCCAAGATGAGTATAGTTTAGGAAATGAGAGTAGATATGATAAAACACCTGCCCCATCTCATATAGCTATGTCATCACATTTAAGGAAGATGACTTCTTTTTCAGCTTTGGGAATAGAAGACTAAATAAAAGTATGGAACAAAAATTTTCTGCCTGTTCTTTTCTCATTACATAAAGTCAACATTCAGTCTTCTAATGTTCTTGCTCTCTCACAAACACACACACACACAGTTTCTCTCTCTCATCATTATCTTCATCTATAGTTATCAAACTACAGACTTACGGAGAGCAGGGACCAACTCATTCTAGGCAGTATTTAGCTAAACACTTGATGCAAAGATAACCAAGCTTGTGAAAACAATTAATTCAAACTTAACAAATAGATATGGGGAAGGTAACATGGAAAAAGGAAGAGTAATTTTTTCAGGCACTTAGAAATTTTGGTGATCTTACTATTCTTTATGTCTGTATTTAACACATTATGAGTTGTAAAGATAATTTTTAAAAATATGATGCCAAACTGATCTACACAGGTGTAGAGTGTTACTTCAAAAACAATCTTCATCAATGAGCATTTAATAAGTGCTAATTATATGTAGGCCACAGTGTTAGGTACAAGATACAACAACTGTCTTCAAAGAACTTATCTCTAGTTGAAGAATTGGAGCATATTGAAAATACAAGAAGAATGCAAGGCAGTAGAAGCAGAGGAAAACACTGCCTGCAAGGCCAGTGGGCAAGGCTTCCTGGGAGAGATAAGGCTTAAATTTGGCTTAAATGCATGAACTAAGGATAGGCCTTAGATAAGTAAATGAAAGGAAGGGAGGACAATATGTGTGATGCATCGCCAGACCGGGAAAGCACAGAGACTAGTTAGGGGAAGGTCAGGTGGGGAAAATGGAGATGAGAGGTTGGTTAAATAGGGAGAAGCTGGATGATATGGACAAAGTGGTGTTTCAGAAAGAAAGAAACAATAGAAATGAAATTGGAAGGATGAGGCCTGAGACACTAGAGGAAAAATTTCAACAAGATGCAGTAACTGATCAGTGTGTAAGAGGAGAAGCTAGTCTCTGCTATCTACCCTCCAGACGGTGTCTATTTTCTGTGTAAAACTGTCTATTCTTTACTCCTTCCCAAAAGTGATCAATTTTCTAGCAACATGAAAAATTATATGTATAGTACAAAATGATTTCTAATATTTACTATACTTTCAATTTAAAAACAATAAGATTAAAAACATTAAATGGTATTTATTTCCACAGCTAAAAAATAATAACTACACAAATGTTTTTTCTTCACCACGATTTGAAAAAACTGACTATATGATTCCACCATGAAGTTTTCAGTAGTAACTCAAAAACATATTAGGTTCTGTCAATATTTATCCACTCAACAAATATTTACTGTGGAATAAATAACAAAATACTATGAATTTGGGGCATCTGGGTGGCTTAGCTGGTTAAGTGTTCAACTCTTGGTCTTGGCTCAGGTCATGATCCCAGTCAAGAGACAGAACCTGATGTCAGGCTCTGCACTCTGCACAGAGTCTGCTTATCCCTCTCCCTCCCCCTCAGTCTCTTCCTCCACTCTCTCAAATAAATAAATATAAGGGTGCCTGGGTAGCTCAGTGGTTGAGCATCTGCCTTTGGCTCAGGTTGTGATCCCAGGGTCTGGGGATTGAGTTCTGCATTGGGCTCCTTGCAGGAAGCCTGCTTTTCCCTCTGCCTATGTCTGCCTCTCTCTCTCTGTGTCTCTCATGGATAAAAAATAAAATCATAACTAACTAACTAACTAACTAACTTAAAAGGAAATAGAAATGAGTACCAAAGCAACTTGCATTTGTAGAATGCTTTTAGTGTATATGAATATGTTTTCCTCTCCTGTTTTTTACACTATACCTTCACTAACTCTTAAAGTTGGACAAGATTTGTTTTAGTAACTCATAATTTACAGATGAGGATACCAGACAGAAGTAATAAAGCAGTAATTACAACCTAGGTCTTTGATCCTAAATCTCATACTCCCTTGAAACACTACATTAGGCTTAGCCTACCTACTTCATAAAATTATTAATGAATTATAGATACGGAAATGCTTTAGAAAGATAACAGCATTACACAAATAAAAGCAACATTATTTTGTTTGGGTATAATCAGGAGAGAATGCAAGCTTTATGGGGCTTAGAGCCTATACAAGTTGAGGATCTACTTCAAGAAAAAGAACACAAAGATAAGGTAAAGAACTTGGAGATGGTCCCCTTGAAAGTGAAGGTCGCTGAAACTCAGCCTTCTTTAGTTTCAAGGTAAATCGGCCTCTGGATGTAACACAGAACTCAGCAGTCAATCTGTAAGATCAAGAATTGCCCTCTAAAACCTAACTTTTGCCTTCTAAGTAGTATGAAAAGAACACTGTGGATAAAAGACATCATGTAACAAAAATTTCCAGGTAGAAATCGTCTTTGCTATGTCTATATTAGGATTAAAAGAACAAACTAACAACTAACAACAAAAAATAACTATAATGAAAGTGATGAGAATTATTTTGCTAAAATAAGCTAGAACATTCCATACAATAATTATTGTTTTACACACACACGGGTATAAACACACACACACTCATATTTACTCACAATTTGGCAAGCAAAAGATCTCATTAAAAAAAATTTACCTCGTCTCCGCCCATAGCTCCTGGCTGCATGTAAACACAGAAGAAAACCATGGGTATCTGTATCAAAATGGTGAATTTAGAGATAAAAAAAATATTCACATAAACCTTTTCTAAGTACTTTCAGTATTAATTAATCTGGAGATACTGTTCAAATTGACTGCAGAGATATTATATTTTAAAAAAAACCTTCATGAAGCACAAGTTAATACACAATCTTAAATAGAAATTCACCTGCTTATGGCAGCCACTGGAAAAGACACAATGGATTCTTAAGTTACAGAGTTTTATAAGGATTTATATTGTGGTCCATTATCTATATCAGATATAGATAAATAGAGCTCTCTTAATTTTCTTTTCTGATTTATAGATCTTCATATTACAATCAGACATCACTTTAAAGAAAATCCATTCACTCTAAATTAAAAACCGTAGCGTGTGGTGGTCATTTTGAATTTCTTCATGCATTCGTGCGCACACACACCTACACACACGCCATAAATGGAGACCCTTGAAAACTGTATAGAAATTTAACACACAATTAACTCTGGTTTTATAGAATATGTTCGTGTGAAAATTTCAGTGAAGTTTCTTTCTCATGATCTCTCCATTTACTTTCCATACATTATCACAGATAGGCAGAAAACAACATCTTTTTACCTAAGAAGTAAACTGAAAAAGTAGAAAGGGATTAAGGTACTGGGTACATCAGGTTGAAAAACAGAGTGCTTTGAAGATTTTCTTCCCCTTCAAAACTCAAGGTCTACAGAATGCATTATTACAACATTTAATAGAACTGGACAATGGTATTATACATATATTACTAGGAGATCCTGTCATCTAAAATAACTTTCAAAGTAGAAAGTTTTTCAAATTTGAAAACTTGAGGTCTATCAAGTAAATGAGAACTCTAATTCATTTTTAAAAGCAAGACATGTTATAATATTAGCTTAACACAAATCAAAACAAAACAAAAAACAAAGATAATCTGTGGTGACATTTACAGTAAAAGGTAGTACTGAAGAAAACAATTTCTCTCCTAGGAAAATAAATTCAGACTTTTCAGCTAGGAAGTTGAAATCACATCTTCTGCTAGTTCCCTCTTTTCTTCAGAAATCATACACACACATTTGGCCTCTTCACTTTCCCATTACATAAATATTAAAAAGGATTTTCCAGTTCAATCCCTACTTCTTCCCTTTTTCCGTCACTATAATTCTCCATTAAAAAAACCCCACAATCTCCTCTGAATTTGCATAGCAGTACTGTTTACATCACTTACAAAAGGAACACATTACAAAAAAAATTAAAGAATTTTTATACTTTTCATTATGTATATCCTGAATTCATCTCCCCACAGAATGCATAATACATGGTAGTTATTTGCCTAGTTTGGCCCCCCAAAAGTCTACTTAATTTATAATAATAAGGGTGAGTTAATACTAATAAATGACACTTAAAAAGAGATTAAGTATGGGGTCACTTAGGTGGCTCAGTTAATTGAGCACCTGACTCTTAATTTCAGCTCAGGTCATGATATTGGGATCGTGGGATCCAGCCCTGTGCTGGGCTCTGCACTCAGTGCCGAGTCTATTTGGATTCTCTCCCTCTGCCTCTACCCCAGCTTGAGCTTTTCCTCTCTCTCTCTTCTCTCTCTCAAATAAACAAACAAAATCATTTTTTAAAAAAGAGAGATTAGGTATGTTTTGATATCATACCATTATTTCTTTGTCCCTTCCCCCATGCCCAATGATGTCATGCCGCCCAATACCCTCAACTGAAAATCTTTAGAGAGGAAATAAAACATTCTGTATTTCAAAATTACACATTTCTCTCCCAAACAACAAATTCACATTCTTTCATTATATCTGATTTCTGGCCAGATGCTCAATGAAAAAGAATCTGATTACAATACTAAGGTACAAATGACTCATCAAACCTTAACACCCCTAAAAGTAAATGCGAAGTGCTGTTCACTCAAATCTTCAACTGCCAAATTTTCAGGTAATAGAGAACATGAAGTGAACAGATCCAGTCTTGGAGGTGAGGAGGAGCATCCTGAGTTGGGGAGGTGGGTAAGACTTACAAAAGACATACTTGGGAGTTTTAGTCAAAGCTTCCTTAAGTAGTTCATGATTTTTATGGGTTTTTTTTCTTTTTCCATATCTAATCAAATATAGTAAATTGTTTCACATCAGTCTGGTGACTGATATGGGGACAAGATAACATATAGGATAGGCAGCCAATTTAAAGCAGTAATGTGAGATATTTCAGTTTGCTTTCATCATTCACTGTGGAATTTAATTATGTGCTACCCTAGTCCTAATTTCAGTATTTTATCTATGATCCCTATGGTGATTATTATTATAGCAACTACCACTTAATAAGTACTTGCTATCACCAGAACAGTTCAAATGCTTTATACATACATATTAATGCCATTTAACACACCCCATAAATTTATGACATAAGAATTCTTATTAGCATCTTCTCATAGATGAAGAAAATGGGACACAGAACGAAGTACCTTGCCTAAAATCTTATAGCTAGGAAATGGTAGACTTGGAATATGAATCTAAGAGTCCAGCTCCAGAGTTCACACTTGTAACCACCTCACTGTACTGTTAAATTCCTAAAGGCCAAGGTCACTATCTTGTATTCCTTTTAATATCCTCTCATGTACCTAGTAGAATGCTCTGCACAAGCTGGTATTCAACAAACATAGGTTGTTAGCTGAGTGTGTAATCAAGGGAAGGAGTGCCTTGATGGCCTTTAGAATGTATGTCACCAGGATGCCTTGGTGGCTCAGCGGTTAAGCACCTGCTTTTGGCTCAGGGCGTGATCCTGGAGTCCCTGGATCAAGTCCCACATCGGGCTCCCTGCAGGGAGCCTGCTTCTCCTCCCTCTGCTTATGTCCCTGCCTCTCTCTCTGCGTCTCTTGTGAATAAAATAAAATCTTAAAAAAAAAAAAAGAATATACATCACCTCTGTTGGTGATTAAACATCTGCTCATATGAAGGCCACTTGCAAATAGACTAATTAGAGTCAAATTCTTCCCTAAGGGAAAGGTAATGAAATGAATGCCATGGACAGAAATTTGGGAACACATAAGTAGTGTTTTCCCTTGAGAGAAAATATGACTTCTAAACAAGAATAGTGAATACATAGACTTATATGAATCAGCCAAAAATGATCCCACATAGAAAAAAAGGGCAGGAAATATAAGTAATTCCGTCTGCACAAGACATCCTATGCTAGTATAGATTTAAACCAGATACACGAAGATATGATATGGTATACTTACAAAGTCCTAAGTAGTTCCTCCAAAAAGTTTAATTATTTATCAATCATCATAATCATTACAGATAAAATTCTTTTTACCGTTTCATATGTATGATTTTTAGAACTCACAAAAAATCCCATTTAATTTTTAGAAGTCATGGTTTTGGTTACCCTGGGCTAGGGGTATTAACCACAAGGTAGACTGAGAAGGGGCTTTGGGGTGTTGCTAATGTTTTGGTCTTGATCTAGGTACTGGTTAGATGGGTAAGTACAATCTGTATTAATATGTCAAGTTATATATATGTTTGTGATTTGTGCATTGTTTGGTATGTATATTACAGTGCAAAAAGCCCAAAATATCACAAACATTTTAAATTGATTCACTAAGATAAAAGGTATATGAGTAATGTAGAAAATTCATAATACTAACATTTTTATAGTCTTTAAATCATAAATCTGAATAATTTAAAATTGAAAAAAATAAAGACTTTTCATCCATCAGGATAAACATAAAAAGGTATATGTGCTTTACAATGGGATATGCCAGAGTTATTCTAAAAATAAGTTTACATGATCAATGACTAATACATTGTGAATGGTACTATCCCATAAATGTTATGGATTATTAGGTATATGAGGCAACAAAGTAAAACGAATCATCTGCTACTCTTTATGACTTGGCCTGCACTGGGTCTTAAATGGTTGTACTCATACACGTGATATCCCAATAGATGTTAATGATATGATTTTAAAATATAAACTAGTTCTTCGTTTATGTGGATTCACCTAAATTTGCTGAGGTTTTTCTAAGCAAAGTAACATCATAAACATGTTCTACCACAGGGGCTCAAAAATGATAGAGAGAGGGGGTAGAGAGGGAAAGGGAAGAAGGACAAAGAGAAAAGATCTCTATTCTATTGTGTATCAAAGCAGCATGCATCATTTCAGGAACTTAAGCAGAATCCCTGAGATGCTATACTGATATAAAAAAAAAAGATAAACAAGATATAAAGACCTTAGTACAACATTTTATTATTTGGCTTGGAAATATCTGTCAAGACTGTTAAAAATCAACCAGAGGAACAAATAGTTAATTACTTTCCTTGTAATAAAATCAGTTTCTTAAAAACACCTTGTAAATGTGGGGCACCTGGGTGGCTTAGCCAACTCCTCATTTCTGCTCAGGTCATAATCTCAGGGTGGTAGGATCAAGCCCTGCATCAGACTCCACATGGGACATGGGCCTGCTTAAGATTTTTCTTCCCTCTCTCTCTGCCCCTCTTCCCACCTCTCTCTTAAAAAAAATAAAAAAACTTGTAAACTAATGTTCTGAATACCATTTCAGTATACAAAATTAAATTCTATACAAACATTTAGTGATCCATTTCAGCTTCCATCTAAGTATTGTCATGCAAAAAATTCCATTTAAGGGGCACCTGGATGGCTCAGTCAGTTAAGTGTCTGACTGAGTTTCAGCTCAGGTCATGATCTCAGGGTTGTAAAATTGAACCCTGTGTTGGGCTCTGCACTCAGCATGGAGTCTGCTTGAGATTCTCTCCCTCTCCGTCTGCCCCTCCCCCTTATCTCTCTCTCTCTCTCTCACACACACACACACACACACTCTCTGTCAAATAAATAAATAAATAAATAAATAAATAAATAAATAAATACCCTTTAAAAAATTCCCCCCAAAATGGGTTAAGATCTTTTTTTTTTTTAAATTTTATTTATTCATGACACACACACACACACACACACACACAGGGGGTGGGGCAGAGACACAGGCAGAGGGAGAAACAGGCTCCAGGCAGGGAGCCTGATGCGAGACTTGATCCCGGGATCCCAGGATCCAGGATCACACCCTGGGCTGAAAGCGGCACCAAACCGCTGAGCCAACAGGGCTGCCCTGGGTTAAGATCTTAAAGTTAATACAAAAATACCCCTTTCCCTAATTAGATTAATTCCCAAAGAACAGGAGTGATGGAGTTTGCCCCATAAATGCTCCTCCTCTAGCTTTGCTTTATAATGGCAGGAAAGACACTTTCAGCCCAATAATTTTCAAATCTGGCAAATTATAATTGAAAAGTGATCAATTTTTCCACAGCCAATATGAACTTAGCAGGTAAAAATGATGCTTGAAAAGATGGTATTCATATGATCCTCTCAATAGATGCAGATAAAGCATTTGACAAAATACAGCATCCATTCCTGATCAAAACTCTTCAGGGTGTAGGGACAGAGGGAACATTCCTCAACATCTTAAAAGCCATCTACGAAAAACCCAGAGCAACTATAATTCTCAATGGGGAAGCACTGGGAGCCTTTCCCCTAAGATCAGGAACAAGACAGGGATGTCCACTCTCACCACTGCTATTCAACATAGTACTAGAAGTCCAAGCCTCAGCAATCAGACAACAAAAAGACATTAAAGGCATTCAGACTGGCAGAGAAGAAGTCAAACTCTCCCTCTTCGCTGATGACATGATACTCTACATAGAAAACCCAAAAGACTCCATCCCAAGATTGCTAGAACTCATACAGCAATTTGGCAGCATGGCAGGATACAAAATCAATGCCCAGAAGTCAGTGGCATTTCTATACACTAACAATGAGACTGAAGAAAGAGAAATTAAGGAGTCAATCCCATTTACAATTGCACTCAAAAGCATAAGATGCGTAGGAATAAACCTAACCAAAGAGGTAAAGGATCTATACCCTAAAAACTATAGAACACTTCTGAAAGAAATTGAGGAAGACACAAAGAGATGGAAAAATATTCCATGCTCATGGACTGGCAGAATTAATATTGTGAAAATGTCAATGTTACCCAGGGCAATTTACACGTTTAATGCAATCCCTATCAAAATAGCATGGACTTTCTTCAGAGAGTTAGAACAAATCATTTTAAGATTTGTGTGGAATCAGAAAAGACCCCGAATAGCCAGGGGAATTTTAAAAAAGAAAACCATAGCTGGGGGCATCACAATGCCAGATTTCAGGTTGTACTACAAAGCTGTGGTCATCAAGACAGTGTGGTACTGGCACAAAAACAGACACATAGATCAGTGGAACAGAATAGAGAATCCAGAAGTGCACCCTCAACTTTATGGTCAACTAATATTCGATAAAGGAGGAAAGACTATCCACTGGAAGAAAGACAGTCTCTTCAATAAATGGTGCTGGGAAAATTGGACATCCACATGCAGAAGAATGAAACTAGACCACTCTCTTTCACCATACTCAAAGATAAACTAAAAACGGATGAAAGATCTAAATGTGAGACAAGATTCCATCAAAATCCTAGAGGAGAACACAGGCAACACCCTTTTTGAACTCGGCCACAGTAACTTCTAGCAAGATACATCCACAAAGGCAAAAGAAACAAAAGCAAAAATGAACTATTGGGACTTCATCAAGATAAGAAGCTTTTGCACAGCAAAGGATACAGTCAACAAAACTAAAAGACAACCTACAGAATGGGAGAAGATATTTGCAAATGACGTATCCGATAAAGGGCTAGTTTCCAAGATCTATAAAGAACTTATTAAACTCAACACCAAAAAAACAAACAATCCAATCATGAAATGGGCAAAAGACATGAACAGAAATCTCACAGAGGAAGACCTAGACATGGCCAAGACGCACATGAGAAAATGCTCTGCACCACTTGCCATCAGGGAAATACACATCAAAACCACAATGAGATACCACCTCACACCAGTGAGAATGGGGAAAATTAACAAGGCAGGAAACCACAAATGTTGGAGAGGATGCAGAGAAAAGGGAACCCTCTTACACTGCTGGTGGGAATGTGAAATGGTGTAGCCACTCTGGAAAACTGTGTGGAGGTTCCTCAAAGAGTTAAAAATAGACCTGCCCTACGACCCAGCAATTGCACTGCTGGGGATTTACCCCAAAGACGCAGATGCAATGAAACGCCGGGACACCTGCACCCCGATGTTTATAGCAGCAATGTCCACAATAGCCAAACTGTGGAAGGAGCTTCGGTGTCCATCGAAAGATGAATGGATAAAGAAGATGTGGTTTATGTATACAATGGAGTATTACTCAGCCATTAGAAATGACAAATACCCACCATTTGCTTCAACGTGGATGGAACTGGAGCGTATTATGCTGAGTGAAATAAGTCAATTGGAGAAGGACAAACATTATATGGTCTCATTCATTTGGGGAATATAAAAAATAGTGAAAGGGAATAGAAGGGAAGGGAGAAGAAATGGGTAGGAAATATCAGAAAGGGAGACAGAACATGAAGACTCCTAACTCTGGGAAACGAACTAGGGGTGGTGGAAGGGCAGGAGGGCGGGGGGTGTGAGTGAATGGGTGACGGGCACTGAGGGGGGGCACTTGACGGGATGAGCACTGGGTGTTATTCTGTATGTTGGCAAATTGAAGACCAATAAAAATAAATTTATTATTAAAAAAAAGAAAGGATGGTATACATTTTTTTAAAAAGATGTTATTTATTTATTTATTCATGAGACACACACACACACACACACACACACACAGAGGGATAGTGAGAGAGAGAGAGAGAGAGAGAGAGAGAGAGAGGCAGAAACACAGGCAGAGGCTCCATGCAGGGAGTCCTATGTGGGATGATCCCAGGTCTCCAGGATCAGGCCCTGGGCTGAAGGTGGCACTAAATCGCAGAGCCACCCAGGCAGCCCAGTAGGCATTTTCAATTGTTATATTCACATAAAGTATTTGCATGCTTTAAAATCTTTTTCCTACCCTTCTCACATTGACTCATGCATTTTTCTCAGAAAAATCTTTCCATTCACTTTGTAAGCCTAAAAATTAAAACAAGCAATTATCATAATATACATTTTCAGATGGGTAAACTGAGGCCCAGAAAGGATGATTGGCTCCAGGTTGCTCAGCTACACAGAGCTGGGACTGAATCTAAGTCTACACTTGATCTAAAGCATTGATTTTTTTTTAAGTTGAGGTATTATTTACATTCAGTAAAACTCATCCCCTGTAAATGTACAGTTTGACCAATTTTGGTAATCATATATAGTTGCGTCACCACTGTGTTCATCATACAATTCATCTTCCTTAAAAATTTCCTTGTGTCCCTTTGCTGTTCATCTCATCTCCAAACCATGGTTCCTAGCAAACATTAATCTACTTTTAGAAAACTATTTATTTTATTTTAAAGGGAGAGAGAGAGAGAGCACAGCAAGAGGAACAGAGGGTGAGGGAGAGAGAATCTCAAGCAGACTCCACACTGACACAGAGCCAATGGGGAGTTCGATCTCACCACCCTAAGATCACATCCTGAGCCAGAATCAAGAGTCAGTTACTTAACTGACCTGGTCACCTGGGCGTCCCTTAATCTGCTTTCTGTAGTATAGTTTTGTTTGCCCCTTCTATAACTTCATATTAATAGAATTAATGTATTTGACTTCCTTTAGTTAGCATAATGTTTTTGAGATTTATCCATGTTGTTACATGTGTTCATGTTTTATTTCTCCTCATTACTGAGTAATATTCCATCATATGGAAATACCACAGTTTATCTATTCACCAGTTGTTATGGGCTGAAATGTGTACCCCCAAATATATAGGCTGAAGCTTCCCCACTATGACTTACCTGAAGACAGGGTCTTTAAAGAAGTAATTAAGTTTAAGTGAGGTCATAGGGGTAGAACCCTAATCCAACAGCTACTCTTCAAAGCTTCTCTATACTATCCTCCAATATCCATGCATACTTAGTATTAAGTTAGTTTCCAAAGTACATTTACCATATGGATTACTTATAGAATCTCAGTATGTAATAGGTTATGAAAGTAATCACTTCAGAACTTCCAAGTCCATTTCCTAAATTCCTCATTATTGTATGTATAACAAGATTTCTCTGGAAATAAACCTAAAGAATCTCTGGATTATGCTCTGCTATCCCTACTTGGAGAAAGTGGGCATCCACATAAACTCACATCAGGGGATGTCTATGCACCTTCACATCTGTAGTCTAATAGCATTCCACTGAGAGTAACTACCATATTACTTTTATTTCAGTAGAATGTTTATTAAATGATAGAATAATTGCCTCCCAGAAAAGGGAAGAAATCAAGAAGAGTCCTGAGAATTCTAAGCACATGCCAGAGTATTTTGTATTTCACACAGATCAATCTGTCCAAATCAAGTCTGGCCTACTATAGACATATGTACCCAAATATTTGGCATATGTTCTCTCAATAAACCATCTTCTCTGAACCACTATGTCAAAATCTGATGAGATCTCTTCAAACTTTATATAAAAACTCAATTTCTAGACTGTTGAGGCCACCCAATACTTGCTAATCCTACATTTTTGAACTCTAAAATAATAGCGAATTATACAGAAAGAACAAAGGGTGAATAAAATGGGTGCTAGTGTGCTCAGGAGCCTAAGAGAACCAAATGCTCAGCCCCTTGGTCACTGTTCCTTGTGCCCTATCAATAAGGCCCTTCTCATGTGGGAAGGGGGGGTTCCTTCATGGAAGAAAGTTATGGAAAAGAAATGACTTGAGAATTTGGGAAGAGCTCCAGCAACATGGAAAGCTGCTCACTCCCCTCACCTCTGCCCTGACCTCCCCAAAACAGCTTCCTTTTCTGATCTGGACTTGGGAAAACTTCAGAGAACAATGAAGGAGGAACATGCTTTAAGCGGGAAGAAAGAATAGAAAGGAATGCATAACATCGTCCTTATGCTACTTGATTCCTTCATGCTCAGATGAGGACAAACATTGGCAAGGAATAGGAGTGGCACTGGATCTTCCAAGAAGTAATTTCTAATTGTTCTTTTCCATCCACTTCTTGCCTACCTCTTACAGCCAAGTTTCACCCCAAATTAATTAAATTACAGTCTCTGGTGTGGGGTCACACACCAGAGTATTTTCTATTTTTGTTCCCATTTTGATCATATAGCTGGGATTAAGAATTATGCTAACTCTTAAATTGCACATATGAGTGAAATCATATGGTATTTGTCTTTCTCTGACTTGTTTTACTTAGCATAATACCTTCTAGTTCTAGCTACATCATTGCAAATGTCAAGATTTCATTCTCTTTGATGGCTGAGTAATATTCCATTATAGATCTATATCTATATCTCACATCTTCTTTATTCATTCATCCGTTAATGGACATCCAGGCTTCTTTCCATATTTTGGCTATTGTGGACATTGTTGCTATAAACACTGGGGTGCATGTGCCCCTTCAAAAACCACTATGTATTGTATCCTTTGGATAAATACCCAGTAGTAAAATAGATGAACATAGAGGAAGGGAAGGAAAAATAAAATAAAGTGAAAATTGAGAGGGAGGCAAACCATAAGAGATGCTGAACTCAAGGAAACAAATTTGGGGTTGTTGGAGGGGAGGTGGATCGGGGAAAGGATAACTGGGTGATGGGCCTTAAGGAGGGCACTTGATGTAATGAGCACTGGGTGTTATATGCAACTGATGAATCACTAAATTCTACCTCTGAAACTAATTTAAAAAGAAAAAGAATTACTGCTAACTAAGAAAGCAAAAAGGGGGGACTAGAAGGAAAAGAGGGAAGAAGCAGAGCTTAGTATTTGTTTGGTATGTATTTCTTGCTAGGTCTGGTAACAGGAGCATTGCACACTCACCCTTACTGTTTGTAAAGAAGGGGTTAATAACTACATTTAAGATTAAAAAAAAACACAGGTAATTTGTCTAATATCACAGAGCAAATAAATGATGGATCTAGGATTTAAATTCAAATCTGTTTGGACGCCCAAAATTGCATTATTTCCACTATATTCATGGAGAAAACCTTTTAGTGAGGTAACAAAGTATTAAGTATGCAGAGGATAACGAGAGTCAAAGTTTCACCTAACTTTACTTAGGGATCATCTGTATACCAAGTTTTTGTGCAAGTCTCAGACTACCTGTCTGCACATACTAAAGACCTGAGTAGAAGGGTGGTTAAAATTCCTGCCACTAACAAGGGAGACTATGTTCTGAAAGTAAAACTGATCACTCTTGGAACTGCACTAATCCTCCACAATCAAAAAAGTATTATTTACTCTAGTGTTACTAAAGAAGCTGAATGAAACCTAAGTGATCTTTTTGGGAAAATCCAAAAAAAAAGTAGAAGTCATGCTAGATTGATTAAGGGGCTGGTTAGCAGAAAAATCTTTATGTCTAAGCTATAGATGGCTATTGATTGGCTGAAGGACATCAGCAAGTTCCTTTACCTTTTTCAGACAATGAAGATACTGCCATGTTTTAAACAAGACTGCAATAAAGGTATAATGAATGATTATGATTCTTACCTTTTCTATCAAAGTGCCCCCAAAGTAGAGAGAAACAAACCACAGAGCATTCTTAAAATTTGTTAGTGTCTTAGGATACACTTTGAAGTTGATAGCTTTATCTTACAAACTGCATATCAATTTCATATACTACTCTATCACATACCCACATTTTGTTTGGATAAGAGAAGAATCCTGGGGTAAAATGGGTGTTCAGGAAAGTGGATTTTGACTATATCCTGGCAACCCATTATATGCCTTACAAAAGCACAGAGGTCTGAGAAAGCACTTTGTAAACTGTTAATTGCTGGATCTTTTTATGTTACTACCATCTTCCAAAAAAAAAGAGTTAAAACAATTCTTCATAAAGGAACTAAGGTAGACTGGATATTCTCTAAGGCTGTTATACTTGGCTTCTCACGGTTTCTTGGAGCTATCTTTCCCTGTCTTTTCATCTTCAATATTGAGTACCTACTGAATGGGTTTGGCACTGCACTTGAAGCCAGTGAAGAACTGTGAATAAAAGCTGGTCTCCGCTCTCCTGAAGCATACATATTAAAGACCAACATTCAGTAGTTAATTACAAGGGTGCTGAGTGTTATACATGGGAAGTCCAGGTACAAGTAGAGAAAGCAAACAGGGAGGTCTGCAGGGGAAAGTAGGTAACTTCTCAGTTCCCTGTATCTTTATTATTGGGCTGGAAGCACCCAATTCCTAGCTTTTTAGACATATTCACACACACAAGGAACTTTTTCCAAAATCCAAGTCAAAAGTAAGTCAAAAATATTTCAGATTTCACTTATTTACAATGCTCAATGTCAGACTATGTAAACCAGGTTTATCACTCCATTTTTCTGGAAAAGAGGCTTTATTAAGCTTTCATAGCATAAACAAGGTGACAAGTAACATTAGATAAACACTTTTCCCTGAGACAATGGATTTATGTGTTTGTGCTAAACTAGTATAAAAATAATACAACCATTCTTAACAATTAAATATTTAAAGCAAAAGTTATCACTATCAACCTGGAGGCAAAAGGTTCTGCTCCTGTCTCCCTCATGTCACCCTACCCAGTTCATATAATCTCTGGAGCCTCAGCAGTTTCTGGAACCTCAGCTTCCCCATCTTTAAAATCAAAGAAGGTCAAAACAGAACAAAAACAGTAATGCCGCTAGGTCTCCTACCACATTCATATACAGCATCCACTCCAAATAGTTTGACACTTGAATACTTAAAAGCTATAGGATATTACATATCTCTATAATTACTGTTTTTCATTTTTAAATTAGCCATCTTTTACAATATATTCACACCACAGCTGTATACTAATTTTATTCCTAAATCTGTTCATATGAAAACAATGGCACAAGATCTGTCTCTAAAAGTTCGAAATGCCCAGAGATGACATCTTTAATCTGAGAATCTCAAAATGATTCTTTCACTATATCATTACTCTGCTAAAAAAATTATTTACTTATATCCACTCATGGCAAGCAGAAATACAATGTACTCTTCAAATTTTGGAAAATTCCATTTGGAATTCTAGCAAACCTGGCTCTCTTCCCATTTTGGCATAAAAGCATCATGTGCTCAGCTCTCTGCCACTTCCTCTCAGCTGAGCCTTTCCCCAAGGAGCTCACTCTGGCACAGAAAGAAAGGGAGGAGGAAGAGGAAGCTCTGCAAACACATAGGAGTCTCTGCCCAACTTAAAAGATCAGAGAAAAACCCTTTTACATTTCCTCGTTTGATTCAATAAACGCTCTAGCAGCCCACAATTCAAACAGAGATATAAGCAAAATTTTCCAAAATATTTTCAAGAGGAAAAAGGTGGAAGACAGCATAAACTAAAGCTCCAAGTTTCCTATGCATCAGCTATTGTATAAATTGTTTAACAATCAATGACCTCAGAGTTTTTCAAGCAGGTGAATGTCTTTGTGGGTTTTTTTAAGATATTAAAATTTTAAGTCTTCACCTCTTTTAACTTAGAATAGACTCTAGTTACAACCTGAAAGATCTCAGAAAACAAATGCCATGAAAGCTTTTAATTTAAATAAAATTGAAACACTGCTACATTACACAACTACTGTCTAAAAAAAAATCATTCTCTGGCACATGTACTTTGTACATGTACCTAATCACATCTAAATCTCACAAAACAATGAGGTAGATCCTAACTGTCCTCTTGCAGGTTCTTAAACAAGGAGACATCATAGGAGATTCAGACTTGCTCAGCTAGTTGCCATCCTGATCACATGACTCCTCCAAGATCTAAGCCCTTACATCTGTCCTCTGGAAAAAGGGAGACAATATTACTTCAAAATATTCTTGTTACTATATATTAGTTTACATTTTCTAGAATGTTATTTTAATGGAATCATCTAATACATACTCTGTCTAGTTTTACAACTCAGCATATTATTTTGAGTCATTCATGTTGTTACATGTATCAATAGTTCACTTCCTTTTATTGCTGAATAGTATTCCATTGTATGAATATATTACGGTTTGTTTATCCACTTTCCAGCTGAGAAACATTTGGATTATTTATAAATTTGGCAATCATGAATAACGCTGCTTTGAACATGGGCATACGATCTTTGTATGGACATACGTTTTCATTTTTGCTCTTAAGCAAATTCCTAGGAGTAGAACTGCTGCATCATATGGTAGGTGTATGTTTAACTTTTTAAGAAACTGCCAAAATGTTGTTTAAAATGGACATATCATTTTACATTACGAACATTACAGTATGGTACCTTTAAGGTGCCAAATATCACTAGAGATAGAACAACTCTAGGCCCCAAAGAAGAACAATCCATGTCCCAAAGTCAGGTGACAGAGGCAGAAGGCATTTCATACAGAAAAAAAATATATATATAAAAACAAAAAAGTGGCATTGTACCCTGGTACCATCATTGTAGCTTAAGAGTGTGCTGCCTTAAATCACGTCACTAAAAGATCTATGTAAAAACAACCAATATAATATAAACTCATGCTTTGGAACTATAACACACAAGGAAAAAAGAAATCTTTAAAAGGCAGCAACAAACCTGATGCAAGCAATCACAACAGCAGCTCACCAGTATTGGTGAGCTGGAATATTATCTCCCAGTCAGGCACTATGCTAAGCTTTACAAGATTTATATATGGCTCCTTCATGATCACTATCTCCATTTTCCAGGGAGGAAACCAGAGGAAGAGGAGTTAAGAATGTGGCCCTAAGGTCATAGGTCTTGTAAGGCATGGAACCAGAACTGCTTGGCCTAGACAATGCTTTTCATGGCTATGCTAATTTACTGCTCCATCCTCAGGTTTTGCAGGCCTTCCATCCTGTTTGGAGGATGCCTTCTTGAGGCACCTTCAGCAACACTTATCTGTTTCTAATTTCATACTCATTAAGCAACTTTCTGATATTAAACTGGTTTTCCAAGCTTATTCTCTATTTGGAAAAGCTGACCAGTCAAGAAACATAAAGTGGATACACTTGGCAGTGATTATCTCTTAGAATAAATTACAAGACCAGGCATTTTGGTTTTGAACATTAATTTGACCCTAAATTTGGTTCACCTGACTAATCATGGAGGTACCAATATCCTTTTCGGAGGATCATCATAACAGAGGAAAAATCATTGAAGTCAGGCCATCAACCCTATACAAGCCCATACTGCTAAGCTCAATTCTATACCTAAGAGTGTAACAAAAACAAAACCAAAAACAAAAGTCCCTGTTGGTGTTAGAAAAAATCTGGCTGATAGAACTACTACATATACAGCTGGAAGCACTCTCAGTAGCTCCTTCCTCCTCCAGCAGGAAAAATAAAAATACATATTGCGAATTTCTACTGTTTTGGGTATAAATGTAAAGAGTTGAAAGGACAGAATTATTACAAAGTTGAGAAAAAATGTATTACCAGTTTAAATGGAAGGGACATATTGCTTCAGAACTAATTTTATTTTGGAAATACCAGACAAGTGGCAGGTCTTACTGATAGATCAGAGTTTCTTCCTCCAACCTTCCCTTCCATTCTCTATAATACTTGAGGACCTAATATTTTGGGGAAAAGTCAAAATTTAGATGTGTCTCTTAGTTTCTTCCCCAAAGGCTAGCCTGCTAATTCTTACTAAAGTCATCATCTTGAATAGGAAAAATTAGTAGATTCTTTGGCTTAATACAAATCTTGCTAGTTCTTCCATACCTTACTTAACTTTAGAAAACAGGAAACCCATTTTCTGTATTCTAGATGACATCAGTGGCAGTGATTCTCAGAGGAAAGTATAACTGGAAGGAATGCTCTAAGAACACCAAAACATGGGAAACTGGCCCATTCAAAGTTGGGAAGTAGTATTGAGGAGTGAGAATAGCTCACTATGGCACCTCTTTCGTTCCCATCAAGTCAGGAGAGCTTAGAATATGGTGTCTTTAGAAGAGATTTTGGTTAAGGCCAAGGAAATAAATTAAGGATGGAAGTTTTTTGAAGACACAATGAATGGAAGCATTATGTACAGAATTAGGAAGCATGGATTTTGTAAACCAAAAAAAGGGGAGAAAATAAAACAAAAAAGGTAGCAAAAAAGGAACAATAACTGACATTTCTTTTTTTTAATTTAAGCATTGATTCAATTCTCTTTAATTTTCTTAGCCAGTCCCTTCTTGTCTGAAAATACAATTCAACCCAGTCCCTTTTAGTAACCATCAATAAAGTTTCAGTGA
This sequence comes from Vulpes vulpes, assembly GCF_048418805.1. NCBI lineage: Eukaryota > Metazoa > Chordata > Mammalia > Carnivora > Canidae > Vulpes > Vulpes vulpes. The sequence goes on from NC_132794.1 coordinate 84,025,651, forward strand.
TTTCAATTACGTTTATATGAAGGGTGATGGGAAGGAAGGACAGACAAGTGACAGGACAGTAACGGTTGGGCCAACAAATGGTAGGTATGAAAGGAAAGACAATACATAGATTTGCTTGTGCATGTGTCACATCTATAAGTCACTGGATGAGTTAGGCTCAACCACACAAAAGGGAAGAAAAGCTTTATCACAGCAAGTATGTGAAAATCTGTAGTTCTCCTAATATTTTGTTTATTCTGATCATTTCAAATTCGAGTCAATTTTGAAAGAGAACTGACAGTAATGCAAATGTCAAATTCTGGTTGTTTTTATGGTTTACCTTGAGGAGCCTACAGGGCAGCACCCAGAATAATTTGAAGACAGATTTACTCCCATATCTGCCATAATGTTGTAAATATGCATAACTCAAGTGACATTTGATATAGATATTGGCAAATGACCATTTTGGGTACTTTAAGAAAATATTACATGGGGCTCCTGGCTGGGTCAGTAGGTAGAACATGTGACTCTTGATCTCAGGGTCATGAGTTCAAGCCCCATGTTGGGTGTAGGGCTTACTTAAAAACAATAATAAAAATAGAAAGTAAAAATAAGAAAAAAAAACCAGACTCACAGAACCTTCATTCTGAAAACAATCATTAAAGATGACCTAACTCGTCCCCTTCTCTTACAGATGAGGAAATTCAGAGGCTAAAAGGGGGATTTAAGCATCATACATAAACTGGAAAGAACATAAAATCTCTTATTTAAAAGCAGAGAATTAAAGAGAATCAAAACCTTTTAAAAAGGAAAGTGTCTTTTAGCTTCATTTTATGCACAGAACAATGGTAAATTATGTCTTCTCCCTCTTGCAGAAGAGGACTCACACCATAGCAAATCAGGCTTTTTCTAAAATACATACTCATTCCTTCAGGCAGATATAACTAACAATATTGTTCTTTTTATTTACATTCAACTCTAGATTTCATCACCTAACTGAAGTGTTTCCACAAGGTTTCACAAAATTGCTGAGGCTCGGCAAGTTAAGTTGTTTATTAATCTTCATCCCAATGTACCTGCTTCTAGGAAAAAAAATAGAAATACTATACTCTAAAGTTAAAGTGACCTTCCTTTTAGAAATTAGAAAATAGAGGTGGATAGTCTAGAATTTTTACAGCTTCCAAGATCTCCAAAAGAAGAGATACTAGCTTTTTAGAACAAAATAAACATGCAGTGGATGAGGACCTGCATTGTCAAGCACTGCCAGTGGTTCCCAGCAGTGGCCACTGGGAAGCACACTACATGTTATGTCAGAACAAAAAGAAATGCGTAATACATATTTTAGAGATAATGTAAAATCTGCCCTAAAAAACTCCAATGGTAGGAAGGAAAGGGGTAATATTTTACACAACCTTAAATTTACCCAGTATGTCTCCTGTGTGTATCCACAGTCAGCTTGTATATATGGGAGGATGACAGGGAATAATCTGACGTCACTCATTTAACAGATGGGAAAAAAAAATAAGTCCTAAGAGATTCAATGGCTTTTGTGGTCCTTCTGACAACTGATAATTTCTATTTAGAAACTGTTTTGCAAAGCTATTTGGTCCAAAGACACTAGGAAGCAGAACTGATGCCAACCAGACATTTCTTCCAGTATTAACAATGACTTTCTGCTTAATTAAGTCTTGATGCTCCAGAACTCAACCCAACAATTATACTGACAAAACTATTTCTAACCTGCAAAGCTGTTGACCACCTATACCACACAAATTTCACTAATGGAAGACCCTTGATGTCCAGTTTGAAGCACCTGTTGGCAATCTACCAAAATGAGGCAAGTCTGAGTTATGTACAAATAAATTGGGTCTCTTCATTCATATTCTCCACCCCACTCTCTCTCTCTCCTTCTGCCTGCCTCCTTTCTTCCTATCCTCTTCCTTCCCCCACCCCAACAGTATGTAGCAGGAGTCTGCAAACTTCTCTGTAAAGGGTCAGAGAGTAAATAGTTCAGGCTTTTTGGGCTCTGCCACCTTGGTACAAAAGTAGCTAGAGATAACCCATAAATGAACGTGTGTAGTTGTGTTTCAATAAAACTATGAAACCAGGCAGTGGGCCAGATTTGGTCATCAGGGCTGTAGTTCGTCAACCTTTAGTATAGAGTAGCAGTTCCCAACTTTTAGCCTGCATCAGAATCACCTATACAATACATAGATTTCTCAGCCCCATAAAGTTTGTGATGCAGCAGGTCTGAAGTGGGGTCTGATATTTTGCATCTTTAAAAAGTTCCCAAGTAATGCTGATACTACTGGTCTAGGGACCATGCTTCAAGAGGCACAGGTATAGAATAACGGTCTATCCTGCACTAAGTGGAAGGTTGAAATGTAATGAACAATTAAGAAAGTGGAAACTACATGCTGTAAACTTGACTGCTAATTTTATGAATATTTCACATGAAGACTTACTGTTAAGTGCCATAATATTATCTGTTCCTGGATGATGGAAATTTATTCCCATGCGTCCTAAAAAATAAAATAATTTTATTTTAAGCACAAAGAAAATAATGCGTAATAGAATCATTTCAAATACATTGTAAAAGATGAACATTACAAAAAGCTAAAACAGATTAATCTACAACATTGCTATAATCTATAACAAGGCCATAGCAGTTACAAGGTTTTAAATCAAGTCATAAAACATACAAATGAAAAAAATCTTAAAAACAAAGCCAAAATCTCAATAACAAATAAATAAAACAAAACAAAGCAAAAAAGAAGCTTCCATTATAATATACTGAAATGTTAAAGCATCTTGCATTCCGATTTAAACATGCCAACTGGATTAAACATTTTATTTAAACAACCATTCATACTGTCCTTCAAATTCAAGCAGCAAAATAATGAATTCAAAGAAATATATAAGCTTGACGTTTAGAGGGAATATAAGATAAAAGCTTTATAGTGGCTCAAAAATGCAACATAATTATCAGAATGGCAACCAGAAGAAAGATAGTACAATTTATACAACAGGTATAGGAGGGGGAACAACAATTCGTCTAAAAATCTAGGGTTCTTACGCTTTCCCTACCACTAACTAGTTATATGACCTTGAGCATAATGCTTATCTCCAGGGCTTCATCCTTATAGTAATAGGGTTTCAAACGTCTGACCACACTAGCTGGCTGCCTGTTTTTATTACACCTCTGAGCAAAGAATCATTTTTACTTTTTTTTTTTAAGATTTTATTTATTTATTCATGAAAGACACACACACACACACAGAGAGAGAGAGAGAGAGAGAGAGAGAGAGAGAGAGAGAGAGAGAGGCAGAGACACAGGCAGAGGGAGAAGCAGGTTCCATGCCAGAAGCCTGATGCAGGACTCAATCCCGGGACTCCAGGATCATGCCCTGGGCCAAAGGCAGGCACCAAACTGCTGAGCCACCCAGGGATCCCCCATTTTTACATTTTTTAAAGGTTGTAAAAATAAAAACTAAAAAACAAAGAATAATATGTGACAGAGATCATATGAACCACAGGCCTAAAATATTTCCTCTTTGGCCCTTTATAGACAAAAGTTTGCCAACCTCTCGTCTATAAAATGGTAAGTCTGAATTATGTTTTAATGAATACCCTCCAGGGCTAAGAGTGGAAGATGCAGACAAAAAAAAAAAAAAAAAAAAAAAGGAAGATGCAGACAGTGGGTATGTCTTTCATGAATTATTTGGGAAAGGGAGGTGGATATATTAAAGGAATAATAAAACAGAGTCTCACATGGAAAAAATGTATTTAAAGTTTTCTTGACCACAATCTCTTCAACAAAATAATTATTGAAATAGGGCTTTTGTGTAAAGCTAATATACATACAACCTTGGTTCTGCGAAGGTCTTCATGCCCAATTAGGTCAAAGGTTATCATTATGAAATTCTCAGAAAAATGTTGTTTTTATGTCATTACTACTGTTTAAATAAATGTCAACAGTCTGGGGCGTGATAGAATGCTGGAGATATGGAAGTGACTGACTTTCACAACAAATACAGCGTTATATATAATTGCAAAAGGTCAGTTATGATTTGGTATTAATCTCTGTTATGGGGTACTGGAGGCAAACACCATTATCAAGCTCTTCTGGCCCAAAAGAGAGGAATCACAGTGGACAAAACAGAGTATTTGCTTCAAATAAAAAGGGGGAATCATGAATTCCTGGCCAACTCAATTTTTTTTTGCCTAGATAAGGCCATCCAAATCTCTTAAAAACACTCAGGTCAGGGATCCCTGGGTGGCTCAGTGGTTTAGCGCCTGCTTTTGGCCCCGGGCATGATCCTGGAGTCCGAGGATCAAGTCCCACATTGGGCTCCCTGCATGGAGCCTGCTTCTCCTTCTGCCTGTGTCTCTGCCTCTCTCTCTCTCTCTCTCTGTCTCTCATAAATAAATAAAATCTTAAAAAAAAAGACCAAAACACTCAGGTCATAGTAATTATTGAAAGGTCATTTTATATTAAGGGATAAGGAAGAAACAAAACTCTGATAAGTGTAATGTTACTTGTACCGATGGGTGTGTGTGTGTGTGTGTGTGTGTGTGTGTGTGTGTGTATGAGATAGAATATGAATGAAAAAATCATCAACCACTGATGGATTCTGAAGTGATTATTCTAATTTTACCATGAAGCATCACAGGACTGTCAATAAATACTATTTTTAGTTTTCATTATTTTAAATTTATTAGGAGGAAGGTATTATATACACCTCTAATGTTATAGAAGTTATTTTGCTAGCATTTATATTACAGTAAGATTATTTTTTAGAATATATTTTAATGTTTTCCAGAGAAAAATAATTCTATTAGTAAAGATCCATTTTTTAAATAATTGTCTGTTTTATTTTTTATTGATTTCATAGATCTTTTCATATTTACTAGAAGCTAATTGAGGAGTTTCAAAAACTACTCATTATTTAAAAACACATTTAACAGTATCCCTATACGTAATTACTTTGTGTCTTATGTCTTTCCAGCTCCTATGTCATTTTAGAGTCTAAAAATTATTATACCTCATATGCAACAAGTGCTATCTTCTACCACCACTTTGATCAGAACCTATTATAGAAATATTTGTGAGAAAAAGGCTTTGGCTCAGTAGGGAGAATTTACATTCTGGTTTTAGTTAGCTGTATCAATATTCTCTCTATTATTTTCAAATAATTAAGACCTTATTTGGATTCATTACCAACAAATACTAACATCCGTAAGAATTAGATATGATTTACTCATTGTATTCTGAGATATTCAAACTTAACAGCAAATAGTCACTGGAAAGTATGCCTAAGAACCCAACAAGATTTCAAAAATCACTGCCCAGCAGAACCCTAGCAAATGGTATATAGAGATGGTCTATTTCAATCTCTAAGGAATATTTGTGTGGTTCATAAAAAGCTAGGGGTGTTCCCTAAAATAATAAAGAGTTATCAAGAAAACCAAGCAAACCTTGGTGCACCTGGGTGATTCAGTGGATTGAACATCCAACTTTTAATTTCCACTCTGGTCATGATCTCAGAGTCTTAAGATCAAGTCCTGTGGAGCCTGCTTGAGATTCTCTCTCTCCTCCTGCCCCACCCACCCCCTCTAAAACAAAACCAAAAACCAACCAAGCCCAAATTTAGATGATCTCATTAAGCTTCTTCTGTTTCCTGTATTACAATCATTTATGGTAAAGAATTATGTGGTTATAATTGCTAAATCAAGTAATAGTTTTTATGTTTCTGCTATTCCCACACTTAAAGGGGTACCCCTCTCTGCAGTCTTCCAGAAGCTGGGTTCTTTTGGAGCTCTTTCCAGGAGGTCTTAGGACTTTTCATCTTCAAAGATGGAACTGAAAGGAAGCTCAGTAGTTTTTAAATTATTGTCCCCTAGCTCACAATGATGACTTCCAATTCAATCTTTCTAAAGATGCAGCAAAAAAAGAAGCCTTAGGCAACGTTTTGTAGATGAAGGCATCAGGAATTGCTGAAAAGAAGAAAACTTTTTGCCTTTCTGGTATCCTCCCCGATTCTGTTGGCCTCTTTGACTTAAATGGCTCTCTAGATCAACGTTGTCCACAAAAGATTTTATAAGAAACTCTGTGCTGGGACACCTGGGTCGCTCAGTGGTTGAGCATCTGCCTTCGGTTCAGGGTTGATCCAGGAGTCCTGGGATTGAGTCCCGCATCAGGCTCTTTGCATGGAGCCTGCTTCTCCCTCTGCCTGTGTGTGTCTCTGCCTCTCTCTTTCTGTGTCTCTCAAGAATAAATAAATAAAATCTTAAAAAAAAAAAGAAACTCTGTGTCAGGCCAGACCCACCAGAACCAAATATTAAATATAATCTAATTGTTTCCTAAATGTAAATTCTTTCTAATAAAAAGACTTACGGCTTTTTAAAGCTACTTTCTTTACCTCTTCAAAAATTCATGTTTAGATTACAAAATGCAATATATTTCCAGCAGACAAAAATTATGTGATACAAAAATGTTGCAATAATGCAAAAAATAAGGTCACCAATTAAAGACAAGCTCTGCTAACATTTTGATTTAGTTTTCCAGTTTAAGGAGGGTTTGTGTATAAAATATTCTTTTCTAAAAATAGAATTACTTTATATTTTTCTTAATATATTTTGCATCTTAAATTTCATAATTATGAGATTTTTGAAGGAGAAAATATATAACAGCAAAAGAAAAATTGATTCCAAATTCAGATGAGGCCATTTCTTTTTTCTTCCCTTTGTCCAACAAATACTGCTGTTTAATCAGCTGTGAAAATAGAATCAAGTGTGTGACATCTGGTGATTTTTGTTAATGCAGTCTGGTGCTGCCAGCGTGACATTTTGTCACCTGTCCACGGTCTGCTATTTTTAAATTGTTCTTGTCAGCCAGCTATCTTTTAAGTATAGTGTAAAATATAAGGTTTCAAAAATTGAAAGGTATACTTGTTTTAAATGATGCTGTAGAAATCTCTAAGACCGTCCCACTTTTCCCACTGCACAGAGCCTGATAAATGGGGGTGAGGGGATGGAGGAAGAGGTTGGAGAATAGGATTACATATGTTTATCCAGACTGTAAAAATCATAGTCTCATAAGCTCAAGTCACATTCATATTTAAGAGACTAGTTATAAAAAACGACATTGTGTTATTCAAAGTTTCAGAGTCTGTATTTTTATATGCCCAAAATAAAAATTAGAATTTTTATGAATTCATAATTAATTATGAAAGTCACCTCTTCAGCTCTGAAATATGTTATGAGATAGGGAACAATCGCTGTTATCTTCCTCTATCCCTATTTGCTCTAAAAAGTCAAGTCCTTCAGAGACTTTCACCTAATAGAATGTAAGTGCTGTGTTCTAGAAAAGGTTAGAAGAAAAATGCATATTCTGCTGGGTTGTTTCTTCCATCAATTTTCTCTATAAAATTGTAGATACATTCCTTCAGAAAAAGTATCCACAATATGAAATATTATGTAAGAATATAATAAAATGGTGTTTTAAGGTCCTTTTAAGGAAAAATGATAAAATTTTGGCATTAAAATATTCTAAATATGGGGATCCCTGGATGGCTCAGCAGTTTAGTGCCTGCCTTCGGCCCAATGCATGATCCTGGAGTCCATATCGGACTCCTTGTATGGAGCCTGCTTCTCCCTCTGCCTGTGTCTCTGCCTCTCTGTCTCTCTCATGAATAAAATAAAATAAAATCTTAAAAAATATTCTAAATATGTTCCAAAGATCCAAGAAACAAAAGCTATGAGCTTAGAATGGAGATCAAATTCTAATTTCTTTTCATACCAGTAGTGGCTAATTTTTGGCATGATATCAATTCCTTTGTTCCTGTTTACTCATTTCAGGCTGTAATCTAAAATAGTTAAATCATTCTTTTAAAACTCTCGGATAGGGGTGCTTGGGTGGCAGTAGGCTAAGTAGCTGACTCTTAATTTTGGCCCAGGTCATGTTCTCAGGGTTCTGGGACTGGCCCTGGTGGGCTCTGATTCAGCAGGGGGTCTGCTGGAGGAGTTTGTCTCTCTCTCCTTCTGCCCCTCTGCCCACTCATGCTCTCTCTAAAATGAATAAATAAATCTTTATAAAAATTTAAAAAACCAAAACTCTCGGTTACGCTATATAAAAAGGACCACTGGGTAAATCAATGGGAGGTACTTATGTATTAAAAAAAAAATCACTCAACTTGTATTTACTGTCCCCCTCTTGTACAGAAACAGAACAATCACTTCTTGCTAAATCAGAACCTGCACCCCAAACAATTTGTGGACTCTGCTAACTTAAACAAGACAAACTGCTATGGGCCAAAGGTAGGTAGCACAAAAATAGAACTGGAGCAACAATGCAAGTTAAGAGACAGCATATTCTTCTGGAACAAACAAAATGTAATGAAGATGCACTTTTTCTAAAACAAGGGAACCTCAACATTCTACAAAAGGGACCAATTTTGTGAAAGGCTATATAATACTAAATTTAAATTGTGATGAGTAAAGAAAAATGCTTCCATAATACCAAAAGGATGGCATTTATTTCTTCCAAGTTCCTGTCAATTTAAATACTTTAAAGCATTATTATCAGAAGATAGCTATTTCCCCCCCTAGATTCAGTATACATATGAAAAGCAAATCCTTCAATATCAGTTCTCAACTGACACCTGCTCTTTTCATTTTTCAAATTTCAGTTCCATGAATAGTGAGGAAAGAGAAAATTCAAATATATAGAAATGTTTCATCAGGTACTACCCCCAAGGAGTCAGCCAGGTCTACTTTTCTATTGTAAGAGGGAGACTACATGGGATGACAGACAGAAAGGGGACTCTTTGCCAAGATATCTGCTATATTGTGCTAACCCAACCAGGGGACAGATCTTGCTTTACAATGTCACCTAAACTGTGCAATACAGTGTGGTTGGTATTTCCCTATTATTCCTCCTCTCATCATTTTGCACTCTTGAACGTTAATCCTAAACCAGGCTATGATTAATCAAACCTAATGACCCTGGGCTTTCATAGGGGTTCCCCAGTGGCTAAACTTTCATCATTAGTAGCAAGCTGGGGAACAGCTATAAGAAAGGTACAGAGGTGAATCTTTTTCCTTATCTCTAATCCTACCTCTTTCATGCTAGAAATCTCTTTAATCTTCATAGTTATAAGGAGAGTTGTGGATTTCCTTCCCTGAAGCCCACCTGAAAAGAGAGCAGAGAACAATTCCTCTCTCCTAGGCCTCACTCATATCTCTACCAACCCAAGGATTTCTGCACTTAGAAAAGAAATGACAGTTTTTATTAGTTCATCACCCTTCTCAAAACTGTCTTCTCATTTCTTGGAAACATTCTCTCAAATAAATAGGAAAAGTCATATATAATATGGTAAGAGACACAGTTCTGTTATAACCAAGAACTGTAGTTTGAGATCTTTAAGAAGCCAAAAAAAAATTAGTCTAATTTTTATTTAAATAAGGGTGCTGTGTCCTGACCAACACTACTAAACACATTTCTCAGGTGCTGTGAAGAAAGCTCAATTCTACTTTTCCTCTACATTACTTGGCATCTTTATTATGGGGGAGGACGTAGAGACTTTTTAATATTTCCTACAAACATCTTCAAGGGTGACTTGGTTTTACTGAGTGTAAGTATAAATGTGACTGAAAAATTGTTAAAGCTCTTTACTAAAACAGAAGTCTCACTAGTTTCTGAACTTCCTGTCATTTCTCCCACTAACCTTTTTTAAGAGAAGAGTTGAATAAAGGGATTTCTAATTGCATACATTTATTTTTTAAAGGTTTTATTTATTTGACAGAGAGAGAGAAGGAGGAAGGGAGAGGGAGAGAGAATCTGAAGCAGATTCCACTCTGAGCTCAGAGCTGGACTCAGGGCTCAATCTCACGACCACAATATCATGACCTAAGTTGAAACCAAGAGTTGGATGCTTAACTGACTGAGCCCCGCTGGCGACCCTCATTGCATACATTTCTAAGATGAAATATTGCTGTGAATAAATGTCATCAGGTTCAGTTCAAATACATCATGAAGTTTTTTTTTTTTTAAGATTTTATTTATTTATTCATGAGAGACACACACACACACAGAGAAAGGCACAGACACAGGCAGAGTGCGAAGCAGGCTCCATTCCATGCAGGGAGCCTGACGTGGGACCTGATCCCGGGTCTCTAGGACCACACCCTGGGCTGAAGATGGTGCTAAACGGCTGAGCCACCCGGTATGCTCTATTTTATTTTTCATGAATGCGATATCCTACTATATTTTCTTTATATTATTTAGATACACAATTTTGGAAAGTCAACATAAAAGCATTATTTTCCTTTCTCCTTTAGGTGACTTTGGATAATGACAAAATGTTTATCCTTCAATAATCACTACTTATCTATGGCAAATAAAAAATTTTGACAACTTGCATTATCCTTTTAACATTTAGCTATAGTCTAGCTAGAAGAAAGTAAATATTGTAGGAATGTAAGGTTTAATTTATTACCCAGGCCAGGGAGTAGGCACACCACTACCACAGACAGCATGCATGCATGCATGCATAAATAAATAAATAAACAAGATAACATTTGAGCAGTTTCTAGTGTCAGGAACTTCATCTGACTTTTACAGCCACTCCATGAAGTGGGTGCTTTATTTCAATGTTGAGGAATCTAAGGCTTTGAAGAAGCTAATTTATCTAGATCAAGAGCCAGCTAAAGGCAGAGCCAGGATTCAAACCCAGGTTTGAATAACTGCAAAGTCAGAAAGGCTGAGTTGAAATTTAACTTCCTACTAAGAGAATATAAATGCCTGGAAGAATGTTAATAAAAATAATAATCTTTGCTATCTCTAAGTAGTAAGTCTCAGATTTTTTCATTTTTTCTTTTTTTTTAATGTACTATTTGAATTTCCCACATAATAACATATTTTTTATTTTCTTAAAGAAAATCAAGGTCCAGGAAAAGAAAAAACAGAACAAGCATACATAAAACCTATGATTCTATAACTTGAACTTTGAGATGCTCAAAAAAGTGCTCCCATGTTCAAGTGGGAGAAGAAGATATTAAAGATAGGAAAAACAGGATGAAGTAGAAGGAAGTGTTTTTGGACAGAGTCACAGAGAAGCCACAAGGTAAGTCCCCTAGCCTACCATTTTTCTCTTAGAGCTGTTCACCTAGATGTCTAAGTCTTTTGACCCAGAGATTTTCTCTACGAATTTACCTTAAGGAAAAGCTATGTGCAAGAACTCATCCATGGCAGCATTATCTATTATGGAGAAAAAGCTGGAAACAATCTAAGAGTCCAAAGTTAAGGCCTATTAATAAATTATAAAGATCAGATAAAAATATGGATGTTTATTATATAAGATATGTAAAATAAGGATACACTGTCACAATGTTTATTTTTTCAGTTATATTTTTGTTATAATTTTCTCCATTTTTAAAGTCAAAAATTACTTAAAATTATTCCTTTAAAGTGCCAGCATCATAATTATGTTATTAGAAGTAATAAGGATCAAATACACGGTGCCAGATCTAAAGGTCTCCCAGCTGGAAAAGGGAAGCAGAAAGCTCAAATACTCTAACCAGAGGACAATGACATGGTGATGTAATTGACTACGGGAAGTAGTTCATTCAGAGGAAATCAAGGTGGGTGGTATGATGAACAGAGAAGTTGCAAACATATTAAGGCTGTAAAAAAGTATATATTATGTGCCTTCCAACTTATTAGGACATAAGTACAATGCAAAAGACTTTCACAGATGAAACCTCACATTTGCAAGTGTGGCAGAGAAATATATGCAGAGGCAGTTGGATGTACACTAAAAAGTGGCTATCAAAAAGAGAATAAGGTATTTACATTACCCCATAGTGAAGAACTCTCTTTATACTTTTGTCAGTGCTACTCTCAATAAGCCACAATAGCTCCTATGTAAACAATATTCACAAAATTCTGGACAATTATTTATAGACTATAATATAAGATGCTTTCAAAATCTTTTATTGCTAGAAGAAAAGAATACAGACCAAGATAAAACAGGTATGCATAAAGAACAAGGCCCAACAATTTTAGAATAATTAGGAGAGACTTATAGCTGTTCATGGTAGAGAAAGAGGACAAATGCAGCCTTAGAAGATACTGAAAACACAAAACAAGTCTGTGAATATCACTGTTTTTTTTTTTAACACCATTTTCACTTCTAAGCAAAATATGCTCAAATTACCATACACCTAATCTTTCAACTGAGCAAAGACTTGGTAATGATGACAAATATAACAATGAATACATGAGAGATTTTTTTTCTACTTCTGAAGGCCTTAAAAATACAGCTTTTCTCAAAATCCTCTATTTTCTTCATAGTCTATTAACTACTTTCTTTTTACTGGAAATTGAGGGAAGCAGCAGAAAATCATGAGTGTGACAAGAAAATGATGAAATGGATTTCTGAGGTGGCTTGAGGAAATGACTATCAGGTGTTCATAGTCAGTCACACCTTTTATAAAAGCCTGGATAGAACCAGAGGGGATCAAATTCCTCACAGCTCCAGAGAACATAAGGGTTCAAACAAGATGGGCATCCTGGTAGCCAGCTCTTCACAGTTTTCAGATATTTAGGCTCTAAATCCAAGTGCATATGTCCACAGGAAATTTCCATTACAGTATTTTAAAATATCACAAGGCCCCTAAAAAGTCCTAGAACACATAAGAACTATCTATAATCAGGAATGTAACATCAACAACTAATCTGAATTTACATGGGCTCTAAAAATAAGAAGTCCTAATACTGCTGACCTTGGGATTTTCTGCCTTATATTAAACCCAAAACATTTACACATTTTAAGACATTCTTCTGTTTTCTTCTGTTTTAGCCTTAGAGAATGTGAAGAATCACTGGCTGCTCTACATGAGCAAAGTGATTATATTTTAATAAAATGGAACTCTTTTCTATAAAGTTTTATGAAGTAGTCTTTGGAGATTGGTTTACTAAATTTCACATTTCCTTGCAATATACTTTGACTTAAATGAATTATCCAGGTTCAGCTAAGGATTCCAAATGCACCAAGCCCAGAACACTTGACTTCCGGTCTCATGCTACCCAACACATGCTTCTGCCAGACATTATGTTTAAAGCAATCAATCTTGATTATTGTAGGTAGCTGAACCAGGTTAAAAAAAAATCAATTTTAAATACATTCCACAATGCTTTACAGAAGCAAACTAAAACAAATGGGAAAAAAAAATGAAAAAAAAATCACAATTATTAAAAAGCTGATTTTTGTTTAAAACACCAAGCAAGGAACGGACATATGAATATTCCTAACCTGCAAAATGATTCCTCCACATTATATCAGCGAAACTCATTGGTGGGCCACTGGGAGGGTAGTGTTTACCTTTCAGAGGCTCATGATCAGTCCTTATCATATCCATTAAGGAGTTCTCCAACGAGTGCAAGTTAAAAGTGTCATAGGGCCTACTCCGGTCCTAAAAATAAAAACACAAAACAAGACAATACATAAAATTACATCATAAAATTAATTACTATATCATTTGCTTCTTGCCATGGATGACATGAATCAAAGTTCCAGATAGTTCTAGTAACACATATTCTTTTTATTAAGAATAATGACTTGGCAACATTAAGCTTAATACAAACTTCTATAATTAACCTCAGCCTTTTCCCAATATTTTTTTTAATTTTTATTTATTTATGATAGTCACAGAGAGAAAGAGAGGCAGAGACACAGGCAGAGGGCGAAGCAGGCTCCATGCACCGGGAGCCCGACGTGGGATTCGATCCCGGGTCTCCAGGATCGTGCCCTGGGCCAAAGGCAGGCGCCAAACCGCTGCGCCACCCAGGGATCCCTCCCAATATTTTTTAATGTATATGTCCCACTACTTCAGACTTTCTCTCAAAAGAACTTAAAAAAGTAAATTCAAAAGAGTCAAGTGAATTGACTTTGCCTTTGGCCCTTCACCCCAACCTCCACTGTCAAATAAACATTCTATTCAAATGAACAGAGAATTTTTTTTATCTAGAGAAAGTCCATAATTAAGAACTCTCAGTCTATAAACAGAAACACTTTCCTAAAAAATTAAAAGATAACTGTAGCTTCAATGTAATTTTATCAGGTATCTTTAATATTTATTACTGATAAGTTCCATATATTAGATACACTATAAAATTTAACATGTGTCCAAAGTACTGCTATTCTAACTTTTGAAAAGCACTCACATGAAAAACTTTAACCCAGGGTAGTGTTTTCATGATGCTAGAGTCAAAAACATTTTGAAAATAAAGAGCTAACACAAACTAAGTGAAGAAAAATCATTGTTCCACTACATTTCACTGAAGCCCATGGGAGACCATCATGTACAATTATTTTTACTAGTCTGAGCTAAAGGGAAGCACAACTCATAGATGAACATTATAGAATACACTACAGATTTAGTTTGCTTTTATTTAAGAAAGGCAAAACGGGTGCCTGGGTGGCTCAGTCGATTACATCTGACTCTTGATTTCAGCTCAGGTCATGATCTCAGGGTCTTGAGACTGAGCCCCTTGTGGGGCTCTGAGCTCAGTTTAGAGTCTGCATGAGACTCTCCCTCTCTCTCTATCCCTCCCATTCCCCCTGCCTGACACTTACACGCACGCTCTCAAATAAATATTTTAAAAAAGCAAAACACACAATTTAACAACCACACCAAATCAAACTATAGCAATGAGAGATTATTTTCAGGGTCCTGAACAGTTCATCCAGTCCTGCAAATGATCACTTATGGTCTTCAATGAACAACAGTAGTAAGTAACTATCTGGATGAGCAAAAGGGGATATAACAGGTAAAAACTTCAACTTCAGTGACCATTTTCTAAATTAAGTCTTAACTCTTGGGAAGCTGTTTTTCTTCTGGTTTCTGGAAAGCATGGCTATAAATCTATTCAGGGAGGCAGAAAAGAAAGTGGGATTTCCTCAGCACTGAACATGAAGGAAGAATCAGAGGGTGAATGAATAAAAGCAGTATGTATACTCACAGATCCTACGAAATGCCCTGAACTGAGAACCAGGAGGCAAGAGTGCTAGAATAACTACTATAATTGGGGGCTTTGGGTACATCATGATCTACCTCTAGTCTGTGCCTGAAATTCCTCCCTTTTTACAAATGAGAGGACTGAGTTAGAGTATTTCTAATATCACTTACAACTCTATACTTTAAAAAAAAAAAAACTCAGAGATGAGGAGTAGGGGTTGAGGGTGCAGATGTTTTCGAATGCCAGAGACAAAAATTCCATTTTTACCAACCTTTAATGCACAAGTCAAGGGCCAACTCCTATACTAAGCCCTGGTGATTCAGAGATGAACGTTGCAACCTAGTCCCTATGTACAAGTAATTAGTAAAAGGAGAGAGACACAACCAATTAAAATAAGAAAATGACAGGTATTTGGATGGGGTAATGTGTACAGTACAATGGAAACTAAGCCACATTCTATTTCTTAAAGAATATGTATGTCTATATTATAATTTTTTAAAAAATCACATTCTGAAAAGTCCCAGGTCTCTTGAATCTGGACCTGCCATCTGACGAGGTATGAAATTTGTCTTAGTTATCATCAATGGTCTTCAGTATTCTCATTGGTAAAATAGGATCTTACCTATCAGGATTGGGTTGAAATTACTTAAGTATTTATTCCACTCACATTGTGTTTGTCAATGAGTAAAGCATTCAACATTTCTTAGTTTATTGCCTCCTCTCACTTGCTACCTCCCTCCCTTTTTTTTTCTTTTTTAAGATTTTATTATTTATATAAGAGAGAGCATGAGGTGGGGGGAAAGAACAGAGTGAGAGGAAGGTGAAAAGAATCCTAAGCAGACTCCATGCTGAGCCTGGAGCTGGACATGAGGCTGAATCTCATGACCCTGAGATCACGATCTGAGCCAAAATCAAGAGTCAGATGCTTAACTCACTGAGCCACTGAGGCCCCCTCCCATTTTTTTCCTTTTTAACAATCACCAATTATCTGTCTACTGTTGGATAAGAAAGAGACATGGAATATTTTCTTCGGTTCTTCATTTTGGTCTCTATAATTCTAGGTCTCTTCTTCTTTAAGGTCTTCCTGTATATCATTTGTTTTGCGCTGGGTTCAAGTTATCCGTGGAAACTCCAATTACTTAAGGAATAAATCTGAATTTCCAGAAATGTAGGCTTATCTGTCTCCATAAGAGGTATCATATTCTTTGTCCAGAGGAAAAGCCACAGGTTAAAAAAAAAAAAAAAGTGTGCTGGTGAGAAGTCAAAATGACAACCTATTTCTGGCATTGACAATCCTGGAATGGAAGTCTAGGAGTCTTCTAATATATATAGATCTCCACACTTCTAAATAGAGCCCTGCAGGCGTGGGACTGTTTCAAAAAAGGCTGATAAGGTGAAGGGACTATAAGAAATGGCTGTTTGAAGGCATTCAAGAATCTTTCCAGCCAGGACAGTTTTTTTCATTTAATTCTTCACATAATCCTTCAAGGTAAATAACAACATATTCATTTCACACATGAGGAAGGTGAGGTTCAGAGAAGATTCTAGCCTGGATCTAAACACAGAGCCAGTACCTAAGGAGTATAAACACAAGCCCAAAGAAATTGATCTAGTTCATACAGGATAGTAAATGAAAGTTCCATAGAAGCACAACATTGTATTTAATTACCAATGAAATGACCTTCCTGGCAAGATGGTAGGGAGTCCCCGTCAGAAGACGATATTGGATTATAAGATTATTAGGTAGTCAGGAAAATTAGAGGCGTTATTTGCATGGGGATTCATGCATCTGAAGTGGTTCTCAAACCTGTCAGTTTGCCAAAATCACATGTAGAATGCCTTAAATGCACATTCCTGGGCTCCAGGTAAAACCAACTTAGTCATAATTTTAAAATAAGTGTTCCAGGTAACTCTTTTGACTGGCTCAATTTGAGAGCCACCAGACTGGATGGTTCTTCAAATTAAGCCTTTATACCTGCAACTGATCAGTAGAATGGGACAGTAAAGTGAGGAAGGGACTAGAAGGATGGCAGCAGGCAAGAAACAAGCCTGGTCACTTTGCCAAAGGTCAGCTTTGTAGTGTTCCGATTGTGGGTTAGGAAAACAGTTGATGATCTGGTATTTGTAAGTACACACTCTGAAATCAGCATCTGATTTTCAAATTTGGGCTCTGCCAGTTGCTGGCATGTCACTCTGAATGAGTTTCTAAGCCTTGGTTACCTTCATCTGTAAAATGATTATTATTTTCCCTATGGTTATTTTTAGTACTAAGTGACAGAACCTACAAGGCATCTGTATAGTGGTGGCTACTGGAATATTAGGGAGAACACAAAGAAACTTCTATGATGCCACCTTGGAGTACTGGGACATCTATTTTAAAACCTAGAGGTTCACTAGTACTCAACAGATGAAAACATGACAGGTGAAATGCAGGACAGAATTTGCACAGCCTTCTTAATTGAACAAATTTCAATGTGGAGATTTACTTTCCTATTAAAATTTATTTATCTATGCCTTACTGGTTTATATTTGCAGGATACTATTCATCCTTTTTGTTTTATAAGTAGTAAACATTGCTAAAACAACTGATTAACCAGGAAGCCTACAAGAAATAGAAAAAGGACAGAAAAACTACAAAAATTGCAATAAAATGCAAAGAGAAATCATACATAGAGAAAATCAGACCATAATTTTTCATTCAACAACAAAAGTTAGAAGTAGAAACTAACCTTTTAAGTTTTTTAAAATAAGTTTTGGTTCCCAATATAGGGAAAATAAGGAAAACATCTTTTTTTTAACTTATTTTTTGCAAGTAAACACACCAGGAAGTATTAGAATATTTATAAATAATGCATCCCATTATTGACTCTTTCTTTGATGATAACCAATGATAAATGCTATATAGCAGTTAGTTGTATATAGAGGGAGCTCACTCCTTTGCGTGGTTCACTAGCTCTGCTTTTTTATTTCCCTCAGCTTGACTTAGTATAAGTATATTTATCAGGTACTTAATATGGGCTTGCACTATTCTAAGCATGCTAAATGCATTCCCTCACAACTCTATTTTATAGATTAAGCAATTAAATCTTGGAGAGACTAAGTAACTGGCCCAATATTTCAGGGCAGTAAGCAAGAGAGCCAAGGTTCCAATCCACTCAAATCCAGACTGCTCTCAAGGACTCTCACTCAACTGCCTCTCTGACTTCCTCCTACTCTCTCTACCTTAAATCTTTTTCACAAACACTCTTTCAACCTAATCTTAACACATTCAGATAGGGGTTTCTTTAACCACCACCCTGCCACATAGGCAACCTAATTAATCCTCACTTGCCCTTAGTCATTTACTCTCATTCAAATGACAGTTAAACTCAAGAAGTAGCTTGATCTAAACCTCCAGCATTACCATAGGCCCACCTCCACCAGCCCTATCCCATTCACCTGCCTTTTTCTTGGGAGAGAAATTTAGGACCCCTTTCTACCCTTTCTGGCTTATCTCCAGACATATCCTTTCCTAGATATGAAGGCTGCAAAATCTGAGAAAAAAGCAGTTTCAGAAAAAAATAATAAAATTTTTTTAATAATAAATTTATTTTTTATTGGTGTCAATTTGCCAACATACAGAATAACACCCAGTGCTCATCCCGTCAAGTGCCCCCCCTCAGTGCCCGTCACCCATTCACTCACACCCCCCGCCCTCCTCCCCTTCTACCACCCCTAGTTCGTTTCCCAGAGTTAGGAGTCTTCATGTTCTGTCTCCCTTTCTGATATTTCCTACCCATTTCTTCTCCCTTCCCTTCTATTCCCTTTCACTATTTTTTATATTCCCCAAATGAATGAGACCATATAATGTTTGTCCTTCTCCAATTGACTTATTTCACTCAGCATAATACGCTCCAGTTCCATCCACGTTGAAGCAAATGGTGGGTATTTGTCATTTCTAATGGCTGAGTAATACTCCATTGTATACATAAACCACATCTTCTTTATCCATTCATCTTTCGATGGACACCGAAGCTCCTTCCACAGTTTGGCTATTGTGGACATTGCTGCTATAAACATCGGGGTGCAGGTGTCCCGGCGTTTCATTGCATCTGCGTCTTTGGGGTAAATCCCCAGCAGTGCAATTGCTGGGTCGTAGGGCAGGTCTATTTTTAACTCTTTGAGGAACCTCCACACAGTTTTCCAGAGTGGCTACACCATTTCACATTCCCACCAGCAGTGTAAGAGGGTTCCCTTTTCTCTGCATCCTCTCCAACATTTGTGGTTTCCTGCCTTGTTAATTTTCCCCATTCTCACTGGTGTGAGGTGGTATCTCATTGTGGTTTTGATGTGTATTTCCCTGATGGCAAGTGGTGCAGAGCATTTTCTCATGTGCGTCTTGGCCATGTCTAGGTCTTCCTCTGTGAGATTTCTGTTCATGTCTTTTGCCCATTTCATGATTGGATTGTTTGTTTTTTTGGTGTTGAGTTTAATAAGTTCTTTATAGATCTTGGAAACTAGCCCTTTATCGGATACGTCATTTGCAAATATCTTCTCCCATTCTGTAGGTTGTCTTTTAGTTTTGTTGACTGTATCCTTTGCTGTGCAAAAGCTTCTTATCTTGATGAAGTCCCAATAGTTCATTTTTGCTTTTGTTTCTTTTGCCTTTGTGGATGTATCTTGCAAGAAGTTACTGTGGCCGAGTTCAAAAAGGGTGTTGCCTGTGTTCTCCTCTAGGATTTTGATGGAATCTTGTCTCACATTTAGATCTTTCATCCGTTTTTAGTTTATCTTTGAGTATGGTGAAAGAGAGTGGTCTAGTTTCATTCTTCTGCATGTGGATGTCCAATTTTCCCAGCACCATTTATTGAAGAGACTGTCTTTCTTCCAGTGGATAGTCTTTCCTCCTTTATCGAATATTAGTTGACCATAAAGTTGAGGGTGCACTTCTGGATTCTCTATTCTGTTCCACTGATCTATGTGTCTGTTTTTGTGCCAGTACCACACTGTCTTGATGACCACAGCTTTGTAGTACAACCTGAAATCTGGCATTGTGATGCCCCCAGCTATGGTTTTCTTTTTTAAAATTCCCCTGGCTATTCGGGGTCTTTTCTGATTCCACACAAATCTTAAAATGATTTGTTCTAACTCTCTGAAGAAAGTCCATGCTATTTTGATAGGGATTGCATTAAACGTGTAAATTGCCCTGGGTAACATTGACATTTTCACAATATTAATTCTGCCAGTCCATGAGCATGGAATATTTTTCCATCTCTTTGTGTCTTCCTCAATTTCTTTCAGAAGTGTTCTATAGTTTTTAGGGTATAGATCCTTTACCTCTTTGGTTAGGTTTATTCCTACGCATCTTATGCTTTTGAGTGCAATTGTAAATGGGATTGACTCCTTAATTTCTCTTTCTTCAGTCTCATTGTTAGTGTATAGAAATGCCACTGACTTCTGGGCATTGATTTTGTATCCTGCCATGCTGCCAAATTGCTGTATGAGTTCTAGCAATCTTGGGATGGAGTCTTTTGGGTTTTCTATGTAGAGTATCATGTCATCAGCGAAGAGGGAGAGTTTGACTTCTTCTCTGCCAGTCTGAATGCCTTTAATGTCTTTTTGTTGTCTGATTGCTGAGGCTTGGACTTCTAGTACTATGTTGAATAGCAGTGGTGAGAGTGGACATCCCTGTCTTGTTCCTGATCTTAGGGGAAAGGCTCCCAGTGCTTCCCCATTGAGAATTATAGTTGCTCTGGGTTTTTCGTAGATGGCTTTTAAGATGTTGAGGAATGTTCCCTCTGTCCCTACACCCTGAAGAGTTTTGATCAGGAATGGATGCTGTATTTTGTCAAATGCTTTCTCTGCATCTATTGAGAGGATCATATGGTTCTTGGTTTTTCCCTTGCTGATATGATTAATCACACTGATTGTTTTATGAGTGTTGAACCAGCCTTGTGTCCCGGGAATAAATCTTACTTGGTCATGGTGAATAATTTTCTTAATGTACTGTTGGATCCTATTGGCTAGTATCTTGTTGAGAATTTTTGCATCCATGTTCATCAGGGATATTGGTCTGTAATTCTCCTTTTTGGTGGAGTCTTTGTCTGATTTTGGAATTAAGGTGATGCTGGCCTCATAGAATGAATTTGGAAGTACTCCATCTCTTTCTATCTTTCCAAACAGCTTTATAGAACAGGTATGGTTTCTTCTTTAAACATTTGATAGAATTCCCCTGGGAAGCCATCTGGCCCTGGTCTTTTGTGTCTTGGGAGGTTTTTGATGACTGCTTCAATTTCCTCCCTGGTTATTGGCCTGTTCAGGTTTTCTATTTCTTCCTGTTCCAGTTTTGGTAATTTGTGGCTTTCCAGAAATGCGTCCATTTTTTCTAGATTGCCTAATTTATTGGTGTATAGCTGTTCATAATATGTTTTTAAAATCGTTTGTATTTCCTTGGTATTGGTAGTGATCTCTCCTTTCTCATTCATGATTTTATTAATTTGAGTCTTCTCTCTCTTCTTTTTAATAAGGTTGGCTAATGCCGTATCTATCTTATTAATTCTTTCAAAGAACCAACTCCTGGTTTTGTTTATCTGTTCCACAGTTCTTCTGGTCTCGATTTCATTGAGTTCTGCTCGAATCCTTATTAACTCTCTTCTTCTGCTGGGTGTAGGATCTATTTGCTGTTTTTTCTCTAGCTCCTTTAGGTGTAAGGTTAGCTTTTGTATTTGAGTTCTTTCCAGTTTTTGGATGGATGCTTGTATTGCGATGTATTTCCCCCTCGGACTGCTTTTTCTGTATCCCAAAGATTTTGAACGGTTGTATCTTCATTTTCATTAGTTTCCATGAATCTTTTTATTTCTTCCTTAATTTGCTGGTTGACCCTTTCATCTTTTAGCAAGATGGTCCTTAACCTCCATGTGTTTGAAGTCCTTCCAAATGTTATGATTTAGTTCTAATTTCAAGGCATTATGGTCTGAGAATACGCAGGGACGATCCCAATCTTTTGGTATCAGTTAAGACCTGATTTGTGACCCAGTATGTGGTCTATTCTGGAGAAAGTTCCATGTGCACTTGAGAAGAATGTGTATTCAGTTGAGTTTGGATGTAAAGTTCTGTAGGTATCTGTGAAATCCATCTGGTCCAGTGTATCATTTAAAGCTCTCATTTCTTTGGAGATGTTGTGTTTAGAAGACCTATCAAGTGTTGAAAGTGCTAGATTGAAGTCACCAAGTATAAGTGTATTATTATCTAAGTATGTCTTAATTTTGGTTATTAATTGTTTTAAATATTTGGCAGCTCCCACATTCGGGGCATATATATTGATGATTGTTAAGTCCTCTTGTTGGATAGATCCTTTAAGTATGATATAGTGTCCCTCTTCATCTCTCACTACAGTCTCCGGGGTAAATTTTAGTTTATCTGATACAAGGATGGCTACCCCTGCTTTCTTTTGAGGACCCCAAATGATAAAATTAATCATGGTGTTTATTATATGGTAGGAACTGGGCTAAATGCTTTACAGCCACGTTCTCAATCCTCACCACAACCCTACAGGGTCAATATTATCTCCATCTTGCAGAAGAGAAAATTGAGGATCACAAAGGTTATGTGACTGCTCAAAGTCACAAAGTTGGGTGGAAATCAGGATGTAAACCCAGGTCTGCGACTTTCAAGTCTATGCCAGTATTGTTCCAAAGCTTCTGATCAGTTGCTTTGTGTCACATGAACAATGGGGACTTGACTAGCAAAAAAAGAGGCACAGACAGATCAAAAATCAAAAGGGAAGTAGATGTTTGAAAAGGCTGGTAAAGGATAATTGGGGTTGTGAAATAATATAGAAAAACTGAAGGAATTCTTGAAGGAAGGTTTTTAAATTTATCATATGGTTTCAACATATGTATGGATAAAACATTTCAAAATTAAATGCATTCAACACATACAGGAGGATTCACTCACAAAACTAGCCATTTCTGAATTTCTGCTCTACTGCTCTTATTTTCTAGTTTTTTTATTGGGGAGAGTGGGTCAGAGGGACAGAGAGAATCTCAATCAGTTCCATGCCTTCGCACAGGGCCCAACACAGGGCTCGATTCCATGACCCTAAGATCATGACCTGAGCTGAAAATAAGAGTCATATACTTCACTGACTGAGCCACCAGGCACCCTTACCACTCTTACTTTCTAATGAGTTTACATTATTTGAAACTATCTCAGCTTCCTTTTTTTTTTTTTTAAGATTTTAAAAATTTATTTACTCATGAGAGACACAGAGAGAGAGAGAGAGAGAGAGAGAGAGAGGCAGAGAGAGAGAGAGAGGGAGGGAGAAGCAGGCTCCATGCAGGGAGCCCGACGTGGGACTTGATCCCCGGTCTCCCGGATCATGCCCTGGACTGAAGGCAGTGCTAAACCACTGAGCCACCCGGGCTGCCCCTTGGCTTCCTATCTACACTACAAGCACTGTTTAATGGTAATTAATATGCTTTACCTATTTTATTTTGTTAAAGATTTTATTTACTTATTCATGAGAGACGGAAAGAGAGACAGAGACACAGGCAGAGGGTGAAGCAGGCTCCATGCAGGGAGCCCGATGCGGGACTTGATCCCGGGACTCCAGGATCATGCCCTAGGCCGAAGGCAGGCGCTAAACCATTGAGCCACCCAGGGATCCCAGGTTTACCTGCTTTAAATGAATATTTAATCACATAACACATAATTCCATTCTTCTTGAACACAAACCAAAGACTATTACAGAAAAAGCAAAGTCTCCAATCCTACCTTCTTGCACTCTTCAGATCACTATGTACATTTGGCATATATTCTTTCAGATGTTTAAAACTACATTCATGTATATATGTACCCACAGAAAAATGTTTCATGTTATTTCTTCCCCTAAACATAGAAATATGCATACTGTTCTGCATTTGCTTTCTTTGACCAATATTGTGCTTCTGAGACGGATCCATTTTAATAGATATGTTCTTGCTTCTCTCCCACCCAACCATGTACACATCTCACCTACAAAGCAAATGCATAGGGACTATATTAAAAGAAGTAGCCACCTCCATATACATTCTATAAAATAACTTCTGATTTTGAGATTTATTTCCCATCCCCTAGTTTTCTCAAAATTTCTGTTCTGGTCCTTTAACTGCACCTCTTCCATGCTTGGTCTACTCTGGCACAATGGTTTTTTTGATCCCCAGTTTCTGTGAAAGACTGTACTAATAAAATGTAAGAAACTATGGAACTTATCAGACCTGAGTAAAAACCAAAGAGCCAATACAACCAAAAAGCTCAACGTGTAGTGATTTCAAGCACAGAATCTGCTTAAGAGCACCATAAAGAATGGACAGGACATGTAGTAATGTATACTAGATGGGGGCAACAAACAATTATAGGAGCAGTAACATAAAATTTCTATGTATCACAAAACAGAGGTCTAGAAATTTATAGTTCCAAACCAAATACTGCCATTATTTGTCAGAATTGACCAAAAACATAAGTTCCTATATCAAATTAACTTTATTATAGTATTAAGCAGATTGATATACATTTGCCCTAATATTAAAACCTTTCCCAAATGAAGGAAAATCTGTCACTCATGTGAGAGAAAGGGGAAAAAATAACTTTTCAAATGAAGATTTTTGTGCCATCTTCAGAAAGTATCGAGTCCCTCAGTCTGTGATCAGTTTTAACCATCCCAAATAAGACTATTACATATGTAGCCCTCTGGAAAACATGACTGTAGATTCTCCTTGTCACAATAGCAAGCAGATTATGCTTTTTATCTAACCTGAAGTCCTTACAAAATTAAAACCTTTCTCTGTTCCCTAGTCTCAGAAAAGAAATAACTGATCAGCACCTGCTACAAATTTTAATATTCTTTAAGATTATTGTTTTTTTTTTTAAGATTATTGTTAAACCTAGTCTTCCACACAAGAAATTCACAAGAACCCTCAATACAGCCTAGGATACAATTAGGGTATACAAAGAAATTACGATTTCCTCATCTTTTTCTTCTTGAGGTTGACTAATTCCAGTTACTTTAACCTTCTTTTAAGGCAGCTTGTGTTTTTTCTTGCTGTTATTACAAACCAAGCTAACCAAAGTTCTTACTTAAAAAAAAAAAAAAGAGGATAGTTTCACTAACCAATCAGATGAACATGACAACCAGCAATTTTCATTTAGCCTCTTCCAGCTCCCTGTCATCCTCAATCTTCCTTCACAGCTCTTTCCTCATTGGTTTGCCACGCAGACCAGATAAGAAGCCCAGTTTATCAGACATTGGGAAATCATTTGGAATCACCTTGTTCACTGGAAATAACTTACATATTAAGGCCAAATCTAGATGGGCGAAGGGTAAAGAGGTGAACTGGACAAAAAGTACAAATGTCTACTGCTATCACTTCTGACTATAGTAAACAGTTCAGAGCTAAGCATATATGCACTTAAAAAAGAAGGAGTACAGTTTAGCATTGTGTTAGGTAAAAGGCAGAAAGTCAGACCTAGGAAGGATACAGAAAGGGAGAGAAATAAATACAATGGTCAGAAGAGCAGGCTAAGGAACTAATTAAAGTTGTCCCTTCCTTGATTATTGAGTATATGTGACTAGCTGGTGTTGCCTCAAATCACCAGGTTGTTAAAAGAAGAATATCATCCCAAATAGCTTATTAGGCATTGGTTTATTAGGCATGATAATGTAGGGGAAGCTTAACCTTTGCAACCTAAACCTACCTTAGAACATTAGGCAAAGTACATGTAGTTCTTCATACTGTTATCTTTTTATGGATCACAAACATTAAAATCCTTCCACAAAATTGACTAATTCTAGGTAGAGTTGCAATTCTCCTTCACCACCCCAATATTTTAGCTCCAAGTAATTAGCATTAACTCAGTATATTGTTGTTACTTCCTTACATGCCTACCATCATCAATAAATTGAAAATTCTATGGAAGCAGATGTGTCTTATTCATATTTTTACCACCTAGCAGAGGCCTCATCATAGGCATTAGTAAATGCTTTTTTCTCACTTAAATCATCCTTCAGATGGTTTCATATTACATGAGTTTCATTTAAAACTAATGAAGAACTGCATACCTACTAGAATGACTAAAAAGCAAACAAAGAAAACCCCCGACAATTCCAAATGTTGACTAGGACACAGAACAACTAGAATTCTCATAAACTACTGGTGAGAATGCCAGATAATATAGCCACTCTGAAAAACCAATTTGGGAGTTACTTAAAAAGTTAAACATACGGGATCCCTGGGTGGCGCAGTGGTTTGGCGCTTGCCTTTGGCCCAGGGCGCGATCCTGGAGACCCGGGATCGAATCCCACATCAGGCTCCCGGTGCATGGAGCCTGCTTCTCCCTCTGCCTATGTCTCTGCCTCTCTCTCTCTCTCTCTCTGTGACTATCATAAATAAATAAAAATTAAAAAAAAAAAAGTTAAACATACCCTAAACCATACAACCTAGCAACCCTAACTCCTAAGTATTTACTCAAGATAAATAAAAACACATGTCCACAGAAAAACTTGTAAGCAAATGTTTTTAACAACTTTATTCATAATTTCCCCAAACCAGAAACTACCCAAATGTCCATCAACTTGTAAATGAATAAACAAATTGTGGTACATCCACATAATGGAATATTATTTAGCAAGAAAAGGAAATAAAGTATTGATATGTGCTGTAACATGAATAAGCCTTGAGAACACTATAAGAAGCCAGTCACAATGGATCACATGTTGTATAATTCCAATTACATGAAATAACCACAATAGGCAAATTAGCCATAGAGACAGAAAGCAGATTGGTTGTTGCCTAGGGCTGGGTTAGTCAAGAGGGAAACGGAAATTAAATGTTGGTGGTTATGGGGTTTCTTTTTTAGGGTGATGAAAATGCTTTAGAATTAGATAGTGATTACTGACACACAATTTTGCAAATATACTAAAAACCAAAACATGTAAATAAAATTGTAAAAGGTGAATGAACTTTGTGGTATGTTAATTATATCTTAATAAAGATATATTTTTTTAAGTTTTCCTAATGTGTTAACAGTAACTATGATACTACCTGCAAATTGTCTGTTTTAGGTATAGGACATATGACTGAAGGAAGGCAAAGTCTTAACTGTATCTGTTCCATTCAAGAGCCACAACAGGACTCAAGTAATAAAACCTAACCCAGACAGTAGTAAACCTCAAAAGGCAAACCTATTGCCAGTTAAATAACTAATACCATCCATGTCACCATATGTCATTGCATTTCTAAGTATGTCTTTAACACTCCTGCAGAGACTGACAAGCAGTTAACCATATTACCCACAAACAACATCTTCTCAAGTCTCCCATTGTTTCTAAGGAGTTTTTTTATTATTATTATTCCAGAGATTCCAGTCTTAGAATGATATGCAGTGTCTTTCAGAGACCCAATTCATCCCATTTGTAACCTAGGCACATTTTAAGAAGGAAATGCTCCAGCTTTTATCTAGAACTATTACTAGACCATAAAGGATACCTATATCCATATAGACCAAAGTCAGACCTGCTCCTGTTCATTTAAATTGCTGTTTGACTTGAATGGATAAATGAGGAGTTACACAGCAGAATTCGCAGATTCACCAGAATCTGACAGGGGCCACAACATGAACGCTTCTGCTGTGGCCCCGTTATCCTCTATGATACTTGTATTTAAAAACTGAGCAGCAAAACACAGCTGCTTTCACACAAATAGTCCTGGGGCACCTGGGTAGTTCAGTCAGGTTAAGTGTCTGACTCTTATTTTGGCTCAGGCATGATCTCAGGGTCGTGAAATCAAGCCCTGCACTAGGATCTGCACATGGCATGGAGCCTGCTTAAGATTCTCCCTCTCCCTCTGCTCCTTCCCAACTCTTTGTCTTAAAACAAAACAAAACAAAACAAAACAAAACAAAACAAAACAAAATAGTCCTTTGACACCAAAAGCAATAAAGCAACACCTGTGCCAATGTGATCTAGCAGCTAAGGATCTTTTTTTTTTTTTTTTGTCTTTTCAGCTTTTAATTTAAATTCTAGTTAGTTGGGCAATGCTCTTGGTTCCCCCTCCCTCTTTGGGAGCTTTATATGCTATCATTCAATAAACTATCGCTCAAAAAGAATTCTAGTTGGTTAACATACAGTGCAATCTTGGTTTCAGTAGAATTTGGTGGCTCATCACTTACATACAACCTAGTGTTCATCATAACAAGTGCCCTCCTTAATACCCATCATCCATCTCACCCATCCCCCGCCCACTTCCTTCCATCAACTCTTGGTTTGTTCTCTGTCATTAAAAGTCTCTTATGGTTTTGGGCACCTGAGTGGCTTAGTTGGTTAAGTATCCAACTCCTGACCTCAGCTCGGGTCTTGATCTCAGGGCATGAGCTCAAGCCCCATGTTGGGCTCCACACTGGGAATGAAGCCTACTTTTAAAAAAGTCTCTTATGGTTTGTTTCCCCCTCTCTTTTTTTCCGCTTCCATATGTTAATCTGTTTTGTCTCAAATTCCACATGAGTGAAATCATATGGTATTTGTCTTTTTCTGACTTATTTCACTTAGCATAATATACTCTAGCTCTATCCATGTTGTTGCAAATGACAAGATTTCATTCTTTTTGTAGGCTGAGTAATATTCCATTGTAATATTACACACACACACACACACACACACACACACACACACACACCACATCTTCTTTATCTATTCATCAGTCAATGGACATTTGGGCCCTTTCCACAGTTTGGCTATTGTTGATAATGCTGCTATAAACACTGGGGTGCACATACCCCTTCAAATCTATATTTTTGTAGCGTTTGGGTAAATACCTAGTAGTGCAATTTCTGGATTAAAG
Organism: Vulpes vulpes; assembly: GCF_048418805.1. Classification (NCBI taxonomy): domain Eukaryota; kingdom Metazoa; phylum Chordata; class Mammalia; order Carnivora; family Canidae; genus Vulpes; species Vulpes vulpes. The sequence goes on from NC_132794.1 coordinate 84,054,505, forward strand.
GGTAGTTCTATTTTTAACTTTTTGAGGAACCTCTATACTGTTTTCCAGAGTGGCTGTACCAGTTTACATTTCCACCAACAGTGGGAGAGGGTTTCCCTTTCTCTGCATCCTCACCAACACCCATTGTTTCCTGCGTTGTTGATTTTAGCTATTCTGACAGGTGTGAGGTGATATCTCATAATGGTTTTAATTTGTCTTTCCCTGATGATGAGTGATGTTGAGCATCTTTTTATGTGTCTGTTGTAGCAGCTAAGGTTCTTCTCCCTTTCAGAAACCAGGGTGATGCCATGCCCAGTGTACATACAGATTAAGAGCTATGGACTATAAGTCTTTACTGTCACTCCCTGGCCACCACTGAAGAGGTCACCAATACATATGAGTGTTTATTTTTAAGAAGGGAATCTGGTAAGTACCAAAAAATTTCACTTCAAGTTGATGGACTGCAACCAGAAGAAAAGCACATTATTTTTTCTCAGTTTTCAAATCCTTCTCTTCCAATGGAAGGAGAAAGGAAAACAATAAGCCCACATCTCAAGTTTATTGTGCAATTCTGATTCCAGATAAGACCAGTAATAAAAATAGATTAAGTAACAAAAAAAAATATAATAGGATAGTATGGTCAAAAGCCCAAACTGTCCTTTTTTTTTTTTTTTTTTTAAGATTTTATTCATTTATTCATGAGAGACACAAAGAGAGAGAGGCAGACACAGGCAGAGGGAGAAGCAGGCTCCCTGCAAGGACTCAATCCCAGATCCCAGGATCATGCCCCAGGCTAAAGGCAGATGCTCAACTGTTGAGCCACCCAGGTGTCCCCCAAACTGTCTTAATCACTTTTAAAGCATCATTATTTCTGATTTTAAGCAGGGCTTACTTCCTAGCTCCCTTTATGCCCAGCCTCTTTGCTATAAGATAATGCTGGTTTATAAAAATATTAATCTGCCTCTACCAATCTGCCTCTGGGGAGAGAGAAATAAATGTGTATACTGCTTTCCATAATAAGCCTTGTAGAATTTGTCATAGTTACCATATAAAGATTAATATGCTGACACGTTGTGTTTCGGCGACAGACAGACAGGCAGACAGAAAAGATTAATATGTGCCAGAACTTGTGCTAAGTCCTTTACTTAATCTTTACATCTTTAATCTTCACAACTGTGCTATAAGTTTAATATTATAATGTCTATTTTACAGACAAGGAAATGAAATATTAAATTCAGTTCTTAATATAAATCAGGTGCCTGTGAAGGCGGCTATCTATACACAAATTATTTGTTATGTAAGCATTCCAGGAAGAAAAGAACATTTATAAATCCTTAACCTAATCTTCAGTTTAAATATTACCACATTTAAGAGGAACACATTAAAGGGATGCCTGGGTGGCTCAGTTGGCTAAGCATCTGGCTCTTGGTTTCAGCTCAAGTCATGATCTCACGGGTCATGGGATCTAGCCCCTATCGGGCACCACACTTAGTGGGGAGTCTGCTTTAGGATTCTCTTCCTTTGTACAGCGCCCCGCCCCATGCAAACACACACTCTCTCTCTCTAGGATAATTAAATGAGTCTTGAAGGGAAAAAAAGAAGTATATCAACCATTCCTATTTTAAAAAGAACATATTAAAGCATCTAAAATGCAAAGCATCTACATTTATTAAAATATTTGGTATGAGGAAGGTTAAAAAATTTACTTTAAAATAAAGCCTGTATAATTCTAGTAATGCTATTTTAAGGTACTTTAGAGATCATAACATAAATTGCAATAATTTAGATTAAGAGAAGTTCAGCCAAAATGTCCACATCATTTTTTAGAAGAACAGCTCTCTTGGGATGTCTTGTTGGCTCAGTCAGTGAACTGTGCAACTCTTGATCTCGGGGTCATGAGTTCACGCCCCATGTTGGGTGGATATTGCTTAAAAAATAATATCTTAAAAAAAACCACCTTTTTTAAGAAAAGATTTTATTTATTTATTTGAGACAGAGAGAACATGAGCAAGAGTGGGGAGAAGGGGAAGACTCCGCTGGGCAGGGAGCTTGGAGATCATGACCTGAACTAAAGATAATATGCTTAATTGATTGAGCCACCCAGGTGCCCCAAAGAACAGCTTTCTTTATTACATTCAAATGTTAGTGCTAACAAAATTTTGTCATGAATGCTGAGAACTATTTATTCTTCATTTATTCCACTTAGATGTATTACAAATTTTAGTATGCCGGGCATTAAAGATTAAAAAATGAGGCATAGTCTCCACCCACGGAAGCCAGTTGTCTAGTTTACAGATAATTACTATATCATGAGGTAAATGCAATGACAGAGCTGTGTGCTGGGAGCACAAATGAAGGAGAGATCAAAAAGGCTTCCAGCAAAGGAAGGCCAGAAGCACAGGGACTTGCACAGACATCTGGGCCCAACTTCCTCAAGAAATTTGCAAGGACCCAAGAAGAGATTCTCCAAAGGATATATAGGCTACATACAGGCTACAAATAGGTAACACTTTCTTGTGAATACATTAAGGATGTAGTTTAGCAAATCCTTTCTACAGGACAATATCAGGTAACTTATATGTAAATAAGCACAATTTCAGAATAATATTCTACCACAAAAGAATCCAACTTTACATTAAAGACTTGTGTGTGTGTGGCCTTAAATCTTTTTCCTGGTATTCAACTCTGAGGATCTATATTACCATTATCTATTGAGTTAGATCTGCAAACATTCACTCTCCAGCATACTAAGGCTATAAATAATCTAATTTTTTCCTAATACCTTTTATTTATAGACTACTTTACATTTCACAAAGCATTTTCACACACATCACTGCTCATATGAACCTTATCAAGATGTTCTTTTGAGCCTTCGTTAGCACACCCTATCCCACTCTGACATATACTAGAACCTTCCTCTATTACACCAACAACTAGATTATCAAAAACTTTTGGAACTAAATAATAGCAGAACTACTCAATATTGGCTATGTGCCTAGTACTGTTTTAAACACTACACGTTTTATCTCATTTCCTCCTTACAAAAGTCTATGGAGGTAAATACTATTATCACCCCATTTTACAAATGAGAAAACTGAGGGACAAAGATATCACTCAAAGTATGTGAGACAGGAGTCAAACCCAGGCAACTCAGAGCCTTAAAACCATTGTGCTCTTCTTCCTCTAAGGTTAAGAATCATTCCTAGTTAATCGTTCTCATTTCTGTTATTGTCTAATCATTACTTTTCTATTCATCCTGGTATATGTGACGGTGGGGCATGAAAAAGAAACATACTTTCTTATATATTGTTTCCTCTTCATTAAGCTGAATTCCAGATCTATTAAAGAACGAAAAAAAAAAAAAACCCTTAATGTTGTGTGTCAAGTTCCATTTTGGGGAAATAATTTAATGAAAAACATGAAGTAATCATTTGCTCCTGAAAAGTAATTAAAGGGGTGCCTGGGTGGCTTACCTAGTCAGGTAAGCACTAGACCCGGTTTCAGCTCAGGTCACAATCTCAGGTGGTGGTATAGAGCTGCGTGGTGGACTTGTGCTCAGTGCAGAGTCTACTTAAGATTCTCTCCCTCTGCCTCTCCCCCAACACTCTCTCAAATAAAGAAGTTTCTTTCTTTTTTTTTTTTAAAGGAAAGTAATTAAGGTAGATCCCCTTTAATATATAGCTATTTGGAGATTCTTAAACTAATTCAATTCATAATTAATTTTATTCCCAAAATGTTGTGGAAACATTTACTGCCTAAAAAGTGAGATACCAATATAAAAAAAATTATATATAAACATAAATGCACGTTTATGTATAAATACACATATATTACTCTTTCCAGGGATTCCACGGACTCCATCATCACTGAAATACATTATGCCTTCTGAAGGCAGAGGAAAAACCAAGCAAGCTGACTGGCAATGTTATGATTACCTTCATTCAATTTAACTATAGGGTATATACAATATTACAGAGATTTGTTTATTTGTTTATTAGAGAGAGAGAGGGAGGGAGGGAGCACATGTGTGTGCACATAGGGGTAAGGGGCAGAGGAAGAGGGAGAGAGAGAATCTCAAGCAGATCCCGACACAGGCCTCAGTTTCATGACCCTGAGATCATGACCTGAGTGGAAACCAAGAGTCCAATGCTTAACCGACTGAACCACCCAGGCACCTCCTCCCTTTTAAAGAGTTATTTATTTATTATTTTGGGAGGGTATATACAATATTTTAAAAGCAAAGACTAAAAAGAGTAATTTAAAGGCATGATTTGAGGATGGAAAAAAGAGAGAAAAACTATGAAAATATAAAAAGGAAAAAGCAGACAGAACTTATTATTTGTAAACTCGTATCCACAAGATAATCAGTCTCTTCACTGGGAGGACCAATGGTAGCCAGAATTATAATGCTCTGTGCTCTGCAGTTAAGTAAAAGTAAAAATACTAAATCACAACACATCATAGCACTCAAATATCAGAATTGGACAAGTTAATCTCCCTGTGAATCAGTTTCCTCATGTGTGAATAACAGTAACAATAAAAATGTGGTAACAGTAATACCTACCTCATGGATATTATGACCATAATATTTGTAAAGCACTTAGTACACTATGCAGTATAAAGTAAGCACCAAATAAGTGTTAAATAAGCAAATGAATACTAATCTTCTCTATCACCATACAGGAAGGTGAAGGTGGTCATATACCACGGTATCAAAGTCCAGAATTAACCTCAATTCTGTTTCATGAAATGATGAACCAACGTAAATGTGAGGCATGATTTACAGGCTGAAAACTATGGAACTATGAAAGAGGCAAGTGGCAAATAAGATACATTCAACTAAGTGGAATTGAATATACAGAAGGCATGAGAAAAATCTGCAGTGATTATTTTGAAGTAATGGAAGGTAGGAAAGTTGCTGAAGACCAAAAGAAAGGAAGGAAAATATTATATACACATACACATGTTAAAAAAGTAACACTTAAATTACTGAACAATCTGTAGTCACTTACAAAAACTGTAGGTATGAACAAAGCTTCAGTGGATATACAATGCTTTTTAAAATGTTTTTTTTTTTTAAGATTTTATTTATTATTCATGAGAGAGAGGCAGAGACACAGGAAGAGGGAGAAGCAGGCTCACTGCAGGAGGGACTTGATCCCGGAACCCTGGGATCACACCTTGAGCCAAAGACAGATGCTCAACCGCTAAGCCACCCAGGCATCCCTTAAAATGCTTTTCACTTGAAAAATTTTATGATTTTGTTGACAACTCATCTATCCTATATAAAAATAGTTTCATTTATAATGTAAACATAAAAGCTCGAAGATAATAAACTAGGGATATCTTTAGTGATAAACAATGAGAACACACTTAAAACATTTTTCGCAAATGTAAAGAAAGCACTGTATAAAATTAACAGAAACAATGGCAGTACATTATATGTATTTTCCCATTTCTGGGCATTATCTGTTGTTCCAAAAACTCAATAGCTGTAGAAACTGTGATGAAACATTCTGTCTACTTGAAGCAAAGGCTTACTCTAGCAGAGAGTCTATCAAGTATACAAGAAAACTCTTACATCCTCCTTGTAAATTACACTTTGTATCTCTATATAACGTTTTACTAATAATGGCATGCTAATGGGAGACCACAGATTAATGCATAAAAGTGCAAAACAAAACAGAAACCACAAATTACAAAACCATATATTACAACTTCTAGTACAGATAAACTGTGCCAAATCATGACATGGAACATAAACTATCTAAGATCAAATTGTTTTAATATCAGCTCATTAAGACCCATTTGTTCTAAAATAGGTCTATATATCTTCACTGTTCAATATAGTAGCTACTATCTACATGTGGCTATTGAACAATTGAAATATTGGTAGAACAAATTGAGATATATTGTAGCTATCACATACACCCTGGATTTCAAAGACTTAATATGAAAAAATACCTAATAATTTTTACATTGATCACATGTTGAAATGATATTCTGGATATAGCAGATTTAAATACAACATATTATTAAAATTAATTTTACCTACTTTTTAATTTTTAAATGTGCTACTAGAAAATTTAAAATTATTTTATGTGCCTTGCAGTCTATTTCTATTGGCCTACAGTCAGGTTTAACAGAAACTGAGTTTGAATTCTTATATTCCAAAGTTAAAACCACTGACTTTCCCACCAACTACATCAGTTTACAATAATCTCTACCCAAACTTCATCTATGAATTTCTGCCCTCAAATCACCCAATTACGAACCTCAGCCCCCAAAACTTTATTTAAATGCCCTAATTCTCCCCTCTCCCTCTCCTAAGACACTCTTGAGCCACCATCAAGGTAGTCCTTGTTCAAGCAAGTTTAGGAAAGCCAGCTCTGTGTGATCAACAGGTTTCCCTGGTGGTCTTTGCATAGGGATCTGCCAAAGTTAATTTGAATAAGCCTTGTAAAATGCAGTAAGTTGTGTTGAAGATGTATAATGAACAGAGACAGTTAGAAAAAAATGATTACAGTTGAACTTTAAATAGCACAGGTTTGAACTGAGCGGGTCCACTTATATATGAAAAATTTTTTTCAATAAATACAGTACAGTACTGTAAACATGTTTTCCTTATGATTTTATTTTTTAAGCTTTATTTATTTGAGAGAGAGAGAGAGAGAGAAAGAACAAGTCAGGGGAGGGGCAGAGGGAGAGAATCTTCAAGCAGACTCCCCACTGAGTGTATAACCCTACGTGGGGCTCCATTCCACAACCCATGAGATCACCACCTGACCCAAAAACAAGGCCTGATGTCTAACTGACTGAGCCACTCAGGCACCCTCCTTATGATTTTCTTTCTTTTTCTTTTTTCTTTTCTTTCTTTCTTTTTCTTTCTTTCTTTCAAGATTTTACGTATTTATTTGAGAGAGGAAAAAGCACAGAGGGAAGCGTGAGAGGGAGAGGCAGACTCTCTGCTGAGCAGAGAGCCCGATGCAGGGCTCAATCCCAGGAACCAGAAGTCATGACCTGAGCCAAAGGCAGATGCTTAACCGACTGAGCCACCTAAGCGCCCCTCCCTTATGATTTTCTTAATAATGTTTTCTTTCATCTAGCTTACTTTATTGTTAAGAATATAGTATACAAAACATATAACATGGAAAATATGTGTTATTTGTATTTTCAGTAAAGCTTCTGGTCAACAGTAGGCTATTAAGTTCTCAGGGGGTCAAAAGTGATATGTGGGTTTTTGACTATGCAGGGGTCTGTGCCCGTAACTAACCTTTGTATTGTTCAAGGATTAAACTGTATGATTAAGTTATCCTAAGTGATTTAAATGACCTAAATTAAAACCCACACTTGAAAAGTAAAAGAGCAAATCATGTGGGCCCTAAGGTTCCTGCTATGCCAAAGTAGAAGATCGTAACATTTAAGTTAGAAACAGGTTTCACTGAGGTTTCTGAGTCTTATTTATAAACAGGTTAAAATCATGATCTAAATTTTTAGATATCATAGAACTCTATTATTTTCATGATTTGGTACCCAACTCCTGACTCAGTCTGCAAAATGGAAGGGGGTAGGGTTTTAGGGGAGACACAAAGCAAATGTGGCCATCTCTACTACTTTTCTTTTATTCTCAGGACTCAGTGGAACACCATTTTTAAATTTAACAGGCAGGATATACTCCCTGGTCTAGAGCTGATAATAATGTGGCAAGTTAGCTGAAGTCCACCAAGTCTCCCATTACAGTGAAGTACACTGCTATTTTGATTCCAATTAATGGCCACATTTAAACTCTAGAATTATAGCTACTTAAATAGGCCATATTTATGAAAAGCTAAACTTATCCCCAAATCACTAAACAGAAAACCATATATATGACTCAATTTTCAAATTTTCTACCATTGAACACATATTAATCTCAATCAACACATATTTCACTTATCTCAAAATAGTCATTCATCTCCCCCAAACTTATTTTAACCATTTACTTCCTACTTTCTCAGTGTCCTCCACATAATAAATCCAAAGATTTTTTTAACAAACAAAAACATCAGGGTCACCTAGGTAGCTCAGTCAGTTCAGTGTCCAGCTTTTGATTTCGGGTTAGGCCATAATTTCAGAGTTCTCACAAGTCCCATGTTGGGCACCAAGCTCAGTGCTGAGTCTGCTTGAGATTCTCTCTCCTTCACCCTCTGCCCTCTCCCTGCCGTGCTAAATAAATAAATAAATATTTTTGAAAATTTTTTTAAATAAGACATCAGGTATATTCTAAATCCTATGGCAATCTAACTACAGAACATCAGAATAAAAATCTTTGCCAACTTGGAGCCATACGCTGATGACAAAACCCATTGTGGCAGCATCTAAATAGCAACACATTTACTTGATTTATCAATATAATGATCCATGATCAATTTTGCAACTTTGGCTACTTTGATTTTTAGCATGCTTAAGCCTTTCTACCATGAATGAATGCTCAAATCAAGTTAAGAGTAACTGAACATGAGTAAGAATAGCCAATGACAAACAGCATTCCAAAATCAAAGAGAAATCTTGATGTTTAGATCATTAATATTACTTCATGACTACATGGTCTACTCTAAGATGTCTCCTACTCAGTCTCTACAAGGGTGCATGTATATGTGTGTGCATATATACATATAAGAAAGATGTAGCTATGTTTTAACGTAAAAAAATTACAAGTACAGACACTGTTCTCCAGACTCCCTGACAGGGTCCTACCCAGTGAGTCAACATAAAATGGTTAAATAGACAAGACAGCTCTTTTATGAATTCTATGGAGGAAAAACAGAAGTTGTTATAAGGAACACTACAGCATATAGAGATGCTCTCATTCACTCCCAGGTCCTAACCTTATATCCATTCTACTTTCTCACTTTTAATTGCATGCCTGCTGCTCACTCTCATTTGGATAGCACCTCAGCACCATAACACTCAACTTACTAGGGGAGCAGAGATTCAAGAAGTGGAAATATCCACATCGATAGTTTTTTTTTTAAGCTTTTATTTATTTATTCATGAGAGACACACAGAGAGGCAGAGACACACAGGCAGAGGGAGAAGCAGGCTTCCCGCAGGGAACCTGATGCAGGACTCAATCCCAGAACCCCAGGATCACGACCTGAGCCAAAGGAAGACACTCAACCACTGAGCCACCCAGGCGCCCACCACATCAGTAGTTTAAAAATGAGAATAGGCAACTGCAGTTTTGACTTCTTGAACTTCAAATGATAAAATTCAGAGAGAAAGCAAGTTTGATGCTCTAGAAGTACCAAAAAGAGAAAGGGTGGAAAACCATCTTCTTTTCTTCTTCTTCAAGCCTTTTAATGGATAGGGACATCTATGAAGAATAGTATGGGCAACACACAGTGTCACCAAGTTTCAGCTGGGATGAAGCCATGTAAGGAAAGAGAAAGATTTTTTTTTTAAATCTAAAAGTAGGGATCCCTGGGTGGCGCAGCGGTTTGGCGCCTGCCTTTGGCCCGGGGCGCGATCCTGGAGACCCGGGATCGAATCCCACGTCGGGCTCCCGGTGCATGGAGCCTGCTTCTCCCTCTGCCTATGTCTCTGCTTCTCTCTCTCTCACTGTGTGCCTATCATAAATAAATAAAATAAAAAAAATAAAATAAAATCTAAAAGTAGATATGATTTAAGCCTAACAGCTCAGAATGATCTAGTTCTCCTTCATATCCTCTACTCCATCAGTCAGCAATTGTAACATATTTTCTTCTGAAAGGATTCTCAGTTTTACCTTGCTAGACTTGTGCTAAACCCAAGATAACTATCTTGCCTTCTTACCCAGCCTCCCTGACTCCAGGTTGTACTGTGGCAGGCACACATATTTCTCCAATCCACCTGCCTGGTCTTTCTAAACATGTTTTTATTGTCCTACCATTCTGATCTTAGTCCTTTAGGGTTCCTACTGTCTGACGCAGAATCCACATCCCTACACCAGATACTGAAGACTATCACTGTCATGCTAAGTATCATCAGTAATAGTCTAATTCTGGACTCCATTCTAGATCCCTACTCTTACTTTACTTTTATTTCATCTTTTTCATCTACTTCTAATCTATGTTCTCTTGCAGTGTAGTATGTACAAACACATCTTTTTTCTTTAAGATTTTATTTATTCATGAGAGAGACAGAGACAAAGGAGAGGGAGGAGAAGCAGGCTCCACACAGAAGCCCGATGTGGGACTCGATTCTGGAACCCCACGATCACGTCCTAAGCCAAAGGCTGATGCTCAACCACTGAGCCACCCAGGCATTCCCATACAAACACATATTAAATGCTTTTTTAAACCAAGTAGAATCTAGTAAATAAAAATGCATTGTTTTTTTTTAATCCTAAAAAAATTCAATCCATCCTATCTCCCAGTAAGATCTAAGAGTCCCCCACTCGAGTCAGAAGTTCTGCTTAATAACTCCAGTTATTGCTCATGTTTCTTTCCTTACTTTGGATTCCCATTCTCTGTAGCTAAACCCTATCTATCCTACAAAGTGGAGCTACAAGGACCTTCTCTATCACTTTTTTTTTTTTAACCATTCTAGGCCAAATTCTTGCCCTTCCTTGGCTGTTTATGACAACTAATACATCACACCATCTAGTACTTGCTTTCATGTAACACTCTGTTGTATGTATGTTAGTTCCTAAGGACAGGATTCAGATAATTTGTGTCATCCACAATACATAACACCAGTCTAAGAACATAGTATGTAACTTGTAAATAGTGAATTCAAACTCCATTTAACAGCATTGTCACATATAATACATGTGAATTTCTCTGGATTTAAAATAAAGGGAAAATATATAAAAGACTAAGAATTTTACATAGCATGATGGCTTATATAGCTGACTCTATGGAACATAAGTCTATGGGACATTTCTACATAGGTTGTCTTTTGACAATAACTGAGTACTGTAAAAAGTCATCAGACTAGATCTCTAATAACATACACAATGCAAATTACGCTGAACACATGGTCTTTGGTGGTTTAGAACAAACATGAAGTGTCTTAGAGGCATCATAAATATTATGATCATGCCACAAGAGATTAGAAGATTGGGTTTTGAACTTGCTCATGACATTCCCTAGAAGAAACTTCTTAATATAAATCCCCGATGTCCGCTTACTTGCCTATGGCTTGCTTGCATAAAACTAGAATATCAAATGAGCAATTGCTTAACTTCCTGGACAGTATAAAATGGCTGCCGTTTTGAATATTTAATTATTGTAACAAAAGCTGAAGCATCCTTTTACCAGCTTTGTCTTCTTCATTGAAATCTTCATGTCTTTCAACATCCTCTGATGTCTCAGCACTCAATACATTCTCTATTATTTATGTCCCTCTAAAAGAATGTGTCACTCCAACTCTCCTGTCTGCTTCAACCCTCCATTATGTCCCTCAGTGTGAAGCAAAATATTCACAATCAAAAGATTTTTCTTTCTTTCCACCTCACTCAGGCCTTACATTTTTGATATTAAGCTATAATTTTCCTTAAGTCTCTGTGTTTCACATTTAACAGAATCTAGGCTTAAATTAGAATATCAAATATCCCATTGTATTTTAAAATGAAAATCATGTGTTATACTTACATGATTCATCAACTTTAATTCTGCTCAATAACTTTAAAATAGCTACAATGGAATAACATTTCATATGCTAGATCACACCGAAGTTGATAGGTCAAATAGGATCATCTACACTGGCAAAGAAGTACACAGGAAGCTTTAAAATGTTAACTGAATAATTGCTACCTTCAGATGAGCTCATATCTTTGGAATGTTGAGGAATTCAAGGTCAAAATATGATAAAATCAATCTCCCCACCCAGTCTCAAATCTTCTAAATGCTAAATTCATAATGCCTTTGAAAGTGGCATTTCAAAGGAAAATGGAATGAAATGGAAAAATTTTCCATTCATCAAAGTTGCATTTTGCAACAGTCTGAAGCATTAATACAATTCATGTTTTTATTCTACTTAAAATCAATACAAGTTTAATCTGACAAACATTGCAAAATAATGTTTCATCAGCATTATAAAATCTAAAAGTATTTAGATTGTATTTTTGCAACGTAAGGACTAACCATTTTTTAACCAGATTCAACTATTTTGATACACAGATTTAAATAATAAAGTCTTTTTCTTTCTCCAGATAACTTTTGCCCTTTGAATGAGTATGATGGCAATAAGGAGCCTGGTAAAGTTTTAACTTAAACTATCAATTAAAAAACAGCAACTACCTCCCCCAAATAGACAATAAACAAACAAAACAGGGTCTCTTTTAATCTAGATGTACGTAGAACATGATGCTGGATAATATTAAGAACTGGCAAAACTCTGGTCAATTGTTCTTACTAGGCTTTGATATCACACATCTTAACCTGTATTCCAAAATGCTCTGTTGTTAAAATGCTCTTTACCAATAGAAACTAGGAAATAGATGATGGGTAGGTTTCCACACTAGCTTGTAAGTAGTTAATTGGTTACAAAGCTAAACAAAAATACCTGATCAGCAGCCAACATTGTTTCCATGTGAAACCTCAAAGTCTGATGAACTTCTGTTCAGTGAATTGCAGGTCTTATCACTGAGATCTAGGCCAACTATGCCTCTACAGCACAAATCTCCAACTTCTATCCCCACTCCTAGTTCTACTCCCTACTCTCTTCATTAAGTTACAGTAACAGGAATTGGCCTTCTAAGGTCATAGCAATGACAAGTGAATGGGAAAGTGCAAATGTTCCCTCTGAAAAGAGGAGGTCATTTGTATATTAGCAATTTCTAAAAGTGAATATTTCGAAGTTGTACTTCCTATATCAAAATGAAACAATATCCCTTTCTTGAGTCAAAACTTGTTGGCCATTTATTATGAAAATACATAAGCATCTACTATAGTTGAAGCTTTGCTTAATTGACTTTCCATATTAACCCATGAGTTACATCCTCCCTATATAAAATGCCCATAGTATACTCAACACCTATTATGGGATTAACCCATAAACTTCTGTCCTATCAGATGAGCTGCAAGCTTACCTAGAGGTGGTAGGTTTGTCTCCAAGCCTTTTTAATGCTTGTGTTACTGTAATTATGTGATTTAATTTAATATATGCAAACCAATTAAATGAATGTCAAAAAATTATTTGTATTATGAAAAGTATTTTGAATGTTCTAGAGAAAGCTAAATAAAAGGAGTTGGAACCGTTCTTATTTAGAAAGTTCTCAAATTAAAATTGGGCAGAATTTCTCTGTGAAAATATGAAAAAGAAGAAAAATTTTATGAGATATCTAAGTTTTCCAAATCTTTTAAAAGTTTATTGGAAGCCATGTAGCAGTGCTTTTACTCTTAATTTAGGATTCTTAACCATTTTTGAGTTATGGGTCCCTTTGGAAATATAATGAATGGTGCAGTCCATCTTTCTCCCTAGAAACACAAATGATTAACAACATACAATTCTGGTGGTTCCTACATCCTGGCCCCATTTATTTTCCCCCTCCACCCTTCCAAAAAGCACATCTTGTGGCTTTTATGGATCCTAAGCTTCTAAATATTCTAGTCATGTTTACACTCATTAAAAAACTAAGCACCGGGCAGCCCCAGTGGCGCAGCGGTTTAGCACCGCCTGCAGCCTGGGGTGTGATCCTGGAGACCCATGATCGAGTCCCACGTCCGGCTCCCTGCATGGAGCCTGCTTCTCCCTCTGCCTGTGTCTCTGCCTCTCTCTCTCTCTCTCTGAATAAATAAATAAATCTTAAAAATAAAAAAATAAAAAATTAAGCACCATTTTAGTGTAGCCAACTAAATTCCATAAGGTCTAATCTCAACTTTGTTAAGACCTTATTAATGATATTTCAGATTGGTTAATAATACCTACTACCTCTCAAGTGAGTCTATTCAACTTAAAAATAACAGATTCTAGGTTTCATTTCTCTTATTGTCTATGATCCTCCCATATGATTGATTGGTTAGCAATTCCTTATAGTTCTTTGCAATGCCAGGCTGTAACTCATAAAAGGGTTAATCAGCTAGCATACACTAATCAGCTAACATACACTCTAATTCTCAGGGTACAATAAAAATATATACATCAGGCTAGAATCAGAAAAAGCTCTTGACTAAGAATGGTAGTTATTTCTTCTCTCAGATTTAGTGTTCTAATAAGTAGTCCAAGTAATCTATCTTAATAAGGTTTTCCTTCCCACACATTGAGAGTCACACAAAAGCATGGGTGGATAAGAGATGTCAAATCACTTGTTCAAATATTCCCAACACATAGCTTTTCGTTCTGAAGTTCCTCCACTCTAAACCCACCGGGTTTATGAGTCATGAAAATTCTAATCTGCCACTATTGAGCATTTTCACCTCTAGATCATTTTCCCCAGCTGCCTAAAACAATTCCTGGGAGTCATTCTAAACTCCTTCTCCTCTTCCTTGCATCTAAGCAATCACCAGTCCTTTCAGTCAGCCTCCTAATTTATTTCTCAAGTCCATCTTTTCCTCTCAATTACTTTGGGTCCTTCCATGTTAACCAGCTCCTTGCCTGTGTTTGGTCCCTGAAAATATATATCCCAGAATTATCTTTCTGAAACAAGGCTGTGATCACTTCACTCACCAATTAAAAAGCCTAAAAATGGTTATCTTTCTCAGCTTAAAAATTCTTCAATGTCCCCACTGGACAAAGCTGAAGGCAAAGAATGTTCGAATGTCTTTGTGATCTGGCCCCTCCTGCTTTGTCGGCCTCACTTCTCACTTGCCTCACCCCTACCCTGAATCATCTGCTCTGTCTGCATGGCATGTTGTTTTCTTTTGTTTGTTTGTTTGTTTGTTTGTTTGTTTTTTAAAGATTTTATTTATTTATTCATGAGAGGCACACAGAGAGAGAGGTAGAGACACAGGCAGAGGGAGAATCAGGTTCTCTGCAGGGAGCCCGATGTGGGACTCAACCTGGGTCTCCAGGGTCATGCCCTGGGCTGAAGGTGGGGCTAACCCGCTGGGCCACCAGGGCTGCCATGTTGTTCTTACCTGTATAGCTGCTGTTCCCTCTGCTTAAAGCAAATCTTTTTGCTGCAACTCCTACCCCTGTTCCCTGGTCTGCCTATGGAACCCTGACAATTCAGCTCTAAATAAAGCTTTAAAATGCCCCAATATGTTCATAACAGTATTGTTTAACAGTTAAAAACTGAGGGCACCTGGGTAGCACAGTCAGCTAAGCATCCAGCTCTTGACTTTGATGCAGGTGGTGGTCTCAGAGTCGTGGGATGGAGCTCTATATTGGGCTCAGTGTTCTAAGTGGAATCTGCTTGAAATTCTCACTCTACTCCTGCCACCTCCCGGTTGTACACACACATATGCTCTCTCAAATAAATATTTTTTTAATTAGTTAAAAACTGAAAGCCACCTAAATCCTCCAAATATAAAAATGACTTTTTAATTACAATGGATTCCTGTGATGGGATATTACGTGGTAATAAGAGTGTTTATAAACTTAATGATATGAAAAGCTAAAAAATATGGCTATAAAATTATTTATACAGAATCGTTCTCAACCATATAAAACACATTCACATAAAAAAGAGATCATTGGCAGAATTGCACCAAAACAACAGTACTTCTCTCTGGGTAATAGGATTATGAGCAATTTTTTTCTTCCAGTTTTATTTTTTTTATTTTTACTTTTTTAAAGATTCCATTTATTTATTCATGAGAGACACACACACACAGAGAGGCAGAGACACAGGCAGAGGGAGAAGCAGGCTCCATGCAGGGAGCCTGACATGGGACTCAATCCCGGGTCTCCAGGATCAGGCCCTGGGCTGAAGGTGGCGCTAAACTGCTGAGCCACCCAGACTGCCCTTTCTTCCAGTTTTAAATGGTAAACATGTATTACTTTCAAAATCAGAAAAACTGAAAATATTTTAAACTGTGAAGACTTTCCTGGAGACTTCTCAACTCACAAACACACACACACAAATTAATCATTCCCTCCTCTGATTCAAGTACACACTGTCTTTGTTGTATATATTACATACTGCTATAAACATTATCACCTATATTTTAACTCATGTTTATCAAGGAACTGTCTGACAGGATTTGGTTCAGCTTTATTCCCTACTTCCTGACCTCTAGTAGAGGCCAGTTAAATATCTATAAAATGAATGTGCTTTTACATTGCTAGCTACATGCAAATGACCAATAAATGATTAATCAATCATTTTTAAATGTAAGTCATTAACAGAGTCAACAAATATTTGCCATATGCCTAAAACATCCCAGGCTGTCACAACCCCTGCAGATACTGCACTGAAAAGGTCCTTGCCCTTGTGGAGGCTACATTCTAATGTGGAGAAACAAAACAAAATAAAGCAGCTCATTTCAGAGTGACAAGTGTTAAAACAACAATGTGGGATGAGGGGAATCAAGAAGACCTGGGGAAAGAGTGTGACATCAAAGGCATATTGAAAGATGGTGCATGACAAGAGGCAAGCAGGGATAGTAAAATGGAATAACTGGACATGGAGTCAAAAGACCTAAGATTCCATTCCTGCTCTGTCACCCACTAGTCAGGTAATCTCTGAGTCTCAAGTGGGATGATAATCCCTAATTTACAAGAACATGTAAGAATTAAATAAGATAATTCATGTGAAAGGGTGAGGCCAGACATTCAGGGTTCCCTGTATTTTTTTTTTTTTACCTGTATCTATTTGGAGAAGGACATCAAAAATAATATAATACCCCAAACTGGAGTACATGGATTATGACTGTGAGTGAAGATGCCAAAAGAAACTCAACAATGTAAATCTCATCACTTTGATCAGAGAATTCCATAATAGATTTGTAGTTAATAAAAATACTGCATATGCTATCCTTAACTATTTATCTGAAGTTAGGATTCTACTATCAATTACAATTGCATTAAACAACAACATGGCAAAGAGTTGAATGGTCTACCCACAAAATCAAATGCAAACATATAAAAAACAGGTTCATTTCCAAAAATTGTCTCTCAGCCTTTCCTCACAATCTCATAAACATTACCAATCTTCACTATTTTTAATCCCCTGTGAATCTCAGTTATATTTCTAGGCCAAAAGAGGAAAGGAAATTTTCCACAGCAGATTGCAAAAGAGAGGTGCTGGGCACATTTACTTCTTGTCCTTTTTAATTGCTGTGTATCTGAAACCTAAGAATCAGGTCTCCTGGACTCTGAGTAGGGGGGTAAGTTGTCAGATCACGAAAATGTTTCCTTTGAAGTATTCCAATCCCTAATCAATCCCCTCACCTTATCATATATTTAGGATAGAACGTCTTTTGTCCTTTACCTCTCTGCTTTCCAATCTCACATTCCTCAAATGACTGGCTGGTTGAATGGGCCTACTATAACCTACTCGTCAACCTCTTAGACCAAAGAATTCTCTTCTAGATATTTCTAGGTGCTATTTTCAGAATTATTTGGACCCTAATTCTGGTCAGTCCTAGTATTAATAACTTGATTTGAGACATCAGGAACAAAGCAGATTACCATGACAGGATAAATGAACTCCACAAGAATGAATTAACAGTGAGTAGGTAAAGAAAAATTTAACTCGTAAGATTCAAGCTAGTGTTCACATCTACTGGCTGCCAAAACCTTTTACGTCAAAATAAGAACTCTGCTTGCTTTTTGGCATGCCAAACCTGTAAAAAGAGTCGTAGCCTGGAAATTCAGATGTCCCCTGAGTTTGGGAACACAGATAATATTTTCTCTTTTTTCAAATTGAAGATGTCCTTTATGACATTACGTATATTCATGTTTCCACATTCTATGGACATCTTGTAGAGAAATGGTACAATGGCAAATCTGTCTCAAAAACGTTAAAGTATACTATATTGTAAAAAAAAAAACACAAAACTATAGCACTGTTGTGTTTAAATGTTTATACAGTCATTTAATGAGCACCTACTAAGTGTCAGGTGCTTTTGAACTTCTAGACACTGCTTCAGTTGTAGCACTGACCATTTAATTAGTTGCACTCAGTTACTAAAGAGAGTTCTTCCCCCCATGTACTTGATCTTGACTTTGAAATAAGTCTAAATGCTTAAGAAATGAAGATATTTGGCTGTACAACACAAAATTAGTACATGTTGTTTCCTTCTCTTCATGTATATTAATTCTACAATCATATCAAATGATATAAAGGCTCTTTGGTGCTTATTTCTGATGCTCTCCTCTGAAGTATGCCAACAAGGGTTCATATCACATATTTATTATTTCTGAGAATTATATAATAAAGCTTCTGGGGAAAGACAAATAGGCTTAATTCCAAGATACTAATTTATGGTATTATTTTCATTTAGTAGTACCTTTCTATTTCAAGTTAAGTCAAAACGCAAATATTAGAATGGTTTCATATTAAAAAATTTACAAGCCCAGCATCTGTAAAGAACACTAAAGGAAATGAAAACTGAATGTAATAGAACCAAAACATAAAAGAAGCCCATACAAGCCATTTACAAGGAATAAGGACCAGCTGCGGGAAATTCCTTGTTAAGCTGGATACTACTGTAAGCATAGCAATCTCTCCAGGAAAGCCCCCTTAAAGTGGTGGTATATCCCGCAACTCTCAAGATCCAAACTGGGGTCTCTATACTGAATTCTATCTCTGACAACCATAATGGCCCCTGTGGAGAGCCAGGCATGGTCTTCTAGAAAGTAAGGATAAGGAGCTTCAAATTAGAGCCCTTGTAGCTCCAGAACTACCAATATCAACACTGGTAGCAATTGGGTAATTATAAGTTTAAGCAGCCCTTCACCAATTAAAACGTTATGTTCACAGGGCAAGGAAAACGCTTATACTTGCATTGGTAAGTCAACCAGAAGCAGAAGCAGGTAGTTACAAAAAGCAGGTAGTTATTGCCTTTCTAGGTCAGGCAGTCACCATAATACACAAAGAGCCTTTCATTGCTCTTCCATCCCTGATGGACTCTTCTTTCCAGCCCCTCTTCATTTTCAGATGCCATCAACCAGTGTTTAACTCTGGACTACTGATTATCAACAATATTTCCTCTATCAAACTCCTACTGACTATAATCTGAGGTAGTTAGGCAGGCATCTAAGAGCTGTAACAAGATCTAATTTTCTGAACACTTTGTACATATTCTTTCAAAAGCAAACCCAGAAGATGGGTGCTCTCTCTTATTTTTGCAGACTGGGAAAAAGAATCTTTTGATAAATGATGTGACCCAATCACCACTGACAGAGCTGTGGCTTTGACCAGTATCTTTCTCATTCCAAGCTTCATGGACTGTCCACTACTCAATTATACTCCTTTCCATCTCTCTCCTTAGTAAAGTCCATATGATTTAATCAAACTCTTCATATTGTAGAAAACAAAGCCATAATCTTCTGATACTTATGAATCAAAACACTACAAAACTCACCTGCACAATGACAAGATCCAAATGGACAGGCATTACCCTTGTGTAGCCCTTGAAAAACAGCAAACTAAACCAACCAATGGAGAAAGTTATTTAAGTAGAAAATTGTGTTTTATAAAATATCTAAAAACATTACATTTCTGAGGGTCTACTTTTGTATCAACTCACTGCAAGGTCATGAAAAGTTTAAAGGTAACTACTTTTCAACATGCAACTTTGAAATATTCAGTTTATATTATTATATTTATGTTTTCAGTAGCCTAGAAAATCTTCTAATATTTCCTAACCAACCAGTCTTTTAAATAGAATATAGATAATGTGGCTCTTTGTTGGCATTCACAGTAACCATGCCATAATAGGCTCTGAAACAGTTTGTGGGGTTGGGTGGACCTTAAGTGGTTTTGCATTAGAGCAGTAGTTAAGAAACCAACTATAGAAGAGTCTCTAGTTTTAAATCTAGGTCATACTATCCTTAGTCAAAAGTAAGCATAAACTAGACAATTTATACTACTTCCTAAAAAGATGGTTTACAAAAAAAAAAAAAAAAAAAGCATAGACTGGTTGAAGATATCACTGTTTCCTCAAAATGTATTATGAATAGATGTATGTATTGACTTTTTAAAATAATCTATAAAATAAATAAATAAAATAAAATAAAATAATAAAATAATCTATATTCCCAGGGTGCCTGGGTGGCTCAGTGGGTTAAATATCCAACTCTTGATTTTAACTCAGGTCATGATCTCTAGGTCCTGAGATCTCCCCAAGTTGGGCTCTGGGATGAATATAAAGCCTGCTTAAAGATTCTCTCTCTCCCTCTTTCCTTCCTCCCTTCCTCCTTCCCCCACACTCTCTCTTTCTTCAAAATAATAATAAAAATAATAATCATCATCATCTATATTCCCATTAATTCATGTAAGGAATTTGTTCCTCTGTTATAAATAACCCACTAGCAAAATTAACACTAAATTATAATTAACTAGACATGCCAGAAAATATAAAATCTGTATAATTACTTTCAATTTGGAGTAAGGGAAGAGGAGAGATAAAGTCAGAGATGCAGAAAGAAAGCAAAACCTAATTTGAATTTTTTTCAAAAATACAATATTCAAAAATACATAAATTAAGTAAATAAGTAAATAGGGGGATATATTGACTACTGTTGCAAATAAGTGGTAGGAAATGTATGGGCACTATATTTTTCTTCCTCCATTTCCATCAATACAAATTTTTTAAAAGCAGTATTTCCAGGGCATATCATAAGGTCAAGTACAGATTCATTCCAGTCTCCTGCTTCTACACAACACTGTTAACTGATGTTCTAGAGTTATTATACTCAAGGTATTATAGTGGAGATTGGCTCTGGACGCAGACTACCTGGGTTCAAATCCCAACTCTGTCAATTACTGGCTGTGTGATCATGAGCAGATAAAGTAAATATATTAACACTCAATTTCTCTGTCAGCATAACAAGGGTTATAATAGAGCTGAACCTCAAAGGAGTTTCAATGAGGAACTATACCTAAAGTATTTAGCACAAGGCCTGGCCCATAAGTTAATGGCAAATCACCTTTTGTTACAGTAACCAAAGGGTACCTTAAGACAGAAAAAAAAAAAAAAGACCAAAAGACATTATATAGAAGTTCACACTTATTCAGACTGAACTGTATGAAAAATCAGTAATCCCTACTATAAAATCATCCAGAACCTCTGGTCACTATTACAACAATGATAATCATAGCCCAACATTTATGTGGTACTCTACTATGGGCCAAGCACTGTGTTAATATGCAGTTTCTCACCTGAACTCATATGAAGCAAGGAATTATTATTCCCATCTTACAGATGAAGGTCAACATGTGGACATAATTTGCTCAAGATTATAAAGCAAGTAGCTGGCAGAGTTAAAATCTGAACCTAGACAATCTGCCTCCAAAGCCTGCTTCTGACAGAAAATACCTACTCAAACTTGGGCAAGGAATTTCGCATATTGGGATTTCAATTTTCTCCTTCGGCAAATGAACAAAGAGTGGTAGAACAGGTATTCTTAAAAGTCCCTTCTAAACTCCTCTGGACAAAAATGCTATTTAAATCCAAATCCACTACATATAGAAAACATCTCTGCTTTGGTCCTTTTATATACCTAGGCTTCTCTGCTTATATAAATATAAAATGATGCATATTTATAATTCCCCCAGTGGAGTGTCTCATTGTTCCTAAGCCCATTAGCGGGAGGTACATCACCAAGAGGCATCAGCCAGACAGAAAACCTCACTAGATAATTCCAAAACTAAGTCCCTTTGAATGGAGCCCGAAGAGAACCTGACTTGAAATGAATTTTACCTAACACCACTAGTGCTACAGGGAGGTTAAGGAGACACATCAACAAAATTAGCCAAACCTCTAGGACTGGAGCTATGTCATCCTACTTCTTAGGACCTTGGTTTCCTTATTTACAGATATCTATAAAGTAGTGTTTAGATACAAGTAAACCTGAAGGAAGCAGGAACCCCAACTCAGGGAAACCAATCAACTTTGTTAGAATTGAGGGAAGGGGGTAAGGAAATGTATAGTTTGGAAAACCACATTCAAATACAGTCATTGCTTTTACAATATAAACTATAGAAGTAAAGCTCCAAAAAAAAAAAAAAAATCTATTGTGTTGGTTGGCAAAAGAAAGTGAAGCATCACTGACGGGATATGGATTTTAAAAATACATATTAAGAGGGATGCCTGGGTGGCTCAGTGGTTGAGTCTGCCTTTGGCTCAGGGCATGATCCCGGGGTCCCCACAGGGAGCCTCCTTCTGTCTCTGCCTCTGTCCCTCATGAATAAATTAAATCTTTAAAATAAATAAAAATACATATTAAGGCATATTAGAGTAGATTACTGTTGCAAGCCCCTTTTAGCTCAGAGTCTGTAAAATGAATCTCTAGGACTACTTAAGATATTTTCCCCCTTTCATAGAAAAATGATTTATTATTTTTTTTTTTTAAATTTTTTTTTATTTATGATAGGAACACAGTGAGAGAGAGAGGCAGAGACACAGGCAGAGGGAGAAGCAAGCTCCATGCACCGGGAGCCCGACGTGGGATTCGATCCCGGATCTCCAGGATCGCGCCCTGGGCCAAAGGCAGGCGCCAAACCGCTGCGCCACCCAGGGATCCCAGAAAAATGATTTAAATAAATGCACAAACATGTAAAATTCTATGCACAAGACTCAAAGTGTTTAGTTTTTGCTTTTTAAACATATGTGATACATTTAACACAAACTCTTGGGGCACCTGGGTGGCTCAGTGACTGAGCAATCTGAATTTGGCTCAGGTCATGATCCCGGGGTCCTGGGATCAAGTCCCACAACAGACTTCTCGTGGGGAGCCTGCTTCTCCCTCTGCCTATGTTTCTGCCTCTCTCTCTGTGTCTTTCATGAATAAAATCTTAAAAAAAAAATAACCACAAAGTCATAATATTCCAACCCAAAACTAAAACACAACCAAGGTTGTGTGTTCTAATCTGGTTCTAAGATTGTTTCAAAACCCCAAAGTTCCATTTTAGTAAGACAAAGAAGTGAGACATAAAGTCCACGTAATTTTTCCTGAGACCAAATATATACAGCTCAATTTTTAATAAAATCTCAAGTCTTTTGGCCATCTTTACCTACTCAATAGCACCACCAGGGATGAAAATAAGCTGACTTCAAATCAGTCTGTCCAGCTTCCATGAGCATTGCTGGTAAATGGTTTGCTGAGAAACCATTGGCAAACCACATACTACTTGTCAATATCAGTTTGGGGGAAATTTTATAATCTCTCCCCAGCCCTCCCTTCCAGAGACAATTAATCAAAAGCTAGTCGCATTCAGATTCAGGGCCTAGAAAAACATAACTAATGTCTACACTATAAGCTCTCACCCCTAAAACTTCCTCTCAGATTTTAGGTTATCTTCTAAGACTGAACTTGGATAGGGAGCATCAGTATAAAAATAACTGTTTGAAAAGAATGGCTTTCCTACCAAATGCAGCCTCACGGTTCTATCCCCTCACCACAAAAATAAGCACAGAGAGAAATTCTAGAAAGCAGATTCCTCCTTTTCTCTACCAAACTAATCCCATCTTGCAGCTTCTCTTCATTTTATCAAAACAAACTTTAGAATGGAAAGAAATACACTTTAATATTAAAATTTTCCATTCCTAAAGGATGCCTGCGAAAATTTGTTAAGATCCTCTCTCATGAAAACTCTCATACACACAATTTACAAGTTTCACGGGCTCCCTTGAACTGTCAAGGTTAAAAATCCTTGCGGTAGCCTAGGGAATCATGTGCTTCTCAATAACCCTATCACCTTCTTCATGGATGGGAGTCATCTCAAACATCACATCTTAAAATGTAAGAAAAACAAAATGAAGATTCCAATTGCACCTGATGCTCTAAACTACTTCTGTCAAATTTCGGTTCTGCCATGTTTCAGCAATGCTCAAAGAATTTGTTTCATTTCCTTGATGACCCCAACTGGGTCTTATTCAAAGCCCTCTTCTCTCCTTCCTTTATTCTTTTCTTTTTTAACTGAGCCTAGAAGCTTATAGCCAAATCAATTTGTTAAGTGAAGAATAAATGTTTGCCTAGAACAAAAGCCCCCAGTGAACACTCACCCTCATCATACCCCCCTTTTTTTTCCATACCCCCTTTTTTAAAAAGATTTTATTTATTCATGAAAGACACAGAGGTAGACAGAGAAGGAGAAGCAGGCTCCATGTAGGAAGCCCAATGTGGGACTCCATCCCAGGACTCCAGGATCACGTCCTGGGCCAAAGGCAGATGCTCAACCACTGAGCCACCCAGGAGTCCCTCACCACCCCTTTCCACCTTAAGATATTCAGGACATTGCCAACTGATGTGGCCGTGGGCTGGATCAGAAAACAAGAACAGAATTAAGGACACTCCATTCAACCTTTTTGTCTGGGGCACTTCCTGGGTTTTTCACTGGTATTTAACACCAAGACACAAGGCTCATTTTTCATTAAAGTTGCAAGACTTTCACTTTGCCCAGTTTCAAATGGTGTAATTGATCTGTATTGTCTTCTTAAATAACCCATCTGAAGGACACTGCAGCTTTAAATATTTCAGTGCTAGCTAGCAGATAGACTCCATTGCAATATGGCTCTGAAGGTCGCGTCCTATTGTCTCTTTGCTCTAGAAAAAAACAATGTCTAGTCCTTCTTCTGGGTAACATAGGAAGGGTTACCCTAGAATTTCCACTCTTCCAACTTGGTCCCTAAAGGAGTTCATGAGTTTATTGGAATCTCACACTCATAATCTTCCCGGCAGGGACAATATGCTGATTGCTATTAATGATGCCAGCACCTTAGCGAGACATAAACACATGTGCTCACATTAGTTTAATTGAGCATATGAAACTGTCTGAAATAGCACCACTCAAGGGCTGTTAACCTCTTTAAGAGTAGGCCCAGGGTAGTTTGGGAGTGGATAGCTTTCAGGAGGCACTCAGGACCCAGGATTGCATAACTTGAAATGTGTAGCTACTTAAAATGACAGGAATCTCAGCCTACTCATTCTGGGACCAAGCCAGTACCTTGCCATACACTGCACCTTGTCAAAGAAGGTCAAAATAAAAGGCACACACACGGTGAAGGAAAAAAATATGCCAAAAGAAAAAGGCCCTTTTCTATCTTATCAGGATGCTTAAATATGATTCCTCAGTCACAGTCACAGTGTTCCCTCACCCTTGTCCCCGGTACTGGAACAGCACCAGCGAAACGGAGTCTTGGGAATGGGACAAGGGAGCTGGACATCGCTGCCTTTTTTTAAAGAACAAAAATCACGATTAAATGACAGGGAAGAGGGGGTAAAGGGAGAGGAGTAGAAACGGAGGTGTGTGCAGGTGCACTGGAGCATTACCTGAAATGGCAACAGATTGTTACCATTATCCGTCCGGAAAGCATTATCCTCCATCCAGGACTTGGAGGTGAGCGGGGCTGCCCGAGGAAACTTGGGCGGCGCGATCACATTGCTGGAGAAGGGCTTTTTGAGCGGCGAGATGGGGTTGAGCGGCGAGGGCACCCCGACTCCCACGCCCACACCCACGCCGACAGCCCGGCGAGGGTCCCGGCCAGCCGGCAGGCCGCCCCACGGGTTGGACGGCGCGCTCCAGGCGGCGTTCACACTCTGGTGCGTGTTCCAGCTGGACGAGGCGGACGAAGCGGCGGCGGCGGCCGCAGCGGCTACTGCAGCCGAGGACGAGGACGGCTTGCTGGTCATGATGGGCTGGTGGCCATACGCCGCGGCTGCACTCCTTTGAGCGTAGGGCGCCTGGCTGGGGCTGGCCGGCGAGCGGCGCTGCTGCGGGGGCTGCCCCTGCGGGGGCTGCGCGGGCTGCGCGGGCTGCGGCGCCGGCGGCGGCGGCTGCTGGTGGTGCTGGGTCTGCGCCAGGCCGATCTGCGGAGAGAAGGTGCCTCCGAAGACTGGGTTGACGTGGTGCGGGAAGTTCTGGAAGAGCATGGTCCCGTTGACTGGGGTGATCCCCTGGAAGAAGCTGTCCTCCACAGCGTTCGTGGTGCCCGTGGACCAGGTGCTGCCGAAGGACGGCGACAGCGACGCGCCCGGCGCCGTGGGCTCCTGCGGCGGCGGTGGCTGCTGAGGGGGCTGGTGGAAACTCAAGCCCGGCAGGAGCGGCGATTCCATCTGCATCTTGTCAGGGCCGTTGGGGGCCGGCGGGGCCGCGGCGGGGCTGAGGGCCGGCACTGCGCTGCTGTCCTCCGGCTTGGGGGTCTCTGAGGAGAGGGGCGTGGACGGGGCTTCGGCTGCGCTGGGTTCGGGCTGGGGCTGCTGCTGCTGCTGCTGCTGCCGCTGCTGCTGGGGCTGGGGCTGGGTTTTGCTTTTGTCCATCAGTAAATCATCCTGCATGGTTTGCGCAGCTGAAACGGGGAAAAAAGAGATGCGTTATTGTCAATGTGATCGTTAATGCCCCTCGCTAAAGCGGGAGGGTGTTTTACTTGCGAAAATCCAGTGCCACCGCTACTAGCCAATTGCAATGCAAATCCATAATCTCCCATTTAGAAGAACAGGTCGGGCTGGGGATGGGGGGCGGGGGGTGGGGGGGCTCGTGCAAGGTCTCTAAAAATACTGTGAGAGCGTCTTCACCCTTTCTGATGTCTTGGTTCCTTTTCTGTATTAGTGAGAGATGTGCTTATAAAATAGAAAGACAGCAATTTCGCCACGTCTCTTTTCCCTTCACCGGAACTCAGAGCGTTCACCCTGCAATAAGAAACTGATTCTGGTTCCTGTTTTTTCCCAAGCACCACCCTCCCCCAGTTATTTGCATACGTCAATAAATACTGCTGCGTCCTTCAGCAAGGTTAAAAAGACACCGCACACGACCCTTTCTTCCCCCTTCCCTGCTCGGCACTTTAAAGAAACAGCAGTCTTATCCCTCTTGATTAGCAAACTGCCTTCTTGCGTTGATAATTGTTTCATTTAACAGCAGCGAACCACGAGGGAGGAAATCCTTGGCATTTGTTAGGAGGACTCAGCTGCACAATCATTCTCTGGCCTCCCAGTAGCTGCAGCTACTCCATTTTGTTAGGAGACATTAAAACAACAACAACAGCAACAACAACAACCAACAAACCACCGTTTTTAAAGAGGTAAAAATCTACTGAAACGTTTGTAAGCGCTTGCTTCTTGTTACAGTCTAAGGATTAGGATTTTTCTGCTTATTCTCCAATCTTCTTGCCTCCAATTCTGCCACACAAGAAATTTCTTGACTTCTCAGTGGTTCGGGTCTCAAGGGGAGCCTGAGAATTTCTCTGCAGGGTGGAGAAATGTTCTGGTTGGATTTGAGGTCAGAGAGAGCGAAAGACAGAGACAGACTGCCTGTGAGATGGGGTGGGGGCGGAGCTTTAAAAAAAAATCCCCCTGAGATTAAAGTAGAAAGTCAAGATACTTCTGGGGTTGCCAGATTTTCATTTTTGAATCCTCCTGATGCTGCCTTGGTCACAAGACTTTGGCAAATTTAGAATCCATTCTCTTATCACTGGTATTAGCAATGAAAGATTATGAAGACCCTGAATTACCATATGCTAGCAAACGTGTTAAAAATAGCATAGTACAAAGTCCCAAATTCTCATACATTGTAATTATAGTGCATTGCCATCACTGCTTCGTTTAGCCATAAAAGGAGCGTATGGTATTTTCCATCTCTCATAGAAGGGCTATATTCACCTCTGCCATACAGCCTATTTTCTCATTCAAGGATGAAAATAGTAATCACTCAAAATCAGGAGATTTCCATACACATAGTTATCACTGAGCTATCTTGTCCTTTAGAACATGTTAATTGTTTTAAGTACATGAATATTACAATGCTGAAACCCTAAAAACAAATATTTTGAGATGTTAAAGGAGCATATGACCAAACACATAATTATTTTTAGATGATGATTCAGTATAATTCCAACAAAGTTATTAATATATTTAATGCAGTTATTTAATTAACTCAGATACTTGGAGAAGCATCTTTCCCAGATCATTTGTGAAAGGACATTCAGAATCACACAGAAGCTGTCTTTGGACATCTTCATGATAACTGTTACAAAATAAATGTATTGAAAAATGGAAATGTCATCATTCTTAACTATTAAGCAAAATATGTCAGATCAATGAGATTAACGTAGTGCCATTTTATTAAAGATTATCTTTAAAACAGTTATCTTCAATTTTAAAGTTTCATACACAAAATAGTGGGCTCAAGGAAATGCTTCATAGCCACCTCACTCTACTCTTTCCTCCCCTTTTCTCCCCCACCAAAACCCAGTCCAGTATACCTCACAAATTGCCAGCTACTACCAATATAACCCACGTAAGATTGACTTTGTTCCTCAGTTCCCTTTTCTAAAACCATGACTTTGATCAGTATTGTAAAATCTGACACAAAGAGACAAGTAAGCTTGGATTCACAACAGCACAAAGTTCTATCATTGCCAAAGGAAATGGTCATAGAAAAAGACATTTTCATACTCGGTTTAAGCAGTACTGCAGTAAACCATTAGAATCTGGGATCTGAGTTGCTTTCAGTAGGCTAGAATTATTTTTACAATAGCCATATCGTCATGGCTGAAATATGCATTTGATAATAATTTTAATATCACTCAGTTTTTCCAATACTTGTATCGATGCTTTTTGTTAATGCCTTCAGTTTAAACTACATCCTCTTGATAGAAAAATTAATGCTATACTACAGCAAAAAAAAAAGCTAAAAAGTAACCTGGACTCAATCTTTTATGAAGGCTATAATTAATCTATTATTGAATTAAAAATTTTTATCATAACAGGAACACCCAGTTTTCTTCTCTACATTCCTTAAAGATATAAATTTCACTTTCTGCATAAATTCATTCTGTCAAGGTCAAGACCCACATTTAATAAATAAGACCCTTTTAAACAAAAGGAAAGCAATAGATTAAGATAACATTTTCAAAGTTAATATGCAATGTCTCTCGGTAACTGCTTGTATAGTTTGTTTGGCTGTGTTTCTCTTTTTCTTTTTTCTTATTTACAGCAAAGTCCGAGAAATAGATACCTCCTTCCCCTCCCCCCAACCACACACACAATAGATCTTCCTTTACATGCAATCACCCAATCTCAAGTAACAAATTCATAGTAGCAGTTACCTTTGAGTGTCCAGTTTTTAAGGATCGATAAAATTAAAAATTGTACAATATTTATTTTCTTCTTTCAGGTTGATTATGTGACCGCTCGGGCAAAAGCACTTTGACAACTGTAAGAAAAGAGGGCATGCGCACACAGGGAACTGTGGGGGCTGAAGTCCTTCACTAGGTACTCTGCCTGATTTAAGCACGTTCAGCCAAGGAAAGGAGGAAGCCTCGCAAGTAGTGATTCCAAGGGGAAGAGCTTGTGCCCGATTACATTATATTTTCCTACCAATCTGAATCACGAATTGTTGAAATGAAAAAGGAGAAAAATTAAACTGGTTTGTCAACTTGGTTTAGAAAGCCAGGTTAAAAGAGAAACTGGATTGAAGGACTCAAAATAAATAAACCCAGCAGAGCTACCTTAAATGGTATTAGAAGGGTAATGACTGGGTAGCCAGCAATAGGAATCCTACCCGAGCAAAAAGAGATTGGGGTGGGGAGGGATTAGAAAAGGAGAGAGGACCAGGAAAAGATAAATATTTAAAATCTGACCATCCTTAAAAGAAACATTTTTAATATTATAGAATGAAAAATATCTTAATATTAAATGTGATATTAACCGTGAAGATCAGGTGAAAATAGGTTTCAGTCACAAATTTCTGACATTTTATCCACCAAGATTTCTTTGTATTTGAGTTTTCAATGAAGGCACAATTCACTTAAGATTCTACTCGATATGCTCTGAATCAACTCACCACCTTATTTTACTTGTCAAAATGAAAGTTTACTTTGCATTATTCATACAATGATCAATCAAATAAAATTCAACTCTTTTAAGCTAAAATAGTATTTGGTGAAATACTAAAAAATAATTTGACATTTAGTGTTTCATGCATAGGACAGTGACTTCTTTAATAACACAAAAAGTAAATACAGTTTCTATTTTTCAAAAAAAAATGTTTTTGGTGTATAGTTTTCCTATCTTAACCTCATGACTCCAAGGCTAGAATCTCACAACATATCAACATCAACCCTTATTATCCATAGCTTCTGAGAGCAATAGTTCAACTACCAGTTTGCTCACGTAAGCAGAAGATATTATTACTTGTGGGATTTGGTTCAATGCCATTCACCCAAGGGGTTCAGAGTAAATGTCAGTTGATGACTATGCTGATTGAACTTGGAACTAAAAATGTTAAGCATCATTTAAAACTGTCTTAATTCTCTATTTCCTTTCTTTGCCAATTAGAATTAAAGTAATACCAGAGACTACCAATTTGCAGCGTTAGTGGTCTTTGTTTCTAGTTATTTCTAAGGAAAAATCAAAACAATTTAAGAGGAAAAATTGTGAATCAATTGTGAATCAACCTGTGAAACGCTTTTTAAAAAAGAACTAATGGACTTCTTATTCCTACTGTGAACTTATTTTATATTCCTTTTTTCTCTTCCTCCGCTTTCCTAAAGAAAGCCTCACTTCTACCAAAGTGCTGTACTCATCATTTGCATTCCAGAGTCTGTCAGGATCACTCAAGGTTCATCTTATTCCTGAAGATTTCCCTAATCTACCAAACTTCTACATTTTCAACTACATCAATTAGGTAAAAAAAAAAAAAAAAAAAAAAAAAAAAAAATCTCTCATAAAATCCTTACAAAGGCTTGTTTAAAAAAATAGATTTTAGGGATCCCTGGGTGGCGCAGCGGTTTGGCGCCTGCCTTTGGCCCGGGGCGCGATCCTGGAGACCCAGGATCGAGTCCCACGTCGGGCTCCCGGTGCATGGAGCCTGCTTCTCCCTCTGCCTATGTCTCTGCTTCTCTCTCTCTCACTGTGTGCCTATCATAAATAAATAAAATTAAAAAAAATAGATTTTAAAAATTATTTATAATTAATTTGTCAAGATTTTATTGGTAGGAATTCTTAAGTAATTCAGGTGTGCTTGAAAGTGGTTTACTTGGGGGCAGCCCGGGTGGCTCAGTGGTTTAGCACTGCCTTCAGCCCAGGGTGTGATCCTGGAGACCTGGGATGGAGTCCTGAGTCGGGCTCCCTGCATGGAGCCTGCTTCTCCCTCTGCCTGTGTCTCTGCCTCTCTCTCTCTCTCTCTCTGTCTGTCTCTCATGAATGAATAAATAAAATATTTAAAACAAAACAAAACAAAAACAAAAAAAAGAGGTTTACTTGGGCATTTATTTATGCACCTGACCCCAAGTGAGGGTTTAATGCTAATTCACACAATAAAGAAAAATAAACATTGGCCCTAACCCATGATAAATGGCAATCAGTAATTAGCACTGCCCATACTTAATGTAATTTTATTCTATTTCAAAATGAAGTAATTTCTGCTCTTTCTTTCCTAAAATGAGCATTCAAATCTAAAAAGAAAATGACTTGGGGCACCTGGGTGGCTCAGTCAGTTAAACTAGTCTTCAGCTCAGGTCACAATCCCAAGGCTCTGGGATGGAGCAAACTCTCCATTCCTTTGCCAGGCTCCCTGCTCCGTTGGTCAATGGGGAGTCTGCTTGTCCCTTCCCCTCTGCTCCACTCCCCCCCTTGTGCTCTCTCTCAAATAAATAAAATCTTTCTAAAACGTAAAAAAGAAAAAGAAAATGACTCAAACATAGATACCAAAGTGTAAATAAATACCAAACAAACAATAAATTATAGGAGAACCCCCTATAAGGATAAAGATCTCTACTGAAATTCTGTTTTTTACTTAACCAAAAAGGAAGCACCTTCTAAAATTCTGTCTTCAGGTCACAGAGCTTAACCATATATCCTTTTGAACAGTCATGGAAAACTAAAAATAGAGACTGCAGCGTTAACTCATTGGGATGTACTTGGGTGAAATACATCTTTTTAGGCTTTCTTCCATTCCTTTCCTACTTACATCTCGAACACAATGTTTATGAGTCCTGGGTAATTGGTGGTTGCTCCATAGATGTTTGCTAAATGAATGGATGGATGGATGGATGGATGAAATCATTTTTGATTATCTAAAACAGCCAAGGTTTGAGTAAGTATTAAATTATTCTCCACTTAGGCAATTACTTTTTCAACAGCTGCATGAATGGATATGAAGGGGAGTGGTATAAAACAGGAAAACATTTTTGGTTTTGACCCTTACGAAGTTGAGCACTATTTGATTATCATCATGAAATAATAGTCACTCAGCACTAATTGAACAGGGAACTTTGTTCCCATCTAAGAGTTTACAGTCTAATAAAGATACCCCCCTCTCTACCCTAGAAACTGCTTAAGTTCACAATAGCACTCAGAGTTAAATCCAATGGATGTTTTGTCAGTCTTTATCTTGCTTGATCCTGCAGCAACAGTGACATAACTGACCACACTTTCTGGATATACCTTCCCTTTGCTTCCTTCATGCTGTCCTTTCTTGCTTTTTTTCACATTCGTGGTTATGTATCCTCTGGCATGCTGGTGTTCTCTCTCACTAGCTCTCAGTCTTCTTTGCTGACTGAATATTGAATTCCTCAGGGCTCTATCCTAGGCTTTTTTTTTTTACCTCACTCTATGTGAGTGGCTTTCCCAACTACTAAAGGACGGACCAGGCCTATCATATTGACAGCTATATTCCCAACATCTATCACTGTGCCTAGTATATATAATAAGTAGGTATTCAGTAAATATCTGTTGGATTAAAGTTACATTTATGTGTAAAGGGCCAAGAATGCCAAGGCAATCTAGATGGCAAAAAGTAATAAACCTAGACTTACACTACTAGATATCAAGACCTAGCATAAAGCTATGATAATTAGGCTGTGATTATTGGCACAAGGATAAGCAAATAGACACAAAGAATAAAATAAAAAGTCCAGAAACAGATACAGATATGTGTATGGTCACCAGATTTCTGAAAACAGTAACACTACAGTAGTGAAAGGATTTTTTTCAGTAAAAGATATTGATGTTGGGGATCCCTGGGTGGCTTGGAGGTTTAGCGCCTGCCTTTGGCCCAGGGCGCAATCCTGGAGTCGCGGGATCGAGTCCCACATCGGGCTCCCGGTATGGAGCCTGCTTCTCCCTCCTGTGTCTCTGCCCCTCTCTCTCTCTCTCTCTCTCTCTCTCTCTCTCTATCATAAATAAATAAATAAATAAATAAATAAATAAATAAATCTCTAAAAAAAAAAAAAAAACAAAAGATACTGAAGTTAACTGAATACCCACATGGCAAAAAAGAGACTTTCACCCTTGTCACACCATACACAAAAATCAATTCCAGATGGATTGTAGGTCTAAATGTAAAATGTAAGCAATATAGCCTTTAAAAGAACATAGGAGAATATTTTCATGACATTGGAATAGGCAAAATTTAACAGGTCACAAAACCATTAACCATAAAGGAAAAATTTAATAAACTAAACAAATTAAGAACATCTGCTTACCAAAGGACAGAATTACAGTGAAAACCCACAGAATGAGAGAAATATATGCAATATGTGTATTTTTCAACAGAAGATTTGTAATCAGAATACATAAAGGACCCTTACAAAATAATAGTAAATATCCCAAAGAAAAAGACAAGCGACTTCAACAAAAGATATTCAAATGCTCAAGAACATATGGGGGGATAAAAGCATATGATTACCTAGCTAATCATCAAAGAAATATAAAACAAACCCAAAAATGCTAAAATTGGAAAATGCAGATAATACCATACATTATTAGCAAAGCTGTGGGAGCAACTCATTCTCAAACACTGTTGGTAGAAGAATAATATAACTATATAACCACATTGCAAAACTATTTAGCAGGATCTATTAAAGCAAACATTAAGGGGCGCCTAGATAATTACAGTCGGTTGAGCATCCAACTCTTAATTTGGGCTTAAATAGAGATCTCGGGGTCATGGCATCAAGCCCCATGGTGTGCTCTGCGCTCAGTGTGGAGTTGCCTGTGGCTTTCTCCCTCTTCCTCTGCCCCTCCCCACCCTCTGTGTTCATGAGCACATGCGCTCTCACTCTGTCTCTCAAATAAATAAATAAATATATTTTTTTAAAAGTAACATTCATACACCTTATGACCCAGCAATTCTGCATCTAGATATATACCCATCAGAAATGCAAACATATGTTCACCAAAACACATATTCAAAGCAGCATTAATTAGAAATAGCACCTGGAAATAATCCAAATATACATCCACAATCAAATGGATAAGTAAATTTGTCATAGATTCATATAATAGAATATCATAAGGCAAAGATAATGAAGAGACTCTTACTCTATGCAAGAACAGAGATGAACTGCATGAATACAATGTTGAGTGAAAGAAGCCTAACAGAGCAGAGGACATACTATATGATTCAATTTACATAAAGTTCTAATAAAACTAATTTATAGGTTAGAATTCACTATAGTGGTTACCTCTGCTGAGAAATAATTGGTAGGGGACATAAAAGGGGACTGCAGGGATGCTGGTGATATACTGTTTCTAAAACTGAATGCAGTTACACAGGTGTATTTACTTTGAAATTTCAGAAAACTAGACATAATTTATGCGATTTTCTGCATTTTTGTTATATTTCCGTTAAATTTCTAAAACTTACATATATTCGTAAAGATTGACTATCTTTTGTAAGATAAAGAGAAAAAAACAGTACAGTCTGGCCAAGTAAAAAGAGGAGCTCTAAGTCTAGGTGATGAAACTAGAAAAATAAGTGGGGGCTTCCTACATGCCAAGCCTGTGCTATGGGCACTATATGCAAAGATAAAAAAAAGCCAAAGTCTCTTGACTTCAAATACCTCGCAACCTAAGATGATAAAAATTATTGTGGTCAACTATGGTAAATTAGATATCCCCTAGGTAACCCAGAAAGCTTTTAAGATTTTTAAGCCTAAGGCAATTTACAGGTAGGAAATCCACAACCTCTGAGTGAGGATTTATCAAGCAATTCTAGATCAGACTAAGTTTGAGAACAAAACAAGAGGAAAAGGAGCAAAAAAGGAACCAGGTGAATTTGCTTCAA
This sequence comes from Vulpes vulpes, assembly GCF_048418805.1. Lineage (NCBI taxonomy): Eukaryota > Metazoa > Chordata > Mammalia > Carnivora > Canidae > Vulpes > Vulpes vulpes. The sequence continues at coordinate 84,089,564 of NC_132794.1, forward strand.
CGTGGATGGAGCTGGAGGGTATTATGCTGAGTGAAATAAGTCAATCGGAGAAGGACAAACAGTGTATGTTCTCATTCATTTGGGGAATATAAATAATAGTGAAAGGGAATATAAAGGAAGGGAAAAGAAATGTTGGGAAATATCAGGAAGGGAGACAGAACATAAAGACTCCTTACTCGGGGAAACGAACTAGGGGTGGTGGAAGGGGAGGAGGGCGGGTGTTGGAGGGGAATGGGTGACGGGCACTGAAGTGGACACTTGACGGGATGAGCACTGGGTATTTTTCTGTATGTTGGTAAATTGAACACCAATAAAAATTAATTAAAAATAAAAATAAAAAAAATTAAAAATAAATAAATAAATAAAAAGGAACCAGGTGAGCCAAATGCAGTTTGGTGGGCAATCTGGAGAGCACCTGGAGTTCTTTGTTTCTTGCCTCTCCACTAGCTTTGAGTTCATTCATTCATTCAACAATTTTATTAAAGGCCTCTAGCCACAAAGTAGCAATTCTAAAATTTCACCTACTTTTTTATTGACCTTGTCTTTAACTTCTAAGAGAAAACTTGCCCTCAATTTCTCAGCTGCCTACCAGCAAGTGCCCCCTTACAAACTTATCTGTAAACCCCACCATACTTCCTTTCCTTCTATCTCAGAGAAAGCTGAGTTCCCCTACAGGTCCATAATTAATTACTCCATCTACAGTTTAGAACTCATTCCTCCTAGTTTCCTTGAGACTTAGTTCATTAGTTAATTATTCCCAGCATCTCCTTCCCATTCAGACAGGCTGTTTGAATGAAACCTCTAAGTCCTAGCTCTACATTCATTTCCAGTTGACTCACAAACTTAACTGCATGTGATTTCTGCCCCTACTATCCTGCTAACGTAGTCTTGCTATGATCTTACAAAGTCACCAATGACCAACTAGCACTTCTCAATTCTTATTTTATTTGCCATTCATCCTTCATAATCAAAACACTTGTAATAAGCAGAATTCTAAGATGGCCCTCCAAGATTCCAGGCTAGAAGGACAACAAGAACTATAACTGCAATTCTGCCAACAAGAATGAGCTTGAAAGCAGATTCAATGATCTAAACCGAGAACCCAGTCATGGTGCATCAGACTTCTGGTTCCTAGAACCATAAATCATAAACGAGTGTTATTTTAAGCCATTAAGGTTGGGGTAATTTGTTACATAACAATAGCAAACTAACAAAACACTATTCTATTTTCTTTGAAGACACTGCTTTCCTGGTTCTTCTAAAGTTTCTTTGGTCTCCTGGCTACTAAACAGAGCCTCCTCCAGGTTGTCCTAATTCTACACTCTCTCTGAACAATGTCATATTCATAAACTGGAAAAGTGAGTTCACTGCCATCTAGGTTTCCAGATCGAATTTTTTTGCTAAGCTCCAAACCACTATTTAACTTACAACTTCTCTGAAAATCCTACAGCACCTCTTCTCCCACATGTACTTCTGCCTTTATTTCTAGTTTACTTATCTTTATCCTACTTAATGGGACTACCATCCATCTAGTCACTCAAGTTAGGAATCTGAACATGGTTTTGTCTTTTCCCTTCTCTCACTGAGGGACAGTCCAATTGGTCACTAAAACTTATTAATTCAGCCTCCTAAATTTCTGCTTGACATCCCCTCCTCTTCATTTGCAGCCAGTTTAACACTTCACCTGGACTAGGGAAGTAATACCCTAATGTCTCTCATCTAGTACCCTTTCAAATGTGGCTTCCACACTAAAGCCCAAGTGATCATTCAAATACAGTTTTATTCTGATATGCCCCTTCCTAAAACTTTTAAATTATTTTTCCCCTGACAAGAGGATAAAATACAAACTTGATTCTTCTTCTCAGCCATACCTAACTACTACAGGTCCCTGGATGGACCATGCTCTTCTACCATAAGGCGTCTGCACATATTACTTCTGCCTGAAATAACCTTTCTATCTCTTGATAACCTATTCTTACCCAATAGAACCTAGTTCAAATGTCACCTCTTTGAAGCTTTCCCTGGACATGTAAGCAGAATTGTACATTCCCTCCTTTATATCCCTCTGTAATACAAACATACCTCTATTACAATATTTTTTATACTTTAGTGTAATTATCTGTTTATACACCAATCTTTCCTAGATAAGCTCCAGAATCAAGATGCTATTCATATTTGTGACCCAGGCACTGGGCCTGAAACTCAGAGATAAAATAAAAGTTTTTGGATAAAAGTTTGTTGACCAAATCAAAGAACAAGGTTCTTTTACCTCAAATTATAGAGGCTGAGAGCACTCCTTTAAGTGAAGAGAAATTCTCTTGCCATTAACAGTATTTCAAAGCCATGTTTAATGACACTATACTTAATGTTTAATGAACATATTCCATAATAAAATTTGGTAGAATTAATCTACTCTTTCTCCTATCTCATAGGACATTTGTCTACAAATTTTCACTATTTTCCAAACTGAATGTTTCTTTAAGCCATATTTCTAAAGAAAAAGTTACTTGGCTGAAAGGCATAAGCTTAAGGCCTTAGATACATATTAACAAATTGTTTTTAAAAGGTTTCAGCAGAAGACGCCTGGGTGGCTCAGCAGTTGAGCTGCCTTTGTCTCAGGGCATGATCCTAGGGGGCAGGATCAAGTCCCACATTGGGCTCCTTGTGGCAAGCTGGCAAGCTTGCTTCTCCCTCTGCTTGTGCCTCTGCCTCTCTCTCTGTGTGTGTGACTATCATAAATAAATAAATAAATAAATAAATAAATAAATAAATAAATAAATAAAAATAAATAAATAAATAAAATCTTTTTAAAAAATAAAAAGGTTGCATCAGTTTATAATTCCTGCAGAAATTAACTTCTAATATGAAAACAATGCACAATTAGTATATATAACAAAGAATAATATAGTTACTGTTCTAAACAACCTAATGCAGAAAAAGCCTCTATTCTTTTATTATGCCAAATAAAATTAAGTCTTTTTCAGCATTTTAATATATTCAATACTTTTGTCATTCTTCATCATACCTTCATGTGATAAGGAAATACTACAGATAAATTTGAATACTTATGTTTATTGTATGTTTATTACAATATGTTTATTAGCTGGAGATTCCATTTCAAATGACACATCAATGTGCATATGTGTGTATTCCACCAGAAAAAAAAAAAAACATGAACATGTTTCATCTATGTTTCCTATGTTTCTAGACTTCAGTTGTAATTTTTATTTTATTTTATTATTTTTTAAATAAATTTTTATTTATTTATGATAGTCACACACAGAGAGAGAGAGAGGCAGAAACACAGGCAGAGGGAGAAGCAGGCTCCATGCACCAGGAGCCCGACGTGGGATTTGATCCCGGGTCTCCAGGATCGCACCCTGGGCCAAAGGCAGGCGCCAAACCACTGGACCACCCAGGGATCCCTAATTTTTATTTTAAAACAAAAGATTCACGAAGATGGACAAAGGTACAAATTTCCAGTTATAAAATAAGTAAGTCTCAGGGCTGTAATGTCAGTGACTATACATAGTGACTACAGTTAATAATACGTAGTGACTATAGTTAATAATACTGTATTACATATCTGAAAGTTGCTGACTTTCAAATAACATAACATAGTGACTATAGTTAATAATACTGTATTACATATTTGAAAGTTGCTGAGAGTAGCCCTTAAAAGTTTCACAAGAGGGCGGCCCTGGTGGTGCAGCGGTTTAGCACCGCCTGCAGCCCAGGGTGTGATCCTGGAGACCTGGGATCGAGTCCCACATCGGGCTTCCTGCATGGAGCCTGCTTCTCCCTCTGCCTGTGTCTCTGCCTCGCTCTCGCTCTCTCTGAATGAATAAATAAATAAATCTTTAAAAAAAAAAGTTTCACAAGAAAAAAAATTGTAATTTTGTGTGGTAATAGATGTTAACTTATTGTGGTGATCATTGTGCAATATATACAAATATTGATCATATTACACACCTGAAACTAATACAATGTTCTATGCCAATTATACCTCAGTTAAAGAATACTCATACATATTTTATGTATCTGTATTCATTGAGGGTCTAAATAATGGACAGTAGCCCACATATTTTTACATAAAAAGTTTTATGCATCAAAAATTTGTGAACTTGAGGAGCCTGGCTGTCTCAGTAAAGCATGTGACTCTTGATCTCTACCCCTACATTGGGTATAGAGATTACTTAAAAATAAAATCTTTAAAATAAAAATTTATGAAATTATAGAGTAACTAAATTTGTACTCTTTAAAAGTGTGCCTTGGGCACCTGGGTAGCTCAGTTGGTTAAGCATCTGCCTGCAGCTCAGGTCATGATCCCTGTGTCCTGGGATAGAACCCCATGTTGGGGCTCAGTGGTGAGCCTGCTTCTCCTTCTCCTCTGCCCCTACCCCCACTCATGTGTGCGCACTCTCAAAAATAAATACAATCGTTACCAAAAAAAAAGTGTCCCACAAAATAGATAAAGAGGACTGGGAGGTACTGGCTTCCAGTTATGGAATGAATAAGTCACAGGAATAAAAGGCACGGCATAAAGAACATAGTTAACGGTATTGTAATAGCATTGTATGGTGACAGACAGAAGATATACTTGTGGTGAGCAAAGCATAATGTATAAACTTGTCCAAGGGTGCCTGGGTGGCTCAGTCAGTTAAGCATCTGCCTTTGGGCCAGCTCATGATCCCAGGGTCCTGAGACTGTGCCCTGAGTTGGGCTCCAAGTCCCTGTTCAACAGGGAGTCAGTTTTCTCCTCTCCCTCTGCCCCTGCTTGTGCTCTCTCGCTTGCTCTCTCTCTCTCTCTCAAATAAATAACATCTTTTTAAAAATAAATAAACAGGGGCACCTGGGTCGCTCAGTGGTTGAGCATCTGCCTTTGGCTCAGGTCATGACCCCAAGGTCCTGGGATCGAGTCCTGAATCAGGTTCCTCCCAGGGCACCTGCTTCTCCCTCTGCTTGTCTCTGCCTCTCTCTCTGTGTCTCTCATGAATAAATAAATAAAATATTTAAAAGTAAATAAATAGATAAATAAACCTGTCCAAACACTATGTTGTACACCTAAAACTAATGTAACATTGTGTCAACTACACTAAAAAAAAAAAAAAATACCCTACAGTATTTTTAGATTTTATTGAATTGCAAATCAAGTCCCCTTACTACATTGTCACCCCTCTTTACACCTGATTTGACACAGCATACTTCCCTTTAATCAACTAGATCTTCTTCATTTTCCTACTCTCATTATGGTAACTCAGTCATAAGAACCCTTTGAAGAATGCAAAAATTACAGAATAATTTCAGAAAACATAGATAAGTTTAAATGGGTTATTTTTCTCCCCCATACTAATTTCATTTTATATTTTAAATTTCTATTAAAAAGTTATTGAGAAGCCACATGTTCTTTCAGAAGACTTCAGAGAAGCAAACCTTACCCAGTTAATGTTTTAAGTTGTCTTCAAATCTCCTAAGTTTCACCATTTCACTTTAAATGCTGTTCAAAAGCTGCCCTCACTAAATTGGAATCAACAGGCACCTTTCAGGGAGCTGCCCTGAGAGGTATTACCAGCTTCCACAGTTTCAACTTCTATCCCCAAAGTTTTAGCTATGGCTATGAGCCTTTCCTAAGAGCTTTCCAACCACCTGCGAGGCATTTCCATGCACAAGGTTCATCGTGTCACTCATCATTATCTATGGGACAAGGGTCAAACACTTACCCTAGTATTTAGGACTCTCCCCTTCTCATCCCAATCTATGTTCCCAGATAGTATTATCCCCACTTCTCCAGGCAAGTTGGTTTACTTAGGCTCTGAAGCTTGCCAATGTTACTGATCCCATATGGAATGCCTTCCTCATCTTTCCTACTTATCAGAATCTCACCTTTCTTCAGAGCTTCCTTCAAACACCAGTTCCTAACAATAGCATCTATCTGTATCATGCATTTATTGCTTTGCATTTCTATTTATCTTTTCTGGTATAATTATGTCAACTACCCAACTAGAATTCTAAGCTTCTTAGAGAAGGTACAGCAAAGTCTGGCAGAGTATTTTGCAGGGAGCTTAGTAATAAGAGCTAACACTTAGGGGCCCCTGGGTGGCTCAGTCAGTGAAGTGTCTGCCTTCGGCTTGGGTCATGATCTCAGAGTCCTGGGATTGAGGTCCATGTCCAGCTCTCTGCTCAGCAAGGAGTCTGCTTCTCCCTCTCCCTCTATGCCTATACTCTCCCTCTCCCAATAAAATAACCATTTAAAAAAACCCTAACATTTATGGAACATATACTGTGTACTAGATAAAATGCTAAGTGCTTGCCACATACTAGTTCATTTAATCCACAGTTACTGTGCCTAATTTCAGATGACAAAATGGGAACTTAAAAAAGTGATTTACCTATCCAAGTAACAAAACTAGTAAATGCCAGATCTAGGACCTAAGTTCAAGTTTGTGTAATTCTAAAGCTGTGGTTTTGGTTTGGTTTTTTTTTTTTTTTAAGATTTTATTTATTCATGAGACACACACAGAGACAGAGAGATAGAGAGGCAGAGACACAGGCAGAGGGAGAAACAGGCTCCACGCAGGGAGCCCAATGTGGGACTCGATCCTGGGTATCCACTGAGCCACCCAGGCTGCCCTAGAGCTGTGTTTTTGTTAGTGACTCATACAAGCAGATCCTCTTGTCCTACTTGATCCATAGAGCCCAGGACACAGCTTGGGCTTCAAAGGTATGAAAAGAGGGAAAATTGTGGCTCAGCAACTTTTCTTTCTCCCATTGATACAAAGCTTTTATACAATGACCTTTGCCTGAAAACCAGAGATAAGCTCTAACCAAAGGATTCCAAATTCCACCCATGGGTAAGAGCCAGTCCCACTTCAGGGTGTTCTATAACATCCTGCCTTGGAAAATAAATGAATCATCAAAAGAACTGATTTTAGTTTTCAAGGATTTCAAGAGCAAGAGTGGTCCAGGCCTAAAAGTGATGGAGAAAACTTTTCTTTGCCATAATCTGCTTTAACAGCCAGTAATTTATAGGTGCTGTACAAGTTAATGATCAGAGGATCATCAGAACAAAAGGAAGGGCAACGGTCAGTAGTCTACCCAGGTAGACCTTGGGTCCTAGTATTTGAAACCAAGTGGTGTTTGTGTAATACCAGTGCCTTACATTCACAGAAAGGATTCAACTTTACCAAATTCTTCCACCTTTATTATCTCACTTGATGTTAACAGTCCTGTGCAGTGGATAGACAGCATAGAGCCCTCACATTCACTTCTGCAGGTTATGCAATACACCAAAAGGCTAGCTTATAAGGCTACTGGAGAATAAAATCTAGTACGTGTTCTGCTCACCCAATTCATGAGCCCTAAGGTAGAGCTTCATCTACTTGGAAAAAGAGTACCTTTTCCTAATTTCCACAAAGGGATTGTATGAACAGGTAACAGTCTAAAAGATAACCACTGGGATCCACACTTCAAAGATGTGGATGTCAATTATACCAAAATAAAGCTAGAAAAAAATAAAGATGTAGAAACCCAGGCTCAAAGATGTTTCAAAATATAGTTAATAAGTAGTGGATCTAAGATTAGAATTCAAGTCTTCCAACTCATTCAGAAACACACTTTTTCAACTGTACTACAAGTCTCCAATTGGTTCAGTTTAATACAGGCTATCTCTGTCTTCTCATGTGGTAGATGAGTATCTTCAGCACTTTGCTACAAACAACTGAACCAAAATCTAGAGCTTTTTGGTGTAGCTCTATCCTGAGGCCATAACTGTTATCTTATTGAGGAAACTGAGAATCAGATATGTGTGCCAACTGTACCAAGAGGAATACTTTATTTTTCTTTAAGATTTTATTTATTTTTTCATGAGAGATCCAAAGAGAGAGAAAGAGAGAGGCAGAGACACAGGCAGAGGGAGAAGCAGGCTCCATGCAGGGAGCCCAACGTGGGACTCGATCCCGGGCCTCCAGGGTCAGGCCCTGGGCTGAAGGCGGCGCTAAACCACTGAGCCACCCGGGCTGCCCCAAGAGGGATACTTTATTTTTTTTTTATTTTTATCTTTATTTTTATTTTTTTTAGGAGGGATACTTTAAATGGCTTTCCTATCACTTTTGGAAAAAAAATTTGGACCACCTGCCCTAATGTTAATGGATCATACATCATCACAGTGACAGGAAATCAACATTATTAATATTATGGGAGGTGGTATGTGGAAAGGATATTAGATATGAAATCTAATTATCTAAATTCAGATACCAGCATTACCACTTGTTAGCTTCCTGGCCCTGGGAGATAACAAAAACAAAGATTAAGCACATACTATTTGCTTTGGCATATATTTTGTTTACATGATGAATAATTGCATACAACCCTAAGATGTAATGTACCTTTATTATCCCCCATTTTACAGATGAAAATATTGAGGCTCGGAGAAGTCCAAGTTAACTTACCCTATGTTACACTGTTGTTAAGTGGAGAAGCCAAGATTCAAACCCTGCAATATGATTCTAGAAACCATGTTCTCAATTTCTCAGTCTTTGTTTCCTCTAGAATTAAATAGAGATTATAATAACAACTGCTTTACCTAAATCAGACTTATATTAGTGTGTATAAGGGCATTTTTAATAAACTATAAAGCAGTAAAGGTCAATGTATGAAATCCAAAGCTAATACTGACAGGCAGATGAGTTAATCTGAAAGGTCTACATTCAAGTAAAAATTTTCTTGTCTCTTTTCTATTTAATATTGGGAGTCAAATGACCTATGTTAAACCCATGCTTTTTGTAGTAACAATGATCTTGCTATACAGACATTTCTCATTCCACCTCTTTCTATACCCTCTGTTTTCTACAATGAAAGCAGAGTACAGTGGGACATATCTTTTTAAAGTGCCATAGGATATAGATTTTATTGTTTGTTTCAAAATCAATGGATTGAATTTCTTCATCATCTGGTGATGACAATGATGATGATGATATTCATACTAACTGATCACTTAGTCTATGTAGGCATCTAGATAAGCATTTTATATGCCTTAATTAATCTTCATAATAATTTTAAAAAGATAGAAGCTATCATTCTTCTCATTTTTCAGATAAGGAATCTAGGGCTTAGAAATGCTAAATACTTATCCCAGGGTGACATAACTTGCGGTAAATAAGCCCAGGTCTATTTTGACTCCAAAACTCAAGTTCTAAAAGCTCATCTCTCATCCCTTACCTTCTGCCACACCCAGCTACAACCCAGAGGACTTATAATGGTCCATTCTCTCCTTTACAATCAGGCTCTGCCTCCCACTGCTTCTTACTGTATTGGCCATCTATTTTCCAAACCAAAAGTGAAAACGTGCTCTGACAATCTTAAATAAATTCTAGAAAAATCTCGGACCTGTGGTTATCTTTCTCCTCCATACCTGATCACTGAGAACAAGCCCTATTCAGAGCAGTGTTGGCTTTTCTTTTGAGCCCAGGCCTGGCTCATCTTAGCATTAAACCATCTCCTTATCGTTAAACCCATCTTCACCAAAAAGCCTGAGAGTCTCTTAGAGAATGAAACCTCAATTAGTTATATAATTCTGAAAAACCTCTCTCAAAAGAAAAAGATGAAAGGAATAAAGGTTTTCTTTACTCTTTTTTTGGAAAGATTTCATTTATTTATTCATGGGAGACAGCTAGAGAGAAAGGCAGAGACACAGGCAGAGGGAGAAGCAGGCTCTCCGCCAGAGCCCGATGTGGGACTCGATCCCAGACCCTAGGATCATTCTGGATCATTCTCTGAGTCAAAGGCAGATACTCAAACACTGAGCCACCCAGGCATCCCTTTTTTATTTTTCCTTTTTTAAACAAGAAGTTTTTGAGATATCCCTTTGAAACATCCCACTTTTTCAGAAATGCCCTTTCCCAGGGAGAGCAGAAAAGAGTAAAAGAGAAGTTTGTTCTCTTAAGGGAGGGACATTGGTTTGCTTCTCCTTTTTATTTAAGTTTATTTATTTAAGTAATCTTTACACCCAGTATGGGGCTTGAACTCAAGACCCCAAGATCAAGAGTCACATGCTCTTCCACTGAGCGAGCCAGGTGCCCCTGCCTCTCAGTTATAAAGTGGCTCTCTGTTGCTGTTTGCACTGTAGGTCCTCCCTACAAAAGCAATAATGAAAAAAGAAACCACAAACCCCAAATTTCATTTACAGAAATAATCTTTTTTTTTTTTTACAGAAATAATCTGCAAATTCATTCATTCAACACATTTATTGAGCACCTACTACACAGTAGCCTCCCAACATTTACTATTGCTCTCTTCCATTTAAATTCAAGATCAAGAACACTCAAAAGTAGTAAACAAAGAAAGGATCTTCCTACCTGGTTGTTGGAAAAATAAAAATAAACAAAATATTAGATAAATATAAGTTCTACAAAGAACAAAAGAGTGGTATGATTGAAAGAATCTGGGAGGGTATTTAGATTAGATGGTCATTAAAGGTCTCAATGACAACTGAATTAAGCTCACTCCTGAATTAAAAGAGGACCCATCCATGCAAAGACTGGTGGTGCATGATGCAAAACGAACAGCTAAAGGACAGATCTTAATGGAAGAGGAATAAGCCTTTAGAGCAGAGGCTGGCGAACTTTTTCTATAAAAGAGCCACATAGTCAGTATTACAGGCTTTGCAAGTCACATAAGTTCTCCTGAATATAATTATTTTTGTTCTTGTTGCTGTAGTCGTATTACAATCCTTTAGAAATGTAAAAATCATTCTTAGTCCTCTGACAGTATAAAAATAAGCCTCTGGCAAAATTTGGCCCCTGCCTTAGTTTTCTGACCTGTTTTAGAGGAACATCTAATCTACTGCAGCAGAGAGCAAGTAAACAATGAGGAAAGTGGTACAAGATGACATCTGGAAGGTAAGCAGGAACCAGATCATGTAGGGTCTTTTAGGCTAAGATTTTGGATTTTGTTTCTAAGTGTGATGGGAATCCCTTGGAGAGTCTTAAGCAAAACAGTGACATGATCTGCTTTAAGCTTTAAAAAGACTACTGTGTGGGACTCCTGGGTGGCTCAGTGGTCGAGGGTCTGCCTTTGGCTTAGGGCATGATCCCAAGGTCATGGGATCCAGTCTCGAATCTGGCTCCCCACAGGGAGCCTGCTTCTCCCTCTGCCTCTCTGTGTCTCTCATGAGTAAATAAATAAAATATTTTAAAATTAATTAATTAATTAATAAAAAGGCCACTGTGGTTCTCTGCAGGGAACAGACCTTAGTTGGGGTAAGAGCAGAAGCAGAGTTGATTAGGAGGCCAGCTATTGTATCATCCAGGGTAGAAAAGACTACGGCGCTAGTGAGAAGGACTGAACACTCTCAGTCAAAGCTCTGTTTATCAGCTATGAACAAATTATAGACGGATTCTTGAAATTTTACTTTAATATCAAAAGAGTAGTATAAAGAGCTTAGGTTGAGCTATAAATAGTATTAAGTTTGATTCATCAGAAAATCTTAGTTACTCAAATTTTTAGCAATATTTTGACTTTTTTGATTTATAGTTATTTGACTTTCAGGAAGATCATCTTTTTCTCTCTCCTCCTAATGAAATGATTCACAGTTTCTCTGCTGGTTCCTCGTATTATTTTTCCCCTTTTCAGCTAAATGTATCATAGACTTAGAATGTTTCTCTCAATTCAGAGTGCACTGCAGTCAACCAAAAGATAACTACTCTTAAAATCTAAGAAACTTCCAACTTCCCTTCACAACACACCCCTCTCTCAAAATTTCCACTATAAGGAAATTATAAGTGGTTTTCACACTAGCTAAAATCATTTCCTTGTTCTTTCTTTCATAAAAATACTGCTGAGGGGCACCTGTGTAGCTCAGTTGGTTAAGTGTTTGCTTTCAGCTCAGGCCATGATCCCAGGGTCCTGGGATCCAGTCATGTGTCAGGCTCCCTGCTCAGTGAGGAGTTGGCTTCTCTCTTTCCCTCTGCCTGCCCCCCTTGCTCGCACCTGAGCATGCTCTTTCTCCCTCTCTCAAATAAATAAATTCCAAAAAAAAAATACTGCTGAGTTTTGAAAATTCATCAAGCTGTACATTTACTTTGGGCACTTTTTCTGTATATTTCTCACAACATTTTTCTTAGAAGTTGTGTGTAGGGGTAGAATATCCCGACACACACACACAGAGGGTCCAATGATCACAATCTTTAGAGGGTAGGCAGATTAGACCACAGCATAGGTTGAGTTCCTTGGAGACAGATTTGAGACCAAGTTCTGCATGCAAATGTTTTATTGAGGGTAGGATACAACTGGCAAATACACCTACAATGAAATGAAGAAGGCAGGAAGAGTCAGAGAAATACATTGACCCCCAAAGTGGTTACAATTGAGTACTCAGCTGATCTTGTCAATGAGCCCTATAGCTGAAATGGCCCTCAGACTTGCCTCAGATGAAGTAAGGAAGCTAAGTCTTTGCATCTTAAATCAGCCAGTCACAGACTGTGGGCTCCCAGGAGTGAGGCAGTTCCCTGCCTGCCCAATAAAAACAAAACAAAGCAAAGCTTCATGCCATCTGGAGCTAATATTCCCATCAACTATGGGATAAGCATTTTAGCTATGAAGAGAGGATCTGGATTGGAGCATCACAGTATCCACTAGAAGGGATATTCAGATATTCTCATGTAGTCAGTTATACTATTTAATGTTTATCATGGTGCATAGTATTTTACCATTGGTATATAGTATTTTATTTTTATTTATTTATTTTTAAAGATTTTATTTATTTATTCATGAGAGACAGAGAGAGAGAGAGAAAGAAAGAGAGAGAGAGAGAGAGAGAGAGAGAGAGGCAGAGACACAGGCAGAGGGAGAAGCAGGCTCCATGCAGGGAGCCTGACATGGGACTCGACCCCAGGTCTCCAGGATCATGCCCTGGGCTGAAGGCAGTGCTAAACTGCTGAGCCACCCAGGCATATAGTATTTTAATTAAAATACTCTAGTAAAGTTTATTATATCAAATATATTAATTAGCATGCTAATTAGTATTTTCCCTAAAACACTAAGTTTTACTATGTAATATAGTATCTTACTATGATCACACACATTTTTATTAAAAATAAAGACTTCATATTCAAATATTTAAGAATGTACTTTTAAAAAATACTGCTGGAAAAATGGCTCAAGTGCCATTCAACTGTGCACCTTTATGCAGCTGATGCCTGAACTTGAGCCATTTTTTTACTCTTCTTCTATCAAGTCATATGGCTCCTCTACCCTTTCCTGTCACTGCCACCAATTCTGGTCCTCACTTTCATCTCCTCAAACCTAAAATGTCTCCTGTGTCCAATTTCACCCAAGTTTTTACAGGGATTAGAGGAATGCTCCACTGCATGACTTGCATTAATTCCTCAAATAGTCGCTGAAAGCCCGTATAAGGTTTTAGGGAAATAACTTTGGGCAAGAAGACATAACCCCTCCATTTCTTATAAACATTAATTTTGAGTGAGGCCCTAGACAATATCCTGATAATTTCATATTAGTTGTGATAAAAATGCTATGAAAAAGTACCAGATAGTTACGAAACCATATGATGCCAAGACCTGGACTGGGAGGTCAGAATGTTTTCTAATGTAAGCAAGATGAGCCTTAAACAACAAAAGGATAAAGTTCAGAGGAAGTATGTTCTATGCAAAGAGAAAACCATGCTTTTTGCTACTTCAGGCTCTAGAGAGAAAGTGTACTCAAGGAACTAAGAAAGAAAGCTAGTAGCCACATTCTGGAGATTAGGGTTTAGTTGGGAAACTGGTAAGTAAGCAAGGGCAATATAAAGCCATTAGAAGCAGGAGTTTATTTTGCTTTTTAAGAAACATTTTCATTTTGAAATAATTTCAGAATTGCAAAATTATAAAAAATAATTCCTTATACTTTCAACTACATTCTCCAAATGTTGACAACTTAAATGATCACAGTGGAATCATCAAAATCAACTGATTCAATACTATTATCTAACTTACAGACCTTATTTTATCAATTTCTCCACTAATATCCCTTCTAAGAATCCAATCCAGGATTATACATTGCTTTCAGTTGTCAGGTCTCCTTAGTTTCCTTTAATATGGGATAGTTCCTCAGTGTTTATCTTTCATGACCTTGACAGTGTTGAAAAGCACTGGCCAGTTATTAGTAGAATGTACCTCAATTACGGTTTATCTAACGTTTCTTCATGATCAAATTCAGGTTATACATTTTTGGCAATAATACCTTACAAAAGTAACATTGTGTCCTTCTCAGTGCATCATTTCAGAAGGAAGATGATACAGATTTGTCCCACTCTGATGTTAACATTGGTTACTTGGTTAAGGTAGTGTCTGCCAGATTTCTCTGCTGTAAAACTATTATTCACTTTCTACTTAAATAACTTTGGGAATATACTTTTTTTTTTAAGATTTACTTATTTTAGAGGGAGAGAGAGAGACAGCGTGAGTCAGGGGAGGGACAAAAGAAAAGAATCTTCAAGCAGACTCCCCACTGAGCTCAGAGCATGACACAGGGCTCTATCTCATGACCCATGAGATCAGGGACCCAGGAGATCACAACCATAGCCAAAATCAGAGTTGGATGTTTGACCAACTTAGCCACCCATGTGCCCTATCTTTGGGAAGATTTTTATATATAAGTATATTATTTCTCAGCATATTTTCACCCAGTAATTTTAGCATCCATCAATGATTCTTGCCTGCATTAATTATCTGTGGTGTTTGCAAATGGTGATCTACTCTTACATCACCTCTTCTACATTAGCTGCAATGCTACTCTAAGGAAGGTTTTTTTCCTTCTCCCCTGATGTATTCATTTGTTTTTATCATAATGACTCAGGAATTCATACTTTATTCCATGAGTTATAATTCATTACTATTATTATTTTGTTACTCAAAATGTCTCCTGTCCCATTAAAATACCTTCAGGTTGATTGCTGGGTCTTTTTTTGAGCACATCCCTACTTTCTGGCACTGCAGATGTCCCAGCTCATGTACTTTTCCTGCCCCAGTTTGGAACTAGCAAAGAACTAATCTCTCTAAAGAGTCTGAGTTGAGACACCTCTTGGTATATTCACTGGTTCTGGAGTGTCATTGAAGTAGGCTCTCTCAGCAGATAGAGCTTACATGTATATTTATGCATACATATGTGTTTATTTATATTTATAAAATCATGATTTGTATTGTATCTCCAATTCCAATGAAACATTACAGGGTTCATTCTAGCCTTAGAAGGTTTTTTTTGAGAGAGAGAGAATGCATGCATGTGCATGCCTGTGTGAGTGGGAGGAGGGGCAGAGGAGGAGGGAGATGGGAGAGAGAATCTTGAGCAGACTCCACACAACACAGAGCTCAACATGTCTCCATCTCAGGACCCTGAGATGAAACCAAGAGTTGGATGTTTAACTAACTGAGCTACCCAGGTACCCCAGAAGAGTCCTTTTAAAAAAAATTCAATAAAAAATTCAATAAATATTTACTGAACATCTGCCACTGGCCAGGCTCTGTGCTAGATATTGAGGATATAACATTGAACAAAACTGGCATGGTCCCTGTCCCTGCCATCATGAAGCTTAGATTCTAGTAGGCACAATTTATATATTATTCTTTTCTCCAAAATTGCTAAATTTAAATTTATGCCTGTCATTGGCTCCTTCTCACCAGGCTTTAAACAGGCCACAGAAGGATTTTAAGCAGATAACATGATCAGTTCTACATTTCTTTTCTTCTACATTTTTCTACATTTCTATATTTTTCTAAAATTTTATTTATTTATTCACTCATGAGACACACATAGAGAGAAGCAGAGGCAGGCTCCTTGGGGTGCCTGATGTGGGACTTGATCCCGGGACTCCGGGATCATGCTCTGAGCCAAAGGCAACGCTCAACCACTGAGCCACTCAGGTGTCCCTAGTTCTACATTTCTTAGAAGGTCATTGTATTGGAGAATCAAAGGAAGATAGAGCAGACTGAAGGCCAATTGTCAAATTAGTTGAAGGGGGATGAAAGTGTAAATATCGGGAAACCAATTTGAGGCTATTAAGTAGTCCAAGGTAAGAGATGACTATCAACTAAACTGAAGTAAAGGCAGAAAGAATGGGAAACAAATGTATTTGAGAAATATTTGAGAGATAGATGGACTATCTTGATGACTGACGAAAGGGTAGAAGGATGAGGTAAGGGAGAAAAATGACTCAAGGAGGACTCCTAGGTTTCTCAGAGTACATACAAAAATACTGGCTCACATTTTCGTATATTGTAAACATGACTACATGTTTCTTCCATTAAATTGTAAGCAACCAGGGCACCTGGGTGGCTCAGTTGGTTAAGTGTCTGCCTTTGGCATAGGTTATGATCCCAGGGTCCTGGGATAGAGTCCCACATTGGGTTGCCTGCTCAACAGGGTGTCTGCTTCTCCCTCTCCCCTTTCTCCCTGTTTGTGCTCTCTCCCTCTGAAATAAATCAAATCTTAAAAAAAAAAAAAAAACTGAAAGCAACCTGATGACAAGAACAGTGTAAGAGTGTACGGTTGATATCTTTGTAACAGTGTCTATACGTAGTTGGAATTCAAAAAATGTTAAATAAATGATTGAATGGATAACTTTCCTCAGAATTACCAAGTTGAGATTTCAGCTGTAGAGACTCAAATTAGAACACCCTCATAAAGGCCTAGGCAAACTACGTATGCTGAATATCTATTCTCCCAAAACGGTATATCCTGATCTATTAATTATATATGCTTTCTTTTCTATCATTAATTCATCTTACCCAAGACTTAAAACCCAGAAGCTATAAAATAGAGGTGTTTGGCTATAACAAATTTCAGGGACACCTGGGTGGCTCAGTGGTTGAGCATCTGCCTTTGATCCCAGAGTTCCAGATGGAGTCCCACATTGGGCTCCCTGCAGGGAGCCTGCTTCTCCCTCTCCCTATGTCTCTCCCTCTTTCTCGGTGTCTCTCATGAATAAATAAATAAATAAAATCTTTAAAAAAAATCAATGAATTTCACTTCACACCTATCAGACTGCCAAAAATTAATGCCTATAAATTGCCTATCCCTGGCAGGGGGTGGAGGTAAGGAGAAGCCTCTGTTTCTCACCTCTTGAATGGGGTTATGGGATTTAGGTGAGAAGTTTCTAGCCTCAAGCAGGTTTTCTGTAAAAGTTGACACTCCGCCTTTCTCTTCATGTATCTATCTATTCCTTCAAGACCCAATTCAAACCACTCCAATTAGACTAGACCTAACTAGGCCTGACTAGACCACCAATACGCAGCAACCTCTTTTTCCTTCTCTGAGCTCCTAAAATACTTATCTACTAAAATTCTTCAAAAATTAATCAAGGGTGGTCCTATGATTGATCTTGTAATAAATTGTTCTTTTTTGTTATTTAACTATTCACATACTCATACACTGTTCTCCAGTGAAGCCAGATATGTCTTCATCTGTCAGTGTGAAGTCAGCTATGCCCCTTATTTGCTATGACTTCATCTACCTGTCAATGTTCTCATCGGTAAAACGGAAGACATGGATACTTATCTGGTAAGGCTGTTGTTAGGATTTGAAATGATGTGTGTAAAGGTACATGCCACATATTTGGTGTTCAATAAATAGATGCCAATAAGCACCAGTGAGGGCAGTTGTCAGATCTTTTCAAATTTTAATCCTGTCCCAGATATAGCACCTCACAGAGTGCCTCACACATGGCTGCTGCTTGATATTCAGTTTATTTATACTCTTTTCCAAAAAAGATAAAAAGATTTAAAGCAGCTAGGTGTTCAACAAATATTTGTTGAATGATTACAGACCACACTTTCCAGTCAGATGTTCTTTCTTCCTTACAGCTTTTTCCATAATAAACAAAACACCACACAATAGTGATTTTATAAAAGCTTTTAATCATCCTTTACTTGCACCAAGGACTTTTTCCTGCTATTTTAATCTAATCAAATAAAGTTTTTTAACCCTAAAATACACGCTCATGGTGAAAATGAAAGCATTATGAGGTAATAAAATGAAAAGCAGGTTCTTCTCCCCATATAAAGGTAATATTTTCTAATTCCTATATATCCTTCTAGAAGTTTATTTATAGATCCTAAGTTAAAATAAAACAAGTGAGTGGGATAGTACTATACATACCATCAACTATGTGCTTTTTTTCACTTAATATGTAGGCAGTATGTACTGGTTTTGGTGTTTGGCAACAATTCTACCTTCTTTAAGTTATTACTTAAAGATTTGCCCTGATTTAGTATCCTAATAATATAAACTCCACAAGGGTCTTTTCATCTCTTTTGCTCTACTCAATTCCCAGCACCTAAATAAAACCTGGAACATAAACATATGGTCAGTAAGTATTTGCTAATCAATGTACTTTTTTTGTAAGATTTTATTTATTTATTCATGAGAGACACATGGGGGGGGAGAGAGAGAGAGAGAGAGAGAGAGGCAGAGACACAGGCAGAGGGAGAAGCAGGCTCCATGCAGGGAGCCTGATGTGGGACTTGATCCCGGAACTACAGGATCAGGCCCTGGGCTGAAGGCAGGCGCTAAACCACTGAGCTACCTAGGGATACCCTACTTCTTTTTTTGTTAAGATTTTATTTGTTCATGAGAGACACAGAGGCAGAGACATAGGCAGAGGGAGAAATCTGCTTCCCATGGGGAGCCTGATACGGGAATCAATCCCAGAACCCTGGGATCATGACCTGAGCCAAAGGCAGACACTCAACCCCTCAGCCACCCAGGTGCCCCATGGATGTACTTCCTTTTGCAGAATAGTCTTCATTCATTTAAGGTATTCTGTCCACTCTTAGCTAAGTGGCAGGAAAGATTAATGAGATACTCTTGAGATTTTTGGACTGTGAGCAGAATAAAAACAGTCGTAGTTTCTTTATTCCAGTACTGAACTCATTTAAATATGGAATGTTCCTGCTAGCAATATTCTCTGGGTAGCTGCTCTTCACTGTTCATTTAGCCTGGTTCTCCTGCCTTACCTCCAATCTTGTGAGTTAACCCAAATAGTCCCAATAAATTTCTCTTCAGTTGTTAGTTTGTCATTCCTCAACCCTCAGCACTACTGACATTCTTTTTAAGATTTATTTTTTTTAAGTAAGCTCTATACCCCATGTGGGGCTCAAGAGTCCTGAGGTCAAGAGTCCCATGCTAACCTCTGACTGAGCCAATTAGGTGTCCCAGCACTACTGACATTTTGAGCTACATAATTCTTTGTTGTGAGGGGCTGTTCTGTGCATTGCAGTATATTTAGCAGCATTGCTGGTCTCTACCAATCAGAGGCCAATAACATCCCCTTGTGTAACGATCAAAAATGTCTCCAGACATTAACAAATGTCCCCCTAAACGGGCTAAATTAACTAATTGATTTGTGTGGAACAACAACAAAAAAATCCTGATGGCTACTATATCCATGGCAATTTTTCCTTAAGGTCTGTATAGAAATATCTCATTTGTTTCAATAGCTCAGTTATATGATATATGTGTGTCATAGTTATTAAATAGGTCTACTAATAATAGATTTTAAGATTTCCTCTAGTGTTATTTTATCATTTCTTTAAAAGATTTTATTTTTAAGTAATCTTTATACCCAATGTGGGGCTTGAACTCACAATTCCAAGGCTCGGGATCCCTAGGTGGCGTAGCGGTTTGGTGCCTGCCTTTGGCCCAGGGCGCGATCCTGGAGACCCGGGATCGAATCCCACGTCGGGCTCCCAGTGCATGAAGCCTGCTTCTCCCTCTGCCTGTGTCTCTGCCTCTCTCTCTCTCTCTCTCATAAATAAATAAAAATTAAAAAAAAAAAAAAAAAAAACAATTCCAAGGCTCAAGAGTCACTTGTTCTACCAACTGAGACAGGCAGGTGCCTTATCTGGTGTTATTTTATTTTTGTGTGTGTGTTATTTTAAATAGCAGCTTTATGGAGATATAATTCAAACACCATATAATTCATCCACTGAACACATACAATGCTTTTAGTATATTCAGAGTTGCAATCCTCACTGCAATAAATTTTAGAACAATTTCATCATCTCAAAAAGAAACTCCTGCACACCTTAGTTGTCACCAAACCCCAAAACCCTGTTTGCAACAGCCTGAGGCAACCATTAATCTATTTTCTATCTCTGCAAACTTACCTATTACCTACTGTTAACATTTCATGAAATGGAAGCCTAGAACATGTGCTCTTTGGAATTATTTCACTTAGTGTAGTGTTTTCAAGGTTCGTCCATATAGCATATATCAGAACTTCATTCCTTTTTATTGTTGAACAATGTTCCATTGCATGGACATACCACATTCTATCTATCCATTCATCAATTGATGGGCATTGGGTGCTCCACTTTTTGTCTATTATGAATAATACTGCTATGAGTATTTATGTACAAGTTTTTATGTAGACATGTTTTCACTTCTCTTGGGAATAGACCTGGAGGTAGAACTGCTGGGTCACACGGAAACTTTGTTTTACCTTTTGAGGAGCTGTCAGACTGTTTTTCCAAAGTGCCCACACCAGTTTATCTTCCGAATAGTAGTGTACTAGAGCTCCAATTTCTTCACATTCTCACCAACATTTATCCTTTTTTTTGATTTGACAGTAAATGTTGGAGAGCATCTCTTCGTGTGCTTACTGACCATTTGTATATCTTTGGAGAAATGTCTATTCAGATCCTTTGCCCATTTTTTAATTGGGTTATTTGCCTTCCTACTACTATAGATTTGTAATAAATCTTCACATGTTCTAGGTACAAGTCTCCTTTCAGATACATGATTTCCAAAAATTTTTTCCCACTCTGTGGGATATCTTTTCAGTTTCTGTTAACAGTCTCCTTTAGAGCACAAAAATTTAAATTTTTATTGTCTTTTGAAAGGTAAAAATAGTGTGCTATGAGCAGCCAGTTCAGTTTGCATCTCAAATATGTGTGTGTTTCTCTGAGATAACTATCATATTTGGATGCAAGATGTGTACACATTTCCCATTTCACCACAGAGAATATTAAAAATGTGCATATGTAAGGGTCAAGATTTAATAAAATAAATATTTTTTACTGCTTACTCAAGAATAATTTTTTTGAGGGGCAGCCCAGGTGGCTCAGTGATTTAGCGCTGCCTTCAGCCCAGGGCCTGATCCTGAAGACCCAGGATGGAGTCCCATGTCGGGCTCCCTGAATGGAGCCACTTCTCCCTCTGCCTGTGTCTCTGCCTCTCTCTCTCTCTCTCTCTCTCTCTCTTTCTCTCTGTCTCTCTCATGAATAAATAAATAAAATCTTTAAAAAAATAATTTTTTGAGAGAAAGAGAGAATTACAAGTGTGTACAAGGGAGTGGGGAGAGGCAGAGAGAGAGAATCTTAAGCAGGCTCCATGCCCAGTGTGGAGCCCAACCTGGAGCTTGATCTCACAATCCTGAGACCACGACCTGAGCCAAAATCAAGAGTTGGATGCTTAACCAACTGGGCTACCCACACAACCCAATCAACATCCTTAAGTGAACTTCTGTTTTGCTTTTACTGCATGTGCATGGTGGTGAAAAGTATATAACATTAGTACAGTTTAGTGCCAATGCCTTTAATGTGCTAAGGTACAAGTAGTTTCATCCATCATTATTTATGCGTCAATGTAAATGCCAATGCAGTGAAAAGGGCAAATAATATTTAACTATTATTATGAAAATAATCTTAATCTCACATACTCCCAGAAAGGTTCTCAGGGAGCCTTAGGGGTCTACTAGACCACATTTTGAGAACTATGACATTCATATTTGTTTGAAATATGACTCTATGACATTCATATTTGTTTGAAAAAGAAAATAATTCCTTATGCATAATAAACTGATACCCCAGGAACAAGATACAAAAGGGAATATGTGACATGTTATCTTGTGATTTTTGCCTACTTTTGACATACTATTGCATATCCCAGGGACACAAAATGCAGAGAGGGGAATTTAAGCAAGGATAGTGAAAAGTAATAGGTCTTCCACCATATTTATGAGTAGGAAGAGAAGGCAAGTTAGTAGGTGATGATATTATGTAACATTATTTACCCTTTATAAATATTACTGCATTAGAGTGGATATAAACTGTTAGGATTTTAATCTCTAAGGAGCAAATAAGATAGACAGGTCTTAGACTGTCCTCTATCAGGCCAATGAAGCCTCTGTCTAGAATTAGGAAAAAGTCAATTCAAAGTAATCCTACAGATCCAAGCCAGTAAAATGTACTCTGGGGGCCAAACTCTCCCCATAAAAGTCCTTTAAGAGATGGGGACATTATCTTCTAAAGAACTACTTAGTCTATATAAAGATGTTCAAGAACTAATAGCTGTATTAAAGCAAACTTTTGAAAACAGTTATAGACCATGGCCAAGTTACTGATATCCAACTTGTCTTTATTTCTAATCCATCCTGCATACCACTTCAAAGTTAATCCCCCTAAACCACTCTCACTTTATTCAAGAACTTTTAGTAATAATTAAAAGTTAACATTAATAGAACTCTTAACCATGTGCCCAGCACTGTACTGAACAATTTAAATGAATTTTCTCATTTAATCCTCCCAGTAATCCAATGAGGTAAAATCTATAGTTTTCCTGGAGATGAGGAAATTTGGCCTAAACAGATTCAGTAACCTGTCCCAAAGTTGCTGCTTCTGAGTGACAATACTAAGACTCAAACCTAGGCTCTTGATCACTGCAGTATTTCTGCAGAGATACTACTGTTCTAATAATCACTTAGGGAACTTGTTTTATTTAAAAAAAAAAAAAAAAACAGCTAATTGGGCACAACAACAAGGCACATGCCTTAGAATTTCCAGGTCAAGTCTCTGACTCACACCAGGTTTAGGAACCACAAGTTAACTTCTCATTTCCTAGAGAATAGAGTTGATTTCTTATATCTAAACTACTCTCAGCAGGATTCTAGGATAAGAGCAAAACTCCTTAAATTGGCCTACAAAGTTCTTCGTTGTCACCTGATTGACATTTTTTGGTCTCATCTTTCCCCAAATTCCCTTTTTGTTTCAGTCTCCCCTATTTATCACAGGGCTTTCCTTCATAGGATATTTGCACATGATGTTCTTTGGTCTGGAATGCTCATCCCTCTTCCCCTTGTCTAGTTAACTCTTGCTCTTCTTTAGGCTTCAGCATAATGGATACTTCCTGAGAAACTTTCTTGACCTCCCTGTCAGGTCAAATCCCTAGTTATAATCCCTCATAACACCATAACACATTTGCAAATTAAAAAGTATTTATGTGATAATCTCTCTCACTATAAACTATACAAAGCTGGGTAATATGCTTGGTTTTGCTCATTACTGTATTCCCAGTGCCTAGCTTAGTGCCTATCATATAAATACTACATGTTCAATAAATATTTGTTGAAAGAACTAATAGATTCAAGGCCTTTTAAACTATTGCCTACTTAACCAATCAAATGTAATTTTCACTCTTACTCAACAGAGATCTACAGTTACAATAATAGAGGTTAACTCTTCTCTCTACATCTTTTCATTCAGACCCAAGATCTTTCTCCACCTCCTCACCTATATACACTTACAATTCACCTATTCACTTAAAATTCCTCCTAGTGCTACAAGGTAGAACCTAAATCTCCTCTGTTTCACAAAGTTCTTTTTAATACACCAGCCCCTAACAAATGCCTCTAAACTTCTAAATCACTTTGCATTTCCATGCCATTCATTTGCTAATTCATCATATGCTTCATTACCTAATATTTCACAACGAAATACTATTCAAATGAAATACTATTATTGTTTTATTTTTTTAATGATTTGTCTTTTAGAGAGAGGGCACAAGGGTGCATGAGCCCTTGAGCAGGGAGAGGGAGGGAAGAGAGGGAGAGAGAGAATCCTTAAGCAGACTCCCCACTGAGCCTGATGTGGGGCTCCATCTCACAACTCAGAGATCTTGACCTGAGCTGAAATCAAGTGAGCTGAAATCAAGAGTTGGATGCCTAACCAACTGAGCTATCCAGGTGCCCCCCCCCCCTTTTTTTACACATAATCATTGTTAGGGAGTTTGTATGTTGTTGTTTTTTTTTTAAAGACTTACTTATTTATTTATAAGAGAGAGAGAGAGAGAGAGAGAGAGAGAGAGAGGCAGAGACACAGGCAGAGGGAGAAGTAGGCTCCATGCCAGGAGCCCGACACGGAACTCTATCCCGGGACTCCAGGATCGCGCCCCGAGCCAAAGGCAGGCACCAAACCGCTGAGCCACCCAGGGATCCCCAGTTTGTATGTTCTTAAAGAGTACTTTAATATGCTACTAAAGTACAGGCAGAAGAACTTTCTGTGGCCTGCTGTGTGGACTCAGCCTGCAGCTTATCACCAAATTTAGCAAATGATAATTCTCTTTGGAGGACACCGGTTTGTTTTACACTATTTCTCCAAGGAATACCTCCAGGGTCCCTTTTGGCAGACCGTTCAAAACAAGTGTGATGGAAGAACATTTAAGGTACTATTTTAAATTTCCTGATGTATTTAGAGTGGTTCTGTACTCAGGCATTTCCAAATCCATTACAAAATTTTTAATGTATTCCATAACTCTCTTGGCTGAATATCATTTACCACAAACTTTAACCCTATGTAAAATGCAGTACATTTCAACTTTTTTCTCTCTTTGGTGAGACTAAGATTTAAGTAATTAAGATTTTTTTCCTTCAAAATCAAAGTACATTATAATTCCAATTATTTAGGTTTTTTTTAAGATTGATTGATTTGAAAGACAGCACACACACGGGGCGGGGAGAGCAAGCTAGAGTCCCAAGCAGACTCCACACTGACCATAGAGTCTAATATGAGACTTGATCTCAATGCCCTGAGCCTAAACCAAGAGGCAGACACTTAACTGACTGGCCCACCCACACACCCTGAGTCTTATTTTTAACTGCAAGAGCTGAGGACAACAAAGTTGACAGACAATATTAAAATTTAGGCCATAAGTGTCACTCATTTCAAATACAAGGAATTAATTTATTTCATGAGTTTTATCAATCATGATTCTTGCCCATACCAATTAAAAAATTAAAGTTTGATAATAAAGAATTATGAGTTATCTATTTATCTGTTTCTATTTAGATGTCCTTATGAACATTTCATATGGAGCTAATTACTTTTTTAACAGCTTTATCAAGATATGATTTACATACCATAAAGTTCACTCATACTAAGTGTAAAATTCAATTTTTTTTAGAATAAAGAGCTGTGCCACCATCACTAGAATCTAATTTTATTTTACATTATTTTTTAAATTGAGGTATAATGCATATTGTGTAACTATTACCACTCTAATTCTGGAACATTTTCTTTACCCCAAAAAGAAACCTTGTACTCATTAGCAATCTCTCTCCCCTTTACTCTCTTACCCCTTCAGCCCTAGGCAATCACTAATCTACTTTCTGTCTCTATGAATCTTTTTCTTAACATTTAATATAAACGGAATCATACAATAAATGCGTGGCTTTGTGACTGGCTCCTCTCACTTAGCATGTTTTCAAGACTTATCCATCTTGTTGCATGTATCCGAACTTTATTCCCTGTTATCACCTAATAATATTCTTTTGTCTAGATGTACCACATCTGATTTATCCTTTCATTAGTTTATGAATATTTAGAGATTATCTTAAAAGATTTTATTTATTTTACAGAGAGAGAGCTTACATGCACATGCAAGCAAGGGAAGCAGCAGGCAGAAGAAGAGGGAGATGGAGATGGAGAGGGAGAAGCAGGCTCCCTGGAGTGGGGAGCCCCCTGTTGTTGGGCTGTGGGGCTCAATTCCAAGACCCTGGGATAGTGACCTGAGCTGAAGGCAGATGCTTAACTGACTGAGCCACCCAGGTGCCCCAGGTTGTTTCCACCTTTTTGGCTATTCGGAATAATGCTGCTATGAACATTTGTATACAAGTTTTGTCTAGACATATGCTTTTATTTCTCTCGGGTAAATAAGAAGTGGAATTACTAGGTTAGGTGCTAATCACTCGTAAGATGAATAACATATACATTATACATTTTTTGCTATTCCAAAGGATTTTTGACACATCCAGGAAATACTTTTCATAAAAATCCTAATATAAAATCCTTT
Organism: Vulpes vulpes; assembly: GCF_048418805.1. Lineage (NCBI taxonomy): Eukaryota > Metazoa > Chordata > Mammalia > Carnivora > Canidae > Vulpes > Vulpes vulpes. The sequence continues at coordinate 84,115,679 of NC_132794.1, forward strand.
TTTAAAAAATTAAGGTTAATTTGCACACAGCACTCTATCACCAGAAGTGTATCATATTACTTTCCAATTTCGGATTCAAATAGAAATTATAAAATGAGGTGAAAACTGCTGTCAGTGTAAATCAAAACTAGACGGAGCTTGCACTAGCCTATTTAATCAATATGCTATGATCAAATTCTATTTTTTATATTAGGATGTATATATATCCATCTTCTTGTGGCGCACAACTGCTTAGCAGATAAATAAAGGGAAGTCTTACCCAGTAGGAGGAGTAATAAATAGGAATTTAAACTATCAGATAAAAATAAATAAATAAACTATCAGATAGCCTGAGTAAACTAAATTCTTATTTCCCTCCAGGGGGCCTGTTTTACATTTCATGAGAAAAAGGTGAATCTTTAATTATAATTAGTCATGTAAATTCCCAAAGCCTTTCATAACAGCATCTTTCAGAAATTGGAGGCCAAATAAACTTCTGTTCACATGTTTTCTTTCTTTCTTTTTTTTTCTGGCAACATACACTCTAGTTCAAATATATTCAGGAAGCAAACTTTAAACAGAATTAAAAGCTGATTGTAAAATTCCACCTTAAAAAAAGCATAAAGACACATTTTAATTTTAAAGAAAAATCAAACATCTTGCAGCAAAAATGAGGCATAATCGAGGGAAAACTACCAGACGTCCTACCAATCACAGCGCTGGAGAACGCCACAGGTCGTCCAAAAGACGCATTCGTTTTAGCCAACAGCTCTTTCCTCCCGCCAAAGCTGTGCCTAGAGCGTCAAAGAATAACCCAACTAATGATTGATGATTTTTTTCCCCCTTTGATTCCCCTCCGCCCCCCTCCTCCACACACATCCACCTGCTTGGAGGTGTCAAAGCGACTGGAAATGGTTAACAGTGACCAGCAGCAAAGAGAGAAACAAACACCCCTGACAACCCACAGCTGAGTAAGCAAGAGCTGTTTATTCACGAACATGTTCCATTTGGAGACTTGTCGGCGAGCCCTTAAAAGACCAGGCACATTTTAGAAGGCTTCTAGAGAGGGAGAGAATAATCTTTTCTCCCCCGCCACTCCCCCAAAACACCCAGAGAAGCTCCGGTGGGAACCATCTGGTCAAGGCAGCCCCCTGGTCCCCTCAGGAATAACCTCCCGCACCGGTGCACCCGAGCCCTTGCACGGGTTGTGTAACTCCCCCAAACGAGCTCAGACGCGGCAGAGACTGGCCCCTGCGCGGAGGGCTTCTGAAGGCTCCACTGCCACCCTCATCCCCGCCACGGCCCGCCCCGACGCCGCGACTGGGGCCGGGGACCCTGACGAGAAATGGCCCTTCAGCCCCCTCCGCTCACCTGGCTCGGTCCCACCTGAGGGCAAGAGCTGAGAAAAGAAACAGGCAGGAAGGGCTGACCTTGTTGCTACTGACAGTGGAGCGGCACATCCTGCTGCTTCCTGGAAAGCGGCCCGAAGGACATTTTTCCCCCTGGAGGAAGGAAACGGGAGGGCGCCGGCCGGGCGGCGGCGGGCGCGGCGGCGGTGGTCGGGGCGGGCTGTGCAGCCTCTAGCGGGGACGGTCCGAGGACTACATCTCCCAGGCTGCTCTGGGCCGCCTTGCGTCGTGACCCCGGCGCGCACGGAGGCGGTGACTCTTACCTCACAGAGGTAGCTCCTCCGCCGGCAGCAACTCGGCGCCCGCGGTCCATGGACCGGAACCCCGGGCCGACGGGCAGGAACCCGGGCCGCGATCGCCGCCTCCCCGCCCCAGGCTCCTCCTCCTCGCTCTCCACCGCCTCCTCCGGACGCCCGCTGGACGCGCACCGCCGCCTCCGGGCTCGCGGAGCCACCCCAGGAGGCTGGGCGGCGGGTTCGCGGCTGCCGCCGGGCTGAGGCCTACTCCGCCGCCTCTCAGTGCTATTGTCCCTGGGCCTGGCCCTGACCAGGTCCACTGCGGGGGGCCGAGTGCGCCGGCTCCGCGGAAGATGCCGGACCAAGCCCTACAGCAGATGCTGGACAGGTACGGGCAGCCGTGGGGGAGAAAGCGAGCCGCGGACCCTCGCTCTGGGTCTCGTCCTGCCGGTGTTCGGCCTCGAGGCTCTCCGTAAGCGGAGCCTGGAGTGCCGGGAGGAGTTCCACGGCCGGGGGGCTGTGAGGGGCAGAAAGTTTAGGAGTCCGTGCTGGGGAAGGACAGAGCAGGTGGCTCGGGTGCGTAGACTTAAAGAGAAACTTAGGGAGTGGCGTCTGGTTTTGCTGGAACGCCCTTTGGAAGTGAGAGGGGTTTGGGTTAATCCACGGAATTAGTTTCTTTTTCTGTTTCTTGCACTCCTCCCCTCCCCCCCCAAACTATGTTGTAACGTGTTTGTTAGCGATGTCACTGGCAAGAACAACTAGACTATCTTTCAAGGGAGTGATCTCCTACAATTTTAAGACTCTTTCCAAAAACCAAGGGCGAGCATTCTTTTGGGAGGCCTGAGAGTCTGATTTCATTTCTCCTTTCCCCCATCCCCACCCCAAAACTGTAAGGTCAAGAGTACCCGCAAGGGAGCTTTAATGGTCAGACTAGAGTAGAGGTTATGGAAAACAGCCACATGAGTCCAACACTGAACAGTTAGCATATTTTATGATTCGTTGAGTTCACCGAGAAAGTTTTATATTATACTGGGGTCAATGGCCCATTTCTGGGGGGCTCCAGTCTGTGAAACTCTTTTTTTGTGAGGTCGATTGCATCGCCCTCTGCTGTTCAGATTCTAGTGCATGGTTCGTACCCTGAGTTTTGGGAAAACTAAATCTACATTTTTCCCTGCCCAGGTCTTAAATTCCTGGCATAGCTAGTGCTACAGGCTAATGCATAATGTTTATGGTTGCTTACAATTGTCAACAGACCACTTGGACCCTATTAAGCAGGTGGTACAGTTCTTTGTACTGAGTAAAGAAGATTCAACTGTAAGACATTAAATGAAAGGCCTCCCTTAACTGACATTATACCCAGTTAATCGCTGTTTGGATCAGCCACACCCAGAACACAAATCACCCAATGTAAATCTCTTCCCAGAGTGACAGACATTTCCTTTGAAGCCCAGAATTTTGAGACATCAAAGTTGATAAAAATCATGTTACTGTATTCAGTTGGGATGATCGAGTTGTTATGCCAGCCCTCTTTTGAAGTCAGCATTTAGGTCAGGTTGTATTGACCACCCCGTTTTTAATGTAAGTAATTTATAAACTCCTAGAAGGCAGAAACTTCCTCATTTATCTTAAATCCTAGAACAGAGCCTGGTACTCGGTGTATCATCAGTAAGTATTTGTTTGATGAACAAATGCATGAATTTTTTTTCTCATTTTCCCCAGTCATCTAGGGATCTGACAAGTTACCAGGTTTTCCCTTCATTATAATTTAACATACTGGCAAATTATATAGGACTACTTAATGCCCAGAGGAAACCTCGTCATCCACTGCCAGTTCCAATCAAATGACACCCTATTCTGGTGCAGGATATGCTGTAATTCGATTTGTTCTTCCCCTTTGAGTGTCTGCCACTTTCACTCTAACACAGGTGACTTTTAGAAGAGTTTTTGTGTCCAAAAGATGACCTGGCTTTCATATATTCTTTGGAGATTTCCATAAAAGTAAAAGCCAGGGAGTACTTGTGAGGCATTTACAACTTCTTAACAGAAACTTGAAAATTCTGACTGCATTTACTGAAGCCTATGACTCTAATATTGGCTTACCCTTATCTTTTGTACCTTTTTGACATAACCTCAAGGTAGATTCATAAGATGACATTCAAAGACTATTATCCCAGTCAGTAGTTTGCAACCTGGCTTCACATAAAATATGGATTTGGGAGGGGAGGGGGAAATAGGCAGCGCCTGGGTAACTTAGTAAAGTGGCTGACTCTTGATTTTGGCTCAGGTCATGATCTCAGGCTTGTGATGGATCACCTCCCACCACCCCGGCGTTCCCTAACTCAGCTGGGAGTCTGCTTGGGATTCTCTCCCCCTCTCCTTGTGCCTCCCCTCCCCCAGGTGCCCTCCTGGCACCAGCTCTCATAAGCGCTCATGCTCTCTCTCTCTCTCTCTCAAATTAATTAATTAATTAATTTAAAAAATATGGATGGATGCCTGGCTCTGCCCAAAACATGTCAGATCACAGATTTCTAGAAGGATGAGGCCTGAGCATCTGTATTTTCAAAAGCTTTCTAGATGTTTCTGATGTGGTTGAAAAATACTGCCCTAAACCCTAAGGGATTATTTCATGATAAGAGTATGGATTCGTGAGGAAAGTTTGGGCCTTAGAGACTGTAATTGTGAAATTTTCATTTTGCTGCTAGTAAGTGGCAAAATGTGATTTTGGACTTAAATTCTGAGGCTGTCCATCATTATTTATAAAATGAGAATGTCCTGCCTCACAGGACTGTATCCTATGAGAACACATGTAAGCACTTATATAAAACAATAAAATGTTATTCATTATTTAGGCATAAGGAAGATGCTTAAGATTCTCCTATGTGTGGCAATTCCTCCCATCTCTTTTGTATTTACTATCATCTTAATCTGGGCTGGCCCTGCATACAAATTGAATACAAAGATATTTGATTGATTCATTTGAGGAATATTGACAAACGTAACAGATTAAAATGTGTCAACCGATTAGGGTTCATAGTTCTTGCCATGAATTTGGCTTCTCCCTGGCTTGGTTTTCAGGTGGCAGTTTTTGAGGGACAGAATTTAGCTCAGAAACCTGGCCATATGTTTAATTCTCCAATGTAGGTTTTATCTTGAGAAGATTAAGGAATATGTTTAACACAAATTGTTCTGTTGCTTCTAAGTTAAAAGTTAGGTATTTGATGGTGAATTATTAAGTATTTGTATTTATTGAACTTATATAGTAAATATTGAGTGCCTGCATATACCCAGTACCATTCTAGGCCCTTGATTTATGTAGTGAACACAACCAAAAATGCTCGTATGGAGTTTAAATTATAGTGAGGTTTGTGTTTCATTGACTGTCAAATAAAATGAAAATTGTGTTTAATAGTAACATGGATTGTGCATTCAGTTTATACTACTTAGTCTTTCAGGGTTCTTAAATTAATTACAACTTATTAATAATTGAAGTCGAATTGCCCTGTCCTTTGTGAATAAATTTCGTTTAGCGATTGTTAGTTTATCTTGATAAATTTTACTGCAGTATTTGTAGGTGAAAAAAAAAGAGATATATATTTAGATTGCCTTTCATTTTGGTAACAGTAAGCAACTGTCCTGTATAAATTTATTATTCAAACGTTTAAAATTTTTGTGGGTAAACAATTTTTGAGAATAGTGGGAAAAGGGTAGTTTTCTAGTATCATTTGTGACACTGCTCTGAAATTATAAGCACTTATAAACTCAGACGCTTAGTATCATTATTCTATCACCATCTATTTTCTTGATTTCTCTGTGTTTCTCAAAATTGGGATTAAATGTATTGAGAGTACAAAGAATATTGTAATAAACTGCAGGAATGGACCTAACATTTTGAAGCCTGGGCCTGCTGAGTGTTGCTTCTGGAAACTTGACTTAACGTCTACTCCCATCTCACAGTAAACACTCAGGATTTTGTTGAGGTTGTCTTGCATCACTTACTTGTACCTGGTGAGTAGGCAAGGCACTTAGCCAGTGTCCCAAAACAGTCATATGGAAGGGAAAGTGAAGAGAATAATCTCTTTCCTGCCCCTCTCCTGCAGTGGCAAAGTGAATTAGAATCCTCACTCTGTGAAAGTGTTATCAATCACAGGTGTACATCCCTTTGGGAGGTGTACATCCCTTTGGAGGATGTATTCTGATAGGAACATACCATATTATCTTTGGATTTATATAATCATCTCTTAATTTCCATTAAAACAATTTCTCACTTTCTTTCTCAGTTGGCATCTTTTCCTCATTCACATCACTATCCTATTTTGACAATTACAGACTAATACCTAGAATTAAAAACCATAGCAATTAGTTATAGTTGCATCTATCTGTATGTTAACAGTGAAAACATAACAGAAATCCCCCTTGACCACTCTTCCTCAGTTGCATATCTTCTCTCCATCCCCATTCTACTATCGTAAATGAGTTTATATTCTTCCAGTCTCCTTTGTTTAATGCTTTTATATATACCATATATAAGTCATGGTTTTGTTTTTGTTTCTAAAATTTAAATATATCAATCTACAATTTGTTTTAAATACTACTTTGAGGAACACCTGGGTGGCTCAGCAGAGTTGCATATGGCTCCCCGCAGAGAGCCGCCTTCTCCCTTTGCCTGTGTCTCTCATGAATAAATAAATAAAAATCTTTAAAAATAAATACATACATAGATACATTCTGAGTTCTGTGATGCTCAGCAATTAAAGAGAATATATATAATATTCATTGGATTGACATTGTTCTTTTTTTACTTAATCTATTCCCATTTATGATATTTAGGTCATTTTCTCTTTCTTAGCTCTCCTTATAATTTGACTTTCATTCCTCTTTCTCTTGTCCTTAGCTCTACTTAAAGTATACTAAAGGTCACCAATAATTTCTTTCTTTTTTTTTTTTTTTTTTTAAGATTTTATTTTAGAGTGAGAGCGGGGGATGGGGGAGTTGGGGGTAAAAGGGAGAGTTAGAGAAAGAATGTCAAGCAAGCTCCACCCTGAGCAGGGAGCCTGATGCAGGACTCCATCTCACAATCTGAGTGGGATCATGACCTGAGTTGAAATCAGGAGTTGAAAGCTCAACTGAGCCACCCAAGTGCCCTGTGAAAGTCACCAGTAAATTTCTTAATTAATAAACTTAGTGCCTTTTTTGCTTGGTCCTCATATCCTTGACATATATGTAATGAAGATGAAACTGATAACCACCACCCCATAACTTCCTGAAATTATATTCTATTATTCCATACTATTTCTCTATCTTTTGCTTTTTCCTCCTTCATGCATTACCTTACCTTTACTCCCTTCAATTACATAAGTACGGTACCCACTTACTATTTCACTTTCACCTATTTGAATGACTCCCAGATGTGTGTCTTTATTTCTGACCACTTACCCATACTTTAGTGTCTCTTTCCTAGCTGGCCTATAGACATTTCCACATGTATATACATGGTATTACTAGCGTCTTAACATATCTAAAACTAAACACCTGATATTTCCCTGGCTTTTACTTTTCTTCCTAATTTTTGGATCTTGATTAATCCATCTGTCTAGTCTACCAACCATGAAACCTAAATCTTTTGTTTTTGTTTTGTTTTGTTTTGTTTTGTTTTTGTTTGTTTCCCTCCAAATTCACTCATCAAATAGAGATTCTTCCTTCTCTTGTTCTACTTTTTCTTCTTCCAGTTTGACTTATAGAATGGTACCAGAATTGACCAAAGCATAATTATAATAACCTCATTTCTGTGCCTCAAATGCTGCAGTCTGTAAATCACCTGTAGGATAAAATGTAAATTTTCAAGACCATAGTGAAAGGGCTTAGGTCTATTAATGTAATTCAGTCTCAATCTACCTTAATTGTACTCTTCTGTATTCCACTACATTGCCTGTGGGTATATCCTGTGCTTTCTTTTTAAAGATTTTATTTATGTATGTATGTTTGTATTTATTTATACACACATATATATTATTTTTGTATATTTTATATATTTATTTATATATATATATACACATGCATGCATGCACTGGGAAAGGAGAGGGAGGAGAGAGAATCCTTGAACAGATTCCCCACTGAGCACAGAGCACCCTGTGGAGCTTGATCCCAGTACCCTGAGATCATGAGCTGAGCTGAAACCAAGAATCAGACACTTAACCACCCTGGGCACCCTAATATTCTATGCTTATTTTTAAGCATATCCCATTTCCTTATTTTTGTTTTAGATGACTTCCTCTCTTTTAACACCTGGCTCTTAATCATCTTAAGAATTCAGCTCAAATATCACCTTGAAGTATTACATAGCTCCTTTAGACAGAGTGAGTTTCTCCCTTCCTGTGTTTCCATAGAACCTTTATGGGTTTATCACAGTAAATCCCGTGTCTCAGAGCCTTCCACACATCTGTTACCACCACCATCATGCACATTCAACTGGAAGTTCACTGAGAACAGAAACTATTCCCTATTGCTTTTACCCACAGAGCCTTGAAATACACTGTTGAATCTGTGTCTCTTTTCATTTTTTATGACATATCAAGTGCTTAGAATAATCTTGCAAAAGCACCACTTAAAGAATTATCTCCTTTGCTCAAAATCTTCTGTATTTTATTAATTCTCTTTACGAATGAGTACATACATGTTATTGCCCAGCCCAAACTGATTTGCTTACTGTCCTCTGAACACAAAATTTTTTTTAGCATCTTGCCTTTCAAAGTTCTCCCCATTCTTTAAGACCCAGTTTAGGTTCTGCCTCATTTATAAAGCTTTTCTGGACACTTTAGCCAGAAATATTTCCTCCCTCTTTTCCAGACTTATGTAGCAATTCTTTACATACCTTAGATACATACACAGCTCCTAACTCTTTACATGCCAAAGTTTTTAAGTTGATAATATTTATATGGCACAGAGAAATAGACTGGAAGGAATTTAGATCTCTGGTAAAACCTCCTTATGGCTGCTTAAAAGTACCCTAACAAAAATGAAACAATTTCTTAAACTGGCTATAATTTCCTATGAAATAAGAAATGGAAAATTTTCTCAGAATTCACTGTATATATATATGGCAGTGTGGTGTAGTGAAAAAAGCCAGTGTTTTGGAGTTAAGGCCTAGGTTGCATCTGTGCCTCTCTATGAGGCTTTGGGCAAATTACTTTTTTGGGCTTTTGTTTCCTTATTTATTTAAGATGGAAATAATTGCAGAATTTATGAAGATCAGAGACAAAGTATATGTATGGCATGAATATATATATATATATATATATATATATATATATATGCGCTTTATTGCTTTCATTGTGGTGTATTTCCCTTCAGTTTTACCCTTTGGTAATGTGTTGTAATTGTGGTTCTATCTTTGTGATGAATCCAGATACTTTAACTTACATTCCACTTGGGTGAACAGACATATAATGGGATTTTTAGTCTTCTTGATAGTATAGTTCCTGTTCCAGAGTACATGGGGTGTGACACTTTTAATCCTGAGACAAAGCAAGCAGTGTAGTTCTTTCCATTGTTAAATGAGGCCTTTCTTGCATTAACTAGAGTATAGCTCTCTAAAGCATGTTCTGAATTAAGGAGTGCTTGTTCTCTTTACTTAAAACAGTCCTGCAAACACATTGTTGAGGCACCTTATATAACACAACAGCAGCAGTTTAAAGCCTGAAACAGTGTTCTCTCTCCTATCTCCTGGAATTCTTCTATTCTGCTGCACCAGTTTTAATCAAAGTGATCTCTAAGGCAGGAGCCCATGATTTCCCACATCCTTCTAATAATCCAAGATAAACACCTGCAATTTGGGTCTGGAAAGATAGACTTTACTGCCAGTTGTTTTAATTAGATAGCCATACCTATCTTGCTTAGTAAATTTATGTGCTATTGAGAAGCTAGTTTATTGATAATTAAAGTTTCCTCCCACCCCCCCCACCCCCGCCAACTTTTAAAAAATAATCATATAAACAGTGGATGAGTCACAAATGAGTCCTGAAATGAGGATATCTTTGTCTTCCATCCTTTCCCAACTGGTTTTAAATATCTATATGGTATCTATATAATAGCTTTATCTTAAAACCTGCTCCAGGGCAGCCTGGGTGGCTCAGCAGTTTAGTGCTGCCTTCAGCCCAGGGCGTGATCCTGGATACCCAGGATCGAGTCCCACGTCGGGCTCCCTGCGTGGAGCCTGCTTCTCCCTCTGCCTCTCTCATTCTCTCTCTGCGTCTCTCATGAATAAATAAATTTTTTTAAAAATTAAAAAAAAAAAAAAACCCTGCTCCAACCATGCTGGTCTTCTCATTGTCCATGACCATATGCTCATTTCTGTCTCTAAGCTTGTTTATGCTATTCTTTTTTTTTTTTTTAAGATTTATTTATTTATTCATGAGACACAGGGAGAGAGGCAGAGGCATAGAAGAAGCAGGCTCCCTGCAGGGAGCCCGATGCGGGATTTAATCCCAGATCCCAGGATCATGCCCTGAGCCAAAGGCAGATGCTCAACCACTGAGCCAACCAGGCATCCCTTGTTTATGCTATTCTTACTTGGAATACCCTTTTCATTCCCCAGTTCAGCGTGAATCCTCATTTGTAGTTCCCTCCTTTTCGTGAAACCATCTCAGCCCTTTCATCCTGTTTTTCTGTCATCATATTTCTGTCTTATGGTCCCTAACATCTTTTCTTGACACTTAGTGTATTCCTTCTGGCATCAAATAGTGAATGTTCTTAGTAGGTACTCAAGTTGATTTAAGAGATCTTGAATCTTTGTTTTAAGGCAAACTAGCCATGTATTCTTTAAACAGTTTATATAAAGTTTACTCTTAAGGATCTATAACTGGAGAAAAGGTACAATTTTAAAATCATGTGGAATAAAATCTTTTATAAAGAGTGGCATGTTATACGTACAGATTTAGTGATACTACCCAATGCCATTAAGGCAGTATACATTTATGTTAAGGAATGAATAATATTCTTTAAATTCAGTTCTTTTCTCTTCATACTTTAATAATAGTGATATGTTCTTTAACCCCTGAGCCAATTGTGATAATTCCCAGATTTCATTTTTCTTTTTAAAGTGATGTATTGGAACTTGGCAGGTGGGAAGGTGTGGAAGTAAACAGTGTGAATATCAGCAAGCAGGAGGCATTCAGAAAAGACAGTGGAAGAAAATGAATTGATAGGATTTGAATGAGTATCTTAAGCAATGGTAGTGGCCTGTTGAAAAATTTGGAGGAATGATTAGGAATCCAGGACTTTTTCCAGTGAATACAAGGGTGCCAAGCAGAATTGCTCTATGTGTTAATTTAGGTAACAAAGTGCTTCCATAAAATCTAGGCATAGATGTAAAGTTGACACCATCCTTCTCATCTTTATCAGCGCCATTATTGCTAGTGTTCATTTGGTGGTTATATACATGCCAGACAATTGTGGGGGAGGGGAGCAGAAAGGAACAGAGAGGAACTTAAGCATGCTCCATACCCAGCAAGGAGCCCTGACAAGGGGCTGGATCTCACAACCCTCAGATCATGACCTGAGCTGACATTCAGAGTCAGAAGCTTAACCGACTGAGCCACCCAGGCACCTCTGCCAGGCAGTTCTTAGGCAGTTTCATCATCACTTGTTAAATCCTTAACAATAAGGGATCTTAACATTAAACCTTTTTTTGTGCAGAGAACTCCTTTGGCTGACTGGTTAAGCCTGTGGGTTCCTGCTCAGAATGTTTTGAAAGAATGAAAATATATAGAATCAGAAATGAAACCAATTATGTTGAACTATAGCAAATCAGCATATTAAAAATCTGACATAGTAATATGAGCTTTCGCAGCTTAAAATACAAGCTCTGTTGGTTGGTCTGAGAGCTAAATTCAAATTAGCTATGAGCTAAATGTTATTTTGGGATATGCATATCTAGCTGTAAAGTAATATGAAAATTTCTGGTCACTATACTAGTATTACTATGGTTTACTTACCTTCATCACTGGAAGAAAATTAAATTTTATATAGAAGTTAGCAAAAATATATAAGTTCTTTCCCCATCCAAATTTACCAGAACCCTGTAAGTTTTCATGAACCGCAGATTAAGAATCTGTGCTTTATAATACAAGAAATTGTGTCATTACACCTGTGGTAAATGGTGAGCAGGGATTTGAACTCTGGCAATCTGGCTCCAAAGCCCGGATTCTTTACTCACTTAGAACATCCTGAAATTGCATAGTCTTCTCCCCAAATTCAGCTAGCTCTTTTCCTTAGGAGAAAAAAAAAAAACTTAAACATTTTACTTACTGTTTAAATTAAAAACCAAATAATCTTAAAATGCTTACATTGAGTGTAAAATGAAATTTTAATAGTGAGTTGAAGAGACATACAAAGGAAAGCAAGAAGTAAAAAGGAAAGAATAGCTAGAGCAGAGATTCTTAAACTTTAGGTATGTTATAATACAATGTCAGCAGTTCCTCAAAAAAATTAAAAATAGAATTGCTATATATAATCCAGCAGTGCCACTTCTGAGTGTATATACCTCAAAGAATTGAAAGCAGGGTATCAAAAAAATATTTGTATACCCATGTTCGTAGCTGCATTATTCACATTAGCTAAATATGTACATACACTAGAATATCATTCAGCCTTAAAAAGGAAGGGTATTCTGCAGTATGCTACAACATGGATAACCCTTGAGGACATTATGCGAGGTGAAATAAGCCAGTCACAAGACAAATACTGGATGATTCCATTTATATGAAGTACTTAGAATAGTCAAAATCATAAAGACACTATAATGGTGGTTGTCAGGGCTGAAGGGAAGAGAGAATGGGGAGTTGTTTAATAGGTATAAAGTTTGAGTTTTACAAGATGAAAAGGAGCTACAAGGTGGGTGGTTGTGATGGTTATACAATGTGCATTTTTTAAAAGATTCTATTTATTTGTTTGTTTGTTTGTTTGTTTATTTAACAGAGAGGGAGAGAGAGCACAAGTAGTGAGAACGGCAAAGGGAGAGGAAGAAGCAGACTCCCTGCTGAGCAGGGAGCCTGATGTGGGGCTGGATCCCAGTACCCTGGGATTATGATCTGAACTGAAGGCAGATGCTTAACCTACTGAGCCACCCAGGCGCCTCACCATTATGTATTTATTTATTTTTTTTTTGAGACCATTATGTATTTAATACCACTTATACTTAAAAATGGTTAAGATGGTAAATTTTATATGTATTTTACCACAACAAAAAGAAAAATAATTTTTAAAAAATTTTTAATAAAATTTTTAAATGTAGTGTCAGGTCCTACTCCCAGAGTTTCTGATTCTATATGGTCTTGGGTAGAGCCTGAGAATTTGCATTTCTAGTAAGTTCTCAAATGATGTTTGTGCATCACATTGAACAGATTGGAGGATTGAAAGGGAGCAGAGAAACTTGGAGTTTCTCTTTAAGAAATTATAACCTCTTCTTCGGTGTGGACTTTGAAAGGTTTTTGGCTTTGTCTTTTCGGAAAATAGCCAGTTATTTTCACTTTTTATAACCTTCAGAATGCTTCCTAAAAATTATAACTTTAAAATTCTATTAACTTGAATTAGATTTTTTAAAAGATTTTATTTATTCATGAGAGAGAGGCAGAGACATAGGCAGAAGGAGAAGCCTCCCAGGACCCCCGGATCGTGACCTGAGCCAAAGGCCAGATGCTCAACCACTGAGCCACCCAGGTGCCCCTAAAGTAGGATTGTCATATTGATCCTGAAATGCAAATATTATGGCATTATCAGTAAAAAATTTTAATTAAAAAATGTTGGGTTTTATCTTTGTTGTCTGTTTTTATTTAAAACAAAGTCAAGAACATATTTTTCCCAGTGTAAGAAATAGAAAAGCTTGCAAGACTCAGAGTACTTAGAGTGAGAATTAGGTTTAAGGTTTTTTTGTTCAAGTTCTGGTCAGTAGGAAACAAAGCTGTTGACAAAAAATACTGTGTGTACTTATAAAAGCTGTTGGAGTTTATATCATAATTATTCTGGGGTTGTCTCATATCTGGGGTTGTCTCGTAGAGGTTTTCACATTCTATCAAGATTGTTTGTGTTGCACATAGTTGGAATTCTGCCCCAAACTGATTAAGCTGAAAAAAACAACTATAGGTTTATGTAAGTGAAAGTACAAAATTATATTTAGCTTGAAGCACAGCTTGATCCATGTCTCAAAGCCATCAGTTTCCATCTTTCAGCTTCCTCTGGGTTCTTTAGGCCCCACATGGTGGTTTTCCTGGCAGGAATATAGCCTTACACCTTCATTTAGCTTCACACTTTTCTGCCTTCAAGCTCAGCAGAAAAGAGAAAGCCTATGTACCAGCTTTCCCAGCAAAAATTCTGAGATCCAATCTGATAAAACCAGCTTCATGGGTCAAGTCTTCAATCACTATAATTTGGGAGTGGGATACGCCCTTAAATCAATCTAAGGATTACTTTTCTTGCAGCTGGGGATGGGAGAAGGCTAAACTGCCTAAACCACATACAGGACTGAGGTTAAAGGGAGGGTGGTTTTCCATAGAAAACATGGAATACTGTTTATTTCTAAAGAAGAGAAATCGTGCTATCCGTTAAACCATAAGTTTGTACTCTGTCCTCCTTTCTGAGATATTCAGAAATTGTAAACCCATCACCTCTTTTCTCCCTAAAAGGAGGAAGGTGAAGAATTAGGGAATAAATAGAGGAAATAGACTGCACCAAGAAGGGAGTAGGGTTTGGGGAAGGAGAGAGGGAAAGCATAATGATAAGACCTTCTCAGCTGATATTTCCTGGCCAGTCTATCAGAAATTTTAAGAAGAAGAGAAAAGAAAGGATTTGTAAACATATGTATTTTGTTCCCTCCCCTCTTGTTTTCCAGCCCTGAAGACTAGTAACTGTCTTATAAGCTGTTTGCCTAAAAACATTCATGTGACCGTTTTTATAGCTTTAAGTTCATCTCCCATGTGCCTGGCCCCTATATCACAGATTATAGTTCTTTACATATTAGGTAACTATATCTAATAAGGTTGTAAGTCAATTAATAAATTCTTTAGAACTTAGCACTTTCTGTACTGTCACTTATATTAAAAAAGCAGTTATTTCTAACCTAAGCAAATCCAATAAAAATATCTCCTTCATAATAGTTTGCTTTCACCAATCTCTTAGCTTTTTTTTTACCTGCCATTTTTCTTTTTCTTTTTTCTTTTTTTTTTTTTTTTAATTTTTATTTATTTATGATAGTCACAGAGAGAGAGAGAGAGAGAGGCAGAGACATAGGCAGACGGAGAAGCAGGCTCCATGCACCGGGAGCCTGATGTGGGATTCGATCCCGGGTCTCCAGGATCGCGCCCTGGGCCAAAGGCAGGCGCCAAACCGCTGCGCCACCCAGGGATCCCTCTTTTTTTTTTTTTTTTTTCTTTTTTTTAAGATTTTATTTATAGTGCCTATGAGCCAGTGAGGGGTAGGGCAGAGAGGAGGGAGAGGGACAAGCAGACTCAGTGCTGAGCACTAAGCCCTACATGGGGCTCAGTCTCACAACCCTGAGATCCTTACCTGAGCCCAAACCAAGAATCCGATGCTTAACCAACTGAGCCACCTAGGTGCCCCTCAGCTGCCATTTTTCCGTACTAGCAGTTCTCAAACTTTACCTCAGGATCACCCTCACAGAATTCAAGGCCCTCCTCCTCCAGAGTTTTCGATTCACTAGCTCTGGGATGGAACTAGAGAATTTGCAGGTTACCAAGTGATGCTGAAGCTGCTGGTCCAGAAAACTTTGAGAATCTCTGTAATCATTTGTCCCTGCCTCTGCTAATTTCTACTATCACTTCTCCCTGAAGCTTTCTCTGATCTCCAAATTGATCCCTCAGTTTCTTAAAATGGATATACCTATGGTAATTTCACTGGAATCTTTAATCTCTCTGTCTACTGAATGTGGCCCTAACTAAAGGATTTTCCCAAACAGATACAGTTATCCATTTATTTTGTTTGTGCAACAACATGGACCCAGTGAATACTCCGTAAATGTTGCTGGCAACATCTGTACTATTGTTAGAAAATTCCTTTACATATGTATCTGTATCTAAACCATAATTTTTAAATGAAGTAATTTGGTGTTACCAGAAGTTTAGTATTTGATCTCAAATGACCATCATCAGATTAACTGTAACAATTGGAATAAAGAGAAAATGGATATGGTAAGTTGGTGGATTTGAGAGTTTTGGTATCAATAAGGTTTCTTTTAATATGTCCTCTGTAAGGTAATTTCAGTTAATCTGTAATGAGCATTAGCTCATTTGTAACCATGAAGCAAACAATGAAAGCAAGGTTATTTGTAGTAGCGCTTCCTATTGGGCTTAATTCCTAGTATGTTTCCATATAAATCATATGGAAAATAAATCCTCGTTCAACTACCTGATCTACCATAGTTTTGAAATTAGAAAAAAATGCTATAAATGTCAGTTGAGTACCTTCTGAAAAGTAAAACTATGAAAGTGTTTAGGGGTATACTGATGCTTCCACTTTGAAATGAATAAAAAAAATGTATTGATGAATGAATAGTAAAGCACATATAAAGCAAAATGAATTATAGAATCTAGATATTGAGAATATGGGTAGTCACTGAACAGTTTTCCAGGTTTTTTTTCTTTTTTTTTTTTTGAAAGTTTAAAATTTTTGGTAATAAAATTTTGGGAAAAATAACCTTAACACTAAGCAGAATTTATGGGGACTATAGCTACACAAGTATTTGCATTAGATTGAAATATGAAATTGCCATTTATATAGGTCAAAAACAGACAAATGTAGACAATTTCATTTGGTTTAAACTAATATTAAAGTTCTGATACATTTTTACATTTTATTTTTTTCCTCATGACTGAAATTGGCTTTATTCAGTTCACCTTAACACTAATTATGCTGGTCTAGATGTACTTAGCTACATAAGCTCATTGTTGAAATGAAAAACTTAGAAGAACCTAGAAAGTTTCTAGGTGTTCTGCCTATGTGTTGTTACCAAAACTATATATCTCATTTCTCAGAGGTATACAAATTTACCAAATTACCTCAGTTGTGGGGTACATTAATACTAACACCTCAGTTAATCAAGTCTGTTTGCTCTCTACTTGTCAATTGAAGTTTTGTGCAAAACTTCATAGATTATATAGTTACACTTCAGTCAAACCATGGGTAGTGATGATTACACAGTAATATGAACACACTTCATGCTACTGAATTACACTCTTAAAAAATGGTTAAAGTAGTAAGTTTTATGTATATTTTCCCACAATAAAATTTAAAAGATGGAAAGGAAGAGGCACTTTTGGATAACCATGAGGTAGTATGAAGGCCCAGAAAGCTTGGTTGAGGTGGGTCAGAGTGCTAAAGAAACACTACCTATCTCCCATTTTTACCTGGGCCATATAAAACCTGATTGAATTTGAAAGCTGAGTAAAATCACAATTTTGGATGTTGTTGCCATGAATTCAGTTAAGTTTTTTTTCCCCTATTCTAATTGGAAAGCTTTAATTGGAGCACACAATTAAAATGTATATTCTTCTACAAAGACTGGACCACACATGTATGGTACCTGATTATATAGTCTTTCCCATTGAGCCTAGTTAAGCTAGTTATTCTGACAGAAGCCACCTATCTAATTAAATGAAAAGTGAACAATAGGTAACAGGCTTTAATTAGCAGTTTCCAGTTGTATAAACTTTAATGGGGGAGGAGTGAATGGTCTCATTGAGTTAAGTTATATTTGCCCTACTGTCAAAACTTGTGTCAATTGGGGAAAAACATAATTGCAATCTAATTCCGCAAGAGCAAATTAGACTTCATGAGGTACATTTTTTTTTTTAAATAGTAAAGCAAAATTTAGGGGCACCTGAGTGCCTCAGTGGTTGAGCATCTGCCTTTGGGCAGGGTCTGAGGGTTGAGTCCATCAAGTTCCTTGCAGAGAGCCTGCTTCTCCCTCTGCTTTGTCTCTACCTCTCTATGTGTCTCAGGAATAAATAAAATCTTTTACAAAAAAAAAAAAGTAAAGCAAAGTTTATTGAGTGATAGTACAAAGCTCCTGGAAAGGAAGTCAAGAGGGTTGCCCATGAGGTACCTTTTTTTTTTTTTTTTTTTTTTTTTTTTTTTTTTTAGGGTGCCTGGGTGGCCCAGTTGGTTAAGTGTCTGACTCTTGATTTTAGCTCGGGTCATGATCTCAGGTTGTGGGATTGAGCCCCATGTCAGGCTGCATGCTCAGAGGGGAGTCTGCTGGAGACTCTCTTTCTCAAGTATTTATTTGAGTAGGGTGTGGAGCGGAGGGAAAGGGAAAGAATCTCAAGCAGACTTCCCACTGAGTCAAAATCAAGAGTGAAATTTAACTGACTTGAGCCATCTAAGTACCTCCATGAAGTACTCTTAAAAGCAAAATAGGAAACGTTTTAAAATTAACCATCTCAATAGAATTTTTAATATAAACATCTCAGAGTTGAGACTTCTAGATTTCTTTTTTTTTATTTATTTATTTTATTTTTATTTTTTATTTATGTAGTCATACAGAGAGAGAGAGAGAGAGAGAGAGAGAGGCAGAGACACAGGCAGAGGGAGAAGCAGGCTCCATGCACCGGGAGCCCGACGTGGGATTCGATCCCGGGTCTCCAGGATCGCGCCCTGGGCCAAAGGCAGGCGCCAAACCACTGCGCCACCCAGGGATCCCCTAGATTTCAAATATAATTCCACACACACAAAAGTGGAAACCCATTCATATCTATAATGGTAACATGCAGGCCCAAATTTACTATATTGCTATCCTAAAACAATTTATGCTAATATCCTCATCTCTTCCCTTTGTGCTTTTTTAAAGCTTAATAATCTTTCTCTCTTCTCATGGTCAGAAAAAGAAATGTTTTTTTAACCAGAAAAAGAAATGTTTTTTTTCTTAGTTGAAAATTGAATGATACCATAGTGAAATTACTTGTGTAATACTTCAGTTTTCCAAATTGAAGCGGTTAGTGCTATTGAAGTGGGCAAAATACTGAATTTCATATTCCTGTGCTTACCACTCCTCAAAGAATTATTAGGTCTTTCAAAAGCAGCTTGAGGGTTGTCGTTTTGTGCTCTGATTCATAAAAGAAGGTGAAGAATTATTAGAAAGGGGGAAAAATTACATAAAAGCAAAATTCAGAAAACACAATATTCTGCAGAAGAATACAAGAAAAAGAAGAAACTCCTCTATTGGAAACGTATTGATTGTTTTTCTCCTTGGGTATTTAATGTAAAGTAGAAGTTCTGTAATAGAAAACAGGCTTATCTCATTAAGTGAGAGCTATAGTGGAAAGGAGGCTGGGGTCTTAAAGATAACATCATTATTTCTCTTCTCATTTACAGAAGTTGCTGGGTATGTTTTGCCACTGATGAAGATGATAGAACAGCTGAATGGGTGAGACCATGCAGGTGCAGAGGATCTACAAAATGGGTTCACCAGGCTTGTCTGCAGCGCTGGGTAGATGAAAAACAAAGAGGAAACAGTACAGCCAGAGTGGCATGTCCTCAGTGCAATGCTGAATACTTAATAGTTTTTCCAAAGTTGGGTAAGCAGATCCTTAAAAACAACAGAGATGTATGTGATGTTATTTTACATAATTCAGTCATCTCAGGTTTATTTTAAAGTGACCCATCTGTTTGCTTCTTTGTAAATTTCTCTATTCCTTTTCTGTCATTTCCTCTCTTTTTTTTTTTTGTTTTTGTTTTTTTTCTCTCTAAATGTTATTTGTCTTGCTAACAGTTTACGTTATCCCTAATATATCCTCAAATCCACCCATTTGTGTATTAAATGTTTTTATTTTGATCGAGTGGATTAAAACTTGGACATCTGACTCTGTAGATAAAATCAAATAACAAAGCTATAATAAAAAACCTGACCAAAAGAGCTTTTATTCTCTAGAGACCATTGATGTAGGAGAAGGAAAACAACAATGTGTGTTCTTTCTAATACTTCTCCTTAATTCTTCTATTAAGGAATAAAAGTAGGGAAGTTAAATACTTAATAGTGTTCATCTCATCTTTGGAATCTAATTTATGTGGTTGTTCTTCATGAAGACTGCTTTATTCTTTCTGCAACTTGGCAGGCAAGGAATGACCAAAGATCTTTTAGAATGGGACTAGCATTGAAAAAAGTAGAGCACACTTTCTTTTTTTCATTTGTTTTTATTGAAGTTCGATTTGCCAACTTATAGTGTAACACCCAGTGCTCATCCCATCAAGTGCCCTCCTCTGTGCCTGTCACCCTGTTACCCCAACCCCCCGCCCACTTCCCCTTCCGCAACCCTTTGTTCATTTCCCAGAGTTAGGAGTCTCTCATGGTTTGTCTCCTAGAGCACACTATTTAAAGGAAGCTGTAACTAAGGCTGATACTTAGTTATCATGTTCCATCGCCATGTGATTATGAACTGGTGACTGTGTATACCATACCAGTTGTTAAACATTTTTAGTATCACCCATGGCTGTAATCAAGAGATATATGAAAGCAGTTCGGGTTCTGGGAAGGTCAGACAGAAAGAATGACTTTCAGGGGGAGTAAAGTTCAAGAGAAATTTGAAGTAATTATTAGGTGTGTGTTTTCTAGTTGCTATAGATACTAAAATAAGACCCTCTTTTAAAAAAAATAAGGCAACATAATTGCAGATAATGAAGCACTTTTCTAATGTGAGACAGTTAATAATAGGACAATTTCCATGGTGTCTGTATTTCCTACCATAATTCATAAGGAATATGAAGGAAGAAATAATAGCTTCTTAGGAAAGTAGTAGAGAATGTAGTGTTTCTCACATTTAGAATTTGTAGACCACATGATGGGTCTTCATGTATGTCATGGATTTTGTTTTGTTTTATTTTTTTTTTTTTTTAAGATTTTGTTTATTTATTCACAGGAGACACAGAGAGAGAGGCAGAGACATAGGCAGAGGGAGAAGCAGGCTCCCCACAAGGAGCCTGATGTGGGATTTGATCCCAGGACACCAGGATCACGACCTGAGCCAATGGCAAATATTCAACTACCGAGCCATCCAGGTTCCCCTACACCATGGATTTTAGATAAAGACAAAAGAGTAATCCAAAAGTTGGTCTTTGAACAGCATAGTGGTTGAGGGCTCTTGATCCTACACAGTTAAAAATTCACCTACAGCAGGGTGCCTGGGTGGCTCAGTCAGTTAAGCGTCGACTCTTGATTTCAGCTCAGGTCATGATCTGAGGGTAGTGAAAGGGAGCTCTGTGTCAGCTCCATGCTCGAATGTGGAGCCTGCTTGAGATTATCATCTTCTCCCCCTGCCCTTCCCACTTGTATAGGTATACGTGCTCTCTCTTCTCACTCTCTTTCTCAAAAAATAAAAATATCGAAAATTCACCTACAGTTTTTTGACCCCCCCCGAAACTTATGTGCTAATAACCTTACCACTAAAGTAAATGTTGATTCACAGTAAGCTGAAGAAAATGTTAAGAATATCGTGAGAAAATACATTTACAGCACTGTACTGAATTTATCACGTTTATCACAAAAAAAATCCTATAACATTATGGGGTCAACTATAATATTAAAGCAGTAATCTAAAATAATTTAAACATCAGGAAAAGTAATTACTACTGCATTCTTTCACCATACTGATACCGAGCTCACTGAAGTCAAAAGTTTCATATTTAACTGTTTCTTTTCTTTCTTTTTAATTCTAGTAATCTTGCTTTGCAACTATAGTTTTTTGAGAACAGCAGCAAGTACAGGATGATTCTGTTAGATGTTTTAGACACTTAAATGGATGCATACAAAAATTATTATTGCAAGAATTCTCACTGAAAATTACATACTATGTTAAATGAGGCACTGAGTTGACAGATGAATGGCACTCAGAGCAGTGAAGCTGAATATTTCATTTTGGAAGATGGCATTGGGTAAATCTGTCCTTTTGGTTGTATTCAGTTCTAGGAAATAAATTTTTAGAACTAGTGTGGTATTATGATTTATAGGTATACCTAATACTAAGACCTTGATTTTCTTTTTCTATAGCAAGGAAAGAAAATAGGTAGATGTTGAAAAGGTCAGACTATTTTTGGTTAAGTCATTTGTATCATGATTTGGTCTTTATATTTTATCCTTTTTATGTTTTTAATTTGAGAGTATGTACATATGCTTGTGATCAGGGGGAGGGGCAGAAGGAGAGACTCTTAGGTGGGCTTCACACACACCCAGCACGGAGCCCAACACAGTGCTTGATCTCATGAACCTGAGATCACGACCTGAGCCAAGATCAAGAGTCAGATGTGTAATCGACTAAGCCACCCAGGCATCCCTTCTGTTCAGTTTTCAACACTAACTCAAGAATACAGGGCTTGGGCAGCCCAAGTGGCTTAGCGGTTTAGCACCGCCTTCAGCCCAGGGTGTGATCCTGGAGATCTGGGATCGAGTCCCATGTCAGGCTCCCTGCATGGAGCCTGCTTCTCCCTCTGCCTGTGTCTCTGCCTCTCTCTCTCTCTCTCTCTCTCTCTCTGTGTCTCTCTCTCTCATGTCTCTGTCATGAATAAATAAATAAAATATTAAAAAAAAAAACCACACACAGGGCATACTATCAAATGCCAGCTATAGTCTGTAAATGAAGCCATGTGTGAATTAGCTTTCCGGTGCTATATATACTCTTTCTTGCTACATACATGTCTAGTGCTCCTGGCTGTGATCCCAATATACCTTTCAAATCGAGGTTCAAAAACAATTGTTGGTTAAAAGAAAATCCCTTCTCTATAGCATGTTTTCACTGAGGTTCAATTAAAAGCTCCATATATCTCTATGTATATACCAGGAGTTGATTTCATTCTCTGAACACTAGTAATTTCTTCCAGCCATAAAACAAAATATTTAAGAACATACATCTATAATAGTAATTGTTCTTCCTTGTTGTGTACTAAACATATGATGTACTATAGTGTCATCAGATAGAATTTTGCCAGCAGATTTTCTCTTTTAGCATATTCATGATTAATTTTGCACTTACCATTTGTACTTGTTTTTGTTAAAATAAGTTGAAGTGCCTTCGACTACAGTTTTTTTTTTCAAGTACAGTTTTTAATCATTGTTTCCAGTGACAAAATTCTTAATGCAGACTTTTTTTTTCTTTCTCTTTTTTTTTTTTTTTTACTGGAGTTTGATTTGCCAACATATAGTATAACACCCAGTGCTCATGCAGAATTTGATTGCAGTCTAGAGTGGTTGAAAATTACATGAATACTTCCATGGCTTCTTGTCCCTGTTCTATGATGTTTCAGTCCCTGTTTAATAATATATTATGGTACAGTGAGAAAAAGGAGGTTTTCTTGTGCAAACTAATCCTACCTAATTCATTGGTCACAGCCCATTCTAAGATCACACTATTTTCACTCTAATACTATACTATATAATTTATCACTATGATATTCTGAGCTAAATGTGAACATTTAAGGCATTGATTTGCTCTCTTAAATTTGGGATTTAATCCATGATAATATTAACAAAATACATGTTTAACCAATGTAAGCAACTAACAGTCCCCTTTTAACTATCCTTGTAGAGTATGTATGACCTTGGAAACATAACAGTTAAGAATTTCTAAGAATTTTCTAGAAAGTCATTATTTTTCAAATTTGGAAAATGTTATTAAAATTTTTATTACTTTTTCATCAAATTGTCTGTAGACCTTTTAATAGATTACCAGGGACTACCATTGGTCTCCAGACAACACCTGAGAGACAAGGAATACAAAAAAAGAGAAAATGCAGAGAGGAAGAGGTGATGGTTAACAATCTGTGGGATGATCTCCGTGTAGCAAGTGTTTTTAAGTTTCATATGGATTTAGATTCAGTCGAGCTGGCTAGCTGACACATCTGTGTCTTTTCTAATACTTAATGGTGGCCAGAATGGAGGTGTGGTGGCAAATGTGTGTTAATTATTAATTAAGGAATATACTGTGCTCAGTTATGGAAGACTTAGTGGACTCCTCAGACTTTCATTCCTCTCACTATTTGTCACCCATCTTATTATGGTTTGCTTTTTTTCTTTCTGATATTGAGTTAGGCCAGGTGCATGTGTGCAACCACTTACAAAGCTCAGTGTTCTCTGAGGACCAGCAGCATTGGAATCATCTGAGAGATGTTAGGAATGAAGAACCTTAATCCCTCCTCCTACTCATCCTCTGTTTGAATCAAAATCTGTATTTTTATGAGATCATCATCAGATAAGTTAAATTTAAGAAGCATTGCTTTAAAATATGAAGAGAATACCAGCTGGAAAAAGTTTGTCTTTTATTAAAAATAAAGCATTTCCATGAAGTCCAGGTAGTAATCTTGTTTAGCTAAACAGAATTCAAAGGAGCATAGCTCAAGGGGAGAGTTCTTGATTGCCAAGAGTAGCAGGGATTGATTCACCTTAGATTCTTTCTCTTTCATTTCTTTCAACGATATTTTGTAGTTTTCAGTGTGAAAGTCTTTTGCTTTGTTAAATTTATTTCCAGGTTTTTCCACTCTTTTTTTTTCCCACTTTTTTAAATGGAATTATTTTCTTAATTTTATTTTCAGATTGTTTACTGTGAGTGTATAAGACACAACTGATTTTTGTAATCTCATGTCCTAGACTCATGAGAACTCATTTAATGGTTCTGATTTTTTTTTTAAGTGGATTGCTAAGCATTTTCTATACACAGGATCATGTGATCTGCCAATGTAGTTTTACTTCCTCTTTCCCAGTCTGGATGCTTTTATTTTATTCTCTTGCCCAAGTGCTCTGGTTGCAACCACCAGTATTTCAATGGAAGTGGTTAGGACAGATATCCATGTCTTATTTTTAATCTTAGGGAAAAAAACAGTCTTTTGCTATTAAATATGTTATCTCTGAGTTTTTCATATAGCTTTTATCAGGTTGAGAATGTTTCCTTCTATTCTTCATCTGTTGAGTGTTTTTACATGCAAGGGTAAATACTTTTTCTGATCTATTGAGATGATCATATGGTTTTTGTTCTTTAATATGGTATATCACATTGATCTTCATGTGTTATTTGTATTCATTTGTATTTATGGGATAAATTCCACTTGATCGTGGTATTTAATGCATTTTAGATGTTGCTGGATTTGGTTTGCTGGTATTTTGTTGAGCATTTTTCTGTCTGTAGTCATAATGGATATTGGTCTGTGGTTTTCTTGTGATTTCTTTCACTGGTTTTGGTATTGGGGTATTACTGAGTGAGTTGGGAAGTAATCTCTCCACTTACATTTTTTTGGGAAGAATTTGTGAATGATTGGTTGTTAATTCTTGAAATGTCTGGTGGCATATGGCCCTGGGCTTTTCTTTATAGGAAGTTTTTGGATTACTAGTTCATGTTCAGATTTTCTGTTTCTTCTTGAGTCAGTTTTAGTAATTTGTGTCTTTCTACAAACTTGTTCATCTAGATTATATAATTTGTTGGCCTATGATTGTAGTATTCCTTTATAATTCTTTTTATTTCTATAAGGTTAGTATTAATGTCCCCTCATTCATTCATGATTTTAGTAATTTGGATCTTTTTTCTTTGTCAGTCTAGCTAAAGGTTTGTCAGTTTTGTTGAGCCTTTTAAACACCCAAATTTTGGCTTCATTATTTTTCTCCATTTTTCCATTTTCCATTTCATTTATTCCTATACTAGTCTTTATTATTTCCTTCTTTCTGCTTGGTTTGGATTTAGTTTGCTTTTCTTTTCTGGTTTCTTAAGGTAGAAGTTTAGGTTATTGATTTGAGTTTTTGTTTTTTTTAAAATAGACTCTATTTTTTAGAGCAGTTTTAGGTTCACAGCAAAATTGAAAGGAAGCCCAGAGATAGCCTGTATACTCCCTGCCTGGTCACATGCATAGCCTTCTCTATTATCAATATCCTTCACTAAAGTGATACACACTTGTCATAGGTAATGAACCTATATTGGCACTTCATTATCATCCACAGTTTACATTAGGATTTACTCGATGGTTGTTTATACTATGGGTATAGACAAATGTATAATGACATATATCCACCATTACAGTATAACACACAGTATTTTTATTCCAGTGAAAATCCTCTGTGCTCCACATGTTCATCCCCTCTTCTTTCTAACCTTTGGCAATCACTGATCTTTGTACTACCTCCATATTTTTGCCTTTTTCAGAATGCCATATACTTGTAATCATACAGAATGCAGCATTTTCAGATTGGAGCTGCTTTCACTTAGTAGTATATGTACATATATAAAATTTCTTCAGACCCTTCATGGATTGATGGTTCATTCCTTTTTTTTTTTTTTTTTTTTTTTTTTTTTTAAGATTTTATTTATTTATTCATGAGAAACTCAGGGAGAGAGGCAGGGACATAAACAGAGGGAAAAGCAGGCTCCTCACAAGGAGCCCAATGTGGGACTCAATCCCTGGACCTGGGATCATGCCCTGAGCCAAAGGCAGACGCTCCACCTCTGAGCCACCCAGGCATTCCAATAGTTCATCACTTTTTTAGCACTGAATAATATTCCATTGTCTGGATATACAGTTTATTTAACCATTCACCTACTAAAGGGCATCTTCTTGCTTGTTTCCCAGTCTTGGCAATTAAAGCTACTACAAACATCTATGTGCCAGTTTTTGTGTGGACATTGGTTTTCAGTTTATTTAGGTAAATACTGAGGAGTGTGATTGCTGGATCATGTGGTATGTGTTTAGTTTTGTTAAAAATTGCCAAACTGTGTGACTAAAATTTTGTATTTCCACCAGCGATGAATTCCTATTCTGTATCAACAGCATTCTATGACAACAGCATTTGATGTTGTCAATGTTTGGATTTTAGCCATTCTAATAGATGTTTAGTGATAACACATTGTTTCAGTTTGCAGTTCCCTGATGATATATGTAGAGCATCTTTTCATTTGCTCATTTGTAATGTTATGTCTTTGGTGAAGTGTCTGTTAAGTCTTTTGATCATTTTAAAAATCAGATTGTTTTCTTAATGTTGAGTTTTAAGTATATTGTGGATGACAGTTTTTTATCAGACTATGTCTTTTGCAAATATTTTCTCTCAGTCTGTATATTATCTTCTCATTCCTGCTCTTCTTTTTTTAAAGTAGTCACTTACAGCTATACATTTCTGAGCACTGCTTAGATTTCTTCTTTGACCCATTGATTAATTAGAAGTGTGTCATTTAATTTTCACATACTTATAAACTTGCCAGATGTCCTTCTGCTTTTGATTTCTAACTATTCCATGTTGATCCAAGACCATACTTTGAGTCCTGTCCTTTTAAATGTGTTAAGGCTTCTTTTGTGGCCTAACATGGTTTATTCTGATAAATGTTCAATGTACACTTGAGAAGAAAGAGTAGTCCATAAATATCTAGTTGGTTTGTAGTATTTTCAAATCTTTTCTATTTCTTTGTTGTCTTTTACCTATCCTTCATTGAAAGTAGGATATTGAAGTCTCCAACTATTGTTGAATTGTCTGTCTCCCCAGTTCTGTTTTTGCTTTATTTATTTTGAGCTCTCTTGTTAGGTGCATATATGTTCCTAATGTTACATCTCACAGATGGATTGTCCTTTTTCCTTTTTACCATTATAAGACATCCTTCTTTATCTCTAATAATTTTTGTCTTAAAATTGATTTTAACTGATTTTAACATAGCCACTTCTGCTGTTTTGTCTTCGTAGATTATTGGTATATTCTTAGATTACTTTTTTTTTTTTTTTTTTTAAGTAGGCTCCACACCTGACGTGAGGCTTAAACTCACAACCCTGAGATTAAAAGTCGCATGTTCTACCAACTGCTGAATTTTCTGTTACTGTCACTCAGTGAATCAGCTGCTGGGCCACATATAGATAAGAAATGGTTTCAGGTATCGTAAGACTAATAGGGATGGAGTGAATTTGAATTTATTTGAGATAACTATTAATAAATTATGTGTATGATGTGTAAATAAAGATTTTCAGTGATTTGATGCTATTAGAATTGAGGGAGAAACAGGACCAGGAAGCAAAATGTTGCTAGCTGCTTGCACCAATAAATGGTCTCTTCTTTTTTCTCTGTGTCCATATTTGCCCTGCTGGACATGGCAAGGAATAACAAATGTGTGAAAGAAAAGATTCCCCAACTACAGTATTTCTTAGTATTTTCATTTGTCTCTTAAGTGCTTGAGTTTACTTTATATATTTTCCCTCTAGATAATACATTCACATGAACCAATTTCAAAAGATGCTGAATACAACAGGGTGTTCAATGAAAATCTTTTTACCGCATCCGCCAGCTATAAAGCCAAGTAACTTTCATACTCGGAGGCAACCATTGTTAGAAGTCTGAATGTTTTCATTCTAGAGTGTTTCTCTTTTTCTCCCCCCACTCTTTTTCCCTTCCTCTCTATCCTCCACACCCTGAAAAGCTATAAATATTAGGGTAGAATTAAAGGAATAAACAAGGGACAGGAAAATACCTAGGGATTAGCAACTATGAAATAATTTCCACTCGTAGGACTGAAAGTGCAAAGGAAGGGAGCTTATTAACAGAACTTGACGAGCTTTAGCAGAAGGAAGAGAGGCTGCTTAACAGGATCTATGGTTTTAGAGAAAGAAATGCTAACTGTCTGTAGTGAGGGATCTGTTGGCGGGGGGTGACCTTCACACTTTTACCACTCTGATTTTTTAGCCATATCACTTACTGTTTGAACACCTCAAAAGCTAGAGAGCAAGGTTGCATGGAAGGTCCAGTTTGTTTGGCAAATCATGCACAAAGCAGAGTGGAGACAGAGAAGTAAACCTGGAAATGCAAACAGTATTGAGCATGATTAGATTATATGTCGAAATATTCTAGACAAGTATACTATAGATTATGTTCTATACTTGTTTTTATTTTCTCAGCAAAATATGGTAGATACCATTTTATATTAGTGTATAAAAAGCTTTTTTCTTTTATAATTACATAATGCTCCATTACAAAGATGTATGGTTATTTATATAACCAGTTTTGTTACTAGACATATAGGCTGTTTCTAGTCTTTCTTTTTTTTTGTTGCTGTTTCTAATCTTTCACTACTACAAACAGTGCTGTCATAACTATGTAAAATAATTTCACGCACATGTGCAAATATATCTAAGATAAATGACTAGAGTAGAATTGCTGGGTCAAAGAGTATGTACATTTATAACATTAATAGATATCATCACATTGGCATTTGTAGAGATTATACCTATTTAATCTTCCCAACAGTGTATTGGCGTACCTGCTTTTCCATTGCCTTTGCCAGCATGCTGCTATCAATATACAGAACTAATTATATCTACTGCCTTAACATTGGTCAAAGCTCAGCAGAATGTTCACTCAGGTATTTTTTTTCTGTTATTATAAAATATTTGTTGAAAAAGAATATATCATAACCATATATGATATATGATATGTAGGAATAAAGACTAATAAAACTTCACTTGCTGACCTACTCCTCAGGTTTAGAAATAAAATATCCTGGTGAGTTCAGTACTTTATCATTAAGTAATGACTATTTTATCTACAATAATGCTTTTTTTGTCTTGTATATAATACAGATATGATAATATGGTATAGACATAATCATATAGCTACACAATCTTTTTCTAAATCAACTTTTTGTTTTAGGACAATTTCTGATTTATAGAAAAATTACAAAAATACTACAGAGAGTTCTCCTATTTCCCACATCTAGTTTCTTCTAGTTTTTGATGACCTCGACAGTTTTGAGGAGTGATGGTCAGATGTTTTGTAAAATGTCCCCCAACTGGGATTTTTTGATGTTTTTCCTATTATCTGTTGGGCTATGAGTTTTAGGGAGCAAGACCACAGAGGTGAAGTGCCATTTTCAGCACATCACGCCAAAGATAAATATTGTCAACATTACTTATCACTGGTGATACTGACCGTGATCATCTGGCTAAGGTAGTGTTTGTCAGATTTCTCCATTGTACAGTTACTCTTTTCCTCCTTTATATCAGCTTTCTTTGATGATGTTGTATTTGCCTGTTTATCTTTTCTTATCCTTTTTTTTTTCAGTTCTTCAGAGTTATTTTACAAATCTATTGTGATACTGATATAGTTGGGTTTTTACTGTCACATTTTGTGTATTTTATTGTCCAATTTCTCTACTCCCCTTTTCTTGGCTATCTCCTAGGTTGAAGTGTTTTTTGTTGATACTATATATCCTCCTGTATTAATTTTTAAGTGTTATGCTTTCCCCCCCTATTTAAATGGCTGTCCTTGAAAAGTTTTAGCTTTTATCTCTTCAAATATTGCTTCTCCCTCATCCTAGAACTCTGATTAGAGTTATGTTAGACATTTTCATTTTCTTTCATGTCTCTTAACTTTTATGGATTTTCATCTTTGGTCTTTGTGCTACAGCATTATAATTTCTTCTTAACTGTTACCTGGTTCTCAGATTTCCTCTTCAAGCAATGTCTAATCTGCAAGGAATTTTGTTTTATTTTCTGTAAGTTCTTGTTTTTTTGTTTTTTTAAAATGTGCCTGCTGATGGTTTATAGTCTCTTGTATTTTGTTCATTTATAAGTTATCTTGTATTTTTTATTTTTATTTTATTTATTTTTTAAAAGATTTTATTTATTTATTCATGAGAGAGACAGAGAGAGAGGCAGAGACATAGGCAGATGGAGAAGCAGGCTCCATGCAGGAAGCCTGACCTCTGGGACTCAATCCCAGGACCCCAGGATCACGCCCTGAGCCTAAGGCAGATGCCCAACCCCTACGCCACCCAGGTGTCCCTATCTTGTATTTTATTACATCATTTTTATGATTAGGTTGATAATTCCATCATCTAAAGTCATTGGTAGCCTAAATCTGTTGTTTTTCTTTAGGTTCTTGTTCATGGTGCTTTATTTCTCTTGAATGTGGAGAGTACAGTTCACATTCGTGTTGATATTTGTAAACTGTGGATATCCTGAAGGTGAAGGAACTCTAGAAAGAATTTGCATTTGGGATTTCTCCCTTAGCACTGATGGATTTCTAACCTGAAATCAGCATGCCAGTTGAGTATAGTTACAAATTCTTTAAGAAAACTGCTTTTCTTCATACTTTCCTTCTTGAAGATAAGACATTTTTTTTTATTGCTCACTTTGTTGTCATGTGGATTTTTTTTTCTGGTTTACCCTTTCATTGACAGTTCATACAACCCTTCTGAGGGTCTGAAAGTCAGCTTTCCAACTTCGTATGGACCTAAAACCTAGTATGACTTGTAAACTCTGGTATTTTAGCTTTTCCCCTTATAATTTTTTCATTAGATGAAAGGGTCTTTTGTCATCATAGTATTTCCCATATTCTGGCTTTTGTTATTATTGACACCCTAAGAATACTAGGGTAATATGTTGCTCTGTTCCCTGCATTTCTTATCGTGTTTGTTAGATTACATCATTGAAGTTATATATGATTTTTTTTTTTTCAGGAATATTTCATAGTTCTGTGTACTTCTTACTACATCATGAGGCATATAATACATAGTTGTCTTTCAAAGAAGAAACATTACAACTGACATCTCAAAAATACAAAGGATCATAAGAGACTTCTGTGAACAATTGTAGTGAACAAACTGAATAACCTAGAAGTAAATGATAAATTCCCAGAAATATACTACCTACCCAGACCAAATTATGAAGAAATAGAAAAAATGAACAAACAGCAAGGAGATATAAACCTCCCAATAAAGAATAACCCAGGACCAAATGATTTCACTGGTGAATTCTTCTAAACATTTAAGGAAGAATCAATGCCAGTCCTTCTTAAACTCTTCCAAAAAAATTGAAAAGGAAGAAAATTCCCAAATATTTTATGAAGCCAGCATTATCCTGTCAAATCCATATAAAGGCACTACAAGAAAAGAAAACCACAAACCAATATCCTGATGAATATAGATGCAAAAATTCCTAACAAAATAGTAGCAAATCCAATTCAACAGTACATTAAAGGGGTTATACACCATGACCCAGTGGGATTTATCCCCGGGATGGTTCCACATCTGCAAATCAAGCAGTGTGATATGCCACATTAATAGAATGAAAGATAAAAATCATATGATTATCTCAATAGATGGAGAAAAAACCATTTGACAGAATTCAACATCCTTTCATGATAAAAACTCTCATTTTATATGGAAGGAACGTGCCCCAATAATCGTAAAGGTTGTATGTGACAAACCCGCAGCTAACATCATACTCAACATTGAAAGGCTGAAAGCTATCCCACTAAGAACAAGAACAAGACAAGGGTACTCATTCTTACCACTCCTATTCAACATACTACTGGAAGTCTTAGCCAGAGCAATTAGGGAAGAAAAAGAAATAAAAGTCATCCAAATCGGGGGGGATCCCTAGGTGGCTCGGCGGTTTAGTGCCTGCCTTTGGCCCAGGGCGCCGTCCTGGAGTCCCAGGATTGAGACCTGCGTCGGGCTCCCTGCATGGAGCCTGCTTCTCCCTCTGCCTATGTCTCTGCCTCTCTCTCTCTCTCTATGTCTATCATGAATAAGTAAATAAAAATCTTTTAAAAAAAAAATCATCCAAATCAGAAAGAAAGAAGTAAAGTTGTCTTTGTTTGTAGATGATGTCATACATAGAAAATCCTAACTACCCAAAAAACTATTAGAATAAATTTAGTAGAGTTGCAGGGTACAAAGTCAACATACAAAAATCAGTGCACTTCTATACACTAGCAACAACAAATTATTTGAAAAGAAAATCCCATTTATAATATCAAAAGTAATTAAATACTTAGGAATAAAACTAAAGATTATAAAATTGATGCAAGAAGTTGAAGACACAAATAAATGAAAAGATATTTCATGTTCATGGATTGAAATAATTAATATTGTTTTAAAAATTCCATACTACCAAAGCTATGTATAGATTCAGTATAAGCCCTGTCAAAATCCCAGTGGCATTTTTTACAGAAGTAGAAAAAATAATCCTAAAATTTGTATAGAAGGACTCCTGGGTGGCTCAGCGGTTGAGCATCTGCCTTTGGCTGAAGGAGTGATCACAGTCCGGGGATCAAGTCCCACGTCAGGCTCCCTGCTTCTCCCTCTGCCTGTGTCTCTGCCTCTCTCTCGCTCTCTGTGTCTCTCACGAATGGATAAATAAAATCTTTTAAAAATATATTAATAAAATTTGTATAGAACCACAAAAGACCCCAAATGCCTAAAGCAGTCTTGAGAAAGAACAAAGTTGGAAGCATCACATTTCCTGATTTCAGAATTTATAATGAAGCTGTGGTAATCAAAACAATACGGTACTGGCATAGAAAGACACATAAGCCAATGAAACAGAATTGAGAGCCCAGAAGTGACCCATGCATATATGGTCAACTAATATTTGACAAAGGAGCCAAGAATACTCAATGGGGAAAGAGTAGTTTTTTTTAATAAATGGTGTTGGAGAAACAGGATATTCACATGCAAAAAAGAATGAAATTGGACCCCTATCTTATACCACTTAAAAATTAATTTGAAATGGATTAAAGGCTTCACTAGAAAACCTGAAACTATAAAACGTCTAGTAGAAAATGAGGTTTTCTAATTCAGTTCTCTTACATTAAATTTCTCTGGATTAATACTTTTTCTCTCTTTGTACTTGGTTTGGATACAAAATCTTGTGGATTTAATTCTAGTTTATTATGACTTTAAACAATGTTCTAAGATTAGTTTTCCTAAAATATTATTTTCATTTTAGCATGACTCTCACCAGGAACTTCCTTCCTACCTATTGTGTCAAAGATCTAGTCAAGTTTTCTGTCAATTAATGCTAATTTTACTGGTAGACCAGCTTTTAAAAAAACATGTAAACCTGTCGGGATGCTTGGGTGGCTCAGCAGTTGAGCATCTGCCTTTGGCTCAGGTCGTAATCTTGGAGTTCTGGGAGTTCCAGGATCACATCCCACATCAGGCCCCTTCAGGGAGCCTGTTCTCCCTCTACCTATGTCTCTGCCTCTCTCTGTGTGTCTCTCATGAATAAATAAATAAAATCTAAAAAAAAACCAAACATGTAAACCTGTTGAGTCTTTTGCCTCAGTTAGAAGGTCTTTTAGAAGGGGGTACCCTTTTCAGATCATAGACTTCAAGTCTAGGTCAGGATTCACTTCTGTTAATTAGTATATTCATAGAGCCATCAGTTTAAAAAACTCTTCATATCCTTATCCCCCTATAGTCTTAAAGTTTCGTTAACATGGACCTCTTAAGTTTGTACCATACCACTATACTTACGCTAAATTTACCTGAAAAATTTTCAGTTGTTGGAGTGCCTGGATGGAGCAGTTGGTTAAGTGGCCGACTCTTGGTTTCAGCTTAAGTCGTGATCTCAGGATTGTGGGATTGAGCTCCACAAGGGGTTCATCGTGGAGTCTGCTTAAGCTTCTCCCCCTCTCCTTCTGCCCTTTCTTCTCTCTCAAATACATAAGTCTTAAAAAAAAAAAAAAAAAAGGCCTGTACTTACCTCTTAAAAAAAAGTTTCTAAATTGTTTAATGTATATTTACTTGTCCTTAAATAGATTAGAGGCTCCTTGGAGGCAGAGGCTGGTGTGTTAAATTTTATTTATATGTATTTTAATATAAACTGCTATGTGTACAGTAGGTGCTTAATAGGTACTTAGTAGTTGACCTTTAGCCCACAGATAATTCTATTCTTATGAGGTAAATTTAAGGTTTCCTTTGGCACAAACTATGAAATAAAGAATTACTTTGATGATCTTTAGTTACTCTTCATGGTAACATGCTATATTTACACATGGAGGAATGGTACTCATCTGTTTTGACTCATCTTTTACTCAGGAGTTTTTGTTTTGTTTTAAGGGCTTTGGGTCAGTTATCTAAAAAATGCCCAACAATACATCCTTTCTTCTCTTTATAATTTAATGTCAAACTTATTAAGCAAAGTAATTTATAGCCTGAGTTGCAGGATATTTGTTCTTACATAAAATTGGTAAAACCTCAACCTATAAGCAGAGCAATCAAAGATGACATTTACATAAGCTTGTTTGAGGCTCTGCAACCTGGCCTCTGAAGTCTAGTGTTTAAAGTAATGATGAATGCTAGAGGAAGAGTTAAAAACTCTTTACTGTCCCATCAGGATTTCCACACACTTTTAACTTTTGAGTTGGTTGTTGTGATATTACTTCATGTCTTCAATAAAATCCATATTTGTTGACTTGGGACCATATACTTTTTTTTTTCCTTTTTAATAATCTCTACACCTAATGTGAGGCTCACAACAACTCTGAGATCAGGAGTCGCACATTCAACTGAATGAGCCAGCCAGGCACTCCTGTTAAAAGTCCTTTTTTTAAAACAATGGATTGAGTCAAATACTTGCTACAGAGTGCTGCAGCTAGGTCCTATGCCATTCTATTATAATGTCCTGTGAACAGGCCAAAGTACCCCAATGTACTGGCCAAGTACCATGTGCTAAGATAGCTGTGGCCTATATCCCTGAGAGTGATGGCAATCATCAAAAGCATTTTTTAAAGCACCTATCTGTACATGGTTCTATCCTAGGCACTGTACAAAACGAGTTAAACAGACTTGGTCCCTGCCCCCTGGGAGTTTTCAATCTAAGATGATGCTGACATGGACAGACATAAGGATATTGAGACAACTGAACAAACATTGAACAAGAACATAAAGTACTAACATTATGCACAAGCAAAGGGGTAAGTGCATTTTATGGGATAGTATTAAAGGAAGCCTCATGGGACTTAAACAGGGTGGGATAGAGCAATTAGTCAACCTCTATCAGGTTAGATTAGTTTTCATTGGGAAGTCGGGTTTTCATACAGACTTAAAAGTAGGGACAGGACATTCCAGAAATAGAACACAACAAAAATAAGACTTGGAGTAAAGAGAGAAGTTTAGAATTATATTGTTAGACTCTTGGTGGCATCCAGAATCTGTAATTCTGGATGGTTCTGAACCTGAATGTGCGGTTGACATTGTGACCTAGCAAGTTGGCATTAAGATTGGGTCTAGATCAAAATTAGCTCAATGCAGACCAAGAAGCAGACCAAAAAACCTGGAAACTTAAATAGCTTTTGCAAACAGTTTGTTTTGCTTATTAAAGCTCTTCTGTAAACCATTGGCCACTTAACAGAAAACCTGACTGGGGCTGTTATCTTCTCAGGAACTTCTACAAGCTTATCTTATAAAGCATTATTTTTTGCTCATTAAATTCTGTTCTGTATCAGAAACTTCACTCTAGGAACATAAATTATTTCTTAAGAACTGATGAGAAGTTTATTTTTTAAAGGATGCTTTTCTGTCCCAGAGAGAGGTCGTAGGAATATTGGTTATTACTGTAAGTAGTGCCCATAGATGTTGAGCCCTAAATATTACCTGCCCTTCAGTCATTAATCTCTTCTAAAATGTGCCTTTAACACCATGCATACATAAATTTGAATTTAAATCGCAACAAATCTACTTTCACAGTGTCTGCCAGATAAAACTGATTACTTCTTTTTCAGTAGACATGGACTTAAGAGTTTCCCCAATAGTTTTCAGCTTACTGTTTGATGTCATTCACATCTGAAATGTGAAAATTTGAATTTACCCAGAGGATTAGGGTATAGTTATTTTCTTTACAAAAGCTTCTTTGTTGTACAAAAGAATTCACAGTAGACTTTCTTTTAACTGTAAGCTTCCTTCTTGCCCTTAAATTATTGAGTTTTCAAAACTTACGTTTATACAGAGCTTCTTCAATTGCTATCCATTGCGTAAATACAGTACATTGAAAACATAAGTGGTGAAGCCCACTGAGACATTAAAAATTCAATAATGCCTTTTTAAAATATTGAAGCCTTTGTATGACCTTAGGTATTTAACTTGGTGATGTGCACTTACTCATACTTCTTCCTTCCCATCGGAATTAGTTTTAAAGGGCTAGTCTTGTCTTTACTTGCTTCCCATAACTCTTTGTGCTATAATCTAACAGTAAGAAGAATCTGTTAGCTTGCTATTTTTCTTTTGACCCCAAGGCATGGGATAGTAGCACGTGGTAAGCTTCCTAACAGGAAGAGTATGATTTAGGGACTGCCATTCAGAGAAATTCAGTGATTGTTTTTATTCACTGAATAGCTTGCTTAGATAATCTTTAGCTCTAAGAAACATCTCCCCTGGGTGGCAGTTTATTATTCTCATAGTACGTTTACTACTAAACATGTATCTTTTCTTTAAAATGTTAAATTATTCTTGGACTAGTCTATCTAGAAGAGCCTGTAGAGGTTTAGGCAAAATAAAGACATAATCCTAGACAAAATTATTTCAGAAAAACTAGAAATAGGGACTATAAAATCCATCCAGTGCCTTCATTTAATCTAGCACATCTTTTGTATATGACCCGAAGAATGAGTAGAAAATTTCCAGAAGTGTGCAGATTTTTTGTTTTCGCTTGTACAAAAAGGATTCACACCCATTGATTCCGGAAGAAAACTGAAAATTGAACTCGTTATAATAGAACCTTATGAGATTTTTAAAAGAGAGTCAATTCAGACATCTCTAGATTGCCCATGTTCATGAGAGATAAAAGTGGTAGTGATGGATTACTTTTTTTTAGGAATTATGTTTTCTTCCAAATGATCAATGAGTTTTTTTAAGGAATTGTATCGCTTCACTCCACGGGTAGATAATTCCAAGTACCCTGTAGAAAGAAGAGGGGAAGAAGGTACATTGGAAGCATGTAAAATACCTTCTTTCCTTACCAATTGTGATTCTGACTGGGTAGAAAATAGTCCTATAGTAACTTGGGCTTGGTACAGAATAATGAAAAGGAAAGATTAGAGATTTTCATGTCATAGTTTTAAATAAATACCTCAGTAGAGAATCTAGCAAATATTTGAGAGTCATAAGAACTTGAGATTCATCAATAACTGAAAAAAAATTATTTTTCCCTTTTGGAGCTTTTGTTCTAGTTCAAAAGTCAGCAGATTTTCTGTTAAAAACCAGGGAGTAAGTATTTTAGGCTTTGCATGTGGCCATGTTCCATACAAAACTTTACAAATGTAAGCAGCCAACTGGATTTGGCCCATGGCCCATAGTTTTCCTAACCCATATTCTTGTAGGTAGAAACATAATTAGTAAATTAGAGTATGTTAGGTGATAAGTGCTTTGGGAAAAAGAGAAATAGAGAGAAATAGTGCAGAGTAATTAAATAGGGAGTTTCATGATGTAGAAGTTGGCAGAGTGGGTCTCACTGAGGTGGAGAGGAACCACGTAAGACTGTAAAGTTAATGACTGGTGTAAAAAAACAAAGAGATAGTAATGTCCTAGAAATATAATAACCATATATTGGGAAGAAGGGAACATCTGTGTCAGATGTTGCTACTAGGCCAAATAGGATTAAGGCTGAGATATACCACTGAATTTAATCTTAGGTTGTTAGTGATCATTATGAGCAGTTTTGGTGGAGAGAATTGAAGGAGAGTGAAAACAGGTAAGTTTTTTGAGGAATTTTGTTGTAAAGAGAGCAAAGATAAGAAATGGGGTAAGAAGGATCAAAAGAAGAATTTAGTTTGTGTGTGTGTGTGTGTGTGTGTGTGTGTGTGTTTTAAAGATAGAAGAAATAATGACATGTCTGATGGAAATAATCCAGTAAATGGTAGAGAGGAAATGATATGGGAGACAGTTGCTGGAGCTGTGGCTTTGAGTTGACAAGTGAATGGATCTGGCATGTCAGTAGAGAGATTGACCTCAGATAGATGTGATGTTGGTAGGTGGGTACATGTGCCATGGAGAGTCTGGACTTGTTCTCTTGTGGCTTTAATTTTCTGATTAAAGAATTATCAGTAGAGAATATGAAAGTTGAAGTGTGGAGGTTTCATATATACCTATGGTCTTTAACTTTTAGTACCAGCATTTGAGGGATCTTTGGTGATTAACTAAAATGACTATTGTACTCTCTGAGGGAGTTTTAAACGTAACCTAGCAAATTTGTATATTTTAAAGATTAAACCCTGCATTATGAGATTGAATAATGATGCATATAATGCCTGTAGCACAGCATCTGGTATCATGTAAACATTCAAGAAGTGCTATTATTTTTTTTTCAAGAAGTGCTATTATTAGAGGACATAGTAAATACGCTAAATTGAAATCATAGGTCCTTTGACGTCCCTCCTAATGTTCTTTCTACTTCACAGTGTGGTCTTTCTTTATACAGTGACTAGTGATATTACTGGCTCCAGTGATCAGAGGCTCCATAAATGGATGCTTGTTCTTAAATATTTTAATTATTTTTATCATATTGCTATGTTAATTTCTTTGTACAATAAAAATAAATTGTTTTGTGTACAGCATCCTCCTATAGATTGTAAACCAAGAGGTAGGTAATAATTCTTAAATCATATCTAAGAAAATGTCTCAAGTAATAATTTGTAGAGAGTATTTAACAAATATGAGGATTAATAAATCAAGTTTTCACATTTCTGTGATCAAACTTAAGATACTCAGGTCTTAAGGCCTTGCTCTAATTCAGGCCTGAGACCCTTCCACTATTCTGAAAAATTCTAAAGCTAAATTATTGGACTTAAGTAATTAGAATACTACCAAATATAGCTATTCTAAGTAACTTCAGAGAAAGATAATAGCCAGATTTCACAGTAAGCATATAATAATAGTATAATTGACACACACAGCTGTTGGAATGCCATAAAAACTAGCATTGTGATCCTTAAAAGAAGTTTGTTAAATGAGTATTATATGTAAGTGATGAACCACTAAATTCTACTCCTGAAACTAATAGTATACTATATGTTAACTAACTGAAATTTACATACAAACTTAAGAAAAAAAGAAAAAAGTTTGTTAGACAATAATACTCAACTAACTATTGCATTTTGAAAATCAAAGTAAGATAGATTGACTTTGTATAACTTCAAGAAAATAGCCTTGGTTACCTTCACATACTACACCAAGGAAGAAATGAGTGAAGTCAAAATAAGTGATATTTTTACCAGATACTAGAGAATCTAATTGTGAGCAGGAACTGTTTGGGAAGAGCAAGGTGAAATGGCCATTTCATTCTGCAGTACCCAGTGTGAATAAAAGAAGTGAGAACCAATTTCTTCATAAGAAGCCGTTGTGTTTGAGGCTTTAATCTTAGGTTTACTGTTAAAGATAAAAATTTGAAGAGGTAATATTTCCTAGAATTTAGGAAGCAAAACTTAGCTATTCAGACAACTGAGAAATTCTAAATTTATTCAAATCTAGATTCCTATCACATTTATAATAGTTATCTCTAAAGCATCAGAACATCCAGCTTCATAAAAATATTTTAGATCAATGGAAAATATTGGATAAGTCATTTTTTAAAAATCTGTCTTGTGTTGAAACATTACTTTCTTTTTTTTATTATA
Organism: Vulpes vulpes; assembly: GCF_048418805.1. Lineage (NCBI taxonomy): Eukaryota > Metazoa > Chordata > Mammalia > Carnivora > Canidae > Vulpes > Vulpes vulpes. The sequence continues at coordinate 84,155,698 of NC_132794.1, forward strand.
GGTCCAGTTGTTTACGTCTTGGATCTTGCAGATAGACTGATCTCAAAAGCTTGTCCATTTGCTGCAGCAGGAATAATGGTTGGCTCTATCTATTGGACAGCTGTGACTTACGGAGCAGTGACAGTGATGCAGGTTCACTATTTTACTCTGTTCAATGATAATACTTTTTACATGAAGATCTTTGAAATAGATTTCTGTTAGGAGTTTTAAAAATTATTATTTTGAACAAGTAATAACCTCATGGCTTAAAAATAAGAAAATATAGGGGTGCCTAAGTGGCTCAGTTTATTAAGAGTCTTCCTTCAGCTCAGGTCATGATCCCCGGGTGCTGGAATCGAACCCAGCATCAGGCTCCCTGCTCAAGAAGGAGCCGTTTCTCCCTCTCCCTCTGCCTGTTGCTCCCCCTGCCTATTCTCTCTCTCTCAAATAAATAAAATCTTTATCATATATATATATATATGAAACTAGTGTAAAGTCTTCTTATTCCTCCCATTTGCTCAGGTTCCCCCTCACTTCTCCAGGTAGCCACTATTATTAGTTATATAATATATTCCTCTAGACTTTCTTTGTGCATGTGCAAGAAAAAATATATTTGTTCTCCCACACACATACACTTTTTTTTCCCTTAAAAGGAAGCATATTAGAACTTTATCCCTTTTTTTCATAGTGAATCTTGACAATCTTCTCATATAAGTATTCAATAACCTTCCCAGCATTCTGTGTGGAATTAGAACAATTTACTAACCAGTCTGTTGTTGTTTAGACAATTAGTTGTTTCCTGTTTTTTTGCTACAATCAGTAACTGTTGGTCAAGATTATTAGAGAAACTTAAATTTTAAGATTTAGTCCCATGCCCTTATTTCTTCTCTTTTTATACTTCCTCTCTAAAGATTTCCAGCTATCATCTCTGTGCTTCTTGTACTTAGATCTATGTCTTTGCCCTTATCTGTCCTCAAATCCAGTCCTACAAACACAGTTTGACCCTTCTCCTTAAATGACCTCTTGTGATTTCTAGTCTTTCCCTCAGTTTGAAACCTAAATTTATTCCCCATTATAATTTTTCTTTTTTTTTTTTAACATCGTATTTTTTTATTAGAGAGTGCACATGAGAGAGAATACGAGAAAGGTGAGGGAGACGGAGAGGGAGCAGCAGCAGAGACTGGATCCCAGGACCCTGGGATCATGACCTGAGCCCAAAGGCAGACACTTAACAGATTGAGCCTTCCATTATAATTTGTCTATACCTTCGATTGCTACTATTATTTTCCCATCTACTCGGTCTGTATCCTACATTCTTAGGATTACCTTTAACTCTTTCTACCTCATAGCCCTGTATTGGTTCACTGACCAAGTTCAAGCAGTTTCCAGTTTGGTGTCTTATATCTGTAGCTTCTTTTCCACAGTCTTAACCACCTGACTTCTTGTCACTCCCTCATCATACTTGTGGGCTAAAGGAGTTCCTCTAATTTTGTTCTCTTTTATTAGTCCATCCTTCTAAATCATTCTTCCTAAAATAATACCTTCAATATCTATTCCAAGCTCACCATCTCCTCTGCCTTAAGTAGTTCTTTTCCAATGCAGTGCTTAGAGTGTTTCATAAATGACTGAGTAATAGTGAACACACTATGTAATATTCTAGAAATTGCACATAACCTATCTGTGCTGGGTCCACAGTGAGTGACGTTTTTGGTTACTTCATTAATAGTCATGGTGAGACAGACTATTGCAAGACTTCTTCATGAAGTATTGAGGACACCTCCAAAATCTGGTTAGAGAAGTCAGAGAATGAATCGCAAATAGTAAAACATCATTTGTCATGTATGTAATGGATAAAGATTAAGAACCACTGACTTGAAAAAATTCCATTTCCTTACCTTGATTTGTTACACAATGCTTCACAGTCTCGCTTGATTCTACTTTGAGACCTGTTGGGCTGTCTCCTCCAACCCATCCTTATGCTGTAGAGTTTTTTACCTCTGTCCTCTGGCCTTTGTCACCCTCCCTGCCTCATACCTGTCCTTCCATTCCTATCTCTACTTATCCAAATCTAAACTCTCCTTCGAGGCTTCGTTCAGCTGCTTCTACCCCCTGAAACCTACCAGGCAATTCTTGCCCACTGTCATTTCTTTTTCCTCTATATTCATGACATTGTCAGTCCTCAAATGGCAGCTAATCTTGTGCTGACCAAGTGATGTTTCTTATATAGATGACCTATTATTTAACTTTTCCTATGTTTAGGCCTTGCCTTTCCCATGAGAAGGTAGTTTTCTTGAAAGTAGAGACTATCTTACACTTACATGTTCCTAATATAGCATATACACAGAGACTAACACTTAAAAGGCTTTCATAAATATTGGGTTTTATTTTAAATATTTTATTTATTTATTCATGATAGAGAGAAAGAGAGAGACAGGCAGAGGGAGAAGCAGGCGCCATGCAGGGAGCCCAACGCGGGACTCCATCCCAGGTCTCCAGGGTCACACCCCAGGCTGAAGGCGGTGCTAAACTGCTGGGCCACAGGGGCTGCCCGGGGTTTTTTTGTTTTGTTTTGTTTTGTTTTGTTTATATGACTGCTTCTACCAGGTAGTAGCAGGTTTGTTTGACTGACTATATTCTCCGCAGTAATTTGTTAAAACTTCAATAATGAGCACATCATTAGTTCAGGAAAGTTTAGTATGATTCACAAGGACTGACAAAGACACATTATTTAATGCACAAATGCATTATACAGACATATTTTTTGCAGATGAGTAAATTTAAGGCCCTCTGATAATTGAGTGATTTCTCTTAATACCTCATTGACTATAAGAAGTAGGATGGTTCTTTGGGGGAAAGATTTTAGGCTCGCTCAATTTTAAAAGAAATTTGATAATTAATGGGACACATTGACAAGAGCTTAAGGAATATAGTTTGTATCCTCCAAAAAGGGCTTCAAGCTGGATTTTGGCACTTTGAATCCATATTGGTGTGATTCATACAAAAAGTTAGCACCAAGCTGAGGTCTATATAAAATACAAGACAAATTGAAAGCTCTCTCCCCAGCTCTAAGGAATATAGTCTAAGACAAGGTGTACGTAAAGGAATAACTGGAGAACAGTTAATAATAACATTATATAAACAAATATGAAGAGTACAGAAGACTACATAAACAGTATTTTAATTCAGTAAAATGAAAGATCATTTGAATTATTAAAGTAAATCTTGAGATAACCCTTGGAAGGCAATAATTTGGATTGGTAGAGGGGAAGAAATGATACAAACAAGGAGACAAAAATGAATATGTTGATTAATGGTGATAGTAAAGACCTAAATTATGATGATACATATATATTGTGTGTTACCATTTAGAAATAATCTTCACATGTACGTCTCACTTGAAAAGATTTTTTTTTAAGCCTGGAATGAGAGAGATTACTTGTGATAGTAGGTAGATAGTGTATGATTTAAGAATATTGGAAAGACTTTTGCCTATCTGAGCATATTTGATAGAAAATGTGTCCCACTATACCATCAGCCGTATTTAGGGGTTTCTTTTTTAATCCATTTTTTAAAAAGGTTTTATTCACTTATTAGAGAGAGAGCATGAGCAGGGGGAAAGGGAGAACCAGGTGCTCCACTAGAGCCCTATGTGGGACTCTGTCCCAGGACCCTTAGATCATGACCTGAGCTGAAGGCAAGATACTTGACTGAGCCACCCAAGCACGCCCTTTTTAACCCTTGACTGTTTCTTTTCCTTTTGTTCTCTACTATGAAGTTCAGATAAATCAGATTAGGGAATCAGACCATTATTCTTTTTTTTTTTTTTTTTTTTGAAGATTTTATCTGCTTATTTTAGAGAGAGTGTGGTATGTGCACATGAATGGGGTGGGGGAGAAAGAGAGAATCTCAAGCAGACTCTCCATGAGTACAGAATCCAACTCGGGGCTCGATCTCATGACCCTGAATCATGACCTGAGTTTGAAATCAAGAGGCAGACACTCAACCCACTGAGGCACCCAGACACCCCCAGTCCACTATTCTTTTCCCATTTATTTCCCCATGAACTAGTTTTATGTTCAGTCCCTATTAGTTGTGAGGAATTTGAATGAGACCCTTTGCTTATGTATCGAAAAGACAACATAATAGGTAACTTTTTTTCCCCAGCACTGGGCTAAACACCTTTCCAGCACTGATCTATTTAATCCTTGTAACAGTCTTGTGACCTAGATACTATCAATTATTCCTAATTTACAGTTTTATCGAGTTTACATGTCCAATACTATACAGTAAGAAAGAAGCAGCAGGACCCCTGACCCCAGTCTAGGGCTCCTTAGGTGAAACCTGGTTCCAAAGGCAATGGAAACATTTTACCCTGGAATAATAGAACTTGAATGTCCAGCCTCGTCCCACTTTTGCCTCTAGCTTAAAGATAACCTTCATAAGCATTGTCCATTCTTAACTCTTATACTATCCTTGATTATCCTTAATTCTGACTAAGGAAACCTATTCGCCACTGTTTCATCCTCCCATTTAAAAGTAGGTTCCTAAAAGGAAGTGCTTTATAAAATCAGGCCTTAGTTGAAATTCTTAGCCTTTCAGCATTGGTGAACTCCTGGATATGAAGATCTAGCTTTCATCTCCTAAACAGAAAAACCTTCCTCTAAACCTACAGTTCCTACGTCTTTATTTTATACACAGATAACAAATTCTTAGAGAAGACATTCTGTAGTTCCTGAATCTCATCCCAAAATCGAAATCTTAAAAATAATCTGTTTTTGAATCTTGGGGCATAAAACCAGAATGCACATGATCATACACAATGTGCTAGATTTGTGTTGACCGAAGTCAGGTCAGCCCCATTGCTTAAGTCAGCTTTCAGTTTCTGCCCTTGGGTCTAACTGTAGTACAGATGGCAAACTCTAGTTGTTACACTATTCCATTTCCTCTGCAGCATTTATATTTGCATGCTTGTTTGATTTGATTTGATTGTCTCTCACCTCCAAAAGGCATCTATTTATTTAGCTTACCATTTTTGCCCCAACACCTAGGCCTGAGTCTGACACATAGTATTCAGTTAAATGAATTAAATAATTAAATAAGTTTGTATGCATGATGAGTGCCGCTTGAGTACAAAGCATCTCTCTTCACTTTAGATGTAACAGGTGGGACAGTGAGTCTCTTGCTACGGTATGCTCTATTTCCTTTTTTATTTCCTCATTCTTAGATACCAGGTTGTAAGGGTTTTACTACTACCCATGAGGAATAAACCGACCCTTACTACAGTCTCTCTTTTTTTTTTTATGATTTTATTTATGTATTCATAGAGGCAGAGACACAGGCAGAGAAAGAAGCAGGCTCCATCACAGAGCCCGATGTGGGACTCGATCCTGGATCTCCAGGATCACACCCTGGGCCAAAGGCAGCACTAAACCGCTGAGCCACCAGGGCTGCCCCTTACTACAGTCTCTATGAATATTCATTCTGCTTTATATTTCTAAACCTCAAATTCTAAAAAGAATAGTATAGGGACGCCTGGATGGCTCTGCGGTTGGGCGTCTCTCTTCGGCTCAGGGCATGATCCCGGTCTGGGGATCGAGTCCCACATTGGGCTCCCTGCAGAGAGCCTGCTTCTCCATCTGTCTATGTCTCTGCCTCTCTCTGTGTCTCTCATGAATAAATAAATAAAATATTTTTTGAAAAAGGGGAAAAAATAAAAAGAATAGTATAACCCAACAAAAGAATTTTTGAGATTTCTGAATTTATTTGCTAGCATTTTGAGACTATTTAAATCACATAGTTATATCAATATAGTGATCACTTATAAAGTGATCAAATAATAAAATGATATAAAAATAGAATATCCTGAAAAGGCATAGGTAAAAACACAATCTCTGGGCTAATCCATGTATGCCCCTAGTATGGGATTGGGGTTTATGAAATATAGTAGCCCCTTAAACAATATGGGGATTAGGGACACTGATTACCCTCCTTCATGCAGTAGAGAATCCATGGGTAACTTTTGACTCCCCAAAAATTTACAGCCTACTGTGACCAGAGGCCTTACTGATAGCGTAAAATCAACTAACACATTTTGTATGTGTATTATATGCTGTATTTTTATAATAAACTAGAGAAAAGCAAATGTTATTAAGGAAATCATAAGGAAGAAAAAGTAACAGTACTGTACAGTATCTATCAATCAGTGTATATATATAAGTGGACCAGTACAGTTCAAACCTGTGTTCAGGGGTCAACTATATTGTGAATCAGACACTTTAGAGCAACTCAGAATAATCATCCTTCACATACAAGGTATGAGGTTTCTGCATGGAGACACAGAAGAGTATCAGGTACCTATACCACGGTTTTTGACCACTTAGAAGAAGTTAGCCTCCTGTCCTTTAATATTACAATGTATTTAGGTAAGTTAATGAAGTACAAGCCTGGACCAGCTGAGATTTTAAAAGCATAAATTTTGGCTCTTCCCCACATGTTTGTAAGATATTTTTACCTGGATCGAGTGTGTTGTCTAGAATTTCAGTTTGACCATTCTCAGCTTGACCTTATTTCACATCTCCTTATAGTAGTCCACTTAAAAAAAATCTGTGACATAAAGAGTATCTCATTTTTTTTTAAACCCATTTACTTTTTCATGAATTTGTTTTCCTGAGTGTCCCTGACAGCTCTTAGTTTTCCCTATCTTCTCTATTCCCTTTCCTCCTTACCTGTCCTTCCTTCCTTTAACCTCCTCCCTCTCAAAGACAGAGATAAGGTTCTAACCAGTCTTTTCTTGCTGGATGGAAGAAAGTGTGATCAGAAAAACTATATGGGGGCAGCCCCAGTGGCTTAGCGGTTTAGCACCACCTTCGGCCGGGGTGAGATCCAAACTATATGGAGTCTTTATGGTAGTATTCTAGCAAGCGGTCCTTACAGTGTGATACCTGAGTGGGGTAAAAGCCCAAGATTCTGAAATAGTCTCCTTCTTCTGTCATAACTGCCAAGACTAATCACTCAGAGCAATAGGTTTAATTTGGAAGCAATTGAGACTTTGGCTAAAGGGAAGATCATTTGAGACCTTTGAAAGAATTTTCAGGGAAATTCTCCCATCAAAAGTAAGAAGCTCACCAATAAAATGGAGATGTTGAGAGAAATAGAAGGCCAAGATTGATAGGCCTCAGGATTTTCCTGTGAGGGGGAAGTATGGAGATTCACAAATAAGAATAGTGTCCTTCTTGCCCTCTGGGATCTAACCCAATTGAGAAATAGACCCAAGACCCAGATAATTGTTTTAGCTTTATTACCCCATAAATAAGACACCTTAGGGTTCTTGGATTGGAAAAAAATGACTGGAACATATAACAAAAACTGCAGTCCCCAAAATCTCAACTTTGGAATTGCATTTTAACAGAGTTGAACCTGTAGAACAGGCATTTAGCCAGCCAGAAAAATCACTCTATCCCAGACAACAGCACTGAGTATGAAGAAAGAACCAAAGAGAAGGGTGCTTTCGGTCCATCTCCTGAAGGCTGGTCCTGCCCCTTGTCTGGCTGTGCTACCCTAGTAGGAAAAGCAGGAAAACAGATGCTCTGGAGCACATATAGGATCTAAAATTATAGTCCAATCTAACCATACCAAATAAGAGGAATAAAAGAACCAGAAGTCCCCTCCCCTCTATTGATTTGTAATCAGTGTGAGTCAACCACATTTTAAAGCTTTTATTCCAATATAATATGAAATCGCTTAGATTTTTTTCCCCTTGAATGAAAGACACTTTATTTATAAAGTTATAAATAAATCAGGACTGATAACGTTCCAGTTTATTTTAAAAACTTTTTATTTTAAAAACTTTTATTTTTGTTTTAAAAGTTTTTGTTTTTTGTTTGTTTTTTTTTTTAAGATTTTATGTATTTATTCATAAGAGACACAGAGATCCTGATCTCCAGGATCATGCCCTGGGCTGAAAGTGGCGCTAAACCACTGAGCCACCCGAGCTGCCCAAAACTTTTTATTTTTGTATTCTTTCAAAATTTAGCATTTCCTCTAAAATGGATTCAGTTCAAGCATGCAGCTCTTCATAGATAAGGAAATGATTCTAACAAATGCTGTCTGTTTCACAGGTTGTAGGCCATAAAGAAGGTCTGGATGTTATGGAGAGAGCTGATCCTTTATTCCTTTTAATTGGACTTCCTACTATTCCTGTCATGCTGATATTAGGCAAGATGATACGCTGGGAAGACTACGTGCTTAGACTATGGCGCAAATACTCGAATAAACTACAAATTTTGAACAGTATATTTCCAGGTAAGGTCCTGAATTGTGATTATAATGAGCATACAAAATTAATCTTGTGGAATAATCTTAGCATACGAAGATATTTTTGTTATTCTGATTTATTAGCACTAATACTCTGCATTTTCATTTTCTCTAGGCATTGGTTGTCCTGTTCCTCGAATTCCAGCTGAGGCTAATCCTTTAGCAGATCACGTCTCTGCCACCCGAATTTTGTGTGGAGCCCTTGTCTTTCCTACTATTGCGACAATAGTTGGTAAACTGATGTTCAGTAGTGTTAACTCTAATTTACAAAGGACAATCTTGGTAAGATGGTTTTAACAGTACTTTTTTTTTTTTTGAATGACTATACAAAAGAGAATGAATTGTATGTTTGTTCAAAAAAAACCCCAGTGAGACTATATAAATATTCATTCTGTGGGTCCTGTGCCTTAAGTTTCTGTTTGATCCTACTTGTCATCCAATAGCAAGAAAGAGGGGAGGATCTGTTGCATTACTTCTGACCTTCCAGAACAATGGTGTGGGTGACATCTGTCATAGAAGAGGCATGAATTATCACACCCATCCCTCTTGCCGACAAGCTTCTGCTCTAGGGTCAGCCTGCCTAGTCATATCCTATCACAGATACTGGTTTGCTGAAAACATAATTCAGATTTCTTGACTTATATGTGCCTGCAAAATACAGATCATATTGGTAGCTATATCAGGATTACTGGGAGGATTAAATGAGATAATTCATTTGAAGTGCTAACACATAGTCAGCCCTTGTGTTGATGTATATATTGATGTTGATATTATTATTCTCACTTCCCCCTCTGATGGCAGCCTGCACTTGTGCCCAGGCCTTCTCCCTGTTACATCAGACTGGATGTAGAGCTAAGGAGAGAGATTACTCAATAGGAGAACAGAAAAAGTGTCTCTGTTAGATGTAGTGTCTCCATCTGTTTTATCCCCTAGTAGAAAAGTGATATTCATCTGAATTAGCAGCAATGGCTATGTCTTTTATGATCTAAGTAAAATTATTTTTATTATGTTTCTATAAAACTGCATTATAGGGCAGCCCCGGTGGCTCAGCAGTTTAGCGTCGCCTTCAGCCCAGGGCCTGATCCTGGAGACCCGGGATTGAGTCCCACATTGGGCTCCCTACATGGAGCCTGCTTCTCCCTCTGCCTGTGTTTCTGCCTCTCTCTCTCTCTCTCTCTCTCTCTCAATCTCTCAATCTCCCAATCTTTCTCTCTCCCTATGTCTCTAATAGATAAATAAAATCTTTAAAAAAATAAAATAAATAAATCTGCATTATAAAAAGCTAATTTTCCTTTTTATTTTAGGGTGGAATTGCTTTTGTTGCCATAAAAGGAGCATTCAAGGTTTACTTCAAACAACAGCAATATTTACGTCAGGCACACCGCAAAATTCTAAATTATCCAGAGCAAGAAGAAGCATAAAACTTTGACTTCTAGTTATTCTGCAGTCCTTTCATCCTTAATGAGTCTGTTGTGTTGTTCTGATTCCATCATTAATGCACAGTAGTGGAGACTTATGATAAGCTGCTGCTCATATTTTTAAGAAATATAATAAAGCACTTAGGGCAGGGGAAATCCTCTCAGTAATCACGGAACCTGAGGTTGTGATTTGTTTTCATTGTTTTGTATGTACTTCTTTTATGGCAGTCATCTGAACCATTATCTTAGCATGGTAAACCTGGGTTTTGTTCATATTTTCTCCAGATAGAAATGTAAAGATCAAACTGTGCAAATATTTAAAAATGCACATGCTGTTTTATTCAAATGCCTCTTTTGTACGTGTTCATGTTCAGTGTTTTCTTAGAATCAGCAACTCAATGAAGGTACTATGAGGATTTTTCTCACTGGCATAATTTGATTACATGCTAAACAGGAGTATATGTTAATATGAGGATATGTAAATTAGTTATAAAAAATAACAAACCAAAAATGTATGTAAACATTCAAATTATTATCTGAACAAATGCGATTTTGTTGTGTTTTTCTGAACCCATGTGACGTCCTCCAAAATGTGTAGGGTAAAAATTCACAGGGCTTCCAAATCACTTTTTCACTATTAAATTTTATTTATGTAATGTTGACATCTCATAGTTCATAATGTAATTTTGACTCATATAGTCATAATTACCGTGTGTGTGTGTGTGTGTGTGTGTGTGTGTGTGTGTAAAAGAGAGAGGGAGAGAGTCATCAGGTCCTTCAATCACTGGAGTAAGGTTTTTAAATCCATATTTCTAGAAATTAGAGCTGTCAGTTTATAGTAGTTTGAGCACAGAGAACGATTTGCAAAAAAAAAAAAAAAATCAATAAAGTTCTTTTACTCTTCTCTTTCATTGATTCAGTTATTCAGGTATTTGTTGATCACCTCCTATTTGCCCAGGCATTATACAAAGTGCTGTGGGAGACAATGGTGAACACGACAGACTTGGTTCCTGCTTTTATGCAGTTTACCGTCTAGTTTCAACAGATAGAAAACCAGCAGTGAGTAAACCAAGGTGAGGCCTTGAGCTCTTTGTTTTTATACCAGTCAGTGAGGAGATAATTATGAAAACAAGAAGTCTTGAGTAAATATTGAGGTTATTGTTTTTGGCTTAAATCAATTTATTATAAAAACCAGTACTAACGTTTTTAGATTTTAATTGCTTGTCATATTGATGAGGTTAGCACCTTAATCACTGTAACTAGTTTTATGTTCATTTTTAAAAAGCAATTATTTATTTTAAGCCATCTTTAATAGTGGCCTTTTTAATGTTGTTCAGCAATCTGGATGGTCTTGCAGTTATTTTCACTAATTAAAATTAAGTTTTTAAAAGTTAGTTCCAAAAACTGTATTGAATTTCTTGTTCACAGTATCTAATGCATGACAATAATAAACGTTTCCCTTACTGATAAGTGGCCACTTCTTTTTAGGAGTGTAGCAAATATAGATTGAGCTATGTTAGATTGCAATAATGTATGTTAACTTTAGTAATTTAAGACTGGTACCTTTCTATAGTATGAATGTCTTAATTCTGTGTTATAAAGTTTATGTGAATAGCTGTTGAACAGAGTTGTAATTATTTTGGGAGGAAGGGAATATTTGACTGACAGTGAGCCTTATTAAGAACACTGCTACAGTTCTGAAGGGGAAATATAAAATCTATGATTATATATAAAAATAACTTAGATTATATAGCTGTAATTATAAAATATATTGGCTTTTCTTTAATTTTCAATATAAGAAAGACATAGTAGATATTTCCTGCATAATTTTGTTATATAGAACAACTTTTAGGCAGCCTTTAATAAAATTATACAAGCACACCGTTCCCCAGTTACTACTTTGTGGCCAAGATGGAGGGAGTAGCTATTTGCATCTACTGGCATCAGGGCTCATGAGTGCCAGAAAAACAACTCTAATCCTTTTGGGGGGTGGGTGCAGCAGGGAGGGGTTTCTAGGGCTGTGGGGAGGGAATTGCAAGTGCCTGGGAACCAGAGAGGCCTCTAGCCCTGGAATTGAACACTCTTAACTCTAAAAAACCTTAGCTCAGAAAGTACCACATACCAGTCTTCAGAAAGGTGGCCTATACCACTATGAACAACTTAAGAGCTGACTAAAGTTGATAGACCTGGATTCCAATTCTGATTCTGCTTTTACTAACTGGATGTATGACAATGGCCAACTGGCTTTCTCTCAGCTGCAGTTTTCTTCATCTCTGAAATACAAGTAATACTTCTATCTCAGAAGACCATTTCTAGGATTAACTGAGAAAGGAACAGAGGCACTTTAGGCTTGAGACAGGCCCTACAGAGCAGTAGCTGTTTCTTAATTGTTAAATAGTCTTTTCATGCTCTAGGAAAAGGGAATGAAGAGGTAAGAGAATGGTGTTAGGAGACAGATTAAAGGGATGTTGTAGACTTTGGGATGGGTAGGTATATTGTGTTTTCCAGTTGGGTTGGGTGGGTATATTTTGTGTTTTCCCATTTATTTTCACATTGCTTTACGGTGTTATTTCTATAAACTTCAATGTTTTAAACCTCTTTTATAAAATTCAGTGACAACTAGTAGAATTTTCTTCTTTGCAGAAGTTAACTTATCTCCAAAGTGGCTGAAAATATTGTTCATCAGTACATGATTATCAAATGACTGTGAAGAATATAAAATTAAACTTAGTGACTTAATTAGTCACTGCCTTGCTAACTGTGCTGTAATTTTTTTAAACGTCTTGTTTTTAATATAGCAGACTATCTCAATAGTGGCTGGATTAGGTTAAATAAAGAATTTTTATGTTCTCTAGGTGTACTTTGTCTGTTGAACAATTTCCAAAGCATAATCTGTTAATTCTGTACCTAACCAATTTTTTAAAATTTTAGTTATCAAGATACTAGATTTTTCTTTTAGTAAAAATCTGAAATTTTAAAAAACTAAAGAGGAATTGTCTTAATACAAGCAGGCTAGCCTAAATTCCAATTATGTTCTGATTTTTTCAAATGTATACTCAGCCACTTGAACTATGATTAGATAAGCAACCACATATAAGATATGTGGGTGGTCTCATGCTACAAAGTATCTTAAAAGTATATTCAAGTGGGTTAGAAACACATTTAAAAAACAAGTTGGGGAATGCCTGGGTGGCTCAGTGGCTGAGCATCTGCCTTTGGCTCAGGGCATGATCCCTGTTTAGGGATCGAGTCCCACATCAGGATCCCTATGAGGAGCCTGCTTCTCCCTCTGCCTAGGTCTCTGCCTCTCTCTGTGTCTCTCATGAATAAATAAAATCTTAAAAAAAACAAAAAAACAGTTGGGATGCCTGGGTGGCTTAGCGGTTGAGTGCCTGCCTTCGGCCCAGGGCATGATCCTGGAGTCCCAGGATCGAGTCCCACATCGGGCTCCCTGCATGGAGCCTGCTTCTCTCTCTGCCTGTCTCTCTCTCTTTCTCTTTCTCTCCCTCTCTTTCTTGAATAAATCTTTATAAAAAAAAATAAGTTACTTCCTTTGAGATACTAAGAAGTTTCTGAAGATTAAAGTCTTCTAGAATGTGTACATCAAATAAAGACCCTTCCATCCATAAGGATTGTATTTTTTTCTAGGTTATTTCATTACCCTCATCTGAGAGACTAGCAGAGAAGTGGCAGAGTCAGATAGTCCTAGATGCATATTCTGATACTTATTTGTAGGGCAAGTTACTTTATCTCTCAGACTCTTAGTTTCCTCATCAATAAAATGAATATTATAAAACCTGTATCTGGTTATTATGAGAATTTCGAGTGAGGAAACATTCTACAACACTTTGATTTACAGAGAAATAAATTTATGCCAATTTAAGTAGACATTTGTTTGCCTGTAATCTTCCTTTGGTCCCCTGAGATCTCAGAGTTTCCTCTTCTCCATTACCTGTCACCCCATACACCCATTAGAAATGATAGAGTGATAAAATATCTTACCTAACTGCCTTCCTGGAGCAAAGATTCTGAGCAAAGGGAAGAGAGAAAATTTACAGTTGAATCACTGTAGAAGTTTGGACATGCAGCAGAGGTTAGGCTATCATTCTGGTCAACCCGTGCAGATTTAAGCCTCTTACTGATAACCACATGCTAAGGTTACTATATGTCAGCAATACATACTATACTTTACCAGGTGTTAGTTGAGCACCTGTATGAGCCAGACACTGCCAAGTCCTGGGGTAAAATGGGGAATAAGCCTGCTTTGAAATATTTATTTTTAAAATACACTCTAAGATTAAACTGAAATACCTTGACCCCCTAAAAGATGTGCCCTGCTCAAATATGGACTCTCTAGTTTAAAATCAGCAAGAAACATCTATAACAGGAACTAAGCGGTCATATGTATGTGATCTTTTAATGATACACATCTATCAGTGTATTTATCAATTCAGATAATTGTACACCAAAAATAAGACCTGCAAAAAGTACACAATTTTTTAATACAAGTCAATTTCTGCAAAATGATCCCATATGTCATATTTTATTTTTTAATAATTTATTTTTATTGGTGTTCAATTTGCCAACATACAGAATAACACCCAGTGCTCATCCTGTCAAATCCCCCGCTCAGTGCCCGTCACCCATTCACCCCCACCCCTGCCCTCCTCCCCTTCCACCACCCCTAGTTCGTTTCCCAGAGTTAGGAGTCTTCATGTTCTGTCTCCTTTTCTGATATTTCCTACCCATTTCTTCTCCCTTCCCTTCTATTCCCTTTCACTATTATTTATATTCCCCAAATGAATGAGAATATATAACGTTTGTCCTTCTCCGATTGACTCATTTCACTCAGCATAATACCCTCCAGTTCCATCCACGTTGAAGCAAATGGTGGGTATTTGTCATTTCTAATGGCTGAGTAATATTCCCATTATACATAAACCCCATCTTCTTTATCCATTCATCTTTCGATGGACACCGAGGCTCCTTCCACAGTTTGGCTATTGTGGACATTGCTGCTATAAACATCAGGGTGCAGGTGTCCCCATATGTCATATTAGTCAGGGTCCACTCAGGAGATACAAATCACATCGCCTCTTTGAACAAGAAAAATGCATGAAATTGTTAGCTGGTAGGAAGTAAATGATAAAAAGAAAAAGAAAAAAAAAGGCGGGGCAAAAAAGCAGCTACAACTCCTAGGCTGAAGGAGGGTAGACATTAAGGGAACGAGGAGTTAGAGGTCTCTTTCCCTAAAAGGCTGAGTGAGAGTCAGACATTTCTGAAAAGTGTGTGGTTACCATAGCAGTTGTGTCAAGGAGTGGTAGGAGATCTTGCCAGAGGGCAGGCTGGAGCTGGTATGTAGCTGGGGAGGGAGAGCATGAGGATGCAACTAGACATGTCCAGGCTGCTGAGCTCCAATGCTTAAAAAGTTATAGTGGACACTGGAATCTGGAAGGAAGGTGTCTTGGCACAATAGCCTTGTGGTATCACTCCTGTGCCTTCTGTTGAAAAAGGCCAATGTTCCAAAGAAAATGTTTAAAGGTCCATTTCAGTGTCACAAAGTTGGGCAAAGAAGGGTGATTTACAACTGAGACAATAAATTGGCAGTATAACCACCCCTCTTTGTGACCCCTCCTATTAATCTCTGACACCCCACCACATCCCTACCACAAGGAAACATAACCCTGATATATTTGATATACAAGAAGGGCCATAAGTGATTTAATAGCATACCATCCAGGATGATAAATGGTCCATTTTTCATATATTTTGGTTAGGGTATAAATTGGTATGGAAGGCAGTCAGTATCTGTTAAGATTACAAATGCATGTACCCATTGACCCAGCAGTTCCAATCCCAGGAATTTATCTTAAGATATACTTGCACTTAAGTACAGCAACATATCTAAAAAGTTATTTGTTGTCACAGTATATTTAATAACAAGAGATTGAAATCAAATGTCTGTAAGTATATTGGTTAAATAAATTGTGGTACATCCATAATGGAATAGTGCTACAAAGTATAAAAAAAAAGAATGGAAGCTGTTTACCTAATGTTATGAAAATATTTTTAATGTATATTATTTTTTTAACTCAAGATATAGAATAATGTTTATAATATGTTACCACTAGTGGAAAATAGGAGTTGAGGAACTTGAATAAACATTTGTTTATGCCTTAAAAAAATCTTTGGAAGGACACATAAGAAAACTCCAGTTGTCTACAGGAGTTCTGAGAACTGGGAGGATGCAGGTTGGTATAGGGAGATTCTTTACTGTTACCTTTTATACTTTTCTCCTAACCTCATAGATAAATTTTTAAAGTAAGAATTAAATTTCCCCACTGTAGACAGTACTAAAAACCAAATGGGAATTTGTTTCTTTTGAAAATAGCAGTATTTGAACTGTATGACAATACTTTCCTCTCTAAAAACTGATGTGATTGTTTTTTGAGAAATAACTGTGCATCTCCCTCATGTAGATCTTCCAGGAGGGATTCACTAAATGCTATTGAACTGATTTTGCTTTCCATAAGGTTAGTTTTTGACAAAATACTTTACAACTAGTTTTGTCCAGCAGTGTACACAAAGAGTGGGTTTTGAGAAAAGCTATCCAGCCCATAGAAATGGATATTATTAGAACTTATTGAAGCAGGGAATTAACATATCCTAAAGGTCTATAAATTATTCATGTATTTATATATTCACTCATTTTCTGAGTCAACCTTTCTTGAGAACTTAGTATCTAATAGAATGCTAGGCACAGAAAATTTAGAATTAATAATATTAATAACTTGTAGTATCCAATTACTTATTGCATGCTTATTATATGCCAGGTACTGATCCAGGTGAGTACTCATTTAATCTTCATAATTCAAACATACTGTTTTTATATCATAATTTATAGGATATTCCAAATGAGGCATTTGAAACATCCTGTTTTGGGTTTTGGTTTTTAAGTAAATTACCCAGGATTATATTTCCTCTACCTTCATACAACTCACAGTCTAGTGAAGAGGACAGGAAGGAAACATGAATCCCAATACAGAGTGAAAAGTGTAAGAAAAAAAAAAAAGTGTAGTGACAGAAGAGGTATAGAGGTAACAAGGGAGTAAAGATTAAGGGTGGATCTTGGAAGCTAAATATGAACTTGACAGATGGGAAGAAAGGGACATAGACAATCTTGAGAAATTATGAAAAAAGAGAGAGTGGTATTGATGAAGTAGTATCATATACTCAAGTGTATTGGAAGGGGGAACCTTGAAACCTAAGGTACTGTTATATAAAACAGTATGGAAAGACTAAAAGCCCTAAAATAGTCCCAAAAACAAAAGGGTGTTTTGTATATGAAAAAAGTAGCATCTAAATAGTGAAAATGAAGATGGATTAATCAGGATATAGTCCTGGAGCAACTGGTAGCCATCTGGAAATTCCCTTTACCAAAATAAACTACAGATGGAACAAAAATTTAAACATGAAAATTTTAACCATTTAAACACAAATAGAAAATACAGAAAAAATATTTTTTCTCATATCTGAGACACATATCCAAAATACACAAATAAAACTCAGTGATTAAAAAAACAGCCCAATTAAAATTGGGCAAAAGATCTGAATATACCCCTTATTTAAAAAGACCTACAAGTGGCCAAAAAAAGAAAATATGATCAACAGCATATATCATTAGGGAATTGCAACTTAACATAACAATGAGATATCACTACATAGCTTTAGAATAGCTAAAACCCAAAAAAACTGATAATTATCAAATACTGGTAATAAGGTAGAGCGAGAGGAACTTTCACTTATTCTGGCAGAAATGCAAGTAGTATAGTTAGGTAGTTAATTACCTAAGCTCAACAGTCTTCTCATGTCATCCAACAGTTACACTCACAAATATTTACCCAAATGAATTGAAAACTTATGTCCACACAAAAAACCTACATACAAGTGTTTATAGCAGCTTATTCCTATTTGTCAAAAACTAGAAGCAGCCAAGATGTCCTTCAAGTTAAATGGATAAACTTGGTATATCCATACAGTGGATTACTATTCAGCAAGAAAAGAGAAATGAGTTATAAAGCCACAAAAAAGATGTGGAGGAACTCTAAATGCATATTGCTAAGTACAAAAAACAGTCTGGAAAAGCTGTATGAGTTCAACTATATAACATTCTGGAAAAGACAAAACTACATAGACAAAATTTAAAAATCAGTTGTTTACCATGGGTTGGAACAGGATGTAGAGGAGAAGGATAACAAATAGGTGAAGCACAGGAATTTAAGGGCAATGAAAATATCCTATGTGCTAATGGCAATTAACATGTTAATGGTAAATACATGACATTATTCATTTGTCAAAATCCATAGAATTATGTAATACAAAGAATTAACCTTAATGTAAACTGCAGATTTTAGTTAACAATAATGTATCAATATTGGTTCATTCGCTGTAACAAATGTAACAAACTCATGTAAGCTGTTGATAATAAGGGAAACTAGGTGGTGGGAGGCAAAACTTTTGTACTATATGCTCCACTTTTGTGTAAATCTAAAACTGTTCTTTAAAAATCTATTAATATAAATTTTAATACTACATGAAAACATAGAATTGTATTCATTTTTATTGCATTTTTAAAAATATTTTTCTTTTTAAATAATCTCTATTTCCAATGTGGGACTCAAACCCACAACCCTAAGTCACATGCTCCACTGACTGAGCCAGCCAGGCACCCCCAAAATTGTATTTTTAATAATGTCACAGCATAAAAACTTTTTAAGAAATCATAAGGTACATGAAAAGATGATCAACATCACTAATAGGGAAATGGAAATCAAGCCACAATGAAATATCACCTCTTACCCATGAAAATGGTCAATGTCAAAAAGATAAGAAATACCATTTATGATAAGAACTCTCAACATTTAGATAGAACATAACTCAACATAATAAAAGCTATATATTAAAAACCCATGTCTAACATCATACATAACGGGGAAAAACTGAAAGCTTTCCCCTAAGATCAGGAACAAGACAAGGACATCCACTCTCTCCATTTTTATTCCACATAGTACTGGAAGTCCTAGCCACAGCAATCAGACAAGAAAAATAAACAGCATCCAAATTGGTAAAGAAGAAGTAAAACTTTCACTATTTGCAGATAACATGATATAGATAGAAAACCCTAAAAACTCCACTAAAAAAACTACTAGAAATGATAAATGGATTCGCAGGATACAAAATCAAATCCATTGCATTTCTATATACTAATAATGAAGTAGCAGAAAGAGAAATTAAGAAAGTCCCATTTACCAAATATAATAAATACCAAAAATAATAAAATACCTAGGATTAACTTAACCGAGAAGGTAAAAGACATGTACTCTGAAAAATATAAAACACCAATGAAAGAAATTGAAGATGACACAAACAAATGGAAAGATATTCCATGCTCATGAATTGGAAGAACAAATATTGTTAAAATGTCTATACTATCCAAAGAAATCTACAGATTCAGTGTAAGCCCTATCAAAATACCAATAGCATTTTTCACAGAACTAGAATAATCCTAAAATTTGACTGGAACCACAGAAGACTCCGTATAGCCAAAGAAATGTCAAAAAAACAAAACTAGAGGTATCACAATCCCAGATTTCAAGATGTAATATGAAGCTAAAGTAATCAAATCAGTATGGCACTGGCATACAAATAGACACATAAATCAATAGAATAGAATAGGGATCCCTGAGTGGCGCAGCGGTTTGGCGCCTGCCTTTGGCCCAGGGCGCGATCCTGGAGACCCGGGATCGAATCCCACGTCGGGCTCCCGGTGCATGGAGCCTGCTTCTCCCTCTGCCTGTGTCTCTGCCTCTCTCTCTCCTTCTCTCTGTGTGTGTGACTATCATAAATAAATAAAAAATTAAAAAAAAAAAGAATAGAATAGAATAGAATAGAATAGAGAAACCAAAAATAAACCCACAATTATATGGTCAATTAATCTTCAACAAAAGAGGCAAGAATATGCAATGAGGAAAAGACAACCTCTTCAACAAATAGTATTGGGAAAACTGGATAACTACATGCAAAATAATGAAACTGGACCACTTTCTTACACCAAACTCAAACTCAAAATGGATTAACGACCTAAATGTGGGACCTGAAACCATAAAAATCCTAGAAGAGAACACAGGTAGTAATTTCTCTGACATCTGCTTTAGTGGATATGAGTAGATATGTCTCTTGAGGCAAAGGAAACAAAATCAAAAATAAACTATTGGGACTATATCAAAATAAAAAGCTTCTGCACAACAAAAACTAAAGGCAACAAAACTAAAAGGCAACCTATTTGCAAATGACATATCCAATAAAGGGTTAGTATCCAAAATATATAAAGAACACAAAAAAATCCAGTTTAAAAATGGGCAGAAGGCATGAACAGACATTTTTCCAAAGAAGACATACAGGTGACCCAACACGTACATAAAAAAACTACTCAACATCAGTCATCACCAGGAAAATGCAAACCAAAACCACAATGAGATATCACCTCACATGTATCAGAATAGCTAAAATCAAACACTACACCTGAAACTAATATTATACTGTATGTCAACTGAAATTTGAATAAAAACTTTTTTAAAAAAAATTATTTATTTATTTATTCAGAGAGAGAGAGGCAGAGACACAGGCAGAGGGAGAAGCAGGCTCCATGCAGGCAGCCTGAGGTGGGACTCGATCCTGGGTCCTCAGGATCACACCCCGGGCTGCAGGCGGCGCTAAACCGCTGCGCCACCGGGACTGCCCGAATAAAAACTTTTTAAAAATAAAAATAAAATAAAAAACACAAGAGACAACAAACGTTCGTGAGGATGGAGATAAAAAGGAACCCTCATGCACTGTTGGTGGGAATGCAAACTAGTGCATTGTGAAAAACAGTATGGAGGTTCCTCAAAAATTAAACATGGAATTACCATTTGATCCAGTAATTCCACTGCTGGGTATTTATTCAAGGAATATGAAAATACTAATTTAAGAAGATCCATGCACTTCTAGGTTTATAGCAGCATTATTTACAATAGCCAAATTATGGAAGCAGCGCAAGTGTCCATCAACAGATGAATGAATAAAGAGGTGGTATGTATATACAATGGAATATTATTCAGCCATAAAAAGAATGAAATCTTGCCATTTGCAACAATATGGATAGAGCTAGAGAGTATAATACTAAGTGAAATAAGTCCCGTCAGAGAAAGACAAATACCATGTGATTTCATACATGAAATTTAAGACATAAAACAAGCAAAGAAAAAGAGACAAACCATGAAACAGATTCTTAACAACAGAGAAAAAACTGATGGTTATCAGAGAGGAGAGGTAGATGGAGGGATGGGTGAAATAGGTGAAAGAGATGAAGAGAACACTGAGTAATGTATAGAATTATTATATCACTATATTGTACACCTGAAACTAATATAACACTCTATGTTAACTAAACAGGAATTAAAATAAATTTCAAACTAAGCTATAGTCACAGACAATTCAGCAAAACCAGGTTTGGTGAGAATTCTTACCAGGAGATTTTTTTTTAAGACAAGAAATAGGGGTACCTCAGTGGCTCAGTCAGTTAAGTATCCCAACTCTTGATTTCAGCTCAAGTCACGATCTCAGAATTATGAGATCTAGCTCTGCACTGGGCTCTGCAATGGGCACAGAGCCCACTTGGGATTCTATCACTCCTTCCCCACCCCTTAAAAAAAAAAAAAAGAGGGACGCCTAGGTGGCTCAGCGGTTGAGCCTTTGGCTCAGGGCGTGATCCTGGGATCCAGGATCGAGTCCCACATCGGGCTCCTTGCAGGGAGCCTGCTTCTCCCTCTGTCTCTGCCTCTCTCTGTGTCTCTCATGAATAAATAGATAAAGTCTTTTAAAAAAAAAAAAAAAAGACAAGAAATAAGTATTGATGAGGATGTAGAGAAAAGGGAACTGTTGGTGCACTGTTGGTGGGAATGTGAATTGATGCAGCAACTATGAAGACAGTATGAAGGTTCCTCAAACATTTAAAATAGGACTACCATACAATCCAGCAATTCCACTTCTAAGTATTTATCCTAAGAAAATGAAAGCACTAATTGGAAAACATGCAGGCACACCTATATCCACTGCAGCATTATTTACAATAGCTAAGATATGTAAATCTTACATATCTGTAAGCAAATTAAGTATCTAAATAAATGAATGGATAAAGAAAATGTACACAAATACACACTGGAATAGAACTCAAGCATAAGAAAGAACGAAATCTTGCCATTTGCAACAACATGAATAGACCAAGAAGCTATTATACTTAGTGAAATAAGTCAGAGAAAGACATAGATCATATGACTTCACTTTTATGTGGAATCCAAAACACAAACAAAGAATGAACAAAATAGAAACTCATAAATACAGAAATCAAACTGATAGGTGCCAGAAGGGTAGAAGAATACGTGAAGTAGGCAGAGGGGATGAAGAGATACAGGTATAAAATAAGACATGGGGATGTAGTGTACAATATAGAGTATATAGTCAATAATATTTAACAAATTTGTATGGTGATGTCAACTAGAATTATTGTGGTGACAATTTCACAATATATAAAAACATTGAATCACTATGTTGTACACCTGAAACTAATACAGTATTGTATGTCACTTATTCTTCAATAAAAACAAAACAACAGGGACACCTGGGTGGTTCAGTGGTTTGGTGCCTGCCTTCGGCCCAGGGCATGATCCTGGAGACCCGCGATCGAGTCCCACGTCATGCTCCCTGCATGGAGCCTGCTTCTCTCTCTCTGCCTGTGTCTCTGCCTCTCTCTCTGTATCTCTCATGAATAAATAAAATCTTTTAAAAAATCAAAAAACGAAAAGGGACACTGGGTAACTCAGTTAGTTGAACATCCACCTCTTTTGGCTCAGGTCATGGTCTCAAGGTTTATGAGATTGATCCCCATGATGGGCTCTGGGCTCAGCATGAAGTCAGGTTGAGATTCTCTCTTCCTCTCCCTCTGCTCCTCCCCACTCTCTCTCTCTCTAAAGTAAACAAATCTTTAAAAAAATAAAAAACAAAAGATTGTATGTGAACTATAATGGAATGCAAATTAAAAACTTAAAAATAAATTTAAAACAGATTGAAAACTCTAAGCTACATTAAACACTGCATAAAAGAATACTAAGTTAAATATAAAAAGGGAAAAATTACAACTTATTATATAAAACCAATTTCTTTTTTTTTTTTTTTTAGATTTTATTTATTTTTCATGAGAGACACAGAGAGAGAGGCAAAGACATAGGCAGAGGGAGAAGCAGGCTCCCTGTAGGGAGCTGGATGCAGGACTTAATCCCAAGACCCCGGGATCACAACCTGAGCAAAAGGCAAGATGCTCAACTGCAGAGCCACCTAAAACTAATTTCCTTTACATATAAAAGTCTCTTTAAATCAATAAACAGAGGAAACTGGATGTCTCAGTTGGTTAAGTGTCAGATTTGTGATTTTAGCTCAGGTCCTGATCTCATGGGTCATGAGATGGAGCCCTGCATCAGGCTTTGCACTCAGCAATCTGCTTGAGATTCTCTCTCTCCCCTGCCATTTCCCCTACTCACTCTCTTTCAAATAAATAAATCTTTAAAAAATAATTTAAAAAATAAATCAGTATACAATAAACAAGAGACTAATAACCTATTTTTTTTTAAGAGTGGGAGCAGGGGGAAAGGCAGAGGGAGAGGGAAAGAGAATCTTTTTTTTTTTTCAGTTTCATGTCTTTATTTGACCATCAGCAATTAGTTCTGATCCACAATAACTGTCTGTGATTTTTGAAAGTGGTGTCAGGTACATAGGTAACCAACGTGTAGAGCTTGTTTAGTGACCCTTCATTCATTCCCTTTAGTTTTCTGGACAACTGCACACAGACACAGTACAGAACATTCCTGATTCCTTTGGCCCAGACAGCTTTGTTGAGCCTGGTGTCAATCTGGAGTCCCCATCTCCTTCATGGCAAGTCTCCAGAGCTCTTTGAGTACCCAAGGGGTACGCTTCTTGAAACCCACTCAATGGATGTGCCTGCAAATGTTGGCGATATATTCTCTGGTCACTACCTTGTTGGTGGCAGAATGGCCCTTCTCACCACCCTTCTTTGCAGAAGCCATTCTGTGGAGCCCTGGTTGGAAAGGAAGAGTGTGAGGTATTGTGGGAGAGGGAAAGCAGCCAATCTTTTTTTTCCTCTAAGATTTATTTATTTATTGGGGGGGGGGGGGGCGAGAAGGTGCACATATGCACAAGCAGGGGAAGGGACAAAGGGAGGAGAGAGGGAGAGAAAAAGACTCCCCATGAGCACTGAGACTGATGGGGGGCTCGATCCCAGGAACCTGATGAGATCATGATCTGAGCTGAAATCAAGAGTCAGTCACTTAACTGACTGAGCCACCCAGTTGCCTAGAGAGAGAAAATCTTAGGCAGGCTCCATGGAACCTGACATGGGGCTCAATCTCACAACCCTGAGATCATGCCCTGAGCTGAAGGAGTCTGATGCTGAACTGATCAGCGCCCAACCCAATTTTTTAAAATAGTCAAAGGATGTACTTGGTTTACAAAAAAATGTGACACTGAAAAATATAAAAATATGTTTAGCCTGATTCATAAGAAATATCCAAATTTAAATTTAAATGAAATACTATGTTTCACCTATCATATTAGCAAATGGTGAGAATTATTGAGCACCTGCTCTGTGCCAAGTGGTAATCAAAATACTTTATGTGTATTAGCCCATTTAAATTCACAACATGAGTCAATTTAAAAGTCTTGCTATCCAAGATTATGGGTTAGGATGTAAGGAATCAGGGACTCTCTTATAATTGCCTGTCTATTCAACATCTCACATCCAATAGATGACCCCTTTACACTTCCTTCTCCCTCTTCAAATCTCTAACACCTCCTTGCCTATCTTTACTCAACCAATGATCTTGCTTCTTGCCTCCTGCTTCAATGAGAAATTAGAAGCAGTCAGAAGAAAACCCATAAACAACTCCAAATCCCTTACAACTACAGACACATCTATCTACATCCATCAACATTCATCCATATATGAATATAACTACACTCATCCATATTTAATATAATCTACCTTTCCTCTTCTGACATTAGACAAACTGTCAGTATTCCTCCTGTCAAAGGCTATCTGTATAAGAAAATTTTCCCCTTTTCATGAAATATTAGCACACACACACACACACAGGCACACATCTTCCATCTTAGAAATAAAAGGAATCACTCCCCTTCTAGATATTATCATTTCTCTACTTTCCTTACAGCAAAGCTCCTCAAAGGAGTTGTTCACAGCTCAAATCTCTCTCCTCCCAATCTTTTTTTTAATTTTGTTATTGAGATACAATTTATATGACAAAAATTGTCATTTAAATGTTTACAATTCAGGGGTTTATACTGAAGCATGTAGTATTTTCATAGAGTTCTGCAACCACTATCACTAATTCCTGAACATTCTTTTACCCCCCTAAAAAATACTGTACCTAACAGCAGTCAGGCCCAAATTCCCCCTCCTCCAGTCCCTGGCAGGCATGAATGTATCTTCTGTCTGGAATTGCCTATTCTGGACATTTCATTTAAATGGGATTATATAATATGTGGCCTTGTGTGTCTGGCTTCTGTCACTTATCATGTTTTCATGGTTCATCTATGTCATAGCATGTTTCAGTGCCTCATTCCTTTTTATGGCTGGATAATATATTCCACTGTGTAAATATACTGTATTTTGTTTATCCATTCATTCATTGATAGACGTTTGGTCCCTTTCTTTCTTAAGCCTACTCCAATCATGTTTTTACTCCCCGCATCCCATACTTCACGGAAACCACTCTAACAAGGTCATAAGTTACCTCATTGCTAAATCTAAATGTCAGTTCCTAGGCTTACCTTACCTAATTTATGTGGAGTATTTAACAAAGTTATAGCTGCATTCCTGAAACAGTCTCTGCATTTGGCTTTTGATTCTCCTCCCATCTCACAGACTGCTGATTTCCAAGCTCTTTTGTTGGATCTTCTTTATCTCTCCAATCTCTAAGTGTTGAAGAGCCCCAGAGTAGGGTCCTAGAGCTTCTCTTCTGCATTAAAGTGAATTTATCCAGACTCCTGACCATCTATCAGATAATTGGTCACCTATAATTTGATAATTCCCAAGTTTATATTTCCAGCCCAAATTGCTCCACTAAATTCCCAACTTAAGTATTTCCTATTCAGCATCTTCATATATATATATATATATATATATATGTATATATATATACATATATATATATATATATCAACAGGTATCTCACATTTATCCACGTTGTGTTGAGAATCTGTGGAGGATGAGATGCTACATGGAGAGAGAGAAGGGATGGGGGAGAACAAGGAAGACAGAGGTGGCAGATATGTGAGTTTTGGAGCCATTCTAGAAATTAATCATCCAGCTCTGCCTGCCCGGACCTGTCCCAGTTAATGCCATATGAATGAGAGGCAATATATGTGGGTAGGCCCTTCCTGAATTCCTAATATGCAAAACTGCCAACAAAATAAAAGTGTAGGGATGCCTTCAGCTCAGGGTGCTCAACCCCCAGGTCTGCGATTGAGTCTTGCATTGGGCTCCCTGTGGGAGCCTGCTTTTCCCTCTGCCTATGTCTCTGACTCTCTTTATGTCTCTTATGAATAAATAAATCTTTTTTAAAAATAATTAAAAATAAATAAATATGTGCTTTTTTTATGAAGCAATAAATGAGACACAGAGTGATCACTAATGTGCAGCATGTTAGAGGGTGGACCTCAAGTATTTCTAGTTCCATTGTCAGGGGCATCCCTGTGGTAAAGAAGGCATGAAGGCCCCTCAGCTGAGATGAATACACTTGGAGCTAACTAGCTCTTCTTTCTCTGATGCCATGTCCACTGGATAAACTCTCTGAGGCTTGCAAAGACCAGCCTAAAGAAGATACTGCCTACATCTTGGGTGTCCCATCCTGGCCTTGATGGCACCCATGGTGAATTCATAAAATGATCTGTCTTTCATGCAGCTTGATCATTAGGCCAGAATATACTGATTATAAGGCCACAAGTATGCAGGTCTGTCCATAAGAGAACTTCAGTTCTCACTGTAACTCTATAAACGGCCATTCTGATGAATTATTTAACTCTACATCTGAAACTAATATGTTGGCTATTGAATTTAAATTAAAAAAAGAAAAATAAGGGGATCCCTGGGTGGCTCAGCAGTTTAGTGCCGCCTTCAGCCCAGGGCGTGATCCTGGAGTCCCAGGACCGAGTCCCAGGATCGAGTCCCACATCGGGCTCCCTGCATGAAGCCTCGTTCTCCCTCTGCCTGCATCTCTGCCTCTTTCTCTCTCTCTTTCTCTCTCTCTCTCTCGAATTAATAAATAAAATATTTTTTAAAAAAGAAAAATAAATAAATGAGCATTCTGAAATATTTCTCCTTACAGAAACTTTTCTCTTAGTTGATCTTTAAGGATAGAGAAGAACAAGTGTTTAAGTCTTCAGAGCAGAAGAGATACAATTTTAACTGTTTTTGTTTCTATGACTCATTTATGAACCAATTCCAAATGTATCTGTCTTCTATTAGTTTATACACTCTTTATTCTCCCTGCTTAGCAAAAGGGAACATGGAGTTTAAGTGCTTTAAATGCTCTACTCTCCTCCGTCTGCCTGTTCTATCTATTCATTCCTCAAGAAATCTGCCACATGTCTATAATTTTGAATTTGAGGCCATTTTTTATTGTTATAATTGTAATAAAATACACAAAATTTTAAAGATAACAACCCAGCGGATTTTTATACATGTATAACCTCTGGGTGATCACCATCCATCCATGTAGAACATTTCTACCTCCCTAGAAAAAGCCCTCTTCCCAGTTAATACAACTCCCACCTAAAGGCAACTCTATCCTGACATCAATCAACCCTATCCTTACATCATTTTAATCTTAGCCATGTTAGTGCATGTATAGTAGTAGTATCCCATTACAGTGATGTGGTTTTTTAAAAGATTTTATTTGTTTATTTATTTATTTGAGAGTGTGTGTGTGTGTGTGTGTGAGAGAGAGAGAGAGAGAGAGAGAGAGAGAGAGAAGGAATAGAGGAAAAGAGAGAGGCAGATTCCCTGCTAAGTGGGGATCCTGACATGGGGCTTGATCCTGGGACTCTGGGGTCATAAACCGAGGCAAGGGCAGATGCTTAACCTACTGAGCCATCCAGGTGCCCCTATAGTGATGTAATTTTGAAGAAGGTTGCTAAGGTTACAACTAATGTGCTACCTCAGTCTTCAGACTGCTACAAAAGAGAGTAAGAGGCAAAGAGTTGATTGCTTTGGTTGAATAATCAAGCAACCCCAATTTTTTTATTATTTAGATGGTAATAATTCAAATATAACCCTTATTATTTCCTTACTTCTATATAAAAAGGAATCTATTGATAAATGTACAATTAAAATCTTGTTATATTACTAAATCAGAAAAAAATAGCATTTAGAGTAAATATTTATTTCACAAATAATTATTATGTGGTTTTCCTGTATGCTACAGCAGTGAATGAGATAAGACATGGCCTTTGCCTTCATGGAGCTTGTGGTCTGCTGTTATAAGAAACCTCTAGGACACTTGGGTTGCTCAGTGGTTGGGCACCTGGCTCCAGCTCAGGTTGTGATCCCGGGATCCAGGATCAAGTCCCGCATCCGGCTCCCTGAAAGGAGCCTGCTATACTCCCTCTGCCTATGTCTCTGCCTCTGTCTCTCTCTCATGAATAAATAAATAAATCTTTAAAAAAAATAAAGAGAAACCTCTAACTTTTAGTTAATACAGCCATTAATTTAATTTACCTATTTGACAGACTTCTAAGAGGCTTTGAAGGCTTTTCTGTACCCTCTTCTTTTACCAGCAACTGCCAGTCCTAATTTGCTTGGTTGTTCACACCAGTGTAATTATTTGTCAATTAATGGTCTTTTCTCTCCTTCCTACAGTAATTAATCAAAACATGAACTTTCTGACCAAATCTTGCTTAATCATTTCAACACTCCCCTTTTACCATTTCTTTTCAAAGTTTCTTGCCAAATTACCCCCTAAAAAGCAAATGGCTTTTTAAATTGTAGTTTAAGGGATACCTGAGTGACTCAGTGGTTGAGCATCTGCCTTCAGCTCAGGTCATGATCCTGGGGTGCCAGGATGGAGTCCTGCATTGGGCTCCCCCCTCAGGGAGTCTGCTTCTCCCTCTCCCTATGTCTCTGCCTCTGTGTCTCATGAATAAATAAGTAAAACCCTTATAAAAATAAATAAAATAAATAAATTGTAGTTTAAAAAATAGCTACCATCTCAACTCCAAAATGAGTTCTTAATATCTTAAACAGACTTATCTTTTAAAAAGTTTTCCTTCCTTCATACATTACTCAATAATGCCCCCTTTATCACTTTTACCTAATACAAACAATTCTGTAATTCCTCAGAGGACTCTCTAGGGTGATTTTTAAACTAGTAGTTAACTAGGTTATGAGTTAAAGTGTAGGACTAGACTCTTGCCAGTGAGTCTCTTTTGCAGCTTATATACATGTGGAGTTGCTAATGGTGACATTTGGATAGCCAGTGGCCCACAGGAGTCCTCTATAGTCCCAGGAAGTACTGAGCCATCAAAAAGTGGAGGGCAGGGGATCCCTGGGTGGCGCAGCGGTTTGGCGCCTGCCTTTGGCCCAGGGCGCGATCCTGGAGACCCGGGATCGAGTCCCACATCGGGCTCCCGGTGCATGGAGCCTGCTTCTTCCTCCGCCTGTGTCTCTGCCTCTCTCTCTCTCTCTCTCTCTGTGACTATCATAAATTTAAAAAAAAAAAAAAAAAAAATGGAGGGCAGGGCAGCCCTGGTGGCGCAGCGGTTTGGCGCCACCTGCAGCCTGGGGTGTGATCCTGGAGACCCGGGATCAGACCCACATGGGGCTCCCTGCGTGGAGCCGGCTTCTCCCTCTCCCTGTGTCTCTGCCTCTCTCTCTGTGTCTATGAATAAATTTTTAAAAAGTCTTTTAAAAAAAAGGGAGGGCATAAAGTGTGGGTACCAAGAACCAACTTCTATTAATGTGTTATTTGCCTAAAGCCTTGGTGAGAGTAACTGCACTGAGTTTGGCCTGACAACTCTATGTCCTCACTTCAATAAAAATATTCCCAGGTACCGCTTACCACATGCAATTATTTCATATCTGGATCTAGAAATCTATTTTTTCTGGAAATCAATTTTAAAATTAGGGTTTTTTAATTTTTAAAAAGAATTTATTTATTTTAGAGAGAGAGCATGGATGAGGGGAGGGGCAGAGGGAGAGAAAGAATCTCAAGCGGACTCCCTGCTAAACATGGAGCCTGATGCAGGGCTTGGGCTCTAAGATCTTGACCCTGAGATCATGACCTAAGCCAAAATCAAGAGCCGATACCTAACCAACTGAGCCACCCAGGTGCCCCTAAAATTAGTTTTTATTTTTATCAGAGTAATACATGATTATATTTGTAAAAAAAAAACAAATCTCCAAGTCTCACTCCCTTAAGATAGATACTCAACAGTTTCAGCTACTTCCCCTGTCGTCAATCTCAACATTTCTAAATTTTATACAACCATTTCTTACTTTATTTTTTTTAACTATTACCTATTGACTTCTTACTCTAGAGTATAGGAATTAGCTCTCTCAAAGACCAACAACTTATTTTCCCTTATCTTCATCCCCCCAATATAGTTACATCACATTATCATGACTACATAAATTTGTTTATTACTGAAGCATACCTTGTTTCTGTTATCCCTTTATTTTTTCCTATAGTTCATAATTGCCTCTTTTTTTCCATTTCCTTGTAAGTACTTATTTAAAATTGTACCCAAATTCTATACTACTTGCCACATGCCTATCAGTAATATTTTCCATTCTTCAAACATATTATTTTCACTTTTTTCCTAGATGCTTTTCTCCTGGAGACTTTTGTCTTCCTGCTCCAAACTGGAAGACTTGCTATCTTGGCTTACCACAGCTGAAATCCTGGGATTTCACTCTCCATGTTGGTAGAGCTACTTCAGTTTGTGCCCAGTGAAGGAGGCAAAAAGGTAGAAATTTAGTTCATCCTTAGCTTACCAAGTTGTGCATTCTAGCAGTTGCAACTGGCTGGAGGGGGCCTTTTCTCTAATTCATCCTTACAGAAGGGGGAATTTTTTTATAGTTCACACAAAAGTGCCAATTAGGCATCCCTGGTATTAGATTCCTATCTCCTTGATCTGATAATATCTTCTTTTCATTATTTCTTGTATATATTTTTAAGTAGAGTACATCACGTACAAAGAAAGTTTTTTGAAACTTTGTAAGTCTTTTAATGTTTTTGCTCTGCTCATACACTTGACTGAATGAATTCTGGCTCAGAAATCATTTTCCTACTGAAATTTAAAGCATTACTTCATTGTGTTTGGTTTTTAATGCTGATGTTGAAAACCTCAATACCACTAAATAGTGATCCTTTGACCATGGACTGTGTTTTCTCTAAATAATTTTAGAAATTTCTCTTTCAGTGTGCCTGAGTGGCTCAGTACGTTAAGTGCCTGCCTTCAGCTCAGGTCATGTTCCTGGAGTCCTAGGATTGAACCCCCCATGAGGCTCCCCACTCAACAAGGAGTCTCCTTCTCCATCTGCCCCTCATCCTGTTTGTTCACTCTCTCACTGTCTCTCCTCTCAAATAAATAATTTTTTAAAAGAAATTTCTCTTTTTCTCTGGTATTCTGAAATTTTGTGACCATGTGATAGACACTTAGTGGACCTTTTCAATCATGAGATTCATTAGTTTTGTTTATAATAAACATTCTTGGAATCATTTCTTGATAATCCTTTCCCAGTTGTTGGATCTTTTCTTTGCAATTCTAATTAGTCAGGTGTTGAATTTCCTGAATCAATCCTCTAATTTTCTTATCTTCTCCCTCTGGTGAACTCTTTTTTTTTTTTTAAGATTTTATTTATTCATGAGAGACACACGGGGAGAGAGAGAGAGAGAGAGAGAGAGAGAGAGAGAAAGAGAAAGGTAGAGACACAGGCAGAGGGAGAAGCAGGCTCCATGCAGGGAGCCCGACCTGGGACTCAATCCGGGTCTCCAGGATCGGGCCCTGGACTGAAGGCGGTGCTAAACCGCTGAGCCACCTGGACTGCCCTTGTGAACTCTTTATCAACAATTACTTGGCTTTAACTTCCAATACTTTCATTGCAATTTTCATTTCAACTATCCTATTTTGAATTTCTAGAGTTCTTTATTTTTGTATATTTTTTATTTCAGTTTGATTTGCCAACATATAGTATAACACCCAGTGCTCATCCTGTCAAGTGCCCCCCTCAGTGCCCGTCACCCAGTCACCCCATTCCCCCTGCCCACCTCCCCTTCCACTACCCCTTGTTCATCTCCCAGAGTTAGGAGTCTCTCATGTTCTGTCACCCTCTCTGATTTTTCCCATTTTCTCTCCTTTCCCCTATAATCCCTTTCACTATTTTTTATATTTTCCATATGAGTGAAACCATATAATGTTTGTCTTTCTCCAATTGACTTACTTC
Organism: Vulpes vulpes; assembly: GCF_048418805.1. Lineage (NCBI taxonomy): Eukaryota > Metazoa > Chordata > Mammalia > Carnivora > Canidae > Vulpes > Vulpes vulpes. The sequence continues at coordinate 84,188,038 of NC_132794.1, forward strand.
ACTCAGCATAATACCATCCAGTTCCATCCATGTCGAAGCAAATGGCGGGTATTCGTCATTTCTAATGGCTGAGTAATATTCCATTGTATATATAGACCACATTTACTTTATCCATTCATCTTTCAATGGACACCAAGGCTCCTTCCACAATTTGGCAATTGTGGACATGGCTGCTATAAACATTGGGATGCAGGTATCTCGGTCTTTCACTGCATCTGTATCTTTGGGGTAAATCCCCAGCAGTAGGATTGCTGGGTGTAGGGCAGTTCTATTTTTAACTCTTTGAGGATCCTCCTCCACACAGTTTTTCAGAGGGGCTGTACTGGTTCACATTCCCACCAACAGTGCAAAAAGATTCCCCTTTCCCCACATCCTCTCCAACATTTGCTGTTTCCTTTTTAATTTTCTCTACTCTCACTGGTGTGAGGTGGTATCTCATTGTGGTTTTGATTTGTATTTCCCTAGTGGCAAGTGATGCGGAGCATTTTTCTCATGTGCTTCTCGGCCATGTGTATGTCTTCTTTGGTGAAATTTCTGTTTATGTCTTTGCCCATTTCATGACTGGATTGTTTCTGGGTGTGGAGTTTAATAAGTTCGTTATAGATCTTGGATACTAGCCCTTTATCTGATATGTCATTTGCAAATATCTTATCCCATTCTGTAGGCTGTCTTTTAGATTTGCTGACTGTTTCTTGTGCTGAGCAGAAGCTTTTTATCTTGATTAAGTCCCAATAGTTCATGAAATTAATAAAATGATGAATGAAAGAGGAGAGATCACAACCAATACCAAGGAAATACAAATGATTTAAAAAACATATTATGAGCAGCTATACACCGATAAATTAGGCAATTTAGAAGAAATGGATGCATTTCTGGAAAACCACAAATCACCAAAACTGGAACAGGAAGAAATAAAAAACCTAAACAGGCCAATAACTAGGGAGGAAATTGAAACAGTCATCAAAAACCTCCCAAGACACAGAAGTCCAGGGCCAGATGGCTTCCCAGGGGAATTCTATCAAACGTTTAAAGATGAAATAATACCTATTCTAGTAAAGCTGTTCTGAAGGATAGAAAAGGAGGGAATACTTCCAAACTTTTATTTTTGTTTTATGAGGACAGCATGACCTTAATTCCAAAACCAAAGACTCCATCAAAAAGGAGAATTATAGACCAATATTCCTGATGAACAGGGATACAAAAAATCTCACCAAGATACTAGCCAATAGGATCCAACAGTACATTAAGAAGATTAATCACCATGATCAAGTAGGATTTACCCCCAGGATGCAAGGGTGGTTCAACACTCGTAAAGCAATCAACATGGTAGAGCGTATCAACAAGAGAAAAAAACAAGAACCATATAACCCTCTCAATAGATGCAGAGAGCATGCCTGGGTGGCTCAGCAGTTAAGTGTCTGCTTTCAGCCCAGGGCATGATCCTGGAGATCCAGGATCAAGTCCCATATCAGGCTCCCTGCATGGAGCCTGCTTCTCCCTCTGCTTCTGCCTGTGTCTCTGCCTCTCTCTCTCTCTCTCTCTCTCTCTCTCTCGAATAAATAATCAATAGATGCAGAGAAAGCATTTGACAAAATACATCATCCATTCCTGATCAAAACTCTTCAGAGTGTAGGGATAGAGGGAACATTCCTTAATATATTAAAAGCCATCTGTGAAAAGCCCACAGCAAATATCATTCTCAATGGGGAAAAACTGAGAGCCTTTCCCCTAAGATCAGGAACATGACAGGGATGTCTACTCTCACCACTGCTACAACATAGTACTAGAAGTCCAAGCCTCAGCAATCAAACAACAAAATCAAACAACAAAAAGAAATAAAAGACATTCAAATTGGCAAAGAAGCCAAACTCCCTCTTCGCAGATGACATGATACTATACCTAGAAAACCCAAAAGACCTCACCCCAAGATTGCTAGAACTCATACAGCAATTCCGCGATGTGGAAGGATACAAAATCAATGCCCAGAAGTCAGTGGCATTTCTATACACTAACAATGAGACTGAAGAAAGAGAAATTAAGGAGTCAATCCCATTTACAATAGCACCCAAAAGCATAAGATACCTAGGAATAAACCTAACCAAAGAGGTAAAGGATCTATACCCTAAAAAAACTACAGAACACTTCTGAAAGAAATTGAGGAAGACACAAAGAGATGGAAAAATATTCCATGCTCATGGATTGGAAGAATTAATATTGTGAAAATGTCAATGCTACCCAGGGCAATTTACACATTTAATGCAATCCCTATCAAAATACCATGGACTTTCTTCAGAGAGTTGGAACAAATAATCTTGAGATTTGTGTGGAATCAGAAAAGACCCCAAATAGCCAGGGGAATATTGATAAAACCAGAGCTGGGGGTATCACAATGCCAGATTTCAGGTTGTACTACAATGCTGTAATCATCAAGACAGTGTGGTACTGGCACAAAGACAGACACATAGATCAATGGAACAGAATAGAGAATCCAGAAATGGGCCCTCAACTCTATGGTCAACTAATATTCGACAAAGCAGGAAAGAATATTAACCGGAAAAAGGACTCTTCAATAAATGGTGCTGGGAAAATTGGACAGCCACGTGCAGAAGAATGAAACTAGACCATTCTCTTACACCATACACAAAGATAAACTCAAAACGGATGAATGATCTAAATGTGAGACAAGAATCCATCAAAATCCTAGAGGGGAACACAGGCAACACCCTTCTTGAACTTGGCCACAGCAACTTCTTGCAAGATACATCTATGAAGGCAAGGGAAACAAAAGAGTTCTTTCATTATTATTCCCTGAAGTTTCCTTCTTTTTTTCCATACAGCAATAGTATCCTGTCCTTGACCTTGGCTTGTAGATTTAGTATCTTCTTTATCTCAGGAATATTAATTATAGCTTTTTAAAGATTTATTTATTTATTTTAGAGAGAGACAGAGAATGGTGGGGAGGGGCAGGGGGAGAGAGAATCTCATACAGAATCCACACCAAGCACAGAGCCTGATGGGGGACTTGATACCATGGCCCTGAGAGCATGATGCAAACTGAAACCAAGAGTCTGACATTCAACCCACTTTGCCACTCAGGCGCCCTTAATCATAGCTTTTAAAACATGTTTTGTTCTACTTTCTGCATTATTTTATTTCCTCTGAGTTCTTTTACTTAAATGCCTGGTGATCCTTCGCTGTATTTTTTTGTTTTAAGATTTATTTATGTATTTATTTAAGAGAGAGAGAGAGAGAACCTGGGACAGAGGAAGAAAGAGAATCTCAAGGAGTCTCCATGCTGAGCACAGAACCTGATGCAGGGCTCAATCTAAGGATCCTGACATCATGACCTGAGCCAAACCAAGAGTTGGGCACTCAACCACGTCCCCCAGGTATCCCCTGGGTTGTCCTTTCAGATTTAAAATTAATGCATTAGGGGCACCTGGCTAGAGTAGATCAGTAGAGCATGCAACTATCGATTTTGGGGTGGTGAGTTCAAGCCCCACATTGAGATTACTTTTAAATAAATAAAAAACAAAGTGTAAAATGACTGCATTAAAAAGCTGACTAAAAGTGCAAGGATGGGAGGTGCTTGTCAATTGGTGCCCCTGACTGCATAGTGAAAGAGTAGGAAGTCAGTTTTTCTTCTGGGGAGCACTTCCATAATTCATTATCTTTGTTAGCTTCTTTCCCTTACAAACAGCCACAAAATTGCAATGGCACATAACACAAGCATGTATTTTTTGCTTCTGTAGGCTGGATTCTGCTGGGCTTGATTCTGGGCCTCACATTAGTTTCAGGTCTGCTCCACATGTCTCTCATCTTCCTTAGACCAGTGTCTACCCATGGTTTATTTGTCTCATGGTGAAAAGCAGGAAACCAAGAGAGCAAAGCAACCATGCAAGCCTATTTTAAGTTTCTGCTCATTTCATGCTGGCTAACAGGGCCAAGCAATTCACATGGTCCAACTCAAAGTAAGGGGTGAGGGGGTACACTCTACCTACCATGAAACCACAAGAACTCCTTATACAGGAGTTAAGAATTGGGACTAATAACCCAATCTAATATTCTAAATCTTTTATCTCAGGCCATTCAGTGTTTCCCAAAAACAGTATTCCAATCTACTCTCAGGCCTGAACACGCCAGGCTATAGGTGTTATCAGGTGCAGGTAGGGGAAAGAGATTAGGGCTCTCCTTGACCAGTGACAGCAGTCTGTTCTTTTCTCTCCCCATTTGTCATCTAGCCCTTAGGACTGTTCTCACTGCTACTTTACATGTGCTTAGTGTTCCTTAGTCCTGAATTTCTCGGATTCAATTCCTCCAGAATACACCTCCTATATATTGTGAAAATGAAGGAGGAAGACTTGCCTTATTGCTTGAGGTGGTGTTGGTGTAAATGGTTTTTGTAAAGACTCAAATTAACCTTGTTCTCATCCCTGTCTTCTGAGGTGTTATTTCCAGTCTCCCTCATTAGTTTTTCCTTCTTCAGGTGCTTATATTTTAATCTTTCCTCTACTAAGCTAAGTCAGTCACCACTCATTATCAGCCTTCCATTCTCATACAGAGTAGTTGGATCTACAATTTCATCAAAGATGGCAATTTGTGTTTTTTTGCTCGCTGTTTTTGTTCTGTTATGTTCTGGAGTGATTTACAAGAATTGGAGAGGAAAGGTCTTTTATTCTTCATCTTAAAACTAGATATTCAGGGACGCCTGGGTGGCTCAGTGGTTTAGCATCTTCCTTCAGTTCAGGTCATGATCCTGGGGTCCTGGGATTGAATCCCACATTGGGCTCCCCATGCGGAGCCTGCTTCTCCCTCTGCCTATATCTCTGCCTCAGTCTCTGTGTCTCTCATGAGTAAATAAAATCTTAGAAAAAAAAAAAAAGCAAACTAGAAATCCAAAGGAAAAGTACAATTTGTAAAGCTATCATTTATTGATTGCTTGTCATGTGCAAGGCACTTCACTAAGCAATTCACATGCATTACCTCATTAAATCTTTACAAAGTCCTGAAAACTAAACATAACTATGATTATTCCCATTTTATAGGTGAGGAAATGGGGCTGAGTAAGATACAGCAACTCAGCTAAGACCAACAAACTAGTAAACGGTGGCATCAAGATTAGAACACAAGCCTGTCTAAGAGTCTACATTGTAGGTAGGTTTTATACACAGTACTCACTTACCTTTCATTCTTTGTTAAGTACCAACTCCAGGCTAGGTTCTGTGCTGACTGGCTGTGATACACAGATGAATGCAGGGGGGCCCTGCTCCCAGATTTGACTATTTCTTGGGCTCCAGCTAGAATTTTGATCCTTTCTTTTTGGTGTTACACATGCTACCAAAGTGTCATTTAAAGAATGCACTCTTAAAAAGAAAGAAAGAAAGAAAGAAAGAAAGAAAGAAAGAAAGAAAGAAAGAATGCACTCTTTAACATGCCATATTTTCCAGGATCTAGTATACATTTCCTAAGTTTTCAACATAAAGGTGCCAAGAAGGAAGTCTTTTTGTACCCTGTCTCCTTCTAATACATTAAAAATTAATATATTCCCCTTGTAAAAATGTTAACATTACAGAAATATATAATAGAAAAGAAAAATCATCCCACTCTCCAGCCCCCAGAAATGACAACAGATAATTAATAGTTTGAAGTATATTCTCCCACAGTTTTTCCATAGAGCAAAAAAATTTTTCCTTGGCTTTCCTTAACTTCCCAATTATGTGCTTGTTGTAAAAAATTCAATGGATATAGAAGCATATCAAAATTTAAAGCAAAAATTTCCACCCTTCCACATCGTAATTCATAGGGTTAATTTGGTTATTTATGTACCTTACCTTCCAGACTGTTTTCTACTTAGATACAAAGACATCTATATATTTTGGATTTTTTAAAAACATAATGAGTCTATTCTGTAACATACATTTTCACCAACAATATATCTTGGACTTCTTCCTATGCCTGCTCATGTAGATCTGTCTTGGCTATTTAATAGCTGCAGTGTTCTATGGTATTGGATATACCAGGTCCTACTGACCCAATCCATTTTGGTTGTTTCCTTTCCACACATTTGTGCAACCATATCTTGAGTCTACCAGTGGTTACCAGGATGCACTCTGGAATTTAAACTGTCTAGGTTGAAAATATCAGTTGCAACTCCACCATTTTGTAACCTTGGTCAAGTTGCCAAATTCTTTTGTGCCTCAATTTCCCCAGCTGTAAGATTGGAATCATAACAGATCTTGCATCATAGGGTGTATTGTAAGAATTAAATAACACAGAATATATAAACTGCTTAGCTCATTACTTGGCACACCTAAATACTCATTAAGTATTGGCTCCTAATTTTTTATTATCAATAAAATTAATAAACAGTCCTTATTATAGTTATCATCACTTTTCAAGAAAGCAAAAATAGGGTAAATTGAGAAAGTTGTAATTAGTTAGGAAAATTCTATCATTACCGCGTCAAGACAGGTCAGTTAATGGAAGTACATTTTCATATGTGAAAAATTTTATTCGGGTCCTGGGGGAGTTGCCAAAAAAAAAAAAAAGAAAAGAAAGAAAGAAAAATTTTACATTAAACTATTTGTATGAGAAAATCCAAATAATATGTATTTTAAATAAGAATGAACAGGCTCTCTGAGGCCCAAAAGGAAAAAAAAATTACTGGTAATTAGAAAAATCAATCCATTAGCTGAACGTTTTAATAGTTTCCTTTGTTCTTTTATCCTAATGTGTTACCTGACCTTAAGCAGAGCTGGAGGGAGGGCAGAGCCATGAGGGTTTCTAGCAGAGCCTCCACTTAGTACCTCATAGAGACTAGCGGCACCTGAGGGCAGGGCTTGGATTATGGTCATTTTAATATTATTATGTGATCATTATTTAATATTATGAATATCTTCTCACTAGGGATTCTGTACTTCTTTTATAGGTTGGGAAACTATAAGGAAGCTTATAGCTTGGGAAACTTTTATAGCTTGGAAATTGAGGCTCAGAGACCATATCATACAGGATTTCTGGATCACATCCTTCAGAAACCAAGGCTGGCCGACTGAATGGAAGGGGATTTTTAGGCAGGGGTGTTAGGAGCTCACAAAGTGGGAGGGTGGCTGGAGAGCCTACATCAGAAGCAGACAGGATCCTGCCAGTAACAAGGGACAGAGGCAAGAACCAAGTCTAAGAGCAGAAAGGTCTGGTCTGGGCTCTGCCAAGCTTTTCAACACTCAACTCAGATTCTAATTCCAGAATCTGGAACTGTCTGACTGCCAAATGCTTGAGAATGGGTACTTAGGCCAGCAGCTTCAGCATCACTTGGGAGCTTGTTAGAAATGCAGAATCTCAGTCTCTACCCTGAATTTCCTGCATCAAGATCTATATTTCAACAGTCTTCCCAGGTCTGTGTATGCCACAATTTGGGAAGCACTGGGAAGAGCCCCTAAAGAACATCTAATCTCTGACTGACTTCCCCATTGGCAGGGCATGATTTCACAGGAAACTTGAGGTGCTGCTCACAGAAGGATAAGGAATGGACCCTAGGAGATCCACAAAAGGCATCCCTGGAATTCCAGCACAAGCTGGTCTCCAAGGACTGATGCATCCTCTCCATTCTCAGGACATGTGGACAGATAACTCTTGGTGGCAATGGATCAGGTTTTTTTTTTTTATTCTACCTTGGCTTTCTTGGGGGGCTGCTGACATCTGAGAAATCTGAGCGAGGCCTCTGCTCTAACACCCTTGATCTTTATAAACTGATAAATGTTAAAACCTTTGCCTCGCTCTTAAACACAACTTTTTGGACAAAGATGGACTGGTAAACCAGTAGCTGCATTCTCCTTTTCTAAGTGGTGCCTCTTTAACAAGGAGCAGCTATAGAATTCTTGCTATATTAAGGTAATGATGAAGATTAAAGTTTTGTGAGGCCTTTAATCCAGGTGCCAAGGGAAAAAGCAAGCACCGAGCTTTGCCTGCACAAAGGCTCTGAACAGTAAAAGCAAGATCTGAATATTGGAATGGGAAAGAATACCAGTTTCACACGCCTTCATCTGGAGCTGACTTAACAAGGGGCTTTTACAGGGGAGGCCATCTTTAGAGACTCTCTCCCTCTCCTGGAGCCCTGCCCCTGTTTCCCAGCAAGACTCTTCTGCATGAACAGAGCATACTTACCATGGTCTGTCAGGAGTAGGGCATGTGGGCCACTATCCTTGGTCCTGAACCAACATTATAAATTGCAGCTGTAATTCATAGCTGCAAATCTGAATCAATAAGGGAAGCTTGATAAATGTACTGATTGCAAAGCCTTATCCCCAGATGTTCTGATTCAGTAAGTCTCTGCATCAAACAAAACAAAACAACAAGAACACAGGTGAGTCTGCTAGCCCATGGATTACAGCTTGGAAATCACTTTCCTAGGGTAGGCTTATTGCTTCTAAGCCTATACAGTGAGGCATCTATTGTTCTTTTTCCTGTTAGCTTCATTTCCCAATATTCTAAAAATGTATCCTGGTTCTTTTTTAAAAAAGATTTTATTTATTTATTTATTTGTTTGTTTGTTTATTTATTTATTTATTTATTTATTCATGAGAGACAGAGAGAGAGAAAGGCAGAGACATAGGCAGAGGGAGAAGCAGGCTCCATGCAGGGAGTCCAATGCGGGACTCGATTCTAGAGTCCAGGATCACACCCTGAGCCAAAGGCAGACACTTAATCACTGAGCCATCCAGGCATCCCTGTATCCTGGTTCTTATTAGGAGATCCATTCCTCTTCATTCTCAGGTTTGGGCAAGGCTGGCCCAGCTCTAGGGAGTCTAACTTATCTCACCTTCCTGACCACAGTTACTGCCTATAAGATGGCTCAGTCTGTAAGATGGCCCAGTGCAAGCCAAGGATGGAATTGGGAGGTGTGAGATAAAGCCTTTCATTTTAATGGGGCCAACCCAAAGGCAGTAGAGCTGAGAGATAGAGAGAGGCCAGGCTCAAAGGACCTTGTTTGAACCTCTGAATCAAGTGGCTTTGAAGTCAGAAATTCCCTTGGACTTTTCAGATAGTCAAGTCAGTTCTTGCTTAAACCAGTTAGGGTTGGGTTTCTGTTACTTGCAACCAAATCTCACTACTTTTCTTGGGACTCTGGGGATTCTTATGCATCCTCTACTAAGAATTCTCTTCTACAAATTCTGAACCAAGCAAGAGAAGCAGCAGCATGGAGAAGAGCTGGAGCCAGAGTACGAACAAGGAAAAGAAGCTGAGAGGTTGCCAAGGAGAGAGAGGAATATCTCTAGTTTGGACACTGTTTTCAAATAATCAGCTAACAAGGATGAAGCCTCAACCAACCATAGCCTAAAGATCTTTTGATTAAAGAAGAGTCAAAAGTATTGGGTGGGGGATCCCTGGGTGGCTCAGTGGTTTAGCGCCTGCCTTTGGCCCAGGGTGCTATCCTGGAGTCCTGGGCCGAGTCCCGCGTCGGGCTCCCGGCATGGAGCCTGCTTCTCCCTCCTCCTGTGTCTCTGCCTCTCTCTCTCTCTCTCTCTCTCTCTGTCTATAATCAATCAATCAATCAATCAACCTTTTAAAAAAAAGTATCGGTGGGTCCAGGGGATCAAGCAGGATCAATATTGATACACCACCAGCAGAAATACTGTCCAAGGTTCCTAGATGGTCACCAAAGTGTTAATAGATTTCCTTTGTTTTTATTTTCTATCTGAAAAATAGTTACTTTTATACTGTCCCTGATATTTTTTTAAGTTATGCTACAGGGTTTCCATGGTTGATTTCACTGCAGCTTTTTGTCTAACATTTACAATGTTTGTCCTCTCTGAGGAGCTGGGGCAGTGTGAACCCCTCCATCAGCACACTGAGCTCAATTTGCTCTCTCCTATGGCACTGCAGGGCAGTGAATGTGTATGATATTTACACTCCCAGGAGTATTAGATCCATAACAAAAAATACTGAAAGATCAAAAGGACTTCAGGACCAGAGGTAAAAACACCCAGTGGTATAGTTCCAGAGCATCATTTCTCCAAGTAGAAGGTACATATGGGAGTGGGGAAACATGACAAAACACCTGTCCACCCTTTCCATGTGGTTTTTGAGAGTATCCCTGTCTGGCTAGGGTAGGAAAAATGTTCCAATTAGTGGATGTTGAAGTGGGTTAATGTTTGCAATATGGGAGAAGGGAGAATTGCTGAGCAGAGGTTTTGGGACAGAGGTAATTAAACAAGAAGCAAGGGCCCAGATGAGAGACCTCTAGGGAGATCTGAAAAACCAGGGTGAAACATAAAAGAAAGCTACTTTAGGCATGCAAGATCAGATTGCAGGACAAGCGGATCTAGGCACCTGGGGCTGGTCATTAGAAATGGCTCGAAAGGGATCCCTGGGTGGCGCAGTGGTTTGGCGCCTGCCTTTGGCCCAGGGCGCGATCCTGGAGACCCGGGATCGAGTCCCACATCGGGCTCCCGGTGCATGGAGCCTGCTTCTCCCTCTGCCTATGTCTCTGTCTCTGCCTCTCTCTCTCTATCATAAATAAATAAAAATTAAAAAAAAAAAAAAAGAAATGGCTCGAAAGCTAGTGAGTCTAAACAGGAAAGTGTTAAGGCAAAGTTACAGTGTGTGAATGACTCTCAAGAGATGTGCAACTTTTAACAAATTCTGAGGATTAAATGCCTCTGAGCTATATGCAAAGCCCAAGAAAATAATTTGTCAGAAACAAAGGTTTCTCCTCTAATGTGGTACAGTCACTAGGTGACGAAAACCTTTATTATACTGACCTTTAAAGATGTTGTAGTTATATGTCTGGGGCAGAGAGGGAGACACAGTGAATTCTGGGGGCTGCTTTTTTGTCTGATTCTTGGGAAGTTGTTATAAGAGAGCTTGTCTCTGATTATTTGTTAAATTATACATTGGTATTATTTGGACTTTTCCATATATTTCAAAATGAAACAGTAAAAAAAATTATTCAAGTGCTAAGAGAAATATTATGAGTCATTGAGAGAGATTGAGGATTGGTAAAGATGGAGCATCCTCTGGGGGGGATGTTATTATATGCCTATTAGAAACAATGCCTGAAAAGTTTTTGTATGGGAAAATATTAATGATATGGTATTAAGTAAGTAAGGAGGCTATATATATACATATGTAGGTATAATAGTATCTATAAAAATATAAAGTGTATGTGTACATAGGAGAAAGGTTAGAAACAGATGTGCTATCACCACAGCATTTACCCCCATTCCCTAAAATCAAGAAAGGTTGTTTTGGTAGGGTACTGTTTTTGGTAGGGTACTGATATTGTTCTGGCACAATAAACACAGTGTAATAGTTAAGACCATATTTAAAGCTTTTGTCCCACTAATTAGTTGGGTCCCTTGGAAGAACTGCTTAACATCTATTAGCTGCTATAATAATGCTGTTGGGGAAATGGGTTCTGGGCAAAATGTATAGATAGTCTACTTAAAACCTCCCTATCCTGCCACCAGGGCTTAGGGAGATCTGATTTATTAGGTCCACTCTGGCCCAATGTGGAAGAGGTTTTCACAATCCGAACCCTTTTCCTTACTTCGTATGAAGCTGGAGATGATTGTGAAGGACTCAGAACCCCCTTGGGACTGTGATTTGCTGCTCTCATATCTTTTTTGTTTGTTTTGTAATGATGTTATTGATCCTATGGGGTGAATTGGGGCTCATGCCCTGCCCTGGGACATTACAATATACCTCCCTGGAGCCTGCCTACCCGAGCTCCCTGTCCCACAGACATCACAGTTGGTTGGCAGCGACCAAATTCCATTGACTCTGCTCCTACTTAGGGAGATGAGCTTTGGCAATACTAGAAATGAAAACATTTCTCTTGCCAGATTACCAGTATAGAAATATTTTGGACCTCTCAAATCTTCAAAACCAATTCTTTTTTCTCTCTGAACCTTGATAATTAATATGATCCATGATTGTCTTTTGGAAGTAAAGAACATTTATGATGAGATTTAGCAGAGGATAAATGCCTTTCATGTTTCCTCATTCTATCCTAGGGTACAGAAACACAATCAGAACTTTTTTTTTAAGATTTTATTTATTTATATGACAGAGAGAGAGAGAGAGCACAAACAGGGGAGCAGCAGGCAGAGGGAGAGAGAGAAGCAAGCTCCTTGCCAAGTAGGGAGCCTAATGTGGGGCTCAATCCCAGGGTCCTGGGATCATGCCCCGAGCCAAAGGAAGACACCCAACCACTGAGCAACCCAGGCGCCCCACGATCAGAACTTTAAAAGTATTCTAAAATGCCACTCTTGAAAGTTGTTTTGGAGATTTGCTGAGAACACAGCAGCAGTCTGGGACTCAGGTTCTAGTTCTGTAGCCAACCATCTGTGGAATTCAGGACATACATTCAGGATCTGGCTTTCCACTTTAGAATGAGTTTGTTCTAGTCCACAATCTTCTAGATATAAGAGATCAAGGCCATACCAGGTAAACTGTGCGTGTGCAGATCCTGAGTGAGCAGGTGGAGAGAGAACCTACAGAAGCCAAGCACAGAAAATGAGGGAAAGTGGGCTCCATAGGAACAGTTTCTGTCTGTCTCTCTTAGGGGACAGTATGAATGTATCTCTTGGATGGTTTCTGCTTCTCACTGGGTTTTTCCATTCTTTTCTCTCTGAGCCCCTCACCTTCCAGTTTGAGTGCCCAACAACTATAATGCTTTCAGTCTCTTAAATCAATGCCAGAACAGGACATTTGATTGATCATTTTGTATTCATCAGGGCAGTGCTCGTTTCAGCAGCACATATACTAAAAATGTGTTTATCAGGGCAAGGATATAATAAGTTATAAAATATTAGCTGGTCTTTGAAAATAGCTGTTTGAGTAAAGTATCCATCTCTGGTCTAGTGGACTGTGGTTGGGGGTAGGTGGGTGCAGATCTGTCCTTGATGAGGCTTTGTTGGCACAGGCAACTAATTCTATCTTGTGCTGAAATAATGTAAGCGTCATTTGACAAGGATCATATGACGTGAATCTGCTTTCAAGTGTAGGGGCGCATGGGGTGGCTCAGGTGCTTGAGTGCCCAACTTTTAGTTTTGGCTCAGGTCATGATCTCAGAGATCAAGTCCCACATGAGGCTCTGCACTCAGCATGGAGTCCGCTTGAGATTTTCTCCCTCACCCCTCTCCCAGCTCATGCTCACTCTCTCATTCTCATTCTCTCTGTAATAAATAAATAAATCTTAAAAAACAAAAAGAAATTGTCGGGGCACCTGGGTGGCTCAGTTGGCTAAGTGTCTGCCTTTAGCTCAGGTCATAATCTCAGGGTCCTGGGATCGAAATCCACATAGGGCTCACTGGTCAGCAGGGAGTCTGCTTCTCCCTCTCCCTCTCCCTCTGTGTTCTCTCTCAAAATAAAAATAAAATCTTTATTTTTAAAGATTTTACTTATTTATTCATGAGAGACACAGAGAGAGAGAGAGAGAGAGAGAGAGAGGCAGAGACACAGGCAGACGGAGAAGCAGGCTCCATCAGGGAGCCCAATGTGGGACTCGATCCCGGGTCTCCAGGATTAGGCCCTGGGCTGACGGCGGCGTTAAACTCCTGAGCCACCTGGGCTGCCCAAAATAAAATCTTTTTATTTTTTTTTAATTTTTTATTTATTTATGATAGTCACAGAGAGAGAGAGAGAGGCAGAGACATAGGCAGAGGGAGAAGCAGGCTCCATGCACCGGGAGTCTGATGTGGGATTCGATCCTGGGCCTCCAGGATCACGCCCTGGGCCAAAGGCAGGCGCCAAACCGCTGCGCCACCCAGGGATCCCTAAAATCTTTTTAAAAGAAGAAATTGTCAAGGTAAACTTAAGATATTCTAATTATTATTCAAAATTATTAGAGGACTTCAAATAAAACAAAGAATGAGTCAGGGGATGACTTGAAGGAGCTCCCAATAACCAAATCTGGTATAGTTTGAGCAATGAAGTTAATAATAATGGTGGTGGGGCAGCCCCAGTGGCTCAGCGGTTTAGTGCCGCCTGCAGCCCAGGGTGTGATCCTGGAGGCCCCAGGATCGAGTCCCATGTCAGGCTCCCTGCATGGAGCCTGCTTCTCCCTCTGCCTGTGTCTCTGCCTCTCTCTCTCTCTTTGTCTCTGTGTCTCTCATTAATAAATAAAATCTTTAAATAATAATAATAATAATAATGGTGGTGGATTATTGCTCACAGTAAAATACCTATAAGTACTTGGCGGTATAGTTGGATAAACTTAAAAATGCAGGAAAAGTGAAAGTTTTTTCTTACAGTAGAATTCCAATTAAAAAATGTACAAGGGTTGATTGAAATAGAAAATCACCACTTGGCAAATACTATGGTAATAACTATTGCAAGCAGGAATTATCAGTGGATGCTAAAATTTGTGGGTACATGTATGATAGAAATAGGATAGTTACATAATCTCAAAGTATCTCTCCACAAAATACTTATTAGTTGCCAAAGGGAAAGTAGTAACTTTACAGTGGAGAAATCTGGCAGATACCACTTAACAGTTCAAAGTTAACATCCTGATATGATGCAATGAGAAGGAGACAAATTAACTGCTGTGGTAACCATGAGGAAACATCAGATAAATTGAAATTGAGGGATACTCTATAAATCATTACACAATGCTTTTCAAAAGTGTCAAGGTCATGAAAGACAAAGTCTGAAAAATTCTCCCAAACTGGAGAAAATTAGGAGACGTGAAAACTAAATGCAATGTATAATCTTGAATTTGATCCTGAGCCAGAAAAATATAATTCAAGAGATCATCAAACATACTTGAATAAGGTCAGATTACTAATAGTGTTGTGTCAAATCTAATTTCCTGGTTTTGATCATTGTTTTGTGATTATAGATGATATTAGCATATGGATAAGCTGCAGAAAGGGTATGCAGAAATTCTTCTACTACTTATACAATTTTATTAAGATTTCATTTTTAAGCAATATCTACACCCAATGTGGGGCTCAAACTCACTCCCTAAAATCAAGTGTTGCACATTCCACCAACTAAGCCAGGTAAGCCCCTACAATTTTATTTTTAAGCCTGAAATTATTTTATAATTCAAAAAAAAAGTTACCTTTTGTGGAAAGAGGGCATACATATACTCACATTCTTGAATCTACATAGACTATGTCTTAAAGAAAATGCAAACAATTGGTAATCTTGGTTGCCACTGGGGTGGAGAACTGGGAACCTGACAGGGTTGGAAGAAAGAGTCTTTACAGTATACATTCTTTTTTTTTTTGTAGTGTTTGAGATTTTAAAAATTATTATGTATGCATTATCTTTAAAATATCGTTAAACTACCAAAATGAATTTGTCTTGTGAAATCTGGATTCATTTCAGCAAAGCTTAGAAGGGCAGATATGCCTTTTTCAGGACACTCACTTCTTACCCACTGTCCCTATCTCTCTAAGCTAAGAATATAAGCCAATGTGATTAGATTTCTTCCCAAACTCCTATATCCATGGAAACTAAGGAAATACAAACCAAGGGGGAGGGGAGCAAAGAATATTTATTTGCAATTATTTGAAATGCTTTGGGTGACTCTCCAATTTCTGTTTATGTTCCATGAAGACTTATAAAATGCTGAAAGTATAACTTAATTCTGCATTAAAGAGCATGAATTTTACTAACTAAAATCAAGTAAAAAGCCCCCTTTAGTGTTAGGCAACATCTGGATAACTAGGACCAATATAAAATGTAGTCTTTTTGCACTTTAAAATCTTGCTTGTGGAAGTAATACCTTTTTGATAGAAGTTTGACCACAGGTATTAAAAACTTAAAAATGTACAGAAAGGAGATTTCCAGCTATGAGAGTAGGAAGAAGTAGGCAAATCTTCCCTCCCAAAACACAAGAATAAAACTGGACAAAACTATCAAAATCAAACCGTGCCAAGGCTCTAGATACCATCCAAAGGAAAACAGTAAATTGAGAGATATTTATCCCTAAAGAACCGCTGGAACTTTGTGTAAGAATAACAGGAGTCTGCAGCCTTCTGGCCTAGGACTGTTTCCATCCCCTTACCCAGCTTGGCAGGTGCAGTCATTTTACCAGGGCAAGACGGTTTGGCTACAAGTAGGGGCAAACTGGAGTTGGTAGGGAGAGCAAAAAGTCCATGTCTGATAACTCTGTCAGTGAAAGTGGCAAGCTCAGTAGAACATGAACCTAGAAAATCTGCAGCCCTATGGCCTACAGCTGTGGTCCCAGGTTGGGGGTG
Source organism: Vulpes vulpes (assembly GCF_048418805.1). Taxonomy (NCBI): domain Eukaryota; kingdom Metazoa; phylum Chordata; class Mammalia; order Carnivora; family Canidae; genus Vulpes; species Vulpes vulpes. The sequence continues at coordinate 84,204,249 of NC_132794.1, forward strand.
GTGGTGCTGGATCAGCCAGAAATTTCACAGGAAGACCTTGGAAGTGATAGAGCAATAAAAGGCCTAAATAAGATCTTTACATCTCTCTGGCTAGCTGGGAAGGATGAAAGTGTTATGACCTGAAGGTGGTTAAACACAACATCTTCCTGAATCAAAGGCTAACTACTAAGCTACATAGACACAGGCATTCCCTGAGGAAGTCAGGCTAACACTAAGAATTAAAACACCCCCAGTGGCGCAGCGGTTTGGCGCCTGCCTTTGGCCCAGGGCGCCATCCTGGAGACCCGGGATGGAATCCCACGTCGGGCTCCCGGTGCATGGAGCCTGCTTCTCCCTCCGCCTGTGTCTCTGCCTCTCTCTCTCTCTCTCTCTGTGACTATCATAAATAAAAAAAAAATAAAAATAAAGTAAAATAAAATAAAACACCCCCAGTTATGGCAAATAAAAATGTCTCTACATATTTCCAAATGTCCTGGTTGAGGGAGGAAATCACCCTTAGTTGGGAACCACTGTCCTAGAGCAATCACCAAGAAAATAATCCAAAGAAATATTTTTTAAAAACAGAAAAAATATCAACAGAAGAATTAAGATTATATGATACACTAAAAATATTTGTTTAATACAAAAGTCAGAAAATGAGAAAGATGTAGTACATACAAAAAGCAAATAGTGAGGCCAGCCTGGGTGGCTCAGGATCAAGTCCCACGTTGGGTTCCCTGCATGGAGCCTGCTTCTCCCACTGCCTGTGTCTCTGCCTCTCTCTCTGTGTCTCTCATGAATAAATAAATGCAATTTAAAAAAACCAAATAGTGAAGTGGCTGATTATAAATTCAACTATATTAACAATTACATTAAATATGAATAGACTAAATACCCCAATCAAAAGACAGGAGTTGGGATCCCTGGGTGGCGCAGCGGTTTGGCGCCTGCCTTTGGCCCAGGGCGTGATCCCGGAGACCTGGGATCGAATCCCGCATCGGGCTCCCGGTGCATGGAGCCTGCTTCTCCCTCTGCCTGTGTCTCTGCCTCTCTCTCTCTCTCTCTCTGTGTGACTATCATAAAAAAATAAAAAATAAATAAAAACGCGTATGTCAAGCGCTTTGTGTATATCACCTCATTTAATGCTCACAAGGACCCACGGGCGATAGGTATCATCATCCTCATTAAAAAAAAAAAAAAAAAAAGACAGGAGTTCTCAGATTGGACTTTTTTTTTTTTTAATTTTTATTTATTTATGATAGTCACACACAGAGAGAGAGGCAGAGGGAGAAGCAGGCTCCATGCACCGGGAACCCGACATGGGATTCGATCCCGAGTCTCCAGGATCTCACCCTGGGCCAAAGGCAGGCGCTAAACTGCTGCGCCACCCAGGGATCCCTCAGATTGGATTTCTGAAAAGCAAGATCAATTACACACTCCATAGAAGAGACACATTAATAAAAAAAAAAAAAAAAAGAAGAAGAAGAGACACATTACAGTTTTAAAGACACAAATAATTTGGAAGCAAAAGGACGGGAAAATATACCATGCAAACAGTATCCAAAAGAGAACTGGAACAGCTATATTAATACCAAACAAAATGAACTTTAAGAAATAATACCAGAGGGACCCCTGGGTGGCCTCTCTCTCTCTCTCTCTCTCTCTGTGTGTGACTATCATAAATAAATAATAAAAAATTAAAAAAAAAAGAAATAATACCAGAAACAAAGGGAGACGTGTCATAATAAAAAGGTCACTACATGAAGAAGATATAATGATTGTAACTGTTTATGCACCTAATAATAGAGACTCAAAATACGTGAAAAAAAAAACTGACAATTGAAATGAGGAGAACAACTAGATAGGACATCAGGTAAGGATATACGTACAGCACATTCCAACTTGATCTGACAATTATAGAATACTCCACCCAATGACAGCAGAATATACAATCTTTTTAAGCTCAGAACATTCTCCAAGAGAAAAACAACAGGATAAAAAAGGTAAGTCTCAATAAATATGAAAGGATTGGAGTCACAGGAAGTACGTTTTTTGACCACAATGGAATGAAGTTTAAAAAAACAGAAAGCAAAAACTGTAGAAAATTTAGGACTTCCACAAATATTTGAAAATTAAACAATGAATTATTAAATAACTCACAAGGGAAACATTTCCTAAAAGGGTCACTATATCTGTACCAGTTTCCCTGACTAGTAAGCCATTGATCCAAGAGTCACACAGAGGTCTGGCCCAGCCCAGAGACTTGAGCACTTAAGTTCCCTATGAAGGATCAGGTCTTAATATGTGAATGAAAATCCTGCAACAAGATTATGTTCTTCCTCCTATTCCCAGTAAGATTGGCTTATTAATGAGAAAACAACAACAACAAAAACCAAAAAACCAAAACCAAAACAAAAAAAAAAAAAACAACAAAAAAAAACCCAACAACCCTGTGAGGCACTTGGGAACCCCTCTGCTTTCCAGAGAAATCCAGGATTGTTTTTGTTCCCAAGAAGAAAGCAAGAGATGGCAGAAAAGAATATAATGTCATATTTAATGGAATGTTCCAATTCACAAGAAATAATATTCCATTAGCGTCTCGCTTTCAAAATGCCTCATATCAGAGAATGAATTATTTAAGTAGGTGTTCAAACCATACTTCAGAAGGATCCATTCATAATACATCACAATATTCTCAAACTGAGAATGTGGGTCATCATGGCATTTCCCTTGCCCTGCTTTTCACTGCAGCTACTTCCCAAAACCGATGCACTGAGTGTCAGCACTAACATGTTCTCATTTAGAGAAGTAGGCACGGGCCCCCATTAGGCACATTTGCAGAGTCAAGACATAACGATCTTCCCGACGAATCCCTTGATTAGATCCCCGCAAGTCAAAGTGAACACAGGACTCCAGAGGCAGTTTGCACTTGCTCAGGGATATGGGCTTTGGAGTTGGACACACTGGGTTTGAGTCTGGCTTTTCTGCTCTGTGCCTCCAGGCAGCACTTCGGGTACCATCTTTGAGCCCATTTCCTCTCATCTGCAAAACAAGGATGAAATCTACCTCTGGGGCCGCACAGTGGGGAGGAGTATAGGAAGATGTGTGTTAAGTGCTTAGAAGAGGGCCTGGTGTATATAAATTCTTAGTAAGTGCTGTGACTCCTGAGTGACAGAATTGGTATCAGGGCTTGGATTTCTGGATTCCCAGTCCAGCAGTTGGAGCTCCTGGTCTTCCCCTACTCATCCCAACCTGCTCCTCCCATTCCTCCCTCACCTCTGTTAATCTCTGCCTTTCCAGTTGTTCAGTCCCAAAATCTTGAAGTCTTTTTCTTTTACTCCCCACAGCTAATCCATCAGCAAATCCTGCTGGCTCTACTCCCAAAATACCTCCAGAATCCAGCCCCATCTCACCACACCGCTGGCCCCCCGCCTGGCCTCAGCCAAATCCAAGGGGCATCATCTTTTACCTCCTGCCTGGTCTCACCGCTTTGCCTTTGCTCCTTGCAGACCAGCAACCAGAGGGCTCCAATTAAAATGTGACATCACTTTTGGCCTTAGCTCAAGGCTTTCAGAAGGAAACAGTTTGACAGTTCCAGAACCTGTGGCTGGGGTGCATCCCGAGGCAATGGTGGTTCCCTGACCCAGAAAGAATGGGAAAGACTACACGTACAGGGAGGCGGCTGGATTTGACCGAGAGGCCGAGGCCACCAGCTGTTTTCAGGGCCCTGAGAGCCCCGCTTACTTCCAGCAGCTCCAGAGGCCAGATACAGAACCACACACAGCGCAGGCTTAAAGGCCAGAGGGAGCAGGGCTTACGTTTCTCCCTAAGTTTCTGCTCCTGAAACTCTAGGATCCTCTAAAGCAGCCACCCTTGTCTCCCCAACACTAAAGATTAGAGAATGGGAAACCAGCTGCACCAGTCTCCTACGAACGACTGACCAATGTAATCAAAGCTCACAGCATTCTGTTGTGCCGAGCGGATCGGCTTCACCTGCTGCATGGGCCGCTGCTGTTTTTTTTTTTTTTTTTTAAGATTTACATATTTGAGAGAGAGTGAGAAATAGAGAGAGAAACACGAGTGGGATGAGGGGCGGGGGGGGGGGGGGGGAAGCTGACTCCCCACTGAGCAGGGAGCCTGACATGGGGCTTGATTCCAGGACCCCGGGATCATGACCTGAGCAGAAGGCAGCTGCATAACCAACTGAACCACCCAGGCGCCCCACTGCTGCTTTTTTAAAAAACAGCTCTACCGAGGTGTATTTCATGTACACAAAAAGTTACACGTGTTTAATATATAATTTGAGGAGTGTGGGCAAAATCGTCACCACAATTAAGGTGATAGACATATCATGTGTCCCTTTGTTTTATTTTTGTGATAAGAACTCTCAATATGGGATCTACCATCTTTTTAAAAAAAATTATTTAAATTCAATTTGTCAACATAAAATATAACACCCAGTGCTCATCTCTTCCTGTGCTCTCCTTAGTGCCCATCACCCAGTGACCCCATACCCACCACCCACCTCCCCTTCTGCAACCCTTTGTTTCCCAGAGTTAGGAGTCTCTCATGGTTTGTCTTCCTAATTTTTTGCCCCTCAGTTTCCTCCCTTCCCTTATGGTCCCTTTCACTATTTCTCATATTTCACATTTAAGTGAGACCTTATGATAATTGTCTTTTTCCGATGGACTTATTTCACTCAATACCCTCCAGTTCCATCCATATCAATGTAAATGGTAGGTATTCATCCTTTTTGATGGTTGAGTAATATTCCATTGTGTATATAGACCACATCTTCTTTATCCATTCAGGCATCTACCCTCTTAAATTTTTAAGTGCATAAAAAGAGTATTGGTGATTTTAGACACTATACCATATGGCACATCACTGGAACTAGTTCATCTTGCATAAGTAACCTTTAGTACCAATTGAATGACAACTCCTCATTCTACCACCCATCTAGCCTCTGGTAACCACCATTGTACTCTCTATCAGTTTGACTATGTTTTAGGTACCTCAATAAATGGAGTCATTCAGGGTTTGTCCTGTGACTGGCTTATTTTTTTAAGTAATATATTTTTTTTAAGTAGGCTCCATGCCCAATGTGAGCTTGAACTTATGACCCTGAGATTGAGAGTCACATGCTCTACTACTGAGCTAGCCAGATGCCCCAATGACTGGCTTATTTCATGTAGAATAATGTCTGTGGAATTTCAAAGAGGTGTCTGCACTCCCATGTTCATTGTAGCACTATTCACAATAGTGGACTTCTGGAGGCCATCTAAATGTCCATCAGTAAATGAATAAAGAAAATGTAGTATATACATACAGTGGACTATTATTCAGCCTTTAAAAAAAGGAAATACCATGGGCTTTTTTTTAAAGATTTATTTATGATAGACATAGAGAGAGAGGCAGAGACACAGGAGGAGGGAGAAGCAGGCTCCATGCCAGGAGCCCGACGCGGGACTTGATCCCAGGACTCCAGGGTCGCGCCCTGGGCCAAAGGCAGGCGCTAAACCACTGAGCCACCCAGGGATCCCCCATGGGCTTTTTTTTAAAGACATATTTGGGGGCAGCCCTGGTGGTGCAGCGGTTTAGCGCCGCCTGCAGCGCTCCGTTAAGGGCCCAGAGATTAATCAGAGGAATTAAGGATTTTAGAAGTTCTCTCTGCTCTAAAAAATTGATGAATCTTGTAACTAGGTTTTCCTATTTCAGTGAGTTATTGCAACATAACCAATTACCCCAAACTTAATGGCTTAAAACAGTAAGAATTTCTCATTGCCCAGAAGTCTACAAGTCATTTAGGTGGTTCTTTTGTTCTTGACTGGGCTCATAGCTGCAACAGTTATGAGCTGTGAGACCTGATCATGGTTGAGTTTTCTCCCATGTTCGGGTAGGTTTGCAGGCTGGTTTAGGGTAGCTTAGGTTGGGTTGCTTCCCATGTGCTCCCATGCTTCCCATGGCAAGAGACACCCGAGAGAGAGAGAACACAACTATGTAAAGGCTCTGCAGACTTAGATTCGAAATTGACATACCTGTCACTTACAGCAATTTTATTGGCCAAAGTAACTCATGAGACCAAACTCAGTCATTATGGACGGATACTACCAAAGGTGTGGATATAGGGGGTGAAAAATTGGAACCATAACCAATCTATCATACTATACCAGCCCCAATTTCAGGTCTGCTACCCCTACTGTCAAGGAGACCCAAAAAACAGCAGAATGAGTAAGACTTTGGGATCCACCAAATTTGCATTCACATCTACATTTTTGTCTGTGTTTGGGTAAGTTGCTTAACCACTCTGGCCTCAGCTTCCTCATCTGTAAATTGAAGATAATAATCTATCTCCCTTAGGGCTATGAAAATGAAATGATGTGAATTATGAAAAGACTGCCTGGCCCATAACAAGTGTTCAAGGATTGGTAGCAGGTGTTAGAGTATGCAAAACTTAAAGCTTGGCTCTGGAGTAGTAGGAGGTCCCAGGGAAGCCCTCGGTACCCCCTCTTTCCTCCAGGCTTTAAGCGAGAGTGGAGGATGAGCAGGAGCCTGGGAGGGAGAAGGGGGCAGGGCCAGGAGGGTTGGTGTGGTACAAACCTCTGTGCAAGGCTTCTAAAGTCACTTGAAGAAAGTTACAATGGCCAGGCAGTCCCAGAATCTGCAGACATTTGTCAACCCAGGAAGGGAACAAAACTGACTCCAAGAGCAGTGAAGAGGCGATTCATTAATTCATCAGGTAAGCTCAATACTCCAGGAAGATGGTCTTTTGTTATGTTCACCTAACAGTGAAGGGGTTGTGGTGGCTCACTTGACTGGTTTCTGCACACATCTGCATGTTTGTGTGTAAGAGACGGAGACATATACTCAAGGAGAAGAAACAAAGCTAGAAGGAACCAAGAGATTAGTTGGTTTACCCTCCTCATTTAACAGAAGAGAGAACTGAGGCCACTGATGCCAAATGTCCCATCCTAGCTCACACGACCTGTTTGTTAACGGGCCTGGACTAGGTATCCTGTTTCCCCTGACACCAGCTGCAGGTACAGGTTTCCCAAACCACCCACAAGTTGGACAATCTGCTTGAAGGGATCACAGAACTCACTGAAAGCTGTTATACTCATAGTTTATTTCAGAGAAGGATTACAGATCGAAATTATTCAAAAGAAGAGACAGAGAGGGTAGAGTCTAAGAGGGTTCCAAATGTGAAGCTTTCACTGTCCTCAGAATGCATTACCTTGCTGGTATTGGTATCAATGTGTGTCAATATGCACAGAGTCTGGTCAACCAGGGAAGCTCACCCAAGCTTCAGTGTCTAGATTTTTTATTGGGGGCTTTTTACATAAGTATGAGTGACCAACTGTCCATGAAATTTGAGCTTAGTCTCTAGCCCCACTCCACTCCCTGGAGGTCAGGTTCCTATTACCTGGCCCAAGCAGCCTACCATGAGTCACCTCAGCATAAACTACCAGTGGTGGGTTTAGGGGCCTACCATGAATAACCCTCAGGAAATTCCAGGGTTTAAAGGTTACCTCCTAGGAACTAGGAGCAAAAGCCAGACCTCTTTGGCCAAGGCCAAATTCCTTATACACACCCTTTATCTTCTTATGCCTTATAAGAGCAGTTGCAGTTAACAGCTTTACTGAGCAGCACACTGGGTACCAGACCCTGTACACATACTTTGTCTAATTGCCATAATAATTCCACAAAGTTGGTATTAGACTCATTTTACAGATAAGAAAATTGAAGCTCATGAAATTGTCCAAAGTTTTAGAGCTGGAAAGTAGCAGATTTGACCAAGTTGTCAAGCATTCTCTTGGGGTTATTAGGTCCATGTTGCCAACTTTGTTCATTCATTCTACAAACATTTTTTCAAGCCTACTAGGTGCTGAAGACTAGCAAAGAACAAAATAAAAATCCTACTCTCTTGAAGTTGATGTTCAATTGAGAGAGACAGAGACAATAAGCACACAAATATGTAAAATGTATAGTTTTGGATGGTGATGTTGCCATGGAAACATTTTAAAGTGATGTACACACTTTGGACCTTAATTCAAACATATCAACTAAAAAAAATATCAACTAGAACAAGACATTTCTGAGACAAGTAGGAAATTTGAACATGTGCTAAGATTGTATGATACTATTGATTTTGTTAGATTTGATAATGGTGTGGTGACTATTCCCCAAAAAAGTACTTATCTATTAAAGATGCAGATTGAAGTATTTATAGACAAAATAAGATTGCAAAAAATGATGCTAATTATTGAAGCTGAATAATAGATACATGTGGAAAGGCCTTTATGCTATTCTAATTTTGTGTATGTTTGGAAATTTTGTTGGTAGAGAGTTTCTTTTTTAAGTGATGGATAAGGGTGGCAGATACAATGTACGAAAGCTATTGTGAGACCAAATACATAAATCAGAGAAGACTTCAGCAAGAAAGGGACAATGCCGCAAAGACCTGAAGGAGATTGGGAAGAGATCCATAAGGATCTCTGAGAAAGAACATTCCAGGCAGAAATGGAAGCTTGTGTACAGCCCTGAGGTGGGAGTGTGCCTGGCAGGGTACGTTCAAGGAATAAGAAGTCAATGGCATGAAAGGGATGATCAATGGGTAAAATAGCAGGAGACTGGCATCAGAACAACAGGGATGCACTCATCCTGGAACTGGAAGAAAGGAACTTCATACAAGGCCATATCCAACAAAGAATCCATACCCAAACTATATAAGAATACTTAGAAACCCTTAAGAAAAATGCAGGTAACCCAATAGAAACGGGGGCAGAAGACTTGAATGAGCACTTCACAGAGAACGAAAAGGCCAACGAGCATATGAAACGGTGCTCTGCCTCCTTAATCATCAGGGAAATGCAAATTAAAACCACAATGGGACACCAAGGCACAGCCACAGAAAGGTGAGAAGGAAAAGGCTGGCACCCCTGGGAATTAGTGTCGAGGGCTGTGCGGGTTGCTACAGGTCGCCGTGTGTACCGCGACCAAACCCGCGGGCCGCGTGAGCAGCCGGTTCCCTCCCTGGGGCACAGCCAACAGAAGACCACGCAAACGTTCGCCCAGACTGCCACGAGGCGTGCAGAGCAGCGCAATCTTGACACCCGCGAGCCGGACGCCCGAAGGCCCCTGACAGCCACGTGGGTGAGCGACGGCTGCTCGCCGGCGTCTGCAATAGCGAGGCCAGCCCGGGGCGGACGCGCACAGACACAGGAGCAAAGGGAGCAGGCGGCGGTCCTGCGACGCCGTTCACGGAACGTTCGAGAACAGGCAAAGCACCCCCAGCGGTCCGCAGACAGGCCGGTGGGCACCTCCGGGGGGGGGGGGGGGGGGGCGGGGCGCGAGCCGGGACGTCCTGCTCCCCACGGGATGCTCGGGATGCTCGGGAGCTCAGGCGCTGGGGGCGGGGCGCACGCGGGGCGCACGGGCTTTCCCGCAGCTTGTGCTTCAACGGAGCGTGTTTTAGAAATCCTGCGGGGGCGTCTTGGTGCCCTCCTGCCAGGTAAGCACCGACAGGTTCACCCGCCAGACCCCCGCTCCCACATCCCGCGCCCACCGAGCGGGGTCGGTGCCTGAGGGAGAAGGAAGACGGGCCTCCCCGGCTCACAGCGGCAACCGCAGGGTGCAGGGCGCTGCGGCGGGCGCCGAGGCTCTCTGGCTCCTGGCTGAGATCTACGCCAAAGAAACAGGGCAAAACTGTAAACAAGAAACGAAAACATGACACCTCCCTTCCCCTCAGCCTTAAGGGTGTTGATAAGGGGCCTTATTGTATCTTAGCCAACAGAACGTTCTCACACAGGATCGCGATGCCAGTTTATGTGGCATTATTTTGAGATCATTTAAAGAAAAAAAGGATTGAATATTTTAAATATAGACATTACACATTCTTTAAAAGCCAAAATTAGTACAGTTTTTCCATCTAGAAGTAAAAAGACACTGAAGCACCCTGCAGGTTTTGATTTCTAGTAAGATAAATATCGATAGCCATAACCCATATAAACAAAAAGCTCTTTGGGGTCCCCAATAATTTTAAAAGAGTAAAGTGTCTCCCTTGGGACCAGAAAGTGATAAGACCACTGTGGATAATCCCCACTCAATCAACCTTGTCGATAGGTCTGTTTCTTCCTATGACCTCATATGGAGCTATTGTTTTTGGAATTTCAACAACCAAATAAACCCCTAATTGCACCTAGGTTATCACTCTTCTAGCTCTGGAAGCTGCTTTTCATTGACCTGAAGGACTTTGACCAAAGTTAGCTTGTTTCCTCCCTGGCATTTTGGGCTGTTTTGGTTGGGTTTTTTCCCCCTTTCTATCCTTTTTTCCCTAATTTATTTTTACTTTGATCACTTTTATTGTTTACTAAATTATATGTTAGTTTGTTGATATTTGCTTTCCTTATTCTTGTCTAGCATTGCATTTTGATTCCATTACAAAGGTCAGTTCCTCAGGTGAAATTTGAGCTGATTTTCTTTTGAGGCGATTTGGACCAAGGCTCTCACCAGCTTTTCCCAAATGTGAGCCGACCTTAGGACACCTTGACCCCACGCACAGCAGTAAGGCCCACACGCTGCCGGGCCTCCCAGCCGCCTTCTGCTGAGGAGAGGCTCGTGGTGCCAACGTCCCCTGCAGGCCACTGGCAAGCAGAACTCAGCTGTGGGAGCTTGGCCCAGAGCCTGCCTGGGAAAGCGACAGCGGGCGGTGAAGATCACTGATGAGATGCAGCAGATCTCCACCTTCCAGAGACTACCCCGCCAAGCAGGAATGGTGGAGGACAGGCTCGCCCCAACAGTGGAACACCAGGAGTGCCCGAGGCTGAGGAGACTCCTGGCCTTGTTCAGCAGGCGCTGGCGGAGGCGGTTCGAGCACCTCGTGGCTCGTGGCAGCAGGAAAGGGAAGAGGCAGGTTCCACCGGGTGGTGACTGCTGTGCAAACTGTCACCGGAGGCGCGCTGTGTGCGGAGACTTGAAGGCAAAGACTAGCAAAGACTAGCAAAGAACAGGAAGGTTCTCGGAAGCTGACAGGAACATCACGATTGCAAACTCTGGCTTCAGCAACAAATTCACCTTTTCCAACAAGCTGGACACCTTCTGTGGCAGGGCCCCCATGCTGCCCTCAGCTCTCCCAGGGGAGAACCAGACGGAGTCATCCTACACACGCTGCTCAACACTCTCCTGCCTTTTGAGGGGCAGAACTTCAAGGAGCTGGGGGTGCCGGGACCGAGCAGAATACATCACATTCCCTTCTAGTCCGTGGAAGGTGGAAACGTGCTTGAGAAATTGCCCATTCCCATCCCAGAAGAGGCAGGTGGAGGACACTGGGAAGGCTCCACGGACTGCTGTGGGTCACGGATCTGAGGGCCTGAAGGCCTGCTGGAGCCACTCTGTGACTATAAGGACCCTCAGCAGACTGGATTCGGGGCGCCCGGAGGTTACACATAGGAGAGATCTAGGACTGGGTTATAAGAGACCCGAGGGTCCGCAGGCCCTGAAGCCTGAGCCTCCGGCGGGTCTAACCAGCAGCAGCTCCCCTCCCTCTCGGCCCACGGCCAGCACCGGGTCTCTGCCACCTGCCGGGAGCAGTTTCAGCAGCCTGCCCTGCCCGCCCTAACTGCTAATCCAGGCAGTGCCTGCCTGCCCTCTCCCGGCCTGAGAAGACCACCCTGGCCCCGCTGCCGTCACCAACCGAACCCCCTAACCCCAGCACAAGTCAGAGCCGGAATTCCAACCCCCCCCCCCACCCCCGGGCCAGGCCTCCACGCAGAACGGCAGAGACAACCTAAGCCAGCCAGGGCCCCGACCCCAGGGCCTTTGCTTCTGCCGCTGTCCCCCAGCGTCCCCCTCCCCTCCCCTGACGGGGAACCCAAGGCGGGCGGGCCCTCCAGGCTTCGCCCTAGCAGAGTCCTCGTGAGGAGCCACCGCCTAGCACGGCCACCCCCCACCCAGCAGGTCCCCGTGCCCCCCCCCCTGCCCCCGGCAGCTGCCACACCCGGGGAGACCGCCCTGGGGGGACCGGCCTTTCCAGGGGCCCCTGCGAGCGTCTTCGGGAAATTCCAGCTCAGATCTCCAGGCCGGGTCTTCGGCTCTTCGAGCGCCGCCGGGAGGAGCCGGGACGGACCGAAAGCAAAGGCGGAGGCAGGAGCCCGGAGCCCGGGCGGCCGCGCTGCGGGGGGAGGGCGGAGGCGCGGGGCTGACGCGGGCCTGGGGGCGCGAGCCGGCGGCGGGCCCCAAGCCTCCCAGGGCCTCCCCGGGCCCTCCACCCTCCCCGACCTCCCTCCTTCCCTCCCAGCAGCCCGGCCTGCCCGGCCTCAGCCCCCCACCCCCGCAGGTGGGCTGGCACTGCGCTGGGGCCGCGGGGGGGGGGGGGGCTCTGGGCACCTGCCACCCCAACCCCTGCCCTCCCTCCCTCCCCAGAGCGGGGCACTTCTCCCCAGGGTGCTGCCAAAGGGGCACCTGTCCCCTCCGTCAGGCTGTGCCTTCACCTGCCCCACCGCCCTCCAGGGCTTGGAATGTGGAGGGGACCACAGGGCTCCCCTGGGGTCCACTGGGCTATTTGTCTCCCTAGTGACAGGGGCACTGAGCATTCTCCGCCCTTGGAGACTTTTGAGAGCACCCACTGCCCATCACCCTCTTCCCCTTGGTTTGCGCTGATCTGGACACCCTCTGTTCCAACACAGTGACCTTGTCTCAGCCCACCCTGCTACCTCATCAGTCTGCCCCCCTCACTGCCCCTTCCGGACAATGTGGCCCCTCCTTGGGCTGAGGGACAAGCAGGGCAAGTGGCTTCCTGTCTGCTAGCCTCGCTGCTGGTGTCCAGGGGGAGGGCTGTGGGCGCTGGCTGGTGGTGGCCCCTGCATCCCTCAACTTAGTTCTCTACTCTGTTCTTGACAAATAAGACTCAGCTCTAGGGCTCCTCTTCCCTCCAGTGCCTATTCCTGCCCTGTGGAACTGTCCAGATGCTCCAAGGGCTCCAGAGGGCAGGGCTTGGCTCCTAATGGGCTGCGGGGAGGGGAGCGCCCCAGCCAGGGCCCCAGCCCACCACGCCTCCCTCCAGCACTTAGTTTCTCCTCAGGATCAAACACAGAGTAAAATGAATGTTTGGGTGGGGGGAGTGAACCTGTAGGCCTCTATGAGATTTTTAATCTCGAAGGAATGGGAGACATTGGAGTTTTCAGAGAACTGACATAAACTGACTAATATTTTAACAGGATCCCTGTGTTCGGTAAAGTGTTTAGGGGACCAGGGCAGAAGTAGGGGAATACCAGGGAATATTGCCATAAGCCAGGTGAGTGGTGATGATGGACTGGACCAGGGTCATGGGAGCAAAGGTGAAGAGGAGTGTGTCCCTGTGTCTGGCAGCTTGTACCTGCTGAATTAGCGATCAGGGCTTGATTTCCAAGGGGCCTCAGGCAGGGCTCTCTCTGCCTCCCAGCCCCAGTATGGCCTTCCGTCCTCTTCTATCTCTTCTCCTGGACTCCCTCTTCCAGCTAATATCAGAATATCAAAAAAAGAGAAGAAGATCCAAGTAGCAGAGCCCAAAAGAAGTAGTCTAAGATGCAAATTAGTAAGTATAGAGCTAAAGGAGAGATAACACAGAGGAAGAGAAGGCCCTCCTCAGCTCAAGGTCTCACTTGTAAACAGAAACCAACTCAATTGATCTCAACAGGAAAGGAATTTATGATAAGGATATTGGGTAGATCACCAAATTGCCAATGGGCTCGGAGAGCCAGGTTCTATGAGACACAGGGTCAATGCCCACTACCACATGGCACAGCTCATCAAGGGTGGACACCCCTACCACCACCAGCAAGCTACAGTCTCTACAGCTTGCACCACCCACCTCTCTAGCACTGCACCCTCATCCGTCCCACCCCAGCCCTGTTGCCACGACTGCTCTAGAAACTCAATGCAAGTAGAGGCTCCCGGTGCCTACTCTGAGTCACTGGCTCCTGCCTCCAAGTCAATGCTAGTCACCTGACCATGCTATAGCTGCAAGGGGCTCCGGGGAAGCCAGCGTTTATCATTGTCATCTCCCATTGGGGGAGGCCACCTCTGCACCCCACTATGACTTATAAGGTCGGGGAAATACCAAACATACAAGGGAGTGCAGGTGCTAAGCAGACTTAGAAGAACACACACACAACTGTCCATAAGAAAAAGTATATCAGATGGGGACCAGCAAATGTCCTTTGATTATAAAATTACCAGACTGATTTCCTTCTGTGCCTCTAATCAAAATACCAGAAGGAAAACCCAAGAAAAAAATTTCTCTCCCAAGGGAACTGCCTTAAATTAAAACACTTGTTTGGGTATTTGTTATAATATTATTGTCAGCAGCATATAAAAGTTTTATAAAGCAATATTTGTGACAGAAGACTCAAAACCTGACAATATCATTTGACACCCCCCCCTTGATCCAGCTCTTACTAGAGCTGAGTAAACCCTTGAAATTCCTAGGTATTCAAGCAAATTACCTTTTCAATTCCAGCTAGTTTGAAATAAGTTTCTGTTCCTTGTACCCAAGAGATTCTGGAATAAATAACTATATTTGAGTAAAATTAGCACTTAACATTGGTTGATTCTATCCTGACTACAGACATAAATGGACTTAAGTTTTTTCCATAAATGGAAATGACTATAGATTTATTTTTGTAACCATCTGTGAGAGCCTTGGTAAATTTTCTTTATAATTTTTTCTTAGCTTTTAAGGTTTAATTTTCTTAAAGTGGGACAAAAGCATGTTTAACAAAAAGAAGAAGAAGAAGAAGAAGAAGAAGAAGAAGAAGAAGAAGAAGAAGAAGAAGAAAAAGAAGAGATCCTACTGTACTCTGAAAACATTTTAAGTTCCAGGCAAGGCAGCTTCTATTTGTTCCTGGAAAGAAACAAACTTTGACATAAATTTTATGTCAATATGTGAAAGAATAGATTTTAAAACTATAATATATGAGGGGAAAGGAGTAGGGAGATTCAATCTGTGATTAGCTAATAGCAAAAATTAAGATTCAACTAGCATTGATGCCCTCTGATCTTCAATATGCAGGCACGCGCGTGTGTGCATGCATACACACACACACACACATAGCAAAAGTGACTTCCCTATGTAAGGGTCTAGGACACTAGATTAACCTTAAATAATGCATTAAAATGTAAGAATTTTGAGACACTTCCCACTAATCATCAAAAAATGAACATGGACATCTACCTCCACCCCCTCCTCTAGCTCCACTGAGAGAATAGTAAAGGGATTGGATGAAAAAGTCAAGCCACAGAGAAGTGGCACAGAGATAAGAGCATTAACATGTGGGAAGCAGGTCTACAGATGGAGGCGGGGTGACTTTTTTGCAAAAGTGAGCGAGCCTGAGCCCAAGCCCCCAGCAACAGAGCTCCTGTGAGCAGGCTCCTTCCTGCCTGGAGCGTCTCTCAAGCTCTGAACTGGAGGTCGGGGACCCTGGGGGTGGGGGAGCACGTGGGTGAAAAGTCAGGAGTCCCTGGAAGTGTGACTACCAAGTGGCTAGAAGCCCATACCCGCTCCCTATTGGCAGAAGGCTGGAGGCTTACTCTCTGGAGCTGTTCATTGAGCAAAACTCTGGACTTCAGGGACCCAGGCTCTCCATGCAGGCAGTAAGCTGTGCTGAAAAACAGGGGAACAAGTGAGCATCCGCACACCAGGCAGTGGGACCCCCGGCCCCCTTGTCCACTAGGCTCCCTGAATCCTGCTGGGTAATTTAGGGTGCAGCTTTCAGACTATCTCAGACCACCTTTCCTTCCTTCTTTCTGATTATATTTATGTTTTGAATTCTTTACAATGACATGTATTATTTATGTATATAAGCAAACGGTTCAGGAGGTGAAGTATTTCCAACTCAAATATACCAGCCACCAAAGAATGTGTCAATCTGCTTCAACCATGAAAAGACATCTGGAACAGCAGCTAAATTGGGGTGGCCATCTGATTAACTTGATAATCACTATTATTCACCAAGATCCATTTGCCCCTTTGCAAAGATCTAATTGAGCAATCCTTTCAAGAGTTAGAAATTGGCATTAAGACAGCACAAGTGGGCAGCCTCGGTGGCGCAGCGGTTTAGCGCCGCCTGCAGCCCAGGGCGTGATCCTGGAGCCCTGGATCGAGTCCCACGTCGGACTCTCTGCATGGAGCCTGCTTCTCCCTCTGCCTGTGTCTCTGCCTCTCTCTCTCTCTCTCTGTCTCTATGAATAAATAAATAAATAATCTTAAAAAAAAAAAAAAGACAGCACAGGTAATAAATGTCTGACCAGAATTCAAACCCATCTGACTCAGAAATCTAAGCCCACGTACCCACACCTTAAGACCTCAGTGCCTCTGTAAATCACATCCAGTTGCCACCCACAAATCTGGACTTGCAGAATTAGTCTCATTATTTTGATAAAGAATACATTAAAATAATTCAACGTCTTTCCCCCAATATTAGATTGCAAAGTAGGTACCCAGAATAAGATCCAGTCCTTCTGCAGTAATTGGATGGTTGCTGATGGAAATCCACAG
The DNA here is from genome assembly GCF_048418805.1 of Vulpes vulpes. Classification (NCBI taxonomy): domain Eukaryota; kingdom Metazoa; phylum Chordata; class Mammalia; order Carnivora; family Canidae; genus Vulpes; species Vulpes vulpes. The sequence goes on from NC_132794.1 coordinate 84,220,759, forward strand.
GCTGTCTGGCTTTCTAAAGGCGGTTTCATAACGTACCAATGACCTTAACCGCCGTGATGGGCGCGAGACCAGGTCCCCACCGCCCGCGCAACGCCCAGATGCGGTCGTCCTTGCGACCGCAGCCCCAGCTCCGGGGGGGGGGGGGGGGGGGGGGTTGCTGGGAACACAGGACAGCCAAGTTTGGCGGAGCTGTAAGAGGCGTTGAAGAACCAGGAAAGAGAGACTTTGCACAACGAAAAATTCATTTGCAAGTTGCTCACTGAGGATGAAAAGACCTTAGACTCTACAAAACTGCAAGCATCGTTGCAGAACGTGAAGAGTGTAAGCCAAAGCCAAGGCGAAAGACCACGGCGGGAGTGGGTGTGGATGCGGATAAGGCTCAGAGTTGTGACACTGATATTTGGCGTTTCATGACTGGCTCCTGGCTGTTCCTCTGTCGATGACGGCAGGTCATCTAAAACAACTTCAGAAAAAGGGGGACAATCCATTCCTTCACAAAGGGATGGGGGAGCCTTCCGAGGCCAGAGTCTGCAGTGGCCCAGGGCAGGGCTTCCAGGATTGAGCCAGGGCAAGGAAAATGATCAGGGATAAAGAGGTGCATTGCATAATGAAAAATGAATCAATTCACTAAGAAGACGTAACAATCTTTAATGTGGGTGAACCTAACAACAGAGCACCAAAATACATGAGCCAAGATTTGGTAGAACTGCAAGGAAAAATAAACCAATGACTCTACACCTCTCTATTAAAAATGGCCAGATCCAGCAGGGAGGATATAGTTGAACTGACCAGCACAATCAATGAGATCTGTTGACGTTTATAGGATATTTCATCCAACCAGTGCAGAATACACATTTTCTTCAAGCTCATGTGGAACATTCACCAAGATGGACCACATTCTTGGGCATAAAATATATGTTAAACAAATGTAGAATATAAATCAAAGTATGGTTTCAGAACACAATGGAATTAAACCAGAAACTAATAACAGAAAGATAGCTGGAAAACCCCCAAACAGTGGAAGATTAAGCAACATACTCCTAAATAACACATGGGTCAAAGAAGAGGTCTCAAAAGAAATTTTAAAATGTTTTGAGCTAAATGAAAATGAAAACACAACTTATCAAAGTCCGTGGGATGCAGCAAAAGCAGTGCTTGGAAGGACATTTATAGCATTGAATGCATATATTAGAGAAAAAGAAAGATCTAAAATCTATCATCGGGGACGCCTGGGTGGCTCAGCGGTTGAGCGTCTGCCTTTGGCCCAGGGCGTGATCCTGGAGATCCGGGATCGAGTCCCACGTCAGGCTCTCTGCATGGAGCCTGCTTCTCCCTCTGCCTGTGTCTCTGCCGCTCTCTCTCTTCGTGTCTCTCACGAATAAATAAATAAAATCTTAAAAAAAATAAAAAAATAAAAATAAAATCTATCATCTAAGTCCCATCTTCACAAACTAGAGAAGAAGAGCAAATTAAATCCAAAGTAAATGGAAGAAAAGAAAGTTCTAAAAATCAGAGTGGAGATTTCTCTGTTTCTTCAAAGCAATTGAAGAGAGGAGATTAATAATGAAAATCAAAGAAACCAAAAGCTGGTTTTTTGACATGATCAGTAAAATCAATAAGCCTCTAGCCAAGCTACTGATTCTTTTCCAGGAAAAAGAGAAGACACAAATAACTGGCAGAAATAAAAAAAGTTATTACTACCAACGTCACAGACATTAAAAGGATAACAGAGGAATGTTATGAACAACTCTATGCTCACAAATTTTGTCGATCTTCAAGAACCAAATTTTAGATTTGTTAACTTTTTTCTATTTTCATTTATCTCCTCTCTAATCTTGATTATTTCCTTCCTTCTACCTTTTATTATTTCCTATCTTTCTACCTTTGGATTTAGTTTGCTCCCCCCCCCCCCCTTTTTTAATATTTTATTTATTCATGAGAGACACAGAACAAGAGAGGCAGAGATACAGGCAGAGGAAGAAGCAGGCTCCTTGCGGGGAGCTTGATGCAGGACTATCTCCCAGGACCCCGGGATCACGCCCTGAGCCAAAGGCTGAAGCTCAACCATTGAGCCACCCAGGTGCCCCAGCTCTTCCTTTACTAATTGTTTAAGGTGTATAGTTAGATGATTGATTTAAGATCTTTCCTCTTTGGTAGCCTCGGTGGCGCAGTGGTTTAGCGCCGCCTGTAGCCTGGGGTGTGATCCTGGAGACCCGGGATCAAGTCCCGCGTCGGGCTTTGTGCATGGAGCCTGCTTCTCCCTTCGCCTCTCTCTCTCTGAATTAAAAAAAAAAAAAAAAAATCTTTCTTCTTAATATATGCATCTACAGCTGTTAATTCCTCCCCTAGCATTGCTGTGCTGTATCCCAGAACTTTTGGTATACTGTATATTCATTTTAATTTGTCTCATAATATTTTCTAATTTTCCATTGTGGTTTCTTCTTCAACCCGTTGGTTGCTTAAGCGTAAGTTGTTCAATTTCCACATATTTGTGAGTTTTCCACTTTTTCCTCTGTAAGTGATTTTCAGTTTCATTCCATTGCAATCAGAAAAGATATTCCATATGATGTCAACCTTTTAAAATTTATTAAGATTTGATCTGTGGACTAACATATGGACTATTCTGGAGAATGTTCTATTTGTACTTGAGATGAATGTATATTCTGCTATTGTTGGGTGAAATGTTCTGTATATATCCTTAGGTCTAATTGGTTTATAGTCCTCTGTTTCCTTATTGATCTTCTGTCTTGTTGTTCTATCCATTATTGAAAATGGAATATTAAAATATCCAACTATTATTGTAGTTGGATTTTCACCTTCAGTTCTGTCCATTTTATTTCATATATTTTGGAGCTATGCTATTAAATGTGTATATGTTTAAAATTGTTACATATTCTTGATGAATTAAAACTTTTATAAATAAATATTCTTTTTGTCTCATAACCTTTTTTTGACTTAAAATCAATTTTGTCTTAGAGCAAACTCAGCTCTCTTTTGGTTACTATATGCATGGAATATCTTTTCCATCCATTAACTATTATCCTCTTTGTGTCTTTTTTTTTTTTTTAAGATTTTATTTATTTATTCATGAGAGACACACACAGAGAGAGGCAGAGATGTAGGCAGAGAGAGAAGCAGGCTCTACGCAAGGAGCCTGATGTGGGACTCAATCCCAGGACTCCAGAATCACTACCTGGGCCAAAGGAAGGGGCTCAACTGCTGAGCCACCCAGGCGTCCCCTCTTTGTGTCTTTGAATCCAAGAGAATTCTCTTGTAGACAACATAGGATTGTATTATACATATTATAAAAATATGTACAAATTCTAGATGAGGAAAGCTACAAAAGTTTGATGAAAGATATCAAAGTTCTAAATAAATGGAAAGATAGTCCATATTCATGGACAAGAAGACTCATATTGTTAAGATATCAGTTCTTCCCAACTTGATCTATAGATACATCACAATCCCAATCAAATATCAACAGATTGATTCTAAAGGTTGTATCAAGGGTAAAAGACCCATAATTTAAAAAAAAAAAAAGGCCCAGAATAACCACCCATATTGAAGGAGTTGGAAAACTGACACTAACAACTTCAAGAGACTATACAATCAACTATTAGTGAAAGAACAGACAAATAGATGAATGCAGCAGAATAGAGAGTCCAGGGATCCCTGGGTGGCTCAGCGGTTTAGCGCCTGCCTTTGGCCCAGGGCATGATCCTGGAGTCATAGGATCAAGTCCCACATCTGGCTCCCTGCATGGAGCCTGCTTCTATCTCTGCCTGTGTCTCTGCCTCTCTCTCTGTGTCTCTCATGAATAAATGAATAAAATCTTTAAAAAATAAAATAAAAATGAAATAAACTGCCTTTAAAAAAAAGAGAGAGAGAGAGTGCAGAAATAGAGCCACACCAATACAGTCCATTCATATTTGACAAAGGAGCAATGGGAATACAACAGAGAAAGGATAATCTTTTCAACAAATGGTGCTGGAACAACAGAACATTCACATGCAAAAAAACTGAATCTAGGGAATCCCTGGGTGGCTCAGTGGTTTAGCGCCTGCCTTTGGCCTAGGGCGAGATCCGGGGATGAGTCCCACCTCAGGCTCCTGGCGTGGAGCCTGCTTTTCCCTCCTCCTGTGTCTCTGCCTCCCTCTCCCTGTGTGTGTGTGTCTATCATAAATAAATAAATAAATAAATAAATAAATAAATAAATAAATAAAATCTTAAAAAAAAAAACCTGAATCTAGATACAAACTTCACACTTTTGACAAAATTTAACTAAAAAGGAACCATATGAGGCACCTGGCTGGCTGAGTTGGAAGAGCAGGAGACTCTTAATCTCAGGATTTTGAGTTCAAGCCCCACATTAGCATAGAGGTTACTAAAAAAATAAACTTAAAAATGAACCGTACTTCTAACTGTAAAATACAGAGCTCTAAAATTTCTAGATGATAGTATAGGAGAAAATTGAAGTGATCTTAGGTTTGGCAAATTACTAGATACAATACCAAAAGCAAGGCCCATGAAAGAAAAAATAAGTTGGACTTCATTAAAATGAGAAACCTCTGGGGGTGCCTAGCTGGCTCAGTTGGTTAGGCATCTGCCTTGGGCTCAGGTCATAATTCCAGGCTGAGTAGGAAGCCTGCTTCTCCCTCTCCCTCTCCCCTTCCCCCACTGCTTGAGCTTGCACTCTCTCTCTCATGTGCTCACTGTCTCTCTCTCTCCCAAATAAATTTTTATTTTTTATTTTTTTTAAATAGATTTTATTTATTTATTCATGAGAGACACACACAGAGAGAGAGAGAGAGAGAGAGGCAGAGACACAGGCAGAGGGAGAAGCAGGCTCCACTCAGGGAGCCCGACGTGGGACTCAATCCCCGGTCCCCAGGATCACACCCTGGGCTGTAAGCAGCACTAAACCACTGCGCCACCGGGGCCACCCCAAATAAATTTTTTAAAAAAATTTTTAAACCTCTGTTCCATGAAAGACCACTGTTAAGAGAATGAAATGACAATCTACAGGCAGGGAGAAAATATTTGCAAAACATTTATCTGATAAAGGACTTGTAACCAAAATATGCAAAGAACTTTTAAAACTCAATAATAAGGAAACAAACAACCCTATTAAAAAGTGGACAAAACATTTGAACAAACACCAAAGGTGGTAAATAGCAGATCAAAATATGCTCAAACATCAAACGTTATTAGGGAATTGCATATTAAAACAATGAGATAACATTCTACATCATCAGATAATATTCTTCAAGGGAGGATCCAGGCTTGTCCTGCTTGCCCTCTTCAGTTATACTGGCTTTGTCCTCACACTCGTCTTTTCATGGACAGTGATGGTTATTTCATCTCCAAGTTTTGCATCCTCAAGAAGATGGGGGCACAAGGAGGAAGGGAGAACAAGGGAGAAAAGAAATTTCTTGTATTAAATCTTTGTCATTTTATTCTGGGAAGCTCTCCCCAGTGGTTTTTACCTACATCTCACTGACCATCTGTCGCCACAAGAGGATAGAGATCAAGCCCATAGCTTTTACAGCTTCTATGATGGAGCTTAGAGATGGGAGAAACGAAAGCTGAAAACTGCCAATTGAGTATTTCAGATTTAGGAATAAATGTAAGTTACATTATTGCATCTGCATCTTTTCTAAAATCTTGTTGAGCATACCTTAAGGTAATTTGCTCATACTGATGTCAATTTCTATTTGTATAGAGTGATCATATTTCAAAAATGTCCAGTTGGTTATATTCCCATCTTTTTTTATTTTCAGTCTTGATGTTGGTTTATATGGCCTATTTTATTAAAGTAAACTCGGAAAGGATAGGAAATATTTCTAGATGCTAGCACAGGTAATTGAGAGAATAAGATATATTTTTAGCCACCTGTTATTTTTTAAATTGGTTCCTGGAATTTTTCCCAAGGGCGGCAAGAATATCTTTGGTTGGTAAGCAACAGGACCGTGGATATTTTTATCTATCTTCCCACATGTTTGCCCTGCTAGCTACATTACATAAATTGGAATTTGTACAGATGTAAAGTCAGAGAATGGGTTTTGTTTGTGTGGAGGCTTTTCCACGGAGCAGTGCTTTGTCGCCATCTGGTGGACAATCTCATCTTTGCAGTGTCAGTGACGGTTCTCAAGGCTGGCTGCGCTTTGGGTCAACAGTGGTGCTGGTGAACAATCTGGACACCCAGGCCCCTCCCAGACCAATTCAGTCAGGTCTGGGAAAGGATCCAGGCTTCAGTATTTTTAAAAGATATGTAGGTGGGGGTCTCTGGCTAGCTCAGTTGGTAGAACATAGGACTCTTTTTTTTTTTTTTAAGCTTTTATTTATTTTATTCATGAGAAACAGAGAGAGAGGCAGAGACACAGGCAGAGGGAGAAGCAGGCTCCAGGCATGGAGCCTGATGCAGGACTAGATCCTGGGACCCCAGGACCACCACCCTAGCGGAAAGGCAGACGCTCAACCACTGAGCCATCCAGGTTTCCCGAACATATGACTCTTGAGCTCAGGGTCGTGAGTTCAAGTTCCACACTGGATATAGAGATTAGGTTACTTAAAATATTTTTATTTTATTTTTAATTTTTTAAAAAGATTTTATTTATTCATGAGAGAGAGAGAGAGAGAGGCAGAGACACAGGCAGAGGGAGGAGCAGGCTCCATGCACCGGGAGCCCGACGTGGGGCTCGATCTCGGGACTCCAGGATCGCGCCCTGGGCCAAAGGCGGCGCTAAACCGCTGAGCCACCTGGGCTGCCCAAAAATAAAATCTTTTTTAAAAATCACAATATGTAGGTACTTCCAATATGCAACTAAAGTTAAGAGCAAGAGAAGCTCTAAATTGGTGAATATTGGACAATTACTCGTCCTGTAAGATTTCTGTAAAGGAAGAAGAGCGATTTAATCAGGTAAATTCTATAATCTTCCTGAGGCCTTTTCCCATCTTCCAGGGGGGGAAAATTGGCAAGTGTTGCTAATACAAGAAATCTAAATTACTTCCTGCGTGACTCTGTGTAAGAAGCTGAATGTGCTGAGAAAAGATACACACAAGATCAGACTGGTCCCTGATAATTTCAATCTGATATTGATGTCATGTATTTAATGAAAAATTCCTTACATATTTTCTCATTGAATTCTCTCAGAAACTTGGTAAAAAGAGTAATTTTTCTTCCCACGAGTGATACTACTCCCCTGAGAACACAGAGCCCTAGAGCATCCTAGATGCCTCCCTCAGATCTTGTTTGTCCTTTCATCTTTTTGCTTAAATCTTACATTGCCAGAATCTGCTTCCTGTTCAGCTTGCTATCTTTAAAAAAGCTTCTCAAACTAATTCCCACTGACAAGGGCGCAGCCTTCATCACGCTACACGCATTACCAATATAAAATCCAGTTATTAAAAGGATGAAGTTCTGGGGCATGGGGCTGGCTCAGTCAGAAGAGCATGAGACTCTTCCCAGTGATTCTTATGAATAGACAAGTTTGAGAAGCCCTGGATTAAATGAGTCTCAAGTTCTCTTCTTTTAGTGCAATGTTTCTAATCTCCTGCTTTGCTGAATCATTAGGGGCTCTTTACAAATATCATTGCCTGAACCCCATCTGTAGAGAGAGGGATGTGTGTCATTGGTGATTCTAATGTGCATCCAGAGTTGAGGGCCATTGTAGCCCATCGTTCAAGGTCTCAAGCCTATTTGGGGAGGGCTGCTCTCTCTGAGATCAAGGGGAGCACCCCTTTTTTTAAGGGGAGCACCCTTAACCCCAAATTATCACCAGGTTGTGGATGTTGGGAGATATTGGTCGTGTTGTGGCTTCTAAAGTATATCTGATTCTAGTGTGGGGGGAAGAAGAGTGCCCAAAGAGCTCATTCAGATAAGTGTCCAACTCTTGATTTCAGCTCAGGTCATGATCTTAGGGTCATGAGACTGAGCCTTGCACTGGGCATGAAGCCTGCTTAGGATTCTAGGTCTCCCTCTGCCCTTTCTGCCCTCCCCACTCACTTGCCTCTCTCTAAAAAAAGAAGAGTATGTGACTCTTGATCTCTGTGTCATGAGTTCAAACCCCACATTGGGTATAGAGATTACTAAATAATAAACTTAAAAAAAAAATCAAGTTCTCCTTCTGGCAGTGGTTCTGACTCTGTCACTGAAAACAATTAGAAAACATATATGTAAGACATACTGCTGAAAGAGTGAAAAGGCAAGCCAGAGAGTGAGAAATAATATTTGCAAGGCACATAACTGACAAAAGAGCTCATAATCAGAATATATACACCTTGTATGACTCATTAAGAAAGAAAAAGACTAACAATGCAATAAATACTGGACAAGAGACTTCACAAAAGGGATGACTGAAGTCGTCAGTAAACCTATGAAAAAGCTCAACTTCATTAATATTCAAAGAAATAAAAATTAAAGCTACAGTGCACACACCTTCAACACCCATCAGAACGGCCCAAATTGAAAAGACTAAGAATACCAAGTGATGGTAAGCAGCTGCAACTCTCACACCTGGCTGGTGAAGTGTAAATTGGTGCAACCACTTCAGAAAATTGTTTGGCAGCATCCCCTAAAGTTGTACATATGCACATATCTATGACATAGCCATTTCACTCCTAGGTATATCCACAGAAATGCATGGAAGTGTGTACCCAAAGACATGTTTAAGAATGTTTATAGCCATGTTATTTATCAGTAACCCCACACTGGAAGCCTCAACGTCCTTTAATAGAATGGATAAGTAAATGGTGATATATTCGTACAATGGAATACCATAGGACAATAAAGGTGGTGGTAGGGAGGGATCTATGGCTACAAATAATAGATGCATAAACCTGACCAATGCAATGATGTACAAAGTCAGACACAGTGCATATTTAAAAATTTTTATTTATATAAAGCTCAAAGCAGGCAAAACTAATTCATGCTGTTAGCAAGTTGAGATAGCTGTTATTTTAGGTGATAGTGACTGCAAAGGGGAAAGAAGAGATAATGACTTATTTCTTGCCCTGACTTGTCATTACATAGGTGTGTTCACTTCGTGATAATTCATTGAACTATATGTCATTTTGTGCAATTCAATTTAAAAAAAAGTTAAAAATACAAAACAGGAGGAGTGGCTGGGGGGTTCAGTTGGTTAAGCGCCTGACTCTTGATTTTTGCTCATCATCTCAGGGTTGTGAGATCAAGCCCCTCGTCAGGGCTCCATGCTCAGTGTGGAGTCGGCTTGAGATTATCTCTCCCTCCCTCTCTCTCTCTCTCCCTAAGATAAATATATAAATCTTTTTTTAAAGGTTTTATTTATTTATTAGAGACACACAGAGAGAGGCAGAGACACAGGCAGAGGGAGAAGCAGGCTCCATGAAGGGAGCCTGATGTGGGACTTGATTCCGGGTCTCCAGGGTCAGGCCCTGGGCTGAAGGTGGCGCTAAACCGCTGAGCCACCGGGGCTGCCCATGAATAAATCTTTTTAAGAAAAAAGATACCCAGGATAGTTTTGTAAAAACAAAGGATTTAAGTCTTAGTAGTAAGTTGCATTCTTGAGTGTTATACTTACTAGGCTACTAGCCTAACTACACCATAGTTTCTCAGAACTGGCAGCATCAATCAGTAGATTACTAAGCTGGTTATGAACTGCATAGAAACAATAATGTAGGGATCCCTGGGTGGCGCAGCGGTTTGGCGCCTGCCTTTGGCCCAGGGCGCGGTCCTGGAGACCCGGGATCGAATCCCACATCGGGCTCCCGGTGCATGGAGCCTGCTTCTCCCTCTGCCTGTGTCTCTGCCTCTCTCTCTCTCTCTCTCTGTGACTATCACAAATAAATTTAAAAAAAAAATCCTGAAACAATAATGTATCTGAATATAGATTCCCAAGATGGGCTGAATTTAGGAGTCCATCCATACCATCAGACTGTCAAAGATAAATGAAGCTGGGGGCACGTAGCTGGCTCAGTTCGTTAAGCATCTGTCTTCAGCTCAGGTCATGATCCCTGGGTCCTGAAATTGAGCCCCACATCAGGCTCCCTGCTCTACAGGGGGCCTGCTTCTCCCTCTCCCTCTGCCAGCTGCTCCCACTGCTTGTGCTTTCTCTGTTAATAGATGATAGACGATAGATAGATAGATGATAGATAGATAGATAGAGCCAGACTTCAGTTAAAATGGCAAAACAGATTTTTGTTGAGTAACTACTGAGGACTGGGGCAAGAGCTGAGCTCCATTTCAATTTTGAGGTTTTAAAGAAGAATGTGGGTGTAGGGAGGAAAAGTGATCCAGGATTCAAGTGAAAGATGACAAATGGTTGGTCAGTATAAATCTCATCAAACCATGTCTGATAGCTAGCAGTTATTGAAGACAGAATTTTATCTTCCCGCAGAGACTGGAAGACAGAGGCCCCATCCCTCCTGATGATCACATTTCAAAGGAATAGCTTTCTGGTCCTTGAGAAAGACTCTCCAGAGTTGTAGGATATATATAGATAGAGCCTCTCGTGGGGCTCCACACTGGGTGAGGAGCCTGCTTGTGATTATCTCTCTCCTTTTCTCAGTCTCTAAAAAAGTAAAATATTAAGAAGGGAAATTGTCATCTTTGGGGAGGGGCAGGAAGAGGGAAGAGAATCTTAAGCAGGCTCTAAAGGGCTTGATTTCACAACCCTGAGATCGCAACCTGAGCAGAAATCAAGAGTCGAATGATAAACTGAATGAGCCACCCAGGCGCCCTGGGAAATGGCCACCTTGATTAAACTGAAATCACTGTGATCGCAGTAGGCAGATATCAAATAGCCAAGGTGCTTTTATTATGCTCCAAAGTAGTGACAGAAGTAAGATCAGGATTAGGGAAGCCAGGCAGTGCAGGGGTGAAGCACAATTTGATTTGACAAAATAACCAGAATATCATGTTCACTGGTTCCTCCTTCTGGCTGAATTCCCTCCTGAGGTTTAAGGAGAATCAGGTCAGTAAGAACATTCATTTATATTGGACTATGACTTTACAAAATCTGGTACCATTGGACCATGTGATCAACGAATCTCCTGGAGGGCATTAGGGAACAAACATAATAGGCTTGTTTAACATGCCCACCAAAAATAATAATCCCCTGAATTTCTTTGAAGTTGTTCTCTGATTTTAACATTTTTAGAAGATTTATTTTTTTGAGATGGGGAGAGAGCATAAGCAGGGGGAGTGGCAGAGGAAGAGGGAGCAGACTCTCAGTAGGGAGCCTGATGTGGGGCTCAATCCCAGGACCCTGAGATTATGACCTGAGCCAAAGGCAGATGCCCAACGGAGTGAGCCACCCAGGCACTCCATTCAACTCTATATTTCTAACTACCATACCTTATGGTTGTCAAAAGCTACCTCCAAAATATTCTTCAAAATATGACCTTTTACTACAAGATCAAGTGCATCTGCTCTATAGGTGAAAATAAACCTATTATTGTTTTTTAAAAATGCACTCTAGAAGCTTTCACTTGGTATTATATTTCTAATTTTAGTTATTCTGGTCTGTATGGAATGGTATCTCATTTTGGTTGTTTCAAAAATATGTTTTCTAGCTTTTTATTGATAAAGAACGTTTCCATTTCTCTAAAGAGTTTTATGTCCTTTGATCTTATCTCCTGACCACAGCCTCCAGGCAATCACTGATCTCATTGTAATTTTGTCTCTCCTATTGGCATTAATTTGCATTTCCCTAATAACTAATGATGTTGGATAAGTCTTCGTGTACATATTGACCATTGCCCAAATCTCCTTTAGTGAAGGATCTATTCTACTCTTTTACTGGATTTTTGTCTTCTCATTTCTTTTTTTTTAAGATTCTATTTTTAAGAAATCCCTATACCCTATGGGAGTCTCAAACTCACAACCCTGAGATCAAGTGTCACATGTTCCACTGACTGAGCCAGCTAGGCATACCTCTTATGTACTCTTACATATAAGTCCTTTGTTTAAGTGTTACAAATATTTTCTCCCAGTCAGCAGCTTTTTATTTTCTTTATGGGTATTTTTTAAACAGATTTTTTTAACAGACATTTTTAAATTTGAAAAACTTCAATTTGTGCATTTTTTCTTTGATGGTCAGTGCCTTTTGCACTCTAAGAAAACTTTTGTGTACCAAACTTAATATTTTTTGTTTCCCCATAGAAATTTTATAGGTTTAGTTTTTAATTTGTATATACTGTGGGATTAGAGTCAAGGTTCATTTTTTTCCCCCATGAGGCTTGTTTTTAAAACATTTGTTGAAAAGTCTGTTTCTCCCCCATCTAATTACCATGGCATTTCTTTCCTCAAAAGTCAATTGAGGGGCACCTGGGTGGCTCAGTGTTTGAGTGTCTGACGCCTTTGACTCAGGTCGTGATTCCAGGGTCCCAGGGTTGAGTCCCATATCAGGCTCCTCATAGGGAGCCGGCCTGTGTGTCTCTCATGAATGAATAAATAAAATCTTTAAAGAAAATTGAAATAAACCTGGAAAAAAAAAAAAAACAAAACCTGGGGATCTACTTATGGACACTCTCTTCTCTTTCATTGGTCTAGGTCTGTCCTTAGGCCAATACCAGTCTACCTTGATTACTATAGGTTTTGGGGTTGTTTTTTTTTTTAAGATTTATTTTAGGGGGGGTAGGGGCAGAAGGAAAGGGAGAATCTCAAGCAGACTCCCCTGAGTACAGAGCCCCATGTGGGGCTCAATCCCATGACCCTGAGATCATGACCTGAACCAAAATCAAGAGATGGACACTTACCTGAGCTACAGGTGCCCCTTGATTACTATAGTTTTATATAACATTTGCTATCAGAAAGAATAACTTTGTTCTTTTCCAGAATTATTATAGCTATTCAAGATTCTTTGTATGTCCATGTAAATTTCAAAATCGATTTGCAAATATCTGCCCAAAAATCCCAATGGGATTTTGATAAGGATTGCTTAGAATCAATAAGGGAGAACAGATACCTTAAAGATACTGTCTTTCAGTCCTTGGATAGGACACATATATTCTTTCATTCAGGTCCTTTAAAGCTTTCAGTAATGTTTTGAAGTTTCCAGTGTATAGGTTTTTCACATTTAAAAAAAAATTATTCCTAATTTTTGGTGCTATGAAAATTATATCTGAATTTCGTTGACAGTATATAGCAACCGATTTAATGTTGATTTATCTCCTCCTAACTTGTTAATTATTAGTGTTTTTTTTAATCCTTAGGATTTTTTTGGTATGTGCTCACATCATTTGTGGTAAGATAGTTGTACTTCACCCCTTCCAATCTGCTGCACTGACCTGGATCTCAAATCCAAGTTTGAATAGTAGTAAATGCATACATCTAGTGCAGATCGGGGGGGGGGGGGGGGGGTAGTGTTCAACAGTATATCCTTAAAAATGACGTTACCACTAGGTATTTTACAAATTCCCTTTATTATATTGAAAAAGATTCCCTCCTATTCATTTGCTGAGAGCTGTTACGAACCTTGTAAATGCTTTTACTGAATTTTGTAAAATGATCACATGGTTTCTCAATTTTGTTACTATGGTAAATAATAGTAATTGACTTTCAAATATTATACCAACCTTGCATTCCTAAGAAAATTCCACTTTGTCATCAAGTAAGGCTGATATATCTGAAAATCAACTGCAGAAAAATTCCTTTTTATATTTGCTAGATTCAAATTGCTCATATTTTGTTAACAGGGTTCTCTCCTTGTTTTCTAAAATGTTATATAACATGGTATAATTTCATACTTAAATGTTTGATAGAATTTACCAGTAAAGCCATCTGGGCCTAGAATTTTCTTTGTGGGAAGAATAGTTATTCAATTTTTTAAAAAAGATTTTATTTATTTATTCATGAGAGAGAGACAGAGACAGAGACATAGGCAGAGGGACTCTGCCTCCATGCAGGGAGCCGGATATGGGACTTGATCCTGGGACTCCAGGATCACACCCTGCTGAGCCGCCCAGGTGTCCCTAGTTATTCAACTTTTTTTTTTTTTTTTTTGTTATTCAACTTCTTAAACAGATAAAGGAATAATATTCAATTTGCTATTTCTTTTCATGTCTGTTTTGATAATTCGCGTCTTTCAAGAAAGACACGAATTTGACTCATTTGTCAAATTTACCAGTATACTGTATATATATAAAAAAAGGGGGGGGGGGGGGGACAAAGGTCGGTCCTTCCTTTGGGTGAGGCCAAATTCCTTACTACACATTGTCTTTGTTATTAGGAGACATTTGATGAATTTAGGGGTAAGGACTCATGATGCCTATGACCTACTTAAAATTGGGAGGGAGCAATATGTAGCAGACAAAACTGGTGAAGACATATGGGAATTTAACATACTATTTTCACAACTTTTCTATGGATTTAAAAGTTTTTTAAAAAGGTAAAATGATATATTCATATTGTATAACCCAGCAATTTGGAGAAATAACCAGAAAATCACACACATATTCAGCACAAGGAGCTTTATCACAGATCAAAGTTGGAAAACAACCTAAATATCCTACAAAGAGGATTCAATAAACAAACCACAATACATGACACCAAACACCCAACAACAAAAACAAATCACATTTTTTTCCTCAAGAGTATCTATGTGGAAAAATTTCAGGATAGACCATTGAAGGAAAAAGTTGCAACACTAAATGTATGACCCCATTCTATGTGCATAGGAAAAAGACTGCAAAAAAAACCTCATGATCTAAATGTGGTTGTCTCTGAGTGCTGCGGTCACAGGTGAACTTGACTCTTCCTCACACTTCTTTTATGAATTTCTTGAAGGATCCCAGATACTCTAACTCCAAGGGCACCAGAAAGGACTCCCTGCATTGACTTAAAGGTTTAGCAGGCCAGGAGGCATAGGTCTGGATTAACCTGAACAGAGAGATCCTGTGGGCAGCAGTTATAACTGGCCACAAGACAGCTCAGCAGAGGAGTGGAAACCACTGTGGACTGGACAGATGCCTCCACCGTGAAACCTGGTCTCACTCTTTCCAAAACAGGCAAAGGTTTGGGAGACTAAGATGGTACATGCGAAAATGGTGAAGTTTCACACAAACACAAAAAGCAAGTGCTTTTCTACCTTGTTCCACAAGTATGTTAATGGACTTGGTAGCTGCTATTATAGGAAACCCACATGGAACAAGGAGGTCTAGAATTTAAAGATCAGAGTGAAGATTTGAATCTGTGCTTCCTGCATGGTCTGGGGCCAACTGTTTAGCCCCTCTGAGCCTATTCTCACCTCTGAAAAACTGGCATGACGAACATACTTTTAATCACTGGCCTTCGATGTCGAAAGATTATTGTGGAAGATGTCTGTGAGCACTAATTCCATAAAGTGCTTTATAAAGATTAATGTTCATTTAGGGCATGAGTGGTCCAAAATGCTGTACTATCTTAGAAGAACTGGGCTTGGGTGGAACAGCAGCAATTTAGTGCAACAGAAGCTGCCACAAGAAACATGGGGTGTACGATGTTCAGGTTGCCAAGGATAATCAACTTCATTTGATAGGGAGCACAGAATACCTGGGATCCAGAAGCCAGCTGGTCAGAGGTCCTGCCAGGGAAAGATCAGGAGGGCAGGAACCACCCCTATAAGGGAAGGTATGTGAGAATCCTTGGTTTTCACCAGAGACCTAAATGTGCTGCGAAGCTGTATTAGAGAATATGGTAAGGAGCCCCCGTGATTTCCCCTATGCACCATGAATGGGGAAAACGGCCCCATGCCATAAAACCTGGGGTTGCCCTGGGTCTCTGGAGAGGGCTGCTGCATCATTCCCAAGCACAATGCTGACTGTGTGGGCTGCACAACTGTCTAGGCTGCAAATGAGGAAAGAGCACATCTCCTCTTGAAAAATGCCCATGTGAGCCAGCTGGCAATCACATTAGTAGAAAGCTTATCTGGGCATAGCATTAGAGGCCAGGGATTAGACAAGATATTGGCCTGAATGGCTGCTGCAGATGTGGCAAGATGAAAAACCAGCTTAGAGGAAATTTTTTTTTTTTCTGCCCTTTTTATTTTTCTCCTTATAATGCCAAAGACAAATCTTCTGGGTTTGGGGGTCAGTGACAACATACACAGCAATGAGCTCAGCCTCTCACACCAAGACTTCTTTGCCAAAATCAATCTACTCTTATGAGTGGAAAACTGACCCATTTGACTAAATCACTGTCACCCAGATACACTAAAAATTTTTTTCCCAAAAAACCAAGTCACTGCTTCCTGCATTAGGAATAACGAAAGCACGAAATACTGTCAGATTGGGATGTTGAGAGGTAGGTTGGCCACTAAAACTATAAAAATAATACAAATGCAAACTCCAGAGGTTAAATTCAGGCAATTTATTGTAAACAGGATTACCCTGGCACTCTACCATACTGGCTGTGTCACATGCTCTCTCTGCCACATCAACTAGTCAAAAAGACTTTTTTAAAAAAGTCCTAAGTAACTAATCACTTAGTTTGTTTTCCACAGATCGCATTTACTAAGCACTGAGTAAATAGCAGTATCCGGGGTAGTCTGTTATTGCTCATGGACTGCAGCTTGGACTCATTTCAATGAGTCCATTAGTACGCTCGAGTGATCCAACAGTAGATCCAGTCTGGAACCCAGACAATGCTGGAACAAACTAAACAACAATCATAGGTTCCTGGATGACTACATGAGATTCCTTCCTTTCAGATTTCTTCATGTGACTTTCTCATAAACATGACACTGTTAATTTCACCAATTTTTTAAAAAGAGCTAAAAATTACTCAATAGCACATAATTTTCCACTGAAAAGGTAGATGGATTATTTACTCTTCCAGTGGTGGATTTAAACACTCAGGACTAATTTGAGATCCCTCTTGTATACATTTGCAGTCTGATGAAAAGCTGCATAGTCTACAAATGCATAAAACCAGAAGGCAGTGATGACTCACGTACCTTCTGATGGACAAACATAGGCTTCCTACAAGGAAGCTCCTGAAGGTAGGGGTCAAAAGACAAGTTACAGCACCACATTTATCTGACAGTAGAAATGGAGCCCTGCTTTTGAAAGCAGCCTCCACAGTTGTGATTATATCACTCTTGCCCCAAATGTAGATTATCTGGGAAATGGCAAATGTGAAAACTAAAGATGTGAAAAGACATGACTCTACAGACAGAAGTCCTGGCAAATCAACTCATGTAGAGGTAAGATGTCATCTGAAAATGCCATTCTTTCCTTTGCCTGAGTTAGTGGACAATGGGGCCACTTACTGTTACTAGTGCCTGTCTGTGGAAGTATATTCACAATTTCTCCTGAAGCAAGTTTTAATAACAGTAAATATTTCAAAACAGCTGTTAAATCTACAATAACAATTTCATCTAAAATAGTATTTTATGAAAAAAATAGTTTTTAAAAGTCCACTCCAGTCTTTATCTGTGTTTGTAGGTTTATATTTATATATTCAAAAAATAACTTAACATTTAAGGCAATATTAGACTGGTAGCAAAAAGGGATTTGAGAGTCTTCTGGAGATCACACTATTTAAGAATCAAGGCTTTATTTTTTTAATACCTTCAAAAAGGCTGCTTTGTACTTGTCCTTTAAATTCATAATGGGGCAAATATTTTGGTTCATATACTGACTGCCATATCATTGTAGTAAAAAGTTACAAGTATTTATATAATAGCTGATGTTGGAAAAGCATGTCACACACTCAGTGGGCTCTGAAGTTCACCCTATTTGTACTCATTAAATAAATACAATAAATGTTATTATGGGAAAAGGTAAAACTGATGGAACACTGCAAACCAACTATGAATAAGAATGTCAATATAATTCAATCAGAAATAAACAAATCACAGTAATCCTGAGAAATTCAGTTTGAGACAAAATTGATGTAAGGTAAGTCTGTATTTCTAGCATTGTAAATAAGTAGGGTGTTCTAGGGTTTTCCAGCATTTTACTAGTTTGAATAAAAAACATGTTCAAGTTTTATAAAAAGATTAAAACCATGCCTTATATAATCAGCAATTTTACTAATAAAAGAAAATTATTCTGCTTTGTTCATTTTCTGCCAAATGTTAATGTTCTCCATTGATTTACATGAAACCACCAAATAGAAAGCAAATTTGAGAATCAGTTTTTAAAAAGGTTTTACCTTTCTAAAGGTTTTAAAGCCTTTTCTGTCAACCCAGGAGGCTTTTAGGAAAAAAAACTAACATACTGTCCTCTGACAAGTGACTATTTTACAGAATAGGGAAGGAAGAATCTATAGGAATATCATTCATCATTTTAAGTACTGTTATATAAGGGAGATTTCTCTTAGTAATGAAAAGAAAAATTTTAAAATATTTAAGAGGCATGTATTTAAAAAATATTCTACATCTATTAAGATTTTGTAATTTAATTACTTTGGATTTTTAATATTTCTACATAATGACATATGATAATTCCTGTTTTTTTTTGTTTTTTTTTTTTTTTTCCTGTTTGTCTCTCTAAATAGTGAATCAGAAACTACTAAAGTGGCCAAGGTTGTTTTCCTAGCCCCTGGAAGACTCAGGGATGCATCCACTTGCACTTTCCCATCCTTGAGGAATCCTCAGAGTTTTGCAGCCATGAAGTTAATATGTGGTTTCACAAGGGGAAACAGTGGCAAACCACGCTTGAATTCAGTCATGTTCTGAATCACTTCAGGCTGCAAAGAAAAAAAGTTCTCTTAGTGTTTATGGTCTAAAAAAAAGCAGACTTAATAAGACATCAACTTTTTCTTTTTTTAAACATACACACTAGTTTCTACCCCACATATTATGATCTGATTTCCTGGATCAATAGGACTAGAGGGTCTATGCGAATCTATGATGAGTGTCCCCAGTGGGATCCAGGGCCATAAAGAAGATTGTGGCTTTCCTCTGGACATACAAGGGTTATGACACAAGGGCTGGCATACACCAAGTCTTCAGCAGGATGCAGAGGCTGGTGTGCCTACTTAGCAAAAGCCTGGTCACACCGCGAGTTTCCTCCTCCTGCCAGTAAATGCCAACCTTTCCAGATGATTAAAATATGCTGGCACTGCGGAAGGGTTAGGTACAGACATGACTGGAGATAACGGGACTGCAAAATAATATAACTATTCAAACTAGAAGCAAAGGCAAATAGGGTCAGAGGACAAGTCTTTCTGTGGATGACAAAGACAGGACCCCTGGGAGCTGTCAGAATGACAACCTGGCCTTTAAGAGGAATGTAAACTAGAGACTCAAACACCTCAGGGCCTGAAACCTCTCATCTTGTTTCCTGATGAACAAGCTCCTCTTAAGTAGGAAGTCTCTAACCATGCAACCTAACAGGACATTTGCATTTCTTACTTGTGGCAAGGCTGGTGCTTGTGACAGATTTATATCATTTTGACACGGGAACTCTCCGACCACAGGACCTATAAGAAAATGAAAGGTTTGCTGCTTAACAAATACTGACATACAAGAGCAACTTAAAAAAACTGAAACTGGGCTTGACTCATTAAGAAACCAAAGAGGCTCGTGTCCTCTCAGGCTGCCCACTCCCCAAGACCTTGATTACTTGTCCTACCTCATATCCAGACTGTCCCTAGTGGTAGTTCATGATGTTACTGTGGTATAAAGTCTTGCCCACAGCAACTCTGGGGCCTGTGTCTGGCCTCCCTGGACCATGAGGCTCTGACCACCAGGAAGTATCCAGTAAAAACACCCAGAAGGCCAGGGAGTTAATGGTTGTGGGATAAAGCCTGGCCACTCAGAGACAGAAGATGGGAGGTCTGAGCAGATAAACGGCTTATTCTTCCACCTCATATGCAGTGATTCACACATGGCTTCTGCAAAGATGTCCTACCAGTGACTAGCTGTGTTTTTTTGAAAAGCTGTGACCAGCTTGGTACTGTGTCACCTAGCATTGGCTCTCTCCTTCACTGCCTCACTTCCCTTTGCCCCTTATTTTTGCTGATAGAGCAGACCCTGCCTCCTGTTAGTCCCCTTCTTCACCTCTTTACCTTCCGGTGCTCTATTAAGGGATATGCCTATGGCAAGGGACAGCCATCATGTGCCTAAAAATGTACTTTAAAGAAAGTCAATATTCAATACTTACAAGAATCCATTTCTCTGGCAAGAACATGGACTGATACCTTATGTCTCCTAGGGGCATCTACTGCCAACATTTCCTAGGGAGAAAGAACAGCAGGGTCACCCTTCTGCCCCACCAAGGAACTTAAATGAAGTACTCTTTTACAAATGTAAACAATCAGCTCTCACATAGCCAGAAAGAGAAAAGATGTTTCTCTTCACTTAAGAGTACTTCATTTAAACTCCACAAAGATTAGTAAGGTTGGCAAGAATTATTACTAACCCCATCTTACAAATAAGAAAATGGAGTCCATGGAGATTAAATGATGTACTCAAATTCCTATGGTTAATAAGTACCTTGGCCAGGACTGAAAGCCTAGTCTAGTATTCATCGGGGGGTGATACAGGGCTACACCTCGTGATGTTTAGTGACTATGGAGGCAATGGCCTGAGCTTAGTCAAGGGGCAAGCACAACCTGCTCCTCTAAGAACTTTCTTAGATTCTATACCAGAGCAGTACCAGGGTTCATCATCTACCAAAAGAAAGGAAACTAACATTTATCAAGTCCCACCTTGCATCAGGCACTCTATTGCATTAGCACACTTGATTCTCTGTAAGCTAAGTATCACGATGATGTGATTTCAGAGATACAGACTCTAAGACACAGGGAGGCATGATGACTTGCTGAAGTCATACAGCTCACAGTGATGGCATGAAAAGCAAGCTTGTTCTCTCCACTCCACCAGGTTGCTTTGAAGGACTTCCCTAGGTCATACCATGAACACCATGCCTGATGAGTTGGTAAATCCTGTGGGAAAGTGTCTTTTGACCTTTTCCTTAATGCTGTCATTTCCAAAGGGAAAAAACAAGTTGTGATGAAGCTTCTCCCTGACCATACCCTGAGAGGGAGAGATCACTGGCAAAGCCACATCAGCTCCATAACTGTCTAGGGAACAGCTATTCTAAGCCCAGTCCTGCAGATGCAATGGAAACCCTGATGATGCTACACAATAAACGTGCCCGTGGCTCCCTCCAGCTGGCAGGACAGCACAGATTCTCCCCCAGGCCCTTACTGGCCTCTCCAGCCTTTTAGGGGCTCAGCCCAGGTCTGCCTCCAGGAACACGTAGTGCTTCATCTGAGACTGTCTTACTTATTGAGTAAAAAGTTTGCTTCTAAAGATCTATTCATGATCCCCTTTCACCCAATCCTTCACTGCTCTCTTATCAACCTTTACCAGTGAGTATAATACCCTCTTCAGTTTCAGATTATTCTCAATTTCCCAACCAACTCTGGACAATCTCCATCTTTCTAAACAGAAACCAACCAATAAACAAACTGCATTTTCATGCAAACTGTATTTTAAGGAACACTGTAGTCTCAAGAGATATTCATAGGTATTTTGGGTGGTAGGAGGATCCATGATGAATCACTTTAGGAAGTTTCGTTAGTCAGGGGTGCCTGGGTGGCTCAGTTGGTTAAGTGTCCAATTTGGGTTTCAGCTCAGGTCATAATCTCAGGATTGTGGGATTGAGCCCTGTATTGGGCCCCGTGCTTGGGATTCTCTCCTTCTGCCCTTCCCCTGGCTCATGCTCGCTTGCTCGCTCACTCCCTCTAAAATAAATAAACGATTTTTTTAAAAACAGAAGTTTTGTCAGTCAAAATTAAATGCTAGGTTAAAGAAATCTTTACTGTGGGTTTCTTAGAACTTTTTTTTTTTTTAAAGATTTTATTTATGAGAGACAGAGAGAGAGAGAGAGAGAGAGAGAGAGAGAGAAAGGCAGAGACACAGGCAGAGGGAGAAGCAGGCTCCATGCCGGGAGCCTGATGCGGCACTCGATCCTGGGTCTCCAGGATCACACCCTGGGCTGAAGGTGGCCCTAAACGGCTGAGCCACCTGGGCTGCCAGGTTTCTTAGAACTTTTAAAATGCTAACACACTCTGTGATTTTCCAAAAACAAGAATAAAGAGTGTAGTCTTTCCCAAACTTACATGGTTATAAGCCCTTTTTTGTAGGTGCTCTTACTAATATCTTGTGGAACACTAGTGTACCACGGAACACAACCAGAGAAATGATGTTCTAGCCATAGCTTAAGCTTGGTAACGAAACTCTGATTTTGTAAGACAAAGACTCAGACTTGTAACTGCTATTCTTACAAATTCAATAATCAGGTACTATTTGTGATTTCAAATGAATAACAGAATTTGTAGAGGGAAGGAAAAAGATCTTCATTGCTTGTGGAAACACTAGAGTAAGTTACATTAGGACATCCTTCTTTTTAAAAACCCACAACTAATAATGCTTTAAATGAATGTCTCAGAAACCAGAAAGAGCTAAGCATGATCACCCTTTCTTCTAAGCCACAGAGAATAGGTACCTAACCTCACAAAGCAAATAGTCTGAAGTAATAAATAAATACAACTAAAATTTGCTTTATAATATCAATGAGGAAAACATTCTGA
Organism: Vulpes vulpes; assembly: GCF_048418805.1. Classification (NCBI taxonomy): domain Eukaryota; kingdom Metazoa; phylum Chordata; class Mammalia; order Carnivora; family Canidae; genus Vulpes; species Vulpes vulpes. Next base: position 84,243,266 of record NC_132794.1, read on the forward strand.
TTTAAAGCTTTTTGATTAAAACATTTAAAAACTCTGAGGATTAATACTGAAGAGATAAAAGCAATAGAGATCATTTATTAAATGCTAAGTGTCAATCACTTCACCTACTTCATTTCAATTAATACCTATTAATTTCTATTCTGTAAATAAGAAAATTGAGGCTTAGAAGCTCTAGCCCGCCAGGGTCTTCATTCAGAAGCCACACATGCTCCTACTGCTGCCTAACTTTCAGAGAAGGTGGGCTGCCAAGGCTAGAGCTCTAAGCAAGGCACTAGGTTCAAAGCAGTAACATACAACACAGCACAAATAATATTTACTCATGAGTCAAAATCTAAAGATACAAATTCACCTTACCTTGTAGAATTTGATGATATCTTCCTTGGTAAGTGTCTTTAAATATGCAACTTCTGTATTGTCTGAAAAAGCAATCAAACAATAATTTAATAATATTTCCATCTTAAGTAGCCCAGGATGCATTACATGACAACATGCTTCACTCCAGTGCTCTTAGGTAGCCCTATTTTTAAGTGATCATCTGCTCCTGCAAGTAGTAAGGGACTAAATCTCAAGTGAAGAGTAAGATGTCCTGGCTTTCTACTCAGGAGCAACTGGATTTTTGGGCCAGTCACATCACTTTTTCTGAGCCTTGGTCTCCTCACCTGGAAATTGGAGATAGTAACCAAAGGGGCTGTAGTGAGAACTAAGGAAAATGATGAATGACAACATGATGCTATATACATGGCAAGTGCTCAAAAAATGGGACTATTACTATTAACAGAGAATCCAACAACAACAAAAAAATTTACAGGTATGGAAACAGAGGCCCCAAAAAAAGGTGTCTTGATTTTCAGCTGGTTGGTGTCAGAATGAGAACACAACCCAGCCCCCACTCCCAACTTCCAGTGCAGCTTAGCACCCTACACTGTTAATCTCCATTTTAGAAGAAAGGTGGAGGAAGCCGATAAGCAGGAGACCTCATGGAGCACAGCTGTCCCAAATGTAAAAGCACTGACACATTTTTGGAGATCCCTACAGGCAAATGTTTAAACCCCTGTGCCTCCAGGGCAGCACTTATCTCAGGAGAGTTCAATCTGCACATTTTCCTTTTCTTTTTTTTTAGTGTTATGGGAAATAGATAACTATCTGTGCTCAGTGCCTCAGGGGCAACACTACTTGAAAACATAATGTGAAATTAGATTTATTATTATTGCATTATTATGAGATTACAGGTAGATCCAACTCCAGCTTTAAAGAAAAAAAAAAGTTTCTAATAAAAACTGTTATTATGTTAAAAAATGGTTCTTTAGAAGTGCTACACTCTGCACTGACACCAAATTAGCACTGAAATTTCACCTACGAAATGAGTACCATTTTGTAAAATAGCCTCTGGGTCCTCAAATGTTACACTCATATGCCATAAATGTTGGGGGCCTAATTTTGCCTTACCTCTGTCAAAATTGTATTGCTGGGAGATGATTTCCCCCCAATATTTAGCACACTCTGCAGACAGTTTCTTTGGTTTGTCTAGTCGACGAATTGCTAATGCTTGAATGTGTTTTTGAAAAGCCTCTTCTGTCATGTCCTCTATGGACTTCTCCATGGTGATTAGGAAAGCTTCCACTCTACTTTCTAGGTAGTGAGGTGGCTTTTCTGACTGGATGATGAATCGTAAGCCCTGTATGCCGTTGGCTCGACGCGGCCCGCTGAAGACAATATAGCCTGAAACAAACACCAGCCAGCTGAGACCCAGGTCAATTTTAATGCTTTAAAACTACTTTGGGGCTTTTTATTATTTATCTCTGAAGAAACATAAACAACCAGGATACCCTGAGTTTCTAAGGATAGAGCAAAAGAGCTCTCTGAAAAATAGAAAGTTGGGAGATAGTTCTTTCTTCTTAAAAAAAAAAAAAAAAAAAAAAAAGAGGAAAACCCCTCTTCATTATTCAATCTCACATCCCATAACTCCTCACTGCTAGCTCATCATCCTTAATCTATGTTAAAGTCATTTTCATCCCTAGGATACCTTAAACTTGTTTTCATCCCCTAACCATTATTCCAGCTCTGTTTCCTTTCACATTCAAGTTCCTTCTGTGAATCCATTCCTGGACCAGCTCTATTCAGACTAAAAATCTCTAGAGACCAAGTAACAGAAGGTCACACTTCCACTGTCACCTTGTGACAGCTCACACGCTACCTCCTTTCCACATCTTTTTTCTTTTCTTTTTATTTTTTCCACATCTTTTTTCGACTCAGCTTGTGGCTTGCGTCCTTCAGCTGCTCTGCCCTGACCCACACCTCTGACAGCTGAGATGTCTTTGGGTCCCACTTCTGAGGAAGCCACTATATTCAGCATGGCCTTTACTTAGTCTGAAAACTCTTAGTAATATTTACCACACTGCATGGTAACAGTTCCTTTATAGGTCTGCCTTCCTTTTTTTTTCCCCAAAGATTTTATTTATTTATTCATGAGAGACAGAGAGAGAGAGGGGCAGAGACACAGGCAGAGGGAGAAGCAGGCTCCATGCAGGGAGCCCGATGTGGGACTCGATCCCAGGACTCCAGGGTCACGCCCTGGGCTGAAAGCAGGCGCCAAACCGTTGAGTCACCCAGGGATGCCCATAGGTCTGCCTTCCTGATTAGATAGTGAGCTCCTTGAAGGGAAGGACAGACCATCCATAACTTACCCATTTTCCATGACCAGCATCTAGCATGGTGGTTGTTTAAAAAATGAAATTACCTGGAAAGACTCACCCAAATCCTTTTTCATTGGTTCTTTCCAGTCATTACTAGGGTTTCTTTTCTCATTGATTAAACCTGTTTGGATCTCCAGGACTTTTAACAGTGCATAAAATACTGCCTGGAACATTTTCTCAACAAACACTAAGTACCTTCTATGTGCCCCAAGCTCGGGATACAAAGATGAATAAGAGATAATATCTGCTCTCAGGGAACCCAAAATTTCATGAAATCGGAGCTTCTTTGGATGGCTTGCTTTCCATCTCGTCTTCCATAATAAATAATCTGCCGTTAGCATCCTCTCCTACCCAAAATGTCCTATTGACATGTATGTATTGTAAGCACAGTTTTCTCCTTAAGAACTGCTTTAATGGGGGATCCCTGGGTGGCGCAGCTGTTTGGCGCCTGCCTTTGGCCCAGGGCGCGATCCTGGAGACCCGGGATCGAATCCCACGTCGGGCTCCCGGTGCATGGGGCCTGCTTCTCCTTTTGCCTGTGTCTCTGCCTCTCTCTCTCTCTCTCTCTCTGTGTGACTATCATAAATAAATAAAAAATTAAAAAAAAAAAAAAAAGAACTGCTTTAATGGGGGATCCCTGGGTGGCGCAGCGGTTTGGCGCCTGCCTTTGGCCCAGGGCGCGATCCTGGAGACCCGGGATCGAATCCCACATCAGGCTCCCGGTGCAGGGAGCCTGCTTCTCCCTCCGCCTGTGTCTCTGCCTCTCTCTCTCTCTCTCTGTGGCTATCATAAATAAAAAATTAAAAAAAAAAAGAACTGCTTTAATGTCCATAAGATGTTAACTACTTATCTTTTAGAAGTAGCGGAACCTACCTAGACGTAGGTTCCCCCATACACAAGGTTTTCACAAGCCTTTTGAATACAACAAGCCCGCAGCACCATGCAAGGGGACTGTACATATGGAAAATGTTCTCTGAAGACAATGGCTGTTCAAAGTCTATGGTACCCTGGTAGTCCCTGTTCCTTCTCACCCAGCTGCTCCTTGGTGCGCAGGGTGTTGAAGCAAGGTTCAGAGATGATCTGACAGAAGAGCTCTAGAAACATATTCTCTGAGGTGCTCTGCATGTCTGTCTGGTAGTATATCTCGATGCCACAGTTATTGTGAACTTCATTCCTCTGCTGATACACAAACCACCCTCCTAGGAAGTTTCAAAAAGAGAACAGGTTCAGAAACTTATTTAGGGTTTAATAAAGTCAGTGTTTTGTCTGTTTTTTTTAAAGTTGTTCTATTTGGTTGGTATTTTTCAGCAATTCTAAACTGCATTTATTAAGAATGTGAAAGTCAGTTAACTTACCTAAGGAATCCTTAAATTACAGCAATTTGAACTTGGCAGGCCTTCAATAAACATTCATCAAATATTAAGGGCCAAAGAACTTACAGAAGACCCATTTTATGATTAAGTGTTAATGCTAAGATCCACAGTTAATACAATGTACAAGTTAGTGGCGCCTGGGCCACTTAGTCGGTTAAGTGTCTCCCTTCGGCGCGGGTCATAATCCCAGGGTCCTGGGATTGAGCCCCACATCAGGCTTCCTGCTCAGTGGAGAGCCTGCTTCTCCCTCTCCCTCTGCTGCTCCCCCTGCTTGTGCTCTGTCAAATAAATAAATAAAATCTTTAAAAAAATACAATGTACAAGTGACTGTATGTACTAGTTTAGAACTAGCTAATGTAGTTAGGAACTTCAATGGAAATACCACTTACATTTTAATAAATACGCAAAAACAATTCTTTTAAAATTACTAGTTGTGTCTTTATTATCTTGCATTTCTTTTTTATTTTATTTTATTTTGAGATTTTATTTATGTATTCATAGAGACACACACACAGAGAGAGAGAGAGAGGCAGAGACACAGGCAGAGGGAGAAGCAGGCTCCATGCAGGGAGCCCGACGTGGGACTCGATCCAGGGTCTCCAGGATCACATCCTGGGCTGCAGGCAGCGCTAAACCACTGCACCACCGGGGCTGCCCTTTTTCTTTCTTTCTTTTTTTTTTTTTTTTTTAAAGATTTTATTTATTTATTTATCAGAGACAAAGAGAGAGAGGCAGAGACATAGGCAAAGGGAGAAGCAGGCTCCCTGCAGGGAACCTGATGTGGGACTCCATCCTGGGATCACCTGGGCCAAAGGCAGACACTCAACCCCTGAGCCACCCAGGTTCCCTTATCTTGCATTTCTATTTAGCATTTTATTCTCAATATTGTTTACCAACACCCACACTAAAGATCATTTCACTGATTTACAGAAATGTGTACAATGCTTGGAGATAACTTAGCCTAAATAACCTCACTGTATAGATGAGGAAAGTGAGAGGACTTGTCTAAGGACATCACACTGAAATAGTGGAAAAGAGCTAGAACTAACTCAGATGTGCTGATCAAATATCTCATCAGAGTTATGAAGGGATGATCAAGCTTTATGATTTAACAATTACTTTGTCAGCCATCAATGTGACTGAGCATACACAGGGTTTAGTACTTAGTCTAAGAGTCCCAAAGATTTCTCAGAGTAGTAATGATATGTTTGCTCACTTACAGATGGTGATTTAGATACCAGCAGGGAGGCACACAAGCTGGAGCTGCATGTCACCTATTTCATTTTTCTGACCAGATCCACGTTTGACCAACAATCACATTTTCTGATTGTACACTACTGGCACTAAGTCTCCTCTTATCAGAAGAGGAAGGGAACATGGTCTGTAAGGCTACTGAGGCCACCCCTCCTCTCCCAACTTCTAGTCTTTTCACATATATATCCCAAAATGTCTCCTCCTTCACAATGCCTGAGAATTCTCCTTTTGTTTTTTTTTTGTTTTTTTTAAATTTTATTCTTTTATTCTTTATTTATGATAGTCACAGAGAGAGAGAGAGAGGCAGAAACACAGGCAGAGGGAGAAGCAGGCTCCATGCACCGGGAGCCTGATGTGGGATTCGATCCCGGGTCTCCAGGATCGCGCCCCGGGCCAAAGGCAGGCGCCAAACCGCTGCGCCACCCAGGGATCCCCGAGAATTCTCCTTTTGAATTGTAAATATTGTCCTATGGAGAGTTAAGTGAAGGACTGCATAAGACAGTTCCACCTGGTCAACTCGCTAAATCAGAATGATTTCCTAACCCCAGCATTTTGAGAATATGATGCGAGTAGAGCTATTATCCTGTGCTCAGACAATTTGCAAGGGTACCTGAAAGCAAAAAGAGATAAAGCCCGAGAAGAGAAAGCAGGAAGTATGATAAAAAGAGGTGTGACTGATTTCACTTTAAAAATCTGTTTCTGCGCTGGGACACCTGCACCCCAATGATTATAGCAGCAATATCCACAATAGCCAAACTGTGGAAGGAGACTCGGTGTCCATCAAAAGATGAATGGATAAAGAAGATGTGGCTTATGTATACAATGGAATATTACTCAGCCATTAGAAATGACAAATACCCACCATTTGCTTCAACGTGGATGGAACTGGAGGGAATTATGCTGAGTGAAATAAATCAATCGGAGAAGGACAAACATTATATGTTCTCATTCATTTGGGGAATATAAATAATAGTGAAAGGGAATAGAAGGGAAGGGAGAAGAAATGTGTGGGAAATATCAGAAAGGGAGACAGAACATAAAGACTCCTAACTCTGGGGGATCCCTGGGTGGCGTAGCGGTTTAGCGCCTGCCTTTGACCCAGGGCGTGATCCTGGAGACCCGGGATCGAATCCCACGTGGGGCTCCCGGTGCATGGAGCCTGCTTCTCCCTCTGCCTATGTCTCTGCCTCTCTCTCTCTCTCTCTCTGTGTGTGTGACTATCATAAAAAAAAAAAAAAAAAAAAAGACTCCTAACTCTGGGAAACAAACTAGGGGTGGTGGAAGGGGAGGTGGGCGGGGGGTGGGGGTGAATGGGTGACGGGCACTGAGGGGGGGGCACTTGACTGGATGAGCACTGGGTGTTATTCTGTATGTTGGTAAATTGAACACCAATAAAAAATAAATTTATTAAAAAAAAATTATAACAAAGCCCTGGAGAGTTGGTATGTCCCTGAGGCAGGACAGTAAAAGAGTATTGTTAGCAAAAAAAAAAAAAAAAAAAAATCTGTTTCTGGAGTAGTCTCACTTTGCCTGATGACCAAGTACTATGGTTTCTGAACGGCAGATCCTGATTCTTCCTCTCTGCCATGCTGCGGTGAGAGAAGAGAAAATCAGCAAAAGTTTGACATGAACCATCACGAGATCTTTGATGACTGGTTGTGCAGAAGAGCAAAGCTCTGTCCAAGGTATCTTTGAGCATTCAACAACAATATCCTGAGGGTAACACTATGTTCGGGTAGCTTTAACAGCTTCTCAAGGCAGCCAGACACAGCCCCCAACTCTAAGAAATGTATAGTCTTAACAATGGAGATGGAGATGCACTTCAATCCCAATGCAAGAGAAGTGCTCAGTAGCTTCAATAAGGAAAGCTTCAGAAAACCTATGCTGGGAGGTCTGAAGAGGAGGACTACTTCCAGCCAGGAGTTTTAGGAAAAGTGTAGTGGAATGAGTGGCTTGTAAGATGGAGCCTGGGAAGAAGAATAGGATATAGACCTCTATAAGGAAGAGAGAAGGAAAGAGAGCACTATTTCAGGAAGATAAATAGTGTGTATGTGGGGAGAAGCACAGACCACACATGCATGGAAAATAGTCAACAACCACCATATTTAGCTAAAACAGAAGAACACATAAAAAAAACCAATGCTTCTCATCCCCAGTCTAATTTACTACCTACCATATAATTTTGAACAACTGAAAATAATTGTGAAAATAATTGTGAAAATAATGCTTAATGAGTTCTTCTATCAAAAGAAACCACTGTTAATACAAAAGTAATCCAACACTGCAAACTCCAGTATATTAATTATTATCTATTTTCTTATGCTAATTCCTTGTGAATACGCATGTAACGAATACATGCTCTTATCTGCACCTGTGAGTTTCCTAAAACTATTCCTGCCAAAGACTCCTATGGGCTTCCAAATCAGTATTATAATTCTAGTTTCTATTTTTCATAAATATATTTTATTTCATGCTTCACAGTTAACATTTCTTTAGCTTTGCAATTTTTGTTTTACTTCATAACTTTTCTACATTCAACTACCAGTCAATTCCAATGTCATTCTTTTCAAATAACTGTCTACCTCCAATTTCACCTCTTTAGCCTCCCTACAATTTTCTGGCAGAATTACTTATCTTTAACCATACTTCTACAAATAGAAGAGGATCTCAGTACAACTTTACCATAAAACTATGCATTATTATCCAAGTGACTTTAACCCACCTGTAATCACCCACAACATTATGTCAAAGTAGTCTGTTACCAAAGTTAAGACATCCCAACTTACTGTCAGGGAGCTGAACTTCTCTATACCGAACCAGCTGACTTGGAAGGAGAGGTTTTGTATGAGCATGTTCAATGAGGGTGTCTTCAACCATCTGCATAATTCCTAGGGCAGCCTATGGAAAAAGGGCATAGCACATTACAAAACCAAAAATGTGTCTTTGTGAAAATAAAAATAGTATACTGTGTGGTGGCTCATGCAATTTGAAAACAACACGCTTGTGAAATAAACTAGTTTATCATAAAAACTGATTTTTGAACCTTAAATAGATTTGATCCTATTCAAATAGATAAAAATTTAATTTGTTAGTTGGCAACACAATCAATATAATAGAGGTGAAGAAAAACAGAGACCCAGATCAACATCAACAATGATCTCGCTGCTGCAGGAAAAGGTACTGCCAAAGCTGGAGAGGTACTGGTGATGGAAGGTTGGTCCCAAGTGAACGACCCTGACCATAGTCACTTGGCATTATAGCAAAGCAAAGGACATGAGTGAGCATAACCCTTTTTGAAAAATAAAACTGGGGCGCCCAGGTGGCTTAGTCAGTTGAGCATCTGACTCTTGGTTTGGGCTCAGGCCATGATCTCAGGACTGTGAGATAGAGCTCAAGGTGGGCTCTCCACTCAGTTTGAGATGCTCTCTCCCTCTCTCTTTGCACTCGCATGCACGCTCTCTCTCAAATAAAATCCTTAATCAATCAATCTGACCTTAGTAAAAAATCCTGTCTTTGCCACTTATCAGCATCCGACCTTGGGCATACAGTTTTGGAGGCAGTATAGCAGAGTAGTAGCGAAAGTGTGGGGTCATGAGAGAGGCTGCCAGAATTCCAGAATGAGAATTCCAGAAAGTTTTCCATGTGCTAAACACTTGGGATGCATCATTTATTTTTTTTTTTTAAGATTTTATTTATTCATTCATGAGAGACAGAGAGAGCGAGAGAGAGAGAGAGGCAGAGACACAGGCAGAGGGAGAAGCAGGCTCCATGCCGGGAGCCCGACATGGGACTCAATCCGGGGTCTCTAGGATCATACTCTGGGCCGAAGGTGGCACTAAACCACTGAGCCACCCAGGCTGCCTTGCACCATTTAATTTAATCTTTAAACACTAATTTATAGATGAAAAAACGGAGGGCTGAGAGGTTAACACACTTTCAAAAGAAAAAGTATCTAGTGTGTGGCAAAGTCTGGATTTAAATGCAGGCTGATCCCACACCACGTGTTCTTATCCACTACACAATCCTGCTGTCCTACACAGAATAGGGATAATTATTTCCATTTCCCCCTGTGGTTGCACAAGGTAGGCAGCCATTAAAGTAGGTTCACAGTTAACCACCATCATTCAACTCTGCCATACCTTGTCCTATCTTCCCCATAGAGCAGAGAAGGTTAACACTCATGTGCTTACCATCACACAGTGGTGGTGAATGGTCTTAGGCCAGAGTAAAAAAAAAAAAAAAAAAAAATCTCTTACATTGACCCATAAAAATCTGCTAGAACCTCAACCACACACCTGCTTTGTTATGTTTCCATGGAGAAGGGCTTCGATGTGCAGCCGTGACAGGAGCTGAGGTATGAAGGCCTTAAGGCGAGGAAGGGTAACATCTGTAAAGGTGTAAAATGTAAAATACAGTGAGAAACCTCTACCTATGAGGTTTCAAAAGAAACCAGTCTGGGCTAATTTAAGACTTACAAAAGAGTCACAAAAAACAGTACAGAGTACCATATACCCTTTACCCAGTTTCCCCAAATATTAGTATCTTTCTATAGCACAATGGTCAAAACTAAGAAATTAACACTGCTACAATACTAGTTACTAATGCAGTCTTTATTTCAGTTTTTCCTAGCGTTCCTTTCTTTCTTTCTTTTTTATTTTTTTAAGATTTTTATTTATTTATTCATTAGAGACACAGAGAGAGAGAGACACAGGCAGAGGGAGAAGCAGGCTCCCTGCAGGGAGCCGGATGTGGGACTCGATCCTGGAACTCCAGGATCATGACCTGAGCTGAAGGCAGACACTCAACCACTGAGCCTCCCAGGCATCCCAAGTATTCCTTTTCTGTTCTGCGATAGAACCCATGATTCCATCTTGCCTTTAGTTGTCCTCTGTCCTTAGTGCTATAGGTTGCCTCTAATCTATGACAGTTTCTATCTTTCCTTGTCTTTCATGATCTTAAGAGTTTTGAAGAGTACTATTCAGGTTACTTTATAGAATGCCCTTTGTCCAGTGTTTTAACTCTGACCACTTGGTTACAGTGTTGTCTGCCAGATGTCTTTACTGTAAGTACACTGTTTTCATCTTTCACTTTTAACAGGGTAACTCATGATGTTCTACAAGCAATTAGGTAAAGCCACCTGCCCATCAATGCCTACTTTTCCCATTTTAACTAATAAGTATTTATTTGGGGAGGAATTATACTTTGGGACTATGCAGATGTTCTGTTTTCTCTTACTCATCAATTTTAGCATACAATGGTACTCATTGCCTGTATCAATTACTATTATGGCATCATAATAGTGATTTTCTGATCTCATTCCATTTATATGTAATGATTTGATTCTTCAATAAGAAAGAGTTGGCCCTTCTCCATTAGGACATTATACCAGTAACTGCTGCAATGCATGCTAAAAATAGTGACTGAAATTCAAAGAGAGCCATGGGAAGGGAATTAACCAGTGCTTACTATGGGTCTGTCGTTTTATACGTGTTATCTTATAAACTACAAAGTATGCGCTTCTATCCCCGTTTTAAAGGTGAAAGAACTAAATTGAAGAAAATTTAAGTTTCTTTCCAAAGGCATCAAGCTAGTAAATTGTAGAGCTGGCATTTGTCCCCTGGTCTGACTAATCTCGAAGTGCATACTTATTCTCCAGATGCCATAAGCACTCCCTACAGATCTCTACCACAACACTTACTCTCTTTGCCTATACTGAAATGATGTTTACATTCAGGCTTTGCCACTAGACTGGAACTCCTTTACTCAAGAAACCCCATCTATAACTGATCATTTTTTATCTCAAGCACCTGTAGTCCAGGGCCTGGTGCACAGCAGGCAGTCAGTAAATGCTGCTGGGTCAAACTGAACTCTGAGGTTCCTGCTACCCTGGCACCTGGACAGCTGACTGACTTACAGTCACAGGGGAGCCAGCCTCTCACTCTGAAATGTCTCCACATTAAGCTACATTGGCACTACTGGATTATTGTAGGAGTATATACATACACCAAAAGAGGAGGATTATTTATTTGAGCAGAGAATGTCAACCAAAAAAGTTCTCTATAAAAAAACACATTTTAGGTTTCACATGCTTAGCTTATGATATACTTTTTAGAGCTTATTTTGCTTAAAATTTACATACCATCTATCCGACCCAGAATCTAACAAAGGGGGGAAAAAAACCCAAAACTTTTGCTTTTTGATTATGCTGAGTACAGGTTCAGGTTTTAAAAGTTTTTAAATCTGTGGGGTTTTTATTTTTTTAAGAATTTACTTATTTATTCACGAGATACACAGAGAGATGGGCAGAGACATAGGGAGAGGGAGAAGCGGGCTCCCCACAGGGAGCCCAATGCAGAACTCAATCCAGGACCACACCCTAAGCTGAAAGCAGATGCTCAACCACTGAGCCACCCAGGCGTCCCTGTGGGTCTTCTTTTTTTTTTTTAAAGGTAAAATACTCGCTATTAACTAGACATGACTCAAACATTTTGCAAAGTATATTAACTGTCTGGATTAAAAATGCATTAGTTCTAATTAATGAATTTTATAATCTTTATGCCTACTCATTGAGGTATAACTAATAAAATAATGACTGTCAATACTTTGCTCTGAAGTATTGTCACTAAAGACACATCAAAAGCATTATACTTACATAGTAAGTATAAGTAAGGACTTGTCATAAAAAGTCATTAAAAATTCAACAGTAGGGATCCCTGGGTGGCGCAGCAGTTTAGCGCCTGCCTTTGGCCCAGGACGCGATCCTGGAGACCCGGGATCGAATCCCACGTCGGGCTCCCGGTGCATGGAGCCTGCTTCTCCCTCTGCCTGTGTGTCTCTACCTCCTCTCTCTCTCTCTGTGACTATCATAAAAAAAAAATAAAAAAAAAAAAATTCAACAGTATTCTTCTACTGCTGAGTATGTGGGGGGAAAAGATTAGTTGATAAAGTAATGCTGAGAAGTAAAACAGATAAAACAACAAAGGGTACTATCAGTCTACATTCTTTCTAATAAAACAATCCTGCGGTAATTTCATTCCATTCAACAGGCATTCGTTAGACACATACTGAGGACATACTATTACACTAAATACCAACTGAAGTGGATAAAAGGAAGGCATAATCACTGTCCTCAAGGAATTTAGGACTTTCAAGCAAAACCTCTGAAAACTAGATTTAAGATTTTAGAAAAAAAACAATAGAGGAGGACTCTTTAGGCTACACATTTTCTAGTTTTTGAACAGATTGAAAGATGCTTGAGCACTCTTTCTGCATAAGACTTTCAAACTCAGCCCTTTTATCCTCTTCTGAAAATTTCAATATTAAGAAGGTTAAGTAAAAAAAAAAAAAAAGAAGAAGGTTAAGTATTTTGGTCAAACCCTTTAGTCACCTACAGAAATCTATGAACAGCAATAACTAACTGCTATGGGTCCAGACTGAAAGCAACAAATGTGGCTATACTACCTGAATACAAAAGCCACTTCAAAAAAAAAACAAACAAAACAAAAGCCACTTCAAAGGCTACTGCGGTTTTTATTTAAAAAACAAAAAAATTGCACAGCTGGCTTCAATAAAACTATAAGTTATTAGAAAGCATAAACACTAGATAATCAGTATAAATCAAAATGATTTTAGAAAAAAATGAAGAAGTTATACGTAGAGAAAGAGTCTTACCATCCAGGGCTTCTTTTAATTCATCTTTAGTCCAGGCCACTTCAGTCATCAGCAAACGGAGGTAGTACATGGCGTGTTGGTGAGGCTGCTCAGCTCGGAAATTGTTAAGAGATCGCATATACTAGGTAAAGAGAGACATGGGTTCATTAATTTTAGAAGTTCTTTTAAAATCATTTAAAAAGATCAACTATAATCAAACTATTTTGCATGAATCCTGCGTTACTGGGATGCAGGAATATTTGCTTCTTTTTCCTTTTTGAAGTGAGGTAATTTAGAATGGAGCTTACTTGAATACTCTCTGATCCTTAAATTAAAGGGCATATGTTCTCTTCATCTGGGCTGCTGCTTTTCCCCAGCATCTGACATGTATTCTAAGTGTCTTCACTATGGGATATCTTTCACCCCTCAGAAAGTCGCTCCCAGTTATCAGGGCCTCCAGGTATCCTTTCATTCTGTACCATAAAGCCATTCCAAGAGTCCCTATAAGCAAGCAGCAGGTCCATGTACATATATAAAATATTTGATCTTCATCTGATAACTATACTTGAAAATGATCATTTTTCTTTTGGTGTAGGTCACAGTTTGGCTTTCAAAATAGCTATCCATCCAGTATTTCCATTATTGGACCAACTGTGAGTTGAGTTTAAGTGGAAGACACGTCAAGCCTAAACAGCCCACCCTAACATAGCAATGTTCTCACAGCAGTCTGCAGAATCATGTGTCCTCCTGAAATGGAGGGTGATAAAACTTCCAAGGCAGCCCTCACAGCCACTAGGTCTACCTCAGGCTTCTGTCTGAAAGTCAGTGCTGCAACCTTCCCAGCTCTTGAGGGCCAGGGGTCCCTGAGTCTCCCAGGCTCACTTTCTGGGTAGAGTATAGAACTTAGCAAAGACAGGTGAGAGGACTGCCATAGGGTTAGTAGTGCTCTTCCTCCTCTCCTCTTAAGAATATTCATAGTAAGGCAAAATTACCACCTTAGGAACAACAACAAGATTATAAAAATGAGTTGAGAAAACTTACTGCCTCTTTGATAATTTCAAATCTTTTTTCATCAATCTCGAAGGTAGCCATTTTCTCAATGATCTTCTTTAGCAAAATTGGCTGCTTGTCATTGTAACCTTTCACCGAGAGCTATAAAGAAGAGGTCAGGGTATTAGAAGTCTAAAAATAGCACGAAAAAACGTCCAAATAAACACCGTAAACTTGATTTTTTAAACAATGACACTATTCCAAAGCCAGGTATATTAAAATGAAAGTGAAGTAAGAAATTCAATTAATTTATCTTCTCATATTTTTTTTATAAATACAGTTTAACTTAGGAAGAGAACATTAGCCATCTTTATCTACTAATAACCCAAAAGCCTAATTTTGTTATTCCTAAACAAAGTCAACAGTAGGAAAACTCACCTGATGCCAAACTACAGCAGAACACACATCATCAAAATTCAAGTTCTCATTAAGCCAAAACTAATTGCAGAATGTGTTTTAAGTTTAATCTTCAAAAATAATTTCTAAAGAATGGCAGGCTTAAGGTTTTTATAGCCATGGTAAGAAGATAAAAATTACAGGTAGTATCATCTAGCCAACTGTTAGGTATGTCTCAAAATTGTTTATGTTTAAATATTTTTTAAAAATCACCTTTGGCAAAATCGGGTGGTGCCAACTGTGTGTGTCTGTGGTATTTTTGTAGTATCTTGCCATTTTTGTCATTCAATGCTGCCCCAAAAGAATTCATACATCTCACCACTTGCTTGTTGGATGAGTTTTCCTGATTTATCAAAAACCAATGGCAAAACAGATGTATTCTGAAGACACACTGTCTGTACTATCAGGATTTGTGGGACAACTTACTTGAATAGTCTCCAAAAGCATAACATGGAAAGCAGGGGATGCCTATTATTATATTTCCACATGGTGGCACCCACAGCATTACCGGATACACTGCAACTGGAATACCTATGAAAGCCTCTACCTTGGACAAAATGATAGGCAAGAACCTCAGCAGGAGTGAAGGTCATTATCGGCCATGGAGAGCACATCATGTACCATGGGAACTAGACTGACAACTAGCAGAAAGCTCATTCTTAAAGCTCATAAAAGTTATTTACTTTAATATGTTACTACAACTCAATAGCAACAAATAAACAACAAATGATTACTTTTCTACTTGAAGTTTATTGTGATCTCTGAGCTTCCAATTTCCCTAAACTCTGAAAATGGTTAGTTATGTACCCTCTTATATATTAAGTGAAAGCTATCAGAAATTTTACTTGTGAAAAAAAAGAAAGTACTGCAAAATAAAATTTTAAAACCCTAAAACCTTTTGTATAAGAATTTATAAAGAGGAGTACACAGCACATGCTCTCATTTTAGTTGTTACTAATACATACAATATTTTTTCAAGAAAAGTGAAGATGAATGTGTGCACCACAGAAGGAATGTTAATTTGGAAAGTAGATAAAGGTTTGAAAACACATCAGAAATAGTTTCAGGAGAAACAATCTAGTTATTTATTGGGATGTTTTAAAAGTAGTTAATGGTGCATGCTACAAAATAAATTAAATGAAAACATCAAACGTATTTGAACACAGGAGCTTTCTAGTGCGGTTAGCAAAAATAAAGGAAGCTTATATAGGAGTAACTAACATTCAAGCACCACAACAATAACTACAGATATTTTTCACTTACAGATGTTAATACACCCAAGCACATGGAAAGAACAACATGTTTCCAGTATTAATACATTAAACATCTCGAGCAGAGGAACATGCAAATAACTGTAGCACACATACATGTTCACAAGTGGCACTAAACTCTACTGGATCATCCATTAGTGCAACTAATACTAATTTGAGTTCTTCAATTATTAAAAAGGTGCAAGGAAAAAACCATCAACCTTCTTGTTTAAAAATGCAGAAGTTAATAGTTTTCCCAAGCTCAACATAATGCTTAAACGGTGTGGCGCCTTTTCTTTGATTTTCATTTTACTTACAAGTATTGCATTCATTCCTGATGCAATGCCATAGCTCAAACCTGAGAGGCGTGCTGCATATGTATACTCTTTTAAATCATCCTTCAATAACCTGATAAACAGGTATGTCATGTTGCAATGGAGAGGATCAGCATAAATGTAGCGACTAACAAAAAGAAAAACAAAAGAAATGCTTTGATACCTCAAGCAGTGGCATGGTAATGAAGAAACATGACCGAAGAGTATGGATATGCAGCCTCATGATCTGAATTTCTAGGGAAACAGAACAGGCCAACCTTATGTTTTACAATGGCAGGAAGACATCATTCTGTCATCAAAGACCAAGATTTCATATATAGAATTGATGAGATCTAAACCTAAATCGGGGTCCAATTTTGTTTGAGGAGAAAAATATGACAATCTGATGAAAGATGTTAAAAAAAAAAAAAAACAACAGAAATCAAGGAAAATTTGCATCATGTGAATGTAATCACTGAATACTTAGAATTAAGAGCTGACTTAAAAATTAAATGATGAGAAAATATAATTAGCCATAAATATTTTTCAAAAAGAAATTAAACTCATACCCTCAATCAAAAACGCTTCCATCAAATCAATATAAAAAATGTTGATGAGTGGAAGGCTCTAAGACATGGGTACTTACATACATCCCATAGATGGTATTTTGGAGGTCATAGCTCAAGCCTGCTAGCTCTGCTGCATATGCATACTCGTTGAGTGAGTCTTTGAGGAGCTCAAGGTACAAATAGGCCATGTTACAGTGCAAGGGGTCCACATAAGCAAATGGGCTGGAAGAAAACGTTGACAGTAAAATAGCTGATTTATTACTTCCCGATGTGATATGGCCTTTCGAGATGGATCAAGAAACTGAACATCAGTTAATATAATTTCCTGAAGATATGGTTTGAATTCTTAGTGCTTAAATTTTTTGCCTCCTGAATCTGTTCTCAGGAGGCAAAAATTACATGATGTCTGAAAAAGAAGTCTGAAATATGCCATGTGTGCTGGTGGTGGTGAAGAGGGAGAAGTAATTGTTTACCCCAGATGGTGTGGCCAGACTGACAAGCTGGAAATGCAGGGCAGGTAAGGAGTGGGAACAGGCCAGAGGGAATGCCTGCCTTGAAGCTAATACAAGGAGGCATGGAGGGGCACCTGGCTGGCTCAGTCTGTGAAGCATGTGACTCTTGATCTCGGGGTCATGAGCTCCAGTCCTACACTGGATATAGAGATTACTTAAAATGAAAAAATAAATATATTTATTTTTAAAGATTCTATTTATTCATTTGAGAGAGAGACAGGAAAGCAAACATGAGCAGGGGAAAGGGAGAAGCAGATTCTCCACTGAGCGCAGAGCCTGACAGACATGGGGCTCAATCCCAGGACCCTGAGATCATGACCTAAGGTGAAGGCAGATACCCAACCAGCTGAGCCACCAGGTGCCCCTGAAAAAATCAATAAAAAAAAAAAGGGAGGCATGGCTGACAGAGCTCATCCGGCATTAGCATGTCCTCCTCCCTCAGAACAAGCCATACCCTTGGTGAATGAATATGAGACTCTCATGAATATGAGACTGAGAAGTCTGTGTGCTGTGATTTTTGAACTTAAATAAGAAAAACGGAGACATGTGAAATGTTAGCTCATCTCTGAGTTTCCCCCCAAACCAAGAAAGCTACAGCACTGTCCCTAAAATAATTGATAATTCCCACCATACAAGGGCAGACAGAGCCAGGAAAAAATACTAAAATTAAAAAAAAAACTTAAGAAGAGCAACTAAAATGAGGAAACAAGTCAGAGAGTGCAAGAGCTAAATAGGACACAGAGATTACCTAACTTAAATCATTTCCCAAATAAGAAACACAGCTTTTCACATGTCACCTGGACTGATAGTGGCAGAATTAGGATTCAATTCTGTCACTGCAGAACACAAGTCAAGTGCAAGTGACCTACTCATTTGATTATATGACACTGCTTACCTTGATGATAAGTTAAAAGTCATTCACTCAACAAATGTGTATCACATGCTTATTACTGTAATAGACGTAAGCATGTATGGATCAGAAGAGCCTAGTGTTAGGTTCTTCTCTAGGTACTAGAAATAAGTAACAAATTAGGCAGTCACTGACCTCTAGAATTTAACAGTCTAGCTGGAGGAAAGAATAAATTTTAATATATCAAGTGGGGATAGTGCTATGAAAAAAATTAAGCAGGGTAAGAGGAATAGGAGTGAAGGGTGGTGGTAGTAAGATGGGAAGATTGCTAATTTACTTAAGATAGTTAATCAGCATCTCTCTCATAGGTGACATCTAGGCCTAGACCTGAAAGAAGCAAAAGAGTAAGTTCTGGGGATACGTGGGTAGGGCAGGTTGAGGAAATAGCCAGTGTAAAGAACCTAAACCCAGGTCCTGCTTGGACCTGTCATTTGTTTGACAGCAAATTAGAGTTTCACTCTATCTATAGCACAGTAAATATAACTAATGTACTGACAGCAAAGCCAACAATTTTATCAAAGCTGATAATGAAGCAAAAAATAGAAGAGGCTTACCCATTTTGAGAATTAAAATCAGAGATAATTCTGTTAACTATATAAACATTCTCCATCTGGAAAATCTAAATGGATGCTCTGTTACTGAATTTTTTTTTAAAGTACTATGTTATATACATGACAACACATTTCCTTCTTTAGGCAAACAGCAGCTCAGAAACTCACAGTACAATTCACAAAAGCAAAATTATCAAATTAAAGAGAATCTAGGAAGGGCTTAGCCCCATAGGAACCTATGTGCTGTTCTTAGGTGGAAGTGAAAAACCAGAAAAAGACAAGTCTGGGAGCTCAAAGCCACATGGTTCAAGCTTAAAGTGCAATTCCGAGAATTGTCCTAAAATGCTGCACACCCAGTAGCTATGCTGGTGAGCTATAAAAGAGAAGATGATTCAGTTGCAATACTTAAATTCTGGTTCATTTGTTAATGAAAATATATAATTTTGTATTCAGGTGCTATATGCTTAGATATGGATCAGAGTTTTTAAAACTGTAAGTATGCATAATATAATCCTATTTCTGAAAATACTAAAAGGTGTACACGTACAGAAAACTTCTAGAAGAATATACAAGAAACCTAACAATGTGAGCTCTAGGAAGACCGAACATGGAGAGGGACTTTTGGGAAGCAGACATTTTTAATTCTAAGAACTGCACTGGACAGTTTAGAGAATAAAAAAATACCAAATGGTCTCTCAAAAGATATCATAAAGAAATTCATAGTCATAGAAGTTATATGGCAAAGTGGTGACAAGCTGCTTGGAATGTTACAAATACCACTCTGAATACCCAAAAAATAAAACCAGCTTTGTAATGTTCTCTACCAACAATAAGCCACAACCAGATAGTTCATGTTTCCTGTGAAAAGTAAACAATCTCAGCACAGCTCCAGATAAATCCATGATTCTTGGGTTATAAAATACAGTGTTTACACCCCTACAAGCTCAGCCATACATGTTGGGTGAAACACTAATTTTCTATTTAGAGTTTCTTTTTCCCTTTTCTAAAACATTTAAAATGCATTTAGTTTTAATTTCATGTCAAGACTATCAAATAAAAATTAGTGGAGATTATTACAGGATGATAGGTTTATTTCCTACACACACCACTGAATTTTAAATAAAAATGACAAAGTATAAACTTTCAAAGTAAAATTTGAACTAGATGATATACTTTATTATATAAACAAATAAAAGGAGACAGAGATGAACCGTAAATTTACACTGAGAAATCATTCCAACAGTATTATTCATAAATGTTACTAAGCATGTTCTTTTTAATTAAATCATTTTTAAGTCAACCACGCCAGGAACAGAGAAAATAGTATCTAAGAGCTTCAGATGTTTAAAGGCTGGAAAAGACTCAAATCATTTAGTAACTACTACCTCCTCCTCTGGGCAAGTTTCAGGAATACAAAACCAAAACTACAACAGAAAACAGCCTGAATTATTTAAATATTTCCTGACTGAAACTTCTGGGCAAGTCTACAGCTTCCCCAGACTCCAAAGTCCTAAAGGCCAGGAAAATCCTCCTAATCGCTAACATAAATCATGTCAGTTAAACGGTTTGCTCAGTGCAAAGGAAGAATTGACAACCTTGACTTTTACAATATACCTTACCACCAGCAGCCTTCCCTGATCCAGGCAATGTAACTCTAGTTTCTTTAATTTCTACACATGGATCTTCACGGAAGCAAAGAAATTTTTTAGGAATGTGATTGTTGACTTTTATAAGAAACTTTGTAACTAGATTCATTTTACATACCTGAAAAATTCAAAGTTGAGACAAGCCTTTGGCAAGAAAAACTTATCATCTTGTTTGAACCAGAGTTTGCTCATAGCTGTATCCTGTGATGGAGAAATGAATTGGTTAATGAAATATGGGGCACATTTGGCAAAAAAGTTCAATCAAATCACTCTTCAAGAGTAAGAGGCAATGCTGAGGGTTTCATGGCTTTGAAGCATACTCAGAGGACCACCAGGTGGGAAGGTGAAGAGAGAAAACTGCCGATGCTGGTAGCAGAGAGAAATCACCCTTCTGTCTTCTCTGAGTGAGGGAAATGAGGACATAGCAGAGGAAGAGAGAGACTGGAGAAGCCAATACCAACTGTCCTGTCTCTGTCTTTCTGAACACTGGGAGGCAGACAGAGGAGTCCTTAGAAGGTGTGGCAGCCGGCCTCCAAGGTGGGCTACAGCAATCCCTGCCTGTTGCCATTCACAATCCTGGATAGTCATTTCTCCCACAATGAACCAGGATTGGTCTATGTGACCAACAGGCGATGACAGAAGCGACGAGATTAGGTTCCAAAAGATACTGAGGCTTCCATCCTGATCACCCACTTTCTCTCTTGAATCACTCACTTTGGAGGAAGCCAGCTTGCAAATCAAACAACTCTACTGAGAGGTCCATGTAGTGAACTAAGGCCTGCCAACAACCACACAACTGAATTTAGGAGAAAACTCTTCAGCCCTGATTGAGCCTTCAGAGGCTGAAGCCCCAGTCAACAGCTTGACTACAACCTAGTAAGAACCCCTAAGCCAGAATTACCCACTAAGCTACTTCCAGATTACTGACCTTCAGAAATTACATGGAGATAAAAAAAATGTTTTTAGTTGCTAAATTTTGGAGGAATTTGTTATGTAATAATAGATTGCATGGCCAAACATGAACAAATAAGCCACTATTTAAACTCTCTACTTCACTCATACTGTATTTAAAATTCTTGAGGGTGCCTGGGTAGCTCAGTTGGTTAAGTGTCTGCCTTTGGCTCAGGTCATGATCTGAGCAGGGCTCCCTGCTCCTCAGAGAGTCTGATCTCCCTCTCCCTCTCTCTCCCTGCTCATGCATGCTCTCTCTCAAATAAATAAAATCTTTAAAAAGAAAATAAAAATAATAAAACTCTTGAAACTCTGACAAGAGATATAAATGTTTTTACTTTGAGAAGACCTATTTAAAACAAATGAATAATAGGAGAGGTAAACAAGCTCTCTTTGAATCGCCTAACCTATAGCTCATTAAAATGTAATTTTTTTCTTCCAAATTTTGAATTTAAATTCTGCTTAGTTAACATACAGTGCAATATTAGTTTCAGAAGGAGAATTCAGAGATTCATCAGTTACATATAACATCCAATGCTCATCATAACAAGGGCCCTCATAATACCCATCATCCATCTCCCCTATCCCCCACTTCCCTCCCTCCATCAACCCTCAGTCTGTTCTCGATTCTTAAAGAATCTCTTATAGTATGGGGCACCTGGGTGGCTCAGTGGTGGAGCATCCGCCTTTGGCTCAGGCTGTGATCCTGGGATCAAGTCCTGTATTAGGCTCCCTGTAGGGAGCCTGCTTCTCCCTCTACCTATGTCTCTGTGTCTCTCACAAATAAATAAATAAAATCTTAAAAAAAAAAAAAAAAGAATCTCTTACAGTTTGTTTCCCTCTTTTTTTCTCCCCCTTCCCCCATATATTCATCTGTTTTGTTTCTAAAATTTCACATATGAGTGAAATCATATGGTATTTGTCTTTCTCTATTTCACTTATTAGCATAATACTTATGTCCATCCACTTTTTGCAAATGACAAGATTTCATTCTTTTTGATGGCTGAGTAATATTTCATTGTGTGTGTATATGTATGTATGTACATATATATGTATATATATGTGTATGTATATGCCACATCTTCTTTACCATTCATCAGTCAATGGATGGACATTTGGGCTCTCTCCATAGTTTGGCTACTGTTGGTAATGTTGCTATAAATATCCAGGTGCATGTATCCCTTCAAATCTGTATTTTTGTATCCTTTGGGTAAATAGTAGTGCTATTGTTGGATTAGAGGGTAGTTCTATTTTTAACTCATTGAGGAACCTCCATCTGATTTTCCACAGTGGCTGCACCAGTTTGCATTCCCACCAACAGCGTAAGACTGTTACCCTTTCTCCACATCCCTACCAACACCTGTTGTTTCTTGTGTTGTTAATGTTAGCCATTCTAACAAGTGTGAGGTATCATCTCATTGTGGTTTTGGTTTGAATTTCCCTGATGATGAGTGATGTTGAGGATTTTTTCATGTGTCTGTTGGCCATTTATAAATGCCTTCTTTGCAAAAATGTCTATCCGTGTTTTCTGCCCATTTCTTAACTGGATTTGTTTTCTAGGTGTTAAGTTTGATTAAGTTCTTTATAGATTTTGAATACTAACCCTTCATCAGATATATCTTTGCAAATATCGTTTCCCATTCCATAGACTGCCTTTTAGTTTTGTTGAATGCTGTGCAGAAGCTTTTAATCCTGATGAAGTTCCAATAGATCATTTCTGCTTGTTTCCCTTGCCTCTGGCGATGCGTCCAGCAAGAAGTTGCTGCAGCCGAGGTCAAAGAGATTGCTGCCCGCGTTCTCCTCTAGGATTCGGATGGTTTTCTGTCTCACATTTAAGTCTTTATCCATTTTTAGTTTATTTTTTGTGTAAGGTATAAGAAAGCAGTCCAGTGTTACTCTTCTGCATGTGGCTGTCCAGTTTTCCCAACACCATTTGTTAAAGAGACTATCCTTTTTCCAACAGATACTCTTTCCTGCTTCATTGAAGATTAGCTGACCAGAGTTGAGGGTCCCTTTCTGGGTTTTGTATTCTGTTCCATTGAACTCTGTGTCTGTTTTGTGCTATCACAATGTCTTAATGACTACAGCTTTGTAATACAGCGTGATGTCCAGAATAATGATGCCTCTAGCTTTGCTTTTCTTTTTCAAGGCTGCTTTGGCTATTTGGGGTCTTTTGTGGTTCTGTACAGATTATAGGATTGCCTGTTCTGTCTCTGTGAAAAGTGCTGGTGGCATTTTGATAGGGATTATATTAAATGTGTAGACTTCTTTGGGTAACAATGTCTGCATGAAGATAGAATGTTTTCCCATTTCTTTGTGAACTCTTTAATTTCTTTCTTAAGTGTTCTATAGTTTTCAGAATATAGATCTTTTACCCCTTTGGTTAAGTTTATTCCTAGGTATCTTATGATTTTTGGTGTGATTGTAAATGGGATCGAGTCCTTGATTTCTTTTTCTGCTTTGTTACTGGTGTATAGAAATGCAACAAATTTCTGTACACTGATTTTATATCCCGTGACTTTGTTAAATTCATGTATTAATTCTAGCAAATTTTTGGCAGAGTCTTTGGGTTTTCTACAGAGTATCATATCATCTGCAAATAGTGAAAGTCTGACTTGCTCCTTGCTCATTTGGATGCCTTTTCTTTCTTTTTTATTGTCTTGATTGCCAAGACTCAGATTTCCAGTACTATGTTAAATAGTCTTCCTCCTGACCACAGAGGAAAAGCTCTTAGTTTTTCCCCATTGGGGACAGCTGTGGGTTTTTTGTATATGGCTTTTATGATATTGAGATGTTTCATCTGTACCTACTTTGTTGAGGGTTTTTATCAAGAATGAATGCTGTATTTTGTCAAATGCTTCTTCTGCATCTATTAATAGAATCATATGGTTCTTATCCTTTCTTTTATTGACATGGTGCATCACACTGATTGATTTGCGAATACTGAACCACCTCTGCAGCCAAGGAATAAATCCCACTTGATCGCTGTGAATGATTCTTTTAATATACTGTTGGATACAATTTGCTAATATCTTGAGAATTTTTTCATCCATGTTTATCAGAAATAATGGCACTTTTTAGTGGGTTCTTTGGTTTTGGAATCAAGATAATGTTAGCTTCATAGAAGTTATTAGGAAGTTTTCCTTTCATTTCTATTTTATGAAACAGTTTGAGAAAAGGTATTAACTCTTCTTTAAATGTCTGGTAGGATTCCCCTAGGAAGCCATCTACCCTGGACTTTTGTTTGTTGGGGATACTCGATGACTAATTTCAATGTTGATTATGGATCTGTTCAGATTTTCTATTTCTTCCTGTTTCAGTTTTGGTAGTTAGTATGTTTCTAAAAATTTGTCCATTTCTTCCAGATTGCCCAGTTTGTTGACATATAATTTTTCATAATATTCTCTTAAGATTATTTGTATTTCTGTGGTGTTTTGTGATTGTTCCTCTTTCATTTATGATTTTACTTCTTTGGGTCTTTTCTCTTTTCTTCTCAGTAAGTATGGCTAGGGGTTTATCAATTTTATTTAGTCTTTCAAAGAACTAGCTCTTAGGGGAGGAGGAGGGTCAAGATGGCAGAAGAGTAGGGTCCCCAAGTCACCTATCCCCACCAAATTACACAGATAACTTTCAAATCATCCTGAAAACCTATGAATTCGGCCTGAGATTTAAAGAGAGAAGAGCGGGAATGCTACAGTGAGAAGAGTTGGCGCTTCTATCAAGGTAGGAAGACGGAAAAAAAAAAAAAAAAAGAAAGAAATAAAAAGCATCCAAGGGGAAAGGCACTCCCAGGGAGCTCGGGCAGGATCCCAGGAGGGATGGGGATGCCCGCAGGTTCCCAGGGACACTAACAGAGGGCCTGTGCCCTGGGGGAGAGCGCGCCACACCCCGCGGCTGAGCTCCCTAAAGGGCTGCAGCCAACGCCCCGGGGCCGGGGAGCGGCTCGGGCTGCAGCTCCACTTGGAGGGGGCTGCACGATTCCAGCCGCGCAGGCCTGTGAGCCCAGGGCAACACAGCCCAGGATCCTGCACTCTGGGACAGGCGGAGGCCAGGAGGTGACAGGACCCTCCTGCCGCTGGGGCGGCTCCAAGCTGTGCAGATTGGCGCTCCCGCCCCGGGGGCATCCAGGCCCCTACAGACTGAGAGCTGCGGTAGTTATGGCAGGAGCTGACTCCAGGGCTGGAAAGCTGGCCGCGGCCACTGTTGTTGTTACTCCTGGGGCCTCACAGGACAAACAACCCCCACTGAACCTCACAGTGGCCTCACAGGATAAACAGGATAAACAATTCCCACTGAGCCCTGCACCAGGCAGGGGGCTGAGCAGCAACCCCAAGTGCTAACACCTGAGAATCAGCACAGCAGGCCCCTCCCCCAGAAGACCAGCTAGACAGGGGAAAAGCAAGTTATTGATCAAGCAGCACTGGAAAGTTCTAGTGGAAGTCGAGGGATTTACAGTATATAGAATCAGAGGATACTCCCCCTTGTTTTTTGTTTTCTGTTTGCTTCCCCCCTCTTTTTTTTCTCTTTTTCTTTTCTTTTTTCTCTTATTTTTCTACTTTTCCCAGTACAACTTGTTTTTGGCCACTCTGCACTAAGCAAAAGGACTAGAAGGAAAAACTCACCTCAAAAGAAAGAATCAGAAACAGTCCTCTCTCCCACAGAGTAACAAAATTTGGATTACAATTCAATATCAGAAAGGCAATTCAGAAGCACAATTGTAAAGCTACTGGAGGCTCTAGAAAAAAGCATAAAGGACTCAAGAGACTTCATGACTGCAGAATTTAGATCTAATCAGGCAGAAATTAAAAATCAATTAAATGAGATGCAATCCAAACTAGAGGTCCTAACGATGAGGGTTTAATGAGGTAGAAGAACGAGTGAGTGACATAGAAGGCAAGTAGATGGCAAAGAGGGAAACTGAGGAAAAAAGAGAAAAACAATTAAAAGATCATGAGGATAGGTTAAGGATAAATGACAGCCTCAGAAGGAAAAATCTACGTTTAATTGGGGTTCCCAAGGGCATCGAAAGGGACAGAGGTCCAAAATATGTATTTGAACAAATCATAGCTGAAAACTTTCCTAATCTGGGAAGGGAAACAGGCATTCAGATCCAGGAAATAGAGAGATTCCCCCCTAAAATCAATAAAAACCGCTCAACACCTCGACATTTAATAGTGAAGCTTGTAAATTCAAAAGATAAAGAGAAGATCCTTAAAGCAGCGAGAGACAAGAAATCTCTAACTTGTATGGGGAGAACTATTAGATTAACAGCAGACCTCTCCACAGAGACCTGGCAGGCCAGAAAGGGCTGGCAGGATATATTCAGGGTCCTAAATGAGAAGAACATGCAGCAAAGAATACTTTATCCAGCAAGGCTCTCATTCAGAATAGAAGGAGAGATAAAGAGCTTCCAAGATAGGCAGAAACTGAAAGAATATGTAACCACCAAACTAGTTCTCCAAGAAATATTAAGGGGGACTCTGCAATAGAAAGAGGAAGTCCAAGGGAACAATCCACAGAAACAGGGACTGAATAGGTATCATGATGACACTAAATTCATATCTTTCAATAGTAACTCTGAACGTGAATGGGCTTAATGACCCCATCAAAAGGCGCAGGTAAAAAATAAAGGTGCAGGGTTTCAGACTGGATAAGAAAGCAAGACCCATCTATTTGCTGTCTACAAGAGACTCCTTTTAGACATAAGGACACCTACAGCCTGAAAATAAAAGGTTGGAGAACCATTTACCATTCAAATGACCCTCAAAAGAAAGCAAGGGTAGCCATCCTTATATCAGATAAACTAAAATTTACCCCGAAGACTATGGTGAGAGATGAAGAGGGACACTATCTCATACTTAAAGGATCTATCCAACAAGAGGACTTAACAATCATCAACATTTATGCCCCAAATGTGGGAGCTGCCAAGTGTATCAATCAATTAATAACTAAAGTTAAGACATACTTAGATAATAATACACTTATACTTGGTGACTTCAATCTAGCACTTTCTATACTCGACAGGTGTTCTAGGCCAACATCTCCAAAGAAACAAGAGCTTTAAATGATACACTGGACCAGATGGATTTCACAGATATTTACAGAACTTTACATCCAAATGCAACTGAACACACATTCTTCTCAAGTGCATATGGAACTTTCTCCAGAATAGACCACATACTGGGTCACAAATCAGGTCTTAACTGATACCAAAAGATTGGGATCGTCCCCTGCATATTTTCAGACCATAATGCTTTGAAATTAGAACTAAATCACAAGAAGTTTGGAAGGATTTCAAGCACATGGAAGTTAAGAACCATCCTGCTAAAAGCTGAAAGGGTCAACCAGGAAATTAGAGAAGAATTAAAAAGATTCATGGAAACTAATGAGAATGAAGATACACCGTTCAAAATCTTTGGGATACAACAAAAGTAGTCCTGAGGGGGAAATACATCGCAATCAATACAAGCATCCATCCAAAAACTGGAAAGAACTCAAATACAAAAGCTAACCTTGCACCTAAAAGAGCTGGAGAAAAAACAGCAAATAGATCCTACACCCAGAAGAAGAGAGTTAATAAAGATTCGAGCAGAACTCAATGAAATAGAGACCAGAAGAGCTGTGGAACAGATTAACAAAACCAGGAGTTGGTTCTTTGAAAGAATTAATAAGCTGGATAAACCATTAGCCAGACTTATTAAAAAGAAGAAAGAAAAGACTCAAATTAATAAAATCATGAATGAGAAGAAGAGATCACCACCAACACCAAGGAAGTACAAACGATTTTAAAAACATATTATGAGCAGCTATACGCCAATAAATTAGGCAACCTAGGAGAAATGGATGCATTTCTGGAAAACCACATACTATCAAAACTAGAACAGGAAGAAATAGAAAACCTGAACAGGCCAATAACCAGGGAGGAAATTGAAGCAGTCATTAAAAACCTCCCAAGACACAACAGTCCAGGGCCAGATGGCTTCCCAGGGGAATTCTATCGAACGTTTAAAGAAGAAACCATACCTACTCTACTAAAGCTGTTTTCGGAAAGATAGAGATGGAATACTTCCAAACTCGTTCTATGAGGCCAGCATCACCTTAATTCCAAAACCAAAGACCCCACCAAAAAGGAGAATTATAGACCAATATCCCTGATGAACATGGATACAAAAATTCTCAACAAGATACTAGCCAACACGATCCAACAATACATTCAGAAGATTATTCACCATGACCAAGTGGGATTTATCCCTGCGATGCAAGGCTGGTTCAACATCATAAAGCAATGTGATTGATCATATCAGCAAGAGAAAAACCAAGAACCATATGATCCTCTCAATAGATGCAGAGAAAGCATTTGACAAAATACATCATCCATTCCTGATCAAAACTCTTCAGAGTGTAGGGATAGAGGGAACATTCCTCAATATATTAAAAGCCATCTGTGAAAAGCCCACAGCAAATATCATTCTCAATGGGGAAAAACTGAGAGCCTTTCCCCTAAGATCAGGAACATGACAGGGATGTCTACTCTCACCACTGCTACAACATAGTACTAGAAGTCCAAGCCTCAGCAATCAGGCAACAAAAAGAAATAAAAGACATTCAAATTGGCAAAGAAGTCAAACTCTCCATCTTCACAGATGACATGATACTGTACCTAGAAAACCCAAAAGACTCCACCCCAAGATTGCTGGAACTCATACAGCAATTCGGCAATGTGACAGGATACAAAATCAATGCCCAGAAATCAGTGGCATTTCTATATACTAACAATGAGACTGAAGAAAGAGAAATTAAGGAGTCAATCCCATTTACAATTGCACCCAAAAGCATAAGATACCTAGGAATAAACCTAACCAAAGAGGTAAAGGATCTATACCCTAAAAAAACTACAGAACACTTCTGAAAGAAATTGAGTAAGACACAAAGAGATGGAAACATATTCCATGCTCATGGACTGGAAGAACTAATATTGTGAAAATGTCAATGCTACCCAGGGCAATTTACACATTTATTGCAATCCCTATCAAAATACCATGGACTTTCTTCAGAGAGTTGGAACAAATAATCTTGAGATTTGTGTGGAATCAGAAAAGACCCCAAGCAGCCAGGGGAATATTGACAAAACCAGAGCTGGGGGTATCACAATGCCAGATTTCAGGTTGTACTACAACGCTGTAATCATCAAGACAGTGTGGTACTGGAACAAAGACAGACACATAGATCAGTGGAACAGAATAGAGAACCCAGAAATGGGCCCTCAATTCTATGGTCAACTAATATTGACAAAGGAGGAAAGACTATCCATTGGAAAAAAGACAGTCTCTTCAATAAATGGTGCTGGGAAAACTGGACATCGACATGTAGTAGAATGAAACTGGACCATTCTCTCACACCATACACAAAGATAAACTCAAAATCGATGAAAGATCTAAATGTGAGACAAGATTCCATCAAAATCCTAGAGAAGAACACAGGTGACACCCTTTTTGAACTTGGCCACAGTAACTTCTTTCAAGATACCTACATGAAGGCAAGAGAAACAAAAGCAAAAATGAACTATTGGGACTTCATCAAGATAAGAAGCTTTGCACAGCAAAAGATACAGTCAACAAAACTAAAAGACAACCTACAGAATGGGAGAAAATATTTGCAAATGACGTATCAGATAAAGGGCTAGTTTCCAAGATCTATAAAGAAGTTATTAAACTCAACAGCAAAGAAACAATTCAATCATGAAATGGGCAAAACATGAACAGAAATCTCAAAGAGGAAGACAGAGACATGGCCAAAAAGCACATGAGAAAATGCTCCGCATCACTGGCCATCAGGGAAATACAAATCAAAACCACAATGAGGGCAGCCCTGGTGGCGCAGTGGTTTGGCGCCGCCTGCAGCCTGGGGTGTGATCCTGGAGATCCGGGATCGAGTCCCACATCGGGCTCCCTGCATGGAGCTTGCTTCTTCTCCCTCTGCCTGTGTCTCTGCCTCTCTCTCTCTCTGTGTCTATGAATAAATAAATAAAATCTTAAAAAAACAAAAACAAAACAACAACAACAACAAAAAACAAAACCACAATGAGATACCAGCTCACACCAGTGAGAATGGGGAAAATTAACAAGGTAGAAAACAACAAATGTTGGAGAGGATGTGGAGAAAGGGGAACCCTCTTGCACTGTTGGTGGGAATGTGAACTGTGCAGCCACTCTGGAAAAATGTGTGGGGGTTCCTCAAAGAGTTAAAAATAGACCTGCCCTGTGACCCAGGAATTGCACTGCTGGGGATTTACCCCAAAGATACAGATGCAGTGAAACACCAGGACACCTGCACCCCGATGTTTATAGCAGCAATGTCCACAATAGCCAAACTGTGAAAGGAGCCTCGGTGTCCACTGAAAGATGAATGGATAAAGATGTGGTCTATGTATATAATGGAATATTACTCAGCCATTAGAAATGACAAATACTCACCATTTGCTTCGACGTGGATGGACCTGGAGGGTATTATGCTGAGTGAAATAAGTCAATCGGAGAAGGACAAACATTATATGGTCTAATTCATTTGGGGAATATAAAAAATAGTGAAAGGGAATAAATGGGAAAGGAGAAAAAATGAGTGGGTAATACCAGAAAGGGAGACAGAACATGAGAGACTCCTAACTCTAGGAAACGAACAAGGGGTGGTGGAAAGGGAGGTGGGCGGGGGGTGGGGGTGACTGGGTGACGGGCACTAAGCAGGGCACTTGATGGGATGAGCACTGGGTGTTACACTATATGTTGGCAAATTGAACTCCAATTAAAAAAATATATGTAAAAAAATAAATAAATAAAAGAATTAGCTCTTAGGGATGCCTGAGTGGCTCAGTGGTTGAGTGTCTATCTTTGGTTCAGGGCATGATCCCGGGGTCCTCAGATCGTGTCCCAGGTCCGGCTCCAAATAGGGAAGCCTGCTTCTCCCTTTGCCTATGTCTCTGCCTTTCTTGTGTCTCTCATGAATAAATAAAATCTAAAAACAAAACAAAACAAAACAAAAAAAACCCAAAGGACTAGCTCTTAGTTTCGTTGATCTGTTCTGGTTTTCTCTGTTTGTTTAGAATCTTTATTTCCCTTCTTCTGCTGGCTTTAGGCTTTATTTGCTGCTCCTTTTCTAGCTCCTTTGGGTGTAATGTAAGGTTGTGTATTTGAGATTTTTCTTACCTTTTTTTTTTTTTTTTTAAGATTTTATTTATTTGAGAGAGAGAGGAAGAGAATGAGCAGGGTAAGGGATAATAGAGGGAGAAGCAGATTCCCTGATGAGCAGGGAGCCTGATTTGGGGCTCATTCCCAGAACTCTGGAATTATGACCAGATGCTTAACCAACTGAGCCACCCAAGCCCCAAGACTTTTGTGTTGCAAGACTTTTCTTGCTTCTTGAAGAAGGCCTATATTGTAATATACTTCCCTCTTAGGACTGCCTTTGCTACATCCCAAAAGTTTTGGATGTTTTCATTTTCATTTGCTTCCATATACTTCTTTATTTCTTCTTTAATTTCCTGGTTAATCTATTCATTCTTTTAGTAGTTCGTTCATTCTTTAACCTCCATGTATTTGTGGTCTTTCCAAATTTTTTTCTTGTGGTTTAATTCAGGTTTCATAGCATTGTGGCCTGAAAATATGCATGGGATGAACTTGAACATTTTTTACTTGTTGAGGGCTGATCTGTGACCCACAATGTAATCTATTCTAGAGTATGTTCCATGTACACTCGAAAAGAATGTGTATTTTGCTGCTTTAGAATGAGAAGTTCTGAATGTATCTGTTAAGTCCATCTGGTCCAGCAATCATTCAAAGCCATTATTTCCTTGATTTTCTGCTTAGAAGATCTGTCCATCGTTGTGAATGGGGTGTTAAAGTCCCCTACTAATATTGTATTATTATCAATGACTTGATGTTTGTTATTAATTGACATATATTTGGGTGCTCCTAAGCTGGGGGCATAAATATTTACAATTGTTATATCTTATTGATGGAAAGACTCCTTAATTAGGATATAATGCCCTTCATCTCTTATTAGTCTGTTTTATAATCTAGTTTGTCTGACAGAAGTATGGATACTCTGGCTTCCTTTAACATACATTAGCATGAGAGATGGTTCTCCACACCCTCACTTTCAATCTGCAGGTGTCTTTAGGTCTAAATGGAGTCTCTTGCAAGCAGCATATAGATGGGTCTTGTTTTTTTAACCATTCTGATACCCTAGGTCTTTTAATTGGAGCATTTAGTCTGCTTACATTCAGAGTAACTATTGAAAGTTATGAATTTAGTGCCATTGTATTATCTGTAAAGTTGCTCTTCCTGTAGACTGTCTCTGTTCCTTTCTAGTCTTTGTTACTTTTGGTCTCTCTTTCCTGCTCAATGGGTCCCCTTTAATATTTCTTGCAGGGCTGGTTTAGTGGTCATGAACTCCTTTCATTTTTGTTTGTCTGGTAAACTCTTTATCTCTCCTTCCCTTCTGAATGACAGCCTTACTGGATAAAGTGTTCTTAGTTGTGTATTTTTCCATTTTTCCAGCTGTATATTCACCATGCTGAATATATCCTGCCATTCATTTCTGGACTACCAAATTTCTGTGGACAGATCTGCTGTGAACCTGATCTATCTTCTCTTTTAAGTTAAGGGCTTTATCCCCTTGCTTCCAGAATTCTTTCCTTGTCTGTGTATTTTGTGAATCTGACTATGATATGTCTAGGTGGTCTTTGTTGAATTTAATGGTAGTTCTTTGGGCTTCTTGGATTTCAATATCTGTTTCCTTCCCCAGATTAGGAAAGTTTTCAGTTAATTTGCTCAAGTATACTTTCTGCCCCTTTTTCTCTATCATCTTCTAGGACTTCTATGTTAGGAATGTTATTACGTTTTAAAAGTTGTTGAGTTCCCTAAGTCTACCTTTGTGATCCAATACTTTTCTTTCCCTTTTCAGCCTCATTATTTTCCATAATTCTATCTTCTGTGTCACTGATTTATTCCTCTGCTTCATTCATCCCTGTTATGGCATCCATTTGGGTTTGCATCTCAGTTTTAGCATTTTTAATTTCGGTCTGACTAGATTTCAGACTAGATCTTTTACCTCTGCAGTAAGAGATTCTCTAGTGTCTTCTAAGCTTTTTTCAGCCCAGGTAGTATTCTTATAATTGTTTTAAATTCTAGTTCAGATATCTTATATATGGATTAAATCCCTGGCTGTTACTTCTACTTTCTGTTCTTTCTTTTAGGGTTTGTTCCATCTTGTCATTTTTGTTTTTTAAATATTTTAATTATTTATTCACAAGAGACCCAGAGAGAGAGGCAGAGACATAGGCAGAGGGAGAAGCAGGGTCCATGCAGGGAGCCTGATGTGGGACCTGATCCCAGAACTCCAGGATCATGCCCTGAGCCAAAGGCAGATGCTCAACCACTGAGCTACCCAGGCATCCCCATTTTGTCATTTTGTCCAGAAAAAAACCAAACAACAAGAAACTAGATCCTACGTGTGTTTTGGTCTGCTTGTCAAAAGAAGCTAGATCCTATTTCCCCTAGAGTTGAAGCTCTGCAGCACTTTATGATCAGTAGACTTTGGTACATGCAAGGGATTTGTGCTGGTCTTCTGGGAGAAGGGCCTGTTGGGCTCATTCTCAGGCCTTATAGAGATGCATCTGCATGGTGGTGATGGTATGGGTGGCCTTGGTTTAAGTGGCTCCAATCTCCAGTTGGTGGCATTGTTTAGTTCCTTGAGATCAGTCAGTTTTGAAAGGTGGTGAAGGGGGTAGGAAAAAATGGCTTCACTCTGCTCTCTCATCCCTGGACGGGAAAGCTCGTGCCCACCACTATTCAGGAAGCCCTCAGAGAAGAGCAAACAGTCACTCCTCTTATGCCCCAGCTTCCATCAGATCCCTGCCTTCACCCTGTGTCTGAGATGTTCTATCTCAGAGCACAGCTAGGCTTCTAAACTCCAAATTTTAGGGACTCTCATAACACCATCCCATGCTGATCCTCTTGGTGTCTCCCTGCTTTTGCTGCTTGTGGCCAGCCCCAGGAAGGCCAGGCCCAGGAAAGCAGTCACAGGACCACAAAGCAGTTCAGAGTTTATGGCAAAGCAGAGCCAAAAGCCAGCACCAAGACTCCTTGCCCTCAGGTGGTGTCCCTGCTCCTATCCCTGAGAACAGTGCAGCATGTTGGTGCCATTCTTTCTTCTGTCCATGGAGAGGCCTTGCAGCTACTCTTAAATACACTCCAAACAGGAGAATGGTTTCCCCTTGCAATCCAGAGGATCACCAGACTATCTGCTCCCTCCTTCCCCACAGGAGCACTACCAAGCCAGGTACAACCCCAGTGGTGACAGACTTCTAAAACTTCAGATTTTTGTGCTCCACTGCTTGCAGTAGTCTCCATAAGCAGGGCTCCCTCCCTTCCTCAGCCCCCACAGTTCTTATCACCCCCAAATCAATTCTACAGCTCCTACCCTCCATGATTCTACTTGTGGCCTTGCAGTTTTGTTCTCTTAGTCCTCAGATTGGTTTCCTGGGTGTTCAGAATGATCTGATACTTATCTAGCTATGTTTGTGGGACAAGGCAAGCTTAAGTCCCCCTCTCCTCTACCTTCTTAACTCCCCCTTAAAATGTCATTTTTAAAGGAAAATAATTGTCTAGTTAATAATCTAGTTGCCTGAGGGGCACTTGGGTGGCTCAGTGATTGAGTATCTGCCTTTGACTCAGGTCATGATCCCAGGGTCCTGGGATCAAGTTCCACATCAGGCTCCCCATGGGCAGCCTGGTTCTCCCTCTGCCTATGTCTATGCCTCTTTCTCTGTGTCTCTCATGAATAAATAAATAAAATCTTAAAAAAAAAATCTACTTGCTTGAGATAAATTAAATTCCAAGTTTCTAAATCCTAACTCTCATCTCATTGAATTAATCTGAATGTTAGGTACTTTGAAGAAAAGAAAAAGAAAGATGTAGGTCTATGGTGGTGAGTTTAGAAAGAGAATATAGGAAAGAGGATGTACAGTATAATTTGATCCATTTTACTACACAATTTACTCAAGGTATGAAAATAATGACACAAAAAGAACATTCTGAAAAAGAAAAAAAAAAGCCCCATTTCTCAATCACTCTTCTCATTGGCTTATTAACTTCTTAAATTCCTTGTGCTCATCAACTTCCTAAAGCCATTCTGACAAATTGAGAATTATTTTCATGGGCAGGAAATCCAACTACTTCCCTTAGATATGCTGTCTTCCAGGATTTAGAAATTCTTTTTATCTCTAACGTTCATGATGCAGCACAAATCTACTTCCTAAATAGGTCTTCAGTGACTATGGAAAGTAGCCTGTTAATTTTCAGTAGATTTGTGGTTGTAGTCCAGACTTTTTTTGTTTTCTTTAAAGAAAACCATACCCTAGATTCTAAATTTAGTAATTCATTTGCTTTAACTTTTCTAGCCTTTCAATATTCCTTGCAGTTATTCTCTCTACAACTTTCTGGTAGCTCTTAGGATATGAGTCCCCAAAACCAACATAGTACCAAATGTAAGAAATCATCTCTCCAGTCCCTTCTGTGTAATAGTACATGTATTCCCTAAATTTAAAAATCACCAATTATAACATGTTACCTTAATAAGAGAAGGGTATGGTGTTGCTTCTTTTTCTAATGATAAAATCTCAAAATTTGTAGGAATAAATTCATTCTTCGTTGGAAGTTTAAATTTTCCATTCAGGTCAGCATTTTGCCATTTCTGGATGAATAACAAAAAAAACACAAAAGCAATTAAAGTTGAATTCAAAAGTTTAAATTAGTCCCCTTGCTTAATATCTAGGCAAATATTAAGCAGATTAATGTCACACAGCTTTTCTTTTCTATTCCCAAGATCCACTGATGGCTATTCATGAAACTTGAGCTAGTCTCTCTGTTACTAATCAAGATTTTGTACTTATTTATCTTTCCTTTTTACATATTTCCAAAATGACCAGCTGAGGTTAAGGGACAATCTGAGACTACAGAACTCTAAGAGGTTACTTGGTCCTTATGAAGATCACATTGGCTCTAGCTCCTTAAAGAAGAAAGAATAATCTGTACAGGGATATATGCCTGCAACTGATAGGTAATAGATTATTTACAGAAGGATTAAACTTTCAGCTGCACTAAGTTATTTGCATGTATGGCATGAAAGCTAGACTAAAGGGGCTTCTTTCACTTCAGGGCTTCTCCTTAAGGCCTGGTCCACAATACTCCCAGATGACCATGTGAACTTTCAAGAGAATCAGTGATTCAAGTATAAAGTCAAGAACAAAGTGGAGTCTTAAGTCTGGATTTTGCAACAGGGTTGATACAACTTGCAGGTTGGATGTGTTCCATGGGCTAGTTCCAAAAGCTAAGTGGGACAGATCACAGGTCAGTGATTGTTGGACTCTTCAAGACTTTTCATTATTTAAAAAAAGAAAAAAAGAAAGAAAATGAGTAGGAAATATCAGTGAGGGTGACAGAACATGAGAGACTCCTAACTCTGGGAAACGAACAAGAGGTAGTGTAAGGGAGGTGGGCAGGGGGGTTGGGGAAACTGGGTGACGGGGGCACTTGATGGGATGGGCACTGGGTGATATGCTGTATGTTGGCAAACCGAACTCCAATAAAAAAAAAAAAAGACTTAACAGGAAAAAAAAAAAAAAACCAACACCCAACTGCCAATAATCCCGGGTTCAGTAATTTGGTCTCCAGATGATCTAGCACAGCCTTGAAGCTTCTGCAGGTTCTATTCTGGTCCCTGAGTTTTTTGGCACTGGGACAGTGGGGATGTTGGCCTTATCATTTATGAGTAGCAATTGAAGTCTCCCAAATGGCTGCATAGTAGGGGCTGGGAAACATGTAGTAAACAATTTCACTGCTGAACTCCCAGATAAATTTGGGTTGTTTTTAATTAAGTAAGCTCTATGCCCAACATGGGGCTTCTTGAATTCGCAATCCTGAGATCAAGAGTCCTATGTTCCACTAAGCCAGTCAGGAGCAACCCCCCCCCCAAGATAAATTTGTTTTAAAAAAATTCTCAAAAAAAAAAAATAATAATAAAAATAAATAAATAAATAAATAAATAAATAAATAAATAAATAAATAATAAAAATAAAAATAAAATAAATTCTCATTCAGCTGGGCGCCTGGCCCAGTCAGTTAAGTGCCCAGCTCTTGGTTTAGGCTCAGGTCATGATCTCAGGATTGTGAGATCAAGCCCCACATTGGGCTCTTTCTCTTTCTCTCTCCCCCTCCCTCAGCCCCTCCCTCAACTTGTGTGCTCTCTCTCTAAAATAAATTTAAAAATTAAAAAAAAAAAAAAATCCCATTCGGAACAGGTTTGTTGTCTGTCATGAGAGTTTGGTAAATAAGGATTCTCTTCTGTTTTAGGATTAATTCATGGGAGATTAGCATTGCTCACAGTTTAGCTATATGGATATTTTCATATACAAAAGAGCTCCAGTGATCTCCTTCTGTGTTGTGAACAGGTCAGAGAAGTACCAGCAATGATTTTCTTAAATTATTTCTTCTTTTTTCTGTAAATGTCCATTACTTGTGTGTAACCAGAATCTAGTCAGAGCAAGGCTTTCTGGTGTCTTCCATGAATAAAGGACACAATCTCAAAGATACAGTGACAATGAAAACCAAAAAGAAAAAGTACTAGACATGTAGAGAAGACTCAAACAAGATCTAGACTACTGAATAGGGTAACATGCTATCTAAACACACCTGTTTTGAAACAAATTCTAATTCCCTTACCTCAACAAAAAGAGCAATGAGACAATACAAGGCATACAACATAGCACCTCCTAAAGTGAAGACACTGTGAATCCTAGAGACTGTTCCCTCAGCACAACCATGAGGCTTCTGGTGCCCTGTATTTGTCTTTCATGATCTCTACTTCCATCTCTTGTCTGTTTTGGTAGCTTTGCTTCTCTGTGTACTTTGGACTTCAATGACTACATGTACTATGTACTTTGCATGAGACTGGAAGTCTGCTTTTAGCCCTGCTGGCGTAACAGTCACAAGTGAAGGTGGCCATAGTGCCATTTCTTCATGCAGAAACTTTAGCTCTCTATCTTCTTACTTTGCTCAGGACAGTACAAACAGCCATGGGCCATCACTCTCTACACTCTGGGCCGGGAGTTGGTTGATCTAGAGAGCTCATGCTCTATCGCTCACAAGTCAAGTTTATTCACAGATGTGTAAGCCTTACCTTAATGACTTCGTCTGGTACAGCTTCTTGCTTGTACTGGGTTCCATACCACTCTTCTGTGCGATCAGTCTTTCCTTCAAAAGACTTGGAAACTATTGCAACCCTAAAGGTAAGTGAAAAAAAAAAAAAAAGTCCTATAAACTCATGATGTATACATACTTTTATAGAACATGACTCATGAAAATGTAAATAACACCAAAGAACATGGTGGGCTTCTAAATCTCAGTAAATCTGATAATGCTTAGTCAAAACAGGCAATGAAGTATAGAGGTTTCTGACCATAGTCTCTGTTATCCTTTGGTTAGAGCCCATCATTTTTAATGTGAAAAACTACATGTAGGACTCCTGTGGGTATGCTACTGGCTAAAATTTTTAAAGGAGTAGCTAGGGAAAAAAATGGGACAAAATCAGTTGAAAAATAGTCTTTTAAAAAGCAAAACAGGGATGCCTGGGTGGCTCAGTGGTTTGGAGCCTGCCTTCGGCCCAGGGCGTGATCCTGGAGTCCTGGGATTGAGTCCCACATCAGGCTCCCTGCATGGAGCCTGCTTTTCCCTCTGCCTATGTCTCTGCCTCTTTCTCTGTGTCTCTCATGAATAAATAGATAAATGAAAAAAATCTTAAAAAAAAAAAAAAGGGCAAAATAAAGTACTACTTCCCAGGAAGAGCTAAAGCCCAGGGTTAACAAAAATGGCTAAAAAAAGCCCCACCCTTGTTGGCTCATCCAGAGATCCAAAAAACCCAAAAACACACTTTCATTATTATTTGCTAAGTTTGTGCTCTATGGGTTTTTTTTTCCCCAGCCAGAGACTACCATCAAATATACCTAGTACATTGGTCTTCATGCTTCTAGAGGTGAAGGAAATGACTAAGAAACCCCTCTCTATCTTCTGGTTTGTTAAAAGTTCTCATTGATAAGAAGGTAGAGACAGCCCAGAAGAAAAGTCAGAAGGAAAAAAAAAGGTTCAGGGAGAGAAGGCAGAGATAAAATGATGTCAAAAGATACATAAAAAGGAGATTATGAGAAGACTAGCAAAAGCAGTTGTGTACCATAGCAAGACTCCTGTCCCTGTGCAGGATCATCAGAGACATTTCTGCCTCTGCTGCCTTGTAATTATCAAAGTTGGAATTACTGCCCTCCTTCAGCAGACTCAATTCTAGTCTGGGACCAATCCTATTTGAATCCTTTGGATAAAGAAGCTCTAGGCCAATAGCTTGGATGGCTTGCCTGAAGTCAGTCCTGTTACTGATCCCATTTTACCTTCATGTCTCAATTCAAATAACAAAGTCTATGTCTGCTACTTGTTCACCCATCCGATCAGAGGTTTGGTTCTAGCCTCTGTATGTCTGCCTCACAGCTGAAAGCCCAGTAATTACAATAAAAACCTCCCTCTACCGAATACCTATCCATTTTCCAATGTGTTCCTACCCCGTCAAGATCTTTGAACTTCAATGCCTGGCCCTTTGAACCACTACTTCTTGTTTATTCTAGACAAAATACTCTACCTGGCTAGCTGGACTTGGTTTTATTTGCCTGCATTAGGGTAGATATCATAAGCAATCTGACTAACCTGTTAGTATGACTGACTAATCTCTTAGCTGATGGTATTGCTGATCTGGCCTAGTTGCCTCTGACCACTACTAGTTCTAAAAAACATGGTAAATAGAATACATTCCATAGAAACACAGGGAGGAGTCATAGGGTCTAATGGATGGAAGAGTTCTGTTGTGTCCAGAAGAAGTGATCCATGTTGGCATTTCGAGAATTCCTTTTGAGGGATATATGTACAGTGTATATGGAACTCACATGGCCATGTGAAGGGCATGTAATGTTTGTAAAGGACATTCATTCAATACATGACAGAGCCTGCTAAGACTAAACGCTAGAAAGTGTTTCTGCTGGTTTCCTAAAAAATTAAAGAGCTGATTCTCAAGGAGACATCTGAAAATTCTTAGTAAGTAAAATAACCTGATAGGTGGTGTTATCATCTTCTCTCCCATGAGGTGTCTGATTTTGGAAAGTTTGTTAATAGATGGCTTTGGCCTCCCCGAACGACAATCCATGCATCAGAATAACATACAAGCAACTGATGAGGGGCAACCTGGGTGGCCCAGTGGCTTAGCACCGCCTTCAGCCCAGGGCGTGATCCTGGAGACCCAGGATTGAGTACCACATCAGGCTCCCAGCATGGAGCCTGCTTCTCCCTCTGCCTGTGTCTCTGCCTCTCTCTCTCTGCATGTCTCTCATGAATAAATAAATAAAATCTTAAAAAAAAAAAAAAAAAAAACAAGAACAAGCAACTGATGACAACTTATGAATGCCGAAGCATTCATCTGGCAGTGGACATAGCCCCTGAAACAAGAACATTTTAAACTCTATCCTAAGAGAGAAAGTGAAAAAGAGCAGGCAAAGCTTGCCAGATGCTTTGGCAGATGACTATATGACAGAGAAAGCAACAGATGCCAGAGGCTGCTCAGTAATGCTCAGGTTAAAAAGGGGAAGAAGAAGGTAGACTGTTCAGGCACAATCCTAAAGGATTTAAATAGCTGTGTGCCAAAGTAAAATGGATGGGTAACATCTGAAATGCTAAGGAAGTAAATATGAAATAAACACAGTTCCCTCAACCAACAAATACTGGCCTAACAAAGAGACACCTTTTATAGAACAAGAATTACTGTACCACTGAGGAATTTGAAACTGAAATATACAGTGAGAGATTATTTAAAAATAAATTATAAAAGGTAAGCAAGTGGAGTAACAGAAGAGCAGAGTATATACACCTCAAACCTACATAGACAACATCTACAAACCAGAGTGTGAAGACTGGAGTCAGGAAGAAAAGAGAGAAGAGAAAGCACAATATATCTAAGTATGCTACGGAGAGGTGTAATACATTTAACTGTAAAGAACTGAGAAACAGATACCATCACATTCTTAGATTATCTACTAGAAATCTAATTATGCTTAAAAATAGTCTTGGCAAGTTTTTTTTAAGTGTGTGTGTGAGTGTGTGTGTGTGTGTGTGTGTGTGTGAATGCTATTCTTTAATTCTATCCACAAAGAATTGGCTGCTGATGTGGTACTAATGTGGTCTTTAGAAATACAAGAGAAAATGAAACTTGTAACAGTGAGACAGAAATAGTGGGCTAGAATGAATGCCCACCACTGACTTCAAGTCAGCACTTAGAAATGTTCAGAGGAAAAGAACAGCTGTTGAAGCTGG
Organism: Vulpes vulpes; assembly: GCF_048418805.1. Taxonomy (NCBI): domain Eukaryota; kingdom Metazoa; phylum Chordata; class Mammalia; order Carnivora; family Canidae; genus Vulpes; species Vulpes vulpes. The sequence goes on from NC_132794.1 coordinate 84,284,838, forward strand.
ACAGGACCCATTCAGAAACAAGAAGTACCTGACTACAGACATTAAAAGGCAACATGGTATGCCTTTTATGATGTGAATTCTCATGAGACTTTTGCCAGTAATCTCTGAGAGAGCAAAGGTGGAAAGGGTTCACAGGTAATTGTGATGAATTCAAAGAGAATTAATAGAGAGGGTACAGATCTGGCCATCTGGTCAATACTGTGACTCACTTTCTTTGAGATCTTGACAAAATCAGTTAAGATCTAAATTAGGCAAGTCTCTGGGCTTCAGTTTCATTACTTTTCAATAAGTAAGGATTCTAACTAGATGAACTTGATCCTTTCACTAGTAGAATTCTATAATATCATGGTATCAAATCATCTTTTCAAAAGATATATCCCAAAGAAGAAAGAAGGGACAAAAAAAGACTCAAAGCCAAACTTAAGGAATTGTGGCAGGAAGGCCACAGTGCTGAAGAAACTGAGGTTCATCAAAAATGCAAACAAGAAAACAAAAAACAAACAAAAAACACTCCACTATTTAAAAGGGTCTCTTAAAGAAAGACGGAATCAAGAAAGGTGAGGCTAAAGGCTTAGAGAATTCAACCAACTTTTATTGAGCCTTTGATAGTGTGACTCTGAGAAAAAAACACAGTTCTTACCTGGAAGGAACTTATAGTCCAACAGGACCACAAGACCTAAAGCAAAATGTGATACACTGGTCTCAGGTTTGCAGATGACAGAACTACTAACCTCTTATGTACACTGTCTTTAGAAAACATATAGGTTTTTAAACTGCAAAGGTTGGCCAAACAACAGAAAAAAAGCAGGTTGAAACCCAGTGAGCCAGCCAAGTGACTCAAATGAATTCACATCTCCAATGCAGATCATTCACATTCTCTGATGCTTATTAGGCAACTAACAAATCCTAGTAGGATCACTGCCCACCACCTTTTAGAAATACTGGAGGATAGGAGAAGAGGCAGAAGATGGAGATGGACAAATGCTCTAATTTTTAGAAAAGGAAAAGAGTGGAGTCTAAAAAAAAAAAAAAAGCATAAGCCAGTGGTTTAGGCACTGATCTCTCACAAACTTCTAGTCAACCATCAGACTACCCAACATTTAGACAAAAACACAGTTATCCTAGGAACTGCATGGATTCAGCACGGACTCCTCCCAGACAGAGATTTATGTATGACTTAAGAAGGGCCAAGACTCTGTAGCCATATTTGTAGGTTTAATATGGCAAAATGGAAACCCCACTGCATGGTACAACATAGATGAAGCTTAAAGACATTAGGCTAAGTGAAATAAAGACACATATGATTCTACTGCTACTAGGTATATAAGTAGTCAAATTCATGGGAATAAAAAGTAGAATGGTGGTTACCAAGACATGGTAGGAGGGAGGAGAGAGGATACTGTTTAATGGGCAGTTTCCGTTTTACAAGGTAAAAAAGTTCTGGAGATCTGCTTTACAACAATATGAATATATTTAACAATATGAATATACTACTGAATTGTACACTTAGAAATGGCTAAGTTGTAAATTTTACGTTTTTTACCACAACAAAAAAGACATCCTCTGAACACATATGTGTGGGCCTACTCTGGGCTTTATATTACATTCCAATGATTTCTTTTTGATCCCCAAGTTAACGCACAATGTCATAATTAATGTAGCTTTATACTTAGTCTTCAATCCCATAGCTTGAGTCCTCCAACTTTTGTTTTTACATTGAAGAGTGTTACAGCTGGGCACGTGGGTGGTTCAGACAGTTAAGCATCCAACTCTTTGTTTCGGCACAGTTAATGATCTCAGGGTCCTGGGACTGAACCCTGCAGGGGTCTCTGCATTCAGTGCAGAGTCTGCTTGAGAGCGTCTCTCCCCCTCACCCGGCCCCTGCCTCCCTGCCTTCCCCCACACTTGTTCTTGCTCTAAAATAAATTTTTTTTTTTTTAAAGCATGTCACAGCTAATCTAGGTCCTCTGAATATGCCTGTAGGTATTCTGGAATCAGTTTACCAATTTCTAAAAGGAAAAAGACTACTAGGATTTTGATTGTGATTACACAGAGCCTATGAATCAGATTGGAGAGACTAGCCAGTCTCCCAAGAACAAGGTCTTTAATTTCTTTTGGCACTGTTTTGTAGTTTTGTATGTTGAGGTCTTGCTTATCTTTGGTTAAATTCATTCCTAATTATTTTACATTTGTGTTGCGATGGTAAACATTTTTAATTCTGAAAGAATTACAAATTTATAGGAAATTACAAAAATAATACAGGGAGGTCCTGTGTACTTTTCACCCAGTTCCCTCAGTGGTTACATATTACACAATTATAGTGAAATATCCAAACTAGGAAATTGGTATTGATAGAATGTATGCGTAGACTTAGTTCTATGTCATTTTATCGTATTCATCACACTGTGTAACTACCAATACTTCTTTTAATTTTCCCATTGTTTTTTGCTAGTACATGGGAAAGTGCAAACAATGGTAACTAGGAAAAAGATTTTGATGGAATAGTTCTGTCAGAAGGATTTTTATTCTTCAAAAACTTCTGCCAGATTGATTTTATTCATAAAATGACCACTCCAAAAGAATATATTTACTCAATCTCCAAGTTCAGAATTTTGGAAATACGTGCTTGACAGAGGAGAAAAATAAAAAATGCAAAATATGTGCCCCTTAAATACATTCCTCGTATTATTTCACTTTGGAAAATATGGATGAAATTCAATTTTGAGGCAGAAATATCATGGGATAGTTCATAAACCCTTTAGGGCTAAACCTCTTCTAACAAGAATATCTCTTGCTACTCTAAGAGCTTCTCCAACTTTTGATCTCCTGGTTAATCACTGGTTAGTGAGAAGGATTCTAAGACTGTAATCTTTACTTCTACTAAAGAAAAAAGAGGGTATCCTCATTTGTTTATGAAGCCAGATATATAAACTAATACTTTGGGTATTTGAATTAGGATGAAGCCAGGTTAGGATGATCTATTATTGTATTTTATTCATGATAATGAAATTATGATTTTTTAAAAAGGTTTATCTATTTATTTTAGAGAGTGAGCGAGAGGGAGAGAGACAGAGAAAGAGAATCCATAAGCAGACTCCCTTCTGAGCATGAAGCCCAATGCAGGGCTCAAACCTAGACCTAGGACCCTGACCGTGAGATCATGACATGAGCTGAATCAGCAGTTGGATGCTCAACTGAGCTACTTAGGCATTATTTTGTTTTTTTAAAAATGTCTTCATGTTTTAGAGATACTGCCTCAAAATCATCTGGAATGGAGGGAGGATGAGTGAAGAGGGGTGGTTAAAGATAACAAAGGCTGGTCAGGTACTGATTTGTTGACATCTGCTATTGCTTCATTATACTATTCTTTCTACTTTAGTCATGCTCGATAACAAGTTTTTTTTTTTTTCGATAACAAGTTTAAAAGCATTTTATTCACAATTCCAAATTTTCAGCTTCTAATCATTATTGAAAATTTAGTATATAGCAGTAAAATCTGTAGAGTGACTTACCGGACATTTTCTGGTCTGAGTTTATCGAGAACCATCTCTATTAAGTCAGGTCTAAATTCTTCCAGCAAATACTCAGCTGTGAGCACTTCTTCTAGGGGATAATACTTATTAAAAGGAAAATAAATAGATAAATAAAATGTGCAAAGCTACTATAAAGTCTAACTTATTAAAGCAAACATATCTCTAACACATTAAATTCATTATTTTACACTCCTACATCCTCCTTCAATTAAATTTTACTCCACTGGGAAAATTTCTTTTCTCTTTCTTAACACACTTGAATCAGTTTCCTGTTACGGATGATTGTGCAGTTAATTCCCAAATACATTTATGTTACAGAGAGCAAAATCTTTTTTTTTTTCAGGAAAAAATGCAGTATTTTTTACTAAAAACTGAATACTTGCTAGTGAAGAAAATTTGACAGTGAAATGCTGAACCTATAGGATTCGTGATATAAAGTACACACACTTTTATAAACAGAATTTCTTATCAAATTTATATGCATAAAATCAGAAAAGCATTTAGAAAGTTGTTGGGTGGGGGTAATGGCTTACACTTTTGGCTAATAAAGAAAAGTAATATAGAAGATGCTTTTTATCAGTAAGAGCAACTCCCAATATACTGAGACAGACTGATTCATTCATTCAACAAATATTTAACAAACATCTACTCTGTGCCAGGCAAGAGAGATGATGTCCCTGCTCCCTAAGGAGCTTATATTCTTTTGGGGGGGACATACAAAAATAAGTTTAATAATAACAATATTTCATTTGGGGATTGAGACTCAAGGCTGAACTAAAACATAAAACAACAACGAATACAGAAGTCAGGAGACAGAGTAACCAGACCAGTATGGTCAACATAGAGTGTTATATTAGTGTCAAGTGCACAAATAGAGTGATTCAACAATTCTATATATTACTCAGTGCTCATTAAGGTTAGTGCACTCTTAATCTCCTTCACTTATTTTACCCAAGGAGCTTATATTCCAATTGGGAAGGAGGCAGAAAATAAATAGTGTCATTATATTGATAAGTGCTATGAATAAAAAGGGGGCAGGGCATGACTGGAAGGTCAGGGAAGGTCTCTGTGAGGAAGAGACACCTAAATGGAAACCCAACTGATAAGAACCCAGCCATGCAAAGACAAGAGAGAAGAGTGTTCCAGGTAGAGAAAACAGCAAATGTAAAAGGTCCCAAAAGGGAACAATAAACTTAATGCTTGAAGATTAAGCAGCCAGGCAGCCAGTATAGCTGGAGGGGAATGAGAATGGGAGAGATGGGCTGGGGCCAGATCACTTTGTGGGCCAATATGACATTCTGGATTTTATTCCAACTTTGATAGGAAACTGCTGAAGAATTTGACACAGAAGAGAAACAGTCTGATTTTGGTTTTGAAAAGATTACTGAGGCTGGAAAAATAAAATATAGTGTGAGACAAGAGGGGAAAAAAGAGGTATCAAGTAAGAGATTATAATGGTAGTCAAGGCAAGATATAATGGTAGCTCAACTAGGGTGGTAGCAACAGAAACGGAGAAAAGCAGATAATCTATATAGCTTTCACATAATTAGCAACTGACACATTACAGAGTTGAAAAATATTAAAATCCAAGAAGCAAAATACCTCTGTAATGAAAAATGATAATTTTTAGGATGGTGAAAATTAAGATTTTTAAGCACGGTTTGATATCAAAGTTTGCCTAGTTGCTACAAAGTCTGAAGTTTTATACTACAGCTTTAATTTTTATCATTAATGTAGTACTGAAGGTAATATATGCAGGATCATGAGAATACTCTACACACCACTGTATATGTAAAATAGTAAACTTACATGCAATATTCCTGCAATCTTAGAGGTATAGCCCCGTGGCCTCTCTTTATCTTTAAACCTAAATGCAACAGCATTCAAGTCCTAAAATGGAAAATTAATCCAATTACACATAAATCGACTACTATTTAAAATTTTTTTTTTAAAGAAAAGATTCTTTCTTTAGTGTTTAGTTTGCACTATAGGCTTCCTACTTCCTATTTAACTTTATCACAGTTTCTGAAAAATCGTCTATGCTTATTTAGAAATGTACAGAACATGAAAATAACCAAAGCAGAACATGATTTCTTTAGCCTAAATTAATGAAACTATTAGTCAAAGAACTAGGAAAACTATAGAGGAACCCTGCAAGATCAACAGTTACAAAGATGATCATTTTGTTGATTCATTCGGAGAAGTGCACCCAGATTGGAAGTTACTGTCCTAGCAGAGGGGATTCCTTTAAACTTTGACCGAAGTAAAAAGGATTTCTCTCATCCTAATTTATGTTTCAGAATCTCGATAATACATTTAAAAGAAGGCTTTAAAATTTTGGAAGGGGTGCCTGGGTGGCACAGTGAGTTTAGTGTCTGACTCTTGGTTTCGGCTCAGGTCATGATCTCAGAGTTACGGGATCGAGTCCTGTGTCGCTTAAAACTCTATCTCTCTCTCTCCCTCCCTCTACTCCTCTCCTCTGCACACTCTCCCTCAAATATATAAATCTTTAAAAATAAAATAATAATAAAAAAATTCTGAAAGACAGAGAACTTTTGTTTGACTGAAAAATAAATAAATAGGGCAGCCCAGGTGGCTCAGTGGATAAGTGCCGCCTTCAGCCTGGGGCCTGATCCTGGGTCCCACATCGGGCTCCCTGCATGGGGCCTGCTTCTCCCTCTGCCTGTGTCTCTGCCTCTCTCTCTCTCTCTCTCTCTTATGAATGAATAAATACATACATACATACATACATACATACATACATGCAGGCAAGCCAGGCTTTCCCATACAAACAATAATAAAATCACTTTTAAGAACACAGTCATAGGGCAGCCTGGGTCGCTCAGCAGTTTAGCGCCGCCTTCAGCCCAGAGTGTGATCCTGGAGACCCGGGACGAGTCCCATGACAGGCTCCCTGCATAGAGCCTGCTTCTCCCTCTGCCTGTGTCTCTGCCTTTCTCTCTGTGTCTCTCATGAATAAATAAAATCTTTAAAATTGGGATGCCTGGGTGGCTCAGTGGTTGAGCATCTGCCTTCAGCTCAGGGCATGATCCTGTGGTCCCAGGATCGAGTCCCACATCAGGCTCCCTGCATGGAGCCTGCTTCTCCCTCTGCCTCTGTCTCTCTCTCTCTCTGTGTCTCTCATCAATAAATAAAATCTTTAAAAAAATCTTTAAAATAAAGTTCACTATAGGTTTTTGTCAGCAGATCTGAAAATAACAGGTTCATGAAGCTTCATGGAAACAGTAAGGTAAGCCCTGATATACACAAGCTCAAGAAACTGTTGGCTTCTTTCCATCTGAGGGATAGAAAAGCAATTCCTTTTTCCTTCTGAAAAAAAGGCTACTTGATGCGTTAGTCTTTACTTGAGACCCAGGTAGCCAATCAGAGCAGTACAACTAAGTTTTAACTAAACTACTATGCACTGAGAGATTTTAGAGTTTAAATAACAACAACAAAAACCTCCAAAACTTTAAAGGTTTCACTGGGCCTTAAATTTAAATTAATTCATATGTATAGGTTTTCTGAAAATTTTCCTCAAGAAAAATTTTGGTGAAACAAAATTACCTTGCACTCTTGGAAAACCCATTCTTGTGGTCCTTCTGCACGTAACTTCTGAATGTATTGAAACATGTGCAAAATTATATCTTCAACGTGTACTGGAAAAAAGGGGCACACTTCAAAACCATTTAGTCCTTGAATCTTTCAAAGCAGTGAGCTCACCCCTAAGGTAAAGTCAGGTAAGTACAAATGGAGTCTTTACTTCCCTGAAACTGGTTTTAGGGTCCCACACATGGCCCTCCAGCCTCTGGGACAAGTAACAGAAGGAACTTTGGGATAGTCAATGAGCCAGTGAAAAGCCAAGTACAACATAATAACAAATTTTTAAGGAGGAAAAATCATCCATAAGACGAAGGCCAAGTTGCACGTGAAAAATATGATGGATGAATTGTATAAGTTAAAGGTTTTATGGCTTTATAATATAAAACAGATCCATGGCATTAAGACATTTTAATAAATGTATCATAAGGCAATTTTCATTCAAAACCAAAAAGGTCCATACTTACATAATCCTTCCTCAGTCAAGTCCACATTAATGATAAAAAACATAAAACCTCGGGCTCCTTCCTTCTGTCCACCAACAAGAGTATTTACCCAGCCTATAACATTCAAAGGAAATCAAAACAGGATTTTATGTGTGGCTTAAGATTTATTTATTTATTTATTCAGAGAAAGAGAGAGAGAGGCAGAGACACAGGCAGAGGGAGAAGCAGGCTCCATGCAGGGAGCCCAACGCGGGACTCGATCCCGGGTCTCCAGGATCACACCCCGGGCTGCAGTGCTAAACCGCTGCGCCACCGGGGTTGCCCGTGTGGTTTCTTTTAACACAAGAATGTTCTTTTCAATTCATGCTGTATGTTCCCAAGATATCAGAATGAACCACTTGCAGAAAAAGAGCAAAAAAGTCAGTTCAGAAAAACCATTTCAGACACTTAGAAGACTGAAGTGGTTTTGTTTTGTTTTGTTTTGGGTTGGACGGTTTCCTCAAGACTCTTCCAATCAGTTCCCAAGGGAAGAGTAGAGTACTGTGCTTAAGTGTTATATAAAAGCAGAGCCTGAGTTGAGAGGGGCCTTGGAAATCATCTACTGACTAGATGCTACTATACCCTCTGGTCTGATGGATAAGAGCAGGCAAATAAATAATGTGTACTGTCATTTCACAGAGATGGTAAAGAATATCCAATATGACCTTTTACTTTTTAAACCTCTCTGTTACTTAAAACACATAGCACAGGGGTGCCTGGGTGGTTTAGTGGTTGAGTATCTGCCGTTGGCTCAGGGTGTGATCTCAGAGTCTCTGGGATCAAGTCCCACATCGGGCTCTTCGCAGGGAGCCTGCTCCTCCCTCTGCCTGTGTCTCTTCCTCTCTCTCTCTGTCTCTCATATGAATAAATAAATAAAAATCTAAAAAAAAATGTAGCACAGTATCTTTTGAAAAATCTAAACTTCACTGCAGAATACTGAAGGGTAAAACAAATTATGGGGGAAAAAAAAACCCCAAAGCAAAAAACAAAAGGACACTAACAACCAGCACCCTCACTCTCCCGTAAACCCAAAACAGTCTCATCTAAAAATGTTCCTTCATGAAAAAATATTTAAGAGAAAACAAGAGCCAGAGTAAAAGGAAAGACTTACCCTTTGATTTAAGTTCTGATAACAGACTTCCAGGACCTTCATGACCAATTAGATGACCAAGATAATGGCCAGGATTTGATTTGTAGTATTTCTGAAGGTCAGGTATGGGAAATGTCACATAAAGATTCCTAATATCCTTAATGGGTACTATTTTGTAAAGTTGCTGGAAAAAAAAAAATCAAAAGATTAGCTGCTGTATCAACTCCTACCTACTGAATAATATAAACTATGAAGAATACAGATTTTCATGAAGAATCCCAAATTCAAAAGAAAATTAGGGATCCCTGGGTGGCGCAGCAGTTTGGCTCCTGCCTTTGGCCCAGGGCGCGATCCTGGAGACCCAGGATCGAGTCCCACGTCGGGCTCCCGGTGCATGGAGCTTGCTTCTCCCTCTGCCTGTGTCTCTGCCTCTCTCTCTCTCTCTGTGTGACTATCATAAATAAATAAAAATTAAAAAAAAAAAAAAAAAGAAAATTAAGTGCCAGAGAAAACTGTACTGACCACAAAGAATAACTGGCTCTTTCTAAGTGGAATTTCATTACAGTCGCAGTATAGCCCATGTCTGATCCCCTAGACCATGCAGCTCAATATACTTGCCTTCTGGCACTGGAGAACAGCTTCTGCAGTTTATCAAGACTATAACTACCAAAACTACTTTTATTTTTTTATTTTTTTCCAAAACTACTTTTAGGATGCAAAGATCAGATATATATTGTTATCTTTTTGGTGATACATATCCCTAATAAACATGAAACTGATTTGATTACCCAAACAAGTATTAAAAACTATATAAATAAAACTTTGAAAATTTTTCATCTACTCTAGTAAACTAGACATATATTATGTCCAAAAATTAAAAAAGAAAAAATATTAGAAATACATGCACTTACTTTTTTTTTTTTTTTAAAGATTTTATTTATTTATTCATGAGAATACACAGGAGAGAGAGAAGCAGAGACACAGGCAGAGAGGCTCCATGCAGGGAGCCTGATATGGGACTCGATCCCAGGTCTCCAGGATCACACCCTGGGCTGAAGGCGGCGCTAAACTGCTGAGCCACCGGGGCTGCCCCATGCACTTACTTTAAGATGTTCTTCTTGGAAAGGGTGTTCAGGAAATTCTGGCAATGGGACATTTTTGTTCTCAACTTCAGAAAATAGCTTTACCACCAGATTAGTTAAGTCGTCTAAGGATTCTGTAAGAAAACAGACAATGAAAACAATCTTAACATGAAAGTATTTAAAACCTCAGTTTCCTCTATATACATATAAAATCACTACATTGCATACCTTAAACTTATGCAATATTACATATCAATTTTATTTCAACAAAGCTGGAGAAAAATTGTATCTCAATAAAGCTGAACAAAATGTTAGGATCTCATGAAAAATCTTAGGACTATTAAAATAGAAAATCTACAATTCTTTAAAACTGCATCTGATAAAGTTGAAGCACTCCATTCAATCCTGCCAGTGCCTATATAATTTCTAAAAGCTAAGCAATATTGATAATTATATCTGACACATTCCTAGTTCTTTACAATTTAAAAAACTGTTTCACAAATGTTATCTTACAATAAATTTAAAACACGTAAAGTAGAAAAATCGGCTGCATTTGGAAAACTATTTGATCAATTGCCAACAGGCACATACTAAAGCATCAGCTGGTAGATTATACTTACTTTATAAATAGACACAATCTAAGCCCATTGTTAAAAGTCAAATGTTAGAGTCTGTGAGTGATTTTGAGGGGGAAAAGTAAATAAAATGGTGAAAAGAGTCTTGGGTAGGGAGACTAGAGGACTTGGATCCTAATCCTGGCTTCACCAACCTTATCAACTGACTACTTGGAAAACCTGGTTAACCACTTCTGGTTCTGTAAAATGAGAACACTGGGTAAGATGATCACAGGTCTCTTCCAAGGTCTAACATTGTATGATTCTGTATGAAAATATGCCAAACTCATTCAAAGACTTGTAATTGTTGGTAGAACTAAATGGCCACTTAAGTTATTCTGTGTTATCACCTACCTATATTTTTTAAAGTTATACTTGAAAAACTTATAAAGCTGTATGTATAGTATGTTTACTGCAGCGCTGTTTATAACAAAAACTGGAAATGACCTAAACATCTATGAGCATGTGAATATTATGAAATGTCTACACATTAGAATTTTATGCAGTCATTAATAATGGAGAGATCTCTATGTGCTGATACAAAAAATATCTCAAAGCTCTATTAAATGAAAACTGCAGGCAATCTCAGTTAATTTTTTAACAGGCATACCTATATATATGAATAAAATTCCAGTTTTGGAAGTGTAACAAGAAATTACTTAAGGTGAGATTTCTGAGGAGAAGGCATTGTCATCACAGAGGAAAAAAAAACTTGATTTACACTTCATACCTTTCTATGTAGAATACACTTTTTTCCATGTACACCTATTTCTATCATTCAAAAAATGAAAAAAGGAAAAAGGTTCCTCCCCACCCCCCCCAAAGTAATCTGTCTTTCCAATTTGGGGCTCAAACTCATGAACTCTGAGATCAAGTGTGGCATGCTCTACTAAGCCAGCCAGGTATCCAAAAGGTTATCTTTTTATAAACAAGGTAACACCTCACCTTGATTCTGTCTCTCCAAGAACAGGTTATTTATAAATGGTATAAACACTGATCAGGGATCCCTGGGTGGCGCAGCGGTTTGGCGCCTGCCTTTGGCCCAGGGCGCGATCCTGGAGACCCGGGATCGAATCCCACATCGGGCTCCCGGTGCATGGAGCCTGCTTCTCCCTCTGCCTATGTCTCTGCCTCTCTCTCTCTCTGTGACTATCATAAATTAAAAAAAAAAAAAAAAAAAAAAACACTGATCAATTGTTACCATCAGGAAGCATTTGGATCAAATAAGAAATTTCTCTTAATATTCTAGGACCCATTTGGAACTTTTTCATGAACTCTCCAGAGAGTATTTAATCACTATTTGAGATTTGCATTTATATAGTATGAAATTCTCTAGTAGAGACTACTAGGCCTATGAATATGGCATTTGCACTTTACTTATAAAATGTACATATTTTTACTTCAATTTTTTTGACATGTATGCAGGACCTCAAAATGTCCAGAGCCAAATACAAGGCAGACGAGTAGCTGCTTATTATATGACAAGTAAACTCAGGAATGGAGTGGGTATATTTGGAGCAAGAGATGGCAGAAATATCTTCATGCACAGATGGAACATGTGACTTGAAACAAGGGCAGTAAACAAAGACTTATCAACCTGAGGTGCTGGCAACAGCAGGGTCCTTTAGAGCAAGGTTCTACCAGGTGTGCCTTTCAAGTATTTCTACCTTAAGAGCTTAAGTTAACAATGTAGCTTTTTAAGGTAAAGCAGCTATACTATGCTGCAGTCTGTCTTCTCCACTACACAGCGAGTTACTGGAGTTCAGGGAAAGGAGTCCCTTTCATCGTTACATCACGAGGACTTGGCAATCCCAGGGTCTGTACTTGATAGTTACCTATTTGCCAAGTTTCCAGGTAATTAGTGCTGCCACAACTAGAGGGATGGTCCCGTGGGAGAACAGAGAAAAACTTTTTTGTCCCTTTGTGACAGAGATCCTTCCACATGGTTACTCTTTTCTCTCCCCTCATCCTAGAAGAAGGAGCGGATTTTCTATTAACCCTCTGAGAGATCCTGTTTCCTCCTCATAACTCCTGTAACAAGGACACCTCTTCCAGGCCCCTTACCAATTCCACTCTTAGCACACTAAGTTCACAGTCAGTCACACTAGGAGAGTGACATGTATATAATCAGAGAACTGAAACATCTTTTAGACACTTATTCTGTCACTTCCACTAAACAGAACACAGAACGCAGGCCTCCTACCTGATTCATCTGTTGTCATCATTAGTTGCCCAATAAGTGCTTATGGAAATCAAGGTTTTTTTTGTCTCAATACAACATAGACAAAAATATTCCCAGGACTAGGCTCTAAATACCAAGTGATATTTAACACTCTAGAACTAGCTACCATTAGCAAGCACACAGAATTACAGATATACTTTTTATTTTGTTGGCATCACTCTTTGGATCAATTTTATATCCTGGTTCTTCTTACCAACTTAAAATATATATAGTTGCTTATTTTCTGCTTACAAACTAAAATTTGTCAAAAGTAGAAAACCAACAACAAATGTAAAAAGAAGGAAACAAAAGTCATCATAATCTCATGATTATGGGATGCTAAAAGTAGGTACCCTTTATGGAGCATTTGCTACATGCCAGGCACTATGCTGAACACTTCTGCATTATCTTGATTAAATCTCATAAAAGTTATGAGATAGCACACCTCCATTTAAAAAATGTAAAAACGGGATCCCTGGGTGGCGCAGCGGTTTAGCGCCTGCCTTTGGCCCAGGGTGCGATCCTGGAGATCCAGGATCGAATCCCACATCGGGCTCCCGGTGCATGGAGCCTGCTTCTCCTTCTGCCTATGTCTCTGCCTCTCTCTCTCCCTGTGTGCCTATCATAAATAAATTAAAATTTTAAAAATATAAATAAATAAATAAATAAATAAATAAATAAATAAATAAATAAAAATAAATAAATAAATAAATAAATAAATAAATAAATAAATAAAAAATGTAAAAACTAAAGTTCAGGGATCTGAAGTAACTTTATTAGCTCGAGGCCACACAGCTAAGTAAGTGGTATATCTGTAATTCAAACCCAAGCTGTTAGGGTCTAGAGCATGAGTTCTTAACTACTTTTATCACATTAGATTTCTAGTACGTGTTTTTCTATTTTGTTGTATGTCTATACCATATACCATGTATGTATATTATAATTTTTTATAAATCCCTAAATGGGATCATATAGTACATAGTTTTTTTACAGTGCTTGTGTTTCTATTGGACATATTAAGAATATTTTCCCGTATTATTAAAATGCTGCCATTAAAATTGATTCATTCAGTATATATTTACCATGTGTATATGATGTGTCAAGAACTAACTCAGACACTCAGGACAAAGCAGTGAACAAAACAGCTTCTATTCTCAAGTAAATTACTTTCTAGTACGGTGAACAATAATAAATATTTAATATTTCAGGTGGTGATAAATGTTGTAAAGAAAAATAAAGCAGATAGGAGAACAGAAAGTGGGAGAAGAGATGCAATTTTCTATAAGATGCCCTATTACATAGTTATAGCATCATTATTTAACCTATCTTCTATTAATGATCAGACCATTTCTAACTTTTCACTAATAAGTATGATACTGACAGAAACATCTTAGTGCATCACCTTTTTGAATAAATCTGGTTATTTCCTTAGATTGCATTTCTTGAAGTAAAAACATACTTTTTAAGGGTGATGTACGTTGCTAACCTGTTCTCCAGAAAGTCTAGAGCAACTGCATAAATTGTTTATACCGCCACCAATACAAAAGTGCACTATTCCTTTGAGTATTACTTAAAAACAATAACAAAATTATGGTAATTTAACAAGTGGCAGCACTATACTGTATCCAGTTAATTTGCATTTAAAAAGTCAAGCCCTTATATAGAAGCAGCCCAAGCATCCATTGAAAGATGAATGGATAAAGATGATGTGGTACGTGGTATGCATACACAATGGATTATTACTTAGCCATAAAAACGAACGAAATCCTGCCATTTGCAACACACAGATTGGACTAGAGAGTATAATGCTGAGTGAAATAAGTCAGAGAAAGACAATTACTATATGATATCACTCATATGTGGAATTTAAGAAAGAAAACAAAGGGGGAGAAAAAAGGAGAGAGACAAACCAAGAAACAAACTCTTTAAAAAAAAAAAAAAAAAAGATTTTATTTATTTATCCATGAAAGAGAGAGAGAGAGAGAGGCAGAGACACAGGCAGAGGGAGAGGCAGGCTCCATGCAGGGAGCCCGACATGGGACTCAATCCCAGGTCTCCAGACCACGCCCTGGACTGAAGGCGGCGCTAAACCGCTGAGCCACCCAGGCTGCCCAAGAAACAGACTCTTAATGGCAGAAAACAAACTGATGGTAACCAGAGGGCAAGTTGGAGGGACAGGTGAAGTAGGCAATTGGCATTAAGGGGTACACTTGTCACGATGAGCACTGGGTGATGTATGGAATTGTTGAATCACTATATTCCAGAAACTAATACAACACTGTAAATTAACCAATTGGAATTAAAAACTTTAGAAAAATAAGACTAAAAAATAGGAAGATAGAAAAATAAGACTAAAAAATAGGAGAAAGAGTCAATTTGCTGTTTATATTCCAAATCATTTTTCCAGTGTATCATCATCTGCCTTCCCCCCCCCCCCCCCCATCATTTGCTGTTTAATCTTATTCCTAGTTTTCTGAATTGTTTTAAGGTCAAATTTGATCATCTTTCCTTTTATATCTCCTTTCTTTGCTTTTATAGGTTTATTATACCTACTAGTAATTTATATTTTTCTCAGGTCTCCATTTTAAATCATCTATACTCCTTTTTAAAACACAGAGTTAAAAAAAAAAGAAGAAAAAAAAAAAAGAACACAGGGTTAAAAACAAAATTCCCCCCTTCATATATTCTCCAACAAGGAGATCATTTTCAAAAGCCTCTGAGCATATAAAAGGCCGTATCTTCTATCCTTCTTACAATATTTTGAAAGAGCCAAATGGAAAACTTAGATTATCTAATTCTATGAAAAATCTTAAGGATTCTTACCTCGACCTAACACACAGATAGCCATTAAGTTGGATGAATAATAAGTAGAGTGGAATTTCAGTAGCTCTTGCCTGACATCAATGCCTTCTTGGTTTGGTCGAGTCTCTAAAGTGTATTTGTTACCTAAAAAGGAAGAAAAACATTTCTTAGCAAAACATAAATATGCAGACTTTAAAGTTATGGAATTATTACTGACATTGTTATAAAGTAAACTTAAAAACCAGAGTTCAAGCTAACACACATAATGATTAGTTAATATGTCTGAATGTATGTGGAATCAACAGGAGAGAAGAGTACAAATTAATAACATTTTAAACTACAGAGGATTTTCCCTCAGGAACCTAAAGGGCTTTATGAAAATTATACACCTTAAAATCCCTCTGAGATAGAGGTATGATGAGCACTTATAGGACAAAATGAAATCTACGTGGCCTCCATTCACACTTACTTTAAGTTTCAATTCCCTATGTGCTCCATAATTAATTGAAGAAAGTCACGGAGGGATCTTTTCGGAAGTTGCCAAGTTATTTGTGGAAAGAACTGTACTATTCTTGGCTGAAACATTAAATTTGTGATGTGAATAAATTCTCATGGATTTGATCTAGACTGGTAAAAATAGGATATGATGCTAATTTTATAAGTCTCAAGCAATGTGTAATATATATATATATATATACACATACATACATATATATATGTATACATATGTACCACTGAGAGCTCTTATGAAATCTAATAACTAACTCAATTAGGGCAAACTATGGTCACAATCTCTAAGTACTACCTTTCTAATAAAAATCCTGTAGTTTAGGGAATTCAGAGATAGAATTCTAATGATTGGTGTCTCCCTAAAAATGGCATTTTGACTAGAAAGATCCTAAAATCTTGCATAGAAACTTTTATTGTTGTTCCTGTTTACTCTACTAAGTGGTTGCTATCTTTCATCTGCAGAGATGAAACTATGACAGAACACATTCTTTATATATTCTTTCCTTGGGTCATTATAATGGCTGTACTGAACTGGCATTGGAATCCCCTCATTAAATTGGGTACCTAGAGAGAACCACCAGATGGCGTTCTTAGATCCAGTCTTTAGCCTTGTAGAGCTGCGTAATACTGAGCCAAGATTTCATGCCTGAATGCTTGAAACAACAGATGTAGCGTGTGCAAGCAACAGCCTAGCAAGTGCCCATTAACTTTAGTCACAAAGTGATCAAATGTACTCAATATTCACTAGCAGTAGCCTGCTAGTCAAGTTTTCAGGTTCTTTTTTTTTTTTTTTTTTTAAGATTTTATTTATTTATTCATGAGAGACACAGAGAGAGAGAGGCAGAGACACAGGCAGAGGGAGAAGCAGGCTCCATGCAGGGAGCCCGATGTGGGACTTGATTCCAGGTCTCCAGGATCATGCCCTGGGCCGAAGGCAGGTGCCAAACTGCTGAGCCACCCAGGCGTCCCAAGTTTCAGATTCTTAAATAATTCTCTCAGTTTCTCACAAAAGATGCAGCTCAATTCCAGATTTGCTCTACTTGAGGTCCTGAGACATCCTCCAACTCAATTGGAGAGATTCAGGTGCTCTTAAAAATATCCAGAAGAGGGGGCACCTGGGTGGCTCAGTCAGTTAAATATCTGCCTTTGGCTCAGGTCGTGGTCTCAGTGTTCTGGGATTGAGCCCCACATTTGGCTTCTTGCCCTGGGGAGTGGGGAGTCTGCTTCTCCCTCTTTCTCCCTCTGCCCACCCTCCCACTTGTGCTTGCTTTCTTGTTCTCTCTCTCAAATAAATAAAATCTTAAAAAAAAAAAAATATCCAGAAGAAAAAGCAACCTTGCTGGGTAATGATTTCAAGTCCTTTCATATTAAGGTAAACTCTTCCTTTTCTAATTGAAAATTCTAAAAGCCTCAATTCCAGAGGTACGAGTCTTTATAGTTTCCTTAGTTATTTACACTGCCAAGCTCAGATTCCTACAATATGTGAACTAAGAATGACATAGCAGGGTACTCAAGTTTGGAGAAATTAAGTTTTATTTCAACAATCAATGTGATAGTGTGAGATCAAAACCAGAATTTTAGTCTAAATGTGACCTGATTTGCCTACCCACAATCACGTCAATGTTCTAGGTTTAAAAAAAGCTTAAACTTCATATCAAAGGTTATGAAGACTTAGATCATGGCCTCCAACTAAACTTAAAAGTTCCTTCAGGTTGGCCAGCTCTAGAACATTCTGCTTTAATTTTCATGCTCCTGGGATGCCTGGGTGGCTCAGTGGTTGAGCATCTGCCTTTGGCTCAGGTGTGATCCTAGAGTCCCTGGATCAAGTCCCACATCAGGCTCCCTGCACAGATCCTGCTTCTCCTTCCTCTGCCTATGTCTCTGCCTCTCTCTCCGCCCCCCCCCTCTCCGTGTGTGTCTTGTGAATAATTTTTTTTAAAAAATGTAATTTTCATGCTCCTGAATATCTTACCATTTTATCCTTTCTTTTTTTTTTTTTTTTCCGATTTTATTTATTTGAGAGAGTTATGTGCAAGCAAGAGAGTACAAGTGGGGGAGCAGCAGAGGGAGAGAGAGAGAAGCAGACTCCCCACTGAGCAGCGAGCCCAGACATGGGGCTGGATCTCAGAACCCTGAGATCACGACCTGAGCTGAAAGCAGCCGCTTTACCAACTGAGCCTCCTACCCCTGGTTTCACCGCAAGTCATGATCTCAGGGTTGTGGCTCTGTGCTTAATGAGGAGTCTGCTTCTCTCCCTTTCCCTCTCTGTGCCCACAAAAGCACGTGAGTATGTACATGCTCTTTTTAAAAGAAATAAATCTTAATTTAAAAATAAAAATAGAGATAAAGTAGGAACATACCCCAAACACACTAAAACACAGATCATGGCAAAACACTATGCTATATTAAAATGACCCAAAGAACTACGACAGAATACTAGACTAGCAAAGAGAATGAATAAACCACTGTTCATATGCAGCAGTATAAATAAAGTTCACAACATTAAGGTAGTGTGAAAGAAGCCAAACACAAGAATATACACTTCTTCATTTCATTTATATAAAGCATAAAAACAGGCAAAATTAATCTGGGTTATTAGAAGTCAGATAGAGGTCACCCTTAGGGGATGGACAGTGACTACAAAGGGGCACAAGCAGGACTAGTGAGTGCAGATAATGCTGCTTCTTCACTGGCTGCTGGCTCCATGATGTGCTTAGCACATCATGAAAACTTATGAAAACTTTTGAAAACTTTTGAAAACTTTTGAAAACTCAGTGATTGATACAATAATACCAGAACATTTATTTAATTGATTATTCAAATAGCAAAAATAAAAACAATTTATCAGAACCACACACATTTTTCTGCATCTTTACTCTACTTTGCAACAAAAAGTTAAAAAGAAAAAAGAGCCAAAGAAGCCATTGTCAACAACAATGTAGCTCACCTGAGGTCCTCAATCGAATGATACCAGATCTCTGGCCAAACTGCTAAACAGACACTCAGTCACATTTGCTCTGAAAAGTGGCTTTTAGCTATAAATAGATACCATTCTATGAATCTACATTTTCAACTCTTGGCTGCCTAGATGTTTTCACTTTTTTTTTTTTTAGATTTTGTTTATTTATTCCTGAGAGACACAGAGAGAGAGGCAGAGACAGAGGCAGAGGGAGTAGCAAGGCTCCATGCAGGGAGCCCGATGTGGGACTCGATCCCAGGACTCCAGGATCATGCCTTGAGCGAAAGGTAGGCGCTAAACTGCTGAGCCACCCAGGGATCCCTGTTTTCATTCTTTCTAATATGTGATGACAGAAGGAAATTATAGTCCATTTGGGAACACCAGTTCTATATCCTCTGAGGTACCTGAATTAGAAAAGGAAAGTCAGTTCTCCACTATGACTGACTCTCTTGGGATCAGGATAGTCAGCTCTCAATCCATCGACAGAAACATGGATACTAGGTATGATGAGCCAACCAAAAAAAAAATTTTAATAACTTTTTGAAATAATAAATCAATACATATACAAAACATTTTCTTTGGCAACTGGCAGACGAAGAAGTCAAAGATTCAAAGGATAAGAAAGAACTGACCAGCATACATCATTACTGGCTTGAAGATAGGGAGGACCATGGAGCAAGGAATGCAGGTAACATTTAGGAGCTCGAAGCAGCCCCTGGCTGACAGCCAGCACAGAAAGGGTGATCTCAGTCTTATGGCTAAAAGGAACTGAATTTTGCCAATGGTTAAGAATGACCTTGGAAGATGTTTTTCCCCAAGCCTTCAGATGGGAACTTTATATAGTCAATATCTTGGTTTCAGCCTTGTGACACCATGAGTAGAGAATTCCAGGCCATGCCAGACTTTGGACTTATAAAACTAGGAGCTAATAAATGGGTGCTGTTTTATAAATATTTTTTAAAAATATTTTTTATCTATTTACTGAGAGACAGTAACAGAAAGCACAAAGGAAGAGTGAGAAGCAGGTCCTCCTGCTCAGCAGGGAGCCGGACCTGGGACTTGATTCCAGAACCCTGGGATCATGGTCTGGGCCAAAGGCAGACGCTTAACTCACTGAGCCACCCAGGCATCCCTATAATAATACTTTTAAAAACCCAAAAAACAAATGGGCCAAAGAGTCAGGCTTGCCATTAAGTTTATTCATCCTTTTATAACAAATCCTTGTATAACTCCTTTAAAAGAGTTTACTAAAAACAGGAAGGCTAGCTGATGGAATTTCTTAAGAGATCGTTAGATGAGGAAATGAAGGGAAAAGTAGAACATAACGCACAGAACTCTGTAATTTGTCCCTAAATCAACTAGACTCTGTTCACAGAGGAATAGACACTGGCTTAGGTGTTCACAGAACTCTCATCTAATCCAGTTTCAGCCATCTTCTGGCTGCATAACCTTGAACAAGTTACTTTACTTCTCTTAGGCTCTATCTCGATTCTGACATTGGTAGGAATGCATCAGATTAGAAAAAAAATCCATGTAATAAAGCTTAAGAGTAATATTTAACATTCAGTAAGTAGCAAAAATATGGAAGTCCGATGATACCAAATGCTGTTTAGAGATGCAGAGAAGTGAGAACTCAGCCACTGCAAGAGAAAATATAAACTGAATCAACTGCCAAAGCAACAATTTGGCAATATCTACTGAATATGAAGATGTGCATGAATATTCTACTTCACAGTAATTCCACTGCTGGATACACGTACCCTAAAGAACTCTGTGCATAAGGACATATGCACAAGAATGCTCATAGAAGCACTATTCCTTTAACAGGAAAACAGGTAAACAGTGATATATTCAATGAAATTTTCAAATAGCAGCAATAAAAATTTTAAAACTTCCCTGAGGTACATTCACCAATATGGGTAACTCTTACAAATATCATGGTGAATGAAAAAATACAAATGGCAGAGATTACTCACAATAAAATGCCATCTTTGTAAAACTAAAAACTATAAAACATATTGCTTAAAGGGAAATACATGACTAGTGATATTTAAAAAAAAAAAAACAACATGGTGGGACACCTGGTTGGCTCAGCAGTTGAGCATTTGCCTTTGGCTCAGGGCGTGATCCCAGAGTCCCAGGGTCGAGTCCCACGTCGGGCTTCCTGCATGAAGCCTGCTTCTCCCTCTGCCTGTGTCCCTGCCTCTCTCTGTGTCTCTCATGAATAAATAAATAAAATCTTAAAAAAACAAAACAAAACCATGAGACTTGACAGTCATCAAACTTAAGACAGTGGTTACTTCCCAGAAGCGGGAGGAAAATGCAACTGGAGAAGAGTATATCAAATGCTCAAACTGTACTTATGATGCTCTGTGACTTTAGTATACACAGAGAATGATCTGGCAAATACTTCTAAACCTATCTTTTATGACATAATAAATCTGTAAAAATGTTATAGTAGTCAACATAACCCTTGATGTATAACAAAATAAACACACAATAAACAGCAGATACTGTTGTTACGATGTGAATTGTATCTATGAAGGACTCCTGGCTTCTGAGAAGATCACAGAAACTAATGGCATTATAGTAGAAAAGAAAGCTCAGCAAATGGTCTAGATGACTTTCCTCAACCTAACAATCCATGCATGGAGAAAAATGGGAATATGGCTGGTATAATAACAAATACCAACCAGTCTAGTCTCTAGATACATACTGTCTAATTTAGCACTAACTCAGCTAGGTCACTCATATCAAACTGAAATACTGCTACCAAAACCCTGAATCCTATCTTTCTGGCTCTGTTACCATTACAGTGAGCTCCAGCAGGGGACTGAATGGACACCAGGGCAGCTTACTGAGACACTTCCACTCTGGACCCACTAGAGAGAGCACTGGCTTGGCAGATGGGAGATTGAGGATTTCTGGTCCTGACTCCATCATATATCAATTAAGCAACCTTAGAAAAGTCTCTCATTATCTCTAAGGGGTCATTTATTTGATCTGCAAAATAAGGACTATATGGATATATGCCCAGTTGTTAAGAGCTAGGGCTCAATCCCTGACTTCTCTGGCTCCTGGCTGCGAGATACAGACAAGTTTCTTAACCTCACTAGGCCCCAGTTTCCTTATTTGTAACTAAGAATAAGAAGAGACCCAACCTCAAGGATTGTTAGTATGATTAAATGAATAGTCTGTGTAAAGGCTTAGCACAGCACCTGTCAGACAATAATTACTTAATATTAACCTGGGTTGTTGTGAAGCTGATGTAAAGTGATAATGAAGATGAAAAAGGTTTTGTAAATTATAAAGCTCAGTAAATACTATCTTATATTTTCATTGTAACTACTTTAAATTCTATTAAAAAAAAGAAAAGCTTACAAACTCAGTACTAATATATACAAAAATTGAATTCATTTTCCTGGAAAATTCTGAAGCCAGGAATTTCTTATACTGCAGAAAAGACTGAGTTTGAAGTTATAGAAATCTGTTTTAGAATCTAAAGCTGTCTGCAACCATATGTCTGATAAGATTCTCAAGGAAAGGTCAACTTGATAGTTATAACCATAAAAATCTTAAATGTTGTCTGAAAACGCAAGATTCTGAAAGTTTTGTTAATATATCTATAGGTAGTTACTTGGAATTACAGTTAACCCTTGAATAACGCAGGTTTCAACTTCACAGATCCACTCATATGCAGATTTTCAATAAATACAGTACATGTATAAATACAATAAATACTGTAAATGTACTTACTCTTGTGACTTTAACATTTTTCTTTTCTGTAGCTTACTTTCTCATAAGAATACAGTAAACAATACATATAACATACAAAATATGTGTAAACTGATAGCTCATGTTATTGGTAAGGCTTCTGGTCACACAGGCCATTAGTAGTTAAGTTTCCAGGGGAGTCAAAAGTTATACAAGAAGGACACTTGGCTGGCTCAGATGGGGGAATGTGTAACTAAAGCCTTTTGGGATGTATGAATTTTCCTATAAAATTAAAAAGGGCAATTCTCTTACACCTGGATTAGTATATGCAAGTACAAGATGCAAGTCAGGAGATGGGACTAGAAGTGAAAACCTTGTAAATGCCCTAATAAAGCACCTGTACACTTGATTAATCCTGTTCTGGATTTCCATAAATTTCTAGTTTTTCATAGACACATATCCTAGGCAAGGAAAAAAATAAGACAGTAACAACACCCATGGAAAAACTTAGGTAATATTAAATGACTAAGTGGGCTGAATATATCAAATATTTCTATGTGCAAACAAATGAGTCATCATTGAAGGATGCTGGAGAACCAACTCATTTTGAAAACTGTAAATGAAGGGGATGAATCAAGCATTTGTTCTGCCTTTCCTATAAGTGTAGGAGAAATAACAGAATTAGAATTAGGGAGGCAATGCTTTGAGGATCAGTGGTTGCAACACTACAGAAAGACAACTAGACTCTATATGCCCCTGATGGAAGAACACACCACCACCTATGACATCTTGTCAAAAAACCCATGGAGCGTCTGAGTGGCTCAGTCAGTTAAACATCTGCCTTCAGCTCAGGTCATGATACCAGCATCCTGGGATTGAGTCCTGCCCAGCTCTCTGCTCGGTTAGAGTCTGCTTCTCCCTCTTCCTCTACCCCTTCCCCCTGCTGGTATTCTCTCTCTCAAATAAATAAATAAAATCTTCAACAACAACAACAACAACAACAAAAAACATGAACCTGATCAAGCCTCCATATCCAACTGCCAATTTGCGGAAATACAAAGGTCAGAGTAATGTGTAAAACTACACTGTTGGGAATGCAAGCAGGAAAATCTAGGCTATAGCAACCAACCTAATCCTGCAAGAAGTAAATTCCACAGGGGTCAGAGGAGGGAGATGAAGGATGAATCTACACCTATATACCAAAAGATATTTAAAGACCTTTCAATTATTAACATTGAACATTATGTGGACCCTAATCCCAACAAATTTTTTAATTATATATTTTTATGAGACAAATAGAAATTTGAAAACTAGATATTAGACATTAGTGATAATATTTTATTTTTGTTGTTTTTAGAAGAGTCATCATCTTTTAGAGACATATAGTGAAATATTTATAAGTAAAAGGATATGATGTCTAGGCTCTTTTCAAAATAATACAAGAGGGTGAATGGGATTGTGGATTAGTCAGGGCAGAGTGATGCATACATAGGGTTCATTACAGTATTTGTCTGCTTTTGTGGGTTTTAAAGTCTTTGTTTAAAAAGGAAGAAGAGGGGGGACACCTGGATGGCTCAGCAGTTGAGCATATGCCTTCAGCTCAGGATGTGATCCCGGGGTTCCAGGATTGAGTCCCACATTGGGCTTCTGCATGAAGCCTGCTTCTCCTCCATCTACCTATGTCTCTGGCTCTCTCTGTATAAGTAAATTAAAAATATATGAATAAATAAATTTAAAAAAATAATAATAATAATAAAAAGGAAGAAGAGGGGACGCCTTGGTGGCTCAGGGGTTGAACATCTGCATTCGGCTCAGGGCATGATCCCAGGGTCCCAGAATTGAGTTCTGCATTGGGCTCCCCTCAGGGAGCCTGCTTCTCCTTCTGCCTATGTCTCTGCCTCTCTCTGTGTCTCTCATGAATAAATTTAAAATATCGTAAATAAATAAATAGGAAGAAGAGAAAAGGGATGGAGGGAGGGGAGAAAAAGTAAATGATTAACAAAATCAACATCTGACTTTTGTGTCATTATCATTATCCCAAGATCAGGAGTCATTCAATTACCTTCTTGTTTATATATTTTTTTAAAGATTATTTATATATTTATTCACAAGAGACACAAAGTTGGGCAGAGACATAGGCTAAGGGAGAAGCAGGCTCTCTGTGGGAAGCCTGATGCGGGATCATGTGCTGAGCGAAAGGCAGACACTCAACCACTGAGCCACACAGGTGCCCCTGTATTTTTCAGTTTTATTTATTTATTTATTTTATTTTTTTAAAGATTTTATTTATTTATTCATAGAGTCAGAGACAGAGAGAGGCAGAGACACAGGCAGAGGGAGAAGCAGGCATCATACAGAGAGCCTGATGTGGGGACTCGATCCAGGGTCTCCAGGATCACACCCTAGGCTGCAGGTGGCGCTAAACTGCTGCGCCACCAGGGCTGCCCATTTTTCAGTTTTAATGTATTTTCCTGCTCTGTTCCTTCTTCTTCCTATGGAAAAGCATGCTCTGTTATAACTAAACTGTTTTAACTCGTGTGCTCTAAGACACTGGGTTCATGCCTTAGTCTTTTCTTCTTCACACAGTTTTGGGGGCCAATCTAACATTATGGCAAAGAACACAGGCTTTGAGTTCATACTGACCTGATATTAAATCCTCTAACCTACACAGAATTTCCACCATCACCCTACCTCCCTCTCCCTGCATCCCCCACAAGGCTATTCTCTCTCAGTTCATCTCGGCATCTTGTCAAAGGGCATGATGAAATTTCAGTATTGTGGTGAAGGTTAAGTGACATCATATTAGGTAAAACACCTACCCCGGGTGTGGTATTTAATACTCATACAGTAAATATTAGTTCCCTTCCCTCTTGAATAGTTGGCTGTTCCCTCCTTCTACTTTAGAAAATCCTACCTACCCTTCAGGAGAATTCAGTTTGCACCTCATCTGAGGTCCCGGAAAATTCAATTCCAGGGAATCCTAAGCAGGTAGAATAGAACAGTGATTAAAAGCACCAGATCGAGGTTCAGATCACGGCTCCAGCACTTAAAAGCTGAGTGACCCCAAGCAATTTAATTACCTTCTCTGAAGTGTTAGTTTACTCATCTATAAAATGAAAATAAGAGCACATACCTACTGAGGATATTGTAAGAATTAAGTTAAATAATCCAGGTAAAGTACTTAGCACAGCACTCAATAAAACTTGGTGTAGAGGAAGAGAAAAATCCTGGAAAATCAAATCCAAGGTTATACTCCAGTGAAATCCTCGGTTTGTCTTAACTCTCCAACAAGCACCTTGAACGTAATGATATTGGTCACATTTTCTTTGCATATTCCGATGTATTTTACATGTAGGGGGGTTAAAAAAACAATTATTTGTCAACTGAGAGAGAAAACATCATCTGGGCTAACTTGCTTTAATTCTTCTAATCTTATGGCATGTACTACAGAGCATACCCGAGTAAGTAACAACAAGAAAAATGGCACCCACACCTAAAATACAGCACCATCCACCCTCTTTTTTCCGAGTGCCCTCCCACTTTGTCTTTCATTCCATCTATACAACAAGGAGTGCCTGTTTCCCTTATCCACTTCCTCACTTCTTTTATTTCCTCCCCAGCTAACTAAATACAGTTGTTTCCACAGTGTCTGTGGTGTTAGGTTAGAGAAAAAGATCACTAAAGGGCAGCCCAGGGGGGTGGCCACCTTCAGCTCAGGTGATCCTGGAGACCCAGGACTGAGTCCCATGTTGGGCTCCCTGCGTGGAGCCTGCTTCTCCCTCTTCCTGTGTCTCTGCACAACACCCCCGCCCCCCGCCCGTGTCTCTCATGAATAAATAAATAAAATCTTTGAAAAAAAAAAAAAAGCAAACATCACTAAAAAATAACCAGAACTAAGGTTTTTTTCCCCTTTCCTTTTCCAAACTACTTTAAAAAATCCAACTCTTCCTGCTTTTATTCCATGGAGAGGCAAAATGAATGAATAATTTATCAGGAACTGTGGAACTAAAATTAAAGGCATCCAATTTGTCAGGAACTGTGGAACTAAAATTAAAGGCACAGGTAATGATAAATGAAGGAAAGCCAATGTGGGCACCAAGAGAGCAACATTCCTCTAATAATATACTACCCTATAGTCAGTTCGCTAAACCTACTTCAAGTAGCTGTTGGCTGACCAACTCACCCTTCGTGGCAAGGTCCTTTTCAAAGTTTTGAAACCTCTCACAGCTATTATATGATTATTCTGAAGGCTACTATCATTTATTTAAAATTATTATAGTCCCCAAACCTTTTGCTAACCACCACCTCTCATGTACAACCTCATTTAACTCTCATGTCAACCTGATATGGGAGGAAACTAAGGCTTACAAAAGTTAAGAAATTTGCCAGGTGGGACACCTCAGTGGCTCAGCAGTTGAGAATCTGCCTTCAGCTCAGGGCATGATCCCGGGATCTGGGGTCGAGTGCCGCTCTCTACAAGCAGCCTGCTTCTCCCTCTGCCTGTGTCTCTGCCTCTCTCTCTCTCTGTGTCTCTCATGAATGAATGAATGAATGAATGAATAAATCTTTTTAAAAAGATTTTATTTATTTATTCATAAGAGACAGAGAGAGAGAGAGAGAGAGAGGCAGAGACACAGGCAGAGGGAGAAGCAGGCTCCATGCAGGGAGCCCGACGCGGGACTCGATCTCGGGTCTCCAGGATCAGGCCCTTGGCTGAAGGTGGTGCTAAACTGCTGAGTCACCCGGGCTGCCCATAAATAAATGAAAGAAAAAGAAAGAAAAAGAAAAGAAAGAAAAGAAAAGAGAAAAAGAAAAGAAAGAAAGAAAGAAAGAAAGAAAGAAAGAAAGAAAGAAAGAAAGAAAGAAAGAAAAAGAAAAAGAAAAAAAGAAAGAAAGAGAGAAACTTGTTCAGAGTCTCTGAGCTGGCCAGTGGTAGAGTGAATATTCACATCAAGCACTGCCCAACTTTGGAAGCCAAAACTTAAAATCACCTAGGAATATGCTAGTTGGAGGTGGGATTCCTGGCTGAAGTCTAAGGCTAGGAGAGTGATACAGAAATTCATGAAGACATATTGTGTGGAGATAGATTTAACATACAGGAGCTATGACAACTTTCAAACAGAGTAACTGACTTCAAACAGAAAAATATTTGCCAGATGTCAGTTTGAGAATGTGAGAACTCTGAGCATGTGAACCCAAGACATAGGAAAAAGCACAGCAATTTAAAGGCTTATCCTGCTTGATTAGACCAAGGTTTACAAAACCAAATGCTTACTAGAGTAAGACAGGTAACCTACAGGTTTCTTTTGATACAGACAAGCTTAAGTAGTAAACATACAAATAGTCCTCAATACACAAAAATAGGCTTTTCCTGTTCATCTTGAAAAGTGTTACCTTCTCAGCCTTTCATCTTCCCCTTTTTGTTAGATAAATGGGTAGAAGTATTTCACATTTCTCCTTTAAAACTGTAAAATATTTATAAATATTTAACCATACAGAATTACACCATTTACACTATGTACTTACTACAGTTTTATCACTCTTCACATTTTTGCCATACTTTGTTACAAAATTATTTCCTCTCTCCCCCCACTCCCAGAGATACTAAAAAGAACTTGGTGTTTAATAATTTTTATGCATATTTTATACTATATTATATACACATAAAGACATTAACAAGATGCAGTACTGTTTTGCTGGTCTTCAAATTTTATAGAAAGTTATCACCCAAAACATATTCTGCAACTTGCATTTTGCTCAAAATATTTTGCTCTTTACCTGGTTGGGATAAGCTTACTCATTTTAACTTTTATAGAATATTCCACTATATGAACAGCCCAAAATGTGTTAATTTATTCAACTGTTGATAAACATTTAAGTCATTTCCTACTCTTCACTAGTTCAAAAAATGCTTCCAGAGCATACTTGTATATGTGCCCTGTGCACAATGACTAAAGTTGTTTCTCTCTAGGGTGTATGTCAAGAAATAGGTTTCTTGGGTCAAAGGGCATGGGCATCCCTTCATTAGATATTGCCAAACTGCTTTACAAGATAAATGAACCAATTTATTTTCCCAAAACAGTACATGAATTTGCTTTTCTACATCCTCACCAATACAATACTCAGTTTTGTCTTACTTTCGATTGTTGCCAACCTGATACGTATGAAATGGCATCTCATTGTTTATTTTTAATAATTTTTTAAAGATTTTTTTTATTTATTTGAGAGAGAGAAAGTACGTGAGCATGAAAGAAGGGGGAAAGCAGAGGGAGAAGCAGACTCCTTGCTGAGCAAGGAGCCTGATGTGGGGCTCAGATCCCAGGACCCATGAGATCATAACCTGAGCTGAAGGCAGACACTTGAATCAGCCATCCAGGTGCCCCTAATTCTTTTTTAATTAGGCTCCACATCCAGCATAGAGCCCAACGCACGGTTTGAACTCCCAACAGATCAAGACTTGAGCTGAGATCAAGAGTCACTCAACCAACTGAGCTAACCAGATGCCCCTCATTATTTAATTACTTAATTTTTTATTTTTCCCCATTTTAATGATTTGAGCATCTTTTTAATGTTCACTCAAATACCCTCTTGTGTAAACTCCATATTCATATCCTTCTTCCTATTTCTCTAAAGAGTGGTTTTATTTCTTACTTATTTTCTTACAGAAGTTTTTTTTTTTAATAAAGATTTTATTTATTCATGAGAGACACAGAGAGAAAGGCAGAGACATAGGCAGAGGGAGAAGCAGGCTCCCCATGGGGAGCCTGACGCAGGACCCGATTCTAGGACACCCAGATCACACCTAAGCCACAGGCAGATGCTCAACCACTGAGCCAGTCAGGTGCCCCTTAATTCCAGTATAGTTAACATAAAGTGTGTTTCTGGCATACTAACATTTTATGTTAGTGGTTCAACAATTTTATACATTAGTTTTTTTCATGATAAGTCTATGCTTAATTCCCTTCACCTAATTCATCCAACCCCACTAGTTTGTTCTCTATTGTTAAAGAGTCTGTTTTTTGGTCTTTTTTTTTCCTTTCAGAACACTTTTTTTTTTTTCTTTTTTTTAAGATTTATTCATTTATTTATTTATGATAGAGAGAGAGAGAGGCAGAGACACAGGCAGAGGGAGAAGCAGGCTCCATGCTGGGAGCCGGATGTGGGACTCGATCCCGTGGCCCCAGGATCATGCCCTGGGCCAAAGGCAGGCACCAAACTGCTGAGACACCCAGGGATCCCCTCAGAACACTTTTCTTAAGATAGAGGGAAATATAAGTTGTGAAGTTCTCTTTTCATAATTAGGTCTAATTGACCTGGAACTTATTTTTGTGTGTGGTAGGAGATGAGCATCTAATTTTACTTATTTCTACACAGATAATTTCCCCTTCATCTGTTTGTAATGTACCTCTGCCTTAGGTCAAATTTCCATATATATGTGAGTATATTTCTAGGGTCTATAATCTATTATCTTCCTGTAATCTTGCACCAATTCCACTATTATAACTACTAGAACTTAATAATGAGTGTTGGTATCTGGTAGAATTAGTCCTTTCTTCCATGTTCTTCCAAAGTATCTTAGCTATTCTTGGCCTTTTACTTTTTCTTACTAATTTTATAATCAGATTATCAGGTTCCTCAAACAAAACTAGGGTTTTCAATTGGATTAAGATAAATTGATGTTGAACTTACATCTGTGTGATACTGAATTTACCCATTCATGAACATGGTTTATCTCCCATTTACTCAAGTATTCTATTATTCCCAACATATATTACTTGCACCTCTTATTAGATTTATTTCTAAATATCTTATATTTTTATACTGTAAATGAAATCACTTTTCCTGTAACATCTTTCTAATTGATTACTACTGATACAAGAATGGAATTTTAATGTTTCTTATCTTTTGACAACTTTGGTGAATTGTTTTTAATGGTTGATCTAAAGATTTTCTTGAATATTTTTGTACAATCATGGAATAAGTTTTTTTTGCTTCCTTTCTACCTTGTATATATCACATTGCCTTCCCTTATTACAATGATTAGTAGCTATACATGGTACAGCTGAACAAAAAAGTGATTACATAGTATTCTATTTGTTTTTGCCTTTCAATGGAAATCCTTTTGAAATCTGATCATTAATTATGTTGATGCAGGTTTTTAGCAGCTCAAGAGTTTTTTGTTGTTCATTTTTTGAAAGATAGCATGTGCATAAACATGTGCATACACGAGCAGGGGTGGAGAGGAAGAGCAGAGAGAAAGGGAGAGTGAGAATCTTTAGCAGGCTCCACATGGGCTTGACCTCATGATCCAAAGATCATGACCTGAGTCAAATTCAAGAATCAAAACACATGATTAACTGAGCCACTCAGGAACCCCTCTTGCTCTTTTTGTTCATGAAGGAGTGCTGAGATTTATCAAATGCTTTTTCTGAGCCTACCAAAATGACTGCCTAACACTTAAGTTGGGACCCATTTGATTTAATGAAAATAAATTTAATGTATTGGTAGACCAGAATTTTTTTTTTAAAGAAACAATATAACAGAGGGAGCAAGATATTAGATAGATAATGTTTGGTAAAACTTTTGCTTTAACTGCTTATACAAACACACGTATGTGTTCTGAGTTGGTAAAAAAAAAAAAACATGCTTCTTTCAGTGGGTCATATACAAAAAAGTCTGAAAGCAACTGATCTATACTATTTTGAAGCATGAAAAACCATTATAAAGGACAAACATTCTACTGTAAGGTTTCCTGAAAATTAATAACACAATGCTTAGCTTTTGTTCATTTAAAAATACTCAGTTAAAAAAATAAAAAATAATAAAAATAATAAAAAATAAAAATACTCAGTTTTTCTTGGGATGCCTGGGTGGCTCAGGGGTTGAGCGTCTGCCTTGGGCTCAGGGCACAATCCCAAGGGTCTCAGGGTCAAGTCCGGCATAGGTTTCCCCACAGGGAGCCTGCTTCTCACTCAGCCTATGTCTCTGCCTCTCTCTCTGTGTCTCTCATGAATAAATAAATAAAATCTTTAAAAATAAATAAATAAAATACTCAGCTTTTCTTGGTATCTTTATTTAAATAATAATGTTTTAAATATATGTTAATATTTTAAGTATTATTAACATAATAAATTATAATCCCTTGATGAAGAAAATGACCCACATTCACAGAAAAAACATCTGAAGTCACTAAAAGTAAAAAGTAAATTAAGTGTGAATTTTTCTGAGAAGCATTCTTTTTCAAGGATCACTTCTGTAAAATGTTGTAAGTATAACTTCTACAGTGAGGATATACAGCTTCCATTATGTTCCAAACATATCTATGACCTTAAAAAGGGACAAAATCTCTACTCTAAAAAGTTTAATGTTAGTTTATACTTTTTTTAACTAGTTTTTTAAAGATTTATTTATTTTAGAGAGAAAGAGAGTGCGTGGATGTGCGTATACAAGTAGGGGAAGGGCAGAGGGACAGAATCTCAAGCAAACTCCTTGCTGAACATGGAGCCAGATGTGGTGCTTGATCTCATGACTCTAAAATCATTACCTGAGCCCAGACCAAGAGTTGGACACTTAAGAGTGCGCCCCTCGTTTATACTTCTAAAATCAGAAGTAACTTGGCATTTGCATTACTTCTATCACATTTTCTGTACTTTTCTACTGAGTCTGGTTCAGTCATCTCTTGGCTGTTTATACTACTTCATACCACTAACTGCCTAGCCTTGTTAGTGGTTTATAAAAAAACAAGCTTTGACCAAAAAAATAAAAAAAATTAAAAAATTAAAAAACAAGCATGCCCTCAGAATCCAGCTATACATACATGACCATTCAATGTTTCTCTTTGCCCATCATTCCTAAAACCTGCCTCTAGAACATTTTAAGATTGTTCCCTGCTTGTGACCAGAAGTATTATCACCTACCTTATTCACCGGATTTTTTTCTGGAAGATTTGTGGTTGCTTCCTGATTACGATTTGCCACCAGTGAGGCTATTTAAAAAAACAACCCCCAAAGAGGAGCTCTAACATGTTCTGCACAATAGCAGCATTGTTGGTGTAAGTAATCAAAACCTACCAGAGATACTACTTAAAAGACAAAAACCATTTGGATGTAATGATTTTGAAATTTATTTTTTTAAAAACTCACATCCCCTTCTTGATACACCATGAATGCTGACATTCTCTACAAAAGCCACCTTTCTTTCCTTTTCTTAGTAGGAGTGGGGCAGAGAGAGGGGGAGAATCTTAAGCTGGCTCCACACCCAATACAGAGCTCAATCTTATAATCCTGAGATCATGACCTGAGCTGAAATCAAGAGTCGGACACTTAACCAACTAAGATGCACTCAAAGCCACCTTTCAAACAGCTCACCATTACATAGACAACTAAGACAGACCAACTAAGATGCACTCAAAGCCACCTTTCAAACAGCTCACCATTACATAGATATTTTAGGGACCACAGTATTCATCTTAGCAATGACACTGATACTGAGTGCCAAGTCCTATACATCTAAAGAATATAATAATATCTCTGCTTCTAATCGCAAATGTTTAAAAACTCCTATGATTCTCTCTATTCATCCCATAAATAAATAAATCTTTAAAAAATAAATAAAAACTCCTCCTAATTCGGGGTACCTGGCTGGCTCAGTCAGAAGAGCATGTGACTCTTACTCTTGGGGTCATGAGTTTGAGCCCCACATTGGGTGGAGAAATTACTAAAAGCAAAATATTAAAAAAAAAAAAAAAACCTCCTTCTAATCCTACAAACTATGCTAATTCCCTGGCTGCTGTTGGGATATACTGGAATGGTATCCACACTGAAAGAAAGCTGTCTTTATAGTCTTAAAACATGTTCCCCAAAATAAGTTATATAAGATGCACAAATTTGTAAGTACACAAGCAATCTATTATTTTTATGCCATTTTATAATCCCCAAAGCAGTATTTTAATCATAGCAACCTGTTAATGATGATTACATCTGGTGAGTAGGACCAGCAGGAGTAGATGAGGAAAAGAGAGTTGCTGTTTTTGTTTTTTTAAAAAAATACTTTTGCACTGTTTAAATATTTAAACTAAACATGTACTTTTTAATGAATAACTGAATAAAGAAAAAGGGCACAATTATGAAATCAAAGATCTCCACATTTATTTTATTCTATTCCCTGTCATTCCTGGAAAGAGATTGTAGCACTCTGAGAGCAGGGACCTGGTGTGCCTTTCACAGAGTTCCAGCTCCCACAGAACCATCCCCATGAGGAATGGTAGGCATGTAAAAGGAGTTGAGGTGGAGGTGATGGGAGCAAGATGATTCAAAAAGGCTAGAAGCATTAAAAAAAGTACTTCTATTTGGAAGGCAGACTTCAGAATAAAGATCTACTATCTCTCTTTGAAATGCTACTTAACATCTATTCATACCTCTAGCTGCTGTGCTCCTTAAACATTTAGACCCCTGTTTGAATGATGACCAGAGTAAGCCCTCCAGAGGGCTAAAAAATTGCTTAGGTCATTATTAATATAATTTCGAGACTATCATTCCAAGTTTTATGTATGAAGTCCACTGCCAAAAGCCCATTTGACATCTTTTTGAACTATCAGCCAAAATGCTAGTCACCTGGTGACTTCATTCTGTTTCTAAACTTTGAATTCCATTCTATATCTTCTTATCCAACAAACTTGCTTCATATTTGATCATTTTTCTTAATAACCCATCACTTTCTCCATGAAACTCATACACCTAAGTTTCAGCCTCATCTTAAGTCACAAGTCACAAATATGAGTGCCTACACAGGAACCAGGCAGATAACATAGGTGAAGTATGGTAAGTCCTAACAGGGTGTAGCAACAATGTAACAACCTCTTCTAGGACTGAGAGTTTATAAAGAACAGGGTACTAGGAATAGGGAGTTCTAAAATCCTCTAACCTGAACTGTAAAATATAATACTGTGAAAAGAGGCCATGGGTTTAAATGAGGTCAGAACTAATGAGTGAAAGCTGCTGTTGACAAACCTGTCCCAAATTTGCTGAAGGGGTGTTTGGGATTCCCCGTAGCTTTTTCCAACTGAAAGAGTCTCCAAGCATCGTTCATCACATTCTTCTCATGTTCTGAATCAACTGCATTCACCTCTCTGTCTTTGCAACTCTCATCAAACAAGGGGCACAGGAAAAACTGTGCAAACCTAAGGGTGTAAAACACAATTAACAATTTGAAAGCTGTTATTTTAAGAGTAGCCTTTTGAAAATATGTTTGAAACTTAACAGATAGGACATATGAATTCTACAGAAGAAAAAAAACTACGATCCCTACCAAGAGAAAAGAAATGCAAAATAAATTCTAAGTAACAGAAGAAAAATACTAGACATATGTAAATTCAGAAGTCAGAGATATATATTTTTTAAAGATTTTATTTATTTATTCATGAGAGATACAGAGAGAGAGGCAGAGAGACAGGCAGAGGGAGAAGCAGGCTCCATACAGGAAGCCCGATGTGGGACTCGATCCCGGGTCTCCAGGATCAGGCCCTGGGCTGAAGGCGGCGCTAAACCACTGAGCCACCCAGGATGCCCTACCCCAAGAGATATTAGTGAAAATATAGTCAACACACTTCAGATGCCAATCCCAAGTCCAAGTTGTACCTGGGCTTCTAACTAACTGGCTACAGACCATAGGTTCCCACCACCTCCTCTGGTTCAATTAATTTGCTACAGGAGCTCACAAAACTCAGAAAAACATTTTACTTACTAGATTACCAGTTTATTATAAAAGGATATAATTCAGAAATAGCCAAATGGAAAGGATGCACAGGGCATCCTGTACATGGAAGAGGCACGGAGGCCACGCTCCCCAAACCTCCATGTGGTCACCAACCTGGAAGTTCTGTAAACCCTGTGCTCTTTGGTTTTTATGGCAGCTTCGTTACCTAAGCATGACTGATTAAATCACAGGCCATTGGTGACTGAACTCCAGCCCCTCCTCCTCTCCTGGAAGGTCTGGGGATAGGTGTCAAAGTTCCAACTTTCCAAGCACAGGGCTAGTTACCCTGGAAACCAGTCCCCCAAACAGGTTACCCACCCAGGAGCTTCCCCAAAGTCACTTTAATAATGTACAAAAGACACCTTGAACATTCTCATCAAGTAGGAAATTCTAAGGGCTTTAGGAGATATGAACCAGAAAAGGGAAGAAAGACCAAATATTTATTTCTTTTATAAATCAAAATACTACAACAGCAAAAAGTCAAGGCATACTTATGAAGACAGTAGCAATCTATTTAAGATTTGCAATTTGGCAAGTCACGAAATCTTTGTTATATATGTCTAATTCTCCAAAAAAAAGAAAAGGCAGGTGACAGTTCTTGGGCAAATAAATCTTAAATTCACAGTTTGAGATGCCACTGAACTAAGACTCAGACATTTTAGGACAAACTAAGTGACCTACTTTTTTTTTTTAATTCCTTTTTAAGTAGGCCCTGCACTGGGCATGGAGCCCAACACAGGGCTCAAACTCACGACCATGAGATCAACCATTAGATCAAGACATGAGCCAAGATCAAGAGTCCGACATTTAACCAACGGAGCTACCCGGGAGCCCCAGGTGACCTACTTTTTAAAGGCTCTATTTGAATATTTTTCTTCTTATAAAGAAAAACAAACAACTTTAATTAGTTGGGAAAAAAATAATAGAATGAAAACCCCATGAAAGTAGTTTGACCAAGACACAATTATGGGCTTTTACAAAATATTAAGAGAATTTGAAAATGTTAATAACCATTGATTCAACAAATGACGTGGCATGTAACTCTGACGTAGGTAACTAAATGCTCCTCTCGAGGCTATCCTTCACTAGTAGTACTAAAGTTTAAACTAAAATAACTTTAGTAAGGGAGCTGGGTGGCTAAGTCAGTTAAGCCTCTGCCTTTGGTCAGGTCATGATCCCAGGGTCCTGGGGTTGAGCCCCTTAGTCTGGCTCCCTGATCAGTGGGGAGTCTGCCAGGGCAGCCTGGGTGGCTCAGCGGTTTGATGCCTGCCTTCAGCCCAGGGCCTAATCCTGGGGACCCGGGATCGAATCCCGCTCGGGCTCCCTGTGTGGAGCCTGCTTCTCCCTCTGCCTGTGTCTCTGCCTCTCTCTGTGTGTGTCTCTCATGAATGAATAAATAAAATATTTTTTTAAAAAAATGGGGAGTCTGCTTCTATCTCTGCCTCCCCCCTCCCAACCATACTCTCTAATAAATGATTTTTTTAAAAATAATAAAAAAATAAAAATAAAACAACTTTAGTTGTAAGTTAACTCTCCTGTATCAGGTTGCGATTTAAGGCATGATTTCATAGAGTAAATCTTAAGAACCTTTAGACTCCATCTTATAAAAACAAAATCCAGAATTCAGATAAAGCTATCAACAGAAACTGTCTGAAGAGGGCCTAAGAGATTCTTGGATCTATAGATATCTCAGCAATTGTACTTCACAGTTCAACTGTCAAAGAAACTGTTATCACTACATGATATTTATTCTATGCACACAGTAAATAAGATACTGTACTAAGTACTTTACACATACCAATCCAAAGGAAAACTCCATCTATCTTGAGTCTATAATCAAAGATACATGGAAACAGATATTTCTGGACAAGTAACCTCTTTTACCTATCTTAATATGTTTAAGCTACTAAAAAGTACCTAAAAGTGACATACCATAGCTGGATAGATAGTCAAGATAATGACAGTATAATCAATATTTTAATAAGATGCTCTTATGTGCCTCAGTGGCACAGTCTGTTGTGTCGGACTCTTGGTTTTGGCTCAGGTCATGATCTCAAGGTTGTGAGATGGAGCCCTGCAACTGTCTCCAAGCTGAGTGTGGAATCTGCTTAAGATTCTCTCCCTTTCCCTCTGCACCACCCCCCCACTCACACACATGTTCTCTCTCTAAAATAAATAAATCTCCTAAAAAAAAAAAAAAGATGCTTTTATACTAGTGGGCTTTTTTTAATCCTCTGAGTCAAGTAACAGACATCCTCCATCATACAGAGATTATATGAACATCTGCTGTAGCATTTGTAAAGCAGGAAATTAAATGCAGTGTATGATCCCAGGGAACACATTAATGGAAGTCTTCTGGGAATAAATACAAAAGATGATTATACCTCAAAGCTGCTGCCTAAACACTGAAACATAATCTAGAATAAGTAAGAAATAGGCTACTATGACCCAGCCATGGATCCCGAACCCATGTCTCTTCCCTGTTAATCTTCTTTCCACTAAGGAATAAATTCAAACTACTAGGTTTCTTTTTTTAATTTTTTTTTAATTTTTTATTTTTATGATAGTCACACACAGAGAGAGAGAGAGGCAGAGACATAGGCAGAGGGAGAAGCAGGCTTCATGCACCAGGAGCCCGACGTGGGATTCGATCCCGGGTCTCCAGGATCGTGCCCTGGGCCAAAGGCAGGAGCCAAACCACTGCGCCACGCTGGGATCCCACTACTAGGTTTTTTTTTTTTTTTTTTTTTTTTTTAAATACAATGGGGCAGCCCCAGTGACGCAGCGGTTTAGCGCCGCCTGCGGCCTGGGGTGTGATCCTGAAGACCCGGGATCGAGTCCCACATCGGGCTTGTTGGTGGAGCCTGCTTCTCTCTCTGCCTGTGTCTCTGCCTCTCTCTCTCTCTGTGTGTGTCTCTATGAATAAATAAATAAATAATCTAAAAAAAAAATACAATGACCATTATTATTATTATTTTTTAAAGATTTATTTATTTATGATAGAGAGAGAGAGAGAGAGGCAGAGACACAGGCAGAGGGAGAAGCAGGCTCCATGCTAGGACTCCAGAATTGCGCCCTGGGCCAAAGGCAGGTGCTAAACCGCTGAGCCACCCAGGGATCCCCGTACAATGACTATTATTAATATAAGTAAGCAAATAAAGCTACACTATAATTGCTAAGTCAAAATTCATTCTAGATCTATCAAAAGGTGCAGAATTATACCTTCTTAGCAATATAGAAAACTATAAAGAGTTACCAAGAAAAAATTCTATTTTGGATAATGAATCAAATCACTAGGATGACAAAAAATTAGAAATTGTTAAGCTGTGTAGAAAACTGACCAAGAAATTAAATTGGCTTAATGGGGGTTGCTTCAGAAAATACTTTCACAAAATGTCCCCAGGGTTGAAACAGCTGGTCAAAACACTGTGTCACACAATGAAATGTCACCTCATACCAGCGAGAATGGCTATTACCAAAAAGACAAGAAATAACAAGTGTTGGCAAGAACGTGGAGAAAAAGAAAACTATGTTTTGGTGGGAATGTAAATTGGTGCTGCCACTGCAGACAACTCTCAAAAAATTAAAAACAGAATTACCATATGATCTAGCAATTCCACCTCTGGATTTTTACCCAAAGGAAAAACCCACTAATTTGAAGAAAAGATATAAGCACCCCTATGTTTACTGCAGCATTATTTACAATAGCCAAGGTGTGAAAACAACCTAGGTGTCCATGGATGGATGAATGGATAAAGAAAAATGTAGCATATATATACAAAGGGAAGACTACTCAGCTGTTAAAAAAAGAAAAGAAAAAAACCCCACAAAATCTTACCATTTGCAACAATATGGATGGACCTAAGGGTATTATGCTAAGTGAAATAAGTCAAAGAGTGACAGGTATGATCTCATATATGCATGAAATGTAAAAAACAAACCTCATAGATACAGAGAACAGACTGATAGTTGTCGAAGAAAGGGGATTTGGGGGTGGGTGAAAGGAATCAAGAGATACAAACTTCCAGTTATAAAAATCAAGGGGATATAATGTACAGCATGGTAACTATATTCAGTAACATTGCATTGCCAACTTGAAAGTTGCAAAAGAGTAAATCTTAAAAGTTCTCATAAGAAAACTTTTTTGTAACTTTGTATGATGACAGATGGTAACAAGATTACAGTGGTGATCATTTTGTAATGTATACAAATACTGAATCATTATGTTGTATACCTGAAACTAATACAATGTCAATTATACTTCAATAAAAAAAAATTGGGGGTGCCTGGGTGGCTCAGCTGGTTAAGCATTTGCCTTCAGCTCAGGTCATGATCCCAGGACACTTAACAGCCTGTTTCTCCTTCTCCTTCTTCCTGCCACTCCCTGCTTGTACTCTGTCAAATAAGTAAATTCTTAAAAAAGAAAAAAATTCTATATCCAATAAGTATCCTTGAGAATACAGTAACTAAAGGAGAACAGAATATTCAAGTTCTACCATCCTGGAATAGGAGCATGTTTGAAAAGAAATCCATGACACTATTACAGTTTATTCTTCATCACATGCTTCATATGTAATACTACTTAGAACGGGAAGAGCTGGCAAGAATTTTAAGATTGGTTTAAAGTCAAGCCATTATTTTTCCTCTACCACAAAATAAATATGTATCACCCATTTTTTTTTTTTTAATAAAACACGGGGAAAAATACTGGTTAAAATACTTCTTGTTAAGCTACAAAGCTGTGAAGACATCTTTATAAAAATAGTAACTGTTACTATTGTTAATGTAATAAAATGCTCAAATTGGATAATTCCTATGATACTCGGCATTACCTGTCTAGGGCACCTTCTAGGTGTTCGTGGGAAACGTCAAAATAGTAATTGGTATGTTCTCCACTGGTAAAGGCATTTGAACTTCCTGCATGCTCACTGAGAAACTGGCTGTATTCATTTTCTTTAGGGTATTTCTTTGTTCCCAAAAATAGCATATGTTCACAAAAATGACTTAAGCCAGCAATATTTGGAGGATCTGACAATGAACCTGAAAGAGAAAAAACATACATACAACACATCTTTTTTTAATGTTTAAAGTTAGAATAAAATACAGATGGATTGCAGATGATCTGTAACTTCCGTTAACATGACAGCTCCAACCATACAATCAGAGAAAGTTAGGCATAGGCTGCTCTAAAATGGTATTGTTTAAATTCTAGCCTCAGCTTGTGATACTAATTAGCTGGTAACTTTGGGCAGATTATTTAACCTCTCTGGACATTAGTTTCCTCACCTATCACACTGGAGGGGAAGAAAGAGTTGAATTCACTGTTTGATAAGACCTAGAGCTTTCTAGTTCTGACAATTTATTGCAGGGGACAATACAGAGTAGTGGTAAGAGCACAGGTTTAGGGTTATCTGCTCTGCTAACTCTGAAACTGTGAGCACAATATTTTATCTTGCCCCAGTCACTTTTTTCACCTCATCTAGAGAGCTGTGTGAACACAAATTAGATGATATTTACAAAACACACACCATGTCATACTTAGAAGTAATTATTTGTTCAATACATGATGGTTATTACCTTATTTCCTCAATTTTAAAATACCACTGAGTTAAATAAAAGCTTTTCAGATAGAAAAAAAGAAACATATTTATGTACATATAAGCAAGAATCAATTTGACTAAAGCCACATTAAATGTAAAGGAAATGTCACACAAGAATCAAAAAAATAGGGATCCCTGGGTGGCGCAGCGGTTTGGCGCCTGCCTTTGGCCCAGGGCACGATCCTGGAGACCTGGGATCGAATCCCACATCGGGCTCCCGGTGCATGGAGCCTGCCTCTCCCTCTGCCTGTGTCTCTGCCTCTCTCTCTCTCTCTTTGACTATCATAAATAAATAAAAAATTAAAAAAAAAAAAAATGTAAAGGAAATGTCACACAAGAATAAAAAAAATAGGGATCCCTGGGTGGCGCAGCGGTTTGGCGCCTGCCTTTGGCCTAGGGCGCGATCCTGGAGACCCAGGATCGAATCCCACATCGGGCTCTCGGTGCATGGAGCCTGCTTCTCCCTCTGCCTGTGTCTCTCCCTCTGTCTCTCCCTCTCTCTCTCTCTCTCTCTCTCTCTCTCTCTATGTGACTATTATAAATAAATAAAAAAATTTTTAAAAAAAAGAATCAAAAAAATATATTTCCTAGTGTATCAAAAGTGTATAAAAGTGAAAGCATTACCACTGCTACTATAAAGGATGAGGATTAATTTCCTTGCTGCTAGGTCACCTTAGCTGAGAACCTAACAAAATAAATGTAAGATTATTTTATTTTGACAAATGTAGATTGTCAATGGTTGTTCAGGGCTATTGTACAAAGTAAGGTACATCAAACTGATAAGTGGGAGGTCTTTATCTGCACACCCATGGAGAGTTCTAATAAATGTCAACATAAGATCAAGAAAACAAAACAAAGTTTAATTCACAATTTTAAATTGTACCTATGTGTACATCAAGTGCTGCTGATGACTTATCCGTGGTCGGATCACTGATAAGAAGTACTTTGATACCATTGGCCAGTTCTAGCCCACGGTATTCTCTCTTGTCTTCAGGGGATTTGATAATGTGATTTCCTAGTCTCTTGATAGCTGGATTATTCATTTTGTTATAACTCTTCTCTTGGAAACTGAAAAGAAAAAAAAGTATTAATTGTTGCCCTGTGGCTTATTTTTTTTGAGACCAAAAAGTAATACCAAGCAAACCCATATAATACATCATCAGATTAAAAAAATGTATCTGGAGGAAACTTTCTATAGCTTAGTACAGGGTAAAATCATTTCTCTCTTCCCTCTTACCCCTCATTCTTGTTAGGGAAATGCTAACAATATTGTTTTTGCAGAGTCCAATTTGATCTAGGAGAGCACTTGGATGGAAATTTGAGACAGGATAGGTTGAGCAATGAGCTGGTCAGTGTATTGACCTAGAAAAGAGTTTTTAATAACCAATAACTGCTTTCCCACACATTTCAGAATTTTTTTTTTTTTACATTTCAGAAATATTTACTAAAGATGAGAGGTTGTGTGAGGATTATTATTTGACCAACCAAAACATTGCTGATGATATTCAAAAATAGGGCAGGGGCAGCCTGGGTGGCTCAGCGGTTTGGCACCACCTTCAGCCCAGGGTGTGATCCTGGAGACCCGGGATGGAGTCCCACGTCGGGCTCCCTGCACGGAGTCTGCTTCTCCTTCTGCCTGTGTCTCTGCCTCCCTGTGTCTCTCATGAATAAATAAATAAAAATCTTAAAAAAAAAAAAAAAAGGGCAGAACTAGAACTCATGGGTCCAATATGTCCATGCTCAAAAAGAACAGAACAGAACACAGGGGACTACAACAACCCTCAATGAGAAAAAAATCCTGTAAAATCCTGATACAAAATAAGATACCTGGATTACACTAGGAAGGCGGGGGGTGGCGGGGGGGGGGGGGGGGGGGAGGGGAGGAGAGGAGTACATACAAACAAGTAAAAAAAAGTGGGAAGGGACCCCAAGCAATTTTTATAATCTGGTGAAAAACTGAATGCCAGAGCAGGAAGAGTCTAGTTGTCTTAAGATGTTAGATAAATTCTCTTACAAAGGACTTCACGTCCTCTGATAGTCCTCTCCTCCCCTCTCTAGGAAAGCTGGGTTACCAGAATGGGAAGAGGCTAGACATGGAATTTGGTAGGAGTGTTGCCTATAATTAGCGCAGGGAAGAGATGTTCCAGAGTCTGGGATTGTGTATGTTTTTGAGACTAAGAGTTGATGCTTTTTTTCTCTATACTGGGAATCATTTAAGAGACAAAAATGAGCCTGTTATATTAGTTATATTAGTAGGCCAACAGACTAATCAGATAAAGTCTGATCTGAGACTACAGAGGAAAAATGACCCTAAAGCTAGCATATATTCTTCTTACCTAAAAGACAAAAGAGGTAGATCTATTTGCTTCTTAAAGACTGAGAGACATCCAGATTTAAATCAGAAGGGGCATAAATATAAATAGGCATAATATTATT
Source organism: Vulpes vulpes (assembly GCF_048418805.1). Lineage (NCBI taxonomy): Eukaryota > Metazoa > Chordata > Mammalia > Carnivora > Canidae > Vulpes > Vulpes vulpes. The sequence continues at coordinate 84,328,237 of NC_132794.1, forward strand.
TTCAATAAAATCTTTGTCTTTTGTATTAGAATATCTGGAAGTTAAAGGAGGGATAAATCCAGTTTGCTTTTACCAGAATATCTTCCTCTCTGAAATTATCTAACTACTCTTCTGAGTAACAAATGATTAACCAAAGAGGTCTGCTCCTATTAAGATTGTCCCCTAGATCTCCTTTTAAGGAGATTCTTTGGAACTTTAAAAATCAATAGTCTAGGTCATAATAAATATATAATACTTTTTTTAAAATCACATAATACTTTATACAGATACTGCTAATAGTCATGCCCTATTTATAGTAAAAATTATTTCTTGAAAAACAAAGCATAAAATATAATGCTACATTTTTGGGATATAAGATCACCATTGGAAAATTCCAACTCCTATTTCATTAGTCACAAGCCACTGAAGTTCGATGTTAAAGACAGATGAAAATATGTGAGTGCAAAGTCTTAAAAAAAGGTGTTTTGTGGTTAAAAAAAAATCTCAAGGAACAGAAAACAATCTATCTGAACCTCCAAGGAAGAAGACAAGGATAATAATCCTGGTTAAGGTATTTCCCAAGAACAATCTGTTTGGATTGCAATAAATGCCTTCAATATAGAGCTGATTTCAAAGACTTGACTTTAATCTGGGTTGAGATTAAATAAACCATGAGACAGCCTTCATTAAGACCCCCAGGAAGAAGGGCAGCATTAAAAGACAATAGGAAAGCTCAGAGTGTAAGAGAATAGCTTAGGGTCCCTCCTCTAAAGCTCTACTAGAGAGAGGGGTTGGGATTCTCTCGGGAACAAAAACCAAAGGTTATTTGTTTTTATTCCATTGCCATTGTTTTCACCTAACTCCTCTTAGTGTGCTCGCCCCAGGTAGTCTGACCTAGGGGAGCCTGGGGCTATAAGGGCTACAAGTGACTAAAATGAAATGATGATGATGATGATGATGATAGAGCTCTAAAAAGTCTGTCCAACCCACAGTTGTGGTGGGGAGATGAAATACAGCTCACTTTAGTAGGACAAATTGTCTTATTCTGTGGGAGGTGGAAAATTCATCAGAAGTAAGATAACCACCCTCCACTATAGGCTATATTCTTCTGTACCTTGTTCAGGGTTCAGTTTCCCTTGTCCAGATTTTCTTTTTTTTCCCAGAGGAAAAAATATGTACCATCAGAGTTCATCACAGGCATGTACAGAGAACTCATTTAGATACTCAAGGCATGACTGAGTAAAATCTCTGGTGATTGAGCAAAAAGATATGAATTTATTCTCTAAGTCAAATATAAAAATTAGTCCAACTACTTTTAGACATTAGTACAAGAGATCAAGAACAACTGTAAATTTCTATGCTGGCAATGCTACCAAATCAAGTATCATGACTTCTTGAGGAAGTAAAAGCCAAAAGAAACAGTAGCAACATCTTCAAACAAGATCCATCTCCAGCAATCTATATTCAGTAGACATAGTCTGGATCCCTGCAGCCTACCTATCAGCACATCCTACAACAATTTGATTCTCACCTTCTGGAGAACTGAAGGAAATGATCGGGAACTCCTCTGACGATGAATTCATCAACAGCTTGCCTGTCTCTGTATTTATACTCTGTATTCATGAGATCACATCCCAGCTCCCTCATTAGCATAAGGCCTTCAGGAATAATTCTGACTTTCAGATGACAGGCTGGTGCTAACTCAAATGCTTTCCCAGACACTTATTTGGTATTTTTAACCTAAGTCAAAATCTTAGGAGCAATAAAACTACTTTCAATTTTACCAACATTATCATACATTGGAAGCTTCATAAGGCACAACATTGTCAGTGTTCAGCATTCTGATAAACTGGAGAGGGATTTAGCAATTATGGTATATTTTGCAATTCTGTTCAGAATTTAAAACTAATATAAAAGCTGGCAGAGTCATTACATGTTATCTAGTCCTTTGCAGTTCATGGACTGGCAGCACTCTTCCTGAGAGCTGGTTAACAATGTAAAATAATAAAAAACCACCAGAGACCCACTGGGCCAGAATCTGCATTGCATTTGAACAAGATCCCTAAGTGGGCTAGTACCCTCATCTTACTTATAGGGAAACTGAAGCTCAGGGAACTTAAATCACTTGCCCAAGATCATACAGTTACAATGAGTTACAATGAGAACTCAACTCTTAACTTTCAGTCCTGTGTCCACCCCAGGTCCCCCAAAACCAAAAGAACATTTAAGGAGGCCTATTAAGATGCAGACAATACGCCATGTACATTAGCTATAAAGATAGTATTCCAGAGCCCTCACTCTGAAGGAACTCAGACTAGTGAAGGGAAAACAGGTCATTACCTTTTTAAGCGTGGTGACAGAGTTGTTCCTGGGGCATTATGGGAATAATGAAACAGGGGCATCTAACTCTGTGTAGGAGGGGAGAGAGGGGAAAGAGGCAGTGGAAGCATGACAAATAAAAGGAAAGATACCTGAGCAAAGGACTGGTGATGAGAAAAAAAACAAAAACAAAACAGGAGGCATAAAGCAGAAAAACAAAAGCACCAGAACTCCCCCTGAAAGATCATGGATTTTATCGAGACATGTAAAGAACTAAACTGCAAAATCAGGTGTGCAAAATCAAATTCCCAAATAGGTCATTTTCAAATTCCCATACCAAGAGGAAATTTTTAATGCAAATCATCTTTTATTCAGATAACCTTTGACAGTCTTTTATCTCATATCTCTTTAAGTGTTTCACAGCCTATTTAACAGGAGACTGAGAAATTTTTTTTGCTCTCTACCCACCCCCGTAACCCCAGACATATTTAAAGGCAGACTTCATCTATTTCTAATTTCTAAATGCATGACCTATAAACCCAAACAGGTAAATGCCCTGCTAATAGCAAAATTAGAAATCAAAACCTCCCTTCTGTGGAATCCATCCACCCACTCCTAAAACTGGAGGTGGAAGCTGAGCTTGCCTATGGCACTCCTGGATGGGGAGGAGGCACCCAGAGAGAAAATGTCTGAAATCAGAATGACACCATAAACATCCTTTCTTCTTGGAAGAAGACAGAGGTTAAGACTGAATATCAAGGTAGTATTGGTAAGGGTTCAGTGGTATGAGCCCTAGAATGCTTCAGTGTAAGATCACATATTCTCAAATATTATTCATGTTACTTAATGTAAAAAAAAAAAATCACAACATGTCTCAGGGAAGCATAGGCCCATGGCTCTTCAGCTATACGGAACAGTATACCTCACTTTATATGCCAGCTAGATCATAAAGGTAGGTACAAACTAAAATCCTGTCAAATTAAATCTTAATTTCCGGGCAGCCCTCGTGGCGCAGCGGTTTGGCGCCGCCTGCAGCCTGGGGTGTGATCCTGGAGACCCGGGATCAAGTCCCACATCGAGCTCCCTGCATGGAGCCTGCTTTTCCCTCTCCCTGTGTCTCTGCCTCTCTTTCTCTGTGTGTCTATGAATAAATAAATAATAAAAAAAAAAATCTTTAAAAAAAAAATCTTAATTTCCTGTGATGAAATTTTTTTGCCTTTCTTTGTTCCAGGCAGAACGTCAGCTGTTCTAACTCTTTATCCTCTGGAAAGAAGTTTAAGATGAAAAAATGAACCTTAAACGAGTAAGGGTGGGATCCCTGGGTGGCGCAGCAGTTTGGCACCTGCCTTTGGCCCAGGGCACAATCCCGGAGACCCGGGATCGAATCCCACGTCAGGCTCCCGGTGCATGGGGCCTGCTTCTGTCTCTGCCTCCCTCTCTGTCTGTGACTATCATACATACATAAATAAATAAAAAATTAAAAAAAAAAAAGAGAAGTTCTGCGAGGGGAACCCGCGATCATTCTTAAACCACCGATACATTAATGACAAACTAAATTAGAGGATAAACTGATAATTTGAAGGTAGCTTTTAAAAGAAATAAAATAAAATAAAATAAAATAAATGAGTAAGGGTGATTGCAATTTAAAAGGACTCCTACTGGGACACCTGGGTGACTCAGCTCAAGGCGTGATGCTGCAGTCCCACATCAGGCTCCTCACAGGGAGTCTACATCTCCCTCTGCCTGTCTCTGCCTGTCTGTGTTTCTCATGAATAAATAAAATCTTATAAATAAATAAATAAATAAGAATGGATGGATGGATGAATGAATGAATGAATGAATGATGAATGGACTCCTACAGGAGTGGCTCAGTTGGTTAAGCATCTGACTTGATTTCAGCTCAGGTCATGATCTCAGAGTTGTGAGACCAAGCCCCCATTCAGTTGCTCATTCAGCGAGGAGTCAGCTTGAGATTCTCCCTCTCCCACCACCCCTCCCACTGCACATGAGTGAGTGTGTGTTGACACACTCTCTCTGAAATAAATGAAATTTAAATAAATAAAGGAATCCTACAGCAGCAGCATTTTGGAGATAGGTGCTTTTGCAAATTTTTAGTTCTGGTACATACATATCAATGGCTGATGTTCATTTCAAAAGTGACAAGCTTGGGATCCCTGGGTGGCACAGCGGTTTAGCGCCTGCCTTTGTCCCAGGGCGCGATCCTGGAGACCGGGGATCGAATCCCACGTTGGGCTCCCAGTGCATGGAACCTGCTTCTCCCTCTGCCTATGTCTCTGCCTCTCTCTCTCTCTGTGTGTGTGTGACTATCATAAATAAATTAAAAAACAAAAACAAAAACAAAAAAAAACAAAAGTGACAAGCTTAACATGGAACACTTTATAGGGGCTTTATGGAGGTTGAAGCAAATGAACAAGACCTCCATTTTTTACCTCTTGCCACACAGTTAGTTGACTACAGGTTTCTTACAGTTGTAGTTTGGGGACTGAGGGTGTTTCACACCTTCTTCTTTCTTCCACAGGGAGTCTTCAGGCTTTTAGAAAATTTAAGATGCCATGTACAAAACCATTACTAACAATTACTCTCATATACTTTATAAACTGCCCATTTAATTTTCCCATTCTCCCTAAGTGACAGGTCACAGCAGCTGCTGATGACCATTCTCCTCAACCCCAGAAGAGGAAACAAAAGCTCAGTGATTAAATGACCTCCCCCAAGGGCATTTACACAATTGATTTGTGGCAGAGCTGGAACTATAGAGAAAGAGGAAGCGTGGGAAGGGGAGGGGCAGAAGGTGATACTTAAGGAAATTATAAATGGCTTTTTCCTCAGCTCACAGTTACCACCCCCACAGCCATTCCCTGACCCCATTCCCCTCCCTTACAATCCCAAACAAAGAAACAAAAATTAAAACAGGTCGAAATAAATGCTCCAAGGAGAGTTTTCAGTTCTTTTACTCCCCTCTCCCCACAGAAAACAGAGATAGGTAGTGGAGGGAGCCTGGAAGAATGCTTTTAATCTGTCAGAGATTAGAATCTCCCTGCACTGAGAATCATTATCTCATGATACTTGATACATGATAATAAAAATTAAAAAGGAAAACATATGGCAGGATTAAATGGATAGCACGTTTAAAGAGAGAAGAGTGTGTACAATTGTCCTGTGTGTGAAAGGGAATATGATAATTACTACAGTAGACATGATAGGACTATATGGCTAATTTTAATTTTTCAGAAGCAAACATTAAGCCACAGGAAAAGAAGAAAAGGAGAAAAATCACAATCATCTAGGTAGATGCAGAAAAAAATAAGTAAATTCAACAATCTATCTTTTTTAAAAACTACAAACTAGAAATGGAAGAAAATTCCTTTATCTGAAAAATATCCACAAAAACTACAGCAATTATCATACTCAATGGTAAAATGCAGACATCTGCAACCCCCTTCCCCACAAACAAGACATCACTATCCTCTCTTCTATTCAACAAGGGACTGATGATTCTGACAAGTCCAATAATGCAAGGAAAAAAAAAAAACACATCAAGATGAGAACAGAGAAAGGCAACTAACATCATTCATGGGTGACATGACTGTGTATGAAGTTCAGAGCAAGTCTGCCCAAAATATATCACTTTGGCATGTAGACTATTTTGAGTTGAAGGCAATCAAGACCTTGCAGGCTCAAGAGAAATTATGACCCCTCTCATAACTACCCAAAAGAATCTAAATTGGGGGTCTCTCTCAGAAGTTTTCACCAAAGATAAATTTTATCTGAGTGACTCATGTGTATGGGGGCAGGGGGACAGGTGGGTAAACATCTAGTTATCAAATATCTGTTCTTCTTACTGAGCTATGAACTGCCCTCCTCTTTGAGGCTCCAGGCCCCATCTCACTCTTTAGCTCAGGACAGCATATATACCTCATTTTACCTTTCTGTCTCTGAATCTCTCATTAGGTATGATTCCTATACATACAAAATTAAATTTTATTTTCTTCTGTTAGTCTGTCTCATGTCAATTTAATTCTTAGACCAGCCAGAAGAACCTTTGAAGGACAAGAGAAAATTTTTCCTCCCTAGCATGTACATAGAAAACCCCAAGAATCTCTGACAACTTCCATTTTTGGATAGGATAGTAATAATTCATGGCAACCAGATTCAGCTTCAATAAATAGAAAAGGCCATGATAAACTAGAAAATCATATTTTCAAAGATGTTGGAGAGCTGTGGAAGAAATGAGGGTTGGGTGAACTGCAAATTCAAGAGATGGGAGAGCCCTCTGGGGTAGCTGATGATCATCACCTGTCTTCTTCTCTAGGGGTATTTGCTGATTTTGAAAGCAGACTGAAGATCACAACATTTGGCCTAAGAAGGGCTCTACTCAAGAAAGATAAATAATAGAGGCTTCGGTGGGTGCATGAGTTTGGTGTGACAGATTAAAGGCTCAAGATGCCCCAAATGCATGGTTGATTTTGTCACAAATTTTCTAAGCTATCACTACATACCCACCAGAATGGCAAAAATGAAAAAGATGGAACATATTAAGTGACAGAGAACTTAGAGAGTAACCCAAACTCTCATACACTGCTGGTGGGAATGCAAATTGGTACAACCATTGTTTAAAAACTGGCAGCCTAAAAAAAAAAAAAAAAAAAAAAAACTGGCAGCCTAACATGCACATGAGAAAATGCTCTGCATCACTTGCCATCAGGGAAATACAAATCAAAACCACAATGAGATACCACCTCACACCAGTGAGAATGGGGAAAATTAACCAGGCAGGAAACCACAAATGTTGGAAAGGATGCGGAGAAAAGGGAACCCTCTTACACTGTTGGTGGGAATGTGAACTGGTGTAGCCACTCTGGAAAACTGTGTGGAGGTTCCTCAAAGAGTTAAAAATAGACCTGCCCTACGACCCAGCAATTGCACTGTTGGGGATTTGCCCCAAAGATACAGATGCAATGAAACACCGGGACACCTGCACCCCAATGTTTATAGCAGCAATGTCCACAATAGCCAAACTGTGGAAGGAGCCTCGGTGTCCATCGAAAGATGAATGGATAAAGAAGATGTGGTTTATGTATACAATGGAATATTACTCAGCCATTAGAAATGACAAATACCCACCATTTGCTTCAACATGGATGGAACTGGAGGGAATTATGCTGAGTGAAATAAATCAATCGGAGAAGGACAAACATTATATGTTCTCATTCATTTGGGGAATATAAATAATAGTGAAAGGGAATAGAAGGGAAGGGAGAAGAAATGTGTGGGAAATTTCAGAAAGGGAGACAGAACATAAAGACTCCTAACTCTGGGAAACGAACTAGGGGTGGTGGAAGGGGAGGAGGGTGGGGGGTGGGGGTGAATGGGTGACGGGCACTGAGGGGGGCACTTGACCGGATGAGCACTGGGTGTTATTCTGTATGTTGGTAAATTGAACACCAATAAAAAATAAATTTATTAAAAAAAAAAAAGAGGACGCTAGATTGCAGTCCTCAAAAGGCAATGTCTCGGGCTCATGAACTCATCCTCAGTCTGACAAGACTTTCCTTGCAAGCTGATTGTTACCATAGTCTCTCATGCTTTTAGATGTCATTAGTTTCATTTCCGGATTGGAAGTACTCTGCTGAAACAATTTCTTAATCTGATAAATGCTAATAAACTGATATATACCATGCAAAAAATAAAAAAATAAAAAAATAAAAAATAAAAAAATAAAAACTGGCAGCCTTAGGGGTACCTGGGTGGTGTAGCTAGTTAATAAGCATCTGACTCTTGCTTTCAGCTCACGTCTAATCTTGGGGTTGTGAGATCGAGCCATGTGTCGGACTTCATATTCATTGGGCTCCACACTCAGCACAGAGTCAGCCTGGGTTTTTCTCACCCTCTCCCTTTGCTCCTCCCCCTGCAGGCACACTCTCTAAAAGAAATAAAAATCTGGGATGCCTGGGTGGCTCAGTGGTAGAGCCTTTGGCTCAGGTCATGATCCTGGAGTCCTGAGATTAAGTCCCACGTTGGGCTTCCCTCGAGGAGCCTGCTTCTCCATCTGCCTATGTCTCTGCCTCTCATGAATAAATAAATAAAATCTTTAATAAATAAATAAATAAAAACCTTTCTAAAAAGGCAGTCTAAAGCTGACAATATGACACAATTTATATATTAAATAGATACCTGAAATGCACTTGTAATATTCATAGCAATACTATTCATAATAGCCAAAATTAGAAATGATCAAATGTCCATTAACAGTGAAAAGAAAAACTAAGAGTCACACAACAAAATAGTATACAACAGTGAAAATGAAAAGCACGATAAGGATGAATCTCACTAACATAAAGTTGAGTGAAAGAAACTTTCTGCAAATACTAAATACTGCATCCTCCCATTTATGTAAAGTGCAAGAAGTAAAATCAAGCTATAAGCCTTTTGTCAAGATACTGTTTCCCTTGGGGGCAAGGAGTGGCGATTAGAAGGAAGTATGAGGGAGTCTTCTGAGACTGATCACATGCCAGTTATACAGATAGGTTCAGTTTGTGAAAATTCAGCAACCTGAACACTTATATTTCAATTAAAAGTTTTTTTTTAAATAGTTTTTAAAAATATCAAACAAAATAAAGGAGGAAGGAGATACATGAATTACCCAAGGCTATAATTATCATGCACAAAAAGTCAGCTTGGAAATGGTGCCATATGGAAACTAAGAAGTAGCTGTCCAAATCAAACAAGTGCTAAACTAGGAAGACTCACTAAGAAACAATGGTCCAATTAACATGATAACTATCTAACCCTTCTCGGGTGTGTCCTGAGACAATTATTTCTGTTGATGTCATCTTGGCCACAATAAATAGGAGGCCCATATAAGTAAAGCATGAGTCAATTTAACTAAGTCAATAATAAAGTCTGATGCTAAATATTCTAACTCAAGTCTTTACATACCAAGTATGATATGAAAATTAGCTTTGGAGTAATTACATACTTTAGACCCCAGTTAAGATTTAAAAATAAAACTTGATACTCCTGGGGGATCCCTGGGTGGCTCAGCAGTTAAGCATCTGCCTTTGGCTCAGGGAGTAATCCTGGAGTCCCGGGATCAAGTCCCACATGAGGCTCCCTGCATGGAGCCTGCTTCTCCCTCTGCCTGTGTCTCTGCCTCTCTCCCTCTCTCTCTCCCTCCCTCTCTCTCTCTCTCTGTGCCTCTCATGAATAAATAAATAAAATCTTAAAAAAAAAAAAAACTTGATATTCCCAGCCAGCAACCAAGAGTGACAAGCAATAAATGTAATCCAAATAAAAGCAAAATGATCAAACTTTAAATTCTCCCTTCAATAATTTTCAACATTTATATCAAACAACTTTCTTTTTTAAGATTTTATTTATTTATTCATAGAGACACACAGAGAGAGAGGCAGAGACACAGGCAGAGGGAGAAGCAGGCTCCATGCAGAGAGCCCGACGTGGGACTCAATCCAGGGTCTCCAGGATTACGCCCTGGGCTGCAGGCAGCGCTAAACCGCTGCGCCACTTGGACTGCCCTATATCAAACAACTTTTAACCCTGAACTAGATCAGTTATTTTAAAACAAAGCAGAAAGTGGGATTCCTGGGTGGCTCAGCAGTTGAGGGTCTGCCTTCAGCTCAGGGCGTGATCCTGGTCTGGGGATCGAGTCCCACATTGGGCTCCCTGTGAAGAGCCTGCTTCTCTCTCTGCCTGTCTCTGCCTCTCTCTCTGTCTCTCATAAATAAATAAATAAAAGCTTTAAAAATAATAATAAAAATAAAACAAAGCAGAAAGAATACTATATAAAGTTAAAATTTCTTGGAGTGCCTGGGTAGCTCAGTGGGTTCAAAATTGGACTCTTGGTTTCAGCCCAGGTCATGATGATCTCATGGGTCATTGGAGCCCAACTTGGGCTCCAAGCTCAGCAGGCAGTCTGCTTGAAGATTCTCTCCCTCTGCCCTTCCCCTCATTCACACACACACATGTGCACTCTGTCAAACAAATCTTAAAAAGTTAAAATTTCTTCAAACTTAGAACTACTTTTATACATGGGTCATCCTCCTCATAGATGCTCTGTGATCCCAGAACAGCAAGGACAGCTCTAAGATCACTGTCATGGTCTCCAAAGGTTAACTCAAAACACAAGCTAGAAAGATTTTAAACTGTAATTCTCTCAAGGCAGTCCTTCAAGACAAGCAAACCATAAACACTCATTCTGCACGGAGGGGTATACCTTCGCTTGAGGGCTGAGTTCTACCCATATGTACCCCATGGTTCTGACAGAAAAAGAATCTTGCCCTCTTCAGATAATGCTACATCAGGACATTACCCTGAAATGATTTTCCATGCCAGCACTGACCCACTGACCACTTCCAGCCAATGTTTGGTAATTATATACCTCACCAAACAACCTCTTTACTACTCAGGTCTTGGGTACTAGTAAACTCTTCCGGTCAAATTGGGCTTTTGGGCCTCATCTAGTTTTGCCAATTGGGAGTGTCACATGAAGGGGCATCTGGGTGGCTCAGTCAGTTAACGTCTGACTCTTTGGTTTTGGCTCCAAGTCATGATCTCATAGGTCATGAGATCAAGCCCCATGTCAGGCTCTGGGCTCAGAGGGGAGTCTGCTTGAAGGATTCTCTCCCTCTGCCCCTCCTCCCACTCATTCATTTTCTCTAAAATAAATATATAAATCTTTAGGGGCACCTGGATATCTCAGTCAGCTAAGCAGTTGCCTTCGGCTCAGGTCATAATCCTGGGGTCCTAGGATCGAGCCATATCAGGCTCCATGCTCAGCAGGGAATCTCTTAAGATTCTCCCTCCCTCTATCCCTCCTCCACCCTGTACCCTCTCTCTCTTTCTCTCAAATAATAAACAATCTTTTTTAAAAGTCATGTGAAGTGTTCATATGAGCCTGTTGAACTTGACAGAGATAACTAAAATTACATCAGACCTGAGCAGCCTTTATGGCATGTCTCCTATAAAATAGATACAAAACAAAACAAACTTCATCAAGACACAGTGTCTGGTACATAGTAAGCACTCACAAATGGTAACCCTATATTATAACCATCATTATTATGATCTCTCAGGGGTGATATGAAAATAGACCAGCCTCAGTAACTACCATGTTATTACCAGCATTATATACTCATGCAAATTCCAGTTGCACACTGTCATCTCTAGAGGTCAAAAATATTCACTGGACAGGCTGGTCACAGAATGGTACTTCATAAGACTTATCAGAAAAGCAGGTAAATAATGATCCCTTTATAACTGCTATAGGCAAGCCACTGCTTATGCCAGTGGCTTTCAGCAGGTGACAATTTTGTGGGACATTTGGCAATGTGTCACAACTAAATTGTCACAACTAAAGGGTAAAATGTAACAGGCCAGGGATGCTGCTAAGAATGCTACAATCCATAGGACAGTCCCCACAACAAAGAATTATCCAGCCCAAAATGTCAATAGGGTCAAGGGAGGAAGACACTAGTGTATAATTCTGACTTAAGCATCTAAAAATAATGGATGAAAACCACTGCAACCAATTCAATCCATTTAAAATTAGGAGACAGCTTCATCAAAACAAAGAAAGCTGGGGTGCCTGGGCGGCTAAGTCAGTGTATGACTCTCGATTCTGGCTCAGGTCATGATCTCAGGGTACTGGGATTGAGCCCACCTCAGGCTCTGTGCTCAGTGGGAGTCTGCTTGAGGATTCTCTCTTCCTCTCCCTTTGCCCCTCTCCCAACTCTCTCACTCTCTCTCTAAATAATAAATTATTTAAAAACACACAAAAGAAAGCTATCTGTACTAAACTCCCATCTATTGATTTATTTATTTTAAAAATATTAAGCCAGAAAAGGATTAAAGGATTAAAGGAAGACTGGAGAAAAACTGATAATGAAGGAGAGAAGGGACAAGTTTGCAGAAACTGAATAAGCAATCAAGTACAAAAGTAAAGGGATCTACCTTGAAAAAGGAACATAGCCATGGCTTGAGACAGACTCTTCCTGAATGCTCAGTTAGCATTTTACACAGCACAAACTCTTTATAGAAATTATACTCTCAGGTACCTGGATGGCTCAGTCAGTTGAGCTCTACCTTAAGTTCAGGTTACAATCCAGGGACCTGGATCCCAAGCTTCCTGCAGAGCAGGGAGCTTGTTTCTCCCTCTTCCCCGAAACTCTCCCTGCTTGTACAGTTTCTTTCTCTCTGTTAAAAAAATAAAATCCCAATTAAAAAAAAAAAAAAAAAACTTTCAAGGAACCCCTTAGATAGATCCTATTCCCATTTCTCCTAGATGAGGAAATCAAACCTCGTAAAAGTAATTTGGGTATGGCCATACACAGGCATTAAAGAACTAGGATTCAAACCCAAGGCTTTAGACACCAAAGTATCACACCCTTAACCACTTCTACCAAGTCAAACAAACTGTACTTTTTTTTTTTTAACCTCTGAAAGGATTCTCACAGAAATGCTGAGCATGGTTATCTATGGGCAGTAGACCATAAGTGATCTTTATTTTTTGTACTTCTCATAACAGAATAGAAAGAATTCTTGAAAAGATAAAACTTAAGGACCTTAAACACGCTAGGCTCTGTGTACTAAGTATATAAGTCCAAGGTGAACTTTCTGTTGTTACTTAGATCAGCTACATCACGATATAACAGGGCTAATTAATAAAGAAAAAATGTGAAACCCCATTTCTATTCATTATTGTTGTTGATTTGGTTCCCTTAAGAAACTAGTTGTTTGTCTCACAACTAGCACAATTTCCAAAAGAATTGTTTAAACAGTTTGTGATGGGAGGTGAAGATTTTCAGCAGATAATGGAACAGAACCCATAGTCTAATTCCAGAACCTACTTCTCACTTAATTGCTGACCTAATGTGGTTTGGCCCAATGCTATTATCAATTTTAGGCTTCATTTTCTTCCTACCCAAAGGATAAGAACTTCAGGTAATTTATTTTTATTTTTATTTATTTGAGAGAGTAAGCGAGAGAGCATGAACAGGGTGAGAGGTAGAAGGAGAAATAGACGCCTCACGGAGTAGGGAGCCTAATACAGGCTTGATCTCAGGACTCCAGGATCATGACCTGAGCTGAAGGCAGCCACTTAACCAACTGAGCTACCCAGGTGCCCCAGAATTCAGGTAATTTAGTAAGTAACAGCATAGAGTCTGATCTTCCCTCTCCCTTTGCCTCTCTCCCAGATTGTGCTCGCTCTCACTCACTCTCTCTCAAATAAAATCTTAAAAAAAATGTACAGACAAGATCTACTGACGGATGCTAAAAAGTTTGAGGTAAAAAACGTTTGCATAGTCCCAAAGTATCTCCCCCAAGATATTTACCAACTACAAAGGTAAAGACAGTATTTTCTTATTCTTGATAATTATACTATGATTGATATACAGGGTAAGCATATTGGTTTTGCAACTTTTTTGTAAGGCTAAATTAGTTCAAAATTTTAAATTTTTTAAAAATTAAAAATATATCTGGATCCAGACCCTCTGCACCTACCCAAAACAACAACAGAGTCAATGAAGAAGGATGTCTACATTAGAGAATATGTTACAGCCAGGATTCTATGCTACTAGAAGGCCAAAGCTGAAAAAAAAAAATGAATGTTTGTCAAAGATTTTCTTAAAATATGGACATATAAGCACCTGTACATGCTACAACATGGATACACTTTGAAAACATTATCCCAAGCAAAAGACGACAGACAAAAGACTACATATTATATCCATTCTATTTACCTGAAATACCCAGAATACACAAATCCAGAGAAACAGAAAGTAGATTAATGATTGCCAGGGGCTTGAAGAAGAGGAAAATAGGAAGTTAATGCTAAAGGTTATGAGTTTTCTTTTTAGGGTGATGAAAATGCTTAAAATTGACTGTAGTGATAGCTGCAATTCACAACTCTGTGGATATACTAAAACCACTGAATGGTGTACTTTATTTTTTGTGACCCCACCCCACCCTGAATGGTATACTTTAAGAGGATGAATTTTCAGTATCAATAAAGCTGTTATAAATTATACATATATAAAACATGTATTACATACATTACTAAAACCCTTAATTTATTCATTGCCCTAATAGTCACAGAGATGTATTCTATTTTGCAGAGCCATGAAAATGTTAATACCAATCTGGCTGGCTGATTTTAAGTTATCATTATCCTTAATGAATAATAAATATCCATTTTACTTTTTAAAAAAGTCTATTGTTATACCCATATATCTGAGTGGCCAGTCTTAACTATTCAACTTCTAGGAAAGGTGTCTTCCCAGCCTGAGGGTTCCCATCTGCCTTATTTATAGGACCTGATCCACCAGATGCTAAAGTAGTCATCTTGCTTCTTGGTCTTCCTTGCCCTGTTCAACTCATCATCTTCTTGATGTACTGTTCACTAATTTGTTCTCCTTTCCTGCTCTCTTCTTGCTAGGCATCTCTAGAGACACCTCAAAGATGGGAGAAGTGACCTGCTACTTCTTTCACACATGTCCACCTAGCCCAGGCTGATAGCTCTACCTACTTTCCTAGAAGCAAACTTAACATGCTTTTACACCTACCCACTCTTGTTCCATCCTCTCATCACCTAGGATCCAGAAGAAAAGCATAAGGAAATAGCAGAACTGTCTGAATTAATCCTTTTAAGAGCTGTGGGATTTTTCATTTCTCTATTAACCACGTACAGTTGCTATAAGGATCAAATAATGTAAGGTGATAATTCTTAAGAAACCATAAACAAGGCAGGGGGGTAGCATGATCACACAATCATTTCTGAATCTTCACAGCAACACACATATAGAGAGTTTCATTTCAACTACAACCAAAACCTCTAGTAGTTTTTAGTCAAAAAACTAATAAGACTGATTTCCTCCAATCACTTTAAAGCAGGAGTCACAAATTTAAATGCTTATAAGGCCAAAAAAAGTAATGTAAATGAGCAAAGCAGTGAGGCAGAATTATGATGAGAAGGAATACTCACCCTTATCTGAAAGAAAGGAAATCTCAGCTCAGGCCAATTTCTGCCAGGTAGGAATGTGGGCCCAATGTCAATAGGTCTCCTTATTTTCCCTCGAGGAACTCCCAGGATTTTTAAGTGTTGATACACATTTAAAAGATAACAACTACAAAAATATCTGCATGCTACATCTCAGCCTACTAGTCCACAGAGATATCTGCTATATAGGTGCCCAGACTCTCTAAAATAAAAACAACACAGGGGTGCATGGGTGACTCTGTCAGTTGAGTGAGTGATTTCAGTTCAGCTCATGATCTCAGGGTCCTGAGATCAAGCCCTGCATTGGGCTCTGCACTCAACAAGGAGTCTGCTTCCCTCTCTCCCTCGCTCATGCTCACATGTACTCTCCCCTTCTCTAATAAATAAAATCTTTAAAACAACACAAAGTGAGAAGATACTGACATTTTAACACAAGGGAAGAAAAGGAACTACATACCAGTAGAAGCCAATGTTGCTCAGAATCAAAACTTATTAGCACTAATAGGGATTTTTAAGCTACTTAGTTTGATGTCTTATAAAAAGAGGCCCATGTAAAGTAACCCACTCAAGATAACAAAGCCAATCTGTGCCAAAGAGGGCTTTAACTCAGACCTTCTCATCACCAGACAGAGTGATTTTTCCAATAAAACACACTGGCTCTTGAGAGAACAGAATTATAAAGCAAATAAGACATTCTGTCACTGGATAGCAGTCTGGAGTAAAAACTCAGAAAGAGGGGTCAAGCTCAGATACCTTCCCAGAACAGACTCTGAGCTCAAGAATGTTACCCTGGGTTGCCTGGATGGCTCAGTTGGTTAAGCATTCAACTCTAGATTTCAGCTCACGTCTCGATCTCAGGATTGTGAGTTTAAGCCCCATGTTGGACTCCATATACATGTTGGGTATGGAGCCTATTAAAAAAAAAAAAAAGGAATGTTATCCTGATCAAATGATGTCTGATACTCCCAGCCTCCTCAGATGGTGGCTAATGATTTATAATATGGTAATTTGTATTGGCCATCAGCAGAGCACACA
The DNA here is from genome assembly GCF_048418805.1 of Vulpes vulpes. Classification (NCBI taxonomy): domain Eukaryota; kingdom Metazoa; phylum Chordata; class Mammalia; order Carnivora; family Canidae; genus Vulpes; species Vulpes vulpes. The sequence goes on from NC_132794.1 coordinate 84,344,606, forward strand.
AAACCAGAGTAGCATGGGGGAAAAGGGAAGATGAGAATTTTGACCAGCTTGAGAAGGAAAAATAAAAAAGTGCTAATGTTTATTTTCATTTTAAATGTACTTCTTCCATAAAACCAAATCTTTAGGTGTAATTAAACAAAGGATAGGAGAAAAAAAGAAAGGCCATAGATTGTTTTTTTCTTTTTTTTTTTTTTTTTTTGGTCAAAGTCCTGCAAAAGGTCTCTTGGAAAGTTTGTTGCTTTAATCATTTACTAAATTATCTGTAAAATCATTTAATTCTCAAGTTTTTAGAATCCTAGAATTCTAGGGCTGGATGGCTTTATAGGAGCCATGCAGATCATCTCTCTCAATTGAGTAGACTTACTCTACAAAATGGGTACATTCACACTAAAACTCAGATCTAGGGGTGCCTGAGTGGTTCAGTTGGTTAAGCATTTGCCTTTGGCTCAGGTCATGATCCCAGAGTCCTGGGAGAAGGCCCCTCATCGGGCCCTCATATCAGGTACCCCATTCAGTGGGGAGTCTGCTTCTTTTGCCCCTCATCCTACTCATGTTCTCTCTCTCCCTCAAATAAAATATTTTTTAAAAATTAAAATAAAAAACTCAGATCTACACTTCTCTGTTTAGGAAATTATTAGAAGGAACCCTGGGTGGCGCAGCAGTTTAGCGCCTGCCTTTGGCCCAGGGCACGATCCTGGAGACCCGGGATCGAATCCCACATCGGGCTCCCGGTGCATGGAGCCTGCTTCTCCCTCTGCCTGTGTCTCTGCCTCTCTCTCTCTCTCTGTGTGACTATCATAAATAAAAAATTTAAAAAAAAATTAAAAAAAAAAGGAAATTATTAGAAGATCGTTTAAAAGCTATCTTCTTTTTTTTTTTTTTTATTAAAAGCTATCTTCTATATGCTTTCTCGAAGCTACTGGAGGACATGTTCCAAATACACCACATATCTCTTGAACGAAGGGGCAAATCAAGACAGAATAGGAGCTCCAGGAAACATCCATTACAGGAGAGAAGCAAACAAATTCCAGACAACCACATTGCAGTAGATCTGGAGCAAAACTAGTCCACACTGCAGCTGGAGGGCAAGTGTCTAGAAACAGTGTCTCTAAGGAAAAAACATGAAATCAATAGATCAGTTAATAGGCTTGATCACATGGGAAATTATACTAAAATGGTTGTGGAAGTGGGGAGAATCAGAAATAAGTAAACAGAAAATTAAGAAAATGATAAAACAAGATAAAACAAAAAGATAAAGAAAAAATATTATAATAAGATTATGCTATTTGGCTTGGCAGTGAATAATATAAAGTCATGTTAACACTAAATGAAACTGTATCTAAAAATCCGTGATATTACTATTTTGGTAAGATAGGGCAAGAAGGAAAGCTAAGAAAAGTTACATCTTTTCCTACCATAAAAACAAGTCAACGGATAATTTCTAAAATTAAGAAATCAAGAAATAACTGTAGAGCCAATTATTTGGAAATATTAAAATAAATTTCAAAATAAAGAGCTTAAAGAGTTGAATGTGGTTGCCTTCACAGAGCAAGAAGTAAAGGATGGAGTAAGGGTAGGAAACCTTCCTGCCTTCCGGCTCCAGATCTTGGGAGCGCTCTTCCCCTTGCCAGGTGCAGCTGGGTCACCGGGAGCTCCGTGCGCAGGAGGAAGGCAGTCAGCATGTGCTCCTCCTCTGCGTGGCTCATACGGCCGCCTTCCCCCCAGCGCAGCCTGGTTCCGGCCCCCAGGGTAGCTCTGGTGGGACAGCTGATGCCACCGAGCTGCTCCCTGTGGTCGGGGCCCACCCGGGCGCTTGGCTCCCCGCCCCTCCCCCACACTCTCCCACCAGCACGGGCAGTGCCGCGCCCCTCGCTTCCTGCGGCACCTGGCCCCTCACTCCCTCCCCTGGAGGCCAGGCCGTCCCTGCCTCCCCGTGTCTGCCGCTGCTGAGCCGACACTTGGTGGGACCACGCGACTGAGAGGCTGAGCGGTGGCTCTGAGTTCCATGGCTCCTGTCCTGGGATTGCCACTCGCCTCATTTCATTGCACCGGTGCATGGAGAGAAACGTTTGTCCTGTTGTCTGTAAACCAAGGAAGCCATCATTAAACTGTCTTATTTCTCCCAAAAAAAAAAAAAAAAAAGAGGTTATTTGGGTTATTTTGGTTATTTTGCTATAAAACTTTCAGTACTACCTGACTTTTAAAACTCTGCCTTGGGGGCAGCCCTGGTAGCTCAGCGGTTTAGCACCGCCTTCAGCCCAGGGTGGGATCCTGGAGACCCGGGATCAAGTCCCATGTCAGGCTCCCTGCATGGAGCCTGCTTCTCCCTCTGCCTGTGTCTCTGCCTCTCTCTCTCTCTCTCTCTCTCTCTCTCTCTCTATGTCTCTCATGCATAAATAAATAAAATCTTTTAAAAAAATAAATAAATAAATAAAACTCTGCCTTGGGATGTCTGGGTGGCTCAGCGGTTGAGCATCTGTCTTCAGCTCAGGGCATGATCTCGGGATCCAGGATCAAGTCCCACATCGGGCTCCTTGCAGGGAGCCTGCTTCTCCCTCTGCCGGTGTCTCTGCCCCCCTCTCTCTGGGTCTCTCATGAATAAATAAATAAAATCTTTAAAAAACACAACAATTCTGCCTTTATTACATTGATAAATACCAAAAATTAATTTTAAAAGTCAGGCACATATTAAATAGATTCATTTAAGTTTCCTTGAAGGGCAGGGTGTTTGATTTTTAGTGCATATATGATATGTTATTTGTTCTTCAAAAAAAAAATTAAAAAGTGCAAGTACTGAATTCAGAATTTCATTCGTTAAGAAAGTCAACTATGTATTAGATTGGCCCCACAGTCACTTTCCTTTTTTCTTTTTCCAAATTTTTATTTAAATTCTAGTTAGTTGGGGCACCTGGGGGGCTTGTGGGGTATCAGCCTGAGGATTCTCTCTCCTTTCCTTCTGCACCTCCTCCTGCTCATATGTGCTATCTCTCTGAAATAAATCTTTTAAAAACAAATATATGAATTCTAGTTAGTTAAAATATAGTATAATACTGGTTTTAGGAGAACTTAGCAATTCATCACTTACATACAATACTCAGTGCTCATCAAAACAAGTGTACTACTACTAATACCTATTACCCATCTAGCCCATCCCCCATCCACCTCCCTCCATCAACCCTCAGTTTGTTCTCTATCTTTAAGAGCCTCTATGGCTTTTTTTTTTTTTTTAAGATTTTATGTATTTATTCATGAGAGTCACCAAGAGGCAGACACAGGCAGAGGAAGAAGCAGGCTCCATGCAGGAACCCAATGTGGGACTCGACCCCGGAACTCCAGGATCATGCCCTGAACCACCCAGTCCTCCTTTCATCTTTTTTTCTTTTCTCCCTCCCATTTATTCATGTTTTGTCTCTTAAATTCTACTTCTAAGTAAAATCATATGGTATTTGTCTTTCTCTGACTTATGTCACTTAGTATAATACACTCTAGCTCTATCCACATCATTGCAAATGGCAAGATTTCATTCTTTTTGAAGGCTAATATTCCAGTGTGTATGTGTGTGTACACACTACATCTTCTTTATCCATTCTCAGTCGATGGGCGTTTGGGCTCTCTCTGTAGTTTGGCTGTTGTTGATAACGCTGCTATCAATATCATGGGGTGCATGTACCCCTTCAAATCTGTATTTTTCTTTTAGGTAAATATCTAGTACTGCAGTTGCTGGATTGCACTGTAGTTCTATTCTTAACTTTTTTGAAGAATTTCCACCCTGTTTTCCAGAGTGGCTGCACAGTTTGCATTCCATCAACAGTGTAAGGATTTTACCCTTTCTCTCCATCCTCATCAACATGTTTGCGTTGCTAATTTTAGCCATTCTGACAGGTGTGAGGGGTCATCTCATTGTGCTTTTGATTCATATTTTCCCGATGATGAGTGATATTGAGCATCTTTTCAGTTATCTGTTACCCATCTGATGTCTTCTTTGGAAAAATGTCTATTCATGTCTTCTGCCCATTTCTTAACTGGATTATCTGGTTTGGGGATGTTGAATTTGATAAGTTCTTTATAGATTTTGGATATTAACCCCTTATCAGATACGTCATTTGCATATATCTTTTCCCATTCCATAGGCTGCCTTTTAGTTTTGTTGATTGTTTCCTTTGCTGTGCAAAAGCTTTTTATCTTGATGAAGTCCTAGTAGTTCATTTCTGCCTTTGTTTCTCTTACCTTTGGAGACATATCTAGTACGAAGTTTTTGCAGCCAAAGCCAAAGAGGTTGCTGCTTGTGTTCTCCTCTAGGATTCTGACAGATTCCTATCTCACATTTAGGTCTTTCATCTATTTAGTTTATTTTTGTTTATGGTATAAGAAAGTGGCCCACTTTCATTCTTCTGCATGCAGCTGTCCAGTTTTCCCAATACCATTTGTTGGAAGAGTATTTTTTCCATTGGATATTCTTTCCTCCTCTGTTGAAGATTAGTGACCATAGAATTGAGGGTCCCTTTCTGGGTTTTCTATTCTGTTTCACTGACCATGTGCCATTACCATACTGTCTTGATGACTACAGATTTGTAATATAGCTTAAAGCCCGAATTGTGATGCCTCTAGCTTCGCTTTTCTTTTTCGGGTTGCTTTGACTACTCAGGGTCTTTACAAAGGTTAGGATGGTTTAATATTCGCAAATCAATCAACATGATGCACCACATCAACAAAACAAAGAATAAAAACTGTATGATCATCTCAGTCAATGGATGCAGAAAAAGCACATGACAAAAATTCAGCATCTGTGATAAAAACTCTCAACAAAGTAGACCTAGCAGAAACATACCTCAACATAATAAAGGCCATATGTGATGAAAAACCCACAGCTAATATATATACAATAGTGAAAATCTGAGAGCTTTTTCTCTAAGATCAGGAACAAAACTAGGATGTCCACTGTTACCTCTTTTACTCAACATAGTATTGGAAGTCCAAGCCACAGCAACACTAATAATGAAATAACAAAGAGTTACAATCCACAAACTCATTGTGAACCCCATGAAAATACCAATAGTATTTTTCACAGAACCAGAATAAATAATACTAAAATTTGTATGGAACCACAAAACACCCCAAACAGCCAAAGCAATCTTGAGAAAGAAAAACGAAGCTAGAGGTATCACAATTCCAGACCTTAAGATAAACTATAAAGCTGTAGTAATCAAAACAGTATGGTACTAGTACAAAAACAGACACATAGATCAATGGAACAGAACAAAGAGCCCTAAAAAAAAAAAAAAAAAAAAAAAAAAAAGAACAAAGAGCCCTGAAATAAACCCTCGCTTACAATGGTCAATTAATCTACAACAAAGGAGGCAAGAATATACAATGCAGAAAAGATGGTCTCTTCAACAAATGGTGTTGGAAAAACTAGAGCTACATGCAGAAGAATGAAAGTGGACCATTTTCTTACACCATACACAAAAATAAACTCAAAATGAGTTAAAAACCTAAATATGCAACCTGAAATCATAAAGCTCCTAGAAAACATAGGGAATAATCTCTTGAACATTGGCCTTACCCATGTTTTTCTAGCTATGTCTCCTCAAGCAAGGGAAACAAATGTAAAAAAAAACTATTGGGACTACCCCAAAATAAAAAGCCTTTGCAAAACAAAGAAAACCATCAACAAAACATAAGGCAACCTACTAAATGGGAGAAGATATTCACAAATGATATGTCCAATGAGTTAATACACAAAATATATAATGAAATTATACAACTCAACACCAAAAAAAAAACAAATAATCAATTTAAAAATGGGCATCTAAATAGACATTTTCCCAAAGGAGACATACAGATGAGAAGATTCTCAATATTACTAACCATTAGAGAAATGCAAATCAAACTGCAATGAGGGGGTGCCTGGTTGATCAGTCAGGCATCTGGCTCTTGATTTCAGCTCAGGTCATGCATGATCTCAGGGTTGTGAGACCAAGCTCTGAGTTGTGCTCTTCACTCAGAGGGGAGTCTGCTGGAGATATTCTCTCTTCCTCTCCCCCTCCCCATTTCTCTCTCCTTCTAATTAAAAAAAAAAAAAAAACCCACAATGAGATAACACCTCACATCTGTCAGAAAGGCTAGAATCAAAATGAAATAAAGTGTTGGTGAGGATGTAGAGAAAAAGGAACCCTCATGCACTGTTGTTGGGAATGTAAATTGGTGCGGCCACTGTGGAAAATATGAAGTTTCTCAAAAAATTAAAAATAGAAATACTGTATGATCCAGTAATTCCACTACTAGTTACCCAAAGAGAATAAAAAGATATACCCACTCCCCCACCACCAAAATAAGATAAAAGCACTCCCATGTTCATTATAGCATTATTTACAATAGCCAAGCTCTGAACACAACCAAAATGTACACTGATAGATGAATGGATAAAGAATATGTGGTGTGTGTGTGTGTGTGTGTGTGTGTGTGTGTGTGTGTGGAGTATAACGGAATATTACTTGACCATAAAAAAGGATGATATCTTGCCATTTGCAACAACACAGATCGACCGAGAAAGTATTATGCTATGTGGAAATAAGTCAGAGAAAGACAAATACCATATGATTTCATTTACATGTGGAATCTAAAAACAAACAGCAGAAACATAAGGGTGCCTAAATGGCTCAGTTGGTTGAGAGTCTGCCTTCAGCTCAGGTCATAATCGCAGGGTCCTGAAATCGAGCTCTGACATTGGGCTCCCTGCTGCAGAGAACCTGCTTCTTTCTCTCTCCCTTTGCTGCTCTGCTCCCCTGCTTGTGCATGTGTGCCCGTGCACTCTCTCTGTCAAAAAAAAAAAGTAAATAAATAAAATCTTAAAAACAAAAAAGGAGGAAAGAAAGAAAAAAACAGGTCCATATATACAGAGAACTGATGATTGCCAGAGGACAGGCATGTTGGGGGATGGGCAAATAGGGTAAAGGAGAGTAGGAAATAAAGACTTCCAGCTATGGAATGAACAAGTCACTGCATGAAAGGTACAGCAGGGAATGCAGTCAATGTTATAGCACTGTACAGTGACAGATGGTAGCTACATTTGTGGTTAGCACACCATAAGGTATAGAGTTGTCCAAACACTGTTGTACAACTGAAACTAATGTTAACATTGTGTATCAACTATACTTAAAAAATAGATGTGAATAATCAAATGTTAAATTATGTTTCTTACATTCTCTGTTCCAAAGTCTATAAAAATGTTGATAATAAATTTAAAAACTTTACCTCAAAGATTTAAAAAATGTAGAATATATATCAAATAACTTTCACAGGACAAGGTTTCACTTACATGAAATGCTTTATTTCTTTCTAATGCCAGGAGCAAGTTACTGTTCTGCTCTAGAGCTGACTAAATCTAAAGCTCTTCAATTCTTAAAATTAACCATCAGGATTTTAAATGCACTCAATTCCATGTTGCTTTAAGAAAAATAAACATTTGCTTTACTTACCTGATCATCTGTCTTCACCACTAGAAGAATGGGGATTTTTTGCCTCTGTTGTTTATTGTTATATCCATAGCACCTAAATTAATGCTGGCACATACTAGTTGTATGATAATTTTTACTTCTGACTTATAATTAATGAAAAATGAAGCAGCATTAAAAGCAGATCTTGTGACACCAACCTTAAAAACTGGTATTAACCCCACAACACCTTCACAATTTATCTTTCTATCCATCTTTAATTCACTAGGACCAAACTTCCTCAATTAAAAATCCATTCTTGGGATCCCTGGGTGGCGCAGCAGTTTGGCGCCTGCCTTTGGCCCAGGGCGCGATCCTGGAGACCCGGGATCGAATCCCACGTCAGGCTCCCGGTGCATGGAGCCTGCTTCTCCCTCCGCCTGTGTCTCTGCCCCTCTCTCTCTCTCTATGACTATCATAAATAAATAAATAAATAATTTAAAGAAAAAAAAATCCATTCTTAATAAAACATGAATAAAATGAAAAATAATACTAATAGAATAGTAACAGAACTAATCACAGTGTGATTTTTTTAATTTCTTTTTTTTTTAATTCATGAGAGACACAGAGAGAGAGAGAGAGAGAGAGAGAGAGGCAGAGACACAGGCACAGGGAGAAGCAGGCTCCTCACAGAGAGCCTGATGTGGGACTCGATCCCAGAACTGGGATCAAGCCCTGAGCCAAAGGCAGACGCTCAACCACTGAATCACCATGGTGATTTTAGGTGTCCCTAAAATGTTAAATAAAAACAATTCTCTGTGAATACAACACAAGACTAGAATCTAGTGGAATTGAGCTTTGTAGAGCTCTCTTACACCACACTGTCAGGTCCCTTATGTCCTATGCATTTTCAAACCACCTTAGTTCCTCTGAATAACTAAGAAACGCAAAAAATCTTTAAAATACACTCTTACCTCTAATTTCTTTGTAATAAGAAAACACATACAAATACTACTTACTAGCTACACTGACATTTAAAATATGGAAAGGGAGGGGCACCTGGGTGGTTCAGCGGTTGAGCATCTGCCTTTGGCTCAGGTTGTGATCCCAGGATCCTGAGATCAAGTCCTACCATCAGGCTCCCTGCAGGGAGCCTGCTTCTCCCTCTGCCCATGTCTCTGCTTCTCTCTCTCTGTATCTCTCATGAATTTTTTTTTTTAAAGCATGGAAATGGCAAATTGTGAGCAAAAACTAAATCATGTTTATGACTAGAGCTCCCTACTTCCAGAAGCCTATGTCTCTAGACAAATTTGTCCAACAAACACTAAACTCCTACTATGTGCCAGACACTGTGCTAGGTGCCAGTGATACCATTATAGGGATTCTTGCTTCTTCAGAGGTCCTGGCTCCAAATGTAACTCTACAGATCTAACATAGCCTGTATAGTTGGGCAAAGAATCACCATGTTAACTGAACTGGAATCCATTCTCCCTACTAGACCCTGGGAGCATTCCTAAAAAATCCAGACATTTTTTTTTTTAAGCTGGTATTAACAGCATAGAGAAAAATGGCAGAACTTAGAACTAGAAGAATCCTTTCTTCAAATGAAGAAACTGAGGCCCAGAGTTTTAAGGATCACTTACCTTTTCTTTCTGGAAGATTTTATTTATTTATTTCACACAGAGAAAAGAGAAGCACAAGAAGAGGGAGTGGCAGAGAGGCAGAGGGAGAAGCTGACTCTGCACTGAGCAGGGAGCCTAATGTGGGGATCCAACCCAGGACCATGGGACCAGGACCTGAGCCAAAGATAGATGCTCAACTAAGGCAGCCAGGCACCTCACCTTTTTAAATTCTTTATAAGCAACTGCCCTTTTAAATCAAGACCTAGTTTGAACAAATCTTTATTTTCCAGTGCTAACTTCTTCACCTATATTTTCACATCCACTTTCTCCAAGCCTTCCCTCAGGCATTACCCTCCTCCACTAGCTTCTTCCTCTTAGCCAACAGTACCAACTTCCCTATTTTTCCTACTACAGTTCTGCTCAACCCTTTCCAACTACTACCTAATTGCTCCAAATTCAATACCAACATTTTTTTCAAAGTTACTCTGTAGGGCCCCATGAAATTTGGCTTCTATTCCCTCCAATTTATTTGCAGTTTACCAATGAAATAGTTCTTGGTCTTTTCCCAAGGCCTCAGTATGCTTAAAACCTCTTTGGTTGAGGGCACCTGGTGGCTCAGCTGGTTGGGTATCTATCTGCCTTTGGCTCAGGTCATGATCTCCAGGTCCTGGGATTGAGCCCCACGTTGGGCACCCTGCTCAGTGGGGAGTCTTCTCTCTCCCCCTCTGCCTCTCCCACCCTGCTCCTGCTCTCTCTCAAATAAATAAAATATTTAAAACAACAACAACAAAACCCTCTTTAGCCAGACACTTCTAACCATTCTCTCTCTTTTTTTTTTAAGATTTTATTTATTTATTCATGAGACACACATACAGAGAGGGAGAAGCAGGTGTCATGCAGGGAGCCTGATGTGGGACTTGATCCCGGGACTTCAGGATCACACCCTGGGCCAAAGGCAGGCACTAAACCGCTGAGCCACCCAGGTGTCCCTGGATTCACTTCTGATAAAGCCACTTACCAGCAATGTATCCTTGACCAAGTTAACCTATTGGAGCCTCTATCTCCTTATCTGAAAAACAGAAAAGAACCACAATACCTCCCTCACAGAACTACCCTGGCCATTAAAGAACATATGGGAAACACCAAATACAAGGCAAAACACACAGTAGGCATTCAGTAAATATTAGCTACTTAATCTTTTCACATTAACAGCAACATCAAGAGCCTCATAACTGAGTCTACTTAGCCTTCACTGCTGCTCAGTCTTGTTCTAGGCTCTAGGCCCATTTCCTATCCTTAAATAGTGGAAATTTTAGACACTTCTGTTCAGGACTCAACAACCTGGTTCTGATCTTTAAACTGAATTCTTAACTACAATCTGCAAACAGATTGCTATTTAAGGACTGCTCCGTCTTGTCCACTGCCCTGAGGGACCTTTGGTCACCTAACTTCCTGATGGTTAACAGCTAGCTATGAGATGGTTAACAATGTGTACAAGACTGCCTCACCATTGCACCTGACCAACCTGTTCTTTTGGCATGCCTTTAGAACACCAGCCCCTAACCAGCCAGGACCAATATCTCACCTAACTGGACTTCTTCTCACTGCCTGGAGGTGAATCTCTCCACAAGAGCCTTCTCTACTCTAATATCCCTCCTAGTCAAGGCTCATCTTGGCACTAATCTGAAAGTCACCCAGACCCAAGACCTTAGGCCGCTGAGATCTCTCCATCTCCCCCTATGCTCAAAGCTGCTGAAATCTTTTACACACATCCTCTGCAGACACTCTCCTTATTACATGTGCTTTTTTATCCTTTGCCTGCCTGCATTTCAACTATGCTTCCAAAAAACAGATTTATCATCAAAAACAAAAAACCACATAGTTTTCATGTTGACTGTACTGTTCAAAAGGCATCAGAGACTCTCTACTTCCTATAGGATAAAATCTTCTGTCCCTTGATTATATTGTAAATATTCCTACTTCTGAGCTTTGCAAACACTATTCCTTCTAAAATATTCTCTCTTCCCCTTCTCTGTTCATCTAAATTTTATATTTCCTTCAAAGACATTTGCTTAAAACCTATGTTCTCTGTGAAGCCCTCTCTGATATCAACGATAAATGAGCATTCTAAGCAGAGGAAAAGCAGTGCAAATCATCTGAGTCAAGTAAACAGACCAGTGTGACTGGAATGGGGTGAGAGTGATTATTTTGGAAACAAGATCAGAGAGGTGATGAAAGGTCAGGTCCCATAGGGCCTTCTTGGCTAATATAAGGATTTTGTCTTTAAATATGAACAAAATGGGGATCAACTACAAGGTTTTAAGCATTCACTAGCAAAGATATTGGATTTGCATTTTAAAAAAGATCATGCTACCTGTGGTGACAAGAACAAGTTATACATAGAGAGGCAAGTGCAGAAGCAAGGAAACTGGTTAACAGGCTATTGCAGTATCTCAGTAAAAGTGTGATTAGAACCAGGGTGGTGGCAGGCAGAAGTGGTCTTAATCTGGGTGTATATGCTGCCTGTTAAGGGATAAGAAAACAAGAAAGGAGTTAAGGATGACTCCAGGTTGTTAGCCTAAACAAGTGCAAGAATAAAGATGTTATTCATTGAGATGGGGATGAAGATGGCAGGTTTTGAACATGCTAAGTTTAGGATATATATTTGCCATCCAAGGGAAATGTTGAGTAGGAAGTTTATTACCTAAATCTGAAATTCAGGGGAGAGAGATACATTTGGGAGCTATCGGAATACAGATCAGGTGGATTTCACAAAACGTCAGTGATGGTAATTGCTCTGTAATTGCTTTGCCTCATATGTTAGCCATGCACCACATGTGACTTGAAATGCAGCTAGGGTGACTGAAAAATTGAATTGTTAATTTTCATTAATTTACATTTAAACAAGCACATGTGCCTCATGGCTACATAGTGGACAAAGCATATACAAATAATATTTAAAGCAATGCGACTGAATGAGAACCCTAATTGAGTGCAGGCAAAGATGATGATCAAAGATTGGGTATTGGGGCACGTCAACAACATAGACTATTTGTGATAGGAGGGGAAAAAAATGAAACAACCCAAATCTTCATCAACAACAGAATGAAAAATAATTAGTGGCATATTCACATAAGATTCAGCAATGAACACATACCTATGTGAATCTCAAAACAAGGTTAAATGAATAAAAAGTAACTCAGAGAAGAAATTTTCTACAAAGGTCCAAAGCAGGAAAAAACTAAAAAGTATACTGTTCGAGAATATATTCGCTTCCTCAAGGAACAAGAAACCTAACCTTATACCTAAAGGAACTGGAAAAAGAACAGGAAATAAAGCCTAACAGGGGATGAGAATAAAGATTACAGCAGATATCAATGACATAGAAATTATAAAAACAGTAGAATAGATCAACGAAACTAGGAGCTAGTTCTAGACACACATAAACTACCAAAATTTAAACAGGAAGAAACAGAACACCTGAACAGACCCATAACCAGCAAAGAAATTGAATCAGGAATCAAAAATCTTCCAACAAACAAGGGACCAGGGCGGATGGCTTCCCAGGGGAATTCTACCAACCATTTAAAAAAATATTAAAACCTTTTCTTCTGGGGATGCCTGGGTGGCTCAGCGGTTTAGTGCCTGCCTTTGGCCCAGGGAGTGATCCTGGAGACCCGGGATGAGTCCCACGTCAGGCTCCCTGCATGGAATGGAGCCTGCTTCTCCCTGTGCCTGTGTCTCTGCCTCTCTGTGTCTCTCATGAATAAAGAAATAAAATCTTAAAAAATAATAATAATAATGACAACAACAACAACAAAAAAACCCTTTTCTCCTGAAACTGTTCCAAAAAAACAGAAATGGAAGGAAAACTTCCAAACCCATTCTATGAGGCCAGGATTACCTTGATCCCAAAACCAGACAAAGACCCCACTAGAAAGAACTAGAGACCAATATCTCTGATGAACATGGATGCAAAAATTCTCACCAAGATACTAGCTAATATGATCCAACAATACATTAAAGGATTATTCATCAGGACCAAGAGGGATTTATTCCCAGGCTACCGGGGTGGTTCAACAACCACAAGTCAATGCGATACACCACATTAATAAAAGAATGGACAAGAATCATATGATCCTCTCAACAGATGCAGAAAAAGCATTTGACAGAATACAGCATCCTTTCTTGATAAAAACTCTCCACCGTCGGGATCCCTGGGTGGCGCAGTGGTTTGGCGCCTGCCTTTGGCCCAGGGCGCGATCCTGGAGACCCGGGATCGAATCCCACGTCGGGCTCCCGGTGCATGGAGCCTGCTTCTCCCTCCGCCTGTGTCTCTGCCTCTCTCTCTCTCTCTCTGTGACTATCATAAATAAATAAAAATTAAAAAAAAAAAAAAAAACTCTCCACCGTGCAGTGACAGAAGGAACATACCTCAATATCATAAAAGCCACACATGAAAGACGCACAGCAAATATCATCCTCAACAGGGAAAAACTGAGAGCTTTTCCCTTAAGGTCAGGAACACAACAGGGATGTCCACTACCACTACTGTTGTTCAACATTGTACTGGAAGTCCTAGTCTCTCCAATCAGACAACAAAATTAAAAAAAAAAAAAGTACAAAAATCAGAGGTAGTAAATGGTTAAATGTCAAATGGATGTTTCAACATATCAAATAAATCATTAAGTTTAGAAAAAAAAAACCACAATTGTGTGACCTAAATAAGGTCTAAAAAAGAATGACAGATTTAGTCATATTAAAAGACAGAAAGGCATTCTAGAATTGGGAATGAACAGCTCATGTACAAGAGACAGTAAACTGGTGGGTCTGACTAGAGAAGAGGGAAGTTAGGTTGAAAAGTGAGGATGGGGGGCACCTGGGTGGCTCAGGGCGTGATCCCAGAGTCCTGGGATGGAGTCCAGCATCAGGCTCCCTGTGGGGAGCCTGCTTCTCTCTCTGCCTAAGTCTCTGCCTCTGTCTCACATGAGTAAATAAATAAAATCTTAAAAAAAAAAAAAAAAAAAGTGAGGATGGGGCCAGCCTATGAGATGCTTAAATACTGGCTCAGGAAGTTTGGACTTGATCTTGACAAAGTGCAGAACCATTGGTAGTGTCTAAACAAGACAATGGCATGAGGAAAGTAGTATATTAGAATTAATCTGATAAAAAGGATCAACTGGTAGGGAGACAGAAGCCTGGAAAAAATCAGTTATATGCACCCCTATATTTATTGCAGCATTGTTTCCAATAGCCAAGATATAGAAGCAACTCAAGGGTCCATCCATAGATGAACGGATAAAGAAGATACACACACATATATATAATGGAATATTACTTGGCCATAAAAAAGAATGAAATCTTGCCATATGCAATAATGGATCTAGAGGGTATAATGCTAAGTAAAATAAGTCAGAGAAAGACAAATACTGTATGATTTCATTCATACATGGAATTTTAAAAAACAGATGGGGGAAAAAAGAAAAAACCAACAGTCTCTTAAATACAGAGAACTGGTGGTTGCTAAAGGGAAGGAAAAAGGGGATTGGGTCAAACAGATGAAGTAGATTAAGAGTACAATTATCATGACCAGCACTGAGTAATGTATAGAACTGTTAAATCACTATATTGTACACTTGAAACTAATATAACACTATATTTTATTATATTGGAATTTAAAAATACATATACAGAACTAGTAGATGTGAGGTGTCAGGGAAGATGATCATAGCTTACACTAGGAGGATAATGGAAGCTTAAGTTTACTCCAAGAAACTTCAGGATGAGGGCAGCCCAGGTGGCTCAGCGGTTTAGCACCACCTTCAGCCCAGGGCCTGATCCTGGAGACCAGGGATTGAGTCCCGCATCCAGCTTCTTGCGTGGAGCCTGCTTCTCCCTCTGCCTCTGTCGCCCTCTCTCTAATAAATAAATAAAAATCTTAAAAAAAAAAAAAAAAAAAAGAAAGAAAGAAAGAAAGAAACATCAGGATGAAAGACTCAAAATTTGAGTTTGGTCTTCAGAATAGACATTGAGAGAAAAAGAGATGCAAAGATAATTCCAATTTTGAAGCTAAACTGAGAAAATGATTAACCAGTGTTTGCAAAACTAGGGAAATCAACAGAAAATTGGTTTTGAAAAAAATTCATTCATTCATGTAATAAATATGTCAGGCAGAGTGTGATACCTTCCCCTTGGGAAGTAGCTTGTGAGTCCCACTTTTTTTTTTTTAACAGTTACACATTTTTAATAGGCAATGAGAAATTATACAGTTAGTTCTTTGTGGGGAATAAAAGCTTTTATAACTTTTAATGCTACAACAATTTCTAAGTCTCACTTTTAAAAGAAAGAACTGTAATAAAAATACTAAGCTGCTTTTCATAATAAATTGAAAGAGGCGGGATCCCTGGGTGGCGCAGCGGTTTGGCGCCTGCCTTTGGCCCAGGGCACGATCCTGGAGACCCGGGATCGAATCCCACATCAGGCTCCCGGTGCATGGAGCCTGCTTCTCCCTCTGCCTCTCTCTCTCTCTCTGTGACTATCATAAATAAATAAATTAATTAATTAAAAAAAATTGAAAGAGGCAACAGAACACAAAAGTGGAGATACTTAGTAAAAGACACAAGAAGAGGAATTACTATTTGTCTGAAAGCTCACTGACTCTCTCTGCATCCCCCACGGTGCTGAGCACACTGTAGTGAGTGATCACAACAAAACGGACATTCAAATAATGGCTAAAGGAACAGAGAAGAGTGAGGGCTGACTCAAGAAAAACCAAACAGGAATGCCCTAAGCCTCCACCCAGCATACCTAGCGGATCTACCCTTGTGAAAGGAAAGTGCTTTAGTCCTGTCACTCTGCCTGAAAGGTAGGCCGATTATCTAGGTACCTCTTTAGGAGATTTAAAATACCAATAGAAAAATTGAAAGGAAACCAATTCTTATGAAAACATACCTGCTTCCCATCCAACTCCCTGGTAAGATTATCCCCAACCCTAACCTTAAAGGCAGACAGAATGTAACGTTTTACTGTGTATGTTTTGGGCTAATGCTAATTAAAGATAAACAAAGGCATCTTTTCCTTTTAGACAAATATTTTTCTGGTTAAAAGTAATTTAAAAGCCTGGAGCATCTGGCTGGCTCAGTCGGTAAAGCACATGACTCAATCTCAGGGTCTGTAGTTCAAGCCTTCGGTGGATGTAGAGCGAGCGAGCGAGCTTACATACATAATTTTTAATGGTACAATTAAAGCCTGGGTCTTAATACTTAGTCCCATTTGGCATACCACTGTTACCTACACCCATAGAACACAGAAATGCAAAGCAGGGATCCCTGGGTGGCTCAGCGGTTTGGCGCCTGCCTTTGGCCCAGGGCGTGATCCTGGATCCTGGAATCCCGGGATCGGGATGAGTCCGGTGTCAGGCTCCCAGCATGGAGCCTGCTTCTCCCTCCTCCTGTGTCTCTGCCTCTCTTTCTCTCTATGTCTATCATAAATAAATAAATAAATCTTAAAAAAAAGAAGAAAGAAAGAAAGAAAGAAATGTAAAGTAGAGCTGCTTGCAAAGTGAGATGACCCATGCACAGGTGTTTCAAGTAGTTGCCAGGGACTGGGCTACTACCTCTAGGTTCCTCACAATGGTTCAGATAATTACACACAGCACCAATTTATCCAACATGGCTAAACAGAGGACAATGAAGCTGATTTTTAAATAACTCTTTACAAACTGCTTTAAGACTATCTCTTTCTCAAAAGGTTAGAACAGGAAATGAATGCCTCGACACTGGCAAAGGCAGTTTAACAGTTAAGAGCTCAGGCTCTGGTTCCAGACAGACATGGATTAAATCCCAAGTCTTCCATTAAATAGCCCTGTAACCATCTCTGTTAATATATCTCCCTACTTTGTATGGTAGGATTGATTACCTTCCTCAAGATTTGAATATGGGGTAGCTTCAGATGTTAGTCCTTTCCTTCCTATAACTATACCCTTATCCCTTTGATTGGACCTGTATTTTCCTTATTAGTCTCAATCACTAAATTTTAATATAGAGCTTTTTAGGTGGTTGATCTCATTCATTATCTTCAAATCTCCTGAATTTCCTTCTTTGAGAACAACCTTATCTTGAAGCTCTGGCAGTTTAACCCATGCCCTGAACCTCATCAGTGAAAGTAAAAAGCTATGGGAGAAAAGCACAGAGAAAACTGAATTGTAGGTAGAACATACAAACCTTTGTATAAAACTTAAAATTGATGCTTTAAAATCCCAAATTCTGGGACACCTAGTTGGCTCAGTCAGTAGAGCATTTGACTCTTGATATCAGGGCTGTGCGTTTGAGCCCCCCAACGGGTGTAGAGATTACTTAAAAATAAAATCTTTAGGGCAGCCCCCGTTGCTCAGCGGTTTAGCACTGCCTTCAGCCTAGGGCTTGATCCTGGAGACCCGGGATCGAGTCCCACATCAGGCTCCCTGCATGGAGCCTGTTTCTCCCTCTGCCTGTGTCTCTGCCTCTCTCTCTCTCATGAATAAATAAAACGTTTTTAAAAATAAAATATTTAATAAAAAATAAATAAAATCCCAAATTCTATACACTGAAGACAATATGAAGCTAAGCATAACCTATTAGCAACAAATTAACTACAGAACAAATTCTGACCTGAAGGAGACCCACAGAGGTACCCTGCTTATGCTCACCACTCCCACTTCTTTATCTAAACTCAGGAATCTTTATCCATATTGTAGTGGATTTTGCATAGTGGGAAATAGAGCAGGGAAAACAAGCTCCACAGATTTTTTCATTTGCATTAGGCCTTTTTAGTATCATTACTACTACTATTCTAGTTCAGCCAGGAAAGACTAAGTCCCAACCAATTTCTTTTCTTCAGATCTCTCCACTCTTACATCCTGCTCATACCCACCAAACTAATTTCCTAAATTAACAGTTTCATTAGATCACTCCCCACCTCAAACTCTTAACAGCTCCCAATACTATGCATTGGAAAAGCCCAAATAAAATTCAAAGGCCAGGCTAGCATTACTCTACTTTTACAAGATTTGTTTCCTCCTAATTCCCCTGTAGAAATTCTCTAAAGCTCTAGACTAATCTGCTCAGTCTGTCCCCAACTCCAGAAGTCCAGTGCCTAGGCTGTATTACACTCACCAATGCCCACCCTCCACATTTTCTGGTTTTCCTTCAAAGGCCAGCCCAGACCCCCTCTTCTATCTCTGCCCTAAATTGTGCAAAGCCCACACTGCCCATCTTCTGACCGTAGTGAAACACGTCCTTTTCAGCTTGGCTATACTCTCTTGACATCTTAATCTGGTCAGAAAAGTCAAAGGTCCTTGGAAGGCAGACCACATACTTACACCGAGGGTCTACCACAGTGCCCTGCACTTTGTAGGTCCTAGATATTATTAAAAACAGAGGAGAGGTTGAAAGGATAGACCTAAGTGGGGCAAGACCGTACTGCCCATCTTTGCCAATTCCTCTTTAATTAACAGTAAAGGGCATTCGGCGTTCGCTACGAGGCTATGTATTTCTACAATACACAGAGCAGCGAAGTGGAAGAGAGAGCACGCCACCGGATGGCAAAAGAAAAAAAAGGGGGAAAAAAAGAAAAAAAAGGAAGAAAGGAAAAGAAAAGAAAAGAAAGAAAAGAAAAGAAAAGAAAAGAAAAGAAAAGAAAAGAAAAGAAAAGAAAGAAAAGAAAAGAAAAAACAACAACCCAGTCCCCATATAGCTTTTAGCCACAAGCCCTGCAATTGGGAAATCACACAATCTCTCCGGGCCTCGACTGTATCAGGTGTAAAAGAAGGGAGCTGCTTTGATGGATTTTGATGGATCCCAAGGTATCCTTCGGCTCCCGAATTCCCCCGGTCAGGAAACCCAATACTCATCTACTCACTAAGGCGCAAGCAGGCAAACTTTTACGGTTCCCAACGCAGGCATTTCCATATAGTAGTGGAAACTCCGTCCCCATGGAAAAAAGCATGGCTGAGAGGAGGGTGAGAAGCGGGTCTCCTTGGACTCGGATTCCTTTACCCCATGGCCAGGGACAGTCGAACTCGGGTTCCCGGTCCCTCACCGGCCGACTCCCAGGAGAGCGGCACAGCACGGCTCCCGGGAGCCGGCCGGGGTGACTCCGTCCGCGCCCCGCGCCCCGGGGCCCCCGCACTTGGGACACATGTCCCGTGACCCCGGGTCACAGCCCCCGTCCGCCCTCACCAGCCCGAAAGGCGCCCTCCTCTGCCGGCAAGGCCCCTCGCTCCCACCCGCCCGGCCGGCCGGCCGACCTTCCGGGCCCGGGGCGGCCTCTGCGCGGGCGTCCGGGCCCCAGGCCGGCGGGACTGGCGGCGTGAGGGGCGGCGGCGGCGGCGGCGGCTTTAAGTGCTGAATCACCACTTTGCAACCCGGGCTCCAAACCACGGTGACTCGCGGGCCCCGAGGGCCCGGGCGCTCTGCTCCGCTTACCCACAGAGGCGCTCCGGGAGCGGCAGGCGGGCGCCGAGGACGGAGCGGAAGGTGCTGGGCCGCGCGGAGTGCAGCAGCCACGCTAGCGGGTACCGCATACCCCAGCGAAGCCGCCGGGAGCACCGCGGACGCTTCCTTCTTGCACCGGGAGCCGGCCCTGCCCACTGCGCATGCTCAGTCCGCCGCGCCGCGCCGCGCCGCGCCGCCTCCCGGGAGCCGCTGGGCGGCCGGGGCTCTGGGTTTTGCCTGGAACCCGACAGGGCGAGGGCGGGGGCGGTGGGGACGGCCGGCGTCGCGGGCTCCAGCCGGCGGGCTGGACCGAGTCTGGCCGCGGAGCTGCGGGAGCCCAGCAGCCAGGCCTTCCCAGGCTGGTGGCACCGACTGGGTCAGACGAGGCGTACACGGGAGGGCGGCGAGGTGTACCCGGCTAAGTGTACAGAGAGGGCAGGGTCTCGCGAATACCGAGAGCGCAAGGGGCCATGTTTGCGGAGGCGCCCTCATTGGCTGGCGCCCTGGGCGGTGCAGGTGTTGGAGCCGAGTCCGCGGACCGGGCGGCCGCGCAGCAAACGATTCTGCGTCGGGCTCGCGGTCCGCCGGCTCCCCCTAGAGCGCGGTGCGGACCCTGGGGAAGTTAGCCCCTCGCAGAGCAAGCGGGGAGGTGGAATGGCCACGGCGAAACAAGGCTTCCGCGGGCTTTCAAATCCACGGTAGAAACTCCTCTCTACTACTGCTGTATTAAAGCACCACCACACATATATGTAGTACTTCTATTGTCAGTGTACTTTAACCGTTATTTATAACCAGACCTTTTCCCGGATGGCTGTGTGGTGTTAAGCATCCAAGAACAACGTAATAGTTGTTATGGATCTGATTTTCGGTCGCATTTCCATTTTGCGGGGTTCGTTAGGGCAAAGTGCAATGAGGGATAGTGACTCCCTAGCTTAAGTACCTGTGGGTTTCCGATGTGGCGAACCCCAAGACTACGGTCAAAAACAATGCTTTGAATCCTATTATGGAATTCAGGAGGAGGTTCCCTTAATCAAATGGATACTTCATTAAAGACGTACAGGGATCTTTTTTAGAAATACACTTTCAGGGCAGCCCCGGTGGCTCAGCGGTTTAGCGCCACCTGTGGTCCAGGGCGTGATCCTGGAGACCCTGCATGGAGGCCGCTTCTCCCTCTGCCTCTCTCTCTCCTTCTCCCTCTCTGTATCTCTCATGAATAAATAAAAAAAATCTTAAAAAAAAAATACACTTTCAACTAAAGGCAAACTTTGGATGGATGGAAACCGAGGTACCAGAGATGAGGCAGCACTCCTAGTGCAATGTAGGGTAAAATTCCACAGTATTACATTCCAGCCTCAACCTTCCTGTATTAGTGTCCTGTGGCTGCCATAATAAATTATCACAAATTTAGTGGCTTTAAACAACAAACTTATTCTCTCACAGTCTGGAGGCCAGAAGTCCAAAATTAAGGTATTGTCAGGGCTGCATTCCCTATGGAGGATCTTAGGGGAGAATCTGTTCTTTGCTACTTCCAACTTCTTGTGGATCCCAGTTTCCGTGGCTTAAGGCCACATCACCCGTATCCCTGCTTCCACTTCACATTGCTTTCTCCTCTGCGTGTCTTTTATTCTGTCTTTTACAAGAACATTTGTCATTGAATTTAGGGCACAATCACGTAATCCAGGATTATCTCATCGAATTCTTAAATTGATTGCGTCTGCAAAGATACTTCTTCCAAATAATGTAACACAGGTTCCTGGGATTAGGACGTGGACAATATTTTGGGGGCCACCACTCAATTTGGTACCCACCTTTTTAGCTTCTACCCCCACCCTCTAATAACTGCAATTCACACAGCTAATTAATGCTTATAACAATACCAACTTGTCAGATCTCTAGCAACTTTCAAGCCCAGTTGAAATAGCACTGCCTTTACAAAACTTTCCCTCATTTCCATTCCTCACATACTTTATTGAAAGTAACCACTCTCTGATCTGAGCTACCAGAGTAGTTTGCCTCTCTCTAAAAGCACTTATTTGAATTTTAACCTTCCATGCTTGTAAGAAGCAGTGGATTATGAATGATGTCTTAGACATTTTTGTATCTCACCTGGCAGCAAGCACAGTACTTAATTAACACTTATCAATTGCATGTTTTCTAAATCTGATTAAGCCTCTAAATGTAACTACCATTCATAGGAAATACACAGTATAGGTATGTTAAATCACACCATAAGGACATAATCAGCAATTATTATGTTTAGAATGTTTGAAATTATTTATAATGTATAAAATTATGTTTAGAATGTTTTAAACATTACAGGAGGTATGCCTCGGTGGCTCAGAGGTTGAGTGTCTGCCTTTGGTTTAGGGCGTGATCCCGGTTCTGGGATGGAGTCCCACATCCGGCTCCCTGCAAGGAGCCTGCCTCTCCCTCTCTCTGTGTCTCTGCCTCTGTCTGTGTCTCTCATGAATAAATAAATAAAATATTAAAAAAAAAAAAGGAAAGAAAAGAAACACTACAGGAAAAGTGACCTGAATTGCAAAATAAAAGAGGAAGGAGAAACTTAGGTATTAAAGGGGACTTAGAATTGGCAAGTATGACAATCTGTTTATAAACTCTTATATGAAAATGCAAAAGGTCAGGAAGACCCAAGCCAGCCTGAAAGAAGAATCTGGAACACGTATAGTACCAAGTAATAAGAGTTACTATTTAGCTATAGTAATTGAGATAATATGATAATAGCATGATAGCAGACAAATAGGCCATGGAAACTATTTGGTGATATCTATTAAAGCTGTGTATATGTATATACTATGACCTAGCAATTCAACTTCTAGCTATATAGCCAACAGAAATGTGAACGTGCATCCACAAAAATATATGTACTATAATATTCACAGCAGCACAGTCAATAATAGTCCAAACTGGAAAAAATCCAAAGCCCATCAACAATAAAATGCAAAACAAAACAAAACAAACAAACAAACAAAAAATGCACAGGAAAAGAAACCACAATAAAATGCACATAAAAAATAAATTAGGTAATAGTCACACAATGGAATACTGTACAGCAATGAAAATGAGCAAAAACTACACTTAAAAATATGGATTAATCCCACAAACATGGTGAAAGTAGCCAGACTCAAAGGAGTATTTACTATATAAGTCCATGTATATAAAGTTGAAAATCAGACAAAACTAATCTATAGTATAGTATTAGATGTCAGACTAGTGGCTGGGGAGAATAAAGAGGGCTTCTGGGGGTATGTTTTAAGTGGTATATTCAGTTTTTGAAAATAAATTGAGCTGTTCCCTTATGATTCATTTACTTTTCTGTAGCACTTCAGTAACACTTTCAAAAGATAATACTGTTTCAAAAGTATTATGGAGTAGACTATGTATACTACATTATTAAGTGTAGATTTTGAAACACTTGCATCTGGCTGGCTCATATGGTAGAACATGTGACCCTGGATATTAGGGTCATGAGTTCAAGCCTCCTCACATTGGTCATGAAGCCTACCTAAAATAAAATTTTAAAAAATTTTTAATTGGAAAACAAAAAAAGACATTAACCAAATGATATGTTTCGTTTTTGTTTGAATCCTAATTTGAGCAAACCTATTATGGAAAATAAGCATTTATGAGAAAAGTAAGAATAGTTAGTAGATATTTTATGATATTAAATAATTATGTTACTTTTGGTGGTATGTTAATAGCTGTGGGGTGTTTTTTTTTTAGGGTTCTTTGAGATATATACTGAAATAATGCAATGCCTAGGATTTGATTCAAATAATTCAGTGGAGAATGAGTGAGGAGGGGAAAATATAGATAAAACAATATTATTGGCCATGAACTGATAATTATTGAAGCTGCATAATGAATGCTGGGGTGGGGAGAGGTATTATACTATTCTCTTTGCTTTTGTGTATGTTTGAAGTTTTCCATGATAAAAAGTTTTATGAGGTGTCTGGCTAGTAGGGTATGTGGCTCTAAATCTCAGGTTCATGAGTTCAAGTCCCACATTGAGCATGGAGCCTACTTAAAAATAAGTTTTATAATGTATGTTAGTTTTAAATACAGTACTATGGTAATAAAATATCTAAAACCAAAGCAACATGAATTTTTAAAAATGTTTATATATAAGTGATTTGTGAATTATAAATTTGTTCTTTAAAACTTTTTCTAAATGACTTGCTGGTCCTTTTTAAAAATATTTTATTTAGGGATCCCTGGGTGGCGCAGCGGTTTAGTGCCTGCCTTTGGCCCAGGGCGCGATCCTGGAGACCCGGGTTGGAATCCCACGTCGGGCTGCCGGTGCATGGAGCCCGCTTCTCCCTCTGCCTGTGTCTCTGCCTCTCTCTCTCTCTCTCTCTCTCTGTGACTATCATAAATAAATAAAAATTGAAAAAAAATTTAAAAAACAATATATATTTTATTTATTTATTTGACAGAGAGAAAGAGAGAGTGTGTGCGCACAAGCAGGGGAGCTGGCAGGCAGAGGGAGAAGCAGGCTCCCCACTGAGCGGGGAGCCTGATGTGGGGCTGGATCCTTGGACCCCGGGATCATGATCTGAGCCCAAGGCAGCTGCTCAATCCACTGAGCTACCAAGGCTCCCCTGCTTGCTGGTCCTTGAAGGTAAGTTTGAGTCACTTTATGGACACTACTTGAAATATTAATGTGAAAATCTATAATTCATATTTTCTCCAGTTACAACTACTCTTGATTTATCCACTGAACAAAAATGGGCCCACCCTTGCTTT
This sequence comes from Vulpes vulpes, assembly GCF_048418805.1. Lineage (NCBI taxonomy): Eukaryota > Metazoa > Chordata > Mammalia > Carnivora > Canidae > Vulpes > Vulpes vulpes. The sequence goes on from NC_132794.1 coordinate 84,368,897, forward strand.
ATATATTGAAGATACACCAGAGAAAGAGCAAGTAACCAAGTTTCTATTCTTCTGGGGTTTTACATTATAGTGAGAGAAATAAACAAATAAACTAATACTTATATAAAAACTTACATAATATAATTAAAATATTAGGGTGGGGTGCCTGGGTGGCTCAGTCAGCTAAGTGTCTGACTCTTAGTTTTGGCTCAGGTCATGCTATCAGGGTCCTGGGATCAAGCCCCCAGCCGGGCTCCACACACAGCATGGAGTTTGCTTGAGATTTTTTCTCCCTCTCCTATCACTCCTGCTCATGTTCTTTCTCTCTCTCTCAAATAATTAAATGAATAAATCTTTAAAATAATAATATTAGAGTAACTAGGGTGGGCTTTTCTGCTGTCTAGCTTCACCCAAGTAACAGTTCTGGGACTTTCCCTCCATTATCACTACTATCCATGGGAGGGGGGCAGGGGTGTGGGTTGTGGCAAGTTCCCACCAGTTGTATTAAGGGTATTCATGTCCTGGGCTGTTGACAACAGGACTGTACAAATGGGACAGTTTAGGTGGGAGATCAGCAAAAACTCAAAGCATAGCATTAGTGTTTGGGCTGCATAGGCACCTGTCAATGGAAAGCCTGCTTCTGTGGCCCTTCTCGTGGACTAACCCCCCACCAGAACCTCTCCTAGGATTTCCTCTTTCTCTCCAGTTCCTTATCTTCATCAGCTTCTTATCAAATCCTTTTTGTCCCATCTAATGTTCTAACCAGGAATTTCTCAACTCAAGTCTGAAAGTTGTGGAGGGACAGTCATCTGCTTCTTCTTATGTCATTGTCTTACTTAGGGCTCTTCTCAGGGCTTTCCCTTAAAAGCCTAGTTTGATCGTTGAAAACACTGAATATCCCCTTTTCTCTTTGCTTTCCTACTGTAAGAATCCTAATTCTCCTGGACATCTTTGGTCTCCAGGAAAGGGTTCTGAGGTATGGCAAAGAAAGAAAAATCTGAAGAGCAAAATCTTTTTTTGCTCTGTAGAAAAAGAAAAAAATTGAGTTTCATAAAAGAGTTTTGGAGGCTACTTCAGATAGAGTGGTTGGGAAACAGGGATGTTTCCTCTGAGGAAGTGATCTTTAAGTTGTAACTTGAAAGGTAGAGGGAGCCAGTTAAGGGAAAGGGTAAGGGAAAGACTCCAGAGAGTGGAGAAATACGAGTTGTAAAGTTTTGGGAGAGGAGTCTGGCATAATCTGGGATCTGCCAGAAGGTGGGAGAACTGGAAACCTTTCCTGTTCTCTCACAACTAACCTTTGCTACTGAGATTCTACTATTAGGGCACTATAGCAACTTGAATTTGGATTTGAGGAACTCTATACTTACGCAGTTGGGGATTTTTTTATGGGCTTATGAGCAGTTCATGAACTGTGTTGGGTTTTTTTCCCTCAGTTTTTAAGGACATTCAGATATGCTGTTTGTTCTTTTTGGCATTCATACCCACAGACAGAACCTAGCACAATTTTAGTATCTATGGAAAAAGGTAAAGGCAAGTGCTCCTCGACTGTTTACTAAAGATTTGCATAGATGTTGCTTGGCAGCCTTAAAAGATCATACAAATAAAAATATTTGTGAAGAATTTTCAAGGGCTTGGAAGAATGCTTATGTTAAATGAAAATTCAGGATGTAAAACTACATATTTAATTATAATCTCAATTGTTAAAATATACATATAAATAATTGGAAAGAAGTACATCAAAATATTAATAGTGGTAATCAATAGGTTGTGGAAATCTATTATCCACACATAGGAATTCCAGAGAGGAAGCACAAAGAAAACAAGCAAAATGTTCGATGAATAACTTATTTTTTTTAAGATTTTATTTATTTACTAGAGAGAGAGATAGCAAGAGCTGGGGGAGGGATAGAGGGGCAAGCAGACTCCCCACTGAGCAGGGAGCCCAACTTGGGGCTCAATTCCCAGACCCAGAGACCATGACCTGAGCCAAAGTCAGACACTTAACTGGCTGAGCCGTCCAGGTGCCCTCGATGAATAATTTAAAAATATTTGCCACAACTGAAGGAAATGAGTCGCCAGACTGAAAGAATTCACCGAATGCCCAGCCCAATAGTGAAAATAGATTCATATCAAGGCATGTTATTACAGAATTTCAGCACTAAAGAGATTGCTTAAGGTTCCAGAGAGGGGAAAAAAAGAAAATAAGAGGCTACATACAAATGATCAGGAATTGGAATGGCTTTAGACTTCTCAGCAGTAGCAGAAACAAGAAAACACTGTTTTCAGGGATATCTGGGTGGTTCAGTGGTTGAGCATCTGCCTTTGGCTCAGGTCGTGATCCCGGAGCCCTGGAGTGGAGTCTTACATCAGGGTCCCTGCATGGAGCCTGCTTCTCCCTCTGCTTGTGTCTCTGCTTCTCTCTGTGTCTCTCATGAATAAATAAATAAAATCTTAAAAAAAAAAAGAAAAAGAAAAAAACCCTCTGTCTTCAGACTTCTGAGGCATAAACTTCCTTGCCCTAATGGTGGCCCAGAGGCCACAGAGCTCCCAGGCTTCAGGGACTACTTGCAGCTGTACAAATGAGCATCTCAGAAGTAACCTGTATAAAGCAAAGCCGGGTAGGCTTTCCACACATGTTTTTCTCTGTGTGAAACGACTGGACCTCTTCATATCCCAGAGAGTGATATGTGAAGGATTTGCAATAGTAATCAAGACTGGCATTTCCAGGGCAGCCCTGGTGGCTTAGTGGTTTAGCACCGGCTTCAGCCCATGGTGTGATCCTAGAGACCCAGGATCGAGTCCCACATTGGGCTCCCTGTGTGGGGCCTGCTTCTCCCTCTGCCTGTGTCTCTGCCTCTCTCTCTCTCTCTGTGTGTCTCTCATGAATAAATAAACTCTTTTTTTAAAAAAACAAGTTTCCAGGTGGAAGAAGAAGTCAAGGCTCATATTTTTTTTCAGGATCATATTTAAAATGTGATTTTTCTTATACAAAACACCAATGTTTGTGGTTACAAAATCCTATCTCCTATGATGATTATTAGGGTAAATTTTGAAGATATGAAACTGTAGTAATAATCATGGGTGTAAACTACTATTTTTGAAAATAAAAATGCTAATGAGCTCATGGGTTATATAAAAATACTCATTTCTCCAGACTAGTAATTTCCAAAAGGTTTGAAATAGAAAATCTAAGACAGTAGCAAACATTTTCCAACCTTCAATTATTCAGAAAGGCTTACCTACCTGCTTGGAAGGAAATACAGGAGAACAAAATACAAATTTATATTTTATCAAAATGTAGTTCTATATTAGGATAGTAGGATGCCTATCAAAAATGCTTTTCTTTGTTGTCAAAGTAAGAATAAAACTCTGTGAAATGATTAGAATCTTTTTTTCCCAAGGGATTATAGGCTTTATTTTTATTTAAAAAATTTTTTTTAAGGATTTTATTTATTTACTCATGAGAGACACAGAGAGGCAGAAACAGGCAGAGGGAGAAGCAGGATCCTTACAGGGACCCCGATGCGGGACTCGATCCCGGAACCCCGGGATCATGTCCTGAACCAAAGGCAGACACTCAACCACCGAGCCACCCAGGCATCCCATATTTAAAAAATTTATAAAGATTTTATTTTTAAGTAATATCTATTACCTAACATGGGGCTTAGACTCATAACCTCGAGACCAAGAGTCACATATTCCATAGGCTGAGCCAGCCAGGCACCACTGCTTTATATGTTTGCTTGCTTGATCGTTTTTGAGCAGTTTTAGGTTAACTGAAAAAATGAGTAGAAGGTATATAGATATCCTGTATATTCCTGATCCCAAACATGCATAGCCTCCCCCATTATCAGTATTTGCCCACCATCAACTTATGACAATGGATGAACCTATATTGATACATCATTATCACACAAAGTCCTTAGTTTACATTAGGGCTCACTCTGGGTATTGTACATTCTTTTTTTTTTTTTTTTTTAAGATTTGTTTATGTGAGAGACGGTGTGGAGGGGCAGAGGAAAAGGGAGAGAAGGAGAGGGAGAGAGAGAATCTCAAGCCAACTCCCTGCTGAGCTAGGAGCCTGACATGGGGCTCAATCTCATGACCTGAGCTGAAATCAAGAGTTGGTCATCTAACCAACTGAGCCACCCAGCACCCCAATATTGCACATTCTATGGGTTTGGACAAATATATAATGACATACATCCACCATTATAGTATAGTACATAGCATTTTCACTGCCCTAAAAATCCCCTATACCCAGAGCACCTAGGTGGCTCAGTCAATTAAGCGGCTGACTCTTGATTTCATCTCAGGGTTGTGAGATCAAGCCCCACGCAGGGCTTTGTGCTGAGCGTGGAGCCTGCTTAAGATTCTCTTTCCCTTTCCCTCTGCCCCTCTCCCCCAATTTGCTCTCTCTCTCTCTCTCAAAAAAAAGGGGGGGATCCCTGGGTGGCTTAGCGGTTTAGCACCTGCCTTCAGCCCATGGCATGATCCCAGAGTCCTGGGATCGAGTCCCACATCAGGCTCCTGCAGAGAGCCTGCTTCTCCATCTGCCTGTGTCTCTGCCCCCCCCATTGTGTTTCTCATCAATAAATAAAATCTTTTAACAAAAAATCTGTGCTCTGCCTATTCATCCCTCCCTCCCCCAACCCCTGGCAACTACTGATTTTTTCACTGTATTCATAATTTTGCCTTTTTCAGAATGTCAAATAGTTGAAATCATATAGTATATAGCCTTTTCAGATTGGCTTCTTTCATTTAATAATATGCATTTCAGTTTCTTCCATGTCTTTTTATGGCTTGTTTATTGATTTTTATTTTATTATTTATTTATGTATTTATTTATTTTTAAAGATTTTATTTATTTATTCATGAGAGACAGAGGGAGAGGCAGAGACACAGGCAGAGGGAGAAGCAGGCTCCCTGCAAGGAGCCTGAGGTAGGACTTGATCCCAGGACCCTGGGATCACGACCTGAGCCAAAGGCAGTCACTCAACCACTGAGCCACCCAGGCATCCCTGTTCATTAATTTTTAGTGCTAATAAATATTCTATTGTCTGTAGGTACCACAGATGGTTTATCCTTTTACCCACTGAAGGACATGTTGGTAGCTTCCATTATTTCAGCAATTATGAATAAAGCCGCGAAACATCTGTGTGCAGGTTTTTATGTGAACATAAAACTCCTTTAGGTAGGGGCACCTAGGCTTCCTATAGGGAGCCTGCTTCTGCCTCTGCCTATGTCTCTGCCTTCTCTGTGTGTCTCTATTTATGAAAAAATAAGTAAAATCTTTTTTTTTAATTTTTATTTATTTATGATAGTCATACAGAGAGAGAGACACAGGCAGAGGAAGAAGCAGGCTCCATGCACCAGGAGCCTGATGTGGGATTTGATCCCGGGTCTCCAGGATCGCGCCCTGGGCCAAAGGCAGGCAGCAAACCGCTGCGCCACCCAGGGATCCCCCCCTTTTAAAAAAAAAAAAAAAAAGACTCCTATGGGTAAATACCAGGGAGTATGATTACTAGACTGGATGGTAAGAATATATTTAGTTAGTAGGAAATGACCAAAGTGGTCATAAAATTTGTATTCTCACTTGCAATCAATGAAAGTTCCTATTGCTCCACATTCTTACCAGCATTTACAAGCATCTTACCAACACTTACCAGTGTTGTCAGTGTTTTGGATTTTGGCCATTCTAATAGGTATGTAGGAAATCTCATTGTTTCAATTTACATGTCCCTGATGACATGATGTAGAGCATCGTTCACATGCTTATTTGCCATCTGTAAATCTTCGTTGGTCAGGCCTCTGTTAAAGTCTTTGGCTTGTTTGCCAGCCCCCTCCTAGCTTTATTGAGGTATAATTGACAAATAAAATTATATTTAAAGTGTACAATGTGGTGGCACCTAGCTGGCTCAGTAGATGAAGCATGTGACACTTGATCTTGATTGTGAGTTCAAGCCCTACGTTGGGTGTAGAGATTCCTTAAAAACAGAATTTTAAAATTGGGGTGCCTGGATGGCTCCAGTTGTTCAGGCACCTGACTTCAGCTCAGGTCATGATCTTAGGGTCCTGGAATGGAGCACTGTGTCAGGCTTTGCACTAGCAGGGAGTCTGCTTCTCCTTCTCCCTCAGCCTCATCCTTCCACTCATGCTCAAGCTTGCTCTCTCTCAAGTAAATAAAATCTTTTAAAAAATATTTTTTTAAAAGTGTACAATGTGGTGATTTGGTGTATGTATACATTGTGAAAGGAGTCTCTCCTTTGATTTGGGCCCATTTTATAATTGTGATTTTTTTTTAAAAGATTTTCTTTATTTATTCATGAGAGACACAGAGACATAGGCAGAGGGAGAAGTAGGCTCCCTGCAGGGAGCCGGATGCGGTACTTGATCCCAGGACCCTGGGATCACACCCTGAGCTGCAGGCAGACGCTCAACCACTGAGCCACCCAGGCATCCCTGTTTTCTTATTTTTTAGTTTGAAGTGTTCTTTGCATCTTTTGTATAAATACTCCAAATACGTCTTTTGCTAATATTTTCTCCCAGTTTGTGGCTTGTCTTTCACAGAGCAGAAAATTTTAATTTTAATGAAATCCAGCTTATCGATTATTTCTTTTGTGGATTGTACCTTTGGTGTCATATCTAAAAAGTCATCACCAAATCCAGGGTCACCTAGATTTTTTTCCTACATTGTCTTCTAGGAGTTTTATAGTTTTGTGTTTTACCTTTACATCTGGAACCCATTTTGAGTTCATTTTTGTGAATTCTGTAAGGTTTGTGTCTAGATTAATTTTTCTTTTGTCAAAAGCACTTTTTATATTTTTTAAAATAAGATTTATTTATTTATTTTAGAGGGAGAGAGAGCACAAGTGGGAAGGGCAGAGGGAGAGGGTGAGAGAACCTCAAGCAGACTCCACACTGAGCACAGATCCCAACATGAGGCTTGATCCCATGACCCTGAGATCATGACCTGAGCTGAAACCAAGAGTTGTACACCTAACTGACTGTTAGGTATACACCCAGGCACCCCAGGCCCAGATCTCTATATTTAGAAATGAATCACTGCAGAGAGAAGATAGAAGTATTTCCATTTCAAATAACAAAAATTACATTGAATTTTTTTATTTAGATATAATTCATATACCATAAAATTTGCTGCTTTAAGTTTTCTTTTGAGAGACAGAGTGAGGGGGGAGGGCCAAAGGGAAAGGGAGAGACATAATCTGAAGCAGGCTCCACACCCAGCACAGAGCCCAGCACACAGCCACAAGGGGCTCAATCTCACTACCCTGAGATCATGACCTGAGCAGAAATCGGGAGTCAGAGACACCCAGGCACCCCTGTACACAAATTTTGAGATGGATATTTGTTTTCATTTCTACTGAATGAATACCTAGGGGTGGATTGCTCAGTCATGTGGTAAGTCTAGGAACTGCCAGACTGTTTTGCAAAGTGGCTGCACCATTTTGCATTCCTACCAGCAACGTGTGAGGACTCCAGTTTCTCTACATCCTTACAACACTTATTATCTGTTGTTTTTTGTTTTTGCTTTTAATATACTAGTGAATGTGAGGTAGTATCTCCCCACTGAGATTTTAAAAGTATTTTTGGATTACAGATTATATTAAATTTATATATATTATAGATTATAGGTTGTAGAATAAAAATTGTAGAACTATTATTTTAGTGATTATTTTAATTAGTAAAAGAGTTTTTTAAAGTTCAAAATTCAGTTATTTCTTAAGTGATTAATGAGTGCAATTAATGAATAATCATTATCTCCTACTCTGGCCGTTTTATGACTTCCCACAGGTATCTAAATCAATTCTATAACTCTGACAATTATACAAATATTGGAGGATTACATTTCTGATGGATAAAATCAAGATCTACAATAAAACCATTGACAGCTAGACATCCAGAATGACAGCATGCAGAAAGAAAAATTTTCACTTTTGATAAAAGAATACAGCTACATTGTTCTTACTTGGGGTCTTTGCGTTTATTTTTTTTTTTAAAGATTTATTTATTTATTCATGAAAGACACACAGAGAGAGGCAGAGACACAGGCAGAGGGAGAGGCAGAGGCTCCTTGCAGGGAGCCCAATGCAGGACTCGATCCTAAATCTGGAGATCAGGCCCTGAGCCGAAGGCAGATGCTCAACCGTTTTGTACAAGTCCACTTTGAGATGCTGGTGAGCGGTCAAAGGGGAGATATCAATAGACTAGCATACTAAAGGTGACCAGCCATCCGAGCTGTATATAGATGTCTCCTTGGGGGGTATGCGGGATGGTCACTGAGTGAAGGAACTAAAGGGGCGCCATTCCATCTGTCCCTTACGTAAAAAAAAAAAAAAAAAAATGACACCTTGGTTCCTGTGGGCTAAATGTGGCCCAGAAGCTCAGCTCCTTGAGCCAACTACGCCATACGCCCATAATTCAGTATTTTCTGGGCCTGGGTCCCACACTCGAAGCTTGTCGCTCACCCCAAAACCGCCCGGACGTTCGCAGCACGTCTACGGAAAACCGCAGGTCGCCGAGAGGGGCGGGGCCAGGGAGCGCTGCCTGCTGGGATTTGTAGGCTGACGGCGGCCGGCGGTGGCTCAACCTCCTTGAGACGCCCGCTGGGTGCGCCGCGTAAAGGGCGGGAAGTTGAGCCCTAAACCTGCGTCAGTCTTTCCGGAACGGTTGTCCAAGAAGGCAAGTGTGGTACTGCCTTTTGCATGGGATCGTTTAATGACATCTTATCATTAGTCAAAGGATAAAGTCAGAGTCCTAAAAACGGCATTTAACAGCCCTTTCATCGCTTTTCGGTACCCGTGGTAACCTTATTTCTTAACACTTCCTAATTATTCAAGGCTCTTCTGGAGAAAGGGGCTCACTTTGGACCTCTCTCCTCTGTGCTTCCATAACACTGTCTTACAATTCGCTAATAATAATTATAATCGTGGCTGGCTTTCCTGACCCTACGTGTTCTAGTCCAAGCTGATTCCCGCTTTAGCTCATTAATTCTCACACAACCCCCTTAAGATGGTTGCTATTATTTCCATTTCCAAAATGAGGAAACCTTGGTTTACAGACGTTATGGAACCTGGGCAAGGTCACGTTGAAGAGTCATACTGTTTAACCGCGCGCCTCTCCCACCGAACTACGAATTCCAAGTGGGGGTCGACCGACCACCTTTTTGCTTTCCCGCGGGCCACGCCCCGAGGGTGGGGCTCTGGTGACGACACAGCGTCCCATGGTGCCTCGCGCGCCCGCGCTGCCATTGGCTGGGCGTCTGGGCTCCTTTTTCAAATTGAGGCGCCGAGTCGTTGCTGGGTTTCCTAGGTTTCGGGCGGAAACGGTATTGGTAGTTCCGAGGCTCCCGCTAGTGCGGGACAGACGCCTCGGTCAGTTAGAGCCCCTGGTGGAGAGCGGGGACGTCGAGCTGCTTGCGTGGGTGTTCCCGGCTCCTCCGCGCCCCACAGCCGGGGAGTCCGCTGCCCGGCCTTGGCCTTCCCGCGGGGCTCGTAATGGCGTCCCAGCCGAATTCCTCCGCGAAGAAGAAAGAGGAGAAGGGAAAGAACATCCAGGTGGTGGTGAGATGCAGGTAAGGCGAACCAGCAGGATTGGGAGCGCTGGGCTCTGCTGGCTTTGCTGGCTTTGCTGCTGGGCTCCCTCCTGTGCTGTCCCGAGAGAGGAATTTTGTTTGCTGTTTCTGCGGGGAGCAAACCTGCCTGTTGCTAGTTCTCCGCATTCTGATCAATAAAATGACGCTAGATTGCTCTGAGGAGTAAATCAGTGTGTTTCAGAAGAAAGAATGTTTGTATTGGAGGTTATAGTTTAAAACTGCTATTCAGAAGGAGAATTTGATCTCCAGTCTTTAGGGAAAAGTGTGTTCTTTAAAAAAAAAACAAAACTAAAGTTGACAGAGACTTAGGTGGCGTTTTTATATGCCACTCCTTGCAATTTCTCAGTTGGAAATAAGACTGCATACCTACTCTGTAGGTGTTTTAGTACTGATGTTGGGATTACCGTCCTCTCTATCATCGCTAAAAACATAATCGATCACTTGCCTTTTCTTCTAGATGCAATATTTTCTTAGTCCCTACCAAACGAAGGAAGCATCGTTGTCTTTAAATTTTAAAGGTTAACTTATAGAGTGAGTTTGTTTTTAAAAGGAGTCAACGTAAGCCAGTATAGCTTTATGATTGTACTGCAACTTGGTCTTCCCTAGACTGAGGGAGATAGTTTCTTCGGGGTGAAAGGGTGGAGGTGTTCAACTCTCCCCGGATTGATTTACAAATAACTTCCCAATTTTAAAATTAATCTGTAGAGGAAAAACGTACTTGTTATACAAACTGTTTCTTAGAGATTAATTTATTCAGTTTTTAAGAAGCCCTCCACAGTTCACTGGTGTACGTGTATTTTGAGTGTCTGTTTTTGTTGCTGTTTTAAAATTCTACCAACTCTCAGCAACTTTTCCGTAAATCCAGAAGTTCTAAAATTTTAAAAAGGGCTATTTTAAAAATCTGTGAACAACTTTCTTAAATTGTTGCCCTCAGCTTTGGTGATTTGAACTGTTGATGTCAAAGACAATAGCTGGCTTTTTGAGTTCGGTGTCAGGGAAGAAATTTGGTGGTAACCTTAAGGTTGACCAATTTACTAGTTGTACTCTAGAACTTCTGTTAATAGTTGTTTTGAAGATTGAAAAAAAATTAACAGACCGTAATACAAACGTGAATTTTTACTTATTTATTTTTTAAAGATTTTATTTTTAAGCAATCTCAACATCCACTGTGAGGCTTGAATTCACAACTCTTGAGATAATAAGAGTTGCATGTTCTACCCACTGAACCAACCAGGCACACCACAAACGCAAATTTTTAGATTATTTTGATAATTTAATAAAGCCAGGCAATACTGCTTTTTCTGTTTGGTTTGATTTTCTTCTTTTTTTTTAAAGATTTTATTTATTTGAGAGAGAGATAGCAAGAGAGAGCAGAGCAGGAGGGAAGGGCGGAGATAGAAGCATTCTCCCCTCTGAGCAGGAAGTCAGTCACAGGGGCTTGATCCCAGGACCCCAGGATCTTGACCTGAGCTGAAGGCAAATGCTCAACCAAGGGAGTCGTCCAGGTGCCCCTTAAATTTTATTTTTTTATTGTTAGTTACAAAATATGTCAGACCTATAAAAAGTTATAGAGAACAAAGTAACAAACATCTGTGTATCCATCACCTAAATTAGAAACAGACAAGTCATTACAATTGGAGCCCCTATTGCATCCTTTTCCAGCCCCCTTCCTCTATCCCAAGAATTAAACATTATTCATGTTTATTATCCCCTTACATTTAAGTCCTACCTAAAATGAGATTTCTTTTACTTTGTTACTTATGAAAAGTGTTTAGGTTGTAACTAATTATTCACAAAAATTTTTGTATAAAGAGATGATTTTCTTTTCATGCTCTCTTTTTCAGATATCTTTCTTAGAGCAAATATGTCCTTAAGCTCTAGTAAATAAACAATTTATGAGACCCTTGGGGTTGTCAAACCTTTTCTGTAAAGGGCTCTAATAGTAAAAATTTTAAAGTATTAGAATACTTTCCAAGCCACATGTAGTCTCTGTCATATATTTTCTGAATTTTTTCTTTAGTTTTACATTTTTAATTGGCACAGTTTACTGTAACCTAAGATTTCAAGAAAGAGATGACTTTATTACAATGAATACAATCTTTATGATGTTCTTGTATTATAACTATAGAAGAGAATTTTGTTTTACATATATATAGCTCAAGAGGAAGGTATAACTTTTGGAGTTGAGGAACTGATAGTTTTTATAGAGAGAAATTTTAATAAGGAAATAGGCTTTGATATATGTATATATAAGACACATGCAAAACATTCCTTATTCTTGTATAGTGTACAGGTTAGCATAAGTCCTAGTGAGAATGTAACATAAAGGTTTTAGGATTTAAGTTAATCTTGGCATTTTAATCTAGACAAGTGCTTTAGCAATTTAGATCTGAACATTTATGAATCATTCATATATTTAAAAGTATATAATTGTATTTTTAAAAAGGCCCAGACCAACTTTCCGTAAACAGTAACTTAATGTGATGCTATAGTTACCAAATGGAAAACAAGACTATTAATTCTGTATTTTTTTTTTAAAGATTTTATTTATTTATTCATGAGAGACACAGAGAGAGACAGAGGCAGAGACACAGGCAGAGGGAGAAGCAGGCTCCATGCAGGGAGCCCGACGTGGGACTCCATCCCGGGTCTCCAGGATCACACCCTGGGCTGAAGGCAGGCACTAAACCGCTGAGCCACCCAGGGATCCCCTAATTCTGTATTATTAAATCAACAAAGAATATTTTAGAGAAAGGACAACTTGGAAAATGAAGACTTCAGAGTTCATTATTCCAAATTCAAGAGCATTTTAGTTATTAGCAGTGGTTACCAAATAAGCTGAAGTTAGATCTCTTTAAGGAGCTGCTTGTAATTTATTTTGTTGGGATGAGAGGCTTTTAAAACTGTTTCACTATGCCACAAGAAGATGATGCAAATTTTTTTATCCTTGAGAAGATTTTCTGAAGTTGGTATCCCTATCAGCAAAGGGGCGCTTATGGCATGTTCCTCACAGTAGGAACATGAATTCAGTGATGCTGTTGAAACCTTTGTTCTTTTATGGAAGGTTCCAGTTTTAACTCTTGCACAGTTCTCTTTACCTTAGCTGTGTTTATTGGTGCTTGCTGTTTTTGCTGGACATCTTTTACCTGAAATCAGTAAGACTATTCATTTGGTTAACATCACACATCCAGGCTAAGAGATTAGTTGAGAGATACTAAGGACTAATTGAAAAAGCTATTCCCACATGAGAGCAATTCGTTCCACTTAATACCCTTAGCCTACCTCAATATAAGTTGGTTTTGACCTAGGTTTGTCAAACTTTTAATAATACTGCATGTCATGGGTTATGTGCATTGTGTAGGTTTCAATATATTTGATGATCGATGGCATTACTATATATTACCTGGAAGTTGCCGAGTTAAATTTCCCAGGATCATAAATTTGGTTTTCTGTAAAAAATATGCTAGGGATGGGTATGCCAGAGGATGTTGAGGTATCCTTTTTAAAATAAATAGCAACTTGGTTTGTCTAATGATGAGGGGAAAGATAATTTCCTATTTGGCTTTACCTTTCATTATATGTGGTAATGAATGAGAAAAATGAACTCCGGTCAAGAGTACATCTCACTCTTTGGCCCAGAAATCTGTTAAGTATATAAATATCTGATAGATGCCACTCTGTAGACTATGGTTCTTTTTAGCTCTTTTATCATTCCTCTTAGGATGATATTTATTAAGCTATGTAGTTTAACAGATATTAGGAATGCCTGCTGTATGCCAAGCATAGTAGTAGCCATTGGGAAACTGAAGTGTAAACTAAACAAGATTTCTTTTCTTTTCTTTTCTTTTCTTTTCTTTTCTTTTCTTTTCTTTTCTTTTCTTTTCTTTTCTTTTCTTTTTTGAGAGAGAGAGAGAGAGTGCAAGTGAGTAGGGAAAGGGGGAGGCAAAGGGAGAGGAAACCCAGCACCAGGGCCACCACAGGGCTCAATCCCATGACCCTGAGCAGAAATCAAGAGTTGGATGCTCAACTGAGTCACCCAGGCATCCCTAAACAGGATTTCTTTTCTTACATTGTGAGGTTGGTGCTATTACTTAGCCTCACTTTTCAAATGGGGAAGTATATGCACACAGGACTACATTGCCTAAGCAGACCTGATCAAGAGTCCACACTACTCAAAGTCCAAGAAGGAATTTAGCTTAGAAGATTACTTCCTGGGCAGCCCGGGTGGCTCAGCGGTTTAGCGCCACCTTTAATCCAGGGCGTGATCCTGGAGACCTGGGATCTAGTCCCACATCAGGCTCCCTGCATGGAGCCTGCTTCTCCCTCTGCCGGTGTCTCTGCCTCTATCTCTGTGTCTCTCATGAATAAATAAAATCTTTAAAAAAAAAAAAAAGATTACTTCCTTTAGGAGTCTATCTCATCACCCACCCCTCTTCTCTCCCACTCATCCCTGTCCTAATCAATTAAATTTTTGCTATATATTCCTACAGCACGTTTACATATCCTTTCTAAACATTACTTTTCTTATAATCATTTGTGGGTTTTTTTGTTTTGTTTTGTTTTTAATTTTTATTTATTTATTCATGAGAGACAGAGAGAACGAGAGGCAGAGACACAGGCAAAGGGGGAAGCAGGCTCCATGCAGGTAGCCTAATGTGGGACTCGATCCCGGGTCTCTAGGATCATGACCTGGGCTGAAGGCTGCGCTAAACCACTGAACCACCTGGGATGCCCAGTCATTTGTTTTATGTTACTATTCCCCACTAGGACAAACTGAGTTAACACATGTGAAGCATTTTGAATAGTGAATACCTAGCACATAGTAAATACTCCATGTATTAGTCATTATTTTTATCTATTTTTTTTTATCTTGTGCGAATTATCCACTGAGAGTATTTTGAACACAAATTTGGCATAGTCTTCCTACTATGTCATAACCTAACTTTCTCAGATTCTAAGAATTGTGGAAATAGATTTTTGAAAAGTTAATTTGGCATTTATTACAAGTTAATTCTATTAGTACTTATTCCAAGCAGCTGTTGAAATTGTCATGTTTTACATGTCTTTGAAAAGTAAAGAACTTACTTATTTCTGGGAGTTGAAACTAAAAATTGTGCTGTCTGCTTTAGCAGTAGTCTCCCATTTAACTCCTGTCACCAACAATGTTGTCAAAAAATTTAACTTTGTTATTGTCTAAGTTATTATTATTTTTAAAGATTTTATTTATTTATTCATGAGAGACCCACAGAGAGAGAAAGAGGCAGAGACATAGGCAGAGGGAATAGCAGGCTCCACATAGGGAGCACGATGTGGTGTGGGACTCGAGCCTGGGACCCCAGGATCACTCCCTGAGCCGAAGGCAGACACTTAGCCGCTGAGCCACTCAGGTGTCCCTGTCTAAGGTATTAATAATAATGTCATCTGTAGCCTGATAACTAAGAGTTTTTTAAGTAACTCTGTATTTCTCTTTATAGACCGTTTAATTTGGCAGAACGGAAAGCTAATGCCCATTCTGTTGTAGAATGTGATCATGTACGAAAAGAAGTTAGTGTACGAACCGGAGGATTGGCTGACAAAAGCTCAAGGAAAACATATACTTTTGATATGGTACCTATTTCTTTCTTTCTTTCTTTCTTTTTTAAAGATTTTATTTATTTGTTTGAAAGAGAGGTAGTGCAAGAGTGGGTTAGGAGCAGAGTGAGAAAGGAACAAACCAACTTGGGCTGAGCGCAGAGCCTGACATGGGGCTCCGATCTTACCATCCTGAGATCACAACCTGAGCCGAAATCAAGGGTGGGATGACCAACCAACTGAACCACACAGGCACCCCGGTACCTATTTCTCAAAATGCTACTACTCGTTTATTATTTGCTATGTAAAGTTATCCTTGTATACATATTTTTTTCTAGGTTCTTGTACAACTTGTACAACCCCAAATTTCAGTTGACTCTGAGTTGTCCAATGGATATCTAGTGGGCTGAATGAGTTAATACATTAAAAACAAAATTCTTAAAGTGAGTAATTTTGAAGTATTTTATTCCTGAAGAATTGATTTTATTTTTATTTTATTTTATTTTTTGGATAGGTTTTTGGAGCTTCTACTAAACAAATTGATGTTTACCGAAGTGTTGTGTGTCCAATTTTGGATGAAGTTATTATGGGTTATAATTGCACTATTTTTGCGTGAGTAAAACACAATTTTTCAAATTGATGAAAAGGTTTAGATGCATGTGTTTGTTTTTTATTTAACACTTCTGTTGATTTTGATAGATACGGGCAAACTGGCACTGGAAAAACCTTTACAATGGAAGGTGAGAGGTCACCTAATGAAGAGTACACTTGGGAGGAGGTATTTATTGTTTAAAATAGATTTCTGTCTCTAAAATGACTGAATAATAACTGAATAAAAAACTTAGCTGAAGTCCTCTTTCATGAAATAGAAAAGATCAGTATGCCCATGTCAAATATGAATATAGGATGAACTACTATTTTAGTGAAATTATTATTATTTTTTATTTTAGTAAAATTAAAGTGTATGGTTCCTGTTTAAGAAAAACATAGTGTCACTAGGAGAGAAAGGACTAATACATACGTATTATATGTATATGTGTATATATACATATACATATGGCACAGTTAAGTGATAAGAGAGCGGTCTGTTTGGGACAGAATAGTTGGAGCAGAATATTGTGGAAAAGTGGCATGTGAGTATGGCTTGAAAGGGAATACTGCAGCATGGGAGTAAGTCTCATCAAGTTAGCATAGCAAGGGGCTGCATGGTACTTTATCAACACTGATCTTGAGTGTTTAAGAAATTAAGATCACTGTATTGTTGGATAGTGTAGAAAGCACATAGTACGTTTTACAAAGATTTCCATCAAGTGTGCTTCAGTGAGTTTAATGACTAAATTAATTTTCCAGGGATCCCTGGGTGGCGCAGCGGTTTGGCGCCTGCCTTTGGCCCAGGGCGCGATCCTGGAGACCCAGGATCGAATCCCACGTTGGGCTCCCGGTGCATGGAGCCTGCTTCTCCCTCTGCCTATGTCTCTGCCTCTCTCTCTCTCTGTGTGTGTGACTATCATAAATAAATAAAAGTTAAAAAAAAATTAATTAATTTTCCAAATTGTTGACATTATGTTGATCCTTTTTTCTAGTGGTTACATAGTTGAGACATTAACTTTAAGCATTGGTAATAAAGTTATGGAATTGTGTCATAGGAAATAAGGAATAGGCTTAAAAAACAGTTTCAAAATTTAGAGATTCATAGTAATTTCATTACAGTAGCTTAGATATTTGAGAAACAACTGTACTTATGTTAGAATTAGGGAATATACCTCTTAGATGGACCACTGTTCTGTTAACATGGTAGTATTATTAATGTTCTCTTGAGACAACTTAGAAAGCATTATTAAACTTGGCTTTCTGAGTAGCTTACTTCAGTTGGTTTCTATGTAATGCTCAGGCATGAAGTGACAGATTTGTGGAAGGTATGAAGAAGAATAATTACTGTTGAATAAATTCTTATAAATGACGTGGCTTTTCTAATATTTGGTTAGTTTTTTTTTTTTTTTAAGATTTTATTTTTTTATTCATGAGAGACACAGAAAGAGAGAGAGAGAGGCAAGAGACCTACGCAGAGGGAGAAGCAAGCTCCATGCAAAGAGCCCAATGTGGAACTTGATCCCAGATTCCGGGATCAAACACCCTGAGCCAAAGGCAGACACTCAACTGCTGAGCCACCTAGGCATCCCTAAACTTGTTTTGACATATTTGTGTTTAAAGATTCTATTTATTTAGGGAGAGACAGAGAGCACATGTGAGGGGGGGTGGGGGGAGGGAGGGAGAGGAAAGAATCTCAAGCAGACCACACACTAAGCAGGAAGCCCTTCACGGGGCTGGATCCCATGACCCAGAAATCATGATCTGAGCTGAAACTGTGAGTCAGATGCCCAACTGACCGAGCCACCCAGGCACCCCTGATATATTTGTATTTAAATATATTGTAAAGAAGGCCCTTGTTATGTGTGTTTTAACTGCAGTAGTAAATGGCATTCTTCCCTTGTTTTATTTAGTCCTTATTAATATTGTAATTTCAGGATCCCTTGGCTGGTATAATTCCACGTACTCTTCATCAAATTTTTGAGAAACTTACTGATAATGGTACTGAATTTTCAGTCAAAGTGTCTCTGTTGGAAATCTATAATGAAGAACTTTTTGATCTCCTTAATCCATCTTCTGATGTTTCTGAGAGACTGCAGATGTTTGATGATCCCCGTAACAAGGTAACTCAGTTTTTGAGAATGAAACATCTCTGTATTTTAGTGTGTGCTACTTTGAGAAGTAAGTGTATATATATATATATATATATATTTTTTTTTTTTTTTAACCAATCTAATGAATGATCTTTTGATATTTGGTCAGAGGGGGGTGATAATCAAAGGTTTAGAAGAAGTTACAGTACACAACAAAGATGAAGTCTATCAGATTTTGGAGAAGGGGGCAGCAAAACGGACAACTGCAGCGACCCTGATGAATGCATACTCCAGGTAGGAAAGCCAGGGTCTCGCTCTTGCTATTCCATTTTCTTTTTAACGTGGGACTTCAGATTGGGGTGGGTCACAGAATGTGAGTCACATACCTAGATGGTGTGTATGCTTGATTTCGTGCTTTAGTTATTGGCTTGAGATTTAGAGTCAAGCACCAGTATTGGGAGAATGTTGAAATGAGAACAGAAACAAGTTGAATCAGCAGAAGTATTAAACTTTTTAAACTAGATTTTTTTTTCTCGAATGAAATTGTATGCAGGAGCCTAGGTTAACATGGGCCTGCTGTGGTTGGTTTGATGGTGGGATGCTCAGAGGCTTACCTCCTTAGCCTCAGATAGAAGCTGTATGTCGGTACATAGCATAAGATAGATATTGGAACACTTTATGGTCTAGTGGTGATTATCTTGTATTTCAGCAATCACTGCTATTTACTATTTGCTTTTCAAGAGAAGGTGTTAACTTTTCTGATGACATTTTCAAAGCAGAGCAATATATTTTTACAACAGCTGACATTGAAGGCAAGTAATCTGATGGCTTGTGTGGTACTGTTTGAATTTATGGCGATGACATATTTCAAGAGATTCTTATGAATAGGAAGATTGATTGCAAGCCTTCTCTGATGTACCAGGCAACTGTCCCAACCTGATCCCACATCTAGCTTTTAGAGGTCTGAAGATTCTAGTTTCTCAGTCTTTTAGGGTGTTTATAGGTAGTTTCTTATTGGGGTCCCTTCTGCAGGGCAGCAGGTAGAAGAAAGCAAAAACCTAAGCATTGTTCTGTCTACCTACCCTCTGTCTTCCAAAATCTTACTAATGTCTCCTGTCTGATACTATCTTTCTCTACCTTGTGGATTTTGATCTTTCTTTGCTTTTTTTAATATTTTATAGAAAGCAGTGTTTTGCATTATAATGACTGAGCAATCTGATCTTGTTTTCTAGTCGTTCCCACTCGGTTTTCTCTGTTACAATACATATGAAAGAAACTACAATTGATGGAGAAGAACTTGTTAAAATTGGAAAGTTGAACTTGGTAAGTATCTACCTTAAGATCACTGTTTCTTTTTTTTTTTTTTTAATTATTTATTCATCACACACACACACACACACACACACACACAGGCAGAGACACAGGCAGAGGGAGAAGCAGGCTCCATGCAGGGAGCCTGATGTGGGACTTGATCCCTGGTCTCCAGGGTCATGCCGTGGGCCGAAGGCAGGCACTAAACCACTGAGCCACCCAGGGATCCTCCAAGATCACTGTTTCATTCTTTCTTTTCCCCTCAGCTTTATCAAGGTATAATTGACAAAATTATATATTTGAAGTGTACAATGTGATGATTTGATATATGTATGCTTTGTGAAATAATTATCATAATCAGATTAATTAACATATCCTTCACCTCACATAGTTACTTTTTTTTCCTTGTTTGGTAAGAACATTTAAGTCTACTCTCTTAGCAAATTTCATTACAGTATTTTTAACTCTCATCACTGTAGTGTACATTAGATCCCCAGAGCTTATTCATCTTATTACTGAAGGCTTGTACCCTTTGACCAGCATCTGCTTCTCCCCCACTCCCCTGCTCCTGGTAACCGTTATTCTATTCTGTTTCAGTGAACTTCTCCCCCTACCCCCCACCTAAATTCTACACATAAGGGAGATCATACGTATTTGTCCTTCTCTGTCTGGCTTATTTCACTTTGTATTATATCCTTTAGGTTCATCCATGTTGTTACAAATGATAGGATTTCCTTTCTCATGGCTAAATATTATATTCCATTGTGTATGTATACAATATCTTCTCTATTAACTCATCAGCTGACACTGATTGTTTCCGTATCTTGGCTATTTTGAATAATGCATTGAACACTGGAGTGCAGGTATCTCTTTGAGATACTGATTTCATTTCCTGTGGGTAGTATACCTAGAAGTGAGATTGCTGGATCATATGGTAGTTCTTCTGAACTATTTCATTCTTTCTCCTTTTTTTTTTTTTTTTTAGATTTTATTTCTTTATTCATGAAAGACACAGAGAGGCAGAGAGAGAGAAGTAGGCTCCCTGTGGGTAACCCAATCCTAGGACACTGGGGTCATGCCCTGAGCTGAAGGCAGACATTCAAACACTGAGCCACCCAGGCATCTCTCTCTTTTATTTCTTTTAAAGATTTATTTATTTATTCATGAGACACAGAGAGAGAGAGAGAGAGAGAGAGAGGCAGAGGAAGAAACAGGCTCCCTGCAGGGAGCCTGATGTAAGACTTGATCCCAGGACCCCGGGATCACACCCTGAGCCAAAGGCAGATACTCAACTGCTGAGCCCTCAGATGTCCCCCCCCCCCTTTTTTTTGAGACGGATGGGGCGAGGGTGCAGAGGGAGAGAGAGAATCTTTGTTTTATAAAGATTTATTTGTTTTAGAGGGGAGAGAGGGGCAAAGAGAAAGGGAGAGAGAATCTCAAGCAGAATCCCCTCTGAGGAGCCCAACATGGGGCTTGATCTCACAATCCTAAGATCATGACTTGAGCCGAAATCAAGAGTTGGATGGTTAATGGACTGAGCCACTCAGGCACCCCTCAGCTGTTTAATTCTTGACCACCTCAGAGCAGCTTGAAATTCTGTACTTGTAGACAAATATTTTAGGAGCCACTGGGTAATTAGCTTTGTAGTGATTTGTTAATTACGAAAAATTGTCTTGTTGACTATTTAACATATTATATTTGAGAATGAATGTCTTTGCATCCAAATCCAATGGAACTGACAACTTTCATTTTTGAAATTCAAGGTTGATCTTGCGGGAAGTGAGAACATTGGCCGTTCTGGAGCAGTTGACAAGAGAGCTCGGGAAGCTGGAAATATCAATCAATCCCTTTTGACTTTGGGAAGGGTTATTACTGCTCTTGTAGAAAGAACACCTCATGTTCCTTATCGAGAATCTAAACTAACTAGAATCCTACAGGATTCTCTTGGGGGACGTACAAGAACATCTATAATTGCAACAATTTCTCCTGCATCTCTCAATCTTGAGGTAAGTCTTTTAGAAGGTTATATGCAAGTGTAGTAGATATAATTCTTATTTAGCTAAAACATGCTCTTTTTTTTTATCATGTATTTTAAAAGTTCATTAATGGCTTTCATTCATTCTAAGCAAGAGTAGAAGAACCTAGATATTGCACATGGACACATAGAGGAGGATACCACTGAAAAGATTGTCTTCCTTCCTTCCTGGCAGCTTTTTTAATCTTAAAAAGCCAATTACTTAATGGCTTTTCCCACACAGTCTTCAAAAGAAACTGCTGTCATTATTCATTTATTACTCATGCTTCATTCCTTTTCGTAGATGAATTATTTTCCATTGTATGAATATAGAATGGTCATTAGCAGTAGATGGTTACATGATGTATGGAGTTGTTTTGTTTTGTTTTAGATTTTATTTATTATAGTGAGAGAGAGAGAGAGAGAGAGACAACAAATGGGGGAGGGGCAGAAGAAGCAGCAGACTTCCCTCTGAGTAGGGACACCCCTTCCCCCTTTGGCAGTGACGTGTGGAGATTTAATTGAAGACTTAAAAATGGGTTAAGTGAATGCCAGTGTTGTAGAACCTGCTAAGAGGGCACTAAATGTGTGAGAGGAGTCGGTAAAACCAAGAGAAGTAAAAAGGATGGTGAAATCTCTTATTTTATTGTGATTGCTCCTTTAAATGGAGTTTGAAGAGCTTTTATAAGGTCTCTTACTCCCCCCCCTTTTTTTTTTTTAATTTTTTAAATTTTTATTTATTTATGATAGTCACACACAGAGAGAGAGATTGAGAGAGAGAGAGAGGCAGAGACATAGGCAGAGGGAGAAGCAGGCTCCATGCACCGGGAGCCCGACGTGGGATTCGATCCCGGGTCTCCAGGATCACGCCCCGGGCTAAAGACAGGCGCTAAACCACTGCGCCACCCAGGGATCCCTCTTACTCCCCTTTTGTTTTAAAAAACCTCTTTCCAGGGCATCTGGGTGGCTCAGCAGTTCAGCGCCACCTTCGCCCCAGAGTGTGATCCTGGGGATTCAGGCTCGAGTCCCATGTCAGGCTCCCTACATGGAGCCTGCTTCTCCCTCCTCCTGGGTCTCTGCCTCTCTTTCTATGTCTATCATAAATAATAAATAAACAAATCTTTTTAAAAAATAAATAAATAAAAATAAAAAATCTCTTTCCTTAGAATACATGTACTCACCCATTAAAAACTCACCCATTAAAAGTATGTAATTTGATGATTTTAATATATTTGCAGAGCCATGCAACCATCACCAAAGTTTAGAGCATTTTCATTACCCCAGAAAGAAAACTTGTATAACCTGTTAGGAATCACTCCTCATTTGCCCCCATTCCCAGCCCCAGGTCACTACTAACCTATGTTAAAATTTTTTTTCTTTTTTTTTTTTTTCCTTTTTTTTTTTTAAGATTTTAGTTCTTTGTTAGACTACATGCATGCTTTAGCGGCAGGGGGCAGGCGCTGAGGGAGAGGGAGAAGGAGAAGCAGACTTCCCGTATCAGAGAGCCTCATGTGGGGCTCAATCCCAGTACCTAGAAAGCGACCAGAGCTGAAGGCAGGTGCTAAGATGCTAAACCGACGGAGCCACGCAGGTGCCCCAACCTACCTTTTTAATCTATAGATTTGCCTAGTCTGGACATTTCATGTAAATGGAATCATGGAATAAGTGTTCTTTTGTGACTGGCTTCTTGTACTTAGCATGTTTTTAAAAAGTGTTCATCCATATGGCTAGCATATATTCATGCTTCATTCCTTTTTGTAGGTGAGTTATTTTCCATTGTATGGATATGGAATGCTTTGTTTATTCATCAGATGATAGAGTTCATTGAATGTGAAGACTAATGTAAAAAATGCTTAGGTCAAATTATCATAAAGTTGAAAACCCTGAAAATTGGAAGGAAGGGAAAAAGGATGTTTTGGTTTTTTGTTTGTTTTGTTTTTTAAGGATTTTATTTATTCACGAGAGACACAGAGAGAGAGAGGCAGAGACATAGGCAGAGGGAGAAGCAGGCTCCCTGCAGGGACCCAGATGTGGGACTCGATCCCGGGGCCCCAGGATCACGACCTGAACTAAAGGCAGATGCTCAACGGCTGAGCCATCAAGGCATCCCAAAAAGGATGTTTTGAACAAAATTCCTTGTAAAGGCTAGACGTAGTGGTCCTAGTGGATGATAGATTTTTAGGTTAGATATAACCATTAGTTGTTTCTTGTAAGTTATTTTTTGTCTCTAAGTTATTTTTTTTAAGATTTTATTTATTTATTCATGTGAGACACAGAGAGAGAGAGGCAGAGACACAGGCAGAGAGAGAAGCAGGCTCCATGCAGGGACCCCAACGTGGGACTTGATCCTGGATCTCCGGGATCACACCCGCAGGCCGAAGGTGGCACTAAACCACTGGGCCACTGGGGCTGCCCTGTCTCTAAGTTATTTTATAGTACATTTTAGGTGTACTCTAAGTTACATTATTCTTATAATATTTTTAGTAACTGGCAGTTTTTCTTCTTCACAGGAAACTCTGAGTACATTGGAATATGCTCATAGAGCAAAGAACATATTAAATAAGCCTGAAGTTAACCAGAAACTCACCAAAAGAGCTCTTATTAAGGTAACTGAATTTTGTGGAGTAATGTAATCTTGTTTGACAAATGAGGACCTGAAATAGATAAAGTGTTGAAAGATTTAAATTGCCTGTGGTAAGGCTTTTCATCTAATGATTTTAATTAGCTACCTAATATATTAAAATGTTTTTTATAATGCTAATATGGTGACTTTACTATCTATCAAGTCAGCAAAATTTGCAATTATTTACCTTTACAAAATTAATTTATTTATAGCTTTTTTGACATAATCACCATACGTTAATGTAGTATAATTACCACATATTAGGGTATAATTTCCATAATACTCATCCATTGTAAGCCTACAATTCAAAGATTTTTAGTTCATTTATAGAGTTGTGCAACATCACTACAATCCAGTTTTAGAAAATTTTATCACTATAAAGTTCCCTCTGTGCCCATTTGCAGATAGATTTCCCCTTTCTAGACATTTCTTAAGTGGAATCATGCAATATTTGATCTTTGGTATCCGGCTTCTTTCACTTGGCATAAAACAGGGACTACATCTGTGTTGTAACATGTTTCAATAGACGTTTCTTTCTATTGCTGAATAGTATTCCATTAAATAGAGAGTAACACATTGTCTTTATCCATTCACCAGCTGATGGACATTTAGATTATTTCTAATAATGCTACTATGAACATTACCATTCAAGTCTTTGTGTTAATGTGTTTGCAGTCCTCTTAGGTAGGTACTTAGTTTAATTTCTGTGTTGCATAGTAAGTTTGTCTTTTACTCTTTAAGAAACTTCAAAGTGGCTGAATCATTTTAAATTTTTATCAATGGCCAATGTATGAGTGTTGCACTTTCTCTACATCCTTTCTAACATTTGTTATAGTTTGCCCTTTAAATATTAGCCGTTTTGGGGATCCCTGGGTGGCGCAGTGGTTTGGCGCCTGCCTTTGGCCCAGGGCGTGATCCTGGAGACCCCGGATCGAGTCCCACATCGGGCTCCCGGTGCATGGAGCCTGCTTCTCTCTCTGCCTGTGTCTCTGCCTCTCTCTCTCTCTCTCTCTCTCTCTGTGTGACTATCATAAATAAATAAAAATTAAAAAAAAAATATTAGCCGTTCTAATAAGTGTATTATTGTACCCTCAGCATGGTTTTAATTTGCATTCCCCTAATGAATAATGATAATGTGTATCTTTTCACATGCTTATTATCCATTTGTATATCCTTTCTGTGAAAGGTCTATCCAAATCCTTTGCCCAATTTTTAGTTGATGTTCTTTTTTTTTTCTTTTTTTAAGATTTTATTTATTTGTTCATGAGAGACACAGATAGAGGCAGAGGGAGACCAGGCTCCATGCAGGGACCTTGATGTGGGACTTGGTCCCAGGACCACAGGATCACGACCTGAGCCGAAGGCAGATGCTTAACCGTTGAGCCACCCAAGCGTCCCTTTTACTTGGTGTTCTTATCACTGAGTTTTTAAAATTTATTTATTTATTTATTTTTAAAGATTTATTTATTTATTTATGATAGACATAGAGAGAAAGAGAGGCAGAGACACAGGAGAAGGGAGAAGCAGACTCCATGCCGGGAGCCCGACGTGGGACTCGATCCCGGGACTCCAGGACCACACCCTGGGCCAAAGGCAGGCACTAAACTGCTGAGCCACCCAGGGATCCCCATCACTGAGTTTTAAAGGGTTGTTTATATCTTTCAGATACAAATAGCTCTTTATGAGATGATTTGTAAATATTTCCTCGCAGTCTGGCTTGTCTTCCTTTTCTTGGTAGCGGTTTTTGTTTTGTTTTGTTTTGTTTTAATTTAAGTTTGTATCGAGATAACTGAGAGAAATGATGGAAAAATCCTTAGTACATTTTGTCAAATTAGAATAGATTATCACCACAGAGATACTGACATTAATAACAATCCATTTATCTTATTCCTCAGTTCTCCTTATACTCATTTGTGTGTGTGTATTTAGTTCTATACAATTTGTCACATGTGTAGGTTTGTGATTCAACCACCACAGTTAAGATACTGAGCAATTCCATCACTGCTGGGGTCCCTCATATTGCCATTTTATAATCACTTCCTTCCCACTCCCACGTCCCCTTTCCAATCTCTGGTATCCATTAATCTGAACTCTGTATCTAAACTCTTGCCGTTTCAAAAATGTTACTGAATGGGGCACCTGGATTGGCTCAGCGTTTGAGCGTCCGCCTTTGGCTCAGGTCATGATCCTGGTTTCCTGGGGTCGAGTCCCGCATCAGACTCACAGTAGAGAGCCAGCTTCTCCCTCTGCCTGTGTCTTTGTTTCTCTCTCTGTGTGTCTCATGAACAAAGAAAATCTTTTTTAAAAAAGTTATTGGGGGATCCCTGGGTGGCTCAGCGGTTTAGCGACTGCCTTTGGCCCAGGGCGCGATCCTGGAGTCCCGGATCGAGTCCCACGTCAGGCTCCCGGCATGGAGCCTGCTTCTCCCTCCTCCTGTGTCTCTGCCTCTCTCTCTCTCTCTATGTCTATCATAAATAAATAAATCCTTAAAAAAAAAAAAAAAAGTTATTGAATGGAATCCTATGGTATATAAACTTTCAAAATTGTGTTTTTCACTACTACTCAGCAGAATTATCTGGAGGTTCACCTGAGGTGCGCACATTGATCTTTCCTTTTGAGTGCCGAGTAGTATTCCATTGTATGTATGTATCATACATATAGTTTGTGTAACCATTTAATTACCTGTTGAATGACATTGGGCTGATTTCAGTTTTTCATAATTATAAGTAAAACTGCTATGAACGTTTTGTTTGTAAGTATCTGTGTAAACTACATTTTGCCCAAGAGTGTAAGTTTTTGTGTGTTTGTTTTTTAAGGAAATTCTAAGCTGTTTTCCAGATTGGCTATACCATTTTATATTCCCATTAGCAGTGTATGAGTGATCTAGTTACTCCACGAATTCACCAGCATTTGGTGTTGTAACTATTTTTTATTTTAGGTATTCTGATGAGTATAATAATAATAGGTGATAAATATTTCACTGTGGTTTTACTTGCATTATTCTAATGGCTAATGGTGTTGAACATCTTTTCATGGGCTTATTTGCTATTTGCATATCCTCTTCATTGAAATGTCTATTCATGTCTTGAAACCCATTTTCTGATTGGGTTTTTAATTTAAAAAAAATTTGAGAGCCTCCTGATTGGCTCAGTTAACCATCTGACTCTTGATTTCAGCTCAGGTCATGATCTCAGGGTCCTGGTATCAAGCCCCTTGTAGGGCTCCCTATGCAGTGTAGCGTCTGCTTGTTGTCTTCTGCCTCTCCCCCTATCCTCTCTCTCACCCTCTCTCTGTCAAATACATAAAATAAATCTTTTAAAAAAAATTTTGGGGAGTGCTGCCTAGGTGGCTCAGTTGGTTGGTCATCTGACTTGATTTCTGCTCAGGTTGTAATCTCAGTCTCAGGATTGTGAGCTCAAGCCCCGTGTCAGGCCCTGAGCTGTGTATAGGGCCTGCCCAAGATTCTCTCCCTCTCCCTCTGCCCACCCCCTGACCTCTAAAAAAATTTCTTTTTAATATTTTATTTTTAGTTAATCTCTACACCCAAAATGGGGCTTTAAACCACAACCTGGAGATCAAGAATCACATGTCCCACCAACTGAGCCAGCCAGGCTCCCTGCTAAATTGGAGTTTTAAAAATTATTGTGGTTTGAAAGTTCTTAATATGTTTCAGACACTAGTCCTTTGTCACAAATGTGGTTTGCAATCTGTAGCTAGCTTACCTTCCCAATCTGTAGCTTATCTTATCTTCTTAAATGGGCTTTTTTTTTAAAGATTTATTTTTTTATTATTTTATTTTATTTTTTTATTTATTTATGATAGTCACAGAGAGAGAGAGAAAGAGGCAGAGACATAGGCAGAGGGAGAAGCAGGCTCCATGCACCGGGAGCCCGATGTGGGATTCGATCCCGGGTCTCCAGGATCACGCCCTGGGCCAAAGGCAGGCGCCAAACCGCTGTGCCACCCAGGGCAGGGATCCCTTTTTAAAAGATTTTGAGAGAGAGAGCGAGCAAGCTCTCTCCCATGTGTGCATGCACACAAGCAGAGGGAACAGCAGAGGGAGAGGGAAAAGCAGATTCCCCGCTGAGCAGGGAGCCCAACTCAGGGGCTGATCCCAGGACTCTGGGATCATGAACTGAGCTGAAGGCAGACACTTAACCAACTGAGCTACTACCCAGGTGCTCCAGTTTCCTCACTTTCTTAATGTCATTATAAACTCATGGACCTACTTGTGATATCCTTATTGATGTTCGAATCATCCCATCTTGGGGCAGTGGGTAACTCTTTAAGAGTGTTCTTGAGTCCTTTTTACTAGTCTAGGCTTTGTTAGCTTCCTTGTTCTATTTTGTTTGACAAGGTGTTCAAGGTTTATCTTACATGTCTCTTGCTCCGGTCCTAGAGTCAGACACTTCTTTAAGGAATCCTGGTTCCTTTTAATGTGAAATGCTATTTGGACACCAACTTGGTTACTGGAAGTTGTATTTTTTTCTTCATTATATTTTTATAATGCGTGTATTTAAAGGAGCTTTGAAAGTTGACTCTATTCTAAACAAATTAATATTGAATGAAAAGTGTGATTATGACTTTTTATTATTTTTTATATTTTAAAAAACATAAAAGGGGGACGCCTGGGTGGCTCAGTGGTTAAGCATTTGCCTTTGGCTCAGGGTGTGATCCTGGAGTCCTGGGATCAAGTCCCACATCGGGCTCCCTGCATGGAGCCTGCTTCTCCCTCTGCCTATGTTTCTGCCCCTCTCTCTCTCTCTCTGTCTTTCATGAATAAATAAAATCTAAAGAACAAAGTAAAACATAAAAGGGCCTAAGTACTTATTTATCTATTACATGTTCTCTCCAAAATAAATGAAAAAAAACTTAAATCCTGAATTGATACCTATAACGTTATTCTTCTGTAGGAATATACAGAAGAGATAGAGCGTCTGAAACGAGATCTTGCTGCAGCCCGTGAGAAAAATGGGGTGTACATTTCTGAAGAAAATTTTAGGTAAGCCCTTGGCTATGGAAATTAATTTCCAAAAATAATCATTTTTTGGTAAAGTGTTTGAAGTAAAATTTACTTATGTGACGATAACTATAATCTTTATATCTAGTGCTTTCTATAAGTGCTTCTCTTTCTTTTAACATGAATAAGTAGTTACCAAATAGTTAAAAAAATTTTTATATAGCTTTAATTTTTAAATAATTATAGATTCACATGAAGTTGCGATTAAAGCACAGAGAGGTCCCACAATTTTTCACTTGTTTTTCCCATTCATTACCTCTTGCATAACTTTAGTATAACATCAAAACTGGGAAATTAACATTGACACAATGTGCATATATAATTGGATGCCATTTTGTCTCATTTGTGGATTGGTGTAGTTCTATAATTAAGATACAGGACTAAAAAAAAAAAAAAAAAAAAAAAAGATACAGGACTATACTACCATTACAAAGATCTCCCTCTTGCTGCCCCTTTGTAGTCATACTCATCCTTCTTCCCTAGTGGTACCTAACCTTTGGCAACCACTAATTTGTTCACTTTTTAAAGCTCTGGAGTAGTTTATTCAAAGGAAATCTACTGAAGTTTTATGTAGAAACAATAACAACAGATTGAACAAGGGTCCGAAGGTGAGCGGGATGCCAAGAATTTTAAGTTGAAAATTCCTGCTTGCATTTATTCTTGAAGGCATTAAGAAGAGTGACTTTCACAGTGTATTTTATTTTTTTAAAGATTTTATTTATTTATTTGAGAGAGAGACAGCAAGAGTAGGGGGGTGGGTAGAGGAAGAGGGAGAAGGGGAGGTCTATGTGGGACTTCATCCCAGGACCCTGAGTTCATGAACTGAGCCAAAGGCATGTGCTTAACTGACTGAACCATCCAGGTGCCCTCACAGGGCATTTTTAAAAAATTAATGAGGGATCCCTGGGTGGCTCAGCGGTTTAGCGCCTGCCTTTGGTCCAGGGCGCGATCCTGGAGTCCTGGAATCGAGTCCCACATTGGGCTCCCGGCATGGAGCCTGCTTATCCCTCTGCCTGTGTCTCTGTCTCTCTCTCTCTCTCTCTCTCTGTCTATCATAAATAAATAAATAAATCTTTAAGAAAAAAAAATGATAAAAGGTATTTAGAACTAATTGATAATAATGAAGAGCATTTTAGCATCATCTTTTATGCGACTTTTTTTTACAGGCGATACATGTATTTTTACATTACATGATTGTTCTGGGATGCCTGGATGGCTCAGTGGTTGAGAGTCTTCCTTCAGCTCAGGGCATGACCCCAGAGTCCTGGGATGGAGTCCCGTATCGGGTTCCCCGCAGGGAGCCTGCTTCTTTCTTCCTCTGCCTATGTCTTTGCCTCTCTCTCTCTCTCTCTCTCTATCTCTCATGAATAAATAAATAAAATCTTTTTAAAAAAATTACATGATCATTCTGATAATAGATAAATCATTTATTTATTTAAACTCATTTATTTAAACTCATTTTCTTGGGGCACCTGGGTAGTTCAGTCAGTTAAGCGTCTGCCTTCAGCTCAGGTCATGATGGTCAGCAGCAGAGCAACTACCCTCATCCACATCCAGTAGTAGGTGAGAGGCTGCCTGTCCTTTAACCATCAAACCTGGGAGGAACATCACTTATTGATTAGATTAGGTCTGAGCTGTGCCATATAGGAACCAATAACTGTTAAAAGGAGTCAAATTTCCCTGATTGTCTTGAGCCAGTCAAGCTTAGTTCCTGGATCTGGGGATGGAGTCCAATTCCCTCCACACAGCTTGGCTTCTACAGTCAGCAGGGAGTCATTTCCCAAAGGAAATGTGGATTTCCCCCACATTACCCAAAGGAATTGGGTGCTTAGTAGGCAATCAGTGAAAGAGTGAACAAGTGTTTTTGTACTATGATTTGCTAATGTAGTATCTTCTGTTGTCAAATATTGGACATTAGGGACTGATTATCTTATTTTCTTACCTTCTGTTGACTATTGCTTTGATGTATTTTAGATTAAGAAAATTTGTAAAGTTGGGCAGCCCTGGTGGCGCAGCGGTTTAGCACCGCCTGTAGCCTAGGGCGTGATCCTGGAGACCCAGGATCAAGTCCCACGTCACGCTCTCTGCATGGTGCCTGCTTCTCCCTCTGCCTGTGTCTCTGCCTCTCTCTCTCTCTCTCTTTCTCTCTCTCTCTCTGTGTGTCTCTATGAATTAAAAAAAAAAAAGAAAAGAAAATTTATAAAGTTATAAATAAATAATAAATTTTAATTTGTCAATCCCATGATTAAAAAGACAATATTTGTTCTTTTTTTTTTTTTTTTAAGATTTTGTTTATTTATTCATGAGAGACATAGCAAGGCAGTGACATAGGCAGAGGGAGAAGCAGGCTCCCCAGAGGGAGAAGTAGGCTCCCCGGAAGGAGCCTGATGTGGGATTCAACCCCCAGACCCAGGATCATGCCCTGAGCCACAGGCAGATGCTCAGCCACTGAGCCACCCAGGTATCTTGACGTTGTTTGCTCTTCATAAACATGAGGCATAATCTGAGAGTTCTTAGTGAAACACTTTTGGAATTATTACGCTGTAAGAGAAGGATTAGGAAAGCTGCAGCCAACATTTAAAACGAGATAATGCTTTATTTACTCCAAGCTTAATAGACCTGTTAAAATTTTATCAAAACTGTATCATCCATGAAATAACAATGTTGCATTACCTTTTACACATTCAGTATAAGAAAAGCATTTCAGATATCTCATTCTATATTAAAGAACTATTTCCAGGAAAGAACTAATATAGTTCATGGGAAGACTGTCAGAATTAACTATCCTTTTATACTTCAGTTCTAGCTTTTTCTTTAATCACCAGTATCTCTAGTAATTTGAGGAAATTTGCATTCACAAAAGTATCTTTGTCATTTAAGCATAGTGTGAAATAGAAAATTGTTGGTTATGAAGGCACTAGACTACAAAAGATAGTACATACTTTGGGAAGAGAGATCCATTATTTTATTTATTTATTTTTAAAGATTATTTTTTATTTATTCATGAGAGGTAGAGAGGCAGAGACATAGGCAGAGAGAGAAGCACGCTCCATGCAGGGAGCCTGATGCAGGCTCCATCCTAGGACTCCGGGAACATACCCTGAGCCAAAGGCAAATGCTCAACCCCTGAGCCACCCAGGCACCCCAATCAGAGATCCATTAAAGTGGACCAGAATTATCTAAAGTGGACCAAAATGTCAGTAGTACTGAGGCTGCAGAACTGTGTTCTAGAGGATAATCCTTTGAGCTCATGAAGATTTTTGTGGTGGTATGATGGTGGAATGTGTTGAGGTGTATATTGGGGTATGTATGCAGGGAGCAGGAGGTATAATTGCTTTGTATATATACTTTAACTTCTCTAGTTTTTAGCCCCTTATCTCATCCCTTCCTCCTGTGACACTTGATGCCTTCAAGTCCCAAGCCTTTCCTAGATTCTGTGGGTTTGTACTCCATATTCCTGATAGCAGACACTTAAGTTGTGTGTCCCCCCCCCCATCTCTACTTTATGTGAGTTATAGTCCTTTGTCAGCTTTGTACCTTCACAAATTTTATATATATACATGATTTTTTCCCTCATTGGTAGGGATTCTCAGTTTCAAAATGGAGGTCGCAAGAACAGTCTGTTTATAAAACAAGGACAAGGAATACATTCGTGTTTTGTAATTTGTATGTATTGCTTTTGACACTTTGGCATGATTATTGTAGTGATAAATGGTAGAGAGGACGTGTAACTGTTAGGAAAAAATATTAACTGTTAAACTTATATTATTTTAGAGCCATGAGTGGAAAACTAACTGTTCAAGAAGAACAGATTGTAGAATTGATTGAAAAAATTGGTGCTGTTGAAGAGGAGCTAAGTAGGGTAAGCATTTTAAGATTTTTTATTTCTTTTTAATTTTTTAAAGATTTTATTATTTTTAAGTAAGCTTTACACCCAACATGGGGCTTAAGTTTACAAAATTGAGATCAAGAGTTGCATGCTCCACTGATTAAGCCAGCCAGGTGCCCCTAAAGATTTTTTATTTTTAAGTATAAAATAAAAAATCTATCCACTATATCCAGTGTGGCACTTGAACTTAACATCCCCGAAACCCTAAGATCGAGACTCTTATGCTCTACTGACTGAGCCAGCCAGGTACCACCACCACTCCCCCCCCCCTTTTTTTAAACGTTCTTTTAATTTGTACTAAATCTTTGAAATCCTATGTGTGTTTCATCTGTATATCTCAGGTCAGATAAGCCACTTTTTTTTTTTTAATAGGCTTCCTGCCCAACATGGGGCTTGAACTCACAACCCTGAGATCAAGAGTCACATGCTCTACCAACTGAGCCTGCCAGGCATCCCCCAATATTTTTTCTTTAAGATTTTTTTTTCTTGCTGACTCTTATACTAAAATTAAGTTGTATCATAATTTTACTATAGTCAATGATGAAGAAACTATTTTGACATTTATATTAAAGCAACATTATAAGAAATTAACTGAATTGTGCCGTTTTGTTGTTAAAGCTATATAATGGATGCTGAGACATTTTTATTACTGTGTTTATCAGATGAGAGAACGTAGATGTTAGGAGAAACTAGATGTTGAATAACTGAGGTGGAGAGATGTGACCTTTCTGTGCCACCCTCACAGTGTCAATGTTGAAAGGAACCTGAAGAACTAATACCACCACTGTATACCTGTTATTTAATTTCAAAGTTTTTAATGAATTTACAGGAAGAGACCAGATACCATATAAAATGTGGTAACTCGGTAAATGGTAACTTGTTAGAACTTTTGTGGGGAAATAATTTGTTTAATTCTTCTGTTATATCATGAACTAGCCAGATGTTTCACCAAGCAGTTCAGCATTTTGTAATTCTTAAAAAAAAAAATGTTAAATATGTTATATTTAGGTTACAGAGTTGTTTATGGACAGTAAAAATGAACTTGACCAGTGTAAATCTGACCTGCAAAATAAGACACAGGAACTTAAAACTACTCAAAAACATTTACAAGAAACTAAATTACAGCTTGTTGAAGAAGAGTATATTACATCAGCTTTGGAAATTACTGAAGAGAAACTTCATGATGCTGCCAGCAGGGTTTGTCTTTTATTTTGATTTGTACTTGCATTAAAAAATTATAAATTGATAAAAGTAAGTTTCTTTGCTTAAGCATTAATTGTGAGATTCTATTTATTCACACCAAATGATATTTCTGTCAGTTTAAGGAACATTACTTTACTATTTCATCTGAATTTTCCTTGCTAGATTTTTCGACTTAAGAAAAAACCATTCCTGAAATTTTGTAAATAGAAGATGATTTTAATGTACTTTGGGGACATTTAAAATAAGGATACAATACTTTCCCCTTTGGTGATGATTGTAACTAATCAGTCATAAAGAATTGAGTGCCTTTTAATTATGGGAGACGTTGAAAGAATTGTTTATTAGGTCCATGTTAGAGGAAACTAACACATAATAGAAAAAGTTGTGAGGAAGCATAATTACTCTATTAGGTTGGCAAAAATCCCTTTTCCTTATCTAGATTGTTAGATGAGGGGAAATTACTGGGCAACCAGATAAATTAGCATGAGTTGAAAATGTGTTCTGATACAATGTCTAAAACTTACTAGTGTTCATCAGGAGAAATCCTTAGGTAGCACAGATATTTTCATTAGACTGCTTTTGTCATAATCTATTTTATCAATATTTATTTTTAAAAATCATACATAGTTGCTTACCACAGTTGAAGAAACTACAAAAGATGTGTCTGGTCTCCATTCCAAACTGGATCGTAAGAAGGCAATTGATCAACACAATGCAGAAGCTCAGGATATTTTTGGCAAAAACCTAAATAGTCTCTTTAGTAATATGGAAGAATTAATTAAGGATAGCAGCTCAAAACAGAAGGCCATGCTAGAGGTTCACAAGACTTTGTTTGGTAAGTTCAAGTATCTCTAATTATTCTATTCTTTGTCTTATTAGTGTGAGACTAATTTTGATGATTTAATACCTTAACTCAGGAACCATGTCACTAGTCCCCTCTACTGCACACAACTCTGTTCAGACTAGGGATCAATGCTTTTACAGCCTTTGAATTAAAACAAATCTTAGTTGGATTGGGGGTGTTTTGTTTTTGTCTTTGTTTTTTCTGTTTTCTATAAAGTAAGCTTTAACCATACCCATTGTTGGTAGCTTCATTTCGGGGGAAAAACTCTTAAGTGTTAGTTGTTGTTTTTTTTAAGATTTTATTTATTTATTCATAGAGACAGAGAGAGAGGCAGAGGCACAGGCAGAGGAAGAAGCAGGCATCATACAGAGAGCCTGACGGACTCCATCCAGGGTCTCCAGGATCACGCCCTGGGCTGCAGGCGGCGCTAAACTGCTCCGCCACCGGGGCTGCCCAAGTGTTAGTTTTTTAATATCAAAGTGTTATCTTCACTATAGAAAATTTGTAAGATACAGAAATGTAAAAATTTGTAAAAATCACCTAGAGTCTAGGTGCTCTAAGCCAACCACTCTAAGTTTCGTTTATTGAGTTTATAACCTCTTTTACCTACTTTAATACTGTGATTACCTGTAGCTAGGGGTCAGAATAAATAATTCTTGTTTAAAAAAATAAATAAATAATTCTTGTTTACCATGAACTATAGTGATGGGTCTGATACACTGACAAATAATGTCAGGTGCTTGCAGGAGACTCTAGAACATGTATAATTTCCATTTGAAATATTTCGTAGTGGCATCCCTGGTGGTGCAGCGGATTGGTGCCACCTGCAGCCCAGGGTGTGATCCTGGAGCCCCAGGATCGAGTCCCGAGTTGGGCTCCCTGCATGGAGCCTGCTTCTCCCTCTGTCTCTCTGCCGCTCTCTCTCTGTGTCTCTCATGAATAAATAAATAAGATCTTTAAATAAATAAATAAATAAATAAATAAATAAATAAATAAATATATATTTCTTAGCTTATGTAATGAGCCAATTATTTTAAGTTTATTTTTTATTAAAATTTCCACAGGATATAATTTCTTCAACCTCTTTAAAGTACTTTAAAGCAACTATATTAATATATTTATGTCAAAGTTTATATCTTTTTTTTTTCTTTTTGGTATAGGTAACCTGCTGTCTTCCAGTGTTTCTGCATTAGACACAATTACTACAACAGCACTTGGATCTCTCACATCTGTTCCAGAAAATGTGTCTATACGTGTTTCTCAGATTTCTGATATGATATTAAAAGAACAATCATTTGCAGCAGAAAGTAAAATTGTACTTCAGACACTGATTGTTAGTAAATCTCTTAAAAGTATTTTTGAAGTGTTACTTTGCTAAGTCTTCAAAAATAGTATTAACTGCTCTTCTTTCATCTTAAGCTTTACAGACATGGTGATAAACATTTTAGGAGTATATAAACATTATATTTGTGTGTGTGTGTGTGTGTGTGTGTGTATATACACACACTTTTTTTTAAAGGTTTTATTTATTTATTCATAAAAGACAGAGGCAGAGACACAGGCAAAGGTAGAAGCAGGTTTGCTACTGGGAGCCTGATGCAGGACTTAATCCCAGGACCCTGGGGATCACAACCTGAGCCAAAGGCAGGCACTCAACCACTGAGCCAACCAGGTGCCCCTAGATTTATATTTTTAAACAAATCTCTCCACTGTTTTTTTCCTCCCAGAAAGATTAATTTCCAAATGCATATAACAAACCTTTGGAACTTTTTTCACTTGTATCTTGTAACATTAAGAGCAGGAGTTACAAAGCCTAATAACTTGAAAGGGCAGGTTTAGCGCCAGATGAATTCAGGGAACCCATGAGTTGTTAGTTGGCTCAGAAGTTGGTAAATCATCCTTTCCTCAAAGGGTTCTGGAATGATTATGCTGATGTTACAGCTGACCCAATCAGAGGGGGTAATAGATGGTTAATTTTTAAAACTATAGTAATATAGAAAATTTCAAGAAAAGAATTGCGAGAATTCTTATGGAGTCAGAGCTGTGGTCTTTTTTTTTTTTTTTTTTTTTTAATTTATTTATTTATGATAGTCACAGAGAGAGAGAGAGGCAGAGACACAGGCAGAGGGAGAAGCAGGCTCCATGCACCGGGAGCCCGATGTGGGATTCGATCCTGGGTCTCCAGGATCGCACCCTGGGCCAAAGGCAGGCGCCAAACCGCTGCGCCACCCAGGGATCCCCAGAGCTGTGGTCTTAACTGTAAGGCTCTTTTTCATAGTTCTATAGAAGACACTCCTCTCATTACTCCCTCATAACTGATTTGAATAATTATTTTGTAGTTTTAAGATTTGCCTAGAAAGTCCTTGGCCACATCACTTACTTGGTTTTCTTCTTTGTGTCAGCTCTCTGCCTTCCCTTTTGAGTCTAACAATATTTATTGAACACTTTCCAAGTAAATAACTACAAATGTTCATTGACACCATCTGGATTCAGTGCTTATATGACACTGATAGATTTCTTCAGTCACCCAAGTTTGACAAAGTTAATAGATGCTCAGTTGGTACTAATTTTTAGGAAATTGATTCATGCACTAAATGCAGGACTGTATTTATTGATGTCTTCCTACCAAGTTCTTTACCACCTTGTAAACTCTGCTGGAGTCAAAACAGATGACTACTGTTCCCACAGAATGAGTTTAAATAATGATAGCTTTTCTTTCCAAAAGAAAATAGCCTTTTTATTTCACTGTTCACTAATTGTTTCTGTTAGAGTTCCTCACCTTACCTGGGTGAAGGGAATTTAGGTCAGAGTTTTTTCTCTTCTTGTAAAATTTACCAATCTAAGAAAAAAAAAAGCTAATCTGTATTTTCAACTTCATATATACCTTGACAGAAGAACCATGACAAGTTCTTCAGATGCCATGGCCTATAAGTCACCAGGTCTTCAAAGTTAAATACCTCCAGCTCAAAGCCTACCTTTGAAGGCTATTTGGTCTCAGTCTTTTTGACTAGTAACCTAAACTTGTTTGACATTTATTTTGTTAAATTATACTTGTACAGCTTCTTTAAAAATTCTCTTTATTTGCAATGCTGAAATCTTATCAAATGATTTTCCCCTCTTCTGAATTCCTTTGACTTCTGTTGCATAGATAGATTGTTAATCTATCGTATGCTACATGACCATTTTCTTAATTACTATAGGTGGGATTAAGTAATTTATGATGAATATAAGTCCTAGAAACAAAAAGGCTCTATAGGCTATCAAGATTAGAGAATGGAAACAGAATTTCACTATGCACGTGTTAACAAAGTATTTGAGATACTATCATGTAAACAGCTAGGTTTATGGAAGTGAAAATATTCTTTTTAACTAGGATGTACTTAAGACTGATCTTCTAACTTCACTGGAAACGGTTTTATCTCCCACTGTGGTATCTATACTGAAAATCAACAGTCAACTAAAGCATATTTTCAAGACTTCATTGACAGTGGCTAGTAAGGTAACAAATGTTATGTTCTTAATTTCTCAAAATGAAATAGTTGTTTAAGAAAGAAATTCTGTCTGTGGCCACACCCTTAAACATGCAAAAGTCATGGGCTGTGAGTTGGAATCTGGAGGAGGGAGGAGATAGCATGCTTGCTGCCATTGATGTGATCGACAGAATCATGGCTAAGAAAAAAGAGAATGATCTTTAAGATAAATGTTTGTTTACATAGTAGCACCTATAGCATGCTACCATGGGTGGGTGAAGAAGATATGCATATTCATGTATACATGCATTTGCATGCACATCTGCCTAAATGTGCATGAAATATTTCTGAAAGTATTTAAAAATGATAGCAATCATCTCTCAGAGGTGAGCGTGGCATTGGGTTCCAGGGGCTAGAGAGGGAAGACTTTTTTTTCTCTGGATACTGTTTTCTAGCTTGTATGTGTTCTATTCTGTATGTATTAAAAATAAACTAAATTTTTTTAATTAAACTAACTTTTTCCTTCAAAGATAGAAGATAAGAAAAAGGAAATGGATGGCTTTCTCAGTACACTGTGTAACAATCTACATGAACTACAAGAGAAAACAGTTTCTTCCTTGGCTGAATCACAGAAGCTATGTGAAAACTTAACTGAAGACCTGAAGAGAACAAAGAAAATCCATTCACAGGTATCTCATTTAGGTGATTCGGGGAGTGTAAAAAAGAAGTTTTATGATCTTTAACTTGATAATTCCTGTTATGTAATCTGAATGTTGTTGAACTAATTTAGATAATTTAAAATACCATAGCCACTCTTCCTTATAACAATAATTAATACAAAATAATTAAAAATAGTTTTCTTGACCAGTTAATATTTTAGGATTTGCTACATTTAGAACCCCATATGCTAAAGCAGTATAAGACAAACATGAGGAAGGGGGAACTTTTGGTTTCAGCTCAGGTCATGATCTCAGAGTCAGGAGATCCCAAGCTCCATCCCTGCATGGAGCCCAGTGTGGAGCCTGCTTAAGATTCTCTCTCCCCTTCTCCTTCTGCCCTACCCCGACTCCAGTTAGTTTGTACTCTCTAGCTCTCTCTCTCTCTCTCTCTCTCAAAAAAAATAATTGTATTAATTTGCTATAATTCAAATGTCTGACATCAAAGAGACAGAAATAGTAAGAGATATCAGGACATAGATTATGAAAGAGAATAACTATACATGTTACCCTAGGGAAAAAACATTGTATCAAGCTATACTGTAGATATGGGCTCATTGTAAATGTTATAACTATTTTCTTCCAGTTGTACTCTCTAGCTTCATCTTTCATCTTGATGTGATAAAAGAATGGCCTTGTCTTTATTTGTAAATTTTTATTTATTTATTTTAAGATTTTATTTATTCATTCATGAGAGACACAAAGAAGCAGAGACATAGGCAGAAGGAGAAGCAGGCTCCTTGCAGAGAGCCCAATGTGGGACTCGATCCTAGGACCCTAGGATCATGTCCTGAGCCAAAGGCAGATGCTCAACTCCTGAGCTACCCTTTTTTTTTTTTTTTTTTTAAGATTTACTTATTTATTCATGACAGACGGAGAGGCAGAGATACAGGCCGAGGGAGAAGCAGGCTCCATGCAGGGAGCCCGACACGGGACTCAATGCGGGGTCTCCAGGGTCATACCCCGGGCCGAAGGTGGCAGGCACTAAACCGCTGGGCCTCCGGGGCTGCCCTTTTTTTTTTTTTTTTTTTTAAGATTTTTAAATTTTATTTTAGCGCATGAGCTGGGAGAGGGACAGAGGGAAAGTGAGAGGCAGAAAATCTCAAGCAGACTCTGAGTGCAGAGCCTGACATGGGGTTTAAACTCCTAACCCTGAGATCATGACCAGAGTCAAAATCAGGAGTTGGGCACTTAACTGAGCCACTGAGGCACCCC
Source organism: Vulpes vulpes (assembly GCF_048418805.1). Classification (NCBI taxonomy): domain Eukaryota; kingdom Metazoa; phylum Chordata; class Mammalia; order Carnivora; family Canidae; genus Vulpes; species Vulpes vulpes. The sequence continues at coordinate 84,409,049 of NC_132794.1, forward strand.
AGTTAATACAATTCATAATTTTTACTGATTGATTGTAAATGTAATTCATGACTTTCCTTCCTCTTCCATGTAAGCTTTTTCTCAGTGCATGAGGTTTTAAACTAAAACCAAACCTCCAAACCAGGGAAATTGTAATCTCTAAAGATCAGATGTATAGAAAACAACTGCTATTCCTAAGGCCTGAGTAATGAATGTGCACAGTTTTATTAAATGAGGCTAATTACTACATGACAAAACTCTTTGGTCAACAAAACAATTGACATAATTTAGTGAGTAATAAAACTTTCTTTTTCTTTGGAAGTAAGGAGAAAGGAATTCATATTCATGTCACCTAAAAGGAAAAAGGAAACACATCCCAAGATTTTTAGGCAAGAGTTAAAGCAACTTTGAATTAAGAGTATTTGTTTCCCTAACTGATAAGCATGAAACTTTTTGGAGGAAGGCTTAACATCAGAAATTAGTAAAAATAATAATTAACATTTCTTGAGCCACTCACCATGTGCTTATTCCTGTTATCAGTATAGCAACAGGTTTTATTACTAGCCTAGTTTTCTAATGAGGAAACCAAGGCCTTGAAAGCGGGAGTATTTAGATCCTCTGATAGGGTTAGTGGTGATTATAGGCCTGGAAGCATCCACTTTTGAGTGGCTCTTCTGTGTGTGTCTCTAGAATATATTCTTGCAATTTAAAATTGCTGCAGTTTCTCATACTTCTGCGTCAACCTGTCTATAACTTTTTAAGTATATTTCTAAAATGGATCAGCTTTCATAGATTAGCTGTTTTGAAATGTTTAAAATTGATAAGCAACTGTTTAAAAACAAACACTATGATCCTAAAAGTATTTTAACTTGAATGATTTGACTTCCCTTGCTTTAGGGAAGTTAAATTTATTAAGTGAGCTGTTTCTCAGATATTCTAGAACTTAAAGTTACAAGACAATAATGTAAAACTCTAAATACCTATCTATATGTAGATAAATCTGATAATACCTGCATTTTCCTCTACTTTGAGACTAGTAAAAATACTGACAGGCTTTATTCACGATCAGTATTGGATATGTATGGTCAGCTGATGTGTATTTTAGAGGTGTTCAACCAATGGCTGAACAGTGAATAAGAATGCTGGGTGCATGTTTAGCTCTTTCTTGGTCTGTAGTGTAGCTTCTTCATTTTATAAGGTTAAATCCTTATCACATTGTATGCCTTATAAGAGCTTGTTTTCAAAGATGCCAAGTATGAGCAAAAATAAAATTATATTTTATTAATATGATCCAACTAGATTCTGTAAAATGTTTCAGTTTAAGTAATACTATTTTTGGACTGCTTGACCCATCACATAATCAGCATTACTTTTCTCTTCTAATAGTCTTATCAGTTAAGAAGCAGCTGATGCTGTATACCTGTCACAGTGGTTCTAGCATAATGTGACATCTTGATATATTTGCTTAGTTTTGAGGTACACTGAAAATAATTTGTTACTAATTAATAGTTAAGATAGCAAAGTTCGCTAATTATTTACTTTCAGAAAAATTCCTTTAATATTATCATTTTAAAAATTATTTACACTGCTTTCCTCTGTGGGTGAGAAGTAGAATTAAAGACCTCATGTCAAGAATTTATATAATTCTCAACTATGGGAAAATATTTCATGACAATATAGAAGAAAAATTCAGGTGTGATAATTTCAACTTCTTCCTCTCCCACACCTTTCTTACAGGAACTTTGCCAGTTAATCGATCTTTGGGCAGAACGATTCTGTGCCTTGGAGGAAAAGTGTGACAATATCCAGAAACCACTTAGTAGCATCCAAGAAAATGCACAACAGTAAGCAGTTTTTAATTCTCTCTAATTTTCTCTGCCTGAAATTATTTCAGAATTTAAAGCTTCAAACAGTACAAATACTATCAACCTAATTTCTCATTTAACATTTTATTATGTTTACTTTCTCATTCTCATTCCCTTTCTCCTTTCCCTGCCCCCTCTAATATTTTGTATATAAATATCTTTTCTGAACTAGCTATGCATAGGTTGCAGCCATAATGCTCACTTTTCTCTAAATACTTCAGTTTGTATTTCCTAAAAATAAGGATACTCTCTTATATTAGCATTATACAATTATTTTAATTAGAAAATTAATATTGGTAACTCCTATTATCTAGTATTATAGACCTAATTCAAGTTTTGCCAGTTGTCTCACTGATACTCTTTATGGGAAAAGAAAAAGATTTTCTTCCTGTTCTAGGATTTAATCTAGGATCACACACTACATTTGATTGTCATCTCTTGAGTCTTTAATTTGCAGTAGTTTCTTAGTGTTTGTCTTTTATGACCTTTCCTTTTTTAACAGTGTAGAATATTCAGTACAGGGTCCCTTCAGTTTGAGTTGGCCTTCATGATTAATTGTAGTTGTCAAGAACACCACAATTGGAATTTCTCTGTAGCTCTTTCTTTTTTATAAAGATTGATTGATTGATTGATTTAAAGGTTTTATTTATTTATTCGTGAGAGAGGCAGAGACACAGGCAGACAGATTAGAAGCAGGCTCCATGCAGGAAGCCCAATGTGAGACTCGATCCTGGAAGTACAGGATCATGCCCTGAGCCAAAGGCAGATGCTCAACTGCTGAGCCACCCAGGCATCCCTTCTGTAGCTCGTTTCAAGATAATTTTTTTTTACTTTTAGTTTTTGAAGGTTTGATTATATTGTGTCATCTTATACATTTCCTTTAGGTTATCCTGTTTGGATTTGCTCAGCTTCTTGAATCTGTACGCTTATTGCCTATCACCAGTTGTAGAAACTTTCATCCATCATTTGGACATTATTTCAGCTTTATAATTTTCATTTCCTTCTTTTTTTTAATCTCTTCTGTTTCTTTGCTATGGTTTTATTTTTTCCAAAAGTGTTTTAATTGCTCATTGAAACATTTTTATATGGCTGCTTTAAAATCCGTGACAGGTTATTCCAACAACCTGAATTATCTCAGTGTTAGCCCCTGTTGTCTTTTCTCATTCAAGTTGTGATTTTCCAGAATGGCTTTGATTGTATCTTGAACATTTTGATTATTGTGTTAGGAGATTCAGAATCCTATTTAAGTGTTCTTTTTTAGCAGGCATTCACTTTTGTTTAGTTTTAATGTGAAGGCCTTGGTCCAGTTTTGCCAGCTTTGGTTCCAAAGACCGTTTTATTTGCAGAGCCCTTGAATTCTGATATGCTTCATTTGGTGCTACCCATATGAGAAAAATTTTTATTCTGCTCTTGATAGATGAAATCTTCTGTACAGGTCAATTAGGTCTAATTGGTTGATAGTGTTATTTGGGTCATTTGTATGCTTACTGAGTTTCTGCCTATTCTATCAATAACTAAGAGAGGAGTGTTGAAATCTCCAATTATAATTTTAGATTTCTCTCTTTCTCATCAGTTTTATCAATTTTTGCTGCATATATGTGATGCTCTGTTATTAGATGCATACATATTAGATGCATTCACATTTGATATGACCACTTTATCATCATGTAATGTCCCGTTTTATCCCTGACAATCTTCCTGTGTCCTGAAGTCTCCTTTGTCTGAAACTAATATAAGTACTTAGCTTTCCTTTGATTGCTATTTGCATATAATGTATTTCCATCCCTTTACTTTTGGCCAACTCTTTATATTTAAAGTAGATTTCTTACAGGTAACAAGTAATTGGGTCTTGCTTTTTCATCACATTTAACAGTGTATAAATTTTAACTGGTGTGTTTAGACCATTCTCATGTAAAGTATTGGTATAGTTGGATTAAATTGTACCATTTTGCTGTTTTCTCTCTGTTGCATCTTTTGTGCTTTGTTTCCTTTTATTACGTTCTTAATTTTAGTTGAATGTTTTTCTGTGTTCATTTGATCTCTTCCATAGATTTCTCATTTATACTTTTTTGTTCTTCCTTTTTTTTTTTTTTTTTTTTAAAGAGAGAGAGCTTGGGGGTGGAGGGGTGCAGTGGGCAGAGGGAGAGAGAAAATCCTAAGCAGGCCCTGAGATCATCACCTGAGCTGAAATCAAGAGTTAGACACTTAACTGACTGAGCCACTGAGGTGTCCCTTATCATTTACACTTTTTTTTTTTTTTTTTTTTTTAGGTTTTATTTATTTATTCATGACAAAGAGAGAGAGGCAGAGACACAGGCAGAGGGAGAAGCAGGCTCCATGCAGGGAGCCTGAATGCGGGACTCTATCCCAGGTCTCCAGGATCACACCCCAAGCTGAAGGTGGCGCTAAACCGCTGAGCCACCGGGGCTGCCCCATTTATACTTTTAAATTATCTTTTCAAGTAGCTTTTTCTGGGATTCATGATATGCATATTTAAATAATGTTAATCCATTTTCAAGTAATTTGCTGTTTCATGTGTGTTAAAAGGACCTTATAACAGTATAGTCCCAATTCCTTCTTCCCATCTCTTATGCGTTGTTTTCATATATTTTGCTTTTGCATATGCTATAGAAACCCAGGACATTGTACTCTGATTGCTTTATCTATTTTCTTTTTTAATGTGGCTACTAGAATTATTTTTTTTTTAAGATTTTTATTTATTCATGAGAGGCACAGAGAGGGAGAAGCAGGGTCCATGCCGGCAGCCCAATGTGGGGCTCGATCCTAGAACTCCAGGATCACGCCCTGAGCCAAAGGCAGACAGACATTCAACCGCTGAGCCACCCAGGCATCCCTAGAATTTTTTTTTTTTTTTTTTTTTGCTAGTAGAAACTTTTTTTTTTTTTTAATTTTTTTTTTTTTTTTTTTTTTTTTTTTTTTTTATGATAGAGAGAGAGAGAGGCAGAGACATAGGCAGAGGGAGAAGCAGGCTCCATGCACCGGGAGCCCGACGTGGGATTCGATCCCGGGTCTCCAGGATCGCGCCCTGGGCCAAAGGCAGGCGCCAAACCGCTGCGCCACCCAGGGATCCCTAGTAGAAACTTTTTAATTACTTACATGGCTCACATTATAGTCTATTGAACAATGCTGTTCTAGAATTCTAGCTATCATCTGTTTTACTAACTCCTGTCATTGGTTTTCCAATTCTGTTGTTGATCCTATTCGTTATATCATGCCCCATTCTCAACTCTTCTTTCTAGACTTTGAGTCTAGAAGGTGTTTCCCCACTTTTTTGTCCTAGTGTCTAGACTGAAGGATTTCTATTTTTTTTTCAATATCTCTGAAGGGAAAACTAGAATAGGATTGAAGTGGAAAGGGAACTATGATATACTCTTTTTAAGGCCTCTGCGAGGCATTTTTCCTATCTTCCTGAGATTGCCTATACCAGTGTTTTTCAGTGTGGTCCAGGGACCGTGTCAGCCAGGAGTAGGGCCCAGGAAATCTAGGTGAGGTTTATGTATACTGAAGTTCAAGACCCACTTACTGCCTTTGGCATTTATTGTCATGGATTATAGTCACTCATGAATAAATTTCATCTTCCTACTAGATTATGATTCCTTTGTTTTTTTTTTTTTAAGATTTTATTTATTCATGAGAGACACAGAGACCTAGGCAGAGAAAGAAGCATGCTTCCTGCGGAGAGCCAGATGCGGAACTCAATCCCAGGACCCTGGGATCATGACCTGAGCCAAAGGCAGATGCTCAACCACTGACCCACCCAGGAGTCCTAGATTGTGATTCCTTGAAGGACTAGATTTGTGTTGATAGTCTCTAAGCTTATCAGTTGAATTTCTTTTCCTTTTTCAGTCATTTCTATTTAACTTGTAGTTGAACTTTGGTTTTCAACAGAGAGGACTTTAGTTTTATATCAGGGTTATATTACAGGGTACTGTGTGTGGTAGGTATATAGTGTGTCACACCCTAATATAATCGTCTTTTAATTATTAGAGAGCTTTATAGTTGACTTTGTTTTATAATATTTATAATTTTTATGATTTATTTAAGGTCACAGGCAAGGCAAACCTGCCTAAGAACAGAAGGATAGACTGATTCTGCACAGTTTAGGGACTAGACTAGAGGTGGTAGGTGATGCCCTTAAAGTAATATATTCTAGTAGGAGGAATAAAACACATGGACAGATTTTATTTTAGTAACTGTATAGTCATTACTCTTAGAGGTACAAAGTAGAGCATCCTATCTGGAGGAGAGCTAGGAAAGGTTTTATGAGAAAAGAGACATTTCCAAAGGTATTTAGTGGCAGATACGATATCAGTCTGCTGTGAAAAGACACTGGCCAAAGCATCCATTCTCAATGTAGAAGATGAATTAAAAACATGGGCCCTGGAGCCTGCCTGGGTTCAAATATGCCATTTTTAAATTGTGTAATCTTGGGCAAGTTATGTATCTTTTGAGTCTAGTTTTCCATTTTAACAGTGTTGTTATCTTTTTCTATAGGAAATCTAAGGATATAATCAGCAAAACAGCCTCTTATGGTACACAGTTTTGTGCTGATTGTGATGGCTTATCACGGGAACTCAGACACTTTAACCAAGAGGGTACAAAATTGGTTGAAGAGTCTATGAAACACTGTGATAAACTTAATAGCAACCTTGAAGTAGTATCTCAAGAGACTGAACAGAGATGTGAGGCCCTGAACACAAGCACACTTTCTTTTTCTGAACAATGGGTATCTTGCTTAAATAAAAGGGATGAAGAACTTCAGAACTTATTGGAGGTAATAACTTTGTAATTGGAACCTACTTTGGATAGAATAGTGATAATCAAAAAATTAAATATTCTTAGCTAAGAATTGGTTTCAAAATTGATATTTTAAAATGAATGGATTAAATTTTTAAGCATAATAATTGTATGCTTATATATGATCTTATTTCACATACATTTCCTAGAGCTTGAAATTATTTAATACTTGTGTCTGATCTGTCCTGTATCTATCCATGGTTTTTTACTTGTTCTTTCAGTTAAGGGCACCCTGTTTTTTTTGTTTTTTTTTTTTAATTTTTATTTATTTATGATAGTCACATAGAGAGAGAGAGAGAGGCAGAGACACAGGCAGAGGGAAAAGCAGGCTCCATGCACCGGGAGCCTGACGTGGGATTCGATACTGGGTCTCCAGGATCGCGCCCTGGGCCAAAGGCAGGCGCCAAACCGCTGCACCACCCAGGGATCCCCGGCACCCTGTTTTTTGAACATAATTCAAACCTGTTATTGCTTTAAGTATGTAGGATGTTGTCCTGATTGTTCAAAGGATACTTGATAGGTTGTGAGTTTGCTTGATCTTAATACTTGCATAAGCCCTTTGTGGGTTGGTTTTTCTTCCTGTGCTATTAAAGAATTTTACTAATGTTCTCAGGAACTAGGTAAAAGCATGTAAGTTAAGAAAAAGAAAAAAAAGAACATAAGTATTTTAAGCCATTTAAGCCATTTTTACCAAAAGGAACCAGGACTGAGAAGTAGCTGATTTCAAGTTTGAAACAGGAAATATACCAGATAAGCCTAGAGATCTTGTCATACCAGAAAGTAAGGGAGCTATTAAAAAGATTAGTGGAGTTGTATCAAAAAGACATAGAAACCCACTTGATGACACTCCTTTGTTTAAAGATGGTATAACTTGAGTATCAAAAAGAATAATTGCTATAATTAAGATACATTAAATATATTAAGCTTAGAATTTATAAAAATTTCATAGGTCTCTTTTGGGTCATGCTAGGGAAGCAGGGTATTATTCTGAAAACTGGTAAATAAAGGGAAACAGTTGAGCATCCATATGTGTGTGTCTTTGCCGAATGAATTTTATCTTGGTTTAGCAGGATAGTGGATGAGTAAAAGAACCCCAGCTAATGCAAAAGAAGTGACAGAATTTGAAAGTTATCATTTTGCAGTCCTAGTGAGATAACCCCTGTGGACATGACTGTCTACACCACTTGAGAAAAACTGATGGAGAATTTTTTTGTTTGTTAATTTTTTTAAGTTTATTATTATTTTTTAGTAGTTTGTATACCCAAAATGAGGCTTAAGCTCATGACCCCAAGATCAAGAGGCTCAATGCTGACTGAGCCAGCCACTCACCCTTTGATGGAGAACTTTATAATTAATAGAGTGATCACATTCAAACTCAATCATCTTTTTTTCTTTCTTTCCTTTTTTTTTCTACTAGTATTTTATTTTATTTTATTTTATTTTATTTTATTTTATTTTATTTTATTTTATTTTTTTAAGATTTTATTTATTTATTCATGAGAGACACAGAGGGAGAGAGGCAAAGACACAGGCAGAGGGAGAAGCAGGCTTCATGCAGGGAGCCCGACACGGGACTTGATCCCCGGTCTCCAGGATCACACCCTGGGCTGCAGGCGGCGCTAAACCGCTGCGCCACCGGGGCTGCCCATATTTTTTATTTTTTTGAAGTAAACTTTACTCCCAACGTGGGGCTTGAATTCACAAACCTGAGATCAAGAGCTGCACGCTGTACTGACTGAGCCAGCCAGGTCCCCCAACTGATTAGTCTTAACATGAGAGATATAACCAGACATTAAGTGCTTTTAGCACCACCTATAAAATATTTTTGCCAAACAATTAAACCTGATTTTAGATCAAGCATTTGGATCTATTTACTTTGTAGAAAATAGAGAGTACAGATGAACATATGGAAATATGGTATAGAGATACAATTGACCAGATCCATAATTTGAGATTCCCAGCAAAGCAAAAACCTGGTTTTTTCAACAGTAAAAATTCTTTTCAAGGAGAAAAGTGTGAGGAAAGATATACTATATCATGAGAGATTTAAGGCCAGAAGGTCTTAAATCTTAGTTTGCCTGGGATAGTCCTTGTTTACATCTATTGTTTGGAGGTAATTGTTGGCTAAGAATGGCGCTTTTCATTCTGAAAAGTATCCCATTTTGGGTGATAAATTATATAGTCATCTAGGTAAGATATATATCAACCAAATCTATGATAAGTTCAAACAAATTGTAAAAAACATTTGAGATAATTGGTGAAGTTTGCATACTGACTAGACATTTGGTATAAAGAAATCAAAGTTAAATTATTTATTTATTTTTATTTTTATTTTTAAAAATATTTTTTTTATTTATTCATGAGAGAGAGAGAGGCAGAGACACAAGCAGAGGGAGAACCAGGCTCCATGCAGGGAGCCCAATATGGGATTCGATCCTGGGTCTCCAGGATCACACCCTGAGCTGAAGGCTGATGCTCAACCACTTAACCCAAAGTTAAATTTTTTAGATGTGAGAGTAGCCTTAAGTTCTTACTCTTAGTGATGTATGCTGAAATAAATGGAATGATACAGGATTTGCTTTAAAATAATTCTAAGGAAAAAAATTCTATGGGAGGAGGAGTAGGTGATTAATCTTGTTTGATCTATACCCCATGTGTTGATTGACGTTGAGAATGGATAGTCAATTCAAGGGGATTAATTATACTATTCTATTTTGGCTTGTGTTTTTAAAACTTTTTACTATGGAAAATTTCAAGATACGGGGAAATAATATATTGAATAAAACACTGACAACTTTGATTTTAATGATGAAAGCTCATTTGTATCATTTACAGGTTGTAAACCAAGATTGTGAGGCTTCAAGTTCAGAGATTACTGAAAAATTAACTGAGCATAAAGCAGCTAATGAGAACCAGCGTAACATTATTTTTGGTCAGATAACTACTGATGAAGAAAAATTAATGGCACAAAGTCTAGAACTTAATGAAACCATAAAAATTGGTTTAACTAAGCTTAATTGCTTTCTACAACAGGATCTGAAACTGGATATCCCAACAGGTACTTTAAAGTCAAAGAGAACTCTTTAAATTTTTGAGGTAGAAGTCAACCTTCTACTGTGGCAGATTTTCAGAAAAACCAGGTCCTGTCATTTTCTGGTAGGAATTTATCAAGATTAGATGTCATGATATAGGTGATATGTACTTGTAGAAATTTGGGCATTGCCATCAAATAAATTTTACAAACATTTAGGGAACTGGCTTTGTTAAGAGAAGATTTTTATTTATTTAGGTTTCCTTTTAATAATTTATTTACGTATTATTATTATTTTTAGAGATTTTATTTATTTGAGAGAAAAAGAGCATGAGTCGGGGAGGGGCAGAGGGAGAAGCAGACTCCCTGCTGATCAGGGAACCCAATGTGGGGCTTGATCCCAGAGCTCTGGGATCATGCCCTGAGCCAAAGGCAAATGCTTAACCACTTTTAAAAGCTTTAAAAAAAAAAAAAAGTATATATACATATATATCAATTATAAAAGGAGATGATGCTAAAGAATGTTAGTTTTTTTTTTCCACAAGAGTCTGGTAATATTTACACTTTTCAATGAAATAAGGAATATAAATGTTAAGCAAAAAACAAGTGCTTGTGTAAAATATGAGAGCACGATTTCATTATAAAGAAATGTAATTGGGGGGCATCTGGATGTCTCGGTTAAGCGTCTGTCTTCAGCTCAGGTCATGGTCGCAGGGTCCTGGTATCGAGCCTCATCAGAGTCCCTGCTCAGCGGGGAGTCTGCTTCTCCCTCTCCCTTTGTTCCTCCCCCTGCTTATATGCTTATTCTCTCTCTTTCTCTCTCTCTCTCAAAAAAATATAATCTTTAAAAAAGAAAGAAATGTAAATGGTTAATATTTAGCTGCTACCAAATTTACAGTGAAATGATTTTCCTATCAAAATGATCTCGTTGGGAAAACTAGACTCTTTTCCCAGTAATGCTGCCATTTCTCAGAACACTCTGATTCCTTTTAGAACCTACAATACATCTTTTGTACATCCATAGAGATGGATAATTTCATGTTTGGGGGTAGGTTGAATCTTGAAAATAGCTGAATCTATCTAAGGTCATTTGTCAAGTTAGGAAATAGTAGTTGTAAGCAATATATGCCTGACAGGTAACAAGATTGATACCCATGTGTGGCAATGGTTATGTCTTTGGTAGACAGACTCACTGAGAAGTATATATTCTAGCATTAAAAAAAATCTTGTTTCTATCCCACCCTTCAATTTTTTACCATTTATATAATGTCCACTAAAGGTATGACACCACAAAGGAAAAATTACTTATACCCATCAACACTGGTGAGAACCGAACCACGTGAACAGCTTCTGGACCAGTTGAAAAGGAAACAGCCTGAACTGTTAATGATGTTAAAGTGTTCAGAAAATAACAAAGAAGAGATCAGTCAGGTAAAATTTAAAGCATCATCATTTTAAAACTCACATAAACTCCTATGTCATCGATTTCATTCTATGAAGAACTTCATTCTTTGTGCTTTGATCCTATCCTGCCTCACTAATGGTAGTTGTCTGACCCTTAAGCTTATTTCTTTTAATCTGGCCATTTTTTTATTATTAAGGTAATAATAATAATAACAACCAGTATTTATGTTGTACTTATTATGTACAAGAACCTATTCTAAGCATTTTACATATATAATTACTCAGTTGATACTCTCAGTAGCCCTATGGAGTGGATGCTAGTACTATCCCCATTTTATAGGTGAGGAAACTAAGAATTACTTTGTCCCAAGTCACAGGATGGAGTTGGAACTAGAACCTAGAAGAGTTCTCCACAATCTGTGCTCTTAACTGTAGTGATTATAGACAAGTTGGGAAGTAGAAAATAACTGTAATCCCCTTATTCTGAGATTACTACTTTTAACATTTTACTATAGATACTTCTCTATGAGAAAAGATATTTGGGATTATTTTCATTATTTTTTTAATTAAAAAAATTTTTTTTAATTTAAGTAGTTAACTTTTTAACTTAAGTAATTATTTTTATTTATTTTTATTTTTTTATTTTTATTTTTTTTTACTTTAAGTAATCTCTGCACCCAACATAGGGCTCAGACTTACGTCCCCAAGATCAAGAGTCCCATACTCTTCCAGCTGAGCCAGCAGCCAACCAGGCACCCCTCCCTCATTATCTTTTAGACTTTTTTTTTTTTTTTTTTAAGATTTTATTTATTTATTCATGAGAGACACAGAGAGAGAGAGAGAGGCAGAGACACAGGCAGAGGGAGAAGCAGGTCCCATGCAGGGAACCCGATGTGGGACTCGATTCCAGGTCTCCAGAATCACGCCCAGGGCTGAAGGCAGTGCTAAACCACTGAGCCACCTGGGCTGCCCTCTTTTAGACTTTCTACTAATTTTGTTGAGGTTTAATTTTTATACAGTGGACATTGTGTAATTTTCAAAGAAGAAAGCTGCACTTACTTTTGTGAAGATTTCTAAATTCTTGGACTTAATCACACATCTGCCTTCTTATTTTAGGACTTGGATGAAGAAAAGTCCGTTCTAGGGCACTCTATTGAAGAACCTGTAAGTCAGGAGTCATCTAAAGATGCTAGTGTGGATTGTTCATCAAGTGGTGGTATTCCATTTTTCCAGGTATGTGATTATATCCTGTCACATAACCCTTCCACATCTGATGTAAATCAGTCATTGGCTATTCAGTGTGAAGGCATTACTCTGGTAGGTAGAACAGCAAGATATTTTGTCATTCCTTTGGGATGGCTTGTTAATTTTTCTGATTTAAATTATTTACACAAATATGATAATTGATCAGAGGTTTTCTTTAGGAAAATTAAATGCAAAGTTTGAGTTAATCTCCATCCTCAGCACTCCTCAGCTATTCCACTTAATCTCTTTCTACTTCCTCCATACTCAGAATGGATATTGAGAGCAGTCATTTCTCTCTTCCCTTTACCTTTTACATGGAAGTCCTGGAGTTTGTGTCTCCCATACTCAGACTTTGAAAGCTAAGAAGTTTAAAAGACAGAGACTGAAGGTCTCTTAGGTTATATTAATTTCTCCTACCGTAGAGGCTTTTCCCTTGTTAAGAATTCCCCCATGTTTCCTGATCTCACTTCCCTTGATCTTGTGCAGTTAAATCCTGTGACCTTTCCTAACCCCTTTTCAACACTGTTGGCAGCATGGCACTATAAACTGCCCAGCATTTTTCCCTTTATTTTGAATACATGAGCCTAAATATAGTCTGTGATGGAAGGATTTTCTCACATGAGACATTGATATCTACATTTTACAGTTGAAGGGCTGCTTCTGATAAGCCTATGTTTTTATACCTCTTAGACTTGCAGGTCTTCCCAGCAAGGCCTAAAGATCCTCCATCCATGATTTAAGCTGTTAAAACTTCTAGCTTAATTTCTGTTAAATTCCTCTCTCTTTGTCTCAAGATAATTTTATCCCCAAATCATCCCTGCCTTTTGCTTTATTCTTTACTACTAGAGAACTCTAAATATATTTCTTTCCATTTTTCAATCCTCTCTTCTATCTTTAAAGTTAAGGAAAGAAGGAAAGTTAAGAAAAGAGAACCTTAGTTACTACTGAATCCCTGGTTGGAAATCCTTTCATTATTACTGTTTATGGCATTTTGAAGACTAGGCTTAGTGGTTGATCTATGGCAGGGAAGGCCCTACAGTATCAGAAAAGACTTGGGATTGGATTTTACACCTTCAGCTAAAGTCTGAAATTTTTTTTTTCCCTGCTAGCAGTCTCATGGAGAAATTTTCTGGGTTTGAAATTCTGGAGGTGGTTTATGATTTGTCTTATCATAGATGACTGGATTCTGCAATGAATGTCATTAGTCTCTTAAAGCCTTCTATGGGCAAGTATGAGAATTCTAGTGAAAAATAATTCCTAAGTGAGAAATATGAAGTAAGTTTTAAAAGAAGGGGTAAAAGACAGTTAAAATGTCTTGAGGTAGCCATCAGATTCTCTGCTTAAGATAGAATTCCTTTTTTTTTTTTTTTTTTTTTGCATGATATCAAATCTTTGTTTTCCTAGAGCAGGATTTCTTAATAGCAGCACTATTGACTGTTTGAGCTGAAAAATCCTTTGTTGTGGTGGACTAACTTGTATGTTTAACAGCATCCGTGGCTTCTATCCACTAGAAGCCAGTAGCAGTTCCTAGTTTTAACAACCAAAAATGTCTCCAGATACTACCAAATATACTCTAGGGGGGGTAAAATTGCTCTCTGTTGAGAACTACTTCCCTACAGTAAAATCCATAATTTTGCCTTGAAAAATCATGCATAAAGTTAATATTTCATTCACTTCACTGCTTCCATTGATGGTTAGTTGAAGAAGGCATTCATTTCTACTTGACATACAAATTGTTGGCTCTAATTTGTGCTGAGCCTTTTCCACACTTAATTTCTTGCTGATAACTCAGAGAACTTTGAAAATAGAGTATAGCTAATATGTATCAAATGTTACTTTATATTGATTTAATTTCTCCCTTGATGTCCACAGCATAAAAAACCACATGGAAAAGACAAAGAAAACAGAGGCATTAATTCAGTGGAGAGGCCTAAAGTGGAAGAAACTACAGAGCATTCTGTTACAAGGAGCAGATTACCTCTACGAGCCTAGATAAATCTTTAGTTAACTTGAGGATCGGTAATTCTATTTTTAAGAAAAATGAAAAATAAACCTAGAACTCCAGAACTTGAGCCTTATGTATAGACAAAAAACAAATGGAAAATATCAAGGCAATACTGTATATTTAGTTGAATTTAAAATGTCTACTGCTCATTTTTCTATCATCCCTGTAGTACACTGTGTATTAAGTTGGGTTTTATTTGGGATTTACATTGAGTAAATATGTATTTTTAGCTTTCGACATAAAATAGCCCTTTCCTAACAAATGAAAAATATTTTTCTTATATATCACTAGGCAGCACATATAGAGAAGTTGCACTGTTTTCTAGGCTTTAACTTACATAGGTAAATGTTGCCAACTCAGTCTTGGGAAGGCACATCTCTTACTTTTCTTGCTGTAATTGAATTATGTCTATATCTGCTTACTTCCTTCCCTAGACTTTTCCATTCTGCATTCTTAGCTTGCTTTCTCCTTTTTCATTTGTGTCCAAACCATTTGTAGAGCTACAAAATGGTATCTATTCATATTATAAGGTATCCTGAATTTTACCTAGAAGTCTTGAACACTTTCTGTGGTGCTATTAAGATTACTGTCAACAATAAACAATTCTAGAAGTATTCCTTCCTTCAATATTTTTAGTTTGTTTCTCCCTAGATGAAAAGCATTCTTTATGAGGCCTAACACATTAGCCCCCACAGAGTTCATAAAAAGCCAGCTTCTCTAGAATGTAGATTACTCTTATGGGAGAACTACCATAAGATCTCTGATTAATGGCTGTGTGGCCTATATCTTGTGCAGAAGGTCTCAGTGATTTAAGGGCTTTTTGAAACTATTAATTATGACTATAATTTATATCCTTTTGCTTGCTTACTTGAAACTTTTTGTACTTTGTATATAATAAAATGTGTATATGTATGTTTTTCTTTAGTGAAATCTTAACCCTTAGAAAGGTCCTAACAGTTTTGATCTAGCAGCCAAATTTCTGGAAGCTGGATTTTTCAGCATGAAGAACAAGCACACTTAGAAGGAATATATATAGGCAAAGAAAAAATTTTGTGCCTATATCAAGTTAAGTGTATAAATTTTAGAGAGATTTGACTGTGATAGCTAAGTAAAGCCAAACCCAATTGGAGAATTAGAAAATGGCTACTTCAAGGAACTAAATTTACCTTGCAAAAGTATTAATTACCTTAATGAAAATAATGCTGCGATTTCTCTGCAAAATCAGATGTCAACATAAGCTATGGATAATATCTAATAAACTGCCCTCAGGAAATCCATTAATAAATTTGGTTTCTTTTTTTCTTTTTAAAGATTTTACGTATTCATGAGAGGCAGAAACATAGGCAGAGGGAGAAGGCAGGGAGCCTGCTGCAGGACTCAATCCCAGGACTTGGATCATGATCTGAGCCAAAGGGAGAAGCTAAACCACTGAGCTACTCAGTTGTCCCAATAAATTTGGTTTCTGCATTAACTTGCTTGCCCTATTATTTATTTGGCAATGGATCTGTTTATAGAGTTCCAGCAAGTTGTTCTAAAATTCCTAAAATACACTTCCACACAGATAATCACCCAAGATGAAGGACCTTGATAATCCTAGGCTCTTCCATGCATTCTAAGGGGCTATACCTTAGTATAAGATTGATGAGAAACAGATGGGTCTTCACAGGGCCTGATGTGCAGCTGTAAGTCATCTGTTTCCTGACATATTAAAGGTACCTAGGAATGCTAATACAACTGACAGACAAAAATAAATCACTGGAGAATTTTAAAAAAATTTAAGTAGGCTCCACACCCAACATGGGGCTAAAACTCACAACCCCAAGATGAAGAGTCACATACTCCACTGACTGAGCCAGCGAGGTGCCCCAAATCACTAGAGAATTTTAACATCCCAAACCTTAAGTTAGTTCAACAATTTTTCATATACAATATCAAGCACTTTAAAAATAACCATCAGCAAAAATGGAATAGGTAGCTTCAAGGACTTATTCTTCCTACGGCAAAAATGTAGGAAACAACTTGGTCAGAACCAGGTTTTGGGTTTTTTTTTTTTTCTTTAAGATTTTATTTATTTATTCATGAGAGACACACAGAGGCAGAGATATAGACAGAGGGAGAAGCAGGATCCATGCAGGGAACCTGACGCGGGACTCAATCCTGGGACCATGGGATCATGCCCTGAGCCAAAGGCAGATGCTCAACCGTTGAGCCACCCAGGCATCCCAGAACCAGGTTTATAGCAACCAAGCAAATACTCAGTCAAGAGAAGGAAAACTAAAAACTAGGTGTTTTACTTGCTCTTGCTCCATTACCCCTCCCCGGCTCCACAGTGGTCTTGAAGACAGCAACCCATATTCTCCGAGCAGGCAAACTCTGCCCACTGGTCCTGAGGGAGCAGAGGATCTCTTAATCTCAAAAAACTTTTCTGTCTGGGGCATTCTGAAGGGCTGACAAGGCACTTGCCTTTGTTTCATCTAATTCGCACCTCTGTGGAAAAGTGGCAGGCATTTCTCAAAAATATGATAAGGCAAATGAACAACCTGCTGCTACCTGCGGCGAAAGATAACAGTTGAGGTAACAATAAAGGAGTGTCTAAAGCCTGAGGGGAAAAAAAACAATCGTTTAGGGAAATGAGGTCATTCAAAGACTGTGTATCTTCGGGAATTGAGAAAGCCACTCATGTCCAGGTCAATTTATATAGTTAGAGAGGACCCTAAGCTTTCAATGCTGTCTGATTTCTAGGTTCAGCACAGCAGAAAATGAAAGCTAAGGCAGATTTTAAATAGCCTAGCTAAGTACTGAAGGTGTGCTCCAACAGTCTGCAAAGACTGAGAGGATGTTTTCTTTTCTTTCTTAACTTACTGTTTTATTTTTTGGTTATTGGCATTCAAGGAAATCTGTCAGCCTACTAGCTGAATGCAAAGCAAAAAGACTTCAGGAACTATGTAAGTCAAAGAATTGAGACAAAAATAGTTGAGAAAACAAACCATGAGAGCCTATAGCAAGCAACAAAAACAAACCCCAAGGCATGAAGAATCTGATTTCCAGAATATCACATAATGCTAAGAGCATTTTAAGATTTTATTTATTTGAGAAAGAGCATGTGTGGCCGCAAGCAGGGGAGAGGCAGAAGAAGAGGGAAAGAATCTCAAGCAGACTCATCGCTGAGCATGGGCCTGATGCTAGGCTTGATCCCATGACCCTGAGATCAAGACCTGAGCTGAAATCAAGAGTTGGGACACTGAGCCACCCAAGTGCCCCAATATTAAAGATTTTGACAAAAAAAATAAGTATGCAAAGAAACAAAGTATGGGCCATTTACAGAAGAAATTGACACAAACCGTCCCTTATGAAGTACAAGCATTGGACTTTAAATGAACCATCTCAAATATGCTCATAGAACTAAAGGAATTCAGGAGGACAATGTCTCAACAAATAGAGAATATCACTGCAGAATAAAAAAGAGCCATATATATTTTGAACTGAAAAGTATCAAAACTGAAATGAAAACATAAACACAAAACACTAGAGAGTTTCAATAGCAGATGTGAGCAGGCAGTAGAAAGAACCAGTGAACTTGAAGCTAGATCATTGAATCTGTCTAATCCAAATTTCAGAAAGAAGAATGAAGGAAAATAAACAGTTTAAGAGACTTGTGGAGCACAAATCATGCAAACATTCACAAAATGAGAGTACCAGAAAAGAGAAATGGGCAGAAAGAATACTTGAAGAAATAATAGCTGAAAACTTCTCAAATTCATTATAACACTTGAATCTTTACATCCAAGAAGCTCAACAAATCCAAACAGGAGAAACTCGAAAGAGATCCACAACAATTATATATTATATACACATTATATATTCAAACTGTCAAAAAAGCCAAAGACAGAATTGTGAAAGCATGAGAGTGTAGCTTTCAAAGAAATGTGCATCAAAACCATAGTGAAGTACCAGTTCACATCCACAAGGATAGCTATGGTAAAAACAAAAGAATGAGTACTGGTGAAGATGTTGGCATTCACTCTCAAGTAAGTCTTAAAAAAAAAAAAAAAAAAAAAAAGCCTCCATCTTTAAAAAAAAATCATTCACTCAAAAAAAATAGGTACACAAATGTTCATAGCACTATCACAATAGCCAAATAGTATAAACATCCACCAACATATGAATGCATAAACAAACTGTATATGCATACAATGGATTATTGCCTGGCTGCAGAAATGAAGTACTGATACATGCTACTGTGTGGGTGGAGTAATAAGTGAAAGAAGTCAGATGCAGAAGTTCACATATTGTATGATTCCTTTTATACAAAGTATCCAGAATAGATAAATTCATAGATTTGTGATTGCCAAGGTTGGTTGAGAGGGAAAAGAGGAGTGACTTGCTTAATAAGTATGCAGTTTTCTTTTAAGATACTGGGAATATATTGGAACTAGATAGATGTGATAGTTGTGAATATTAATATAATAATGTATAATATTGTGAATATATTAAATGCTACTGGATTATGTACTTTATTTTTAAATTGAGTTCTAACTGACATAACAGTTTCAGGTATACAACATAATTATTCATTGAGAAATGATGAGTAAACCTTAAAATGATTTATGTTTTGTGATTTTTGACATAAATATCCATTCAAAACAGGGCCCTATTTATTAAAGAAGAGGTAATTAAATCCTAGTGGGATTGATTGTAGGGAGAATTAATTAGCAGATAGGAAAAGAGTTCTTAAACGAATGCTACAGTTTAAAAATGTAAAGGGGGGGGGGGAATCCCTGGGTGGCGCAGCGGTTTAGTGCCTGCCTTTGGCCCAGGGCGTAATCCTGGAGACCTGGGATCGAATCCCAGGTCGGGCTCCCGGTGCATGGAGCCTGCTTCTCCCTCTGCCTGTGTCTCTGCCTCTCTCTCTCTCTGTGTGACTATCATAAATAAATAAAAATTAAAATAATAATAATAATAATGATAAAAACGTGAAGGGTTCTTAGGTGGCTCAGTCAGTTTAAGCATCCAACTCAGGATCATGAGATTGAGCCCCGTGTCAGGCTCTATGCTGGGCATGGAGCCTGCTTAAGATTCTCTCTCTTGGGATTCCTGGATGGCTCAGCGGTTTAGCGCCTGCCTTCAGCCCAGGGCGTGATCTTGGAGCCCCAGGATTGAGTCCCACATCAGGCTCCCCTGCATGGAGCCTGCTTCCCCTGTGTCTCTGCCTCTCTCTGCCTCTCTCTCTCTCTCTCTCTCTCTGTCTCTCATGAATAAATAAATAAAATATTTAAAAATATATATATTCTCTCTCTCCCTCTACCCATCTCCCACCCCTGCCCACATTCTCTACCCCCCCCCCCCCGGCTCTCTAAAAAAGTAATAAATAAAAATGTGTACATTGTGCAGTCATAAACACAGCTGTTTAATACTCCTTTGAAAAATAACAGTGTACAAGGATATAGACCTGGGCCAAAAATAAAAAGATAATGGAAACAAATCACAGAAATTTCAGTAAAGAGAGTTGCAAAACAAGATCTTTCGAAATCAGACATTTAAAGAATTTAAAGACATGAAATACTGCAGATAACTGGAAATTATAAAAAGATGGAAATTCTAGGACTGAAAAATACAACAAATTATAAACAGAGTGGGCTTAGTTACTGAATATATAGTTAAAGGGATTTTTACAAAGTGGATGATAGGGTAGAAGAAAATAATACACTGAAGCATAACAAGACACAAGAATAGGAAACAAACAATATGGTGAAAAGGTCTAACATACATATAATTAGAGCCTCCGAAGGAAAAAGAATGACTGAAGCTCTGTTAATCTCAATCAGCAGGATGAATATAATGTCACACCCAGGTACACCATAGTTAAAATGCTAAAAGCCAATAAGAAAGAAAAAACCTTAAAAGTTAAGACATTACTTTCATACGAAAAACAATTAGGGTGACAGCTGACTTTGCAATAGAAAGAAAGGAAGCAGACAAAGGAATGATAGCTTCAAACTAATGAAGGTAAAGTCAGCAGGAATAGTGGAGTAAGGTCCTCCATAAGAGCAAGGAGACACAAAATTTGTCAAGATAAAATTTTTCAGAATTCTCATAATTAACCAAAGCCTTGGAATAATCCAAGAAACATATATTTTTTAAAGATTGTATTTTGGTTAGAATAATTAGTTCTGTGGTATTTTAAATTGACCTATTCTCATCACTCTCCCCAGCGCCTTGTTAGCCTTGAAAACCAACAGTCCCACAATCACAGAGAAAACCAGTAGCCTAGTAGCCAATGCCTGGGGTCGATCAGGTTTGGAGCTCCCTGAAAACACCATTCTTAGATAACTGTCATTATTTGACTTAACTGGAAATTCTCTGGAAATGCTGCATTCAAAGGCCAGTCTTTCTTTGAACTGACTCAGACCTTGCTCAGTGTGAACAGCCTTTTTCCGGGGGCATTTGTTGAAACTAAGCCACAGCCATGGTTCGAATTGCACCTGCCTAATTAGTGATCTTCCACCTTAAGAGAGTTGAAAAAGAAGGGTGCCCCGGTGGCTCAGTTGTTTGAGCCTCTGACTTCGGCTCAGGTCATGATCTTGCAGTCTGGATTTGAGTCCCAAGTTGGGCTCCCCACTTGGCCAGGAATTGGCTTGTCCTTCTCCCTCTGCCTCTGTCCCTCCTCTCGCTCATGCTCTCGTCTCTTTCTCAAATAAAAAAAAAATCTTAAAAAAAAAAGTTGAAAAAGAAGTGCAAGCTAAACCCAAAACAAACAAGGAAGGAAATAATAAAGATTAGAGTGGAGATAAGTGAAATAAAAAAACAATAGAGAAAATAACTTATCAAATTCTATACCTAATAAAAATATTTTTTTAGGAATGATGGTGCATTAAAGGCATCTTATGTGTCTAAAAAAAATGAAGATTGATTTTTGTCACCACCAAACTGGCACTAAAGGAAATATTAAAGGGTATTCTTTACGCAAAGAGAAAGTGATACCAAGTGGCATCTCAGAGATATAGGAAAGAATACAGAGCAATGGAAAATATAAAAACATTGGAAAAGGTAAATAATCACTGTGAAACAATAACTGTTTTGTAGGGCATAAATATAAAGTTCTCAAGAATAGCACATGAGATGGAAGAAGGGTAAGAGGCATTAAAGGGCTCTTTAAAAAAAAAAAGATTTTATTTATTTATATGAGAAAGAGAGCATGAGCAGGGGGAGGAGGGGCAGAGGGTGAAGCAGATTCCCCACTGAGCACAGAGCCAGCCCAGGCTCCATCGCAGAACCCCCGTGATCATGACCTGAGCCAAAGTCAGATGCTTAACGGACTAAGCCATCCAAGCGCTCCGTGTTAAAGGGTTCTAAGATCCTTTTATTGTAAAGGTTCCAATTAATATCAGACTTTGATGAGTAAAGTGTAAGTAAAATATTAAACTTGCAAAGAATATATTCTCTTATCACGGATTGGATTGTTCTATAAATGTCAGTTAGGTCAAGTTGGTTGATAAGGTTGTCAGGTCTTCTCTCATCTTCTCTCATCTGACTTTTCTGTCTAGTTCTATTAATTAAAATGTTGAAGTCCCTATAAGTGTAAATGTGTTTATTTGTTCTTTCAGTTTCTAGTACCTCCATTGTAAGGTACATACATATTTAGAATTGTTATACTTCTTGGTAAATTGAACCCTTTATCAGTATATAGTGTTCTTTATCTTTGGTGGTATTTCTTATTCTAAAGTCAACTTTTATATTAATGTAGATGCTCTGGCCATCTTTTTTGAATTTAATTTAATTTAATTTTTTTAAAGAGAAGAGTGCACATGGGAAGGTAGGGGCAGAGGGAGAGGGAGAGAGAGAAGGAATGTAAAG
Source organism: Vulpes vulpes (assembly GCF_048418805.1). Classification (NCBI taxonomy): domain Eukaryota; kingdom Metazoa; phylum Chordata; class Mammalia; order Carnivora; family Canidae; genus Vulpes; species Vulpes vulpes. The sequence goes on from NC_132794.1 coordinate 84,431,250, forward strand.
CGGGTTTCATGCCAGTGTGGAGCCCAACTGGAGGCTTGATCTCACGACCCTGAGATCATGACCTAATATCAAACCAAGAGTCTGATGCTCAGTTGCCTTGAGCCACCCATCCAGCCATCTTTTGATTAGTAGATCATTGCATGGTAGATCATTTTACTTTTAATTATCTATGTCTTTTCTATTTGAAGTCATTTTTTGGTAAATAGATCATAATTGTTTTTTGTCTAACAATGACAATCTTTTAATTAGCTTATTTAGACTTTACATTTAACATTGGTCTTGAATAGTCTTCTAGTTGTTTTGTTTCCTCCATTCTTTGTTCTTTTCTCCTTTTTTTGCCTCCTTTAGAATTAATTGAATATTGTTATGAATCCATTTTATTGCCATTAAAATTTTTGTTTAGTCATTGCCCAAGGCTTGCAATATACATTGTGAATTAATCATAGATTATCTTCAAAAAAATTATACTGATGCTTGTATAGTTTAAGAACCAAACACACTTCTAATCATTTCTCATCTTTTCTGTGGTTGTTGTCATTTTATTTTTATATTTGCAATAAAGTGAAATAAGTCAGAGAAAGACAATTATCCTATGATCTTACTCATATGTGGAATTTAAGAAACAAAACAGAGGATCATAGGGGAAGGGAGGGGAAAAAAGACAAAATCAGAGAGGGAGACAAACCATAAGAGACCCTTAATCATAGGAAACAAACTGAGGGGGATGGGGGGATGGGGTAATTGGGTGATGAACCTTAAGGAGGACATGTGATGTAATGAGCACTGGGTGTTATATAAGACTGATGAATCACTCACTAACCTCTGCTTCTGAAATCAATGATACATTATATGTTAATTGAATTTAAATTTTAAAAACTCTAAAAAAGTTTTTTTTTAATACCATGAAAAAAAATAATGTTTTCTTTGGCTGCTTTCAAAATTTTCTTTATGACTTTGGTTTTCAGTAGTTGTAATGGGTGGCAGGGAGCTAGGTGACTGGATGGCTTTTCTCAACATTTCTGCTCCATCCTCTGCTTTCAGCCTTACCTGTGTGCCTGAGCACTGGAAGGACCTCTAAGCCCACACTTTTGCCTTTCTATATGGAAGGATGCTATGCTTTGATTGGGGTTTTCTGGTCTAAGGGTGGAGATTGAGGAGGGTTTTCTGCTGTGCAGGTCCAGCTTTCCTCTTAAGCAGGCCCTGTGCCCTAAGTCTTAGGGGAGCTGGACTTTCTCAGTGATTCTGTCCCTCCCTGGGTTAGCCAAACTGCCCAAATCTTTGGCAGGTTCTTTGCAGGGAAGAGTGTCCTGCCCTCCTCTAGGAGTAGAAGTTTTGTTTGTTTGGTCTTACCTTTATCTCAATGGTGATGGTCTTCACCTATTCCCTGCAAGGGTGCTGCCCTTCTCCCTTGTGGCTTTTGTCTGTAAGGAAGAAAGGTCTAGGCAGAGCTCCATGCCTTTTTTGTATTGATGGCTGCTCCCTTCCCAAGGCTGCATCACTGCCTCCAGTCTGTCCTGAGCATCTGGTAAGGTCTGTGAAGAGCTTGCTAGTGGGTGCAAATTCCCATTGTGTCTGCACTTCCTAAGGATTTTACACTTTCTTGTTAGCTCATAGTAAGCTAACAAGTAAGTAAATTTTTTAAAATTTTAGCTGAATTTTTCTTACATGTTTACATAGTATCTGGTGTCTCCTCCTCCCATACTCTGCCACAGGTCAGCTACTGCTCACCTGTCTCTCTGAGAAGGCTTGTCTTTCCTGAGAGTACTTGGCTGCCCTGAGACCCCAGCTCTCTGAAGTGTTCAAGAAAAGTTATGTAGTTTATCTCGTTTTTTCTTGTAGAGCTTTCTATGTCCTAGGCGGGAGCAGAATCAGTGTGTCATCTTGCATTAACATTGTCTAACTTGGGGATCCCTGGGTGGCTCAGTGGTTTAGAACATTGGCTCAGGGCGTGATCCTGGAGTCCCGGGATCGAGTTCTGCATCAGGCTCCCTGCATGGAGCCTGCTTCTCCCTCTGCCTGTGTCTCTGCCTCTCTCTCTGTGTCATAAATAAATAAATAAATTTTAATAAATAAAATCTTTAAAAAAAAACATTGTCTAACTTGTCAAATAGTGGAACTGAGTTCAAGAGAGACTTCCTTTTCAAATGTGTGTCTATTTTGTCCTACTCTACTCTTCTTAAACAAGATTGTTATGTTTACTTGCTTCTTGCCCCTTGACGGCCAAAAGTCTTTCCCAGTTTTCTGGTCATCTTCTATGCCTTCAAGATACTTTCCCAATGTGTACTTGAAGAGACCTATGAAAATAAGAATTTTTTTTTTTTTTTTTGAAAATAAGAATTTGATCTGATATCTCATTCGGTTTAATCTAACCCCCTTATTCAAAAGCTTTTGCTTTGGGGATCCCTGGGTGGCACAGCAGTTTGGCGCCTGCCTTTGGCCCAGGGCGTGATCCTGGAGACCTGGGATCGAATCCCACGTCGGGCTCCCAGTGCATGGAGCCTGCTTCTCCCTCTGCCTGTGTCTCTGCCTCTCTCTCTGTGACTATCATAAAAAAAAAAAAAAAAAAAAGCTTTTGTTTTGAAGGAAACTTAAAACTTTGTTGCCATAACTTGACTTGGGTATTATCTGATGAAGTAAGTGGCTTTTGTTCAGCAAGAGTATCAGTAGCAGATGGGACATTTTCCCCCAAAGAGGAAGAGAAAGAAAAGAAACTGGCAAAACCACTTCATTGATATTCTATTAAAATAATGATTTTAAATGGCTGTTGTTCTTTTCTCATGGAATTATATACATCACTTGGTTGAATAACTCAAAATTAAGATAGTGAAAACAAAATCAAACTACCCTTTTAGAATCACTCTGATTTTTCTTTTAATCAGTAGAAATAGAATTGATGAACCTAAAAATCTTTTCCTAAATTTTTGGTAAAGACAAATAATAGGCCTATCTCCTATTCTTCATGTGAAAAGCATTTATGACCTATTTAAAATAAAATATTGGATAATTAAACTATAATTGAAATATTTTTTATTTTTATTTTTTTGAGATTTATTTATTTATTTATTTATTTATTTATTTATTTATTTATGATAGAGTGAGAGAGAGAGAGGCAGAGACACAGGAGGAGGGAGAAGCAGGCTCCACGGGGGGGAGCCCGACGTGGGACTCGATCCGGGGACTCCAGGATTGCGCCCTGGGCCAAAGGCAGGCGCCAAACCGCTGAGCCACCCAGGGATCCCCGAAATATTTTTTTATTTTTAAAAAATATTTATTTTACAGAGAGAGCATGAGAGAGAGAGAGAGAGAGAGAGAGAGAGAGAGAGAAAGCATGTGGGGGATGGGGGGCGGGCAGACTTGCAGACTCCCCACTGAGTGGGGAGCTCAATGTGGGACTCGATCCCAGGACTAGAATCATGACCTGAACAGAAGGCAGACATTTAACCAACTGAGCTACCCATGCACCCAGTTGAAATATTTTTTTAATATATGGAGCTTGAAATAATATATTGCAATTATAATTTTCAAGTAAAGGGGATAGAAATCAAATTTATTTTAAAGATTTTATTTATTCATGAGAGATACAGAGAGAGAGAGAGAGAGAGAGAGAGAGAGAGAGAGAGAGAGAGGCAGAGACACAGGCAGAGGGAGAAGCAGGCTCTATGCAGGAAGCCCTACGCGCGACTTGATCTCGGGTCTCCAGGGTCACGCCCTGGGCTGCAGGCGGCGCTAAACCGCTGAGCCACCCGGGCTGCCCTCAAATTTATTTTAAATGTGCTAACTGGTTAATAAATATACATATACTATATCTACTTACGTATGTGCCTTATCATTACGGAACGCATATACTTGTTTATACGCTTAGATTTAAGGGATCTCTAGGTGGCGCAGCGGTTTGGCGCCTGCCTTTGGCCCAGGGCACAATCCTGGAGCCCCAGGATCGAATCCCACATCAGGCTCCCGGAGCATGGAGCCTCCTTCTCCCTCTGCCTATGTCTCTGCCTCTCTCTCTCTCTGTGACTATCATAATTAAATTTTAAAAAAAATTAGATTTAATACAATAGTTTTGCTCTTTTCTTTCTTTCATGGAGACTTCTTGTTCTTCACTTTAATATCCTCGATCACCAAGGAATGGGTAACTTGCACATGTTATCATTGCTTAGCCAATAGCAAGGTTTTATTGAATCACAGAAAGTTCTTTTTTTTTTTTTTTTAAGATTTTGAGAGAGAGCAAGCAAGGGGAGCAGAAGGAGAGGGAGAAGCAGACTCCCCAACTGGCAGGGAGTCAAAGGTGGGGCTTGATCCCCGGACCCTGGGACCAAAGGCAGACCCTTAACTGGCTGAGCCACCCAGGCAGCCGGATCACAGAGAGTTCTTGTTAAAGATTCCTATCTGAGATTAAATCCTTGCTTTGTTGTTCATTAGCTCTGTGTCTTTGTATAACTTTTTTAACTTCTCTGAGCCTACTTCAAGTATAAAATGGAGCTATTGTCTATCTGCTGGACTAACAAGATGTACCAGAAGTGTTTCAGGCTTCCAGTCTAATAAAGTGGAAAATAATGAACTGATAGCCATTGTGTGACTGGCCTTCTGTCATCTCCAAGGCTGTAACTCCACACATGTGACACTCACCTGCTCCCTTTCCACGGTCATTGCTCCTGAAGACCATGAAAGAGAAGGGTGCCAGACTATGGCTCAGTGCTCTGAGCCACCAAGTATAGGAGATGCTGCTTTTCTTTCTTTCTTTCTTTCTTTCTTTCTTTCTTTCTTTCTTTCTTTCTTTCTTTCTTCTTTCTTTCTCTTTCTTTCTTTCTTTCTTTCTTTCTTTCTTTCTTTCTTTCTTTCTTTCTTTCTTTCTTTTCTTCTTTCTTTCTTTCTTTCTTTTTCTTTCTTTCTTTTTTTCTTTCTTTCTTTCTTTCTTCTTTCTTTCTTCTTTCTCTTTCTTCTGCTTTTCATTCCTACCCCTGTCACTTTCACAGCTGCTGTCACTACACAAGGCCACTGATATTGCCACTAATGATTGCTTTTATCCTCATTCCTACTGAAAATTCTTTTTCATCTTGCTTGCTATTTCTTTTTTTTAAATTTTGCTAAGTTTTTAATTTTAATTCCAATATAGTTAATGTATAGTGTTATATTAGTTTCAGGTATACAATATAGTGATTCAACAATTCTATACATTACTCAGCACTCATAAGTATACTCTTAATCCCCTTCACCTATTTCATCTATCCCCCACCCCCCACCCCTCTTGTAACCATCAGTTTGTTCTGTATATTTAAGAGTCTGTTTCTTGGTTTCTCTCTGCCTTTGCTGTCTCTTTGTTCATTTGTTTTGTTTTCTAAATTCCACATATGAGTGAAATCATATGGTATTTGTCTTTCTCTAACATTTCACTTAGCATTGAACTCTCTAGCTCCAACCATGTTGTTGCAAATGGCAGGATTTCATTCTTTTTTTAGTGTTTGAATAATATTCCATTGTATATATATGTACACCACTTCTTTATCCATGCATCTATCTATGGACACTTGTGCTGCTTCCATAATTTGGCTATTGCAAAAAATTCTGCGATAAACATAGGGTTGCATATATCCTTTCCAATTAGTGTTTTTGTATTCTTCAGGTAAATAAACCAGTAGTGCAATTACTGGATCATAGGGTAGTTCTATTTTTAAGTTTTTGAGGAACCTCCATACTGTTTTCCAAAGTGGCTGCACCAGTTTGCATTCTCACCAACAGTGCACAAGGGTTCACTTTTCTTCACATCCTTGTCAACTCTTGTCATTTCTTGTGTTTTGATGTTAGCTATTCTGACAGTTCTAAGATATTTCATTGTAGCTTTTATTTGCATTTTCCTGATGGTAAGTGATTGATGAAGTTCCTTTCATGTGTTGGCCATCTGTATGTCTTCTTTGGAGATTGTCTTTTGGGTGTTAGGTTTTGTAAGTTCTTTATGTATTTTGGATACTAAACCTTTATTGGATATGTCATTTGCAAATATCTTCTCCCATGCCATAGGTTGCTGTCTAGTTTACTGTTTCCTTTGCTGTGCAGAAGCTTTTGTATTTCCAATAATTTATTTTTACTTTGGTTTCCCTTGCCTCAGAAGATACATGTAGGAAAAAGTTTCTACAGCCAATGCCAAAAAGGTTACTGCCCGTATTCTCTAGGATTTTAATGGTTTCAGATCTCACATTTAGGTCTAATGCATTTTGAATTTATTTTTGTATATGTATGAAAGGGATTCAGTTTCTTTTGCATGTTATTGTCCAGTTTTCCCAACACCATTTGTGGCAGACACTATCTTTTTCCCATTGGATATTCTTTCCTGCTTTGTCAAAGATTAATTGATCATATAGTTGTGGATTTGTTTCTGGGTTTTCTATTCTGTTCTACTGATTTTGTGTCTATTTTTGTGCCAGTACCATACTGTTTTGATTACTATAGCTTGGTAGTATAGCTTGAAATCTGAGATTGTGATATCCCCAGTTTTGTTCTTCTTTTTCAAGATTACTTTGGCTACTTGGGGTCTTTTGTGGTTCCATACAAGTTTTAGTATTGTTTTAGTTCTGTGAAAAATGCTGGTGGTATTTTATAGGGATTGCATTAAATTGCTTTGAGTAGTATAGACATTTTAACAATATTTGTTCTTCCAATCTATGAGTATGCAATGTCTTTGCATTTGTTTGTGTCATCTTCAGTTTCTTTTCCTCAGTGTTTTATAGTTTTCAGAGTACTGAAATCTGAAATCTGAGTACTGAAATCTGAAATCTTTCACCTTTTTGCTTAGGTTTAATCCTAGGTATCTTATTATTTTTGGTGCAATTGTAAATGGGTTTGTTTTCTTTTTTTTAAGACTTTAAAATTTTTATTTTTAAAAAAGATTTATTTATTTTGGAGAGAAAGAGTGAGCATATGCATGCACAAGTGGAGGGGATTGGCAGTGGGTAGGGATAGGGAGAAGCAGACTCTTAGCTGAACGTAGAGCTAAGAGTACATTCCATGACCCTGAAATCATGACCTGAGCCGAAATTAAGAGTTGGACACTTAACCAACTGAACCTGGGTGCCCCTTAAGATTTTATTTTTTTTTTATTTTTTAATTTTTATTTATTTATGTATGATAGTCACAGAGAGAGAGAGGCAGAGACACAGGCAGAGGGAGAAGCAGGCTCCATGCACCGGGAGCCCGATGTGGGATTCGATCCTGGGTCTCCAGGATCGCGCCCTGGGCCAAAGTCAGGCGCTAAACCGCTGTGCCACCCAGGGACCCCAAGATTTTATTTTTAAGCAAACTCTACACCCAACTTGGAGTTCGAACCCACAAGCACAAGATTAAGAGTTGTATGCTCCATCAGCTGAGTCGGCCAGCACCAACCCCTGCCCCTGTGTTCTTAATTTCTTTCTGCTGTTTCATTATTGGTGTATAGATTGTAACAGATGTAGCAGATTTCTGTACCTTGATTTTTGTATCCTGTAACTTCACTGAATCAATTATAGCAGTTTCTTGATGGATTTTTTTTTGTTTTTTTCTACATATACTATCATGTCATCTGCAAATAATGAATGTTTTATGTCTTCCTTACCGATTTGGAATCTTTTTATTTCTTTTTGTTGCCTGCTGTGGCTAGGACTTCCAGTGCTATGCTGAATGAAAGTGGTGAGAGTGGATATCCTTGTCTTGTTTCTGATCTTAAGGGAAAAGCTCTCAATTTTCCCTATTGTGAATGATGTTAGCTGTGGGTTTTTCATATATGGCTTTTATTATGTTGCAGTATATTCCCTCTAAACTTACTTTGTTGAGGGTTTTTTTTTATCATGAATAGTTGTACAAATGCTTTTTCTGCATCTATTAGATAATTCTCATCCTTTCTCTTATTGATATGATTTATCATGTTGATTGATTTATGAATACTGAACCATTACTTGCAACACAGGAATAAATTCCACTTGATTGTGGTGAATGATTTTTGAAAAATATATTGTTGAATTTGGTTTTTTAGTATTGTATTGAGGATTTAATTAATTAATTTTTGGGGGGAGGTGTAGGAGGGGCAGAGGGAGAGGGAGAGAGAATCTTAAGTAGACTTCATGCCGAGCACAGGACCTATCGCTGGGCTTGGTCTCATGACCCTGAGATTATGACCTGAGGCAAAATCAAGAGTCAGACACTTAACTGACTGAGCCACCAAGGTGCCCACTATTGAGAATTATTGCATCTGTGTTTATCAGGTATATTTGTGTCTGACTTCTTTAACATAGCAAAATGTTTTCAAAGAAACCAAATAAAAAATAAACAAGTGGGACTTGACATCAAACCAAAAAGCTTCTGCACAGCAAAAGAAATCATCAACAAAGTGAAAGAACAACCTGCAGAATGGGAAAAATATGCTTGTAAATCATATATCTGATTAGGGTTAATATTCAAAACATATAAAGAATTCACATAATTCAATACCAAAAAACAACCCACTTTATTTTTTTTAAGATTTTAATTTATTTATTCATGAAAGACAGACAGAGAGAGAGAGAGAGAGAGAGGCAGAGACACAGGCAGAGGGAAAAGCAGGCTTCCCATAAGGAGCCAGATATGGTACTCGATCCTGGATCCTGGGATCACATCTTGAGCTGAAGGCAGACACTTAACCGCTGAGCCATACAAGCATCCCAAATAACCCACTTTAAAAATGAGCAAAGTACCTCAACAGACATTTCCACAAAAAAAGATATATGAAAGGCTAACAGGTACAAGGAAAGATGCTCAACATTTGTCATTATGGGAATGCAAATTCAAACCACAATGAGATCACCTCATACTTGTTAGAATGACCATCATAAAAAGGACAAGAGACAACAAATGCTTGTGTAGATATGGAGAAAAGGGAATGCTTGTTGGAAGGACTGTAAGGCCACTATGGAAAATTGTATGAAGGATCCTCAAAAAATTTAAAATAAAACTACTGTATGATCCAGCAATTCCACTTCTGGGAATATATCCAAAGATAATAAAAACCCTAACTCAAAAAGATATCTGTACCTTCATGATGTTCACAGCAGCATTATTTACAACAGCCAAGAAAGACATGGAAACAACTCACATATCCATCAATGGATGGATCGATAAATATCTGGACTACGACTCAGCCACAAAAAAATAAGGGAACCCTAGTTTTGTGAGAACATGAATGGACCCTGAAGGCATTATGCTAAGAGAAATAAGTCAGACAGGGAAAGACAAATACTATAATAGACAAATAGTATAATCTCACATGTGGAGTCTAAACAAAACAAAACATCTCCAAGAGAAGGAGATCAGACTCGTGCCTATAAGGGGTAGAAGGGGGAGGGTAGGAAAATGAGGAAGATGGTTAAAAGGTACAAAATTCTAGTTAGAAGATAAGTACTAGGGATGCAATGTACAATGTAATGACTACAGCTAACGCTGCTTATGATATAGGAAAGTCATTATAGGGTAAATCCCAAGAGTTCTCATCACAAGGAGAAAAATTTTTCCTTTTTTTTTCTTTTTATTGTGTCTGTAAGAAGATGGATGTTACCTGAACCTGGTAATCATTTCACAATATATGTATATCAGAGTACTGTAGGCCTTAAGCTTATATAGTGATGTATGTCAATTGTTTTTCAATAACACTGGTGAAAAAAAATAACATACAGGGGAAACCTGGGTGGCTCAGTGGTTGAGTGTCTGCCTTTGGCTCAGGGCGTGATCCTGGAGTTCCGAGATTGAGTCCCACATTGGGCTCCCTACATGGAGCCCGCTTCTCCCTCTGCCTATGTCTTTGCCTCTGTCTGTGTCTCTCATGAATAAACAAATAAAATCTTTAAAAAATATATCATACTAAAGTTAATAAGGTTGCTTGACAGGGAAAGTGTTTTCAGTGTTCATTCACGTTACAGCTTGTGTCAGTACTTCATTCCTTTTTATTGCCAAATAATATTCCATTGCTAGGATGCCCCACATTTTATTATCCATTCATTGGTTGATGAACATTTGGGTTGTTTCCACGTTGGGTATTATAATTCTGCTATGAATATTTGTGCACAAGTTTTTATATGGACATATATTTTTCATTTCTTAGGTATGTGCCTAGGAGTGGAACTACTGGGTCGTATAGTAACTCTACACTTTTCAGGAACTGTCAGTTGTTTTCCGGAGAAGCTGCTTCATTTTACATTGCTACCAGCAATGTATGAAGACTAAATATCTACAGCCTTACCAACATTTTTTTCTGATTTAAAAAGAATTATTATAGCTATACTAGTGGGTATGAAGTAGTACCTTATTGTGGTTTTGATTTGCATTACCCGCATACGTATTGATATAGAACATCTTTTCATGTGCTTATTGGCCATTTGTATATCTTCTTTGGAGAAATGTCTATTCAGATCTTCTGCCATTAAAAAAATTAGGTTCTCTTTTTGTTATTGAGTTCATCCCTTTTTTAGTTGGGCAAAACCAAAACTTCCATGATCAGTACACCCACATTACAGTGCTAAGTACATTATAGTATATGAAGCATGGACATCACTGAAGCAATGTCATGGTGATTATTGCCCGTGTGTTCCATAGATGTGATCCCATCCATAAAACAGATGAGACATTTCTATCTCATCACATTAGCATTTTGCAAGCTAGGAAAGTCCTAAAACATTAAGTAATTAGGTTTTGTCAAGTTTTAAACATAATGCAATGATTTGATATGTGATTTAATAAATGATTTAGTCAGCCCAAAACTTGAAGGTAATAAACCTTTTACTACAAGTAAAAATAGAACCAAATTGCTATAATAAAGTCCATTGATGCTTTCAAGCTATAGCTAATTTGAAGTTTTACCTCTATGCATATTTAATTATTGAAAAGAAGTTGATTTGTCTATTTGTAAAGTTTGTCTTAACTCATTTAGTAAACATACTTTTTATTTGTTAAGAAAAAAAGAAGTTGCAAAACAATTACCAAAGTTCTTACTAGATAAATTAAAGGTGAGACCCACCTTCTCTTCCTACAAAGGTTGGTCTCTTTTATAATAGCAGTGACTAAAATAAATGGTGCCAAATTTTTGGAGAGAGTCTTGTTTAATTCAGAATATAATTAAAATCTCATGTAGCTTTATTGGTTTTAGTATCCAGCAGAGAAAAAATATTGAAACTCCAAGAGATTTTGAATTAAATAGCTACAACAGTTTTGTTTTATTAGTTCTGACTGTGTGAAAAAAAAATTATAAGGACAACTTCGGAAAAATCTAGTTCTTTTAGAGCCCCAAATGACTTTTAAAACAATAAAACAAACTATAAAACCTACACAAGTGATATTAAAAATTATGTAGTTCAATAAATGTGACATTCACAAATGTGGTTGTAATTTTTTTTTAACCATAGCAAAATGAACATGGATCTGACGATTGGATTTAGAAGAGGTGGTGTTATATAGCTTAAGAGAATTAAGTGCTTCAATTTGCTGGTGAGCATTATGTAGCAGAGCTGGAATGTTCTATCAATGCCTTTTAAGATCTCCATCTACCTCATAGGGTCTGTGGCAATCAAAGAAAGAGATCCTTCCTCTTCCTATATTAGTGATTATTTTCCTAGCATTTTAATAATTATTTTTGGAAGGTTTCTATATTTAAGATCTTTTTGGCTGGTGGCTGAGTCATGCACAAAATAAACTATAAACTCATACTGTTTTTGAAGATGGAGAATAACAGCTGGCTAGTGATTTACTGTAAAGGCATTCTATGATTGGAGTAATCATTCCAATCGCTTGCTAGGTAGAAGAGGCAGGAAAAGAAGAAAAACAAAGATGAGGGAGAACATTTTGTGAAAAAACAATAATCACAGTTACCTGCTTAGTTCACTGAGGCCCCAATCTTTGAAGACCCAAACATAACTGTTGAAGTCTCCTTTGAGCTTCAGATAATAACTGTCTGTTCTTTGTCCCCAAATCCTGTCTCTGTCCTTGGTACACAGAAGGGCACACTTGACTCTCACAGTCTTCCAGCACCTGCCTGACTTCTTCATCAGGCCATGTGATGAGAATTATCACTGGTGGAATGGGCACATCATCAGATCCATCTGCAGATCCAATGATTTGCCAATAGTCCTCTGTGGATGGTTTCCAGGGGTAATATACTACCTGAACTTGTATGCAGACTTCACAAATAATTCAAATAATTTTTTTACCTTAAAAAAATGAGATGGCTTTCGTTAACACTTAAATCATACTTTAAAATTGGGAAATTTCGGGGATCCCTGGGTGGCGCAGCGGTTTGGCGCCTGCCTTTGGCCCAGGGCGCGATCCTGGAGACCTGGGATCGAATCCCACGTCGGGCTCCCGGTGCATGGAGCCTGCTTCTCCCTCTGCCTATGTCTCTGCCTCTCTCTCTCTCTCTGTATGACTATCATAAATAAATAATAAAAAAAAAATTAAAAAAAAAATAAAATAAAATTGGGAAATTTCAAATCTACAGAGAAGCTGAGACTAGCACAATGAACATAAGTAAAGTCTTCACCTAAATTCACCAATGAATTCTAATTTGCTTTATTTCCATTTATCTATATGTGTGTGTATAATGTTGTGTGTATATATATTGAACTATTTGAAAGTTGCAGATGTCAAGACCCTTCATCCCTAAATACTTTAGCCTGCACCCTACAAGAATAAGGACATTTTACCCACAATATCAGTATCACATGTAACAGAATGAATATTAATTTACTAATGTCATCTAACATACAGTTCATTTTCAATTTTTCTCTATTAGCTCCTCAAATGTCTTTTATGGCTTCTTTTTCTTCTTCTTTTTTTTTTAAGCCAGAATCTAATCAAATTGGTGTGATACTATGAGACATTGTGAAAATCCTCATCCTCAGCAATGTTTCACTTGATGGTTCTGGTCCAAAGATGATTATTTCTTGAATGAGTTATCACATTTTTTATTTTCTCAAGGTTTTTTTTTTTTTTTTTTTTTTTATTTGTTAGCTGGCATCCTTCCAGCTTTACTATCCACCATCCCTCTGTCTCTGCTAAGAGAGACTAAGGAGAGTGATACTATGAACTGTTATATTCACTGTGTTATAATCCAAAATGTGCTTTTGATGCTTAAACCACCCCAAATTTGGCCAGTGGAAGACTCAACAGGTATATCTGTCTCCTTTCTGTGGTTTCTAGCACAAGATACCTTGAGCTCACCTTGTACTTTCCCTGCCCCTAGGATCAGCCACACATCCACATGGCTCAATTCTCTAAATATTCACTAAGTATACAGCATGTTCTCCCTTCAACTCCACCTCTCTCTTCATAGACAGCCAATGTTATTAGTTTTTTGTGTAGTCTTCCAGAGATAGCTTACCTAATAGAACAAGGTCACAGATAAATATCCTTACCCTTTCCTACAGTTTTTTAAAAAAAAATGTATTTATTTATTCATGAAAAACACAGGCTGAGAGAGAGAGGCAGAGACACAGGCAGAGGGAGAAGCAGGCTCCTCAGGGGGAGCCCAGTGAGGGACTCCATCCCAGGTTCCGGGATCACGACCTGAGCAGAAGGTGGGCGCCCAACCGCTGAGCCACCCAGGAGTCCCCTTTTCCTAAGATTTTAACTCAAATGACAGCATATTACACTCACTGTGTTTGTGCTTGTAGCGCTTGTCTATCAGGTTCTGAAAGATGCACAGGACTCCACCCCCCCAAATATTGGGAGCCTTTAGGCTAAGTTTCAAATGTTTTAGAAAGCTCAGGGAGGATGACTTGACCAAAGTTGCGCTGACAACACTCACTTGCTATTCTTTGACTATTCATCCCTCTCTAGGTTTTTTGACAACTACTCCTTCTTCAAACATCACTTCCTTGGAGAACACTTTCCGTTCCTTAACACACCTCCCCTCCCCAACTAGATGACGTCCGCTGGTTATTAGGTTTCAGATCATTATGTACTTCTCCTTCATAGCACACACATAAGTCACAGCATTAAAATTTGTTTCCTGTCTCCGTGAGGACAGGAACTACTACATCTGTCTTGTTCACTGCTGACACACAGTAGTTGCTCAACAGAAATGTGCGCAGTGAAACTCGAACTCGGGCCACCCAGCTCCCAGTCCACTCTTCTTTCGTCTCCGACCCCGCTTTCGTCGGAGAAATAGTTCCTGGACGTAAATTAAAAACCTCAATAGAAAAAGCTGGGAAATGTGCACTTCCACGATTAATGGAGGACCTTAGCAGAAACTGCTCACCGCGAGGTGTGACGACCGCAGGAGGGCGTCAATCAAGAAAATGCCCCCTTGCCCCGCAGGCGAGGGGAGCTGCACAGAGCCGAGGCCGCAAGGGGCAGCGCCGCGGATTCAATGGAAAACACGTGTAAACGCGAGAGCGGTGCTGCGCGCAGCTGCGACCCCCGGGACCCGGGGACAGGGGACCTAGAGCAACCCCTTTGGGTGGGCAAAGGCTGCACAACTTCTCCCTGGCATCGTAAGACCCGAGCTTTCCCTGGACTCCTCCCCGAAAGCGTCCTCACGGGAGCGGCTGAGGGCTGGGGGCGCACCGGAGACACGGGATGGAGCGGCCACGAGTGCGGAGCGCCCCAAGCCTAGTCGTCCGCACCCCGACTGGGCCTTAGCTAAGGGTCGGGTTTCTCTCCTCGGAGCTGCCGCCGGGGGCCAGCCTGCCCTCCGGCTCCGAGCTCCGGAGACGCCCCGGCCAACAGCCAGCGCCACCGGCCCTCCAGGGCGCGGCCGCCGGGGGACACTCTCGGCCGCGACGGCGCGGCTCTGCCGGTGGCCTCCACGCCTGCCAGGCTCGAGTCCAGCTGCCCTGCGCCTGGGGTCCACTGCTGCCTGCCTGGGGCCGGGCCTGGGCCGGTGCCCCCCGAGTTTCGGCAGGGCTGCCTCCCGGCGCGAGCCGGGACCACCGGGGTCCGTGCTCCGGGCGCGCCTTCCCTCGAGTCTCCCCTCGACGGACGTGGCCCTGGGCTTCCTTCCCTTCGAGGGCTCCCGGGGCCAGGGTGCCCGCCGCGCCGAGCGACGGCGGCGGCCGGGGACCGGGGCGCAGGGTCGGTCCCGGGAGCCGGCGAGCCAGCGCGTCCCGGGGGGCGGGAGCTCGGCCGGCGGGGGCGGGCCGAGGGTGGGGGCGGGAGGCGGCTCCCGGGGCTCCGCGCCATTGGCCGCAGGGACCCGCGGCAGGAAGGGGCCAGAGAGCGCGGCCCCACCCCGTGGCCGGCGGAGCCTATCGCCGGGAGCGCGGAGCGCGGATAAATGTAGCGCCGGGGCGCGGGCCGCCAGCTCTGCGAGGGCCCGGAGGCAGCCGAGCCATGCAGTACCCGCACCCCGCGCCCGCGGCGGGCGCCGTGGGGGTGCCGCTGTACGCGCCCACGCCCTTGCTGCAGCCCGCGCACCCGACGCCGTTCTACATCGAGGACATCCTGGGCCGCGGGCCCGCCGCGCCCACCCCCGCCCCCACGCTGCCGTCCCCCAACTCCTCCTTCACCAGCCTCGTGTCTTCCTACCGGACCCCGGTGTACGAGCCCACGCCGATCCATCCCGCCTTCTCGCACCACTCCGCCGCCGCGCTGGCCGCCGCCTACGGACCCGGCGGCTTCGGGGGCCCTCTGTACCCCTTCCCAAGGACGGTGAACGACTACACGCACGCCCTGCTCCGCCACGACCCCCTGGGTAAGGCGGCCGGGGTCATGGCGGGGCCGAGCCGCGGCAGCGGCGGGGAAGGCGCCACCCGGCAGGTGGCAGCGTCCAGGCGGCGGCGGGGGCGGAGGGGAGGCAATAGAAAGTTGTGGCAGAAGCGATCGAAAAGCGGCCCTCGGGCGCGCGCAGGGACAGGAGGCGCGTGCCCCATGGCGCGCTGCCGGGGCTGACCGCACCGTGACTCAGATTGGTTTTCCTGCACCTTGCAGGCGTCGGGGCGCGCGGGCCCGGGCGAGACCTCTGGCACTGCCGCGGGGGCCGGCGGCCGAAGGCAGCCCCGGGGCGCGCGTGTCGCTCGGGGTGGGGTCCCCGTGGCTGGAGGGACGGGGTAGGGAGTGCCAGGGCGCCCGGGCCGGCCCGGCGGGGCAGGGATGGCTGCTGGGCCCGGGTGGTTACGGGGCTGAACCTGGTTCAACAAGCTTGTGCAGTGAAAGAGCCTGACCCTTTCCGTTCATACAGGAAATCTTGAGTTCTCGATAGGAGTAAATCTGGTTTCAGAAGCTGTTAAGTGTTTTCCTGGCTGCATGAAGCAGACCCTTCCCCCGGAGTAGTGCACGCTGCTGATTATTTTATCGACATCCTCAATACAGACAAATTCAGGAAACACTCGACTTCTGATAGCCGGGATCCGTTTTTCTGATATTGTTCATTTCCTCTGTGTGGGATGTGACTTTATGGCAGCTAAAATAACCAGTTGCTTCCTTTTTTCCCCCCGCCCCCGAAGCTGTTTTGCACTAGTCTGAAGCCTGACGTAAGCAAAATCTGGGAGAAAAAAAAAACAATGCCAGCTTTCAAAGTGTTTGGGGCAGGCCTGCAGACCCACGGACGGACGGACGGACGGACTGACTGATAGGTCTTCGGGGTAGGAAAGGCAGGGAAGACGCCTAGGACTTACGGTATCGCGGGGCTCGTCCCCTCAGCGCACGGCCTAAGAAATAAGCCAACGGTGATCCGCACCCCGAGTGGCCCTTGGCGGCTCCGGCATCGGAAGCCCCGGGGGCATAAAGAAACGGGGCTCCATGCCTTGGGCCGCCAGGGTTTTAGATTTACCCTCTGCTATTGGCAGCTTCTTTGGGGACCCTAGAGACAAAGTAACATTTTAATTAAAATTTTAATATCTTCACGTTTATGATGAGGCCTTTAGCTCAGCCCTCCACCCTCTTTTCTCAACGTTAAGATTTGGAGGGGATTATATTTTAACTCCTTAAAAAAAAAAAGTTATCGTATTTTTTTTTTTAATCGTATTTTTGATCCCAGTTTCGAGGGTTTGGTGCGGTGGCTCCTGTCCGGCGTGGTTCCGGCGCCTGCTGGGGCGGGAGCGGGACCCTCAGTCGGGCCGCGTCGGGGGCGAACGTTTTCACAGAGCGCGCCCTGGGTTTCCTTGGGTTACTGCTGGGACCGCGCAGGAGGAAGCAAAGGGCTTTTCGAGATAGACCAACAGGAAACACATTGACGGAAATGTTGCCATAGCCCACGGGGTAGCTTTAACTGGCCGCCCCCGCCGCCGGGTGTGAAATCAGAGGAGGAGGCCGCAGCGCCCTGGAGCCAGGATTGGAAGCTCCACGAACCCGGGTCCCAGGGCTTCCCAAGTGGGCTCCCCGCGGCGGCACCTGGCCAGGACACCTCGGGTAGTGTAGCAGTCCACGCCCCCCCCCCCAACATACACACACTCGGGTGTTTGGAAAGTGCAGCTCACCAAGAGAGAGGGCCTAGAGGTGCAAAAAGTTGTGTATAAATTCCAGAGAGACTTGTTAAGGAGTGTCGTGGTATTTTAAACTCCATTTATAGTGTGTGTTCTTTTGGGGATCAAAAGACTTGTGCGTTTGAAATCATCTATGGGTGTGATGGCAGTTTGCATCTGTGAGTGTACAAGGGTGGTCTGTGTGCACATGCAATGTAGATGTGTGTGCCTTTGGGTGTTTCTGTCTCCCGGTATGCATGTGCCTTGGAGGGAACGCATTGGGTCCTTGTATGGGTGTGTGTGAACAAGTCCGGCTGAGGGTCCGTCTAGTTCCCTCCTCCCCTTTGTCACCCCCAGGGCCTGAGGAGCTCCAGGGCTGTCACTAACCTCTGCTCTCGCTGCCCTGTAGGCAAACCCCTGCTCTGGAGCCCTTTCTTGCAGAGGCCTCTGCATAAAAGGAAAGGGGGCCAGGTGAGGTTCTCCAACGACCAGACCATCGAGTTGGAGAAGAAGTTTGAGACCCAAAAGTACCTCTCTCCTCCGGAGAGGAAGCGTCTGGCCAAGATGCTGCAGCTCAGTGAGAGACAGGTGAGCGCGCCTGCGGGCTGGGGACAGATTCCCAGGGCAGGGGGCTCGGGGCGGGAGACCTGAGGGGTCGGGGGCCGGGGGGGGGGGGGGATCGACCGTGGGCTCAGGCGTTCCTCCTCGCCCCCTAATGCCTGGACCTCTTGCCAGCTCCACAGCCCCAGATCAGCTCCGGTACTCCCCAGGTCGCTTGGGTTTGTGGCAAGTTTTCTTTCTCTTTCCTGTAGGTTAAAACCTGGTTTCAGAATCGACGTGCTAAATGGAGAAGACTAAAACAGGTATCGACAAGGTTCCGTTTCTATGGAAATAAATATTTTTATCATGTTATCTGAATGCGAGGCCTGTTATGGGTTGTATGCAAAAGTCATTTGAGAGACTATTTAACCTCTTCACCTTGATTAAAAAGGCAAATAGTCCTGCTGAAATTCAGGATGAGTTGCTCAGGTGGCAGTAATGCTAAAAGCACCTAATGCAGTTCCTATATCAATTATGCTTGGGTTTTCACACACTGGCTAGTAAAACTCTGGGCTAATTGTTTTATAAACCCCATATGTTGTTTATCTAATTAACGCAGGAAAGATAAAGTAATTGACAGTAAATGACTTAAGCAGTTATCTTTGGGAGAAAATTGTTTCTTTTATTTACACAGCCATAATAAAACCAGGCAGAGCTCAAGGGTAAATATAAGGAAATAAACACCTTTAAGTCTTGTTTGCACTGTTTTTTTTTTTTTAAGAAGAATTAAATATCAAAGAGTTTAAAATTATTTCCCATCTAATACCAGCTCCTAAGATGAATATAAGACAGGTAAGAGAATATACAAGCTTATTTGGAAAGTAGCTTAAACTTACTAAGTCTTTTTTTCCAATGAAAAATACTGCGTAAATACTATTATGCAGTATGTGATAAAAAGTAAAGGCTAGTTCAGTTTTTGAAAAAACCTCTTTTGACTTAAACCTAAAGATTTGTTTTTGATGTTCCAGTCTGGATGTCTTCTCCAGAGTTTTCTAACAATTGTTGAACTGTTCATATGCCAGTGTATGTACAGCTTAGAATAAAATATCTTTGAAACAGTATTGGGGGGGATTGAAAGCAGTGTGCATTTTTAAATTTAGTGATCCTAACTTTTTCATTAGAAATAAGATGGTGTCACAAAGAGTACTTTGAGACAGAAAATAAATTGCCCATAATTTCATTATTCTAACATTTAAAAATTTGTAGATTCTCTCTCAATCTCTGACCTTGTGCATCTCTTGGTTGCTTAGTTACAAGCCTAGTGAATATATTATTCTATAGTCTTACTTTAAAAAAGCCTTTAGCAATATATCGTATTTCTTTGTAGTGTTTATGTCTGCTTTAGACAAACAGGATTAAAAATTCACTCATATATTTAGTTCTTGTTCAAAGGCTTGACTGCAGTTTACCAGGAATTTTTTAAATAGTGGTTCCTATGTAACGTGGGAATATATTTTCCAGAAACTTCCCCCGGATTTTAAGTAAATTGTAATTGTCTCCCTTTACAGTTGGCAGTATTCTTCCAGTTCTGCATTTTTACCTTTGCCATGATTTTTGTGACTATAATGAGTATTCGTAAGCTTATAGATTTACTCCAGTAAATGGATGAAAAAGTATTCCATTTTGAAACTTCCCTGAATTTACTATTTAGCATTCATATTTCTTAAATGTCTGGAAGACCCTGTTAATTGGCAAGGTTTAAAAATGCTTGAAGAGGGACGCCTGGGTGGCTCAGTGGTTAAGCATCTGCCTTAAGCCCGAGGCGTGTGTGATCCTGGAGGCCCAGGATCGAGTCCCACATGGGGCTCCCTGCATGGACCCTGCTTCTCCCTCTGCCTTTGTCTCTACCTCTTTCTCTGTGTCTCTCATGAATAAATAAATAAAATCTTAAAAAAAAAAAAAGCTTGAAAAATGAAGATAGTGTGTATCTGTAGTGATCTATTCTCTCCTCTCCCCTAAACTTTTAATAATCTTGAAAGTTGAAAGCACTAGGTATAACTAAAAATCTTAAAGGTGATAGAGAATGAAAACACATTTTGATATATGTCTCTTATGTCTCCATATTTCATGAGCCTACCAATTTCCATCTTCATTCCTTCCATTCAGGAGAACCCTCAAAGCAATAAAAAAGAAGAACTAGAAAGTTTGGACAATCCCTGTGACCAGAGGCAAGACTTATCCAGTGAGCAAAATAAAGGTGCCTTGGACAGCTCTCAATGTTCACCCTCCCCTGCCTCCCAGGAAGACCTTGAATCAGAGATTTCAGAGGATTCTGATCAGGAAGTGGACATTGAGGGCGATAAAGGCTATTTTAATGCTGGATGATGACCACTGACATTCGGAAAGTTCAGAAAACTAGACTCGGGAATAACATATGCTACAGAAAATCTCTGTAGACATACTGGAAAGCTATGAGAGAGGGAATCAATTTTCTGGAAACCTGAAATATTTGGTGCACTGGCTAAGCAGCAAACTTACATTGAAACCTTTAATTTTTACTTAAATGGCTTATGTACTGATTGTAGATTGTATGATGAAGGGACTCTTCACTGATTGAATTCACCCCCTTTTTAAAAAAGTAAATTTTTTTTCTATTTATAAAAAGTAATTTTGAACTTTTTTTGTTAAATTTTTAAGTTCTAACTTTAAAGATTTTAATAAGATCTTGAATAACTTTTTAATCTGTATCTACATCCCACTTACTGGAAAACCAAAAGGGCACCCCAGATTCCAGAGGTATGCCGTGGAAAGGGGTGGGGGCCACATTTCAGACAGCCTTGGAATATTTTAAAAGGAAGAAACATCCTTTACTTTCATATTACATTCTTAAACTGCTGCCTTAAATCCAATATGATCTCAGAGATCGTGTCTCGGGGATGTGTGTGTTCTTTTTGTCAGATATAGTTGATAATCTTAAATGCTTGTTTTGCACTATCACTTAGTACCTTGTGTGACCAAGTTGTTAAGGGAATAGTACAGTCCAATTCAAGCAGAGAAACTGACTTGTCGGTGGCTAAAATTAATCACGGATGAACTAGAAGTAGCAGGTTAACTAAATGTAAGTAGACTGTAGATATTTGTGTTTTATATCAAACTGTTTATAATGTGTGTATGTATATATAATTGTTCACTGTAAAAAAAAATGACCGAAATGGTGTTGTTTTTTTTTTTTTTTAATGAGTAACTTGTGTATAAAATAAACCCGTCGGCAAGACGACTGACCTCGAGGGACCTCTCATTCTTCCAACGAAAGAAACGCACACCTCTCCCTACCTTTCCTACAAGCGCCACTCGGGTCCGGCGCGGGGCTGGGGCGCGGGGCTGGGGCGCGGGGCTGGGGCGCGGGGCTGGGGCGCGGGGCAGGGCGCGGGGCTGGGGCGCGGGGCTGGGGCGCGGGGCAGGGCGCGGGCAGGGCGCGGGGCCTTTCCCTCGCTGAGGAGGGAGGCTGGGGGCAGGGGAGGGTCTGGACGTGTGCGTGTCGCTGCCGGGGGAGGTCCCCGCCGCGGACCCGGGGTGCGGCAGGTCTGAGACCCCGGCGCGCCAGGTGGCTGCAAGAGCCGGGGGCCGAGGCCGGCTGCGCGGGGAGCCGCGAGGCCGCCGAACCCCATCGATTCGCCCCGGCTCCCAGGCTGGCCCGGGCCGCCGTCCTTGACCCGCGTGAGTCAACACTGCGTCATCCCTTGGCGGCCTCATCCCTTGGCGGCGGAGCCCGGGGCGGCCGGGGGCGGGGGGGGGGGGGGGGGGGTCCGCGGAGGGGGTGGAGGGAGCCTGCCCGGGAAGAGCCGGGAGGTGGTGTGAGACCGGGAGTCTCAAGCTACAGCCAGCTTCAGAAGCACCTGCAGAGCTTCTCGAAACTCTTGGCCAGCCCTGTCGCCAGAGTTTCTGATTTGGTAGGTCTAGGATGGCACCGGGAATTTGCACTTCAGCAAGTGATCAAGTGATGGCAAAGCTGCTGGTAGGAGGACCGAGCTCCGAGAACCACTGTTCTAAGGTGCTCCTTCGGTGGAAGCAGGTGGGGCCCCGCATACCCCCTCCTTTCTCACCTGCTTCCCTTCTCCCAGTCACTCCTCTCAGTGTGGGAGCAGGTGGTGGAGAGGACTGTAAGGGAGGAAGAGGCAAACCGGGCCTATCTAGGCCTGTGGGAGCAAGAGTCTGATGGCTATGGGGGCCTGGCAGGGCCGAGGAAGGGGACTGTGAGATGAGAGAATGGAAGCCCCAGGTAAGGCGGGATGTGGGGGTGAGTGCAAGGGCGGCCTGATGTTTCTGATTGGCCCAGGGCTTGCATCCAGCTGCTTGCCTAGCGGAGCCAGGAACCATCAGGTCCCTGACATTCCAGGAAAGTGATGAGAGAGGCCTGTTGGGGGAGAGGTCCAGAAACCTCTTCCTCTAGCCTGGGCCTCCATGGAAGCCTCTAGTTGTTTGTGGAGTTGCCTGACTGAGGGTACCCGAAGGAATGACACTGTCCCCTGCATTGCTGATGGGGGCTATGGTTCCCCAGACCTAGGCCCTCCAGTGAAGACATAGTGAAAAGTTTTCTGCTTTTAGGGAGTTGTTACAGTCTGTCTCCTTAGATTCCAAGAAGGCACCTGGAATTGCCTGTGAATTTATTTTATTTTTTTTTAATTTTTATTTATTTATGATAGTCACACACAGAGAGAGAGAGAGGCAGAGACACAGGCAGAGGGAGAAGCAGGCTCCAACGCACCGGGAGCCCGACGTGGGATTCGATCCCGGGTCTCCAGGATCGCGCCCTGGGCCAAAGGCAGGCGCCAAACCGCTGCGCCGCCCAGGGATCCCCGCCTGTGAATTTAAATTTCTGAGAAAATTAGCACCAGGTGCTTAAACAGAGAAGTGTGAATAGGCCTGGAAGCTTAATCATTTGGGCTGGGAGTTTTAGTTGTTGGCCTCAGTTCTCTCATCTGTGGAATGGAGATGGTCTCATTGATCTACGTGATCCTCTCCAGCGGCCAAATTCCCAACTCAGCTCAAGATCTTTATCTTTATGGTTTCCCCTATTCTCTGCCTCTTTTCAGTGTTGGAGCCCAACGGAAACCTCCGTTGGCTGCAGGCTCCAAACTCCCAGACCCTGCCTGACAGGTTACATCTAGGTTTCAAGGGTCATCATCAGTCTCACTTGAAAATGGGGCTGTCTGCATCAGAGTTTTGGAGAATGGGAGGCTTGTGGGCCTAATATTGAATTAAAGCAATCCTGAAATCAGTTAGTGTGTGTTTCACTCCTGGAGATAACCTCTGGTTAATGTTTATTCTTGAGAATAACTATCATGATGATCAAGCAGAGAAATACAGCCTTATGTATTGATTGACACTAGAAAAGTTGAAGGGCGAAATCTTGTTTTAAAGTAGAGTTTCCTGAATCCAGAATGTTTTCTAGTTTAAAGCTATTCCTGACCCTCCTCAAATTGCTCATATTCTGAATCTAAACATAGTCTTAAGGATCAAGAGCATGTTCAGTGGAGAAGTACAGTATTCTCAGGGCATGGGTTGGCATTAACTGTTTTCAAAATGTCCCATTGCAGATTCGCCAATGAATATTTACAAATTCTTCCTACAATCCAGGCATTTTTCATTTGTTTGTCTTTTGGCTATTTCATGTTGAAGCAGCATGTATGACCTTTACAGCACAACTCCTGTCTTGTTTTTAACTCTTTTTATCAGGAGATTCAACTTGAAAACGGTTATCATTTAGCAGAAAGACAAACAGAAAAGCACATTTTTGTAAGCAAAACGTTAATGATTGGAAGAATTGCCCTAATTTCACCATGACAGTGTGTGATTAATCCCCTGGGTCATGTACTTATACTTTAAGTTATTCAGTTCGTTGGTCTTTGATATTCAGAACCCTTTCTAACTTAATAGGATATTGATTTTGTTGGATGATGTACTTTGACTCTTTAAACAACATCACTTTTAGGGATGACTAGCCTGCTGTGTAGTATTTTATTTAGAGAACTATTGCATAAGGTTTCTTTTTCTTACTTTTTATGGTTTTCTCAGGGTGAAAGCTGATAAAACATCTTGTGGGAAAAGAGGAAACCATCTCTGATAGTGAAAGTACCTATTCTCTTTCAACATTTCTGACAACTTTTTTTTTTTTGTGGTTTCATTGCTGTGAATATTCATTTTACTTAATGGAGGCAGGTCAAGGATTCAAGAAAATGCATTTGGACGTGGGGGAAGTGCACTTCGTTGGGAACAGACTGCCCTTACTAAAATTCCTATTCTAGTTATACTGCCTTGTGTAACTCAAGCTCAGAAGCTCACCCTTTTGATCTTTCTTTAAAATCCAGTAATCAATGATCCTTTAAATCTGTGCTTGGAGGTGAGAATTTTGTGACTCCTGGCAACATGGGACAGAATGTGGAGAACGAAACAGTCACCCGGGATGCTTCTGAATGATTAGGAGTTTGGTCTCTTGTAAAAATAATCAGATGTTGTACCCACATTTCCACCACTTTGGATTTCATGAAATTCCAGCTGGATTCTGTATTTGTCCAATCAAATTATGTCCTTTGATACTTTTTTTTTTTTTTTGGTGTTATTAAATCCAAATGACAACCACTTTGGAGATTCTTACCACCTACCAAAATATCTGAGATCCAAGATATCTTCAGATCTAGCTGAGGGGACACCAATGTCAGGAATTATGCTATGCCATTGTGGATAAAAGAAGGGCTTGCAGAATGGCTCTCTTGTTGGTTGGGGGCCTTGGGAACTGTGAATTCTTAGCCCAGCTTCTAGAGAGGTGGGCTGCTTACCTGAGAGGAAGCATCAGACCTGGCACTCAGTGGGTGCCAAGCATTAGCTAGAAAAACTAGAAAGGCCTCACTAACTCCCTTCTTTTAAGGTGGCTCTTTGATACGCTGTAGCAGGCGGTAAATCTCCTCTGTCTGATGTACACAAATCTCTGCAGACAATGGAAAGGGCTGTGGGGAGGAGACCTTGGAGCTGGCAAAGGCATTTCCTGTCTGCAAAGGATCTCGACTTTGGAGCATCCGGGGGTTGCCTCGAGGTTTTTGAGGCAGCCGAACACTTTTCCGAGTAGCTACTTAAAAAAAAAAAAAAAAAAAAAAAGAAGAGAAGAGAAGAAAAAGGAAAAAGGGGAGGGGGTCACTGCCAATTTCAAGTAATTTTTCCAGATGGAAGCCAATGAGACATATTCTCATTAAAAAAATATACATATTAAAGCTTATTTTCGAACCATTTGAATTTTTTCTAATTTGAAAGGGAAGTTTGGGATCATTAAAAATCTTAAGCATTCAAAAATCTCATCACTCTCCAAAGACAACTACAGGGAAAAGTTAACGGTACCCATCCCCCCAACCCCTCCACACCAAGATACTTGCAGGAAGAGAAATGCCTATTGAGTTTTCTCCATGAAACTTGTTTATATTTTTCTTTTGTAATTTAATTCTACCTCCTCATCCTTCCTTACCTCTCTACTTCTTTTTATTCATTTCCTTTCTCCACTCCACCTATCCGTACTACCACCCCCCTTTCAGGATTTCTCTTCCTCATTGATTTTATTTCCTCATTAAGAATAAAAAAATGACTAGTCTCAGTTCTTTAGATGTCACAATTAGGGCCAAGATATTCTTGGCCCTGATATTGACAAATATATAGAAATGTTCAACTTTAAGGTGGAAATTCTAGGCTTGAGGAAGATGTTGCTGGAGTCCTAGAACACTGCCCTCATCCCTCTAAACAGTTCTTTAGTTTAGCCTTTTCTGTTTTTGTTTTCTTTTTTAGACCAGGATAAGTGATAATAGTGAGAGTAATAGAAAAGTAATAATATTTGTTCCTCTGGAACGCCTGGGTGGCTCAGCTGGTTAAGTGTCCCACTCTTGATCTCAGATCAGGAAGTCATGGCAGAGGCCTCCAGGGGCTCTTGGAAGAGAAAAGGAGATGGGATTGTAGTCCCAGGGAGGGGGATGATCATGTTCAGAGACCTGGAGATGAAAGAGGTCAAGGAATAAGTATGACAAGAATCTCCAGAGGTTTTTGATTCCAGAATTTTGGAAATGGGATTATGGACTGGTATTCTCCTCCTCCAGTCACATAGATCTCTTGGCTTTTAGGTTTGCAGTTTCCTCCCTCTGGAATTCTCTTCCCCTAGACAGCCTCCGAGCTGGCTCCCTTACCCACAGGCTTGGACTTCCTTAGCCACCCTATTTAAAATCATAACCCCTCTTCCCTCATCCCCTCCCACAATCTGCTTTCCTTTATTTCACTTACTATAATTGTATATCATATTTTTACTTATTATTTACCTCTCCTCATTGAAATGGGAATGCCATGAGGGCAAGGATATTTGTGTTTTATCTACTGCTGTGTATCTCCAGCATCTGTATCTGACACATAATAGGTACTCCATAAGTGTGCATTAAATGAATGAATTAAAGAATGTATATTGAACATTTACTATGTATTAACATATTAACATTATAGAAGTCCTCTATCATTTAATCCTCACAAAAATTCTATGAGGTAGATTAGCCCATTTTCTAGATAAGGAAACTGTCACCAAGAAGTTAAGCCCAAAACCTCAATTACTATACTAATGTTGTAATGTGACTTTCTTTGTGGAATCTTGTGACCTTGAGAATGTATCAAGCAGAGTATAATTCTAGCTATAAGGTTCATTTTATGTAGTCTTTTTGCCTTCATTCAAGTCTAGCATTATATCTGGAAGGAGTGGGTGATGGGTGTTACGGAGGGCACATGATGAGATGAGCACAGGGTGTTATACTATATGTTGGTAAATTAGACTTAAATAAAAATGTTTTTAAAATTTAGAAGGGATTACAATACAGTATAGGAGATATGCAGTTTCTGTCTGTGTAGCCCAATATTCTATCACCCTAGGAAACCAATAAACTGGAGCACTATTCCTATTTTCTGAGGACATGAGCATTATAAAATATGCTTTCTACTTTTCAAGGTGTTAAAAAAAAGTCTGCCACTGGTCGATGTTGTTTGGTGTTCCTCTTAACCAATACACTGTTTGGTATCATTGCATTTATTCTCCATCTGACTTACTGATGAATGTTCCACAAAGGCCTCTGAACATAGAGCAGTGCCGTGGCTTCTTTTTTTTTTTTCTCAGTGCCATGGCTTCTATAGGGTCTAAAATACATCTAGCTCTGTGTTTGGCATGTGGTAAGCTGTTAATACATGTTGTACTACAGAATGAGAGTGAAAACCCTACGCCTTCTGCAGTGGAGAGAAGAAATATTTCTCTTCCATAATGAGCTCTGCACCCTTTATGCTTCCTGTTCATTGGCCACAAAAACACAGCTTTCCTGGATGGCTCCAGGAGCTCAGCAGAATGCATGATAGGACTGCAAGTGGAGGAGAGTCTGCGGGGCTGGGGCATGGGTGGGGTGGTGTGGGGGTGGGGGATGTGATTAAAGCTATTCAAGCCTATAGGCACTACAAGGAGATGTTCTTTCCCCTCTTTTTACTGACATGAATATGAAGAGGAAGTGCTTTTGTGGGTTTATATTGGTTCTTTTCCCTTCAGATTTGGCAATTTCATTCAATTTGACATTTACACTTCTCAATTTCAACGTTAGTTAAAATATACCTATTTTGCTGAAAAAAGACACCATTTGTGGTTATTACTATTATTTGTATTGACATCATCCATTTAGCAATTGGAAGCAGGAAAACCAGTGTTTATAAATTATTTCTTCAAGTATTTTATGAATTGCAAAGAAATGATTGTAGAAGGAACATAAAATGTGTCTGCTTCAATGTCACACCCTAGTTCAAAGTTTTAGCCTTCCTTAGCTGCTTATGGAATCTGCAATACTGCAGACTTTCCATTAATTGTAAACTAGACCAGACTAATTCAATAAATGTTTAAAAAATGGCCCCTGAGTGCAGGTTCAGAGGTCTAGAGGAAGTGGTTTCTTAGACACCTGCCTCCCATATATTGACTCGATGGTATGTAGGTGGAAGTGAGATAGTTATAATGATGTATAGTGCTGTTGATTAGTTAATTGGAGGTGAAATTTTTAGTTTCACCAAGCAATTACCTGACCTCATTAAGGTCTTTAAAATCACCCAAAAAGCCATTTTGGCTGAAGCAGCTGCTCCTTGTTTGGATGTTGTTTCAGGCATTAAGAAAAGCACAATGCTAGTGGTAACCAGGGAATATAAGCCTGCAATTTCTGGAATATATTGTTCTGAATCTTAGCCATTATTCATTATTATCTATCCTGTCTGAACATGAGACACTAAAATCTGTTTACATCTGTATGGTACTTCTTTTCAGACAGTTTTTTTTGAAGTATCATGTTTACAAAATATGTATTTTTTACAAATGAAATTGTTTTTGAAAACAGTGTCAGCTTTATTTTAATTTTTAAGGAAACTTCTTGTTAAAGTATAACTTACATACAAAAAAGTTCATAATCATGGGTGTATGGCTCACAAAATGAATACATTTGTTGACACAGAATATGGAACTTCTGGATCTCTAGAAATTTCCTTTTTGTCCCTCCTCTCTGGGTTACCGTCCACAAGGCCATCCCAAGGGAAACCATTATCCTGATTCTAATTTTTTTTTTTTAAGATTTTATTTTTTAAACATGGGCTCAAACTCACAACCCCGAGATCAAAAGTCTATACTCTTTCAACTGAGCTATCCAGGTGCCCCTTCACAATCCTGATTCCAAATAACATGGACTCATTTGCTGATTTTTGAACTTTATATAAACAGAATTCTACAGTATGTTTTCTTCAATCTCTGGCTTCTTTAGTTTACTTCTTTTTTTTTTTTTTTTTTAAGATTTTATTTATTTATTCATGAGAGACACACACACACACACACAGAGGCAGAGACATAGGCAGAGGGAGAAGCAGGCTCCATGCAGGGAGCCTGACGTGGGACTCCATCCTGGGTCTCCAGATTCAGGCCCTGGGTCCAAGGCAGGCTCTAAACCACTAAGCCACCCGGGCTGCCCCTAGTTTACTTTTTTGTTGGTAAAATTCATCCATATTATCGTGTGATGCTATTTGTTCATTGTAGTAGTTCTTCTGTATGAAGAACTTCTATGTAGTAGTTCACTGTATGAATTTTCATGCTACTTTAAGTAATCCATCTGAACATAAAAAGCTGTACTGCAAAGTTTACAAACATTAAAAAAATATATCACTGTTCACGTATTATAACCAGGCACTTATTTTTCAAAAGGCACCATCTGTATGTAATTCTAAGATTTCTAGGTGCACAGAAGGAAAGATGGCAGAAAGACCAGGAGGTATCTTCAGGAAACAAATGACTGCAAACTGTCACATATCAGAACTGAGAATACCAATATCTAAGCTACTTCCTACTTCCTAGCTTTTCCACTCAGGATGATTAAATTGAAGGAATTTTTAAAAAGATTTATTATTTATTTATTTATTTATTTATTTATAAAAGGACTTGTTTATTTGTTTATTTATTTATTTGACAGAGAAAGAGAGAGAGCAAGAGAGCACAAGCAGGAGGAGCAGCAGGAAGAGGGAGAAGCAGGCTTCCCCTGGGACAGGGAGCCCAATGCAAGGCTCAGTCCTGGGACACTGAGATCATGACCCCAGCTAAAGACAGATGCTTAACTAACTCAGCCACCCAGGTGCTCCTATTTATTTATGAGAGAGGAAGTGGGGGATCCCTGAGTGGCACAGCGGTTTGGCGCCTGCCTTTGGCCCAGGGTGCGATCCTGGAGACCCGGGATCGAATCCCACGTCGGGCTCCCGGTGGATGGAGCCTGCTTCTCCCTCTGCCTGTGTCTCTGCCTCTCTCTCTCTGTGACTATCATAAATAAAAAGAAAAAAAAAAAAGGAAAAAAAAGAGAGGAAGTGGGACAGAGGAAGAGGAAAAAAAAATCTTTTTAAAATTTTTAAATTATAATGCATTATTAGTTTCGGAGGTAGAGGTAAGTGATTCATCAGTCTTTAATAACACCCAGTGCTCATTACATCACATGCCCACCTTAATGTCCATCACCCAGTTACCCCATCCTCCCACCCTCCTCTCCTCCATCGACCCTCAGTTTGTTTCCTATGATTAAGGGTCTCTTAAGGTTTGTCTCCCACTATGATTATGTCTCGTTTTATTTTTAACTTCCTTCCCCTATGATCCTCTGTTTTGTTTCTTAAATTCCACATATGAGTAAGATCATATGATAATTGTCTTTCTCTGACTTATTTCACTTAGCATAATACCCTCTAGTTCCATCCATGTCGTTGCAAATGGCAAGATTTCTTTTTTTCTGATGGCTGAGCAGTATTCCATTGTATATATACACCACACCTTCTTTATCCATTCATCTGTTGATGGACAGCTTGGGTCTTTCCATAGTTTGGCTATTGTGGACATTGCTGCTGATAAACATTGGGGTGCAAGTGCCCCTTCAGATCACTACATTTGTATCTTTGGGGTAAATACCCAGTAGTGCAATCGCTAGGTCGTAGGGTAGCTCTATTTTTAACTTTTGGGGGAACTTTCATACTGTTTTCCAGAGTGGCTGTAGCAGTTTGCATTCCCACCAACAATGTAGGAGGGTTCCCCTTTCTCTGCATCTTTGCCAACACATGTCGTTTGATGGCTAGTTAATTTTAGCCATTCTGACCAGTGTGAGGTGGTATCTCATTGTGGTTATGATTTGTATTTCCCTGATGTTGAGTGATGTTGAGCATTTTTTCATGTGTCTGTTGGCCATTTGTGTGTCTTCTCTGGAGAAATGTCTGTTCATGTCTTCTGCTCATTTCTTGATTGGATTATTTGTTCTTTGGGTGTTGAGTTTGATACATTCTTTATAGATTGTGGATATTAGCCCTTTATCTGATAAGACATTTGCAAATATCTTCTCCCATTCTGTCGGTTGTCTTTTGGTTTTGTCTACTGTTTCCTATGCTGTGCAAAAGCTTTTTATCTTGATGAAGTCCCAATATTTCATTTTTGCCTTTGTTTCCCTTGCCTTTGGAGATGTGTCTAGCAAGAAGGTGCTATGGCAGAGGTCGCAGAGGTTGGTGCCTGTGTTTTCCTCTAGGATTTTGGTGGATTCCTGTCTCACATTTAGGTCTTTCACCCATTTAGAGTTTCTTTTTGCATATGGTGTAAGAAAGGCATCCATTTCATTCTTTTGCATATGGCTGTCCAATTTTCCAAACACCATTTGTTGAAGAGATTGTATTTTTTCCATAAGATATTCTTTCATGATTTGTTGGTTGACCATAGAATTGAGGGTCCATTTCTGGGTTCTCTATTCTGTTTCATTGACCTATGTGTCTGTTTTTGTGCCAGTACCATATTGTCTTGGTGATTATAGCTTTGTAATAGAGCTTGAAGTCCAGAATTGTGATGCCACCAACTTTGGTTTTCTTCTTCAATGTTCCTTTGGCTATTTGGGGTGTTTTCTGGTTCCATACAAATTTTAGGATTATTTGTTCCAGCTCTGTGAAAAAAAGTCGATGGTATTTTGATAGGGATTACATTGAATGTATAGATTGCTCAAAGTAGCATAGACATTTTAACAATATTTGTTCCTCCAATCCAGAACATGGAATGTTTTTCCATTTCTTTGTGTCTTTGTCAGTTTCTTTCATGAGTGTTCTATAGTTTTCTGAGAACAGATCCTTTTTTTTTTTTAAGATTTTATTTATTTATTCATGTGAGACACACACAGAGGGGGGGTGGGCAGAGACACAGGTAGAGGGAGAAGCAGGCTTCATGCAGGGAGTGTGATGTGGGACTCAATTCTGGGACTCCAGGATAACACCCCGGGCTGCAGGCGGTGCTAAACCGCTGGGCCACCGGGGCTGCCCCTGAGTACAGATCCTTTGCCTCTTTGGTTAGGTTTATTCCTAGGTATCTTATAGTTTTTGGTGAAATTATAAATGGCATTGACCCCTTAATTTCTCTTTCTTCTGTCTCATTGTTAGTGTATAGAAATGAAACTGATTTCTGTGCATTGATTTGTATCCTGCCACACTGCAGAGTTCCTGTCTGAGTTCTAGCAATTTTGGGGTGGAGTCTTTTGGATTTTCCACGTAGAGTATCATGTCATCTGAGAAGAGAGAGTTTGACCTTTTTGCTGATTTGGATGCCTTTTATTTGGGAGAGTCTTTTTTTTTTTTTTTTAAGATTTTATTTATTTATTCATGAGAGACACAAAGAGAAAGGCAGAGACACAAGCAGAGGGAGAAGCAGGATCCCTGCAGGGAGCCTGATGTGGGACTTGATCCCAGGACTCCAGGATCACAGCCTGAGCCAAAGGCAGACGCTCAACCATTGAGCCACCCAGGTGTCCCTGGGAGAGAATCTTAAGCAGACTCTGTGCTGAACATGGAGTCTGACAAGTTCCTTAATTTTATGACCCTGAGATCACAACCCGAGCTGAAATCAAGACTCATCAATCTAACCCACTGTGCCACTCAGGTGCCCCTCAGGTAGATTAAATTTTAAAAATTCTTCTAAAATGTGCCTGTTGCTTTAACTTTTAATGAATAAAAACCTATCTCCTCACATAAAAAAAAAATTTCTTCTAAAGACAATTTTCCAAGATTAATTTGTTTAAGTTGTTACACATAGTTGTTTATGATAAGAAAGCTAAATAAAGAGCCAAGTGAGTGAAACAGAACCTCAAATTTATTTTAAGTCTCAACATAAAGTCTCTCTGTTCTTAGAGTATTTTTATGTAGTAATTTTAGGAAATTAGTTTGCATCCTACTCCACTTTTATGTTCCTGTTACTTTGCAGTTTATGATTATGAAAGTACTATGAAAGGTGCCTTGGGTTTGCTGTTAAGTTGCAGTGTGACTTTGGATTTCTTCTATGAGTCTGTTACTTCTTCTCTGAGTCTTCTCTGAGTCTGTTACTTCATCATAAAATGTGGGGTTTGAACTGGGTCATCTTTAATGTTTCATTTAGTGGTAAGATGCTGTGTATTTCTGTTCTTAACTTCCTAAAGGACACATTTATCTCTTGTATTTCAGTGGTTATGCATTTGAGGTGTTGAAGGATGCAAGGAATCTCTCATTGCATGGACCCTCTGGTAAGTTCCAGTGTTGGGCTGCCTCTTCTACTTGCTCTTACTTTTTTTTTTTTTTTTTAAAGATTTTCTTTATTTATTCATGAGAGACACAGAGAGAAAGGCAGAGACATAGCGGGAACCTGATGGGGCATATGATCCCAGGACCCCAGGATTACCACCTGAGCCAAAGGCGGATGCTCAACCACTGAGCTACCCAGGTGCCCCTCTTCTGCTTGCTCTTAGTTCTAGAGTTGAGTCAAGGCTCAGTCTCTCTAAAAGCCTATCACAAGCTCACCCTAGGGAGGAGTTCTCGGGAAAGCATCCCCCCAGACTATCCATCCAAATAATAGAGTATTTAAGTGAACTCAAATGTTGATTACCATTCTTCTATCAAATTATTAAATTAATTCAACCATTCACTCAACAAACATTTTTGTCATTTCTGCTTTAGCATATCTAGGACAAATTCCTGGAATTGGAACTGCTGGATCAAGTGGTATGTGCATTTTTCATCTAGAGAGATAGACAATTTGGTCCCTATGTTTTATCATAATTCTGATTATACTGAACATGCAATTTTGATTCCTGTGTTTAAAAAAAATATATATATATGTATATATATCTTAAGCTTATATATATATATATATATATATATATATTTTTTTTTTTTTTTAGTGAGCCTTACACCTAATGTGAAACTTGGACTCATACCCCAAGATCAAGAATTGCATGCTTTATGGACTGAGCCAGCGAGGCACCCCTTGAAATATTTTATTTTATTTATTCTTTAAAAAAGATTTTGTTTTTTTATTCATGAGACACACACACACATGCACACACACACACACACACAGAGGCAGAGACACAGGCAAAGGGAGAAGCAGGCTTTATGCAGGGAGCCTGATGCGGGACTCGATCCCAGGTCACCAGGATCACACCCTCGGCTGAAGATGGCGCTAAACCACTGAGCCACCCAGGCTGCCCAAAATATTTTATATAAATAAATATTTTCCTTTATAAATATCATGTCAATGATTACATAATGTATTTCTTATGTAATGATGCCATAATTTCTTAATTATTTTATTATTGGGTTGTAAAACATTGTTTTGTTGTTACAAACTTTTTTTATTTTTTAAAGATTTTATTTATTTATTCATGAGAGACAGAGAGAGGCAGAGGCATAGGCAGAGGGGGAAGCAGGCTCCTTGAGGGGAGCCGCATATAGGACCCAATCCCGGGACCACAGGACCACACCCTGAGCTGAAGACAGACGCTCAACCACTGAGCCAACCAGGTGTTCCTGTTACAAACTTTTCTAAAATGAGCACAGTTTACTTCCATTTCAGTTTTATTCCTTCTAGAGTACATTCATAGAAAATGATTTGAGTCAAAAGGATGGATATTTGATAAATATTGTGAAATTATTTCCTAGGAAAGTTCTATTAGTTTACATCACTGGAGAACAAGACTCATTTCACCATACATTCTCCAATGTGGAAGATTGTTTATCCACCTAATCTTTCTTAATTGCATAGGAGGAGAATGATATACTTTTATGTGTAGTTTTTAATAAAAAATTGAATTATTTTATATGCTATTTCTTTTTCTTCTTTAGTGTTTCATGTCTCAGTCCTTTTTATAGGAATTTGAGTTTTTTATATTGGAGGATATGACTTTTTGTCTTATTTATTACAGAAATATTTCTCAGTTTCTAAAAAAGATGCTTATAATTTATATGTGAGAAATTTTATGTAGTCATATGTAGCAATATCTTCTTTATGATAATTTATTTTTCTTAAGCTTAGAAAATCTTTCCTCATTCAGAGAACAAATGAGCATCTGCCTGCCTTAAAAAAATATCTCCCTAAGACTCTCCCTTCCCAATCCCCCTTCTTTATACATTTAACTCTTAATCTATCTGGAATTTATTTTACCCCACAGTATGAAATGAAGGACCAGATAAAAATTTTCCTTAAAGTACCTAACCAAGTATCCCATTTACTCAATAATGGCCCTTTTACTTTATGGCCCTTTTATTATATTAAATGTCTAAAAATGTGTTGGCTTTTGGGTTAACTATAATGCTCTTACAATTTGGTTTCTGTATTTTATACATCTGTAGCTGAGTTTGAGGACTAAAATTTGCTTTCTGCAGCACATGGATGAGAGCACCTGCTCATCCTTAGATAAAATCAACTTTCTACTTCTTCCAAGGCATGGGCTAGCTTTTTTTTTTTATTTTTTAAAAAAAGATTTTATTTATTTATTCATGAGAGACACACACAGAGAGACAGGGGAGACACAGGTAGAGGGAGAAGCAGGCTTCATGCAGGGAGCGTGATGTGGGACTCAATCCGGGGTCTCCAGGATCACGACCTGGGCAGAAGACGATGCTAAACCGCTGAGCCACCCAGACTGCCCTGGGCTAGCTTTTTAAATAAAGAGCTAGCCTTCACATCAGAGTCTACCATATCTGGGTCTTCCCACTCATAACTTTTGTACCACAGCTGAAGAGGCTATCAGAATACAAAGCATGAATTTAAGAAGCACAGAACTTAGGAAGCTTTATATATTTCACTGTCTGAATCATCTGACATGGAGAAGCATGTACCCTGCCTCCCTCCAGTCCATATTTTTTAATTTAAATTCTATTTGCCAACATATAGTATAACACCCAGGCTCATCTCATCAAGTGTCCTCCTCATTGCCCGTCACCCAGTTACCCCACCCCCTGCCCACTTCCCCTTCCACTACCTTTTGTTTGTTCCCCAGAGTTAGGAGTCTCTCATGGTCTGTTTCCCTCTCTAATTTTTCCCACTCAGTTCCCCTCCTTTCCTTATAATTCCTTTCACTATTTCTTACATTCTACATATGAGCGAAACAATATGATGTTGGTCTTTCTCTTCGATTGACTTATTTCAGTCAGCACAATACCATCCAGTTCCATCCACGTCGAAGCAAATGGTGGGTATTTGTCTCTTCTGATGGCTGAGTAATGTTCCATTCCATTGAATGGATAAAGAAGACCTCATCTTCTTTATCCATTCATCTTTCAAGGGACAGCGAGGCTCCTTCCACAGTTTGGCTATTGTGGACATTGCTGCTAGAAACATCGGGGTGCAGGTATTCTGGCATTTCACTACATCAGTATCTTTGGTGTAAATCCCCAGTAGTGCAATTGCTGGGTCGTAGGGTAGCTCTATTTTTAACTTCTTGAGGAACATCCACACTGTTTTCCAGAGTGACTATACCAGTTTGCATTCCCACCAACAGTGCAAGAGGGTTCCCCTTTCTCAACATACTCCCCAACATTTGTTGTTTCCTGTTTTGTTAATTTTCGCCAATTCACTGGTGTGAGGTGGTATCTCATTGTAGTTTTGATTTGTATTTCCCTGCAGTCCATCCATATTTTAAATTACAATACTTCAATGTATGTATTAGGCAAAACCTTAGATTAAAAGAATAGTGAATTTATTGGAAGCTTATATTTTTTCTATTTTTTCAAATGTCTATTAATATTTACAGTAAAAGCAAATATTTTCTGGATATAATTTATACTTATTAATAACATTTTTATTTATTTAGGTGAAATTCATATAAAGTTAACCATTTAAAAGTAAACAACAATTCAATAGCATTTAGTGCAGTCACAATGTTGTGCAACCACCACTTTTATTCTGTTCCAAAACATTTCCGTTGTTCCAAAATAAAACCCTGTACCCATTAAGTAGGCACTTCCCCATTCCCTCTTTCGCCCAGTTCCTGGAAACCACCAAGCTACTTTCTGTCTCTATGGGTTTATCTATTCTAGATATTTCACATAAATGGGTTAATACAAGGTGTGGTCTTTTTTTGTTTAGCTTCTAAAACATTAGCATAATGTTTTTGAAGTACATCATTCCTTTTTGTGGCTGAATAATATTCTATTGTATGCATATACACTTTGTTTATTCATTTATCAGTTGATAGATTGTTGGATTGGTTCCGCCTTTTGGCTATTGTGAATAGTGCTATGAACATGTATACAAGTATTCGGTATCTGTTTTCAATTCTTTTTGGTGTGTCTCTAGGGGTGGAATTGCTAGGTCACATGGTAATTCTGTGTTTAACAATTTGAGGAACTGTCGAATAGTTTTCCATAGGAGCTGTATCATTTTACATTCCCACCAACAATGTGCAAGGATTCTAATTTCTCCATCCTTGCCAACACTTGTTATTTTCCTTTTTACTTCCCCCCCCTTTGGATTATAGGCATCTTTATTGATGTGAGTGCTATTTCATTGTGGTTTTGATTTGCATTTCTCTAGTGGCTAATGATGTTGAACATTTTTCCCATCTCCTTATTTGCAATTTGTGTATCTTCTTTGGAGAAATGTCTATTCAAGTTTTTTGTCCATTCTTAAATTGGGTTGTTTGCCTTTTTGTTGTTGAGTTGTAAGAGTTCTTTACATTTTCTGGGTAAGCTAATTATATAATTTACTGACTCTTATGAGATATATGATCTGCAGTTATTTTTTTCTATACTGTAGGTTGTCTTTTTTACTTTCTTGATAATGTCCTTGAACATACAAAAATTTTAAATTTTGTTGAAGCCCAACCTGTATATTTTTTCTCTTCTTGTTCATGCTTTTGTTGTCATATCTAAGCATGTACTGCCAAGTCCATGTTCATAAAGATTTAACCCTATGTTTTCTTCTAAGAGTTTTATGATTTTAGCTCTTATATCTGGGTCATTGATACATTTGAGTTAATTTTTGTATATGGGATGAGGTAGGGGTCCAACCTCATTATTTGCAGGCAGGTATCCTGTTGTCTCAGCACCATTTGTTGAAGAGACTATTCAATCCCCATCTATTAGTACCCCCATTGAAGAGCACTTGGCCATAGATGTATGGGTTCATTTCTGGACTCTTAGTTCTATTCCATTGTTCTAGATAGCTGTCCTTATGCTAATACCGCACTATTTTGCTTACTGTAGCTTTGTGGTAAGTTTTGAAATCACAACATGTGAGTCTTTCAACTTTGTTCTTCTTCAAGGTTGTTTTGGCTGAGGGTTTATTATCTTGCAGGTACTCCTACTATCTTACAGATACTTCTACACATTATGTTATTCATGTGACAACTCTGTAATATACATATTAATATCCACATTTTACAGGTTAAGTGATTTGGCCAAGGTTACAAATCTGGTAGTATATCTAAGATTAAGATTATCTAACCCTAGAGCCCACTTTCTTAAAAATGATATACCTGTCTCTGTCAAAGAGGAGGGGCCGCTGGAGCTTAATCACACTGTTTTCTTTTAGGTAAAAGGTTAGAAATCTTTCCTAGTAAATATTTCTCAATGGGTAACCCACAGTCAGACTGATCTGGTAATAGATATACTGAAACCCATTTTTTCCTTTCACATTTAGTACTTAATTTTTCTAAGGTTTGTTACTATTCAGACAGTTTTGCATCCTCCTCTACCTTCCTCTTTTTGTGATCTTATTTCTTCAGATGGATGTTTTGAGGTTATTTTCTATTTTGAGAAAATTACACAAATCTGATTTATTAGCACAACAGCTCAAAAGTGGTTCCTGTTGAAGTCTTCCACATTGTCAACACTGAGCTCCCCTTAGCCTCCTTCACTGGACAGGAAACTATGAGTGTGGGTAATGCTTGATGTTTTCAACTAAACTGTTGTTGAAAGAAATTTCAGTGACTTTAGGTGTATCAAACCAATATGCAAATGAAGATTCTGCCATCAAAAGTGTGTATGGCTTTAAAAGCAAATACACAAACATATAATATTGGCAAGGAGCTTCTACATCTTTGATGTAGATTTATTTATATATTTATTTAATTTACGTTCAGTAAAATTCACTTTTTGCTGTATAAACTTCTGTGGGTTTGATAAATGCACCCTCGGGTTAAAAAATAGTTTTGCCACTCAAGAAATTCCCTCCTCATGCTGCCCCCGGTAGTCAGCCCCTCTTTTGACCCCCAATCCCTGATAACTAATCTGTTCTCTGTCCCTACAGTTTTGCATTTTCTAGAATGTCATATAGATAGAATCATACAGTGTATTGCCCTTTGAGTATGGCTTTTTTCAATTAGCATAATACATTTGATATTTATCCATGTTCTTATGTTTAGCAATAGTTAGTTCTTTTTTTTTTTTTTTTAATTTTTTATTTATTTATGATAGTCACAGAGAGAGAGAGAGAGAGGCAGAGACACAGGCGGAGGGAGAAGCAGGCTCCATGCACCGGGAGCCTGATGTGGGATTCGATCCTGGGTCTCCAGGATCGCGCCCTGGGCCAAAGGCAGGCGCCAAACCGCTGCGCCACCCAGGGATCCCTAGTTAGTTCTTTTTATTGCTGAGTATCATTCCGTAGTATGCACGTGCCATACTTTGTTTACCTGTTCACCATTTGAAGGACATTTGGATTGTTTCCAGTTTTTGGTGATTACAAATATAGCTGCTATAAACAGCTTGTATAAACATTTTTGTGTGAATGTAAGTTTTTGTTTCTCTTGGGTAGATATCTAAGAGTGAGATTTCTGAGTTAGGATAAATGCATGTTTAATTTAATGAGAAACTGCCAAACTGGCTTTTTTTTTTTTTTTCAGTTTCTTAGAGCTCTATAGTAACAAATTAATACAAACTTGATGGCTTAAAACAACAGCACTCTTGAAACTAGAGGGTATTATGCTACGTGAAATAAGTCAGTCAGAGAAAGATAAAAATCATATGGTTTCACTCATATGTGGAATTTATTTATTTTTTAAAGCTTTTATTCATTTATTCATGAGAGACACAAAGAGAAAATCAGAGCCATAGGCAGAGGGAGAAGCAGGCTGCCTGCAGGGAGCCCAATGCGAGACTCGATCCTAGGAGCCCAGGATCACACCCTGAGCCAAAGGCAGACGCTCAACCACTGAGCCACCTAGGTGCCCCCTTATATGGAATTTAAGGAACAAAACACATGAACATAGGGAAATGGAAGGAAAAATAAAATAAATTGAAAACAGAGAGGGAGACAAACCACAAGAGACTCTTAACTATAGGAAACTAGCTGGGGCACCAACCCTTGGTGGCTCAGTCGGTTAAGTGTCTGTCTTTGGCTCAGGTCATGATTCTCTGGGATTGAGCCCCACATTGGGCTCTTTGCTCAGAGGAGAGTCTGCTTCTCCTTCTCCCCTTGCCCCTCCCCTGCTTGTCATGTGGGTGCATGTGCGTGCACATGCGCTCTCTCTCTCTCAAATAAATAAAATCTTAGAAAATAAAAGGAAAAGAGTTGCTGGAGGGGAAATGGGTGGGAGATGGGGTAAATAGATGGTGGGCATTAAGGAGGGCACTCGATGGAATGAGCACTGGGTGTTGTATGCAACTGATGAATCACTAAATTCTACCTCTGAAACTAATAATATACTATATGTTACTTGAATTTAAATTTAAAACACACACACAAAACAAAACAAAACAAAACAAAACAAAACACCAAAACCCAGCACTCCATTCCACAGTTGTGGGGGCTAGAAGTCTGGAGTCGAGGTGTGAGCAGGTTAAACTCCCTTCAAAGGCTCTAGGAGAGAATCTTTCTTGACTCTTCCTACTTTTGGTGGCTCCTGGCAATCCATAGCATATCTTGGCTTGCAACTGTATTACTTCGATTTGTGTCTCAGTCTTCACCTGGTCTTCTCTCATGGGTCTTCTTGTGTCCTTTCCTCATCTTTTGTGGGCACCAGTCATTGGATTTAGAGCTCACCCTAATGAAGTATGACCTCATCTTAACTAATTATTATCTGCAAAGACCCTAGTTCCAAATAAGATCATATTCTAATGTTCACAGTGGATATGAATTTTGAGGGAGGGCACATATTCTATCTACCACAATGGCCCTACCATATTGCATTCCCATCAGCAGTATGTGAGAGTTCCAGTTGCTCCTAATTCTTATCAGTACTTCTTATCATCAAGTTTTGGGGGTTTTTCCTAAGCCATTCTAATAGGTGTGTGATGGTGTCTGATTTCTCACTGAACTATCTTGGAGAACATGAATTTATCTCTGAACTGATTACTTTAACCTGCATATGGAATATGCTTGTTGGCCACGCCTTGGTCACATCCCCACCTCTAAAGGTAGGTGTGGGAGGAGTCAGCTCCACCTGAAAGATGTGAATTGAGAGTAGGTAAGTGGATTCCTAGAAGAAAAATAAGCAGATGTTAACAGAAAAAAGAGGAACCAAAAATCGTCAGGTAAAAACAACTAATTTTTACTATGATTGGGAAAGTGCTCTTTGTAACTTGCTATGAACTGAATTGTGTCCCCTCCCCAAATTTGTATTTTGAAGCCCTAACCCCTAATGGTATTTTGAGCTGGGGTGGTTGGGAAATAATTAGGTTTAGATGAGGTCATGAGAGTGGGGCCCTCATAATGGTATTACTGACCCTGTAAGGAGAGACATCAAAGATCTAGTTATCTCTCTGCCCTCTCAGCCATGTGAAGACATGGTGAGATGGTGGCCATCTGCAAATCAGGATCATAGCTCTCACCAGAACCCAGCCCTGCTGCCATCCACATCTCAGATTTTTGGCTTCCAGAATTGTGAGAAAATATATTTTTGTTGTTTTGGACACCCTGGCTATAGTATTTTGTTATGACAGTCCTAGCAGACTAATTCTCAACTGCTTTTTATCAGTTTCTAACAACTGCTGTAATCAAAGCAAAAACTGCCCTTTGCCGATTGCTTCCCACGTGCCTTGGACTGTGCTGTGTTTTACATGACTCCAGTTTTCCTAGCAATTCTCTGGGAAAAATTTATTACTCTCATTCTTATTTTACATAAGAAAACTAAGGTTCAATGACTTTGCTAATGCGTCGAAGGTCACATGGCTCTTAGGTGGTGGATCCTGGATCCAAGCCAGGCCTCTCTGACTTCAGTGTCCATCCTAACAACCACTATGATATCCTGTTATCTCTCCCCAGCTAAATTAAACTCTGCTTTGAAATGGTGAGGGATCTTCTCCCCGACAGAGGTTCCTGTCTCTCACCCAGCAGTAGCAGACCTCGATTTGGTGTCAGAGCTGAATCTTGAGCACAAATGTGTCTCTTGCCTCTGGGTCAGGGGCGGACAGCTACCACCTTGTCCTCATACAGAGCTCAGAGGATGAATGGGCTTCATCAGATACTCCTGCTTTGCCTTCAAACCTGAGCAGATGCTGCAGGACTGTACTGCCAAGAGAGAAGATCTTTTTGGTCTATTGCCTGCTTCTAGTCTTTCATATGAATATCAAGTGGAGGCCAATGGAAGAGAGAGGGCAAACAGCTAGAGATGCCTCTTGTGTCTAGAGTGCTTAGGGATTTTAAGCTGTCATGCTAGCTTACACTCCGCCTTTAAGAATTTTTTTTCTTACCCAGTTCTATAGTAATTACCTATTCTTCTCATTCTTTGCTATAAGAGAAATAGTTGGTGTGTCTTGTGTCCCTGCTCAGGAGGGTTTATCATCTTTTAGAATTCAGTTCCCTGTTTGCTTTGCAGCTTAGTTCTCTAATGAGCTCAACAAAGCGAAAGTTTTGTAGATTTTCTATATTTTTCTTGTTGCTAGTATGGGAGCAGTGTTCCCTTGAGGTTCTCTACATCCGAGGTGGAAGTAGAAAAATAATTTCCAAAGTAATTGTTAGAAAAATACCAGCTCCACAGAGTGTGAGATATGGGGAAGAAAAGACTCTGGGGTCAAATAAGCTTTGGAAATTTGACATATCTTATTATTTTCTTTTGGATATTTACATGGAGTATTAACATCTTAAAGGCTCTGAGAAGGCTTGCAGAATAGAGAAATAAATTTAACTTTATTTATTTTTTTTGATTTTTTAAGATTTTATTTATTTTTCATGAGAGACAGAGAGAGAGAGAGAGAGGCAGAGACACAGGCAGAGGGAGAAGCAGGCTCCCCACAAGGCACCTGATGTGGGACTTGATCCTGGACCCTGGGCTCAGGCCCTGGGCCAAAGGCAGATGCTCAACCACTGAGCTACCCAGGTGTCCCAATAAATTTAACTTTAACAATGTATCTTAAAAATTTGTATAGCAACACCTGGCTGCCTCAGTCAGTGGAGCTTCTGACTCTTGATCTTGAGGTCATGATTTTGAGCCCAATGTTGGGTGTAGAAATTACTTTAAAAAATTTGGTCATAGAACACCTCTTGTGCAGCACCCATTATTTCCCTTAGAATTACTGTTCTATGGAGTCTGTCTGGAAAATAGAGGACTACATATTGATGCTTTATTCTCTGCAAACCTGGAAATCCCTCAAAATAGTATCAGAATCCCTGTGGGTATTCCAAGAAGCAAGCCATCCTGCAGATTGGTTAGGGGTGCTGGGTGGTACTGAGGCACTCAGCAATGGCCCTAGTCAGTAGTTGGTGGCTCATCTTGTAGGCTATGATGTCAGAGAGAACACCTGAATGAATGAGACATAAGATTAAACACAAGGTCAAAATAAAGTGTCTATAGATCATTCCACTGGCTCTCAGCTCTGACCCACCCTATCGCTTTCTCCAAAATCAGTCATAAATCTCTTCCTGGACACTATGTTTATACAACTCGCTCTGATAGCTAGTGGTCACTATCCATGAGGCACACCCCAAATATGAAGCTGCTGTTGTATAGTAAGGCTGGATGTGAACCTATTCTATGGACCCTCATGTAAGTTTGAAATGAGTCTTCAGCCTCAATTTAAAAGTTTTAGCTTTTGGGCCCTGGTCTGACCTGTAGATTTGAGAGTGGCCTGTGGTCTGTGCCCTTCACCTCCTAGCTACATTATCATTCTTTGAAGTAGCCTGGACATCTGTTGTTTCCATCTCCTTGTAGCCCTTTTGTTTCTCATCTTGGGACTCCACCTCTCTCCCTTTGAACTAACCCTCCTCCACTCCATATTCAGGTGGATCTGCCAACTGGTAATTGCTTGG
This sequence comes from Vulpes vulpes, assembly GCF_048418805.1. Classification (NCBI taxonomy): domain Eukaryota; kingdom Metazoa; phylum Chordata; class Mammalia; order Carnivora; family Canidae; genus Vulpes; species Vulpes vulpes. The sequence continues at coordinate 84,475,242 of NC_132794.1, forward strand.
TAAGGGCCAGATCTGGGGTTTGAACCCAAGGAGTCTGACCCCAAAACCTACTTCCATAAAAATTACACTAGCCTGCTTCCCAGTTCTAAATTGTGTCACTTTTCATTTATATAACATTTACTTTTTATTACTTTGTGTAGTGAAATATCTTCTATTACAAGGCTTCTCCCCAGCCATTTGGATAACCACATATAAGACATAACTGAATCAAGACTTAATATTATTTAAAAAAAAGTTCTCAAAAAATGAAAAAGGTGGTTCTCATCTCAAAATGGGGGAAATTTTCATTTTTTTGTTTTGGTGGTGGCATAAATTAGGTTCTTTTTGAAAAAGAATTATTTTTAGTCTAAAGTCCTTTTTAATCCTTAACTACTTCAGCTGAACTGTGGCCATGAATGATGATTAAGGAAGCTAACAGCTTTTTTCAGAAGGATACAATCCTAATTACCCTGGAAATATCAACTATAAATCAAGAAGGCTATCATGACTTAATTGTTCATTACACAAAAATTATATGATCCCTATTTCTTTCATGTCCTCTCTCTCTCTGTGTAAAAAGGTATTTAACTAAGCAATCAGGAATATTAACTATTCGCAGTCTAGGCAAGTGTAGGCAAATAACCCCTGCAATAACACATTGGCAGCCACAGAAATGGCTGGCTGTGAATAAGCACACAGCACTTAGTCTGGTCCTTCTTATGTGTTTGCTGATACATTTGCAATTTCATGCACAGTTTTAAATGTTAGGCATTAATCTGAAATGGGCACTGAAGCATCAATAAAGTCTACATTTTGCCCCTTTTAATGAAAATGCTAGATATAGATGTAATGCAAAACTAAACATTTGGCTTACTACATTCTACTCCAGTAAATTAGCCAATGTTTGTCATCTTTTAAAAAAACTGGGAGTTTAATGCCTCATTTCACACGGTTTTGTTAGGGACAGATAGAAAGCTGATAAACAATCCATTTGTTCTATTACAGTAGCTCCTAGCCACACCACTGAAGTTAAGCCTCAGTGCTCATTTCCTTTACAAACTCTGTTGTGAGTTGAAGTGGTCTGCTTTTGAATATTTGACTGAAGCAGTCTTGACAAGAGTGCTTTTTCAGAGGAACACAGACTGCGCTTTGTTGGACAGTGGCCCTAGAGTCATGGGTTCTGAAATGACTCAGTGAACCCAAAAGAGAACAGCACATTGGAGGGCCCTCCTGTGTGCTGTTATAGATTTTCATATGCATTATGCCCACAACAATCACCACAGCCCTGAAAGGTCCATGTGATACCTCCACTTGGCCTGATGAGGAAGGCAGGGCTCAGAGATGAAGCTGCACAGGTAGTAAGTGATGACATCTAGATTTGAGCTCACTCACTATGCCACACTGCCTGCCAGATAGGACCTGCACCCCCCCACCCCATCTCTACCAGTAGCATTTGTCATTCACAGAGGTTACAGAGGAGGTTACCTCCTCCAGGAAGTCATTGCTGCAATCTTGCTTGTTGACTATCCTTTTTATGCATTTTTATCACACTTTCTCAGTGCCTCCAGTGTAGCCCTTAGGAATAAGTCTGACTTTTATTATATTAACTGATTACTTGTTTGACTCCAAGAGGAAAGGCTATCTCTTAAATCACCTTTATAAACACTATAGGAAGGAACAAGACAGGGATGTCCACTCTCACCACTGCTATTCAAAATAGTACTGGAAGTCCTAGCCTCAGCAATTAGACAACAAAAAGACATTAAAGGCATTCAAATTGGCAAAGAAGAAGTCAAACTCTCCCTCTTCGCCGATGACATGATACTCTACATGGAAAACCCAAAAGCCTCCACCCCAAGATTGCTAGAACTCATACAGCAATTTGGCAGCGTGGCAGGATACAAAATCAATGCCCAGAAGTCAGTGGCATTTCTATACACTAACAATGAGACTGAAGAAAGAGAAATTAGGGATCCCTGGGTGGCGCAGTGGTTTGGCGCCTGCGTTTGGCCCAGGGCGCGATCCTGGAGACCCGGGATCGAATCCCACATCGGGCTCCCGGTGCATGGAGCCTGCTTCTCCCTCTGCCTGTGTCTCTGCCTCTCTCTCTCTCTGTGACTATCATAAATAAATAAAAATTAAAAAAAAAAAGAAAGAGAAATTAAGGAGTCAATCCTATTTACAATTGCACCCAAAAGCATAAGATACGTAGGAATAAACCTAACCAAAGAGGTAAAGAATCTATACCCTAAAAACTATAGAACACTTCTTTTTTTTTAAAATTAATTTTTATTGGTGTTCAATTTACCAACATACAGAAAAACACCCAGTGCTCATCCCGTCAAGTGTCCACCTCAGTGCCGGTCACCCATTCCCCTCCAACACCTGCCCTCCTCCCCTTCCACCACCCCTAGTTCGTTTCCCTGAGTTAGGAGTCTTTATGTTCTGTCTCCCTTCCTGATATTTCCCAACATTTCTTTTCCCTTCCTTTATATTCCCTTTCACTATTATTTATATTCCCCAAATGAATGAGAACATACACTGTTTGTCCTTCTCTGATTGACTTATTTCACTCAGCATAGAACACTTCTGAAAGAAATTGAGGAAGACACAAAGAGATGGAAAAATATTCCATGCTCATGGACTGGCAGAATTAATATTGTGAAAATGTCAATGTTACCCAGGGCAATTTACACGTTTAATGCAATCCCTATTAAAATAGCATGGACTTTCTTCAGAGAGTTAGAGCAAATCATTTTAAGATTTGTGTGGAATCAGAAAAGACCCCGAATAGCCAGGGGAATTTTAAAAAAGAAAACCATATCTGGGGGCATCACAATGCCAGATTTCAGGTTGTACTACAAAGCTGTGGTCATCAAGACAGTGTGGTACTGGCACAAAAACAGACACATAGATCAATGGAACAGAATAGAGAACCCAGAAGTGGACCCTGAAATGTACGGTCATCTAATATTCGATAAAGGAGGAAAGACCATCCATTGGAAGAAAGACAGTCTCTTCAATAAATGGTGCTGGGAAAATTGGACATCCACATGCAGAAGAATGAAACTGGACCACTCTCTTTCACCATACACAAAGATAAACTCAAAATGGATGAGAGATCTAAATGTGAGACAAGATTCCATCAAAATCCTAGAGGAGAGCACAGGCAACACCCTTTTTGAACTTGGCCACAGTAATTTCTTGCAAGATACATCCACAAAGGCAAAAGAAACAAAAGCAAAAATGAACTATTGGGACTTCATCAAGATAAGAAGCTTTTGCACAGCAAAGGATACAGTCAACAAAACTAAAAGACAACCTACAGAATGGGAGAAGATATTTGCAAATGACGTATCAGATAAAGGGCTAGTTTCCAAAATCTATAAAGAACTTATTAAACTCAACACCAAAGAAACAAACAATCCAATCATGAAATGGGCAAAAGACATGAAGAGAAATCTCACAGAGGAAGACATAGACATGGCCAACAAGCACATGAGAAAATGCTCTGCATCACTTGCCATCAGGGAAATACAAATCAAAACCACAATGAGATACCACCTCACACCAGTGAGAATGGGGAAAATTAACAAGGCAGGAAACAACAAATGTTGGAGAGGATGCGGAGAAAAGGGAACCCTCTTACACTGTTGGTGGGAATGTGAACTGGTGCAGCCACTCTGGAAAACTGTGTGGAGGTTCCTCAAAGAGTTAAAAATAGACCTGCCCTACGACCCAGCAATTGCACTGTTGGGGATTTACCCCAAAGATTCAGATGCAATGAAACATCGGGACACCTGCACCCCGATGTTTCTATCAGCAATGGCCACAATAGCCAAATTGTGGAAGGAGCCTCGGTGTCCATCGAAAGATGAATGGATAAAGAAGATGTGGTTTATGTATACAATGGAATATTACTCAGCAATTAGAAACGACAAATACCCACCATTTGCTTCAACGTGGATGGAACTGGAGGGTATTATGCTGAGTGAAATAAGTCAATCGGAGAAGGACAAACAGTGTATGTTCTCATTCATTTGGGGAATATGAATAATAGTGAAAGGGAATATAAAGGAAGGGAGAAGAAATGTTGGGAAATATCAGGAAGGGAGACAGAACATAAAGACTCCTAACTCTGGGAAATGAACTAGGGGTGGTGGAAGGGGAGGAGGGCAGGTGTTGGAGGGGAATGGGTGACGGGCACTGAGGTGGACACTTGACGGGATGAGCAATGGGTGTTTTTCTGTATGTTGGTAAATTGAACACCAATAAAAATTAATTAAAAAAAAAAAAAAGATTTGTGTGGAATCAGAAAAGACCCCAAATAGCCAGGGGAATTTTACAAAAGAAAACCATAGCTGGGGGCATCACAATGCCAGATTTCAGGTTGTACTACAAAGCTGTGGTCATCAAGACAGTGTGGTACTGGCACAAAAACAGGCACATAGATCAATGGAACAGAATAGAGAATCCAGAAGTGGACCCTCAGCTTTATGGTCAACTAATATTCGATAAAGGAGGAAAGACTATCCACTGGAAGAAAGACAGTCTCTTCAATAAATGGTGCTGGGAAAATTGGACATCCACATGCAGAAGAATGAAACTAGACCACTCTCTTTCACCATACACAAAGATAAACTCAAAATGGATGAAAGATCTAAATGTGAGACAAGATTCCATCAAAATCCTAGAGGAGAACACAGGCAACACCCTTTTTGAACTCGGCCACAGTAACTTCTTGCAAGATACATCCACGAAGGCAAAAGAAACAAAAGCAAAAATGAACTATTGGGACTTCATCAAGCTTTTGCACAGCAAAGGATACAGTCAACAAAACTAAAAGACAACCTACAGAATGGGAGAAGATATTTGCAAATGACGTATCAGATAAAGGGCTAGTTTCCAAGATCTATAAAGAACTTATTAAACTCAACAGCAAAGAAACAAACAATCCATCATGAAATGGGCAAAAGACATGAACAGAAATCTCATAGAGGAAGACCTAGACATGGCCAACATGCACATGAGAAAATGCTCTGCATCACTTGCCATCAGGGAAATACACATCAAAACCACAATGAGATCCCACCTCACACCGGTGAGAGTGGAGAAAACTAACAAGGCAGGAAACCACAAATGTTGGAGAGGATGCGGAGAAAAGGGAAGCCTCTTGCACTGTTGGTGGGAATGTGAACTGGTGCAGCCACTCTGGAAAACTGTGTGGAGGTTCCTCAAAGAGTTAAAAATAGACCTGCCCTACGACCCAGCAATTGCACTGCTGGGGATTTACCCCAAAGATACAGATGCAATGAAACGCCGGGACACCTGCACCCCGATGTTTCTAGCAGCAATGTCCACAATAGCCAAACTGTGGAAGGAGCTTCGGTGTCCATCGAAAGATGAATGGATAAAGAAGATGTGGTTTATGTATACAATGGAATATTACTCAGCCATCAGAAATGACAAATACCCACCATTTGCTTCAATGTGGATGGAACTGGAGGGTATTATGCTGAGTGAAATAAGTCAATCAGAGAAGGACAAACATTATATGTTCTCATTCATTTTGGGGAATATAAATAATAGTGAAAGGGAATAGAAGGGAAGGGAGAAGAAATGGGTAGGAAATATCAGAAAGGGAGACAGAACATGAAGACTCCTAACTCTGGGAAATGAACTAGGGGTGGTGGAAGGGGAGGAGGGCGGGGGGCGGGGGTGAATGGGTGACGGGCACTGAAGGGGGCACTTGACGGGATGAGCACTGGGTGTTATTCTGTATATTGGCAAATTGAACACCAATAAAAAAAAATTTATTATTAAAAAAAATATATATATATAAACACTATAGGACCTTTCCTACCAAAGGTACTTACAAAGTGTTCATTGAAATTTTTGTAAGGTAGATAGATGGTTCTCAATATCTGAAACCCTATTTCCAGAATTATGAGAGACACGACAGTGAAGGAAGCAGGTTGGAGGAAGTCTGCCCAGATTTGAATCTGGGCAGCTGTAGGACCTTAGGCAAGTTATAGAGCTTCTCTGAGTTTCAGATTCCTTACTGTATAAAGTAGGGATAATGATAGTACCTACATTAAAAGGTTGTTGCAAAAGCTCAATAAGATAAGACATGTATGATGCTTGGAACTGTGCCTGGTACGTAGAAAATGTTCAATGAATATTGGCTATCATTTTCCTGAAAACCAGAGATTTTACAGCATAGGCAAGAAAGTATGTGGCACTTGATTTGTCTATAATTATAATTTTAAAACTATTTTTTAAAAAGGAGGATTGGATTGAATAATGGTGATAAAGTGGAAGAATCATTTAATGATGGCCAATCAGATATGATTGTGGAGAGAGAAATGATTAAGAAGGCCCAGGCTTTGGCAAGCCCTGGATTCATCATGGGCCTGGCCTGAGCACTGTGTTCTTCACTTCCAGTCCTATAAGTGGATGTGTCAAGAACTGTAGGCAACATGTGTAATGATTCCTGAGAATGATTTTCCAAATAATTCTGTACCCACTGACACAGGTGTTGTACTTCCTGAACTTACCTAATCATTGTGTCCCAGAAAGACAGACAGATGTTCACACAGTACAGAAAGCTAATTTGTTAAAGCTGAAGGCCATTCTGTTCCGGAGAGCTAACTAACTAACCTAATTGCCTATTTAACACTGATTCAGGGTAAGTCTCAATACCTCTGAGCCTGAATCTTCTTGTGGATAAATATGGGTCAGAATACGGACCCGTGTTTCCCCCTCTGGGCTTCACTTTCCCTTCCACCAAATGACCAGGAAGACTCTCAGACCTACCTCTGGCTAACCTTCCATGGCTCTGCCTTCCCTGGGATGCTGTGAAGTCAGTTCAATTATATTGACCAACCTATTGGGAAATTTCCGAATTTCCGACCTCAGGCTCTATGGGACACCAACTGACCAGAATCACTGATGGCCACACATGGAAGAATGTCTCTCTTCCAGCAGGAGGACAGCTGCCTGACAGGGGTCTGGGTGACTCCTCAGAAAGGAAAGGGTAGGGCAGCTGGCAATGGCTGTGTCTTCCCCTGGCTTCCAGCCACCTGGCCTCTGCTTGCGTGTAATGCTCTTCCTCTGGGCAGCAGGCAAGTGGCAAGCAAGCCTAGAAGTCTGAATTTTTGTACAGGACCCTAGCCCCAGCACAACACCCTCACTCTCATTGAACTGCATTAGCAGCCCACATGGAAGACAAGAGAAGGGCAGGAGCTCTCAAAGCTTAGACTCTTTGGCTCCAGTTGTCCAGAAAAGTCAACAGCCTTAAACAGGGGCTCCCAGGCCCAGCGTGCACTAGCAGCACACTGGAGGACGTTGTTTTAACACAGATTCGTGGGCTATAGACTAGAACACTCTGCTTCAGTAGGTGAACATGGCCCTGAGCATCTTATTGTAACCAATTCCCCAGGGCCTTTTTGTGCACAGCTGGGCTTAGGGATCCTATTGGTTCAGGTCACAGGAGATAGAGGAGACTAGAGGAGTCTATTTGGCAAAAGACTTTGCCAGCTAGACTCTTATCAGCTCCACCTATGCCCCAGTGGGGTTTGCAGTATGTGGAAAGGGCTTTCTAGCTGTGTCCATGTGTGAGTCTTAACATCTCAAAGTCTTGGTTATCTCATCTCTCAAGTGGGGATCCTGGTGATGACCCCTGCTTATTCATGTGGAGCTTATTTTATTTTTTCTTAAGATTTTATTTATTTATTCATGAGAGACACACAGAGAGAGGCAGAGACACAGGCAAAGGGAGAAGCCGACTCCACGTAGGTGGCCTGATATGGGACTTGATCCCGGGATTCCAGGATCACACCGAGCGAGCGGAAGGCGGGTGCTAAAACCACTGAGCATCCCTCATTGTGGAGTTTAAATAGACAGTGCCCACAGAGCTCTTGGCAGAGGGCTCAGCACAGAATGAGCATTGAGTAAATACTAGTTATTGTCATTATTATTGTTGTCATTGTCATGACTTCTAAAGAAGCACAATGGCTCTCGGACCACATGTCAGGAGCCAGCCCTATTCTAAGGAGTCTTCCTGAGAGGAGGCCAGTAAATCCTAATCTGACTTTAAAAAAAAAAGGAAATAAAGAAAAGGAAAGAGAAAGAGTAGCTAGCTTTGGGGCAGAGCCTGGGGATTTGGAAGAGCAGAGCGAGGTGCAGGCAGAGAACTGGAAAACTGTGGGCTGCCCGTGGGGTGGGGAGCGCTGGGGGCAAGGGGTAGCTTGGCTCTGTGCAGAATCAGACTCCTGGTGAGTCACTGGACCACTCCCAGCCTTCTTTCCCCCCACTCATTTGTAGAGTGGGATTGCCTGGAATGATAACTAAGGTCTCCTTTGCTATACTTCCAACACTTTTTACAAAGATGGTTCAAGTCCATTAGTCCATGAGGCTAAAAAATATTCACATTTATTCAATCTGGGTGATGAATAGAGAAATGCCTGCTAGGATATTTCTTTAGTTTCCTATACTTTTGAAATATTTAACAATAACAAACTCAGCTATCGTTTACAAATGCCAGCTGATTGGTTCATGTTAATCCCAGCTGGTATGACCCTGGTCGAAATAGGGAAGCAGGCAAAATGGCCTGCAGTGGCCCTTCAGCTGTGTGACCGCACCCATTCTTCCCTCAGAGATCCACACTCCCTCTCAAGTTCTTTAGCCTTCCTCAGCCTCCCTTCGGCAAGGACTTGACTCATTTTTCCAGAGTTCCTGGTCTCATCTTGGGACTGGTTTGATTTGAGGTACGAATAGCTGATGGTGGCTTAATTTCAATTCCTACTTCTACTTATACATCAAATGTCATGTGTGTCAGACCTGCGGCTATGAGTGGGGAGGCTGGTGAGGAGTTTTGTTGGAGGATGAAGGTCGCATGCTACCCCTCCAACTCCACCATGTGCAAAGCTGCTCCCTTGTTGCAGGGAAAAGATCAGTTTTGTCTCCGTGTTACAGTGTTCCTGCACAGAGCAATTCAGAATGATACCAAACAGCTACTCACCTCAGGCATCTGGGTGCATGCCTGCCTGTGTGTGTTTTGCTGTCAATTAGTTGCTTGTGTGTAAACAAAATAGCCGCTTTATTGGAAGATTTTTCCCTTCTTAACTAGTCATTATTGCATTGTACACTCTTAGACAAAGAGAACTTTAGCTAAATTACTTTGCAGGATATTACCCAAACAAATACAAATTCAAAGTGGGACTTTCTTTTGTTTCTTTGCTTCCCTGTGAATATCTAATCTGATACTCAATCTATCTCTTCTTCCTTCACTCCTCCTGGTGAGTCCTTTGATTTTCTTGGTCTTAATTCTACACTAAGCATAAAATATATCTTGTATATCTGCAGTGTTACCTAAACTCAATCATTCCCTGACCAGTCACCTACTTTTTGCCATATTCATGTATCACCCTTCCTATCACTTAGCCAGTTTTCTTTACATCAAGTCATTTATAAAATAGAATCATCATCAGAGATAAGTTTATTTTTTTCAATTTTTAGCTTTTATTTATTTATATTTTATTTCAATTCAATTTATTAACATATAGTGTATTATTAGTTTCAGAGGTAGAATTTAATGATACATCAGTTGCGTAACACCCAGTTACATAAAGTGCCCTCCTTAATGCCCATCCCCCAGTTACCCCATCCCCCCAACACAGAGAACTTTAAATTATTTCTTTAAGTAGGAAATAACTATTACTTCACCTAAATGAGAGGTAACTATAAAAATAAATATAATAGAAAACAAAACAATGTCCCTAAATTTAGGTGATTTCCCTATTAAGCATCTCAGTCCAAGACCTGTTTTTTTCTTTCTTTTTTTTTTTTTTTAATTTTTATTTATTTATGATAGTCACAGAGAGAGAGAGAAAGAGAGGCAGAGACACAGGCAGAGGGAGAAGCAGGCTCCATGCATCGGGAGCCCGACGTGGGATTCGATCCCGGGTCTCCAGGATCGCACCCTGGGCCAAAGGCAGGCGCCAAACCGCTACGCCACCCAGGGATCCCCTTTTTCTTTCTTTTTTAAGATTTATTTATTTATTTGAGAGAGAGATTGGGAGAGAGCGAGCAGGTGGGAGGCGCTGAGGGAGAGAGACAGAGTCCTGAGTGGACTCCATGCAGAGCCAAAGGTGGACTCAATCTCACGACCCTAATACCATGACCTGAGACAAAACCAAGAGTCAGGGGATCCCTGGGTGCCTCAGCGGTTTAACGCCTGCCTTCATCTGGGGGTATGATCCTGGAGTCCTGGGATCGAGTCCCACATCGGGCTCCCTGCGTGGAGCCTGCTTCTCCCTCTGCCTGTGTCTCTGCCTTTCTCTCTCTCTCTCTCTCTCTCTCTCTCTCTCTCTCTGTGTCTTTCATGAATAAATAAATAAAATCTTTAAAAAAAAGATCCACACAACCAGTCCTGAGCTGAAAAGCTAACATCTTTCTCTTTAAGTGACTTCTTGTTATTTAATGCCTAAAGCAATTCCTTATCTTGTGAGTAGTTATATTCCACACTTTGGAGCTCTGGACCCTTACAGATAGTCTTCTAATCCAGTCTACCTGATTCTATCCTGGCTTTACTTTGAATGCCCAAGGCATCTCCACACTTGTTAGCTTTGGGTGTCTTACATTCTCCCCCAGGGCTCTATAAGTCTTTTGGGCCTTCCCTTACCCACCCTCATTCAAGTCCACCACCAGCAAATTTTGCCCAGGGAGCAGTCTCTTAACCCCTGCCTCCAAATACTTTCAAGGAAAGCTGACAGTGCAGTCTTTCAGAGCCTCCATTTCCTCATCTGCAAATCAAGGAAGTATAATACTGGCTGCAAGGATTAAATGATCCAGTGAAGAGAGTGCCTTGCACAATGGCCATAATAAGAGCTCAATGAGCAGTAGCAATTGTCGTTAGCCATTAAGACATTAGGTCTGACTCCAGTGCCAGCTCCTTTCAAACACTCAGCTCTTAAGCCACCCCCTTAGCCCTTGCTGCCTGCATTCAGTGGCTCTTGCCAATGCCAATACATGATTGTTTCACTTGAATTCCTGGTCAGTGATGGTTGATTGTCTGGAATGCCATTTGTGTTTGCATGGTATGTCTCTGATCTGAATTAGCACCAGGGTCAAGTAGTTTGGAAGAAGAGTGTGATTGGAGAGCATGTTCTAGTGGTCCCACCTGAGAGGCACATGGCTTTCTGAAGAGACCTTTGTTTTTTCTCGCTTAGTTGATAGGAGTAGAAGGGACAGCTTCTGAGAAGGGATATGGCCTTTAGCCCTGAAGGGGCTTTGGAGTGGCCAGGTTCTCCAGCGTATTGGGTAATACATTCATTGTAAGTTCAGTTTCTTTGTGTGAGCTTTTCTTTGCCTTACTAGACTAAGGCAAAGACACTAGTGGAAGCCAGATTCAGCCTCTTATAAAAGGACACCAAGCAGAGAGTCATACAGTAAAGGGAGGTAAACATTCTTTTAAACTAATTTATCAATTTTACACAGCATAGTGGTGTTGGGTTACTGGAGTCAACAGCCAGCAGTCACATTCCTTAGTTGTTGGATTGGTGAAATGCATTAACAAACCCAGTAAAACTCTTTCTGATTAATCATGTTGATAAGTTTTTTTTTTTTTTTTTTGTAGTGTGTTACAAGCCCTTCTAATCTGCTTGGACAGCAGCCCATACTGGTGAAGTGTCTTGACTTATCTAAAGAGGCATTGCTGAGAAGGCTACCAGACCTGGAATTTTATTGGGATGTCATGTAATCATTAACATTTGCGGATATTGCTTCCCTGCATTTTGATTTCTTTCTTAAAATGAAGGAAATGTTTGTAGGGTGAGGGAAGAAAGTAAGGAAAGATGAGCCCCAGAAACAGTGCAAGGAAAGGAAGATGCTGTTATTAGCTGAAACTGAAAACACTGTCTTATTGTCAGGGATGAAAATATTTGAAAACACTAATAATAAATAACTTCAATGAACACTCATCTTTTAAAGGCAAAGGAAGATAAGTATGCATTTATCTCTCAAAAAATAAGTAGAAATCTTTTTTTTAAAAGATTTTTATTTATTTATTCATGAGAGAGAGAGAGAGGCAGAGACACAGGCAGAGGGAGAAGCAGGCTCCATGCAAGGAGCCCAACACGGGACTCAATCCCCAGGATCACACCCTGGGCTGCAGGCAGCACTAAACTGCTGTGCCACCGGGGCTGCCCAATAAGTAGAAATCTTGATTCAGGTTTCTCAGCTTTGGCACTATGATGTTGTGAATAGGATAGTTGTTTATTGTGGGGAGCTATCCATGAATTATAGGATGTTTAGCCTCTACCTAGTAGAGCCTGTTGCTGTCCTCTGATCCCTCTGTGACAACCAAAAAGGTCTTCAGACATTGCCGGGTGTCCCATGGGGTACAAAATTGCCCTCAGTTGAGAAACACTGTTCTAGATGTATAGTTCTGAAATCTCAAATAACCTGTTATGACTCTCTGCTGATCCCATTCCATCATATTTTTTAAGACAAAAATGAAACATTTAGTTCTTCCAGCGGCCCCTTTCTCACCTGGACTTCTCTTTTCCTGATCTCTCTACATAGAGACCTTCAGTCTATATGTCTACACTGTTTTCTCCTGCTCCTCCTTCTACACACTACACTGTACTAAACAATTGATCAGTAACAGCTTGCTAAAGGGAACTCCTTCTCCCTTAAGTTTGTGACACCTCAGAGGCAGTCTAGACAAAATTCCTCAAATTATTCAGAGATAAAATGAATATTCTTTAATTTAAAAAAAATGTCTAGCGGATCCCTGGTTGGCTCAGCAGTTTGGCGCCTGCCTTTGGCCCAGGGCATGATCCTAGAGACCCGGGATCGAGTCCCACATTGGGCTTCCTGCATGGAGCCTACTTCTCCCTCTGCCTGTGTCTCTGCCTCTCTCTCTCTCTCTCTCTGTCTCTCATAAATAAATAAATAAATACAATCTTTACAAAAATAAATGTCTAAATAATAGCAACTTAAATGAGACAAGAGGCAGCAAGATGTAGCCCAATTACTGGAATTTAAAATAGCTCATGTCTATAGGCAGAGGACCTGAATAGACATTTTGCCAAAGAAGACATACAGATGGCCAACATGAAAAGATGCTCAACATCACTCATCATCAGGGAAATGCAAATCAAAACCACAATGAGATTTCACCTCACACCTGTCAGAAGGGCTAGTATCAAAAAAGACAAAAACTCATAAGTGTTGGCAAGGGTGTGGAGTAAAGGGAACCCTTGTGTTACTACCAGTAGTAACTGGTAGGAAGATAAATTGGTGCAAACACTGTGGAAAACAGTATGGAGTTTCCTCAGAAAAAATAAAAATAGAACTAATATATGATCCAGTAATTCCACTACTGAGTACTCAAAGAAAACAAAAGCACCGATTTGAAAAGATACAAGCACCCTTGTGTTTCTGCAGCCAATAGTCAAGATAGGGAAGCAACCCAAGTGTCCATCCATGAATGAATGGATAAAGATGTGGTATATATACAATGGAATATTACTCAGCCATAAAAAAATGAGATTTTGCCATTTGTGACAACATGAATGGACCTAGAGGGTAATAAGTGAATAAGTGAAATAAAGCAGAGAAAGACATATCATATGATTTCATTTATATGTGAAATCTAAAAAACAAAACAAATGAAAAAATAAAAAACCAAACAGACTCTTAAATAGAGAACAGCAGAGGGGAGGTGGTGGTGGGGGAATGGATGAAATAGGCACAGGGTAGTAAGAGGTACAACCTTCCAGTTGTAAAATAAATAAGTCATGGAGATGAAAAGTACAACAGAGGGAATATAGTATATAAAAAAAAGCTCACATATATTAAGTGCTTGCTTGGCACCACACCCATTATCTTATTTAATTCACATGTTACCCACATTTATCAGATGAGGAAATAGAAGTTTAATGAAGTGATTTGTTCAAGTCCCCAGAGCTGAACTGGAAGCATGTGAATTTGATCGCAGGCAATCTGACCCTGGGGTGGGCCCTCAGCCCTTAATGCAGCCAGCTACAGTCCTAAAGGGGTAGAGGATCTCTGAATGGGGCTGGGGACCAAGGGGAGAAATGACTTTTCAGGAGTTGTAAGAACAACTTGGCTGAATTCTAGAGGCCCCAGCTTTCAGTGTCTGGGCCTATGCAAATCTGCAAGTGAGTGTGGTCCCATTTCTTTGTTTCCATCTGCCTTAGTGAAACTGCCTCTGCTTAGCGGTGTGGAGTATTGCTTTCTTAGTTTAGAAAGTGCATTTATAAAGGCAGCTGAAGTGAAGAATATGGTTCAAGAGGGTGCCCCAGCTTGCAGGTGTTGGGAGAATAGGGTGGGGGTGGGGAATGTAGGGCTGGAGGATGGAGAAATAAGTTAAGCCTTTGATCGTTGAGGAATGTGGGAAGAAAAAAAGGATGGACATAGGTCCAAAGCCTCGGCTGTACCTGGACCTATCCTAAAAACTGTTTTTGTTCATTTTGTATTTCTAATACAAAAGCACAAAGGAGGGATCCCTGGGTGGCGCAGTGGTTTGGCGCCTGCCTTTGGCCCAGGGCGCGATCCTGGAGACCCGGGATCGAATCCCACGTCAGGCTCCCGGTGCATGGAGCCTGCTTCTCCCTCTGCTTGTGTCTCTGCCTCTCTTTCTCTCTCTCTGTGACTATCATAAATAAATAAAAAATAAAAATTAAAAAAATAATAATAATTAAAAAAAAAAACAAAAGCACAAAGGAGATAGTTGTAGTTTCCAATTTTTTGGTGGCAAAATTGTCTGCAGACATTGTAGAAGATTTCCACATGCCCTTCTATACTACAATAGTAAACATGTTTACTGGAGAAAAACTAAAAGCAAGAAGGAAAAAGTAACAATATAACTGACAACCCCACTGCATGGCAAAATCCACTGCTTATACATTGTAAATCAGACTCTTGCAGGTCACAGAATCTTCAAGAGAATTGTCATCAAATGATTGGTTGAACAAGATGGGAAGGGGGAGGAAAGGAGAGGCCACAGTGAAGGCCAAAATTAACAAGATCATCCAACCCGTATTAGCTGCCATCTGACTGCTTTAATAAGCTCCTACATTCTGCAGGGAGCAGCATGTCAGTTCCTAAGTACAGGGCACCCATGAGGCCCCTCCTTGACCACTGACCAGAGGTATCATCTCTGCCTTGCTCTAAACGCCCTCCTCCCAAAGGTGGGGCAAGGCCTCTCAAGGGCTTTGGAAAACCCTGCATCCCCCCTCCTGCACCTGCCTCCAACCATCGGAGCCAGTCACCCATGCTGTGAGTGCTGGAACATAGTCTTCCAGTGCTCTCTCCTGGGTAGCCCTTAAAGGGCTCTCAAAGCTTCAGGGTTCTCTCTGGAAATCACCCCACCTGGGCCTCTGAAAGGCTGCACCACACTAGACCACTGGAAAACAGGAGGAAAGCCCGAGTCACAGAATCATTGGGAAAACTTTTTTTGCACTGAAGTCTGTTGTCAGACTGTCTTCTCTTCTAATGCTGTGTAACCCAATGTTGTATGTGTTCATCACGTGTGATTTTTTAAAAAGATTTTATTTATTTATTTGAGAGAGAGAGAGAGGAAGGGGGAGAGAGAGAGAGGGAGAAGCAGACTCCCCACTGAGCAGGGAGCCCTATGTGGGAGTCGATCCCCAGGTGTCCCTCATCCTATGTGATTTAGATATTTTTTCCTTTGAGGGTGGGGGATGTTTACCTCTTATATTGATTGTTTGATTTGTTTCTTTGTTTTTGTTACAGAGAGAGAGCCTGTGGTGGGGTGGAGGGGTGGGTGGTGTGTGGGAGGGACAAAGGGAGAGGGAGAATTTTAAGCAGGCTCAGTGCTCCGCACAGAGCCTCAGGATTAGATCTTAAAACCCTGAGATCATGACCTGAGCCAAGATTGAGAGTCTGCAGCCTAACCTACTGAGCCACCCAGGCACCCCTTGATTTGTTTTTAATAGAAGACCATCAATAGGGGGCACCTGGGGATGCCTGGGTGGCTCAGCAGTTGAGTGTCTGCCTTTGGCGCAGGGCATGATCTTGGAGTCCCAGGATCAAGTCCCGCATTGGGCTCCCTGCATGGAACCTGTGTTTGTGTCTGTGTCTGTGTCTCTGTCTCTCTCGGTGTTGCTCATGAATAAATAAAAAAAAATCTTAAAAAAAAAATAGGGGCACTTGGGTGGCTCAGTCTGTTAACCATCTGCCTTTGGCTCAGGTCATGATCTCAGGATCCTGGGATCAAGCCCTGTGTTGACTTTGACGTGTTTCTAGCTCTGCTTCTCCCTCTCCCTCTGCCCCTCCGTCCTCCTCATGCTCTCTCTCTTTCTCTCAAATAAATAAATAAATAAATAAATAAACAAACAAAACTTTTTAAAAAGAGAAGAAAACCATCAACAGTTACAGAAGAGCATATATAGTGAAAATTGTTTTTCCTTTAACCTCTCATCTAATCTCCCAGTTCTCTTCCCCAGAAGCAGCTATGGCTACTGACTAAACAGCTGTCTCAGTCCCTTTTGAGTCTTCCCAGTACACAGAGGACCAACACCCAAAGCTCCAGCAGGGTCTCCAAAGCCCTGCCCAGCCATCCAGGCTTTTCTGGAGCCACATTTTTCCTTGCACTGTGCTCCAACTGTACTGGCCTTCCCTCCATTCCTACCTTGGGACCTTTGCCCATTGTGGCTGCTCCACCTGGGTGCTGTCCCCACTTCCTGTGTCCAGCTAGGCTCCGCAGGTCTTGGCTTACATACAACTTCCTCAAAGGGGCCTTCCTGACCTCCTTCTCTCAACTAAGGCCATCTCTAACCTGTCTGCAGCTGGATCATTTCCTGTGGAGCATCTTCTCAACTTGTTTTATATTTATTTGAGTGACTATGTGTTTAATGTCTGTTCCAACTAGGCTATAAGCTCTCTGAGGGCAGGGGCTCCAGCATCCCACACGGATGGGGTGTCCTGCACACAGTGTTTGACTTACCGGGGGAATAAATGTTGTCTTGATTGAATATTTGGTTAGTGGAAGGCAATTGTGTTTTTGTGGATTTTCTGACTTTTAACTTAAAAAAATTTATGGAACATCTTCAATGTATATCAAAGTAGCAGTGCATTGAACCCCTATACACATTACCTTGACTCACCAGCTGTCAAGATTCTGCCAATTTGTATAATTTTACCCTCTTTTACTTTACTTTCTTTTTTTTAGCCTGCTGAAGGTACAGAAACATTAATGATAGCTGCCATTTATTGAGTGTTTACTATGTGCTGGTAACTGTGTTAAATGTTTCTAATGGGTAGTATTTTTTAATCCTCTCAGCAACTCTGCTGAATGGGATTTATTTATTTATTTATTTATTTGCTGGGTACAGTATACTTTATTGATGGTACATGACAAGGTAGGGCTCCCCAAGCCCCTCCCCTTCCTCAGGGGTCTGGGATGTAAATTAGAGGTCAGGAAATTCTCAGTGTGTTGGGGGATTAAGTTGGGGCAGGGACTCCCCAGCAGCTGAGGGCCTCTCTCTTCCTCTTGTTCTCACTGGGGCTGGTGGTCCAGGAGACTCTTACTCCTTGGAGGCCATATGGACCATGAGGTCCACCACTTGGTTGCTGTAGCCAAATTCATTGTCATACCAGGAAATGAGCTTGACAAAGTGGTCATTGAGGGCAATGCCAGCCCTGGCATTGAAGGTGGAAGAGTGGGTGTCACTGTTGAAGTTCCAGGAGACAACCTGGTCCTCAGTGTAGCCCAGGATGCCCTCGAGGGGGCCATCCGATGCCTGCTTCACCACCTTCTTGATGTCGTCATATTTGGCAGCTTTCTCCAGGCAGCAGGTCAGATCCACAACTGACACATTGGGGGTGGGGACATGGAAGGCTATGCCAATGAGCTTCACTTTCAGCTCAGGGATGGCCTTGCCCACAGCCTTGGTGGCACCAGTGAAGCAGGGTTGATGTTCTGGCCAGCCCCTCGGCTGTCATGCCACAGGTTCCCAGAGGGGCTTCCCTGGTCTTCTGGGTGGCAGTGATGGCATGGACAGTGGTCATGAGAACCCTCCACGATGCCGAAGTTGTCATGAGTGACTGGCCAGAGGAGCCAAGCAGTTGGTGGTACAGGAGGCATTGCTGACAATCTTGAGGGAGTTGTCATACTTCTTGTGGTTCACACCCATCACAAATATGGGGGCATCAGCAGAAGGAGCAGAGATGATGACTCTCTAGGCCCCACTGTTCAAGTGAGCCCCAGCCTTCTCCATGGTGGTGAAGACCCCAGTGGACTCCACAACATACTCAGCACCAGCATCACCCCATTTGATGTTGGTGGGATCTCACTCCTGGAAGATGGAGATAGACTTCCCATTAATGACAAGATTCCCATTCTCAGCCTTGACCGTGCCGTGGAATTTGCCATGGGTAGAATCATACTGGAACATGTACACCATGGAGTTAATGTCAATGAAGGGGTCATTGATGGCGACAATATCCACTTCACCAGAGTTAAAAGCAGCCCTGGTGACCAGGTGCCCAATTCGGCCAAATCTGTTCACTCCGACCTTCACCATCGTGTCTCCAGGACGCGGCTGGCACTGTGCCAGAAGATGCAGCTGTCTGTCGAATGGGGAGTAGCAGAGAGCCCTAAGTGGGCATTATTATTCCCATTTTGGAGATGAGGAAACTGAGACAGTTTAAGTCACTTTGTGCAGTGTCCTCCACTCAGTGGATGGAAAAGCTAGGCTGAGAATCCAGGTCTCTGACTCCAGAGTCCAGATTCTCAACCACCAACTTGCTTGTTGCAGACTTAATCAAATACACATCTCTCTCACCTGCCTTCCTTCTTGATACCTACAGACTTTAAAAATGTTTGAAGCATTTTTATTGTGCCTAGGCTGTAAGGGAAATGTTCTCATGTCTGTGAAAGGAGCATGGCAATTGGCTTTATTATTCTCCTATAAAAACACCAACTCAGCCAATAAATGCTTATTGAACCCTTTTTTATTTACCAAGCACTGGGTTTTAGAGCTGGGAAAACAATAGTGAGAAAAAAATAAATACCATCCTTGCTCTAGTGGAGCAGAGTCAAGTCCAGATCCTCATCTACTTTTTTCTTTCCTTCTGCTTCACAACTATCTGAAGCAATACTACTTTCATTTCTGATTGGGCAAAGGAAGGATAAAGATATGTAATTCAAAACAGGGCTGCTGTGTACTGTTATGCAGTTAGTGCACTGCACAAAAACACCTGGTTGAGGAGGCCAGTTGGAGCTGGTTCTAACCTGAGCCCCATTTGCCAAGCTGAGACCCTGACCTGAGGCTACACATTCCTGAGGAAGAGGTGCGTTCTCAACACCTCCCCCCTTCCCACTGCAGACCCACAGAAGCATTACATAGCCCAAGGTGGCCTTTTTGGTAGAGCTAGGAAAAGAATGGAAAGGAGAGAGTAAAACTGCCCTGTCAAACTGAAGTTTCATGAAATTTACCATTTGTGCTCTTCATGTCTCCCATTGACTTCGATGATGAAATTTGAAGGGACTTCAGGTTTTCGTTTATGTTCAACAGATGTTATTTCTGGGTCACCTGGGTGGCTCAGCTGGTGAGCATCTGCCTTTGGCTCAGGGCCTGATCTTGGACACCCAGGATCGAGTCCTACATCGGGCTTCCTGCATGGAGCCTGCTTCTCTCTCTGCTTATGTCTCTACCTCTCTCTCTGTGTGTCTCTCATGAATAAATAAATAAAATATTTTTTTAAAACCCCAGACATTATTTCTTTTCTTTTTTTAAAAAAAATTTTTATTTATTTATTTTAGAGAGACAGAGGGAGAAAGAGAGTTACTACGGAAGTGGGGGAGGGCCCGAGGGGTAGGGAAAGAATCCCAAGTAGATTCTGAGCTGAGCTCAGAGCCCGATGTGGGGCTCAATCTCATGGCCCTGAGATCATGACCTGAGCTGAAACCAAGAGTCAGACAACTGACTGAGCCACCCAGGCTCCCAGACATTATTTCTTAGAGCTTTTTTAGGTTGACAGCAAAATTGGGTTGAAGATACAGAGATTTCCTGTGTATATCTATCTATCTATCTATCTATCTATCTATCTATCTATATATATCTTTTGCCCCAGCACATGCGTTGCTTCCCTCATTATCAACATCCCCCAACAGAGGATAATAATCATATGCCAATATAAGTTCACCAGTTATAACAAAAAAGGCCAAAGGCCTTAAGGTTTTGATGACAATAAGAATCAAGTACTGGTTCAACATAGGAAGAATGCATAGTGGTTAAAAGCATAAGATGTAAAGGGTATACATTATGACTTAAGAAACTTCCTGTGGGATGTGCCTGACTGACTCAGTCAGTAGAACTGTGACTCTTGATCTCAGGGTTGTGAATTTGAATCCCATATTGAGGGTAGAGATTACTTAAAAAAAAGAGAGAGAGAAGGAAAAAAAAAAAAAAAGAAACTTCCCACCATGGGGCGCCTGGGTGGCTCAGTTGGTTAAGCATCTGCTTTGGGCTTAGGTTGTGATGCCAGAGCCCTGGGATCAAGCCCCACACTGGGCTCCCTGCCCAGTGGAGAGCCTGTTTTTCCCTCTCCCTCTGCTGCTCCCTCTGGTTGTGCTCTCTTTCTCTCTCTAATAAACAAACAAAATCTTTAAGAAAAAAAAAATAAAGAAACTTCCTGCCAACATGTAACTGGAAATAATGGGAAGAATTAGTAATAGTTTTCAATTGGCTCATTTCTTAGACTTAATTTCTAAAGTTGAGTGGATCATCTCGTCATAATGATGAAGAAAATAATAATTACAAAGCTGTCTATGAATTAACCCAGAAGTTTTCCATTAAAAAAATTGAGATTTAAATGAAATGTAACATTGCATAAGTTTAAGGTATGCATGTTAATTTTATATATTGCAATATAGTTGCCATTGTAGTGTTAGCTAAAACTTCTAGAACATCATATAATTGTCATTTCTTTCTTTCTGATGAGAATAATTAAGATCTAGTCTCTTAGCAAATGTGTTATTTATAATGCAGTGTTGTTCTCTATAATCACTATACTGTGCATTACATCTCCAGGACTTATTTATCTATTAGCTGCTAGGTTGTACCCTTAAACAACTTCTCTCCTATTTCCTTATCCCTCAGGCTCTGGTGACAACCATTCTATTCTGTTTTTAAGTTTGGCTTGTTTAGATTCCTCATGTAAATGATACCATACAGTATTTCCGACTTATCTCACTTAGTATAATGTACTCAAGTTCTATCCATGTTGGCATAAATGGCAGGATTTCCTTCTTTCTCATAGGTGAATAATATTCCATTGTGTATGTGTATGTGTATGTGTGTATGTGCATGTGCTATACCACTTTTTTTTAATCCATTCATCCTTTGACAGATACTTGGGCTATTTCCATATGCTGACAATTGTGAATAACACTACATGTAACTCTTCAATACCCTGTTTTTGTTTCCTTTGGATATATACCCAGAAGTGGAATTGCTGCATCATATGGTATTTCTTTTTTTTTTTTAAAGATTTATTTATTTATTTATGATAGACAGAGAGAGAGAGAGAGGCAGAGACACAGGAGGAGGGAGAAGCAGGCTCCATGCTGGGACCCCAACATGGGACTTGATCCTGGGACTCCAGGATCGCGCCCTGGGCCAAAGGCAGGCGCCAAACCACTGAGCCACCCAGGGATCCCCCTCTGCCCATTTTTAAATTGAGTTTAAATTGAGTTTATTATTGACTTATAGGAGTTCTTTATATATTTTGGATATTAACTCCTCTCTGTTTCTATTATTATGTATAAAAGTATTAATTAATTTAGTGAACACAGATACGTGGAGGGCCTTGTACTAAGAATTTTACACACGTTGCTTTATTTAATTCTCTTCATAGTCCCATAAGAGAGTGTTTTATCTCAGTTTTATATAGAGAGACACTGACATTTGAGTTACCCAAGGTCATATAACAAAGAAGTGGCTAAAAATGGGGCTTGAACGTGGTCTATTTGACTCCAAAACCTGCACATGTCACCACCATCTTATGCTCCTCTGTTTTAGGAGAAGAGATCTATTGACTAAGCTTTCAGGTCCCTATCTTGACCAGAGTACCCACCACACAAATTTCAGACTTCTATAAAGTATTTCCAGTCTACTTCAATTTGGAATCTTTCTCAGCTTTCCTTCATTAAATATCTGCTACCCTCATAATGTAGCACTGGTGCCCAGGAATCCTTCTTGGGGAGTGCAGCTAACTGACCACTCTTTCTAGTGTAACCGCAACTCACAAACCCCAAACCAACCCTGGCCTTTTATCTGTGACAACCTCAGCCAAAGCTCTAAACTGAGATATACAAAATTTAATAGGATTTTTCTCCTTAGTAGTATCTTCACAGATGTCCATAGGGAGGGCAATCATTTAAAAGGACCAAGACAAGAAAGTATTGTGTGATTCAGTTCAGAGGGGATAAGAGAGACTTGCAGCTGAACATGAAGAATGCAGGAGGTGGTGTCATTGAGAGATGGTTTCCATGGTTCTAAGATCACAAGTGGGATTGGGAGTTGATTATAATTATTTTTTGCTTTGGGTTCAAGGGAGATTAATTAGATAATTGGTTTGCTGTTCTTGAGTGGCATGATATTTTATTTCACCTTTAACTCTTGGGAGCCCACAGCTTTTTTAAGGCAAATTCACCAGTAATAATAACCCCTATTTGTATTACTTTTACCCTTTGCTATTTTGGACGCTTTAATTTCATTTCATTTAATTCTTAGAAACAGTCTGTCA
Organism: Vulpes vulpes; assembly: GCF_048418805.1. Taxonomy (NCBI): domain Eukaryota; kingdom Metazoa; phylum Chordata; class Mammalia; order Carnivora; family Canidae; genus Vulpes; species Vulpes vulpes. Next base: position 84,498,027 of record NC_132794.1, read on the forward strand.
ATACCTTTCATTTTACAGATGACAAGAGGGAGGTCCAGGTAGGGCAAATAACTTGCTTAAGGGAACAGCTAGTAAGTGGAAGAGACTGGATTCAACCTAGGCAGCCAGCCTCCAGGCTGGGCTCTTAACCTCTATTCCCTGTACTCTCGAATTCTTGCGGTGGGGGCAGAGGGAGTAAGGATGCCTATCCAATACATTTCGCATATAGAGCTTGTTAGGCTGCAAATGCCTGGGATGCTTCTTGCCACCTTTTTTGTTTCCAAGACTAGGGGTTTTCCCCAAACACTCTTGGCCTGTGTCCCACATTCACTCCTCCCCTGGGGAGATGGAGTGTTACCTGAATGGGGAAAGGGGCCTGCATGACCTATCTATCTTCTTTCTCTTGTTCTTTCTTTGGGTTGCAGTCTTTTTGTAGAGACTATACATTTTGATCTGCTCCTCCAGGGGCAGGTCTCCCCTGTGGGGTGAGGATGGGGAAGCCTTGGGTGGTCCAGTGCTCCAGAGTACATAAGGCTGCCTAACAGGTTCAGTGCCAGGAGGCCTCTTGCTTCACTTAAACCCCATCTCCATATCAGCTTAATAGAGAGGATACTTTTGAACCTTATCTGATTGTCCTTTGTCTTATTTCTCAGTTGATCTTCAACTCAGATGGAGGTGTTATGTGTATCCTTATCACACCCTCCCCCAAGAACTATTGAGGGAAATAAAGAATTATAGATAAATAATTAAGATATCACGTGAATTAAAGATTCTTGATCTAGCATTCAATGAATCCAAGGTGATCAGTTCATCAATTAAGCTAAAAAAAGGGAACAGAGCAGGTATTTCACTTACATGATCCTTTAACAATCATGTGAGCTGAGGCTTATTATCTCTATTACTTATAAGAAATTTACATTCTCTTCACTCAGAAAATATTGGATGTGGCCCACAAGCCAGGATTTGTTTTATTTTTATTTTTTTCCTTCAAAAAAATTTTTTTATTTAAGTTTTGCCAACATATGGTATAACTCCCAGTGCTCCTCTCATGCCAGGCTTTGTTTTAGGAGGCTTGGAGAGGTAATGAGCATTGCTCAAGATTATATAGCTGGTCAGTGAAGGAGCTAAGATTTGAATCCAGCTCTGATCAATGACCCAGGTTAAGCATATCTAAGACAGAAGGGAGGGTGGGAACAAGTTTAAAAAAGTGATAATAAATGTGTCTTGAGCCCCGATGTTATATCAGTGTGTAACTTTATACCATTCAATGCTTGTGGGGCATTATCTCATTAAATCCTTGCATCACCCTTATAAAGTAGGTATGTTTTTCCTCATTGAACACATGTAGAGCCTGAGGTTTAATGATGTTAAATAGTTTTCCAAAGGCTACACAGTAAATGGTAGAGTTGTAACCCAGCTTCTTCTCATTCCAAACGTTGAGTTCCTGAGAAGTTTGTTTTTCTGGAGCTTACAAAAGTTTTTGGGAGCAAGTTTTTGGGAGCCCATTGTGGGACTTATGCCTCTGATATAATATTAGAGCATTTTGAAACCATTAATTAACAAGTGTAGATCAACCTGGTCGGTGTGCATGAGGTGCTGAGGGGTATGGGAAGAATGGGGAGGACAGTAGAGTCATCAGCTTTGGGTAGGTTCACCCAAGCTTGCTGATATATGCTTGATGACAATGAGGAAAAATATCATGGTGACTTTGAGAATCAGGGAGAATTTTTGAATGGCCTGTGTTTGTATGTGGTAAATCATTTGTAAGAAAGAAACAAAACAAAAGCAGCAACAACAAAACCCCACTGTCTCTGAAATTGGGGAACTGCCCTAACATGAAGATTGCCTCTCTCTAGGTTTTAAGGATTTTGTTTGGATGAGACTACAAAGACCCTAGATTTTGCCATGGCTTTCTGTTAACTAAGTGGTGACAATGGGGAGTTATTTAATTTTTCTGGACCTTAATATTCTTATCTTTAAAATGGGGAAAGAGGGGATTCCTGGGTAGCTCAGCAGTTTGGCCCAGGGCGTGATCCTGGAGACCCGGGATTGAGTCCCACATTGGGCTCCCTGCATGGAGCCTGCCTATCCCTCGGCCTGTGTCTCTGCCTCTCTCTCTCTCTCTTTCTCTGTGTCTCTCATGAATGAATGAATAAAATCTTTTAAATAAATAAATAAAATGGGGAAAGAATATGTGCCTTCTGAAATTCCATCTAGCAATAATATTTTTTTTTTCCTCTTCAGCAGGACAGGGAAGAATACCAGTTTTCCCCAGAATTTCTGGCACATGGATGATGATCAATAAATGTTAGTTGAATTGAACTAATTAGAGACAATGATACTAACTGAAAAACAGATTCCCTTGCATAGTAAGCACGTCCTGTTTGCTATATTCTTGTGCCCGTGTTCCATACTTCATCACTTCTGGCTCTCAATTAACAAACTTGGCATTTCCCTGTAGATGAAACCTCTCCCCAAGATCACTCTGCTTCCTTCTTTCTTTCTTTCTTTTTTTTTTAAAGATTTTATTTATTTATTCTTGAGAGATAGAAGGAGAGACAGAGCCAAAGACACAGGCAGAGACAGAGCCAGAGACACAGGCAGAGGGAGAAGCAGGCTCCATGCACCGGGAGCCCGACGTGGGATTCAATCCTGGGTCTCCAGGATCGCGCCCTGGGCCAAAGGCAGGCGCCAAACTGCTGCGCCACCCAGGGATCCCCTGCTTCCTTCTTTCTAAACTCTGTCTAGAATGGGCTCAATCACTCCATAAATCCCTTGCATTCTTAATTCTTCTTACATAGTTTTCTGATTTCCTAGTTTTTAACTACAGCTAAATTGGCTACATACTTATTCTACATTTTGAATTTTTTAAAAAAGATTTTATTTATTTATTCATGAGAGACACACAGAGAGAGGCAGAGAGAGAAGCAGGCTCCATGCAGGGAGCCCAATGTGGGACTCATGCCCTGGGCCTACGGCAGATGCTCAACCGCTGAGCCACCCAGGCATCCCCTACATTTTGAATTTAAAATTTAAATTCATTTGGAGAGTCTCATTTACTCCTTCTGTACCTGAACAAATGTCTCCATGAGAGGCATGAATGTAACCACATGATTGAAGGAGTTAATACCTTGGGCAGTGGCTTCAATTGCAGGCTTAAGTTTTAATAGTGACTATTTCTTTAAAGTTAATTTTTTTAAAAAAGATTTTATTTATTTATTCATGAGATACACAGAGAGAGGGAGAAAGAGGAATAGACACAGGCAGAGGGAGAAGCAGGCTCCATGCAGGGAGTCTGACGTGGGACTCGATCCTGGGACTCCAGGATCATGCCCTTCGCCAAAGGCAGGCGCTAAATCACTGAGCCACCCAGGGATCCCCTAAAGTTAATTTTTAAATGAAGAATATACAGTGATAAGGATTCCTGGCTGACTCAGTTGATTAAGCATCCAACTCTTGATTTTGGCTCAGATCATGATCTTAGGGTCATGAGATTGAGCCCTGTGTTGGGCTCTGCACTGAGTGTGGAGCCTACTTAAAATTCTCTTTCTCCCTCTCTCTCTGCCTCCCTGCCCCCTGCTCCTGGACCCACATGGTCTCTCTCTCTCTCTCCCCTCACCCCTCCCAAAAGAAAGAAAGAAAGAAAGAAAGAAAGAAAGAAAGAAAGAGTATACAGTGATAAGAATAGCATTTCAAGAAGGAAAATCATTCCACATGTTTGGTTTAAACAGATAAAATTAGTATTAAACAGATAAAACAATCATATATTTTTTTTAAAAAAAGATTTTATTTATTTATTCATTGAGAGAGAGAGAGAGAGAGAGAGAGAGAGAGAGAGGCAGAGTCACAGGCAGAGGGAGAAGCAGGCTCCATGCAGGGAGCCCGACATGGGACTCGATCCTGGGTCTCCAGGATCACACCCTGGGCTGCAGGCAGCTCTAAACCGCTGTGCCACCGAGGCTGCCCGACAATCATGTATTTGATAGAATTTTTCACTCTTCATCCATAAAGCTTAGCACCATACATGCAGAGGCTGAATTTATTTGTTCAAAATTCCAACTTGAAAAGGATCACTTTCATTTAGGCTTCTGAGATTGAGTCAGAGCCTTGAAATCCAATTAATCTAGTTAGTTGTGGCAGTAGTGTGGCAGACACTCTTGGTTGGCTTCCCTATCTCCAGTATCCACTTATTTCTCTCTATCAGACTTAAAATTGTGCTGAAGACAAATGTCTCTTTAAGAACACCTTCCAGGACTCCTTTGGAGCTAGAGTGGCTACAACCTCAGTCTGGACAAAGATATAGGTAAAAGTTTCCTATGTGGGGGGGATAAAGTTTCTTATGTGGGGCTTCCAAGAAAGACATTTTTTTCTTTTCTGATAAAAAGAGATGGGTCCAATTGGCACATGAATTTTGCTCTTTACCTTTCCCTTTCTGTCTGGAGTATGAATACCATATTGGAGGGGTAACAGCCCAACTTTTAATTCTGAGGAAGGAAGTCAGGCATTGAGAGTGGCAGAGGAAGAAGTTAGAAGGAGCTGACTTCTTGTAAATAAGGGACCTGATCTGGTCTGGGAAGGTTTCTATGAGGAGCTGAGGTCTGAGCTAAGCCTAGAAGGATGAACAGGAGTTTAATAGGCAAAGGTAGTAGATGGAATGAGAAGAAACAGCACGTGTAAAGACCTCAGGACTGTAGAGAGCAGGGCACTTTTGAGGAACTGAAAGTAGTCCCTTGTGACTGAAATATTGAGCACAAAATTAGGCTGGAGAGGTAAATGGGCCAGATTATGGAAGGCCCTGTGGTCAGTTTATATTAAGAACTTGGGTGTTTGTCTTAAGAACAATGGAAAGTCATTGAAGATTTTAAACCTTTAGCAATGACCTGGTCAGATTTGAGTTTTAAAACTCAATTGCAAAAACAAAAACAAAAACAAAAACAAAAAACAAAAATAAACTCAATTGCCATTCTATCCTTATGACCCAGAATGAATTGGAGATATGAGGCTAGAGTTGATGTGGGGATGCTGATTAGGATACCAGATAGAATATGGTAGACAAAGTGAGAGCTAATGAAAGCTTGGATTCAGGAGGTAACAGTGGAGGTAGAGGCAAGTTGTGGTATTTGAATACTATTTAGTAAAATCAACAAGACTTGGTGGTGGGTTAGACAGTGGTTGACAGGTGGGAGAGTTCAAGGAGGACCTCTAGATTTTGACTTGTAGAACTGGATGGCTGGTTGAGTGGCATTTACTGAGAAAGGAAACATGGAGGAGTCCTGAGTTGGGTGGGGACACTATAAGAAGTTTCTGCTGACCATGTTGACAATGAAGAGCCTTTGAGACACCCACGTGAATATGTCACATAGCAGGTATATGTAGAGGTCTGGCACACAGCAAAGAGGTCAGGGCTAGAGGTATCAGTGTGTAGATGGTGGACGAAGTTATAAATCATGAATAATTTAAGGGGAGAGGAGAGAGTGAAAAGAGAAGGAGGCTTAGGACCAAGTCAATACAAAGATGAGTAACCTTGTTCTCATATTCAAGAAGCTTCTAAGAAGCTTGGTAGAAGTGATGAACTATATATATATATATATATATATATATATATATATATATGTAATTATATATATAATTGTATATATAATTATATATACAATACATAATAATGCAATATACGTAAGTATATTAATGTAAGTAATTACAGTACAGACAGTAAAGGACTTATATCCTACCAGTGCCATTAATGATGCACCCAGAAGAGGGAAATGCTATACCAGCTAAGGGGATCAGAGACTGTTTAATGGAGAAGCATTTAAGAACATCTCTGTTTGATAGCTAAAATAAAGTGAGGTAGATGAGGGGAGGAATGGGCTTCCAGGTTGAGACTTGAAGAAAGTTTCAAAAGCTGAAAAGCTTTTGACACATTGGGGGAACTTCAGGGTTTTCAGTTTGTTTAAAGATGGTGTGTAAGTAGGGGAGTCATGAAAAGGTGAGCTGGAGCCAGATTGAAGAGAACTGTAAATGCCAGGCTGGGATACTTTACCTGTACAAGTGGGAGCCAAGGTAAGGTTTGTATGTAAGTAGAGAAGGTGACATAATGATGCAGTGATTGAAGAAGACTCCTCTGGTTTCCCACATGAAGTGCACTGGAGAGTGTCAATACTGGAGGCAGGGAGACCAAGGGAGGCTGGGGTGAAGTATCTCAGAGATTGTTTAAATGCCACAACTTAGCCCACTTAGCTAGTTAGCACAGTAAAAAGGAGATTTAGTTTAAAAAAAAAAATGACAATCTTGAGCCTTTCCATTGTCTTAAAATAATCCTGGAATTCAAATTGGTTCACAGGAGATGGACAGTCATCAGGCTTTCTTTGTGTGTCTCTCTCCTTGTAGACACATGATCTCTTGCCTTTGCTTTTCTCAGCACTGTATTCTTTGCAGACCAGTTTTTTCTGAGAGGCTCTTGGCTCCTGCTCTCCCTTTACCATGGTTTGCATGGGGGTTGGGTTGCCGTGACATTTGCTCTGACCTGAATCCACTTCTAGATCTTATAGCCCCAGAGCACACTATCATTTGCCACCAGCTCTACAATGATCATGGCATAAAGATATGCTGTACCTTTGGGTGACAAAGCAGACTCAAAAAAAAAAAAAAAAAAAAAAAAAGCAGACTCCAAATTGAAATCCTAGTCACAATCAATGTAATAATATAACAGATCTTTTCACATTTCCTATTGATGGGACACCATAGCATTTGTACATATTTGTTGGCATGATTTGACTCACATTGTTTCTACATTTGTGCAACGATACATTATTTCCTGCTCCCGGAATGAGAGAAGGAACCATGTTTGTCTTGTCCACCACTGTATCTATTGCTATGTAAAAAATTACCCCAAAACTTGCTGGCTTAAAGCAAAAATAGATATTAATCATCTCACACTTTCTGTGGGTTGGGAATTTTGGAAAAGCTTGGCCAGGTGGCTGTGCTTGGGGTCTTTCATGAATTTGCAGTCAAAATGTTGCTGGGCTTGCAGTCATCTGAAGGCTTGATTGAAACTGGATGATCCCCTTCCAAAGTGGCTCTCTTGCAAGGTGGCTGTTGGAGGAAGGCCTAAGTTCCTCACCACATGGACTTTTATGTAGGGCTGCTCAAGTGTCCTCATAACAGGGCATCTGGTTTTCCCCAGAGTGAGTGATCCAAGAGAGATCAAGGAAGAAGCCACATTGCCTTTTACGACCTAGTCTAAGAAGTCATAGTGTCACTTTTGCCACATTTTGTTAGTTAAAAGCAAGTCACTAAGTCTTGCCCACACTCAAGGGAGAAGGGTTAGTTTTAACATTTGAGGAAATAATTGTAAACGATTTTGTAGACATATTTTAAAATCCCATAACCACTATAACTTCAGCACCCAGTACAGTGTCTGACACATAGTGGGTGCTTAGTAAAGGTTTGTGAAAAGAATGGTTATTCTCTCTTCCAAACTTGGATTCACCAGCACTGAGAAAAAGTGGCATTAAGGCAAGCAGCCACACTAAGGAATGGCCATTTGAGGCTTCACTCGGGTTTAATGTATTCTGTGATGTTGTCCCACCAACAAGTGTGTTCAGCCATTTTGAGAAGTTGCCTGGCCGTTTTCACAGCATGCGAGCTGCTGGGATTCCTTCAAGTATCTGTACAAAACTGGGAAAATAAATATGAAGTCTCAGAGCTACATAAAAGTTAATTTTTGCTAGTGAACTAGATCTCTAGTATAATTGTTGTTGGTGTTGTTATTTGAGGAGCGGCTCCTTTATATTTTTTTTGAAGACTTGGAATCACTGATGTGTGTAAGACTAAGTAGAGTCAAATCAGAGTGGGTACAGTGGGAACACAAATCCCATACAAACTATGGTCGAGGGAGAGCAGAATGGAATTATCTAATAGTTTTTTTTAAAAAGATGTATTTATTTATTTGAGAGAGAGAGTGCATGTGCACACTTGAGCAGGGTGAGGGGCAGAGGAGCGGGAGAGAAGGAAGGACAGAAGCAGATTCCCCACTGAACGTGGAGCCTTACATAGGGCTTTATTTATTAAACCTTAAGATCATGACCTGAGCTGAAATCAAGAGTTGGATGCTTGACCCACTGAACCACCCAGGTGCCCCCTAATAGTTTTTTTAAATCCCTTTTCTTCCAAGAGAAAAGAAGGTGAACAGTAGATGTGGCAGTGGTGGATGTGTGCCACACAGCTCTCCCTTCAAGAAAGAACCTGGGAGGAGCACACTTAGTTGCAACACCTATGGCATCCACCACTGATTTGAAGTGGAGGCTGTGCTCTTCCTTGGCAGCCCCGAGTCTATGACAGAACATGGTGAGGGCAAGGTTAGCTTCCTGTCTAATGTGGGTCTTCTTGGATGAGCAGTCTTTGTACTTGAAAGCTCCATACTGAGATCTTCAATCACTGAATGCTTCAGTGTGTCTCATTGCCTCTGTCACTGTCATTCTCAAGGGTGGGCCACAGACCCTGACCCAAGCTTTACTGCCACTACTGCTGGAAATGTGTTGTGGCTGTCCCTGATCACATTCACCCAGCCATCAGAATGGCTTCTCTGCAGTCCTCAAGATCCTTCCTCCTTTCCCTTCTGCTCCACTCATCACCTTCTACTTCTTCTTTCACCTCCCTCACCCTTCTCCACTTCTCCTTCCCTTTTTTCTCCTTCTTTCTCCATCTCTGTCTCTCTCTCATCTGTGTCCATCTTCATTATTCCCAACCTCCCACTTCTCCATCTCTCCTCTCTGTCTCTCATCTTTTCTCTCTCATCTCTGTCTCCATCTCTCGTCTTTCCTCTCTCATCTCCATCACCATCTCTTATTTTCATTTCCATCTCTCATATCCATCTCCAGCTCCATTTCACATCTCCATTTTCATCTCCACCTCTTACCTTTGTCTCCATCTCTCATCTCCATCTTTATCTCCATCTCATAGTTTCATCTCCATCCCTCATCTCTGTCTCTGTTTCCATCTCTATCTTTATCTCCATCTCTCATCTTTGTCTCCATTTCCATCCCTATCCTTATCTGACATCTCCAGTTCTCATCTCTCCTCTCCATCTCTATCTCCATTTGTCATCTGCTTGTCTCCATCTCTGTCTTCATTTCCATATCCATTTCTGCTTCCATCTGTTATCTCCATTTCTCATCTCTCATCTCCATCTCTATCTCCATGTCTTAATCTCTCATCCCTGTCTCCATTTCCATCTCTCTTTTCCATTTCTATGTCTGTCATCTCCATTTCTCATCTCTATCTCTATCTCCATTTCCATCATCTCTATCTCTGTCCTTCAACCTTTCCCTTTCCACTGGATCATTGTCCTTGTCAAGTAGCTGTACTAAATCTTCCTCATTAAAGAAATCTGTGACCCAAGTATCTCTCTTTAACTTCTTTTCAATCTTTTTCTGAACTTCAGAAAAATCTATTTTTCTTCCTCACATCTTATTTTTTTAAGATTTATTTATTTATTTATTTATTTATTTATTTATTTATTTATGATAGACATAGAGAGAGAGAGAGGCAGAGACACAGGAGGAGGGAGAAATAGGCTCTATGCTCTCCCTCTCCCTCAGCTCCTTTACCCACCACCCCCTTGCTTGTGCTCTCTCATAAATAAATAAATAAATAAATAAATAATTTTAAAAAATTTATAATGTCCCAAACTGAATTTATCTTTTCCTCAAAGTTGCATCTTCTCCTGAGTGTCCTGACTCAGAGATGTGCTCCATCATCCACTGGCTTCTCCATCTCACCTTGGAAATTATCCTGGAGGCTTGCTACAGCTTGTAAGCTCCTACCTGATTTTAGTCTCAAGTTCCTGTCCATTATGCTTTTTTGATAGCTATCACATGGCTCATTTCTCTTTTTTTTTTTTCTTGCTGTCACTACCTTGGTTTAGTTTGCATCTCTTTTAGCTTGAATTATTATGTCTAATAATGACAACAAGCATTTATAGAGTGCTTATTGTGTGCCAGGCCCTTACATAAGATGCCTTCTAGTCCTACTCTTCAATCTGTTCTGATTCCAGAAAGACCTCTATAAACACAAATGTAGCAGGTATAATAAATGTTTAGTCCCCCAAACTCAGCTGATGACAAAAAATATAACTTTTTTCTATAATTCAGTTTAATGATTATTTTAGACTTTCATTCTGTATGATGGCAGAAAACATAATCTCAAATAATTCTGAGTAAATAACTAATTCCTGCACTGTGTCTTTTTATTTACTATATCTTAATATAATAATTCTTTATTTTATTTATTTATTTATTTATTTATTTATTTATTTATTTAGAGAGGCAGAGACACAGGCAGAGGGAGAAGCAGGCCCCACATAGGGAGCCCGATGTGGGACTCGATCTGGGGTCTCCAGGATCATACTCCAGGCTGCAGGCAGTGCCAAACCGCTGCACCACCGGGGCTGCCCTAATTCTTTTTTTTTTTTTTTTAAGATTTTATTTATTTATTCATGAGAGACACAGAGAGAGAGACAGAGAGAGGCAGAGACATAGGCAGAGGGAGAAGCAGGCTCCATGCAGGGAGCCTGATGTGGAACTGGATCCTGGAACTCTGGGATCATGCCCTGGGCCGAAGGCAGTTGCTCAACCACTGAGCCACCCAGGCATCCCAATATAATAATTCTTAATACTACTACTAATATTGAGACTGTCATCATTTTTATTGGCAGTATAGTATTCTGGTATATGAATATGCCAAAACATTTATCCAGTTTCTTATAGATGGACCTTTAGATCATTTGCAGTCTTTTGCTATTACAAATCGAGGATACATGTGTCTGTATAACTTTAGGGTAAAATCTCTGAAATGGAAATCCTGGATTGAAGGGTATATGCATTATAAATTTTAATAGCTATTGCTGAGTTACCCTCTAAAGAACTTGTACCAATTTATACTCCCACAAATAGCATATGGAAATGCTGTTTCCCATCATCAGCATCAATAGTGGGTATTATGAAGCTTTTAAATACTTGCCTTATTTTGTCTTTTCTTTTTTTTTAAGATTTTATTTATTTATTTGAGAGAGAAAGCATAAGCAGGGAGAATGGCAGGAGGGGGGAGATGCAAGCGATGCCGGGCTCGATCCCAGAACCCTGGGATCATGACCTAAGCCAAAGGTAGATGCTTACCCAACTGGCCCACCCAGTTGCCTCACCTTATTTTGTCTTAATTATATTTCTTTAATTGAGGGTGAGTATTTTTTTCATTATATACTGTTTTTAAACCTTTATTTTCCCACCAAGTTTAATATGAATGTCTTTTCATTCAAATAGATATTCATCACTCCAGATGTACTTTTATAAGTTTAGTTTGTACTTACAAATCTATAAGACCACACCAGGCAGAAATCTTTCTTGAAATAAGAATGAAGTATTTGTTACGAAGAACTCTTAGGTGGATTCTAAGTCTTAGAATAAACAATAAACCAAGAGTCTAAGCCAGATGTTCCCCAAAAACATATAATGTGAACCAAATTCAAGTTATATATGTAATTTTAGATTTTCTAATAGCTACATTAAAAAGGTCAGAGGAAACAGATGAATTTAAGTCAACAATATGTTTTTAACCCAACATATTCAAAATAGTGTCATTTTAATATACAATTGATATGAAGTTATTAACAAAATATTTTACATTCTCTTTTTGTCCTAAGTCTTCTAAATCTAGTGTGTATTTTACTCTTACAAAACATCTCAATTTGACTAGCCACATTTCAAGTGCTCAATAGGCACATGTAGCTGGTGGCTACTGTTAGGGGACTAGTTGTAAAGAAATTTCTCAGTGCATAGAAGCTACAGTTAACACTTAAATAGCTTAAACTTGAGCATGACAACTTGCCTAGTGTTTTGAGGCCACATTCAGTGCCTTTTAGAGAGGAGGTACTCAAAGTTTATTTTTCTAATTGAGTTATTTTTATTTTTTCAATTGAATGTTGGTACTTGCTTTATGTGGATATGGTCAAAATACCTCATTGTAGCAATGAATCATTTTGTTAGTCATAAAACAAAAAAACAATTCATACATTTTACTTTGTTTCTCAGAAATGAGAGATGTTTTAAGAATGTGTTTTCATAACACTTGCCAAAATTTTTCATCACACAATAGCTTTTCTCCCCCCCCTTCCTTTTGGACAACTATTGAATTGATGAAGCTTTTAAGATAGGTAGGAACAGATGTGTTGACTCAATTTGGGAGGCAAAAACATTTTTACTTGAAGAGAAGCCCTCAGGGGAATGGCAGTCTCCTAGGAGTGTTTAAAATCTAGTTGTAGGAAGTCCTGAGTCTTGAGCAGGTGTTGTGATTGAATTAAGAACCAGCAGAGCTTGGGCAAACTCTGACAGTCCTCCAAATACCACAATGCAATATTAGGACCAGGCTCCCTAACTTGACATTTCTGAAGAGGCTTTACATTTCAATTAGTTGCCCAAAATTTAGCCTTATAATTGGCCCTTTAAGCAAATGTTAATCTCATTTATTTATCTTTTTTTTTTAAATTTTTATTTATTTATTTATGATAGTCACACACAGAGAGAGAGAGGCAGAGACACAGGCAGAGGGAGAAGCAGGCTCCATGCACTGGGAGCCCGACGTGGGATTCGATCCTGGGTCTCCAGGATCGCGCCCTGGGCCAAAGGCAGGCGCTAAACCGCTGTGCCACCCAGGGATCCCTCATTTATTTATCTTTAATTTTAATGTTCCAAAATCTACTTTAGGGAAGGAAAGAATAATGCTCTGCACATTTATGTAGGTGCTTTATAATATGATGTGAGAAAGAAATTCTTTTATTTTCTGTTTTTGGAGGGGAGTAGGAGAGAGGCAGAGGAAGAAAGAGAGAGAGAGAGAATCTTACTCAGGCTCTATGCTCAGTGCAGAACCCCACATGGAGCTTGATCTCATGATCTGGAGATCATGACCTGAGCTGAAATCAAGAGTCAGATGCTTAACCAACTGAGCCACTCAAGCACCCCAAAATTATTTTCATTAAAATGATATTAATGTTCAATTCAAACATGGGAGCCCTAACACATTAGAAATGGACTTGGAGAACAGCAAGTGGAAAAGCCATAAATACTACCTCATTCAATTCAATCCAATCCATTCCTCTTACAAATTTAGAAAACAAACTCAGAAAGGTGGAGACACCTGCTTAAATCATATAGCAATTCAGAGGTTTGGGCATTCTGGTTCTCTGGAGTATGAATTATAGCATTATATAACAATTACTGAGCACTTACTAAGTGCAAGGCTCTGGGTTAAGTGATTTTCTTTCTTTTTTTAAAAAAATTAAATATTTATTTTTTAGAGAGAGTGCACATGAGAGAGAAAGAGAGAGAGTAGAAGCAGGAACAGAGGGAGAGGGAGAAGAAGGCAGGGAGCCCGATGTGGGGCTCCATCCCAGGACCCTGGAATCATGACCTGAGTGAAAGCAGGTGCTTAACTGACTGAGCCACCCAGGAGCCCCTAAGTGATTTTCATAGATGTCAATGATTCACATAATCTTTGCAATATAAAGCATTTCTCATTTAAAAGATAAAAAGCATCACTCTTCTCTAATGATTTTTTTCTTGAAACTTCATTTGTTTTCTTTTTTTTTTTTAATTTTATTTATTTTTTCATGATAGTCACACACACAGAGAGAGAAGCAGAGACATAGGCAGAGGGAGAAGCAGGCTATATAGGGAGCCTGATGTGGGATTCAATCCCGGGTCTCCAGGATCGCGCCCTGGGCCAAAGGCAGGCGCCAAACCGCTGCGCCACCCAGGGATGCCCATTTGTTTTCTTAAACAGAAGTTGCTGACGCATAAGGTAGCCAGAGTCAGAGTCTGCAACGGATACTTAGGTATACTCCACTGGGCTGTGTTTTGATGGCTAAATAAACAGTAACTTATGCACAACTCAAGCCTAATATATTTCTACTAAGGTTGCAAAGGGGTTTGGAAAGCACAGCTTTTTTCCCTTTTCCTTCCTTTAGTTTGTTCACTAATGACTTCTTCCCTTTTTTCCTGCCTTTTTATCTTTCCTCCCTCCCACCTTCCCTTCCTCCCTCTCTCCCCCACTTTCTCCTTTTCTCTCCCTCTCTTCTTCCTTCCATCCTAAAGTGATGATACTAAGGGCATTTTCTGCTGAGATTCTAAACATGTTTTGATTTGTCTTGGACATAAAGAATGTTGGACATGCAAGGGTCTTAGGCATCATCTGAAGAAAAGTGGAGACTCAGGGAAGTAGGGGATTTTATCTGAGGTCAACTAAATGAAACTGTACTGAGGTCAGAAAGCTACTACATAGCTAGAATCCAGTCAGCCCCAAGTGGAAAGCCATCAGAATAGCAAAAGTAATGTCTCATTGGTTCTGGAGGTGTCAATATTTTTTTAAATAACATGATTCAATCTCAAACCAGCAAGTTCCCTTTCTTCATTTGAAGGAAGCCAGGATCCCTTGTCAGGAGCCTCAGAATGAAAAGCAAGTATCTAATGATACTCAGTACTTCAAAATCCCTAGAGTTGAGGGCCATGTAGCCAGTGGGGCTTACACAGATTAGGTTCTCAGAAATACGAGGGTCAGGACTTGGGAAAGCCACAAGGGGAAAAAATGACTTTTATTAACCTGTGCCTTAAGGCTCTTTAAATCACTAGACTGTGGAATAAAACCAACACATTAAGAAGCCCTAAGGAGGGAAAACTTGAAACTGGTTTTCACATTGGAAGTCCAGTGTTTCAGATCCATTGCCTTCAGTGACAGGCTGGTGAGGTGTTCAGCACCAGGACCTTCACTTAACATCCTAATGACTGCAGCAAAAGAACCTCCAAAGTCATTTCTGGGCCTTGTTTTCTCCTCTTGTTAAACAAGAGGATTGGTCCAAATGGCCAGTCTATCTATAAAGTACTACCATGTGACTCTATAATCATATTAAAATAAAAAAAATAACATCTGATTCATTAATTTTTTATCATTCTGATTTTATTTTTTTCCATCCTAGTTTGGGCCTTGGCTGAACCGGCTTAAAATGAGGGGAATACCTTTGAAGGTCTAAATTACTTGTAAAGACTTTATCTCACAATTTCTCCCAAAGAATGTTAGAGCTGCTGCATTTCTCAGAGATCCTTGCCTAGAAAACAATCTAGAAGCAGAACATTAGGAACGCCTGGGTGGCTCAGCAGTTGGGCATCTGCCTTTGGCTGGGGTCATGATCCCAGGGTCCTGGGATCGAGTCCTGCATCAGGCTCCCTACGGGGAGCCTGCTTCTCCCTCTGCTTATGTCTCTGCCTCTCTCTGTGTGTCTCTCATGAATAAATAAATAAAATCTTTAAAAGAAAAAAAGAAGCAAAACACTATTAGAGGTTTAGCAGTGTTTTCTGGAATGATCCTCAATGTGCTTAGAAAAGGGCCAGACTCCTTTCCATGGCCTGCAAGGTCCCTACCCAATCTGGCACCTCTGTACTTTCCAGACGTATGTCATAAGCCTCTCTCCTCCTCATTCAATTTATTCTGACACACACGTGGCCTTCCTTTAGCTCCTGAAAGCGCCAACCTCTTTCCCCACTCAAGACCTCGATAGGGCCAATTGTCTCTGCTGAAACTCTCCTCCCTCGCTCTTGATCTGCTTGGATGACTCAGGCCTAAACATTACATATGTGATCGGGGAAGTGACCACCCCATCCAAGACCAAAATCAGGCCACCCTGTCCTTCTCTCTTCAGAGCACTCAATATAATTTGTGGTTTACACGCATTTGTATGTTTCCTTTCATATCTGTCTCCCCAAGTCGTCCTTGAGGGAAGGGGCTGATTCTTTGTTCGCTCTTGTATTTCCTAGCATTTAGTACGCACTCAACAACTACTTGCTAAATTAGTGAATGAATGAATGGAGTCCTAGAAAATTCCCAACACAGGCAGCTCTTATTGGTTGTTTGTATATGACACAATTTATGAGACCACTTAGTGAAACCGTCACTCTGACCTTGTTCTGGCATCGTGGAAATAGCAATTGGTCCTTCAGTAAGTTGGCAACATTTCCAACGTGTGTTTACTCAGGCTGAATCAACCTCTTTAATGACTCAGTGGGAACGCAACCTCAGTGGCCCCAATGTGAGTTCTTGGTTGACTGTGGGGATGGTCTCCTGGCCAAGAAGATTCCTGAGATTTCGAGTTTGAGCTAAAGGATCCTTAAGAGAAAAATCAAGTGAATCTCCCGTGACTGATACTGGCTACGAATAAAAGTCAGAATTAAGTCATCTGTGGAAATGCTACATCCTCACCCGAATGCAGTCGGTTTTCTTAGCTGTTGCTGGAGCCCCACGGAAAAGGGCTTATTTATTAAGAATGAAATCGTTCTTTTCAAATTTGGTAGCAATCATGTCTCTCTCTCTCTCTCTCTTTTTTCTTCCAGTCCATGGAAAGTGTTATCTCAGGCAGCTCTGTGCAGGAAGTTGGGTTTATCACTTCCTCACAGTTGCAGTTTGTCTAGGACTTAACTACATGCTATCAGATTACATCAAAATGTAGGCCTTTGTGTGTTTAACTCATCAAAGGAGTGGACCCTCAGGACTTGATATCACTTCACTGCATATGCAGCCATGTAGCAAAACAAAGCCTATCTAAACAGGACAGAACTATTTCTGTTGTGTGGCGGCTCTGCTAGCTGGAGCTTGCAGAAATGGTCGGGTTTCAGGTGTCTGCAGTGTTTCACTTCTTGTTTTTATATTTATCTCTTTTTAGAATTGCAGTCATTTGCCTGGTTGTGTGCAAGGAAGGAAAACCAAAATATTACCTACGAGGGAGGAGACAAGATTGGTCCAATCCCCAGGGTCAGTTGGAGGCAGTACTAACCTTTACCTCATCATCTGGATTTTCACTTGAAAGCTGAAGTTGCTGTGGTCCTAGTCCCGGCTCTGGAAGGACCACACAGGGGGTTTGAATCCTGGCTCCTCTGTCTGCCCTGGGACAAGTTGTTTCACCTCTGTGAGCTTCAGTTTCTCTGTCGGAAAAATGGAAAAATAATAGCACCTGCCTCATAGCCTTATGAAATAAACAATAGGGATTAAATAATGTATGGGAGGCCCACCAGGCTTGTAAAGCCCGAGGGCTACTGAAGGCCCCACCATGCTCTGCAGAGGGGCAGGGCAAGCTGGCAGCGGCGCAGTCCCAGGCAGGCTCAAGTTTCTCAGGCTGCACTTCCACCTTTGGGGCCTCAGTGCTAGTTTCTTCTCCGCGGAGTTCCCTCTTCTCTGCGGTGGGCTGGCTGCCAGATGCTGCCTCTATTGGCAGCCACAGGAAGCCGATGCAACTGTGAAGTAATACTTCTGCCCTAGGGCTGGCTCCGCCCTGTTGACCAAGGGTTTTAGATCTGCTCAGCCAACTTCTTTTAATGTCTTGCCTAAAAAGGACTTCTCACTCAGCTCTGTGGACTGGGTAATGGCTGATTGCCCTAGAGGGCTCAGACAAATAGCTTTTGGGGATAGAAAGGGTGAAGGGATCTTCTTTCTCCCAGCCCAATGCTACAGGAGTTGGGGGTGCCATCTTGCTGCAACTCTCCCATATGATGATCATTTACCAAAATCAAATGTCAAAGGAAGACGGATGGGCTTGATTCTATAAAATCCCTCCAAGCCAGTGGGGTATAATGAGATACTCTTAAAAAAATTATTTGCATCAAGGCAGTATGCAAATCTTCACAGACCTCTGACTGGAAAGAAATTAAGTTACACCTAAAAAACTGTATAATTTAAGAAGGTAAATGTTTTCTTTTTTCCTTTTTTAAAACCTGAAACCATTCTAAATAGGAAATTGAAACAAGCATAATGCTTTATTGCTTCTTTATACTCGAGTTATTCACTGATGGCTTCCTACCTCTTGGTTTCCTCCCTTCTGGCTTCTGAGGTGGCAGATGCCCTGTGAGCTACACTTCACCTCAGATGTTCAGATCTCTTCAGAGCCACAACCACCCTCCCTCCATTCAGTGCCAGCTGGCATTGAGTTGGTGTCAGAGGTTCTCATCCAGTGGATTTTGCCTCTTTGCCTGGCCCCTTTGGGTGAGCTCTCTGGCTATCTCTTTAGCTTTTGGCCCTGGATGCTGTCTCTTGGAACTTCATTTAGCAGCCACTAGGCCAGTCTCAAGCTCTGTACAAGAGACAGGTTCCCAGGCTGGATCTAGCATTTTGGGCTTCATGTTATCTGGGAAGAGTTGAGATATTTGGCTACAACTCTCTTAGAACAGCAGTCAATGCCAATGGAAGACCAGCTCTTTCTGTTGCTTGATTAGCTTAAAATAATTTTTTTCTAATTGCAAAAGCAGTAAATACATAAACATGTGCGTATATACACTCCTAAACACAGAAATATATAAAGTTTAAAGTTGAAGGGCTCCATATCAACTTCCTAGTGGTAATTCTTTGTTATATACTGTA
Organism: Vulpes vulpes; assembly: GCF_048418805.1. Lineage (NCBI taxonomy): Eukaryota > Metazoa > Chordata > Mammalia > Carnivora > Canidae > Vulpes > Vulpes vulpes. The sequence continues at coordinate 84,516,453 of NC_132794.1, forward strand.
CCAGATTTATTTCAATACATATAAAAGCATTTTTCTTCACCAAAAATAAAAAAGACGAAAGAGAGAATGGAATGCATACCTAGTCTTCCTCAACTTGCATGTTTTCCTTAAGTATATCTTGAATAGATTCAAATGCTAATGTACACAGATTTACCCCATTATTTTGTATGACTGTGGCTATTCCACTGTAGCATAGATTATGAATTATTTACTCAATTCCTTATTCATGGACTTTGGACGATTTGAGGTTTTGTTTTTGTTTTTGTTTTTGGCTTAACTGAACATCCTTGTGTAAACATCTTTGTGTGGATGTGTATTTCTGTAGAATTGTTGGGTTGGAGGGTATGCACATTTTAAATTTTAATAAACTATGCTAAATTGTGTCCTAGTATACCAGTCGCAATCTACTCAGAAACCTGAGAAGCCCTGTTTCCTCAAATACTTATCAACTCTAGTATTACTAAATTTTATAAGTCTACTAGGCAAAAAAAAAAAAAAAAAACAAACTTGTTTATTGGTGTGTTTTTTTAAATTGTTAGCAAAGTTGAGCATCTTTTGGGATTTTTTTTTTTTTTTACCTATCTGCATTTCATTTTATGTAAGTTTTGTTTGTATCTTTTATCCAATTTTCTGTGGAGTTGTCTGTTTCTTACTGACCTATGTAACAGGATGTTTTCAGAATGCTTACTGAAAGATGGCTTATATTTATTGTTTACTATTCTAAAATATCTAAAGATATCTAAAAATATCTAAAGATAGGGTATTCCCAGGTTGGGTAGTGATTTAGCAGTCTTGGGCATGGATACTTTCTCTGCTACGTTTTATTCAACTTGTCTTTTTTTGTGGTTTCAAGATGGCTACCATAGTTACAGTCATCACATTTTAGACAACTATCTCTAAAGGTCCAAAAAAGGCTCTCTTACCCCAAATCCTCAAGCTTCTCTTTTGATCATGAAGGAAAACTTCCCAAGTGGACTCTCTCCACTGAGCACAGAGCCTGGTGTGGGGCTTGATCCCATGACCCTGAGATCATGACCTGAGCCAAAATCAAGAGTTGGGTGTCCAACTGACTGAACCACCCAAGTGCCCCCGGACAGCTCTTATTTTATGTTTTTGGATGCTATTGTACATGGACTTAAAAAAATTTCATTCCCAATTTTTTGTTGCTTGTATATAGAAATGTAACTGATTTTTAAAAAAGATTTTATCTATTTATTCATGAGAGATACAGAGAGAGAAGCAGAGACAAAAGGGAGAAGCAGGCTCCCTCTGTGGAGCCTGATGTAGGACTTGATCCCTGGACCTTGGGATCATGACCTGAGCTGAAGGCAGAGGCTCAACCACTGAGCCAAACAGGTGCCCCTATAATTGATTTTTGTATGTTGACTTAGTAATTCTGTGATCTTGCTGTTAGTTTTACTAGATTTTTTGGTAGATTCCTTAGTCTTTTCCACATAGCTGAGTAGCTGATCGTACTGTTTGTGGATACAGATAATTTTACTTCTTCCTTTCCAATCTGGATGGAAAGGCTCCAGGGTGTAGCCCTATAGGCAGCCAGCTTGATGAGCAATCATGTGGTTTGGATTTCAGATCTGGTAGTTCCTTGACTGGGCTGCCTCAAGCAATGAAAACCTGTCCAATCAATGTAGTGGCCTTTTCTGGCTCTTTGGTTCTATGCATGCTGCTTGTTTTTTCTTTTCCTCCTATTTGAGGATTCCCTTCCTTATTTGATGTGTTCGATTTGAAAAGTGGTTCATTGATAGACAGTTTTTAGGTCTACCTTATCTCTAAAGGATTTTTACTCTGGCTAATGGTCAAACCTGCCATTCTTGGAGTATTGACCACCTTCCCTTTTCCATTTCCTTCTTTGGTTCCATAATGAAGTAATCATTCCCTCCAGACTCACCAGCCAGCTTATCCACTGGCTCTTCCATGATTTTTGCAAGTGACTTTCACTAACCAGTGGTCTGGTGTCTTTTGCAAAAGAAGGTCTGGGACATACTTTGCCCTCAGTTCCCAAAACTTTAAATGTCCTTTATTAAGCAACTTGTCATGCTGGGAAAACCATAACTGGTTTCTACTGCTTCCTCACAGGTTTAACTGCTTTAACATTACTGGATAGTAATTGTATTTGATTCTTTGATTCTTTATCTTAATGACTTTTTTTTTTTTTAAGATTTTATTTATTTATTCACGAGAGACACAGAGAGAGAGATAGAGGCAGAGACACAGGCAGAGGGAGAAGCAGGCCCCATGCAGGGAGCCTGACGTGGGACTCCATCCCAATCCTGGGTCTCCAGGATCATACCCCAGGCTGAAGGCAGTGCTAAACCTCTGGGCCACCAGGGCTGCCCTATCTTAATGACTTGTACACTTGCTTTCTTTAAATATTCTATCCTCCAAATATCTCTTATTCTTTCAATTGATTCTAATTATTTTTATATACCTCTCCTTTATCTATTTTGGAAGATACTTCTTTTTCTTTTTTAGCTCCTTTCTTTGTTAAAATGAAAGGACAAAATAATACCCACTCAGTAATATTCAATCCAATGATTTTTTAGACCTTCTTTCTGGAAATATAGGCTTAAGATTCTTTAAACTCAATGAATTTTTTTTTTTTTTGGCAGATTATGGTGAAAGAACAGTTTGTCATAATTTTACAGAAGGCATACCAGAGGATCAAGATGAACATTGGCTCAGGGAGGATCTACTCTCAACCATAGGAATAATCTTGGATTTTCATTGATCATTCCCTTTTCATTTTTCTTTGTCTTTTCTTTCCAGTTTGCTTTTGTATTTCCTTACCATCATTAACAGGTCATTTTCCTTAATTCCTTCTTTTTGGAAAACAGCATGAATACGTGGAAGGAACACGAATTTTGGAGTATAAATAGAACTGAGTTTCAATACAACTTTGCCTGTTACTAGATGTGCATTCCAGGGTAAGTTATTTACCCTTTGGAACTCTACTGTTTTCTTCTAAGGATTGCCTGTGAAAATACGAATAATATTCATAAGGCATCTAGCACAGTGCCTGGCCCATGGAAGACATATGTTACCTGTGATTATTAACTTTACTACTCTTTCTTGCCCTGCATATTTTCTGTGATCACTTGCCATTTATTATTGGGCTTAGATGAATCTATACATTGTGATCTCTGAAAGTAGTGGTTTACCTTCTTTCCTCTTAATATTAGGTCGGCAATATGACATCAGAAAAACAGCTTATGCAGTCAGCCTGAATTACAAGAGAATGAATAAAAGTTGAATGTGTCCAGAATCAGAATACGAGAGCCTTGATGGATTTTAGAGACCAGCTGCTTCAACTCTTTTTATTTTATAGATGAACAAACTGACATAGCAAAGATAAGCAATTTGCCCAAAGCCCATGGAAGAGCATATGTAGATACTGAGATTTCCCCACTTAGGAAAAGACTTTATTTTAATTAAGACAAAATTCATAAAACATAAGTTAACCATTTAAAAATGTATAATTCAGTGGCAAACAGTACATTTACAATGTGCAGCCCTCACCTTTATCTATTTCCAAAACATTTTCATCACCCCATGTTCATTAAGCAGTCACCCCACCCCATCCTCCCTCATACCAGCCCCTGGTAATCACTAATCTGCTTTCTGTTTCTATGGACTTGCTTATTCTGGACATTTCATGCAAATAGAATCATATACTCTGTGATCTTTTGTGTCTGATCTCTTTTACTCAGTATAACGTCTTCAATTCATACTCATTGTTTAAAAATTCAAACATTAAGGACAGTATAATGAAGAAACTAAAAAAATATTCTGTAATCTCACCTACCTTTGATGAAGACTGTTAACAGTGTGGTGATTGTTGCTGTTACCATTGTCTCCCACATAAATGGGTTTACACTATTCACACCTTTTACTTGAATTTGGTTTTTCACTTAAGACTTGTGAAACAGTTTCCTGTGTCAACACACATACAGATCTCTTCATTCTCTTTATACTTTGAATGTTATTTTATTATATGGTTAGTCTAGGCTGTTTAACAAACCTGCTGTTGGATATCTTTTTCCCCACCCAATTCTTTGCTAAGTGGAACAGTTTGTACCTTAACCTGCTGAATGCACATTATTTTGGAATCCCAGTATTGGAGAGAAATGAATAGCTTCCATTACTCTGAAGCCAGCTTGGTTACACTGGAAAATTCATACAACAGTAAGAGGTAGATAAACTTTGGGTTGGCTCTAATTTCAGATTCTTTGGGATTAGTACCACCATCGTGGTAGTTCTAGGGACATAGTGGCAAATGTCTAGGACTGGGAATTAATTAGGAGGTGTGGGTTTAGCCTTCATTTTGCTAAAGACTAGCTCTGGGCCTTTGGAAAGTTACTTACCTCTTCAGATTTCAGTTTCTTAATCTGTGAAATGAGGTGAATAGGCTAGTTGGTTAAAATCAACAAGGTTACTGCCCAATTTATAATAATTCTCCTCCTGCAGGAATACCTCTGCTTCCTTAGGGTAGGCCCCAAGTAGCTATGCCATATTATGAGACCCTCCCTTCTCAGCCATATCTGATTGTTCTAGCAGAAAGCATTTGTCACAAGTCAATCCAAACAAAATCCTTCTTTAGGATTTTTGAATGTGAACCACAGAATGTATGGGCAGTTCCTCTCTTGTGGTGGGGAGATGTGAGAAGTGAAACTTGGTAGCCATTGGTAACCATATTATTAGTGAATCTAGGTTCCAACATGGAGAGGGAAGGGGTGGGACTCCTGTGCTATGGGTTAGTGAGAGAATAATCACATAAAAAAAGGAGGTCGTGAATTGTGTCTTGGAACAGAAAAGGGACAGGAGAAAAACTGGTAATCCAAGTAAAGTCTATAGTTAATACTATTGCTAATAACCTATGTTAGTTTTTTAGTTTTAACAAAGATGTCATATTTATATAAGATGTTGACATTAGGGGAAACAGGCTGAAAACTCTCTAAACTATCTTTGCAATCTCAACATCATATGCTTCCTGATATGATGCAATGAGAAGGGTACAATATCACTTATACGGTACTCTTTAAAAAAAATGTATACCTGAATTTAGCCATTAGGAAATAGCATTGAGAGACATTCTTTAAATGACTAGATGGTGCCCTTCAAAACTGTCAAGGTCATGAAAGACAAAGGAATTCTCCCATATTGGGGAAACTTAGGAGACATGACAACTAAAATGAAATGAATGATCCTGAATTCCATTCTGGACCCAAAAAAGATCATTAGTAGGTAATTGGAAACATTTGAATAAGGTGTGTATATTTGCTAATACTAATTCTTGGTTTTGATGAATTTTTTTGTGGTCATAAAAGATACTAACATTTGCGAAATAGAAATAGTATAGGAATTCTTTCTCCTGTTTTTGCATTTTTTTTAAAGTCTGAAATTATTTCAAAATTTAAAGTTAAAAAGCTTACCAAAAGGTGATATTGGTATAGTGTAGACAGCTCCAAACACCCATCCCTCCACAGAAACATTAGAAAGAAACCCCAGAAACTGTTAAAGCCAACTTTGGAACTCTGGAAAATAGTAAAAAATTTAGAGCCACCAAGCAAATGCTGAATCAAGAAAAAGAACCTAAAAGACGTAGGAAATCTCCGTGCCATTTTTCCTTGCCCTTGCTCCACCCCTTCCTGGTGAAGTGGCAGTCTTGAATTTAGCGACCTAAGTTCCCAATGTGGGGCCTTGGCCTTGGCTCCAGAGAGAGCAGAGCAGACCTATTAGCAAGTCATTGTGTTTGTTTGTTCTACTCTGTCTGAAGGCTACCTGAAGGATTCACACAAGGTGTATCTGTGTTTCACCTAACTCAGAAATTACTCACAGAAGCAAAGTAGACATAGCTCAGACATTGTAAGGTAGGAAAAACAAAACAAAACAAAACAAAACAAAAAAACAACCTCTGTAGATGCCTGGGGCAAAAAGACTACAATTGAGACATACAATAGACTGCCTACAGTTTGGGAATAAAGCTGGGGCTTGTTTTTTTTGTTTGTTTGTTTGTTTGTTTGTTTTTAATTAAGGCATACATGAAAGCCCGCATATATACTAGGGAGTTTAGAAAGCCATATACATGCCCAAGACAGGACACATTCTCAGAAAAGACCCAAGAAGACCCTAGCTTTCCACTCCAGATTATCTCTAGGCTTGGTGCAAGTAGCAGGTGAGGGCTAAGGCAGAATTGTAAGAAGTCTGGCTAAACGTTAAGAATACCCCAACATAGGGGGATCCCTGGGTGGCGCAGCGGTTCAGCGCCTGCCTCTGGCCCAGGGCGCGATCCTGGAGACCCGGGATCGAATCCCACATCGGGCTCCCGGTGCATGGAGCCTGCTTCTCCCTCTGCCTATGTCTCTCCCTCTCTCTCTCTCTCTCTCTCTCTCTGTGACTATCATAAAAAAAAAAAAAATTAAAAAAAAAAAAAAAGAATACCCCAACATAGCCAGTCTGTGAAGAATGGAAGAAATGTTTGTTTTTTGTTTGATTGGTGTCTTAACTCCTGGCATCAAGGAAATATCTTTCAAAGGACTAACTGAATACAGGTAAGAAACAGAGACTTCAGTGACCGTATACAAGGAATACAGTCTCTACAAAAAATAGTTTGGAAAAAAAAAATCACAGACAAATGGACAGCTGTGGCCTTCAATAATCAAGAACAGCAAACTCTGGAAAAGAAAGAAAGTCTGATTTCCAGAGTTACCATATTATAATATTCAAATGTACACTTTTCAATAAAAAAAATCACGGGACACCTGGGTGGCTCAGTGGTTTAGCACCTGCCTTTGGCCCAGGTCGTGGGGTCGTGGAGTTCTGGAATCGAGTCCCACATCGGGCTCCCTGCAGAGAGCCTGCTTCTCCCTCTGTCTCTGCCTCTGCCTCTCTCTCTGTCTCTCTGTCTCTCTGTGTCTCTCATGAATAAATAAATTTTAAAAAATCACAAAATTATGCAAAGATACAAGAAAGTATGGCCTATTTAAGAGATAAAAATAAAATGACAGAAAATATATACAAAGAAGACCAGACATTGGAGTTACTGGACAAAGACTTTAAATTGACATCTTAAATATGCTCAAATAGCTAAAGGAAACCGAAAAAATAGTGTATGAACGCAATAAAAATATCAATACAGAAATAGAAATTGTAAGACGGCACCAAATAGAAATTCTGGAGCTGAAAATACAGTAACTGAAATAAAAAGTTCACTAGAGGGGTTCAACAGTGGATTGAGCAGAGAGAAGAAACAAATCAGTGAACTTGATAGGACAATTGAAACTATCCATACTGAGGAGCAGAAATTAAAAAAAGGAAAGTGAACAGATCCTAAGATATTTGGGGGTATCGTCAAACCAACCAACCAACATATGTATTTTGGGAGTCCCAGAAGGAGGAGACAGAGAAAGTGGCCAAAGGGATTACTTAAAGAAATAGTGACCAAAAACTTCCCAGTTTGATGACTCTATATGTCCAGGAAGCTCAGCAAACTCCACGTATGATAATTTCAAAGACATTCATACTGAGACATATTATAATTGGATTATCAAAAGACAAAGACAGAATCTTAAAAGCACTAAGAGAAAAAAAAACTCATTACGTTCAAGGGATGAGACTAACAGCCAAATTCTTAGGCAGGAGGCAATGTTTAAAATGTTGGTGAGAGGGCCTTAGATGGCTCAGGTGGTTAAGTGGCTGGCTTTTGATTTTGGCTCAAGTCATGATTTCTGAGTCCTTGGATCAAGCCCTAAGACTCCATGGGGGGTCTGCTTGAAGATTCATTCTCTCTCCCCCTCTCCCTCCCCCTTACCCTGCTCATGTGCATGCAAGCTCTCTCACTCTCTCTCAAATAAGCAAATGGATCTTTAAAAACAAATGTTGGGGAAAGTCAAGAATTCTACATCTGGCAAAACTATTTTTCAAGAATGAAGTAGAAATTAAGATATTACCAGATAAGCAAAAGCTGAGATAGTTTGTGAAGGATAGACCTGTAGTATAAGAAGTGTTAAAGGGAGTTCTCAGGTCCAAATTTAGGCCATATGGAGAAATAAAAAGTCTTAGATGAATGTCATTACACAGGTAAATAAAAAATCAATATTATTGCATTTTTAAATTTGTAACTCTACTTTTAATTTCCTATTGATTTATTTTTTTTCTTTTTTTTTTTTTCCTATTGATTTAAAAGACAAATGCTAAGAAAAAAAAATCTATGTCGTTGGCACATGAAGTGAAAAACTATCAGTTTTGTAAAAAAAAAAAGTGTGTGTATATACATGTGTGTATGCAAACAGATCACACATACACACACGTGCCTGTATGTTATAGAGCATCTATGGGCATAGAACATCGCTGAAGGGATATATAAGAACACTAATCAGTTGTTTCTCTTATAATTCTCCAGCTAGATGAACATACTCCAGGCAGCTAACTCTTATTTCTTGTCTCAAATCTGCCACTTTTTTCATTTCTCCATTTCCAAAAAGGTAATACCACTTATCTAGTTGATGACAGAATAGTGGAAAACAGGTTTGTTTCTTCCCTTTTCCTCACCCAGCCCCCATTAAATTGATCATTAAATCCTGTTAATTTTATCTTTAAAACATATCTCAACCTTGCTACTTCTATTCAGAAGATGTTGACTGTCCCCAAATGTTTGTTGTTCTTTTCATCCTTGATCATAGAACTCTTGAGTTTTCACAGGATATGTAGTCTCTAGAGTGACAATTTTATTTCTCAACACACTCCTTGCAAGTAGATGGGGCCATGTGAGTAAGTTATAGTCAATGAGTTTTCACTAAAAGTATCGAGTATCATTTCTAAAAATGCTTTTAAAAGGGACTGGACATGCCTTTTCTCCTTCTTTTCTCATTCATGTTGGCTGGAATAAAAACAGAATGGCTTGAGTTAGAGCAGCTATCTTGGACTAGGAGGTGGTAGTCACATATTGAGAAGAGGGAATCTAGTCCTTGGTGATTGTGGAGCCACTAATCTAATTCTAGGTGGACTATGTGCAGACTTCAGTTATTTTTTTTTTTTTAAGTCTTCTATTGGGCAGCCTGGGTGGCTCAGCAGTTTAGTGCTGCCTTCAGCCCAGGGTGTTATCCTGGAGTCCTGGGATCGAGTCCCATGTCAGGCTCCCTGCATGGAGCCTGTTTTTCCCTCTGCCTGTGTCTGTGCCTCTCTCTGTGTGTGTCTCATGAATAAATAAATAAAGTCTTTAAAAAAAATAAAAAGTCTTTTATTGAAATTCAATTTAGTTACCATATAATGTATTATTAGTTTCAGGGGTAGAATTTAGTGATTCATCAGTTGCATATAACACTCAGTGCCCTCCTTGATGCCCATTACCCAATTACACAGACTTCTGTTATATGAGAGGGACACAAACATCTGTCTTTCCAAGTCACTGTAGTTTGGAGTTTTCTGTCACAGCTATTCCTAATTACAAATGATAAAATATCTCTCCATTTTGACCATCAACCCCTTGGTCCAAGCCCAACACATCCACCTGAACTATTGCATTAGCATCTTGACTGTTCCAGCCACATCCAATCTTGACCTCTCTCTCCATTCAATTCTACACATTCCAACCAGAATAGTTTTGTGACTACACATGAAGGAGCAAATGACTCCCTTGTTTGTAAACCTTTAATGAATATTCATTAGTTGTAGAGTAAGTTGGAAATTCTCAACATAGCCTGTGCAATCTTTCATTTTCTGGCCTCTGAAACTTCAGCTTATCTCTTGGTACTTTTCCCCAAATTCTCTGGCCTTCAATCATATCAAAGCCTTAAATATCCTATGCCCTCTATTGTTATATTTATCTTAAGTCTTCTTTTCCCAATCCTTATTGCCTAACTAACTTCTAATCTTTCAGGTCTCTGAGAAAATGTAATTTCTTCAGGAATTGCAGTCAGGGGCCATTACTATACTTCCTCATGGCATTATAGACTTTAAAAAATAGTCTTTACTCCCACTTACATAATTATTTGTGCAATTATTCATTTAATATTTCGAATAGTGCATAGGCCTAATGTACCTATAGATATATTCCATGGCCCACATAGACTTTTGGTTTTTGGTTTTCTTAAAATTAAATGAAGAACTTTAGTTAGTACATCTTCTTTTCAGTTTGTCACAGGTCCTACCCAGTCATTCCATTTCACAAACTTATGTTTCTTTCCATCATCCTCTAGGCCTTAGTATCTTTGGCCTGTCTCCATTAAACTGGAAGCTCCATTAGGGTAAAGATGGTGCTTCCACATCACTCTTTGCCCTCTACCTTTATATCCTTGGGGCATATCAGAAGCTGTGGAAATCTTGTCAAATGAATGAAGGCAGTGAATGAACTGCCCTTGTCATAATTATTAACAGTCTTTTCCTTCCTTTGGCTTTATTTTCAATATAAGATACTATATGGAGATAAGTATGGGGAAGTAACCACTTGTTGACTTTCAAAACAATTTTGAACAAATTTAGCAAAAGATTCTGAACTTTAAAGTCAACCTTCACCTCCTTTTTTTTTTGACTAATCAACTAAATAGAAAGTGAAATCATATGTTTATAATTTTGCAAGTTTCAATAAGGTTACATCTAGGCATTCCATTCCTTGGGATGGGAACTCTATCTTCGCAATTTTTATTAAATCTAAAATTATTCCCAAATGCAAAGTTTATAAAATGGGGGAGGGAGAGGGGAGTCCCCTTCTCTTGGATTTCCAAGCTTACTTATGGATACTTTCAGCTCTAATTTGAACCAATTAACTCTTCCTTCCTAATTGTATTTTCTTCACACTCTTAACATCTTAAATAAAGCTTATTGAAAAGTACCACTCTTGGAGAATGTGTTCATATCGTGTCATTGTGTATAGTTCTGCAATTTGTGCACTGTACCTGGGTACCCAGATGGGAAGCCTGTAAGGGCTGAAACCAAGCCTATGTTTCCTACTAAGCTGCTGTGTACCCTGGCTTGTGGCTCCCCCAGCCCAGAGGAAGAAGGTACATTTATGCCAGCAGCAGACCTGTGCTCTTAGGGAGCAATCACTTCTCTTTGCTACCCCTAGTCCTGATCTTGCCACAGAGGAGAAGCTGTAAGAGAAAAGGAAGCTAAAACCCAGGGAGACGCCAACACTACTGATGGAGAGAGAGGGATTCTAGGTGGCAAACAGTCCTATGTCTTTTCTTGTCTTTTTTTTTTTTTAAGATTTTTAAAATTTATTTATTTGAGAGACAGCAAGCATGTGAGCTGGAGAAGAGGGGGAAGAGCAGAGGGAGAGGGACAATCAGACTCTGCACTGAACACATAGCTCCAAGGGGAGGAGCTTGATCTCATGACCCTGAGATCATGACTTGAGTTCTTTTTTTTTAAAAAGCTGATTTTTAAAAAAGCTGATTTTTTAAAAAAAGCTGATTTTAAAAAAGCTGATTTTTTTTAAAAAAGATTTTATTTATTTATTCATGAGTGATGCAGTGAGACAGAGAGGCAGAGACACAGTCAGAGGGAGAAGCAGGCCCCATGCAGAGAGCCTGATGTGGGACTTGATCCCAGGTCCCCAGGATCAAGCCCTGGGCTAAAGGCAGCACTAAACCACTGAGCCACCAGGGCTGCCCATGACTTGAGTTCTTGAAGAGTCTGATGTTTAACCGACTGAACCACCCAGGTGCTACTATCTTTTACTGTCTTAATCAGAAGGCCATATTCCTGGTTTCCCTAAGGTTTGGTGATTCAGTCCTTTTTTTTTTTCTTCAGTTAAATTGACCCCTTTTTGCTTTAGCTTGATCAGTTAACTTTTCATTTCTTACAGAATATCTTAGATTTCTTCTGGTTCTGACAAAGGATCAGCTGGGACAGATTATAGTAAATGTTCCACAACTGGCTCTGATTTCCATGGTATAAATATTGTGACCATAGCTAATTTCAAGCTACCAATGTGATGTCATAGAATCATACAACTGACTCTTGTAAGTGTTTAGGAGCTGGCTTTAGCAGATTACTGGAAAGCATCCATTAGGCCAAACTTCATCCACTGATGGGGTATGTAAATGGTGTTGGTCACCAAATGGTAAGCCCACAGGCTAAATATGACTTCAGATGTGCTCTGTTTAGCTTACAAGTGTTTAGATTTTGGGAGGTTAGTTGCCAGAATTTAAATATTATGATATTTTGCCTAAAAACACATATTCTACTTTTTCATGAGAAATGGGAATATATTGCAATATTGGATCAGGTGCTCAGAAAAATTCAGTGATGTGTCCAATGTGACATGAGATTATCCAAGGTTACACCAAGCATAAGTACCTGAATCAGAACAAGAACTCAGGTCTTGGGACTCCCAAACCAAAGCTTGTGCCACTTTTTCAGGTTGCCCTCTTATTGCCTCATCCATGATCATCTTTACAACCATAGCTTGCTTGGCATTTTCTTTGGAACTGGTGTTTCCTCTTTACAAAGTATATGTGACCCAGGGTTGTTAAAATCCTATATGGGCTCATAACTAGGTGAGTCATGGCAAAGATTCTATGCATTGACCTAACTCTTTTCCATGTTTACTTTTACTTTTTAGAATACTGATTGCTGTTTTTGTAAACACAATGGGGATCCACTTTGAAGAAGGAGGAGGAGGAGGAGAAGGAGGAGAAGAATATAGCAAAGGGAAGGGAAAAGCGAAAAACTACTCCTGGGGCACCTGGGTGGCTCAGTCATTTGAGCATCAGACTCTTGGTTTTAGCTCAGGTCATGATTGAGATTGAGCCCTGCAGCAGGCTCCGAACTCAGTGCAGAGTCTGCTTGAGAGTCTTTCCCACTCCCTCTCCTCCCCCACTCCCTTACACTCTGTCTCTAAAAAAGAAAAAAGGAAAGAAAGAAAAGAAAAAGAAAAACTACCCCTAAACACCTAAACACCATTTAATCCTTGTCATAAGAGAACATTGCTTCCAATGTTCTGTATGTACCCTATGTACATACAGAAAAAAAAGATTGCTAGATTGCTAGTCAGAAATGGGATCACTCTTGATGTGCTAGTTTAATCCTATTTAAATTTGACAAAAGAAAAAGGAACTAAAGTGAAGCTGTTAACAAAAGTGAAACTGAGGGAATTGAACTTTAAATGTTTGTTTATTACAAGGAACATTAGTTCTGAGGTACCTGGGTGGCTTAGTACCAGGGACCTGGGATTAAGCCCTGCATTGGGCATCTTGCTCAGTGGGGAGAGTCTGCTTCTCCCTCTGCCTCCTCCCATCCCCCCATCATGCTCCTTCTCACACTCTCCTTCTCTCTAAAATAATAAAGTCTTTTTAAAAAGCCAAAAAACAAGGAACATTAGTTCTTTTAAGATACTCCTAAGATTTAGAAAAGAAATTGTAGTAAGCATTGAAAGCTTTGAGTCATCAAGGGTTTTTTTTTTTTTTTTCACTTTCACATTACACTTCTAGAGAGTGTCTTTCATGCTCTCCTAGGAGAGCTAGGAGCATCAGTACACTAAACGGTCCTGTCTCCTCTTTTCTGTGCTGAGTCTAGTTGGTTCATTTCATTTTTATGTGGTTATGGTTTTTAATATTTACATTCTGTTTCATAACCATAATTTCCACAGTTGGTTAATCTTTGTTCTATATTTAAGTGAATTCAGTGTTCTGCACCAGTTTTTTTTTTAAATCATCTCCTCTTCATTCTTGAGTTCTTTGCTTTAATTCCTCTCTGATTTGTGTGAATTTCATCATCAAGTAGTCCCCTGTCCCCAAGAAGAGCTTATAGTAGCTATATTCCTGGAGTATGTGTTGACTTGAGAATATATTTGATGACCTTGAAAAAATAGCCTAGCTGGATATAAAATCTTGAGTTACACTTTTTCCCCCCTCAGAACGTGGTAGATATTGCTCTTTTGTCTTTTGACAAAAGGTACTGAATGTGGTCTTTTACCATGGCTTCTCCATTTATCTCCTTTTGGTTGAGTCATCAGTGGATGTTTTTTCTAAGGAGGGTTCATGTGTGTTATTTTTCCTGAGTTTGTTTATTTTCGTATTTGAGATGTTTGCTTGTTACATTAGTTATAGATGAATGACAACTTGTCTTTATGGATGTTCCAGTACCTCTGGCATGAAATAAGACCATAGAGAGATTGGGCAGTCCTGATGGCTCAGTGGTTTAGCACCGCCTTCAGCCCAGGGCATGATCCTGGATTCCCGGGATCGAGTCATGCGTCGGGCTCCTTGTAGGGAGCCTGCTTCTCCCTCTGCCTATGTCTCCGCATCTGTCTCTTTGTGTCTCTCATGAATAAATAAATAAATAATCTTAAAAAAGGGATCCCTGGGTGGCGCAGCGGTTTGGCGCCTGCCTTTGGCCCAGGGCGCGATCTTGGAGACCCGGGATCGAATCCCACATCGGGCTCCCCGTGCATGGAGCCTGCTTCTCCCTCCGCCTGTGTCTCTGCCTCTCTCTCTCTCTGTGACTATCATAAATAAATAAAAATTAAAAAAAAAAATAATCTTAAAAAAAAGAGAGAGAGAGAGAGAGACCAGGGAGAGTTTGAAGCCTGCTGGGCTTGCAAAAAAAACAAAACAAAACAAACAAACAAAACTAAACAAAAACCTTTGTAAATGACTTACTTTATTGCTTGTTTTCCTAAAGAATTGTTTATCCTTAGAGTCCAGTTACAACTGGAATGTATCTCAATTATTTATGCTATGACATTTTTTTGTTTACAAAGTGTGTGCTCCTTTAATATGTAGCTTTAGTTCTTTTCTAATGTCAGGGAAATTGTCTTTTAGAACTTTAAACAATTTTCTATATGATTTGTTAGGTTTGCTGCTTCAGGGATGTCTGTTGTCATTATGTCAGAGTGTTTGTGTCTGTTTTCCATTCCTATTATCCTCTCTCTACTTATTTTAATGTCTTTGAATTTTTCCTTGCATTTGTTAAAAAGCAAAATTAAAACCTATTTATTGCATTAATGATTCAATTTTCAGCAAATATGTATTATTTCTCCTTTAGTTTATATTTTCTTAATAGTTCTTCAGTAGTATTGCCTTGGCCCTCGATTTGTTTCCTTAACTTCTGTCTCCCTTTTCATCTCTTTCTGCTGTTTTAGTTTCTTATCATTTTCTTCATTTTTTTGTTGCAGCATATTTGCATAGCTGCCATGCTACTTTTGAAAATCCTCTCATGCTTAATATGTGGAGCTATTTCCAGACCTTCCACTTGCTCACATATAGCTTGGTTAATTCTTCCTTCTTCTTTACCTATTTTTCTTTTCTTCAAGTATCAATCTGAGGGGTACTTTTAACTAGCTTGAAGGTGTGAGGAGAAGGGGAGGGACTGCTCAGCTGAGCTGTGCCCAGGGAAGATCCATCCCTGGGAGAAAATTCTAGATTTAGAGTCAGATAGTCTCATCAGCAGTACCAAGCATGTGTAACCATACCAGCAAAGTCCATAAGACATCACAGGAGTTCCCTACCATAATGAAATAACTGTGTGGTAAGTAACACTTTATTGAGCATTTACTCTGTACCAGACATTGGAAGAAATAATTTGCTACCTTTATTATGTATTTAAGATGCCAGTCCTGTGCTAAGTGCATTATATATTATTTTATTTATTCAATACAATATGGAAATACCTTTATCAGCCACCATTTTTTGAATGAGGGAGCTCAGGCTTAGAGAAGCTACATAATCTGCTACAAGTCATACAGCTAATAATGACAGAGCTGAGCTTTGGAACCATGTCTAAGCCATAAATGTTTATATGGAAAGATTTTTTTTTTTTTTTAAGATTTTATTTACTTATTCGTGAGAGACACACACAGAGAGACGCAGAGACACAGGCACAGGGAGAAGCAGGCTCCATGCAGGGAGCCCGACGTTCGACTAGATCCCGGGTCTCCAGGGTCACACTCTGGGCTGAAGGTGGCGCTAAACCGCTGAGCCACCTGGACTGCCCGGAAAGATTCTTTTATCAGGAAATTTGATGTATTGTCGAGAAATACTTGTAGGACCTTGCTCCACTGTGGTTTGCATGTAATCTATTAAAAGCTGAGCAATGTTTCTTTTCCAAAAGTAATTCTAATTTATTGATGAACTATGATATAGACTTGCTTCAAAATGATCTGGGCAGGGGAGGGGACACTGGGTGAGGGAATGGATGGAACAAGATTAACCATAGGTTAATGAGTGAAGCTGGGTGACTTGACGCGTGGAGGCTCATTGTACAGACGTAAATAATAATTGTTCAATTAATGACTTTTCATAGTGGGGCTCTTGAAATTTATACCACATTTTATTTTAGTTTTAAAATTTTTTAAAATTTTTATTTATTTATGATAGTCACACACACACACACAGAGAGAGAGAGAGGCAGAGACATAGGCAGAGGGAGAAGCAGGCTCCATGCACCGGGAGCCCGATGTGGGATTCGATCCCGGGTCTCCAGGATCGCGCCCTGGGCCAAAGGCAGGCGCTAAACCACCGCGCCACCCAGGAATCCCTATACCACATTTTAAGCAGCGACTTCTTTGCTTTTGGTGTAATGACTATTTGTCATTATACCAGAACTCTGAGAGAATAAATTTTTATTGTTCCATCCATGTAATATGTGGTACTTTGTTATGGCAGCCTTAGCAAACTAATACACTTACTTAAGTTTGTTTTCCTTGTTCATTTAGAGGAAACATTTTAAGGAATGGATTAAACTCACTGAGTGAAGGATAGCTGTACTTTTCTCTTTGGATATGTTTGGAATTTTCTATAATAAAAACTTCAAAAATGTTAAAAAATACTTCTGGTGAGTAGGCTTTCATATAGAATATTATTGATCTCCAATGACCTACTTTGACATTATGTAAATAGGAATCATTCAGAGAGGTGGTATTTAAAATAAGTCATAGCTGGCCAGTGGGGAAGTTCTGCCCCTTTTCTGAGCAGGAGCCTGATACTAATGGTGTTGAATGCCTGTAAGTAATAATCTGAGATTTGGATTTTGACCATCTGTTCTACATGGGTCAAGATTATTTCAAGATTAAATTTGGTTGCTTATGTACCTTATGACCCATCTATACAGATCCATTTCCTATTCAGGGGCTTTGGTTTTCATATAAACCAATGTGGCAAAGTGGTTCAGAGCAGTCTTCTATAGTCAACAGACCTGAATTGGAATGCTGGCTCCACTAATTACTATCTGGGTGCTTAATCTTAGATACATTGTCTTCTCTAAATACTTTCTTCATCTGTAACATGGGGGTAATGACATCTGTCTTTGAGATTGTTGGAAGGAGTAAATGAGATCATATATATATAATGTACTTGGCACAATGCCTGGCCATTGTTATTACGTTGTCTTAAAAAGATGTGGCAATTCAGAGTGACTAAATCTTTGGCTTATGTCCACTTGACATGACCTGGGCTGAACTATCATTTGTGTCATTTTCGGTGTGGTACCACTTCTCTTAAGGTGACTAAAGTCAGCAGGCATCCTTCCCTTTATTTCACAATTTTAAGCCTCATGTGAACTGCAGGAAATAAACAGATTTCAACATGCTTAGGGAAATAGGAAGGTTCAAGTAGGAAGAAGGTCCACCTGTCATAGAAACCCAACAGAGGTAAAGTCATCTAGTCAATAAATATTTATTGCATGCCAGTATATGGCAAGCTCTATTCTATATGATGGGGATATAGCAATAGACAAAAATGACCAAAATCCAAGCTTGGGAATGAAAGTTACATTCATGTGGGGCATCTGGTAGGTGTTGTTTATGGAGTATGCATAATGAGAAGGAAATATATGGTAAGTTTCCTGCTGTTGAACCAGTGATCAAATTGCACACAAGAATATAAAATTATATATGTTAGATGTATATGTACTTTGCCTATAAGAGGGGTCCAATAAATGAGGCATGAGTAAACGATTGTGAAAAACTGAAAGAATAGTGAAACTCAAGAGAGAGTGTGGTTTGTAGGTGTAAAGGTTCAGATTGCACTGGTTCATGGGTATATACTTTATTTATTTATTTATTTAGATTAAAAACATTTTTTAAAAAAGATTTTATTTATTTATTCATGAGAAACAGAGAGACAGAGAGGCAGAGACAGGCAGAGGGAGAAGCAGGCTCCATGCAAGGAGCCTAACGTGGGACTCGACGCTGGATTTCCAGGATCATGCCCTGGGCCAAAGGTGGTGCTAAACTGCTGAGCTACCCAGGCTGCCCCAGATTAAAAAAAATTTTTTAAGTTGATTTCTACACCCAACATGGGGCTTGAGCTCAACCTTGAGAACAAGAGTTTCATGCTTCACTGTCTGAGCCAGCCAGGTGCCCTAGTTCATGGATATATGTTTTATAACAACCTTTAATCCAGTGATCTATATTATGCTTTAATAAAACTTTTTAAAAAGTAATTAAAGGAGGAAAGGAAAAAAACCCTAACCCTACAAGATAGAAGTCATTATCCTCATCCTTCATAGAAGGAAACTGAGGCTCTCAGTTAAATATAATTTGCTCTAGATCTCACAGCTAATAAGTGCCAGCGATAGATTTGAATGCAGTTCTAAAGTCCATTCTGTTTTGATTGTTTTGGGTGTAAGCTTCCTTGGAAGCATGGTGTTAACATTTGAAAAGAAGAACTTGTTCATTCAAACTCATCTTTAATTAATAAATTTGATATTTGTCACCCCGTCTGTTCTCAGGAAGGAAGGAAAGTGAACTAAATCAGTCTGAGATACCCTTTCACATTCCATTCTGCATCCTCTTTCCACTTCTTCCTTCTCTTCCCTTCTATTATTTAGAAGGTGATTTCCGGGTACATAATTGAAGAAATGGAAAACTCTAGCGTTGGGTTATTAGTAGAGTATCTCCCCTTGTCCACAGTTTTGCTTTCCATAGTCTCAGTTACCCATGGTCAGCTGTGGTCCAGAAGATGATGATCCTCCTTCTGATGTGTTGTCAGGTCAGTAGTAGCCTGATGTCACGTCACAGTACTTGTGTCACTCACCTCACTCAACTCATCATGTAGGCATTTTATCATCTCACATCATTACAAGAAGTGTGAGTACAGTACAATAAAATATTTTGAGAGAGAGACATTTGCATACAGTTCATGATAGTATATTGTTATAATTGTTTTATATTAGTTATTGTTGGTAATCTCTTACTGTGCTTAATTTATAAGTTAAACTTTATCTTTGGCAAGTATGTATAGGAAAGAACATAATATATAGGTTTCAGTACTATCCGTGGTTTTAAGCATCTACTTGGGGTCTTGGAATGTATTTTTCCTGGATAAGGTGGAAACTACTGTATTTCAGTATCTCTGGTGAAAATTGGTTGTTTTTGACTGCCCAGTGTCCATTTTCTAATCTTCTGGTAATAGCATCTGTAGCAGTCAGAATTGTATTTGGCTACAAGTAACAGAAAACACAACTAACAACGGCTTTAACAAATAAGGGTTTCTTGTATCGCATGATAAGTCTGGAGGTTGAGAGTCAGGGCTAAAGCAAAGGCTCATTGGAGCTATCAGGTACCTAGAAAATTTCTATTTTTCTGGTCTACCAGCTTTGGGAGGTGTTCATATGCAGCCTCATGCTTTTTGCTTCATAGTGATAAGATGGCTGCTGCCTTCCTGGCATCACATTCATATTCCAAGTAGAAAGGAGGTAGAGGGTAAAAGAGCAAAAGAACCATGCCAGATCTTTTTTCTAGCAAAGCATATCTTTCTAAAAGGCTCTACTTAGCAAACTAATGCTTATTTCTTATTAGCTGGGGCTGTATCACATGAACACTTCTAGACCAATATTATAGGGCTGAAGGAATAAAATTTCTTTTTTTTTCAATTGAAAGAGGTTTAATAAAAAGATGAATGTACATAATTTATAAATGGAATTTCAGAAGTCAGGATCATTGCCCAAAAAAATCAATTGAAAGCAGAATACTGAAGCCTAATATATTTGCATGACATTTAACAATTGTTTTGCATACAAAAAAGAAACATGAAGAAAAGGGAATACTTTATTTATTTTTTTTTTAATTTTTATTTATTTATGATAGTCAAAGAGAGAGAGAGAGGCAGAGACACAGGCAGAGGGAGAAGCGGACTCCATGCACCGGGAGCCCAACGTGGGATTCGATCCCGGGTCTCCAGGATCGCGCCCTGGGCCAAAGGCAGGCGCCAAACCGCTGCGCCACCCAGGGATCCCCGAAAAGGGAATACTTTAGATTGGAACTTAAGACACAAATCAAGTACTACCAAGAAATACTACATATAACTTCATTTTTCTTTTGAATTAAGAGGCTTTATACAAAGCTGATTTCATGAACAAAACAAATCACACATTGATAATTACCATAACGTTTTATGGATCCAAAAGCATAATATCTACTATGAAATATGAGTCACTGTATATCTTTAGTTTGAAGAATCATCATGATGCAGATGCAACAATTTAGATTTACTTCCCACCTCTACAATTAAATACTAAAACCTTTTGGGAGATCATGATACTTCTATTATCAATTTGAAATTGTTTCATTTTTCAAATATCTTTCTTAGAAATAAAAGGCACAATCACAATGTATGCTAAGCACCATTCCTAAAAAAGAAATCTTTAATCACATGGTGTTGGTTGGGGCTTAAAAATGCACTTATTTTGGGAATAGTTTTTGCATAAGCACAATTTGATAACGTTAAAAAGGCAGATAGTGATTGCTGCAAACAAATTATTAGCTCCTGTAAAGTACCAAGGTGCATTCTTGATATATTAAGGCATTTGGAGACAAGAGACACCTCTATAGTTTCCTTATCTTAGAGCTTGCTTTTACTCTTGAAAGTATTCTTCAAATGTTTGACAGAGGAAATGTCCCCTGCTCCATCAGGCCAGTTGTCATGATCTGGTACGTCAAATATGTGCGTATACAAGACTGGCCCCCGTCCATGTTCACCAACTGTCCAGTGATGAAGGAAGCTGCAGGGGACAGCAGGAAGCAGACCACCAAGGAGATCTCCTCAGGCACTCCAATTCACTTAGCTGGGATTTTCTCAAAGTACCCTGCAAATACGTTTTCTGCCAAAGGACCATAGTTGTCAACAGCACTCGGGGAATAAATGGTTCCAGGGGCAACACAGGTGATTCTTATTCCACTGTTGGCCCATTCCACAGCTATGGATTTGGTGAGCTTGTAAACCCCTGCTCTGGCAGCTCCACTATGCGTAAATCCTGGATATCCATTTCTAGTAAGGATAATAATATTGACAATAGATCCTCCATGCTCTTTCATCCAGGAGTTGTAAACTGCTTTGCACATGTAGAAGGTGCCTGTCAGGTTGGTTTCAATCACAGCATGCCATCCCTTTGCATTAATGTTTTCCATAGAAGCCATGAACTGGCCTCCTCCATTGTTTACCAAAAAGTTGATTTTACCATAAATCTCTAGGGTGGATCTGACCAAATTGTTCACCTCTTCTTTGCAAATGTTGCATTTTATGGGAGTGACCTGAGCCTGGTTGGTCAGGGGTAGGCTGGCCCTCAGTTCATCTGCAGTAGATTTTAATCGATTAAAATTATGAGATGCAATGACCATATTACATCCCAGATGCAGGAGCTCGGTGGCGATGGCCTTCCCGATGCCCGTGGCCCCGCTGGTGACGATGGCCAGCTGGTGCTGCAGCAAGCCAGGAGCCAGGAAGCTCCTGCACTCACCCCATGGCTTTATGTCGTCGGAGGGCCTGGCTTGCTGCAGCGCGGGGCTCCCCAGGTCCAGGAATAAAATTTCTAATAATTCATCTTGGTGGTGAGGATAAAAGCAAACTCTCCTTCTGATCAAGATCTCTGTTCTACCTGAATCATTAGAATTCTGTGCAGGGTAAGGGGGAAATGTATGTTGAGTGGCAGTGGACAGTATCTGCTATGGAACCTCCACTTTCCTTTGGGGAACCCACTTTCTCTCATGTTCAGCCCATGTGGATCAGATGGAGCATTCCCATTCACGAGCCATGTGTAGAGAGGACAGGCAGGATGCCTCTAATTCCTGGAAGAAGCTCCACTGGAGTTATTGAGGAAGTGAAGCCTTCTTGCTGGGAGCACTGGCTGTAAGGCAACTTAAGTCTTGATCTACCAGGACCCCTGCAGGCATGGGTTTTTTTTTTAAGATACAGAGGTCAGATGGAGGGAGGGCTTGATAATATGGGACCCTGGTCAAGTTAAGTTTATATCTAGAATTTCACTAGAATAGACTTTTTAGTTGCTCCAGCCCATGAATTCCTTCTGTGTGCCTAGTTCACATATGCGCACAGGATGTGGATTTTGCCATCAAGAGTCTCAACAAATAGTATACTCAGAGAGTCTCTTCTCTCAGGAGGCCCAGACTCTTCAGATATTGTTAACTTCTCACTAAAGAATTAACCAGGCAACCTGAGGGAGCCCATGACAGTCTATTATATAGCCAGTGTAGCAAATGACCTAGCAAACTGTATACAAGTATAAAAACAATGTGCCATTTCCTCAAGTTGCAATTGATATGTATTAGTTTTTGATAAATTCGTAAATTTCACTGTAATATAATTGTGCATTCTAAATCTAGTCCATAATTTTTTAAAAGATTTATTTATTTATTCATGAGAGAGAGAGAGAGAGAGAGAGAGAGAGGCAGAGACACAGGCAGGGACACAGGCAAAGAGAGAAACAGACTCCCGGGATCATGCCCTGACCGAAGACAGACACTAATTGCTGAGCCATCCAGGCATCCCAAATCTAGTCCATAATTGTGAAGCTTTCTATTACATAGACTCAGATTGCATAATTTTTTCCTTTTCTTTTCTTTTCTTTTCTTTTCTTTTCTTTTCTTTTCTTTTCTTTTCTTTTCTTTCCTTTTCCTTTCTCTCTTCTTTTTAAGGAGTGTATCGCTCATACAACTTGGGTTTCAGCTGTACTCACAAATGATAAATAAAATTACATTGGAATAAATGGAAATTAGGCTACATAAGTAAGGAGTATGACAAAACAGCACTCTCTTTTAAGCATAGAATCAGAAAGTCAACCCAAGGAGAATATTAAAGTGAATAAGAACTCACTTCCTAGCTCTAGCAAATGAAAAGAATAAAAGAGAATGTTATCATCAATAGATAATGTCTTTAATAAGATGGTAACGGGAAAGCAAGAACTTTAAATATTTTTGTTCATTTTTAAACTTCCATTGTTCTGGATACTCTGTGATCAGAAAACTAGAATAACCTGAAATGGAAAAAAAAATGAGCAAACAACAAAGACAGTGAAATGCTGGCTTGAAAAGCAGTAGCTCTTAACTGCCAAGGTCATTGTCTACTTTGAGAATATGATGAAAGCTAACTGCCGTCTTCTCAGAAAAATACACATGTTTTGCACACAGTTTCTGGGATTTATAGACATCTTAAAAACCAATCATGGACACTCCATCCTCAACATACAGATCCATGGATTCTAGATTAAAACCCCTCTTTTAAGCATGTTAGTCTTTGTTTTAAAAATCTTTTGGTGGGGATCCCTGGGTGGCTCAGCGGTTTGGCGCCTGCCTTTGGCCCAGGGTGGGATCCTGGAGTCCTGGGATCGAGTCCTGCGTCGGACCCCCGGCATGGAGCCTGCTTCTCCCTCTGCCTGTGTCTCTGCCTCTCTCTCTATGTCTATCATAAATAAGTAAATAAATCTTTAAAAAATAAAATAAAATAAATAAAACAAAATTCTTTTGGCAAGAAAGTGAAACTAACCAATTTGTCACATTCTGGTAAATAATAATAGCTATCATTTAAAAAACTCCTACGGTACAATATGGCATTGGGCTTGATAGTCTTAAATATATCATCTCATTGAATTCTTATAAGTCTTATTATAACCCAGGAAAGTTGATACTTTAGTTGGTCCTTGTTTTACAGACAGCAAAATTGGGGTTGACTTGAAGATATTAAATAACTTCATAAAGGTCACATAGCAGGGCAGGGATTAAATCCAGCCAGGTTTGTCTGATTCCAAAATTCACCATCCTCTTCTGCATGTCATTCCAATCTCCTTGTCCCAGCTTCTTGTTTTCAGTTGGGTACCACATTTTCACCTTTTTGGTTCATATTTGAGAAACCTACAGAAACATTTCACCATGTTCCTATGGGTTTCTTTAAAAACCCCTTCAGTCAGTCTCTGTCCAGAAATCACCCCATCAGAGAACCTTCATCTAAAATAAACTCCAGGGGGATCCCTGGGTGGCGCAGCGGTTTGGCGCCTGCCTTTGGCCCAGGGCGCGATCCTGGAGACTCAGGATCGAATCCCACATCGGGCTCCCGGTGCATGGAGCCTGCTTCCCCCTCTGCCTATGTCTCTGCCTCTCTCTCTCTCTCTGTGACTATCATAAATAAATAAAAATTAAAAAAATAAATAAATAAATAAAATAAACTCCAGGGGTGCTTGGGTGGCTCAGTCGGTTAAGCATCTGACTTTGGCTCAGGTCATGACCCAGGGTTCTGGGATCAAGCCCTGTGTTGGGCTCCCTGCTCAGCAGGGAGGCTGCTTCTCCCTCTCCCTCTGTACCTACCCCTGCTCACGCTCTCTCTTGTTCTCTCATGTGCTCCCTATCAAATAAATAAATCAAAGCTTTTAAAAAATAATAAAAATAATACCCCAATACTTTGTCACTCTGTTCCTTTACCTGCCTCATTTTTCTTCCTAGCACCTCTCATATACTGACATGTTATTACATTTTTATTTTATTATTGTCTGCATCTCCCTCCATGAAAGCAAGGACTCTGTTTTAGTTACTCTGCATCCTCAACATCTAGTATACAGCCTAGAATATGGGAGGTACTCTATCAATATATATTAATAAAGGGAAGAGTAAATGAATGACTATTTGGGGAAGCAAGAGAAGTACATATCTGGTCTTTGTTTCTGCTTCACATGGTCAGAACCTTCAACAAGTTCAGAACATTCCAGACCAGTGTTTCTCCAGCTGGGACAAGCTTCTCAGAAGAAATTCTCATGGACTTCTGCTTAAGATCTGCCAAAGTGAGGTGCCTGTTAGCATATCTGTTCCCTCTAACCCACAACCTTGGCAGTGTTCTTCCTTTTTCCTGTATTAAGGACTTTTCCCCATGGACCCTTTAAATGCCATTAGACCCACGACTGACCTCTCCAAACTCTCCTCAGTTTAATTCAATGAGAATATTTGCCTTTCCAACCAAGAACAATGTCACCAAACTCCTGTTTCCTAACCTTTTAGGAAGCCTAAGGATGTGGGACAAAAGTCTCACTATAATTAGCCAGATCAATTCTGCTCTGCTGCTCTGCTGTAATATGACTTCTTTGCCTGACCTGAATTTTTTCCTTTTTTAAAAATATTTTATTATTTATTTATTTTAAGAGAGAGAATGAGAGTGCATACATGCATGAGTAGAGGAGGGGCAAAGGAGAAGGAGAGGGAGAAGAAGAGAGAGACTCAAGCAGACTCTGTGCTGAGTGCAGAGCCTGATTTGGGGCTTATCTCATGACGCTGAGATCATGATCTGAGCTGAAACCAAGAGCTGGATGCTTACCTGATTGAACCACCAAGGTACCCCTGACCAGAATTTTCTTAATAAAATGAGTATCGTGTACTTTGTTCCCTTTTGGGGTTTGAAAATTGGTTTATTAATTTTTTCCTCATTTTTTTTCTTGGGCACTAAAGTTAAGATTACTGGTCTTTTAATGTCCCTTTAATAACATGGTCACCATGTGGATATTTAAAAATCTTCAGTATAAATTTGAAAGCATTTTGGGAGACCAGGTATGGTGTAAAAACTAGGACATTTTATCTATTTATAAAAAGACTTTATTTTGTAGATCAATTTTTGGTTCATAGAAAAATTGAATGGAAGGTACTGAGATCTCAAATAAACCCCTTGCCCCCACACAGGCATAACCTCCCCAATTGCTTATTTCTTTTTAGTGCTGAATACTATTTCATTGCCTGCATGTACCACAGTTTATCCATTCACCTAGTGAAGGAAATCTCAGTGGCCTCCAAGTTTTGGCAGTTATGAATAAAGCTGCTATAAACATTCATATGCAGGTTTTTGTGTGGACATACGTTTTCAACTTATCTGGGTAAATACCAAGGAACACAATGGCTGGATCATGTGGTAGAAACATGTTTCGTTTTGTAAGAAACTGCCAAACTGTCTTCCAAAATGTCTGTATCATTTTGCATTTCCACCAGCAATGAATGAGAGTTCCTGTTGTTGTTTTTTTCTTAAATATTTATTTATTTATTTATTTTTAAAGTAGGCTCCATGCCCAGCATGCAGCCCAATGCAGGGCTCAAATCAATGACCCTGAGATTGAGATCTGAGCTGACATCAAGAGCTGGACACTTTGACTGAGCCATCCAGACACCCTAAAGTTGTTTTTTATTTTTATTTTTTTATTTTTAAGTAATCTCTACACCCAACACAGGGCTTGAACTCACAACCTTGAGATCAACAGTCACATGCTCTACTGTCTGAGCTAGCCAGGTGTCCAAGAGTTCCTTTTGCTCCATGTCCTTGCCAGCATTTGGTAGTATTAGTGTTTTGGATTCTGACCATTCAAAAAGGTATGTAGTGGTGTCTCATTGTTTTAATTTGCAATTCCCTAATGACCTAAGATACTGAGTATCTTTTCATATGCTTATTTGCCATCTGTATATCTTCTCTAATGATGTGTTCAGATCTTTTGCCCATTTATTAATCAAGTTGTTAATTTTTTGAAAATTTGAGTATAGTTGACACATGATGTTACATTAGTTTCACAGGTAAAACAGTGATTTAACTTTTCAATACATTATGCTATGCTCTTCACAATGTAAGATTGTTAATTTATTACTGTTGAGTTTTAAAAGTTCTTTGTGTTATTTTGGACAACAGTTTTTTTTTTTTTTTTTAAGATTTTATTTACTTATTCATGAGAGACACAGAGAATGAGGCAGAGACTAGGCAGATGAATAAGCAGGCTCCCTGTGGCAAGCCCGATCCAGGCTCCCAAGACCCCGGGATCAGGACTTAAGCCAAAGGCAAACGCTCAACCACTGAGCCCCCAGCTGCCCCTGGACAACAGTTCTTTTTTAAAAGATTTTATTTATTTATTCATGAAAGTCACAGAGAGAGATGCAAAGACATAGGCAGAGGGAGAAGCAGGCTCCATGCAGGGAGCCTGATGTGGGACTCCATCCAGGGATTCCAGGATTACGCCCTGGGCTGAAGGCAGATGCTCAACCTCTGAGCCACCCAGGCGTCCCAACAGTTCTTTGTCACATGTCTTTTGCAAATATTTTCTCCCACTTTGTGACTTTTCTCATTCTCTTGATGTTGTCTTTCATAGAGCAAAACTTTTTACTTTTAATGAAGTCCAGTTTATAAATTCTTTCTTTCATGGATCACACCTTTATTTTCTTTAAGATTTTATGTATTTTTTTGAGAGAGAAAGAGAGAGAGTGAGAAAAAGTACCAGCATGGGGGAGGGGCAGAAGCAAAAGGAGAAGCGGGTAGCCAGCATGTGCGGAGCTTGATCCCAGGA
This sequence comes from Vulpes vulpes, assembly GCF_048418805.1. NCBI lineage: Eukaryota > Metazoa > Chordata > Mammalia > Carnivora > Canidae > Vulpes > Vulpes vulpes. Next base: position 84,543,990 of record NC_132794.1, read on the forward strand.
CCTGAAGATCATAAGGACCTGGAGATCATGACCCAACTGAAGATAGTCATTTAACTGACTGAGCCACCTACGTGCCCTGGATCACGCCTTTAGAGTTGTACCTAAAATGTTATAATCATACCCAAAATCATCTAGGTTTTCTCCTATGTTATTTTCCAAGTTTTATGTTTTACATTTGGGTCTATGATGCATTTTAAGTTAATTCAAAGGGTATAATATCTGTGTCTAGAGTCATTATTTTGCATGTGGTTGGAAGTCCAATTGTTCCATCAGCATTTATTGAAAGGACTATTTTTGCTCCATTGTATTTTCTTGCCTTCTTTGTTAAAGATTGTTCACTATATTTATGTAAGCTTATTTCTTTTTTATTTTTTATTTTATTTATTTATTTTTTGGGGGGTCTATTTCTTGATTCTATTCTCTCCATTGATTTATTTGTCTACTATTTTGTCAATACTACACTGTCTTGATTACAGCAGCTTTATAGTAACACTTAAAGTTGGCTATTGCCAGTTCTCCAACTTTGTTCTTCTCCTTTGGTATTGTGTTGGCTATTTTGGGTCTTTTGCCTCTACATATAACTTTAATATCAGTGTGTCAAAATCCACAAAATAACCTACTGGGATTTTGATGAATAATGACTTAAGTTTATTTATTTATTATTTTTATTTTTTTTTTAAGTTTATAAATAAGGTTGAGAAGAACTGACATCTTAACAATTCTGAGTCTATGAATGAACCTGAAATATTTCTCCATTCATTTAATTCTTTGATATCCTTCATCAGAGTTTTGTAGTTTTCCTCTTGTATATATCTTGTACATATTTTGTTAGGTTTATACCTAAATATTTCATTTTGGGGGGTGATAATGTAAATGGTATTATGTTTTTAAAATTTCAAATCCCAAATTATTCACTGATGGTATATAGGGAAGTGATTGGTTTTTTATATTAAACTTAAATTCTGCAATCTTGCTATAATCACTTATTATTTATGGGAGATTTTTGTCAGTCCTTTCAGATTTTCTATGATGATCATATCACCTTTGAACAAAAATAATTTTATTTCTTCCTTCCCAGTCAGTATATCTTTCATTTTCTTGTCTTATTGCATTATCTAGAACGTCTAGTATGATGTTTAAAAAAAATGGTGATAGGGGACATTTTTGCCTTGTTCTTGATTAGTGGGAGACCTTTAAGTTTCTTACCATTAAGTATGATGTTGATTGTAAGTTTTTTGTGCTTATTCTTTATTAAGTTGAGGAAGTTATCCTCCTACTTTACTAAGAGATTTTTTTTTTATCATGAATTGGTGTTGAATTTTGTCAAATGCTTTTCCTGCATCTATTGATATGATCATGTGATTTTTCCTCTTTAGCCTGTTGTTGTGATAGATTATATTAATTGTTTTTTAAAATTGATTTTTGAATGGTGACCCAGTCTGGAATACCTGGGACAAATCCCACTTGGTTATGATGTATAATTCCTTTTATTGTTGGATTCAATTTCCTAAATTTTCTTGAGGAGTTTTGCATCCATGTTCATGAGAGATACTGATCTGATGTTTTCTTTTCTTGTGGTATTTTTATCTGATATTAGGGAAATATCAGCTTCATAGAGCAAGTTCAGTAGTATTCTCTCTGTTTCCATCCTCTGAAGGATGATGCTCTTTGAAAGAGGATAGAAAATTGATATAATTTCTTTGTTAAATTTTTGGTAGAATTCACCAGTGGGCCCATCTGAGCTTGGCACTTTGTTTTGGAATGTTATTAACTATTTATTCACTTTAAAAAATAGATATAGACCTGTTCAGATTGACTATTTTTTCTTGCGTGAGTTTTATCAGGTTGTGTTATTCAAGGAATTGATTCATTTCATCTAAGCTATCAAATATGTGGGCATAGAATTGTTTATAATATTCTTTTATTATCTTTTTAATTCCCATGGAATCTGTAGCAATGTCCTCTCTTTCATTTGTGGCATTAGTAATTTGTGTCCTTTCTTTTTCTTTTAGTTAGTCTGGCTAAAGGCTTAGGGGGTTTTGATCTTTTCAGAGAACTAGCTTTTGGGTTCATTGATTTTCTTTGTTGATTTCCTATTTTCTATTTCATTGATTTCTGTTCTAATTCTTATTATTTATTTTTTTCTGATTAACTTGGATTTAATTTGCTCTTCTTTTCCTAGTTTCCTTAAGTGGAAACTTAGATTATTGATTTTCTAATATTCTTTTTTAATATGTGCATTCAATGCTATAAATTTCCCATCAAGCACTGCTTTCACTACATCCCACAATTTTTTTAAAGATTTTATTTATTTATTCATGAGAGACACACATAGAGAGAGAGAGAGGCAGAGACACAGGCAGAGGGAGAAGCAGGCTCCATGCAGGGAGCCCAACGTGGGACTCGATCCCGGGTCTCCAGGATCATGCCCTGGGCGGAAAGTGGCGCTAAACCACTGAGCCACTGGGGCTGCCCCTCATCCCACAAATTTTAATAAAATGTATTTTCATTTTTATTCAGTTAGAAAAATTATTTTAATTTCTCGTCAGATTTTTTGACCCATGTGTTATTTAGAATTGTGTTGTTTAATCTGCAAATATTTTGGATTTTTCAATTATATTTCTGTTGTTCTTTTCTAGTTTAGTTCTATCATCTGAGAGCAGACATTGTATGATTTCTCTTCTTTGAAATCTGTTAAAGTATGCTTTATGGCCCAGAATGTGGTCTATTTTGGTGAATGTTCTATATGATCTTGAGAAGAATGTGTATTCTGCTGTTATTCAGTGAGGTAGTCTATAGATGTTTTTTATATACAGTTGATTGATGATGTTAAGTTCACAATGTCCATATTGATTTTCTGCCTGCTGAGTCTGTCCATTTCTGATAGAGGAGTATTAAAGTCTGTAATTATGGTAGTGGATTTATCTGTTTCTTCATGCAATTCTACTAATTTTTGTCTCATTTAAATGGATGTTAGGGTGTTAAATGCATACACATTAAGGATTTTTATGTCTTTGAGAATTGACCCTCTTATGTAAAAATAATATTACAGAATATTAAGGTAATATTACAGAATAATAAGGGTATTATAAATACCCTTCTGTATCTCTGATAAATTTTCTTGCATTGAAGTCTGCTCTGTCTGAAATTAATATAGCTACTTCTGCTTATTAGTGTTAGTGAAGTATATTTTTCTTGATCCATTTATTCTAACTCTATTTGTGTCTTTATATTTAAAGTGGGTTTCTTGTAGACAACACTTAGTTGGGTCTTGTATTTCGATCTACTCTGATGGTCTCTGTCTTTCCATTTAGATGTTTATAGCATTGATGTTTAAATTGATTACTGATATAGTTACATTATTTTATTTATTACTATTTTATACTAATTGCCCTTATTCTTTGTTCCTATTTTTGTCTTCCATTATCTAATGTTATTTTACAATTTATAATAGTGTTTTTAGTTATACTTTACTTACTATATGCAGGTGCTGTGCCATGAGTTTTGCTTTCATTTTCTTACTTAGTCCACTTAACAATCCTATGATATAAGCTTAATAGCCAGCACTTACTATATGTCTACTAAGCTGTTAAACTTGTCATTATCTCATTTAATTCTTTCAACAACGCTATGTCAAAAGTTATTATTCTTCTCATTTTACAGATGAGGGATCTGAGGCTTACTGAGGGCATGTAAGATGTCAATTGTAGTCTTATCTTCTTTTAATTTTCCAAAATAATCCCTACTGTCTTCATCCTGCCTTACAAACATCTTTCTTTACTTCCTAAGGCTGAGCTTTGTCATTGCTTACCTGTTTCATCAAAAAATAACACATGTATATCCTTTCTTTGAATTTGCTTATTCTTTCCTAAAGTGTGAAGGCTTCTGTTGCTCCTGTTAAGTTTTTTAAAAAATGATTTGTGTGTTTGTGTGAGTAGCAGTTAGAATGAAAGCTGAGGTATGAAATACATAAAAAGTCTCTTTCTTGGAGGACTTTACAAGATGGTAGAGGAGTAGGAAACTTTAGTGTTGTCTAGTCAGAGGAATTCAGCTAGATATCTATCAAATCATTCTGAACACCCATGAACTCAACCAGAGATCTAAGAAAAGAATTGATGCAATTCTACAGATAGAAAAGTGACCACTTTCTGCAAGGCAGGAGGTATGGAGAAGTGAATCCGAGGCAATATGTCAGAAGATAAACTGTGGGGGGAGGGAGTCTCTCCATAAGCTGGCTACCTGAAAGTGATATAGAATCAGATTGCAAAATTGGAACTTTTAGAAGTCTGCTTGCGTGAGGAACATCCCTGCCTGAAAGGGTCTTAAGTAACAAAATGGGGCAGAATATTAGAATGACAAGATGGAAAAATTCACCTCAAAAAAGAGGACAAGAGGCAGTACTGACTGCCAGAGATCTAATCAGTATGGGAATTCAGTTGGGAACTAGAGTTCAGAATAATGATTATAAAGATACTAGCTGGGCTTGAAAACATAGGAGACACTAGAGAATCCCTTTCTGGAGAAATAAAAGAACTGAAAAAGAGAGGAAAAAGAGAGAGAAGAGGGCAGAAGGTATATTGGAGCAAATTATAACAGAGAAGGTCTCTAATCTGAGGAAGGAAACAGGCATTCAGGTCCAGAAGGTACAGAGAACTCCCATCTGTTCTACAGTTCTTTTGGTTTCTATCTCATTGATTTCTGCTCTAATCTTTATTAATTCTCTTCTCCTGCTGGGTCTAGGCTTTATTTGCTGTTCTTTACCTAGCTCTTTTAGGTGTAAGGTTAGGTTGTATATTTGAGATCTCTCTTGTTTCTTGAGAAAGACTTGTATTGCTATATAATTTCCTCTTAAGACCCCCTTTGCTGTATCTCAAAGGTTTTAAACAGTTGTGTTTTCATTTTCATTCATTGCGTTGAAAAATTTAAAATCCTCTTTAATTTCCTGGTTGACCCATTCGTTCTTTGTAGAATGTTCTTTAACCTTCAGGTATTTGAGTTCTTTCCAAATTTCCTCTTGTGATTAAGTTCAAGTTTCAAAGCATTATGGTCTGAAAATGTGCAGGGAATGATCCCATCTTTTGGTACCAGTTGAGATTTGATTTATGACCCAGTATGTGATCTATTCGGGAGAATGTTCCATGTGCACTTGAGAAGAATGTGCATTCTGTTGCTTTAGGATGTAACTCTCTGAATATATCTGAAGTCTATCTGGTGCAGTATATCATTCAAAGACCTTGTTTTCCTTGTTGATCTTCTGCTTAAATTATCTGTCCATTGCAGCAAGTGGGGTGTTAAAGTCCCCTACTATTATTGTATTATTATCGATGTGTTTCTTTAATTGGTTTATACAATTGGCTACTCCCATATTAGGGGCATAAATATTTACAATTGTTAGATTTTCTTGTTTGATAGACCCTTTGATTATGATATAGTGTTCTTTTTCATATCTTATTATAGTCTTTGGTTTGAAATCTAATTTGTCTGATACAAAGATTGCTACCCCAGCTTTCTTTTGCTGCCCCTTAACATGATAAATGGTTTTCCACCCCTTCATTTTCAATCTGGAGGTGTCTTTGAGTCTAAAATGAGTCTCTTGCAGACTAGGAGCTGGTTCTTTGAAAGAATTGATTAGATTAATAAACTGGCCAGATGAATCAAAAAGAGAGAGAGAGAGAGAGAGAGAGAGAGAGAGAAGGGACCCAGATAAAATCATGAATGAAAGAGGAGAGATCATAAGCAACACCAAGGAAATACAAATAATTTTAAGAATATATTATGAGCAACTATATGTCAAAAAATTAGGCAATCTGGAAGAAATGAATGCATTCCTAGAAATGTATAAACTACCAGAACTGAAACAGAAAGAAATAGAAAACCTGAACAAACCTATAACCAGCAAGGAAATTGAAGCAATAATAAAAAATCTCACAACAAATGTATGGCTTCCCAGGGGAATTCATCCAAACATTTAAAGAAAAATTAATACTTATTCTTCTGAAACTGTTGCAAAAAATAGAAATGGAAGGAAGACTTCCAAAATCTTTCTATGAGACCAACATTACCAAAAAGGAGAATTACAGACCAATATCCATGATGAACATGGATGCAGAAATTCTCACTAAGATACTAGCCAATAGAATCTAACAATACATTAAAAAGATTATTCACCATGACCAAGTGGGATTTATTCCTGGGCTACAAGAGTGGTTGAATATCCACAAATCAATCAGCGTGATACACTACATTAATAAAGGACAAGAACCATATGATCCTTTCAACAGATGTAGAAAAAGCATCTGACAAAGTACAGCATCCTTTCTTGATTTAAACTCTTCACAGTGTAGGGATAGAGGGAACATACATCAATATCATAAAGGCCATATATGAAAAGCCCACAGCAAATATCAATTTCTATATATCTTTTTTTTTTTTAATTTTTTTTTTATTTATTTATAATAGTCACATAGAGAGAGAGAGAGAGAGAGGCAGAGACACAGGCAGAGGGAGAAGCAGGCTCCATGCACCGGGAGCCCGACGTGGGATTCGATCCTGGGTCTCCAGGATCGCGCCCTGGGTCAAAGGCAGGCGCCAAACCGCTGCGCCACCCAGGGATCCCAGCAAATATCAATTTCAATGGGTAAAAACTGAGAGCTTTTCCCCTAAGGTTAGGAACACAATGTCCACTATCACCACTGTTGTTCAACATAGTACTAGAAGTCATAGCCTCAGCAATCAGACAACAAAAAGGAATAAAAGGCATCTGAATTGGCAAAGAAGTCAAACTCTCACTCTTTGCAGATGACATGATACTCTATGTGTAAAACTCAAAAGACTCCACCCCAAAATTGCTAGAACTCATACAGGAATTCAGCAATGTGGCAGGATATAAAATCAATGCATGGAAATCAATTGCATTTCTATACACTGAGACATAAGAAAGAGAAATAAGGAGTCGCTCACATTTACAATTGCACCAAAACCATAGGATACCTCGGAATAAACTAACCAAGAAGCAAAGATTTGCACTCAGAACACTTATGAAAGAAATTAAGGAAGACACAAAGAAATGGAAAAACGTTCTATGCTCATGGATTGGAGGAACAAATATTGTTAAAATGTCTATGCTACCGAGAGCAGTCTATACATTCAATACAATCCCTATCAAAATACCGTCAGCTTTTTTCAAAGAGCTAGAGCAAATAATCCTAAAATTTGTATGGAACCAGAGAACACCCCGGATAGCCAAAGGAATGTCAAAAAAGAAAACCAAAGTTGGTGGCATCACAATTCTGGTCTTCAAGCTCTATTACAAGGATGTAATTATCATGACAATATGGCACTGGCACAGAAACAGACATATAAATCAATGGAATAGAATAGAGAACCCTGAAATGGACCCTCAACTCTATGGTCAACTAAACTTTGACAAAGCAAGAAAGAATATCCAAAGGAAAAAAGACAGTCTCTTCAACAAATGGTGTTGAGAAAACTGGACAGCCACATGCAGAAGTATGAAACTGGACCCCTTTCTTACACCATACCAAAAATAGATACAAAATGGATAAAAGACCTAAATGTGAAACAGGAATCTACCAAAATCCTAGAGAACACAGGCGCCAACATCTGCAACCTCGGCCACAACAACTTCTTGCTAGACATATCTCCAAATGCAAGGGAAACAAAGGCAAAAATGAATTATTGGGACTTCATCAAGATAAAAAGCTTTTTCCCAGGGATGCCTGGGTGTCTCAGTGTTGAGCGTCTGCCTTTGGCTCAGGGTGTGATCCCCGGGACCCAGGATTGAGTCCCGCATCGGGCTCCTTGCAGGGAGCCCGCTTCTCCCTCTGTCTGTGTCTCTGCCTCTCTCTGTGTGTCTCTCATGAATAAGTAAATAAAATCTTAAAAAAAAAAAAAGTTTTTGCACAGCAAAGGAAATAGCTGACAAAACCAAAAGACAACCGATAGAATGGGAGAAGATATTTGTAAATGTCTTATCAGATAAAGGGCTAGTATTCACAATCTATAAAGAACTTATCAAACTCAACACCCAAAGAACAAATAACCCAATTGAGAAATGGGCAGAACACATGACTAGATATTTCTCCGGAGAAGACATACCAATGGCTAGCAGACATGAAAAAATGCTCAACATCACTCGGCATCAAGGAAATACAAATCAAAACCACAATGAAATACCACCTCACATGTATCAGAATGGCAAAGATTAACATCCAGGAAATGACAGATGTTGGCAAGGATGCAGAGAAAGGGGAATCCTCTTATACTATTGGTGGGAATGCAAGCTGGTGCAGCCACTCTGGAAAACAGTATGGAGGTTCCTCAAAAAGTTGAAAATAGAGCTATCCTATGATCCAGCAATTGCACTACTAGGGACTTACCCCAAAGATACAAATGTAGTGATCTGAAGGGCCACCTGCACCCCAATGTTTATCAGCAGCAATGTTCACAATAGCCAAACTATGGGAAGAGCCCAGATATCCATCAACAAATGAATGGATAAAGAAGGTGTCATATTTATACAGTGAAATACTGCTCAGCCATAAAAAAAAAAAAAAAAAAAAAAAGGAAAGAAAGAAAAGAAAAGAAATCTTGCCATTTGCAATGACATACATGGAACTAGAAGGTATTATGCTAAGTGAAATAAATCAATCAGAGAAAGACAATTATCATATGATCTTACTTATGTGGAATTTAAAAAACAAAACAGGATTATAGGGGAAGGGAGAGAAAACTAAAACAAGATGAAATCGGAGAGGGAGACAAACCATAAGAGACTCTTAATCATAGGAAACAAACTGAGGGTTGCTGAAGGAGAGAGGGGTGGGGAGATAGGGTAACTGAATGATGGATGTTTAAGGAGGGCATGTGATATAATGAGCACTGGGTGTTATATAAAACTGATGAATCACTGACCTCTACCTCTGAAACCAATAATACACTTTGTTAATTAATTGAATTTAAATTTTAAAAAGTCTTTTCCCCTCCCCATACAGCAGGATCTTGTCCATTGGTCCACAGCCTGGGTTTGGTAGTAGATGTCCAGGTAGCCAAGTCTTCCCTCTAATCTCACATGCTTATGCCTCTGTAGTGCTAGAGCTTCTCCGGGAAAGGTTGGGACATTTTACCATTGGATTTGCACACTTCTTATAATAACTGTCTTTTCCTATTTCAGTTCATGCAAAAACTTTCTCTTGCTCTTCTACTCTCATTCAATGCAGAAGCAATCTGAGTTGTCTCAGTTGCAGGAAGCCACACACACCTGCAGACCTTCCCCTGCAATCTGGCCCATACTTCTCCAAGAGTGGTCAGACTCTCTGGGAAGCTTGTTAAATGCACATTCCTAGATCTCACTTTCATGGATTTTGATTCATAGGAATAGGTAGAACATGGAATCTGTGTTTTAATAAGCACCACCCACCTACCCCACCCCTGAAATCTTACTTTAAAGCTCAAGAACCATGCTTTGGTCTAGGTCCATCTGGCCTAGGAGAGGGTGAGGGTTAAGAATAATGAAAACACACCTTCACAGTTGCCCTTGACTCCTCCTTTGGAATTCCCACTTCTCTCTACCCCAGTTCCCTGGGTCTTTGTGTTATGGGCTTCTACCACCAATGCCTGGCTTGTGGCTCCTCAAGTTCTTTGGTTCTACCATGGAGTGCTATCTGGGAATGTGCATGAGATCTGGGAATATGCATTTAAATGCATTCTCCCTTTATCCCAGTGGAACTGTGATGCTTTCTGATTTTTCCTTAGTTCTTGCTCTGCTGCTGATAAATAGCTTATACCAAGTTCTGATCCCACTGATTAAGAAAAAGCTCAGTAGAGCAATGGTTATGCTCTTGGCCACAGAAGCTGGAGGGACCCAAATATAAATCTCACCTCCACTCAATAACATGGCTATGTGATTTAGGTCACTGGATCTCTTTGGGCTTCCCCTTTATGTGTAAAATGGAATGAGTATATCTGCTCTATCTGTGACAAAGAGTTGATGACTGGAAGGAATTGGCTGCTAGTATATGCATTCTAAAGGTAGGGTTGTGACATCACTGCTGAGCTATAAAGAAAAATATTTAAATTAGTTGGAATGCTCTCTTACAATAAGCTTTTACGTTGAAAGCCTCTCTTCCCCCAGGCTGCAAGTAATGGAGGGCATGGAGAAGTTTGCCTTTATACAAAACTTTTTAAAGTGTTGAAACTACAGCCTGCAAGGAAAGCTGACCACCTACCATGCAACCAAGATCAAAGCTGTTCTCTTTTAAATAGAAAAGGAAAAGTTAGCTTGTTATGTTTGTCTTTCTTCACTTGGGGTGCCTTCTCAGGGCTTGCTACTTGGAGAGTGTGAGCCTGGACAAATGCCTCTAAAGTAAACCCATATCCTTACTTGTGAAATGGAAAGGACGATTGTAGGGTACATCCCTGAAATTATGCGTTAGTTCACATACATACACTGTCAGGGAGGAAACTGCTCTTGGGGAGCTGAAGGCCTTCACACCTGCCAGCTGAGGCACTTGAGGCTACGCTGGCTGCTTCTAAGAAGGCCCTATTTCTCATGCTTGACCAACTTAGCGTCTGGGTGGCTGGGAACCAGAGAACAGTGCCTTAGCAGAAAATCCCCTCCTCCCATACTAAACTGCTAAGGTTGCCCTCTGGAGGTTTATGCACTTTTGGTGTTGAAGTGGCTGGCCCCCTGCTTTTAACATAATTAATAGCTGTACACAGTTGGAGTCTATTGCATGTGGTGGGTGCAAACCTGAGCCCATGATTCCATGCTTTGAATGCTCAAAGGACTTTGAAGCAGGCCTTTTCCAAGCGGGTGGTGTGCATGGGAAATGCCTTGTAGATATCATTCACAATAGGGAAATCCTCTCCTCTGTACTGTGATTGGGGCAGAAACCCTCAATAAAGGGCCAAGCTTTGAGGTATTTTAAAAGAGAGATTAACACTTATTGTAGAAGTGCTAATCACTGATTGAATTAATCAAGAGCCAAACTACAAGGTGTTAACAAGAAAGATTAGTGACTTTGGGTGTGAATATTCAAAACCAAGGATTGGGAAAGGACCAAAGTTTTCCCTGGTACCAAACAGAAAAAAGAACAAATAGAAGACAAGGTAATGAACTACTACTTTTACCCAGTGATTTCCTCTTGAGCAGGCTGGGGAATCACTGTTAAAAAATATTAAATGTCAAGTGCATGGAACAATGCTTCATTTATAACAAAGACTCTAAAGTGTTAGCTATTATTATTCCTTCTATTAAGGTCCCTTGATAGGAATATCAGCTGAGGATTAGGGAGAAAATTCCATTTTCTTTAGAGGAGAAAAAAAATGTCTGGCTCAATTATTATTATTATTTTTTAAATTAAAGCTTAGTTTGCCTTCAGGAAATTGAACAGATCTTAAATGTACAGTTTAAGCTGAACTACTTTCATAAGAAAGGACTGGGGAAGATACTTTAGTGCTACAACAATGTACTAAATTTTTTACCTCCTTTCTGGAAAAAAGTGATCTGTAATCTGAGAAGCAAATAACCAAGGAAATAAAATTTGAAAGTGAAATTACAGCAATAAGGAGATGGTTGATTCAAATAAACAGCTATGTCCAAATCACTAAGTCTGAATAAATGGTTTTTAGGAAGTCTGTGTTTGCAGCAAATACAATGCGAGGGCAGAGGGGAAGGAGATGGTCACCTGGGGGAGGTTGCTGAGAATGAGGTGTTAATTTTAGAATATGATGAAAAAGCTTGAAAAAACCCAGAAGGGGGGAAAAACCCGGAAATAGATAATAAATTGAGTGAACTTAAAAAAATTATTGAAAAACCTGTGTGAAGTATTCAAGAGTTGAATGAGTGTCTTTTTAGTACTGAATTGAGGAAGGAGAATGAGGGCACTTACATTTATTGGTCTTAGAAGGGTCACTGAGGGGCACCTGGGTGGCTCAGTCAGTTATGGGTCTGACTCTTGATTTTGATTCAGGTCATGATCTTAGGGTTGTGGGATCAAGCCCTGTAATGGCTCCCCAGTCAGCACGGAGTCTGCTTGAGATTCTCTCTCCCTCTCCTTCTGCCTCTCCCCCAATTTGCTTACACACATGCATACAAGCGCTCTCTCTTTCTCTGAAACAGATAAATAAATAAAGTTAAAAAAAATAAAGGAATCCTACAGCAGCCTCTTCCTTTTGGGCATAGAGTCTGCTTAAAATTCTCTTTCTCTGTCCCTCTGTCCCTCCATTCCCCTCTTTCCCTTTCCCTTTCTCTGAAAAAAAAGGGGGTCATTGAATGGCCGGGAGAAGTAAAAGGATAATTTGATTTCTACATCCAGCACAAAGATGATTTCACATGTAGACAGTTCCAGACTAAGACCCTTAAATATAGGTTATCTCTTGTAATCTTCACTATCATTTTATGAAGTAATGTTACAGATGGAGAAACTGAAGCTCGGTATGAAGTCTTGGAAATATCTCCTCAGTATATGTTTTGAATGTAAGCCAGCCAGACTAGATCCAAACCTGAAAAGCACTCATTTAAATTTTCTTAGGTAGAAAAAAAAATGTTTACTGTATAAATTTTGTAGGATTATTCAAGTAATTGGCATGTTTAAAATTTTCACCACCTAGACCAGCACCATCCAAGAGAAATGTACATAAGATACATGATGTAACTTGTAGCAGTCACATTTTATGAAGTAAAATAAATGGCGGCACCTGGGTGGTTCAGCAGTTGAGCATCTGCCTTTGGCTCAGGTCCTGCTCCTCCCTTTGCCTGTGTCTCTGCCTCTCTCTCCCTCTCTCTCTCTCTCATGAATAAATAAATAAAAATAAAATCTTAAAAGATGTGTTAAATTGATGGTTCTCTATTCTCTCCATCTATCTATCCATTCATTCAATAAAACTTTAATGAACATTTACCAAGCACCAGGCACTAGGTTGGGCCCTGGAGAGGCAAAGATGAAATAAGGACTTTTGGGTACTATGTAGGAGGTGGGGGGTAATCTTTGGGGTGGTATAGGAGGAGTGTGTTGTGAAAGGGAGCCATTTCAGGGTTCTACTTAACACCTACCTAAGAGCTTGAGGGGCACCTGGGTGGTGGAGTCAGTTAAGCATCCAACTCTTGGTTTCAGCTCAGGTTGGGAACTCAGGGTTGTGAGATTGAGCCTGGCAACGGGCTCTGTGCTCAGCATGGAGAGGCCTTGAGATTCTCTCTCCCTCCCCCTCTGCCCCTCCTGTTAGTGCTTCCTTTCTCTCTTTCTCTCAAATAAATAAATAAATAAATCTTCAAAGGTGTGCTGGAAATGGCTTATACAGCTCTCAAAAGGCAACTGTTCAATTTAAAAAATATATATAGCCCTGTGTAAAAACTTATTAGAAAGGTAGAAGTCCATTTAAAGGTGATCTGAAATGGAACATACACTCTTCCACCCCATACCCTTTCCCTAGGGCTTTTTCCTGTTTCCTCTTTGTCCTGGTGCCATCCTGGCTAGGCAAGGTTCTTTGCCTCTTCTCTTTCCATAGCACAACTCTCTTTTATTTCAGACAAAGCACAAATTTGGCACATCAGGCATAGACCAGTCCAGAGCCAGTGATGTAAAGCATCATGTAATGAAATATTAAATCTTGTTTGTGATGCACATTTCTGTGCAAAGCAGATACTGTTTAAGCATGTGATTAGCAGATTTTCCCCCACAGAAGCATGTAATGAAACCATTTACGTAATATGTTCAGTTATAAACATTGTAGAATTATACTAACCTAAAGTATTTTTGAAACTGATTTCTGCTTCTTCCCTTCCCCCATGTAGACCAGACAAGCCTGGCATCTATCCAAAAAGGATTTTAAATTAGTGAGTCATTAGGCTGTGTAAAAAGAATTTACCTTGTGTAAAGGTACCCTTTTCCACAAAACAAAAGGGCCTCAATGACCACAACTCATTTAAACTGAAGATTAAACATTTTAACCAGAACAGTGCCCTAATTCAGCAAATTTTATTTATGTCCAAATGCAGTGCTATTGGCAATGAAGAGCAATTCGAGAAGTCATAACCCAAGACAATTATTGTGAGGGCCTTTAGAGTTTCCTATAAATTTACCCTGGTGACCTCAGAGCCAATGCTGGACCACATAGTCAAATATTTGTATTAGGTGTTCCTGTGTTTAACACACTAATTAAAAAGATGGAATTCTTTGATTCTATCTCAAATCATTTTACTTCTGATCTCTTTCTGGAAAAGCCTGTTGAATAAATGGAACTAAAAGTATGCTTTCTAAAAACAGGCTTTGCCGTGTTGCAATAAATCTGAGGATCGAGGACATTAATGTACCTGAAGTGGTCTTAATGAGTCTATGGTAGAGATCATCCTTCCAGTCCTGTTTCAGGGACCTTTACCTTGGAGGTTATAAATCCTTTGAGAAATGACTATAATGGGGGAAAGTTTTACCAAAGGAAACATTCAGTTCAAACATAGCTAAATGTACACTGGCCAGATGGGCAGGTTTAAGGACAGGTGAGGAGGCCATGACACTTTGAAGCAGTAACTCAATGAGGGGAGGTCACATGACTGGCCCTGGAATCTACTCAGAGGAAACAAAAATACCATTTGGAAATCTCTCCATTGCCCTTCAAATAATGTATTTCTCTTCTTTTCTTTCCTATTTACAATTAGGGGTAGGAAGGGCTGCAAAGAGCTCTCATCCAAAACATAGTCTGAGGACCACCTACATACAAACCACCTGGGGGAATTATATCAGGAGTGGACATTTTTAGGCCCAAACTCATTCCTGCTAAATGAGAAACCCTCACAGTGGTGCTGGTGTGGGGGGAGGTTGGAAAGCTTAGATTCTGAATTTTTTTGTTTTAAAAATTTAAATATTTATTAGTCTATTTTAAAATAACAATAAAACCATCACATTAACATATATATCTCTTGAACAATAATTATATTTTCCAAAACAGCAAGTAATTTAGTAAGAAGAGTGGTATCACTCTTTATTTTTGCAAATCTCCTTAATACCTGGCTTTAATTAAGGACAGATAGATTTTCTTTTCTGCTTCTGCATTGATTGAATCTTATGTGATATGCTGTTTTGGTTGAAATCTGGTAAGTCTCATACAGGTATGTAGTTGGAAAAAAGAAGGGTGTTTTAATAGCATTCTCAGATAATTGTGATTTTTTTTTTGATATCTCGCCAAAATTGGACAAGTAACAGTTTCTTTCTTTTCTTAAAGATTTTATTCATATATTTGAGAGAGAGAAAGAGAAAAAGTACACAAGTTGGGGGAAGGGGCTGAGGGAGAGGGAGAAACAGAGTCTGCTCAGCAGGGAGTCCAACCTGGGGCTTGATTCTAGGACCCTAAGACAATGACCTCAGCTAAAGGCAGAGGCTTAACTGACTTAGCCACCCCAGGCATCCCAAGTAACAGTTTTTTGAAGGGTAATTGCAATGTGAAATCTGAAATCATGTCACCAAAGAGTTCATACTGTTATATTAAAATTCAGTCATCTATCTGAAATCTGGGCTTTTAAACCAGCTACTTAGTTTATGCTTACACAGACCATAGTTTTAGAACCCCCAGATCCAGTTCAATCCCTTTATTATGCAGACATAAACTGAAGCCCTCTAAATGCATCTTCCTGTCACAGGACCCAAAGGCTTTTCCCTTTTATGATACTCCTTAGTCATTAACACAGTCCTGGAAGCATCATGGGAAACCTGTACATTCTTCCAAATTCCTCTGTCAATTTCTTTGGGTCCAACAGGCATATCCCAAAGGGGAAAATGGGGAGAAAGGCTGCTTATCAAGGTGGGTAACTTATTCAGGGCAGGATATTCAGGAAAGTAAATAGGAGGCAGAAACCAAACAAGAAATCTAATGACTTCCTTTGTATCAAGAGGCAACGTTGGGTCTTTACAACTGGATGATACCTTTCGTTTTCAGACTCCTGACACATTACAGCAAAGTAAGGCATTGTCATCTTGTGATCAAATCATGACCCTTCTCAAGCTGTGTGGAAACATTCATATTTATGCCAGTATTTGTTCATGCAGTGTAAGGAGTCTTTCCTCTAGCCTGATGTGGGTTATCAAAGACATTTAAAATTGTCTTTTACCCAAAATAAATGCACATTCTTCAGGAGAGGAAGAGAAAAGTGCTCTGATGTTGCAGCCTATCAGGACAGAGACTTTTAGTTGACCTTTGGTATCTATTCTCATTTTCCATCAGTACAAAATTTGCAGCTGTGCAGATGTCCCCCGAAATCAAAACTACATCTTCTAGCATCCCTTGCTGCTAAGTGTTACTTAGTTTTCACCAATGAGATGTAAATGGAAGATCTGTGGGGTAGTTCTGGAAACCTTCCTTAAGAGCTAACTGGCATATGCCCTTTGCCCTTTCTTATTTCCTTCCTCTGGAGGGAGAGGCTGGAGCTCCATTATGAGTCATGAGGACAAGGCCAAAGTGTAGGGTTGTAGGCATGGGGTGCAGAAAGCTGGCAGGAGCCCAAGACTTTGAAGGCTTCATGGAGCAGGATCATCCTCTCTGCCTGGGCTTATCTCTGGATGGTTACATGAGAAAGAAATGCAATTCCAGGTTATTCAACCTTCTTTTACTCTGGATCCCTATTACTTGCAGCTAACTCCAACCTAACTGATGCCTCCTTTGATATGTGAGAGAGGGAAACCCTGCCAATTCTCTGTGAGCCCTTCACTCTGCTGCCAGTTGTCCTATGATGTTACCACTTTCAAGAACTTCTACAGGGAGGAACAGAATCCTGGGGGGCCTGGCCTCTCCCAGCTGGCCTGGCACCCTGGGCATGGTACTGCATCAAGATTGAGGAGAGAAAGTCTGTTTTGCTGTTATTCCCTTGGCTCCACCCTCACCCTCCATGGGGAACCAGGATGGGTGCGGGTTCATTCTATTAGGAACAAACACTTCATTCTGTTACCAACAGACACTACTTGCCAATTTTTCTCTGTAGATGAATGTTTAATTCTTACCAGAGTTTTTTTTTAACACATTAGCTTTAAAAATATTCACATTTTTAAAAAAGATTTATTTATTCATGAGACACAGAGAGGCGGGGGGCAGAGACACAGGCAGAGGGACAACCAGGCTCCATGCAGGGAGCCTGACGTGGGACTTGATCCCTGGTCTCCAGGATCACGCCCTGGGTGGCGCTAGACTGCTGAGCCAGTGGGGCTGCCCTCACATATTTTGTTAACGTGTTTTTTTAAATTCTGATTTCTCTTTTCTTGATTTTCACTAATTTTATGCATTTTAGTATCTGACATAATTTTACTTTTACATTAGTTTTTAGTTTTTATTTTTATTTATTTTTTTTAAAATTTTTATTTATTTATTATAGTCACAGAGAGAGAGAGAGGCAGAGACATAGGCAGAGGGAGAGAAGCAGGCTCCATGCACCGGGAGCCTGACGTGGGATTCGATCCCGGGTCTCCAGGATCGCGCCCTGGGCCAAAGGCAGGCGCCAAACCGCTGTGCCACCCAGGGATCCCAGTTTTTAGTTTTTAATATGGCTTCTTTGCTATTTTAGTTTATTTATCCTCTTATTTCCTATATTTATTCTCTTACCTTAGCATTTTATTATTTTTCATTCCTTCAACATTTTGATTAGATTCTTAAAAATCTATTCCTAGCATCTTTCTTTTCATTTATTTTAATGTTACTAACATTTTTATATCATCCAGTTTTAAAAGTTGTTTTTTAAAAGATTTTATTTATTTATTCCTGAGACACAGAGAGAGAGAGGCAGAGACATAGGCAGAGGGAGAAGCAGGCTCCCTGTGGGAAGCTTGATGCAAGAGTCCATCCCAGGATCCTGGAATCATGCCCTGAGCTGAAGGCAGATGCCCAACCACTAAGCCACCAAGGTGCCCCTCCAGTTTTAAAAGTTTTATTGTCAGTTTAGCTTGTCAATATTTAGTCTTTTTTATTCTTGTGGTTTTTCTTCATTCTATTTTTTCAAGTTCATCCTAACATTTTTAATTTAACTCTTTCAATTTGTTTTACCATTTAGTATTAAAAGTGCCACATTTTTTTTTTTTGTTTGCTTTTGATTTTAGGGCTTCTGGATTTATTTCTTAAGTTCAGTGTTTCCATTTCTATTATGCCTATTTTTTGTTTCCTATCTATAACTTCTGAATTGATTTTTTATTCATTGTTCTTTATTTGTTTTAATGATCAGTAGGAAGTACACCACAGACATGATGCCATGGTATCCTGACCTCCATTTCTTACCTTGCTTCTCTGCTGTGGGATACCTTGACTGGAGGTTAGGGGTGGGGGAAGAGGAGGAATCTGTGGTTTCAGTAGTGAGTCAAAACTTGAGCCCTTGAGGGGCACCTGGGGGGCTCAGTGGTTGAGCCTCTTTCTTTGGCTCAGGTTGTGATCTTGGGGTCCTGGGATTGAGTCCCGCATCAGGCTCCCTGCAGGAAGCCTGCTTCTCCCTCTGCCTATGTCTCTGCCTCTCTATGTTTGTCTCTCATGAATAAATAAATAAGATCTTTAAAAAAATACAAAAAACAAAAAAACTTGAGCTCTTGAACTAAAGGATAAAACAGTGTACTGTTTTCAAGGATCCATTTTACTCAAACTTTTGGGAGAAAAAAATTCTGTATCCTTGAAGATTCTTGGAAAGAAATGACCAATATATGCACTTAAAATGCAGTGTTAACTTTAAAAAATTCATCCCAAGTTCCAAAAATTGGTAGACTCAAATAGCAATAACCCAACTGTAAACCAAGGAGAGAAGAAGCCTCTACATGGTATTTGTGTCAAATATGTGAACCCAGGGGCACCTGGGTAGCTCAGTGGTTGAGTGTCTGCCTTTGGCTCTGGTCGTGATCCCAGGATCCCAGGATCAAGTCCCACATCTGACTCCCCGTGGGGAGCCTGCTTCTCCCTCTGCCTATGTCTCTGCCTCTCTCTCTGTGTCTCACGTGAATGAATAAATAAAATCTGAAAGAAAGAAAGAAAGAAAGAGAAAGAAAGAAAGAAAGAAAGAAAGAAAGAAAGAAAGAAAGCCAAAGGAGAAAATATATTCAATAAAAGGATAATAGGGGAGAAAGTTGAGAAGGTCATGTTGTAGAAACATTCATAGTAATGAGAACTGAGAGTAGGCCATTGCATTTTGTAGCCAAGAAGTTAATGTGACTTAAATGCTGAGCATCTGTCCACGCATCCATCCACTCATTGCTTGTTCATTCAGCATTCACTGAACATCTCTAGTGCACCAGGCACTGGACTATGCCTCTGAGAAATAAATGGAGAAAACACAATCCCTTGCTGCACGGAGCATGACATAAGACAGAAGGAACATTCAATGTTTTGAGACCCCTTTTGTGCATGAGTTGAGCCCAGCAGGAGAAACCAGCTTCATGGGATAATTGTGATAGAAGGATAGAGAATTAGCAGGTCAGGAGGAAACTGAAGGGCATGTCGAAGGCAAGCCGAAGGAAGAGGGGCTTATCAGTTTAATTTTAATAGGGAGATTAAAGAGGAGAGAAAACAGAATGCTGAAGCATTTGGGGTCACATTTTTTAGAAGATTTTATTTATTCATGACACAGAGAGAGAGGCAGAGGGAGAAGCAGGTTCCCTGTGGGAACCCCAATGGGGGACTCGATCCCAGGGCCCCAGGATCACACCCTAAGATGAAGGTAGATGCTCCTCTCCTTTGGCTTTCCAAATTAGATGCTATTCTGGTGTAACTACATACCTCCAAATTCTATAACGCTACTGTCCGTTATTTCTTCTGCTGGCCTTAATTGTAGACATCCTAAGGCTCAGGCATTGGACTCATTTCTTTATTTTCTGCCTGATTAAACCCAGATAGTTGTCACAGCTTCAACCCCCAGTACCATCCTGATAACCCCAAGTCTATATCTCTAGCCCTGACCTCTCACCTGAGCTCCTGCCTCTTATCTCTGTCTGCCTACCACTGGAGCCTTCTGCCTGGATTTCTTACTCCTGCATATCCCAAACCAACCTCCTCAGATTCCTGTCTATGAGGGAATTGTATGTGTGTGTATTTTACTTGCTTTTCATACCACTGCAAACATAGGATAATAAGAATAGCTATTATATTTTGGTTACCTATTTTATGTCAGGCACTGTATATTTATGAGCTCATTTAATCCTACAAGGTAGGAATTATCTGCATTTTTATAGATGAATAAATAGAGGCTCAGAGAAGTTAAACAATCTTCCCAAATCATGAAGCTAGTATGTGGGACTCAAATTCAAGACTGTCTATCTCCAAAGCTCATGTTCTTTCTGGTGCATCACACAACCTTCACATTTAAAAATTTATACCTCAGTTTCTTCAAATATGGGGAACATCAATGACCTCTATAGTGCTTGTAATTTGGCACAATCTATGTCTCTCCATTGACAGTGTTTGCCCAATAACAGCTAGTGATTAAACATAGAGGCTCTGGACTCGGGCAGATCTTGTTCAATCTCAGTGCCATTATTTACATGAAGGGGCAGGCTAGTTAATCTTTCTGAGGCTCAGTTTACTCATCTGTGAAATGAGGACACTAATTCCTACCTCCCAGAAGTACTGGGGAGAGAAAAATGGAAGGATATATGTCAAGAATCAATTGAAATGTCCATCAACTGATGAATGGATAAATAAAATGCCATATATCCACACTATGCTATTTAGCAATAAGAAGCAATAAAGTTCTGATACTCTCTACAACCATGAATGAACCTTATAATCTATATTAAATGAAAGAAGTCAGTCAAAATATCACATGTTGTATGATTCCATATATATGAAATGTCTAGAATAGGCAAATCTGTAGAAACAGAAAGCAGAGTAGAGATTGCCTTGAGCTGGAAGTGGGGGTGTGAGGGTGATGCTATGAGGGAAATGGGGAGTGATGCTAGTGGGTGCAGCATTTCTTTTGGGGATGATGAGAGTATTCTAAAATTGGTTGTGCTTTTGGTTATACAACTCTGAATATACTAAAACCCATTGAATTGCACCAATTGTGGCTAAATAGCTGAATTGTATGGTATGTGAATTAGATATCAATCAAGATGTTTTTTAAAAAGAAGGTATGTCAGATGCTTAGCACACTATTAGCACTCAGTAAGTTCTCACTTTTCTGACTTTCTCTTCTTTGCCTGGTTTGTCTCCAGCACCTGATAGTGGACATTTACTCCTACGTGCAACACCCTGCCTGGCTTGTCATTAGCTTAAGTGCAGGCCTCCCTCCCTGCCCCCACCCCCACCCCTTGTTTAACACTTGGTGGACTTACTTTGTCTCCTTTCGAGGTACTTGAGCATTTGGGGGCAGTCTGCTTGCTGCTCCTTGTTTCTTTCTTTCTTTCTCTCTTTCTTTCTTTCTCTCTTTCTTTCTTTCTCTCTTTCTTTCTTTTCTTTCTTTCTGATAGTCAGAGAGAGAGAGGCAGAGACACAAGCAGAGGGAGAACAGGCTCCATGCACGGGGAGCCCGATGTGGGATTCGATCCCGGTCTCCAGGATCGCGCTCTGGGCCAAAGGCAGGCGCTAAACCGCAGCGCCACCCAGGGATCCCTGCTCCTTGTTTCTTGACTTCTGTCTGGGCTTGGGCTGCCCTGAATGTACCCTCCTTCACTAAACCTGTCAAAATAACCTTCCTGGTTACCTTTCAGACCTTCCCTCTCTCCTTAATCAACAAACACTTGGTAGGTAATGGCCCTAGACTGAGTATTGCTAAGCCCTGGCGGTGATGTGAGGAGCTTAAAGACTCCGCTCTTACCACAAAGAGCTCTTTGATTGTGTTTGGGGAAATAACACATAGATATAAAAACAACTAAGGTGAGGATACAGGTCTCTAAGTGTCAATTGTGTAATTCTCACGTAGATGCTACGGGAGTTTAAAGAGGTGGGAGATGATTGGTCAGGGAAGTCTTCAAAATGCAGTTGGTTTTTATTTGATGGGTAAGCTTCATAGTGGAAGAGAAGGGGACAGGCGAGTGAGCAAAGGCATGGGTATGTGTCTTCTTCCTGCCTTATATGCTTATTGAGCATGTAGTGTATGCTAGACCCTGGGGTCATTAAAAAAAAAGTGGGGTAAGATTTGTCCTGCCCTGTAAGAGCTTACAGATGTGGGGAAGCTGTGCACACAGAGATGACAAGCAATCTGTGCATGCAGTGAGGCAAGGGCGATATTTGCCTGAGGGAGTCGGTGGAGCCATCACAGAAGAGCTGACATTAGGACATGAGAGGTGAAGAAGCAGGTGACATTTCAAGTCAGGTGGTGAGGAAGCAGAGTACAGCCACAACAGAGGCCAGAGGCCTGAGGGCTGGGGGCAAAGGCTGGGAGCTGATGAGGCTAAGAAGGTGTGCTGGGACGTAATTGTAAAGATACTGTGTTTTACATGAAGTAATTTATGTTTCTTTCTGAGGCAATCAAAGATGTGTGTTGGGGGACACCCTTTCCACTCTCTCAGACCAAACTGTCTGATTCCAAGTCTGTCTTTCTGTGTCTGTGGAATGTTAGATTCTGTCCAATGCTTCCTGCAGCAAGGTACTTCCCTTTTGTGAAACTGAATGCTGCTGAAGTGATCTTTTCTTGAAGCCTTGCCCTATGCATCCCCAGAGACTCCTTTATCCATCATTCACAGTTTTGACAAACCTCACTGGAGACAGGCAGGGAAAACTTCCCATGCAAACTGCACGGCAGCTCCTTGGCAGAGATCAACAAATTCAGAATCAAAATAACGTTGATCCCACAGATTTTGACCGGTGGTCAGTGCAGCATGTCTATGCATGGCTTTCCAAATTTTATTTTGATTAAAACATTTTTAAGTGCAGGCCCCAGTCACTTAACAAACAAGTCCTTATAATATAAGTAAATTAGTACACTGTCCATAGAATTTTTCTATTGATGTACTGAAAAATTTAAGACCTCTTTCTATAGAAACATAAAACTCTTGTGGATCATTGGAGGATTAGTAGAAATGCATACAACACATCCAAATGTACTTAAGGAGCGTTTTTTTTTTTTTTTAATATTTATATTGATTCTTGAGAGACACAGAGAGAGAGGCAGAGACAGGCAGAGGGAGAAGCAGGCTCCCCACAGGGAGCCCGATGCAGGACCCATCCTGGATCCCAGGATGACACCCTGAGCCAAAGGCAGACGATCAACTGCTGAGCCACCCAGGAGTCCCAGGAAGCGTTTTTAAACAGAGCACTGTACTGTACAGATAATTATTTGTATCATCTACAAGCAAAATAAGATTGTAGTTTCCAAACAAAAGGGCAAGTTTGTTGACTGAATGCATACTCATTTATCATGCTGTCCTGTACTGTATTAATATTTTTAAATGGTTAGTCAATCATAAAAAAAAATTAAATCCTCAGTAAATCTTATCAGTAGCACAAAAATAATGGGATTTCTGTTTACAAGGTGTCGATTGTGTTCAGTCTTTGATAATGACGGCAGACAGTCAATAAACACTGGGACATTTACATGGTCGGTAGGAGCCTAACTAAACTATCTAATCTTTCAAAAGACAGTCAACACAATGAACTCTAAATCTAATCCCCTCAAATACTGGAGAGACAGTTTAGTGCTTTAAATACTACTCAACCCAAAACCCCACACTAAAAAGAACCATTAAGGCTTTTTCTTAAACTCACATAAGGGGGACATTCTGATTTCAGTTCCAATCTCTGAGGGCCAAACTTTACTTTATAATCTAAGTTCAACCTTTTATAAGATCTGAGATTTATGAAGGGTGACAAGTATTGTAAGGTAGAACTTGACTAGAAACTGAAAGAGGAGTAGTGTTGGATGCTTATTTTAAACTTTTTAAATGACCTTTTTTTCTCTTAAATTTCAAGAAAGCAAAACACATGACTTGCTGGTTTTGTTTGCTGTAATCAAGTAGACTCACACTTACTCAGAACTCCTGTTGGTGCTATATTTATTGCTGGGAGTTTTTTTTTTTTTTTTTTTTAAACTAAGGGCGGTGTGTGTTTGGGGGGAAGGCTATTAATTGACCATTTCCTCTCTTCCATGGCTGTGTTACTCAATGAAGATAAAGGTTTAAAATCCTAAAATCCTGACAAGAGACTTGTATAAGGGAAGTTGAAAATGCCTGACTATGGCATCATGGATTTAGACACCAAAAGAAACTTTGAGGTTTTTGTGCAGAGAAAGAAAGAGAAAGAATTTCAGCCTGACTTGTATAAGTGTCCTTTTGATTCTATGATATTTTGTGATCTTAGTCAATGATATGAACATGTGTGGGAGAGCATTTGATACTGGCTGGGAAAAGTGGGCCCTGACACTCCACTCAGAAAGAATGGTTTTCCTGAGATGTTTGATTTGGGGGCTTCTCTTCTTGCGTGCCCAAAGTGTTAGTTTCTTTATTGTTCCTGTCCAAGGAGCTTGGCCAGAGAGGTTCTGGCTTATTGCTCCATTCCACACCTGAGGCAAGAGTGGGGCTCAAGGAAGAGCAACCTTGCTGCTGTGGAACAGCTTAAAACAGATGTGACTTTGCTTTGAAATCTGTTTAACACAACAGACTACCTGAGATCTGATGTTCAGTTCTCTTCAGGCTATAGAAATGAGAGTTTTTGGTTGACCTGGCATTCTGCCATGTCAGAGAGTCCACTGGAATCTCTACTTTGCTATTTGCAGGAAATGGCAGGAAGTGTGTGAAAATCTGGAATCCAGCAACAGGATTTAATCATGCCACATTATGAGGTCACTCTCTCTATCAGTGATTGAGAAGGAAGAAGACTGATTTATTTAATTTTTTTTTTTTTTAAATTTATGATAGGCACACAGTGAGAGAGAGAGAGGCAGAGACATAGGCAGAGGGAGAAGCAGGCTCCATGCACCGGGAGCCTGACGTGGGACTTGATCCCGGGTCTCCAGCATCACGCCCTGGGCCAAAGGCAGGTGCCAAGCTGCTGCGCCACCCAGGGATCCCCTGATTTATTTAATTTTTTAAAAATTTTATTAAGTTTTAAAATTTTAATTCCAGTAGAGTTAACATACAGTGCTAGATGGGCTTCAGGTGTACAATATAGTGATTCAACACTTCCATACATTACTCAGTGTTCATCATGATAAGTGTCCTCTTAATCCCCATCACCTATTTCACCCATCCCCCCAGTGGCCTCCTCTCTGATAACCATCAGTTTGTTCTCTATGATTAAGAGTCTGAAAAAAAAAAAGAGTCTGTTTCTTGGTTTGTCTCTCTTTTCCTTTGTTCGTTTGTTTTGTTTTTTAAATTCTACATATGAGTGAAATCCTACAGTATTTATCTTTCTCTGATTTTGCTTAAGTAAGGTTGATTTATTTATTTTGGGGTGAGTTTATTGGGAGCTCACGCTGGCAAGCCCCTAAATTCTAGCATCTTTGGGCATCATTAAGGCCTAAATTTCTTTGTGGGTGCTCACACACTCTGTGAATTCCAACAATCCTTTAACTCCATTGGAACCTAAGAAACATTGATCCAACTATATTTTCACTGCCCCTCACTCTTTTCATGTCCTTACTTCCCTCCTTACTCAGCTTAAATCTGTGGTCAAATTTTTCATCACTCCCTTGAACATACTTTTGATTCCCTTGTTCCTCTGTTACTTGGTTAAACTTACTTAGCTAAACCACAACCTTTATTAAATTCGACTTTTCCTTACGCCCTTCCACACAGTTGAACAAAGCCAGAGAAAAACATACCATCAAGCCAGCCAACTGGTTTCATTTTACATCGCTGATCACTCATCTCTAGTAGAGTCTTACGGCTCTCTAGCAATCATACTATATTTCCCAAGGCCTTTCATTCGCTTATTCTACTGGAAGGGGATGATTTTTACACTCTTTCTTCTCTTCCCCAAACTTAAACTAGGAGTTCCCCATCCTCACTGTCATGATGATCTTGCTTCCTATATACTGAGAAAATGGAAGCCCTTGAAGGAAACTTCCATAGCCCCCATGCCCACAACTACCTACTTGCCAGCATCAGGGCTCATAGACTGTCTTCCCTCCTGTTCTTCTGGGTGAACTGTCCAAACTCTTTACAAAGGCTAACAACTAGGGCAGCCTGGGTGGCTCAGCGGTTTAGCACCACCTTCAGCCCAGGGCATAATCCTGGAGCCCCAGGATCGAGTCCCAAATCGGGCTCCCTGCATGGAGCCTGCTTTTCCCTCTGCCTCTCTCTCTCTGTGTCTCTCATGAATAAATAAATAAAATCTTTGAAACAAACAAACAAAATAAAACCAAAGGCTAACAACTCCATGTACATGCCAGACTGTACTCATTTCCTGTTCAGTCAAGGACTCTGCTGTAAGCACTCCTCCCTTCTCTCCTGCATCAATTTTCCCCTCTTTCCCAGTACCATATAAGTATTCTCTCATCATAAAAACAAACTCTCATTCCTCCTTCCCCTTCCAGTTTATCCCTCTGTTCCTTTCCTATTTTTAAAAATTTTTTTAAAAGATTTTATTTATTTATTCATGAGAGACACACATGAGAGAGAGGCAGAGACATAGGCAGAGGTAGAAGCAGCCTCCCTGCTGCATCCCTATCAATTACTTTTAAATTTATACCTCCAGTCTGTACCACTTCCCTGTGCTCCACACCATATATCCAACTTCCAACTTAACATCTCCACTTGGGGGTCTAATCTATATCTGTGCCTCTGCTCTCCTTCGACCCCCATCCAGAGCCTGCTTCTCCTATATTGTTTCCCTTCTCAATAAGTGGCAACTTCATTCTTCCAGTTGCTTAAAAAAAAAAAAAAATCTTGGCATCAAGCTGGACTTTTCTTGCTCTGATACCTTGCGTTTTAATCCATTAACAAATCCTGTTAACTCTACCTTCAAAATATATTCAGAATTTTACCACCTCTCACCATCTCCTTTACTACCTACCCTGGTTCAAACCACCTTCTAGCTGGTTTTGCCACTTCTGCTCCATCTGGAATGTAGTAGAACTGAGATTCAAACTCAATTATTCTTCCATTTTGAAGACTTAGATCTTTTGTCTGGGCTTTACTGTCCTTCTGCTTTTTTACCTTTGATGGCTGTGACTATAGGTACCTCCCCTATATTCGTTTCCCTATTCTTACCATTTTTCCTTAGTCATAGAATCCTAACTACATTCAAAATGGCACTGTGATCAAATATCTTTTGTTCTATCTTTCCCAGCCTCATGTGTGGATAGATGTGGGCATGTGACTAAAGTAACTCCTGATCAATGAGATAAAAGCAAAAGTTACTGGGTGGGATTTATAGGAAAACTCCTAAGTAAGGGGGACACACAGCTGGTTCCATTCTTTTTGACCTTACCCCACCCTCCTTCCTGCTGCCTGAACTGAGGACTTGGTTGCTGGGAACTGAACATTATTCATCTCTAAGATGAATTCTGATTAGTGGGAAGAGCATGTTTCTTTGAGTGTTGTCTTCTCTTACTAGTCTTTGGACAAGTCATTTAACCCCTGAGTCTAAGTGGGTGTTTTGTTTTGTTTTGTTTTGTTTTGTTTTTAATCTGTAGAATGGAGGGCAGCCCCGGTGGCTCAGTACTTTACTGCTGCCATCCCCCCCGGGTGTGATCCTGGAGACCCGGGATCGAGTCCCACATCGGGCTCCCTGCATGGAGCCTGCTTCTCCCTCTGCCTGTGTCTCTGCCTCTCTGAGTGTGTGTGTCTCTCATGAATAAATAAAATCTTAAAAAAAAATCTGTAGAATAGAAATAATACCAAAAAGAGCTATTCCATATGGCTATTGAGATGATAAAATGAGGGAACACATGTAAAAGGGCCTAGTTCATAGTAGTCACTCAATAAATATTTGTTCATTCATCTCAATAACATAAATGCTTTAGAATTTTTGAAATACTCTCACATACTGTACAAGTTATTGTTAAAATACCAAGTACCCATTAACACTTCCTCTAAGAACTTTTGGATGGTTGTATTTTAATTATTTTAGGATGTGACCAGCTTTTGTGAAGTTGAGTTAGTTGGCTTCATTATTCCCCTGCAACATTTCCTTTGCACTCATTGATTTCCATGGCTACATGATGATTACTTCCTGAGAAACAAAGGAACACATGTGTTTGGAAGTAAAAAGGAAGCATACAGATCACCTATTGAACCATAACCCTGTAAAGCTTGGTATAAATGGAAACTTTTCTTTTTATCATATGGTGTTTGAAGTGAAGGAATTCATATTAGTCATTAGCTCAGTTTTTACTCCACAATAGGTGTCCCTGTAAGGAGCCAGATTGTGTCAGGCCTTATAAGCCAAACATATTCTAAAACATTTTGTAAAGTCGACTATTTACAACATCAAAATTTCTGAGTGGTGACCAATCCAGAAAAGTGATAGTAGGTAATGGGAAACTTGACAAAAGATGAGTAGTAGAAGAAATAGCTTACTACTCTAAAACACATGGATTCTGTTTCATTACATGAATTAGTCAATCATTCTAGCAAACATATATTGATGACTTCTACATATGAGGTCCTGTAGTAAGTGCTCTGAGAATTACAAAGGTGAGTGAGACCCAGAGGTGATATTCAAAGAATTCATAGCTTAGTATTGGAAATAAAATATTTACATCCCCTGTACAAATTATGTCCTCTTTGAAGTGATTCAGAATCTAGGGTGGCTTTGAAAAAGGGGCTGTTTTGAGTCTTGAAGAATACATAGATATTTGCACAAAGTAGGCAGATGGAAAGGCATTCCAGATAAAGGGACCAGTAGCTACAAAGACCCAGAGGTGACGAGGCTCAGACTTAGTGAATCAGAGGTAGGCAGAGATTGATTCAGAAATACCTATTTTGGAAAAAAAAAGAAATATCTGTTTCGGGGATAGCATCATTGTTAATAGGTAGGTATTTGGTATGTGGAGACTGGCTTAAAGTGGGAGGAGAGTATTATAGATGGTGTCCCCCTCAAATTCCTGTGTTGAAACTAATCCCCAATGTGATGGTATTTGGAGGTATGACCTTTGAGAGATGATTAGGTCATGAAGGTGGAACCCCCATGAATAGGATTAGTGCCCTTATAAAAGAGACTCCAGAGAGCTTCTTTGCTTCTTCTGCCTTGTGAGGACACCATGAGAAGATGGTCATAATGGACTAGGAAGCAGGCTCTCACCAGTTACTGAATTTGTTGGCTTCTTCATCTTGGACTTCCAGCTTTCCAGGACTGTGAGAAATAAATGTTTGCTATTTAAGTCACTTAGTCCATGGTATTATGTTATAGCAGCCCAAATGGATGAAGAGAGGAAAAGTAAGTTCAGTTTTGGACATGTGGAATGTCAAGTGAAAGTGACAGGCTATTCTGGTAGAGATGTTATGTAGGTGGTTAGAAATGAAGTTTGGAGCTTAGGAGAGAAGTGCAATTGTAGGTCTACATTTGGGACTCATCAACACACAAGTGGAAGATGAACTTATAGGAGTCTAGAGTAAGAAGAAAAGACAGTTGGGGACGGATTCCTGGAAACAACTAGATTTAAGGGACAGACTGACAAAAATAAACCTGGGAAGGAGGCTGAGGAGGAGCCAGAGAGATATAAAGAAAAACTATAAGAAAATGGCAGTGTTTTATCAGATTCTCTCTCTCTCTTTCTCTCTCTCTCTCTTTCAGGCCCCCCCCCCAAGGTTTTGGGGTTCTTTTTCTTTTCTTTTCTTTTTTAAAGACAATCCTTTTTTTTAAAAAATTTTTGTTTATTTATGATAGTCACAGAGAGATAGAGAGAGAGGCAGAGACACAGGCAGAGGGAGAAGCAGGCTCCATACACCGGGAGCCCGACGTGGGATTCCATCCCGGGTCTCCAAGATCGCGCCCTGGGCCAAAGGCAGGCGCCAAACCGCTGCGCCACCCAGGGATCCTGATTCCTGGGTTCTTAAGCTCCAATGAATCAGGGAGGCAGCATACCATAATGGTTATGAGCACTACGGTTAGATCTGTGTTCAAGCATCATCTTGAAGCCCACAGGTGGATTCTCTCAGCAAGTGTGTGTGTGTGTATGTGTGTGTGTGTGCTGTCCTGGTGTGGACTGCGGGTGTCACATTCCTAGACCCCTCTGCCCCCACTTTCAATCCAGTTGGAATAAAGAGAAATTTCTCCACTGACCTATGAGCTTCTCAAGGGTTTGATACACAGTAGGTTCTCAAATACATAGTTTTCTTTTAAAAGGTGAATGAATACATTAACAAAACATAAACAGGAAATAATTTTATAGTAAACATATGAGCATTGTGGTCTCCTAACATTGTGGTTTTATGGGTCACTGACATTTTCAAAACTGTGATCTTTGAGCATCAGAGAAATATCTACACATGTCCACTGGAAAAGAAATAGAAGAACAGCTTTATTATGCCATAATAAAATTAAAAGGCAGTTGATTAAAAAAAAAAACAAAAACAAAATATCATCCTTAATGGTTCATAACATCATTCCTTATTAAGCAATGGCATAACACTAATGCTTCTGCAGTGCTTTCTGCTTTCCTGGCATTGTTCTGAATACCTTATTTGTATTAATTAATTTGATCTCCTCAACAAAATCTATGAGATAGGAGCTTGTCTATTATGTAGATAAGGAAACCTCAGGTATAGAAAAGAGCCCAAGGTCACATAGCTAATAATTAGCAGAGGTAGGATTTGAACTCTAGAGTCTGTGCCTATAACTGCTATGTTACACAGAAGCCTACTTTGATTCTGTTACTTGCCTGCCCAGCCAGACCCACCATGTTTATCACCTAATACAGAAGGAAAACTACATTGTATGTGTGAAGTGAGGCCTTCTCACCAGGGCTTGGGTGGCAGAAGGTGGGGGCAAGGACATGTTGTGGGAAATATATTTGTGTTAAATCAGGACAACAAGCGTGGTAATTGTTGATACTAACAGAAATCATAATCACACAGTGATCTTATTTCACAATTTACTTCCCCTAATCCCATGGCCAGGTGACTTAAACTCCTTGTCACAAGCCCTCATTCATAAGCTCAGAGAGACAGAGAAGCTCATTGCTTTGGATGGGCCAAAAAGTGTGTAGATGTGGGAGTCTGCACGGAACTCAGTGACCCTGTCTGTTCTCTACGGTCCTGCTCGGGACCTTGTTTTCTGAGGGGACCTTGTGTGAATGGCCTCATCTTATTAGTTGGTCTCTAGGAGCCCACACTGTTTGTCCCTTAACGGAGGAGTCACCGAGAGAAATCTCAGAAGGAGTCAAGCAAAAGAGGCAGCACCAAACCAAGAAGAAACATTGCTGCTGCTTGAAGGGAATTTCAATCCAAAAATGATAGTTTGGAAGGGCTCTAAGGAATGTATCCAATATATGCTATAGCACATATGTTTAAAAAAATTTTTCAAACAAACTATTTCCTGATATTATGTTCAATGAATAAGGATGTTTTACAACTGTTAAATATATTTAATATCACAGAAGAAAAGAACTCAAAACACATGAAAATAAATCAGATTAGGTTTTGTCTTTTGATTAATGTTTTTTTCTTCGCCCAACAGGAAAATACTCATTAACAAAAGTTTTGAGAACAATCAAGCAACTGGAGGTTATTAATATGAAAATATTGTCAATTGTTCCTCCCGTAAAAATCTCCCTGGACAGCCCACTTCCTGAAAAATGACTCAGCGAAAGCTCCCAACCCGAGTTGTTCGTGTTTCTTACAATTGTTCAGGCTGGTGCTCATTTCTTATCTATAAAGTCCCCTTTTGATTGATGATTCATGTTTCTTTTCAATTATAGGCTTTGAATGCAAACTATTTCTTAATGTAAACAAATGGCCTCAGTATTTAAAGCAAAACATTTCCGTTTGTTTAGTACTATTTCCTATTTTATGCCTGAAACCATATTTTTGAGGGAATTGTTTGGTTTCAAAAGAGGGAAAAGAGAATGATTGTTTAGAAGAATGTGCTCAAAGGAGGGGTGCATTTGCTATGGGCCGCCTGCCAGAGGTGCAAGGGTATGCTCAGAAGGGGCACATGGAGGCCTACCCTCTCCTAGCATGGCCCAAAGAAGTTAGTGTCCTGAATTCTTACTTTAAAGATCCTGGTTTTCCTGTGGGAGAAAAGTGTATCTTTGGCAGCTTGATAATAGGCCTGGTAGCATATCTTTATGTTCTCAGTTCAGCTGAAGGGCTCTGAGCTAGATGAATGGAGGATAAATGATGCATCGAACAGTTGCCAGAAATGCTAGAAAAAAGAGAGCAAGGTACTCAATGATTTCTAATAATGTTTTACAATTACCAATAAAAAAAATAAAATTAAAACCTGGAAGACCAAGGGCCAGTTTCAACAGACCATGTGTCAAAAACTGGCCACTAGGTAGCGCCATAATCCAGCTCCAGGACCATAGGGCTGAGACTGCTCATTCTTTGTTGGCCAGAATTCAAATGTTCAAGATTGACATTTGGGAAAGATCAGCAAGGGCACCCTAAAAATTTCCAAATAAGGAGACCCCAACATAATAAACAGAAGAGGCCTAAGGTTCAAAATATTTACTTGGTGAAGCTACTTATTCTATCTATATCAATTATGTTTATTGAGAACTCAAGAAACAGACATTGTAGGTGTTAGAGATTTTACCTTAGCCTTCTCTTAATGACACCTCAGATTTGCATGAAGATAAAGAAAGGAATAATCACAGTTAATTAAAATGATTAGTCCAGAATTTTCTTGTCAAATTGGGAAAATATAATTTAATTAAGCAGTGGACACTAATCATATTTATTTTGGAAAGTCAGTATTATTTCTGTCATTCTTGCCAAAGTCTTCTACTCATTCAGCAATCATTGAGTCCATGCCTACTATGTGCCCAGTGTCACGCCAGACGCTTTGAATAAAGAAGCATAAGGCCCATTCCCTACTTTTGTGTAGCTCATAGTCCAGTATGGTAGATAAATATATAACAAAAACAACAATACTAAAAGATCAGAGCTTTGATAAAGACAACATGCTCAAAAGAGTTATGGGAGATAGTAGCAAATCATTCTATACAATGAGGCAGCATTGAACAAAGCCTCGAAAGATAAATCATAGTAATAGGTGACACTGATGCTCATCAGGTACCACACTCTCCAGAGTGCTAATACGTTCTTAAAGGTCATGTAACCTTCACAACAACTGGATGAGGTAGGTGCTACTGTTGTCATCTCTGGCTATAGATGAAAAAACAGGTTTGGGGAAGGTATTCTAGACAAAAGAAGTAGCATGTATAAAGGTTCGGAGACATATAAAACTATGGCATATTCCAGGAAATAGAAGCTCAGATAACAGTAATGATATTATAATATTCATAGAAACATGTCCTCTAAGATTTTATAAATAGAAAAATGTGATGAGTTATAGCAGAATTTTAGAACAGATTTTTAAAAACAGTTTTCTTAATTATGTAAAATTTTATCCTTCAAAGAACAGTAGGAATATAGTTTATTGAGAAAACATGGATCCACTGAAAGACCAAAATGCATTTTGTAATGAAATATTACATCTTGAGTTTTGAAGATGATAGAAAAAAAAAAGGGGTGGCTCCATGGTAGCCATTTTGGATACCATAGATATTTCTTTTTTTCTTTTTTTTTTTTTTTTTTACCATAGATATTTCTTAAAAAACTTTCTGGGGCACCTGGTTAAGAGTCTGCCTTCAGCTTACATCATGATCCTCCAGGGACTGAGCCCTGCATCTGTCTCTCTGCTCAACAGGGAGTCTGCTTCTTCCTCTCCCTCTGCCTCTGCCCCACGTTCTTGTGCTCTCAAATAAATAAATAAAACCTTTATTTTTTTCCAAGATTTTATTTATTTATTCATGAGAGAGACACACACATAGAGAGAGAGAAAGAGAGGCAGAGACACAGGCAGAGGGAGAAGCAGGCTCCATGCAGGGGAGCCCAATGTGGGGCTCGATCCCGGGACTCCAGGATCATGCCCTGGGCTGGAGGCAGGCGCTAAACTGCTGAGCCACCCAGGGATCCCCTAAATAAAATCTTAAAAAAAAAACAAACCCTAACTTTTTAATAACAAACCATACTGCTGTGAGCATCCTGAAAATAATAATGCTATAGTTTTATTTTATATTTTTATAGTATGAGGCAATTTTATTTAAAAAAATTATATATTTGAATATATGAAAAAATATCCAGGAGGATATTCATAAAATTAATAACTGGTAATTTTTGGATGGGAGGATCTTGATTTCCTTATATATTTTCTCCATTATTTTTTCAGTGAGCATGTATTTATTTTTTTTTTAATTTTTACTTAAATTTTAGTATAATGCTATAGTTTTGAGGTTTAACTGCATACCCTAAAAGATTTTCTAATGTTGAAAAATAATACTAATATAATTAAAACAACTTTTATCTATCTTATTTGAGATAGCCTTTATAAGATAAACTGTGATATCAAGATTAAATATTTATTGGTTGTCCATTACTTACAAAGCATTGTAATGCTGTATCAAGATAATTTATTGAACAAATATTTATTGAGCACCTAACTCGTGCCAGCCATGGTGTGAATTGCTGCAGGTATAGTAATAGCAGAACAACAATAAGGACCCAATCTCTGCTTACCTTACCTCAAAAAGACTGAGGGGTTTTTTTGTTTTTGTTTTTGTTTTTTTAATGATTTATTTATTTAAGAGAGAGAGAGAGAGAGAGAGAGAGAGAGAGCATGAGCAGGGGAAGGGGTGGAGGGAGGGAAAGAATCTCATGTTGAACATGATCCCATAACCCTGAGATCATGACCTGAGCCAAAATTAGATGCTCAACCAACTGAACCACCCAGATGCCCCTGATGTTTTTTATTTTCCAAAAAGTTTTTATTCAAAAATAAATAAAATAGGGCAGCCCCCGCGTGGCTCAGCGATTTAGCACTGCCTTCAGCCCAGGGCATGATCCTAGAGACCTGGGATTGAGTCCTACATCAGGCTCCCTGCATGGAGCCTGCTTCTCCCTCTGCCTGTGTCTCTGCCTCTCTCTCTCTCTCTCTCTCTGTGTGTGTGTCTCTCATGAATAAATAAATAAAATCTTAAAAATAAATAAATAAAATATTTTTTCATTCAAAAATAAAATTAAATTAAAAGGCAGCTTTTATTTACAAAATTTTTATTCACAAAGTTTTATTCGAATAGTAAACTTTTTTTTTTTTAAAAGGTCAATTTCTAGTTCTAGAGGGACTAGGGTTTCTAGCAGACTAATAAGATAGAGACTCAGTTTCAGAGGAAGAAGAAAGCAGTCAGGCGCCTCAGTAACAGAGCCATTATCAACACAACACATAGCCTGATGATGTCTTGAAGATCCACTTAAGGCAGGATTTTCTAACCTCAGCACTATTAGCATTTGGGGATGGAAAAGTCCTTGTTGTGGGGGACTGTGCTGTGTACTATATTAGCAGCACCTTTGGCCACTACCCACCTTCAGTTCTGGCATTAAAAAATGTCTCCGAGGAGCCTGGATGGCTCAGTAGGTTAAGCGTCTGACTCCTCATCCCGGCTCAGGTCAAGATCTCAGGGTGGTGAGATTGAGCCCTGTGTTGAGCTCTGTGCTGGGTGTGGAGCCTGCTTAAGATTCTCTCTCTCTTTCTCTCTCTCTCTCCCTCCCTCTGCCCCTCCTCCAACCCCCTCACCTCTCTCCCTCTCTAAAAAAAAAAAAAAAAAAAAGGAAAAAACCCAAAATGTCTCCAGGCATTGCCTTGGGGCTGGGGAGGAACAAGAATCACTGGCCTAAGGCCACTGAAGCTGCTCCTGTCAGTGGTCAGGCTTGATCCTAGCAAGTAGTCCAAACAGTTTGAGCCCCAGCTGGGAGGAGAAGTTAAGGGTGGAGATTGGGAACATTCCAGTCACACACACCAGTCTCTTTTTATGGGCATCTTGGAATATATCTGTTTAAAAATGTTTCCATTTCCTCCTTTTCTTTTCCTTATTTGGTGAATTTGTTGTCAGCACGATGGGATAAGGGAGGTTGTTTTTCTTAACTGTTACTTTCGGGAGGAGATGGTCTCCTGTTCATTCAATCTGTGTGGACTTCCGGCAGGAAATGGCAGTCAAGGAAAGTTTTGAATAAAAGGAAGATGCTGGTTAGCCAGTGGAAACAGGAAGTTGTTGCCTGTGTCTTACACAGCTTAGAAGAAAGTAAGAGGCAGAGGGAAAATTCACTTCCCACAAGTGGGAGGAGCTGAAGAGAGTGGGATGGGAGTGGAGGAGGGGTAGGGAGCGCTGAGGAGCAGAGAGGCAACCAGGTTAAAAGACCTTGAATCTCCTGGGGGAGCTGGCTGCAGGGGAGCAGGGTGACAGCATTGTGTAGTAGGAATGGGGGCATGCAGTAGCAATAAGTCAAAATTATTGTGACTTATTAAGTTGTGCTGTATACCACTAAAAATACTCTATTTAAAGAAATACAGTTTTCTCACAATATATATTAAAGCATTTGCCAACATTATAAAATCCCCTTGAATAGAGAGAGAGAGAGAGAGAGAGAGAGAGAGAGAGAGAAAGCAAACGTGGCAAAATGTTAACAATTGGTAAATCACATGAAGGGTATATGGCTGTTCGCTGTGTTCTTCTTTAAATTTTCTGTAAGTTTGAAAGTTTTAAAAATAAAAATTTGGTGTATGTGGGGAGAAGAATCCATTTTTTTAGGATTTTACTTTATTTAAAATATTTTGAAATTTTATTTAAATTCAATTAACATATAAGGTATTATTAATTTCAGAGGTAGCATTCAGTGATTCATCAGTCCTATATAACACCCAGTGCTCATTACATCACCCAGTTGCTCCATTCTCCTGTCCGCTAGAATCAACTTTTTTTTACTATGTGATATTTGAGGCTGGATGGATCATCACAGATATATGTTCATGGGTACATGGCATTACCTATGAATTCTCTACAACATAGTATAGTGGTGAATAATGTTCTCTTATGACCAGAGTAATTTCTTTCTTTTTTTTTTAGAGAGGGAGAGAGGAGGGGGGCAGAGAGAGAACCTTTTTTTTTTTTTTTTTTTTAACTTATGATAGTCACACACAAAGAGAGAGGCAGAGACACAGGCAGAGGGAGAAGCACAGGCAGAGGGAGAAGCAGGCTCCATGCACCGGGATCCCGACGTGGGACTCGATTCCGGGTCCCCAGGATCCCGCCCTGGGCTAAAGACAGGCGCTAAACCACTGCGCCACCCAGGGATCCCGGAGGGAGAGAATCTTAAGCAGACTCCATACCCAGCGCGGAGCCTGATTTGGGGCTCAATCTCACAACCCTGAGATCATAACCTGAGCTGAAGTCAAGAGGACGCTTAACCAACTGAGCCTCCCAGGAGCTCCCAGAGCGATTTCTCATTGTACTTTTATTAATATATTCTCAGATTCTGATAAACTTAATAGGGAATTCTGAGATTTTTGCATAACTTGGATCAACATTTCTTAATAAGGCAGAGGTAACTCTTAGCTTGTAGCTTTTGCTATCGTTTATTCAATAAGCATTTCATGAGCACCTATGGTATATAGGGCAATGTGTTACGTGTTATGTGGAATACAAATATGAATCAAATGGACCTTCTGTTTTTTTTTTTTTTTTAATTTATTTATTCAGAGAGAGAGAGAGGCAGAGACAGACAGAGGGAGAAGCAGGCTCCATGCAGGGAGCCCGACGTCGGACTCGATCTGGCATCTCCAGGATCACACCCCGGGCTGCAGGCGGCACTGAACCGCCACAGGGGCTGCTCGGACCTTCTGTTCTTAAATAATCTGATAATTTGGTAGATGAATTTTAAAACTTTCCACATAAATGACTTTTTTTCCCCACACAAATGACTTTAACCCAAGGTAGAAAATCACTTGGGTGTCCAGTCTTGGAGGAGGACATCATCACTTCTTCCAGAGGGAAATGGTGTTAAGCTTATTCCTGCTGCATCATGCAGTGGACGAACAGTGGGACTCGAGTGAAGAATCCTACACTGATCTGCTATTGCTGTATAACCCATTATTCAGTAACAACCCTGTGTTATTGCTCATGTGTCTGGGTCAGTGGAGCATGGTTGACCTATCCCAGGTTTGGGTGGGTAGTTTTGCTTCAAGCTGCTGTAGCTGGATGGGAATATATGCCTCTCCCTGCAGTTTTGTGAGTCAGTAGGGATGATGACCCTGCTTCATGTATCTTTCATTGTCCTTGGACCAGGAAGCTAGATAGGGCAGGTGTTCCCAGGGGATGGCAGAGGTCTATGAGGACAAATAAATATATGGGAGGCTTCACAAAGCCTAGGCTCAGAGCTCACATGCTGTCCTTTCAGCTCATATATGGTTGGCCAGCTGAAGTTACAAGCTGAACCCAAAGTGGTGGGTCAAGGGGGAACACAGTGCCCTAAGTGAGGTGTTGGCGAGGGTATGGATGCAGGAAGAGGTGAAAAACTGATGCAGTTTATGACATGTCTTTTGGTTATTGAGCACTACATCTTTAGGAGAAATAACTTCAATTTTTTTACACAGCAAAACTTAAAAATCTGATAAAAACTTAAAAAAATAGGTTCATATGGAAGAATGTCATTAGCCATCCCTTTATTTATTTATTTTTTAAAGATTTTATTTATTTATTTATTTGAGAGAGAGAGAGAGAGAGAGAGAGAGAGAGAGAATAAGCAGGGAGGAGGGAAGGGAGAGGGAGAAGGAGAGCCTGACACAGGGCTATATCCCAGGACCCTGAGATCATGACCTGAGCTGAAGGCAGATTCTTAACTAACTGAGCCACCCAGGCACCCAGGCACCCCTTAGCCTTCCCTTTAAATACCTACTTTCTAGTAGTGGGCAAGAAAGCATGAAGTTAAACTCAGACTTGAGGAAGATCTAATGCAAATGGTGATGGGAAATATGTGCCCATTTAGTTTCTTTTAGTCCTTCTTGGGGCTGGCTGTGGGCCATATTTTCCCTTGATACTTTGGGCCTTTATTTCCTGCATTCTTTCTTCCTCTCAGTGGCAACCAGCCCCCATAACACCCTGATATCTTCATGTTTTCTCCCTCCCCATCAAAACTTTTTCTGTAGTAAAGATTTGGCCAACTCCTTCACAGTGAGGCCTAAGTGACTAACAAGGATTAGAAGCTAACTGCTTTCAGGAGCATTTGAATTTGAGCAGGGGACAGAAGAAGGAATGGCTCTGTGAATGAACAACCACATAGCAGTGACTAGGGTGGAGAAGTGAAGGAGATGGAGAACCAAAGAATGAGCCCAGTGGCCTCAAAATCATATCCTGTAAGATGTTACATTTTTCCTGGCTAAGCTACCTGCTCAAGTTTGTGGGCAAGGGTATAACTGTAGGAATAACTAGAAGTGTGGCTTGTATTATGTATTTAGCATAAATAATATTAACATATGTACCCTGACAAGTCAATTGTATTTAAAATTTTTATAGTGCAATGGTTCTAATTCCTGCCCAAGTTTGCAGTGACTATCTTTGAGAAACAAATAAATAGACATAGCTGACATTAGGCAGGAACTTTCTGAACTGTGTCAAGGTTAATAATAAGTAAAATGTTATAAGTAGAGACAGGACAGCAACAGCTGTGCAACATTCTTGGAAGCAAAGATTCTGATAGCATGAAGTAAGACTTTGAGCTCAGTTTTTGCTGCTACTCTGGGTAAACAGAGAACGTGTATAATAATTGAACAAAAGCCTATTTCTTTTATGA
The DNA here is from genome assembly GCF_048418805.1 of Vulpes vulpes. Taxonomy (NCBI): domain Eukaryota; kingdom Metazoa; phylum Chordata; class Mammalia; order Carnivora; family Canidae; genus Vulpes; species Vulpes vulpes. The sequence continues at coordinate 84,583,682 of NC_132794.1, forward strand.
ATTACAACTGTTCTGTGCTCAAAATCTGATGTCTACAGCTGGAAAATCAGGGGCATGTGAAGCAATGTTGGAAGAAGACCCAGATCAAAATTATGAGAATGTCCTGGCTGAGATTCAGTCTTTCGAGCTGCCCATTGAAGCTACTTTAAGGTAGGACTCCTCTTATGCGTTTCTTCTTTTGTGGTGATAATGCAGTCTTATTCACTTCTTCTTTTATTTTTTTCTATAATAGAATAAAAAATAATTTTTGAAAAATAATTACAATTCTGCATATACCTAAACTCTACCTCTTTTCTTATCTTTAGATAAATTACAGTAAACAATCCACTCTTGTTTGCATTGTATTTGTTTCCTGATTTATCACCACAAGGTTTAAAAAATAGAAATGACTTTCAAGAGATCAAAAAGGGTCTCTTGCCATCTCCAAATAGATATCCCATCTCATTTATATAAGATTTCAAAGGTTTTCTCTAAGATGTCACTTAGTAAAAAACATTGAGAACCATTAGACATATCAGTGAAACCAATTTCTATTTGGGTAGATGTGAGTTTTTGAAAAAAAAAAAAAAAAAAAGTAAAACATTTATTTGCATGGTTACTACTCGGGTATATGGTGATCTCCCGGATATGGTTATTTGTTATTTGTTTTTTTTTTTTTTAAATTTCCACATAGCATTTAAAAATAGCTTCTTGGTAATGTGTGGATTAATGTGCACATTTCAAGAACAGGATTAAAATGAAAGACCATGTATCTTTATGTTAAAAGGGCAGCTTTAAAAATGTAATCCTTTCTGACTGCCTGCCTGTAACTGACACCTATCAGTGTGGGAATGGAATGGTAATCACTGAATTTGATAGTGACCGACAATAAATATTTGTTGACTAATATTTGTTGATTAAATAAAAGGATTTTTTGAGGAGGGGTGTTGTCTCTTCATCCTCAGAAAGGACCCCACGCCAAGTTGCTTTGAAATATGCTGCAGTTTAAATCTGAGTAAAGTTGGGGGCATGGGAAGGCATTGATATTTATTGGTTGATTCTTGGATTATCAATATGTAGGTGCAGTTGTAAAATAATTAAAACTTCATTTCAATTTTTCCTTACACTTTTTTTTTTTTTTATCGAGCATCATGAATATTCCATGAAGAAGGGAAGGTAATTTCTACCCTATTTAATAGGTGGAAGAAACCAGAGTTTTTTTTACTAGTGGGAAACTCAATCATTTTTTTCCATAGAACCAACTTTATACTGTACCAGAACCTTCTAGAACTTGTGCATTTGCCTGATGGTTAGATCAGAAGTGTAAAGGGGGACAAGAAAAAGGGTGAGGGGAACCTCAATGTGTGTTGAGGCCAATGTGTGGCCTCTGTTGCTGTTGCTGCTTTAGAGCTCTTGGCCTTCAATCCCTGACTCTCTCCACCTCTCCCCTGGTCTCACAACCCTGGCTGACACCTATACATGTCATCTGTCCATGGAATAATACTCCTGACTAGTCTTCCTTGTTATTGGACCTGACTTCCTGCTTTGGATCTTGGAGCTTTCCTACCTTCTTTAGTTAGGGCAAATATTCCTCATCTTGTACTTAGTCTTCCTAAAGCAAAAATCAGTGTAGATCTGGCTGTCACAGCACTCTCCCAGTGTCACCCTCAAGAGGGGAGACAACATAGATATTTTCTCCAGGTGTTGCTCTTTCACCACCAGAGTGGCCCCTCATTTCTGGGTTATTGAACAAGGGGTGAGGTCACTCTTTTCCAAAGGCTTCTGCTAAACCACCCCAATGTTATTTGGAGGGTAGACTCAGAGCTCTTAAAAAAGCTTCATCTGGGACAGTATTAAATTAGTTTTCCTAAGCTTTTGCTTTAATCACTGATTAGATAAAGACTTAGGCAGACATTTGATGCCTTTCTGCACATACTTATGCATGTTATTGATATTCCGGTTTCAACTATTCTGTTCCACCGTTTTTACAGAACACATTAGCTCATGTGGTCAAATATGAGGGTTGGAAAATCAAGACAGAACTTCCATTTTGGCTGAACTAGACTGTTTACTATTTGATAATGTCGTGAGATTTTCTTCCTTCTGTGTTCATGGTTTATTATTATTATTATTATTATTATTATTATTATTATTATCCACTCTTAGCCCTGCAAAGCAGGGCATGATTCAAATGCTCTTTCTTATATGAAGCCTCTCCTGATCCCCCAGTCACATATGAATGCCCATCCTTTGAAGCCCCCAAAGAATCCAGGACATTTATTCTGATTTACTTGGTGTGTGTGTGTGTTTGTGTGTGTGTGTGTGTGTGTGATAACCATTTTCAGGCTCAAAGATTCCTGAGGGCAGAAATCTCTCTTTCCTTTACCTTTGTATCCTCTGCAGAAGATTCTACCAACAGAGGAGCTAGATATTTGTTGAACTGACTTGTATGAGCTTCTGAACTAATGGTGACCATGTGAAGCAAAAGAAAGAAGGCAGTTGAAAGAGAAAGTAATCATTTTAGGGAAGAAGAGGAGGTGGTGGAAGTATTTGAATAGCTACAAGCACTAAAGGCAGAGATGGTGGAAAGTATGGGTCACAAATCGGGTCTGAACCGATACCAAAAGATTGGAAAAAAAAAAAAAAAGATGGTGGAAAATGGCTTGGGTTGGATGCAGATTGACCATTGGAGCTGCACAGGAGCTGCTGGGAGACCCTGGAGTGGGCGGTGAGATAAGGGTAGGACATTGAGAGAACAGGGCTGGCAAACAGGAGAGAAACCTTCTCAGGGAAAGCCCTGTACCTGAGAATTGAGAGACTTCTACTGTTCACCTTTCCTTGTCTCTGAAAAAAGGCATTTCCTTCAGCAAACACTTTCTGTCATAAAATCATCAACTCTCTTCCTTCCCTTCCCCTGCCCACCTCATTTTCCAGGTCAGGAATCTGAGGTGCCCTGCTCAAGGTTAGGGTTCTGATCAGAGCCAGGTGGGGTTTGCTTCTCTTTCTCTTTTAAAGATTTTATTTATTTATTCATGAGAAACACACATACACACAGAGGCAGAAACATAGGCAAAGGGAGAAGCAGGCTTCCTGCAGGGAGCCTGATGTGGGACTCCATCCCAGGACCCTGGGGTATCACGACCTGAGCCAAAGGCATCTGCCCTCAACCACTGAGCCACCCAGGCATTCTGGAGTCTGCTTTTCTAACAAGGTGAACTTCCAAGAGCTCAGTGGCTCAGGACTTAGAGATAGTTTCTGCTTATATCATTTAAGAGTCACTCAGCAGCTCTTCTTTCACAGGGTGCAAGCTTCCTAGCACTCACCCCACACACCCCCACTCCTCTCCCAGAGGAGTCATGCTGTTGCGTACTGTCAAAAGTCTGAGGTCTCTTTCGCCCTGCCATTTGTACTCCCCCTCCTCCCCACTTCACACTTGGCTGCTCCCAGAGCAAACTTCTGCCAGACAGTGGAACCTGTCTCCTGCCTGACTCCTCCAGTGGGACCTTGGGTCTGCTCCTTTGGCCCTCCTCCTCCTCCTCCTCTTCCTCCTCATCCTTCTTCTTCTTCTTTTTTTTTTTTTTTGGTGGAAAAGTGGACAAAAATCAGATGATCCTGAGGTACTGTGTTTCTTTTCATTCTTTGTGTGAAACGGGACCACAGCCTGTAGTATTAAGTTTAAAGGAGAAATAGTTTTAGGGGAGAGCTGTGAGTTACTATGGTTTTCCATGATTTGTGTTGCCAATGATTTTAAATATCCATTAAAGAGACATCGCAGGCTGCTATAACCATGGAATTGGGAATGAGATTCCAGGGTAGAAAAGTAGAATTTGATATTAGCCTTGAAGATGGTGAGTGAGTTTAAGAGAAAAGGGAGAATTGTGAAGAAAAGTCTACTGCTAGTACCTGTAATGTCCTAGTATGGCTTTGCTTTGGGCATTCAGATTGTTGGTAGATGCAACTCATCAGCAGATGGGATCTGGAATTAGTTTTGCTGCCATAACCTTTTGCCCTGGGCATAACTGTTTTCCTTTTGTTACCACCATATGCTAATTTCCACTGGATTTTCTCATTCTTTTTAGATTTTCTGACTTTCACTCCAGTCCCTCCATTTGGCTCAGATATGTCCAGCTCCTTGCAGCTCCTGCATCTGGGGGGACATGGTTGTCCCTGGTAGGCTTAGGGGCTGTCTGGAGCCACACTAAAGGAAAGTACTAGCACAGCCTTATTCAGCCTTACCAACTTTCTTTACCACGGATGGGCACTAGGTTTCAAGCAGCAGATCAATTCTAATGCATTGGTAGTGGTTGCCTGAATCTCATATTGACATGATTCTGATAAATTAGTGATGGCAGCTACGGACTTTAAGATAGGGTAGTAGCAGTGTTCATAACATGTACCATGTTCACACTAGAACCTCTTGCTGCCAGGCCTTGTCCATTCTACCTGCCCTACTCCATGGGTCCTGACTCAATCTAGATGTCTTGGGGTCCTGAGGTATGTTGTTAGCCTCTTAGACCAGGCCCTGAAGTCACACCATGTCTCAACCCACTTGGGCTTACAACTTACAGCATGTTTTATTGCTATCACTGACCCAAGAGTGGGTAAGGGCAGGTTGAGGGCACTACAAAGTTAATGGGAAGTAGAGTAAGGGGACATATCCAAAGAAGGCCTTACAGAGCACTGGGAAAAATAGGAGGAAAAGGGAATTGTATAAGATGACGTACCAGAAGAAATTTTTGTAATTGTTTTATGATAACATAATTGTTTTACACTTGTATTCACAGGCTCTCTTGGGCTCTTTTCCAAAAGCTGACCATGAAGTTTTTAAGAGCAAACAGGATATTTTTATTTCTTTGACTTTAATGTTTTTTAGGAATGAAGATAACATGCTTTAAGGAAAGGACAGAAAACATTAAAAAAATCCAACTAATAATCTAAACTATATGTAAAAAAAAACTATATGTACAATGAAATCTTGGAATGACATACTAAAAAATAGGAATAGTAAACACTTGTAGACATTTTACAATGCTCTTGCTCTTGCTGTATATACCTTCAGAAATGTAAGATTTCTATTAAATCTTACCCATTAAGTATGTCAATTAACATTAATTCCAAGTTTTATTAGTTGTTTGAATTTGGCCTTAGTTTCTGAAACTATAAAATATGGATTAAGAACTTTTTTTAAAAAAAGATTTTATCCGTTTATTTGAGAGAGAGAGAGAGAGAGAGAGAATGAGCAGGGGGAGGGACAAAGGGAGAAGGAGAAGCAGACTCCCCACTGAGTGCAGAACTGGGGGGGGGGGCGCATCCCAGGACCCTGAGATTATGACCTGTGCTAAAGGCAAACATTTAACCAATTTAGCCACCCAGGCACCCCTAAAATAGAGATTATAATACAACCCATCTCAAATGGTTAATATATGCAAAGTGCTTAGCACAATGCCTGCCTAACACTTTGTAAATGCTCAATAAAAATTAGCTATTATTATTATGTCTAATTACAAATCTAGGGTATATATTTCAGTATAATTTAATAAATATATAGAGTGTTGAAATAAACAAGCACTCACAACATCTTGAAATTCTGAGTTAGTGGGAAATATTGAGTAATGTAAATTTTATTTTAGTCGTATAATATTTAGGAGAGAGAGGCATCCCTTTTTCAAAAACATATTTACTAATGCTTATATTTTATACTAATGTAATATCATTACCTTATTTAATCTCTGATGAGAATGATGTAGTGTGCTACATGTTGTGGATATATATAGAGTTCAGAGAAATCATCCAGAGATAAATGTGGGCCTAACCATGACCAAGGTCTACCCGTCTGCAGAACCTCAGGAAAGCCTGGAGTCCCCAGTGATAGTGGGCTGTGTAGTTGCTAAACTTCTGATTATTTAAATCATAGCATTCACTATTTGATCTTCAGTGTAACACAAAAGAAAATCTAAAAAGGGGGCAGCCCGGGTGGCTCAGCGGTTTAGTGCCACCTTTAGCCCAGGGCCTGATCTTGGAGACCCAGGATCGAGTCTCACATTGGGCTCCCTGAAGAGAGTCTGCTTCTTCCTCTACCTGTCTCTCTCTCTCTCTCTCTGTCTCTCATGAATAAATAAATAAAATCTTAAAAAAAAACAAAAACAAAAAAAGAAAAGCTAAAAAAAAAAAAAACCAACCCATTTCTATATCTGGGAACCAAGTATTTCAACCAGGGAGACAGTTTTGTTGATATGCCGGTTAAATTAATAGACTCTGGAGCCAGAAGGATGTAGGTTCAAATTTTGCATCTTTCATTACTAACCGAGCTACTTAAAGGATTACATGAATTAGGTATGAAATATATTTAATGTAATGCCTTATCCATAGTAAATGCTCTTTACTCATTTGTTAATTCAGTAAATAAATGTTTATAGAGTGCCTATGGTGTGGTCAGCAGTAGTCTAGGATGGTCAATGGTTTTGCTGTGGATAGAGCAAGATGAAGACCCGGACAGTCTCTGCTCACAGGGAGCTTGTATTTTTATTTATTTTATTTTATTTTATTTTATTTTATTTTATTTTATTTATTTTTTAAAAGATCTTATTTATTTACTCATGAGAGACACAGAGAGAGGCAGAGACATAGACAGAGGGAGAAGCGGGCTCCATGTAGGAAGCCCAATGTGGGACTTGATCCGGGGACCCTGGGATCATACCCTGAGACAAAGGTAGATGCTCAACTGCTGAGCCACCCAGGCATTCCGGGAGCTTGTATTTTAGTGAAGGGAGCTATGAATAAACAAATTAAAAAGTGTTATTGTTGCAGTGCCCCAGGCCCTTCCTCCTCAGATGTGGCTGGAGCTTGAGGCATGCCCGGCCAGGACATGGGAGACCCAGAGCAGCTGGGACGATGTGAATAATAGCACTTCAAGCCTGCAATAAAAAATAGCCTCCAATTAAACTACATTGCAAAGGCTGTCAAAGAAGGGGCGCCTGGTGGCTCAGTCAGTTAAACATCTGACTCTTAATTTTGGCTCAGGTCATGATCTTAGGGTCATGAGATTGAGCCTTTCTTTGGGCTGCACATTGGGCATGGAGTCTGCTTAAGATTTTCTCTCTTCTCCCTCTACCTCTCCCCATCCCTCTCTGAAAAAAAAGGGAAAGAAGGAGAATGGAAAGAGTAAAAAAGCAGAAGAGGCAGAGTCTGGGGCGCCTGGGTGGTTCAGTTGGTTAAGTGACTGCCTTTGGCTCAGGTCTTGGGGTCTTCGGATTGAGCCCTGAGTCGGGCTTCCTGCTCAGTGTGGAGTCTGCTTCTCCCTCTCCCTCTGCCTGCCACTCTTTCTCCATGTGCTCTCTCTGTGTCAAATAAATAAATCAAAATCTTAAAAAAGCAAAAAACAAAAAGCAGAGTCAGAGCCTGAGGAATTTGTGTTGGAAAAATCTGGACTGCTGTGTAGTAAATGGGAAGGTGGAGTATTTTCTGAAGTGGAATGGGTTCACAGATGCTGACAATACTTGGCAATTTGAAGAAAATTCAGATTGTCTAGATTTAATTGAAGCATTTCTTAATTCTTCAAAGCTGGTAAAGAAAAAGATGGTATAAAAAGACTATCTGTACCTGACAGTGAATCTGATTATAGCAAATCAAAGAAGAAAAGAGATGTTGCTGATGAACCAAGAGGCTTTGCCAGAGGTCTTGGTCCTGAGTGAATAATTGGGGCCATAGACAGCAGCAGAGAATTCAAGTTGTTCATGAAATGGAAAGATTTAGATGAGGTAGACTCAGTGCTGGCAAAAGAGGCAAATAGGAAGCATCCTCAAATTGTAATTGCTTTAAAAACTTTTTTTTTTTTTTTTAAGTAGACCTCATATGCAGGATAGAGCCCAACACAGGGCCTGAACTTATGATCCTGAGATCAAAACCTGAAGTGAGATCAAGAGTTAGACTCTTAACTGACTGAGCAACCCAGGCATCCCAACTGTGATTGCTTTATTATTTTTTTTTTTTTATTTTTTTTATTTTTTTAATTTTTATTTATTTATGATAGTCACAGAGAGAGAGAGAGAGAGAGGCAGAGACACAGGCGGAGGGAGAAGCAGGCTCCATGCACCGGGAGCCTGATATGGGATTCGATCCCGGGTCTCCAGGATCGCGCCCTGGGCCAAAGGCAGGCGCCAAACCGCTGCGCCACCCAGGGATCCCCTGTGATTGCTTTAAAAAATTGTTTTAAAAATATTTATTTAGGGATCCCTAGGTGGCGCAGCGGTTTAGCGCCTGCCTTTGGCCCCGGGGCACGATCCTGGAGACCTGGAATCAAATCCCACGTTGGGCTCCCGGTTGCACAGAGCCTGCTTCTCCCTCTGCCTGTGTTTCTGCCTCTCTCTCTCTCTCTCTCTCTCTCTCTCTCTGTGACTATCATAAATAAAAAAAAAAAGACCTAAAATTAAAAAAAATTTATTTATTCATTTTGAGAGAGAGAGAAAGAGAGAGTGAGCAGAGGGGCAGAGGGAGAGGGAGAAGGAGGGAAGCAGACTCCACGCTGAGCATGGAGCCCAATGTGGGGCTTAATCCCATTACCCATGAGATCATGACCTGCATCAAAACTGACTGAGCTACCCAGGTGCCCCTGAAATTGCTTTTTATGAAAAGAGACTAACTTGCATTCTTGTCCAGAGGATGAAGCTCAATAATTTCTTGCATTGCTTTATATATTTTACACACACACACACACACACACACGCACACACACACACACACAAAATCTGGGTTTTGAAAATCAAGTTTGATATGTTTGTTTTGAAGTAGTATTAGGGAAGTTGTTGGGGATCTTTGCATCTATAGCCTGGTTACTTTGAACAAATAAAAGCCTTCTGTAATTGCTTCCTTTATTAGAAAAGAATATTCCAGACTATGGTATATGATTCCCCTGCATTAGAGAACACCTTTTCTAAATGTTGGGGAAGGGGTACCTGGGTGGCTTAGTCACTTAGGCTTCTGACTTTGGCTCAGATCATGATCTCGGGGTCCTGGGATCTAGCCCTGTGGCAGGCTCTGCACTCAGCAGGGAGTCTGCTTCCCCTTCTCCCTCTGTCCTTCCTCCTGCTTGTGTTCTCTCTCTCTCCCTCAAATAAATAAATTAAATTAAAAGAAATGAAGGGGTGCCTGGGTGGTTCAGTCGGTTAAGCATTTGCTTTTGCCTCAGGTCATGGTCTCAGGGTCCTGGGATTGAGACCCATACTGGGCTCCCTGCTCAGTGGGGAGTCTGCTTCTCTCTCTCCCTCTATGCTTGCTCTCTCTCTCTCAAATAAATAAATCTTTAATGAAAAAATAAATGAATAAATGTTGGGGGTAATCTTCACAGTCATTACTTAATCAGAATTTGTGTTTAAATCCTATATGCCTGGGACGCCTGGGTGGCTCATTGGTTAAGCATCTGCCTTCTGGCCCAGGGCATGATCCTGGAGTCCCGTGATTGAGTCCCACATCGGGCTCCCTGCATGGAGCCTGCTTCTCCCTGTCTGTGTCTCTGCCTCTCTGTGTCTTTCATAATAAATAAATAGAATCTTAAAAAAAAAAATCTATATGCCTGAGGACTATTATAGGTTTTTTGTTTATTTGGTGTGTGTGTGTGTGTGTGTGTGTGTGTGTATACTTGAAATACATATGTAAATGGTTTTCTTTTTTCTTTTCTTTCTTAACATTCACTAAAACAAAAACAGCATTTTATAACCATGGATAGGCCTCTGTTTCTGGGATGCCATCATTTTCAGCAACTTAAGAAATAAATCACTTAAAGTTAAACTGAATTTTTTCCTGAAGCCTTAACCTTTCAAATTTTGTAAATAATTGGACAATTTAATATAATGTAAACAATTTAAATTGGACAATTTAAAAGCAGCCATATCAGAATCCATATCCATATCTACAATCATATAAATGCAAGTTTATCAGCAAGATCCCTGGAAGGAAATCTCCCCAACAACTGCCAACAACCTCCCCACCCAAATGAGAAAACTAGAGAAGTCCTGGTGTGTTTTAGTTAGGTAACCACACCTATTTAAATGGACAATTAAAGGTTCCTTATAGTGAACCATTCCTTTAAAAAAAATTTATTTATCTGAAAGAGAGAGAGAGCAAAAAAGAGAGCATAAGCTGGGGGAGAGGGGCAGAGGGAGAAGCAGACTCTCCACTGAGTGTGGAGCCCAATATGGGGCTTGATCTCACAATCCTGAAATCATGGCCTGAGCTGAAATCAAGAGTTGGATGCTTAACTGACTGAGCCACCCAGGTGCTCAGAACCATTCCTTTTCAGGAAGTTGAAATCCCTGTGCTGTATTGACCAAAAGGTCATGATTCATGTAATATCTAAGACTTTGTTCATGGAAACCTAATCATAATCAGATAGTTACTGATTTTGGCAATTTAGGACCTGCTGAAATAAATGGGTGAACAAACTTCTGTAATCTAAATTCTTGACCTGCATGTTTTTTTCTTTACCCCAACTCATTCCTTACGTGCAGGCTCAATCTTCTCACTATTTGAGTCACTCGTTCAGCAGAAACTGGGGAAAACAATAATTTGGGAGTCAGAATGTTATCTGAGTATGTTGTTTACTTTGTTGTAAATACTGGTCAACAGTGGTCAATAGTTTTATATTAAAAAAAAAAACTGGTATTAAGTGCTATGTGAATAACAAAACAGGGTGAGGGCTAGAGAGGTCCTGGGATGCTGTTTTGCAGAGAGTGGCCAGAATGTAAATGTCAGCTATTGTATTATTATTATTTAATTACATTACACTAGTCATGTTTCTTTTTTTTAAAGATTTTATTTATTTATTCATGAGAGACACACAGAGAGAGGCAGAGACACAGGCCGAGGGAGGAGCAGGCTCCCCACGGGGAGCCCAATGCATGACTCAATCCCAGGACCCCAGGATCACAACCTGAGCCAAAGGCAGACACTCAACCACTGAGCACCCAGTCGCCCCTACACTAGTTACATTTCTAAATCCATTTTGCTGAGAGAAGAAAAATAGGATGAGAGGAGGAGGGGAGGGATCCCTGGGTGGCGCAGCGGTTTGGCGCCTGCCTTTGGCCCAGGGCGTGATCCTGGAGACCCGGATCGAATCCCACATCGGGCTCCCAGTGCATGGAGCCTGCTTCTCCCTCTGCCTGTGTCTCTGCCTCTCTCTCTCTCTGTGTGACTATCATAAATAAATAAAAAAATTAAAAAAAAATGAAAAAAAAAAGAGAGGAGGAGGGGAGAAAGGGCAAAAGGACTAAAGGGAAGCTAAGTGGGACAGGAGTGCAGAATAGAGAGTACAATAAGGATGAAGAGAAACACCAGCAATGAGGAGAAAAAAGAGAAGAAAAAAAATTGATGTTATAAGCTAGACGTGAGAGGGAAGAGGAAGGAAAAGCTAGAATGAAATTCAGAGAAAATATTGCTCTTCAATTGCTTGACAGACTTGAAAATGTTTAGCTTTGGGATGAGTGAGCCAATGGACCTTTTAGGACATTGTTCTGAGGGTAAGCCTAACAACACCAGTTATCAGATCCAATACAAAATGAAAATGCAGGCCCCTTTGTTTAGAAATTATTAAAAATTACAAGATAGAGATGGCATAGCATTAAGCCACAAGCAACTGCATAGGTCACATACTAATGAACCAGCTCTGTCTAAGAGCTTAGCACAGAGCCTGACACACAGCAAGCATTCAGTAAAAACAGTTGTTCAATGAACAGAACCTGGGGCTAATTACTTTTGAATTTCTCTAAAGACTGGCCCATATTTCAGAAAAACTGACTTTATTTGGCTCCAACTTCAAATTTCCTTCTATTGTTCTCCACCACGGGGTCCAGATCTTTATGGAACATCAGATTCCTGGACATGGTTTTTGCAGCAGGAATTCTCGGAGACCTGGCTGGGCTTGGTTCATAATTCTCATGCACTTACTGAGTGTGGCCACTTGAGGTCATTGCACCAACACGGCAGAAGGTGAAGGATGGCCATTATCAAGCCGGCTCCAGAGAGGGGCTAAAAGGCACCGGAAAGGTTAGATATTAAAGCCAATGTATAAAGATAGCCTCTCCTTTACATGTTGATACAGTTCTACAGCTATATAATGAGGGCTTTTAAACTCCTTAGGAAATATCTGAATGATATTTCTTGAGAAGAAATATCTTGAGAAGATGAAGATCAGGAAGTCAGCTCTAGGGTTCCCAAGTGTGGGGAGGAGAGTCATTCTGTAGAGATGTGCCCTACCTTATGAAACATGGTTTCACAACATCGATCTTAACATCAGAAGTATCTGTATGTGGATTGTTCAGTTAAAACTATTAACTGAGCTGGAGAGCCAACAAAACAGATATTGTCCCTGTGCCTGGAAGTGGAGACTCCAATGATTTGTTTACCACCACAGTATGTGCCTCAAAGGATGAGCACTGCCTCCAAGGACAACAAAGAGGCACTTGACTTCTCTGAGATCTGGAGAGGTCACTTAAGTGGATCTGGAACCAAGAGTCTAACCCAAGGACATGGTCCCTTTTCCTCTTCTACAACAGGAAACAAATTTCAGGCAATTTCCATCTACCAAGCATTTAAGAAAATGAAGTTCAGGTTCAGAAAATCTTGACATAAAAGTAGGATACTTTGTTAATGATTAGAAAAAAAGGACATTTTTGTGTCTGTTTTTTATTTGTATTTTATCAAAAAGGAAGCTAAATTCTGGGCTTCCTGGTTTAAAAATAAATGTCTGATAGTCCTGGTCTCTAATGCTAATGTTGATTGAGCTCTCGGCTAGACATTATGCAAATATTATCTCCTTTAATCGCCACACAGTTTGGTGACCTAGGAGCTGTTACGTTCTCTAATTCACACTTGAAGAAACTGGGGCTTAGATAAGTTAACTAGCTCTCTGGAGGCCCGACATCTAGTAAAAGATGAGTTGCAATTTGAATCCAAGTAGTTAAATGCCAGACCAGGGCAGCTGCATTCTATAGCCTCCTTCTCAGGGAGGGGTTTTACCAAGACTGATTATGAGTCTGCAGACAAGTGGCTTAAAGTATAAGTCATTAATGATTAAGAGTTTATTTACAGGTTAAATCCTTACTTTGGTGGTTAGTTTCCTACTGGACACACAATGCATCTCCTGTCCTGCCAGTCTTCCTGGTTTACCTTTCTTCTCCCAGGAGTCCTGAAGTGAGGTTTTGAGTGAATCTCTGGAAGTCAGTTATCTACTGACCCAAAAATGACCCAATGTGCATGTGTAATCTGCTTGTGTGTGCCCCACTACCCTCCAGTCTCCATAGACCAGACTGATTAAATCATCTATTCCATGGGTAAAACAACATTGGAACATGATTATTGGCTGACTTTTATTAATGATAGAAACAGGAACTGGTTAATAGCTCCATCTTCTTCAACTCACTAGCTGTGTGGCCTTGGACAAGTGACTTAATTTCTGTAAGTCTGTTTCCTCATATTAAACTGGAGATAGTGAAAATACACCATAGGATTAAATTAGATTTCAGAAAAATTAGTACTAATTACATTCCCAGTTAAATTACTGGTTAAGTTAAAGATTAAATTAGATAGTATAAAGGGCTTAGCAAATAGTGCTTAATATATAGCTATTATGGTTTTGATTTTGTTCTATAGCTGAAATTCCTTATATTTTAGAAATGTACCACTTAGAATAGGCTCCTTTTTGCACATTTATGTATTTGTTATATCTCTTTCCAAAATTAAAATTTATATAGTTATTTAGAATGTTTAGCTTTAAATTCTTAGCAAAAAAAAACTTCAGGTGCTAATGGAACTGTCAGAAGTCACAAACGGAACCAGCAAAAGCTGTTTCAGAAGGAGAAGTAGTATATGGACTTCTGTCTTGACTTGAATTGAGGGGAAGATACTGCTGTGTATGTTGAAGTAATCTCTATGGGCAGGTGTTGAAATAGGCCTGGAGTGCCAAAGGAGGGCTGGCTTCCTAGAATAGGGGCTGGGTTTGGGTCCATGAGGAAAAGGTCTTCGGTAATGAGTGCTTGGGAATATTCCACCCTCAAACAGTTGTTAAATAAGAAGGTGGCCTGTACCCCTTGCCCTGTTCTCTTCACCTTGCTTTACTCTTCAGAATAATGAATTCTGGCCACACACATCAACCGAGCTAAAATAGTCTGCTATTTCCTGCAGAGAAAACTGGCTTCCTATTCTCTTTGCAAGAAGATACAAAAATTTATCTTCATTTCATATGTTTTGATTTCAGGTTTGATTTTCAAAAGGTTTATTTTCTTCTCTCAACAGCTGTACCCACAAGTCAGTTACCAGGTGCCTCAATCCTTGTAGATGCAGAAAAATATTCCTTTTCTTACTACTCTAGAAATAATGGCTTGAAGGCTCAAACAATGGGGTCCAGGTACTGGGGGCTCTGGCTTGATTCAAGGATAAAATTCAACCATTTAAAAACAAAAATCCATAAATGTTGTTTCTTGCATTAAAGCCCTTGATAAAAGTGGGCATCATGGAATTTGAGGTATACATTGTTATTAGTACAGATTTCTATTAAGGCAACTGAATACAACCATATAAAATGTTACATTTGATGTCAATATGTAAAGGGAAAGTTTAAAAAAAAACTAACTTTTTAAAATTTGATGTTGTTCTAATTCCAAATTGTTACCAATCACAGATTAATCAAACTCCTACCTTATGCTTAGACCTGTTTGGGATGCTACTTTCTAACTAATCCTGAATTCTTTCCAATGGCTTCAGAGCTTCAGCATTGTCTAGTTTTAAAATCCTTCCAGCTTTCAGCCACATGCAGAACTCCATGGGGGAACTATAGGAAACCACAAAATTAAAAAAAAAAGTGTCATCTCTCAACCTAAGGTCTTTAACATACTGTGACAATGCTGGTGGCATTTTTGGGAAGAGGGTTTTTTTTTTTTTTTTGTCTTTGCATATTTTTGCAGCTTGAAAAAGTGGGATTTCCCAGGGAAGATCTGGATTCTTCTGCACCATTGAGACAATGGAAACATGCTTGTTGATGAGGTTTCTTGGTAGAATGGGCAGTTGGATGTAGCAGAGCTTCCTTAACCCTTGAAGCCAGTATGTACTAAGGTCAGTTGCATTTTGATTCCCTGGGGGCCAAGTGTACAAAAACAAACAAAACTCACAGATGTATGAAAAGGAACTAATCAAAACAAGTACACACTATTTAAACAGTTGGTAGTGGAGTGGACAAATGTGCTACATTGAATCTAGAGTTAGTAGAGAAGGTCATGATTAGATAGGGGACTCTTAATGAAGGAGATATATTTGAGTTGAATTTTCCAGGGAGGTCAAGAATTTCAGATTAATGGAAAGGAGGGCATTTATATATGTTTGTAATGTTTATTGGGCCTTTACTCTATGTGGCAGGCAGAATAATGGTTCCCTAAAGAGGTCTGTGTCTTAATCCCTGAAACATGTAAATATGTCATACATGACAAAAGGGATGTTGCAGATGTTATTAAGGTTAAGACCTTAAGATAGAAGATAATAGATATGAATGTTTCAAGGTACTAAGTTTGTGGTAATTTGTTACAGCAACAATAGGAAACTAATATAATATGAGATAGGGATATGAGGTAGACATTACAAATGTGGTCATGTACAGACGGGGAGACTGAAAAAGATACTAGGTTCTTGTTCAGTGTCACTCAGCTGTGAAGCAAAGGAGCAAGGGAATTAAATTGAGGATACCTGTCCCTAGAGCTCATGCAATACCACCTCCCAGGATTTTTGTAGGGAGGAGGATGGGGGTAAACTTCTAGTAAAAGCTCACTGAAGGGGGTGAGTTACACAGCTGGATAGGAAAGAGCTTGGCTCACTCAAAGGAGAGTTCGGAACCTTGGGTTAATGGGGATCAGAAAACAGTTGTCCCTCAGCGTTAGGTTTGCACTCCCTGATTATCTTCCTCAGTGGCTGCTTTGGCCACGACAAACTGGTTTACCCAGCGTCCCACAACAGGTCATTAAACAGGACGCTTCTACACTAGTACTTTGCGGAAGCCACCCCACTTCCCCATCTTTCTGATGCCTGCCGCTCTCGAGGGCTTCCACTCCTCCCCATCCCAGCTACAGGCCCTGGAAGGCACTGGGGTTCAAGGGTTTCAGGGACTAAGGCACGAAGTCACATGTTGCTCTGGACCTCTCTTGTATCTTTGCCATCAAGTGTAGTAGATTTTCATCATTTAATTTTCCTGATGCTTATGGCTTATTTCCAAGTTGGCTGGCCGCTGTGAACTTCCTGCACGAAGGCACCGGAGCAGTAGTCATGGTCGTCAGCTGGGATCTTCTCGGTGCATTCCTAAAAAAAATCCTCCCACACACAATTTTGATTTTTTGGCGTGCACATTTCCTTTTCACCGACTCCTCATCTCCTAGAGTACGTCGGGGTTCCTTGTTAAACGTTCCCGCAGCTTTGAATACAGATCAAGGGGGATGGTTTCATTTTCACCGCCTCATTACTAAGGTATATCGAGCGCGTTAGCAGAGGGTCTGGGGCAGAGAATGCAAGAAGAATACACGGGAAAGCCAGGCCAGTCACTAGGTAGCAACTAGGGGCAAGTCGCGGGGGAGAGCGGAGGGCGAGGAGTCTTCCCTCCCGGCCTCTGCGGGGAGCACCACACGCTCGGACAGGTGCGGGAGCTGAGCTCCGGGTCCGTGCGCGTGCGCTGCCTCCCACACCCTCTGCGCGCCCCCGCGCCGTCTTCCCGCTCGCCACGCCCCCTGCCCCGCCCCCTTGCGCGCGCGCCGCAGGCTGCTCGTCCCCGCCGTCCGCGCGGCGCCGCGCCTCACCGGCTCCTCAGCTTCCAGCCAAGATGGCGGAGAATAGCGAGGGTCTGGGCACCGTCCCCGAGCACGAACGGATCTTGCAGGAGATTGAGAGCACCGACACAGCCTGCGTGGGGCCCACCCTCCGGTAAAGCTCGCATCGTCCCGGGACCTCGGGCTGCCGCCGTTGTCCGCTCCTCAGGAGCCGGGCGGGGCGTCCGCCCCCGGCCGCGCCCCGGGCGTACCGACAGGTGGTGCGCGTGGAGGCGGGCGGGGGCGCTCCGGGGCGGCGGGCCGGGACCTGGGCCGAGCCCGGGCGGGGAGGGGCGGCACGCGCGGCTGCACCTGTCTGCACCGCCCGCCTCCGCCCCGGGAGCTGTCACCGCGCAGCCGGTGGGTGTGGCCTCCGCGGCGCGGGTGACCCCGGTATCCGCGGCGCCGCCCGGCCCTGGCGGCCTGGGGTCCTGAGGACGCGCCTTGGGCCTCTGGGGCTCCCGGCGGGGCTGAGGGCGGCCGTGCTGGGGCGAAGGTTGATTGCCAGCAGCCCGCGTGACTGGGATGCCGAGGCGCCCGCAGGTGGAAACCCGGGCGCTAGGGCCGTGGCGGGCGTGGGAGAATTGAAATTGGCCGGGAGTGGCCGGCACCATTATCCCCCATCGCGGCGGGAGTGGGCGAGAAGGGAGCGTGGGCTGGCCGGGAGGAGCCGATGCTCGGAAGCGCGCTAGTGCGACCCAGCGCCCGCTCGCCAGGAGCGCCTTCCTGGAGCCAGGGAAGCTTTTACTTATTTGCGAACGTTTCATTAATTTTGCACTAACTTTCCCGTTTATTTTAAAGAAGATCTCCACCCTTTAGAAATAGTATTAGGTAATGAATATTCCAGACTGAATATCTGCTGCCCTAATAATAGACTGTTAGTCGGGCGCTGTTGTGATCCATTAGGTCAGGTTAGGCATTCTCACCAAGGATGAAGTGCCTTTTAGAGGCGCTTGGCTGGCTCCGTGGGAAGAGCATGCGACTCCTGATCTCGGCGTCCTGAGTTCAAGCCTTCTCAGTTGGGTGTAGAGATCATTTACAAATAAGTAAATAAACCTAAAAAAAAAAAAAAAAAATAACTGCCTTTTGAAGATAAGGTTTCGGCTTTCCTAATGATAATAATGTATTATTATTCACGTAGGGAAGTTAGGAGTCCTTGTGCTTTACTTTCTAGAAATGAAGTGCTGTATGCTTTGTGGACTTGGGGATGTAGTATCAAGCAAAGCTATTTATAATGTAAATCCACCTTGCCCTGAGAGTCTGGAGTGTTCTGCCCTGGTTCTACCGCTGACAAAGTGTGCGGCGGTGGACAAAAATCATTTAAGCTCTGAACATCAATTTTCTTATTCCCGTACTTGGGAAGGGAGTGGGTATTTAAATGCCCGGGACATTAGAGATCTTGCCTATTTGTTCACTCTTGTATCCAAGCATGTGGTAGGCACCTGATGAGTTGTCCTTTTGTTTTGTCACATGAAGTTCTTGCTATGATACGATAAACATAATTAGTGCATTTCCTTAATTTTCTAGCATCATAATGATTTCTTTTCATTGAACTTTGTACAGGGATGCTTGGGTGGATCAGTGGTTGAGCCTCTGCTTTGGGCTCAGGGCATGAGTCAGGTCGTGATCCCAGAGTCCTGGGATCGAGTCCAGCATCGGGCTCCCCACAGGGAGCCTGCCTCTCCCTCTGCCTATGTCTCTGCCTCTCTCTGTGTGTCTCTCATGAATAAATAAATAAAATCTTACAAAAAAGCAAATTCTGTACTTTTGATAATGAAAGTAGAAATCATAGATTAAAAGGAAGCTTTGTTTTCTTCATTGCACATGATGAAACTGAAAGAGTACAGTATGTGGTATAGTTATCAGAACAGCCAATTTTTTTGAAAATAGTGTGGGTTATGAGGGGAGATACTTCCTCTTGGGAAAAAAAATGCTAGGCAGTATCTTTGAAAAGAGATGAAATTAACCTAGAAGAAAATTTTGAAATAAATATACTGAGAGACTTTCGTGACACAAATAGAAAATATGTATTCATGGTGTTACTCTGTTCTCTTTTGCTGGGCAGTTGTGTCACCACCTCACTTTGCTGAAACCCATGCCATTTTCTTTGGCCAGCTCCAGTGACTCATACTTATCCTATATATACACTTGGCATCATGTTCTCTTAGGAAGCGAACCTGTCTCTTAGAAAGAAAGGGAGAGGGGATCCCTGGGTGGCTCAGCGGTTTAGCGCCTGCCTTCCTGCCCGGCGTGATCCTGGGAGACTCTGGGAGACTGGGGATTGAGTCCCACGCCAGGCTCCCTGCATGGAGCCTGCTTCTCCCTCTGCCTGTGTCTCTCCCTCTCTCTGTGGGTGTCTCATGAATAAATAAATAAAATCTTTAAAAAAAAAATAGAAAGGGAGAAAATGCCAATTATCAGGAATTACCAATTCTTGATACTGGTATCTGCAGTGATATTACTGGTAACATCACTGCAGATTCTACAGTATTAAAGGAATACTACAAATAATTTCATGCCAATACATTTGATAACTTAGAAGAAATGGACAAATTCCTTGAAAAATACAAACTATCAAAGAAGGTAATTTATCCAAATTGGTCTTTAGATTTGGATAATCTCAATCAAAATCCCAGCAGAAGTTTTTGTAGAAATTGACAAGCTGATTCAAAAATTCATATGGAAATCTATTGGACCTTGAAGAGTCAAACTGACGGGAAAAGATGAACAGAGCTAGAGGACTTACAATAACTGCTTTTAAGGTTTATAATAAAGCTATAGTAATCAAGTTAGTGTGTGGTACTAGCATTCAGTGAAACTGAATAAGGAATTCCATAAATAGATCACACCTATGGTCAATTTTTGACAGAGGTACAAAGGCAGTTCATTAGAAAAGGATAATGTTTTAAAATAATGATGAAACAACAGAATATCCATATGCAATATAATGAACTTTGATGTATACACTATATTTAAAAAGTAACCCAAAGTGGGTCATAAGCTTAAATATAAAATGCAAAACTATAAAACTCTTAGAAAACATAGGAAAAAAGATCTTTGTGACTTTGGTTAAGCAAAGATTTTTTACATACTATTCTAAAAGCATAATACATAAAAGAAAAAAATGATAAATTGGACTTCAGCAACGTTGAGAACACGTGTTTTTCAAAGATACTATTAAGGGAATGAAAAGCCACAGACAGAAAATCTGAAAATCATGTATCTCATTAAAAAAAGTGCCCAAATTGTGTAAAAGAAGTCTTTAGATAAGAAAGCAAACAGTCCAATTAAAAAATAAGTAAATGAATAGATACTTCACAAAAGATGGTACGCACAAAGCAAATAAGCGCATGAAGAGATAGTTAACATTAGCTATTAGAAAAATATGAAGTAAAACTGCAACATTGAATCATCCTATTAGAACATATAAAATGAAAAAGACTAACCATACCGTGTATTGGTGAGGGGCAACAATTGGCACGCTCATGCCCTGCTATGGGAAGTTCATAGTTGTTTATCAGGTTGAAGAAGTTCCTTTCTATTCCTAGTTTATTCAGTGGTTTTATTATGAAAGTGTGTTCAGTAATTTCAGATGCTTTTTCTGCATCTGTTGAGATGGTCATGTGGTTTTTAATCCCTTATTGTATTTATGTGGATATTACGTTAATTAATTTTGAGATATAAACCAACCTTACATTTGTGGGATAAATCCCATTTATTTATAGTGTGTAACCCTTTTTATATGTTGCTGGATTCTATTTGCTAATATTTTGTTTACGATTTTTGCATGTGTATTCACAAGAGATATTGGTCTGTCATTTTCTGGTGATGTTTTTGGTTTTGTTATGAGAATAGTACCTCAGAGTGAGTTGGTTAGTGTTACCTGAATTGAGGTGGCCATGTGAGGTTTCTTCCCCTTTGTTTTATTTGTGTGGTGTGGTACATTGATTTTTTTTTTTTTTTTTTTTTTTTTAATGTTGAATCTCTCTTGCATTCCTGGGATAAATCCTGTTTGGTCATGGTGTATAATCCTTTTACTGTGTTGTTGGATTCAGTTTGTTAGTATTTTGTTGAGTGTTTTTACATCTGTATTCATAAGAAATAGAAGTCTATAGCTTCTTTTTGATATCTTTATCTGGCTTTAGTATTAGAGTAATACTGGTCTCATAGAATAAGTTATGGAGTGTCCCTCATTTTACACTTTTCAGAGGAGTTTGTGGAGGATTAGTGTTAATTCTTTAAGTATTTGGTGGCATCATCAGTGAAACCATTTCTTTGATAGGAGGTTTTGATTACTGATTCAGTCTCTTGTAGAAATCTGTTCTGATTTTCTAGTCTTTCTGAGTCAGTTTTGTAGTTTGTATCTTTGGAGAAATTTGTCCATTTCTGCTAGGTTATCAAAATTGTTGGTATGCAATTGTTCATAGCATTCCCTTATAACTTTTTATTTCTGGAAAGTCAGTAGTAATGACCTCTCTTTCATTCTTTTTTTTTTTTTTAAGATTTATTTATTTATTCATGAGAGACACAGAGAGAGGGGGGCAGAGACATAGGCAGAGGGAAAAGCAGAGTCTTCGCAGGAGCCCCGATGTGGGACTCGATCCCCCATCCCAGGATCATGACCTGTGCTGAAGGCAGTTGCCCGACCACTGAGCCACTCAGGCGTCTCTCATTCTTGATTTTAGTAATTTGAGTCTCTCTTTTTCTCTTGGTCAGTATAGCTAAAGCTTTGTCAATTTTGTTGATCTTTTCAAAAAACCAATCAACTCGTGGTTTTATTGATTTTTATGTTGTTTTCTAATAATTTCACTCGTGTCCAATCTTTATTATGTCCCTCCTTCTGCTTGTTTTGTATTAGTTTTCTTTTTATTGCTGCTCTTTGATGGAAACTAAGCTCTTTTTTAAAAAAACATATTCTATTTATTTATTCATGGAGACATTGGCGGGGGGGGGGGGGGAGAGGCAGAGACACAGGCAGAGGGAGAAGCAGGCTCCATGCAGGGAGCCTGATGTGGGACTCAATCCTGGGTCCCCAGGATCATGCCCAGGGCCGAAGGCAGCGCCAAACCACTGGGCCACCGGGGCTGCCCAAAACTTAAGCTCTTGATTTGAGATCTTTGTCATTTTAAAATAGAGGCTTTTACAACTATAAATTTCTTGCTAACCACTGCTTTAACTTCGTCCTAAAGTATTTTTAAAATTTCTTTTATGATTTCTTCTTTGTCTCATTGGTTATTTAGAAATGTGTTAATTTCCACATATTTGTGAATTTCTCAAGTGTCCTGTTCTTAATTTCTAATTTCATTACATCATGGCCAGAGATCATAATTTGTGTAATTTCAGTTCTTTATCGAGGCTTGTTTTATGGCTTAATATATGACCTATCCTGGAAAATGTTCCATGTGCACTTGAGAAGAATGTGTATGTTACTGTTGGGTAAAATAATTCTATAGATGTCTATTAGGTGTCTTTAGCTTATAGTTATTCATGTCTTCCTTTTTGATGTTCTGCTTAGTTTTGTCCATTATTAGATATAATGGATAGTTTCTGCTTCATGCTATTTTGGGCTCTGTTGTTAGTATGCTCTCTCTGTATTCTTGTTACATATTCCTGGTAGATAGACATTTTGCCATCATAGTATATTCTTTATCTGTAGATTTGTTTTAAAGTCTATTTTATCTGATTATAGTATAGCTACTCTAGCATTTTTATGGTTGCTTTTTGCATGATATGTCTTTTTCTATCCTTTTACTTTCAGCCTGTTTTTATATTTGAACATAAAAACTACCTCCTATAGATAGCATATTGTTGGATCTTGTTTGTCATCCAGTTTGTCAGTCTGCCTTCAAAAAAAATATTATATTTATTTGAGAGAGAGAGAAATCACAAGCCGGGGACGGAGGGGCAAAGGGAGAGAGAGAAGCAGACTCCCTGCTGAATAGGAAGCCCAATGTAGGGCCCCATCACAGGACCCTGAGATCATGACCTGAGCCAAAGGTGAGTGTGAGTTGGGAGAGAGGCAGAGGGAAAGAAACTTCAAGCACACTCCCTGCTGAGTGTGCCTGATGTGGAGCTTCATCTCACAACCCATGAGTCACAACCTGTGGCACAATCAACAGACACTTACCGACTAAGCCTCCCCGCACCCCAGTAGTATGCCTTTTGATTGAATTGTTGAATCTACTTATGGATTTAATGTTATTTATATAGGTGGGTTTATTTTACTGCCATTTACTCTTTGTTTTCTGTATGTCACATTTCTTTTTTGATCCTCTGTTCCTTTTTCACTACTATTTTTATTGAGTATTTTCCAGTATAACATTTTAATTTAATGATTTTTTTCATTATCTTTAAAAAAGTTATTTCTTAGTAGTGGTTCTCAGAATGGACTTCAGATTTATTCTAACTTAAGTCCAGTGAAATACAGAAATGTTACTTCCATGTATCTATTATATCTTTTTTTTAATTTTTATTTTTAAAGAGAGTGTATGCAAGCAGGGCAGGGAGAGGGATACAAGGAGAGGGAGAGAGAGAATCTTAGGCAGGCTTCATACCCAGTGCAGAGTCCAGACATGGGGCTGGATCTCACGACACTGAGATCATGACCTGAGCTGAAATCAAGAGTCGCTTAACTGATGGAGCTACCCAGGCACCCCTGTTCCCCTTTTCTGTGCTATTATTGTTATAGGTTTTATAGCTATCCATGTTACAAATCCAACAGTACATTGTTGTAATTGTTACTTTGTATAACTTTTGTTTTTTTAAAGAATCTAACATAACAGAGGAGAGCCAAGTATATATTTATAGAGTTTGTTATGTTAACTCAATTATCATTTCTGGTTGTCTTTATTTTTTGCTGAGTTTTAAGTCATCATCTTGTGTCATTTTCTCTCTCTCTCTCTCTCTCTCCCCCTCCCTCTCTCTTTCCCTTTCTTTCTCTCTTTTCTTTCTTTCTTGTCATTTTCTTACTCCAGTACAGCTTTGCTCCTGTATCTCCTTTGTACTCTTATTGTCAAATATATTTCTATATGTTAGGCCCACAAATAGAATTATGTACATGTTGTCTTATGCAATTGCTTTTTAAGTCAGTTAGGAGAGATGCTATTTATACTGTGTTTTATAATTATGTAATTGTCTTTACTAGTACTCTGTGTGTGTGTGTGTGTGTGTGTGTGTGTGTGTGTGTATATACTGCCATCTGGGCTTGCTCTTTTGATTGTGAAGAACTTTCATTAGTTTTTCTTGTAAGGCTGGTCTGCTGCTAACTAATTCTCTCAGTTTTTGTTTATTTGGGAATATCTTTGTTTCACCTTCACTTTTGAAGGATAGTTTTGTTGGATATTAGACTCATAGTCTGACAGTTTTTTCTTTTAGAGTTGTGAACATGTTATCCCACTGTTTTTTGGTCCCCGTTGGTATAACCTTGTATGTGATAAGTGATAAGTGGTTTTTCTTTTGCTACTTTCGAGATAATCTCTTTTCCTTTCATTTCTTTTACCATGATGTGCCTAGGTATGGATCTGTTTTTGTTTATCCTTCTTGGAATTCATTGGTTATCTAAGGTGTCCAGGTTAATGTGTTTCATCAGAGTGGGAATTTTAATCATTATTTCTTCATACATCCTTTAAATATTTTTTCTGACATTTTTACCATCATAAAATAGTACTATGGTGCCACCATCATGTGTATGCTGATGTGCTTAATGGTGTCCACATTTCTCTGAGATGCTATTCATTTTCTTCACTCTTTTTCCTCTGTTCTTTGGATTGTATAATCTCTATTAGTCTGTCTTCAAGTAGTCTTTCTTTGTCAGTTTATATCTGATGTTGATATCGTGTGATGCATTTTTCATTTCTGTTATTTTCAACTCCAGAATTTCCATTTAAAAATAATTTCTATCTCTTTATCAATATTTTTTATTAAACATCTTCTTTCATTTCTTTAAGCATAGTTCTTAAGTATTATGAATGTAGTACTTTGAAGCCTTTGTGAAATCCAACATCTAGCCATCTCACAGGGCCTGTTTCTTTTTTCCTTATATGTGTCAATGTCTCCTATTTCCTTGTTTATCTCATAATTTGTTATTGTTGTTGTTGAAAACTAGAAAGTTTAGATAATATATTGTAGCAACTCTTGATAAGAGATTCAGCCTCAGCCTAATTCCAGGAGGAGTCCTGGAACATGAGTGACATTAGTTGAGTTGCAGGGGCTGCACTTTTACTTTATCTCCTAAAATCTGTCAGTGGCTGCAGGCTGCCCCAGGTGTCTGTGTATTGGGTGACAGACTTTCCAGGCATCACCAGATGGAGTGCCTCCCACTTGCAGGTCTCTAGAAAAGGGTGCAGCTGTGAGTCCTTAGCAACTGGGAGATGAAAGTAGCACCAGGAAACAGGGATGTACTATACATTCCAGCAGCTAGAACACATCCAAGGAGATAGTGCTCATAAGTGTTGAAGGAATAAATGATAAAACTTTTTCATTTATCTCTTTATTTCACATTTATTCCTGGCTTAATGATTTTTCTAGTGGATGAAATCCCCCGATTTTCCTAATCTTGATTTTTGTATCTTGTTTTTCAAAATTATGATAAAATAGATGTAGCATAAAATTTGCCATTTTAACAACTTTTAAATGTATAGTTCTGTGTCATTAAGTACACTATGCCACCACCAGCTGTCTTCAGAATGTTTTCATTTTCCACAACTGAAACTATGTTCATTATATACTAACTCTCCATTCCCTTTTCCCACCAGTCCCTGGCAACTACCATTCTGCTTTCCGTTTCTGTAAATTCGAATACTCTAGATACCTCATATATCTGGAATCATACAGTATTTGCCATTTTGTGGCTGGCTTATATCACTTAGCATAATGCCCTCAGGTTCTTCTATGGTATAGCATGTGTCAGAATTTCCTTCCTTTATAAGGCTGGCTAGTATTGCATGTATTATTTTTTGTTTATCCTTAATCAGTGCACCCTAGTATTGCTTCCATCTTTTGGCTGTTATGAACAATGCTGCTATGAACATGGTATGGTGTACAAATATGTGTTTGAGTGCAGTGATAGTTTTTTAGGCAGTCTCTGGGACATGTTCTGACTGCAAGAGGGCTTTCCACCTTTTCTTTCTCCGGTTCTCTTTGGTAAACTAGGTGACGTATGATTTTTAGCTTGTTGCTCTCATGAGTTATACCAGCCTCCTTTCAATTGTATACTACCAGAATCTCCATTGTTTTCACGAATGTCCTTGTGTTTGAACTTCCCCACACTCTGTTCTAAATAACCGTCACTTTTTTTGGGGAGAGCTTTGCAGCTCTCTGTACTTATCTCCTGTATCTCCCTCTGCATATAATCTTTGAGCCATTTTTCCAAAGTTGGGGGTAGAAACAGTGACTTGCTTCTCTTAGAAATCCTTGTTTTAAGAGCAGGACTCTGGTAGGGTAGTAAATTCTAGTCTGCTCAGCTTGTTACTGGTAGTGTAGAGCCTCTGTCCTGTGAGTGAGCCAGGGTGAGGCAGTCAGGATCCTAGTATTCCTGGCTTCTTCATGTATGGTAAAGTCTCTGTGCTATGACACTTTCATGGGGCTGAGTGAAGGAAGGGGGACTGGGTATAAGAAGGGAGCCCTCAGCCTCTTGGCCACATTCACCTGGAACACAAAGTTGGTGGGAAGGAGGATGGGAAATGCTGGATGCCTGTCCATTTTTTGACACTTGACTAAAACCTGCAGGGAGAGGAAGCCCTACCTTCTTAGCCACAACCACCTAGGATGGAGCTTCTGTCATGCTGAACTGGGTTTAGGGAGGAAGGATGTGGGTCATGGTTCAAGAGCCACAAACTCTTACTGTTCTTATCAGGTATTTAGTAGATTTTCTTGAATAAATGTTTCTTCATTTGCTGTATGCTCTTGGGACAACTTCCAGAGACTTGGTTTTTTTTTTTTTTCTTGTTTGTTTTAAATAATTTTTACTAAAAAAAAAAATAATAATTTTTACTAATAATGGTTGTTTCACTAGGAAGCAGCTTTGTGAGTTCTGGAAGCTTCTTGTTGCTTTTAATAGTGGTAAAATTCACAAAACAAAATAAGCCATTTTTACAGGTATAATTCGGTGACAGTACCTTCACAAAGTTATATAACCATCACCTCTATCTAATTCCAAAACTTTCATTATTGCAAAAGGAAACTGTATACCCATTAAGCAGTCATTCCCCATTACTCCTCTTCTAGTCGTTGGCAACCACTATTTTGCTTTTTGTCTATGTGGATTTATTTACTCTGGGTATTTCATTTAAGTAGAAGCATACAGTATGTGATTTTTTTGTGTCTGGTTTCTGTCACATTAGCATAATGTTTTTGGGATGCATCAGTGTTGTAGCATATATCAGTACTTGTTTGTTTTTTAAGGCTGAATAATATTCCATGGTATGGATATTCCACATTTTATCTATTCATCTTTTGGACATTTGGGTTATTTCTACCTTTTAGGTGTTATGAATATGCTATGAACATTCATGTCCAAGTTTTTGTTTGAATACTGGTTTCAATATTTTTTGATATTATATCTAAGAATGGTATTGCTGGGTCATACGATTATTCTGTGTTTAACTTTTTAAAATGTCTGTTTTATTGAAAGCCAATAGTTTAAAGTGCCATGAGGCTCTGATACTGTCCTTCATTGTTGAAGATATAAACTCTGACTTACAGCTTTTAGCAGAGCTTTTTAGGCAAGCATCGGAGTAAAACAAAAGCTATCCTATGATAGAGGCTTAATGGTAAAGTTTAATTTATTACTGTAACTGATATCAGAATGGCAAAATTTTCTGTCAGGCACAGTGCATTACTATAAATGTTTTGGCTAGTGGAAACGTAATTACAGCTAGAAAATGGACAAATCTTTAGGGACATCCCATACATAAAGAGTACAATTTCAGAAATGTTTGTATTATGACACTTTTTTACCTATACAGTTTTAACGTAGGAAGGCTGAGCATCTCTTCTAATTTGACAACTCTTCCAGTATGAGCTTTACTGCAGTAGCACAACAAACTTAATTATTTCTAGCATTTTTCTTTTTATAAATTGAAAGAGTAAACAACTGACTATGCTCTTGCAGAGTTACTCTGGGAAATCTCAAAGACAGTTTTAGGTATAAAAGATACCTTGAAATTTTTTTTCTCTATTTGGGCCCCAAATTTTAGAAGACGAAATCAGAACAGTTATGAGATGTTACCTGAGAAGCAATGCTTTGGTACTGAATTAAAGTGGTTCTGAAGTATTTAAAAAATAAGCATAGATAACTTGATTGAAAAGAACCTTCGTTCTTTCATAAGTAAGAGGAAATATTTTTGTTTGTTTATTAAATAATCAATATAATAAAGTCCAAAGGAAGCATAGAAAATTATTCTGGCAAAATGGATCCACTGCTGCTATTTAGGTAGATTACACAGAAGGTAAAGAATAACCTTTCATATTATAGGCAAGTCATTAACCAGTAAACCAAAGCAGCAAGCCCAACAAAATTGAGCAAATGTTGCTAAATTTTAAATGTATTTTATAGCTTATTGTCAGACTCCGATATTATAAACCAAGGCAAATACAATTCATTTTCCATGTTTGGTTGTTCAATATGCTTTTTCATGTTTTGGACCAGTTTACTATAGAGTTTACTATTCTTTCTTGGGGATCTGTCAGGTCAAAATCATTTTCAGGGGTACTGGCTTGCTTAGTTGGTGGAACATGCAACTCTTGATCTCAGGGTCATGAGTTCAAGCCCCACACGGGGAATAGAACTAATTAAAAAAAATTTTTTTTTTCAAATAACTCAGAGGTTTTTATGTTAATATGCAGTGCGTTCATCATTGCTCTTTTTAAATGAATCAATCAGTAGATTTTTAAAAAATTGTTTTAATTTCTAATATAAGTATTGATAGTTATGATCCACATAAATAAAATCTTTTTGGAGTTCTTAATAAGTTTTGAAAGTGTAGAGAGACCAAAACATGGGAGAACTAATGCTATAGGACAAAACCACTCTTTTTCTTTGAAAAACAAAAACATATACACAATTGTATTTCTCTGTCACTATTGGTCTTAGTGTAATTTCAATCCTTGTAATGATTTAAACTTTTAACCAAAGTAACTGTATTTAATTTAAATTTCACATTGAAACAATGGAATGGAACATTGTGAACTGTCTGTTGTACAAAACAAGCATTTTATCAGACTAGCAATGCTCATGAGCACATACAGCTCTACAGAGGAGAGTACACTCCTACCAATGTCCCTTTTATAATTTTTTTAAGGTTTTATTTATTTATTTACTTGGATGTGTGCGCGTGCGAGAGAGAGAGAGAGAGAGAGAGACAGACAGACAGACATGAGGGGACAGGGAAGGAGCAGAAGGAGAGAGAGAGAGAGAGAGACATGAGGGGACAGGGAAGGAGCAGAAGGAGAGAGAGAGAGAGAGAGAGACATGAGGGGACAGGGGAGGAGCAGAAGGAGAGAGAGAGAGAGAGAGAGACATGAGGGGACAGGGAAGGAGCAGAAGGAGAGGGACAGACAGACTTTGCACTGAGTATGGGGGCTTGATCCCAATGACCCTGAGATCACAACCTGAGCTGAAATCAAGAACTGGATGCTCGGGGATCCCTGGGTGGCCTAGCGGTTTAGCACCTGCCTTCAGCCCAAGGCAGGATCCTGGAGTCCCGGGATTGAGTCCCATATCGGGCTCCCTGTGTGGAGCCTGCTTCTCCCTCTGCCTGTGTCTCTGCCTCTCTCTCTCTCTGTCTGTCTGTCTCTAATGAATAAATAAATAAAATCTTTAAAAAAATAAAAAGAATTGGATGTTCAACTGACTGAGCCACCTACCCCTTTTATACCTTTCTAAAGTGGGAAAAATGGACATTTTCATTAACAAGTCGCCAAAATATACCTTCTCTACAGCATATAAAAACAAGCAATAGTATATAGTGTTAATTATACTTAGTTATCAGTCTTCTAAAATTCTACCATTTAAAAAAATTAACTAGATAACCGTGATTATCTATTAATTGAATATCAAAGTTTTAAGCTGCTTAAAGATCTTAGAAATCATTGTCAATGCAGGTTGTAATAAAAATTTGTCAGAGGGGTGCCTGGGTGGCTATGTAGGTTGGGTGTCTGCCTTTGGCTCAGGTCAGGATCTCGAGGTCCTGGGATTGGAGCCCTGTGTTGGACTCTCTGCTTAGCAGAAAGTCTGCTTCTCCCTCTCCCTCTGCTTCCCCACCCCCACCCCCACTTGTGCTCTCTCAAATAAATAAGTAAAATATTAAAAAAAAAAAAAGGTTTGTGAGAATAATGATTTAATTTAGTTGAGCACAAATTTATATTTTTAATCATCTTAAATATTTATATAGGCTAATGTTAGCTTATCTGAAAAGTAAATCTTTATGCATTTAGGAAAAACAAACCAAAGTAGAATAAAATAATTAGAGAAAATAAATAGCTTTTTTTCATAAAGCGAAGTTATCAAACCCGGCTTGTTTGCCAAAGTTTTACTTTGATTATGTGAACCTAGGACTTTTAAAATGTTTCTGAGGGGCACCTGGCTGGCTCAGTCAGTAAAGTATGAGACTCTTGATCTCATGGTTGTGAGTTCAAATCCCATGTTGGGCATGAAGCCTACTTAAAAAGAATAAAAATAGAAAAATTTAAAACTGTTTGAGGTAATTCTTGTAAGATTAATTTTTTTAAGTCTAACATTTAAACTATTAGAAGTTTTTTTCTTTTTTTTTTTTAAAGATTTTACTTATTTATTCATGAGAGACAGAGAGAGAAAGAGAGGCAGAGACACAGGCAGAAGGAGAAGCAGACTCCATGCAGGGAGCCTGACATTGGACTCAATCCCAGGTCTCTAGAATCATGCGCTGGGCTGAAGGCAGCAGCGCTAAACAGCTGAGCCTCCGGGGCTGCCCATACTATTAGAAGTTTAATTTACTTGTTCCCTGGGAATTTGACAAATATTCTATTTATACAAGTACTTATAATTTTTTGCCAATGAGCCAGACAGAAGAGTTAAACCCTTTCTGAACTGCACATAAAAACTTTATAGTTTTGTTTCTATGATTTCACCCCAAGTTAAGAGACATAAATTGTAGAGATAAAAACAAACAAACAAACAAACAAAAAACTCTCACTGGTCCAGATACCAAAGTTTTTGGTGAGCATGAAATTCTTACTTGATGTGACCTCTAAATAGACAAATAGAAAAAATTACCAAGCCAGAGTGTCTTTTATCTTTTACCCAAGAGATCTCTGTCAT
Source organism: Vulpes vulpes (assembly GCF_048418805.1). Lineage (NCBI taxonomy): Eukaryota > Metazoa > Chordata > Mammalia > Carnivora > Canidae > Vulpes > Vulpes vulpes. Next base: position 84,614,786 of record NC_132794.1, read on the forward strand.
CTATGTAGAGGGATCACCAAATAAGTGATGAAGCCATAAAACCAAATTGTTAGGTATTGTTATCACTTAGAGGTAATAATTTATTGGCCATGCAGTAATTAAAAACCAAACCAAACCTATAATCTGTAGAGAAGAAACAATGACAACAACCAGAGAAACAAGAGTCAGCAAAGTTAAATGTATATTGCCACTTGGTTTTTACTTCTGGGATCCAAGAAAAGAGGTGCCTAAGCTTAGGCAGCCCATGAAGTACAATTCTCTGGCAGTGCAGTTTCTTAGCTGTGCCAGGAGAATCCACTGGACATTTTGGTGAAACTTTCAAAAGTTTTAAAAGATAGTTTAAAAAAAAGATAAAACATGGCCCTCATACAAATATAAAAGTAATGCATGCCAAAGATTTTTTTTTTAACTTGTTAATTAATGAGAGAACTAATAAGCTGTTACAACTGTTTCAGAGACGGTGGCAAAAAACAATTATTGGCATTTGGGAATGCTAAAATAGATTTGTAAAGAGACATAGCTGGTCACTATCTTCAGGGCAGTAATCAATTGCATTCCACAGGCCAAAATGTCTTGCATTTATATAGAGAAGAATAATTTGCTTTACTCTCAGTTTTCTACAATTTATAAGGATTTAAAATAGGTCAGATAGTGAAAGGCACAGATAATCTCAAAGAATGTGTTAGAGTAATCATTTTCAACCACTTGAAAATCTCTCACAATTTTTTTTGCCATTAGTTGGAACCATTTTTTTTTTCATTTTGTCTCTTACTATGCTTGTTTTTTTTTTCACTTGCAAAAGTTTATTTTTATGAAAATGAAATTTATCAATCTTTTTCTTCTGGATTTTGAGCTATAGGAAAGTTTTCCATAGAACTAGATTATAGAGGAATCCATCCATGTTTTCTTTTGGTACTTATATGATTTTTTGATTTTTACATTTCTATTCTTTTTTTGAATTTTCTTTGGGTATGGAATAATGAATGGCTCCAGGTTTTATTTATTTATTTTTAAAAGTTTATTTATTTATTTATTTACTTATGTAATCTCTATACCCAACATAGGGCTCAAACTCACAAACCTGAGATTAAGAGTCTCATGGTTTTCCAACTGAGCTATCCAGGTGTGCTGGATTTATTTTCTTTTATATGGCAGTCCAGCTATCCTAACACTTCTTATTTAAAAAGCATATATTTTTCACATTGATTTGAGATGCTGCCATTACCATTTATTGAATTTTCATATGTGGTTGGTCTTTTGTTTCTTTATTCTTTATTCATTGTCTGTATATCTTTTCATGTGCTATATATATACCATGCTTTTAATTATAGTGGCTTTATTGTTATATTTGCTAGGGCTACCTTTACCTCATTGCTCATCTTTTTCAGGGGTTTCCTGGTGACTCTACCTTTTTAAAAATTTAAAAAATTTTAATTTATTATCTTTTTTGAGTATATTTGACACATAATCTTAGTTTAATATGTACACTATTTTAATTCAAGATTTCTATACTTTATGCTATGCTTACAAGTGTAGCTACCATCTGTCACCATGCAATGCTATTATAGTACCAGTCACTGTATTCCCTATGTTGTACCTTTCATCCCAGTGGCTCATTCATTCCATAACTAGAAGCCCGTATTTCCCATTCTCCTTCACTCATTTTGCCCTTCCTCCTAACCCCTCCTTCCCTTTGGCAACCATCAGTTTGTTCTGTGTAAGTATCTGATTCTGCTCTTTGTTTATTCATTTGTTTTTTAGAGTCTACATGAAATTGAAATCATGTGGTATTTGTCTTTCTCTGACTTATTTAGCATAATACTCTCTAGCATATAGATCATCTCTTGAGCTATTAGGCAAAATGCACATTATTTGATCTACTTTAGAGAATTTAACATTTTTTTGTTTGATTACCTAAAGTCTAAGGAAGCAGTCTACATCTGCATTCATTAATTTGCAGTAAGCATTTTCAGTTAAAATTGATTTAGCGATTCAATTTGTTATCCTAGAAGACAAATACAATTTTGTATGTATTGGGTATTTCCATTTCTCATCTTTTGCATTTTACCAAGTAGCACAGAAGTCAACAGGAAGAGACATCTCAGGTCAGAAGTGTAAAAACAGGAAGGAGGAAGTCTATTGCAAATCTGTGTTAGCAGATTATCAATTCAGGTTTCACTATAGAGGATGTCCATTAGCGATTATCATTGTACTTTGTTGTTACCCAGAATTAACAGTAAGTGTTAGTGTTATAGAACGTCAACCCTAGTTATAGGAAGTAATGTTAACCAATGAACTGTACTAGGTTCTTTCCTATGCATGGAAACAGGATATTGTTAGTGAGAACAAGTCACAGAAATTGCATATAGAGGAAAACAAGGCAAGTAAAATTCAACATCAAAAATATAGGGAATATCTCCTGTATTTTTTTTAAAGATTTTATTTATTTATTCATGAGAGAGAGAGAGAGAGAGAGACAGAGAGAGAGAGAGAGATGCAGAGACATAGGCAGAGGGAGAAGCAGGCCCCTCCCATCGGGAACCCGATGTGGGACTCAATCCCCGAACTGGGATCACACCACTGAGCCACTCAGGCGTGCCTATCTCCTGTATTTCTGCCTTTGCTTGAGCCTGATGCTTTGGCAGGTTGCATGACTCTTTAAGATATGATTGCACTCTTTTTTTTTTAAATTAGGGTATGTCAACTCTTTTATTTAAAAAATTATTTGACGGAATGTCTTCAATTGAATTAGAGGAAGCACCTGGGCATTATTTTGTAAACCATGCTAAGAGTGTATAACTAGCTGAAATATTTCATGGGAAATAACACAGAAGGTGAATAAGAAATCTTTATCTGTATTTTGTGATGAAAGAAATTGGATACTGTGTTTATACATTTTTTTCCTTCTGAGTTTGCTAGTAAGATACTTATTAGCATATCCTGAATTCTTTACTTAGCTGTACAATGTTGTGGATGTGTTGGAAAAATGAAAAAGTATTGTGTAAAAGCTAGATAGTGGCTGCTGCTGCTGTTGCTTCTGCTGCTTCTGCTTCTGCTTCTGTTTCTCCTTCTCTTCTTCCTTCCCCCACCCCTGGTTGGCATGTTTTTTTTTTTTTCTCAGGAGTCTGCTAACCTAAACTATGCCTTTACACACTTATTTATGGATTATTTTGTGATAATGCTTCCCACATTTTTTATGTCATAACACAAACAGAAAAATGAGAGATGGTCATTGTGGTATGCCTGTAATCTGTTCAGTTGGGAAGATGTACTCTAGTATATTGATTAGATGAGGGGGTTTGTTAACCTCTTAAAATTTTAAGAAATGTTTATGTATGTGTCAGTGTGTGCCTGGATATGTGTTTAGGGAATTTTTTTTTTTTAGTTGTAGGTGCTAAACCAAATTGAGTTAACGTAAGGAAATACAACAAAAATAGTGGAAGCTTACTGGCTACTTCACAAAATTCTTAAGGCAATCATGCTTCTTAAAAGACTGAGATAAAGAGGTAGAAGAATGTTTCTTTCTCTGTCTTCCTTTTCCTCTGAAGTATAGCTTTCTCTGCTTCTCTCTATACTTAGTGGAGGATGACGACCTAGAGCTTCCATATGTCAGTCTGGCACATATGGAAGTCCAATTCAAAATTCCTGAAAGAGCGTATCTGATGGAACCAGTTTGGATCAGTTGTACACCTCTGGGCAATGTACTGTGAGTGGAAGAGACCATATTTCTTTTTCAACTTTATAGTTGGTCTGGAGTTCTCAGAGAGAAAGTGTATATTGCAGTTGTGTTTGTGAACTTTTCTGGGGAGAAGATCCAACTTTTTTTTTTTTTTTTTTAAGATTTTATTTGTTTATTCATGAAAGATACATACAGAGAGAGGCAGAGACACAGCTAGAGGGAGCAGCAGGCTCCGTGCAGGGAGCCTGAAGTGGGACGGCCTGGGTCTCCAGGATCCGGCCCTAGGCTGAAGGCAGCGCCAAACCACTGAGCCACCTTGGGGTGCCCTGAGAAGATCCAACTTTGATCAAAATGACAAAGGAGGATCTTGCCACTCCCAGGCCACTGTCCAAATAAAGATTAACTGATCCAAGAGTTCTAATAGAATTCCCACTACTTAGTACATCCTTCATATGAGTTAACTGCTTGCCTTTTTCACAGTGCCATGTCCTTTTCTTCCTGTTTACCCATGATTGATTACCCCTCTCTATTTTTTCCAAGTACTCAAATATTACCTATCATTGAATTCTCATCTTAGGTCCAACTTCCTCCATGAAATCTTTGCATCTCAGAATAAGGCATTCTAGGTGTATATGTATTTATATATAATTTTTTGTGTGTGTCTGAGTTCTTATACCATGGATTTTTAAAGTGCTATACAATGTTATTTAATTGTGTGTGAATGTATGTTTTAATATTTATGTCTTAAATACATGTCTTAAATGCAGGACTAATGAAACTCACACATATCTGATTAGTTCCTACCATGTTGCATAGCATAGTGCCTTGGGTAAAGCACCCTCTCAATAAATACCTTCTGAACTGAATTAATGAAAAACAAAACCCTTTTTGTTTTATAGAAAACTTGAAAAATATAGAAGAATAGAGAGGGAAAAAAAGTTTCCTATTATTGAAGGAGACTCCTAATTGACATTAATTCTAGTTTATTCTTATATTAGAAACAACAAGTATTATTTATTTGTTGGATGTTTATTGAGCAAACTTATGCCATTCAACAAGTTAAATTTTTAGTATTAAATTTGTTAAATGAAAATATAATTTTCTTGTATAAATTTTCATCCTGGTTATTATTTCCTTATTGTTGTACCTTGAGGTGGTTCTTATTTTTGTCAAATTCTATAAACAGTGATAATAACTCTAAAATAATTTCCTAGGATCTTTGTTCCCAAAGTAAAAATAATCATGTATATAATAATGAAATCTATTGGACATTTACTGCGTGCCTATTTTAAACATTTAAATGTATTATTTAATCTTCACAAAAAGCAAATGAGATACCATTATTATATACATATTCTGCAGATGAAGAAATTGAGGTAGAGGTAGATTAGGTCATTGGCCTTAGTAAGCGCAGAGTAAGTGGTACAGTTAGATGAACACAGACCCTTTGGCCTCCCAGCCTGTACTCTTAATCGTTATGCTTTGCCTTCTAATTTAGAGTATCAGATAATAAAAGCTGCAGTGCAAAAACATTATTAAATTTTAACTGAAAAAATACGGCAAGGTTTATATTAAGATTAGGAAAGGCAAGGAATGTGACCAGGACTATGCTCAGGGAGGGAAGGTCCTGTATTTTAAACTTGTGCTTGGTCAGAGGAGGCTCAGACACTGAAATTAACTCACAATAAAATGATGTAGGTCCCTTACTCCTCTGCAGCTCCCAGATACAGGGCTGTAGTAACTTTAGTAAGGCCAATCTCCGGTTTATTCTCTCCAGGAGATGGGGGCTGCTTGATGCAGGAAAAATCCCTGACTTTTTATCTTCTCCGTACCCTTTTTTCAATTCTAAATGACAAAAAAGCCAAAACACCACCATCATTCCCTACCTTCCCTTCTCATTCCTATCCTTTTGTTCATTCCTTTGGTAAAAAGTACATAAGTCAGGTTTGCTTTTAGGCCTGTCTTACTGGAAGGGCTGGTTCTTTTCAGTTTGGTAGACCAGGCCTAAGAGAATCTGTGTACAATTTGTTTTTTTGTTTTGTTCTTGTCATGTCTGAATGTGAAGGCAGGCAACTGTTCTTTGTGTGGTTTATGAGAGTGTGTGTGTATATTGTTGATGTCTGGGTATTGCCAACTTTATTGTGGAGCAATTTAATTTTCAGAGACTTGATTAATAGAGGCATTGCCATAGTAATAACAAAGGTACTCTGGAAGTGAGAAGTGACTATTACATATTTCAGGTAAGTAATTTTCAGCAACAGAATGGTGATTTTTGTGCAGTATTTGTGCTTTTACCTTTTCTTGTGCAGTATTTTCCAACACTCCTTTTTTAAAAATTTTTTAAAAATTTTCCAACACTCCTTATGGATCCAAGACTTGGATTGTATACCTGGCTCTGGCCTTTTTAAAGATTTATATATTTATTTGAGAGAAAGAGAGAGTGAAAGAGAGAGAGCAAGCTGGGTGAGGGACAGAGGGAGATTGAGAGACAGAATCCTTATGCAGATTTCCCGCTGATCACAGAACCTATCACAGGTCTTAATTGCAGGACCCCAAGATTATAACGTGATCATGATGGCTAGCTCTGGCCTTTTTAGTGGGCACACGGTGTTGAGCAAATCCTTTAACTTCTCAGACCTTCATTTCCTCCATGTGTGAGATAGAGATTAAACCAATTGTCCTGTCTTCCCCAATGGGGTTCTTGGAGTCAAATGCAGTGATGTACTATGCAGAATTGCTTTGTGGATTACGAAGTACTAAAACAGATGTAAAAGCTTTTATTTATTTATTTATTTATTTATTTGTTTGTTTGTTTTAGTTATTACATTCTGCTTTTGAGTGGTTGCAGAATTGTTCTTATCAACTTACTGTTTTCTCTGCAAAGCTGTGAAATGACCAATAGCAGTGGACTGTAGTCAGGATCAGTAGTGGGAATTGAAATCAGCCTTATATCAGGGAAAACATGTTTCTGCTTTCCTCCATACTACTTGTGAGTTATACTTAATGTGGCAAAATTTTTTGTCTTTTGAAAAACACATTATAAAAATTAATAGTTATTAGTTAAGATGTATTTTAATGCATTTTTTAAAGATTTATATTTATTCGTTTGAGAGAGAGAGCACAAGCGGGTGGAGAGGCAGAGATAGAGGGAGAAGTGGGGAGCTCAATGTGGGGCTTGAACCCAGGACCCAGAGATTATGACCTGAACCAGAGGCAGACACTTAATCATCTGAGCCACTCAGGCATCCCTAAAATTAGCATATTTTTGAATGCTTTCTTCCAAAGTTCAAATTAAATACATCAGCATCTGGCTTTCATTTTTAATATATTGTGCAAGTTAGTAAAGTTCTTGATTTTACTTCAGGATCTTATATGATAGTGTCTTTTCTAGGACCTCCAAAAATTATGAGCCTGGAATTGCCAGAGAATTTTTATGGTATTTATAGTTCTTATGTGCTATTTTTAACCATCACATTAAAGTAATAAGGATCAGGATAAAGCAGCTTCAAAAAAAAGTTATTTTGATTTCATGGTTTTTGTTAATTTGGTTGAGTATGAGATTCATACCATGTTTTGATGCAATAGTAAAATATTTGGATTTGTACTTTTTGGTGAAGGGTGCCCTCTAGTGACCCTGTCCTTTTCATTAAGTTTTGCAATATTTTGTATCATTTTGGCACTTATGATTTGAATATAGAAATAAAAGACGGGTGGCCCCAGGTGGCTCAGCAGTTTAGTGCCACCCTCAGCCCAGGGCTTGGTCCTGGAGACCTGGGATCGAGTCCCACGTCAGGCTCCCTGCATGGAGCCTGCTTCTCCCTTTGTCTCTCTGTGTCTCTCATTAATAAATAAATAAAATCTTAAAAAAAAAAAGACACCTTCAGTTCTCACTTTAGATGAAATGTACCTGAAATAATTAGAAAATAAGTTTTATGTTATACAAATAAATAAAAGATAAATTTTTAAAAAGATAGTGTTACACAAATAAATAAAGTAATAGAACTAAGAAAATTCCAGGTAGCAGGAAAGTTATTATCCAATATGGCTATTGATGAAATTTCTCTAAAGCAGCTGTCTTGAGCTGAATTGTGAAGGAAGATTAAGATTGAAGCATATATTGTGAGGAAAGGACATCTTGCAGTGGAAAAAGAAGTTAAGGACAGTACCAAAAAGGACTGATGCCAAAAGTAAAAAAAAAAGAGATAGAAGAAAAAAAGAAATTACTTTGGAAAATATTTAAATTTAATTCTAATTTACATATTTTATGCAGATATCCAAATAATTTGTATTGTACTTATAAACTTTTTTTTCAGGGATTCAGGAAGGATTTGGCTGGGCATTTGTGACTTGGGGTTTTTCATGTATTTGCAATCAGATATTCGTTGCTGCTGGGGCTGAAATTATCTGGACTAGACAGCCAAGATGGTTCCCTCACATTGTTGGCAGTTGATATGGCTGTCATTCTCGAGCGCTCTATGTGGTCTCTCCAGCATGTTATTTTATACATGGTGGGTGGCTTTTCCCAGAGTGGATGTCTAAAGAAGTTCGGGGGCAAGTTGCATGTTTTTTTTCTAGTTTCTGAAGTTGTGTGTAATTACTTCTGTTATATTCCATTGGTCAAAGTACTCAGAAGCCTGCCGAGATTCAGAAGAAGGCGGGTATATAGATCTCACTTCTCAGTGGAAAGTGTGTAAAAGAACTTTGGATCTATGTTGTAAAACTACTTCATTTATTTTCCTACCTTTTTGAAGAATTATGCTCAGTACAGATACACTTTTTTTTTTTAAATTTTTTATTCATTTATGATAGTCACAGAGAGAGAGAGAGAGAGGCAGAGACACAGGCGGAGGGAGAAGCAGGCTCCATGCACTGGGAGCCCGACGTGGGACTCAATCCCGGGTCTCCAGGATCGCGCCCTGGGCCAAAGGCAGGCGCCAAACCGCTGCGCCACCCAGGGATCCCAGTACAGATACATTTTTAATGATTTAGGGATCAGTAAACCTCTGTGTTAAGGTTAAATATGCATGTTTGTTTTTTGCCCTTGATTTTCAGTTTCTTTTGCATATGATTGGTACTTAGTGAATATTGTTGGAAAGAATATTCCTGTCTTTATCCAAGTGTTACTGTCTTGGAGGCATTTCATTTTTTTATTTGCTCCTGGATTACAGAGTGTCAGGGAAAGTTATGGGAATGTTGTTTTTCATGTTTGATATATTTGATAAAATGGTTGGGGAAATGTTATGAGTACTTGGTATTATAATTTTATGTTGACTACTTTTTTTCTTGCTATTTTTAAAAATAGATTTTATTTATTTATTCACAAGAGACACACAGAAAGAGGTGGAGACACAGGCTGAGAGAAGCAGACTCCTTGCAAGAGCCTGATGTGGGACTTGATCTCAGGACCCTAGGATTATGACCTGAACCGAAGGCAGATGCTTAACCACTGAGCCACCCAGGCATCCCTTTTCTTGCTATTTTATATTGCTAAGTAGAATGAGCAAGACTTTTGTGCATTTAAAATAGAGAGATGGTATATTTGCTATTTGTTGTTTAAAAGAAAGGAATTCCAAGTGGAATTCTTCATGGAAAAAAGCGTCCTTAGGATGCCTAGGTGGCTCAGTGGTTGAGCATCTGCCTTTGGGTGAGGTTGTGATCTCGGGGTCCTGGGATCGAGTTCCGGATTGGGCTCCCCATAGGGAGCCTGCTTTTCCCTCTGCCTGTGTCTCTGCCTCTCTCTGTGTGTCTTGAATGAATGAATGAATGAATGAATGAATGAATAAATAAATCTTAAAAAAAAAAAAAAAAAAGAAAGAAAAAAGGCCCCTTCTCCCAAATGAGAACTCATTCACTATCTTTGACTAATATTTTATCCCTGTGTTTTTCACATGGATGCTGCTGAAATTTTGGGCACCTTAGATGTATCTAAAGGTTCCTAAAAGGAGTTGCACAACCAATTTGCCAAATTTATTGATATACTAAAAATCTGTTTTTTCTTTAAAGATTTATTTAGAGAGTGTGCACACACATGTTGGGGTGGGGGGAGGATGGGCAGAAGGAAAGAGAGAAACTCAAGCAAACTTGCTGCTGAGTGTGGAGCCCAACGTGGGGCTCAATCCCATGACCCTGAGATCATGACCTGAGCTGAAATCAAGAGGTGGATGCTCAACTGACTGAGCCACCCAGGCACTTCCCCACCCCAAAATCTGTTTTTAAAACTATTTCTGAGTTTTTTAAAAATTTATTTATTTATTTATTTATGATAGTCACACACAGAAAGAGAGAGAGAGACAGAGACATAGGCAGAGGGAGAAGCAGGCTCCATGCACCGGGAGCCCGACGTGGGATTTTGTTTTGTTCTTGTCATGTCCCAGGAATCCCTATTTCTGAGTTTATTAGCAAGCAATTTATATTGTATGGAATGGCTTTATTAGGTTTTGAAATTTTCTGATTAGTTTTTCTGTTATTTTAACATTGTCTTCATAGTATCATTTTTAGGAATATTTAATTTGTCAAAAGCTGATAATGGAGTGGTTAGGTTTATTAGGTTTTGAAATTTTCTGATTAGTTTTTCTGTTATTTTAACATTGTCTTCATAGTATCATTTTTAGGAATATTTAATTTCTCAAAAGCTGATAATGGAGTGGTTAGTTGTCTTATAATTATATTTAATATTCAGAAAAAGTTATGTAAGTAAGCAAAATGCAAATGTTAGCAAAATGTTAGTAAACAAAGTTTCAGTACTAATTAGTAAGATCAGTACCTAGAATCTGAAGAGTTCAGTATAAATAGGAAATTTGCTGAAGTATCACAAGCAGTCTCACTAATATGAAATACCAAATCTTAATTACTAAATACTAGAGATATAAAATTAAGGTCTGGGGATCTCTGGGTGGTGCAGCGGTTTGGCGCCTGCCTTTGGCCCAGGGCGCGATCCTGGAGTCCCACGTCGGGCTCCCAGTGCATGGAGCCTGCTTCTCCCTCTGTGCCTCTGCCTCTCTCTCTGTGTGTGACTATCATAAATAAATAAAGAAAAAAATATTTAAAATTAAGGTCAGTATGTTAGACATTAAGCTTGATATGACTTTTGAAACACTGGTGAAAGAATAGGAAGAATGCATATGGACTGGAAGAATAAAGAATGCTTGAAAGGATGTAAAAGCAATTTTTTATTACTAGAAATATAAAACTAAGGCTAATATATCATTTTAAGAACTGAGAGAAAATATGGTTAATGTTTGAAAAATTAATGACATTAAAAACCATCCAATGGAGATTGGAAGTAGCTAATACAATTTTATCAGAGATAAAACAATGTACATTTCTTTTCTGATGAAAGTTTGCAGAAAGTATGGACACCAACAGGTAAATGCAGTGCTAGTGCCCAGGGATTCTTGAACGGTATTTTTGGTTTTAGCTTTCCAGTATTTTGGAAGTCCATTATCTTGCTAAAGTCATAATTTTTCCTTAACAGCAGTTGATTGATGGCTTAATAAAATTCATAGGAAAGTCTGCCAGCGTCTACTATTTTAATGGTAATCATTTTAGGTGAGTATCTTCACATTTTTCTGTGTAGGACTTGATTATGCTCTTTTATGGTTATGTAATGGAATATTCATTCTAATGGAGAACAAAGGATTCCGAGATCAAGAAAGGCCATTTTTATTCTGTCTGGTGCTCCGGGAAATATAGGTAATTTAGGGAATTTGGGATTGGGTACTTTGAGATTTTATCAATTTTTTAAAAAATGTAAACATTTTATTAGAAGTTGTCATTTCTCTGTAAATAAATACAGGTATCCCCTATTTTTTGAAAGTTTGTGTTACATCAGTTCACTTTTACAAGAGACCTACATTAGTACCTGTTTTCACTAACTGAAAGAAATCTAAAGAGGATTTTTGCTTTTGTGAAAAAATATGAAAAGTGAAAATTGCATTCAGCAGCATGAGCAGGAGTGGCACTGCCAAGCTTCTTCCTAGGAACTATACTCAGCATCAAGAAGCCATAGCTCTCAACTGTGTCTGGGAGCATCTGTGTTTTATCTTGATTTATTTTGTCCATCTGTTAGCAAGATGTATTTTAAGATATACCAGAGAAACCTAAGAGAGGTTATTTTTTTGTGTTTGGGAATGCTCAGAAATTTTTCCACGTAAATTAGTAGTATTTGCTTCTTCAGTCTATATCATTTTGGTTTCTTTTTTTTTTTCATTTTTTTTTTCATTTTGGTTTCATAAGAGCTTTCTACTTTCAGATAGTAGGAGAAACCTCTACTTTTTATTCTCTTTACAGTTACTATGATGGATTTTTTTTAAAAATGAAAATATAGTGAAAGAAAAAGATACTGAAAATGGCATAAGGATACTGTGTGCCTTTTGGCAAAAAATATCCTAAAGTGTTTCTAGTAATGAGAGTTCTTTTTCACATAATATTTTGTGAATGTTATTTGTTTTCCATCAAAAGGTGTTTCCTTAAGAAAACCCTTGAATATGATTAATAAATTATTTATCTTATTAAGAGAATAGAATATCTGTCCCAAAAACTTGAAATAAATTGAATTCCTCCATTGAGACATTTGATTTGATAATATTAATTTTTGAAGAACCAATTTTAACGTTTTAGGATCTTAGTTTTTTTAAATCTATTTTATTACCACTAGGTGGAGCCCTGTACACACAATTCAAGAAGGCATTTCTGAAAGATAATTTACTTGTTTAATAAATGCTCTAAGCCGGTTACATCAGACTTTAGTGTGAAAGATTAGATGTAATGAAGATAGAAAATGTGTACTTAAAAGAATTTTTAAGCTCTGCTTTTAAGACACGTACATTGTTTTTATGCATTCCTATTTGCTAAAATTAAAACACTTAAATTGAAATCTTTAGTGTAGCATAGCCCATCTTTATTTTCTGTTCACGTGAAGTTTTTAAGTCCTTCTCTTTTTTTTTTTTAAGATTTTATTTATTTATTCATGATAGTCACACACACAGAGAGAGAGAGAGGCAGAGACAGGCAGAGGGAGAAGCATGCTCCATGCACCGGGAGCCCGACGTGGGACTCAATCCCGGGTCTCCAGGATCGCGCCCCGGGCCAAAGGCAGGCGCCAAACCGTTGCGCCGCCCAGGGATCCCAGTCCTCTCTTCTTTTAAAATTGATTTTACATCTGCATTTTGGCCTGAATAGTGTTACATTTTGGTAGAAGACTTTATTGTGCTGAGCTTTTGTTTTTTTGAAGATTTTATTTATTTGACAGAGAGAGAGAGAGAAGAGAAGTATGTGCACGCACACACAAGTAAGGGGAATGGCAGGCAGGAGAGGGAGAAGCAGGCTCCCTGTGGAGCAGGGAGCCCAATAACTCTGGAATCATGACCTGAGCTGAAGGCCGATGCTTAAGCGACTGAGCCACCCAGGCACCGTGCTAAGCTTTTAGTATATGTGCTGCCGAAGCAAGCACTCATGCTTAAGCTTTCAGAAGGGAGGACTGAACTATCTTACGTTGAAGTTATTATGTGTACAGTTGACCCTTGAAAAATGTGGGGCTTAGAGGACACCGACTCCCTGTGCAGTTGGAAATCTGCATGTAACTTTTGATTCCCCAAAGACTTAACTACTGATAGCCTGCTGTTGGCCAAAAGTCTTATGATACCGTGAACAGTTAATTAACACATATTTTGTATGTTATATGTATTATATACTGTATTCTTGCAATCAAGTAAGCTAGGGAAAATAAAATGTTAATAAGAAAGTTGTAAGGAAGAAACAATACATTTACGATACTGTACTATATTGAAAAAAATTTACATGTAAGTGTATTCACGCAGTTCAAATGCTTGTTTAAGGTTCAACTGTGTATGGAGCACTAATTTACAACTTTAGTGGATGTGGGATAGTGAAAAATTTACCAGCTTTCTGGTTTTGTCATGTATCTGTGTGTATTTATTTATAGCATTTGATTAGGCTTGCCAGTAGACAAACATTCTGAGGCACATTTTAAAACAAGGAAGAATTCATTAAAATTGTATATTGCTTGAAAGTTTAGAACAGTAATGTATTTGGCACATTCATGATTAGATGGATAAAACTGTTAACTGACTTAGGGTTCAAAGATTGAATAGCGCTAAATGGTATTTCCTTTCTTGCCCTGCAGATCAAAATTTCAAAGAATAATGATTGTTATTTAAAGACAAAAAAATAGATTTTTCAGAGCCTCCACCTGAGGTTAGATGAGTACAGGGCCCTTAATTTTCTCTTCTTCATATTTTGCTCCTCTTTATTTTGTTGCATTTGTAATTTAATACTGCCTAACAATTAGCTATGCCTCAGTTCTCATCCTTTTTTTCTGTCCATTGGATGATTTCACCTGATGGATGCAACAGTGCACATCAGGGATTCCCTATTGAGTCATTCTCAATTGTTGATCTTCAAAGGTGATCTGGTTAGTTGCTATGCCTATAACTTCTCTGCATTCCATACTGCTTATCACCATTTCTGATTGGAGAGTCTGTGTGACATAATGGTTAAGAGCACTGGCTTTGACACGGATAGACTGGAAGTTAAATCTTGGCCCTACTGCTGTGTGACTTTGAATTTAAAGTTTTAATCTTCCCAAAACTACATTTGTAAATTGAGATGCTAATAGAATCTACATTGTAAAGCTCTAGTGAATACACTTAATAGTAAGTACTTGGTTGTGTGTTACTTTTTTTTTTTTTTTTAATCTTCACCACATTAAGCCAGAAGCAGCAGATATGATTTCTCTCTAGTCAGTTGAGTCACTAGGGGGAATTGTTGACAGGGAGTGCATTTCTTCTTTGCTTTCTATATTCTCCCTCCACTGTCTCTCCAAATTATCTCTATAATTAAATGTAGGTCCCTTCAGGGTGCTTGGGTGGCTCAGTCCATTAAGTGTTTGCCTTCTTTGCCTTCAGCTTGGGTCATGATCCCAGGATCCTGGGATCAAGCCCTGCGTCTGTGGGCTCCCCACTCAGCAGGGGGCTTGCTTCTCCCACTCCCTCCCCCTTCTTGTGGGCTTTCTCTCTCTCTCAAATAGATAAATAAACAAACAAATACATAAATAAGTAAATAAAATCTTAAAAACCAAAACAAAAATTAGATCCCTTCAGAAAAAGACGGATAATCCCTGCTATGCATACGGTGTCAGGAAATACTTTGGAGAGGAATTGCTTTTGCTTTCTTCCCTTTTCCAGTGTTCTTTTATATATCCACCATTTCTCCCTTCCTCTTTGTCTCTATTCACTCAGCTATTTACTATTGGCTTTATTAGCAAATTTTCAGACTAGTTATTTCTAATATTTTCATCAGAGTGGGTAGAGAGTTAAATCAAGTACATGTATTGATTAATTCCATTTTGAGTGCTTTGTCTGGCTTTTAGATTTGTGCTGCATCTATTAAATTGAGAAAGAGCTGGGAACTTCCTAGGGTCCTTTTCAGGCCAAATTTTATCTTGTGATGAATTTGGATTCTGGCACTTGCTTAGGCCTTTGACACTTTTTAATAAATGCCATTTATTCCTGTGGTTTAGAATGTTTCCTCATCTCTACTTCTTTATTTCTGTGTACTCTGTTCAGAATGATCTCATTGATATGGATTATGGGTGACACGTGGTTATATCAGCTTGTGCTACAGCTTGTACTCATGTCTGTAACAGCAAGTGGTTATCAGGAGTCAGGAGAGACTAAAACTTAGTAATAGATGGATCATTTACAGTACTGATTCTCAACTTAATAGATGCAGCACAAATCTAAGCAGTAGAGGAGGAACAGAGGGAGAGGGAGAAGCAGACTCCCCACTGAGCAGAGACTCAGACGTGGGGCTTGATCCCCAGACCCTGAGATTATGACTTGAGCCAAATGCTTAACTGGTTGAGCCACCCAGGCACCCCTAAACTCCTTTGTTTGAAAAAAGGAGAAAGAAAGCAGGGAAGAATTCTCTGTGTGTGTGTGTGTGTGTGTGTGTGTGTGTGCATGCGCGCACGCATGTGTGTTTATAATGTAGATCCTATAGCCAGAAAAGACCTCATCAAGAAGGGGATAAAAGACCTGAAGAGAGGCAGCCCACGTGTAAGAAGTGTGATCCAGGTAGAGGAAATAACATGTGTAAAGCATGGAACAGGAATGTGCTTGGTGTGTTTCAGGAACCATTAAAAGGCCAGTGTTGCTGGCACAGAATAAGTAAAGTGGAGAGTAAATATTAAGAAGTGAGGTCAATGAGATAACATGGGCAACATTATATAGGGATTTATGGGCTATTTTAGGAGAAATAGGGTTTTGAGCAGAAGAGAGACATGAGATCTGATTTATTTTTTAATGGAATCAGGATACCTGGGTGGCTCAGTGGTTGAGTGTCTACCTTTGGCTCAAGGCGTGATCCTGGGGATCCCTGTGAGGAGCCTGCTTTTCTTTGCCTGTGTCTCTGCCTCTCTCTCGCTCTCTGTCTCTTATGAATAAATAGATAAAATCTTTAAAAAAAAAGATATTTTAATGGGTTCGTCTACTGTGTTGAGAATAGATTGAAAGGAAGCAAGGGTAAAATCAAGGAGACTGATTAGGAAGCAGTTGGTAACATTTAGGCAAGGTGATGGTGGCTTCATCCAGCATGGCACCAATAGGGGTTGTAAGATGTGGTTGAATTTGCTGATTGTTTTGGTAGGGAGAGTGAGAGAAAGAGAACAGTCAGGGGTGATTTCAAGTTTTTTGCCAGAGCAATTAGAAGAATGGCTTTTACAAACAAGATGGAGAAAGAATGTGAGGGGAGCAGGTTTGAGGGAGAAGATAGGAAATCATTTTGGACATATCTGAGATGCTTATCGATACCCAGTTGAAGAAATGTATAAGTTTGAAGTTCAGGGTAGAGATTGGGGCTGGAATCATAAATTTGGGAAGTAGCAGTGTTCTTATCGGATATAAAATTCTAAATCTGGATGAGGTTGAGAGAGTAATATCAGTAGAAAAGAAGATATCCGGGGATCCCTGGGTGGCTCAGTGGTTTAGTGCCTGCCTTCACCCAGGGTGTGATCCTGGGGTCCCGGGATTGAGAGTCCTGCATCGGGCTCCCTGCATGGAGCCTACTTCTCCCTCTGCCTGTGTCTCTGCCTCTCTCTCTCTCATGAATAAATAAATAAAATCTTTAAAAAAAAAAAAAAGAAAAGAAGATGTCCAAGATCAAAATCTAGTTCTAGCTCAGCTCTTAAAGGCCCAAATTTTTAATAATTGTTCTCCAATATTGCTGTTTCTAGTATTATAATAGATACTCATTTAAAACCTATTACATGGGAAAAAAAAAAACCTATTACATGGAGACTGCCCTCAAGAAGCTTATGGTTGATATGAAGAAACAAAATATAGGACATATATTGAAAGGTTTATTTATTTATTTTAAAGATTTTATTTATTTACTCATGAGAGACACAGAGAGAGGCAGAGACACAGGCAGAGGGAGAAGCAGGCTCCATGCGGGGAGCCTGATGCGGGACTCGATCTGGGACCCCAGGATCACGCCTTGAGCCAAAGGTAGATGCTCAACCACTGAGCCATCCAGGCATCCCTGAAAGCTTTAAATTACAGTACAAAGTATAATATATGATTATGTGTCATAGTGAGTGGAAAGGACTATAAATTTACCTATTCTGCTTATGAAGAGATAACTTGGCATGGAAATGAATGATAAAGTCTTGTTGGAGGAAATGCGAATTGAACTAAATCTCAAGCAATGGGCAGCAGATGGGGGGGCACATTTTTGGGAGGTCCTCAAAACTACATTCAAGTTCAGTAATTTACTAGGAAGACTCAGAATTTAGAAAGATGTTAAATTCACAGTTGCAATTTGTTGCAGCAAAATAATATGGATTAAAATTAACATCAGGAAAAGGTACATAAGGCAGGGTCTAGGAGAGTTCAAAGAGGGGTCTTCTGTTTGTCCTTTCCCAGTGATCGTGCAGATAGCACTTCTCCCAGCAGTGATGTATGGCAGTAGTCATGGAGTATTGCCAAGTAGGGAAGCTCACCTAACCCATGGTATCCAGGGTTTTTCCTGGGGATTGGTCACATAAACATGGTTGACTCTCCAGAGCTGATACAATGTGGCTGAAGGCCCCCATCCACTGTAAATCACATTGTAAACCACATTGCTATCTTAGATTATTTGGCATTGTCCAGGACCCTCCAGTAAACACAGACAACTATCAGGTAGGAAGGACATTCTGAAGGTTTTCCTCCCAGGAGCTGGGGGCAAGGGCCAAACCTTTCTTTGGGCAAGTTTAATCCTTTTCTGAATGATAGTTGGCAGGGAGGATGATGCCCTCTATGTGGAGATAGCATGAGCTGAGTTATAGTAGGAATGTGTACACCATAATTATAGAACATTGTAGTGAATATAATATGGCCTTGAGAATATGAACCCTGGAGCCAGACTACTAGGATTCATATCTTAACTGTCCCTTGCTAGTTGTGGAATTTATAGCATTTACAGATGTTACATAATTGGTAACATTGTTAAGCAAGGGTAATAGCAGTATCTACTTTATAGGCTTGTTGTGAGGTTACAAAATTTAAAATATAAAACACTTAGAATATGTCTTGACACACAGTAGGTGCTACAGAAATCAGGAGTTTGTTCATTCTTTAATCATTCACTCAATGATTCTTTTTGAGCACTAGTATGTTAAAGACTCATATTCTGAGCCTCAGACCTCTATTTCCTGATATCTAGACAGTTTCCAGATATCTAGAGGGTTTGTGGCTCATTTAACATTAACTTGTTCAAAAAGAAATTAAATAATTTTTCACACAAATGATATCTATTAATGACAGTACTATCAATCCAATTTTATTTAAAGATTACCAGCCATTGTGAGCACCTGGGTGACACAGTTGATTAAGTGTCTGACTCTTGGTTTCAGCTCAGATCATGGTCTCATGGTGAGAGATTGAGCCTTGCATCAGGCTCCATGCTCAACATGGAGTCTGCTTGAGATTCTTTCTCTTTCCCTCTGTCCTTCTGTTTGTGCTCTCTTTTCCTCTCTCTCTGAAAAGAAAAAAAAAAAAACCTTAAAAAATGATTATCAGCTGTTGCTATAGGTTAAAACTTGTATTCAGTTGGCAAAGAACTTAATTTGTAGGGAAGTGTTGATCCATAGTTATATAAAGTGGAAATCATTGTGATGCCTATGCATTTATTCTATTGCCTCAACTGTTACCTGAAGATGGCATGCTATGTAATTTGGCCTGTAGTATTAGTAATAGAAATGATACCTTCCGAAAGGAAGGGTTTATCATAATATTCTGCTGCTTAAGGCCATGTACTTATAGAATTGCATTCCTTCCTGCTGTGCCATCTTTTTTTTTTTTTTTTTTTTTTTTTTGGACCATGATAAGCTTCAGAGTAGTGACTTTGCATGTAAGAGATAGGAAAGTGTTTTTAGGTGTTTTACAAGCTTGCTTATTTTAAATCATTAACTTATGCTCTGAAGTAACTAATTTAATGTTGGTACTGTAGCAGATTATCATAAATAGCTTTAATTGTATATTTAAAAGTCATATTCACAGGCTTAAATCTGGATATCAGAATTAAGCAATTCTTGAAATGTATGAATGTCTCCTTAATATACTGATTACAGAGCAAAGAAGAAATTAGCTGTTGCAAAGGATGGATTTAATAAAGAATAAATTTTGGTGAACTGGGAAGTTAATGTTAGTTTTCTTTTTTGTGTACATTCAGGTCTGTGTATGACGACCAACCAAATGCACACAAGAAGTTTATGGAAAAGTTAGATGCTTGTATCCGTAATCATGACAAGGAAATTGAAAAGATGTGTAATTTTCATCATCAGGGTTTTGTAGATGCTATTACAGAACTCCTTAAAGTAAGGACTGATGCAGAAAAGCTGAAGGTAAGAAATATTTTAAAATTCTCTTTATCTTTGCTCTCATTAAATTAGTCAAGTATTAGTTTATAATACATATGTACAAATCATTATTAAATGTACTATTTTCAAGAAGTGAATTAGTGTATATATTTGGGAATGCTCTTTATGCTCTATTAACATAGTTGTCATGCTAATGACAGGAGTAATCTCTTTTTTGTAAAGCAAGTAATGCATTGACTTAACAGGATTTCTTTCCATGCAGGGAAATGAACTAAAAAAATTCGTAGAACTGAAAGACTCATTTGCAGTTTTAGAATTTAAAAATTTCAATTAGTACAATAATGATAAAAACTATCCTCTAAAAAACTAAAAAAAAAACAACTGATTGTGTTCTCGAAATTATTTAATAATATTGAAACTTTTTTTTAGTTTAATAGCAAAGCATAATTTTCTTAAAGGAAGTAGGTCTATATTTTCTGCTATACAGCAAAAACATTTATTAAACTAGGCTTGAATTTGTTCAGTCAGAATACAAAGTATTTAGTTATAAGAATTGGCCTATTTATCTTTCTTTACATTTGGAGAATTTAGCAGATAAAATGACCCTGGTTCACCAAGGTTATGATTAGAAAACCATTATATAAAGGATATTCAGATAACAAGAGACCAAATACAGCATCAATGAGGTCACTGAGCATCTTTGTTCAGAAATTAATGAGATTTTTAATAAAGTAGAATGTGCTTCCTTACTATGATGACCTAATGAGTCACTTAATATGTGGGAAAATTTGAGGTTGAGCTTTGTCTGCACCTGCAGCATTAAAATGTTGCTGTGGATTGAAATTTCCGTGTTTGATGTTAATCAACCACCCAGTGTTTGCATTCAGCAAAGTATGAATGTTTAATTACCATAAAATGCAATCACCATTTCGTACAGACAATGAATGGCACATAGACCTCATTGAAGTTATCAAAAAGGGACCAGTGGTCAATTGGGTCAGTGATTTGAATTGTTTGACAGACTTAGAGAAGCAAGGAAAGTTCAAAAATCTAGATTAAATTTGAGAAGTTTGCCACAGAATCTGTTAAAAAGAACTGTCATAAGTAATTGAAGTTAACAAAAGCCCTTTTCAATCAAAAGTTCAAGTTCAAGCTGTAGAGTTAATTTGAATTTGCATTTCTTTGTTCTAAGTTTCTCATGAAGCATGATCTGATTACAAGGGTGAGCAGTTATATCAGGGCAGTTTTATGCATATTTGTCTAACTAAGGTGAAATTATTTTTAAGGTGCAAGTTACTGATACCAACCGAAGATTTCAAGATGCTGGAAAGGAGGTGAGAATATAATAAATTTCTTGCATACTCAATATGTGGGATGCAATTTAACTGCTTAAAAATATGAATGTTTCTTCTTTTCTAAGGTGATAGTCCAAACAGAAGATATTATCCGATGTAGAATTCAGCAGAGAAATATTACAACAGTAGTAGAAAAATTACAGTTATGCCTTCCAGGTGAGTTAAACTTGTCTATAATGTAATGCTTGGTTTGGTGAAATTATAATTGAATCATAGCATATGGTTATTATTCATTATGGGAATTACAGATTATTTGGTGATTGCTCCCAAAAGCTCATGGTTATCTTTCTTATCTATTTTAGTCCTTGAATTTTCATGGTTTTCTTATCTTTTAAAGTTTTGTTTGATGATCTGTCACATCAGGTTCCTAGAACAACCTGTACCTCTCCCATTTCCTTCCTGCCTTTTTTGTCCTTTGTCCCTCACCCCCCCCCCCCCACTGCTTTTTTGTTTTTCCTCAGTACTTTCCCATGGAGGAGAGTGTCTTTATTACATTTCCTTGCCTTCCCTAATTTGCCTAATTTTTTACTACTAGTTTTCCACTGTTTTCTGTTTGTCACTTAAGCTGGTTGGTTTTGCTTTGATCCTAGTCTCGTTTTGCTGATAAAAGTAAAAAATCCCAAAGTGCTCGATCTTTTCCCTTCTTTGGTCTTGCCTTTGCTCTTATATCTTGGAAAGACTGACTTTTTAGGTTTCTGAGTTCGATCACTGTGTTATGGCTGATAGTACTGGGACATCAAATAAATTCTGAAGAAACTCACCAGTATTTTCTTTCCCCTGATGTATCCTGTTCAAACAAAAGGAAGCAGGGTGTATGTCATCTTTTTCTTCATATAGTAAGCTGAATCCATTTTACTGTAGCAGTTTTTCAAACTTTTTTTTTTTTTTTTTGGCAAGAACTTGAACCTCCATGTCCAGGGAAATAGAATGAGATACTTTGTATGATATTTATATAATGTAAATTTAGCTTGGAACACAAATTATATGTTAAAATTGTCAGCAGATTTTATTAACTAAAAAACACTGTTTTTTGACTTTGTAAGAATAACTTTTCTTTTTTAAAGAATCATTGAAATTCTACTCAGTTTAATCGCTGAACCATGGATATTTGTACTTTAACTTTGAGTAAATAAAATGTCTGCTTATTATATTCAGTTTCAGGGTTCAGGAACCTACTTACTTATGGTAATGTTTAATAATACCTCTTTGCCACCATCAGATACACTGAAGTAGTCATGAAGACAGTCTCTAAGTTTGATTGCTTTGTCCCTGAATAGTAATAAGCCTAAACAATTGGGTACTGGTGGAATGAGAAAGAGCTGATTTTAGCTTCTTCCCTACGGGGCTATTTGGAATTGAGAAATAAAGGGTAGTAGAGGTTAGAGTTTTGTCACTGCTACTGTCTTTGCTTTCAAGACTGGATGGGCAGTCTGAATTCATGTAAATATTGTGCTCCTAATAGCCACATTGTGAATTGCTTCCTTTACTCCATCTAGTCTTTTGTTGAATTATCCACTTGTAAATACTTTTTTGTGTCAGCCATTACAATAAATAATGGAAATACAAAGTTGAAAATGACATAGTCCTTGCTCTGAAGGATCCTACAATCTAATATGAATAAAGATAAGCTGTTATTGTATAATTGCCTCACTCCTCCTTGCATTGGAAGGAATATGAGAGAATATAAGGAGTCATAGGGTAAACAATGCATTTTCCTGCTGCTTAAGTTTTTCTTATTATTTTTGAGGAGAGCATTATTTTTATCTGGAAATAAGATAGATATGAAAGTTACATAAATTGTTGAGGTAAAACAGGAGGCTTCAAAGAAAGTTTATACTTGTAGCAGCAGTTTTTGGCTTTTCCCCAGGTTATGTGTTCACTCTGCTTTGGTTGGAAAATGTGAGAAATACTGCGTTACAATATAGGGGCTGTGATAGAGATATACATAGGATTCAGAGGTTGGATGGTTCACTGTTGCCACCATTGCAACTTTCAGACAAGTGAACTAAGTATCTTCTGTAAACTTGAAGACCCCTGGGAAGTAGCCAAAATAGAAAATCTGGAAAAAGTGTTGTCTCTCTCTCCGGTCTGTGAAAATGTGAGCCAATGGTTTAATGAGCCAATGATAATTTACTCACTTTATACTTTGAAATTCTACTAAGGATAAATTGTAATCTGCGTAGTTGCATTAAAACCTTTTTGGTGGCAATATGTCATCTTGTTGAAGGTTATAACAATTTTATTGAATAATTGCATTTCCAAGGCTGTAATAAAAATGATAAAGTTGCTTTGCTCTGTTTATTTATGATTTTTATTATAATTTACGCTCTGTAAGCTTTTGGGTTTTTTTTTTCTTTGTCATTTTGGTGTAAAATTTTGTTTAGTGAGCTATAGCACAGTTGTGTTTGGTATATTTTTGATATATGTATTTTATTTGATATATTGAATCAAAATTAATCAATCTCACTTACTTAATGTTGTCTCTTGAGTAACTAAAGTCCAAACTTCCAGTTCCACTACAGGGAAGAGATGTTAAGTTTCTGAATATGATAATTGTTAGTAGGTTAATGTTTCAATTATAGGTATCAACATATGAAAGTGTTCCAAATTCTATAAAATGCGTTATTATATGTAACGTAATGTTCAATATATAGAGACATTAAAATGTTTTTATTTACTTGAAGTATGAAATTTTATTTGAGAATATAAGCCTGAATTAAAGTATAGAGAAAATTAATGAATTTATAATAGGCTCTTTCCTGTTTTAATTTTTTCATCTTAGTTTTTTTCATTTTGAAAGCTAAAATAAGTTATATTTTTTAATGCAGTGCTGGAAATGTACAGTAAGCTAAAAGAACAAATGACTGCAAAAAGGTGAGTTGGTTTCCTTCCTGTTTTTAATAAGAGTCATTTATTTTTCTGTTAAGAAAAGCATGAATAAACTTACTGTAAAGTGAGTCATGTGAAGTTTTACTTTCTACCTTTATTCTTTTTCATGCAAATTGCCCATCAGAATCATCTAATAAAGCAATTATTAACCATTTATTTGTGGATCCATATGCTCTATAAGTGAAATCAAAGATTGATAATATTGATGAAGGACAAATGGGCAACCAAACAGGAATAAAAAATATTGATTAGCTTCTATGTGAACATTGCTTACAATAAAAGGCTGAGTGTGTATTGTGAACCACAGTGAAAGTAGTGTGGGTAGTTATATTTTCATAATCTGGGCTCCTGTAGATCATGTTCTGTTTTATAACACTAATGAATACATGACAAATGAAAAATCATTTGTAATTTATTATCATTAGATATAATTATGTTTAAAATGTTTTAAAGATGGACAATTTTAAAGTAACAGAAGAATCAGAATAAATGAGAATATTCTGCATTTGGAATAGGGAAATAATGATTTCCTCTTGATTTATTAATAATTGCTTAATTATCACTGTACATTATGTACAAATCTATACTCATAAATCTGTGTACATCCTGCTTTATAGTGTTAAACATTGAATTTTATTGGCTTTTACCAATTCATACTAATTAGTAGAATTATTTTTTTCCTTCTTAATACACGAACCATCAGCTATCCTGAAAGTCTTTTTTACACTTTTTTTCTATCAAAGTTGTACATCCTCATATTTTGAAGACTCAGGTAATATAGTTCTATGTGTTTGCTGCAGAAAAATAGGCATCATCTTCCCTACTTGCCATTTACCATTTCTTCTTGCTAGGGGCACAAAACCTTTTACCTCTTTTAAGGCATTATTTTGGTGTTTGCATTCATGTTTTTAAATAACTAACTTTTAATGTTTCTTTACTATTTTCTAGTTTGGGGCACTATATATTTTTTCAATAACATAATGTAATATTTATATTCAGATTTCCCCATTTATCCCAGATGTCTTATATCGTCTTTTCCACCCTGAAGCATTGGTTGATATGTCCTTTTTTGTCCCTTTAACCTAGAACAGTCTTCCTGCTTTACTTTGTTTTTCATAAAAGGGTCCAGGTCAGTTGTCTTGTTGACCAGGACATTTTGGATTTGTTTAATTATTTTCTTATGATTAGATTCAGATGAACTGTTTTTGGTATGAGTATGATGTAAGTGATATTGTGTACCACTCACTGTATGAAATCAGAAGGCATATACTATACTGTTAGATTTTCTCTGGATTATGTTAAATTTGGTCTTTTGGTTAAGAGGATGTCTACTAGATCATTTGAAAAAAGTATCTTTTTCTCTTTGCAATTACTAAGTATTCTGTGCGGTGATATTTTGAGTCCTATTTCCTTAACCTTCCACTCATTGGTTTTAGGATTCTTGCTTTAGATTTTTAATTTTTTTTTTTTTAAAGTAATCTCCATACCTAATGTGGGACTCCATCTCACAACTCCCAAGATCAAGAGTCGCATGCTCCTCTGACTGAGCCAGCCAGGTGTCCCTCTTGCTTTAATCAGTTATTATATTTAGGTTACAAAATGATGATTTTTATAATTCTGTCATTCCTTAGACATTTATTAGACTTTAATATTAGCATCTTAATATAAAGAAGAGCTTTTTTTAAAAAAAAAGTTTCTTTTTTCTTCTCTTTTTCATTATCAGTATAGACTCATGGATTTAAAAAAATAGTGTGTTATAATTATACTGCTGTTTTCATTATTCTTTTTGATGCTCAAATTGTACCACATTTGATGAGGGGAACCCCTCAAGCCAATTTCTGTGTCCTCATCTGTCTTTGAGTACTTTCTTGCCACACAATAATATGTTCCAGGCCCACATTGTACTTGTCTTGGCCCTAGACCTAGAAATAGCCATTTTGCAAGATACCCTAGTTCCTTTTAATAATGGTATTTAGAAACAGATCTGCTTGCTGGGTTGGTGTATTATACCCCTGCACTAGACACACACCTCTCTCATGCCCTCTAGCCTTCCAGGGTTCCCTTTGAGAAGTTTGAAGCCATTCTAATTTCTCATCTTTAGTTTGTGACCTTCCTTTTTTCTCTTTTAGAATCTTCTCTTCTGTGGTCTGTAGTTGCCTGATGATGTGCTTTGATGTGAGCCTGTTTACTTCCATTGTGCTGGGTACTTGGTGAACCTATTTGGAATTTAATCTGGAAACTGCTTTGATCTGATAATGTCTTTAAAATCTAGGAGATTTTCTTGAATTATTTATTTCTTTCTGTTTTCTTGATTCTAGGACACATAGTGATCTTTAATCTTCTGGATTGGTCCTCTGATTTTCTTTTTTCTTCCTTAACATGTTTTGTTCTTTTGACTCCTTGCTCTGCTTCTCAGATGTTTTTTCATTTTTATCTAACAAAAATAATGCTGATTTTATTTCATTTCTGCTCTCTGATTTTTAATTTCTAAGAACTATTTTTTGATCTCCAAATATTTCTTTTCTTTCTTTCTTTTCTTGTTTAGGGTAACTTGTTCTTGATTCATTGTTAACAGTACTTTGTCTTAACCTCCCTGAGATTTTAAGTCTATGTATTTATATATATGTCTTCTTACATATAGTTTGTTTCCAGTAACTTCCCCCCACCCCAGTTGTTGTTTTTGTTTTTTTAATCTCTGACTTTGTGGGTAGGGGTGTTTCTCAGATGTCAGGTAATTCCTTGGCTATCTACTCATATTTAAGTGTAGCAGAGGTAATAGGAGTTCTGAGTATGTGGGTGGGACTTGTTGAATGTAAATTTGTGTGAGGTTATCTAGCTGGGCTGTTTAGTTGGTGGAGACTTTGCTATTAATATCTGGAGTTATTTCTTTTGGGGCTGCTCAGATTCCCTAGAGGAGACTTTTCTTGTTTCCTGTCTTAAGGGTCAAGATTTGACTGCCAGTATTTTGGGATCTGAGTTGCTCAAGAGGGCATTTAGTATACATAGGCTCTACTAATTCTCTTGTTTTCAAATCAGTACTATTGCCTTCAACCTTGGGTAATGTCCCCACCCTATTTAGAGATTATTTATTCTAGTCTCTTTAGTATTTATCAAAATGGGGAAAAATTGTTGCTCGGATGACTGGAGTGAAGTTTGCTTCTTAAACACATTTTCAACCAATATTCCTTACTTTAGCCTTCCTTTTCATTCCTACCTCCATAAGTAGTGGGATTCCTATGAATTCTTGACATTTTTGGAGATTCTAGAGAATAAATAAGTTTATGCTTGTCTCCTCAACTATTGACTTAGAATTTTCTCAGATTTGCTGAGTTTTGTTTTTTTTTTTTTTTTTTTGTACCACATGTCCATCAGCTTTCAACATTCTAAAATTTTACTGTTCTTCTCCTTTTCTCTACATCTGTGTAGGCTTATACTTAAAAAACATCTCTTCATGTTATTTTATTGGAGTTTCAAGGAGGCAAGGTTTTATTAAGCATGTATTCAGGCTGCCATCGCACTAGATATTTAGGACCCGACTTCTGGTGCTCTGCTATATTTTTGTCAGGATAAATATCCATATGGGGTAATAAAATAAAAGGTATGGGCAGATGTTATTCCTGGTGATCATTACAGATTGCAGATTAGCAACCTATAGAATCAAATTGACCCATAGATATATTTGGTTTGACTTGTAAAATGCGAAAAAAAAAGTTTTTTTGTTAATATCACTTTGTATTTGTTAAAATATCTGGGTTTACATTCTGATGACTCACAAATCTGATTCTTGAATCTCAAGCTTGGCTTTGACATCCCTGATTCTTGTTTACTCTTTTCACATGGATATTTCACCACTATCTCAAGTTCAGCATGTCTGAAACAGGCTTAACAATCTTTGCTTATTTCAGGGATTGGCCCCTTTTCTGTCAAGTGTGTTGTGAAATATTTACTCTGTGATACAGTTTTTTATTTTTTAAGTTATTTGCTTAGCAGTTTTTTAGACCCAAATACACAAATCATAAGTCTATTATATAGCTCCATGAGTTTTTAAACAGCAAATACAACTTTATAACCACCAAGATGAAGATTTGAACATGATTTCTATCTGAAAAGCTTTTCTCATACTCTCTTCTGGTCATTACCACTCAAGTAAGATATGGAACATTTCTATCACCCCTTTATGCCCCTTCCCAATCGATTCCTCCTTCCTCCTCTACAATAACGACCTTCTGATTTCTATCACATGTTCTTAGAATTGATATAAATGGAATCATAGACTGTTTTTCTTGTCTAGTATCTTTCACTCCAAATGTTTTGAGATTCATCTGTGTTATTGCAAATACCAATTGTTTGTTTCTTTTCATTGTTGAATAGTATTCAGTTCTAAGAAGTTACTTATCTGTTTACCAGCTGGTAAGTATTTGGGTTGTTTTCAGTTTGGAGGTATTATGAATAAGGCTGTCATAAAATTAGCAGACAAGTCTTTTTGTAGATAGATGTTTATATTTCTCTTTAATATATGCACAGGAGTAGAATTGCTGGGTTAAGTGTGGATGTATTATAAGAAACCATTAAATAATTTTCCAAAATGGTTGTACCATTTTATACTCTCATTGGCAATGAGAATTTTAGATACTGCCCATCCTTGCATCCTTCAACTAGAACAGAACCATTTTGGCACATGTAAAATGATACCTCATTGTAGCTTCAATATGCATTTCTCTGATGACTGATGTTGAGTGCCTTTTCATTTGCTGTTTGGTCATTTGTGTATTTTCTTTTGTAAAATGTCTGTTTAAGTCCTTTGCTTATAATTTTAAGCTTAGAGACCTATTGAACAGAAAGTAGAGAGTTCCCACATATACCTTCCTTTCCCTTACAGTTTCTTGCATGAGTGCTAGTATATCTCTTACAATTTGTGAACCAATATTGACATGTTGTTAAATCCACAGTTTACAATAGGGTTCACTCTTCTGTGTTGTACAGTTCTGTGGGTTTTGACAAATGCATGTCATATTTACCATGATAGCATTATACAAAATAGCTTCACTGCCTGAAAAAATCCCTTGTGCTTCATCTCCTTCCCCATCCATCCACCTTCCCCAACCAGTGCCAATCACTGACCTTTTTAGTGTTTCTATAGTTCTGTCTTTTTTAGAATGTCCTATAGTTGGAATCATACAGTATATGTCATATTCAGACTAGCTTTCATTTAGCAGTATGCATATAAACTTCTTCCATGTCTTCTTGTGGCTTGATAGTTCATTTCTTTTTATTGATGAATAAGACTGCATTGTGTGGATGTACTACAGTTTATCCATTCACCTGTTGAAGAACATCTTGATTGCTTCTAATTTCTGGCAGTTATAAATAATGCAGCTGTAAGCATTTACAGGTTTTTGTGTGGACATAACTTTTCAATTCATTTGGATGAATACCCGGTGGTATAGTTGCTAGATCATACAGAAAAACTTTAGTTTTATAAGAAAGAGCCAAATTGTCTTCCAAAGTGGCTTTACTATTTTATACTCTCAGCAATAATAATGAATGAAAGTTCTGTTGCTCCACACCCTCACCAGGATTTGGTATTGTCAGTGTTCTGGATTTTAGCCATTGAAATAGATGTAGATAATATCTCATTTTAATTTGTAATTCCCTATTGGCATGTGATGTTGAGAATTTTTTCTTATGCTTATTTGCTATCTGTGTATTTTTTTTGGTGAGATATCTGTTCAGATATTTTGTACACTTTTAAATTTGGTTGGTAGTTTTCTTATTGCTGACTTTTAAGTGTTTTTTTTTAAAATATTTTATATACTAGTTCTTTATCAGATACATGTTTTGAAAATATCTTCTTCCATTCTTTGGCTTGTTTTTTCATTCTCTTAATTGTCTTTTTAGATAGAAGGTATTACTTTTAAAGTCTAGCTTATTAGTTTTTCTCCATAGATCATGCTTTGGTGATGTTTTTGAAAACTCATTGCCAAACCCAAGGTCACTTAAGTTTTCTCCTATGTTACTTTCCAGAGTTTTGTGTTTTATGTTTATGTCTGTCACCTGTTACAAATTAATTTTTGTGAAATCCATTCATGAACATGGAATATCTCTCCATTTACTTAGATTTTCTTTGTTTCTTTCATCCGAGTTTTGTGGTTTTCTTCATAGAGATCTTGTATGTATTTGATTAGATTTATACATAATTCATTTTTTAAAAAAGATTTATTCATGAGACACACACACAGAGAGAGAGAGGCAGTGACATAGGCAGAGGGAGAAGGAGGCTACCTGCAGGGACCCCGATGTGGGACTCCATCCCTGGACTACGGCATCACACCCTGAGCTGAAAGCAGATGTTCAACCGCTGAGCCACCCAGGTGTTCCACATAATTCATTTTTTGATGCTAAAGTAAATGGTATTGTGTTTTTAATTTCAAATTCCAGATGTTCTTTTCTGGTTTACAGAAAAGCAGTTGACTTTGGTATGTTAACCTGATATTTTTCAACCTTGCTATAATCACTTACTAGTTCTGGGAATTTTTTTGCTGATGCTTTGGGATTTTCTACATAGATAATCATGTCATCTATAGACAAGACTTTTTCTTTCTTTCTTCCCAGTATGATTACCTTTTATTTCCTTTTCTTGTCTTAATGTTTTTTTTAGTGTATGTGCTGCCGAAGCAAGCACTTTTTCTTGTAGTAATGGATTAGCAATGAATATCAGTATGATAGTTAAATCAAAGTGATGAGAAACATCCTTGCCTATTTCTGATCTCATGGAGAAAAACACTGTGGTTCTCACCATCAAGTATAATGTTAGTTCTGTATGATTTTTATTCTTTTTTCTTTTTAAAAGATTTTATTATTTATTCATGAGAATACACAGAGAGGAGACAGAGAGAGAGGCAGACGCACAGGCGGAGGGAGAAGCAGGCTCCATGCAGGGAGCCCGACGTGGGACTTGATCTGGGGTCTCCAGGGTCACGCCCTGGGATGAAGGCAGCGCTAAACCCCTGAGCCACCCGGGCTGCCCGATTTTTATTCTTTTAAATTTGTTAAGGTGTATTTTATAGCCCAGAATATGGTCTGTATTGTTGAATGTTCTCTGTGAGGTTGAGAAGAATATATATTCTGTTGTTGGATGGAGTATTCTGTTAATGTCAGTTAAATACAGTTGATTGATGGTGCTCTCCAGTTTGACCATATTCTTAACTGAATTTATGCCTGCTGGATCTGTCAGTTACTGTTAGAGGAGTTTTGAATTCTTCAACCATGTTAGTGAATTTATCTCTTTTCCTTGCTGTTCTATCAAATTTGCCTTACATATTTTGACACTGTTATTAGGGACATACACATTAAGGATTGTTATGTCTTTTCAGAGATTAATCATTTTATCATTATATAATGCTTCTCTTTATTTCTCATAACCTTCCTTGCTCTGAAGTCTGCTGTATCTGAAATTAATATAGCTACTCCAGCTTTCTTTTGATTAGTGTTAGCATAGTATATCTTTCTCCATCCCTTTACTTTTAATCCCTTTGTGTTTTTATATTTAAAATATAAATAGTGGTTTATAGTAGTTCCTTTTATACAACATATAGTTGGGTCTTGTGTTTCTTCTCCAACCAGAATTGTAGAACTTCTGTAAGAAAATATATGAGGATATTTTCACATTACCTGGGGTAAGCAAAGATATTTTTTAAAAGGATAAAAAAAAAAGCTACTATACAAAATTAGAAATTGGACCTTTAATAAAAAATCTTATTCATCAAAAGACACTTTTAAGAAAATTGATAGGCAAGCCACAGACTAGGAGGAAACATTTGCAAAAATTTTTTTCTGACAGGGTTCATAACCATAATATAAAAAAACCGTTTATAAATTAATAAAAAGGAAAGAAAGAATAAAAATAAGGAACTTCTGGTTTCTGGTCTGACAGTAAAGAACTTTGAAGTAATTACTCCTGTCTTTACAACAAGAAGAGGGCTAAACAAAATTTAAAAACTCTTTTAGATCCATTGGAGAAATGAGGTTGTAGGGCAATCTGGTACCCCAGAATTACCTCTAATAGAGAAACAAATAGAGACTGTCACAGTTTATTGAAAGCAGAAGCTACTGTTGGAGCTTGGTAGGAGCATGGAAAGGTGATTGTATACTAGCTTCAGAGATAAAGATACCTGGGAGTCCAGGAAGTCCACCACTCTTCCATGAATTTTAGCTTCAGGAGCCCTTCCAGATTCTCAGAGTGTGGGTCACAGAAAAATACCAACAGAGAAAGAAAAAGAAAACCAGTTTGAAATAAGGCCAGTGAGCTGTCTTCTAGCAAAATTTTGAATGAATCTCATTACTTTAACAGATGTCGAGCTATTAAGACACTATTTCTTCTTGAGTCAGTTTTCATATCTTATGTTTTGTCAAGAACTTTGACCACTTTATCTGAGTTGTTGAATTTATTGGCATAAACTTATTTATAGTATTGTCCTGTCATCCTTTTAATGTCTATAGGATCTGTAGTGATGTTCATCATTGTCATTACCAATATTAGTAATTGGTGATTTATATGACATGAAGCTTATCAATTTTATGGATATTTAAAAAAATCTAACATTTGAGTTTATTCTTTTGTTTCTATTTTTATTTTTATTATTTCCATTGCTATACTTGGGGTTTAATTCTTTTTCTGTTTTCATAAAGTTAGAAGTTTAGAACAGTGATTTTATGCCTTTTTAAAACTTTTCAATCACTTATTGAAATGATTTGTATAGTAAATATGCTATAAGTGAATTTTAGCTTAAAATGCCTATAATCCCCCCTAAATGACTATAATTTTCTAGACATCAGTGTATCAGTGTAAATAACAAAGAAACAGACAAACAAAAGCTATAATGAAACTCAACTTCTATTGAAACATTTTCTCTAGGATAGGAAAATGAGTATATTTTTAAAAGTTTAAGATGTACCCAAATATTATATATATCACAATTCACTCTAAAATGTTAAAATCAATATATTTTTAAGCTTTTTTAAAAATTTAAGTAATCTCTATACCCAACATCGGGCTTGAACTTATAACCCCCAAGATTGAATTGCATGCTCTTCCAACTGAGCCAGCCATATGCCTTTCTTTTTTGTTATAAGCATTTAAAGTTATACATTTTCCTCTTAGAACTGCTTTAGGTGTGGTTTTAAAATATTTTTATTATCTTTTAAAAATATTTTCTTATTTTCTTTTTTTCCTCCCAAAGATTTTACATATTTATTTGAGAGAGAGTGCAGAGTGGAGGTAGGAGCAGAGGGAGAGGGATAAGTAGACTCTACACTGAGCTCAGAGCCTGATGTGGGGTTTGATCCCACACCCTGAGATCATGACCTGAGCTGAAATCAAGAGTCAGACACCCAACTGACTGTGCTGCCCAGGCAATCCTTATTTTCCCTTTTTTGAACTTTTGGTTTATTTACAAGTATATTGTTTAAGCTTCAAACATTTGGAGGGGATTTTAAGGATATATTATCATCTTTATTATTAATTTCTAGTTTGATACTATTGGGTGAGTGAACATACTTTGTATAATTTCAAACCTTTAATATTTATTGAGATTGCTTAGTGACCCAGCATATCATCTGTCTTGGTGGATATTTCATATGTACTTGATGAGACTATGTATTTTACAGTTGTGGCTTTAGCATTCTAGAAATACCAGTTTAGATCATGTTAATGTGAGAGCAGTGAGGTTTTCTTTTTCTGTAGTGTTTTTTTGTTGGCCAGTTCTATCAGGGATAAGAGAGGGGTGTTGAGTTTTCAACTATTGTGGTTCGTCTATTTTCCCTTTAGTTCTTTAGATTTTCCTTTATGTATTTCAAAGCTCTGTTATTAGATGCATTCATATTTATGATTGTTTTATATTCTCATTGATTAACTCTTGTGTCACATGAAATGTCCTTTTGTATCTTTGGTAATATTCTATGTCCTGAAATCAACTTTGTGTGATATTGATGTAGTCATTTTAGTTATTCTAGCATGCTTATACTAGATGTGTCATGGTATATTTTTGACATCCTTTTACTTTTAATCCTACTCCTTACATTTAAAGTGTTTCTTATCAATAGTATATAGTTAGGTCTTACTTTTTTTCATCCAGTGGGCAATCTCTACTTTGTACATGGCGTTTTAGACTTTTTTTTTTAATTTTTAAAAATTTATTTATTTATTTTAGAGAGAGTGAGGGGGGTGGAGCAGAGAGAGAGAGAGAAACAGGAGGTGAGAGAGAATCACAAGCAGAATCCCCCCTGAGTGCAGAGCCCACCTGGGGCTTGATTCCAGGAATGTGAGATTATGACCAGAGCTAAAACCAGGAGCCAGATCCTCAACTAACTGAGTCACCCAAGTACTGCTAGACCATTTATATTTATGTAATTATTATTATGATTGACTTTTCAAGTATCTTCTATTTGATACATTTCTTTCTTTCCTTTTCATGGTTGAGGTTTTTTTTTTTTTTGTTTATGTATATTTATCTCTAACTCTATTCACTTACTAGGTATACATCTTTGTTTAACTTTTTAATGATTACTGAGAGCATAGTATTCATGTTTAGCTCATCACAGTTGACTTTCAAATAGTGTTATTTTATCAACAATATAAGAAAGTTAGAACAATTGTATTTATTCCCATCCTGTTTGTTGTGTTTTTATTATAATTCACTTGGAACCTACACATGCACACACAAATATATTAACCATAATTAAAACAGATTCTTTTATACTTACCCACTTAAACTTTTCTGTTCTTTTTTTCTTTTTGCAGATCCAGGGATCTGAGTGGCATAATTGCCTTTAACATGATAAATTTTGTTTAGTATTAATTGTAGTACATATCTGTCTGCTGAAGGGAATTTTCTTGTCTATCTGGAAATGTGTTTTTTTAATGTCTATTTCTGAACAGTAGTTTTATCGGATAGGGAATTCTGTTTTTTCAGAGGGTCCCCTTCCCTTAACAATTTAAATATTATGGGTTTGTATTTTTTTTTCTTTCATTTTCTGCTCTCCATTGTTTCTGTTCAGAAGTTCAGCTGTCATTCTCATTGGTGTTACAAGATTTGCAATTAGATCTTTTTTCCTTTGGCTACCTTTAAGATTTACTCTATGTATTTTGCTTTTGTAAGTTTGACTGTGATGTGCTTAAATATAGTTTTCTTTGTAGTTATATTGCTTGGGGGTTTGTTTAGCTTATTTTAAATCTGTGGGTTGACAACTTTCATCAGTTTTGAAAAATTTGGGGCTCTTATCTCTTCATATATTTCTTTATTATTATTTTTTCTCTCTCTTTTCTTTTGGAAACTCTAGTTACATGTATGTTAGATCATTTAATGTTATCCATAATTTCTAAGAACTCCTCCTTTTCTCTTTTTGTTTCATGTTGGATAATTTTACTATACTAATTACTGTAACCCATTATGTCATTCAGTATGTATTTGTTGAGTTGAAAATAAATCACTCTGTGGCTTTTCACTTGGTTTTTGTGATACTTAATATTATTTCTAAGTGCTTTAAATAGTGTAAAATTTTCAAAAAAAGTCCTTAAAATACATTTTATTTTAACTTGAATTAAATCTGTACTTTTTTGATGTGATGGTCTGTGGATCAGAGAGATATGAAAGCACATATCAAATAACTAAATATTATAATTAAAATTTTTGCAACATATACATTTAAAATATTGTGATGACTATGATAATGCTTATGATGTTACAGATTTAGGTGAAGTGAAATAAGGAAACTGTATGCTAGTGTAAGTCTTGAATTTTCAGCCTGCAAACTCGTTTATGTGGTTTTATAGTTTGTGGTTAGTAAATAGAAATAAATGTTAATTTTACTTATTTTTTAACCATGTGTCCTTTTTGATTGGAGTGTTAGACTGATTAAATATTTTAACTTGAAGATTAATGTAATAGCTTTTTATAGAGTTTTTTTCTTAACTTTTCACAGGTATTATTCTGCTCTAAAAACTATGGAACAGTTAGAGAATGTATATTTTCCCCGAGTTAGTCAATACCGCTTTTGTCAGCTAATGATAGAAAATCTTCCTAAACTCCGTGAGGATATTAAAGAAATCTCCATGTCTGATCTCAAAGACTTTTTGGAAAGCATTCGAAAACACTCTGACAAAATAGGTGAAACAGCAATGAAACAGGTGAGATTAAAAAGGAAAATTTTAATTTGATGTTATTCAGTAGTCTAAATTAGAGAATATATCCAGAGTTAACTTGTTTTTAGTTATATAAAATGCTTATTTTTGTTTAGTTTTATCCTTTTCATATCTTTCCTGAATTTTGTTTTGAATGGATTTAGTCATCATTTTCTTTTGGTCTGTAGCTCTTCCATATTTAAGTAAGGTCAGCCTATTGACTCACCAGCCTGTCTCTTGGGAATCTTCCCATGTATGTGGTATTACATTAACTTTTGCCAGCAGTCAAATTTGGTATAAAGTTAGCTGAATAGGCAGCATGGGTGGCTCAGCGATTTAGCGCCACCTTCAGCCCAGGGCCTGATCCTGGAGACCCAGGATTGAGTCCGGGCTCCCTGTATGGAGCCTGCTTCTTCCTCTGCCTGTGTCTCTGCCTCTCTCTTTCTGTGTCTCTCGTGAATGGATAAATAAAATCTAAAAAAAAATTTAGCTGAATGGCAGCCACAAGGGCAAACGATATTCCTTTTACCTTAAGGTTCTAAATTGCTCTTTTTAAAAGTATTATCTTTGAATTGGCAACTTCTATAGCTCAATAATAAAAAGACAAGGCAGTGGACAAGATTTGGCAGTTATTACTTTCTTTTTAAGATTTTATTCATTCATTCATGAGAGACACAGAAAGAGAGGCAGAGACATAGGCAGAAGGAGAAGCAGGCTCTTCCTGCAGGGAGCCCGAGGTGGAAGTCAATCCTCAGACCAGGATCACGCCCTGAGCTGAAGGCAGACACTCAACTGCTGAGCCACCCAGGTGTCCCAAGATTTGGCAGTTATAAAATTAATGTACCTTCCTTTTGAATCAGCAGTTCTTCTTCTAGATAATTCCCATTGGAAATGAAGAACACGTGTCCTTGTAATGTTCATAGTAGCTTTGTTTAGTTAACCCAAAACTGGAAACAGCCCAAATGGACATCAAAAGGGGGTTAGATACACAAATTGTGCTATATAAAAATACAATGTAATATTACTTAGCAATAAAAAGGAATGAAATTATTGGTATGTACAAAAAATATGAATCTCAGGCATTATGCTGAGCTACAGAAGCTGGACACACAAAAAAGCACAGATTGTATGACTCCATTTATATTGTAGTTCTACAGAAGGCAAAACTAATTAAAGTGAAAAAAATAGAGCAGTGGTTACCTCTAGGTGGGGTGATTGCCTGAGAAGGGACACAAAAGGACTTTCTGAGGAGATAGAAATGTTCTGTCTCATGATAAAAATTGTACGGTTGACAAAATTATACAGTTAAGATCTGTACATTTCAATGTATATAAATCTAACCTCAGTTGTAAAAAAATAATTGGAGTGTGTGTGTATGTGTGTGTATGTGAAGTGAGTAGGTAAAGGTAGATAGATGAAACAATGTGTAAGTATTAATTGCTGAAGGTAGGCGATGAGTACTTGAGAGTTTGTTATATTAATCTGTTTATATTTGAAGTTTTCAGTAATAAAAAGTTTTAAAATGATTATAACTTAAAATTTCTGAGTTAAAATTCCCAATAATCACAGTGTCATAGAAATAAAACAGTGTTCAGCATGCTTTCTAACCCCTAGTTTTCTTTTCTCAAGTATCAGAAACTATTTTAGAGGAGAAGCTTCAGGTTTGGCGAGGTGGGCAGAGGGATGTGTGCTGGTTGGGACCTGAGCACACAGCCAGAGAGTGTACCACCGGCATGACCTTCTCTTCCTTCTCTGGCCAGGGGTTTCTGAGAAGATTTGACCTGATTTGATTTGATTTTCTAATTAAAGAAATGTATCTGTATCAGACTGTTGTCACAACAGAAAAAATTAAAATTCAGTATAAGAACTTCCTCCCTACTTTATCTTTTTAAAGAATTCTGTATAAACCAGATAATCTCTTATATTCCTATTAATTGTTTCAGCTTTGCACAGTGGTCTATGTTAATTTAAGAGATTTAATAAATTTGTTTAGTAAATTGTTTACTTTGAGGATGTATAGATTTTGAAAATTCTTTATCAGGATCACTTTAATAATCAAAACATATGTAGTAATGTAGGACTTGTACAATAATGTTTTTAAAAGCTTTAAGAATTTCCTGTTAATTGCTGCTTATCAGTAGATGGACTGTAGCAGATCTGATCTTCAAATTATTTTTGATAGTATCTTTTGTTCACATTGA
Source organism: Vulpes vulpes (assembly GCF_048418805.1). Lineage (NCBI taxonomy): Eukaryota > Metazoa > Chordata > Mammalia > Carnivora > Canidae > Vulpes > Vulpes vulpes. The sequence goes on from NC_132794.1 coordinate 84,652,968, forward strand.
ATACTTGGTTGATTAAAAAAATGTATTTATTTGCTGTAAATAAACAGAAGCTACAAAAGAGAATTTAAGCCAAATTTATTTCCTGCCTTTTTTTTGGAAGCTAGGCCTGAGGCCATTTTCCCTACCATTGGAATGATGGAAATATGGTTAGTTGTGGGGAGGAGCATAGGAAAAGAAACCGTAAAAGTATTGACCAGAAGGTTAAAGTTGGAATTTCAGAGTAGTAATCTGGAAAAGGTAAAGGCTAAATTAAGTGTAAGAGAATGAGATTTGAAGCCAGAGTTCAGAAGAATCCAGAGATTCTGAATCTAGAGACTGTCATTATCCCAGAGAACTACATTGGTTAGGAAAGCCCTAGGAAAGTAGAACCAAAAGATTACCTCACTTTTAAGGTAGAATAAAGTGTGGGATTTCATAGCTTTTCTCTGAAGTAATCATCTTTCTCCTCCCTTGTTGACACTTCAAGATACGAATAGAACATGCTTTTTATAATAAAATGAGAATCAGGGGAGCTTCTGATTCTTCTTGTAGCACCTCCCATTTCTTCTCAGGATACTAAGTGTTTCTGCCTGATTGCTTCTGATTAGTGAGGTTTTTTTCTGCACCGGAGAGTTCTGCAACATTAAATTCTCGTCTTCACCATCACAATGCTTTTGGTACTTGAAAAAGTACCTAAGTCTGGACAAGGAGTTCTCTGTATGCCATGAGAGTAAAAAACACAATCACTTGGTAAGGTTTTTTTCAGCACAGATGTAAATTATAGTTTAAAGTTCATGTTCTATTATACAGTCTAAGTTTCTTTTTTTTTTTTTCAGTCTAAGTTTCATTATTAAACTTATCCTCACTGACCTGTTTTTCATAACCAGTTTTGTACCTTTTGCCTAGGCAGTCTACCAAGTCATGGGCCCTGGGATTTGAGGTTTATGAGAATTTCCTGCTGAAAGAGAATATACTCTTCCTAGTTTACTTCCATTACTTTCTTGTAAAAAGAATCAAGCCCCCTACCTCTGCAACTTAAAGAGACCTTTCATTGCAGAAACCTTTCCTATTCATGTCTTTTTTTTTTTTTTTTTTTTATTTGATGGGGGGTGGGGCGGGGAGGGTGAGCAGGAGGAGTGGAGGGAGAGGGACAAGCAGGCTCCCCACAGTGCAGGGAGCCCATGTGGAACTCTATCCCAGGACTCTGGGATCATGACCTGAGCCGAAGGCAGATACTTAACTGACTGAGCCACCCAGGCGCCCCTAATCATGCCTTAATTCCATTATCTTTTGTCCCATTTTTGGATTTACTTGTTATATATTCACTTGAATATCCTGTAGGCACATCAAACCTAGCATTTCTAAAAGTAAACTCACTATATTCTTACAAAATTGATTTTTCCCATATTTCTTATGTCACATTGTAATATGTCCTACTGTCATAAGCCAGAAACTGGGGAGTAAACTTTAGACTTTTCAGGAGTATTTATATTCTTTATGTAATTTGTTTCTAAGTCCTACTTGGTAACTGTCAGTTCTGCTTCTTAATATCTGTAGATTCTGTGTCCTCCTTTCTACATACCTGGACTGTTGTTACATCAAATTAACTATTCCCTTATTTCTAGTTTTTTCTCCATTTGCTTATTATTCTAAAATGCGGATATGACCACTTTCTCTTCAGTGATTCCCAGTGACCCTTTACCTAAATCTAAATTCTTCAGTATGAAACAAAAGCCTCACCTCCTGATATTCCTTCTTCTTGTGATATAACAGTATTGGATCTCTTAAAATTTCTGAACGTACAATTTGTTTCTTCTACCTAGAATGCTTTCCATTTCCCCAAATTTCATGTCTGAAGAATTCCTGCCTTTTTCCCCCAAAATAGGCTCGCTTAAGCATCACCTTGTCTTTGGAATCTGCCTTCATTTGTCCTACTTCTGCCAGCAAAAGATGGTCACTTTCTCCTTGGTGTATATATCCCTTATACTTTTCACACTATTATTATAATTATTTATTTTGTATCCTAACTAGACAGTGAGGTCTTTTTTTTTTTTTAAGATTATTTATTTGAGAGAGAGAGAGAGAGCATGTGAGAGCAAGCATGAGCAGAAGGGAGGAGCAGAGAGAGAGGGAGAAGCAGACTCTCCACTGAGCAGGAAGCCTGATGTGATGTGGGGCTCTATCCCAGGACCTCAAGATCATGACCGGACCAAAGGCAGATGCTTAATCAACAGAGCCACCCAGGTGCTCCTAGACAGGGAGTTTTTTAAGTGAGGGATTATGTCCCATTTATTTTTTACCTTTCTGGGATCTAGTACCATGCCTAAAATGAGTGGCACAAAAAGTCATTTTTTTGAAGGATCTTAGAGCTGAGTTTTAGCTTCTCCGGGGAGGATTTTTTAAACTAAAAAACAGACTTGTACTTTTTTTTTTTAAACGTCTTTTTAATGTGAGAGATGAATCCACTATGAGTAGTCAGATGTTTAACAACTAAAATTCATGGTCTCGGTTCATATTTTCCATATTACATTTTCTAGTATACATTTTAATAATATCCTTTAGGAGGAAGCAGGAGACTAAATGGTCAAATAAATCTGGGTTAAAGTTAAGTATATTTCTGTAGTTATGAATTATAAATCTAGAAAGGGGATACAATATAGGATGCTTATTTAAATTATTTGAGCAGGGGATCCCTGGGTGGCTCAGCTGTTTAATACCTGCCTTTGGTCCAGGGCATGATCCTAGAGTCCCAGGATTCAGTCCCTTGTTCAGGCTCCCTGCATGGAGCCTGCTTCTCCCTCTGCCTGCGTCTCTGCTTCTCTCTCTCTCTCTCATGAATAAATAAATAAAATCTTAAAAAAAATAAAATACTTTGAGCATAGAACCTTTTTTCAAGACATAGATACTATGAAATATTAGTTTTGTACATAACAAATTTAGAAGCAGTGCTTTTAAAAAATGATTTGTACTCTGGAAACAGAAAGCCATTAACAGAGTTAATTTGGACAGCTTGATGCTGTAGTTCCTTCTGTGAGGTTAGTGGACATTTCATAGAGTTGGGATTTTAGCCAAAGAGGGAACCAGTGCCTTCTACCAACACACATATGCCAACTCAGGAAGTAAATGATCCAGTGTAACTTCAGAGCTTCAGAAAATTAAACATTTTTTCATTACTGTTAATCAATTGAAGTTAAGGCAGGATATTTTATGTACATTCATACATGTGTCATTTCTTTTTTAATTTTTCTGGTATTTTAAATTTTATGTGGCTGGTTTTTCACTTAAAAAAGAGTTAGTGATTATTATTTTTAAAAAGTGACAATATTCTGACCAAAGGTCATTAAAATAATTGGATCCTTATTTGACTTGACTTATTGAAATGAAGAGGAGTATACTGTTTGGTAATTGACATAAAGCTAACGCTAGGGTAGGAAACAAAGTCTAAGTAATGGAACTATTAGATATGGACTTTAAAATTTGCATAGTCAAGGAATTATAAGACAAGCTTGAGAATTTTGGCAGATCATTGGAAACCATAAAGCAAACCATCTGTAAATTCTAGAACTGAAAATACGTTACAAATTAAGAACTCAGTGTGTGGTTGACAGAACATGTTAGACATAGCTGACAAGAGAATTAATGAGCCAGAAGTTAGGTCAGAGGAAAATATCCAAATTGAGGCTCAAAGAAAGAGACAAGAGGATGGAAAGTAAAGAGTTTAAGGACATATAGATAAGATAGGAAGATTTAACATTTGTAATTATAGCCCCAGAGGAAGAAGAAAGAGATGGACATAAATATAGCAGATCTTAAGCTGTCGTTTCAAAAAGTTCATTGAATTTGAAGCAGGAGAAATACAAAAACTCCATATTTAGGCATATGATAATAAAATGTTAGAAAAATAAGGAAAAGAAGAAAAATTATCTTAAAAGCAACCAGAGGGAAAAATTTATTGCCTTCAAAAGAATAGTAATAATACTAATATTTAGCCGATTTCTTAGCAAAATTAATGGAAGCCAAAAGATAGTGAGCTGATATATCTGAACTGTAGATAAATCTTATCTGTCAACCTAGAATTGTTTACCTACCAAAAATATCTTTTAGAAATGGAGGTGAAATGGGAGTGCCTGGCTGGTTCAATTGGTAGAACATATGACTCTTGATCTCTTGGGGTTGTGAGTTTGAGCCTCATGTTGGGGGTTAGAGTTTGCTTTAAAAAAAATGGAGGTGAAATGAAGATATTTTTTTCAGATAGGAACCTAGAGAATTTATTTCTAGCAGGCCTACATAAAGGAATTATTATTTTCAGACAAAATTATCTCAGAAACTCAGAGATGTAGCAAATAAACAGGGCAACTATTTTGGGTAAAATTGCATATATTACATTGGCTATAAAAAACAAAACATCTTGTGGGGCTTACATATTTATAGAATTAACAGTGCAAAACAACACAGATGTAGAAACAGCACAGATGTACATTGACAAATGAATGGGTTAAGAAAGTGCAGTATATATACATACAGTGGTGTATGGTATATTATTCAGTCCTTAAAAGGAAACTGTGAGGTATCTAAAATAGTCCAGTTCATAGAATCAAAGAGTGGAATAGTGGTTGCCAGGGACTGGGAGAAGGGAAATGAATTACTAATCAATAGGCATAGAGTTTCAGTTAAGCAAGATGAATAAGCTCTAGAGGTCTGCTGTGCAACATTGTACCTCAGTCACCAATGATATATTATTAATATATTAATATTAGTATATGTTAATTATGTAATAATGCATATACATTTAAAAACATGAGACTAGATCTCATGTTAAGTGTACTTACCACAGTAAAATGAAATTTTAAAAAGAATGGAAGAAGATAATCAAGAGTAGAAATCAATATAATAGAAAAACAATACGTTAGGGAGGACCAACAATGCTGAAAGTTGATTCTTAGTCTTTTTTTTCAAATAATACTGATAAGCCCTGGCACAACTGTTCAGAAAGAAGAGTGAGAGCATAAATAAAAAATGAGACATCATTCCAGACCCTACACCCAAAGGCATTAGAAAGATAGGAATATATGAAATTCTTGAACCAATTTTATACCAGAATAAATTTTATAATCTGAAGTTTTCCTTTTTCCCAAATAGGCACAGCAGCAGAAAACCTTCAGTGTTGCTCTGCAGAAGCAAAATAATGTAAAATTTGGGAAGAATATGTACTTAAATGATAGAATTCCAGAAGAAAGGAAAGAAATTGAATTGAAACAAGGATTTGAGGAAGAGGATGAAAATGAAGAGGAGGTGATGGGAGTTCCTTCCTTCCTTTTTCCCTCTCTCTCTCCCTCCCTCTTTTTCTTCTTCCCTTCTTTTTTTTCATGAATTTTTTTCTTTTGAGTTGTCATGTATGTCTGTGTGACTTTCAGTGTTCCCATGTGCAAATTGAATTTATATAGATCAATTTGTGATGAGCTACTAGAGCAGTGTGTCATATGAAGTATTAGACTGCATAATTGAGAGGTAAACAGGATATATTCTAGATTATATTAAATAAGCCATAGATAGTTGACCCTAGGTATTCTGCCATAATTAACAGTAATATTGTAAATGTAATGATTTTTTTGTAGTGATCACTCATTTTAATTATCTGTGGCAAACATTTAATTTCATGATGGGCTTGGCTTTGCTGTTTAGACTAATTCTGGAAAGCCTGTCTTTTTTCCCCCAGTTAGTATTGAGATATTGCAAAAATGGTTCAAATGTGATTAAAGTTTTTTAATCTTAAAAAAGTCTTAAGTCTAGAAAACTTGAAATTATCTTTAAGTTCACTTTCTTTCATCTTCGGTATCCAGATTTATTCCTTTTTTTAAAATAATTTTTAAAAAAGATTTTATTAATGAGAGACACAGAGAGAGAAAGAGAGGCAGAAACACAGGTAGAGGGAGAAGCAGGCTCCATGCAGGGAGCCTGACGTGGGACTCGATCTGGGGTCTCCATGATCATGCCCTGGGCTCAAGGTGGCGCTAAACCTCTAAACCACCTGGGTTGCCCTCCAGATTTAATCCTAATCTTACTTGCTTCTTTTACTCTCTACACAAAGTCTCTGTCACCTGACTTTTTATCTTTTCCTTTGAGTGTGTATGTTTCTACTATATGCCTGAGGATGAGTGAGACTATATGTATTTCTTGTGTGTGTATATGCACACATGTGTATATGTGAATGTGTGTATGTGTGCATATGCAGTGGATGTCTGATATTGTACGGGATATAGACAAATGAACTGCCTTAGTATAATGTCTTTTTGTTTGTTTGTTTATTAAAGATTTTATTTATTCATGAGAGACAGAGAGAGGCAGAGACACAGGCAGAGGGAGAAGCAGGCTCCATGCAGGGAGCCCAATGTGAGACTCGATCCTGGGACTTCAGGATCACGCCCTGGGCCGAAGGCAGACGCTCAACTGCTACGCCACCCAGGCATCCCTATAATGTCTTCTTAATATGGAATTAGCGTGTTCTGGTTAGTCTCTGGAAAATAAATGTTTTTGAAATTTACTTTTTTATTTTTTTAATCAGTATTCAAAGAGTCTCTGTGTTCTCTTCTCCCAAGCATGTTCAAGACAAGTCTCTGTCCTTTAATGACCTTATAATTTAAAACACTCAACAATGATGATAAATACATAAGAATGAACTATTGAACAAATACCAAAATAATTACAAAGGCATTGTGTTTATACCGTAATGTTTTTATAGTTGATAAATATAACATGAAGTCCATGATTCCTTGTCTGTCTTTAACTTATATTACCCAACAGTAAGCCAGTAGCTTGATAATTTTTATTTTTTTATTATTTAAAAATTTATTTTGAGAGTGGGGAGGGGCAGAGGGAAAGGGAGGATCTTTTTTGATAGAGAGTGAATGTAGGTGGAGGGTGGGTGGGGAGAGGGAGAGGGAGAGAAGGAATCTTAAGCAGGCTCCATGCCCATTGTGGAGCCCATTGTGGGATTCAATCCCATGACCTTGAGAGTATGACTTGAGCTAAAATAGGGTCAGATACTTAACCAGCTGAGCCACCCAGGCATCCCAACTTTGATAATTTTTAAAATGTGGTTTTATTTTTCAGATCTTAACTGTTCAGGATCTGGTTGATTTTTCCCCTGTTTATCGATGTTTGCACATTTATTCTGTTTTGGTGAGTATCTTTCGTATATGTATTTTGTGTCTGTATATCCACATAAGTATTTGTATAATAAAAAAGACATGTATGCATTCTAGGACTGCTTTTCTAAAGGTTGACCATAAGCTCAGTGAACATAAATATTTTAAATATCCTCTGTGAGTAAGGCACTTACTCTTTTAAGTTATCATAGTCTGCTTTCAAGTGATATATCACTTCATCTTTATTATGAGAACCTTATACAATAGTATACTTATAATAGTATACTTCCATTTCATTCTTCTTGCATATCCGTTGTGTTGTATCACAGTTGCTTTTAAATATATTGCTTCTACATTTGTTTACTCTTTTTACATTGCATTTTTGATTAAACAATTCTTTAAAAAAATAATAACATTATTTTGATATAATTAATATACCAAAAAATTTACCCTTTTAATGTATACACTTCAGTGGTTTTAGCATATTTATGAGGATGTGCAACTATTACAGCTAATGCCAGAAAATTCCATTTCTGAAGAAGGAAACCTTTTTTTTTTTTAAGGATTTTATTTATTTATTCATGACAGACACAGACAGAGAGAGAGAGAGAGAGAGAGGCAGAGACACAGGCAGAGGGAGAAGCAGGCTCCATGCAGGGAGCCTGACGTGGGACTCAATCCTGGGTCTCCAGGATCACACCCCAGGCTGAAGGCGGCGCTAAACCGCTGGGCCACCATGGCTGCCCTGAAGAAGGAAACCTTTTACCAATTAACAATCACTCCTCGGGTCCCCTGCCTTTGGCCCAGGGCGTGATCCTGGAGACCCAGGATCGAATCCCACGTTGGGCTCCTGGTGCATGGAGCCTGCTTCTCCCTCTGCCTATGTCTCTGCCTCTCTCTCTCTCTCTCTCTCTCTCTCTCTCTGTGACTATCATAAATAAATAAAAATTAAAAAAAAAAAAGAATAAAAAAAAATCAATCACTCCTCAATGTCCCCTACCTCTAGTCCTTGGCAACCACTCATTTACTTTCTTTCTCAATGGATTTGCCTGTTCTGGATATTTCATATAAATAGAATCATAGTAAATATGGTCTTTTGTGTCTTAGGCTTTTTTCACAAAGTTGGAAGTTAAGGTCATTGATTGAGATCTTTCTTCTTTTTTAATACAGACATTTATAGCTATAAATTTCCTTCTAACCACTGCTTTAGCAGCATTCCATGAGTTTTGTTTGGTATGTTGTTTTTGTTTCCATTCATCTTAAAATATTTTCTAATTTATTGTTATTTGTTCTTTAATCCACAGGTATTTAGGGGTGTGTTGTTTAATTTCCATGTTTGTGAATTTCTCAAAAGTTTTTCTGTTACTAATTCCAAATTTAATCTTACTGTGGTCAGAGATCATATTTTGTATGACTTCAGTCCTTTTAAATTTACGGAGGCTTGTTTTATGGCCTAACATATGGTTTATCTTGGAGAATGTTCCATGTGCACTTGAGAAGAATGTGTATTTGGCTGTTGTTGGGTGGTATGTTCAGTAGACACCTATTAGGTCCAGTTGATTTAATATTGTTATTCAAGTCTTCTGTTTCCTTATTGATCTTCTCTCTGTTATTGAAAGTGGTAATACTGAAGTCAACTATAACTGTTGAATTTTCTTCCTTTAGTTTTGCCAGTTTTGATTCATATATTTTTGAGGCTTTGTTTTTAGATGAATAGTTTATAATTATTATATCTTCACGATGGACTAGCCTTTTTTCATTATAAAATGTCATTCTTTGTGTATTTTTTTGGCTTACAGTCTGTTTTGGCTGATATTTATAAAACTACTCTAACTCTCTTTTGGTTACTGTTGGCATGGTATGTTTTTCCATCCTTTTACTTTCAGTATCTGTGTTTTTAAATAAAAAGTGCATCTCTTGTAGGATAGCATATAGATGGATTTTTAAAAATCCAGTCAGCCAATTTCTACCTTTTGTTTAGTTCTTTTACATTTAATGTAATTACTGATATGACCAGATTTATGCCTACCATTTGCTTTAATATTACTTATATCTTTTTTGTTGTATTCCTCCAATACTGTCTTCTTTTGCATTAAATAGACACTTTCTCATGAACCAATTTAATTCTCTTGTCATTTAATATATGTGTAATATATATTAGCAACATAAATATATAGATATATGTTTATATAGATATGTAATATAAATGTGCAAAATATATAAATAAATATATAATAGTTAACATATATGTACACACACATCATATATAGAGTATTTTTTAGTGTTTTCCCTGGACATTCTACCTTAAAACAATCTGGTTTGTATTAATTCTCCTCCTTTCTGTAATTATTGAGATACTTAATACATCTTTATATATTATAAAGCATGATATAATTGTTTCTTTATGGAATTGTTTTCTAAATCAGAAGACTGGAGTTACAAATTATACTGTCTTTATATTTACCTCTATATCACCTCAACTGGTACCCTATTTCTTCACGTGAATTAGAGTTACTACATAGTGTCCTTTTATTTTTGCCTGAAGGACTAACTTTAGTATTTCTTTTACGGAAGGTCAACTAGCATCAAATTCTCTCAGTTTTTGTTTATCTGGGAATGACCTAATTTCTTCTTTGCATTTTAAGAGTAGTTTTGCTAAATATAGAATTTTTGGTCTTTTTCTTTCAGCACTTAGAAAATGTCTATGGAAGGCATTTAGATTTAAGGCATTTTGAGGTTTGGATATTCACTGAAATTGGATTAATTTGAAATTGAAATAATTGATGGGGCACCTGGGTGGGTGAGTCAGTTGAGCATCTGCCTTTGGCTTGCGTCATGATTCTGGGGTCCTAGGATTGAGCCCTGCATCGGGCTTTTGCTTAGAGCCTGCTTCTCCCTCTCATTCTGCCTGCCACTCTACCTGCTTATGTGCGCACTGTCTCTCTCTCTCAAATAAATAGTCTTTAAAAAAAGAAATAGAAATAATTGAAAAAATGGTAATTATGTTAATTAGAGTAAATAGAATTATCTTCATTAGTTAACATCTTTTCTTTTAGCCCCCTATTAAAAGACAGCTCTATACTCATGAGCTGAGTAAAAACAATAAGCACAATATCAATGTGAACTTACTGTTTTACAAATTAATGATGTTTCAAGTGTATTGAGCCTTATTGAATAATGTAAAAATTGTTTTCTTTTTAAAGCTATAATAAATTGTACTATTGAATAAAAACAATAATGCTTGTAGTCTGTTCTATGATGAAATAATTCTTCAAATGTGTATGGTTATAAAGTAATTTAACTGCTCAGATTCTTCTCAGATTTAGTATTTTATCTTTTATAACATCAGGTAGTAGTATATACATTTAACTGCATTTATACCTGAAGCAAATAGAGGGTGGGATCCGTCAAGATTACACTGCTATATGTAGTAACTTGAAAAATTGGCTTCCTGGGCAGCCCAGGTAGCTTAGAGGTTTAGCGCCGCCTTCAGCCCAGGGTGTGATCCTGGAGACCTGGTATGGAGTCCCACTTCAGGCTCCCTGCATGGAGCCTGCTTCTCCCTCTGCCTGTGTCTCTGACTCTCTCTCTCTCTGTGTCTCTCATGAATAAATAAATAAAAATCTTTAAGAAAAAAAAAAAAGAAAAAAGAAAAATTGGCTTCCAGTTGTCTGATCTCAATTTTTTTTTTTTACTTTGTTTTGTTTCTAAACTAGATTATACTGGCTTTTAATCAAGATGAAGTTCTTAATTATCTCATTTGTTAAAGTGGCTTGTGTGGTTTGATTCTTTTAAAAACTCCTTTCAAATTAGATGTTTTCCTATAGGTTTTTGGATTTGGTGGAGAAGAATGCTTTTTGGCTTGATAATGCTTAATTTTTCTGTCTTCTATGGGCCCAGTGAACTGCAGAGTGCCCAGAGGCACTTCTGTTACTTTGTATTATCCTTCTTCTACATCCATATGATCCACAAAAATAGTGGCCCTATGAGTGTTGTTTATTGTTCTTTCCCTAGTGCTTTTCATTGCATTTGATATTTCATAAAATTTTGCTAAATTAGTAGCTGGCTCTTTAACACCACACTCAATTTTTAATAAAATTGTTTTATTTATCTTTATCCTGGTATTTTATATCAATAGGCACTAAGCTCTTTGCGAAAGAATAGATCTTTATATCTGATGCAAAAAAGTATTGAACCAACAGATATTATATGAGGTTTCAGTGTGGCTTCCTTGAGAATGATACATTAGGTATTAAATTTTGTTTCATTGTTCATGATTTAAAATTAAAGAAACAAGCACAATTAAATGATCAAAAGAATTAAAAGTCAGTGGTAGAGAACCAATAGAATGATAGAAGGTTTTAGACTCCAGTCAACCTTTGTGAGTATTCAGAAGTAATGGGATTCAAATACTTAAATACTCAAAATAAATGATTACTTTCAGAATTTATGTTACTGTAATTAACTGTTGGTTTATAATTTTCAGTAACTTAATTTTAGTTCTCTGTAGATTTTTTGTATCTTTATAATATACAGAATTTATAAATTTAAGGAAGCTGAATTTTAAAATATGTCAGTTTTCATTAATTTTTTTCCTTTCTTTTTTTCCTTTCTTACTGTGTGAGGTTTTACTGTACTGTATGTGTAAATAAACTTTCATTAGCATGAAAACTTCTGGTTGGTATATATGACCTAAAATTGTAAAAGTAAAATGGCCAAAATTTGTTAACGCTGATTCCTTATTATTATTATTATAATTACTTTCTTTTTTCTTTAAAGATTTAATTTATTTATTCATGAGAGATACAGAGAGAGAAAGAGAAAGAGAGAGGCAGAGACATAGGCAGAGGGAGAAACAGGCTTCATTCAGAAAGCCTGATTTGGGACTCGATCCCAGGACTTCAGGATCATGCCCTGAGCCAAAGGCAGACACTAAACTACTGAGCCACCGAGGCATCCCTATTTAATTACTTTCATTTGTTATTTCTTTTTTTCTTTTTTTTTTTTTTTTTTGTTATTTCATTTAAGCTATTTTCTACTAGTAACTGGGAAAATTACTTTTCTCGGTTGATTTTCTTATTTGCAAAATATGACTAACAATTTATAAAGCTATGTTGGGTATTAAAGTAAATAAAAATAATAAAGTGCTTTAGCATAGTACTCAGTATATAGTATCACTCAGGTAATGATAAAAGGATTATTGTAGGAGGGTTTCATTAATATATAGTATTTGAAGGACTAGGTCATGTTTTATGCTTTTTTTCTTATTTAGAGAGGTAGAAGAAGAAGGAGGAGGAGTGGGGTAGTGGGAAGGGGAGAGACAAAATCCTAAGCAGGCACCAAGCCTAGCACAGAGACTAATATGGGGCTTGATCTTACAATGCTGAGATCATGACCTGAGCCAAAATTGAGAGTCAGATGCTCAACTGAATGAGCCACCCAAGCACCCTAAGGACTATATCTTTTGACTTTAAGTCTGTTTTAGCCAAAGAACTCTATGTCCAAAGTCCTTAAGGTATCATTTCCCAAGATCTGTTTGATCAAATGTCTGTTCCATGAAAGGAAAATAGGTATATTGTGGGGAAAAAAGGTTCTCTTTGGAAAATGCTACAAATAGTATCTACAATATAACTTGTCATTTCTAAGGCTTTGAGAAATCCTAAGAGTTATGTGAATTTCCTTAGCTGGCTATATTTAAATTTTATGTGTTCAGAGGCCATTTTTCTTAAAATAAGGGATCCTGAAGGTAGTGTGAGAATTGTTATCCTAGGGATTTCAGGGATTTTAAAGACTTTCCAAAGGGTCCTGGCTTATAATTTTTAAGGAAAGAATATGTAGATCCTCTGCTTTTTCCTAAAAGTGATCTGTCTGGGAACCTTGGCCTCCTTTCTCTTACTTTTGGCACTCTGCCCAGATGCCCTTGGATCTCTTTTATAACAGCTGGAGGAAGTGCCTCAGAGTCTTCCGTCCTGGGGGAGCATGAATCTTTACACTGTATTGTAGTGTTTTTGCACTTTTCAGATGTTCTAGATAGTACATATTGTTTTGTTTTTATAGTTGAGATAAAGGCTTAAAACTTTACAATATATATTTGGAATACAGTGTTAGAACATTTTCTTTATATCGGTTAAGGAGCTTTCACCGTCATTGTGCCCTTCACTGGGTCATCAGTCCTAGTATCTACCTGATACCATGCCTGCATTTGCTCCCTTTTTTCCCTATTTGATGCATACCATAACCATGATATTTGATACCTTGAGATGAACTCTGAGTACAGAGTTGTATCATGACATAGGATGTTAGTTGTTGGTGTGACTGGATGTACTTGCATCAATAAAAGAACATGTTTCTCCCCTTAAAAAAAAAAAAAAAGGAAAAAGAAACACCCCCAACCACCATCCCTCTGCAATATAACTTATCGTTTAGAGTTTTACTGTGAGATCAGGCTGAAGCCTGTCTTCTTGAAGACTTTTTTGCCTGAATTGGGCACTGCACTCTCTCTTGTACTTTCCTCAATTCTTGAACAGTCTCCCTTTTGAAGACTTTCTTATTGTATCACTTGGTGTCTGTTTCTAGAAAAGCTACCTGAGGTATTATGTTAGTTATCTACTATTGCATTTATTATTTCACAGGGTCAGCTGTCTGGAAGTGGCTTAGCTGGTTATTTCTGGCTGAGGTCTCTCATGAGGTTCCATCAAGGTGTCAGTGAGGGCTGTAGTCATCTGTAACTTGATAGGGCTTGGGGTATTTGCTTCTGTTATGACTGTTGGCAGAAGGCCTCAATTCCTTGCTACATAGGCTGTCTACAAGGCTGACTGATAATCCTCATGACATGGCAGCTAGCTTCCCCAAAATGAGTGATCTGAGGGAGGTTGAAATGGAAGCCATAATGTCCTTTATAATCTAATATCAGAAGTGACATACCTTTACTTCCTTTTTTAAATTTTTATTTTTATTTCTTTAAAGATGCATTTATTTACTCATGAGAGACAGAGAGAAAGAGAGAGAGAGAGACAGAGAGAGAGAGAGAGACAAAGCAGGCAGGCTCCCTGCAGGAGTCTGATATAGAACTCGATCCCAGAACTCCAGGATCACACCCTGAGCCAAAGGCAGATGCTCAACCGCTGAGCCACCCAGGCATCCCATACTTCTTTTTAAAAAAGATTTTATTTTTTATTTTATTTAGAGAGAGAGCATGTGCATGAGTGGGGGGAGGAGCAGAGGGAGAGGGAGAGAAGCAGACTCCGCACTGAGGGGAGCCCAATACAGGGCTCTATCTTATAACCCTGAGATCATGACCTGAGCTGAAACCTAGAGTCAGGCGCTTGACTAACTGAGCCACTCAGGTGTCCCACCTTTACTTCGGCTATATCCTACTGATCATATAGATCAGCCCTGGTAGAATGTGGAACAAGACTACACCAGAGATCTTTGGGAGCCATCTTGGAGGCTACCATACTTACTTCATAAAAGAAAGACACATCCTTCACTGATACCCATAGTATTAATCCATCATTACTACTACCATTGTGCATTATCTTGATGTGTAAAAATTCCAAGATGCCAAATAAAGGAGAAGTCTCCTTTAATAATTAATTAAGGGACTATATACATAAGGGTTTCTTTCTTTTCTTGTGCAGAAAAGGGTAAACCATGTTAAAAATACTATATCTTGTCCTGTGGTAGGATATTCTTAGTTCTGGTTCATGGTATTTAGTAATGACATAAGTGGGAGTAGTGAAAATTTTCATTTAAGGTCCCGATCTCTTTTGTTCTCCAGCTGTTGACAATGAATATATAATACTTTTATGAGGGAGTACTATGGAAGTACAGAAGTGAGAACATAGGAAAATTTGAAAGCAAAACTGTATCCTATATGTTTAAATATAAACAGTGCTTTTGGCTTATCTTAATACACATCCCTAGGATGTGTCATTTGCTGTAAAGAAAAACCTTTAAACATCCAAAATGATATGAGTTAGTAAAGTGGAATCTTTTAAACATGACTAGAGTATTTTTTGGGGCCGCCAGAATTTTGAAGTTATATTGACTAACCATTCTTTCATGTAAGTTGTGATTCAGAAAAACAGTTAAAAGCCATTTTGCCAAATTGTATCATAAATGGAAGTCCAGTTACATGTGTGATATTTCTTACTTCATATTAAAATAAAATAAGGGGCGCCTAGGTGGCTCAGCGGTTGAGCATTTGCCTTTGGCTCAGGGCATGATCCTGGGGTCCTGGATTGAGTCCCACATTGGGCTCCCTGCGTGGAGCCTACTTCTCCTTCTGCTTATGTCTCTGCTTCTCTCTGTTTGTCTCTCATGAATAAATAAATCAAATCTTAAAAAAAAAAAAAAGCTGGCTGCCAGACTGATTAGTTTCTAGAATGATCACCATATTTAACAAAATTAATGAGTTGTTCCTGACTTTTATACTTGATTTTATTTTCTTATTTCCAAAATTTAACACCAAAGGTTTATATATGTCCACATATTTACTGAAGGCATATTGTATTTTTTTATCATACTCCTCTTTTTGTAAATAATTTAGAATTCTATGTGTATATTACATTGCATTATTTTTTTCATTGCATTATTATAAATTAAAGAGAAACATCAGTTAAGTAATGAGAAGTGATTTATTATATTGTTTTTAAGTTTCATGAATGGATTAAACAATCACATTGAGTTTAAATAATCTTAATCTTGATGACTCTTGTAATTTTATAATTTATTCTCAGTGGTTTTCATAATGTTCCACAATACATATTAACTTTTGAATTTGAAACATGAAGTTAGACTTTTCCTGAGGGATAGTAAATACAATTGACTTAAAAGTTTGACTGTGAGGACTGGCTTTGCTAATTAGGTTTTAGGGTGGGCATTTATTGGTTAATTAAATACACTAAATCTGCAGCTTAGAGTTTTTAACTAAAAAGTATGTTGCTGACACGCCTGGGTGGCTTGGTCGGCCCAGGTTATGATCCCAGGGTCTTGGGATCGAGCCCCACATTGGGCTCCTTGCTCAGTAGGGAGTCTGCTTGTTCCTCTTCCTCAGTCCCTTTTCCTGCTTGTGCTCTTTCTCTTTCTCAAATAAAATAAATCTTAAAAAATAAATAAAAATTTAAAGTATGTTGTTAGTTCCTGAAAAAGCCCCATTCATCATGTTAAGATATTCATTTCCAATAAAAATTTACTTTTGGTTATATTAATTTAACATAATAAACTTAGGTTGTATTGATCAGTTATGTACTAATTGTAATGATAATTCAACCTAGAAGGAGAAAACTACCTTAATGCCTAAAGCTTTATGGCCTCAAAAATAAAATAAAAATACAAACATACTACATTAGAAAATGTAGTATTAGAGGAGTACCTGGCTGGCTCAGTCTGTAGAGCATGTTACTCTTGTTTTTGAGGTCATGAGTTTGAGCCCTACAATATGGGATAGAGTTTACTTAAAAAAATAAATATAGTATTAAAAAAATAACATGTTAAATTTGAAAAAAATCTGTAAGGGTGGTAGTCTGGAATGTAAATTTAAAAAGTGTGGCGGGGGGCAGCCCCCAGTGGCTCAGTAGTTTAGCGCCTCCTTCAGCCCAGGGCCTGATCCTGGAGACCTGGGATCGAGTTCCACGTCGGGCTCCCTGCATGGAGCCTGCTTCTCCCTCTGCCTGTGTCTCTGCCTCTCTCTGTGTCTCTCATGAATAAATAAATAAAATCTTTATAATAGTAATAGTAATAATAATAATAATAATAATAATAATAAAAAGTGTGGGGGATGTGTGCCTGAGTGGCTTGGTTAAACATCCAACTGTTGATCTCAGGTCAGGTCTTGATCTCAGGTTTGTGAGTTCAAGTCTCACATTGGGCTCCATGCTAGGTATGGAGCCTACTTTAAAAATAAAAATAAAAAAAATAAAAATAAAAATAAAAATAAAAAACAAAATAAAATAAAATAAAATAATAATAAAATAAAAATAAAAAATAAAAAACAGAAAACTAAACTCTCTAAATGTGAAAGAAGAGCATGTTCACATATTTTTTAAATGATGTGAGTAACCATTGGATTGTTTAAATGAGGATGTAATAGTTTTATTTATAATGTACTTGAAATTATATCCTTTACATCTATTTAAACTCCTGGTGAAAAAGGTTTAGGTACCAAAATAAAACTGTGAGGGGGACCATAGTATTTTTGAAATTCTTTTAACTGAGTACAAAAATACTGGAAGAACTGCTCTGAGGGATACCTAACTAAACTTACTTTCTGCATTGTGAGTTTATTTTTTATGGCATTAAAAAAAGTCATTTTTTAAAAAGATTTTATTTATTTGATAGAGAGATAGCAAGCGAAAGCAAGAGAGAGCATAAGTGGGAGGGAGGAGCAGGCTCCTACTGAGCAAGATCCTGGGATCATTACCTGAGCTGAAGGCAGGCACTGAACCCACTGAGCCACCCAGGTGCTCCAAGAAAAGTAATTTTTTAACTATTTAAATATTAAAGTTTTCAGAAAAAAAATCTTTTTTTTTCAGTGAAAATATGAGTTTTTATTTTTTTCCCCTATTCGATTCTCTTTTGGAGCCTTAAGTAGGGATATGGGTTCTCAGCCTTTTCTTCTCACTCTGGATGGATTGTCCTTTAAGCAGAGAGGAAGACAGAAAAAATGGATCTATAGTCATTCATTTACTTGTTCAGTCATTATTCATTCACTCAGCAAATAGTAATTGATTGCCTTCCATGTGCCAAACATTGTGTAAAGTGTTAAGGATACAGTGGTAAACTAGTTGGATAGGACCTTCTTCTAACAGACTTACAGTGGTAAAGATAGATCTTTGTCATCCAATATGGTAACTACTAGCTGTGTGCAGCTATTTAAATTTAAAGAAAATTAAAATTCAGGGTCCCAGTATTTATTATTGGCCATCGTAAGTGCTCAGTAGCCACATCTATCTAGTGGTTACCTTTTAAGAATGCAGATATAGAAAATATTCATCATCACAGAAAGTGCCATTAGATAATGTTGTGATAGACTACTAATTAAGAATTTACTGCACAGTGTGAAAAGTGCAATGATACGGATATGCAGGTTGCTATGGGAGGACACAGACAAAAACAAGCCTCAGGAAGTTGAGGAAGGCTTTTAAAGGAAGTGACATCTATATTGAGTCCTGAAGGGTGAATAAAAGTCATATAGAGAAAAAGAACTGGGAAGCACATTTCAAGAATAGCTTCTACAAGCCCTGGAAGTAGGAAGAAAATGGTATATTGAGTATACTATAATATGAGGCAGGAAATGGAGGAAGGTGCCAGATGATGTAGGGTCTTCTACAACATGTTCAGAAGTTTAAGCTTGACAGCTGAATTTCTATTTAGTTCCCTCACAGATAGCCATATTTTGAGTTGGTCAGTCAGAAGTCTACAAAACCTTAATATTAAGTTGGGCAACTGTCAAATTGTTTGAATTTACATTTAGTCTTCCTAATTGTCATGGTAACAAACAAGATTACTGTTTTTGAGCTATAAAGCCAAAAACTTATTCTTGACATTCAGTATGAAATACCATTTCAGTGTTTATATTCCATTTGTTAGAAGATTTAAAATGACTCTTGGGGGTAAAGAAGTTTTCTGTTAGGGTACCTGTGTGGCTCAGGATCGAACTCTTGATTTTGGCTCAGGTCACCATCTCAGGGTCGTGAGATTGAGCCTGCATCATGCTCCCTGCTCAGTGGGGAGTCTGCTGGAGATTCTCTCTCTCTCCCTCTGCTTCTCTCCCCAATCATTTTCTCTCTATCTCAAATAAATAAGTAAATCTAAAAAAAAAAAAAAAAAAGAAAGAAATTATCTGTTCTTTAGTGTGTGTGTGTTTCATTACTCTGCTAATTTTACTTTAGGGTGATGAAGAAACATTTGAAAATTATTACCGAAAACAAAGAAAGAAACAAGCAAGACTGGTATTGCAACCTCAGTCAAATATGGTAAGTATGTGAAATTTTTGAATTGATTGTGTTGTTACTTTTTGCCTCTTACACTGTTTTAGTTTCTTCAGAGCATGTAACACTATTCATTCAACAACAAATACTGAACACCTTCCATTTCCAATAATTGGTTTAGGTGCTAAGGGTATAGCAGTGAGCAAAACAAGTAAGTTCTTTCTCTCATGAGCTTACATTCTATTAGGGAAGGTAGTAAACAAATAAAATAAGCAGTGAATAAATAAAAAGTTAAACAAGTAGATATATAAAGTATCAGGGAGTGGTAATTCATTTCTGACAATATGGTAGACTATGTACTTTTAAGTTGTTCTTATGAAAAAACAAAGATGCTGGATAATGCATTTAAAATTTTTAAAAATTATTTTTAAATGCACTGAAGATTTGGTAGAAAAGTATAGTCAGGACAAAAACTTAAGTGAATATGGAATTACTCTGTATGTCGATTATGATGATAATTATGTGACTAAATATGTTTGTGAAAACTTGCAGAAACAGTATATGAAAAAGTGAGGTTTATTGTATTTAACTTATATCTCCATATATTCAACTATAAAATAAAACAGGAAAACCTAAATGAAGCAGAAATCCAGATAGGTTTAATGAAGCACTAATTGTGGCTTTTATCTTAGGGGTATCTGCTGAATTGGAAAGTATGAATTTTGAGGACATGGGAATACAGAGGCCTATGTCCAAAGCCTCCTAAAGGAGCTGATAAGAAGTTGTCTTCCTTAGAAAGCAGAGACTCCAAAGAATTAGAGCCTCACTATTAGGATGACCTAAAGATGAAAAACATCTAGGGACACCTGGCTGGCTTAGTCAGGAGAGCATGCAACTCTTAATCTTGGAATTAGGAGTTTGAGCCCCCTGTTGGATATAGAGATTTACTTAAAAAAAAATGGGCACAATGTTATTTAAAAAATCTAACAAGACCTCTCTGATCTTTCTGCTAAACACTATAAAGAAATTGCCTATCTTTTTTTTTTTTAAGATTTTATTTATTCATGAGAGAGAGAGAGAGAGAGAGAGAGAGAGAGAGAGAGAGAGAGGCACAAGCAGAGGGAGAAGCAGGCTCCATGTAGGGAGCCCGACATGGGACTTGATCCTGAGTCTCTAGGATCAGGCCCTGGGCTGAAGGCAGCGCTAAATCGCTGAGCCACCCGGGCTGCCCAGAAATTTCCCATCTTAAATGCTGGTTCTGAAGGAACAAGGAGAAAAAATCTTTAAAAATATATAACAAGCCATTTTTCACATGTATTTGCAACCCAAATTCATTCTATTTGGATAGTCAAAAAAAAAATCTCAAGTTGAAAATTCAGTTTGAAGTTGTTCTATGCTGATATTGCCCAGTAGAAGCAAATGCAGATTTCTCAACTTTCATATCATAGTTTCAAGGAAAATTAGTAAGTCACAGTCAAAAATAATTTTCAAACAAGTGAAAATCATTAAAAATATTGGCAACAGAAATAAGTTCTAAAAAGACTTTCAGTATTTGAATTATTAGCCATTTAATATAATTAAAGAAATAAACAGCAAGCTTGTCGATGTAAATAGGGAACATGAAGGAATGACCAAAATGAAGAAAAACCAAATAGAATACCTTGAAAATAAAGATATATTAACTAAAATTAAAAATGTTATGAATAGGTTTAGCAGTTGGTAAATTCTATTAGTTGATCTGAAGAAATTATCTAGAAAGCATCACAGACTTAAGAGGATAAGAATACAGAAGAGAAAAAAAAGACTACAGAAGAGAGATATAGGGAGATACAGGGAGAAAGTCTAACATCTAGTTGAAGTTACAGAAAGAGAAGATAGAATAAGTGGGACAGAAGAGTATTTGAGAACATAATGGCTGAGAATTTTCCAGTATGGACAAGAAATAGAAACTTAGAGATTCAAGCCCGAGGAATCCTAAGTAGGTAAGATGAAAAGAAATACACTTGGAAAGAACTTACAGTGAAACTGCAGAATGCAAAGATAAAGAGAAAATAGAAGATGTGAAAAATAGTATCAGCTAACTTAAGCTAATTGACATTTATTGAATACTCTACCCCAAATAGCAGAAATGCACATGCTTTTCAAATACACGTAGAAGTTTTACCAAGATAGAGCATATTCTGGGCTATAAAATAAATCTCAACAAATATAAAAGACTTGAAATCAGGCAGCCCCAGTGGCACAGTGGTTTGGCGCCACCTGTAGCCTGGGGTGTGATCCTGGAGACCCGGGATCAAGTCCCACATCCTGCTCCCTGCATGGAGCCTGCTTCTCCCTCTGCCTGTGTCTCTGCCTCTCTCTCTCTCTCTTCTCTGTGTCTGTGAATAAATAAATAAAATCTTAAAAAAAAAAAGACTTCAAATCATACAAAGTATGTCTTTTGACCATAAGATAATTAAATTATCCATATGCAAAAAAATGAATATTGACTTTTACCTCAACAATTCAAGAAATGGATCATGGACCTAAATGCAAGAGCTAAATTTATAAAACTTTTAGAAAAAGAAACGTTTTTGTGACCTTGGGTTAAACAGTATTTTCTTAGGTGACATACATAAAGTATGAACCATAAGAGAAAGAAATTGATAGATTGAACATCAAAATGAGAAACTCCTCTTCAAAATGCACTGTCAGGAAAGTGAAAAGACAGGTGGGGAGAAAATATTTGCAAAACTTGTGTTTAACAAAGGACTTGTACTCAGAATTTGTGTAACTAAATAATTAAAGACAAACTAATGGATAAAAGAAGATATTTTACTAGATACACAGATGAAAATTAAGCACATGAAAAGATGTTCAATATCGTTTTTCATCAGAGAAATGCAAATTAAAACCACAATTAGATACCACTATTTACCTACTTGAAAGGCTAAAATTAAAAAGATTGATAATAGCAAGTGCTGGTGAGATACGGAGCAACTGGAACTCTCGTATACTTCTGGTGGTTCTAAAAATTATGCAGCTGCCTTGGAAAATAGTTTGGCAATTTGTTATAATGTTAGGCATACACTTATCATACAGCCCAGTGGTCTTGCTTGTAGGTTTTTACTCACGAGAAATGAAAACAATGGAATGTTTAAAATGCTAAAAAAATAACTGTTGGGCAGCCCCAGTGGCGCAGCGGTTTGGCACCGCCTGCAGCCTGGGGTGTGATCCTGGAGACCCGGGATCAAGTCCCACATTGGGCTCCCTGCATGGAGCCTGCTTCTCCCTCTGCCTGTGTCTCTGTCTCTCTCTCTCTCTCTGTGTCTGTGAATAAATAAATAAAATCTTAAAAAAAAAAACTGTTAACCTGGTATTCTATATCTAGTGAAACAAAGGCAGAGAGAGTCATTTTCAGACAAAGAAGAGGAGAATTGGATACTAAGATATCCTTATTAAGAAAATTCTAAAGAATCTATTCCAAGCAAAAGGAAAGGGTGCCAAATAAAAGATATGAGATGCTAGAAGGAATGGATAGCAAAGAAAGTATAAATATGTGGATGAATCTATGTCAGTTGTAGAAAATAATGTTAATAAATATTCTGGACTTTAAAACAAGATAGAATTAGGGCAGCCCAGGTGGTTCAGCAGTTTAGTGCTGCCTTCAGCCCAGGGTGTCATCCTGGGGTCCTGGGATTGAGTCCTGCATCGGGCTCCCTGCATAAAGCCTACTTCTCCCTCTGACCGTGACTCTGCCTTTCTTTCTCTTTCTCTGTCTCTCATGAATAAAGAAATAAAATCTTAAAAAAAAATTAAACAAGATAGAATTAAAATGCACAACAACAAAAGCATAAACATGATATGGGAATTAATAAAATGAAACTATGCTGCAGTTTTCTGAATTGTCCAAAAGAGTAAAAATACTGATGATTTTAGATTTTGCATATTTTAAATATGCATAATGTAATTCTGGAGTAACCAGTAAAAGAATAGAAATGGGGTGTATACTTACATATAATATAAAAAGACCTAGAATGATAGAAAATAAAATATTCATGTCTTAGAGTTGATAAAAAAATGGTAATTGAAACCTGTAAGCACTTGATAACATTGGTTAAAAATATATAATGCCAGATTGCCACAACTAAAAGGACATCCATAGTAGATTTTTAAGTATGTCTTAGTATCTAATAAACCACATAAAATATCAGTAAGAATACATGACATGCTCGATAGACTTGATCTAATGAATCATGTAGAAGCCTACTGTAACAACTGTAAAACAACTTCTCAAGCACACATGGCACATTATAAAATGTGACTATAAATGTTATAAAGGAAGTATCAAGAGATATCAAACATCTGGTATCGTATAAACTCCTTTCTTTCTGATCATAGTATTTTCTTTTATTTTTGAAAGATTTTATTCATGAGACACACACACACAGAGAGGCAGAGACATAGGTAGAGGGAGAAGCAGGCTCCCTGCAGGGAGCTGGATGAGAGACTCGATCCCAGGATTCTGGGATCACGCTCTGAGCCAAAGGCAGATGCTCAACCACTGAGCCACCCAGTACCTTGATCATAGTATTTTAAGCTAAATGGTAAAAAACATTTCTTTTCCAACAACCTGAAAAGAACTTCCCAGGTGTTTGAAAATTTTTATCACATTTATGAAATATGCAGAATACAACATTTAAACTTAATTAAAATAATGAAATATTTCATGTAATAAACTTCTAAGAATGAAATTCAAATGATAAAATATTTTTCTATATGCCTTTTGTTAAGGTTATTAACATGCAATTACAGATCATTTTTAAGGAGTTTGACTTTTATTATGAATCAGATATAAAGTCATTGAAGGTTTTTAGCAGAAGATATCAAGATTTGATTACTCTTTAAAAAGTATTCTGATAGCTGTCTGGAGAATAGACTGTAGAGAGCAAGTCTGAAAGCTGGTGAGACTGGGTAGGAGAATGATGAGAGAGAAATTATGTGAGAACTTTCACGTAGTGAAATTCTGCACAAGTGAGAAATTACGGTGGCTTGAACTAGCTTATTGAGAAGAGGGTTCTGAAATTATATTTACTTTTTAACTTGTTTATTGTCTGTCTCCTTTTGAATGTAAGTTCCATAAGGATAAGGACTTTCTGGTTTTTACTAGTATATCTCTGGTGCTTTAAAAATGTATGTTGCATATAGTAGATTCTCAGTAATTATTTGTTAATAAATGATGTAGTGACTTGAAACTTACTTTTATGTTACCAGTATTTATTGGTTTAAATTTATTTTTATTTTTCATTTAAAGCCTGAAACAGTTGATGGGTATAGAAGATATTTCACTCAAATTGTAGGGTATGTATCTAATTTGGAAATAACTATTATTTTTATGTTAAATGTCAGAACTGCTTGTTTTCTATTTGGGTTTTTTTGTTTTGTTTTGTTTTTGTTTTTTTAACATACAGTATGTTGGTAATTACTGTTTTTAGGTTCTTTGTGGTGGAAGATCACATTTTACATGTGACCCAAGGATTAGTAACCAGGGCATACACTGATGAACTTTGGAACATGGCCCTCTCAAAGATAATTGCTGTCCTTAGAGCTCATTCAGTAAGTCAGACAAATTATGTTACTAAATTTTTAATTCAGTTACTTCAAGAACTTCCTAAATGCATAATGTCAGAAGAAAACTAACTCCATCTTTCTGCATCTTTTGATAGCAGCTCAGATTTGGAAGTAGTAATGTTAGGCTTTTGTTTGGTAACACTGAGCTGTGATTTTGCAACTGACTGGGGCTTCTCAAGGCACTTTTAGTCCAGCATTATAGAAAATGAAGAATTAAGCTGGTCTCATTAGTCTCAACTGACCTCTTCATTAGATCACTGAAAAGGACCGTGAAGAAAGGGTTTTTAATTATCATTCCAAATTCTTTGTTTCCAAAATAAACTCCACCATTAAAACTCAATTGAACTTGTTCTTCGATGTTTATAATTTGTTTGCTGTAACACAGTTACAAATATCCTAAAAATATGCAATTGTCAAAATTTGAACTCATTTGAAATAATGAATCTTTATGTAATTTTTTAAATGAATTGAAGTAAAATGATCAGATATTTGCATAATACACCTTTTGTGGAAATAATATGTTAGTGTTATTTATAAAGACTGTTATTGAGCATAGAGATTGAAAATATTTTAAAGGGATATTAGCTTATGTAGTATTTAGATTATAAAAATACTATATTTTTAATTTATCAGGATTGTAGATTCTTTATATAGTATTTGTCCAGTCAATTATAACTTTATCTAACATACCAATGAAGAACGATGTTTTTTCATGGTTTACACTCAGACCAGCTCTGAATATGTAAAATTATAGCGTGCTTCCTACTAATTATATGACATCAAATACAAAGTCATAAGGTATTAAATGCAACATATCACACTAAAAATCTTGTTAAATGCTATTAAGGGGACAGAATGAGTTTCACTATCCTTTTGAAACAGATTAGTTTTTTTGGTGAATTAATAAGAAGAATCTTCAGTTGTCATTCTTATATTGGAATAACATTTCATGTAATACGGATACTTCAGGTACATTCTGTTATGGTTTTTCTCCAAGAATTTTTACTGAATAGAGGAAGCCAGCCATGGATCCAACTAATAATCAAGATTTTAAATTTATAATAAGTCTGGCATACTAAAGGAAAACTTTTCAGGTTTGGTTTGTTTTTAATCAAATGATCCTGGTTTATATTTGTTTCCTTGTTTCTATTTCCATCCCTTTACCTCCCTCCCCCAGTCTTATTGTACTGATCCTGACCTTGTTCTGGAACTGAAGAATCTCATTGTGATATTTGCAGATACTTTGCAGGTGGGTAATATTCTAATTTTCATTTAATGCCTATTTTGATCATATAAGGATATACAAAATACAGACCATGCTCATTTATTTTATTATGGATTAATGGGAAAAAATTAGTAGTAACCAAATGTGTGCTTATGTATTGGTATTCCAAGACTTTTCAGTTCTCTGCTGCTTCCTGATTATGAAGCTTGGACAGAGCTAAGGAAATATTACCATCTTTTTATTTATTATTTATTTATTTATTTATTTATTTATTTATTTATTTATTTATTTATTTATTTATTTATGATAGTCACACACAGAGAGAGAGAGAGAGGCAGAGACACAGGCAGAGGGAGAAGCAGGCTCCATGCACCGGGAGCCCGACATGGGATTCGATCCCGGGTCTCCAGGATCGCGCCCTGGGCCAAAGGCAGGCGCCAAACTGCTGCGCCACCCAGGGATCCCAATATTACCATCTTTTAAAATATTGGTCATTTGGTTAGAATAAATTGTTTATTTAGATATTTTTATAATTAAAAAAAAGTGCAGAGTGTAGTGGAAAGAACTCTGAACTAGAATGAGAAGATACAAGATCTGCTTTAGGACAGTGAGCATGGGCTCTGGGAGTCACACAAGACCCTGAGTTTATATTTCACTTCTGCTTTGACTAATTGTATGTTTACAATTTTTCTAAGCTTTAGATCCTCACTGGTGGAAATGATTTTATTACTAGTTTTGGGGATTGTTCTGAGTTGTAAGTGTGATAACAAATATGAAAACATGTAGTTTGAAAGCTGTATCCACTCATTTCCTTCCTAATTTCAGGTGTACTATGACTGAGCAAACCATTTTACTTCTGTCTTTTTCTTTTTTTAAAATAAGATTAAAATTGAATTGTCTCAAAATTCAGTGCCTTTGTGATTTTCAGTAACAAAGTTTTAAGCTTGTCCCTTTTTTTGATCGTGGATGGTCAAGAATTAATTGCGTTTTGTTTTCATGCTTAAACTTACAGGATTTTTATGGTTGGAAGAACATTTCATGAAACATAGATTAGCATTTTCCAAAGTGTGGTAATAGATGTTACTTTATTTTTTTTTTTATTTTCTTATTTTTTTTTTTAGATGTTGCTTTAAAAAGAGTTCTGTGGTCAAAAACATTTGGGAAATAAGTGAAGTAAAACAGATTTCTACACTAAAAGCCTTTCTCAGAGCAGATTTATACCATATGATTCCAAAAGGAAGGTATTTATGCAGTATTTTCCCAGTATATTTGACCCTTGAATCTTTTTTCCCCCATATGACATCTTGTAGATCTAGAACTTTATATAATATGCTTTGGGAAATGCTAATTTAAACTATTTGCTTCATCACAAGAGTCTTCATCCTAGAATAATAGTTATCTACTTGATTATTAAATCTAAGAAGATTTGACATACTACTTTAGTCAATTATTTTATCTTATATCTTTATTAATTTCTGTGCCTTATACTGTAGCATCAGGATAATGCGGATTTTTTTTCATGAATCTGTAATACTGATTTCTCTGCAAAATAAAAACTTCTGGTAAGTCTTATCAGAGAGTACCTTAATTTTTTTAGGTTTATCTTTGAGTAACTTGAGGGAGTTTTGTTGCCCTTAATGACTAAAAACATTACTACTCAAGACATGGTGGGGATAACACTCGCTGGCCTGGAAAAAGTCACTAGTCCACCAGCTCTTATGGATCCATAGCAAAAAGGAACTTCCTTCAGGATATAAGTCAACTACATCACTAACAAAGCTTACCTCAATTGGCATTTATTTTGTAGCAAGACTTTTTTGTGTAGATCAGCTGCATTGATTTGTATTCTGATACAAGCTCCTTATCTCTTTATAAACCATGAGGGACTGTTCTGAACTGGCACTTTGGGTACAACTGAATGTGGTATAAATGTGCTGTGGTTCCAAGGATCTCTAGAGAATCAGAGGAAAGGGATAGACAATATGTAGGTATAATAGAGGCAGTAGAAAGTAACAGTAATAGATGTATAAACCCTTGTAAGTATATCTTTCTAATCTTACTGCTTTGAAATAAGATTCAGGAAGACAAATATGGACAAACTCCTTATTACTTACTTATTCAGAAATCCTGCAGTATTTTCATTCCAATGAAAATTGACAGGCTGCGTACTCTGTGGGCCTTATACATAATTAATAAATGCTGACTTCTTAAGTTATTATTTTTTTAGGGAGGTGGGGAGGGGCAGAGGAAGAGAGAATATCCAGTAGGCTCCACACCCAGTACAGAGCCTGACGACCCTGAGATCATGACCTGTGTGAAAATTAAGAGATGGACATTTAACTGAGCTGCCTGGGTGCCCCCCCCCCCAGGTTGTACCTTTTTTTTTTTTTTTTAAAGATTTTATTTATTTATTCATGAGAGACACACAGAGAGAGGCAGAGAGAGAAGCAGGCTCCATGCAAGGAGCCCGATGCGGGACTCGATTCCTGGACTCCAGGATCATGCCCTGGGCCGAAGGCAGGCGCTAAACCGCTGAGCCACCCAGGGATGTTCCAAGTTGTACCTTTTAATTGAAGAATTGGGGATTGTTCTGAGTTGTAAGTGTGATAACAAATATGAAAACAAATATAAAAACTAAGAAATATTGCTTGATATTTACTTTTGAAAATGGACACTTTGCCACCCTAAGGAAAATTTTCATATTTCATTTTATTATTTAAAGCTGACTAAATAACATTGACAAGTAACACCAGCATATTATAGTTCTGTTAATTGCCTATTAAGCAATCAGAGGTAAACATTTAGGGCAGCCTGGGTGGCTCAGCGGTTTAAGCGCCTGCCTTTGGCTCAGGGCGTGATCCTGGAGACCCAGGATCGAGTCCTATGTCGGGCTCCCTGCATGGACCCTGCTTCTCCCTCTGCCCGTGTCTCTGCCTCTCTCTCTCTCTCTCTCTCTCTCTCTCTCTCTATCGTAAATAAATAAACAAAATCTTTTAAAAAAAAAGAAGTAAACATTTATGATTCATGCACTAACATTTTTGGAGCACCCACCATATGCTAGTAGCTAGGTGATGTGTAAAATGATACAGACTTAAAAATCAGTAAGACAGTAGGGATATAAAAATCCTTCAAGAAATTTACAGCTTTGTTGTAAACAAGATGTATAGGACATATTAATATAGCAGTATATTAAAAAGCTTTGGGCTTGCAGAAGACGGAATATCTAACTTTGATTCCAGGAGTTGGGAAAGTCTGTATCGAAAGTTGAAATGTGAGTTGTAATTTAAAAGAGGAGTTCAGCAAGTACATATCAAGAAAGGGCTATGAATGGCAGAGAAAATTAAATAGCATGTGTAAAATATAGATGGAAGGATAGTATGATGAGCATGAGATTGGTCAAGCAGCTTGATTGTGAAAGAAACTATAGTAGATGGGTGTGAGCAAAGAAAGGCAAATAGTGGTAATGAACCTGACAAGGTAGTTTAACCCAAATTATGGCAGGACTTGTGGGACTTTAGTAATAAGCCTTTGGTAGTTTTTAACCAGTGGAATGGCATGATCAGATTTGTACTTTAAATGATAATTTGGAGTCTTGACAATACATTGAGTTGAAAGAGACAGATGGTTGGAACTTTAGGAAGCTCTTACCGGTCTAGGCAAGAGTTGTGAAGGACTGAAATAAAGCAGTGGCACTGGGAATACTTCTGGAAAAATAAGTGATGGAGAAGAATGACAGATTTGAGATTTGTGAAGGAGATAAAATCAAAAGAATTTGGTAAATGATTAGATATGTTTGTCTGTGGGATCATTTAGATGTTTTTTTTCAAGTTTCTTACCTGATAAACTGGATTGATGGTAGAACTATTACACAAGAAATAGGAAAAACACTTTGTTTAGCTGGAAAGGGAAGAAATAAGTTAACTCTAGCATGCTTCTTGACAGACTGGAGATATCTAACAGGTGTTGGAATTAAATATTTGGAACTTTTCAGAGGCAAAACTAGAGATGTAGATTCAGAATAATCAGAGAAAATAGTGTTTGAGGTCAGTAGATTTCAGATTATGCTAGAGACCTAGAGGAAGAATTTAAGGATAGAGATAGAAGAAAAAGGGAAACTGAAGGACTGTTTATAGATAAGAGGAGAACAAAGGAGAGAGAGTGGTGTTACAGAATCAAAGCAGACAAATTTTAAGAGAGGTAGAGTGAGATATTGACTTTTATATTTAGGAGGTAATCTGTGACATTGTTGCAGTTTTAAAGGAATAGGAATGGCAGATTGTAGTAGGTTTGGCTATGAAGAGAGTAACAAAAGGAGGAAGCTGGCAGGGCACAGCACATCTAGGAAGGGCTTTTTTGTTTTTTCTTACTTGGTTTAAAGATGGGAGGTAATTAGCATATTTATCTAGCTAAGAGAAAGGAACTAGTGGAAGTTAAAGACAACAGTGAATAGATAGGCCTTGGAGTAGTTCCTGCAGGATTAAGAATAAAGAGGAGGGAAACCTTGAAGGGAAAAGGGACAACTCTGTGAGGTCAAGAAATGTTTGGTACTGAAATGGGTAAAATTTCAACGACTTTGGGTTTAGAAAGTAATAAAGTTTTGGAGAGTGTATGTTTGATGCAGAGATGTACATTTTCCCTCTACAGTGAAGTTGATCTTAAATTGAAGGTGCAAAAGGAAGCCAACGCGTTTCAGACGAAATATATTCCCTTTTCTTCTTTTATCCTTTTTAGGGACCACTTTCCAAGACACTATTATGTAGATCACTTATCTTGAACTTTTTCTCCAGTTTTGACTTCTGATACTTCTTAAGGTTAACAATGTAATCCAGACTGAAAAGAGAGAGAAGAAATGGAAAAATTATTCCAGCTTCATAAAACTCTTTATAGGCTCTTTCTTACTTAATGCAATCTAGTAGAGAGTCAAAAGGATATTTTCTTTTCATACTGTTGGAATGACATACAAGATGATATAGTGATCACTTTTAAACAATTATTCAGTATTCCCAACATTTCTCTAATGAATATATCTTTACTTATTTGACTTGCTTATCTGCTTTTGTTGTGTTTTAGGGTTATGGTTTTCCAGTGAACCGACTTTTTGACCTTTTATTTGAAATAAGAGATCAATACAATGAAACACTTCTTAAGAAATGGGCTGGAGTTTTCAGGTTAGTCTAAAGGCCATAAAACCTTAATGTAACAGTGAAGAAGTTTGTCAGATGCTAAAGTGATTGATTTTACATTAGCAATGAAAAATGCTTACAATAATTTTTTATTGTAAAATATACATAGCAAATTTTGCCGTTTTAACCTTTTTAAAATGTACAGTTTCATGACATTAAGTACATTTATATTATTGCACCCATCCCCACTATCCTTCAGAACTTTTTCATCTTCCCAAACTGAAACTATATCAATTGAACATTAACTCTCTAGTCCCTTCTTCTACTCCCTGGCAATCACCATTCTAGTTTGTTTCTATGAATTTGTCTACTCTAGGTACTTCATATAAGTGCACTCATACAGTGTTTGTTTTTTTGTATTTGGATTATTTCACTTAACATAATATTTTCAAGGTCCATCCATGTTGTAGTTTGTATCAGTATCTCATTCTTTTTCAAGGCTGAATAATTCAGTTCCATTTATATGGATATTATCACATTTTATTTATCCATCTCTGGGTATTTGGGTCATATGCACCTTTTGCTGTTATGAGTAATGCTGCTGTGAACACTGATGTACAAATATATGTTTGAGTTCATGTTTTCATTTCTTTGGGGTATATATCCAGAAGTGGGATTGATGGATTATATAGCAGATATATGTTTAATAAATTGAGGAACTGGCATACTAGTTTTTCCACAGTGGCTGAACAGTTTATAATAAATTTTTAATTGTACTGCTTTTAGTTCTAATCTCTGAATTTTTTCCCCCAGTAAATAGATATAAGGCTGTAAGTATTCAAAGGTATTTAGTATTAGAAATAGAGATTTAGGGATCCCTGGGTGGCGCAGTGGTTTAGTGCCTGCCTTTGGCCCAGGGCGCGATCCTGGAGACCCGGGATCGAATCCCACGTTGGGCTCCCGGTGCATGGAGCCAGCTTCTCCGTCTGCCTATGTCTCTGCCTCTCTCTCTCTCTCTCTCTCTCTCTCTGTGTGTGTGTGTGTGTGACTATCATAAATAAATAAAAATTAAAAAAAAAAGAAATAGAGATTTTTAAATTTTAAATTTTATTTGAAGAAAGTGCTATTTTTACAAAAAACTAGAGTAAAAATCTTTAAGGTGGGGCACGTGGGTGGCTCAGGGGCATGTAGGTGGTTCAGAGGTTGAGCTTCTGCCTTTGGCTCAGGTCATGATCCCAGGTTCCTGAGATTGAGTCCCACATCACGCTTCCTGCAGGCAATCTGCTTCTCCCTCTGCCTATGTCTCTGCCCCTCTCTCTCTATCTCTCATGAATAAATAAATAAAATCTTTAAAGGATCTAATTAGGAAAATTACTTTTGCTTTAATCACTTGCTTGTAGGGAATGGACAAAGTATTTTAAGATTATAATTTTGTATTGCCTTGAAAAGAGAAATCTTTTCCCTAATTCTAAAACTCTTTTTCCCTCTCTCCTCCTTCCCTTCTTCCCTCCTTCCTCTTTCCATTTCTTCCTTTCTTTTTTTTCTTTCAAAAAAACATGTAAGTCTTGAGATCTTACATCTAGGTCATCCAAATATGATAGAAATGACATGGCAATAATACTTGATGAGAGTAAAACAGAGGATATATGAAAGAATTTAACGTAGGTTGGCATTTGCCTCATTAGTTTTCAAAACTGAGTAGTGTTGACCTTCTGAATATTGTAATAAAAATCTTTTAAAAATACTTAGGTGTTCACAAGGTGATACGCTTATTAAAAACAACCAAATAAATTCTTATTTGCACTTTTTGTATTAACATTCCTTAAGGGTTATATTGTCAGGATGTTGTCTCAAGTGGACAGT
The DNA here is from genome assembly GCF_048418805.1 of Vulpes vulpes. Lineage (NCBI taxonomy): Eukaryota > Metazoa > Chordata > Mammalia > Carnivora > Canidae > Vulpes > Vulpes vulpes. Next base: position 84,685,846 of record NC_132794.1, read on the forward strand.
TGACAGTCTTGATGAAACATGTATAAGTGTCAACAATTTTTGATCTTTAGTATTTTAGAAATATTGGTAGTGCTTATTGGTAATCTATAATGTATATGCTATGATGTAATATGATAATATGACATCTTTCTATATAAAATCTTTATACACACACACATATAATCTTCAGTTACAGGGTTGATGTTATTGTCCTCTTCAGAAGATTATTTAAATTTTTACAATTGCTGATAGATTTGTGTTGACCCAGCCATTTTCTCTTATTTATCATAAGACTTATATAGTATGAGGGGACACCTGGATGACTCAGTTGGTTAAGTGTCTCATTCTTAATTTCGGCTCAGTTCATGATCTCAAGGTCATGAGATCGAGCCCTGTTGCTCAGTGCAGCATCTGCTTGAGAGCCTCTTCTGCTCACTCCTCCCCACCCCGCCCCATTCTCTCTCTCTCTAATAAATAAAATAAATCTTAAAAAAACCCCAAACTTTTAGTAGTCAGTGTTCCCCAAGATTGAGGAGACCATGAGGTATTGTTTTCTCTCTGGGAAGCTAATGGGTTCATTTAGATGGAGATAGGATTAATGTTATCTTCCATTGTAGATAGGGAGGATAATGGATGATAGCATGTCACTTATAATGCATAATTCTCAAGTATATTTGGCTTCTACTTTCAGTATCCCTTATAGATCACACTTTTTGCTTAGATTTTTAAGAAGTGGCAGAGGAGTGCTTGGCTGGCTTAAGTGGTAGAGTATGTGACTCGATCTTGGGGATGTAAGTTTGAGCCCCATGTTGGGTGGTATATAAAGATTACTTAAAAATAAAATCTTGAAACAAATAAGAGAAGTAACAGAATTTAAGCTTTTCTTATCCTTATTTTCAAAGATTTTACAAGTAGTGAAGTGACAGCCTAACAATGGCAAAAAAGTAAAAGTTATCATCAATACTGAATAATTAAGACTTGGCTATTTCTGTGATAGAATTTATAGTCTTAACTATTGTTATAGGTTATCTGTGTGTGATTCTAACTATATTGTGAACATCAGTGTTGTTTATATTCTTGATTGCCTAGCCCCTAGTGCTTTACACAGCATAGTAACTCAGTAAATGTTTATAGACTTCAGTTCAGTAAACAGTCCCTTTTAAGACTACATTAACATTTTCAGAATGTGAATGTACATTCAATAAATTATCTTTCCTTGCATATTAATAGATTCCTTGGCATTTGTGTAAAATAGTTTATGGTCTTTTTTTTTAATTTATCATTTTCTAGAATATGTGTATTTTATTTTATTTTTAATTTTTATTTATTTATGATAGTCACAGAGAGAGAGAGAGAGAGAGAGAGAGGGGCAGAGACACAGGCAGAGGGAGAAGCAGGCTCCATGTACCGGGAGCCCGATGTGGGACTCGATCCTGGGTCTCCAGGATCGCGCCCTGGGCCAAAGGCAGGTGCCAAACCGCTGCGCCACCCAGGGATCCCTAGTTTATGGTCTTCTAGTAGTCTTCTACACTGGAATTTTAATTAGAGTGTTATAGAGTGTTATGTTAGCTTCAGGTTTGCAGTATAGTGGTGCAGCAATTCTGTGTTACTCAGTGTTTATCAAGATAACTGTACTCTTTTTTTTTTTTTAAGATAAGTGTACTCTTAATTCACTTTACCTGTTTCACCCATTGCCCACCCACCTTCCCTCTGATAACCATCTGTTTGTTCTCTGTAGTATAGTTTTCCTTTTAACTCCTTATTTTAAAGTGCTATTTAAAAGGAAATAGAATTAGTTGAAGCTTCTCACAGTATTTAAAGTGAATAAGAGTCTTATTCCTCCCTACTCCCGATCAATCTCATTGTAAGTACTTCGTGTACTGTAACAATTTACAAACCTGAGCTTTTATTTCCGGCCTCTCATCAAGACCCCAGACCCATTTATCAGTGAGATATCAGTCATCCATTGCTGAAGCTGTATCATCCTCTTATATTCCTTACCTCAGCAGATGTCTCTGATGAGGTGACATTTACATCATTTGTCCACTTGCCCTATTTAGAAACCACAAATTCATCCAGATCACACCTTCCCTCATAATCCTCATTTAGTTTTTAAATCCTGTCTATATATTCTACTTCTTAAAGCTCTTGTTTTTGTTTTTGCCACTTTTTTTCTGCCCCCACTAGGACAGCTTTTTTTTTTTTTTAAGATTTTATTTATTTATTCATGAGAGACACACACACACAGAGAGAGAGAGAGAGAGAGAGAGAGAGAGAGAGGCAGAGACACAGGCAGAGGGAGAAGCAGGCTCCTTGCAGGGAGACCAACGTGGGACTCGATCCTGGTCTCCGGGATCAAGCCCTGGGCTGCAGGCGGCACTAAACTGCGGAGCCACCGGGGCAGCCCTAGGACAGCTTTAATTCAAATCCTCATCACCTTTTATGTAGATTATTCTTCAGTTTTTCTCACTGGCCTCTTTGTGCCTTATTGTCCTTTCCAGTTTATCATCCACATAGTGGGCATGTGACATTTCTCTGCCTAAAACCTATTAATGGTACTCCAGGATAAAATCTGGGTGCCTCAGTTTGTCCACCTGCCCGGCCTCATTTACACCATGTCTTTTGTATACTTGATACTCCAGTAGTGCTGCACTACCGGTGGTTTATTCCCTCCCACATTCATACTTTCTTTACCCTAATGCTTTTGCTTGTTATGTTCCATCTTTCTGAAATGCTGTTCTTCCATAATCTCTTTAGAAGTATTTCTTTTTCATCTTGAAAGATCCTACATAGCTCATGGCTTCTCTATAACACTTTCCATGAGATACCCCCCTCCTACCCTGATAAACTTAATCATTTCTTCCTTTGTACTATTTCTGAACCTTACACGTCTTTTATTGTATGTATAGTACATTATTATAAACACTATTGTTTTCATATCTGTATCTCCTATTAGGTTGAGAACAAAGATCTTGATTTTATCTTCATGAAGTAGGGAATTTTCATCACAATTATCCGAGAGCCTGGCACACAATAGGTGCTCAATAAATATTAGTCAAGCTAAACTGTTGATTAAAAGAAAGTTGATGATTGGACAGCAAGTATGTTTGGACAGTTTGGGTTATGTGACAGTAACAAAAAATGCCCTATATCTCAGCAGATGAATGCAGACATTTTATTTCTCCCATAGAAGTCCCTAATGGGTCCATGATCCAGGCTGTTTGCATTTGTATTTCTACATTCTCAGCATGTGGTCTCCCCTATCACTATGGGAAAGAGTCACACAGTTAGCTTGTAAGTGCTTTAGACTTGAAACAATACCTATCGCTTCTATTCACAACCCAATGGCCAAAACTGATGATAGAGCTCTGCATCTTTGCAAAGGGGCTGTGTAGTAGAGAGCACATGGGTACTGAGTGAGTAGTAACTGTTTCTACCTTACTAAATATAAGGGGTCCTTTTGTAAATACAACAGTGTTAAAAGACTAAATAAATAGAGAGCATTGTTTTCATCTTCTGGGAATTTATAATCTAGTTGGGAAGAGAGAAAAAACTTACAATCTGAGAATTATCCTATCAAGATGTACAACTGGAATACTCTTCATTTTAGTTATAGATAATGAGTTTGTTCAGACTGCACATCTAAAAAATTGTTCTAGGGGGTGCCTGGCTGGCTCGTTGGTGGAACATGTGACTCTTGATCTCGGGGTTGTGAGTTTGATCAGCAATTGAGTAGCGCAACTACTTAATAAATAAATAATCTTTTTAAAAAAGAATTGTTTAAATAAGTAAAAAAAAGAATTGTTCTGGAGTAAAAAACTAAAACTAAAGTGCTAAGAGGATGTAAAACAAGTGGGAAGAAGAGATTACATATGAATTTTGATGGACAAGGTTTGTTACTGAATTTTAGAATTGTCTAATAAAAATGCTTTTGCAGTAATTGTCTTTTTTAAAAAAATGAATTATCCTGTATCACTCTAGTGATACATTTTTTAATATTAAATTTTCAATTCTCGGGGATCCCTTGGTGGTGCAGCGGTTTGATGCCTGCCTTTGGCCCAGGGTGCGATCCTGGAGACCAGGGATCGAGTCTCATGTCGGGCTCCCTGCATGGAGCCTGCTTCTCCCTCTGCCTGTGTCTCTGCCTCTCTCTCTCTCTCTCTCTCTCTCTTTGTGTGTGTGTGTGTGTGTATCTATCATGAATAAATAAAATAAAATCTTAAAAAAATTTTTTTTTCAATTCTCTCTTTCTTCTTAACAGGGATATTTTTGAGGAAGATAATTATAGTCCCATCCCTATTGTTAATGAAGAAGAATATAAAGCAGTCATCAGTAAATTTCCCTTTCAAGATCCAGACCTTGAAAAGGTACAAGCTAGTTTGTAATTCAAGAATTTTCTTAAGCATAAATGCATAATAGTTATTGCTACATAATATTAACATTGTAAATTACAGCAGCCTCTTTTGAGGCTTTTGTTGTTGTTGTTATTTGAGAAAATCAGTTATGTTTTGTTAACTTTTGAAGATTATGTTATTGCTGCTACTACTACTGTTTTGGTGAAGTTAAGAAGGGTCTTTCCTGGGGATATTAGGAGCAGTTGTCCTAAATGTTAGGTGGATTCCCAGGACAGGTATTAGTTACATTATGTGGATTTCAAATTAGATAAAGTAAATGTTGAGTAGATTAAAAGAATAAGATTATATTTTAGGGAAAGAGAGGAGAATTTATTTAAAATGTTCATCACTATGGAAGATCTTATTTTGTGTTTTCTTTTCTAGACATACACTTTTGCAAAAAGTTTATCTTCATTAAATAAGAGGTGTATAAAGGCGGTTGCTGCCTGTATATTTTTTCCTGGAGTAGGAGTGTATATTTTTGGAGTCAAGATGTCTGAACAAAAGACGGGATAGAGAAAGAAAATAGACTACATGTAGAGTATTGTGAGAATACATATGATGGCACATGTGTGTTCGTACTACGCATAAGCACACAATTGTACCTATCCAGTATCTCTGTGTAGGATCAGATCTCCTGGGAAAAGGATATTGTATTTTCTGTTGTCACTTTTTTATTCTTTTTTTCTTTTTACTCTTCTTTATTATTTTCCAACTCTATAATTTAGTTCTTCTCTGCATTTTTCTTTACAATGAAGAAGAATGAGTGAATTTTGAGTGAGTTGTGCAACCTGTGACTGTAAATTTTAATTTTTTGGTATACATTAACTAGGCATATTATGTGTAATAGTCACTAAACTAGACCATGTAATTAAATGCGTAGCTTTTAGATTATAGCTAAGATTGCCATTACATATATAATAATAGTTATATTCTAATTATACACAAAAGATCAGAATTTTTTACATGTTGTAGGTTGGTTTTATTTTGTTTTAGTTACAGGTAGTATTTTTATTTAGGGTATAGCATCTGTATAAAGAGCATTGGATTTCGTCCAGGTTCACATGCCAGCTCTGCCTATGGCTTATTATGGGCATATGACTTACCATATTTGGGCGCTTGTGCCACATCTGTCAAATGAGAAGGTTAAACTAAATAATCTTTAATGGGGCAGCCCCGATGGCTCAATGGTTTAGCGCCGCCTTCAGCCCAGGGTGTGATCCTAGAGATCCGGGACTGAGTCCCACATCAGGTTCCCTGCATAGAGCCTGCTTCTCTCTCTCTCTCTCTCTCTCTCTCTCTCCCTCTCCCTCTCTCTGTGTCATGAATATATAAATAAAATCTTTAAAAAAAATCTTTAATGTCTTTTCTAATTACACTAAATTATTCTAAGTAGGTTTATAGTTAGAAGGAAGTTTGGCTTTGCTTATAGAATGCTTCCAAAGTATATAGTACCTCTTAGGACTAAGCTCGTTAGGAGTTGTATTCATTGGTTCATATATTATTAAAAAAAGAACTAGAGTTGAAGTAGAAGCTGTGGAAATTAAAATGCGTGAACCTAAAAAGAAGTCTCAAAGTTATTTAGTATTATTGGATAAACTCCATTTTTTTCCTAATTTGAGTATAATTTTCAATTAAAACTATTAGAAAAGATGTAAAACTGTCAGATAACTCTAGTTATATTTTCAGTGTAAATTACACATGAACAAATAGTAAGACTGCACATATATGCAGAGATCAGCCTTTTTGTAGATAACTGGGCTAATTTAATTAGAATACTTTTGCTAAACCCAGAACATATTCATATTCTGTCTTTAAATGTCATTAAAATAAATTCTTAAATCTGAAATATCTTTCAAATAGTATTAGGTTCATTATTCTGTAGAACATAAATTGGAGGTAAGTTAGCACTTACATCATTATCAAGTGATTTTAAAGAATGGCAACTTTTTGGTTGGTTTTTTGTAGTACTCCTGATTGATTTCTAAATTTGGAAAGGTTGAACCTACTAGTTTTGGAGAGACACTGCTGTATATGAATTTTTCATCAGCAGCCGGTTGTAAGTTTCCTTGTGCTGGAGGTACCTAAGAATACCTTTGTTCATTCACATATTTATGATTCACCTGCTATATAGTAGACACTGTGCTATTTGGTTATTTTTTGATCTCTGCTTTCAAGGAGCTTGTAGTCAAGTGAGGGATAAACAGGAAATTACAATTCATAAACATTGGTACTACTTAAGACGGAGCAAGCAGCATGCAGAAAGACTAATTCTGTAGGATAAAGTGCAAGGTTGATAAAGTATAAGAGATGAAGATCAGGAAACAAAGATGAAGTAGAAAGCGCCAGACTATAATAGCCTTTGTAAACAATGTTAGAGAGTTCAGCCTTTATCCTGAGGGCTACTGAGAAGTTACAACAAGGTTTTAAGCAGTAAAACCATAATGAAATTTGTGCTTTTGAAAGATCTCTCTAGGGGCACCTGGGTGGCTCAGTCAGTTAAATGTCAGACTCTTAAGTTCAGCTTAAGTCATGATCTTAGAGTCATGAGATTGAGCCCTGAGATGGGCTTTGGCTGAGCATGGAACCTGCCTAAGATTTTTTCTCCTCCTTGGCTCCCACTCTCCCACTCACATGTTCTCTCTCTCTCTCTCTCTCTCTCTCTCTCTGTCTTTCAAGATCAAGCTCTCTATCTCTCTGGCTAATGTGTGGAGATTGGATTGGAGAAGAGTAAGATTAGTGGCTGGGAAACTAGCTAGGGGTTTGTTGCAGTTATCTTGGTGAGAGAGATTGGTGACTTGAGTGGGAGTTATGGTCATGGAATTTTTTTAAAGAGATATTTAGGAAGGGGCAACAAGAGGAGTTGATGATTATTTGCATATGAGGGATGATGAAGATAGAAGGGTCATGTATGATAGCCAAGTTCCTGCCTTAAAGAATAGTAGCATTCACTAAGATAGGAAGCACAGGAAGAGCAGATTTAGAAGTAAAGGATGATAATCACTGTTGGATCTACTGAGTACGTCCCAAATGTCACAGCCAAATGGTAGGTGTCCAAGTAGTGGTTACTTGTATAGATTTGGACTTGAGGAGAGTTAGTCTGGAGTTGTAGATTTGGGAGATAATGGTAACTTGGAAGATGATTGAAGTCATGAGGTTAGATGAGATCATCCAAGGAGAATATGTGTGGTAAGAAAAGAAGACATGGGATAGAACTCTAAGGCATGGCAATAGTTTTAAGGGATGGCTAGAGGAAGAGATACAGAGAAGGTAGAGAAATAAGAGGAAAATCAGTTTGGGGCATGGGTACCAAGGAAGGAGAGATCATTTAAGAAGCATGAGGGAACTGTGTCAGATACTTCAGATAAATTAGGTAACATGAGAGCTGGAAAAGTCTACTGGATTTAACATCTACGAGATCATTAGACATCTTGGTGAGTGAGGGTACTTTCACTGGTTAAGCTAGGTTGCAACAAACATGAAGATGGAAGTATAGATTAGAATTCATTAAGTATAAATGGGGCTTTGGGTAAAAATCTTAGAATTTGCCTTTTGGAGACTGAGAATTTGCTAATAGATGTTGGCTGATAAAGCAGTTTAGCCAAAAGGCACTCTATAAATCATTGGCCACACTGCAGTTAAGGTACTATAGGAGTTATGGGATGAAATGGGTATGTTATTAAATTGGTGTCAAGCCTTCTGAAGGGGAATGAAGGGATTCTTTAGAATTAATTGACGATACTGAGCCAGGAAGATGGCCTGTAACTTTCATGGCCAACCTGACTCTTCTGTTATGAATGCAAATCAACAGGCAGCTAGGCATCTTCTGCAGGATACTTATCAGAACATACAGTGGTACTAGTGTATGCATTTTCTGCTTCTTAGAAGTGTGATAATATGATTTAGGAAATAGGTCAATTGCCACTTTATTTTCTTCATAAATATTTTGATTTGCTTTAAAATCTCAAACATAATTTAATAGTAAGACTTTGAGATGTAGTTATTTCCTATTCAAATGTGAAAGCAATTTAATTTTTACATTTTTAGGTAATTAGAATATCTTTTTCTAAAATTTCAAAAACAATATTAACTTGTTTTTCTTTCTACAGCAATCTTTCCCAAAGAAATTTCCCATGTCTCAGTCAGTGCCTCATATTTACATTCAAGTTAAAGAATTTATTTATGCTAGCCTTAAATTTTCAGAGTCACTTCACCGGAGGTAAGTTTACTAATAAGAAATATATGTTTATCATAGCTATTTTTATGAAACATTAACACTTGTTTTTCAGGCCTTGATTCTTTGATGGATTATTATCTCATTGGAGAGGCTTACATATTTAGCAACATTGGGGTTAAATTGCTGTAAATTTGATGTTAGATTTTTTTTTTTTTACTTTCTATAATGTAAATCTTAAAACATAAAAATAGAGATAGGAAACTCTTGTGTTTTCAGCATCTAACAATAATAAACATTTTTCCATATTAATTTTTTTGCTGAAGTATTTTATTTTTTAAAAATATTTTATTTGAGAGAGAGAGTACCTATGTGCACCCAAGGGGCAGAAGGAGAGAGAGAGAGTCTCAAGCAGACTCTTGTGTTCAGCACAGAGCCCCACATGGGGCTCCCATCTCATCATGACCCTGAGGTCATGACCTCAGCTGAAACCAATAGTCCTACATAACTGACTGAGCCATCCAGGCACCCCTTTGCTAAATATTTTAAAGCAAATTCTAGAAATAATGATATTTTAGTCCCAGAAACAGTATGTGTTTCTAAAAAAAAAAAAAAAGACATTTCATTATTTAATCATTATAGTTACTAACAAAATGTACACTATTCCATAATATCAGCTCCCTACTCCATATTCACTATTTTCTTGATTGTCTTCAAACTGTCTTTTTACCATTGGTATATTGGTTTGCTAATAACAGTTTGCTACTGTTACTCTTTTTTAGAATTTTTTAATTAAGTTTTTAATTTTGATTCCAGTATAGTTAATATACAGTGTTATATTAGTTTCAGGTATACAATGTAGTTCTATACATTACTCAGTGCTCATTATGGTAAGTGTCCTCTTTAATCCCCTTCACCTGTTTCACTCATCCCCCTGTCTGGTAGCCATCAATTTATTCTCTCTTTCTCTTTTTTTTCCTTTGCTCATTTGTTTTGTTTCTTAAATTCTACATATGAGTAAAATTATTTGGCATTTGTCATTCTCTGATAGACTTATTTTCATTTAGGATTATATTCTATAGCTCCATCCATATTGCTGCAAATGGCAAGATTTCATTCTTTTTATGGCTGAATAATATTCTGTGTGTGTGTGTATACATACCACATCATCTTTATTCATTTATCTTGGACATTTGGGCTTCTGTAGTTGGTATATTTGAATCAGGGTCCAAATAAAGTTTATTAAATTTGTTTTCCAATATTCCTTATTTTTTCTTTTTCTTTAGTTGTTTAGATCTTATTTATTTTAGTTTTTCTGTTGCTCAGATTACCAGTAACTAAACAATATCCCTACTTTACTTGTCAAAAGAAGCTGATATTCTTAATAGTTTTGTTTTCCCTTAATTAGGTTTAAAGTGAGGATTAAAAAAAAATCAGTTGGGATCCCTGGGTGGCTCAGCAGTTAAGCGGTTAAGTGCCTGCCTTCGGCCCAGGGCGTGATCCTGGAAACCCAGGATCAAATCCCACGTCAGGCTCACTGCATGGAGCCTGCTTCTCCCTCTGCCTGTGTCTCCTCTGCCTCTCTCTCTCTCTCCCTCTCTCATGAATAAATAAATAAAATCTTAAAAAATAATAAAAATAAAAAAAAATCAGTGGACTTAAAGGATGTTGTAGCAAATTGTATCATACTCAGTAATGGAGAGTAGTACAGCAGTTATTGGTGGCTGTAGTGAACTCGATTTTATTTTTTTTAAAGATTTTACTTATTTATTCATGAGAGACACACAGAGAGAGGCAGAGACATAGGTAGAGAGAAGCAGGCTCCCCTCAGAGAGCCCGATGTGGGACTCGTTCCCTGAACTCCAGGATCAGGCCCTGAGCCGAAAGCAGAGCTTAACCACTGAGCCATCCAGCCATCCCCTGAACTTGATTTTAAATGAGAGAATACCATTTATTTGGTGTGATAAAAGTACTAGCTTCTATTTATGGAGTTCAGAAATGTGATATCTCTGTTTTACTGACAAGGAAACTGAAGCTCAGACTCTCCATCATCCAGAATGACCCATCTGGTTAGTTTGATAGCTGGGATGACGGAGTAGGTCTTCTGACTCCCCTATCAGTGAAAGTGTTTGGCATATAAGGAACAATCAGTTAATATTAGAAGAACATTAATCTTTATGCCTTCTTGTTCCAGCTACTGAGATGGACCCTGCATTACAGTCACAGGATATATTTCTAATCATGAATACACTCTGGAGAAGAGAGTGGTGAAACTGGCTTTCATAGTCTCCCTCTCTGAATTTTATTTTTCTGAATTTGTATACTGAGTGGCAATAAATACCTTTCACTGTGAAACTTCTGAATTTTAAGTCATAAGAAAGGCTTGAAGGCAGTTCAGATATAAGTCATTTATTTTTCAAGCTGAAACTGAACAATGGCAGTTTTATTTTATTTTATTTTTTTAATTTTTTAAATTTTATTTTATCGGTGTCTCTTATCGTAAGCTACCATATTTTGGATTTAAAGAGCAAATAAAGAGGAAGAAATGTGTGTTCTGCCAGGGTAAAGAGTGATCTGATTTTAGGTCTTACACTGCTTTTTCCTTGCAAATAGAGGTGCTTTAAAAGATTTCTTAATTTTTGTTCCTGAATAATATATGAGTTGGAAAGGAAAGGAAAAGAAAGGAGGATAAATACCTAATGCATGGCATTTGCTGTGCTATGTGTTTCTCACAAGCCAGTAGTCCCCAGACCAACAACATTAGCATCTCATGCAAATTGTTAGAAATGCTCCCTCAGACCTACTGAATTAGAAACTCTGAGGGTGGGGCCATGGGTTTTACCAAGTCCTCTGGGTAAGTCTAATGTACTCTACACCTGAAGAAACACTGCATTAAGCTCTTTAAGCTTCATTGTATTCTACCACCTCTTATACCAATGTCTCTAAAGATATATTTCAAAGACATTAGCTTTTTCTTCAATTGTAAAGTTCTCTAGAGACACTGTATTCTCTCTATTGCACAATAGGATATACACCATATAATCTAGCATTTGAAAACCAATGTATATATAGGAATATTAACTGAAAATTAGTAACAAATTACTACAGTGGTGGTTTTCAGTAGTGGAACTCAAATGGTCTGAGAGCTGCTAGTAATTTATGCCTATCTTGTTTTTCATTTAACACTCTAAATTTTTTATTTTTACAGAGGCAATATATTACAGTGGTTAAGAATATAAATTTCAAACTTGGTCCTTAGAGTCTTGATGGTGACACTGACTAGTTCTATCTAGTAGGACTTTGGACAAGTTACTTAATTTTAATTTGTTTAAATTACAGTTCCCTTGTCTGTAAAGTAAGTGAAATAATTCATAGTGTGGTTGTAAGAATAAAATAAGGGAGTGCAAGTATAATAAAGCACTCAGGGGCAGCCCCAGTGGCGCAGCAGTTTAGCACTGCCTTCGGCCCGGGGTGTGATCCTGGATACCTAGATCCAGTCGGCTCCCTGCACGGAGCCTGCTTCTCCCTCTGCCTGTGTCTCTGCCTCTCTCTCTCTCTCTATCATGAATAAATAAATAAAATCTTTAAAAAAAAAAAAAACACTCAGTATAGTGCCTGGCATATGGCAAACACATAGTTACTTCAGAGAAGATGGAATACTACAATATAAGTATTGGAGCTTAGAGTGTTTATAGTTTAAGCATCAGGGAATTGTTGAATAATTTGTAAGGGAATGACATTACTAGGTTATATTCTACAGAGTTTACTCTGATCTCAGTGTGGATGATAGATTGGAGGGGGATAAAAAGGAATAGTGATGTTGAACTGGTTAAGACAGTGGTTTAAGAAGGGAGATGAAGAAAGACTGAAGTAGGATCAGTGGTGACAGAGAGGAAGGGACATAAACAAGTATTTAGGAACCTGATAGTACTTTCTGCTTGTGAATAATTAGAAGAAATTGTTAAGGGAAGGTAACAATTTGACTTACGTTTGGGTGGACTTGAATTTCTTTATATACTCTCAAATAGATTCTGGTTATATTTAGTCATCTTTGAAAACAATGCATGCATTCATCTGTTCTAAACATGTGCACATGAAAGGGAGAAACAAGTATCTCTTTAATAGTCATCCTACAACTTGGCTCAATTGTTCTATTTGAGGATTATTCTTGAAGCTGCTGTCTCAACTCTATAATATTGAGTTCCCCTCAACTTTTACTTTAATGTAGATTACTTTAACATTTTTAAAATTGGTGGTATATTACAATTTCATGTCCTAACACATACTTTTTATTACCTAATCTAAAGGTTGATTATTGAAAAATAAGACTGATATCTAATTAATGTATTATTAAACTATAGAAAGTATAGCAACTTAGCAGTTTAGAATTAAGTTTTGTTTTATTTACAGAGGAGAGACATTGGCTATCTAATTGTTATCTGATTTTTTTGTTGCATTTATAACACCAAAGATAAAAGTCATCAGTTAAAATATTATGTATGATTTCCCCTAACGTCCACTAATGGCTTACTAGAACTAGAATTGGGACCTCAGTTCTGACTCTTTTTGTATGTTAACTCCTAGCCTTCTAGGAAGTCAGTGTTATGGCCTAAAGCTATAGCAGAGAAGACTGTCAATTTTTTTCCTCTCTTTGATAAAAATATTTGTCACTCTTGTTAGTTCAATATCTAGTTATTCTTTTTTTTTTAAGATTTATTATTTATTTATTTATTTATGATAGACATGGAGAGAGAGAGAGAGAGAGAGAGAGAGGCAGAGACACAGGAGGAGGGAGAAGCAGGCTCCATGCCAGGAGCCCGACGTGGGACTCAATCCCGGGACTCCAGGATCGCGCCCTGGGCCAAAGGCAGGCGCTAAATCGCTGAGCCACCCAGGGATCCCCAATATCTAGTCATTCTAATGAACTCTCTATGACCATAAGTTCCTCATTCAACAAGGCTTATGTTTATACTTTTGAAATTATATTTTATTAAAAACATTGGCTATTTTCATTTTGTTAATAAGAGAAGCAGTAGTTCAGACTGCAGAGACAGACACAGCATAGTTATTTTAAAAATATGTAAATATAAATTTATTCAAAAAATCAATTGATCAAAAAATAAATTGATCATCAGGTTTCTGACACATATTTTTATTTAAAAAAAAATTATATCTGTGACCTGAAATTGAGCTATTTGAGTACCTTTGTTTTTTTTTATTTGTTATTAAAAAGTTCTGGAAAAAATCACTTTCTGGGTTTTAAAGCTCTTTTATTATGTTTAAACATATTTTGGAGTTTGATTTTTAGAACCAGAAGATGCTTCAGAGCTTTTTTAGTACAAATGTTTGGGTTTCTTTTTATATATGAATAAAAGTAGGACTGGAGAATGAAATGACTTCATGAAGAGACTTCAAAGTCTCAACTATTTGGTTGCAGAGGAAACATCTGGACCTAATATGATCTATAAGAAATTTTCAGTTTGCCTAAGAGGTTAAGCTATAAAATATTTTAAGAGATTTATTGTAATTAAGATTTAATTACTCCGAAATGTTTTTTAAAATGTGGGAAAAGTACAAGTTATAGGCTCAAAGGACAGGGAGTTAAGGAAAAAAATCGCTCAGTTGAGATAAAAACCTGATGGGGGAATACTGATTATTGTCAGGTACATCTTGTTAGCACAAAAAGGACTTAAGTGCTGATAGGTTTTCTTTCTCTACTATTTCTTATGCAAGAAAAAAAGTATGCATTGACTTAGCATTCAAGGAAGTTCAGGGAAATTAAACAACAGGCATTATCTATGCATGACTTTTCATCTGAGAAGTATGCTATTCAGGGTGTCTTTAAGCATAATTTGAGTGTGTCAAAAAAGAAACCAGAGGAGTAGGCAACCACTTCTTTTTTAACAGAGTGAGTATACTGATTGTTCTAGGACAGTGTTGATATGATTAGAAAGAGTCTTCTGTCTCAAAGTTGATGTCCAGTAACCCTGAAACCCTACTGCTGTGTCTGGGAAGTCTTGATTTTAGTTGTAAAGTATCAAGAAAATATTCTTGAGGTCTGTCAGAATTAAGGTTAACAGATACTGAAAAGAGTGCCTCCATTAAAATGGAGAACATTGGAGTAGTAGTGAGAAGTACCTGTGTTTTGTCAAATCTTGCTCTATTTGCATTTTTTAAAGATTGCATTTATTTATTTGAGAGAGAAGAGAGTGTGTGGGCATGAACAGCGTAGAGAGGGAGAACCAGACTCTCCGCTGAGCAGGGAGCCCAACGGGAGGCTCCACTCGAGGACCTCAGCATCATGACCTGAGCCGAAGGCAGACGCTTAACTGAGCCACCCAAATGCTCTGCTGTATTTGCATTTAAAAAATAAATATAAACTAGTAAATATTTGTGCTTCATAGATTATTAAGAGTAATGTTTTAATAAAAGAAAAAGGATGCTAAAATTTTAGTCTATGTTTAAAGCAGTTGGTTTGCAGCTGAAGTAATTCCACCTCCTCACCCCCACACCAGGTACATTTTACATTTGGCAATGTCTGAAGACATTTTGGGCTGTCACAACTAGGGGGAAGGGTGCTACTTGTATCTATTGGGTAGAGGCCAGGAATGCTGCTAAACATCCTTCAGAACATAGGACAGCCTCACAACAAAGAATTATCTTGCCTAAAATATTAATAGTGCTGAGACTGGGAAAACAGTCCAAGGACAGCTTAGCTCTTTTGATAATGAAGCTATATATATATATATATATATATATATATATATGAATGAAGTAATTGTTTACTTAAATTGAAGGCCTAGTGGTTAGGAGAAAATAAAAGCTTGTTAGTGCTTGCCTAGTAATCTTTAGGATGTTAATAAATATCAGAGGTTTATTTTTTTCTCTTTTTCTTTGCACCAAGTTAAAACTAATGTAAGGTAATTATGTTTATTTCTTTGAACCTTTTTAAAAAATGTCAACGGACATTAATAGCTTAGTTACATTAAAGTTAAATCTAGTAATGGCTCACATCAATTTGCATTTAAAAAATAATTTTAGCCATAGTTGTATTTTTTGATTGATTATAGTTGTATTTTTGTTGTATTGAATATAGTTGTATTTTTTATTTTTTGATTGCCAGACTTTACATGTATAGTTGTATAGTGTCTTTGGAAGTATCCATAGTGGAGTCATAATTTAAAAATAACTTTATTTCAAAAAATAAAAATAAATAAAAATAACTTTATTTCCTTATACTAAGTACCGCATGGTCTTACTGTAATAGTTAATGGCATACATTTAAATTATGCCGTAAATAAACATTCTACTTTATTGAAAATGTCCCTTTTGTGACAGAATTGAATTTGGGGATTTAATAAATCTGGGTAATTTATTTAAAGATATTAAAGAATGAGGTGGAGCAAGTTATTTTGCTAAACTGTGTTAAATCATTTAGGAAGCTAACTGTTACCTTTGTGGAAAGCGAAATAATAATCAACCTTTATTTTTAGCTCAACAGAAATAGATGATATGCTTAGAAAATCTACAAATCTGCTGCTGACCAGAACTTTGAGTAGCTGTTTACTGAACCTTATTAGAAAACCTCATATAGGTTTGACAGAGGTAGGTTAAAAAAAATACTTAATAGCTAAATCTTTCATTATATGAAAAAAACTTTACGAATTAAGTTATTGCTAAACAGCATCCTATAATACTAGCTTTCTTTTTAATTTTAAAATTTATTTTATTTTTAAAGATTTATTTATTTATTTTAGAGAGAGAGAGGAGTTATGGGGAGAGGGGCAGAGGAAAAGAGAGAATCTGAAGCAGGCTCCCTGCTGAGCACAGAGCCACCACTGGAGGCTTGATCTCAGAACCCTGAGATCATGACTTGAGCCAAAATCAAGAGTCAGATGCTTAACTGACTGAGCCATCCAGGCATCCCATGTATTTTAAATTTATTAGTAGAAGTGGATTTGTTTTGTCAGTGTAAATTCGAGCCATGTAAGGAAAAGGGTTTACTTGGAGATTAGTTAATAGTTGAAGATATTAGAACATATATGTAGATTTTTTTGATAGCCACACTACACTTTACATGAAAAGTGAAAATACTCCGATTTTTGCTTGGTAAGTGTATAATATTGGAAAAGTACTTTTAAGAGTTATTTTAAATTAATTGGCAGTTAGACTCATATTTTTTTTGAATGATAGCATTCCATAGTATTTGCAGCCAGGTTTTGAAGTCACATAATCCCTTGTATCCTATAAAGCTGTAATTATGCAGAAATGGTACAGTTGCTAAAAGTAATAATTTATTTTCAAAAACCAAATGATTTGGTGTACATGTCATTTTACCAGATATATTTTGTATTTTCTAGCTAGTGCAGATCATCATAAACACAACACACCTGGAACAAGCTTGCAAATACCTTGAGGACTTTATAACTAACATTACAAACATTTCTCAAGAGACTGTTCATACCACGAGACTTTATGGGCTTTCTACTTTTAAGGTATGTAAAAATCTGACCAAAAAGTTTTATTTCCATTACTGTAAGCAAACTTAAAAATTAAAGACAATTTTTACTGTATACTTGATTCCATTATATTCTGACAGTTGAAAATTAGAGATGATCATTTTCAACAGCAAGCAGATAAATATCAGTTCTCTTTTGGCACTTTAGACATCTTTACTAAATTGAAAAAAATATATTGATTTTCTACAGCTCTATTACATTTTTTTTTAAGATTTTTATTTATTTATTCATGAGAGACACAGAGGGAGAGGCAGAGACATAGGCAGAGGGAGAAGCAGGCTCCATGCAGGGAGCCCAATGCGGGACTCGATCCCAGGTCTCTGGGATCATGCCCTGAGCCTAAGGCAGATGCTCAACCTCTGAGCCACCCAGGTGTCCCTTGTTCATGTTTTGAAGACTTAAGAGTATTGCTAAATCAGTCTAACTGGATTTGCATTAATATCTCACACACAGTTCCATAAATAATTTTATATGTAATGTGTGCACATGTGTATTTAGAAACTAAAAATATAAGATGAATTAGGTAAGACTGGCTTTATATCCTTTATTAACTCTGATCTGAAGAAAAGTAAATATTACCTTATTACATGTTACTGAAGTCCTCTTTTCTGACTGGAAAGATTTTTGTTTATATAATACTGTGGAGTATCCCAAAAGATTAATGGTTGTTTTAAGCAGAATGGAAGATTAAATATTTTATTAATTTGTTTTATGAACTATTTTATAACTTCATTGATTTGGGATCATGTAGATGAGACCCTGGCATAATCTAGTAATAGAAATCATTATTCATTGAATTGTTTATTAAATTAATATAAATCACTTACTGCTATCTTTTTTTTTTTTTTTAACTGACTGCTATCTTTAAAATAGGTTGGCTAGTTTAACCTCATAGTCTTTTCAAAGTTTTTCATTGAAGAGTTCTCATGTTTTTACTGTTGCTATATTATAAATTACTCAACTTGTCTCCTGTAATTACAGTACAATTAGTTACATTTAAAAAATTCAGTAGACTTGTATTTAGAAATAATTAATGTTAATAGGAACCACACTTCGAAAGTGTGAAGTCCAGAAATAATTCTTGTATCCTAAAATTATCTGGCTGGTCTCCAAATCTTCTGTTTTTCTGGTGATTCTTGAGGTTATAGTCATTCTGATACATAAGGCACAAATGCAGCTAGTATCTGAGTAAGGAAATAGATAAAATTAGTTATTAAAACAGAAACTTGACAAAACAGAAATTCATTTATTCAGATGGTATAGTACAATAATTAAGGACAATGTATTTTGAAGTTAGACTGTTGTGTGATTTTGGGCACATTCTTTAACTGTATTGTTTCCCAGGTTTTTTTCTATAAACTCTGAGTAGTAATGTATTACCTACCTCATACAATTATTATGATATATAAAGGGGATACTTAGCATAATGTCATTTGTTGTACATCATCTATGCTCTGAGCACTCTATTAGATGCTAAGAATATAAAAATGTATCTCTGTCCTCGAGAAGCTCTTAGGAGAAAAAACTATAAAAAGACCCTTGACAGTATGGTGTGATAAATACCATAACATGGGAGGAAAGTCCACAAGGTTTTGTACATTTTTCTAATCCAAGGACAAATTCTTTCCTTTTATATTAGATTTTGCATAATCTTTCTTTTTTTCATTATTGTTCTGTCCTTATGTCCATGTGTTACTCATACACTGTCAAGAAGAGATATACTAAGAACTGGAGTTATAAGTATATTTAACGGTTAACATTAAATTTAATAAGCTTACTCTGTACTCTCATTAAAACATAAATTGCCTTGACATCTGGTTTATCGAGGGATCTTCAAGCAAATTTTCTTTTCATTTATAAGTCAGAGAACCAAAGACACTGGAACATGATGCTTTTAGATTAAGGGATCTCAGAACTATACTTTCCCAAATCTGCCTCTTGGGAGGGAATACTTGGAAATGTTAGTTCTGGTTCATCATGCGAATGGTCCCATAAGTTATATTTAGTTGAAACACAACTGCTATAGAATACTCCTTGGGTTTTCTCAGAAATCAGGAAATCAAGTGCAGCTTATACAAATAGTAGAGCATCCTTGTTTTTTGTTTTGTTTTCACACAGAATTCCAGAAACCCTTTCTGTTTTATGATATGAGAACAAGAGCTGTTTTCATTTCTGCCTTTTGTCTGTTTCAAGAGAAATTTGTCTTAAACTCTGAGGAAACAGTTCAACAGTGAGAATTATTAAATCAATGTAAAAGTGAATTATTGAGTGAGATTGGGGCAATTTCCATTCCTAGGGAATAAGTCAGGCTGTTGCCTGTTTCACAGAGCTGATTAAAGTACAGTCTTGATTACAGACATTAGCATGGATTGCTTAGTTAACCTCTTAGCCTAATTCTTTCAGTGCAGTGACCTTAGCAAACATATTTCTGTTTAGTTGCCTAATGATTATGGAAATAAGCATTTAGCAGTTCTTTGATCCACACCCTCATTTGTTTCCTTTCCAAAAAGCACAGATGCACACACCAAGTGCTTGATTTTTTACCTCATTTACTTACTTTATGAAATATTATATAAACTCTTCTGTTAGTGTGCCTTTCAATTTGCTAAATCTGTAAGTGATACAAAAGAGGTTAAGTAACTAGTTTCTGCCCTCAAGCAGTACCTCAGCTTTTTAAAATTAACCTGGACCCACACTGAGAACTACTTTAAGACTTCTGAATGAAAAGATTTGCATCAGAATGGAGGGGGAAAATGGGAATACCATTACCTTTTTAATCTATATAGTAGAGAAGTGGCCCAGTTCTTTTTCTTTGACATCAGAACTCTTTACCTTTGCTTCTGGGAGTTTTTCCAACCTGCCACTCTAAAGACGCCTAGCAGTGATTCCAGCTGTAAGTGCCTAGATGGAATATGCTTCTGATTCTATTTCTAATTTGCCTTTTGAAAATCTGTTGAAGACTGTATAGCAAAGTTTTTTTTAGAACTTTAAAGTGACAGTGGTAAGTTTTTAATTAAGAGCTTGAAATTCTCTTCCTATGCAGCAACGACATGGTACATGGACTTAAAAAAATTTTTTTTAATTAAGTGTAACATACATATATAAACACACATAATTTATAAATGTAAAAATTATAAATATATATAGCTTATTAATTATTAAGAGGTAAACACAGACTTATAGTTTCATTCTGGCAAGCAAAGAGCTTGGAAGTTGTCACTCTGTCCTGACATGTAAAAAACTGAAAAATCACCCTTTCTTTGATCTGTCAGAGAAGTGAGATTACAGGGCATACTGCTGGCCCCCAAGTTGGAGACAGGCAGGAAAATACAGAGAACCACAACCTAATGGAACAGAAACTTCCACAGGAATCAGTATTGGGGTAGGAAAACCTGAACTGTATTGATGAATTGCTGGAGGCTCAATGTGGACAAGTCAGGGAGTTAAAACTCCAGGGTGGGGCACACACTTTTGTGAGTTGTCCCTCCTGAAGCTCTACCAGCTTCTTCCAGTGAAGACTGAAGAATAATGTTGTGCTTCCAGCAGTGGGGAAGGAAAAGGAACCATTTTGAAATACACCAGAGCATGCTGTTCTTTAAGTATTCTTTTCTTCTTAATAAGACATAACCTCAAAAGAAACTATGTACCAGTGCCTGAACTATAGGGATTTTATCAGAGCCTAACTAAATTGGGGGAAGAGAAATACAGAACTCTAGCTGCTGTAGCCATCCCACCAAAGGGGTGGAAATGAGAAACAGTTATGAAGTTTACAGCTAAGGGCCAAAGCTTACTCAAAGACTGTGATCCAGTCAACTATACTTAAATAATAAAAATTAAAAAGAAAAATAAACCCAAAAACCTGTGACCTTAATCATGACTATAGAACACTTCCTCTCCCCTCACACCTTACCACCACATTACTAAAGTCCTATTTACTGCAGTTCCTTTCACCTAGTACATCATGTTCGGCTGTCAAGAAAAAATTTTATGGAAGACTAAAAGACAGAAAGCACAATTTGAAGAGGTAGAGTAAGTATCAGATTAAGATATTCAGAGATATTATAAGATGAGGAATTTTTTTAAATTATGATTAATATGCTAAAATGAACGTAGACAATATGAAAGAACAGGTGGGCACTGAGACGGAAAGTCTAAGAATAAAAAAGAAAGGCTAGAGATCAAAAGCAATATAATAGAAATGAAGAATGCCTTTGATGCATTCATTAGTAGAGTAGACACAGTTGAGGAAAGAATCTCTGAGCCTGGGGATATGTTAATAGAAACTTCCAAAACAGGCAAAGAGAAAAAAAATGCTGAAAAAAATTAAACAGAATATCCAAGATTATGGGACATCTACAAAAGGTAAACATATGCACAATGGGAATATTAGAAGAAGAAAAAAGAGAGAAATGGACAGAAGCAATATTTGATGCAGTATTGACTGAGAATTTCCTCAAATTAATGTCAGACACTAAACCATGGATCCAGAAAGCTTAGAGAACACCAAGCAGGATAAATACCAAAATAATTATGCCTAGGCTTATCATATTCAGACTGCACAAAATTAAAGAGTCCTGAAAGAAGCCAGAAGGAGGCAAAATAAGAGTTACCTAGAATTAACAAAAATAAGAATTACATCTGACTTCTCTTTGTAAAACATGCAAGCAAGAAGAGAATGGAGTGAAATATTTAAAGTGTTGAGAGAAAAACACTCACCAACCTAGAATTTTATGTCCTGTGAAATTATCCTTCAAAGGTAAAGGAGAAAGACAAATAAACAAAAATTAAGAACATTTGTGGCCAGTAGCCATGCCTTGGAAAAAATGCTAAAATAACTTATTCAGAGAGAAAGAAAATGATTTAGGTCAGGAACTTAAATCTACATATTGAAAGGAAGAATATGAGAGAAAGTGTAAATGAAGGTAACTTTAATTTTTTTTATTCTTAATTGCTGTCTTAGATGTGTTTGTTCAAAGTGATAATAGTGTATTCATGTTGTATGCTTTGTGTGTATGTGTATGCTTATGTATGTTTATGTGTAAGAGAGATGAATGATAGCAATGATACAAGGGAAGGGAAGAATTAGGATTATTTTGTTATTATAAGGTACTCTTACTACCCATAAAATGGTAAAGTGTTATTTGGAAGTGGACTTGGCAGAATTATAAACATATTGGAACCTCTAGGGGAATCACTAAAAATTTTTTTTAAAAAAGCATAACTGATATGCTAAGGAAAGAAATGGAATCATACAAATATTCAGTATCACAAAAGGCAAAAAAATAGTGAAACAAAGTAGGAACAAAGAACAAGTACAACAAATAGAACACAGTAACAAATATGTCAGATACTAATCAGTATCAGTAATCACTGTAAATATCAATAGCCTAAAAATACTAAATACTAAAAATACTAATTGAAAGACAGAGATTATCAGAATGGATCAATAAAACAAGACCCAACTACATGTTTTTTTTACAAAACCCACTTTAAATGTAAAAACACATGTAGATTAAAACTAAATTGTTGGAGAAAGACTGTGTTAACACTAATGAAAAAGTGGGTGGTTATATTAATACAGAGCAGACTTCAGAGCAAAGAAAGTTATTAGGGATAAAGAGAGGCATTATATAATAATAAAGGGGTCAATTCTCCAAGAAGACATAAGAATCCATGGTATACATCTGCCTGGCAACAGGTCAAAATATATGAAACAAAAACTGATAGAACGTTGAGGAGAAATGAATAAGTCCATTGTTAAAGTTGGAGACTTCAACACCCCTCTGTCAGAAATGGACAGATCCAGCAAACAGAAAATCAATAAGGACATAGTTGAACTTAATAACATCATTGATTACCTGGATATCATTTAACAACAGCAGAATATTACATTCTTCTCAAGCTCACATGGAACATTCACCAAGACAGCCATATTCTAGCCCATGAAACACACCTTAACAAATTTATTTTATTTTTTAAAAAATATTTTATTTATTCCTGAGAGACAGAGAGAGAGAGAGGCAGAGGCACAGGCAGAGGGAGAAGCAGGCTCCATGCAGTGAGCCCGACGTGGGACTCGATCCCAGGTTTCCAGGATCAGGCCCTGGGCTGAAGGCAGTGCTAAACCTCTGAGCCACCAAGGCTGCCCCAGCTTAACAAATTTAAAAGAATAGAATTCTGATACAGTATATGCTCTCAGACCACTGTGGAATTAAATAAATCAGTAACAGAAGGATAAGCTGGAAAATCCCCAAATACTTAGAATTAAACAGGACACTTCTAAATAACATGTTGGTCAAGTTAGAAAGGGAGAGTAAGGGATTATTAACAGTTCTATGCCCATAGATTTGATAACCTGGATGAAATGAACCAGTTTCTTGAAAGACACAATCTGCTAAAACTCACGCAATAAGAAATAGACAATCTGAATAGATCTATATTTATTAAAGAAATTCAATCTGATTTATAGTCTTCCAAAACAGAAAGAACACCAGGCCTAGATGGGTTTAGTGATGAATTCTACCAAATAGTTAGGAAAAAAATATACCATTTCTCTGCAATCTCTTTCACATTGAAGCAGAAGAAATACTTCCAGATTCATTCTATGAAGCCAGCATTACCCTAATACCAAAACTAGTAAAGGAATTATAAGAAAAGGAACCTACAGACTAATATCTCTCATGAACAAAGATGTAAAGTCCTCAACAAAATATTATAAGATTGAATCCAACAACTTATAAAAGGAATTCTACATTATGATCAATTGGGATTTATCCCATGTATGCAAGTCTAGTTCAACATTTAAAAATCAGTTAATGTATGAATAAGTCACAGTGATAAAAGGTACAGCATAGGGAATATAGCCAATAGTTGTATAATAGCATTGTATGGTGACAGATGGTAGCTACCCTTGTGAACATAGCATAATGTATAAGCTTGTCGAATTGCTATGCTATATACCTGAAGCTAATGTATTCTGTGCCAACAATACTTCAATTAAAAAATTATTGAAAACCCAGTTAATATAATCCACCACATCAGCAAGCTAAAGAAAAATAATGTGATCATATCAATAGATGCGAAAAGCAATTGGCAAAACTCAACACTAGGAAAAAATTCATGAGAAAAATTCATGAGAAAAATTCAGTAAACTAGGAATAAAGGGGAACTTCCTTAACTTGATAAAGAGTATCTACGAAAATCCCACAGCTATTGTACTTAATGGTGAGAAATTGGAACCTTTCCCACTAAGGAACAAGGCAAAAATGTTCCCTCTCACCATTACTTTTCAGCATCATAGTGGAAGTCCTACTTAGCTCAGTAAGACAAGAAAAGGAAATAAAAGGTGTACTGATTGGGAAGAGAGAAATGAAACCATCTTTGCAGATGACATGATTATAGAAAATCCAAAAGAATAAAACAAAAACTCTTCTGGAATTTAATTAATTATCAGCAATAGCAGAGTTTCAAGATACAAGGTTAATGTACAAAAGTTAATAGCTTTCCTATTTTTTGTTAGCAGACTCAATATTGTCATGATGTCAATTCTTCCCAACTTGAACTTTACTTATTTATTTATTTGTTTGTTTGTTTATTTAGTTAGTAAATGAACTCTACTCCCCATGTAGGGCTTGAACTCACAAATCTGTGATTAGGAATCACATTTTCTATGAACCGAGCCAGCCCCCAACTTGAACTTTAGATTCAAGGCATTCCTCATCAAAATCTCAGCAAATTATTTGATGGATATTGAGGAACTGATTCTAAAGTTTAATGGAGAGGCAAAAAACCCCAGAATATGCAACAGGATACTAAAAGAGAAGAACAAAGTTGGAGGACTGACACTACTTGACTTTAAGATTTATTGTAAAGACAGTGTGTTGGGGTGCCTGGGTGGCTCAGTTGGTTTGTCATCTGCCTTTGGCTCAGGTCATGATCCTGGGTCCTGGGATGGAGCCCCACATAGGGCTCCCTGCTCAGTGGGGAGTCTGCTTCTCCCTCTGCCTCTCCTTGCTTGTGCTTATGCTCTCTCCAATCTCTCTCTCTCTCAAATAAAATAAATAAATAAATAAATAAATAAATAAAATAAAATCTTAAAAAACAAAAAAGTGTGTTACTGACCAAAAAAACAGACATATATATCAATGGAACAGAATAGAGAGCCTTGAAATAGACTCACATAAATGGATTCAACTGATATTTGACAAAGGGGCAAGGACAATATTATAAACTATATAATAGAGCAAAAAGTCTTTTCAACAAATGGTGCTGGAACAACTGGACATTTACCTGCAAAGAGATGAATTTAGATACAGACTTTACACTATTTCCAAAAATTAACTCAAATTAGATCATAGACCTAAACTCATCCATGTAAAATTATAAAACTCATAGAAGTTAACATTAGGGAAAATCTGGATGACCTTGGATGGCAATGACTTTTTAGATGCACGATCCATGAAAGAATCTGCTGGATTTTATTAAAATTAAAAACTTATGTTCTGTGAATGCCATTGTCAAGAGAATAAGAAGACAGGTCACTGATTGGGAGAAAATATTTTCAAAAGACATGACCAGATATGAGACTATTCAAAATATGTATACAAAGAACTTTTAAAATCCAACAATAAGAAAATGAACAACACAATTAAAAAAATGGGAAAAAGACCTGAACAGACACCTCACTAAAAAAGATACACAAATGGCAAGTATGAATATGAAAAGATGTTTCATATCATATGTTATTAGGGAATTGCAAATCAAGGAGATATCATTGCATACCTACCAGAATGGCTAAAATCTGAAACATGAATACGACTAGATACTAGCAAAGATGTGGAGTATCAGGAACTCTCATTCAGTGCTGGTGGGAATACAAAATGGTACAGCTACTTTGGAAGACAGTGTGGCAGTTCCTTCTAAAACATACTCTTACCATACAGTCTAGCAGTTATACTCTTTGTTATTTCTCCAGATGAGTTGAAAACTTATGTCTACACAAACACCTGCACATGAATGTTTATAGCAGCGTTCTTCCTAATTGCCAAAACTTAAAAGCAACCAAGATGTCCTTCAGTAAATGAATGGATAAATGGTATTTAGATAATGGAATAGTATTCAACACTAAAAAGGAATGAGCTATCAAGTGTGAAAAGACACGGAGGAACTTTAAATGCCATATTATTAAGTGAAAAAAACCCATCTGAAAAGGCTATGTATGACTATGTGATATCCTGAAAAAGGCAAAACTATGGAGACAGTAAAAAGATCATTGGTAACCACAGTTTGGTGGTGAGGAGGACGAATTGGTGACACACAAAGGATTTTTAGGGCAATGCAACTACTTTTTATGATACTATGATGGTGGACATGTGTCATTATATATTTGTCCAAGCGCATGGACTGTACAGCACAAAGACTGAACCGTAAACTATGGACTTTGGGTAATAATGATCTGTCAGTGTAGATTAATTGATTATAATGAATGTACCACTCGGGTGGGCCATTTGGATAGTGTAGGAGACTACAGATGTAGGGGGCAAGGAGTATATGGGATATCCCTATACCTTTCCCTCAGTTTTACTGTGAACCTAAAACTGTTCAAAAAAGTAAATTCTAATTTAAATTGGAAAAAATTGAACTCATCCATGTAATTGCAAGGTGATGATATAAAGCATTAGTACCATTGTAGAAACCTCCCTCATTCCTGTTCCCAGCAACTGTCTCTTCTTTCTCTCAGTACTGAGTTTTAACAGCACTGATTAATATTTTGTTTTTGAGCTCTATTTAAATGGAATCATGCAGAATGTATCTTTTTGGATGTCTGAGTTCTTTCACAACACAGTTTGGGATATGTCATTTGTGTTATTGCATCTAGCTGTAATTAAATCAGTATAGTGTTCCATTATAGAATTTACTAAAACTTATTTATTACATGAACTATAATGTCAGTTTTGACTATTCAGAAACTTTGTCCCTTCCTTCCTGTTTATTTTTATTTTATTTTATTTTATTTATTTATTTATTTATTTATTTATGATAGTCACACACAGAGAGAGAGAGAGGCAGAGACACAGGCAGAGGGAGAAGCAGGCTCCATGCACCGGGAGCCCGACGTGGGACTCGATCCCGGGTCTCCAGGATTGCGCCCTGGGCCAAAGGCAGGCGCTAAACCGCTGCGCCACCCAGGGTTCCCTTCCTTCCTGTTTATTAACTGCGTATGTGACCTCTGAGTAACTGAAGTATTACTGTATGAGTAAAATAAAATTTATATTAATTTTTTATTTGTAAAGATATAAATTCATTAATTGGTATAATCATACATTTTAAATTAGTAAGATATAAGTATTAGTAAGTTTTAGAATTAAATTATAATTATTACATTATTTTACCTATGTAAAATTGATTTGTTACTGCTTTGCTGGAACATTTGCAGTATTCTTGATTGATTAATTGCATTTCAGATTCTGATTATATGCTTTATGTATAGTCTTTTGTGTTATTGGTGGATTGTTATGATTTCTTGTTTTGTTTGTGCAACTTGATTGTCATTTTGTAAAGGTAGTGCATGTAACATTTCTTTCTTTTGTCACTTATACCACCAGCTTCTCCTCTTTTTATCTGCCCTCATTAGAGAGGGCTACATAAAGCAGGTTTATAATTGTAGCTGATTTAATACAGTTGAATGACATAAAATCCTAAAAAGTAGATCAGAAAAAAGCAAAAGCTTAAATATTTATTGAATAGAATGAAGAATTAGGTCAGTTATACGGAAAAGTAAATAGTGAGGATGCTACCTTGCCAAGAACATGAAAGCTAACAAAAACAAAAGCATTTTGGAGTTCTATAAGCAAAGGAGGAAGATCAACAGAATTTATAGACTACCTTAACTCCATTGACACATGAAAGTGCTCAGCTTTCTGTTTTTCTGTAATTTATAATCAGTTAATCACTTAATTATAGCAAGTGCCTCTTATAAAGGTGGTAGAAAGCAGAAATAGAATAGGGAAGGAAATGGTTGAGGAGTACTTTAAAAAGTTATTTATATCGGGTCTTTTGAAAACCTGATGACAGACAACGTAGATTATCTAAGAAGTGGCAGATGCTACTACAAAGCCCCAAGCCATTCTTTAACACCTTTGAGGTACTAAAGCCCCTGAAAACCAGAAAGGTAAAATGTAGCACCTACCTCTTGAAAAGGAAAAGGAGGTAATTTAGGTAATCTGAGCATTAGAAAATTATGCAATTTATAATGACCTTTAACAATGCTAGATAATCTAGAAGTTATGTTTTAAAATTATTCTAGACTCTGATTCTAGCTCAGAAGGCATATCTTGGAAATATTGAAGGTTTGGTTCCAGACTACTGCAGTAAAGCAAATATCTCAGTAAGAGGAGTCAGATGAATAATTTGGTTTCCCAGTGTGTATATATATGAGTTATGTTTACACTATACTGCAATATGTTAAGTGTGCAATAGCATTATGTCTAAGAAAGTGTAGACACCTTAATTAAAATATATTTTATTGCTAAAAAAATGCTAACCATCATCTAAGCTTTTTAGTAAGGTGTGATATTTTGCTGGTAGAGGGTCTTGCCTCAGTGTTCAAGGCTGCTGATAGATCAGGATGGTGGTTGTTGAAGGTTGGGGTGGTTGGGGCAGTTTCTTAAAATAAGACAACAATGAAGTTTGCTGCATTGAATGACCTTTCCCTTTGATGAATGATTTCTCTGTAGTATGCAATACTGTTTTAGCATTTCACTCACAGTAGAACTTTTTTTAAAAAACGGAGTAATTTCTGAAACCCTGCCACTGCTTTATCAACTAAGTTTACATAACACTCTAAGTCCTTTGCTGTCATTTCACAGTCTTCCCAGCATTTTCACCAGGAGTAGATTCCATCTCAAAAAAAAACATTTTCTTTGCTCATCCATAAGAAGCAATTCATACTCTGTTAAGGTTTCATATGGGGTTGCAGCAATTCAGTCACATCTTTAGGCTCTACTTTTAATTCTGGTTTTCTTGTGCTTTCCACTGCATCTACAGTTACTTCCTTCACTGAAGTCTTGAACCCCTCAAAGTCATCCATTAGGGCTAGAATCAGCTTCTTCTTCCAAACTCCTGTAAATGTTGATTGACCTCTTTCCATGAATCGTGAATATTCTTAAGGACATCTAGAATGATGAATCCTTCCCAGAAAGTTTTCAATTGAATTTGCCCAGACCCATCAGAAAAGTTGCTTCATTAGCCCCTAACAAGAGAGTCAGCTTGTCCTCCGAAGCTTTGGAGTCAGGCTTTGACATCACTCCAGCTGTGAAAGTCCTAGATGACACCTTCTTCCAGTATAATAAGACTGTTTGTGCTATATGGAAAAGTCTGGTGTTTAGTGCAGCCACCTTTGTTATCCTAACTAGATTTTCTGGATAACTTGTTTCTATATCAGCCCTTGCTGCTTCACCTTGCACTTAAAAAAAAAAAAAAGAAAATTTATTTATTTATTTTACAGAGAGTGAGTGGGGGAAGGGGCAGAGAGAGAGAGAGAGAGAGAGAGAGACAGAGAGAATCCTGAAGCAGACTCTCTGCTGAACGCAGAGCCAACGTGAGGTTCAATCCCAGGACACTGAGATCATGATGTGAACTGAAATCAAGAGTCAGCTGCTCAACTGACTGAACCCCCTAAAGGCCCCACCTTGCACTTGTATATGGTGGAGACAGGGTCTTTCCTTAAACCTCATGAACCAACCTCTGCTAGCTTCCAACTTTTCTTTACCTTTTTTCAGCCTTCACAGAATTGCAAGTTAAGGCCTTGCTCTGGATTAGGTTTTGGTTTAAGGGAATGATCTATTCAGACCACTAAAACTTTCTCCACATCAGCAATAAGGCTGTTGTGCTTTCTTAACCAGTGTATGTTCACTGGAATAGCACTTTTAATTTCCTTTAAGAACCTTTCCTTTGCATTTGTAACTTGGCTATTTGGTGCAAGAAGTGTAACTTTTGGCCTATCTTGGCTTTCAACATACCTTCTTCACTTGGCTTAATCATTTCTAGCTTTTGATGCAAAATAAGAGATGTGTGACTCTTCCTTCCACTTGAACACTTGAGGCCATTATAGGGTTATTAATTGGCCTAATTTCAGTATTTTTGTGTTTCAGGGAATAATAAGGCCTGAGAAGAGGGGAGATGTGGAATGGTTGATTGGTAGAGCAGTCAAAACACATATAGCATTTATCCATTATGATCAATGACTTATATGAGCACCATTCTCGGTGCCCCACAGCAATTACAATAGTAACATCAAAAATCGCTGACCACAGATCCCCATAACAAATACAGGAATAATGAAAAAGTTTGAAATATTGAGAGAATTATCAAAATGTGACACGTGTGTATAAGACACGTACATATCCTAAAACCAACAACTTCTGTTTTTTAATGATAATAATATAGTATGATGAAAATATCTGGTGAAAAGTAGCTATTTCAGTAAATTAATTTGAAGCATAGGCAAACAAATCCTTTTGTTGCTGTTGTTTTTTGATTGATTTTGGTTTCCAAATATGAAGATAAAACAACTTCCCTGATTATCACACTGACATCTAAAATATTTAAATTAAAAAATCATAATCTCTTAAATCAGCTTTTCTTTCTGGCTAATTTTTTACAGTGGTAGCACCATTTTTCTTGCCTCCTTTCCTGGAAAATCTGTAGTTATCTTAGATGTATTTCTTTTTTACAGGCCCAATCACACTCTTTCCCCATAACTAATTTCTAGTGTTCTGTATTTAGTGATGTCTACTTTTTTCCACATGTCTACAGTGTCAGTAGTGAAAGTGGCTAATGATTTAGATGGTGGGTGCTACTGATCATGCATACTAGATCAAGATCATAGATTATTGAGCATCATTTCTTGAACTAGTGCAGGAAGAAATTAGCTAGGGAGGATAGCTCCTTTGTTTTGACAGTCCCAACTTCATCTCCAGCTTAAGTTTTCAAGGCTCTGAAAAATGTTCCCTTGCTCCAGATAAGTATTATTAAATGTAACCATTTTTTAGAATGTTGAATAAAATATTTTAAATAAGATACTTGTATTAATCAGGACTGTTAACAGAAAATTGGTAAGAACTGACAGAAAAACCCAACTCAAAATGCCCTAAACAATAAAGGGAAATTATTAGCTAACTGTGACTGGAAGTCCAAGATGTGAGATAAGCCCACTGCTCAGCAGATGTCACCAAGGACCCAGTTTCTCTGTCCCTCCTTTAGCTCTACTTTATACGATATTGGCCTCATTGTCGGGCTGGTGCCCCAGCAACTATAGGCTCTCTCTTTCTAGTAATGAAACAGCTGCCTAGTTACAGTTCCAAACGTTATATGCCCTATCATCTAAAGGAAACTGAATGGGTCCCTCTACAAGCTGCTCTGGAACACCCTGTGCGTAAGAGGGTGATAATTGCTAATTGACCTAAATTCATCAGGATTCATCCTTGGAGCTTAGATATAGTCCAATCTAGACCAGTCAGACCTGTGAGGGGGAGCAGAGTGATTTTCCAAAATGTATTTGGGGACTGTTTCAAGAAGGGAGAATGGATGATAGGCATTAAATAACAGATGTTTCCTGAAATATTTATTTTAAAAAAATTTTTTAATAATAAATTTATTTTTTATTGGTGTTCAATTTGCCAACATACAGAATAACACCCAGTGCTCATCCCATCAAGTGCCCCCCTCAGTGCCTGCCACCCAATCACCCCCACCCCCCGCCCTCCTCTCCTTCCACCACTCCTAGTTTGTTTCCCAGAGTTAGGAGTCTTCCATGTTCTGTCTCCCTTTCTGATATTTCCTACCCGTTTCTTCTCCCTTCCCCTCTATTCCCTTTCACTATTATTTATATTCCCCAAATTGTTTCCTTAAATATTTAGCTATTACTACTTACATTTTATGTAAAACACACATGCTTATGTTTCAGGAGGTCTAGGTTGGAATTTGTTTATGTGTTATATTTTAAAAAATTCCTTAGGTTGCTCTGTTGCATACCTGTGGTTGAGAACCACTGATAGTATGATATCCTTTAATTCTTATAGATTGAAATAGTATAGTTCTCAAATTATGCTAGATTTCTGCCTCCAGAGGGCGCTGTTTCTTTAACAAGAAAAGGAAGAATTAATTCCGTTGTTTATAGGTTAAATCTTTAAAAATTTTAATATAGGAGTTAGCTGATAATGTTCCTGACTTTCTGGTGAGATTGTAAGGATTGAGAGTATTTTGGTTTCATTTATAGTAGAATTTACTAGGAAGTCCAAATTAATACTCTTAACAGTCTCTAAATTACAACTAGAAATATTTAGAAATGTCTTATCAGGGGCAGCCCTGGTGGCTCAGCAGCTTAGCGCCACCTTCAGCCCAGGACCTGATCCTGGGGACCCAGGATGGAGTCCCATGGCAGGCTCCCTGCATGGAGCCTGCTTCTCCCTCTCCCTGTGTCTCTGCTCCACCCCCCCCCCCCCATTCTCATGAATAAAAAATTTTTTTAAAAGTCTTACCAAATAATTTAGTGTATTTTTGTGTATACATACAGGAAAAGCTACAATGAAAACTTTTTGTTTCTTTCCATGTTTTTTGAAAATCAAGTATAGTGAGTCAGTTCATGGAGTTCATGTACATATGTTTTCTAATGATTATATTTGCCTCGATTATAAAACAAACAGAATCCTTAACCCTTAGCAAGATGCTTGTGTTGAATTTAAAAATGTTCCTGCCTAGGACTACTGTCTGAAATTTTTCTTTCACACAGCACAGCCACCTACTGCCTTAGATTTCTTTATTTGATATTATAGCCTGTGAAAGTACTAATAAACTTTTAAAAATACAAATACCCCCTACCCCAAATTACATTTATCATGTTGAGAAAAGTTGTCTTAACTTGGATAGTTTATGGGAAAAGCAAAACCTGCTCTTGGTATAATCTCAGAAAAATAGTTTACAGCTAACCCTTCAACAATGTAGGGGTTAGAGATGCTGATCCTCTCCCCTCCCCCCTGCCTTCCCCGCAGTTAAAAATTCATGTATAACTTTAAAAAAAATAAGCTGGAATTCATGTGGGGCTTGAATTCATGACCCCAAGATCAAGAGTCAAATCTTCTACTGACTGAGCCCGACAGGCACCCCCAAAATCCATGTAACTTTTGATTCTCCCCAAACTTAACTTTGCCTTATGATAGAAAGAAAAATGTGCTAAGTATTACAGGATAACTGTACGGTTCTGAGTTTTAGGCTTCCCTTATCTGGCTACCTTCTGGATAGCAGTCTAGCTTCAACTCTATAGTGATGTATATTTATCTGCTTAGATTCAGTAATGGTAGGGAGACATGAAATAGAACTGATTGTGAACACCAGAGCAAAATGCAAAGTGGTAAAGAAATTGGTTTTTAAGTGGTATCAATAAAAGTGTGTTGTGGCATAGTTCTGTGGGCTATAAGCATTTGCCATCTTAGATATCTGCTCCTAATGCTAATAGGTTAAAGAGAGATTATGTATTACTGCCATGGCTAATGCACAGTAAATAGGACTCCCTTTTCCATTTCGCTCCTGTTTCATGTTTAAAAAAAAATCATCCTGTGAATGTTTAATGCCCAACGTTTTTCTCCCTTACATGTAGATAACTATAGTAAGTTAAGCTAACTTGGGCAACTTGGATAGTTTGGGGTTTCAATTTGCTGGTTGTTTCCATGCAATTCACTCAGTCAGCATTTATTGAGCATTACTAGGTACCCAACACTAATGAGTGTAGGAAAACAAGCGGTTTTTTTTTGTTTGTTTTTTGTTTTTTTTTTAACATCTGGCTGCCAAGTTCTGTTAGGTACATTAATTATAGAAGTTTGCTCAAAACAGCACTCTTAGGTTATGATGCTGATTCTCTTTTCATAGATGAGAAAAATAGGATTTACAAAAGTAATTTGCTCAAGATGTAAAGATAAGTGAAACAGTGGGAACTAAAATCCCTCCCCTTTTCTCACATCCATGGCCCGTATTTTTTATGGGCCATTTCTCCATTATTTATATCAGTGGGATGGTGATTTTCTTTTTAAGATTTTGTTTATCTGTTCATGAGAGGCAGAGACACAGGCAGAGAGAGAAGCAGGCTCCCCACAGGGAGCCTGATGTGGGACTCAATCCCAGCACCCCGGGACCATGCCCTGAGCCGAACGCAGATGCTCAACCGCTGAGCCACCAAGGCGTCCCTGGGATGGTGATTTTTAAAATGGCCTCAGATTCTTTGATACTTCTCTTATGAAGAGTAGTGATTTATGTTCCCTCCCCTTGAATCTGGGCCAGCTAGTGACTGCTTTAACCATTGGGTACAGTGGAAATAATGTTGTGTGAGACTCTGAGGCTAGGACATAAATGGCAATGGCACTTCCACCTTATTCCAGTTATTCCAAGCATGGAAAACACATGCTTAGAGGCCTGAACTGCTATGCAAAAAGGCCATGCACCTTGCAGCCACTGTGAGGAAGCCAGGCCATGGGAGAGGCAACCCGTCACAGGTGCCAGACATGCAGTGAGGAAACCTCAGGATGATTCCATCCCTCAGGTTTTAGGTCTTGCTCCCAGCCTTCAAGTTGTCTCAGCTGAGGTCTTAGATAGAGTGGAGCAAAGTCATCCCCACTGTTCCCTGTCTGCATTTCTAGCCACTAGAATCTTTATGCATAATAAAATGCTTGTTATTTCAGGCCACTAAGATTTGAAGGTAGCTTGTCACTCAGTAGCTGGATCAACCGGTGACAGAAAGCTCCTTTCTAGCCCACATGTTCTCTTCTTTTTTGCTGTTCTTTCAGTAGACATATACTCCACGCTAATTTCTTAATATTTACTTATTCTGTGATTGTTTTATTTTCCAACTAGGTTATATATAAACTTCAAGACAGGAAATTAAAAACAATTTCTTTAGCAAGGACTCTTCTATTGACTACTCTGTTGCAAGTAGTATTCTAGGTGAACAAAAACAGACGCAAACTTCCTGCTTTAATGGAGCATACGTTTCAGTGGATGTTTTGTACCTACCTTACCTAGGGTACCAAATTTATAGTGCCCAATAGGGGATCCCTGGGTGGCGCAGCGGTTTAGCGCCTGCCTTTGGCCCAGGGCGCGATCCTGGAGACCCGGGATCGAATCCCACGTCAGGCTCCCAGTGCATGGAGCCTGCTTCTCCCTCTGCCTGTGTCTCTGCCTCTCTCTCTCTCTGTGACTATCATAAAAATTAAAAAAAAATTAACTATAGTGCCCAGTAACGTGTTCTTGATAAACACTAATGTTAAGCTTCTCAATCTTCAGGTTTTTTTGAGTAAACTTGCATTGCATTAAAAATTTTAAAAGACACTACTGGCTTAAGTTGCCAGAATTAACTGTTTTGAGTCAGAACTAATTTGCTACTCCCATATTTAGTAGTGCTTCAGTAAAATTTTAGTCAATGACATTAATACTAGCTTATCTTAAATTCC
Source organism: Vulpes vulpes (assembly GCF_048418805.1). NCBI lineage: Eukaryota > Metazoa > Chordata > Mammalia > Carnivora > Canidae > Vulpes > Vulpes vulpes. The sequence continues at coordinate 84,721,409 of NC_132794.1, forward strand.
TGTTTTATTTAAAGTACTGATTATTTTACTTTATTCTTTTTTAAAAAATATTTTATTTATTTATTCATGAGAGACACACAGAGAGAGAGAGAGGCAGAGACACAGGCAGAGGGAGAAGCAGGCTCCAGGCAGGGAGCCTGACGTAGGACTCAATCCTGGGTCTCCAGGATCAGATCCTGGGCTGAAGGCACCGCTAAACTGCTGAGCCACCTGAGCTGCCCTATTTTACTTTATTCTTTTGTTAAGGAGAGATGTTGTAGAAAGTTTGTATTGTGTATGTCAAATTTGTGTTAGATCTCTGAGAGTTGAGAGAAGAAAAATCTTTCTTGTAAACTCCTGTTCCAGTCCTGCTCTAAAAACAGGCATGCAAATGGAATGATGACTACCAGTAGTTGATTTCCTTTCAGTCCAATATGGCAGTGAGTAGTGAGTGGTTAGAGATTGTGAAAATTGGGCAGGGAGGCAAAAAAGCATTAAACTGTGAAATTGGCACATTTTGATTGTTCTTTTTTACCATCTCTTACACTGTTCTGAAAATTTTTAAGGCACACCAACCAAAATACCTAGTAAGGGTTCCTGATTGTATTTTTAAAGTTACAACTCAAATGACATCCTCTCCATCAAGCTTTTTATCAAATAAGTAGTAATTATTTCCTCCTTTGTTTACTCAGGATATTTTTTTAAACCTTGCTATAGCACTAGTCATATTTTGTTACACAGGTCCCCCTTTATATTCTTATGTATATTAGTATATATAAGGATATGTCCAGTCCATCCCCAGTGGATGCTTGAAACCTTGGATAGTACCAAACCCTATATATATATTGTTTCCTTCAATATACACATGGCTATGATAAAGTTTCAAAGTTAGGGAGCCCTGGGTGGCGCAGCGGTTTAGCACCTGCCTTTGGCCTAGGGCGCGATCCTGGAGACCCGGGATCGAATCCCACGTCGGGCTCCCGGTGCATGGAGCCTGCTTCTCCCTCTGCCTGTGTCTCTGCCTCTCTCTCTCTCTCTCTGTGTGACTATCATAAAAAAAAAAAAAGTTTCAAAGTTAGACACAGTAAAAGATTAACAATACCCAATAATAGAACAATTATAACAGTGTACTACAATAAAAGTTATGTGAATGTTGTCTTTCTCAACATACCTTATTGTGATGTACTCCCCCTTCTTTTTGTGATGATGTGAGATGATAAAATGCTGATGTGATGAGAGGGAGTAAGGTAAATGATGTTGGCATTGTGGTGTAGCATTAGGCTGCTGTTGACCATTTCGTGATATGTCAGGAGGATCTTCTGCTTCTGGACCGTGGTTGACTGCAGTTAACTGAAACTGCAGAAAGTGAAACTATGGATAAGGCTGGGGGGTGGGGTGGCAACAATATTGTATCTTTCCCTGGATTGTGAGATCCTTGAGAGTGGGAATTTACTCATCTCAGTGTCTTTATAGTGATCTTATTCATAGACGTGATATAAATTGTATATTGTATTAAACTGTATCTAAATAGAATATGTGACTCCTAATGGTTAGTGATACTGAAGTCTCTTCTTAGTCAAAAATCTACACGGCTATTAGTTTTGTCAGAAATATTACATTGCCATCCCCGGCCTATCCCCAAATCAAATTAAATTTAGTTCTCATGCTTTACTTTCAGGGTGAGAGTTGTTCATCTTCCCTAAGGTGTTTGTACAGAGTATTCTGGGGGCTTGTGTAGCCCCTCCCTCTGAAACAAAACAAAACAAAACCTGAGAGGAAGGCAGAGATCATTCCAGTTTTAACTTTTAAGATGCTCCATAAGTTTATGTGAGCCTTTAAAAGAAAACCTGGTCACAGGGATCTTTTGTCTTGGTTACAGAGGCCACAGTGCCTAGTTTGCAGTTCCCCTGATGCCATTCTATCAGAGTACTGTTGTCTGAGTGAGAACTCACAACTACCAATTCTTCTTTTTCTGGTTTCTTAAGATGAAAGTTTAGGTTATTGATTTGAGATCTTTTTTCTTTTATAATATAGGCATGCATACTGTAGCATTTTCTCTAAGTATGGCTTTCATTGCATCCATAATTTTTGGTATTCTTTTTATTTATTATGTTTTGTTTTTCTTTTTCGTATTTCTCAAAATATTTTCTGATTTGGATCATGATTAATTCTTTGACCCATTGATTATTTAATGGAGTCTATTGTTTAATTTCTACTATTTGTTAATTTCCCAAATGTGCTGCTGTTACTAATTTCTAATTTCATTCTGTTGTACTTGGGAGTACATACTTTGAATGATTTCAGTCCTTTTTTTTTTTTAAAGATTTATTTATTTATTTATGATAGACATAGAGAGAGAGAGAGAGGCAGAGACACAGGCAGAGGGAGAAGCAGGCTCCATGCAGGGAGCCTGATGTGGGACTCGATCCCGGGACTCCAGGATCGCGCCCTGGGCCAAAGGCAGGCGCTAAACCGCTGAGCCACCCAGGGATCCCCGATTTCAGTCCTTTTAAGGCTTGTTTTATGGCCATACATATGCCCTCTTCTGGATGGCATCCCATGTTCACTTGGAAAGTAATGCATGCACTGCTGTTTTTGAGTGGGATATGCTATAGATGTCTGTTAGGTCTAGTTTTTTTATATTGTTGATCAAAAACTTTTCTTCTGTGTGTTCAAATCCATTGAACCCTTGTAATAATTTTTTCATTTCATTTATATTGTACTTTTCAACTGTAGATTTTTTTTTTAAGATTTTATTTATGTGAGAGAGAGAGAAAGCAAGAAAGAGAGAATGAGCAGGGAGAGGGGCAGAATGAGAAGCAGACTCCCTGCTGAAAGGGGAGCCTGATGTAGGGCTCAATCCCAGGACTCTAGGATCATGACCTTAGCCCAAGCAGACACTTAACTGACTGAGCTACCCAGGCTTCCCTCAACTGTGGCATTTCTACTAAAAAAAAAAAAAAAAAAAAAAATTGTCTTTTTATTTATATTCTCTTTTTGAGGCATTGCTGTATTTTCCTTTAGTTTCTGAGACATGGTTTCCTGTAGTTCTTTGGACATATTTTAAATAGCTGATTTAAAGACTTTGTCTTGGGGCACCTGGGTGGCATAGTTGATTAAATGTCTGACTCTTGGTTTCAGCTCAAGTCAAGATCTCAGGATTGTGAGTTGAGCCCTGTGTTAGGCTCCCTGCTCAGCAGGGAGTCTGCTTCCTCTCTCTCTGCCCCTTCCCTGGTTTATGCACATTCTCTCTTTCTCTTAAAAAAAAAGAAGAAAAAAATGAATAAATAAAACTTAAAAAAAATAAAGTCTTTGTCTTATAAGTCCAATGACTGAGCCTCCTTAGTAAGAGTTTCTGTTGATTGCTTTTTTCCTGTGTATGAGTCATACTTTCTTATTACTTTGTATGACTTATAAATTTTGTTGAAAATAATACATTTAGATAATATATTGTGGTAATTCTGGAAATCAGATTCTCCTCTCTTCCCAAGGTTTGTTGTTTTTTCCTGGTGGTTGGTTGGTTGATTGGTTGTGACTTTTCTGAATTAATTCTATAAAGTCTGTATACTTTTTCCTCTATGACCACTAAAGTCCCTGCTTGGTTAGCTTAGTGGTCAGCTAATGATTGGATGCAGATTTCCTTAAAAACCTGGAACTGATAAGTTCCCAGTCTTTGCTGAAAAACTATATGTGTGTATTGGCACATTCCTTAAACACTCAGGCATTTGACAACTCTGCTTTAGCCTTCACTTCCTGCTTGTACAGAGCTTCAAGGTCAGTCATAGGTGAGAGCTTAGAACCTTCTCAGGTCTTCTCTGAGCTTATGCACAGCCTTCTGCATGTATGTAGCCTTATAGAATCCCAGGAATATGTCAGAGCCTTTAAAGTCATCTATGGATATCTCATAGCCCAGTTTCTCCTTTCAAGCTTTTTAGTTAGTCAGTTGTGTGCCCTGTTATATACTGCCTCAGGCATATGTAATGGTAAACATTTTCCTTTAATTATTTTCAACAAATGTCTCCCGAGAAGACTTTTTGCACTAGACAAACCCCAATTTAAATCAAATAAAGACATCTCTATATGTGGGGCCTTCCAGGGAACCATCAGATAGTTGAAATAATGATAATTATCTAGATATGTGGTTTTGAAGGAGCTCCAACCCCATTCTGTCCCCTTTGATGACTGTCAAGCTACTAGTTTTTACCACAGTTGTGGGATGTTGATTTTCAAGGATACTACAGAGCTGGATCAGGGGAAGAAGAATGGAAATAAGGGCGCACTGAAACTGCAAAGCTCATTTTCTTACCAAGATATGGCTGTTTTTCTTGAAAGAACACTGTTTAGAATATTGCAAGTTTTGAATTAATTTCCAGAGTTCTGGAAAAGTTGATTTTGACAGTTTTTGCTAGTTTTATTGTTGGTTTTATGGAGGATAGAATGTTTGGAGATCTTTGCTCTGCTGTTTTTGCATTACTCCCATCCTTTCCTATTTCCTCCTCTGAGAAGTTAACTATCTCTTTCTTTTTTTTTTTCTTTTCTTCTTTTACTCTTCAGCTTAAAACACCAACGACTATTCCATTTCTTCTGTGACGGTCCAACTTTATTTTTCTCAGTCAGTGGATGGGGTGGTCTTCTGTGTTCTTGACAACTTCTGTTTTTTCACTTCTGTTTCTTCTCAGGGTCTTCTTAAAGCTGTGAGAACAATTCAGAATTAATAACTCATAAATTATCCTACCAGACAAAAATGGAAAGGTGATAATGAGGTTGGGGGAAAAAGTGATGTCAGTCAAATAGACTACTATCAGCCAAAAACCCAACATTTTTCATGGACTTCAAATAAATGACTAAAATAATAGACCAAGGAAAAATATAAAATTAATTTTAGAATTTTGAGAAAGCTTTTTAAAATTATTTTCTTCTATAATTGTTTCTAATTTGTATTATTTTGTTCTTTATCAGGATGCCCGACATGCAGCAGAAGGAGAAATATATACCAAACTTAATCAAAAAATTGATGAATTTGTTCAGCTTGCTGATTATGACTGGACAATGTCTGAACCAGATGGAAGAGCTAGTGGTTATTTAATGGATCTTATTAATTTTTTAAGAAGCATCTTTCAAGTGTTTACTCATTTGCCTGTAAGTATACAAATTTTTAAAAATTGTATTGTAATTTTTCTTACTAAAGTATATTTTAGAATTTAATCTTACTTTGAGGTTTACTTGTTCAAACCAACTTCCTAGCTTGAATATTTTCTTTCCATTATTATAGATCCATTTGTGAGGACTTCTAACTTGCCAGTTGTTTCAAGTTTTAATTTATTTTAATTTTATTTTTTTATTATTTATTTATTCTTGAGAGACACAGAGAGAGAGTGAGTGAGAGGCAGAGACACAGGCAGAGGGAGAAGCAGGCTCCATGCAGGAGCCTGATGTGGGACTTGATCCGGGGTCTCCAGGATCACGCCCTGGACTGCACGCGGCACTAAACCACTGCACCACTGGGGCTGCCCAATTTATTTTAATTTTAATTGGAATAACTAGAACTCTTTTTCTACCAAAACCACAACAAAACCCTGAAATTCAATGTAGACTTAAATTGAAATAAACTCTAACAGGTGCAATTCTCATAAAAGTCCATATAATCAATGGCTTTTCCAGTAGAAAGGCAAAGAAATTATTCAATATCTTTAGGCCAGAGATTAAAAGAAAAACTGGAACATTGTTTTATCCTGATATATAGTCATATGTGCATCTATATTTTAAATAATCTATTGATGAAATGTTTATAAATAGCAGGGACATTTGGGCATGAATAGGCTAGAACAGTGGATTCTTCAGATGAGGAATGCAAAGACCAAAGAGATTATGTTGGGATGAACATACTTTCATTAGGTATATTCAGAAATAATAGAACTACTATTAAAACATGACTGGTGTAGTTTTGTACAAATAAAATAGGAAATACATTTGTTGACCTTTTTATCTCGTAATATGATTAGCTGAACATAAGGAAAAAAAAACAAACCTAGTTTGAAATAATAAAATATAGAAAGAAAAGAAAAAAAGATGTAGCTGAACACAAAAATATTTAATCTCAAGCCTACCCGACTACCTCCAACCATCTCTCTTGTTTAAAATGGAAAATAAAAAAGTTATTCTCCTCATTTTTTGACTGTCTCCGTCATGAGTTGCTCCAAAGGGCAATTGAGAATAGTTGAAGGCAGGTGTTGCTAAAAAACAAATAGAAGAATTTCCTAAAGAGATTTTAATAGTGTATGTGTGCCAAAGAACTTTTAGAAGCTTTCCCAGGGATTATATTATATTCCTAACTGCTGTCCTTCTGTTGAAAAGGGAACCTGTATATATGTTTAATTCTTGTTTCAACTAATTTCTAAAGAAAGTGTTCCTTAGGCACCGGAGTAGCTCAGCAGTTGAGCGTCTGCCTTCAGCTCAGGTCATGATCCCAGGGTCCCTGGGTCCTGGGATTGGGTCCTGCATATGGCTCCCTGTGGGGAGCCTTCCTCTGCCTCTGCCTGTGTCTCTGCCTCTCTCTGTGTGTCTCTCATGAATAAATAAATCTTTAAAAATAAATAAATAAGTGTTCCTCATATAGTATGGATTAAATAATTGTTGAATTAATTTGAATTCATTTTGTCAGTATACATCCCCAGCCAAAAGCAAACTACAAGAATACACGTGTATGCACATATATATACACAGATATACACACATCCTATTTTTATGTTGCAATATGTGTTTCACAGCTTGACACAATGTGAAAGGTAGGAATTTTGTGCATAAGTTAGGTAGAATTAAGAGAGTTTATATGTTAGAAATGGTTGGGGGAAATACCTTACTTCAGGAAGCTAACATCTGGAGAGAAATCCTGCTTTCTCTTAAGGTGTAATGTAGTAACACTGAGGGAAACAGACTCCTGGCCTAACTAGATCATTCATGTAATCTATTATGGTATTTTGTATAGTTTTAGGTGATTCTTCATATGCCATTTTGGATTTTAATGTCATCTAAGAAAACTTTTTCTGTAAGGGAAATAAGCTTTTATACAATGCAGAGCAACAAATGCAATAATAAAATATAGGGCATGATTAAATAAACAGAAAATTATAGTTCTCAGCTAAGAAAAGAGAAATGGACTTAACAACAGTATATTCTTATTCAAGAAATAAACTAGAAATGTAATTCCCAAGCAAAAATATTAAATTATTGACTGTAGTAAGTTTTAACTAGTGTTGATAATTATATTATGGCTTAGTATATTAATTTTCTGAAACACTAAAATTATATGTTCAACTATATTGTTTTCTTTTGAGTAAAGAACAGAGGCAGTATTATTAAACAAATTATTTTTCTAAGCAGTATATGTTATATAAGCTACCATTTTTATTTTAATTTTTTTTGCTGTTGTTGTCTTTTGGTGGTTGAGGGGGCAAGAGGGAAAGAGAGAGGGAGAATCCCAACTTGGGGGTTCTCGATCTAATGACCCTGAGGTCCTGACCTGAGCCAAAATCAAGAGTTGATTACTTAACTGACAGAGTCACCCAGTTGCCCCTATTTGAATGCTTTAAATAAAATAAAAATAATTCCTTAGTTACAGGTTACCCTGGGACCCAGATGGAGGAAGGGGCTTCTAGACTCCTTTAATCCTCAAAGAAGCTTCAGAAGATTATTTATCACATTTAGTTTCAAGTCAGCTTAAGCAAAAGTAGCTATCCCACTTACAGACACGAAGAGTTAAGTAGTGGCCATGTTCCCTGTCTATCCTAGTTTTGACATTGTTCAAGGTCAGTGCAGTGAGTTAGAGTCAATGGGATCTCTGAGACCAAGGACTGCTCTTTTGAATAGTGCAAGTATTGGCCATTAGTGTAAATAATTGGACACAGAAGTTGAGTCTGTGGGATAAAACTTTGATCCCCCCAACCCTAGAAAGTAACTAAAACAGAACACTTAGTTTAAAAGCTCCATTCTTAGCTTCATTGCATATTTAGTTTTTGTCACTCCCTGCCACTGTTCCAAAAGAGTATTTTCTCAATCACAGGTAATTCGCTGACCACATTGCCTGGTACAGGTTGCATTGGTTCCCAAAAAGTCATAATCCAACCAATAGAATTTTGTTGTCTGCTCACAAGGTATGAGAACAATAGAAGTTAATGGATAATAACGATTTTGATGGGAGACCAGGAAAAGAACTTTGTTATTTTCACTTTGTAACTACATTGTGGTAACAATAGGAAGCTGTAGAATTTGGAAGACCAGCAATAATATTCACTGTAGGTACTTCTTATTTGTAGGGTTGGATGAGTGAGAGAGTTGGTATATTACTTCCCTCACCTGTTTCTCTTTACTTGCTCTGTTTTAGCCAGTGCAAGTTTATGTAGCAGATGAAAAAGTAATTTAATATGCTTCTATATTAAAATATTTATTCATCTGCATTTCCCCTTGCTCTAACATAGAGGCCAGGCTCTTCACTGACCATAGAAAGCAACAGCAAGCTAAATAGGTAGTATTTGCAGTAATGACTGGTATTACTCCATTACCCAAAATGTTAAGCTGCCCTGTTAAATATATTATCTGCCTCAAGGGAACTTGCCTTTTTCTGACTCAATTAAAGCAAACCCATTTATCTTTTATTGTTCTTGTGGACCAGGTTGCTGAAGTGAGGAGAGCATAGGATGGGATCTAGAATTAGAACAATTTATGCTTGAATTTTAGATTTGTGATTTACTAACCATGGGATCCTGGCAAGTTGTGTAACCTCTGAACCTTTTACCTTTTGCAAAATAGGCATAATCCATTTTCCTATAAGACTATTATAGGATGAATTGAAATAGTGTCTAAAGATACTGCTTGTCAGGGTGCTTGGCATAAAGTAAGTATTAATAATAGATGTTAATTTTGTATTTTCTTCTCCTTTCTTCCCTCTGTTACTGTTTTAAGGTCTTTTGTAGTATTAGTTTCATTTTGAATATGCTTTACTTTTTTTTCTTGTTGTATACATGCCTACATTTTAGCTTGATATTATTTAGCTCTGAGCTCTATACTTTTACATTATGTAGCCATTAAAACCTTTAATTGTGAAAGATATTCACTTTAGAAAGCATATTTATGTGAATACTTATAACTTGAATATACTGCTTATAATGGCTAACAGATACCAGTGAAGTCTGTTTAGTATATGAAGTAAATATTATTTCATCCCTGAATTAATATTCTTGGAATCAGCAGTTTTTACTATTTCATATGTATAAGTAGCCCTTCTTGTTTCTAGTATTCTTTTTCCTGACAATAGAAGATACAGCTAAGTATAGAAGAAATAAAAATTACCTATTAACTTGTCAAAGGATAACCACTGTTAACATTTTGACATGTATTTTCTTTCATATTGGCAAGTCATTTCCTTTTACACAATTATGAGACTTAATTTAAGTCTAATTTATAAGTAAATTTTTTAAAAAATAAGATTTTGTATTAGCTAGAAATTTTAAAATGAAAGGAATTTTAAAAAGTATTAAATATTCATTCACCACTTGTACGTATGTAAATAGAAAAAGTTGTTGAGCAGCTTAAACATACCTAGTTATTTTTCATGACGACTGCCAGGTGGAACTCTAACTCTGTGAATGTACTGCTTAAAGACTCAGCATTGTGGCAGCCCTGGTGGCCCAGCAGTTTAGCGCCACCTTCATCCCAGGGTGTGATTCTGGAGACCCCAGATCGGGTCCCATGTCAGGCTCCCTGCATGGAGCCTGCTTCTCCCTCTGCCTGTGTCTCTGCCTCTCTCTTTCTCTCTGTGTCTGTCATGAATAAATAAATAAAATCTAAAAAAAAAAAAAAAGACTCAGCATTGGTCTGCTCCTAGAAAGAACAATGAACATTTCCTTTCTTCATAAATGCTAATAGTCATGTGTTTGTTTCAATAAAGATATTTTGTTGATTTATAACCACTAAAGGATATGTATAAATGGTAATAATGACTCTTTGATTTCTTCATATGTGATTGGCAAAGGGGACCCAATTTACCCAAATTCTATACTAACAAATGGTTATTTTTTACAGTAGAAGTCAGTAGAGGATATGCATTCATGATTCAGTTGCACATATTTCTTCCTTTCTCAGAACTCTATTTTATCTTTAGCCATAATGTAATTTTCTTTGCTTATATTTGCTATTACGCTTGAGTTGTTAAATAAACTAATCTTGTTTTTTTTTTTTTAATCTTGTTTCTGTTTGAACTGTAAGCATCAACTTTTCTTCTAAGAAAGATAACATTTTCCTTTGCTTTCAAATATGCTTAACTTTTGGTTTTCTGCATTAATAGAAATTTTGTGATGAATAGTAAAAAATTAGACATGACTTTAAAGAATAATGAATTTATCTTTGGTATCTTTATTATGAATAGATGCCTGGAAAGCTGTTTATTAAAAGAATATCTATTGGGGTGCCAGCGCTTGGGTGGTTCAGTCAGTTAAGCAACTGACTTTGGCTCAGGTCATGATCTCAGGGACATGGGATCGGATCAAGCCCTCTGTTGGGCTCCCTGCTCAGTGGGGAGTCTGCTTCTCTCCCCTTCCTCTCTTAAATAAATGAAATCTTTAAAAAAAAATCAAAGACTATCTATTAATAGAATCATTTCTCCCATATATTTTTCCCTAAGATTAGAGATGCCTTACTACTGAGAAAATTGGCTTTAAAATAGTGATGGGAGGGATACCTGGGTGGCTCAGCGGTTCAGTGCCTGCCTTTGGCCCAGGGCGTGATCCTGGAGTCCTGGGATCAAGTCCCACATTGGGCTCCCTGCATGGAGCCTGCTTCTCTCTCTGCCTGTGTCTCTGCCTCTGTGTGTGTATGTGTGTGTATCTCTCATGAATAAATAAATAAAATCTTTTTTAAAAAAGTAGTGGTGGGAATTATTATGGGAGCCTGTTCTGTACATTTCTTCCCAACTGTGCATTCAGCGACATCACATTAGTAGCCATAGGTAGGAGTAGATATAGACTGAGGAGATCAGCAAATCTTACAAATGAAGGCTTTTTTCCCCAGAGGATTGTTAAGCATCTACTAGCATAGCATTAAATACAGTGTATATTTTAAAACCTTGCCAAAGAAAAATGGTTTACTTCTGATTAACAAGAAATAAATCAGAGTATGTGTTCAATAATAAAATTATAGTAGGAACTACTTTGAAGACAGGGAAATTATCTGATCTTTAAATTCTGTATCTACTTCCCCATCTAGTTCCCTTTTAAGGTTTTTTTCTTGTTTGGGTGTTTACTTTGAAGGATTTTTCCCTTGGCTTAATTTTTTGCTTTCAGCCATAAGTGTTTTGTTGATGGCCTAATTTAGTATCCTTTGTAAATTCTTTATGCTTTATGTATCTGGTGACACTAACCTCTTAATTTGCATTTTTTATTTCCATATATAATTTTGAAACATATGCTTGCTTTAAGTGAGAAACAAATATATATGCAATAATAAATGAAGATAATTTAGTCAGGAACAGATACTATGTAACTTTAAAAGTCATTCTCTCCTTGAGGCACCTGGCTGGCTCAGTGTGTAGAGCATATGAGTCTTGATCTTGAGGTCTTAGGTTCAAGTCCCACATGGGTGTAGAACTCACTTTATTTTTTTTTATTTTTTTATTTTTAGAACTCACTTAAAAAAATTATTCTCTTCTTAAAAAATTTTTTCTGAAGATGCAGCACTATATTGAAAATTTTAAGATTTGGGGTCTGGGCCAGATTCTTCTAATTAGTGCTGTGAAAATAGATAAATCGTTTAACCTCTGGGTCAATTTGTTAATATCTGTATCGTTTCATAGAGCCTAAAATAAAGGTTGTTTTGTTTTGTTTTTATTCCAGTTAATACATGTACATAGAAATAAGTCAAATAGTCCAGAATAGTTTGGGATGGAAAGTAGCTCCTTCCTCACTCTTTCCTCATACCCCGTCCCACTTTCCCAGACTGCCGTTTTTTACTGTATGTTTTTATTTCTTCTGGTGGTTATCTTAAAAGATACAGACTATCTAGTGATTCTCTGCTATGAAAGATAGGCATGCATAAATATTTATACTATTTTCTTGTTCCTTCTACTTTAGTCCGTATCTTAATTCTATGTAAGACAAAGATATGAGCTTCCCAACCCTTTGCTTTATTAGTTCTTCATCTACTATCTTTTGATAACTACAGAAGCCCTTGTCTCTAATTTTAATTGTACCAGTTGCTGTCTGGAATTGCTGGAATTGGTGTGTAGCTATTAACCTGGTGTTTTCTTTCTCTGCTTTTTGGGTAGGGAACTGTGTCCTGGATTCTGCATGTTTTTATTTCTTCACTGATTGGTTTTACTAAACTGCCTTATAACTTCCTCCTATTTAAATCCTTGCATATTGCAGAGTCTTCTGTCCTCATGCTTGGTAGTTTAGCTGGTTATATAATTCTAGTTTGACTAGCTTTGTCCCTGATATTTTTCATGGCATTTCTCCATTGTCTTTTGGCATTCAGGTTTTAGGATCTGTTTTTTCTATATAATTCTAGTTTGACTAGCTTTTTCCCTGATATTTTTCATGGCATTTCTCCATTGTCTTTTGGCATTCAGGTTTTAGGATCTGTTTTTTCATTCTTAATATTCGGAAATGTCATGGGGATGTGTGGAAATGTGGGCTTTTATTTTAGTCACTTATCTCTTTACTTAGCAGCCCTCCTACAAAAACTGTGTTTCTCAGTGTAGGAAGATTGTAATCTATTATTTTTTAGATAACTTTGTTCCCTCCAATTCTTATCTTCTCTTTTCTGGACTCATTTAGTTAGATGTTTGATTTCCCAGATTGATTCTTTTTATCTTTTATCCTTTCCATCATTTCCTCTTATCTTTTTTGTTCTGTGTTTTAGGAGACTTTCCCAATTTTATTTTTCAATGCTTCTATAAAATATTTTGTTAATTTAAATTTTTTAAGGAACCACTTCTGTTTTTAAGTGTTCCTTTGTCACAAAGTACTATTCTTTAAAAAAATGAATATATTATCTTTCAAATCTTCATGAGTATTAGAGGATTTTGTGGGGTGTTTTTGATGGGTATTTTCAGTTTCTTAAATTATCTGTATTACCCTTGAATAGATTTTTTTGTTCTTTATTTTGCTTATTCTCTTTTAATAAAGAAGGCACAGAGAGCTGATATGAGTTTACTTTGCTACTGTGTACACACCCTTTTCTTGGTCAACTGACCTACTCAATTCCCCTGAGTAGGAATTGACTGGGAATTTTTTTTAAAGATTGAGGATCATTTTGCCTAGGATTCTTTACCTTGGAGTGAGCAGGTATGGAGCTAACCATGAGATTGTGGCCTCATCTCTTCAGGGCCAACTTCATGTATGTGGGACCTATGCAGTTGCAGGGGATCTAGAGTTTAGAAGGCTCCTGCATGTGATTTGGTGCTCGGCTGTTGTTTTCTTGCAATTCTTAAAAATTTTTCAACAAAGGGCCCCACATTTACCTTTTGTACTGAGCTTCATAAATTATGTAGCCTTCTCTGCCTCTCTTTCCATTATTATCACTCCATGCCAGAATGAGCAGAGCTCTTTTTCCCTCTCTTCCTCATCCCTTCCACCAATGCCAGAAGCCTCAGCTCTCCTCTAAATGTTCATTATGTAAATTGCCTCTGCTCTGTAGGTAAGAGATCATTGGCATAGTTCGAGAAATCATTAATTACCTTCCTTATTTTTCCATCTCATTTCTCATTTCTGTCCTCTCTCACACATCTCATTTCTGGACCTCTCCTCCACAGCTGACTCTCAGGTCCACTGTAGTTCCCTGTTAGCAATTAATGGGCAGGATCTTTCTCTTCTTTGTTTCATCTACTTTCTGTCTTCCAGAAATAATCTCTTTATGAATTCCCCAAGCATTTTCATTTTCTCCACTCTTAAACATTTATTCCTTTTTTGCAATTCTGTGCTTTTTATTTCACTTCTATCTCAGGGCAGATGGGAAGCAAAGACATTAACTTAATCTACCATCTTGATTCTGAACAACCTGCTTCCTTCTCTTTGAAGTAAAATGATTGGATTAAGTCATCTCTAGGGTCCTTATATATAATACTATGTTTCTGAGTATCATTATTTCATACAGTTGTAAAGCCCCAACCTAACATAGATTTATTTATTCTGGCACCTTATTTCTCTTTTAGCCCTACCCTTTTATGTTCTTTATTCTTTGGTTCAAACTTTCTTCTGAGTTAGATATATGGGTTTACATGTCCTTTTACTTGACTGAAAATTGTAAAGGAGAATTTTAATAGTCAACTGTACAATCAGAGGTTTTAATCACCCTCTCTTTCATGTGACACCAGAAAGAATTATATAAAAAATACAGATTGTAGTTTTAAAATCATAATACAGGCAGCATTGAATACGCTTTAGTGCTTATCAAGTGAAAACATAACCGTATATTGTATATATATGCTTACAAATTGGTTTTCCTTATTTGGATATTAATTTTAAATACATATAATGGTAATAATGAATCACATTGATCTGATTTTTTGCCTATAAGTCATAAAAATGATATGATGTCAACTATGATGAAAGCATACCAAGTCCTATGACTTACATGGCATTCATGTTAAATGTTGTTGCCAGACTTTTATTGACTTTTATTGGAAGTTAAATCTAGAAAGGACTTAAGAGATTATCTGGAGTCTAGTCCAGTCTTCCAGAAGGGTGAATTGTCTGGCTAAACACAGTTGCCAGCCCCCTGCTTACTAGGGTTAATTAGGATGATCGAGCTGGCTATTCCTCTATTACTGTGTGTGTGTGTGTGTGTGTGTGTGTGTGTGTTTAACTTATTGGGTGTTTGGTGAAGAGGACAGCTTCCCACACAGAGGGGCAGCTTTAATGTAGGCTATATCGGATTTTGGGCTGCCACTAATAAATAGATTTTGAATTTCATTGACCTAATATATAATAAGGTTAAATCCATGTTTCAGGGTAAATATCTTTTTCTTAAAAAAATAATGCTTAAATATTATATAGTTTATTATCAGAATTTTAGAAGTAAATTAGATAATTTTTAAAAATTAAACAGTAAAAAAATTAAAACTGGTAAAGTTCTTGGTATTTTAATACTAACTACTTGATTAGGTAAACAAGTTTGGAGGAGGATTTATCGGATTGGTATTGATGTAAAAATTCACATACAAATCTTCAAAATAAAATGATCACATTTATGTAATAAATTACTGCCTTTAAATTATAGCAAACACAGAGCCAGCTTGCTTGTTTTGTAGTGTATTTTGCTACTTTTAAACACTGCTTCTACTGCTATTGGAATACATTTTCCTTTTTTATTTGATTGCCTGGCTGACTTCCTTCTCAGACTAACAGCAGTGATCATGCAGCCATGACGGTAAGTAAATACAAGCCAAAGCTAGCATGTGAATTAGATAATAGTGAACTTCCTGCAGGCTTATTTTTCTCTCCTTAAGTATTAATAGTAAATCCTAATTATTTGGGCAGTATTTTTCATATGATTGTAGTTGTGTGGAAAACCGCATTTGAAGGCAACAAACAGTATTTATTTTGGTGAAGCATTCAGAGGGATTCTCTGGCACTTGATTGCGAAAGTTAGTATTATGGTGCATCTGTGGTGAGTGCAGTGCTTTGGGAAGCCTCTCTGGTCACCTCATGCATGACAGGGCACAATTTGCAGATATTTTCCTCATCTGTAAAATGAGATCAATAAGAGTACATGCCCTATAGACTTTTGTGAAGGTTAAATGAGGTAGTATACATAAAATATTTAGAAAAGTGCCTGGCATATAATAAACACTAAAAATATTAGTTATTATTATTACTTATAAGACTATTTATGCTTTTCCTGAGTGCCTTTTCTCTACAGACCTTTCCCAAACTCCACTTGTAGAAATCTACCTTGGTACGTAACCAAGTATGATTCATGACCTAGTGTAGATTTTTCTTTTTCACTCCAAACCCAGTACTGCTCTCCTGAATTGCCTTAGTTTTTATATTTTTTCATTACTTCATCATATTTTGCATTTTACTGTGTTTCTTGCTTCATTCCACCTCCAGTTGTGAGCTCTTAATGGCCAAAATAAAAACTCATAAGTATTTTCTGAGTGTGCAGATATTAAAAACTGTTACCTTAAAAAAAAATCTCAACTAGCTTTTGGAATCTAAATGTTTCTAACATTTCTGTTCCTATTCCTATTATTGAAATTCAGATTTTGTTTATTATAATTGTTTTCTAATTAGTGTCTGCCAGTAGTCTCTCCTCACTTCAGTTCATCATACATACCAGTGCCAGATTATTCTTTCTAGAGCACAATCTAATCATATTTCCCTGTTGAAAAGCTTCAGAGTCTCTTGCTTATCTAAAGTAGAAATTTTACAGGCTAATGAAAAGAAGTTATGTCAGCGTATTTCCTGACCATTGCTCAGCATGGGTATTCAAAGTAGAAAATTCATTGTGTCCTGGATCTTTCATTTTCTACCTTGGCTTCATTTATAACTGTAAAAATACTGACTCACTTCCTAAAGCATCTTTAATACTAACGCTCTTCCCAAAGCATTTGCTAATTCCACTTAACCATATGTGGATACTTTGTCCCACTTTTACATTACTGTTTATATTTTGTCATATTACTATAGCTGTTTGAAGACTTGCCTTCTTTCCACTATTAGAATTTAATCCCTTTATGTCAGGAACTATTATCCACTCATTGTATCTTCTGTAGCACCTAAACAATATTTTACACAGAAGAAGTGCTTGATAAGTATTTTTTAAGTTAACAAGAATGAAATAGTAAAGAAATAGACTGTTATAAAAATCATTTTCTTGTATGCATTGAGTGTAAAAAATATACTTCAAGAATCAGAATTTTTGAATCAAATTTATTTGTGAAGTATAGAATACTTTCTAGTTTTGAAGAGAAAGTTTATAGTCTTATGCACAGGAAAAAATTTGGAAAATGTCTGTATGAAATTTATTTAGTACAGGTGGTATCAGTACTGATTAAAAGTATTTGTCTGTTTACTCTTTCCTTGCACATCTCCGTGAAAGAATAACATAATAATTCAAATTACAACTCTTTTCACACCTGTAAATTGAGTAGTGATTTAAACAAAATAAAAGACCTGAGATAGTACCAAAATAATGGTTGTGAATTCCCAGCACTAAAAACACTGAAGAGATAGATCCTCAGGCTTTCACTTCAGCCTTTTCTTCATTTGTGTTAAGTACTTCGAAAGCTTGCTTACAGGTTTCCAGCAGATAAATCATACACATGTTCAAAATACAGAAGTCATGTTCAGAAGTGATACTGATTCTGCTGTCCAAAAAAGCCCCTCAGATTGTTTCTTGTCCTCTATTTAAGAAGGCAGGGATAGATTTGAGGATCAGGTTTATATTAATTGGCATAAATTTAAAAATGTTTGGCACTTGAATATTCAGTGTTTTGAAAAAGTTACTTATATGAGATAGTTCTTTGGTGATAAATGAACTAATGATAAATGTCTAATGACATTTTTGATATCCTTTTCCATACTTTATAAAAAGTTAATTCAATTAAGTACAAACTAGGGCAGCCCGGGTGGCTCAGCGGTTTAGTGCCACCTTCAGCCCAAGGCCTGATCCTGGAGACCAGGATTGAGTCCCATGTCAGGCTCCCTGCATGGAGCCTGCTTCTTTCTCTGCCTGTGTCTCTGCCTCCCTCTGTGTGTGTGTGTGTGTGTGTGTGTGTGTCTCATGAGTAAATATTTTTAAAAAGTACAAACCAGTAATGGTACATTAGTGCACTGGAGATAATTAAAGAACTTTGAGAGAGAATATAAATGAAAAAGCTGAAAACAGCCCACTCTTAGAAATAGAATTTGTATTTTTTCTTAGGCTTTTTATTTTTTTAATTTGTAGTTTTTTAAGTAAGCTTTACACCCAACATGGGATCTGAACTCATGACCCTGAGATCAGGAGTTAACATGCTCCACCAAATGAGCCAGCCTGGCCCTCTTATGTTTTTTCTTAAGCTTTTTGTTAATGTAATAAAAGTTAAGTGATTGTCACTACTGCAAGTTAATTGAAAAAAAAAAAAAGAATCTCACTTTTTAGTTGAAAATGAACATAGTTGAATTTTATAACTTTAATCCTTTCAAGTATTTATTAAATTGATGCTAGCCAGCATCATGGTGAGAGATTTAATTGCATTAAGTTGTATTCTGTGTGTGTGTGTGTGTGTGTGTGTGTGTATAGCATAGCACACTTAAATATTTCCTGCTGTCAAAGGTTGTAGGAAACAGCATTTTGATTCAGGGCATAATTGGAAGAAGTAGTAGTGATAAAAGGCTTTTAGTTTAGAAGGAAACACGTGAGAGATTTAGTAAAAAGCTTATGGATTGGGAGAGAACTCTAAGACCTGACCAGTAAGTAACAGATCAGGGAGATATAAATGAAAATAATTAGAATGGATTATTATCAGCCCATAGACTAAATGTATGTATATGTATACAGATATATACATATGTACACTTAAAAAGATTCTGTAACTTTACTCTTTAACAGCTATCAGTGAAATAGACTGTATCATTGGTGATGGCTTTATGAGCAAGGTACCATTCTGAACAGGAAGAATCAGTACTAAAAACAAATGAAAATGCAGTGTCTGGCAGCTTTCCTACCAGGTGGCAACAGAGAATTCATGTTAAGAAAGTTAACTGAATTTTTGCAGAGAGGAATGGTAAATGGTATCTAGGAATGCAAATGGTATCTTCCCCTTTAAACTTGTATCCCACAATGGAAAGAAAAATATAGAAGATAATTTTTCCCCAAAGTTAAATGGACAACAGTTGAAATGGGATGATATTTACATATTTAGATAAATTAAAATAAATTAATTAATTTAAATTTAATTTAATAAATTCATTAATTTTAACTTAAATTTATTATTCTTCTTTTTTGGTATGTTTTTTCCTATTTAGGGACTAAAATATGTGGTTAAGAGATTGAGTTTGAATTATGTTTTATGAGCAAACAAAGGCAGCAAAAAAGGAAGTCAGATCCTCTAAAGAGAAAGATAGGAGATGGTAAGCACAGATGGAGTTGGAAGTTTCCTGTCTAAGCCTCTATCCAGTGATGCCAAAGAGCCTGTTTTTCTTTTTTTCTTCTCTGTATGGAGCCTACCAGGAAAGGAAAAGGGTGAAGATAGAGCTGATGGGAGAGGTAGAACAGCCTTAGCCTTGGTGCATTTATATTTACAGTATGTTAGCAGGTCAGAGATAACAAAATTCATCAGACCACCATGCTGATACATACTTATAAAAAACTTATGTAAGGTGCTATATATGAAGGGAAGGAGATTGAACTTTGGGAAATCCCACCAAAGGAACATGTTCAGACAAATATGAAATATAGGGAGTGAATTCAGAAAATGAGCAACATTTTAATCCCTTCCTTTTCTTTCATTCAGGAGACTTTAGGCATTGTAGGAAAGCTGTCATGTTCTTTTAGATCTTTTACTTATGAAAATTGGTATGTTAAATGTAGCACTGAGATTAAACCTCTGTCAGTTCTTTGGAAACAAGAAGAGAGCAGTTGGCAAAGGCCTACTATAGATATCTGTAAGGACTTACTCTTTACTCTGAGTATTGCTGAATGTCATTTGCAAGATTGTCTCTAGAAAAAAAAAAGGTAATTAGATAACTTACCTTGATCACTCCCTCCCACTTTGTATAGGTTTTGTCTTTTTAAAATCTATATCCTCCCTCCACTTGATACCTCTCCCTTACTCTTAAAAATCCCATTCCTCAACTGGAAGTGAATCTAAAAGTACCCAAACCCCATTCCCACATTCTAGGACAGCCCTGTGAAATTACTTATTCAGGAAGTCCTTGACATTCTGGGTGAGTATACCCCAAAACTTTGAGGTACTGCTATGCCATGTAATTTCTTTCAGAAAATGCTGTGAAATATAACTGAAAAGTATAGACTTCAACAAGAGTTATTTTATCCATGTCAACTAACAGAAGACAGCAGAGCCACACTGAGTTGGGAGGTTGGGACTTTGTATTCAGTCTCTGAGTGATAGATACCCCCCATACCCATTTCATAGAGCATGTTATTCAAATATGTGCCTCAGCAAATGAAGCCCTACTTGTACTGGACTCTGAAATTCTTAAAAGGTTGAAGCCTAAATTTCAATCCTTGAATAACAAAGGCCTGCTTTGCACTATACTTTATATATATGGCAGCATTTATGATATGTCAGCTACCTGCCTACATATATTAATAAGAGAGTCATTTGGCTTGAGTGACATTTGTCCATTTTACTGTCATCTGGAAAGTACTTATATTGTCTAACGTATTAGTGATTCTGGCAACTTCTTTGCAAATTTTAATTTGTACTGGGATTGCAAACTGTAGTACATTTTAATGATTAAATAGCCTTAATACTCTAAGCTGGATGCTTATGTAAAGAAATGAGGATATGACTCTGCTATCAGAGAGCTGTTGCTTTTAGAACCGTTCTTGGGATGCTCCAGTATTTCCCTCTTAATTCTGTGACTTAGCGGTAGTAATCAGTCACCACAGGGAAAATTACAGCTCATCTTTAACTTCCCCTGCTTTTCTTATATTTGCCAAGTGAGGAAACTTATAGAGCCCTAATATTTTATTGCTTCCCTACTTAACATATGCCTAACTGCCCAATTTTCTATTAACAAGTAGATATAAGAGGAATAGGGACCTGGGTGGCTCAGTGGTCGAGCATCTGCCTTTGGCTCAGGTCCAGGTCATGATCCCTGAGTCCTGGCATCAAGTCCCACATCGGGCTCCCTGCATGGAGCCTGCTTCTCTCTCTGCCTGTGTCTCAGCCTCTCTCTCTCTCTCTCTCTCTCTCTGTCTCTCATGAATGAATGAATAAAATCTTAAAAAAAAAAAAAAAAAAAGAGGAATAATGCCTGTCAGCTTCCACACAACATAAACTAGCTTCCTCTTCTTGTCAGTCTGGGCAAAAGTGCATGCAGCTTTCACCATTTTATCTTGATTTCTGATATTCTCAATTGCTTGGAAGCAGAGGCATTTCTTTAAAACCTTGACTTCTTCTAGACTTTGCTTTGCTTGTCTTTGCATTCTCTTTCCACCTATTAAAGGTAAAACAAATTGGAAGATAGCATGGACCTGCCATAACATCAACAGTGATACTTACAGAAAGCTAAAAATCTGGATATTACATGTCATCTAAGGCCATGTTCAAAAGATTAAAAAAAAAATCAAAAGGCCACCAAAATTTGATGAGCCCAATGGTTGGAATAAGGAAGTTTTGAGTGTAAGAGAAATTGCCATATATTATAACTGTCCTAAAATTTTCCCAGTTTGGGGAAATTTTTTTCTTGACTTTAAGATAATTGTGTTCTATTTAATCTGTATGCGCGTGTGTGTCCCCATGTCTCCGGGAGCACGCATTTATGTTAATCTCATATCCTTATGATTGGGAATTTTTAGGAGAAAAGCCTGAAAGGGGAGAATGTGAATTTATACTTCACTGCAGAGATTACGGTTTACTGATGTGGTAACCACCTCTTGTGGGGTTAAAGCTACTTTAGGTAGGGACAGAAAGAGTATGAGAGGAATATAGAAGTCTAAAAGAGGTATTTTGGAGAATGTTGAAGGTGTTTAGAGTTGGGTGTATTTCGATAGACCTATGAATGTTTTTGGCATAATCTCAAAAATCTATCTTCAAGATAGTGTTAAAATTGTTATTAAAACTCACTGAAGGAATTCATCTTGATATTTAAACCTTTATAACTCATCCATTCTGTATTGGGAATGAGACATTTCAGTGTTACATATGTCAGTGTTAGAGTGTTCAGCCAGAAGCCTATTTTACTAGAAAAGAGAATCTTTGTGCATTTGTGAAGTCATTTTAGGGAAATTTTCATATTTTATACTAATGTTTTAGGTATGTTTTTTCCTGACTTAATCAGGACTTTTTAACATATTATTAAAATAATTTAAATTAAAAATTAATTAATATAAGAGCAAGATGTAGTTTTATATAATAAAACTGTAATGGTTTTTTTTACTGTAATGGTTTTTATATAAAAACAGAAGATATAATAAATTTCATAAGTTAAAATACCTACTTTTTAACTAGGCATCTTTTTTCATATATCAGTTAGGAAATTGTTTCTAATTTTAGTGTTTACTTCACATTTGATGAAAGACCTCACTCTCTTAGTCAAACTATTTGTCTTAAAAAAGGCTACATTGTTGGCCTTTGGGAGACTGACCAGTTCATCAATGCTTCCCTTTCTCTTTTGCTTTAACTCTGAAAACACTATTTCATCGTCTTAAGTGGAATTTATGTAGCAAACTGAGAGGCAGTGAGTTTGAATATTATGGCACTATTATACCACTTTAATTTAAATAGCTTAAAAAATTAATAACAAATAATTGTAAAACACCATACAGAATCAGAATTAATTAATAAGTTCTTTTGCCAGTGTTAGATTTAATATTCAAATCGACCATGGTTTTATTTGTTTTCCAGATTTTTCTGACAAGAGTTACATAACCTTTTAAAACAAAATCTGTTACCAATTTAAAGAATAATAAATGCAATGCACAATATTTTTGAGTCTATATATTTCTTTTTACTTAAATAAAAAAGTAGTTTATTGTGCAAAGTTGACCTTTTGTGGGAATATAAATAAAGTAAAGTGGATTCTCCTGGGATCATTAAGGAAGGGAGACCAATGCAGAAAGAATGGTTGTGATTTCAAGAGCACATTTTTATGTTAAATGTGGTTGAGAAAGAATGAAAGCAGTATTGAAAAATGGTTTCAAATAATTACTGTTGAAATCAAACCTTTCTTTTTTTATTAGATCTTTGAAATAAGAGAATGGTGAGACAGAAATGAAAACTTCAAATGAAAATTTAAATGTGTCAAATTAGTTTTTAAGTATTCTACATTTCTTCTATTGTTATGAGTAGGTCTATCAAAATATTACTTTGAAACCAAAACAGTTTTGAGCCAAAATCTAATAAAATCTGTTGTATTTTTGTTACCATGTCATTTTGTGGTGTTTCAAAGGAAATGGAGTATCTTTATCCTAATCTATAATAGTAAATTATTTTAGAAATTTGGCTTGACATACAAACAGATGTGTTTTCTTGAGTCCTTTTAAACTGAGGGTTAGTGGTTTGTGGTTTATTGTTCCTGTGATTGGCATTAAAAGCTTTATTTCACAGCTTGCAGTGAGGGACTATAGGGTAGAGAGTGGCTGTGTTCCACAAACTAAATTCAAAAAGTGTCAATCAAGGTCTCACATAGGTTGCTTAGAGAATGAGTTTTCTTACTGATTTCACCAAATGTCGCCTCATGCTGTCTTTGATTGGCACAGCCTGGCAGGGAGGATGGATGAATCTGTCACCGACTGGTTAATTGTGTTGCTGGTCTCAGTCTGACATCAGGTCTTTGACTCTTAAGTGGCTCAATACAAAACAAATTAGCAGATTGTAGTCATATTTCTCATTCTATATGCTTTGACTTTGTTGAATGCAGTCCATAAATCATATTGACTGACACACAAGTAAATGATGAAAGCTGCTTTTGAGACATGGATCTAGAAAGCAGCACTGTGAAGGTGCCATGGAAGGATGCATATGGTTGACCCTTTGGGAATTTCCTAGGAGCCAAATGTCTCCTTACCACAATTGTTCTTAGAAGAAAAGCTTTGGGGTAATGCAAAAAGGATCTAATATGTCAGCAGATTCTCTTTTACAAGTTCCTTTGAAATCTAAGAAGTTTGTCTAAGGGTTTTCTCTCTTTGCAAGTTGTTTTTCAGCAAAATGTTAGAGGAGGGTAAAAAAGGAGTTACCTTTAAAAGTTTGGCAGGTGTTTTTACTTATTGAACTTTGTGTTAAAGAAAAAGAAAATGTTAATAGTAGTTGCAATTAATTTTTCAGATGAAGGCTGCAGAAATTCCTACGTCCTTGAAATTTATTCATTATTTTGGTTTTGTTTGTTAAAAAACAGCATTTCTAATGAAAAAGGCTAGTTTTTAAAGATAGTTGCAAACGCACTTAGATTACTTTTGTTCTAGAAAATGATAATATTAAGAATGTCCACAATAATAGTAATAATAATGTTCAGAAAGGGGTGTTCTGGTTATACCAAAGTGTGCCAAGGGCTATAGGCATCAGAAATGAATTGCCAAAGGTGTTTTTTGGATGTGCAAATATTTGAAACTTAAAAATTTTCTCTCTAAATATAAGTCATAGATGGACTTAAGGATATTTGTGCATATTTTATAGATAGGAAGTAAACATGTTAAAAATGTATTATTTTATAGAATATAACTTTTTAAATATTTAAAGAATTCAAACCTTTGATATTAACTTTAATTTTGGGCTTTGGAAAGACTTTATTTCATTTGAAAAAATTTTTTTTCATTTGAAAATTTATAAAATATAAGAAATATTTTAATCTTATATCTTTGAGAACAATAAGCCTGTATTTAATATGCATTTCAGAAGAAATTTGGTGTTAGGGTTTTATTATCATATATATTGTTTAAACAAAAAGCTAAATTTGCAAAAAAAAAAAAAAAAAAAGCTAAATTTGCTCGCGCACTCATGTATATGTGTGTGTGTGTGTGTGTGTGTGTGTTTTCATTACTTATTTCCACCAAGATTATGGAACAGTCTGTATTTCTGTACTCTTACCATCATTTTTGGCTCCAGTACTGTGGTTATATAGTCACTTCTAGCATCTGAACCCATGTTGAATTTTAAATATCACCTTAAAATTAAATTACTAAAATTGTGCAGTGTGTTTACTTTTGAAATGAATATAATAATAATTGTAGGGGGCAATTTATTAATCTTTTGCAGTTGGTATATTACAGGGGCAATGTAAGTAGGACATGGAGCTGATTGGATGGAGAAGTACATGAAACTAAAATGCAATAGTTGTTCCATTAGGTCAAAATTACATTTCCATTAAGTATTTTTCAAGCCTACTATATGTGATTAAATGACATGTCATTGATTTCTCCTTTTTCTATGTTTTTGTCCCCCTCCCATTCATATTGATATGGTGCTTGAGGAATGGAGCTGCATGTCTCCCAGACTAATTCCTCTTGGGTTTGAGGGATCTTGAAGCATGCTGGGTTTTGCATTGTTTGTTACATTCTTTTTTGGCAGTTCATCAGTATCTGTCAAATATATTGTTTGCATTGGCTTTTATCTCTAAAGTTTTTGATTAAGAAATTAAGATTCCATTTCAGATAGTTTTTCACTGCTAAGTTTCTGAATGCTAAAGACATATTCATAAAAGCTGCTTCATTTCTAGTCTGACTTTAAATGTGTAGTTTAATGAACAAATGTTCTAATAAACATCTTAAAAATATAGTTATGTTCTTTTCTTACAGATCAACTCTGTAAACATTTCTGTACCAATTTAGTGAAACATTTATGTTTAGATTTTTACATCATTTTGTAGCTTTATTGGCCTTTGTGAAAGTAGTAAAAAACATAATTATCAAATAGCATTGAGTAAATATTTATTAATGCAAATGAGGCAAAACATGACACATTTTCCAAAAGTCATTATTTCTGACCATATTTATAGATATTTGAATCCTATCACAGAAGTCAATCCATCACCAAGTCACATGGTGGTAGGTTGAAGAGAGCAATACTAGGAGCAGTGTTACACTAGAAAACTGTACATGAAAGAGTCTTTATAATATTTTAAACTTTTAATTGGAATACAGAATCCATTTAGATTAACAGTTTATACTAAAAGTGATGTTGTGTGATTCAGCTTTGTAATCTAGAGACTAAATACTAGAAATTATAATTTTTAAGAAAATATAGCCTTAAGACTATCAGTGAAAATTTATGTAGTTTTTAGGAGCTTACTGTAGTATAAAATATTTTATAATGTTATATATAGTGAAAGAAAAACACAAGTATTTGTAGTCATTTAATCACATATTTCTAAATAATCAGATGATTTAAAAACTAAATGTAGATCTGTAGATGATTTTGAAATCATATTGGTAGGCAAGCTCCCCTCCCCTCCAGCTAATTGAAGCTATGCTACAAACCAGTGTTCTAACTAGAAGAACTTATGATTCAAAATATATTTTTAATTTTAGGTACAGTTTAAATGAAAATAAATTATGTTGCTTATTAACTTTATTCTGACTTGATTATATAAAGCAGAGCTTAAAGAACATCATATGAATAAAATGTTCTGTCAATATAATTATTTTATGTCATAAATGTCATATTTTAACGTGCATTTTTAAAAATACTTGGGACATTTCAAGAGATCTAACATAATAATTCATGGGTTTTTTACTTGTCTTTTGATTTTCCTGGGTACAATTAGAACTTTAATGATATTTATGTTCTAAGAAGGACAAGTAAACAAGAATATAATTCTTAATTCTTATGCTAAAAAGTATAGCTGCTTAGAATACAGAAATAGAAAGGCCAGTTGATCACTGTTGTACCCCCAAGAAGACAATAAAAAGAATGTCAGATATATAATTTTTCTGATACTTTGTGGTGTATTTCTATGTTTGTTTATTTATTTATGTTTTGGTTTTAATATTTGTTTTAAACAGGGGAAAGTTGCTCAGACTGCTTGCATGTCAGCCTGCCAGCATCTGTCAACATCCTTAATGCAGATGCTATTGGACAGTGAGTTAAAACAGATAAGCATGGGAGCTGTTCAGCAGTTTAATTTAGATGTCATACAGTGTGAATGTAAGTACCTTATTAAATCTCATGCATTTCTAGGAATCTGTATTTAAATTATATGGGAAAAAAATGGCACATAAAAGGATGACTCAGAAAAGAGGGAAAAGACCTGAATCAGTGAAATTTTCAGCCTTTGAAGCAGTTTCTTTCAAGAAAAATATCTCAGTTTCAGTTTAAGGGCTCTAGCACTCCAGAAGCACTGAAGTGGTTCTATACAGACTGGGATAATTGAAAAGATGATTCATTTTTCTCCTTATTCCTTTTTCTGGTCATTATTGCCAGGACACTCTAAATACTGGTCATCAGTGGCTGAAATCATTCTAACTTGTCAACTTACTTTCTGGATAGGTAGCTTTTTGGATACTTGCTGCAGGGATAATTTTAGGACCCTGCATTCCAAACAAAGCTTCTTTTGAATTCTGAATTTTTGGTTCTCATTCCCCCTCAATTTCTTAAGCCTTTACCTTTGCCATTGTTTTTCACTGTTTTCTTTAGGTAAGAGCTGAGCAGATTCTATAATCTCTCTGTAATTCCATCCCGTTTTCTTTAGGTAAGAGATGAGCAGACATTAGCCAGTCTGCTTCAAAACTGGATATGCTGTTTGGTTATTAGCTTTGTAATATATACTTCTGAATGTGGGTTTTATCACCATTAAGTTATAGCTCTTTAAATAATTAAATGATGAAAATCCCTGGTTGACAATGGAGTCAGGCACCACTGTTGATAAATTGAAAATCAGTGGGGGACAAGAAGGATTATAAAATGTCTGTCTGAGACAAATATTACAATAATATATTCTGTATGAAAGACATTGAAAATGTCAGCGACTTGGAACTGAAGCAAGAGTGACTGGTAATTTTTCAACAAATATAAAATATCTGTCCACTGTGTATAAGGCATTCTACTAGGGAAAACAGAGTTCATATTAAAATGAATAATTATCTAAGCTATTTGATCAAGATCAGTTTGCTGAGCAAAAAAATAAGTCCAAAGTTTTTAAAAACTTACCTATTTCTTAAAAAAAAAAAAAAAGAAATGCTTATTTACAAAGGAAAAAGTTAATTTTTCCTTAGGGAAGAGGATTTATTTTCTTTTCCTAGGAAGCATTTCTGTTTCCTCTCGTTAGAAAACCTTTACTAGCTAGTTTGGTTAAAAGAAAGGAAAGGAGAGGAGAGGAGAGGAGAGGAGAGAGGAAAGGGGAGAGGAAAGGAGAGAGGAAGGAAAGGAGAGAGGAAAGGAAAGGAGAAGGAAAGGGGAAAGGAAAAAGGAAAGGGGAAAGGAAAGGAAATGAAAGGAAAAAAAGGAAAGGAAAAGGGAGGGGAGGGGAGGGGAGAAAAAAAGAAAAGAAAGCCCTTTATTATATATCTTTCTCAAAATACAGCTATCATTTAAAAATGGTATTTTTTATTTTTTAAATATTTATCAAAATAATACCTTTTTTTTTTTTTACAAATTTCTAAGCTCAAAATAATTGCTATTCCATTCTATAAATAGTTTGAAACTGATTTTTTTGTAAGTTCTATAAAGTTTGTCTTAATAAGATCATTACAGTATGACATTACATATGTAAACATCTTACATAAATATTGCTTGAGGTATTTTGTATTATTACATCATTAATGTGTTTTCAAAATAATTAGGTGGCTGAATACTTTATTGGCATTTGGTTGTATCTTCTCAGGTGTTTTGTTCAAAAGTGGAAATTACTGTTTGGCTAGTCAGCTCTAGGTATCTAGATCTTCTGTGTTGTCTTCCCTCTCCATAAAAGGCTAGTCTAGCTGTGCTCAACAAAATCTTTGCCTCTCTATCCTTCCATAGATAGTTTGTACCTTTAGTTAACTTATTTGGGTGGAGTTATTAAAGGCTGCTTTTAAAATGCTGATTTTTTTTGAAGCACTATTCTCTTGGAAGAGACCAAGAAAAGAAAGGTCCTAAGGATGAGCCATAACTCAGGAAATCTAGGTTTAAGTACAAGAAGGGTAAACCTTATTAGCCTGATGGGAGCCAAGGTTTAGGCACTATAGATACGGGAAGGGAGAGACCAGGATTCAAAGAAAACCACACAAGATAATTCAGCTTCCTTTAAGATTATGCCTACGATTCACTCTGCTCCTTAACACTTATCATGTTATTATTTAATCATTACTCACTTAATATAGTATCATGCATTCGGTACTAACTGAAGAAATGTAAACCAATATTATATTTTCCATGTTTATTCCACCATCTTTCTGGTGCAAAAGAACTCTACACCCTATCATGAATTTAGTGACTGATTCATAAATCACTTAAAAATGAAACTTAGCTTTTTTTATTGAATATTTTTAGAGAATTAAATTTGCATTTTATTTTAAATAGTATTTTTGGGGATCCCTGGGTGGCTCAGCAGTTTAGCGCCTGCCTTTGGCCCAGGGCGCGATCCTGGAGTCCAGGGATCAAGTCCCACGTTGGGCTCCCGGCATGGAGCCTGCTTCTCCCTCCTCCTGTGTCTCTGCCTCTCTCTCTCTCACCCTCTCTCTCTCTCTCTCTCTCTCTCTCTATCATAAATAAATAAATAAATCTTAAAAAATAAATAAAATAAATAGTATTTTTTTTAATCTGGATTTTTTTTTCTTTCCTTTTTTTTTTTTTTTTTAATTTAAGGTTTTATTTTTCAATAGTCTCTATACCCAGTGTGGGGCTCCCACAACCTGGAGATAAAGAGTTGCATGCTCTACCAACTGAGCCAGCCTGGCACCCTGAAAGCAGTTTTTTAAAATACAAAGTTTATTTTCAGTATTGATGCAGTATGTATGCTTTCTATATTTTGGAGCAGGGAAAGGAGAAGAGGAATTTGGCTAGGTAGGAGGAAGGCTAAAATGCATCATAAATTTGTGAAGAGAAGGGTCTGAATACCACAGGAATCAACTGGGATATGGTGAAGATAGGTAGATAATTCAAATGTAGAGTCTAAAAGCTAAAAGATCATTGAGTTTCACCACTTACATGATAATAAACATATACATACTCCTCTGCCTTGAAATCCTCTCTAAATAACCGTGCCAAGTAGTTGTCCAGCTAGTACTTGAACATCCAATTTGGGGATTAACTACTCTTCAGAAAATATGTTTCCATATAATGTATCACTCTATCAATTTCTTCCAATGAGGTGAAATCACTTTCTCTAAACTTCTCTTTATTTAGCTTGTTCTACCTTAGCTATAGTCACCACTGCCTTTGTGCAAATTAGAAATGGTGTCCCTACTAAAAGGAAAAAGCCATTTAGAGTTGTCTGTTTTATATGAATTAGAAAAAGTTCATCTTTTTTTCAGGTGGACTCAACCCCCTCACATGGTTTATCAAGTGAAATGTAGTCTAGATGTCAGCCCTTCTCTTGCGACCCTCTCTTCTCCTCAGCTAGAGACCCATATGTAGTAAGATGTCTGATGCAGTCTGTATGTGGCAGTTCTGCTTAGGGTCATACAGAGGAAAACAAATTTTCATCCACAAGCAATTATGGATGAAAACCAAATATATGAAAACTGCTCTTATATCCTTCCAAATCATCTAAAGGCCAGACATCAACAATTCCTCTTACTGTTCTCATGTGATGTGATTTTAGATCCATAGTTCTCCTTTGAATAAACTGGTTTGACTACCTTGTGTTTAATATCTAATATCCAAAGTTGACTACAGAGATACTCAGGTATGGGGGAACCAGTATAATCTGCAGTTGAACTATCAAATACATTGTTCCATAGCCTATACTTTATTACCAAAGCCCAAACTATTATTACCTTTTTTGGTTACTAGAGTATATTCTCAAATCTTTGAAGCTGTAGTCTTCTAAAACCTGTGTATCTTTGTCTGTCTCTTGTGTGTGCATGTGATTGTAATTGTTAAGCTCTGTTTATCCTATCCTATATTTGTATAGTTGGTTTTTGTTTTGGGATTTTAAAGTTATCCATAGTAAATTTTTAAAAAAGATTTTATTTATTTATTCATGAAAGACACAGAGAGAGGGGGAGGGGGACAGACATAGACAGAGGGAGGAGCAGGCTCCATGCAGGGAGCCTGATGCGGAACTCGATCCCAGGACTCCAGGATCATGCCCTGAGTGGAAGGCAGATACTTAACTGCTGAGCCACCCAGGCATCTATCCTGTAAATTTAAGATTTGTTTCACAACTAATCTATTGAGGTCTTTTTATATCAAAATTTAATATCAACTGCAGATTTGTAATCATGCTTTTTACATATTTAACAGGGTTACTAGCAAAACATTGAACAAAACCTTATATCTATATCATGAGATAGAGTAAATCAGTGGTTCTCAAAACTTGATCCTCAGATGAGGACCTGGGAACTTGTTAGAAATGTGAATTCTTGGGTCTCATCTGCTGAATTAGGAGCTCTGGGCACCAGACACCCAAGGTGATTTTGATGCACAGTAAAGTTTGAGTACCACATTATATGGACTTTCCCTTTGTATTGACTTAGATCCATTATTCAGTATTTTATGGGTAAAGTTTGAGTACCACATTATACAGACTTTCCCTTTGTATTGACTTAGATCCATTATTCAGAATTTTATGCGTATCTTAAGAGTTTTTTTTCAGCCAGTTACTAATTCCCTAATTGAATCTAGTTCATGGTTTTGTTCAAAGTAATAAGCAAGTTTGTCAGATGCCTTGCTGGCATATGGGCATAATAACGGCCATTAGATTTTTCTTATCAACCAGTCTACCCTTTAAAAGAAGAAAATTATTACTCTGATTCTTTATAAACTCATATTGTTTCATAATAATTACTTTCTCTTCAAGAGGCCCAGAAATCATTACTTAAAAGACTGTGACTCATTCTTGAGATTAACATAAAATCTTACTAGTCTGTGTTATACTCAGAAGAGATCCAGAGTCCAAGGAAATCAGGTACCAGGGGTTAGGAATTAGAGACCATGAACCACCACAGATCCTGGGCAAGTTAAGAAAGGCTTAAGTCAACGAATTTAAGCAATAGGAGATGAACATGAAATACTAACATCAAGAATGACCTTTTTTTTTTTTTTTTTTTTTAAAGAATGACCTTTATTATGAGGTGGCTCAGTCAGTTAAGAGTCTACCTTCAGGGATCCCTGGGTGGCGCAGCGGTTTGGCGCCTGCCTTTGGCCCAGGGCGCGATCCTGGAGACCCGGGATCTAATCCCACGTCGGGCTCCCGGTGCATGGAGCCTGCTTCTCCCTCCGCCTGTGTCTCTGCCTCTCTCTCTCTCTCTGTGACTATCATAAATAAATTAAAAAAAAAAAAAAGTCTGCCTTCAGCTCAGGTCATGATCTCAGGGTCCTGGGATCGTGCCCCATGTCAGGCTCCCTGCTTGGCAGGGAGTCTGCTTCTCCCTCTCGCTCTGCTCCTCCCCCTACATGTGCTCTCTCTCTCTCATAAATATATTAAAAACTTTTTAAAAAATGGCCTTTACTCTAAGTTAGATTTTCCTTTAATTGGGTTTGATCAGAAAGCAGAATGTTTATTTTTCCATCATCATTGCTTTGTGAAAACATTATACATATATTTTTTTAGGCCTTAGAATGTCAGTCTACAGGTAGAAATGGAAAGGACATCTCACTGAAGTTGGGAAGATGGGTAGATGGAAATAATTTTGTTTCTGACCTTCAACCATGTACTTTTAGTTTTTTTATTTTTCTGATGGCAAAAGAATTAGCACTGATCCATCTATGTGCTCACTTGTTTTTTTAAACAATTTTTGCTGGTATTCCTTATGACACACATACTTGTAAGTTAAACTGGCTTAAGCTAAAATTTCAGTCTGCAACTGAATTTTTCCCATGTAAGGTCAAATGATTCACAGGAAGATTCATTTATTTAAATGTTTAATGAGAACCTATTATTTGGTATATACAAGGAAATCCAGGTTGAAACAAGCTTCAAAGATCTCATAGTCTGGTTGGTTTGGAAGAGGCAGACATGTAAATAACTATACTAGAACATAACAGTTCTTTTTTTAAATAACAACTCTTTATATAAGTATATATTACTTGTAGTAGAGAGGGAACAACTCTTTATTCCATGGGGTTGAGAAGATTGACTGTAATTGAAGTGAAATTTGAACTGGGCCTTAAAGGATGGATAAGATTTCATCAAAAGCAGGGAAGGGCATTCTGAGGTAGAGGGAATGACCTAGACAAAAGCACTATGATGAGAGAATGCTTGGGGATTTTTCCCATTTCCCCAGTTTTCTGTGGCTCAACTACAAGATGCATGATGAAAGCATTACAAGATATGACTGGAAAAAGTTAGACTCCTAATGCTTGAACTTTATTTAATGAGCAATAGCCAGTTTAACTTTTTTAAAAATATTTTATTTATTTACTCACAAGAGACACACACAGAGAGAGAGAGAGAGAGAGAGAGAGAGAGAGGCAGAGACACAGGCAGAGGGAGAAGCAGGCTCCATGCAGGGAACCCAACATGGGACTCCATCCCGGGTCTCGGATCATGCCCTCCCTGGTCTGAAGGTGGCACTAAACCGCTGAGCCACCCGGGCTGCCCACCGCTTTAACTTTTTAATCAGGACTATGATATGATGAAATCTGTCATAGAAAGTTAACTCTGTGTCAGGTGGAAATTGAACTGAAATAAGATACTGCAAGTAGGCAAACCTGATAAAGATTATAGAACTTTTTTGTGAAGGATAAAAAGAGCTTGACTTTGGGCAGTGGTAATGAAGAGAAGAGGTTGGATTGCAGACATTTTGGATGAGAAAATACGTAAAATTATTGAGTAAGTAAAGGTACAATTTGATACGATTAAGATGGTTAGAATCACACAGATGAGACCTAGAGAATGCATCTCATGATTCAGGGACTGGGGGCAGGTGTGAAAAGGGAGAGAAGAGGGAGAGAGAGAGGAAGGAAAGGGAAGGGGGACAGAGAGAGAAGAAAAATATTTAACTTCCAGGATAGATAATAATATTCAACATATATAATTGTAGGCACCTCATAGAATGCTATGTTTATAGCATACTTGTTGAAAAATGAACAAATTAATCAGGAAGTCTCTATAATTTACAATTGTCTCTTTTAGAGTTCTGCCTTCGTTGTCAAAAAGTTAAGGCCAACTCAGGACTGTTTAAGATTTTGATGCAGATCTAATAGATCATTTATAAAAATTCTTCTCATATTTGATAACTGTGTTTAAATAACCCCTTAAATCATACCTGTTTTAAAGAGTTAAAGTTTCTTTAATATATTCTTAGGGGATTGTTTTTTTACTACCCTTTGGTCATTTTTCTTTGGATCGTTTTCTTTTTTAACCCATAGTAGATCAAACTTGATAGAAGGTCTGAGTTCATGAATGGGGATCCCTGGGTGGCTCAGCGGTTTAGCACCTGCCTTCGGCGCGGGGCCTGATCCTGGAGACCCGGGATCGAGTCCTGCATCGGGCTCCTTGCATGGAGCCTGCTTCTCCCTCTGCCTGTGTCTCTGCTTCTCTTTCTCTGTATCTCTCATGAATAGATGGATAAAATCTTAAAAAAAAAAAAAAAAGAATGTCTGAGTTCAGGAATGTAGAATCATATGAACTTATGTAGAACTTTTTTTTTAAGATTTTATTTTATTTTTAAAGTAATCTCTACACCCAGTGTGGGCTTGAATTCAATCGTGAGATCAAGAGACACACATTCCACTGACTGAACCAGCCAGGTGCCCCTTTATGTAAACTTTTTAAAAAATTTCTTTCAAATCAGTCTTAAGATGATCTGAACATATGTCAGGAAGCTGAAACGATGGTTCTAATCCTGACTGCCTGTATTTTGGGCAAGTGGCTTTGGACAAACCATTCAGCAATCGAGAAGCCTCTGTTTTTCCTGTAAATATGGGATATGGAATTGATAATTTCCAAGGTGCATGCTAGTTTACGATTGGGAGGCAGTAAAAATTTTAAGGCAAACAAAAGTGGGGCTTTGAATTCATACACTAATTAATTCCTTCTTATCTATTATGTGTTTGGTATTTAAGCAATATAGTGGTAAACAGAAAAGGTTGTCACTGTCTTGGGGTTTAAGCCCAGGGGAAGCAATCATTAGATAATTGCACTAGTAAATATGACTGTAAGTTGTTAAATTCTATAGAAGTATAGGGTACTTTGAGTAAGTATAAGAAATAGACCTAATTTAAGTAAAAAGCTGTATAGATTAAGAATACAAGGTAGAGTCTATGCATGAATAAAGCGGATACTTTTGATTAACTTGACCATATAATCAAAATGCTACTATAGCTACCTGATTAGAGAAGTCAGGAAGGCATCCATTTGGAATTGCAAATGTAACCACCTCTGAAAACTGCATGGAACCTTTGATCCTATAATAAATAGACTTTGTATAACTTCAAGAGAAATTGCTTCTTAGTTAGAAGAGCATTTGCCACACTTGGTGTGAAGCAGATGTTCTAAATCTTAATGTGTGATTTTGTTTTATGCTTATTAAACACATTGGGCCCCAATATTGCTTCCTTGTAAATGCAAATACATAGAGGAAAAGATCAGAATGTCCTCTTAGGTTTTTATAAAGGTGTCTCAGAAATCTTTTACATCACTAACAAAATACAGAATATTTCCAGAGCATTAGGCAATCAGAAAGAGTTGAAGTACCCAAAAATAGATCTAGAATCCTTTCCCATACATTCTGTATAAATATCCAGATGAGATTATCCACTCCTAAGAGTTTAACATCTTAAATCCATAGATATTAGAAAAGCTCCAAGTTGAAGAGTACTGGTCTCTGTTTCAGTGGTGAGTTATTGAGGAATAGGTGAATCTCTAGATATAAAGGCCTTGGTCTTGGGACACCTGGGTGGCTCAGCAGTTGAGCGTCTACCTTTGGCTCAGGGCGTGATCCTAGATTCCCACGTTGAGCTCCTTGCATGGAGCCTGCTTCTCCCTCTGCCTGTGTCTCTGCCTCTCTTTCTGTGTCTCTCATGAAAAAATAAATAAAATCTTAAAAAAAAATAAAGGCCTTGGTCTTTTTTTTTTTTTTTAAAGATTTTTATTTATTCATGAGAGACACAGAGAGAGGCAGAGACATAGGCAGAGGGAGAGGGAGAAACAGGCTCCCAATGGGGAGCCCAATGGGGAACTCCATCCCAGGACCCCAGGATCACGCGCCCTGAGCGGAAGGCAGATGCTCAACCACTGAACCACCCAGGTGTTTGGTCTTTTTCATTTTGATTAAAGCCTTAGCCCACTTACAAAAATGGATGAAGCCTCTTTATAGATACTGTGTGTGTGTGTGCACGTGTGTGTGTGTGTGTGTGTGTGTGTGTGTGTGGCTTTGACCTCAGGGCCTCTAATTCTAACCTTGAAAAAAGAACTGTATCTCCAAATAAAAGGATTCAGGGAGAATCACGTGGATATATACCATAGAACAATATTTTAACGTCTAATTTTATAGTATACTGCATGTCATTATATGGGACATTTGGTCCTAAAGGCTTACATCCCATTGCTCCCAATCACATGTAACAATATAAGTCTGAAAGTCAAAACTTCGGGGATCCCTGGGTGGCGCAGTGGTTTGGCGCCTGCCTTTGGCCCAGGGCACCATCCTGGAGACCCGGGATCGAATCCCACGTCGGGCTCCCGGTGCATGGAGCCTGCTTCTCCCTCTGCCTGTGTCTCTGCCTCTCTCTCTCTCTGTGTGACTATCATAAATAAAGAAAAAAAAATATTAAAAAAAAAATGAAAGTCAAAACTTCTAAGACCCTGGACTTCTAGGCAGGAGTTCTTCACCACCAGAAAAACCACTAGATGGTGCTCTTCATCATTCCTTCTAACGACACATCTGCAGCACAGGGAACACCTTCTTTGCCTAGCCAAAATTTGAGTTCTAATTAGCTACTTTAAATCTTCAGATCTAGCAAGAAATAGAATTATTAGGAATCTCTTTAATATGCAGACTACTATATTTATTTTCAGTCATTTATTCAGTTACAAAGTCATTCCATTTTATATACCTCTCCCTTGTTATCTACAGTCTTAAGACTAGCCTGGCCAGCCTCCCCATTTTCTCTCTCTCTCAATCATTTGTCAGTCTTTTGGTCTGTTTGCTCTTATGACCCTTTCTTCTGCTTCCACCCACCCCTGACAATCCTAAATATGCTTGTAGATGTTTTCCAAATAATCTACATTCTCTGCTTTTAGTAAAAATAACTGTGCCTAGGATAAGATTGTTCAAGGACTTATTCCCTCTGTATTTAATTTCAGAGAAGATTTTATATTTTCATGCCAGGATAAATACTTACAGCCTGACTTTTTTTTTTTTTTTTAAGATTTATTTATATGAGACAGAGAGAATCCTAAAGGGCAGAAGGGGAGAGAGTATCCTGAAGGAGACTCCCCCACGGAGTAGGGAGCCCAGCTCTGGTCTGAATCTCAGGAGCCTGAGATCATGACCTGAGCCAAAATCAAGTGTCAGATGCTCAACCAACTGAGTCACCCAAGTGCTCTCTTCCAGCCTGACTTCTTAGCAGTTTTTGTACCCCCATACCAAACCCTATACATCTATATGTAGATCCTGAGGGCAAAATTTTTTGTTATATATACAAATAACTCGTGGCTTTGGCTACAGATATTCTTTATTCTCTTAGAACTTTGGAGATGGCCAATTTGGAAGACATTTTTTGTCATTATATTTGTCATGTATTAGCATGTATTATTTTTCACTTTCAGTTTCTTCTAAATTAATTCAGACTTGTCTCCTTTCCAGTTAGGCTTATATAGTAGTTTTACTCTGTTGTTTTCAAAGACCTTCCCAGTAAGATCAGACATCTTCCCTTCTAGTCTTTCTTTTAGGGTATTTTTAAACTTTGGATCACTTATTATTATTAAGTTCCATATTCTAGCAGAAAATAAGAGGAAATGAGTAGATCATGAAGTGATTTTTGTTTTCAAAAAATGGTCAAGTTGGGCCATTAAGAGGAAAAAAACCCCAAAGATTTAGAGTAGCTTTATTAAAACAACAACAACAACAACAACAACAACAAAAAACCTCTAGCAGCACTTGGCTGGCTTAGTTGGTAGAGCATGCAGCTCTTGATCTCAGGGCTGTAAGTTTGAGCCCCATGGTGGGTTACTTACAAATAAAATATGTTTAAAAATAAACTTTAGAAAGCCTAGAAACTATTCTTTTTCCCTGGAAACTATTTTAAAATATTGTATAGGAAGACCAGGATCAATGTGTGTTTTTAAAAAATACACTTCCTGACATGGTTAAATGACAAAGAAATAGATATCGTAATAGGGAGTAGGCATTATTAAATAAAAATAATAAAAAGATGACCTAAGAGGGGTAACCTGGTGGCTCAGTTGGTTAAGTGTCTGCCTTTGGCTCAGGTCATGATCTCAGGGTCCCAGGATGGAGCCCCAATTCAGGCTCCCTGTTCAGCAGAGAGAGTGCTTCTCTCTCTCCCTCTGCCCCTCCTTCCACCACTCATGTTTTCTCTCTGTCTCCAATAAATAAATACAATCTTTTTTTTAAAGATAATCTAGAGAAAAAAACACAGAAACCCCAAATATGACAAATCATATAAAAAATAAGGACCTAGATGAGCCAAGAGGGAATCTGGAGACAGTACTTAAAGGCATCCCCAAATTAGTATTCATTTCTTTAAAACTTCAAAGGTTGAACAATATCTCCAGAATTATTGAAACCATTAGACAATATTAATAGAAATGAATGATTTGTATTATTATTCGTTCATTCAACATTATTTGCTGAATATTTCCTATACACCAAACATGGATTATATAGAGGTAAAAGAAATGATCTCTACTTCTCACAAGCTTCTTGTTTAGTGGAAGAACTCACAATTTAGTTTTAATTGATGAAAACATTAGGAATATTCTCAGCCATCCTCAGTTATTTTGAAATAAATACAATATATATATATATACATAGTATGTTCTAGCTTTACAGTGCATTAAGCCATGTGTGGGTATTAAATTAACTAAAAATTCAGTTCACTGGAGATAGAGAACATTTCTGTTATTGCATATTCTGTTGGACAACTCTATTCATGATCTATTCAGCAAACTACATAATATATCAATAACCAGGACTGGATAGCATCTTTTTAGAATTTCTTTGTTCATTTGTTCAATTTTCCTTGCATTTATTTAAGAAACTTTTGTTGACTACTCTATATCTCAGGCATTTTGCTAGGTGATAGGGATGTAGAAGTGAGAATATATATTCTACCCTCAGGGAGTTCATGGTCAGGTGGGAAGACCCAGGCAGATAAACAATTATAAGATAGCAGAATGGGTGGTGTAGTTAGCCTGTGCACTGGAAATTGTAGTGAGAATACAGAGGAAGACTCACCCAGCCCGCAGGATAATGGAAGTCTTCCACGGAAGGTGATGATTGAATGGAAAGATAAGTAAGAGTTATCTGATGGAAAAGAAGAGGAGAAGGGCTGCTCCAGGTAGAAGGATCGCAGATACTGTGGAAAGAGATTGTGGTTTATGCAAGCAAGTACAGGTAGTTTGATACGGAAAGTGTTTAAGGTGCCTTTAGGGAAGTGGTAAGAGATGAGACTAGAGAGATTGGTAAAGACCAGATTATGAAGGACCTTATTTGTCTTGCTTTATTGGGAAGGTGATAGGAACCATTGAAAGATGTTAAACTATGATGTCGCACAAACTACATATACATCTTACATAAATCACATTAGGAGTAGTGGATGGAGAGGAAGCAGGGAGACCAGATAGGACTTTGTGTTATCATCCAAGCAAGAAGTGATAATAGTTTGAACTAAGGTAGAGACAGATTCAGGCTGAAGATGTTTCAGAAGATAGGAGCAACAGGATTGACTGAATTTTGGTTTTAAAGAAGTAAGGGAAAAAATATGAAGCTCTTGAACAAATTGAGTAGTATATAATTAGAAATGTCCTCTGTACCAGATGATTATCAGATTGCTAAATTGTCTCCTTTCCCTAAAAAAAAATTGAGAAAAAGCCCTAGGAACTATAAATGAGTGAATTGTACTTCCATATTGGTTAGGTTCTTGTGAGAGATAAGATAAAAGGTAAGAGACTAAATACATAATCAGATTCTAGGTTAACTGCGTGAATGCTAGGAGATCTGAATTAACTATATGATCCTGGACAAGTTATTTCAGTTTTAATTCTTCTAATCTTTATAGATTGAATCTTTATAGATTGAATCTTTATAGATGAAGGACTAAGTGACTTTTAAGCCAAGTTTTCAGGGGACTGGTGGAGGTATTTCAAAGAGTGTCTCTTCTAGACACAAGATTTTATGACCCATCATCTCCATGTCCTATTTATTAAAATAAGTTATTGTGATGATCAAAGTAGGTGGTGTGTGAGAAACTGCTTTGTAAACTATAAAGTGCCATATAAATTTATGAAACTCATAATTTTGACACTAAGCTCCATGGTTTAATCCCAAGTAATGGAGCTTAAACTATAGTACATTAAACAGGAACTGAGAGAAAAGAAAATGAAAGATGATTTTCAGTGCAGAAAAAATTCTGGGAGATAAAGTAAATAATGATTGCAAGTGTAATCGAAATTGAGCTTCATTTTATGCCTGATGTATAAAGTAAGTGTTTTAAGTGTCCCTGTGTTAGAGGAAGTATTTATTTTCTGTGTATAGATGTGTATATGTGGAGATGATGCAAGCTGAGCCGGCATTTATAACCTTGGTTGGAGACCACTAGGGATTCATGGTTAACTGTTACTTGGAAACAGTGGCCTGAGACTGGGGTCAAGAAAGCCAACAATATGCCGGGCGGTCTACCTTCACTTACAACAGGTTATTAGAATTTTGCTTATTATGTTTCAATTAAGACCTGATGGTACTAGAGAAAGACAACTCAGTTATTTGGGATTGGGACATGGTTGGGGGTGATGGGATCACCACAATATGAAAGGATGCCACTTTTTATCATATGAAAAGACAATCATGTGAGTGAATTATACTAAATAATGAAAAGTTATGCTCAGTAAATCTTAGTTTTCTAGAAAAGGGGGCCTGAGAAAAGTAAGCGTAGTCACCTAGTGGCCATAACTATGTATGCAGTATATAGCAGAAAACCAAGTAAAGGAAAAAAGTGGTATACCTCCGAGTAACAAAAAGGTTATTCCTACTTGAAAAGAGCATATACTCAAAAGCATATATAAAACACATTCACCTTATTTGTGGGAGAGGCTCTTGGTCATTCTGTATTTGCTTTTTAGACACAATTCTAGTGGTCAGTTAGCTGGCTGGCCAGCTCAAGACTATTAAAGGCAGCATATTAATAAGATGAAGAGAGAGCAGGGAGTAAGAATTTATATTAAAACTGCAAGAGAGGGATACCTGGGTGGCTGAGCGGTTGAGCATCTGCCTTTGGCTTGGGTTGTGATCCTGGGGTCCTGGAATCGAGTACTGCATCAGGTTCCTTGCAGGGAGCCTATTTCTCTCTGCCTGTGTCTCTACCTCTCTGTGTGTCTCATGAATAAATAAATAAAATCTTAAAAAAAAAAAACTGCAAGAGAGAAGGCAGAAAAATTATGGGCTAGACACAAGAACTCAAACAACACAGCTTTCTGAACTAATTAATGTAAAAAAAAAAGGGGACCTTAATAATATGGCAGCTTTCAGAACTTATTATATTGTATAGAATAAAAACATTCTTAACAGTAATCCAGAGAATTAAGAAACATTTAAATAATATTTAGAAAGAAATAATATTTAGAATGCTCAAAGTTAAAGAAACAAAGGAAGTATTATGTTACAGTTTAAAATTCTATCAAAAATGCTTAAGATTTGAAAAATTAACATTATCTTGGGACACCTGGGTGGCTCAGTGGTTGAACATCTGCCTTTGGCTCAGGGCATGATCGTGGGGTCTTGGGATCGGGTCCCGCATCAGGCTCCCTGCATGGAGCCTGCTTCTCCCTCTACCTATGTCTCTGCCTGTGTCTTTCATGAATAAATAAATAAAATCTTTTTAAATAAATAAATAAATAAAATTAACATTATCCTAAAACAACAGCAACAACAAAAACTTTTGACATCTTTATTCCCTAAAAATGCCAGATAAATTAAGCTGTGCTAGACTTTCATGTATTTAAATATATGATTGAGTCTTTCTAGACTGTATTTCACATAAAATGCACTAAACTTAAGAATTATTTTTGTTGGGGCTCCTAGGTGGCTCAGTTGGCTAAATGTCTGCCTTCGGCTCAGGTCATGATCCCAGGATCCTGGGATTGAGCCCCATGGTATGCTCCCTGCTCATTGGGGAGTCTGCCTCTCTCTTTGCTGCTCCCTCTGCTTGTGCTCTCTTGCTCTATCAAACAAATATATAAAATCTTTTTTAAAATTTAAAAAATAGGGCCACCTGGGTGGCTCAGTCGGTTAAGTGTCTGCCTTCAGCTCAGGTCATGATCCCAGGGTTCTGGGATTGAGCCCTGTTGGGGCTCAGCAGAAAGCCTGCTTCTCCCTCTTCCTCTACCACTCCCCCTTCTTGTATGCTCTCTCTAATGAATGAATAAAATCTTAAATAAGTACCCTATATATATATTTCTTGAAATAACAAAAATATTTTTTTAAGATTTTATTTGTTTATCTATTTATTCATGAGACACACAGAGAGAGGCAGAGACATAAGCAGAGGGAGAAGCAGGCTCCCTCTGGGGAGCCTCATGCGGGACTCGATCCCGGGACCCTGGGACCACACCCTGAACCAAAGGCAAACGCTCAACCACTGAGCCACTCAGGTGCCCTAATTCTTTTTTTTTTTTTTTTTTTAAGATTTATTTATTTATTTGAGAGAGAGAGAGGCAGAGCGAGCACACAGCGCGAGAAGGAGAAGCAGACTCACTGCTGAGCAGCTCAATCCCCCTGAAAGCAGACGCTTAACTGACTGATCCACTGAGGAGCCCCTATGTGGCAAATTGAAATGGTTTCTAAAATACTCACTTAGATAAATTCTTAAGTGGAAAATATGTAATGTTTTGTAGAAAAACTCAGATATTAATGGGGAGGGAGAATGCTTGCAGACATTCTGACTTTTATCAGAGAAGCTTGCATGTAAAATGATAGGTCTTTTTTGTGAGTCAAAGGTCTTTTTGTCTTCAAAATAACTAATAGTGGAATTATCTTCAACTTAACTAAACAAGCTAGGTACTATTATTAAAATATTTTATGTACAAAAAATTATTGAAAAAATCTTTTGAGGGGCACCTGGGTGGTATGGTCTGTTAAGTGTCTGACTCTTGCTTTCAGCTCAGGTAGTGATCTCTGGGCTGTGAGATCCATCTGGCGCTGGACTCTGCAGTCAGCATGGAGTCTGCTTAGAATTTCTCTCTCCCTCTTCCTCTGCCCTTTCCCCTCTCTCTAAAATAAATAATCTTTTAAAAAAAGAAAAAAGGAAAAAATCTTTTGATATATTTTTCAATCTTAAAATATTTTTAGTTTTTCAAAAGGCAGGATTCCTTTGTGGAAAAAAATTATTAGAAGTTTGACATGAACAGACATTCTTGCATCATCCTCATTCTGCTACTTAAAACCTTTGTCTGCATGTAACACTGACTTTTTATGTGTCTGCCCATTATAGCTTTTAGCTAGAGGTAGGATTTTCATAAGCATGTTCTGTAACAAAGGAGAAGTTTTGAAATATGTTGACAGCCATGGAATTGGTATAGTTTCAAAATGTTTCTATAATCATTCACCTAAGGCTAAATAGAGTCAGAAA
This sequence comes from Vulpes vulpes, assembly GCF_048418805.1. Lineage (NCBI taxonomy): Eukaryota > Metazoa > Chordata > Mammalia > Carnivora > Canidae > Vulpes > Vulpes vulpes. The sequence goes on from NC_132794.1 coordinate 84,764,940, forward strand.
ACTTTTCTTGATTGAAGTATATTACTACTCTTGAACTTTTTGTGGAATAACCATTCTAAATTTATTGTAATTAAGGATTACAGTGATTAAATGGTAGATTAGAAGTTTAAAATTATTAAAATACTTGTGGTAATGGGTGTGGAGAACATTCTCAGTAGTGGAAATTGAAGCTCATAAATAGTCTTCATTTGAAATGGTTACATGTAAATATAATACATTTGTAATGAGTAGAAATTAATTTAGTGGTTAAATCCTTGTATATTTTGCAGTCTTGTTTTTATTCTTGTGTTTTTTTTTTTCTTACAGTGTTTGCCAGCTCTGAGCCTGTGCCAGGATTCCAGGGGGATACCCTACAGCTAGCATTCATTGACCTCAGACAAGTAAGATGTAATAATGTAGTTCTCATTTTTTGCCTTCTACTGTTGCCTTTTTTTTTTTTTAAATCCTATAGGAATGCTTGTTTGTCTTGAAACAATCTTTCGAAAGTGCTTCTTTGGTAACCATATGTTTGGCCTTTCTCTCTGAACTTGTATCTCTATTTGGTGTCTCAAACTCATGCAGCACTCTCATCAGTAAATATTTAACTTATTCATTACCTGCTAACTATGTGACTAACTTTTTACTTTGGTTTAATGACACTTAAAGTTTGAGTTATTTCTTAATGATTTCATGGTCCTATATAAAAATTTGTTGGTATAATTAATGTCAGGACCCAAGTTAAAAGTAAATTATTACAACCTAGAAAGGAGCCCCTTGCTTAAAATTGTGGTAAAGAATGCTTTTTTAATAAATTTTCTGGGGGTGCCTGGGTGGCTTAGTCGATTGGGTACCTGCCTTCAGCTCGGATCATCCTGGGGTCCTGGGATGGAGCCCCACATCAGGCTCCATGCTCAGCTGGAAACCTGCTTCTCCCTCTCCTTCTTCCTGCTGCTCCCCTCGTTTGTATGTGTGTGTTCTCTCTCTGTGTCAAATAAATAAATAAAATCTTAAAAAATAAAATAAATTTTCTGTATGCTTCCATAAAAAAGGACTAAACTACTTTTTTTTTTTAAGATTTTATTTATTTATTCATGAGAGACACACACACACACACACACACACACACAGAGAGAGGTGCAGAGACACAGGCAGGGGGAAAAGCAGGCTCCATGCAGGGAGCCTGACATGGGACTCGATCCTAAGTCTCCAGGATCAGGCCCTGGGCTAAAGGTGGTGCTTAAACCGCTGAGCCACCTGGGCTGCCCGGACCAAACTACGTTTAAAAAGGTAATTATACATTTATATAATTCTTTTCTGGTCATGTAAGTCTAAGTAGAGTAGCAAATAACGATAATTTTTTAATCTCCTAATCAATTTACTACTCTTTGACATCACTACTGTATTGTCATTTTATTTACTTTGTACCCTTTTTCTATCTCCCCCATATTTTTTTTCCTTCTTATTCATTTCTTCTTTCCCCCTCCTTCTTTTTCTTTCTTAACCTGGAATTAAGAAATTTAATAGAGTTGGGAGGCACAAGAATATGGAGGAGGGGTAGGTCCAAGGTAGAGGACTCAGGGGTACAGAACTAACAACAGGATGGCTGCTGCCCTTGGCAAGAACCAAATGGAGATGGAATTAGAACAAAGCCAATGTGAGAGCATTGGCTAGAGAGAACAAAGAGCCAATGTGACGCTTGATCTCCAGGTTGTGAGTTCGAGTTTCACATTGGGTATAGAGACTACCTAAAAATAAAATCTTAAGAAAAAAACAAAGCCACTGTAATATTAGTCTATTAATGGTCCCATCCCCTTTGGGGATGGAGATGATGAAGATGGGGCTCTACTGTTGATGTAAATAGACTACACGGTGATATTTAGAGCAGGACCAATTTGAGTAATTAAGGAGTTCTGATTTCAGTAAATGTTTGAGAATATAGCTGTTTTTGCTTTAATTCCAAACCAGTTTTCTATACATATGTATGAACTACTAATTACTGATTATTTGGAAGGGAGTAATGTAGTTGAAACAGACACCAAAGTAATGTAAGAGCGTTTTGTTCTTGTGGAGCTTAAAACTCTTTTAGAGAAACAAAACCCCTATGAACTGGGTAGAAGTACTTATGGACAGAGAGTCTTGTGGATATAAATGGTATATATACCTTCAAGTCAAGTTTAGAAGGAAACTGAAAAAATTACTCCTGTCTCCTGTTTTTTACCTGTAAAACACTGAACATATAAAACATATTAATATTTATTTCTGTTTACCCTTAACTAAATTGGAGAAGATAGTAGAAAATCAAGAACGTGAACTCTGAACTTTTATTTCAGCTTACCAGAAGATGTTCTTTCTATTGAAGGAAGATCTATTTGCTTTAGAAGGAGTTCTCTCTGTTGTGGTCTTATTGCCCTAAACAAGATGATCTTATTGCCCTAAGCAAGATGATCTAATACAGATCTAATACAGAAAATGGAGTCCTTTAGCAGACTGGAAACAGGCTTGGTTGTATGTTCATCTTTCAATTAGGTTATAGCCACTTATACGTTTCCCTGTTACAGAGACATGAATATGTTCTCCAAGCCAAGTATCTAATTTGAGGATATCTCCCATTATATACAAATAATCCGTTCTTAGAAAATTTGAAATTTATTATGTGATATTTTCTCTTTTGTATGAATTTGTATGGTATTAACAATCACGCTGTAAGATTGTGAATAGGACCACATTTGAAACTGTGGGGAAAGATTCTGTTCTTTGATTTGTTCAAATAGGTGGTTAGTTCAATGCAGATTAAAACTCTGATTCTAGGTACTCTCTTCCTTCAAAGACAATCATCATTTGACACCAAAGAAGGCCTCTTAACAAGCATATGTAAAGCATTCCCTCACTAGGGAATTGTTACTAAGACACACTTACCAATATTAATAAACATCTCAAGTCTTTTTTGTTGAATTTACTTTTCATGTATGTGTACTTACAGGTTTTAAATCCTGGTTGGCTTTTCCACATCAATGTAATTTTTTAAGAAACTTTAAAGTGAATACAAAAAAATCTTTTAGAAACCTTTACAATTCTGAAATCTATTACGACACATGTAGAGCTATTAAAGATTTGTGTAGAAATACCTACTTAATGTAAAACACAGTTTTAAAGTATGGTATTTAGTATTCAGTGCGTGTGGATAAATTTTAATAAGTTAATTTTTAACGTATTAATTCTAGTTTTTAAAGAGGCTTAAAAGTTTTTCCTAATTAGTGTTAAAATTTAATCATACTCTTTTTGTGCTTTTGCATTCTGAAACAAGAAGATGCAACTAATTTTTGTCATTAGCTGCTGGGCCACCGAGACGACACACTTGAATTTTATGATTTTAGAGGCTTGGGTTTAATAACTTGACAAAGATAATTATTTTTCACATACCTTTGTTTCTCAATTTATAAACAGTTAAGTGGTAAAATGCCAAGTATGGGGATTGACTAAAAATAAAATCAGTCTTTAAATTATCATATGAGGTGATAGAAGTTTTTTGTATCAGATATCAGTGTCACTTAAATAAAGATGCCTTAAAGTTTCAGTTGGTGTGTTAATGTTCCTGACTTCATAAAGGTATTTCATAGAATATTATTTTACTATTTTTATACGAAGTACTATATCACCAAAGAAGGGTGCTAACACTTTTATTTACGGTTTCTGCACTTTTTCTTCTTTTTTTTTCTAGTCTGTGATCCATTTCTGTCTTAATAAGGTGGCTGACAGTTCTTTTCAAGTATACTTAGAAAGGCAAAAGAGCCCTTTTCATAGTACTTATAAGGGGTCATGCTTCTGTTTTTTAGTTTGAATTTGATACTGCTTCATGAATTGCTGGGTATGAAAGATTAGGAAGTAGGTCCAGTGGTCAAATTTTACCTGCCCACCCGGACTTTGCCCTGAGGTCAAACTCCTGATATTTGCTGTTCTGAATAGAGGACTTGATGACAAGTATGAGCTGATACAAGAGGAAAGTTAGAACCATATCAAAGCTGAAGGCAAGAGAATTGGGACTCAATGAGAGACTGTAGCTAAAAGATGGATCATCAGAATTGCCCTCTTTTAAAGAAAAGGAAATAGCTGACCTGTGAGTGAAAAGACTTTATCATCCTGCCAATCACATGCTTGCTAATGGAAGCCAGTTATCTCAACAATATCTTGAGGTCTTCTACCCCATAGACAGTGAAGAGGACTAGTGGTACTAGTATTGCATTATATGAATATACTGTCTCAATCAGTTTTAAATGTGCTGTTTTAATGTGATTTGTGTGTATAAACTTTTTTTTTTAATAAGTAAACCCTATCATCCTCCTACCGCCAGTTCTAAAATTAATTCTCTGAAAGAAAGACTTTGGTATACTTAAAAAATATCTATTTTCTTTCACAAAGACCATCTATTTTGTTAAATATAACCTTTCAGATGGGTTTCAGATGAATATGTAAAATTCTTTTGAAGGTATGACAATTTTCAGGTATGAAAACCTTAAAAATGTCAAACTATTTTTATTAAAATACTTTTTATAAAAAATGCTTTTTAATAGTATACAGAATTCAGTGATAATTTTTTATAACTTATTTTTTTTAAGTAAGCTTATGCCCAACATTGAGCTTGAACTCATGACCCCAAGATCAAGAGTCAAATGCTCTATGACTCAGCCAGGTTGGTGCCCCTATAACTCATTCTTCTCTCTCTCTCTCTCCTTTTTTTTTTTTTTAAAGATTGTATTTATTTATTTGAGAGAGAGCAGAAGAGGGGAGGTTGGCAGGCAGAGGGAGGAGGAGAGGGAGAAGCAAGCTCCCTGATCAGCAGGGCCTCTATCCCAGGACCCCAGGATCATACCTGAGCCGAAGGCAGATGCTTAACCACCTGAGCCACCCACGTACCCCTGTCATTCATTCTTTTTTTTTTTTTTTTATAGTCACATAGAGAGAGAGAGAGAGAGAGAGAGAGGCAGAGACACAGGCAGAGGGAGAAGCAGGCTCCATGCACCGGAAGCCTGATGTGGGATTCGATCCCGGGTCTCCAGGATCGTGCCCCGGGCCAAAGGCAGGCGCCAAACCGCTGCGCCACCCAGGGATCCCCTGTCATTCATTCTTAATATACAGAAATACTTTACTAAATATCACCAGAAAATGAGCTGGCCATAACACTGAATTTTAGTTTTCATATAACTGAAGATTAGTTTTTAATGACCAAAATGTTTAAGATGTAGCCAATTTTGTGGGAAACTTCCAAATATGTATCTCACCTTTACAGCTTTTCCTGAACATAATTTTCAAAGTAGATTGAGTATCCATGGTTTACTAATCCTAATACTATAAAGTCTCTTTACCTGATTCTTTTTCACTTTGTGGTAAGTTAGACTAATAAGATATATCATTGCTACATTCAACAATATCTTGATAATCTTTTGACAATATGAAGAAGTTTAGGTAGATTGAATGATAATGCATTTAGGTGGATTTGAAGCTTTTTATAAATCAATCTCTTGGGATAACTGGCTAGCTTAGTTGGTAGAGCATGTAACTCTTAATCTCAGGGTCATGAGTTCAAACCTCACATTGGACTTGGAGCCTACTTTAAAAAGATAAATAAATAAAAATAAAAGAATCATTTGCCCAAAGAAGTTGGCTGTTGTATCATTATTACCCCAGAGCAGTATTCCTCAGAGTCTTTTCAGGAACACTGATTTCTCATGATGAGAAAAGATTTCTTTAAAGGCGTTTCTAGGTCAGCCAAGTTTGGGAAACACTTTATACTCTAATTCCCTCTTAGAGACTTAACACGTGTATTATAATTGTGAGGAGAGAAATTCTGTGGTAAACCCAGCATTTCCCAAACTCATCACAAAACACCTCCCTCACTCATTTTGGGTTGTATTACATGAAACATACTTTGGGAAATGCTTCAAGACTCTGGCATCACCTTCTAGATGTCTATCTTTGATAGTTTGGGATCAGCATACTTTTAAAATAATTATTTGGATAATAAATACATAGAAGAAATATAAATTATATGTATAGATGATGCAAAGCTAAGAGAGTTACCTACAGGGTCAACATGCCCTTTGTAGGCTTAAGTGATAAGTGAAAGCCAACAAGATTAAATTTACCAGGAAGGGGTGCCCAGGTTGCTCAGTTAAGCATCTGCCTTCAGCTCAGGTCATGATCTCTCAGGGTCTTGGAATCAAGCCCCGCATAGGCCTCCTTGCTCAGTGGGGAGCTTGCTTCTCCCTCTTCCTCAGCCTGCTGCTCTCCCTTGCTTGTGCTCTGTCAAATAAAATCGTTTTAAAAATTTTAGCGAGGAAAATATTAAATGCTGTATTTACTTTTTTTTTTTTTTTTTTTTTTTTTAGTAATTTCTATACCCATTGTGGGGCTCAAACTCACGACCCTGGGATCAAGAGTGGTATGCTCTTCTAACTGAGCCAGTCAGGCACTTCCTGTATTTAATATTTTTAAATTTAATTTGAAAAATTACAAGATGTAGAAAATCTGACTTATAATATGAAAAAGATCTGGCAGTTTAGTTAACCTCCAAATGAACTAACAGTTTGCTAGGAATTCTTAGACTGCATTCATGTAAGGGTGGTATTTGGGTTAGACACTGTGCTTTGGGCCTGTTAAGATTGTGCCTTGAGTATTGCACGGTGATTTCAACACAATTGGAGAGCACATGGAATTCCAACTCTAGTGATGGATCAGATATCTCGTCATAGGGAGAGCCTTTGAAAAACCTGGGAATATATAGTCTAAAGCCTTAGAGGAAAATCAAATATGCAGTTCCTATTAACCTAGATATGAGTTAGGTATACCATTTTTTTCTTCCTGTTAGAATCCTGTGCCATGAAAATGACCTCATAATATTCCTTTCCCCATCTAGGATTAGATCATGTTTTGTTTTTGTTTGTTTGTTTGTTTGTTTGTTTGAAGTAGGCTCCATGCCCAGTGTGGGGCTTGAACTCACAGCCCTGAGATCAAGAGTTACATGCTCTACCAACCAAGCCAGACAGGTGCCCCAGATCTCATTTTCAAGTATTTGACTTTGATCCTTCCTCTGTACTATGTGTAGAGAATTTGAGAGAGAATTTGAATTATGGAAAATATATTTGGATCTCATAGCACTTTTCAAATAGATGTTTTATTGAAGTATAACATACATTCACGGAATTCTTAAGTGTACTATTGTTGGCTTTCACAAAATAAATTCATCTCTGTAATACCCAGATCAAGAAAGAAAACTTGACCAGTAAGTACTTCAGAAGAGATTCTACCCCTTACTGTTCTTTCAGTCATCCCCCTCCTCCCTCTCAAAGGATAACCACTGTCACAACCTCTAACACCACAGATAAATTCAACCTGTCTGCCTTCTTTAGTTCAATTACATCTATGAAATTTATCCATGTTATATGTAGTTGTGGTCTTCATTCCCTTTGCTGTGTAGTCTGCCATTATACAAATATACCATAATTTATACATTTTATTATTGAAAAGACATATGAGTTGATTCCAATTTTACTGTTACAAATTGTGCTAACATGAACATTTGTTTACATGTCTTTTGGTGAATATGCACACATTTCTTTTTTTTTATTATTTATTTTTTTTTATTTTTTTTATTTTTTAATTTTTTTTAATTTTTTTTAATTTTTTTTAATTTTTTTTTTATTTTTTATTTATTTTTTATTTTTTTTTTTAGCACACATTTCTATTAAGGTGTTTACCTAGGAGTGGAATTGCTTAAATCAGGTCATCTCCATATAATCAGTTTTATTAGATACTGTGAAGCAGTTTTCCAAAACAAGAGTTTTATACTTCAGCTAGCAGTGTAGAAGAATTCTTGTTGCTCTATATCCTTGTCATCACTTGGTATTATCTGTCTCTTCCTTTTTAGCCATTCCAGTGGGCATGCAGTTTTACATTGTAGTTTTAATCTGCATTTTTTATTTGACTTACAAAATCGAATCCCTTTTTATATATCATTGTCCATTTGAATATCCTCTTTTGTGAATAACCTGTGAAGGGTCTTTTTGCCATTTTTTCTATTGTCTACTTCTTACTGATTTGTAGAAGTTCTTTGTATATTCTGAGTATGAGTCCTCTATCAAATATATGTAGTGCAGGTATCTTCTCCTGCTTTGTGACTTTTCTGTTTACTCTTAGTTGTGTCTTTTGACAAATAGAAATTCATGCTTTTAATAAAATCCAATTTTCCTTTTGTGGTTGGTTCTTCCTAATGTCCCATTTAAGAAGTCTTTGCCTATCCCTGAAATTATAAAGATATTTTTCTGTTTTCTTCTAAAAGTTTTATTGTTTTACCATTCACCTTTAGGTTTATAGCCCATCTGGAATTGATTTTTGTGCATGGTGTGGAGTGGAGGTTCAAGATGCATGTTATTCCGTATAGTTATCCAGTTGACCCAGCACCAATTTTTGAAAAGAACTGGATCTCATAACATTTTAATATAAAGTAATTGTAAAACACAAGACTGTGAGACATAACTGATATGTGCTTCTAATGTATAAGTAAAATAGTTTCTGTTACCTTCCAGTTAACTATATGCTTGTATTTCATGGTTCATGCCATTCCTCATTAGCAAATTAGTGTAGGTTTGAGGTTTTTTAGTATCAGCCTAACTATAGTCTTAACCACATCAAAGGTATTTTTAAAAACAAAGCAATTCTAGAGTAAGTATCCATAACAATATGGGCAATATAAAATAAAAAAGCTAAGTTACAAGCCTGTGAGGACAACAGTAATGCCCTTTTTGTTCACTACTGTACATCCATTGCCTAACTGCTATTCTTGGTACCTAGAGATCAGTAAATGTTGAATAAGTGAATACAAATATTTTAGCTATACTCAAAAGCACATTTTTGGAATAAGGAACATCTTATTTTTTTAAAAAAGATTTCATTTATTTATTCATGAAAGAGAAAGAAAGAAAGAAAGAAAGAAAGAAAGAAAGAAAACAGAAGGGAAGGAAAGGAAAAAGGAAAGGAAAGGAAAAAGGAAAGGGAAAGGAAAGGAAAGGAAAGGAAAGGAAAGGAAAGGAAAGGAAAGGAAAGGAAAGGAAAAAGGAAAGGAAAGGAAAAGGGAAAGGAAAGGAAAGGAAAGGAAAGGAAAGGAAAGGAAAGGAAAAAGGAAAGGAAAGGAAAAAGGAAAGGAAAAAGGAAAGGAAAGGAAAAAGGAAAGGAAAGGAAAGAGGAAAGGAAAGGAAAGGAAAAAGGAAAGGAAAGGAAAGGAAAAAGGAAAGGGAAAGGGAAAGGAAAGGAAAAAGGAAAGGAAAGGAAAAAGGAAAGGAAAAAGGAAAGGAAAGGAAAGGAAAAAGGAAAGGAAAGGAAAGGAAAAAGGAAAGGAAAAAAAGGAAAGGAAAGGAAAGGAAAGGAAAGGGGAAAGGAAAGGAAAGGAAAGGGGAAAGGAAAGGAAAGGAAAGGAAAGGAAAGGAAAGGAAAGGGGAAAGGAAAGGGAAGGGAAGGGAAAGGGAAAGGGAAAGGGAAAAAGGGAAAGGGAAAGGAAGGGAAGGAAAGGAAAGGAAAGGAAAGGAAAGAGGCAGAGACACAGAGGGAGAAGCAGGCTCCATGCAGGGAGCCTGACATGGGACTTGATCCCAGGTCTCCAGGATCACACCCTGGGCTGAAGGTGGCAATAAACCTCTGAGCCACCCAGGCTGCCCAGGAACACCTTTCTTAGAAATAGTGTTCTGTATAAGTTCATGTTTTTTATATAAACAAACATTCTTTAAAGGCAGTCAATTTTATTTCTCTATTTCATTTTTTTGATGAGTATTTCTTTTTTTTTTTTTAAGATTTTATTTATGTATTCATAAAGAAAGAGAGAGAGAGAGAGGCAGAGACACAGGCAGAGGGAGAAGCAGGCTCCATGCAGGGAGCCCGACGTGGGACTCGATCCCGGTCTCCAGGATCACACCCCAGGCTGCAGGCGGCATCAAACTGCTGCGCCACCGGGGCTGCCCCTTGATGACTATTTCTAGAAATACATGACACATATCTGTGTTCTTTTAAGTAAAAGTAAAAAAAAATTTTTTTCTTGATTTATCTCCATCATCATTAGGGATACTAAAATAGTAACATGTTATTTCTAAGAAGTGTTGTATTGCTCCAAAAGCAACTGCTTATTCTTTTATGGATAAAGAAATATTCTGGACAGGAGAATTATAGGAATTTAGACAAAGGCAATATACACCTTAAGTAAGTGATCAGCAGTGACCAAACATAAAACAGAATTAAATGAGCATTTGTTAAACTACCATTATTTGGAACAATGAGTCATGAAGAAAGTGGATAGGATTATGGTCAAATAAATTCAGGAAATCCTACATATTTTGTCCCTCTCTTGTAAATTCACAATTTCATTACCCATTAAAGGCTTTGAGAAGTCTTAGAGTAAAGGTGTATTCCCCTTTACTCTCAAACCTTTTGAGTACTGAATACTTTTCAGAAATGAAAATCTCTTACTGTCTTGCAAAGTAGTGTTCTGCAGCATACAGTTTAACACTGAATCACCTGGACTACTATTGCATTACTTTAATCTGTAGATTCCTAGAACTATCTGATAGAAACAGAGGGCTATGATAACAAATAAATAAATCTTTCAGTAGATAGATGAAATTTTAGATAGATGAAGTATGAAAACGCAAATAATAAAAAATGAAAAATAGTTTTCAACAATAATTTGTTGAACTTCCTTTAAAAAAAAAATTGGGAGGATTTTATGAAGGGTGATAATTACCAGAGGATTAATGCTGCTTAGATGCAGTAAACCAGTCAGTCAGTCATACAGAATAACTTGTTTTTAAGAAGCATAAAACAGTAACACACGATTGCTTGTGAAGAATGAAAAGATTTAAGTGGGAAATTAAAATACCAGCTCATGTAGAGTTCAGATTCTAAGAGTTGTCAGATTTCTTAGTGACTCATCAAGGCTATTGTTACTGAGCCACAGTATGCATACCTTGACCAAAATAAAGGATATATTTGCTACTTTTTTTTTCTTTAATACACTATAAGTGAGATGGGGAAAAATTTAAAGGAAAGATCTTTTGATAAAATGATCAAGGTAAGTTCTATATTTTGTTTGTTGTAAAGAGTGTCTCAGTATTAAAAAGGAAGTATAATTGAAGTGACTTTTTTCAGGTTAATTGCACCTTTCCTTAAGACAGAGAAATCTATTATTTGCCAAAATAAGAACATTAAAACAAAGCCAAAACTGCCACAGAGAAAATATTATTACTATTTAGTAGTACTAAAAATATGAAAAAAGTTCTAAGTCCTTTAGAACTTAACTGAAAATTTTTGCCCAGATGGTTTACTTTACACATTAACTTAGCTGTAAGCACCACAGCTACAAAAAGAGAAGGGGTAGAGGACAAAAGCTACTTTGTTCAGGTGATCTTTTTTTACCTACTCCAGCTTCTCCTTGGCAGGCAAAGGAGGAGTTTTACACCTAAATACATTCTTTACCTTCTGTTGCTTCTTTGATCTGATATAATTTACAGAATACATTTTTGGGGCACCTCGGTGGCTTCGTGGGTTATAGGGCCGACTCTTGATTTCAGCTCATGTCATGCTCTCAGGGTCCTGGGATCAAGCTCTGTGTTGGGCTCTGTGCTCAGTGGGAAGTCGGCTTCAGGATTCTCTCTCCTTCTGCCCCAATCTCTGCTTGTGTTTGCTCTCTTTCTCTTAAATGAGTAAGTAAATCATTTTTTAAAAATCATGCCTTCTGGGCAGCCCGGGTGGTTCAGCGGTTTAGTGCCGCCTTCAGCCCAGTGCATGATCCTGGGGACCCAGGATTGAGTCCCATGTCAGGTTCCCTGCATGGAGTCTGCTTCTCCCTCTGCCTGTGTCTCTGCCTCTCTCTCGCTCTCTCTCTCTCTGTCTCTGTGTGTGTGTGTCTCTCATGAACGAATAAATAAAATCTTTAAAAAAAAAATCATGCCTTCTTACTAAAAAATAAATAAAATAAAGAATACATTTTTAAAAGTCATGTTGTGACCCTACACATGCATCTTTTAATTAATGGTACCTTCAGAAATTTTTCTTCCTCCAGAAAAGTTCATGGAGCATTCTGAATATTAAATCAATTCTTTTAAGTTTAGTTCTCTCTCTCTTTTTAAAAGATTTTTATTAATTTATACATGAGAGACACAGAAAGAGAGATAGGCAGAGACATAGGCAAGAGGGAGAAGCAGGCTCCACGCAAGGAGCCCGATGGTGGGACTCGATCCCGGGACTCCAGGATCACGCCCTGGGCCAAAGGCAGATGCTAAACCACTGAGCCACCCAGGGATCCCCTTTTAAGTTTAGTTTTCTTAAGTAGGCTCCACGCCCTTAGTGGGACTCAAACTCACAACCCCAAGATCAAGAGTTGCATGCTGGGGGTGCCTGGGTGGCTCAGTGGTTGAGCATCTTTCTTTGGCTCAGGTTGTGATCCTGTGGTCCTGGGATCAAGTTCCGCATGAGGTTCCCTGTATGGAGCCTGCTTCTCCCTCTGCCCATGTCTCCGTCTCTCTCTGTGTGTGTCTCTCATGAATAAATAAATAAAATCTTAAAAAAAAAAAAGAAGAGTTGCATGCTCTACTGACTGAGCCAAGGCAGCCAGTTCAGTCCTTTTTTGTTTTGTTTTTTTTAACTTTATCAATTCCTGGAATTTGACTTGTTCTAACCATATCCTGACCCAGTATGATCTCATTTAGTTGGAACAACAGTATAGTCTATGCTGTTTTTTAAAGAGGCAACCATAAACCTCTCCATTCACAAGTCTCTTTTCTTACTGTATGTGTCATCAATACATACACCATTTTTTCGTGATGAATTGTGAATCTGGGCTTCTCAATACAGTATGCTACATGAGAAGACTAAGCAGCCATTAGCCATGGCTCTTCTTCATTTGACTTCTTATATTCTGTCACTTTGTAGAGAAATCTGTTAGGAATCATTTGTAGCTTTGTACTGATTTTCTTTTTACCCTCAGCCTTCACAATTTCTTTGACAGGGATTGGTTAAATGTAGATTGCATTGCATAAAGGCACTTACATGCCTCTGGATCAGGGATTCTAACCTGGGGACCATGGATTGTTTAGTAGGACATTCATGCAAAATTTTGTTTGTATGTACATTTTTCTAAGAAGAGGATCCATGTTTTCAGATTCTCAAAGACACTATATATGATTTAACAACAGTTATTCAGCCACCACTGCTCTAGGGGAACTCAAAGCTGTCCAGATTAAGCTAGATCACCAAGAGCTGTTCTGTTTTCAGATATTTCTTCATTTACTGAACAAATATTTGAGTACCTGCTCTGGGCACTGTTTTAAGTGCTCAGGATACAGTGGTGAACAAGACAGGCAAGATCCTTGCTCTCACAATTTCATTTTGTTGAAGGAAGATCCACAATGAACAGTGATGATTTCTAAATAGTTTTAGATAGAATTTCAAATAGATTTAGATCCTGTGAGAAAAATAAAACAGGCCAGTGTTTTAGTGACTGGGGGTAAGATGGACCACTTTGTGGTTGTCAGGGAAGACATTTAAGGAGGTGACATTTGAGTAGATACATGAATGACATTGAATGACATGAATGACATTGGAAAATATGAGGAAATAGCATTCCTGGCAGCAGAAAGAAGAGCAAGTGCAGAGTCCTAAGGTGCTGTCAAGAAAGAGAAAGGATCATAGTATGGCCTTAAAGTAGTGAGCAACGGAATGATAAGTGCAAATGATATTGGGAAGATTATCAGAGCCAGATTTGAGGGCCTTGTTAAGTAGTTTGGGATGTTAAGTATGATGGGCAACCATTCAAGGGTTTTAAGCAGGTTAGTATCATGCTATGGTTTACATTTTTTAAACGGGGATGCCTGCCTGGGAGCTCAGTCAGTTGATCTTTGACTCTTGGTTTTCAGCTCAGGTCATGATCTCATGGATCGTGAGATTAAGCCTGAGTCGGGCTCCGTGCTCAGCGCAGAGTCTGCTGGAGCTTCTCTCCCTTTCTCTTTTCCCCCACTTGCTCTCTCCCTTTCTCTCTCTCAAATAAATAAATGTTTAAAAAAAAAAGATTATTCTGGCTGCTCTGAGAACAGATTGAAAATGGACAAAATCAGAATAAGGAAGAACAGATGATAATTTTGGTAGTTCAGGATACTCATGATTGATTGCTATTAATTATTGATGATGTAGTTCACAATATTTCAGAGTGTCTTCTTCATGTGGATAGAGAAGTTGCTGTTTTCAGTATTGGAAATAGTTGAAATTATCCTGAGTAGTATGAGTTATCTAACTAAATATATTTTTTGTTTTATTTTTTTATTATTTTTTATTTTCTTTGTTTTAAAGCTAGAAAACTCAATTGTATAGGATAGCATCACATGCATTTTGGTGTACTAATCTCATCTTCTCTCTTACCTTCACTTTCTCTTGGCCCTGAGTTTCCTCAATTGTTTTTTAAGATTTTATTTATTTATTCATGAGAGAGACAGAGACATAGGAGAAGGAGAAACATGCTCCCTATGGGGAGCCTGATGCAGTACTCGTTCCCAGGATCCTGGGTTCATGACCTGACCAAAGGCAGATGCTCAACCACTGAGCCACCCAGGTGCCCTGGGTTTCTCAGTTATTAAGTTGTGCTTATCTTACAAGTATTTTTATAAGCTGTCTTTTATTAAAACCCCTTTGTGAGAAGATAGTGTGTAAAGAAATTAAACATATATTAGCGGAATGCTGAAACTGCTATAAAAAAGCATTATATATGTATGGATTTTCATTTATTTCTTCATTTCTTCATTCATCTATTCAACAGTGTTTATTAAGTGCCTACAATAGCCAGCCATTGAGGAAACAAAGTTGAACAGTAGCACAATAAAATAAGAACTAGACAATTTGAGAAATAATTTAGTTGGTGTCAATGAAGATAGAGTATATTCAGAAAGATATTTTGGCTAAAGGATAAAAATTAAGGAGTGTAAAAAGAAAGCCTCTGTGAAGTATTCAAATGGTGTATTGACAGGATACTCTTTTTGTAGGAAATCAAGAAGTAGGATGGAGTCCTGCTTCTCTTATTAACTCTTGTATAATCTTGGGAAACTGTATCCTGAACTATTTCACTATCTATATTTTTTTATTTCACTATATATTTTAATGGTTTAATGAAATCTGTCAGGAAAAATATTGTATGGCTTACTTCTGAGAGAGATGTTTTTCATGGTGTGCTAAATTTTCATTGCTAAAGTTGGTGGGTTACGTGAAGCTTGCATTGCACAAATGTCATTAATTGAGTCGGTAGTTCCCATCTCTTTGTACTTCCATACTTCATCAGGGTGGTGGTGAACCTGGTGTGCCAGATCCACATCTCAGTGAACTAAGAGGAGCATAGTTTTGTAACAGTATTACTTGGTAAGGGAAATACTCTGGACACCCACATCCTTGTTCTCATTATTCCCCCCACTTAGTTAACTTCTACCCTTTTTTTTTTAATTTCTTTTTAATTTTATTTATTTATGATAGTCATACAGAGAGAAAGAGAGAGAGGCAGAGACACAGGCAGAGGGAGAAGCAGGCTCCATGCGCCGGGAGCCTGATGTGGGATTCGATCCCGGGTCTCCAGGATCGCGCCCTGGGCCAAAGGCAGGCGCCAAACCGCTGCGCCACCCAGGGATCCCAACTTCTACCCTTTTATACATAGTCTGATCATTCCTCTCTACTACACCCCAAAGGGGCTATGAAGTTTAGGAAAGAAGTTCAGATATACTTCACCACAGAAAGATAGGCAAACCTCGATAAATATATATACTTTGTTTGACTCAAAATGAACAACTTTGGAGTCTACCTAAAGGGACATGAGCAAGAGTTGGAAGTTATGAAGAAATTGGCCATAATTCTTGCTGTGGAGACTGGGTGTCTGCCAAGACTTTACTTTGAAATTTCTGTCTTCTGTTTCTAATCTTAAGGCATCATAACATACAATTCTTTTGCCACTAGTCCAGTTTGTTCTTTTATGATGAGGAAGGAGGCACTTTTAAATAACAATTATTTCCACTATAATTAAACAAATCTTCTTTTGTTTGCATTATATTTGTTACTATATTGTATACACACTCTGCTTGCTTAAACTTGCCCCTGTGACTACTTCACAGGAACTTTCTTTAGAAGTTTTAAAGTCTTTGACTTCTTAAAGTATTAATGGGATTTGCCAAAGTTGTAGTATCCAAATACTTGACTAGATATAGTAGCAGGACAGTAAGCTTGTTCACACAGCTCCTCCAGCAAGCATTTTTTCTCTTAGACAATCCTAAATTCATTTGAAGTGCCAAAGAATTAAAGGAAGATGTATTTGGGTTTACTCCTGAATATAACAAGACCAGACATCTCACAAAATTTACCTTAAGGTCCAGATATTAGAAAAGTATGCTGCCCTTTGCAAGAGCTTAGATTATGAAGGATTAGTCTGAACCTAAATGACTTTTGCCTTTTTGTCCCTTTTTGTTCCTTTTTGTTCTAGTATCATAATTCTGGAGGTTTACAGTTTATATGCTTAACTACATATGTGATTTATGCTCATACTTTCATTTATTGATATAAATTTTAAACTTGTAGATTTTGTGATTATTTTGAGAGTAAAGGTTAGAGCTGTTTTGTAGTTTAGAAAATTACACTCCAAAATGATTTTTTGAAAACCAGGAAAACAAAAAAGCGAACAACACCATAACAGTTACAAAAATAATGCATGCTTGCTGTTTTTTTTATTTTTTAAGTAATTACAGACTCACAGGAAGTTACAAATATGGTTCTGTGAGATCCCATGTATACTTTATCTAACTCCCTCCTCGCCATGGAGACTTTTATATAGCTATCTACAGTTACCAAATCAGGAAATTGACATTGCATGTTCACTGTCTAAAACAAAAAAACCAAACATGTAAAAATGTATAAAGAGAAAACTTTCAGAGCATCTGGGTGGCTCAGTAGTTGAGCATCTGCCTTTGGCTCAGGTCATGATCCCAGGATCCTGGGATCGAGTCCCACATCAGGCTTACCATGGGAGCCTGCTTCTCCCTCTGCCTATGTCTCTGCCTCTCTCTCTCTCTCTGTGTCTCTCATAATTAAAAAAAAAAAAATCTTAAAAAAAAAAAAAGCTTTTGTTTTTCCCTCTTCAGTCTCTCAGTTATCATTATGTCTCCCTGCAGATCTTTTAAAATGTACATTTGGTTGTGCCTGGCCGGCACAGTCAGTAAAGCATGCAACTCTGGATCTTGGGGTAGAGCTTATTGAAACAATAATAAAAAACAAAAAAATAATAAAATGTACATTTAAACACAAATACAGAAGCACCCACTTGCGTGCAGAAGTGTAGATTTTTTTGCTTTTGGTGAATAAGAGGATCGTTTATGCTATAAGCTACATTTTCCCTGTAATACTACACGATTTCATATTGATAAATATAGATCTGTTTCATTCTTTTTCATTTCTTCATAATGTTCTGTATTATAAATATACCTTAATTTATTAAATAAACCCCCTTTTATTGGACATCTATGGACTCTCCAGTTTTTCTACACATAAATAATGCTGTAGTTGGTATCCTTACACTTCTATATTGAGCACTGTGTAAGTATTTCTGTAGGCCTTTAAAAGTGGAATTACAGAGTACTATGAAAATAACACTTAGGGCAGCCCGGGTGACTCAGGGGTTTAATGCTGCCGCTTTCAGCCCAGGGTGTGATCCTGGAGACCCAGGATCAAGTCCCACATCAGGCTCCCTGCATGGAGCCTGCTTCTCCCTCTGCCTGTGTCTCTGACTCTCTCTCTCTCTCTCTCTCTCTCTCTCTCTCTCTGTGTCTCTCATGAATAAATAAATAAAATCTTAAAAAAAAAAAAATAACACTTACAAAATTGTAGCAATATACAAAAGTAAAAGTTATGAGAAACAATTATTCATGTAAGTATGTATTTGGGCAAATATGGAATATTTCTTATTTATAATATAAGCATTATTATATTGTGATTAATTTTGTGGTAAATTTTCAGTATGTTACACAAGGTGTAACTCTTTGTCTCCATAGACTGGGAATTATAAGCTGGTGTATAATGTAAAGAGAGGCAGTCCCAAATTTAAATGTTTTAATCATCAATATTCTTGATAATTTTTTTCACTGAAAGGGATAGGTTAAAATTTTTAGAATCTTCTACCAGCAGTGAAGGATAGCGATAGCTGGTCTTTATAAATATTATACATCCATTAAACTAATTATTAGATATAAATGCAGTATTGGTATTGTTCAGCATGGAACTTTATTCTTCTCTCAATATTAATTCACATTTTTGCCAAACTCCCTATTATTCATTATAAGAAATCCTTTCCCTTAATAATTGTTTTCTTTTTTTGAGTGAAAACTATTTTTTCTATTATAGATTTCTTTGAGTTGGAAGTATAGTTTATGAAAAGCGTAAATATTTAAATGCTTTGTCAGAAAAACAGCAATGATTATTGCACTGTTTAACATACTAATGAGTATTCTAATCAGAACCAGCATGTCCG
Source organism: Vulpes vulpes (assembly GCF_048418805.1). Classification (NCBI taxonomy): domain Eukaryota; kingdom Metazoa; phylum Chordata; class Mammalia; order Carnivora; family Canidae; genus Vulpes; species Vulpes vulpes. Next base: position 84,783,496 of record NC_132794.1, read on the forward strand.
CTCTTACGATATTTTTGCTGTATAACACAAAATTCCCTAGACTGCCTTTATATTTGCCATTTGTGTGAATCTTACAACAGTGTTCTAAAACTTTACCAAGCATTCTTTTTTGAAATCAGATTGGTTATACATACAAATAAAAGGAAATCTTGTATAAATTAATCCATCCTAATCTGGTTGTTTTAAGCACTTAACTTATAAATTGAGGAAATTAGATCCTAATCCTACTTTACATATAAATTTGAACAAGACACTTAATCTCTCTGAACTTTAGTTTCCCTTTTATAAAGTATAGAAAAGCCTGTGTTTCTCTGGAATGAGATGTTCAAGTGAAAAGTTGTACACAAGTACAACTAATGGTCTGAAATGGAAATAAAGAAAAATTAACAGGTGATCAGTGAACTTTGTGTAGAGAATCTATCAGTGTCTCAGGGTCCGTTGTAGGTAATCTGTATGTGAAAGAGTCCCAGACTCAAACAATATTTATGCAAAGCTTTTCCAGTGGTTTAAATTAGATTTTTCTTGTGCATTAATCTCTCTGGTTTTCCTTTTGTTGCAGAAAAGACAATCCTTAAACTTTGGCTTCTCAAAGTGTTCTATGAAGTATAATTTAGTTCAGTTCAACAAGCTTTTATTGAGTACCCTAAGGGAGAAGTAAGAGCTATTATCTTTGCCCTTGAAGGACTCATAAGTTGGTTGGAAAGTGAAAACAGATAAACCCCAAAACTAGGTACATGCACATACTCCATGCTTTCGGAGTGAAACTTTAGGGGTCCACAGAGCCACCCATCCTCATATTTAGAAGGCTGAGAGAAATTTAATTGGGTTTTTTTGGTCAGTAGAGACATTTTAAGAGCCAAGTGGATTTGTGTCGTGATGAAAATTTTTACTAATACATGTTGAAAGGATGAAATTGCTGAAGCAATTATTTAATTTGAGAATAATTTATTGTATTTTTCCTGAACTTCCTTCTTAGGTGTATATTACAGTGCTTTAGTACTTAATAGTGACAGTTTAGTCCCTAGAGTATTTTACAATTCATAGTTCTCTCTTTGACTCGCTTGTGTTTTCTTAATTGTCTGATCATCTTTTAATTACTTTCAGTCTGTGATCTAATGATTTTAATGGTCATGAAATCCTAAGACTTGAGAATTAGAAGACACTTAAAATCCTACCAAACCTCCTACAAGCTCTCACCTTAACCAGGGCATTTGCTGCTACTCCTGATGTCTTGAGAAAGTCTGTGTTCAAATAGAGGCTTCTCTTACCTTTTGAAAAACTTCATGACAGCCTTCATCATTTCTTCCTAAGACCTGGTGTTTCTAGAAGATTAAAATGTTTGATTACTCATTAAAGTGAAGCACTTTCTCTCTTCTCTCTCTACTTCTTTCTCCTCTCCTCTGGCCTCCCAAACTTTTTCCTGTCTATTCACTCATTGTTTTGTTTACTCTGTATCTTTTCACTTCTACTCCTCTTAGGGTGTGCCATCTGAAGACATTCCAACGTAAATGGCCCTACAGCCTCAGCGCTTTTGCTGAATGTTTTCTTCCCGTCCTGTCTTAGAATTTTGAGGATATGCTAACCCAGTAGCCTTCTAGTGGGAGCTCAGGACTCTCACAGGCTGCACAGTGTTAAAGAGGTCGTGTTCTCCTTGTCCCCATTTCCATTTTTAGGCCATTGTTCTACTCTTGAATGAAAGCTCCAGCTCCTTTGAACCTCCTTCATTCATCTCTGACACCACCAGTCTCTTACAATTACTTTTGTTGTTTGTTTTTTAAGAAGATTTAAAAAAAAAATAATCTCTATACCTGAAGTGAGACTCACAACCCCGAGATCAAGAGCCCCATGCTCCACCAACTGAGCCAGCCAGGTGCCCCTCAATGTTGCTTTATTTTATCTATATTCACATGCATCCACATTTTCCATCCTCAGACTCATGTAATAGGTAGCCATTTTATTCAAGGTTCTCTCATCTTCCTATGCCCATGACCCCATCTTTCCATGGGACTTGTTTCGTTATTCATCTGCCTTTCCTCTGCTTTATCCTTTTCCTAACTACATTAGCCTAAAAACATATTCAACTCTTTCCTACCCAAGAGACAGACAGAGGGCAGGCAGGGGGATATCTTCTGTAGTCTCTTTCTGTTTACAGTCTCTTTATTTTCTCCGTTGTATCCTCATTCCTTAAAGGAATTATTCATAATTATTTCCTTCTTTCCTCATTCTACTCTCTGCTTTGCCACAGTGCTGAAACAGCATTTACTTGGGTCACCAGGGATGACCAGAAGACCTTTTTATCCCTTATTTTATTGGTTCCTTCTGCTGTATTTGATAATGTTGATCACATCCTCTTTAAAATTCTCTCTTCTTCAATGGCTATACTCTCTTAATGCTTTATGGTTTTTTTGTGGCTTCCTTTTCCTTCCCCCTAAATGTTGGTATCCCTGAGGCTCCTATCCTTAGAACTCTGTTCTATACACATTCTACCTGGGTGAGCTCATCCACTCTTCATCAAATCTCTGGCACAAATGCTGTATGCCTTAGATATGAATGCAGTTGCTTGGTAGACATTTCCTACATCCTATGTGGCTAAAGCTGTCAACACATCATCTTTCCTCCTTCTCAAATCAGATCTTTTCATATTCTCTGTTTTGGTTGGTTGATGGCACCACTCTGCCATGTCTCACATTCAATCATTATGTCCTAGGAATTTTTCCTCCTAAATATTTCTTAATATTTCTCAAACCCAGCCTCCTCTTTCCATCCTAACTATCTGTCTATTACCTATTCATCCTCTTCTCTCTATCCCAATCACTTGTTTGTCCCAGTGTATTATTTCAACAGCTGCCTAATTATTTTTCCTGTCTTTAGTTTTTTCTCCTCAAATCCACTCTTCACAGAGCTGCTGGATTTACCTAAGTGATGAGTTTGACCAGGTGAACTTTCTTGTTTAGAATTCCCCAAAGTTTCTAAACAAGGCATCCATGTCCTTTTATGATCTGGTCCCTGTCCCCTACTCCAGCCTATTCTGTATTAATCCCTTACTGATAAGTTTAACAACATCAACTAAAGTGCATGACATTCCCTATAAGCACAACTGTTTCTCATCTTTGTGCCTTTTCTCATGCTGTCCCATTCGCTTGAAATACCACTGCCTTTCCCTTGATTAATTCCCTTTTTCAGACTCTGTTTGGATACTATCTCAGATGCCTTTTTGGGTTTATCTCTCACCCCCTAAACAAGATTGGATGCTCCAATAGTAACCTGTACATAACTCCATCAGTGTAATTAGCATCTTAGTTCATAATTATGCTTTGTGAAAATCTCTTCCATTACACTTGAAAAATTCCTTCAATCCAAAGACTGGGTTATCATCATTTTTTTCAAGTCAAATTTTCAAATAGTGTCAAATAGAGTGCTTGTCACATGCAAATTCGACCTCTTCATTTTACAGAACAGGAAGTTGAGACCCAGAGTTTACCACCCCCTTACATGATTAATTCAAAATGAAAGTAACTTGTTTTTTTAAAAAAAAAAAAAAAAACCAGCAGTCAGGGAATTTAATAGGGCGTAAGATAAATACACTATTGGTGTCATAAGAAACAGTACTTTTTCTGTATGAGATATAATCATGAGGCATATAATATCCATAGAATATTGATTAGGTGAGATATTGGAGGAGCTTGATTTGCCCAACCAAATGTTGCCAGTTTCTAGCATTCTGAAGCACTGTTACCAAATAGCAGATATTTTAAAATTATTGTGAAAATGGCGTGCCTGGATGGCACAGTAGGTTGAGTGTCCAACTCTTGTTTTCCACTCAAGTTGTGATCTTGGGGTCCTGAGATTGAGGCTCACTCTCCCTCTCCCTGTAGCCCCTCCCCTGTTGTCTCTCGTGCTCCCTCTCTCAAGTGAATGAATAAATCTTAGAAAAAAATTATTAAAAAAAAAGAAAAAAATTATTCTGGGGGCACCTGGGTGGCTTAGTCAGTTAAGTGTTTACCTTTGGCTCAGGTCATGATCTCTGGGGCCTGGATCCCCGTCTAAGGCTCACTGCTCAGCAGGGAGTCTGCTTCTCACTCCCCCTCTGCCCTTCCCCACTGCTACTGTGCACTCTTTCTCAAATAAATAATCTTTAAAAAAATTATTCTGAAAAAAAAGCTGACTCATTTTAAGATGTAGTATTTGTTGAATATTTCCTTAAAATCATTGAATATTCTCTTATTTCCCAGATACTTACTAAGAATGAAATTCCTTTTATGAAGCAAATGACTGGCTCAGTCTGTAGAGCAGATGATTCTTGATCTCGATGTTGTGAGTTTGAGCCCCATGTCAATGTAGAGATTACTTAAATAAAACTAAAAATGTTTTATTAATTTATTTTCAGCTAATCTGTAAATACTTAAAGAATGCTTTAGACTTTTTACCTGTTATCCGTCTCTCCCCTTCTTTGTCCTCCTAATTATCAACAAACTTTACCGTCTTGGCTGTGTTGAGGGTGCTGGGTCTGGTATTATGTGTTATAAGGAAGAGGTTCTTTCAGGTGCCTGGGTGGCTCCATGGTTGAGCATCTGCCTCTGGCTCAGGTCATGATCCCAGGTCCTGGGATCCAGTTCCACATTGGGCTCTCCACAGGGAGCCTGCTTCTTTCTCTGCCTATGTCTCTGCCTCTCTCTGTGTGTTCCTCATGAATAAATAAATAAAATCTTAAAAAAAGGAAGAAACTTTTGCAGCTTGAGTTTTTTCTGATGGCCTAATGTACAGTGTTAATGCAAAGTAAAATGGAAACAATTATTTTAACAAGATGACGCAGCCTATTTTGCTTAGAAATGACCTGATTTTCTGTTTATGTTATCCAGAGGTCAGGTAGGGATTTCTTTTTGCACTCCCATTATACAGATTCATATCATGCAAGCATTGCAAGACTTAGGGATCACAATCTATTTAATTCCACTGGCTGCATTCATCTTCTGAAGAAGATAAGTCCTTCCCCTGCTGTTTTTACTTAGTTTCTCTTTTTATAGTTTAATTCTGTACCCTATAGTGAAGATATGAGGTCAATAGGTCTTAACCCATAGATGTTTTTTAACTAAGCTTCAGCTTAAAGTTTGTTGCCCATTTTGAAGTTCATGTGGATACCTGCTTTGGTCAGAATGTCACAGCATTGTCACTGTTACCCTGTCCCAGAAATCTATCACCTAAGCACTCAAGGCAAGAATCAGGCCCCACCGTAAGCCATGGCTACCTGCTGTATACTCCTACCTTGGTGAATCAGCTTCAGTGTAGTTTGATAACTGCCCTTTCTTCAAATTTAATTATGCCTTGAGGCTGTGGAAAAACTGAATTTATCTGTTGAAACAGACTAAGCAGCAAGTGTTCTGACATGTTTATTAAGTAAATTATTACACCTGACTAAAGGTAATTACATATACAGTCAGGTTTGGAAGTAACTGGATAATTAAGGGTTAATAAATTGTCTAGCATAAAAGAAGTGCCTTTTAGATTGTAGAAAAGTAAACTAAATACAGACCTTTTTAAATTGTTTGAATAAAGATTACAAAATCTTTATTTTTAAGACTTGAAAGAGATGAATGAGGATGTAAGCCCCCTTAAATACAAATACTCACTGAGATAATGTAATATTCTTGTCTTAAATGGAGACCACAAAGATTCTTATTTTCTGTATTTCCATCATGCTAACTACAGTAGTCTAGCTAACTCTACATTCCTTTGGGAATCCATAGCAAAATGGTAAAGCATCTATATTTATATTTAGGATATAAAACTGAAACCTTATCTCTAGAAAGCAGAACAAGTGAGATACACAATTGAAATTGAGTTCCCTGTTTCACCATAGTGAAATCTAGTTATGCAGTGATTGGAACTGGGTCTCCACTTTTGTCACTACCTGCTAAGGTATTACCAGGAACTATCCCCTTTAACTCCAGTAGTGATTGGGATTTAATGGTCTTGTTTTGTTTTATTTATCTCAAGTGGTCTGAGTTCCATTTTAAAGAAGAGAATGATGCATTTATAACTAATGGCAAATTAAAAATACTATACATTACTTGACTTATAAAATTTTAGAATAAAACATATGTGACTGATTTTATTGAAGACTAATCCATCTATTAGATTCTCCAAGTTTTCATTTGCCTTATTTTAAATCACAACTATGGGGAGGAAGGGAGAGAAATATCCACTTAGATTCACAAATTTAAAAAAAAAAATGGTTATTCTCCCTCCCTTTTTCTTTTTATCAAAGTGCATTTAAAGGAGTATATAATGAAGCACTAGCTTAGTCTCTAGCTCACTTCATTCAAGGAACTATATCCTGGAGTATAGACACATTGGCATATAATTTTTCTCCATTGGCTAATCCATCTTGTCTTCCTTCATTGCTCTAGGTCTTACACAGCCAATTTATACAAGCAGATCTTCTCCATAGCTTTTGTGTGTGTGTGTGTGTGTGTGTGTGTGTATTTTTTTATTGGAGTTCGAGTTGCCAACATTCTCCATAGCTTTGATGAAGCAAAATGACTTACAGAGAGGATCAAAGTCTGGTGAACACCTCTCATCATGAGTTTCAAGGTTTGATTTTCTGAGTATGGGAAGTGAGAACTTTATTGGTGAAGTAATTACATTTACTACTTGTTACAGAAGTATGGCAGATGATATAATGGATATGGACAGAAAAATGTATGACCTGAGAATGTTTATTTAGTATGTTTGATGGTGGCATCCCTGGTTTACAAAAGGTAAACTCAGGAGCAGAACTTTGGTTGTGAAATATTTTTAGTGTATTCTGTAAGCACAAATTAGTCAATAAATCGACCAGTCTAGCTTTCAGAATAATTATAAGACATTACTAAAAATTCAAAGATGTTTTAATTATTAATAGTTAACATTAAGGTATATTTGCCTTATGCTATCTTTAAATAGCTGTCTTATTAGTATATAAGATGTGAGTTCAGCATAGACTTATAAAATTCTGGGTCACAAGGTAACATGCACGGTTTCATCTCAACATTTACTTGTTGCCTAGTATACACCGAGTGCTGGGCCAAATGTGAAGATACAAATACAAGCAACACAAATTGCCAGCTTTGAGGCACTTACAAAGTACATTATTCGGAGGAAGTAAAGGCACTTCCAACTGCTGGGATATTGAAAAGAGACTGGGCTGAAATAACCGTGGAATCACCCAAACTGCAAAGGGAATTTATATTTAATTATTTAATGGGTAGGCAGACACATCAGTATACTGTGGAAAATGCTGTGATAAAGATGTGGCAAATGCTCTGAGGACATGAAAGGAACAGAAAACCCAACCAGGATGGTCTGGGGGACTTCTTGAGAGAGGTGAGATTTAAATTTTAAGAAATTTAAATTTTATGGAATAAATAAGAGTTACATGGGTGATGAAGGAGGGGAAGGCAACTCCACACAGAGGAAAAGAAAATGAGCAACATACTGAGGGTTATCATGGTTCTTCTTAAGAGAACTATTAGGAATTCCTTGTTTAGGAGCTTAAATTACAAAGTAGGAGAGGAAGCCAAAAGGTTGGCCACCCCTAGATGGGCCACTTAGGCATGAACTTTGGCATATTTTGGGTTAAAAGGAATCAAAACTCAGCAGATATAAAGCTCCTTATGTCCCCCTCAAATGCCTGTTTGTTCCAGGAAGAGAGTATTAACAGAGATTCCTTTTTACCTAAGAAACTTCTCTGCATTATAGGGTGACCTTTGTTTTCCCAAATATCTCCTTTCACCTTCCTGCTAATGGTCCTTCTTCCCTTTGTATCCTCAGACCCTACTGCTGTCTCTAGCTCATATAAGCTTCATGTTGCCTCATTGTCTTTGGAATTTCCATGTCTGTGTAGATTCTCTATAGGTAAGCTATTAAATTTAATTTTCTCCACTTAATCTGTCTCACATCAATTTGATTCTTAGTCCAGTTAGGAGGACTTTGAAAGGCAGAGGAAATTCTTTCTCCCCAACAACCTGGACTAGGTACAAAATCAGTTTTCATTTCATGTTAAAGAACTTGAGCTTTATCTTAAAGAAGTTGGGAAGCCATTGATGGTTTTAAGAACCTGAATGTTGTGGGGATCCCTGGGTGGCTCAGCGGTTTAGCGCCTGCCTTCTGTCCAGGGCGTGATCCTGGAGTCCCAGGATCGAGCCCCACATCTGGCTCCCTGCCTGGAGCCTGCTTCTCCCTCTGCCTGTGTCTTTGCCTCTGTGTGTGTGTGTGTGTGTCATGAATAAATAAAATCTTTGAAAATAAAAAAAAGTAAAAAGAAACTGAATGTTGTGATCACATTTGTATTTTAGTTGGATCTCTCTGGCAGCAGTGTGGAGATGGATCTGGGGTATTAGAAGGGAGAAGAGTGGGATAGGTGAGACCAAAGGCCTCGGGATAGAGATTATAATATCTGAATTAAAATATAGTAGGAGAAATGGAAAGGAGGAAGCAAGTGAATTCAAGAAATATTTAGGAGGTCTAATTGGCACAATTTTGGAATAAGTTAGCTGCCAGAGTTGTGAAAGAGAGGAGTCAAAACAGACTGAATGATGAAACACTTGGGTGGCTCAATTGGTTGAGCAACTGACTCCTGATCTCAGTTCAAGCCCCAAGTTGGGCTCCATGCTGGGTGTGGAGCCTACTTACAAACAAACAAACAGAGCACCAGCATCAACCAAAATCAATCTGAATGCAGATTTCTGGTTTGGGTAATTAGGTAAGTGCTCTTGTTCAATATGTAACCCACCTTTCAATATCAGGAAACTGAACTAGGTATTCTCATGACTGAAAAAAAAACAGGCCAAGTTTGTGTAAAGGTATTATAAAAATCAAAATCATACTCAACTGTTTGAGGTAAATGTACCTGAGGAAACTATCTGAAATTTTCTTTTCCTGTTTTGGATAATTATAGGGATTTTGCTTTTTAGAAATAGACACTAGAAAAATTCTTGATAATAATTTTAACATCTTTGGCATTTATAAGAAACTTTTAGAAAACTTCAGTTAAGTATCTATCGTTTTTTGGGTTAAAATATGTAATATAAATAGCTTAAACCCCAGTTGCCAAATAATTATTTTAAAATTCAACCATATGGGCAGCTCGGGTGGCTCAGCAGTTTAGCGCTGCCTTTGGCCCAGGGCGTGATCCTGGAGAACCAGGATTGAGTCCCATGTCAGGTTCCCTGCATGGAGCCTGCCTCTCCCTCTTCCTGTGTCTCTGCCTCTCTCTCTGTGTCTTTCATGAATAAATAAATAAAATCTATTTTAAAAATTCAAACCATATAAATAGATGTTAATTTCTTATGTTACTAAATGGAGAGTCAAAAGATCTTAAAAGTTTTTGTAACAAATTCTACTCCCAGTTATATAACCAAGAAAAATAAAAACATAAATCCACATAAAAACTCGTACATGAATGTTCACAGCAGTATTGTTAGTAATAACTAAAAAATGGAAATAACCCAAATGCCCATTAACTGATGAATGGATGAACAAATGTGGCATATCCATTCAGTAGATTATTTGTCAATAAAAAAGAATGAAGTACTAACACATGCTACAACATGGATGACCTTTGAAAACATGCTAATTGGCAGAAACTCACTACAAAAAACACGTTATATGACTCTTAATTTGGAGAGTGTTAATGGTATGGAGATTCTTTTGGGTGACAAAAATGTTCTAATACTGATTTGAGATGGCTGCACAACTCCATGAATATACTCAAAGCCATTGACTCATGTAATTTAAATGAATGAACTGTATGTGAACTACATCTCAAAACTGTCTTAAAAATTTTATAAAGGTAACATAAATAGCAGTTTATATTAAAGTTATAAAAGTAAAAATAGAGAAGAATTGTGATAACGATCAAAAATAGGAAGGTTGTGGGCAGCCCTGGTGGCGCAGCGGTTTAGTGCCACCTGCAGCCCAGGGAGTGATCCTGGAGTCTCCGGATCAAGTCCCACATCCGGCTCCCTGCATGGTGCCTGCTTCTCCCTCTGCCTGTGTCTCTGCCTCTCTCCCTCTCCCTCTCTCTCTCTCTCTCTCTCTCTCTCTCTCTGTCTCTATGAATAAATAAAATCTTTTTTAAAAAATAGGAAGGTTGTGTAAGTAAGGTAAACCGTTATATATGATAGATGCAAACTGATAAATCAAAAGTTAGAAAAGTAAGTGTATTTAGAGACACTGTATTTAGAGTGTATTTAGAGACACCATAATTAAACAGAAGGAGTTAAATGTGATTGCTTCTGAGAATGGGAAGGGTGGAGCAGTGGACTGTTGGTTTTTATGATAGGCTCTATATTATTAACCATGTATTACTTGGTAAAATTATTTTAATAAATTAGCCACATAAAATCATACATATATATGTATTTTTATGCCATTTTAGACATGATAGTGACCAAAAAATTAAAGATAAAGCAAATGTGGACTTGTATAAATTTGATTATGTAAATTCCATTTTTTACCTCTTTTCCCAAAATCCAAACCCACTCAAGGAGTTATCTAGGAGTACTACATAACTTAGCATCACAAATACTTTGAGAAAGTTCTAACTTCTGCTGTGTGCAGTTCCTGGAGTGAAATGACCTGAAGAGATCAATACCTTTAAACAGTCTCTGCAGAGTGCTTGCCCAGAGCTTGCTTGTGGTCCTACGTAGGTGGGAGTGGAAAGGCTGGCTGAGAACAGGTTTGGCAAATGGGACATTTGAAGAGGACAGTTGTGAGATAGGAGTCAGGTATATCAGCATGAAGAAGCTTGAGGGCAGTTAACACCTGAGGGCAAAAAGTGAGGCGAGTAAAGGCTCTGTACTGCGTCTTAAGAGTTTTTGCCTAGGCCCTTTCTGGCTGCTACTTAAAATCCTCTTCTGTGTTTGATGTGGAGTTTTCCATTATGTGGTGTTTTTGAATAGCTGGAAAGGGGGTAAAGCCAAGAGCTTTAAAAATCATATTAAGCTCATCATTTGATTTTAACATCTGTTTAGAAAAAGGTCTTGTATTTTCCCCCATTGGGACTAACTTAGTTAAGACCCATTTTTCTTGAATCCCCAGTGCCTAATTGCTCATATTTCTTCGTTAAAGCTGTATTATGGTTTAGGATTTTTGTTGTTTAAATCTCTGAAGTGCTGTAGGAACCCTTGCATTGCCTTTGCATTTTGGAGGGAAAGGAAAAATGATCTCCTGCTTTTCTTTTGGAATCTGCAAAGCCAACTCTGAGGTCCCAGGTGGATTTGGTGTTTGGAAAAGGGAATTTTGGGGACTAAGGTTGACCCTGAGCCCCCAGGTCACTGTTCACATTTACAAAAGCAAACCTGGTATCCCCAATTGCTTTTCTCTTGAGGTTGGCTTAGCTTTATTTATCTTCTGTCTTGGGTCACTGCCCCTGAGGTGCTTCAAAAGCAAAACCCAAAAGATTCAAAACAAAGAAAGCTAAACCAGATTCAAGGAAAAAATGACCTGGCACTCTGGGTTCACTTTTACAAAGGCAAAAAGTCACTTCAAGATTTCCATAGAATGGTTTTAAGTCAGCCTAGGTTCATTGTGTCATTTGCACAAAGTGATCTCAACAGGTCGGAGACCCCCAGTTTCTTGGGTATAAACTGGGAGTGAGACTTAGGATAAGAAACTGTCAGCAAGCCACATGCCTTGACACAAATGAATTCTTCAGTGATTCTGAAGCGATTTAACTATTTTGAGCATATGAATGGGACCACACATGCAATCATTTTTTTTTTTTTTTTTTGCTTAAGCTGAATCGTTGTTTGCTGGACACACACAGGGAATGCTGAGGAAGTGAAATTTACAACTCACTTACAGATATTGGCATAAATCCACTTTATGTTATCAGATTTGTTGTGAAGGGTATTTTTGAATCCTTGATGAAAAAAGAAGTTAGGATACAAATTTTAGATAATCTTATAAATCATGATGAGATAGAACTGAGGCATCGTATTTTGCTGTTCATTTTTGTATGATCCATACTTTGCTTTACTTCCCAAAAGGATTTAAGGTAGAATTACTTTACTTGACTATTGGAACAAACCCATTTATAGGACTTAATACCAATTTTGTTTATAATATGTCTGACTTTATCCTTTAATAAGTAATTATAAAATTGCTTTTGAATAATCTAGGGAAGATTTTTGTTTCTGTTCATGTTTGATCTACATCTTTGAATATCAGGTATGTATGTTAATAAATTCACCTGTTGAGACTGTGTCTTACTGTTTATTTTCAAGACTGAGAGATATTTTGTGTAATTAATAACAAATGTATTGTTTGTGTACTGCCATCTGAAAGGGAGCAAAGCTTAAGGTAGAGAAGTGAGGTTTTCCATAACTTAGGTTTTAATATTAAGGATATAGTGCATCCTGTGAAACCTGACCAAATGTGAGAGGTAGACCCCAAGGCTATGACTGTGTATGGAGTGAAAGTGAGTAACAGTGTTTTTTTTCCCCCACACCACTCCAGTTTTCCTCATGCCTTCCTCCAGAGCAGGCATGTTCTTTTTAAACTACTCCAAAGACCCGGGATCATGCTTTTTGATCAAAGCAGGCATGGGTAGCAGCCTATAGAAATGGGCTCATTTCTGTAACTCTGGTCTGGCATAAGAGTTACAAGGTAGGACCCAAGAATAATGTCCTAGTTTTGTGTTATATCTTTTACTTCAATAGAACTTTACTTTAAAAAATGAAGTGGGATTACATCAAACTGAAAAGCTCTTTCATGGTAAAGGAGACCAACAAAACAAAAGGCACACTACCGAATGAGTGAAGATACTTGCAAATTATAGATTTGATAAAGGGTTATTATCCAAAATATATAAAAAACATACACAACTAGGGACACCTGGGTGGCTCAGCAGTTGAGCATCTGCCTTTGGCTCAGGGCATGATCCTGGAATCCAGGATTGAGTCCCACGATGGGTTCCCTGCAAGGAGCCTACTTCTCCCTCTGCCTGTGTCTCTGCCTCTCTGTCTGCATCTCTCCTGAATAAAGAAATAAAACCTTTAAAACAAACAAGGGCAGCCCGGGTGGCTCCGCAGTTTAGCACCGCCTTCAGTCCAGGGTGTGATTCTGGAGACCCGGGATCCAGTTCACGTCAAGCTCTCTGCATGGAGCCTGCTCCTCCCTCTGCCTGTGTCTCTGCCTCTCTCTCTCTCTCTCTCTCTCTCTCTCTCTCTCTGTGTGTGTGTCTCTCATGAATAACTAAATATTTTAAATAAATAAATAAAACAAAAAAACGTACACAACTGAATATCAAAAAAAACAAACAAAAACAAAAAAAAACCCTAAACAATTCGGTTAAAAAATGGGCAAAGGACTTGAATAGACATTTTTCCAAAGAAAGATATACAGACAGCCAATGGGCACATGAAAAAATGCTAAATATAACTAACAGAGAAATACAAATCAAAATCACAGTGAGATATCACCTCACACCTATGAGAATGGCTATTCTCAAAAAGACAAATAACAAGTGTTGGCAAGAATGTGGAGAAAAGGGAACCCTGTGCACTGCTGGTAGAAATGTAAATTGGTGCAGCCACCATGGACAGCAGTGTGGAGGTTCCTCAAAACATTAAAAATAGAACTGCCATAAGATTCAGCAATTACAGAGCACCTGAGTGGCTCAGTCAGTTAAGTGCCCAACTCTTGATTTTGGTTCAGGTCATGATTTCGGGGTTGTGAGATTGAGCCCCACTGTCAGGCTCCATGCTGGGTGTGAAGCATGCTTAAGATTCTCTCTCTCCTCCCTATGCCCACCCTCCCCCATCTCTCTCTCTCTCTCTCCCTCTCTTAAAAAAAAAAAAAAAAAAAAGATTCAGCAGCTCCACTTTTGGGTATTTATCCAAAGGAAACAAAAAGATCAATTTGAAGAGCTATATGCACCCAGTATGTTCATTGTGGCATAATTTACAGTTGCCAAGATGTGGAAGCAACCTAAGCATCATCAGTAGATAAATATATAAAGCTGTGGGATAAATATATATACAGGATAAATATATATAGAATCCTGAAATATTGCTCAGCCATAAAAAGAAATGAAATCTTGCCATTTGTGTTAACATGAATGGACCTAGAAGGTATTATGCTAAGTGAAATAAGTCAAAGAAAGACAAATACTTAATGATTTCACTTATATGCAGAATCCAAAATACAAAATAAATGAGCAAACAAAACAGAAGCAGACTCACAGATACAGGAGACAATGGTTGGTTACCAGAGTAGGGAGTGGTTTTGGAGTGAGTGAAATAAGTAAAAGGGATTAACAGGTACAAACTTCCAGTTTTAAAGTCATAGATATATAATATGCAGCATAGGATATATAGTCAGTAATACTATAATAACTTCCTATGGTGATAGATGGTAACTAGACTTACATTGAGGATCGTTTTGTGATGTATAAAAATGCCACATCACAATGTATACCTGAAACCCATAGGATATTGTGTAGCAATTATACTTCAATCTAAAAAAGTGAAACAGTAAAAAAATAAAATAATAAAATTAAAAATTTTTTTAAAATAAAAAAGTGAAACAGGACCTTGTAATAATTATGGATGAAGGACACTGATAGGCCATTCAGAAATATTAGTGCTTCTTTCTCTGAGAAGATCATTTAACTCTTACTAACATTAGATTTTAGTCTTTATCATGAGGAAACCTTATTATTATTTTTTAAGATTTTATTTATTTATTCATGAGAGACAGAGAGAGAGAGGCAGAGACACAGGCAGAGGGAGAAGCAGGCTCCATGCAGGGAGCCTGACGTGGGACTCGATCCTGGATTTCCAAGATCAGACCCTGGGCTGAAGGTGGTGCAAAACTGCTGAGCCCCCCAGGCTGCCCCCCAGAATCTTATTTTCTTTACCAGTGCCCCAGGGAAAAGCCTGGGTGCTACCCAGTTGACTGTATTCACTAGCCCTAATTTGCCCGCAGGCCAACATTGGCCTTTTTTCAGATAGCTCTGAGCATAAGCCAAAGAAGTCTGTAGGGTACTCTTTTTTTCTTTTTTTAAGATCTTATTTATTTATTCATGAGAGACACAGAGAGAGGCAGAGACATAGCCTCAGGGAGAAGCAGGCTCCCTGTGGGGAGCCTGATGCCTGATTCATTCCAGGACCCCAGGATCAGGACCTGAACCAAAGACAGACGCTCAACCGCTGAGCCACCCAAGTATCCCAAGGGTGCTCATTTTTTATACTCTGAGAAGCTTAAGGAAAAAGCTCCTGAGTAAAATTGGAATGGGCTGGCATCATCAATCAGTAAGTTATTTCTTGAATGTCTACTGAGTGGTTAAACTCTGCTGGACACACTTTATGGGTTTGGCTGCCTAGCATTATGAAGTTTGTTTCTATTATTAAATGCTGTATTCTGCATTTGAAGAATCCTTACACACATGGAAATGAGAAATCAGAATAGGAGAGCAGTGTGTTTTATGGCTCAATATTTCCTCTGCACCTGTATCCATGAGTCCTCTGGGGCACAGACACAGAAATGGCGCTGGAGTCTACAACCACTGGATTCGTGGGCTGAGAAGGATGAGCAAGCAGTCACTGGCTCCTACAGAAATCGGCAGCTTCTAAATATTAAATTGACTGTAGCTTCCCTGTATGTTAACTAGCTGGAATTTAAATAAAAACTTGAAACTAGGGACGTCTGAGTGGCTCTACGGCTGGGTGTCTGCCTTTGGCTTGGGTCGTGATCCTGGAGTCCCACATCGGGCTCCCTGCATGGAGCCTGCTTCTCCCTCTGCCTCTCTCTGTGTCTCTCATCAATAAATAAATAAAAATCTTTAAAGACAAAAAAAAAAAAAAAACCTTGAAACTAAAAAAAATGAAAATTAAATAGATGTAGCTTCGTGTGTTACTGTAGTTTAAATTACTAGGATTTTGTGTGAATGTTTTTTTCCTTTATAATTTCATGTTAATCGCTTCTCAGCCTTTTGGCTAAGATCAAGTGTATAATTTCATGTTAAAAATCAAAATATTACTTAACTGCTTGCTTTCCCACTTTTCCCACTTAAAATGGAGACTCTTGAAGGACAGTGACTATTTGTCTCAGTACTGTATCTCTGGTCTGGCACAGTAGCTAGTATATTATAGGTGGGCAGTCAATATTTGTTGAATGAATAAATGAATCTTACCTAGATTGTTGGCCTTTAATCCACATTGGCAATGCATTCCTTAACCATTAATGTGCAACCTTATGCAGGTTTCCATTGATATCTACAAGTTAATGATGCACAATGTGTATTTCTATAAAGTATTAATGTACATTTAAAAACATGTAGATTAGACCTGTCTACATGTAAACAGGCAGGTTAAAGTTTAGGGTTCCTGTAATTTCTAGTAATAAGAGATTTGCATATGAGTATCTGACCATATGTGAAAATTGTAAGCGTAGTATTTCTTTAAGTGAATCTGTTTTTGTGCTGTTATGTAGAAGAACCAGTTCTGTATTCACTGTTAGAGTTGGTATAAGTTTTAAATTCATTAAATGGACTCCTCCTTTCCCACCTGGGGGTAGATCAGCCAAAGAGAAAAAAGAGACTTATTTTAAGGCCTCTTCCTCTTCCAAATCCCAAAGGTCATGTTGCTAATGCCTTTGGAAAGAAAGGGAGATTACAGCCAGTGTATTAAGTGGTTACTTTCTGCTGACTGTGCGCTTGCCCACACATACTTGTGCAAATATACTTGTGTGTTATACTTAACACCTAAAAGAAGAATCCTTCAAAATTAGGCTTTTGTTAACAACTGTGTGAGAAGTATTTATTATTGAAATTATTTTAATATACAAATATATAACCCTTGTTTCTAATTCCAGAGTTAATGTGACCTTTGTGGAATATTATGAAAACGAAGAAGACAGTAACAGTTACCCATAATCCCACCACACAAATAAGAGCCATTCTTAACATTCTCGAAAATTTTCCTCCAGTGTTTTTTGATGAGTGTTTATGTAATTTTAGTAGGAACGTTTATCAGAAACATCTTACTAAGATACTTAAAATTTTGTATACACATCAGTTCTAATAAGTACATGATATTCACCTTACAAATAGATATACCTCACTATTTTACCATTTTCTCAATAATGAGATTTGGCATGTTTTCAGGGTTTTTGTTTTTTTCCCCCCTTCAGTTTTTTGATAACACAATTAATGTTTTTGAGATTAGTATCATTATTCTCTACCTTTATTATTATTTCCTGAAGCTCAATTCCTAGAAGTAAGATTACTAAATCCAAGGGAATGGCCATTTTTCTTGTGTTCTTAAACATGTATTATAAAATCACATTCCAGAGATGTTATGCCGGTTTTCATTTTAGCCATCAGTGTGTGTGAAAGTTAGCTTTTCCCTCCGTGTGAAAGTTGCTTGTCGCCAAGCAACAGTCAAAAATTAAATAAACTTAAACTTCAAATAACTTTTCTTTTTCAGACAGTATATTCTTTTAGCGCTGTTTCAGTGTAGTTTCTTTACCAAGATCTTAACTTTTGATATAGCCTAGACTGTTGTCCAAAAGAAAATAGAGGGGCTTTTAATATTAGTAGTTAATATTTTTATCATGGAATTTTCACCCTTTTACAGGAACGGCTCTATTAATAGCTCTGTTAATATTGGATGGGGAAAAAAGTCAGGCAATCCATTACCTTCCTAAAAAAGAGGTAGTTTCTTGTAACCTTTCCTTAGGTTTTAATCACCCCTGAAGTTTTGTCCCTCCCAGAGTCCACAGATTGGTTCACATATTCTATGAGTAAATACAAATGTGTCCTTCAATTGAAAGCAAAACCAGTACACTCCTTACTTACAAAGTGAGTTAAAACAAGAAGAAAGAAGAATTTAAAAACTGAAGGAAGGTAGTAAGTAAAGTATTTAGCTTTCTGAAACAATTCAAATGGGGATAGGAAGTTGGTTTTAAATGGCTTAAAGGAGATTAGGGTTTTAAAGTTGGATAAGGAGTTTGGTGCTTTGGTTTAGGCATGGCATTGCTTTTAAAAGATTACTTCCATATTTGACAACAATTCTAACTGGAGATTATAAAGCAAATAGTCAATTTTAAAACACTACGGAATACAAGAGGGCTTCTTTTTGTTGTTGTTTGTTTATACAAAATGATTGCCTAGAGTTAACAGGCTGAGTCCTGAAGCCCTCATTTCATAATACTACTGAAGATCTATCACCAGGGAGAATCCAGCAGAGGTTGTTTAATGCACTTAATTGAGATTATCTGAGCTTTTGTTTTAAATTACTTTGGGAAAAGTCTAGGTACAAACGGCTTCTTTGAAAGGTAAACATACTTAACCTCTACGAAAAAAGGTTCAATTTAAGTTCTTTGAAATTCTTCAAACAGGCAGTAGCACCAGCCCTTATTAATTAAATGGAAGTATGAACTGAATAATGTATGAAGATTAAATCTATATACATCAGTACAAGTGTTAATATAATTCTATTAATAGTGTTTTCATTATTTTACAATCGTTTGAGAATGCAATCAAGTATTCTATTAGAAAAGCGACCCTTGACAATTTCAGTAATTTCAAAAGTAAAAATATAGTATATGCTGTTTTTGCTATAAAGTATGGTTAATAATAAAATTTTAAAAATGGATTCCTTATTTTGTTTCATTTAAGAAGCAGGTCATATTAGAGTGGACCCAGAATGGCATATACTGTATGTATTAGCTATGATAGGTAGTCAAAAGTTGGTTTAACGTTTTTTGCCCTATCTTCCTCAGCTCCTTGACCTGTTTATGGTTTGGGATTGGTCTACTTATCTAGCTGATTATGGACAGCCAGCTTCTAAGTACCTTCGGGTGAATCCAAATACAGCTCTTACTCTTTTGGAGAAGTGAGTATATCCTGAAGACTTCTTTGCATACATAACATTTTAGCATTTTGTGATTTAGTGATGATTGAACAACTAGAGATTTTCAACAAAAGAGAAATGTCTAAATGGAGCTTAAAAGCTCAGTCCTTTTAATGACCAAAACATAACCCTTTCTCTTTCCTGGTGTAGTGTCAGTGTGGTTTTATGAGATTGCTGTTTATATTGATGTGAACAAAATTTTGACGCATCTTGTCCAATTAAAAAGAAGTTTAGGTGTTACTTTTCCCTCTCATGATGTGGCAGGTTTTCCTTTCACTATAATCATATTTCATTTCAGGTATCACTATTAAAATTTTCAATTTTTGAATTAAAAGTGTTTATTATTTTCCCACATTTTAAAATATCTATCATGTATTTGATTTGAGAGGACAAAAGGAACTGTTTAAAATAAATGTAAATTGGGGATCCCTGGGTAGCTCAGTGGTTTAACACCTGCCTTTGGCCCGGGATGTGATCCTGGAGTACCAGGATCAAGTCCCACTTCAGGCTCCCTGCATGGAGCCTGCTTCACCCTCTGCCTGTGTCTCTGCCTATCTCTCTCTCTCTCTCTCTCTCTCTCTCTCTCTCTCTGCCATCTCTATCTGTATCTCTATCTCTCTGTGTGTCTCATGAATAAATAAATAAAATCTTTAAAAATAAATAAATAAAATAAAATAAAACAAATGTAAATTTATTTTACCATGCCATGAAACACTACTGAGGCCACAAAAAAAGAAAATGCTGCTTTAGATTTTCTAATGTTATTTTTCCTTCACCTTGTTTTGCTATGAATGTGATTTGCAGAGTCCATAGAGGGTATGTATTTTAGCATACTTAGTGGGATGATACTAGAAAATATTATATTAGAAAACTTAACATACTTTAGACTTACATACTAATGCAGAAACCCCACTTGAGGGGCAGCCTGGGTGGCTCAGTGGTTTAGCGCTGCCTTTGGCCCAGGGTGTGATCCTGGAGACCTGGGATCAAGTCCCAGGTCTGGCTCCCAACATGGAGCCTGCTTCTTCCTCTGCCTGTGTCTCTCTGCCTCTCTCTCTGTGTGTCTCATGAATAAATCAATAAAGAATCTTTCAAAAAAAAAAAAAACCCACTTGATATAGAGCATAAAACAAAGCTACTAATTTTTTGTGTAATTACTTTCTCTGTATTTTTATTAGTCTCCACTTTCTTTGAAGTATATTTTTCAAGCATAAGAATTAGTATGAGATAATTCAGAGCATGCCAAGATATTTTACTTGTGACAGCATAGTTTTAATTTCCTTTTACCAAGCCTCTTCATTCACATATATTCCTAGGATGAAGGATACTAGCAAAAAGAACAATATATTTGCTCAGTTCAGGAAGAATGATCGAGACAAGCAGAAGTTGATAGAGACAGTCGTGAAACAGCTGAGAAGTTTGGTGAATGGGATGTCCCAGCATACATAGACTTGGATTGCACTCCGTGACACCAAATCTGTGATTCAACATTGATCTCTAACAAGCACGGGTCATGATAGTTTAATTTGTTTGCAGCATTTAAGAATGCAGTAGAAAAAAAGACACTGATGAGAGATGAAACAAGAAACAAAAATATCATTTGTATGGATTTTTAAATAACTGGATACTATTTTATATATGGAAAGTGTGACATTAATTTTTTCACATTTAGGGAAAAAAGGCAAAATGTAATATATAAATTAGGTCAAACTTGTGTATGAAACTGATTTTAAACACATTAGAAAAACCTTATATGCCTCTACATATAAGTATTTTTTTCTATTTAGACTTGAATGTCTTTTCTGTTGTTTTTTTTTTTTTTTTTCATCACTATCCAGTTTTGAAATGCCATCATGTCTGATATGGGAGTATTTCACTGTCATTTTGTGGCTTAATTTTTATTTTCATTTCAATATGATTTAAGTAGACTAAATTTTCCAATATTGCAGATTCTGAGAGGAAAATATGCAAATCTTTAAAGATCCCTGAAATCAAACTTGATTTAACTCAGTAAGAATGTGAATTATTTGTTCTGCTTGGGTGGTTTAATTTAATGGTTCTGAATATGAAAAAAATAAAAAGGTGTTTGGATTTTCTAAAACTGCAGTGTTGTTTCTGGTTAGCAGAGTTAATATTTCTAACCATATTATTTGTAGCTGACCCCATTCTAGGATTTATTTGGTTTGGTTTGGTTCAAGTTAAAAGAGGAAAGGAATGAAGTGAGGTAAACCACTTCAGGTGCTGCTTGTGCTAGGGTAGATATGTTTGTACACACAGAAGTTTCTACAGGGGTCAGGTTACTTTATTCAGATAGCAGATGTCAGTACCTATCCTTTGTATGGAAACAAGCCAAACGAAATGAACTCTGGAAAATCTAAAATGAATGTACATTTTCTTCTGTGTAGATTACCGTGGTCCAAATGGAAATACCAGTCTGATCCCAACTTTCTTTTCATTGTATTTATGCTAAATATTCCTTTTGCATTTTCAGGATTTATGCCTGTAAGAAACTTACACTTGACTCTGTAAAATAAGTGTAAAGAATTATATGTACATTTCTTGATTTTGTGAAGAAACATTAAAAAGGTTGAGCAAGTTGTAGAAAATGCACTGCTGTTGAATTTATCCGGAGGTTCCTTATTGAAAACCACTGCTTCCTTTAGAAAGACTTTTATTCCCTGGTTATTGGAATAGGGAGTGTCACCAAAACAAAGATAGATGCATTTATTCTCTTCACCATCTCAATCTTTCAAGTACTTCACATTTAAAAAAATACTACATGGAAAACATGGCAATTCTTCCGCACAGTAAAATCTGGAAGTTGGAAGAGGAGTGGTGAACAGCTAGGTCTTTTGAAGACTGGAATGTGGAGTCCCTCGCGTGCCTTCCCCAGCCCCGCAGGGCACCCAGGGCGTCTCCCTGGCTTGGGTTGAGGCGTCCCCAGATCCGGAGACACTCCGCTGTTGTGCTGCTTGAAGCAGCCCCCGGTGGGTTCGTAGCCATGGTGGTGTGAGATTCACCTTCTTTCATAATACATGGAACACCCCTGCCACTCCCCGCCTACTCTCGGGCTGCCCTGTAGGGACCGGGACGCCGATGCCCTGGAGATCTGGAGCTCTCGGACCGGACACAGACGGAGAAGCATCTTGGGAGACCGAACGGGGTGGCGCGGAGGGGCCTTGCGAGTGGGAGGGGACGGTGAATCGGCCCTGGAGAGCGGAAAGGCGCCGGGAGATACCGGCTGCTGGCGGGACTACGGAGTCTCCGCGAAGCTTCGGGCAGCAATGACACAACCAACTTTCGCAGGGGGCCTGAAGCGGTAGATCAGACGCGGGTGCGGCGGGGATGGGGATTCGGAGAATCTCGGCCCCGGGTACCCCTCGCATGTGCTTGCCACGCAAGGCCGCCCTCGGAGACCTCAGTTTCCCTGGAAACTGAAACAGCCCAGGGGACCCCCCACCCCCACCTCAAGCCCGTCAAGGTTCGCGTGCCCAGAGAGGATGGGCACCCCGCCTCGGGCTGGGGACGCCGCCGGGCCCGGGTCCGCCGGGGGCGCACAGCCGGGAACTTCTGGCGCGAAACTGCAGGCCCCGCCCGAGGACCTGCGCGGGGCGCGGCCCCCAGCCCGGCCCGCGCGCCTCGCGGCTGCCACTCCCCACTCCCCGTGGGCGAGCCCGCCGCTGCCCACCGCCTCCAATCATTACTCTGCTCCGAGCGCTTTAAATATGCATGGGCGCGTCACGTCGTCTGAATCGGGACGGGTCCGCAGGGAGGGAGCCACTATCTGTATAAATGTGCCCGGGTGGGCCGGGGCGAGAGGGAGGTGGGGCGGGCGCGCGGGCCCGGCGCTGGCAGCGCACGTCGGGACCCCGGAGAGCGGCTCCTCTCCCTGCTCTCCTCCGCTCCGGCTCGGGGGCGCCCACCCGGGAGGCGGTGGGCGGTACCGCGGGTGCCGGCGACCGCGGTGGCGAGGGCTGGCGTTTGGGCGCAGAAGCCGTCGGGCTAGAGGAAGGCACGTTCCCTGAGGGCTGCGGGCGCAGCCGCCCTCTACCACCGCTCGGCCCCTAGCGCGAAGTCCTTTTCCGGGGTTTTAGATCTCGGTTTGGGCCCGCAAGCCCCGGGCCCTTTCCGGACCAACAGGTGAGCCCCGGGGCTGGCAGCGCCCGGCGCTCGCGGCCCCCGCGCGGGCTCGCCATGTTCCCCTGGGGGCCCAGCTGCCTGTGGGCGCTGGGGGCGGCGGGCGCCGCTCTCCTGGGCGCGGGCCTGCTGCTCAGCCTGGCGCAGCAGCTCTGGACGCTCCGCTGGACGCTGAGCCGGGACCGGGCCTCCGCCCTGCCCCTGCCCAGGGGCTCCATGGGCTGGCCCTTCTTCGGCGAAACGCTGCACTGGTTAGTTCAGGTGAGTAGCTCGCACCCGCGCACGGCCCCGTCCTCCCGGGCTCCCAGCGGACCTCCTCACTCGCAGCGCTCCCAGGGTTCCCAGCCGGCCTCGTCCTGTCGCCCGGGCCCCAGAGAGTATGCACAGGCCTCGCCTTTGCTCGGTCGCTCCCTTGAAGGGACCGTATGTCGCCGGAGTTCTCCCCAGCGCAACCGAAACACGACCCGACCCAACGCCGGGGTGAACGGAGGGGTTCTAGGAACGTCGCCCTCTACCCTGCAAGCACGGAATAAGGAATCGGGGGCACTTCCCAGCCGTGAGGCCTCGGGCGCCCAGGTCCCCGTTCTGAGCCTCAGTCTCCTCACCTCACCAATGGGAACAGACCGGTGCCATCTACATTTCCATTGGGTAGTCACGGGGCCCATCTGACATTCGGTTTTGTAAAGAGTGAGGCGCCCGCCTGGAGCGGGGAGCTGCTAGCGAGGGGCGGTGGGGCGGCCTGGGCCGACCCCCGGCCGAGGCCCTGCGGCTCCAGCCTCGCTCCGCCTCGCTCGCAGGGCTCCCGCTTCCACAGCTCCCGCCGGGAGCGCTATGGGACAGTGTTCAAGACGCACCTGCTGGGCCGGCCGGTGATCCGCGTGAGCGGCGCCGAGAACGTGCGCACCATCCTGCTGGGCGAGCACCGCCTGGTGCGCAGCCAGTGGCCGCAGAGCGCTCACATCCTACTGGGCTCGCACACGCTGCTCGGCGCCGTTGGCGAGCCGCACCGGCGGCGGCGCAAGGTGAGCCAAGACCAAAGAAGGGGCCGTTGGGACGTCAGGCATGCGGTTCCCGGGAACCTGCTGTGGGCCAGCCTGGGCTAGGTTTTAGGGGCACACTTTGAAGCTGGCAGGGACCCCAGGCTAACCAGTGGTGGCTTTGAGCCAGTCTCTTACCTTTCCCCGCTTTGGTTTATAAAGTCAGGACTGGGACTCAAGGGGCCTTTCATCTCCGATCTTCTCTGTGTGATTCTGATACCGGAGTGGTGGAAAATCAGACTCAGAGAGGGGCCAGAGACGGCTTCCTGGAGGAGGTGGCATCTGGAGCCTGGGTGGATGGGAGGGACTGTACACATCAGAGAGCTAGAGGGAATGGCGGGCGGGCGGGAGCAGAAGCCAACACATTTAGGTCCTGGCCGCTTGGAAGAGGAGAAAGGGACCGAAATCGGCCTTCTGGCTCCTCTGGAATCGCTGAGCAGAGGAAGCCGAAGGGACCGCGCGCGGCCAGCGCTCATGCCGCGGGCCCCCCACAGGTCCTGGCACGTGTGTTCAGCCGTGCAGCTCTGCAGCGCTTGGTGCCCCGCCTGCAAGGGGCGCTGCGGCGCGAGGTGCGCTCCTGGTGCGCGGCCCGCCGGCCGGTCGCCGTCTACCAGGCCGCCAAGGCGCTCACCTTCCGCATGGCTGCGCGCATCCTGCTGGGGCTACGGCTGGACGAGGCGCAGTGTGCGGAGCTGGCCCGGACCTTCGAGCAGTTCGTAGAGAACCTCTTCTCGCTGCCCCTGGACGTCCCCTTCAGCGGCCTGCGTAAGGTACTGGCGTTCTGGCCTCAGACCTTCCTCTCGGGGATCCCAGCGGGGGCTCCCTCGGCTCGCCCTCTGCGTCACCGCCCCGGCGGGACCGAGGCAGGGGCCTGGGTGGGGAGGTGGTGCGGCGTGGCGGCGGCGGCGGGGCTGACCTCTGTCCTCACTCGCGGTGGGACCCGCCGGCCGCTGGCTTCCGACCCTGAGTCCCGGTGGCGGCCGCCCAGCCATCAGCCCAGCTGCAAGCCGAGCGGCGCCCCTTGGCCTGGCCCCCCGCGCGTCTCTGGAAGCCCGGATGGCTGCGCCACTGATGGGCGCACGAGCGAGCGCCGCGACCTTCCTCAGGCCTAGACTGGGTTGGAGAGGAGTGGGTTCCGCTCCGCGTCCGCGGCTCGGGGCGCGTTAGCTTCCCCAGCAAAGAACCGCCGCTTCCTCAGACTTCCGAGCGACGGGACCGGCTGCGCTGGACCGAGAGCAACTAGGAGGCTGCGTTCGCCTATTTCGTTGTCCGTGAGCTGAGGCTTCTCACTGCACCGATGCCTGGGTTTTCCTCACCTGAATAAAAATAATAGTTATGTACAAAGGGGCATGCCTTAGGCTGATCGCCTTGAATATATTTTCTGATTTAATCCTCTCAACCTGCAAAGTGTTCTTCTTCTTCTTTTATTGGTGAAGAAACTGAAGCTCAGAGAGATTAAGTGACTTCCCCAAGATCACACAGTTAGTAGGGGCAGAGGCAGGATTTCAACCAGATCTCCTATGCTCTCAAAACCCAAGGGCTCAGATGCTTTTGCTATGCTTGCTCCCCGAATCCCCACCCCCTGGCTATCAGCTTAAAGAGGGTAATGCTTAGAACATCCAGTAGTGTTCTCCAAGCCAGAGCTTTGCTGGATGCATCAAGATGTCCCTTCCTCTCTACTCTGGTGCCCACTACCCCTGCTTGAGTCTAGTGCAGGGAAAGGGCAATGGGCTGCCTCCACCTGACTAGGCTCTGTGCCAGGCCTGGGGACTGAGAGGTTTGTGACTCTGGGCAATTGCTTGACCCCTCAGCATCCTCCTCTCAGGATGACAGTAACTCTTTGCCTTGCCTCAAAGGTTGAAATGTGATAATCAAGAGAGAATTATGTGTAGAGATCGTGGATAACTTCTTGGGCATTCACTGAGCCTCTACTACGTGCCAGGCATGGAGCTAAGTTGAGAAGCTTAACACCTGGATCTCAGCAAAGCCAGAAGAGCCCCAGGAGGATGTGGCGGGGTAGGTGTACAGGTCTGGCCCCCTCAGCCTTCCTGCCCTACCTCCCTTCTCTCCCCATGCATCAGGGCATCCGGGCACGAGACCAGCTGCATCGGTACCTGGAGGAGGCAATTGCAGATAAGCTTCATGAAGACAAGGTTGCAGAGCCGGGTGACGCCCTCGACATGATTATCCACAGCACTAGGGAGCTGGGCCATGAGCTCTCAGTGCAGGAGCTCAAGGTAGGCAGTGGGAAGGTTCTACTTCTTTCTCATTCCTAGCAGGTCCCCATACACATGCTGCATTCTGCCCTCCTTGGGGTCCTATTTGGCCATAGGCACTCCTCAGGAGAGGGGGAAAGAGGAGCCATGGGTTCCAGTCGTGGCTCAGCCATAGCCACTAGCTCTGTGGCCTTGGGCCAGTCACCATCCACCTTTGTAAGAGTGGCCCTTGCTTCCAGGTTCTGGCCATAAACAGCTCTGCTTTCCCCACCCCCTTCTCTGTCACTTCACATCTTTGCCTCTGCTGCTCCCCCCACCCCCACCCCATATGAAGGCCTCTCCATTCCTTTTCTCTACAAACCCTAGGGTTCAGGGTCAAACTACACATCCTCCTTGAAGCTCCCTCTTCTTCCCAAAATCGACATTCTCCTTCCATGAGCCACCTTGTCACCTGGCGCCTTTAACCTGTTTTGCCAACAGGAGGTCTCCCCTGAGAATTAGAGCCCCTTTCCAGGTATGTGTAGAGCACAGGCAGTGGAAGTAAGTGGAAGTAAGGCCCCTAAGAGCTGTTGGAGAATGCAGAAAAGAGCAGAGAGGTTGGGGGTGCAAGGGAAAGTTAGAAATGGGAACACCCCAACCCTTCCAAAAGAACTCCCAGCCTTTCTCTGGGCCTTAATTTCCCACTTTTCAAGAGCCATGAAGGGTAGGGTTCAGCCTTAAGTTTCTTCTTTGAGTATGGGGCTAATAATCTTGATTCTGATTCCTGAGTCATGAGATCTGGAGGTATTCAGGTGGTTAGAAGTAGATGAGCAAGTGGGCTCATGAGTCCTGGGAGAGCCCTCCCCTGTGAAAAGAGAGTGCTTGACAGGGCTGGTGGGCAGATGACTGCACCCCCCCAAATCAGGCATCTTTAGTTCTGGTCTGGGCCTCAGGGGCAGGCCAGTCAGATTAGGCCTAACCAGGAAGGATGTTGGGCCTCCCATGTTCAGGGCAGGAGGTTAGCCTTGGACCAGGTCATTCATTCTAGAGACGTTATGATGTGTCTTCCTGGCATCAGGCTCTATGCTGGGACTGAGGATATAGCAGAGAGCAAAACACAGCCCTTGCCCTTGAGGTGCAGGAGGGCGGGGGTACACATTCATTCTATGATCAGACAAATCAATGCATGAACACAAACTGTGCGGGCCGCCAGGAGCTGGCAAGACAGAGGGAGACAGTGAGGGTGAGGCTGGGGCTTGGAGGATGAAGCCACCAGGCCCCTTCTCTGTCCTTCTTGGACAGTGCAGACCTGGAAGAGGTTTAATACTCACTGGGCCACTCCACTAAGCAGGAGGAGGAAGCCACGATGCCTTCTCTGCTCCGACGGAGGCCCCACTCCTGCTGCAGAGGCTTTCCTCCGCCCTCCCACCTCCAACCCCAGTTCACTGTCACAACGCCCAGCAGGGGATGCAGGCAGCACCACTGGGTGGTTAAGAGCACGGGACTCCCGAGCCCCAGTGCTTGGGACTACCCTGAACACCTCTCAGAGCCTCAGTTTCCACCCCTGTAAAACGAAGGCAGTAATTGTGTGTCACAGAATCAAAGGACTTAATACACTTAAAACCCTAAGAACAGCACACAGAATAAATTCCTAGCGCTGTCTCTGGGAGCCGTTTCAAAGCAAGGGGATAGATCCTGGTTTTGGTCATTGCTGTATGTGGCTTTCTGAAACGGCACGCTTGGGATTCCATGGACTCCCGGCCCGCGCACAGAGCCGCCCTCTGGCTTTTGCGCAACGGTAGATTTGGGCGCTTTGCTCCCCAGCCACGGGGCCGGGCGGGAGGCCTTGCGGCCAGGGCCCGCTGCCACAGACTCAGCGCCGTCCCGGCTGTCTTGCAGGAGACGGCCGTGGAGCTCCTCTTCGCCGCCTTCCTCACCACGGCCAGTGCCAGCACGTCCCTCGTCCTGCTGCTACTGCAGCACCCGGCGGCCGTCGCCAAGATCCGGCAGGAGCTGGCGGCGCAGGGACTGGGGCGCGCGTGCGGCTGCGCGCCGGGGGCCGCGGGGGGCGGTGCGGGGCCCTGGCCAGACTGCGGCTGCGAGCCCGACCTCAGCCTCGCGGCGCTGGGCCGCCTGCGCTACCTCGACTGCGTGGTCAAGGAGGTGCTGCGCCTCCTGCCGCCGGTGTCCGGGGGCTACCGCACGGCGCTGCGCACCTTCGAGCTCGACGTAAGTGCGCTCGCCTGCCCCGCCCCCCGCCACCTGTCGCGGGGCGGGGCCGGAGGGATTGGGCCCGTGAGGTCGCGTCTCCCCGTCCCCCCCCGCCCCCCGCCCTCGCCTCCGTCCCGAGCCTCCGCTTTCCGCCCAGAAAATTAGCGGAGCCAGGTCCCACTTCCCGGATGGATGCACGGTTGGAATCCACACCTGGCGAGCCAAGGCGGGGAACAGGTTTTCTTCCGTGGCAAGGATCAGTCCCCTCAATTAGAACCGAGGTTTTTGTTTTGTTTTGTTTTTTATTTATTTATTTGAGAGAGAGACAGCCAGGCAACCCACGAAGCAGGGAGTCTGAGGGGGGACTGGATCCGAGGACCCTGAGCCGAAGCCAGATGTTTAATCGACTGAGCCATCCAGGCGCCCCTAGGACGCAGTTTTAGAAGAAAAACATACTTTTCTCCGCGCAGTACGGCCCCCCCCCTTAGCCAATGAGTGTGGGTGGGGAACAAGGAGAGCCCCTCCTCCCCACTGTGTCCCATACCCACTTCCCTACTGTCTCACAAGCTCAAGAAACCCATGCCTGGTTCCATCTCTCTGGGACTTTGGGCAATTCCTTCTTCACTCTGGGCCTCAGTTTGTTTTCTGAAAGTAGTCTTGGTCCCTTTGAGCTCTGTCAGTCAGGTGGTGCCAGGGCTGCAAGGCACAGTGGCAGCATCAGAGTGGAGCCTAGTTTTCCAAACCCAGGGTGTTTGCCTGAATGGTTGTCCCTGCAGACAGAGATTGGATTGGGTACCTCCTTCCTTGAGCCTTACTTTAAACAGTCCCTGAACATCTGTGGGGCATTGCATACCAGGGGTCCATTGCACTGTAGCTACTGGGATTCTGCAGGGGAGGAGTTCTTTGTGGAGAGAATGGAGGTCAAGAGGATAACTTCATCCCAAACTGGTGTGAGGAAGATGGTGGTCATTAGTTAGTCTGGAATAACACCAAAACATTTTGGGTGCTGACATTTGACATGGAGCAGTCAAGTGTTAGGATGGGGACAGCACACCAGCAGAGAGGGGACCGACCACCCAGGCAGAGGTGGGTGAATTAGTGAGGTGTTTAGAAGTGTCTTGGATGCTGCATCTTGAAATTCAAACTTCATTCTACAGTCTAAGGGAAACAGAGGAAGGGGAGCACAGTTCCACCAGGGGGAGTAGAGGGGAAGCCATCCTCCAGTTTACAGATGGGAAAAATGAGGCCTAGAGAGGTGAAAGAGGGAAAGTGAGTGAGGAAGAGCTCTTGTTTAGGCTAGGGAAGGAGGATAGTGGAAGGAAGGAGAATAGTGGAGGATAGGGTAGGGTGGGATGGGGGGGAGGTTGGAAGACACATCAAAAAGTAGAATAGTTGAAAAAGCTGAAGGTGGGTAGAGGAAGCATGAAGGCTGCCTTCCAACATTTTAAAGATGCCTGGGTTTAATTCGCATTTGCATCTTCTTGAAGTGTGGCGACCAGACCTGAATATTATGGTACAGTTAATGGATGGTGGTGGTGGGGGGCGGTGTTAGAGAGTTTTCAGTTCAGTGCAAAGAAGAGCTTTCTAATTGAGCTGACCATAGAGAAATGAGGGTCCCTGTCATTTGTGTTGTTCCCGCCCAGGCAGAGAGAAGGTGCGAAAGTAGAACTTAGTTCTCTGGATCTAATGTCCCAAGAAAAAAAACAAAGACCAAAAACACTGAAACATAAACAACAGATAACATTTAGTGATCATTGATATATATGTCAGACTGTTGCTCTAGTCTCCAAACAACAAAAAGGGCATTTTTGTTCTTATTTTATCAAATAAGAAACAGGCTCAGAGAGACTGAGTATCCAGCCTAAGGCCACACAGCTCACGGGAGAAGGAGCTGACATTGGAACGCAGAGCGTTCTCCTAGCTTCGGGGTTAGACATCGGTTCCTGCAGACCTGGGGTGGAGGGTCGATTCAGAACTCGATTCCAAGCGCCTCGTATTCAGGCGGGTCCCCTCACTTCCCTGCAGGGTTACCAGATCCCCAAGGGCTGGAGCGTGATGTATAGCATCCGGGACACGCACGAGACGGCCGCGGTGTACCGCAGCCCGCCCGAGGGCTTCGACCCCGAGCGCTTCGGCGCGGCGGGGGAGGATGCGCGGGGCGCCTCGGGCCGCTTCCATTACATCCCCTTCGGCGGCGGAGCGCGCAGCTGTCTCGGCCAGGAGCTGGCACAGGCTGTGCTCCAGCTGCTGGCGGTGGAGCTGGTGCGCACGGCGCGCTGGGAACTGGCCACGCCTGCCTTCCCCGCCATGCAGACCGTACCCATCGTGCACCCGGAGGACGGGCTGCAGCTCTTTTTCCACCCGCTCGCACCTTCGGCGGCGCGGGATGGGCTACACCTCTGACCCGCTGCGCTTCGGAACAGAACTCGGCCAGGGGCAGCGGCGCGCTAGCAGCGCCGCCCAGCTGCGGTTTCCTAGTGCCGGCTCGGGCGCTCGCTCACTCGTTCAGCAGACGGTCGCCCATTGCAGCTCCGTGCCAGACTCTGAGAGGAGAAGCGCGCGCCTGAGCCTCGGCGCCCGGGAGAAGTGCCGGGGTCGGTGAGAAGGTGCCTCCTGCGCTCTGCGCCCTGGGGAAAGAAAGGTCGTGAGCCTAACCTTTCAAGCATTTCCCAGGCTCTTCCATGTGGAGGACTCAGTACAGGTCTGACAAAGCAAGCCCCAAGCTCTGAGGGCTCAGCAAGTGCATAGACCTGGGGTGTGGGGGAGGGAAACTGTAGGTACCTAGACTGGCATCTGGCACATGCTCAGAGCTCTCCTACCCAACTTTCTTAACCCAACATGTCTGCTAACCCAGGATTACCAGATGCCGGCAGGGATGAAGTGAAGAGATGGCCTCGCCTTATGGTTGCCTGGATCTTGGGGGTGGCGGGGAGAATTGGACTGTGCCAGAGACCCAGCGAAGGCGGCTGGACCTGTAACCCTTGGGAGGAAGCGCATCTCAGGCCTGGCTTTGGGCCGTAGTGAGACACACCGAGAAGGTGCCCAGCGGAAGGCCCTCAGGCAGCTGACCTCAGCTTGGTGCTTCGAGGCCACTCTGCCTGTCTCAATTTCGGCGGAAACTTAGAACTGTGGGGCGCTTCCGGTACTCTAAATGGCTCAACATCACTGCTTCTACTGGCAACTTCTTAGAAAACAATAATTCCTACTTCAAGAACACATTTAATCTTCCCATATATACAGGGGAGAATAGGCACATCAAGATGTCTCTAAGGTTGGACTATTTTCACATAGGTTGAGACATAATCAGAGAGGTTTGGGTTATTTCTACCAAAACTAAGAAGGCCAAGAACAAAGTTTCCTGGCAGCAGTGGAAGGAGGAGGCTAGGACTTAGCTGGGCAGCTGCTCTCTGGCTGGAAGGTGTGGGGTAGGGTTTGGAGGATACCTAGGAAAGACATCCCCCTGAAAACAGACCCACCCCAGAGTGTGTCAGACGTTTCCTCCTGAGCATAGTCCAAGAGCTGGGCTGAGAATTATCCCTATATGTGTTGGCTGCAGGGACCTTCCCATTTACTACCTCTACCTCCTCTGTTGCATATGAGAAATAGGCAGAAGACTCCCCTGAGGAGCTGGCAGTGGGATCCTGGACTCCTTAGCCAGTGCTCTCCTCCCCCTCATCACTGACTCTCTGCTCCAGCCTCTGGGCCTGTGGCCATCACCTAGAGCTCAGCCCTTCATCCTTTCATAGTGATTCCTAGGTTAGCTTAAGGATTCCAACACAAGGGGTTTCCACCAGTGTTTAAATCAAAGCCAAGAGCCTCCAGTGTCACCATTCCCAACTGCCCAACGCAACGTTCCACCCGTCTTCAGACAGTCCAGGGCAGCTGGACGTGATGGGTGAGCCAGGGAAGTTGTGGCCCAGGCCGGGAGCTGACCCCTTAGTGAACCAGAAGGAAGCTGGTGCCCTCCTGACCTTATGCTTGAGGTGGTTCCCCGGGGCCAGAAGGAAAGGGGGAAGCAGCAGGCGCAGGCAGAGTCGGTAGCTCAAGAGCTCAGCGGGCCCTTCCAAGCCTCGGCTGACACTGCCGTAACCCCCATCCAGGGCAATTCATCACCTACCACTGACCACAGACCTGGCGCCAGGCCTTGGGATCGGCAGGCATTGAAGCAAAAGTGGCAGAATTGGGGCCTGCCCTCAGGGCGCTCCTGAAGCCACAGAGATCATGTTGGGGCTGAGAAGCTCCCACCAAGCAGAGGGGGCAGGAGGACCAGGGCTTGGGGTTGATTCTGATTGGGGGAGAGAAGAGCAATATGGGGAAGAGGTTCTCAGAAGCCACCATGGTGTACGTGGTTCCAAGAGACCTAGTTTACCTGTCCTGGGATCTGTACTAACTATAAGCTCCTGTAGGGGCAGCTCCAATTTCCCATTGATGATATCCTTTTGGGCAATTTCAGGGAACACCTGAACTCCTGTTTTAGGAGCTCCAGATTCTCTGAGGAAGGAGCATACTGGTTTTTTGCCCTCCTGGACTGCATCTGCTTATGGAAGAGGTAGACAATAAACCAGCAAACAAAAGAGCTCAAGAATGTCAGATGGTGCTAAGTGCTCTCAAGAAAATAAAACAGGTCTGTCATACGCAGTACCTAGGAGCTAAACTCTGCAGGGTGGGAGGGGAAGACTTCTGCAAGGAGGTGACATTGGACTTTGGAAGGAACCAGCCAGCAGTGACCTGGGAAAGGTGCTCCCTAAGCAGAGAAAACAGCAGGTACAAAACCCGGCTCACAGCCCTCACAGCCGGGAGGTTGGCAGGGGTTGCCAGAGGGGAAATGGTGGAGGAAGGGTGCTCACATGACTCCAGTCTACTTTTGGGTCTTCACTCCCCTCTTCCAGCCAAAAACTACTATTCACCCTCAACCCTTAGCAATGGGAAGGCTGTTTTGTAAACGTCTTGGAAATCGTTTGTTTTCCAGTGAACCACTCCTCCTCCTTGCCCACCACCACCCAAAAAGTTTGGCAAGTTTTCTAATCAAAGTTCTTATCTGGCTGGTAATTTATTGACCCCTTTCCCCATTCTAGATGTTCTTTAATGATCTTCACCCTCACATTTAATCCTTTTCTGCCGGACGCCCCCGCTGGACGCCCTCTCGGGTCTCCATGGGCACATTTATTAAAAATCTTCTCCCTCCCCCAGCAATTGCCGCACGCAGGGCCCACTCATCTTGTGACCCGGCGCGCGCTGAACTTGGCGAGGTGGCCCTGCAGAGTTCACTCGGATGTCACGGTCCGGCCTACAGGGGTCACAGGCAGGTCAGGCCAGAGGATTGGGAATGGGCCCCAGGTCACGCCCCCGCTCGCCGGTTTTGCTCGCGGGTTTTGCTCACCGGCTCGAGCTCAGTCTAGAAGGGGGCGGGCCCAGGATTTCTGAGAATTACTTCTAGCGCGTCCCGCCGGGTTCCTGCCAGTCCCAGAAGTTGGCCAGCATCGTTAACAGGCGCCAAATCGTTAGAAGAAACGACAGTGGTAGAGACCCTTCCCTAGAGCGCCTCTTAAACGCCGCGTAGGGTTACGGGGAAACTCAGCCTTCCAAACAAGCCCTTCGGCCGCTCCGGCTTGCAGCGTTGCGGGGACTGTGCGGTCCCTACCACCCCACACTGTCCAATCGCGCCGGCTTTGGGGACCACCACGGGAAGGCCGCGTATTTAACAGCTCATAGGATCAAAGAGTTTTCCATTTCCAAGGGACGCCTTCCAAGGCGTGCGGTGTGCTTCTGCAAAAGCCGGAGTTTCGTTTTAAACAAACGTACTTCATTGTTTCGTTCTGGGAGCTGCTGGTGCGTGCAGCGCTCGAACCAAGGATGCGTGTGGGCCGGCCAGGTGGGAAGTGGGGCGCGCACGTGCACTGCCCGCGGTGTCCGAGCTCCCCGCATTGGCGGCAGTAGCCGCTGACTGCAGTTGGGCAAAGGCTAGAAGACCTGCTTTCCCGTACGGATTCCCCCAACACTCCCGTTAGGGGCTGGCAGAGACCTGGGGTTAGGGTCGAGCACCCCTCTCACCCGTGTGGCTTTGGTGGATGGGAGCTGGGAGAGCAGAGTGTGCCCCGGGTCCAGGTCATCTTGGTGAAGTAATCTAGCGGAGCTGGGAAAAGTGTTTGCAGCCAGGAGCCCCTTTCCGAAAATTCACGACTGCCCCAGGGTGTAGACAGATCGGGGAATTACCGTCTGCATATTCCCGAGAAGGAAAGAGGCGCAGGGATGTGTGGTGACTTGCTCAAGGTCATGCAAGCAGAGATGAAGCCGGTCCGGGAGTACAGACTCCCAGGCTTTCCTTCTTCTATCTCTGTCACCCAATTTGCCCAGGTCTAGGGAATCCCCGTCCCCTCTGCCTAGCTGGGGCTGTGAGTCCCAGGGCCCTCGCAAGCCGGCGGGTTCGCAGAGCGCCGGTTGCCTACCGGTGGATGAATTGCCCCCACAGTCTCCCACTGGGGCGTCAGAGTTGGGGCTCAGACTTGGAGAGAGTTGCCCCTGGAGTCCTGAGGGACCTGGAGGCTCTCTTGTATCCTTAAGTCGGACCTTCCAGGACTTCATGAGTGCGAGTGCTGGTCTCCTTGAGGAATCTGGGGAGCTGGAATCCATGATCCGCCGATCATTTCTGAGGTCCCCCCCACCCCCCCCACCCCCCCAGCTCTCGCTTAGGTCGTGGCCCTGGGCTCCTCTGCGGGATCTTCGGGAGAGTCGGGAGGTTTGCGTTTTGCTCTTGGTTCTGGACCTCAGTTTCCCCCGTGTGGGACGTGGCAGCTAGTCCGTTCCTGAACGCACTTCCCTTTGCTTCCCCAGCAGGTGGAAGGGAGCCCACGGGGCGCCTGAAAATGGAAAGCCCTTGATGGCAGCTCTGGGCTGGGACCGCGCGTCGGACCCAGCGCGGGGGATTCCAAAGGGACTGCCAGCAAGCCCGGGGCTTGGAGCTCCCGCTCCCCGGGGCCCGGGCCAGCCTCAGCCGTGGTCTCGGAGCTCCGCACACCTTGTAAGGGGTGCGGGGTGGGGGGAGAGGCAGGCTGCTCCTAGCCCCGCACCCCAGGAGGCGCGCTCCGAGGGAAGCAGCCACCGCGCCGCCTCTGCCTCGGCGTGGAACAAACGGTTAAAGATTTTGGGCAGCGCCTCGCGGGGGGGAGGAGCCAGGGGCCCAATCCGCAATTAAAGTTGAACTTTGGGTGAACTAATTTGTCTGACCAAGGTAACGTGGGCAGTAACCTGGGCCGCCTATAAAGCGGGCGCGCGGCGGGATTCGGAGCGCTGGCGGCGGCAGGTGGCGCGGGAGGCCGCGGCGCGCCATGGGGCTCTCGGCGCTGCTGGCCAGCGCGCTCTGCACCTTCGTGCTACCGCTGCTGCTCTTCCTGGCCGCGATCAAGCTCTGGGACCTGTACTGCGTGAGCAGCCGCGACCGCAGCTGCGCCCTCCCTTTGCCCCCCGGAACTATGGGCTTCCCCTTCTTTGGGGAAACACTGCAAATGGTGCTGCAGGTAAGGGAGCTTGGGCGGGACAGGACGATTCTCAGGAGACAGACTCGGCTCCGGGCTCTCAGGAAGCCGGGGTAGGCGTCCCAGAGAGGGAGGTGACCCGGGCTAGGATCGGGGCTCGCCGGACGCGCGGCGCTCCCCGGCGCCCCCTCACGCCCGCCTCTTTCCTCCGCTCTGCTTTCCCAGCGGAGGAAGTTCCTGCAGATGAAGCGCAGGAAATACGGCTTCATCTACAAGACGCATCTGTTCGGGCGGCCCACCGTGCGGGTGATGGGCGCCGACAACGTGCGGCGCATCTTGCTCGGGGAGCACCGACTGGTGTCGGTGCACTGGCCCGCGTCGGTGCGTACCATCCTGGGCTCCGGCTGCCTCTCCAACCTGCACGACTCCTCGCACAAGCAGCGCAAGAAGGTGAGGGCGGGGGCGGCGGTGCCTAGACAGGAAGGGGGACCCCATCCGCTGGAGGGGTTCGGGGCGAGAGATGCCGGGGAGCGCTAGAGAGATGCAGGAGGTGTCCGGCTCAAGCCCGGTTTAGCTTTATCAGCCGGGAAGCGCCTTGGGTCTGGCGGCCGTGGGAGGGGGCTGGAAGGGGATCCCGGAAGGCGAGGGGGCGCTTTTAACACTTTCCCTCCCCGGAGCTCAGGTGATTATGCGGGCCTTCAGCCGCGAGGCGCTCCAGTGCTACGTGCCCGTGATCGCGGAGGAAGTGGGCACTTGCCTGCAACAGTGGCTGAGCCGCGGCGAGCGCGGCCTCCTGGTTTACCCCCAGGTGAAGCGCCTCATGTTCCGCATCTCCATGCGCATCCTGCT
This sequence comes from Vulpes vulpes, assembly GCF_048418805.1. Taxonomy (NCBI): domain Eukaryota; kingdom Metazoa; phylum Chordata; class Mammalia; order Carnivora; family Canidae; genus Vulpes; species Vulpes vulpes. The sequence continues at coordinate 84,820,296 of NC_132794.1, forward strand.
GGGCTGTGAGCCCCGGCTCGCGAGCGGCGGGGACGCCGAGCAGCAGCTGGTGGAGGCCTTCGAGGAAATGACCCGCAATCTCTTCTCGTTGCCCATCGACGTGCCCTTCAGCGGGCTCTACCGGGTGAGGGAGCTTGCAGGGTGAGGAGCTGGGAGCGCGGGGGGCGCGGGGGCGCGGGGCCGGGCGTCCGCTCACTGCCGTGCGCTCTCCGGGGTCAGGGCATGAAGGCGCGGAACCTCATCCATGCGCGCATAGAGGAGAACATTCGCGCCAAGATCTGCGGGCTGCGGACGGCCCAGGCGGGCGGCGGCTGCAAAGATGCGCTGCAGCTGTTGATCGAGCACTCGTGGGAGAGGGGAGAGAGGCTGGACATGCAGGTGGGTGGCAACTTCAGGAAGAGGCGCTGCGGGATTTGGTCCCCTGGCTTTCCAAGGGCGGTGCCGAGGGTCCCCCAAAGCGCACGTCCGGACTCCAGAGTGGGCAAAGCGCCCAGACACGGTGGGGGTGGGGGGACCCAGAAGGCTGAGACACCCGGTCGGGAGAGCTGTGGGAGAGGCTGCAGCAGAACGGGGAGCATCCCCTAGCCCTACCAGGTTTTACAGGGAAAGTTGGAATTTGCAAAATGTAAATAATGTTGGGCGATTTTAATACAACCAAGGCTTTCATTCAAGAATTCCCTGTGTAGTGAGATTTTACTGGCTTTCCTGCTCGAGCCGAACTAAAGGGACTATGCATTTTGTTTTACAAATATAGTTTTTCTTGGCTTTCTGTCAGCAGACTTTTAGCCCTTCTCATCTTCTTTCTAGAACTTTCAGTTCGGTTCTAAGTAATCGCTGTGTAAAATTGAACGCAGACTTGTAAAAGAGGTTTGTCTTATTCCGTCTTTAGGCACTAAAGCAGTCTTCAACGGAACTACTCTTTGGGGGACATGAAACTACAGCTAGTGCAGCCACATCTCTGATTACTTACCTTGGGCTCTACCCCCATGTTCTCCAGAAAGTTCGAGAGGAGCTAAAGAGTAAGGTAGGAGGACACCGGGGTTCCCTATTAGCTTAAGAAATTCAGCTGCTCCGTGTCCAACTTGCCAATATGTAAGGGTGCCATCTTCCCTGAATATTTTGAAAGTGCAGGGTCAGGGGGTGGGTGGATGCACGGGTGGGGAAAGATAATTAGCTTTGTGAATAAAATGGAAGGAATTTTGAACTGTGATTCCGCTGAGTTGGGGGGGGGGCGTTGATCCTTGTATTCCTTCTCCTTCTCTACTTTGTGCAGCACGTTGGAGATTTTCAGATAGATTCCACTTTCTTGAATTTGTGTGTTCAAGGGCGTGACTGGGAACTCACTCGTAGGTGGCAGTGATAGTAGTGGTGGTGGTAATGGGGGCGGGGAGGGAGGGGGAGAAGCTAGGTGGTTCTAAGTGGGGAGCTGCTTTCTCTTGGAATTGTAAATAGATAGTGGATTTGGGCCAAGGGGTGGAGGCAAATGGTCTTTAGCTGCTCACAGTCTCCCCCTCACCCTCTCCCATCACGGGGCCCTGTGGGTCTAGCCGCCACTTAAGTAAGTCCTGTTTACGTCTGCTGGGCTGATTTTATTGGAGCACAAAATAACCGTTCACCTCTGTATGACTGTTTTGATAGGGTTTACTTTGCAAGAGCAATCAAGACAACAAGTTGGACATTGAAATTCTGGAGCAGCTTAAATACATCGGGTGTGTTATTAAAGAGACCCTCCGACTGAATCCCCCAGTTCCAGGAGGGTTTCGGGTTGCTCTTAAGACTTTTGAATTAAATGTAAGTTAAAAGTTCTCTTCCCGCCCCCCCCCCCTTTTTGTTGTGCTTTTAAATCTCCCCTTTGCTTCCCTGTGCACGGGCTTAAATTTCTTCTGTTTCTGGTATCATTATCCTGCCTCGTGGGGATATGTGTTTCAGTAGTCTGAAGGTCTGTCTGTCCTGTCTCTCTCCTCACGCCCCCTTTTTTTCAACTCATAATTCCTCTGGTTATCAGCGATGGCTTTTTGTTGTTGAAAGTTAGATTCCAGTGTGTCAGTCCTGGGGACTTCATAATCTTTTGCAGGGCTACCAGATTCCCAAGGGCTGGAATGTTATCTACAGCATCTGTGATACTCATGATGTGGCGGACATCTTCACCAACAAGGATGAATTTAACCCTGACCGGTTTATGCTGCCTCACCCGGAGGATGCATCCAGGTTCAGCTTCATTCCATTTGGAGGAGGCCTGAGGAGCTGTGTAGGGAAGGAGTTTGCAAAAATTCTTCTCAAAATATTTACAGTGGAGCTGGCCAGGCATTGTGACTGGCGGCTTCTAAATGGACCTCCTACAATGAAAACCAGTCCCACCGTGTACCCTGTAGATGATCTCCCTGCGAGGTTCACCCACTTCCAGGGGGAGATCTGATGGGTGCGAAGGCCCAGACCTCAGACTTATTTGCGTTTTTACATGGTGTCATGTTGATTTTATTATATTTAATTTCTAAATGTATATTATAATATTTATGTGTCTCTACTACAGTACCACAGTCTTTAAATATTAAAATAATGAATTTGGATAGCTTCCAAATAAAGTAAAATCTGAAGGTGCTTGTCTTGCATTTAAGATTCCTATGGGGGGAAAAAAAAAGATTCCTATGGGGGAAAACTCTCTGGTTTTACATTTGTGTATTTAACCAGATTTCGAAGTGTCTACATGCATGGTTTTATTTGTAATCTGTGTGTATCTATCTTCTTGTGAGGAAGAAACTTTAGCTGTTATTTCTCTGAATCCTCAGTAGAAAATCTAATGTATGTGTTTCTGAGTTAGTCCAAAGGTAACTTTGTAAATGTTTCTATGGTTTAGATACCCCTTTTGGAAAATCTATCAAAGTTAATTTTAGATTTTTTTTTTTTTTGCTTGCTTGTCTTTAGGGAAAGATGAGTTTGAAAAGGTAATGCTTTGAGAACGATCATACTCCTAACACCTTCAGCCATACACTTATTATGTTTAATAAACATAATAAATCTGCTTTGTTGCATAGTGCCAGCACTGTTTTTCTGAAGGTTTCAGGTAGGAGAAAGATCACTCTGATTACAGACAGTTACCAAAATGAGAGCAGACGTTGCATATGAAAACAGTATTGGAAGAGGCCAGCCTCTGGTTTAGATAAGCTAGTCCAGGTTTTCTTTATTGAAAATAAAGGCAGGAGGAGTAGATTTAGCTAGCTGACAGATAAAGTTTTTATCTATGCCAGGCAATAGGGTGTGAGCCTGACATGACTGATAAAATGGCCCAGTCATGACCCTGTGAACCTTGGCTAACCTCCGTGAAAGCGCAGTTTGGTCACATTTCTGACCCTGGCATAGCCATGTTCTGAACTGAAGGCCAGACTCCCAATCCAGAAAGGTTAGCCCCGGTGACTTGCTTATGCAAGCACATTTTCAGTTTTGAAATGGCACAATCTGCTTACTGAACCTCTGATGGCTTGTAGGTTTTGGACTTTAAAATTTTCATTACGATTTTAGAATTTGGCAATCCTGCAGAAACTGGGTGGTCTATATAGGTGTTTGAAAAGGGTTCTGTCTACAATTAGAGTTACATGTTCTACCTGACTTTATGTTTTAGGTAGAACTTGGACTGTACTTATTCCTGGAATCCTCTAATTTTTAAGGGGTGTTTACGTAACGACTTAAAATATCTTATAATAACCTTACAATACTTTTGGTTTTTTTTTTTTTAAATGAGAAATTGCAGGCTTTTTTAGTTTTAGCCAAAGCTTTAGTGCATCTTGGTGTACAAGATGACTCCTCCCCTCCTAACATTTGCCCCCAGATGTTTCCAGCTAGAAGCACACAAGCTTGAAGACATTATTTCAGGTAATTTTAAAAAGGCCATTTTATAAGGGTTTCAATATCTTTCATTTTGCCAGAGGACAGTTAAGTGTTTTAAAATAACATCTTCAGTGACACCATGACTGCGTGTCTCTGTGAGCATCGTGCAGAAAAAATTTGAACCATTTTGGCATATAATTCAATATTTTTAATCCACCTCTATTTTTTATCCAAAGAGCTTTGAGGAAAGCGCTTCTGGCTTGCATTTCCCAGGTTACATTTAGCCCAATCATGCTCATTGATCACAGAGTAGTGCAGAAGCCACTTTGAAAGTAATGTTAAAGGGGCGCCTGGGTGGCTCAGTTGGCTCAGGTCATGGGCCCAGATCTGGGGATCAAGTCCTGCATAGGGCTCCCTGTTCAGTAGAGAGCCTACTCCTCCCTCTCCCTCTGCCCCCGCTCCCCATCACCACTCATCCTCCCTCTCACTCATTCTCTCTCAAATGATCACATCTTAAGTAAAACAAAAGAAAGAAAATAACATTAAAAACAATCTTCCATAATACACTTAGTGCTGAGTAAAGGCAGCTTAGGAGTGTTCGAGTGATGTTTGTGGGCTGCCATGTTGAACATGAAGTGCACCTGGGTCACGTCTGGCTGGGGCAAGCATGCTTTCTTTTCTTTTCTTTTCTTTTTTAAGGTTTTTTATTTATTTATTCATGAGGGACAGAGAGAGAGAGAGAGAGAGGCAGAGACACAGGCAGAGGGAGAAACAGGCTCCATGCAGGGAGCCTGATGTGGGACTCGATCCCGGGTCTCCAGGATCATGCCCTGGGCTGAAGGCAGGTGCCAAACTGCTGAGCCACCCAGGCGTCCCAGCAAGCATGCTTTCTGACCCAGACATCAGAAGCATTTCAGGAGGAGGAGGTCACTGCTCTAGAGGTAGAATTGGCCCAAGGTCCGGAAGAGGGGAGACCACTGTGAGAAATGACTCTCTGGGGCTTCCTGTGGCACACTGGAAGGGCACTGCACTCTCCAGGGCCTTGGTGACCTGCCAAGCTGGCTAAGTCGGTCCCCTCTGCCTCCTGTTTCACATATGCTTTTGCCCCCAGCCACCTCCCACCCCCTCTTGTCTTCAGTCATTGGGGTGGTGCCACTAATGATAGACTATTGTCAGAACTGGTATGTGAACGCCTCCCGCTAGGTCCATAAGGTGCAAGCATTCAGAGGGATGCAGCCTTCACCCAGGTCAGCCTGGAGAGGCCCAGTGAGGGACTGTGGTTTGCCTGGGGTCACCCAGCAAGTGGCAGAACCACAAAACACCTCCTGCCATCTTTTTTTTTTTTTTTCAACAGCTAAGAACACCTGCCTGATTTATCTCCAACTTTCTGTAGTCAGACAACAGGAGCAAGGGGTCTCCATGTCCTAACTTCCTGTTGTGTCCCCTGCTCCCACTCTCCTACCCTGTGACAGTCCAGATCACGTCTCTTTGCAGGCTGCCAGAGGCAACTGGTAAAATGGAAGCAGTGACAGCAAGTGGCTGCTCCCCCAGGCCCCTCACCTGTGAGGTCTCAAGGTGCTCTCTGCACCTTGCCACCCCCCAGAGGTCCACAAGGGGGCGGGCTTCTCCCTCCTATGCCACTCTCAGCGGCGGGTGGTTTTCCCCACCAGTGTCCATGAAATCCAGCATCCACGGACTCTAGCCCAGGGCCCACTTTTACTCCAATCAGTGAGAGGCTACAAACTTCCCAAACTTTGCATGTACTCAGCCTCTGGCCCGGTCAAGGCTGCCGGGCTCCTCTGAAAGTGTCACCTTGGGATGGGTAGATCTGGATCACTATTTAGTTCCTGAAGTGGCCATCATCTGTGGTCTTTGAGGTTAGCTGGCTCAGGTTTCCAGTGTTGCCCACACACTGCCCACAATCTGACCCCCATTGCTCTCAGTGTCTCTGGAAAATGGCTCTCAGTTTGAGGAAGAGAAGAGCGCATTTCTTGAAGGACACAGGCAGGGTTCAGATGACCTTAATCAGGACCAGGAGCCATCCCACAGAAGTACCATGCAAGGAACCAGGGCTGTTTAGATGGTGGCCCCGCCTTCACATCGTTAAAGGGTTGCTGCAGAAAATACAGGCCCAGGCCTGTTTCAAAGGACAGAGCATGCACTTAGGAGGGTAAGTTAAAGGAAAAAGCACCAAATAAGGAAAACATTTTGAGGCAACTAGAGCCTTTTGGTAATGACACCGATTACCTTATGAACAAGCAAGCTCCCTGTCAGTGGAGGCATCCAAACAGAAGCTGGAAAACTAATCCACTGTAAGGATTCCGGGCGCGGAGGGAGAGGTTAGCTTAAGTGACCTCCAAGTTCCTTTACCAAATTAAAGAATCGTGATTCTCTGTGAGTTGATTCTGTATTAATTCATTCCCCAGATACCGACTTTGCTTTGAAATGCAGATTAACTCCAATCCAAGGAGACAGGACACCCCCACATCATCTTCCAATGGCATTCAGCAGCTCTTGTTGACCATCCTGCTGAAGCTCGGAGCCAGATGTGAAGGTGGGGGCGCAGGGGGCCTGATGTGAGTCGTGACAGGGACACTGAGTCCCTTGTGTTGATTGCTGGGGACCTGCTCTCCTGCCCTGTGACCAAGTGCTTCCAGCTCCAGCTCCTGCATCTGCTCCAGCAGCCTAGGCCTCTCCCAGCTGTGCCATGCTGGCCACTCACTGACCTAGCTTCCAGGGTAGCTCCCTGCCACCCCCGCCTCCATGATGCCATGCGCCAGCCCTGGACTCTGCCCAGCTGTCCTCTCCCTTTGCCTCCAGGGCAGCAACTGTGTGTCACGGTTGTAAATTGAGCCCATCCTCCTCCACCTCCCCGCCCCCCACCCCATTAGGTCCACACATAGTAGGTGTTCTGCGGGTGAGGCGGCTTCTTGGGGCCAATCAACACCCATCATCTTATGTCTCTCCAGCTTTGCGGTGCCATGTTTTTCTTTGAAAAGTGAAACTTCCATCCTTGGAAAATCTCAGCGGCCGCAAGCTTACACGGCTGTGGTTTAACAGCATGTCACATTCCTGAAACCAGCGCTTCATGGGTATTAGGCCAAACAAGCTTTCCTTCTTTTGAAGTGGAGTCAACTCGAGTTAGAAACCTGGGACAGGGTGGAAACTTAGCCCCGGATTACGTGGTGGGTTTTCGGGGCGAGAGCTCTCACGGTGCAAGGCCCCCAGCCAAGCCCCGCCGCTCGCCACTCCGCTGCTGACCACCGGGCCTTGGTACCTCCGCTGCCCCCGGGGCCGGTGAGGGCTTGGAAATCCACTCGCTCCCTTTTGACCAGAGACGCTTCAAGACTTTATCTCAAGTCACCAGTGGGGTCCCTTAACTCCAATGCCTTGTAAAAAGAGGGCGAGGTGCTTTGCTTATGAGGAGAGCTTCCTGACCAAGCGTGTGAATGGATTTGTTAAATACAGTCATGCTGCCCAGAGTAACGGTGGCCTCCTTAATGATAGAAGAGGGGATTGGGTATTCTGAGATGGAAAGATCTTTCAATGTCAATTAGTCACGGACTTTTAGAGCTGGGAGGGAGATCACGCACAGGTCATGCAAGCCCCTCCGTGGACACCTGAGAAATCTGAGGCTCAAAGAGATTTAAAGTCACAACAGAGAATTAGGACTGGCGGGCCGGTGTTCAGCACATTGTATGATTAGCCCTCAATTTAAAAAAATGTATTGCTTATTTATCTATGTGTCAGGGAAAAAGGACAGGTGAGCAGATTATTTGAGATCAAATTGCTTCCAGATTCCTGCTCCTCACTGTGTCTCTGGAGGTGCCTGGGCCCTCAGGAACGTCTGAGAACTTGGCCTTGTGTGGCCACCAAGGATCTGACCCGAAGCCTGGCAGAAGGTACAGGCTGCTGGCATTGCTGGGGGGCAGGGGGCACGGGCGCCCGTTGGCAGAGCCGGATCCTCAGGCATTCTGAGTCTTCTCTACTGAATAGCAGAAAATGGTTTTTGTTTGTGGTCAAATTGTATTTCCCCCGCCCTCCTGCCCAAATATGCTGGAGTTCTAACCCTCAGTGAGTACACGGACGTGACCTTATTCAGACACAGGGTCTTTACAGAGATAACGGATTTCACAGGAGGTCTTAGGGTGGGCCCTAATCCAATATGACTGGATTCCATATTAAAAGGGAAAATCAGGACACAGAAGCAGGCACCCCCATTGGGAAGATGATGTGAAGATTCACGTGGAGAACACCGTGCAGAGATGGAGGACTCAGGTGCTGTGTCTATAGTCCAAGTGGTGCCCAAGGAGGCTGGCAAACCACCAGAAGCCAGGAAGAGGCAACAAAGATTCCCCTTCAGTTTCAGAGGGAGCTGACACTTTGATTTTAGACTTCTAGCCGTTAGAACTGTGAGACAATAAATTTCTGCTCTTCTAAGCCACCAAGTTTGTAGTACTTTTTAATGGAAGTCCTAGAAGACTAACACAGTGGCCAAAAGCAAGAAACCTTATTTTGTGAGAAACGGTGTTTCTTTTCCATACATCAGAATCCCCTGGAGGGCTCGTTGAAATACAGATCACTGGGCTCCACCCCAGAATTTCTGGATTCACCTCCCCTCCCCAATTTTTCTTTCTAGCAAGTTCCCAGGTGCTGCTGCTGGTCCCTGGACCACACTTTGAGAATCCCTGGTGGAAAGGTTTCTGATCTCTAAGTCAAGGATCACAGACTTAGGAGGGCCAGCATGTAATGTTCACACGTGGTACCGGCCAGGAAGACAGCAGGAGGCAGTGGGTGTGCAGGGCAGGGGTTGTTCTGCCCTGGCCTCTCCTTGATCTGTAGCAATAAAAAGTGTTTCTAATTTTTCAGGGGGTGCTAGAAATCCAGATTTGCATGGGAACACTACCTGGTTTCTAGATTTGGTCACTAATTCACCTTACAAAAATACGCAGGCAGAATAAAACTCGTTTATGGCCCTGCTGGCTGCCAGTCTGCAATTTCTTAGGTGTTCGGTCCTCGGGGAATTTTCAGAGTGTTTGATGGAAAGTGGCTTAGCTGAGTGGTTCCATCTCAAAGTCTCTGTAAGATTTCAGTTAAGGTGTTGGCTGGTCTGTATCCTCTGAAGGCTGGACTAAAGCAGCAGGATCCACTTCCAAAAGGGCCCCCTAACACGGCTGTCGTGTGAGGCCTCCATACCTTGCTGTGTGAATCTCTCCACAGGACTGCTTGGGTAACCTCACAACATGCCGGCTGCCCTCCCCCAGAGCAGGTGATCTTAAAAAGCAGTAAGACCGAAGCCTCTATGATGGGGCCTAGGAAGTCAAATCCCAGCATGTCCACATATCCTATTTTTAAAAAAATATATTGAAGTATAGATGTCATTACAATACCCTATCGATTATACAGGTTAGCCCTATCTGGTGTGGGAGACAGCCACTGGATGTGGCAACCCGGAAGTGAGAATCATTCAGGGCTGGCTACCACACTCAGGTCTTAAATGGACAGGTAGACCCTTTTTCTGCCCTCTCTTTAAACTATTTCCTTTTATTATTTTTTTAAGATTTTATTTATTCATTCATGAGAGACAGAGAGAGAGAGAGAGGCAGAGACACAGACAGAGGGAGAAGCAGGCTCCCCATGGGGAGCCTGACGTGCACTGGATCCCAGGACCCTGGGGTCACACCCTGAGCTGAAGGCAGATGCTTGACCATCAAGCCACCCAGGCGCCCCTCTTTAAACTATTTTCATCTCGTTTCTGGACAGTCATTGATTTCAAATATTTTTGTTGTGTCCATCACCATTGGACACTTACAGCTACATCAGAAAAAAATCTATTATAGTTTCTCAGAATTTCTAAGGGGTCATCTGGGCCAAGGTTGCAAGTTTAAGAATCTTACGTAGAGCTTTAGAGAATGGGCATTTAAGCTCTTCTGTTTGCCAAAGTCTCCAACTAACCCACTTCATTCATTTATATTATTTTTCAGCCTCTGAGGTTTGTGACTCTGATCTAATCCAGTTGTCTGGTTTGCCTGGGACTGGGGACTTCCAGTGCAAAAACAGTGATAGACCTGGGAAAACTCACATGGATAACCACCCTCACCAACCACATTACTTGACAAATGAGGGGTATTCAGTTCAGATGGTAAATGTGAATCGGTCAAATCCTTACAACTCAAGGTGTGGTCCCCCCCGCCCCCACCAGCAGCATCTGCATCATCCTGTTGCTTGTGAAAGGTGCACCATCTCAGGCCTCCCGTCAGACCTGCTGACCCTCGGTTTGCCAAGAGTCCTGGATGAATCTTATGCATAATGTAGTTTGAGACTGGCTGGATGGATGCAAAACTTGAGCTTGGGTTGTCTGAGGATTCAGATTTGCTGTCCATGTGGTAATACAGACCTAACAACGACCCATTTGTGCTGTGGTAATCCGACCTTGACATACGCATCTTGTTTTTTTCTTCCTGCCTCCCCGAATCCACGAAAATGAAAAGCGTCTCAAATTTCATTGTTGGAAGGAATCTAAAATTCCCAATTCTCACCTGGGTTTGAGTAGTGGTTTTCATTAAGTACTTTTCACAGTTGAATTTTCTCCCCTCCCCAAACCAAATGCAATAAACCACATAGATTAGGGAAGATTGTGGGGCATTTAGGTTATTTCCAGTTTCTGATGCTGCAAGTAACATGCAGTAAGTATCCTTGTACACGAAGTCTTATGGGCAAGCTTTATTTCTGTAGGATTGATTCCTGAAACTCCGCTTGCTGGGTCAATGAGGATGAGCATTTACAAGTGTCATGGATATCTGAAAGGTTCCTGTCCAAGTGGAGGGTTGAAAAAATCGTGGTGCATTTATATTATGGAAAAGTCTGGAGCTATAGTAGAGTGAGTACAATAGACATCCAATGACCTGGAGGGATGACTATGACACGGGGGAGAACAAGCTGCAGAGGAACTTAGCTAATCAGCAAGGAGAATCGAGGGGAAGGAGAATGTTTTGCAAGGAGAACAAGGAGAATGTTTTGCAAAGAGATTAATCACACTTTCTGAATATATTTATGGATGCTTCTTCTGCTTGTAAAGGGCATGTGTTGACTTTGTAATTATGAATTTTAGGAGACAGAAAAACCGGAGACACCACCCTTCCCATGCCCACTCATCCCCCTCTCTTGGCTTTAAGAAACCGAGTTGCCAGTTGTTAGTGTCTGACTGGCTGAGCTCAGGTCATGTGCCCACACTCCGGGGGCCAATCGCCAAGAGTGAGAATGTCTGACCATCTTTGGTCTAAGGGGCCGCGCGCCCACCTGTGCGGATTGCGGCTTTGAATCGCAGGTGCACTGTGAGGCAACTTGGCTCTTCATCAACTAAAGTGGAAAATCTACCATTTTGAAAGCCTCCATGTGGTTGAGGAAGCAGTTCATTAACTTTATTTTTGCAGAATGCAAGGAAAAATAACAGACAAAATTTATTGAGCGTTTACTATATGTGCTAAGTTACACCTTGTCTTACTCCCTCTTCATATTTCCATGATGCAGGTACAATTTGTTTTTCTTGGTGGTGGTTTTTTGTTTTGTTTTGTTTTTTGTTGTAGGTACAATTTTTAATGCCTTTTAAAAAATATTTTATTTATTCATGAGAGAGAGAGAGAGAGGCAGAGACCCAGGCAGAGGGAGAAGCAGTCTCCATGCAGGGAGCCCAATGTGGGACTCTATCCCGCGTCTCCAGGATCATGCCCTGAGCCTAAGGCAGACGCCCAACCACTGAGCCACCCAGGTGTCCCTTTAATGTCTTTTTTACACTGAATCACAGAATGGCTAGGAGTCAACCTGCCCGGAATCACACAGCTAGTGAGTGATAGAATCAGGATTTGAACCCAGACTGTCTGAGTTAGAGTCTCTGATTATGTTATACTGCCTCCAGGTTTGTAGTGCTTGGAACCACACTGATTTTATCTGGAATAATAATAATAATAATAATAATAATAATAATAATTCCTATAGTCTCTGAGCCCTTAGCATGTGCCAGGCTTTATCCTAACTGCTTTACATGAGTTAATCTTTTTTTAAAGATTTTATTTATTTATTCATGAGAGAGAGAGAGAGAGAGAGAGAGGCAGAGACACAGGCAGAGGGAGAAGTAGGCTCCGTGCAGGGAGCCTGATTCGGGACTCAATCCCGGGACCCCAGGATCATGCCCTGGGCTGAAGGCAGTGCTAAACCTCTGAGCCACCGGGGCTGCCCCTTTACATGAGTTAATTAATTTAATCAACAAACATGGATGAGGAAACTGAAACTTAGAGATACCAGCACAACCATGGCCCCTCAGCTGGTAAGAGGCACAGTCAGGGTTCCTGCCCAGCAGGTCTGCCTCCTGACCCCCACACTCGACACTCCAGCACCATCTGTCCCTTTTACCTAACACACCAAAGAGCTTTTTTTTCTATATTGATCTGAAAGTAGTTTTCTTAGGGGATATAGAGATTTGGGCAATTGTCAGGACAGTTCAGCTGAAGTATTGGTTTTACTCAAATTTCTGTTTCATTTTGACACTGAGGAGCTGGCCCTAAGCTGATGTCAGCTAAATTAATTTAAATTAAATTAAAGCTGAGCTCTGTCATTTGTGAGGACTTGTTGGGAAGAAATCTGAAAAGACAAAGGAGTTGTGTGTGTGTGTGTGTGTGTGTGTGTGTGAGAGAGAGAGAGAGAGAGAGAGAGAGGTTGTGCTGTTCTAAGTGTCCATCATTACAGAGATGATGGGAAAAAAGAAAGAGAAAATGATCAATAGCATTTTCTTGTTAAATTGTAGCACATATAAAGATATGGCTCTTCTCTCTCTCTGTGTGTCTCTCATGAATAAATAAATAAAATCTTAAAAAAAAGATATGGCTCTTTTGTGGGGGGTTTCTTCAAAAGAGAATTTTCTTGCTAGAGGGAATGTGTTTTTCTAAGTGAAAATACAGTTTATCCTCAATTTGAATTGCAAATCCTTCCAAAAGCAGAGTGGGAAGAGTAATGCCTAACGGGAATGAGTTCTTTCTACTTGGTTTTATAAAAACTTCCTGAGACAAGCTTTAGAAAAGCATAATTATTTTTAAAAATTCAGGTATCCTCCTGATCGGAATGTTTTAGAAAAATCAAAATAACCATATAATTTTATACAATATCAACTTGGTTTAAGATGGAAAAAAAAAGACACTCTATACTTTTGCAGCTGGATGGTTAGAAGCAGAAAATTGCAGAGTGTGTTTGGCATACACGACTCTAGAAATCAGATTTGTCTCTAGAGGGTAAACCACATGCCAGAGAACAGGGCTGGCGCAAGGGGCATGGGGGTGGGGGGCAGGAGAGATGGATTAACATTTGTTTGGTACACGCTGAGCACGGGTGCTAAGTGATTTATATTTATACCTGAGAACAGAGGTGGTTCTGCCCCTAGCCCTTTGCAATGAGTGTCATTATACCAAACCTGAGGAGAGGATGACTGAAAAGGAGGTAAAGTGATTTGTCTCCAGTTCCCCAGCTGGCTGTTAGTCGGGAGGTTATTGGAGGAGTTCGCATGAGAGGCAGTGAGGGCATGACTGGGTGTGTCAGGGAGGGGACGGAAGCCAGAGACCTCTGGAGGTGGACATGCTGGGGCACAGTGATGCCCTGGATCAGGGAACGGAGGGCAGGAGGAGCCACAGCTTGACAGCCATGGTGCCTGGGCACAGGTGAGGTCCCTGAGAGGGATGGGGACCAAGAGCAGGCACTGGTCTGGGGAACAGGTAGTCGGGTTTGTGGGGTGGAGACCCACAGGACACCGGGGGGTGGGGGGGGGGGAGGTGTCCGCAGGCTGGCACCATATCTGCTTCTCCGGAGAGCTTGACCTGTGGAAACAGGTTTGGAGGGAGAGAATGATGTCAGTTGAGTGGGGTGCTAAGAGCTTGCAAGGAGGGGGATGAGCCAGAGGTGGACTGGCCAAAGAGGGAGGGGGGAGAGAAGCCATGGAGCCAGGAAGCCAAGGGAGAGAGAGCAAGGCTTTTGTGGTTTTGTTTTTTCCAAAGCTCTTTGGGAGGTAACTGCAAAGGGCACAGAGCATGATGTAGGCCTGAGAGAGAGAGAGACAGACAGATAGACAGACAGAGACAGACAGAGAAGTATAAAGGGAAGCTGAGACATTTTTAAAAAGACATAAAAATTGGATTTTGAGGAAATAGCTTTCATTCCTAAAACAAACAAACAGGATGAAGATCTGCTTTGTTATCTCTGTCTTCCATCTTAATAAACAGGGTGGCTTCCTGGTGAATGAAAACACAATGAAATGAACCGGTATTTTGTGAGCTTCAGGGGAGGCAAAGGGTCAAGGGAGATGAAGGAAGAGAGGGGTGGGGAGCTGCTATGTAAATTGGGGTTTTTGTGGCCTGATTGGAGGAGGGGACATCCAGTCCCCAAAACTCCATGGGGGTCTATCTGGCACTTTCCAGTGTCCCAGCAGGAAAGCCTGAGGGAACAAGGCAGGAGGGGTCAGTTCTCCTTGGCCACTCAGTCCTGGGCTGTGCTTCCTTCATCCAAAGCTGCCTATTTGCCAAGTGGGGCTTCCTCTCCCACCTAGAAGGCAGCAGGAAAGCACAGAGAAGGCTGGATGGATGCCCAGAGGGATTGGCATACATTTTTTTCAGCTTTCAGGTCCTGGGAGTATAGTGGCTAAGGACCCAGGGCAGGGCAGGTTTTGGAGCTTCCCAAAGAACCTTCCTTCTCGTGCTTCTGGTGGCTGCAGTCCTTGGAAACAGGCTCCCTGCATTCAGGGGCTTTTGGGATGTGATGCTAGGCAGCTCTCACTGTGTAAGAGCCCCCCACCCAATTCTGAGGAAGAAGTGATGCCTTAGTTCACTCTGGCTGCCATAACAAAACGCCACAGACTGGAGGCTTAAACAGAATCCTATTTTCTCACCAGTTCTGGAAGCTGGGAAGTCCAAGACTAAGGTGGCAGCCGATTTAATTCCTGGTGACAGCTTCCTGATGGCTACCTTCATGTTGTGTGCTCACATGGCAGAGAAAGAGCGCTTTGACGTCTTTTCCTCTGCTTCTGAGGATGCCAGCTCCACAGGATTAGGGTCTTATGATCTCATTTAACCTTTATCATGTCCTCATAGACCGTGTCGTGTCTCCAAACACAGTCACACTGGGGGTAGGGTTTCAACAAATGGATTGGGTGGGAGGCAGAGCCAAATATTCAATCCAAACAGGTGAAAAGTTTAAATTTGCCTCCCAATTTCCAGGGAGACTGCTTTTGTCTTTAGGAACCACGGGCTATAGAGCTGGAAGAGGCACTTGAGTTATTTTCTAGATGAGGAAATTGAGGCCCAAGGGGAAAAAGTGCTTGTCCAAGTCCTCCCAGTCTGGCGGGCATGTCCTCTCTAGGATGGCCTCAAAGATTTGCTAGCTTGTCTGTCTCCTCAGCCAGGTAGAAATCCTGGAGGGACCAAGCTCATGTATACTGTTGGATTATGCTTGGTTCCCCAGATCTAGCCATAGAAAGAGCTTCTATGTGTTTGTGGAGTTGACAGCTCTCACTTCGTGAGCATATGGTGTGGGACATGGCTGTGGGGACATAGATCTCCCTCCCATGGCACCCACTTGCTGAGACTGATAAGCTGTCTCTGGCTTGAAATCCATGTTCTTGGGCAAGAGTTTCATTGATCCACCTGAGGTCAGGCCCACTTGTGGGCATGGCAGGACAGGGCTTCCAGGATTTCTAGAGAAGGGATGTGAGATGGGAAGATGCCGCTGGTGATACTTTGGAATCACCAAAGAGAGGGTTTGGTTCTTGTTAAGCAGTGCTGTTTGCCTATTCGAATTGTCTAGAAGAGTTTTGTCACTTTTTTCTATTATTTTGAGAAAGAGAAGTAGCATCTCTTAGAGGGCTATATCTAGTTATACATGTTTTATCTTAGCTGCAAAAAATGGAATATTATGTGATTTGACAACAGTGTATGGCAAAGGCATTCCCATGGGTTTCGTTTTTCCCTTTTCTATTTTCGCCCCAAAATGGAGCTAAAAATATAGATATAGAATTCCTTTATTTTGGAGATCTAGTTGGAAGGGATACAGTGTTTTTATTCTCTCCTTTCTCTATTTTAAAAAATATTTTATTTATTCATATGAGAGACAGAGAGAAAGAGAGAGGCAGAGACACAAGAGGCAGACAGAGAACAAGCTCCCTATGGGGAGCCCAATGTGGGGCTCAATCCCAGGACCCGGGGACCACACCCTGAGCCGAAGGCAGGTGTTCAATCACTGAGCCACCTATATGTCCCTCTCCTTTCTCTATTTTTGAGCAGAAATATGAACTCTCATGGGATAAAGAACAGTAAAAGAGCTCTTATACTTCCTGTGACATTTTCAGGTATAAACCTATTAAAATGCTCGGACCACTTGGCAATGGTTACTGGTACCTTTGGCTGCTTGTTCTGAGTCATTCCAGGAGCCACTGGTGCTGACAGCTCTTTTCTGAAGTCTCTGCAGGGAGTGAGCATGGCTGGAGCTCAGAAACCCCTTGTAGCTGCTACCCCCCAGCGCTTTAGCAGCTGCACCCTCACAGCCCTTCACAGTCCTGGACCACCTAGGCAGGAAGTACCCAGGCCCCTGCTTCACTCTCTGCCACACAGAGTTTGCCCTCTTGTTCTGAGAGACACTGTGGGTTGCCCCTGCCCAGTGCCTTTGCACATGCTGTCTTCTCTGCCTGGAACACTCTTCTTCCTCCTCTGAACTATCATCTCCTTTAAGAAACTTTCTCAGTTATTTTTTCTCAATACTCTAGCTTTCTCAGCACTTGCTACAAACCATAATTATTTTCTTTCTTATTTATATGATCACTTGACTGTCTTTCTCACTAACCTGCAAGCTCTTGATTGTCTTGTTTACTGCTTTGTGATCAAGGTGCTTGCTACACAGTAGGAACTCGATAAGTGTTTGGTGAGTGGCAGAAAACAGAACCAAACAGTGTTTGGGGAGGGGGCAGATACCATCTGCCCAAAGGACAGGCTCCCAAGGTAAGTTTCACTGGTTTGTTGACCAGCTAGACTGCTAATCCCACCTGCTTCTTCCTTCTACTTGGCTGATCCATTAGCCACAATCCAGCTTCCTGAGCTCCTGGTTACCATGTCCCCTTGTCCCCTTGTCCCCTTCCTGCCTTATGCTTTTCACGGACCCTCAGGTGGCCTTAGACCCAGACATTCAATTTACATACTCCAGATGTGTTTATTGAGGGCCAGTATCTCATGATCTGTGGCCCCTTGGGCCTGACCTGATGTTCCTGGCCCAGAGAGGCAGCCCTACCCCTACAGACCCCCATATTTTGTTTTCCACACAGGGGCCAGAAGAAGTCCTTAAAAATGTAAGAGGGGTCATGACACTCCTCTCCTCGAACCCGACGAGGACCCCCATTTCACTCTGAATAAAAGTCGAAGAAAGGCATGACCATGTCTGAGGAGGCCCTTTGAGCTTTGGAGCCTCCTCACCACCACCCCCAGCTTCTCGATCCCATCTCCTGATTCTTTTTTTTTTTTTTTTAAAGATTTTATTTATTTATTCCTGAAAGACACACACACACACACACACACACACACAGAGAGAGAGAGAGAGAGAGAGAGAGAGAGGCAGAGACACAGGCAGAGGGAGGAGTAGGCCTCATGCAGGGAGCCTGACATGGGACTCGATCCCGGGTCTCCAGGATCATGCCCTGGGCCAAAGGCAGGCGCTAAACCACTGAGCCACCCAAGCGTCCCCCATCTCCTGATTCTACGCCCCCTGCCCCGTCTGCATCTGGTCCCCTCACTGTTCAGCAAACAGGCAGCCACGCTGCTGCCTCAGGCTTTTGCACTTGTAGCTACTCAAGCTACTCAAATATCCAGCTGACTCACTTGCCTATCACCTTCTCAGGGAGGCCTTCCTGTCTACCCTATTTAAAATTGCTTTCTTCCTCCCTGGGGCCTCCCATGGGCCTTCCCTCTCCCCTTTTCCAGCGTTGGTTTTTTTTCCCAGAGCACTTTACCACCATTTAATGAGTTATATTATTTACTTAGTTATCTTGTTTGCTTGTTTGTTTTTTAAGTTATCTTGTTAACAGCCTAGCTTCCTCACCAAATATAAGGTACTTGAGGACAAGGATTTTTTTTTTTACATTGCTGTACCACTGGCTCATACCTGGTGCATGTCAGGTCTTCAGAAAACATTGTTGAATGGATGAGTGCACATTTCAGCTGAGGGGCTTCTCGGAAAGAGGTGGGGCTCCTGTGCCTGAGGATGATAGCATGCGTAAGGCCCGGTGAGGGGCGTTGTCGCCAGCTGCAGCCGGGCTGGCCATCCTGCTTGGCCCCAGATGAGGAAAGCATCTTGAGTTACACACTGGGGAGTCATCACCAGGCCCTGGTTGGTTTCAGGGTTCATCAGTTCAGGCTGAAAGGCAACTCATCGTGGAGGTTGTCTTAGTCTCTCCCCCTGAGGATATTCTTTCTGATGGCTTAGCTACTATCCAACCCTCCTGGTCCATGTGATACTCAGGATTAATGTGGTCGCGGATTAGAGTGATTTTATGGGCTACAAAGAGGAGACCTAGGGTTAACGGGGCTGAGGGCTCTGCCTTTCTCATGGACCAGCTCGGTGTGGGGTGGTGGTGGTTTCCTGGATAGTCTTTAACAGCTGGGTGAACGTATGTTGCTTTTTCAGGTGAATTCTCTGAGCAAGCACAGTGGGTCTCTGAAGGGACGCTCCTTCCAGGGGATGGTGTAAATACCCACAAGGAGAGGGAAGGGAAGGGGAGTGGGAAATGGAGTTTGGAATCAAAGTGTGTTGTTCTACAAGGAAAATATGGCTTTTTGTCTTTATTGCTGTCTGGGTTATTAGCACTTATCCCTACTCTAGACTTCAGAGAACAAATCCACATTCACCTTCTATAGAAGCTGACCTTCTGGAGAGGAGAGGGTAGCTATCATGGTCCCTTCTCCTTGAAGAGTGAAGTGAGCCTGGGGTCTGTCCAACTCAGACTTCTAGGGTGTATCCCAAAGTTAGTGTCCGTTTAGACCATTCTCTTCCCTTCCATCTGCACAGGTGAGCACTTCATGTATTCCTTCATTCCTTCATTCATCATTTCCCCGCTTGTCCACACAGTCGCTGTTGTAGGCAGAGTTCTGAGATGGCCTCCAGATTCCCACCCTTGATGTACGTGTGTTATATAGTCCCTCTTCCTGAATGAGGGAAGATTTGTGACTGTGGTGGGCTTGCCTTGTGATTAGGATGTGGTATATGACAGAAAGGACTATGCAGACGTGATTAGGATCCCTAAGCACTTGACTTAGAGCTAATCAAAAAGGAGATTATCCTGGTGGATCTGACAAACCCTTAAAGGAAGATCAAACCAGGCAAACCCTTAAAGGGAGATCAGGCCCTCCCTGAAGGAAGAGGTTCGAAGGGTGGGAGTGTGGGACCACGTGGCAAGGACTTGTCCTAATCTGGGACGTAGGGGACTGCGGTGGGTGGCAACTCCTGGCATCAGCACTCCCAGCATTAGGAGATGAAGGACATGAAGCTCTGCGTGTCTTGCTCATGCTCAGAAGCAATGCCTGGGCTGGGAAAGAACCGGTGAGTCTTGACCCCCAGGTGTCTGTCCTCCCTGCTCAGTGCTGCTGCCAGCAGGACTCGGCAGCTGAAGGACTCGTGGACATTGGTACACTCCTCTCTTCCTGGACAATGACTGTTCTGTGACAACGGGTTTTTCTGAGAGACTTAGAATTACTTAGCTGATTTGATAAAACAGGAGTTACTCTTGAGCTCTTGGCACTAGAATCTTTCCTGCCCCACATCTGGTTCCAGCTCCTCTGCTCTGGGAAGATGGAATTTCCACTGGAAAAGGTTAAGCTACCCCGAGCCCCTAATTAATCTCAATTTTATTGTTCATGTGGCAAAATTTGAGCTGCCTCTAATCACTTTGTAGTCCAGTGTGGATAAGGATATAGAAAGTACAATTTGGTCATTACTTTGGAGAACAATCTTGGCAACATGTACCAAAAGCCTTAAAATTATCCATACGCTTTGACCTCAAAATTCTAACTTTAGTTTTTCAGCAAATATTTAACCATAAGGATGCTCAGTGGAGAACATATTATAGAAAACACTGAAAACAAGCAAATGTCCACTGATAGGGGCTTGGGGAAATTATGGTACATTTGAATGATAGACTACTATGTAGTCCTCACAAATGAGACAGAAGACTAAGAACTCAGAAAGAGGTTTGCAGGATAGTTTAGTCAGTTTCAAGGTGTGAAGAATCCAGTTCCAAAACCAGATCTCCCAGGTTGGAATCTCAGCCCCACCATTTCATTGCTGGATGACATTGGACAAGTGACTTAATTTCTTTAAGCCCCAATTACCCCATAAGCATGGGTAATAATTATATCATCACTCAGCATTATTGGGAAAATTAAGGGAGATGATCCACGTGAAGTATTTATTTTTTTTAAAAAAGATTTATTTATTCATGAGAGACACAGAGAGAAAGGCAGAGACATAGGCAAAGGGAGAAGCAGGCTCCCTGCAGGGAGCCCGATGTGGGACTCGATCCTGGATCCTGGGATCAGGTCCTGATCTGAAGGAGATGCTCAACTGCTGAGCTACCCAGGTGTCCCTCCACGTGAAGTGTTTAGTATAGCCTAGGACATAGTGAGCACTTGTTCAGTAAATATTACCATCATTATTATGATTCTGTTTATGATTTTAAGAACATATGCATTAAGAAGGAAGAAAGAAAGGAAAGCAAAATGAAAACGATGATCTCTGGGTGATAGAATCATATCACAGTGGCTTCATTTTCTTCTGTGTTTTCTTTCTTTCTTTCTTTCTTTTTTTTAAGATTTTATTTTCTTAAGGAATCTCTACACCCAATGTAGGGCTCAAACTCACAGCCCTGAGATCAAGAGTTGCATGCCCTACCGACTGAGCCAGCCAGGTACCCCTTCTGTGTCCTCTTTATCTGCAGAATGCTGTCAAATACATAAGAACTACTTTTGTAGGAAGGGGAAAATCCACGAAGAATGAAGGAGGGAGAAGAGAGTTTTCTGGAAGTGCTGAAGCCCTTGGGTAAGTGGCTCAGCTACCCCTGGGTCTTGGCTTAGGAGCCCAGGAGTTGGGCCCAGTGGGGAAATCTCAGGGGTTGGGTGCTGCCAGCCCTCCAAGCTGCCCCATCTGCTGCCCACACATCGGTCCCTGCCTGGCTTGGGCCCAGGAAGTCCCCAGAAGCACACAAGCCTGAGGCCTTAGCTGCCAGAGAAGGTGAACCCGCCTCAGTCTGGCAGATAAGAGAGCCCCCCCCCCCTCATCTTATCAGTGCCGCAGCCAGGAAGAATTTGTTAGAGGCCACCCCACTTCTGCTTCTGTGTCTGCTCAGTCAGGCAGGCCATTCATTAGCATGTGTGACAAACTCCTTCCTGCAAACAGAAGCCTTAAGCGGAGCCAAACTGTTTCAATCTCCTTGGAGGGACAGCGGGGGACATCCTGGAAGTAACTGACCCAGGGGGCTGGGGCTGTAGGGACCAGGGAGGGCCTTGGAGATGCTGTCCGCAGCCTGGGAAGATGAGACAGGGGCCTGGAGGAGCAGAAGGGGGTCCCCACTGCAGACGCTCCAGCTGCTGCCTGGAGCCACCTGATAAGCTGCGCAGAACCGCGGACCCACTGGAGCAGGGCCGAGAGTGGGGGCAGAGGTAGGGGTGGGGTCAGCGTTTCCTGCCGGGGAGTCTGTGGCAGGCTAGGGGTGGGTGGAGCTCAAAGTTTCCCGGGGCCATATTGGGCCATGGGGCCCATGGGGGTGGGATAGAGCCTGCTGTCTTGCTGACCACAGGCATTCCCGCCCCATCCCAGTCTCTGGGCGGCAGGGAGAGGGAGCCACCAGGAAAATACGGGCTGCACTGCAAGACATTCTGAACGAAAATGCCGATTTTGGGCAGATTTCAAAAATTTGTTATGTGTGTACTATTTTGCCAGATTGATTGAAGAATCATCCACATACCATGATGGTACATATTTAAAGTATACAAATGCAGTAGTTTTGAAACCATAAAACCACTGCAACCCGATGATGGACATTTGGGCTATTTCCACTTCTGGCTGTTGTGAATAGTGAGGCTGTGGACGTGCCTGTATACATGTCTGTCGCAGTACCTGTTTCCAGTTCTTTTGGGTAAATACCTAGGAGTGGAATTGCTGGGTTATGTGGTAATTCCATGTTTAACTACTTCTTCTTCTTCTTCTTCTTCTTCTTCTTCTTCTTCTTCTTCTTCTTCTTCTTCTTTTTAAGATTTTATTTACTTATTCATGAGACACACACACACAGAGGCAGAGACACAGGCAGAGTGAGAAGCAGGCTCCTCGCAGGGGGCCTGATGCGGGACACTGGGATCACGACCCTGAGCCAAAGGCAGATGCTCAACCACTGAGCCACCCAGGTGTCTCACATGTTTTACTTCTTGAGGAACC
Source organism: Vulpes vulpes (assembly GCF_048418805.1). Lineage (NCBI taxonomy): Eukaryota > Metazoa > Chordata > Mammalia > Carnivora > Canidae > Vulpes > Vulpes vulpes. Next base: position 84,842,616 of record NC_132794.1, read on the forward strand.
ACCACACTGTTTCCTGCAGTGGCTGGACCATTTATCTTCCCAGTCTCTCTCTCTCTTTTTTTTGGATAGTCAACATTTTGAGGTATAATTTACATACATTAAATTGCACACATTTTGGGCAGCCCAGGTGGCGCAGTGGTTTAGTGCCGCCTGCAGCCCAGGGCGTGATCCTGGAGACCCGGGATCAAGTCCCACGTCAGGCTCTCTGCATGGAGCCTGCTTCTCCCTCTGCCTGTGTCTCTGCATCTCTCTCTCTCTCTCTGTGTCTCTCATGAATAAATAAAATCTTTAAAAAATAAATAAATTGTACACATTTTATGATGTACAGCTCCATTAACTCTGTCGAATGTATACATTTGTGGAATCACCATCACAACAAAAAATACAATATTTCTATTATGTTAGAAAGTTTGCTCATGTCTGCTGGAGTCAATTCCTCTTCTAGCCAACTGCTAATATGTTTTCTGTCACTGTAGATTATTGTGCTTGTTCTAGAATTTCATATAAATGATATCACACAGAATCTTTTGGATCTGACTTCTTTTGCTCAGTATAATGTTTTTAAAGAATTATCCATGTTGGTGTGTGTGGCTGTCTCAGTTGGTGGAGCAAGTGACTCTTGATCTCAGGGTTGTTAGTTTGAGCCCACATTGGGTGTAGAGATTACTTAAAAATAAAATCTTTTTAAAAAAAGATTTATTTATTTATTCATGAGAGACACACAGAGAGAGGCAGAGACACAGGCAGAGGGAGAAGCAGGCTCCATGCAGGGAGCCCGATGTGGGACTCGATCCTGGACCTTGGGATCACACCCTGAGCCAAAGGCAGACGCTCAACCACTGAGCCATCCAGGTGTCCCATTAAAAAGAAAATCTTTAAAAAAAAAAAAAGCCATCCATATTGATGCATCCATTGTAATTGGTCCCTCTCTATTGCTGAGTAAAATTCTAGGTTATTGATGAACCATAATTTGTTAATTCATACATCTGTTGATGGATTTCTGGGTTGTTTCCAGTTTAGGGCTGAATAAGGAGCTATAAGCATTTGTGAACAAGTCTTTTTGTGGTCGTATGTTTTCATTTATGTTGAGTAAATATCTAGGAGTGGAATTGTTGGATCAAAGGGTAGATGTGTGTTTAATTTTATAAGAAACTGCACAAATCTTTCCAAATTGGTTGCCGAAGTACTTGGTGCAGCTGCTTCTGTCTTCTGTGTCCTTTATGACTTTATGTCTACTTGTTCTATCAAATTCTGAGAGAGGAGTGTTAAAATATCTAACTACAGTTGTGGATTTGTCTACTTTCTCCTTTATCTCTTTTGGTTTTGCTTCATGATTTTTGAAGCTCTATTGTTAGGTGTATGCCCACTCATGATTATTATGCCTTCTGAGGAATTACTCCCTTTATTATTATGAAATCTTTCCCTTGTGGTATTTCTGTCTTGAAGTCTACTTTGGTGATATATTTTTAAAATATTTTATTTATTTATTTGAGAGAGAGAGCACGAGTGACAGACAGAGCCAAGGAGTAGAGGGGTAAGGGGAGAGGGTGAAGCAGACGCCCCCCTGAACAGGGAGCCCGATGCAGGGCTCGATCCCAGGACCCTGAGATCCTGACCCAAGCCCAAGGCAGATGCTTAACTGACTGAGCTACCCAGGTGCTCCTACTTTGTTGACATTAATATAACATCTCCAGGGAGGGATGCTTTAAAAGATGCCAGAAGTTGCCTCAAGGAAGAATTTAGGAAATCTGATCAAAGAGTTGGGAATCTGAGAGGACTTCATGGAGGAAGAGCTAGAAACAGAGTTGTAAAAATAGGCTGACTTACCAGGTACGAACAGAAAAAAAATGGTGCCATTGGCAGCAGGAACTGGAAAACTCAAGTAGTTCAGTGTGGCTGGAGCAGGCAGCAGGCAGTGTGGAGAGTGAATGGCTAAAGCTATAGTTTAGGACATTATCTCTGGCTATGGAAAGCGACCTGTATCCTGCCAAGTTCCAGCTCTACAGGATGGGTCATAGGGAGCCCTTGAATAGGGAACTTTAATACCTTCAGATTGGTTTTAGGTATTGAAAGCTGAACTGGAGGGGGTAAGGTAGACGGTCAGGGAAAAACCTTTGTAAGACAATTTGGTTGTTTTCATGAGAAGCAATGGCTGCTCCAAGGTGCGGGGAAAGAAGGACTGACTGCAGAGGTTGCCTCCTCCTATCACAGGACCTCCTAATCAACTGGATATGAAGAACATGAGTGAAGGAGCTCTCTGGGATAATGAGAAGTGGAAGTAATATTCACTAGGATAGAGAAGGCAGACCATGGTCAATGGCAGGAGAAGAGGGAAGACGAAGAGTTCAAGATGGCACCTGTTGAGTGTGAAGATATGGAGATGTCCAAAGGACTCAGGCACCTGCCTGCTAGCCTCTTCCTCAGGGGTTAGAGTTTTGTCTTTTTGGGCTCCTCATCCAAGCTTCTGTGTTTGAATAATTCCCTTCGGGCTCTGACTTTAGGGGTCGTAGCTGCTTCCTACCTCCTTTTTTACCCTTTTGGCTATTTAATTAACAATTCTTTATATTAATTCTGTCTATTAAAAAAGCTGATGTGATTTCTGTCCCCTGACTGGATCTTGACTGATATAACGCAAACAAAATAAAACCTATTTGCCATCCCGGGACTGGACCATTATGGCCATGTCAGTGGCTGAAGCTTGTGCTACATAAAATTTGAGGCCTTTCTACAGTTCCAATAGAATGCAAATCTAGCTTGACCAGAGCAGTAGGCAAGAATAAAGGGTCCTGAAAATCTCCGCCCTCTCAGGCTGGGGTGTCATGTGGCAGGCTTCCTTCCTAGGGCACCAACTCCAGAACTGGTTTGGGGGAGCCTGAAATAAATCTCCTTATCTTAGAAGATGAACTGAGGCACAGATAGGGAGAGGAAGATGGTTAAGATCACACAGCAAGTGAATGCTACAGAGGGATTGGACCCCAAGTCTCTTGAACCACTAGGCTCCCTTGGGTCACCGGCTGGTTTGTAACTCTCCCCACTTAATAAATATCTGCTTTAAGATGAAGGTTGTACCAACTTGTTTCTCTACTACATCCAACAAAATAAATTCATAAAAATAGTTAAAACACTTGGGTTTTTTTTTATGCTTAAAATGATCTGCTAAGTGTAAATGTACCATCCCCAATTCTAAATTTTTAAATATAGATTAAATGTGGCAATGTCATATAAAAGAGCATGTACACGCCTAGGTGCAACCAGCTGTGAAATTGTGGGTGAGGTTCTTGACCACAGTTTCCTGTAAAATGGCACTTCTAATCCTATTTACCTTTCAAAGTCAATACTGGGCAAAGCATTCTCTTAATAGATGGGAGCTATTACTGTTAATGACCTTAATACTTGTTTCACATGAAGTATATCTACTTTTCCTCATTGATCTTTTTGATGCTGAAACAAAAAAATTTTTTCAGTAACACTATTCCTGGCATAAAGCCTAACTCAATGAATGTTGGAGAATATGAAGTTGTCGGTGTTGGCATGTGGTGTTTTCCTGGGAGCTCTGTGAAATAAAATTCCCATCCAGAGAGATGGTTAAGGCCATTTCTTTGGGGGGGGGGGGGTGAGGATTCTTCTCCTGTCACCTCTCCCTAACCCTGGAAGAGGTCCCTTCTGGTGACTGAGCAGGCCGTCTGGTCTCACACTTCTGGTGACCCATCCATGGGGTCACTGAGTATGGGGCCTGCAGGGCTTGGCCTCTAGGAGAAAGGGTCCTGAAGGCCATCACCCAGCCCAGCTGAGTTCACACCCAGTGATTTACCGAGCACTGAGGCCACTGACACCTTTTATGCCTCTTCCTCCAGCCAAAGGCAAACAGCAAGGGAAGAGGTGGCCGGGAACCCATCCCTGGGTCACCTCCACATAGCTCTCCCATCATTGATGGTGTCCCTTTGCCCTGGAAAACAAAACCTAGGCCCCTTGACTTTGGGTTACCAATACTTTGGCACCACCTTTGAAGCCATGATCTGAATTTACGACAGAGCGTGAAAGACCATTTCAGGCTCGGCCCTCTTTCCCGGCCGCTGAACTTCATGTGGTCCAGAGTAAATCACCCTAATAGCCATCGGGCCTGCATTGTTGTGAGATGTTTTATTCCCATGCTGGCCAAGTTGAATTGCCAAGTGTCGAGTTACAGTTTTTGCTTTTCCTCGCTTTGTGCATAATTATGAAGAGACAGAACAGCCAAAGGTAGGTTCAACCTTTCAACTGCAAGGCTCATAGAGGGGTGGGGATAAAACCAACAGGACACCCTGTTTTCCAGCCTGTGAAGGGGTCTTCTTCCTTCAACACTGTGGACAGAGGAGCTGCCTATCCCCAAGAGAAGAGGTGGCACAGACCCCCAGGTGGCCCCTACACTCGCTGCCCTGACGAAAGGACTGTGTGCTCCAGGCCCCTCCAGTGGCCGGGAACTGGGCTTTGGGTCTTCCGTATGTGGAGGTAGGGATGGGGAGACGCCCCAGGGACACTAACCAATTGAAGTAAAGGTCAGAACAAAAAATCTTTAATCTCTTCTTCACTCACATTTGTATCCCGTGCTCATTTTTAATGATTACACATGGGTAGCTGTCTACACATCTGAGGCCCTATGTGGTCCATCAGGGTATACGCTGTCCTCTTCCCTGGGGCTGGGACATAGCCGCAGGGACAGCCCGTCCTAGGAGCATATTCGATATGGGTCTGCAAGCTTTGTCTCCTGTCCTGCAGGATAGTATCTCCAACTCTTGGATCAGGTGGATTCAGAGGACAGTACCAATTCTCTGAGTTTTTGTTTGTTGGGTGGTGGTGGTGGTGGTGGTGTCAGGACATGGAGATGGCTCTGCTTGTTCATCCAGAGGTGGAGGATGCTCAAGGGTGGGGATGACGGGGAAGCAGATGGTGCTAACAGCACCGCAGCAGCCTCTTCCCAGTCTGGATGGCCCTAGCCTCTTAACACGCTCCTGGAGGCCCCTGAACTGTGATGCCTTTGGCTTCTCAAGACGCTCTGTCCTTGACTCGTATTTTGTCTAGTAAGGACCGCATTATTACGATGTAGGTGAAAAACAAATACATTTCCATAATAAAATTCAACAAAAGGCATTTACCAGAAAAAAGTCTCCTTCCTTCCTCAGACCCCGCTCCCTCTCAGAAGAAGCCATTGTCTCCAGTTTCTTGTTTGCTATGTCCATTTTTTTTTGTACTTGTTTTTATCTGTAGGAAAATGCTGGGGGTGAAGGGAATGGAGGAATTGTGATTTGCCACTAGCCCTTGGCTGTCAAAGAGCAAGGATAAGGCAGGCCAAATCAACAGTCAGCACCACCTTGCTGGTGCCAAGGCCTTGGGAGGTTGGGTCAGGTCTTTCAGGAGGGAGAGGAGGGGGGGCAGGTAACCTGTGTAACAAGTGTAGTATGATTTCAGAAACCTGGCTCTGGGGCTCCGGAAGTGAAAGGTAGAGCCTGCCCTCAGTTAAGTCTAGTAGGGGAGATGTGCAGAAGATTCAGATATAGTGCAATGATCATACAGTATAGAGGAAGCAGAGAGGAAAGGGAAGAATAACTTAGCTGGGACAGGGTGGTGAGGAAAGACTTCTTGAAAGTGGTAATGCCTGGGTGGGGCTTTGAAGGGATGGTTAGGAGTTGACTGGACAGATAGGAGGGCTGTAGCAGAAACCATGTGTGCACAGGCTCAGTACTTGGAACTGTAGTCAGGGTAGCATTGTTGAGCCTAAATTGCATATGTGTGTGTGTGTGCCTGTGTGTACATGTGCACACACATCCATAAATGCATGGTGGGGTGTGTGAGTGTATGAATAAGGTTGGAGATGCAGCTTGAGAGAAGCACAAAAGCTGGACTGTGAAAGGAATGGCCCCTGCCTATGTTGGGGACAGATTGTGTTTCCTTCACGTATTCCTCATTCCACAAATGCTTACTGAGCACCAGAGTGTTCCAGGCAAGCACTAGCTATCTGGTAGATGATGAAAAACAAGCAACAGAATCTGACATTTGAAGTGTGTGTTGGGGGTGGGGAGTGGGCAGACAACAACAGATGCATGCCAATTGCTGGTGCCACAAGAGAGGATAATGGGGGCGCTCAGGGGAGCCCCTTGTGAAGAGGTGATATTGAAGCAGAGGCCCTGAGACACCACCAACAACAACAGTGAGTTTTCATTGGTCCTTGCTGTGTGTGGGGCACTATTTCAAGAGCTTTACGTGTGTTTGTTCATTAGTCTTCCTGAAGACACTATGAGGAAAGACACCATTAGGATCTGTTTTACAGATGAGGAAACTGAGGCATTGTCAGGTTAGGTAACTTACCCAGAGTCATACAACTAGTAAGTGAGAGGGCTGAGGTCTATTTCATTTGGGCACTTCAAACTTTAAATGACAGCAAACCAATTCTCTCAACAGCTTGCACTAGCCTCATGGAGTTGTGAACATCTGCTGGTCAAAGCTAAAATGTCCCACTAGAATTGGAACCCCAGAGGTGACTCATAGGTCAACATGACTTTCTTTTTTCTTTTCTTTTCTTTTTTTTTTTTTCAACATGACTTTCTGATCTGGTACTGAGTTCCAACCCAGTGATCTGGGCCAGTGGAGCTGTGGTAGAGCTAATGCATGGTGCTGGTGTCACTGCTTCAAGTAACTTTCTATGACGGGCAGGTTGTGAACAGCAGTGGACAAAATAGTCTATGCCAGTCAAGACACTCCACTCTGCTTGGTGGATCCAATAACTGGCTGTATTATAAGTCAATATTAAAATTTTTCTTCTGTTTATGGACCCCAAAATAATACTTGTAAACATGGACAGGGGAAAGTTTCCAAGATGTATAAGGGATATAAGGTAGCAATCAAAGTAAATACAGTGGCTTGTTTAGGCGCAATACCCAGATTCACAAAGTTAGTTTCAGTGGGTCTTACTGATTTGTGACAGGACTTACTCAGACTGCTGTACTCTTCATTTGATGTAACATCATGCTATTAATCTAAATATTTGTAAATAAAGTATCTTTATCTAACTTAAAAGGAATAGCATCTGGGGACACCTGGGTGGCTCAGTGGTTGAGCATCTGCCTTTGGCTCAGGGCGGGATCCCTGAGACCTGAAATCGAGTCCCGAATGGGGCTCCCCAAGGGGAGTCTGCTTCTCCTTCTGCCTATGTCTCTGCCTCTGTGTCTCTCCTGAATAAATAAAATCTTAAAAAAAAAAAAAAAAAAAAAAGCACCTGTCGGGCACGTGTTACCAGTATAGAAAGCTCTTTGAAGGACAAGGTCATTCAACACTGGGAGCCTGGAACCTGCTCCGGGGAGGTGCACCTGCTGTCTCTGCAGGCGCGGGGGCGGGGCCTACGGGCCATAGGAGCTGCGGGAGGAGCTGCGGGAGGAGCTGCGGGAGGAGCTGCGGGAGGAGCTGCGGGAGGAGCCGCGGGGCAGTGGGCCCCGGCCCGGGCGCGAGTAGGCGGTTCCCTCTGGGGCTTGGCGCTAGAGGCGACGGTGAGGAGCTGAATTGGTTAGTTAGGTGAGGAGGCTTTCCCGGTGCACGCGGCTGCCTTTGGAGTTTGGCTAAAACGATGGTGGAGAAATTTCGGGTAGTGCCCGGCCACAGGAGTTGTTGGAGGCGGAGGCGTGGTGCCTCTTTAATACACCTGAGCTTTTCTTGAAGCAAACAAGCAGGCGAAGCAGTGTGCGTCCCTCTCCAGCGCTCCGGGGCGTGGCCCTTTGCATCCTCTGGTCACGAGCCACCGGGGTTATTCACTAGGACCCAGAGACTAAAAAACAAAACAAAACAAAACCTTTAGGTCCTTCTGACTTTGCTGATGGGATTGTAAAGTGGCACAACCTTCCTGAAAGATTTTGCAGTATCTGCCGAGCGAGCGTCTTACGAAAGGCATTCCCTTCTGACCCTGGCAGCCCCCTCCCCCAAATACTCAGAATTGAGAACAAAAAAATTCTGATAAAAATGTTCACTTCAAGGTTGTTTAAACTGTATAAAATTGGAAGCAATGAAGAATGTTAATAATCATGGCGTATTTTCATAATGGATTACGATATAGTCATTTTTGATGAATATTTAATCCTGGGAAATATGCACTGTATAAGTTAAGTGACAAAAGCAAAACAAAAACATTTAAAAAATGGTAGAAGTATATTTTTAACAAACATAGAGATATATGCATATGGAAAAGATTGCAATGTTCTTAGTGGTTTGCCCCTGGAAGGAGGGGATTTCAGGTGATTTTCATCTTCTTTGAACCTTTCTGTGTTTTTCCAAATTATCCTCAATAATCATGCCTGGTTTATATTTAGAAAATTAAAATACATCTTTACTTTCAGTAAAAAATTAAAGTGTGTTCAAAGGCTAAATGGCATCTGTTGTTTCCTGACCTGAAGAAGTTGTCATGGTTTGGAAAATAGAACCTAACAAAAGTGAATCTCCCTTGAAAAAAATCCGACAGGCTCCTTAACCTCACAAAAGCTTTTCATTCCTTCTCTGCTGTGACTTTATTGAACATATCTCCTTCCAGTAGTGAGGATGAGTCTGGCACTTGAGGAGCCCAGGAATATTCTCCAGATTTGCTGGCAAGCCCATGCTAGCATAGGTGAAAGACACAAAGGAACTATCAAAAGCAACAGCTAACATTTATTGAATGCTTACTCTATGCCAGCCATGATGCTAAGTGCAAGACACACAGACACATGCACCTGCTCACATGCACACACATACTTTTCTGAATTTATTAATATATTTCATTTTCACAGTGATCTTATGAAGTTGGTACTAACTACTCCCACCTTAAAGATGAGAACACTGAGGCCCAGAAGAGTAGTATGCTCCATGTCACACACTTAGTAAGTCAGACTGTCAGAATTTGGATCCAGGTCTGATGGTGCTAAATTGAGAAGTGGGAAAAGCAATAGATGGGGAGGAGAGAAAAGAGAGAGAGAAACCAAAGAGGGGAGAAGCCCCCAGTAACCACAGGGTTTTCACCACTTCCCTCTGAAGGGTACGCCAGAATGAGTGCCAAGAAGCAGGTCAGAGTAGGGGGAAGATCATGGCCTTCACATTTGTGGGCCTCAGTGATTCCAGGTGAGCCTGGATGAGAGTCCCTCACCTCCAAGAGCAGCAGTAAAAAGATGAAAAACAAGTCGCAAGTGACTGTGTTGGTATTTGATAAAGTTTTCTCTCGAAGGTTAAGAAAGAGGCACAAGTTTCTGGAATGATCCTGAGGAGAACTTTCGGGTGTCTTCAAGAACTCGCCAGGTGGATAGCAAGGCTTTTCGTTCCAGCTTCACTTTTGAACAGATGGCTCTTCTGTGCATCAGATGGAAGAACTCCTAGAGCTGTCCTCCTGTTCGGCAGCCCCTATTAAGCTTGGTTCTGGCGCCCACATAGAACGCAGGTGGCGAGAGGTGGAGGCAGGTAAGAGGAAGAGTTTTCTGAGGTCTCTGAGCAAAAGAAGGGAAAGAAAAGTTAGAGGTTTCCTGTGAAAGTAATGGCTGTTGCTCGTAATGGAAGGGGAGACTGTGACAGAATAAAGTGTGGTGTGGGGATGAGCCCCTTGTGGGGAAGGAAGAGGGGACCGGTTCTTCATACCTGTCACCAGGTTGGCTCCACTGGCACATTACAGCTGTGGTGTGTCTCATATCACCCAAGGGAGTCCTGCGTGACTGGGGGGCAGTGGGGAGGATGAATGGGAAGCAGCAGTTGGGGGGCTGGCAGAGGAGGATATGGCAGCGGGCACCTGACCCGTAGGAAGCATGCCAACTCTCAGAGCTCATGTTGCCCTGCACGATTCTCTGTGGGGCCCATTTAAAATATAAAAGAGGAAGGGGGGCAGCCCAGGTGGCTCAGTGGTCTAGTGCCGCCTTCGGCCCGGGGTGTGATCCTGGAGACACAGGGTCAAATCCCACATCAGGCTCCCTGCATGGAGCCTTCTTCTCCCTCTGCCTATGTCTCTGCCTCTCTCTCTCTCTCTGTCTCTCATGAATGAATAAATAAAACCTTTAAAAATTTTTTAAAGATATAAAAGAGGAAGGGAATTAACTGAGCACACTGACTGCTATCTATCATACACGGTACTGAGTCCTCTCACCTTATTTAGTTCTGTAAAAATTCGTGGGTCCATGTTACACCCATTTTACATACAAGGAGAGAGAAGCGTAGTAATGTTAGCTACTTGTTCAAGGGCTTTTGAGCAAGTAAATAACGAAGCCGAGATCCAACCGAACATCTGCCTGATGTCAAAGACTGTTTCAGTTTACTTTTCATGTTGACTCCAGAGATCAGCTGGAGGCCCTGTGTTCATTGTTTAACCATACTCACTTTTAAAGTTCTTCTTTTTTTAATTTTTAAAAGAATTTATTTATTTATTTATTTATTTATTTATTTATTTATTTATTTTTAAATAAAATAATTTTTTATTGGTGTTCAATTTACCAACATACAGAATAACACCCAGTGCTCATCCTGTCAAGTGTCCCCCTCAGTGCCCGTCACCCAGTCACCCCCACCCCCCGCCCTCCTCCCCTTCCACCACCCCTAGTTCGTTTCCCAGAGTTAGGAGTCTTTATGTTCTGTCTCCCTTTCTGATATTTCCCACACATTTCTTCTCCCTTCCCTTCTATTCCCTTTCACTGTTATTTATATTCCCCAAATGAATGAGAACATACACTGTTTGTCCTTCTCCGATTGACTTACTTCACTCAGCATAATACCCTCCAGTTCCATCCACGTTGAAGCAAATGGTGGGTATTTGTCATTTCTAATGGCTGAGTAATATTCCATTGTATATATAAACCACATCTTCTTTATCCATTCATCTTTCGATGGACACCGAGGCTCCTCCCACAGTTTGGCTATTGTGGACATTGCTGCTATAAACATCGGGGTGCAGGTGTCCTGGCATTTCATTGCATCTGAATCTTTGGGGTAAATCCCCAACAGTGCAATTGCTGGGTTGTAGGGCAGGTCTATTTTTAACTCTTTGAGGAACCTCCACACAGTTTTCCAGAGTGGCTGCACCAGTTCACATTCCCACCAACAGTGTAAGAGGGTTCCCTTTTCTCCGCATCCTCTCCAACATTTGTGGTTTCCTGCCTTGTTAATTTTCCCCATTCTCACTGGTGTGAGGTGGGATCTCATTGTGGTTTTGATTTGTATTTCCCTGATGGCAAGTGATGCAGAGCATTTTCTCATGTGCATGTTGGCCATGTCTATGCCTTCCTCTGTGAGATTTCTCTTCATGTCTTTTGCCCATTTCATGATTGGATTGTTTGTTTCTTTGGTGTTGAGTTTAATAAGTTCTTTATAGATCTTGGAAACTAGCCCTTTATCTGATACGTCATTGCAAATATCTTCTCCCATTCTGTAGGTTGTCTTTTAGTTTTGTTGACTGTATCCTTTGCTGTGCAAAAGCTTCTTATCTTGATGAAGTCCCAATAGTTCATTTTTGCTTTGGTTTCTTTTGCCTTCGTGGATGTATCTTGCAAGAAGTTACTGCGGCCAAGTTCAAAAAGGGTGTTGCCTGTGTTCTCCTCTAGGATTTTGATGGAATCTTGTCTCACATTTAGATCTTTCATCCATTTTGAGTTTATCTTTGTGTATGGTGAAAGAGAGTGGTCTAGTTTCATTTCTGCATGTGGATGCCCAATTTTCCCAGCACCATCTATTGAAGAGACTGTCTTTCTTCCAATGGATAGTCTTTCCTCCTTTATCGAATATTAGTTGACCATAAAGTTGAGGGTCCACTTCTGGGTTCTCTATTCTGTTCCACTGATCTATGTGTCTGTTTTTGTGCCAGTACCACACTGTCTTGATGACCACAGCTTTGTAGTACACCCTGAAATCTGGCATTGTGATGCCCCCAGCTATGGTTTTCTTTTTTAAAATTCCCCTGGCTATTCGGGGTCTTTTCTGATTCCACACAAATCTTAAAATGATTTGTTCTAACTCTCTGAAGAAAGTCCATGCTATTTTGATAGGGATTGCATTAAACGTGTAAATTGCCCTGGGTAACATTGACATTTTCACAATATTAATTCTGCCAGTCCATGAGCATGGAATATTTTTCCATCTCTTTGTGTCTTCCTCAATTTCTTTCAGAAGTGTTCTATAGTTTTTAGGGTATAGATCCTTTACCTCTTTGGTTAGGTTTATTCCTAGGTATCTTACTTTTAAAGTTCTAATTTGGGGATCCCTGGGTGGCTCAGCGGTTTAGTGCCTGCCTTCAGCCCAGGGTGTGATCCTGGAGTTCCGGGATCGAGTCCCACGTTAGGCTCCCTATATGGAGCCTGCTTCTCCCTCTGCCTGTGTCTCTGCCTCTCTCTCATGAATAAGTAAATAAATAATCTTAAAAAAAAGTAAAGTTCTAATTTGACCAAGTCAGTGGTTTTTAAACTTATGTGAGCATAAGGATTCCTGGGATACTTGTTAAAATGTATCAATTCTTGGCCTCTATTCCTAGACCTATTGATTAGAATTTCTGTAGGAGGATCCCAAGAATCTATGTTTAACAGGCTCCAAACCTAATTCCTGTGTGCTCAGGCAACTTTGGTCAACATTGGTGTAGGCAGATTTTTCACATTTATGGATGTAAACTCAGTTGGCTATATGCTGTTTATCTTTGCAGGGTTTTATGTGGTTTAGGAAGTAAAATCTCTCATATTTATGTACTTTCCCCTGATCTCTGTCCTATACTGCTCAGATTTTTTTGCGTTATGACATTATTTAAAATAATCAATGGAGATTATGTTTGCATTAGGGGATAAGGCAAAAAAATACAATGATATTTTGCCCCCTATGGTGACATTCCCTATTTTACTTTGTATGTTATAGCTGAACTTTTTATTTGCATGGATTGAATTGGAAGGAATTCTCTGGTTAAGCATCAGGAGTGAATTTTGGTTAACACAACTATAAAAGGCCAAGGTACATATTTAACTTTTTAACATTGCCTTTGGTAGCCTCTGGTGCTCTTCCAGCTTTGTCCATCTGAATGGGTTTAAGAGGATGTTGTTTCATCTACATTCATAAAATCAAAGAGAAATAGAGATTTGGGGGAATTGGAAAGATAATTAGGCCTAAACCATTTTGGATTGAAATACTCAAATGTCAAGTCTAATAATGCTTTTCAGGAGTATCCAGCTATGCACGATTTATGTGAAATTTGCAGTTATAGGAGGAGGTCACTGGAGATCCAGTATTCTAGTCTCAACAATTGGCAGGTTGCACAGGGGAGCAGAATTTTCTAATAACTAACAATTTATAAAATTAATATCCCTCTGTTCCCCTCCTTCCTACTCAATATCAGCATCTAGCCAAAAAAACTATAAATAAATCTTGAGAAGATGCAGGACTTCAGGAAGTGTGCTGAAGGGTCATGTTGGAGAATTCCTATGGTTTCAGACAAAGCCATTACCAAATATGAATCTGGTAGGATTTGTTCAGTTATTAATTGGAAGAGAGAAAGTTGATAGAATGATTCAAAAGAAAATGATCTGAATATGAGATATTTAAAAAGCCTTCAGAAAATGAATGAAGTCCTCTGATATTTTTGTGAGAATGACTATTTTTATGATTATGCTCAGTCAGTTAGGCAGCTGCATTCTGCTCAGGTCATGATCCAGGGGTTCTGGGATCGAGTCCCTGAGTAGGGCTCCCTGCTCCTCCCTCTCCCCTGCCTGTGTTCTCACTCATGAGTTCTCTCAAATAAATAAAACCTTAAAAAAATCTTGCTTAGAGAGGATTCACTTTAAGTATGAGTTTTGACTATAGAACATCTAGTGCATGGTATCTACTCAGGATTCTGGAATTTTAGTAATTTTTGTTGTTAAAGTTTAATCTTTTTTAGCACCAATTATACTTGGATAACATGTTTAACATTTGGTCTTCAGGACAATTACCATTTATTACATGCTATTTGTTAGACACACTTATTATGATTTTTGATTTTATTAAATTCAATTAATTAACACATGACTGGTTTCAGAGGTAGAGGTCAGTGATTCATCAGCACTGATATAACACCCAGTGCTCATCATATCGTGTGCCTTCCTTAATGTCCATCACCAGTTACCCTATCCCCTCCATCCACCTCCCCTCCAGTGACCCTCAGTTTGTTTCCTATGATTAAGAGTTTTTTATGGTTTGCCTCCCTCTCTGATTTCATTTTGTTTTGCTTTACCCTCCCTTCCCCTATGATCCTCTGTTTTGTTTCTTAAATTACACTTAGAAGAGCATAGGATAATTGTCTTTCTCTGATTGACTTATTTCACTTAGCATAATACCCTCTAGTTCAATCCATGTCATTGTAAACGGCAAGATTTCATTTTTTTGATGGCTGAGTAGTATTCTATTGTATATATACACCACATCTTCTTTATCCATTCATCTGTCGATGGACATCTAGGCTCTTTCCATAGTTTGGCTATTATGGACATTGCTGCTGATAAACATTGGGGTGTAGGTGCTCCTTTGGATCACAGCATCTATATCTTTTGGATAAATACCCAGTAGTGCAATTGCTGGGTCGTAGGGTAGCTCTATTTTCAAGTTTTTGAGGAACCTCCATACTGTCTTCCAGAGTGGCTGCACCAGCTTGCATTCCTACCAACAGTTTAGGAGGGTTCCCCTTTCTTTGCATCCTTGCCAACACCTGTTGTTTCTTGTATTGTTACTTTTAGCCATTCTAACTGGTGTGAGGTGGTATCTCATTGTGGTTTTGAATTGTATTTCTCTGATGCCAAGTGATGATGAACATTTTTTCATGTGTCTGTTAGCCATTTGTATGTCTTCTTTGGAGAAATGTCTGTTCATGTCTTCTGCCCATTTCTTGATTGGCTTATTCGTTCTTCGGGTGTTAAGTTATTAGACATACTTTACATATGGGGTTTCATTTGATTCTTACTAGGAGACAGGTGCTATTTTAAGTCCCATCACAGTTATGGAAACTGGCTGGTGATGATAAATTGTAACCTTGAATGTTACAGCTGATAAGTGAGGGAGCCAAGATTTGAATCCAGGTTTGATTGTAAAGGTGGTATCTTCCCTCCTTTCCATTTTTCCTTTTCTCTCCCTTTCTTCCTTACTTCTAAATTATTATAGAAAATCTCAAACATATACAAAATAACAAAATAGTCCATGGACACCCCCCGCCCCCAGATAAACTTCCTTCAGCTTCAACAGTGATCAACTTCAGGTCAATCCTCTTTCATCTCCACTCCCAATCACCCCTCCCACCCCCATATTATACACAAAATTCCTGACATCTTGGGGCACCTGGGTGGCTCCACCAGTTAAGTGTCTGACTCTTAATTTTGGCTCAAGTCCTGATCTCAGGGTCATGATATTGAGCCCTGAGTTGGGCTCTGCTCAAGATTCTCTCTCTCCATCTCCCTCTGCCCCTCCCTTGCCACTCACTCTTTCTCTCTCTCAAAAAAAAATTCCTGACATCTTATCAGCTCAGCTGTAAATATTTTGGTATGTATTTCTAAAATATAGGTACTCTTATTTAAACACAACCACTATATTATTATTATACCTACAAGAAAATAACAATGATATTAACTAGCATCCAAGCAGTCTGAGATTTTCCTATCTCATCACTTTGACATTTCACATCTGATTCATAGGTTCCTCAGATCTTTTTATTTTTTTATTTATTTTTATTTTTTATTTATTTTTTATTTTTTATTTTTTCCCTCAGATCTCTCTTAATCTCTAGATTCCATCCCTACGTTTTCTGTCTTGGAATGTATTTGTTGGGGGGTCCCTGGTGGCTCAGTTAATGTCTCCCTTTGGCTCAGATTATGATCCCAGGGTCCTGGGATCGAGCTTTGCATTGGTGCCCCTGCCCAAGGGGGAATCTGCTTCTTCCTCTGCCCCTCCCTTCCACTTGTATGTGGGCTCTGTCTCTCAAAAAAATAAAATCTTAAAAAAATGTATTTGCTGAAGAAACTGGTATTTGTCTTATAGAATTTTCTGCATTTTGGATTTTGGTTATTTCATTCCCATGGTGCTGTTTAGCATCTGTAAATCGCTTACTTACCTTTTTAAACAAAATTTCTGAGCTCCTACCGTGTTTTATTTAAATATTTTATTTATTTATTTTTAAAATATTTTATTTATTTATTCATGAGAGACAGAGAGAGAGAGAGAGAGAGAGAGAGAGAGAGAGGCAGAGACACAGGCAGAGGGAGAAGCAGGCTCCACACAGGGAGCCTGATGTGGGACTCGATCCCAGGTCCCCAGGATCATGCCCTGGGCTGAAGGCGTTGCTAAACCGTCGAGCCACCCAGACTGCCCTAAAGATTTTATTTGTTTATTCATGAGAGACACATACACACACACGGAGAGAGAGAGAGAGAGGCAGAGACACAGGCAGAGGGAGAAGCAGGCTCCATGCAGGGAGCCCGACGTGGGACTCGATCCTGGGTCTCCAGGATCACACCCTGGGCTGAAGGTGGCACTAAACCACAGCCCCCCGGGCTGCCCTCCTACTGTGTTTAAGGTGCTAGGTTCATCTACCTGGTTTCCTTATATGTGGAGCTTAGAGTCTTGTGAGGAACATAAACACTAGGCAAGCAAATAAACAGATATGAAATTTTATTTATATCATATAATATATAAATATGTACTGCTTATAATGTGAACACAACTCTATTTGGTCTTCATAACACTGAAGTGAAAGGGTTTCTATTATATGGAAGCAACCGTTGCAAGGTCAAAAAGAAGCAGAGTTCAGGCCTTCCCTATCATGTCAACTACGTGACACTTAAGTGTTGGTAGCCGGGTGGGGGAAGGAAGGGGCGGATGGATGGGAGTTGAGTGGGGTCGGAGGTGTCCCTTACTATCTCTGAACTCTGATGTCTTCATGTTTAAGATGTTAAGTAGTTGCAGCCCCAGCCCTATATCCAATCAACCAGAGAGTGTCCAGTTTGTGTGTGTGGCATCGACACTACATTGAGAAGTGTAGGTAAGTAAACTGCAAAGATTTTATAGCATCTCCAAGGAGCAGTAAACTGCAGGGAGGAAAACCTGTGTAAAGGACAGTCAAAAATGTAATAAAAAAAAAAAAAAAGTAAAGCCATCACCAAGTCTCAGCAGTTCACAGTGCTAAATTCCAAGCCAGAAAGAAAGATCCAAGCTGAATATTTCAGTAAATGTCTTTAGCCTCAGACACCTGGTTTGGAAACACACCACCACCTGTGCTGCATTAAACCTGCGAAAAACCCAGGAAGGAAATACAGTGTATGAGGCCAGAAAAGGGTGGGCTTCTGAATCCCTTAGGTCAAACAGCAGGCTGTAAATGACTCTTTTTAAAACAGACATATTACTTCCCAAGATTGCGGCCTGCCACAAAGGAAGGTACACACAGCAGTTGTTCCCAGCAAGAGTTATACTATATGGCTATTAGGGGGAATAGAAGCAGCTTGATTCTTGCCAATGACAGGAAATAAGGTCAAGTAAAGATAACAGGTCTTTGAATTAAAGAGGCTTTAAACACACATCCTGGCCTCACGGCTTTAGTAGTGAATAAGAATTATGGAATGCAGCGTCGGGTTTTCTTACTCCCTTTAAGCTAGACTCCTGAAACACACCGTTTCCGTGATTAACGCCAAGGAGGTCTGTGTGGAGAAGGCACCAGCTTTCTCGTACCTTTGGCTTGTTTATGCTCTTTCTAAATAAACTTCACTGCCATGTTGCTAGTGAGATCTGGGTTGCTGGGACCATTTCACTAGTTAAAAGTCTTAACAAGTAGTGTATGTGATAGTCTTGGTGGTAAATACCTATAGATTTAGAGGTCAAGACTGTCTTCCTTCTGTCTAGGTAAATGGGGAAGGGAGGTCGTAGAACCCTGCCATAGAGGCTGGTGTGTTTCGATGTTGCTATAGTTTTCAAAGACAAGATATCCAACCAGGCTTTATTTAATTAATAAGACAGAGTATCAGTTCAGGGAGAATAGCAAAACAAAAGAAAAACAAACATCGAAAGATTGTTTGTTGTGTAGAGAAACACCTGGTCGTTAGTCTTCATTCTCTGCCCTGTTGTGCAGACTGTATTCATTATAGACCCACCTTGATTTTCTTCCTCCCTGGGTGAGGGGGTTGGTGCAGGAGTAGGAGTAGGGGATAGAAGGAGGGAACTGAAGTCAGGCATCCAATTAGAACATTTAGGAAAGCAATCTAGTTAAGTCCTTGAGCCAACTGGCTATTCTACAGATAACCAGCTGGTTGACCAGACTACCTTTTTTTTGATGCTTGCTGGCATTCGTTCTAGTGCCCAGGACTATAGACCTGGGTTAACTCCCCCACCCCCAGAACTGCTGAAGAAAGTACACGGATTCTTGGTGCCTTTAGAGTTTCTTTTTCTTTTTCTTTTCTTTTCTTTTCTTTTCTTTTCTTTTCTTTTCTTTTTTTCTTCTTTTCTTTTCTTTTCTTTTCTCTTTTCTTTCTTTCTTTCTTTCTTTCTTTCTTTCTTTCTTTCTTTCTTTCTTTCTTTCTTTCTTTCTTTTCTTTCTTTTTTGACATTCAAAATAGGAAAAAGATCTCGTTGACAGTTCAGAATGCTGGCCTAATTATGCCTGAGAGACATCATTTCTTAGAGACACTCAGAGGTGCGGCACGTGGAAACTGAGGCCAGTATTTGCTCAGACGCAGGACGAAGGGTCAGGGTCATCTGTTTGCTTGCTGTGGGTCCTTAGGCAAGGCACTTTACATCCTGAACCTTGAACACTGGGGATAATGATACTATCTACTTTGTAGGGTTGCTAAGAAACTGAGATAATCCAGTGTTAAGCCTGATGCCTGGTGCAGAGTAAGGAAGAGTTCTGGAACTGCTAACTGTTCTCTGTGTTATCATTGTGATCTTTGTAGCTCACATATACCCTTATTGGCTTCATGGGGAGTCTATAAATCTAAAGTTTCACAAATGTTATTTCTGTGATGTAGAGAACGGTTTGAAGCCCTGTCGAATTTCCTTCCATGGTTTGATTTTAATAGATCTTTGGTTCCTTGGTTTTTTTCCTGAATTAAAAGCACAGTTTTTTGCTTCTGAAGTGCTTAAAGGTTTTTTATGTGTGTAGAATGAGTTTTTCTTTTTTTCAATTGTTAAAAAAAAGTAAATGAGTATTAGTAAAAAAGAAGTAATTCTATCACTCAGAGATTACCACGCTCCACATTTTGGTGAATTATTATTGCACATGTTTCACAACTTTTCACCTAATTATGTATCGATTATCTTCTACATCATTAACTAAGTCTTCAGTGTCTTGTTTAGTGGCAACAGAGAATTCTACAGGTGAGGCACCTCATTCATTTTAGCAATCCAATCATGATCTTTTCCAGTTTTTCCACTCTCAAATAGCATCATTGTTAAACTCCCAATCACCAAAATCCAAGATTTTGGTTTCCAGCTGTGGGCCTTCATGCCGCGCCTCTGCCTAAACCTATAGGTTTTCCTAAAAGTTAGAAATCCGCTACATCTAAAACTCACACCAAGGATACCCCTTTCAAAGTCAGGGAAGTAAATTCCTCTCTTGTTCCCCAGTGAGAAGAGGCAAAATTGGGGTCATTTTCATGACAGCTATTACCACGTGTGAGGTGCTCCAAAGAGACATTCCTGTCCTTTCACATATTCCCCTAATCATAGGCAATTTCCTCACTGCGGTAGCAACCCCACCTTTCATGGGGGTGTCAAAATGTGTCATCCAAATAGTCCCTAAGACAAGGGGAAAGTTTACACACGTGTGTTCTGTGCAATGCTCTAGCGCCTTTAGACAATGTCTCCCCTTCTATTTTGGGCAGACGTGACTGGGAAAGGCTTTTTCTGTTTAAGTGGAATTTGGACTCATTTGAAGGATATATATATATGACTTCACTTGTAGTTGAAGGTGGGTTGTTTAATCCAGGAGTAGGGATTTCAAAGGGATTTGGATGTATGGAAAGAGCATGGGGGGCGGAGGGGTCTTGTGGGAAATTTTGGTTGGCTTCCCAGGCCTACTTAAGAGCTAGGCTACTCCTGGCCAAAAGTGTCAAGTAGGCGAGGGTTGTCTTCTGGGCCATGCCTTGCCTTCTCACTGCCTCAAGCACTAGGAATGTTGTGGATCTCATGTGGACCTCTGGCTCCCACTGAGCCAGCTGCTCAGGCCACCTTCTAGGGAAGCTCCTCACTGCGGGCTAGAAGAGGCCCAACCTTTGTCCTAGAGGAGGAGAGCGATTTTTCTTTCTGCTGGCAGAGGTCTGTAGGGACACAAAGGTTACTGTAAGTATAAAATAGTTTCCTATGGGTGAAGCTGATGTTTGGGGTGCTTAGGATAAGGAGTATGTAGAGGGGTCACAAGTAGAGTGGCCATCGAAACACCCGACACTCAATTAAATTCAAATTTCAGACAAACTGCAAAGAATATTTTTTAGTATAAGTGTGTACCTTGAATGCACTCTCTCTTATATTTATGATTTCCCCCATTTTTTGAGTTGTTTTCCTCACACCCAATTTGAAAGCGTTTTTGTCTCAAGCCATCTTTCCAAAGCATTGAAATGAGATTTGGAGAAACAGTAACTCCCTCTTATCACACTCATTTCTTTGTAGTGTGTAATAGTTAACTAGAGCACACACTGTAACAAGTACAGTGGGCTCAGACAAGGTTAGGGACAAACATCCCTTACTTTTGAAGAACACAGCCTTACTCGTAGGAACAGACTACAGAGTACTGGAAAGGGGCCAACTAGGCCAGATGTTCAGCTCGCTCCTGGCAGGATGTTTTCTAGAAAGATCGATGGTCAGTTGGTGAGTTTGCTAACTGGGAAGTAGGAAGGAGGTGACCGTGGCACCAGGCACACGGTAAGTGTTTGGTGAATATTACTGTTGTTATTAGTTGATCTATTGTCAGAGGCTTAATGTATTTATAGTTTATGATTTTATAAACAACAATGTGATAAATACTTCTGTAGTTTTAATCTTTACACAAATCCTCAGTCTTAAAGTTTTGCATGATTCTTAGAATTTTCTAGATGAGACAGACAAGATCTAGGGAGCCGGCTTGTGACTCGGTGTTGTTACATTTTCAGGAATTTCATAATGTGGTACAGCCATTTAAAAAATAAAATTATATATGCATAACTAAATTATAATGAAATAAATTATGTATTAAATAAGTAAACCAAGGTCATAAATACTCAAAACTCATCACTTACTAGTTATTGTATTTTACTATAATTGAAGCTCTTGGAGTTGTGTGTGTTGTATGTGCAGGGTGGAAATACTGGAAAATGATGTGCTACTGCATGTCTGTGTTCAAAGTGGTGTCAGTGACCGAGTAATGGCATGTTACCTGGAAATCAGCCATGGTGGGAGATTTTATACCAGGGAAACTGGCAAGTGGTACAAATCAGGGCCATGTTTTATTGTTGTTGAATGTTTATGTTGTAGTATTTATACCACTGCAGGGAAGTGAAATAGCTACATAGCTAATGACAGAACTGGAAGAGGAATCCATTTCTCCTGACACTGTCAGAGCTTTTTGGACCATGTTTTGGAAAGCTGTTATTGTCTTTTTAATCCTTACCTTACTAGCATACTCTAACACCTCTTAAACCTCCAAGCAGTCTTCACCCAAAAGCATGGAACTGTTTAGGCTATTGAGAAAGTCAGACATTTATGAAGCACTTACTGTGTGCTAAAGATGGAGAACACAAAGATGAATAAGACATAGAGTGTTCTCAAATAGTGATGCCCCAGACTGTGGGTCCCTGAGTTGATGAAAGACTTAAGTCCTTGCCTTCTATTAAATTAAAGAAAATAAATCAAGTCATATGTATATATATAATGTAGTTAATTTTCATCATTAACATGTAAAATGTACATGATAATATAAGTTAGATATATATACACACACAGTTGCTTTATTATCACGTGGTGGTCTATACCTTAACAAAATTTAAATAGGGTCTTATTATAGTGAAAAGAGCTAAGGGAGGCAGAAAAAGATAGTGATAGATAGTATGAGCTCTGAAGTCAGACTAACTTGGGTTCAGGACCTGACTTGATCCCCTACTAGCTCTACTACCTTGGGCAAATTACTTAACTTCCCTAAACTTTGGTTTCCTTGGGACAATAAAAATAGTAATCTCCTCATAAGGTTCGTTTGAAGAGTAAACAACAATCTAAAGTGCGCTATGCCTGGTATGGAATCAGCACTCACAAAGTATCAGCTTAAGATACCTTGAAGAAATAAGTCTTAAAAGAGAAAAATATTAATTCTTTGGGATTGCACACAATTCACGGATTCCTGAAGTTGGAATTTCTGCTAAGTAAATCCTGGTTTACTCTGGAAGGATTACCTCCAGGCTTAGAGTAGAGACTTCTAAGAGCTCCAAGATACCCCTGGACCCCTGAGCTTGTCCTTGTCCTCTGGTGACCTGACCCCACGTCTCATCTCACCCATAACTGACTTGTCCCTCACCCCTTCCTGTGTCTCACTTCCAACCTCGGCAGTCTGCCCAATGTGCTCTTACTCGGTCACCAAAGATTTCCTGAATCATCTTTTTATGGTGTTTGACACTCTGATGACTGCTTTTATCTTTAGGTAGGTTTGGCCAATACAGCTTTTAACTTTATATACCCAAAGGTGGAAAAAAGCAGAGGCAAGGAGGCTTAAGGAAAGATGTGGGAAGGGGTAAAAATATTTGTTAAATCTGTGTTCTCGGGATCCCTGGGTGGCGCAGCGGTTTGGCGCCTGCCTTTGGCCCAGGGCGCGATCCTGGAGACCCGGGATCGAATCCCATGTCAGGCTCCTGGTGCATGGAGCCTGCTTCTCCCTCTGCCTGTGTCTCTGCCTCTCTCTCTCTGTGTGTGACTATCATAAATGAAAATTAAAAAAAAAATCTGTGTTCTCACTTTGGTTTCTTTTAAGAATGAATATTACTCAGAGAAATATCAGAGTGGAGTACTGCTATATTTTTGGAAAGTGACATGCTTCTTTTAAGATTTTTAGTAGTGATTCTATAGTCAGAATTATTTAGTTACATGTATACCATGTATTTCATCCCTCTTCCTATAGCTCAGCTATTCCTCTGGGCCATATTCCTTTTAGGAGTATGTTCTTTAAGAAGCATGTCTAGTGAGAGTCTTTTGGTGAATTTTCTGTTTTTGTTTACCTAAAAGTACCTTTACTCTCATTCATGAAAGATAATTTCTCTAAGTCCATAATTTTAGGTTGAAAGTTATTTTCTCTCAGCACTTTGAAGGTCTTATCCCACTGTCTACTGACTCCTGTCATTGAGAAGTGTTCGCTCAGCTTAATTTTAATTTTAATTCCTCTGAAGGAGTCCATCTTTGCTCTCTAGCTACTTATTTATTTACTTATTTATTTTAAAGATTTATTTATTTATTTTAAAGATTTATTTATTTATTTATTTATGATAGACACACAGAGAGAGGCAGAGACACAGGCATAGGGAGAAGCAGGCTCCATGCCAGGAGCCCGATGTGGGACTCCATCCCGGGACTCCAGGATTGCGCCCTGGGCCAAAGGCAGGCGCCAAACCTCTGAGCCACCCAGGGATCCCCTCTCTAGCTACTTTAAACATCCTTTCTTGGTCTAGAATTCACTGCTTTGAATGCATTGGAATTCCTGAATAAGAGATTGGAATCAGATCAATTTGGGAAAATTCTCAACATTCTCTTTTACTGTCCTCTGGAGTACCAATTAAGTATCTGTGGGACCTTCTCACTAACCTTTTGTTTACTTACCCTCTTTTTCATATATTTGGCTTTCTTTATGTGTTGTCTTCTGTTTAATTTTTTCAGACCTCTTTTGTTTCTTTAGTTGTGATTTTTTTTTTTAATTTGTGGTTTAACCCTTGCATTGAATTTTAAATTTAAATTTAAATATTTTATTTTATTTTATTTTATTTAAATTTAAATATTTTAATTTCAAGAAGTTATAGTTGGTTTGTTTTTAGATGAGTTTTTATTTGTGCTTTTGATTCTTTCTATTTCTTAAAAGCATATTAAACATTCTTATTTTATGTTTTGTATCCAGTAATTCTAATACCTGAAGTCTTTATGAATCAGGTTCTTTTATTGGTTGTTTCTGCTGACTTCCACTCTTGGTGTCTTATTTCCTTTTGTGTAATTTTTTATTGTGAATTCATTTGCTGAAACTTTTATTTATTTTATTTTTAAAGATTTTATTTATTTATTCATAAGAGACACAGAGAGAGAGAGGTAGAGACATAGGTAGAGAGAAAAGCAGGCTCCATACAGGGAGCCTGATGTGGGACTTGATCCCGGGACTCAAGGATCGTGCCCTGGGCCGAAGGCAGACACTTAACTGCTGAGCCACCCAGGCATCCCAACTTTTTATTTTAAATGAAATTTTCCTTGCCTTTTTTTGGCACAATGTAGATACCAAAATTTATGGCTCCAAATCTCTGTATGTGGTCAAATTTGTGGTTATATAATCTCAGGGAAATTTTAATTTTAGTTTTTTTCTTGTTTCACCCAGAGCCAGGGCTGTGGCAGACCATTTTCTTTGTTGTTTGCCACTGCTGGGTGGATTTTCTTCTAGTTACCTTTTTTCTCAGGGCATAGGCTACTTGAGTCCTGGCTTTCTACAGGCTAGTCTGGCCCTTCACTCTACATGAGATACCTGCAGATCCATAGATGCCCCCAGTGGAGGCAGTCACTTAACTCTGGCCTCCTGCTTCAACTGTGGCCTCAGGAAGGTAAAATACTGTTATTTTCTTGGAAACTTGTTTGCTTATTTAAAGGAGGGCTTTGGGGATGCCTGGGTGGCTCAGCAGTTAAGCATCTAGCTCATCAGTCTCCCTGCATGGAACCTGCTTCTCCCTCTGCTTGTGTCTTTGCCTCTCTCTCTCTTTGTGTCTCTCATGAATAAATAAGTAAAATCTTAAAAAAATAATAAAGGAGGGCTTTCTATGTTTTGTTTAGCATTTTATTTATTCATAGGGGGGAGAGGTGGAGAGTAGGGAGAGAGAGAGAGAGAATCTTAAGCAGGCTTTATGCCCATCGTGGATCTCAGCCCTGAGCCTCAATCTCACAACCCTGAGATCATGACCTGAGCCAAAATCAAGAGTCAGACACAACCAACTGAACCACCCAGGTGCCTCTTTTGTTTAGCATTTTCAACTTTTTTTTCCCGTCACCATAGTGTTTCAGGATAGCTAGGCGACTGTATTGCTAGAAATGGAAATCTGTGTGCTTTTGTTTTGATTGCTGATTTTCTGAGGATGCTTTTATTATATCTTGGAGCTATTATTTTCTGGCAGCCCAAGAAAAATTAATTTTGGACAATGTAAACCAGGAGAAAAATGGGGTTCATTTGACAGAAACTCACTTTCTAGGGAACTCAACTCTTTTGGCTAACTCTGCAGTCTAGTCTGCTTACATAGTGGCCATCATCAGGTATTTATTGAGCGCAGGACTGCTAAGGAATGGCAGAGCTATCTAACAGGCATAGAGGGGCCCCTTCCTGAGGCCTCTCTAAGAAATTCACAAACAAGCATTATGGATTCTCATGCTGCTTGGAGAGGAAGGGCCAAATCGTCCCCTTAGACTGGCTTCTCATTTGCAGATGAGTGGATTGGTGCCAGAGAGAACATTTCCTTCAGGATCATGGAGCTGTTTAGCAGTGGCTGGGACTCCCCTCAAAGATACAAATGCAGAAACTTCATTATTATTTTTAAAATTTTGCTTATGAATTTATTCAGACTTCTGTTCACTGAACATTAATTGAATACCTTCTCTATGCTAGGTCATAGGATGCCCTTTAGCTAGTAGGTACTCAGTAAATGGTAATGTACACACATATTTGCCTATGTATAGAAACAGACCCTCAACTGCTTGTAAATATCTTTTACCCCCCCCCCCCCACCCCACCCCAACACTGAGCTACATCCTTCCCTTAATATAGGTGAGAAGTTTGAGGTTAATGGAGAGAATGATAAAACAGGATAAGTTGTTACAGAGCCCATGGGATATGGTTAGGATTGTCTGAGCTCAGTGCCTTTACTGGATCAAGACTCAGAGAGGGAAGGAAATCAGTGAGAGTTGGCTGCTGGCATATATTTGAGTCTTTTTTTTTTTTAAGGATTTTATTTATTTATGAGAGGCACAGAGAGAGAGAGAGAGGCAGAGACACAGGCAGAGGGAGAAAGCAGGCTCCCCACAAGGAGCCTGACGCAGGACTCGATCCCAGATCCTGGGATCATGCCCTGAACCGAAGGCAGACACCCAACCGCCGAGCCACCCAGGCATCCCTGTATTTGAGTCTTGACACTGCCACATACTAGCTGTTAGGGAGCTCTGAGCCTTAGTTTCCTCTTCTGTAGAATGGGAATTACTGCTACTGAGTGCTATGCACTCCAGAGATACTGTCTTTGCCTTTAAGAATATGTATGAAAAAGTCAGAAAAGAGATTTCTGTAATGTCCTAAGTAACAAGAAAAACTCATCTTTAATCTATTATGCCAAGAAGTTCATGTGGTTCTATTTAGCTAGATAGGTGTACCTATAGCCTGGCTTACACTGGCAAAGAAGGACGGTCATTTCTGTGAACTGACTACTCTTTCTCCTCAGAGACTGAACCTGCTAAGTTTGGTCTTTAGCTTTTATACCTCAAATGAGGCTACTATCATGTAGATTTACCTAGCCACTAGGTGGCCAGAGTTATTCATGAAAGGCTGCAGTTAGCAACAAAATCATAAAAATCTTAAAATTTCTTGCATTTGGAGAATCTGCTGTGCAAAACCAAATCCTGTTTGAGTGTAGAAGCTAACAAAAACAAACAGCAGCAACAAAGCAAACAAACATCTTGACACCCTAGGAAAAAGCCGTAGTTCATTGTTTGATGAATGAATGAATTCAACTCTGCTCCCAAAGACAATGCTGCTCATTCAGAAACTGTCAAGAGTAATTTTTCACGACTTCAGAGTTAGGTTTTTAAACTCCCTGCCAGTTCCCACCATGGAAGCAGGACTCCTGGACAGATCCATTTGGAACAGCGTTTGCGGGACCCAAGTAGCTGGTGCTGGATGGGGTGCTGGCTGCCTGGGAGGGAGTGTTTAAGGGGGGAGGTTTGCACAGCCATGGACGATGAGAAACATGGAAGGGCTGGAGTGAAGGGTTCTTTTGCAATAGAAACCTTTCATAAGCCATGCCTGGTGGGTGGCATCCCAGATGGACCTCTGCTGGGTCAGAGCTTACGAAATGGTTCAGCCTGATATCTGCCCCGCTCTCAGGGTAGAAGAAGGTTTGCTTATTGAGGAGAGTGAATTGGACACAGATGCTGCAGGCCATGGGCTTGCCCTGGCTTGCCCGTCTTCCTGGCAAGACAAGCAGTTATTAGAGGCTGGTGACGACTCCCTGTGTCTGGGGACGAGCTGTCTGCATTTCTAGGAGACGGCTCCTTCCCAAGGGGAAAGAAAGGTGCCAGGCTGTAGAAGGGTCCAATTATTGGCGGCTCTATTTTGCAGAATGATTGTCTTTGAGTGAAGTATGTGTTACAGAATTAAACTTGGTATTTTTAATTAACATAAAAGAGTCTCAGTTCTCACATGCTATATATATGTATAAAAAAAAATACTTTACACACCTCTCAATAAATGGCTTCAGAGCCACTTTACTACCTGAGAATCTTCTTGGTCAGTGTCCCATGGGAAATTGTGAATGTTTGATTTCATAAATGGGTTTTTAATAAATTTGTGTTTTGAATGACACTTTTGTTTAACTTACTTAGGACTTCTGTAAATCTTTGCTATCACTATCAAAGGTAAGCCATTTCTGCTAACACTGTTGTATTCAGATCTGAGGGGATGAATGGGCCATGGCTCTCTTACCAGGGCCAAAATAGAAGAATTTTCCAGGAGCTTTTGGATATTTATGGCCTACCATCATAAGCTGAAAAACTGGCATCCACATTCCAGGGTCTTGAGGTGAGTTTGTGCTTGGTGGCTAATGGTTCAGAGGACTATTCTGACCTTGACCTTTGAGTAAACCAGTCAGTTAATGCCACTGACCCAGCTCTGTGACTGCAACAACAGGCACCTCTGGATTTGGGAATCCCATTTGACTTTTAATCCTAGTTTTGCTGATGTACAAACTGTATGACCTTGTACAATCTAATCAACTACTCAGAACCTTGTGAAATGGAGAAATAATGCCTTCTTCACAGGACAGTGTGGATGAGAATAAAATGAGTTAATGTGCCAAGTGCCAAATTAAAAACTTGTCAGTGGACAATGACTGACAGTGGCCCAACTACTTCTACCCTCAGAGTCCACCCCACTTTGAAAGTAGGGGGATAATCAGAAAGGCTGCAGATTCTTTTTCTTTTTTCTTTTGTCTTTAGGCACAGAGAAGAGTTTGATCCTCTTGAAGTAGATGACTCCCAGATTTGTAGTCCAGCCTCAATACCTCTCCCAGAACAGAACATGAGAGACTCCTAACTCTGGGAAACGAACTAGGGGTGGTGGAAGGGAAGGTGGGGGGGGGGTGACTGGATGACAGGCACTGAGGGGGGCACTTGATGGGATGAGCACTGGGTGTTATTCTATATGTTGGCAAATTGAACACCAATAAAAAACAAATTTATAAAAAAAATACCTCTCCCAGGTTTCAGGCTTATGTGGAATATTCACAAATGATGATTCTATCGTGTTAGGCTGAAGCACACAAAGACAATACTCATCTCTGCTTCTGCCGCCCAATCCCCCAACACAAACCCCAACCAGGAAACCTGGTTTCCCTTTCTTTGTTTTTTTTTTCTGTTAAGAACAACAGCATTAAAAACAAAAAACAAAACAAAACAAAAACAGCATTGTTCAAGATGCACAGACTTGAGCTTCAAGATTTATTTATTTATTTTAGAGAAGAGGGAACCAGAGGGAGCTGGGGGGTGGGGTGGGGCAGAGAGAGAGAGAGAGAAGCAACAGACTTTCTGCTGAGCAGGGAGCTGGTCAGTCAGTCACTGGGCTCCACACAGGGCTCAATCCCAGGATCCAGATCATGTCCCCAGCCGAAACCAGAGTCAGAGCCTCAACCACCTGAGCCACATAGGAACCTCATGCTGATTTGAACTTGGAGTGGGTCATCTTTGTCTCCTCTTTGACTTTCATCCTCACACAGTAAGCCTCTAAATCCAACTAAAGCCTCCTTTCTTCTTCCTCGCTCCCTCCCATCCTCCACCCTCCTTTCCTTTATTCATGCCCTTCTCTGTCTGCAGCTCACATTTGATAGAAAGTGTCTGTGGAGGTTGTTCAGGTCTTCTTATCCCTTCTTACCCCATCCTGTCATTTCTTATCAGAGTTTATCTGGCTCTGGCATTGGCCTCTCCTGTCACTGTCCACCCCAACCCCCAACACACACAAATTCAGTTGCCTCCTCAGCTTCCTGTGTGCCATTTTCCTGCTCATGATCTTCCAAAAGTTCCATGTGGTCTGCAGGAAAGATTCCTTAGTTCAGTCTGCCCACCTTTCCCTTCTGATGTAATCTCTCATTTTCTCTGCTCCAGCCATGTATGTTCGCATACTGGAATTGTCACTCCCTTTCCCAGCCAAGTTCTTCATCTTCCATCTACCCACCTCATCTTCTAGTTACTACTTAATCTAGGAGGTCTTCTAGACTCTTTCTTAATTGGTTGGAATTGCAGGCCTTCCTGACATTCGCGTACTTGCTTCAGCACCCAAACTTTCTTCCATATTTCATCCATACTTTCTTCATTCTATTGTTGGGGTTACATTCCAGAGTCAAATAAGACATGATCTATGAGATGCCCCCAACAGCCAATATGTTACCCTGGGTGATAATGCAGCAAAGTAGTTAAGAGTTGGCTTCTCTGGTCTCAGATGGATCTAGGTCCAGATCCCAGCTGTACCGCTTATTAGCTGCATGATTAACCAAACTTTTCATCTCCTTCACCTCTGTTCCCCCATCTGTAAAGCTGAGGAGTAGGAGTGCCCACTTCACATGGTTATACGTGAAGGCGATAATATGTAGTAAAGCACTCAGCATAGTGGCTGACACCTCGTAAGTGATTCAAGAAATGATTGTTATTATCCTTTATTTTCTCACTTTAACTTTCCATGGCTGGTTTAGCAGTAATGAAGATGAATAGTGATACCAAATTTCTTTTTCTAGGCCTCTGTAAACTCTATGGTCAAAAGACTGCAAATGGAAGTCAGAGAAATGGAAGCAATAGTTTACCAAGTTGTAAGATTTTCAAAGGCAAAGATAATGTTACATTTATCTTTATGTCTCTATCCTAGAATGGGAATGTAGTAAGCATTCAAAAATACACGATTAAGTCAACTAAATGTTGAGTTGCAAAAACTTAATCACAAACATGTGGTCAATTTTCATTTCTGTCTATTTCTTACAGTTGTCAAAGTAAACTTACAGAATGCTGGGATTCACTCACTCTCTGCCCTTAAAGAAAAAGTGTGGAGACATATATATATGTGTGTGTGTGTGTGTGTGTGTGTGTAGCTGTGTGTGTGTTTGTATGTTTGTAAACATATGTATGAAGGCATTCATGCATGTTTAAATTGTCATTGTTCTTCTGGTCTGGCTTCTCTGGATTTAGTGTGTGTTCCTCTCCCACTTTTCCATCCTAGACTTTGGATTTGGCTCTGTCACTAGGTCTGACCGTAGGTTTGTCCTTGGATTATAAACAAGGAGAGCCTTCCTGAAAGGAGAGCTACCTATATCTGACCTACTTGAGTTTGGCCTTAGAATGAAATCTTCAGGAATCCAGCCTTCATGGTGAGCTGGAAGAAGTCATGAAGGAGAGGCCCATTAGGTCTGTGGATTACTGATGAGCTTTGCCATCAAAGCTTCTACATTTATTTCTGGGCCATTACACTGAATTTGTCACAGTGTGGTTCATGCTCTTTATAAGTTTCTGGTATGGATGTATAAATGTGCATTCAGTGTGTTTGCTTTGTTGGCACTCCTTAGGTTCTAGGAACTTTAAAGATAGAAATTTAACGTGTAAATTTTAATACAATTCAATGCATGTATTGAGTATTTATTATGTGCCAAGCACCATGTTGGGCACTTTTGGAAGGATTGAGGCACTTAACATTTAAGTAGTTGTTAGGTTGTTGAGTGAATGGCAGGTTGGGTTGTTCTCCTTTCATCTTCTTCTGTCCTTTTTCTTCTCATGCTTGGCAGGGTAGAGAAAGAGCCTTTGTGAGGAAGACAATGCATCAGAGTTTTGGCCACTATTACCAAGTATTTGTCTGCATTGTAGATGTTGTTGACTGTAGAGAGCATGAAAGATCTGGTGCCCCCTAAGGTTCTGGAGGACCTTGAGGGTCTGCCCTACCCCTCCAAATGGAACCAAGACCCAGGGGGAGGATTAGGGTGGTAGAAAAGACCCAATTATTCATAAGAGTACAGTAGGAAAATGACTAGAGAGGAAACAAAGGAATCTTGGAAAGGACCTTAGAGTCACCATCATTGAAGGGCTGGTCTCCTTGAGGGTTTGGGAAGTGGGCGGTGGAGAAGCATTCATAGGCCCATGGCTGGTGCACTGTGGCCACAGGGGATAGGATACACCCCTACTGCCTGACTGTAGACATTTCACTAAGGTCTGATCATGTCATTCTTTCTGAGCCTTTGATTCCCCCAAACTATCACTTTACTCCAGCTGTGGGCTAACATCACTCTGGTTCTGTGGCTTTGGCTCAGCTGATATGGGTGGGGCCCGTGAAGCTTTGAACTTCCATGTCTGGATTTTGGGTCTGCAGGTTGTCTGCTGACCCGGGCAGAGGGTTACTAAAATGCTACCCCTCACTGTTCCTAGTCCTGCTGTCTGCTTCCTTCTCCCAGAATGGGTGCAGGGACTGTTCTGGGCTTCTCCTGGCCACATTTGGGAGAATCAGAACCGTCTTTCCTGGGGCATTTCTGGTGGAGAAGATGCCTTCTTTGGTTGTGAGCTCTGCAGCTGGCCTGCCCTGGGCCCTTCTTCAGACTCTGCCAGCCCTTGGCTTTGTAGTTTGAAACCTCTGGCTTAGGGAAGAATAGATGTCTCAGGACTGAACTTAAGAACAGAACAGGAGAGGGATATCTACCCAGTTAGGGGTGGAAAGGAAAGAAGGCAGCAGATAGGACTGAGACAGTAACCAGAAATTGAATTTATTAAGTAATAAAAATGAGAAGGGGACCTAGGGGTTGTTCAGTGGTTCATATGGTTAGGATGAGGAGAACTGCAGGACTCTGAGTCTTCTCCATTGCCTAGTGGCGCCAAGTGGTTCAGAAGGAAGGAGGCTGTTGGGCTACTGGGAGGCCACTAGAGACTGTGGACACTGGATGGTGGGGATCAAGGAAGAAAAGCACATCTTATAAAGCACTCAGGATGAGTGGGTAAGAAGGCTTTTCCAGGAAAACACGAATGAGAAGTC
The DNA here is from genome assembly GCF_048418805.1 of Vulpes vulpes. Taxonomy (NCBI): domain Eukaryota; kingdom Metazoa; phylum Chordata; class Mammalia; order Carnivora; family Canidae; genus Vulpes; species Vulpes vulpes. The sequence goes on from NC_132794.1 coordinate 84,875,062, forward strand.
CAGTTCTTATACTAGGATTCATGTCCCTGAATTTACCAACAGGTCTGAAGCTCATTACAAACCCACGCCATTAATTTTCATGTCTGCTAGGGAGAGTCTAGAGCACACGGACGAGAGCTCAGCTCTGAGTTTGGCTGTGCATGTTCAAATTCTGGCTCTGCCGCCTGCTGGTTGTGCAACATTGAGCAAGTGGTTCTCTCTAAGCTCTAGTTGTTTTTTGTTTTTTTTTTACCGAAATGGGTAGAATAATACTGGTGTATTTTTGCTATTCAGAGAATTAATGAGTTAGACTCTATAAACTGCTTGACATTGGAAATGCCCAATAAATGGTAGGTATTATTACATTTGTAACACTCAAGTTTTAATATCATCATGTGCTTATTGGCAAGCAGAGGTGACTTAGTCATTATGTATTGATAATTCTGGATCATACTGGGCCATCTTGTCCTGGCTCTGGAGCAGAAGCTGCATCCGGGTGTGCATGAGTAGGTCAGGCAGGGCTTTCTTTGTCTCCTGCCATAGATATCAACACAGATGTGGGCCTTTAGGAAGACCTCAGAGTTCTAGGCCTATGGCTGTTTCTACATGGAATAGAGTATTTGGGGCTGGGGTAGAGTTAACTATCTCCACAGAGCCCTCTGTATGCTTTGGCCCCAGGGTCTCATCACAGAATGTAAGGAAACTCCTTTTCTTTCATGGGCCATTAGGAATCCTGAACTGGAGGCTCAGTCTCATCTTACTTATTGGGACCTTGAGGGGAGACTTGAACTTGGCTCACAATTTAGTTTCTACAGGTTAAGTTCTGTCTGATAACCTGGGGAGGGGGTCTCCAAAGGTGGTCACACTTGGGAGAAGACCATGAAATCCCTGGAGAGAAAGTCACCTGGAATGAAGAATGTTGGCAGAGATGGGTTAAGCAGCAGGGCTGGGAGGAATTCAGGTACATGTTGACTCCATTCCCAAGCCTGCTCCCTCCTGAACCCCTCACCGAACAGTACTCTGGAAAAGAGCTTGGTGCTGAGGCAAGAGCTGTCACTTGGAGCCCAACACTTCTGCTGCAGGAACTCCAGGGAACAGGAGAAGATCCCTGGAGGTGGGTGGTCAGGAGGAGCCCTATGGCAGCCTGGGTTGCATCGTGGGAGTCAGGAAAAGAGCCTCAGAGCAGCCCCAGGGTAGTGAGGCATAGCAAGAGGCTGCACTGTGTATAGCTAGACTCACCTAAAATGGGTTTCCACCTCTCCATAAAGGGCATAATAGTAGAACCTACCTCTCAGATTGGAGAGGTAGGAGGGTCTAGAATGGTGCCTGGCACATAGTAGGTGTTCAGTAAATGTTAGCCATTATTGTTTGAGAGAGTTTCCCAGACAAAACACCTAAAGGAAGTCGTTGGGAATGAAATGGAGGGAAAAGAGTGGCCAGTTTAGAGTATGTCTTTAACTGTCAAAACAAGGGGCATCTGAGTACCGTGCACACAGGGTCTACTTCCCACCAGCTGTCTCTCCAGCTCTTTGGTCCCTGTGGCCTCTGATCCTGGGACTGGGCCCCAAGGAGACATTGGCTTGTGTAAGGTGCATGGTTAATTCATAAGCATTAAACTGATGGCTCTGCTCTGGGTTTACTGAAGCAGCCTACTCTGGGCCAATGGGAACAGTCTTTAAAAACCCTGACTGTTCCCTGTGCTTTGCATTTGGTGCAGGGCTATTGTGGTAGGAAAACCTTGCTTGGTTTCCTCACATTGTTCTATCACTGGGGAGATAACTGTCTTCACTTCTTCATCCTAGCAGCTTGTCTCCCCCACTTGCTGAAATCTCCATGCTGCTGAGATCCTACTCATTTTTCAAGGCCTCACTCATGTTGGGATAAATCATTTCTTGCTCCCAGATTCCTTATTTACACATTACCCTTGGTCAATTATTCTATTTGTTCTACAATAATTCATATACCTCTGCTTCCCTTACTGTGTTTTCAGTTCTTTGGGAGAGCCTGCACGTGCATATGTGTCTCTTACTCATCACTTCATCCTCCGTGGGGTCATGCCTATTTACTAAAACTGATATGAAGTCTCATGAAGTCAGCAATCATCATCCGTATTTGGCAGATGAAGAAAGTGCCTTACTCAATGCCATTCTGCTGGTTGGGGAAGGAGCCAAGATCCAGGTGACTCAAGGCCCCAGCCTTACCCACTGCACCACATTGACTGTCACGGGAGGAACCTAACTATCCCATTAATCGAACTTGGTCAGTCTCACCGATTCAGGAATGTGTATTCCTGACAATCAGGGACGATAGACCATTTCCCCTTCTGACAAAACTGTGTCTAAAATAGTGCCAAGATCATCATCATGAATTTTTTTCCAGAAAGGAAAAAAGTAGTTTTTTCAACTACCGCCAGTAGTTTGAAAAGAAGATGTCATACCTTTACAATGCTGCTTCTCCTTTAGCATGGACGGCCTCTCTGGGACTGCTGGCTATTTGAGTGTAATCTCAAATTATAAGCCCTCCAGTTTGAAAGATATTGAATAAGTCTGCTTATGATCAGCATTTGGAAGGTGTTTCTCCTACTTCCCCCCAGCTAACATTGCAGTTCCACTAGCTGAGTCACTTTCCCAGAGCATTAATTAATACCTGGGGTCTTTTCCTGTATTAGGAAAATGTTCTAGTAACTCATTTTCTCTTTTCTGTTAAAGTCATTGAATTAAATCATCCTTTTGATGAAATTTTAAAAACCCATTAATGAAAATGTTTGTATATTAACAGAGTACCATGATATCTATCTAGATTTAAATATTTATTGGGCAGACAGGAGAAATGGTTAAATTCCCTTATGAAAATCAATCAAAACTGCCCTCAAAGTCCGGTCTTATAAATAGTGTCACATACCAGCCACACTCACCCTCTCATCTGCTTTTCTGGTGCTAAATTCAGTCAGCTGAGACCAAGCTACCATGTAAGGAACAGATTAAACTAACATCCATCAAGGTGAAAGATAATTATTGCTTGTGTCAGACAACACCTGCTTTTGTAGCATTCCTCCACTTAGTTAAACTGGAGACAGGCTAAACTTTCCACCGAATTTTCCATTTGACAGTTGCTCCAGGCAGTGTGTCTGCAGAACACCCTTGCTATGTTTACATTTTTGAGGCAGATTAAAAATGTCACCTGTGAAATATAACCCTAAAATCTCGAACTGTAATATATTAACATATATAAATATAGGGGCTGAATGGGAGTCAGACTGAAGGGGAAGGCAAATCCTTAGCTGCTTCTGGAGCAGAAATCTTTCATCATATGTCTTATATGACGTTAAACGTGCAGATCGTCCACAGATACTCTTCATACTTCAAATCATGGTGGTGTTGATCACTCTTCACTTTATGATTTTAAGATTATTAATCACTTCTCAACAGCTTGTGGTATTTTCTTACCAATGGAGAGCCAGAAGTCAGGTGCCATTTGGAATATGTGAGCTCTGGGTTTCCTTTCTATGGTGATGATGACATTTTGCCTGAGAAAGGAATCTCTGACCTGGGGCAAAAATCTGAAATGAAGTTTTTTAAATGGAAAAGTAACACTGGTGTGGCAACTACAGAAGTGCTAATGTCATTGCCAAGGATGCTGTCCCTTGATGGAACACAGGAGAACAAAAAGTAGAGAGGAGAGGCCCTGGTATCCTTCTAGGTGTTTAAGCTGGGACATATTTCCATACATATCCAAGAAACAGAAGAAGAAAAAGCAACACGTTGGTTCCTTTCTCTGGGGAAGGGTTATGGACCTGTAGGTTTTCTGGATGTTAATCTTACTCTTGACATTTGTATCGATTTCAATTACCATTTCTTTTGATATACTCTAAATATAAGCTCCAACCCCACTGAAGGTGGGAAGAAGACTCAAGGCTTCCCTCTAATACAGGGGTAGACATTAAAAGGCATTTAAGATACTTAATTTTAGGGATTATGGTAATGAGTATATTTTTTTAAATTCCTGTTGTCTCCATCTACTCATCCTCCACATGTACTCAGGTTCCAAGCTCTCTGATGGTTCCTGAGTCTGGTCTCTCCTCTGTCTCCCCACCTCAGACACCCCTTTTGCTCTCATTCAGACCTGTGTATCCCTTCAGGAAGGACTGCTGTGGTAGTCCTTCCTCCTTTTCTTTCCAGTCTCCCCCATCTGGAACTGACTTCTGTGCACCAACAGTCATTTGTCCCAAACACAAGTGAGAAGGTCACTCCCCTGCTTAGAACGTCTAATCCCTTGATGTTAGGTAGCTCCATTTCTCATTCCTTATTGTGACCTCCAGGGTCTTTGTAATCTGGCCTCAACCTTTTATTTTTTTTTTTAATTTTATTTATTTATGATAGTCACAGAGAGAGAGAGAGGGGGGCAGAGACACAGGCAGAGGGAGAAGCAGGCTCCATGCACCGGGAGTCCGACGTGGGACTCGATCTCGGGTCTCCAGGATCGCGCCCTGGGCCAAAGGCAGGCGCCAAACCGCTGCGCCACCCAGGGATCCCTGGCCTCAACCTTTTAAAATCAGCTCTATCAGGATGTTTTTGGCTGCAAGTAACAGAAACTGTGACTCAAACAATGGGAAGATCTCACAATCCAAGAAGCACACCTCAGAGGGAGACCACAGGTTGTTGGTTTCAAGGACTCGGTGATAACAGTCAAGATCTAGCTTCTTTTCACCTGCCTTCTATGTTCTTTGTGTGTTGATTTCATCCTCAAGCTGTGCAGCAAGATGGCTGGAGGGGTTCTAGGTGTCACAATCAGACCTAACAATGTATCTGGATGAAGGAATCCCACATGAAGAGAGGAGGAACATTCCTCAGGGCCACCCTTCCCAGCAGATGCCCCTTCATGTCTCATTGGCCAGATCTGGCTCATACTTAGCTCCCCAATCAGCTGCAACATGGGCTGGCATCATTATCAGGACAGCCGGGCCCCTTCTATCCCTGGGCAGTGATGCTAGCTTTCCCTGAGCTACATGCTTCAATGGCATAGAGGGAGGGATCTGAGCAAAACTGTGATTTTGTTAAGAAGGAATTAGGGAGGAACTGATGCTGGATAGGCAACAAACCCTGTCCACCACCAGGTTTTCTGGCACAAAGAAGAATTTATGGTACCCTCAACCCATCACGTTCTGCCAAACCAATCATGGCTTTTGCATTTGTTCTAAAAAATATCTTGGTTTCCCACTTTTTTTCTGGAAAATTCTTCTCCATCCTTTATGACTGCATTCGTTTCTCAATGCTGTTGTAACAAATCACCATAGACTTCATGACCTAAGACAAAGGAAATCTGTTTACAGTTATTACAGATCTGGAGATCAGAAATCTGAAATGTGTCTCAGGTTGCTAAAATAAAGGTGTCCCTTTGAGAGATTGCCCATATTTCTTGGCTCATGGCCATATCATTCTGACCTCTACCTCTGTCATCTCTTTCTGATCCCCCTATGTCTCCCTTAAAAGGACCTTTGTGGTTACACTGGGTCACCCAAATAATCCAAGATAATGTCTCATCTCAAGATCCTTAGCTAAATCATATCTACAAAGTCCCTTTTGCCACATAAAGTAACATAGGCACAGGTTCTGGGGATCAGGACATGGACATCTTAAGGGGAGCATTTTTTTTTTTTGCCCACCACAATGACCTAGCATGATTGCCACCTTCTCTGCACTGTCTTCCCTGAGTCCACTCCAAAAAGGTCACTTTGGCAGAAACAAAGATGAGACTGGAAGGAGGCAAGATATTTGTCTACCTTGGGGTACTGGTCTCAGTACCACCTTCCCTGGCCACCCAAGAGAGGCTAGATAGCAATGTTCTGTGGCCACGGAGTCTCTCAGACCCCTTCTTCGGGTATGGCCTCTCACCTCTCTTTCTCTGTTTTTTGACCCGACATTGAACTTCCTTCAAGCTTGAGTCAAAGAGACATTGTACCCAACCTATTGTGGTTTGTGGAGGCATTTGCAAAAGGAAATGAAGAAGAAATTCTACCCACAGGACAAAGTATTAGCTTTATCTGCCCCAGGTTGCAATGATTTTTCTAGAGTAAGCCTTCTCTTCTGACCATATGCTGTCTTGCCCAGGCTTGGGTTCTTTGTCAATGGACAGAAGTGGTTTAGGTCACACCAAAATGTCTCTCTGTCTCTTTCTCTTTCTAATAATTTATTGTGTATGCCTGTGAGCAGCATGGCGGTGGGCACCATTGCTATGAGGCACACAGTTCCCCAGATACAAATTCTGAGACATGGAAGATCCTTGTCAAGTGGTTTGTTTACAAGTCTTCCCAGGGAAAGCCAGAATGGGAATGGGGCAGGGAGGGGAGGAATCCAGTCAAAGGTGCTTTATCAAGCAGAATCTCACAGAGGGTAACTTTGGATCAACCCTTCAGGGGAGCTCAGAGACTTGTAGGTCATTCCTGGATTGTCCTGATAAGGGCTGTTATTATTGGTTAAGGGCTGCCTCCAAGGAGACATAAATTCCTAGATACTTCTGGGTCTCCAAGGCACCCAAGGAAAGCAATTCTGATAGCTTGAGGGGAACCTTTCATCAACAGGCACAGGTGCTGTTGGGAATGAAAGCACGCTGGGAGCCAGTATGCCTAGAGAGGATGTAGGGATCCAAGCAGTTCAGGGCAAAGCATTGATATCCTTTACTATATCAGGGAAGACCCTGTGTTCAGGCATTTCCTCTTCTGATGTGGATCAGTCAACCCCCACCCCCCAGCTTGCACTATTAGCCCCACTCTCAGTCAGGGCATCTCTACCACTCCTGGCCCCTGGAGCAAGCTGATCATCCCAGGCCCAGGAACCCGTGTAGGCTTCAGGCCATGCTGTGCTTCTCAAATTGTCTTTGCTCTAGAATCTTAAAGGGAGAAACCCATTTCCTTTTAACACCCTGAAGTTTCTCAGTCTGAAGTTTCTCAGACTGAAATTTTTCAGTCATCTCAGGAAAGTCTGTTTCCACCAGAAACTACTTTATCATCTAGGGATGATAGATGTATCTGTCTTTGAGGAAGGCCAGGGCTCCACCCTCTGCCTCCTGCTATGAGCCAGCAATTGAGCCAGCCTCCTGAGCACCCAGACAGTGGAAGAGGCCCTTTGGTCCCTGCTAGTTAGTTTGTTTTCCTTGATTTCCCCCCTCCCTTTCCCATCCTTGGATTCTGCCTTTGAGGCAGACAGTGTGACCCAGAGTTTCTAACCCCTATTCCCTGAGGTTCTCCAGTCAGTAGGTGTCATAATCACTTCCTTGGGTATTGACAAATGATGCTGTCCACTCAGGTAACCCGAATAGAGGCCTTTCCAAAAACACATTATTGTTTTTTTTTTTTTTTAAAGATTTTACTTATTTATTCACACACAGAGAGAGAGAGGCAGAGACACAGGCAGAGGGAGAAGCAGGCCCCAGGCAGGGAGCCCGACGTGGGACTCGATTCCAATGCTCCAGAATCACACCCCGGGCTGAAGGCGGTGCTAAACCACTGAGCCACCAGGGCTGCCCCATTATTGTTTTTTAAAATGCAGTATCTACTCAGGGTGCCTGCGTGGTGCCTTCGGTTAAGTGTTGAACTCTTGGTTTGGGCTCAGGTCACGATCTCAGGGTCATGAGATTAGGCTCTGTGCTTAGCGCTCTCCCTCTGCCCTCTCGCCCCCACTCACGTGCTCATTCGCTCACTGCCTCAAATAAATAAATCTTTAAAATGCAGTAGCTACTTCAGTATACTTAAACTGCTATATAAGTAATAATAATTAGTAGTAGTAAGAAAACAACTAATATTTAAGTACTGTGCCATATATTTTACACACCTCATTTCATTTAATTCTTTACCCCCAATAATCCTACAAGGTAGGAATTGCCATTATTTACCATTGCCATTATTGTTTCACTGGTGGGAAAATTGAAGCCCAGAGAGATTAACTAATGCCACAGAGCTTACAGAGCTGAGACCTGAATCCAGATCTGAGTTCATAAAGCCCATAGTCTGAATTATCATTCTATATTGCCCCTTACCTCATAATGAAGAAGGAGTCTCTTACTCAAAGTTGAGGGCATTTAATAGGAATAGGAACAAATGGACCTGGCAAATGAGAGTGTTTCTTCAGAACTTTGGATTCCAATGGTATTTAGTCATCCCATTTATTAGATTCTTTACCCAAGAATTAAGTAGAAAATAGTTTCTTTTCCCCAAATCCCTTTCAGATGTGTTGGCCACCAAAGCAGGCTCCATCACCCCAAAATGAGTCACTGTGCAAACCAGTTTTATTTCAACTGTGCTCTTCTGGAAGAGGGGCTTACACCCTCCACATCAGCTCTTTTTAGAGAGCTTTCCTGGAAACCCCACCCAGTAACTTCTGCTTTTGTCTCTTTGGCCAGACCATGTCAAATGACTTCCCACCCGTAGCTGCAAGGCAGGCTGAGAAATAAGGTTGGTGTTTTGATTTTTTTTTTTTTTTAAGTCAGGCCTTCCCAATGAAATCAGCATTTTATCAGGGAGAAGGGGATCATAGATATTGCATAAACAACCAACAGTGTCCATTATATTTCACTCCTGTTTTCATTTCCTTTTCCAACTGTGAGTACATGGCCCATTATTTCAAGCAGTCTTGGGTCAGTATTCTAAACTCCTTAGCATCTAACCTCTTAACAGCTTTGGTTGTCCCAAAGGCATCTAAACTCAGTGTCCTCAACAGAATGTATCTTCTTCCCAAATATATTCCCACTCATGTGAGTGAATGATTCTACTCAGTTATTCAAACCAGAAATACAGCCATCATCCCTATTTATTTTTCAACTCTTATATCCACTCAGTCACCAGGTCTGTGATTTTGGTTCCCATTTCTCTAATATCTTTTTCCATCCTTTCCTTTCTTCACCCAGCAGTGCATAAAAAGCATAATGCATCATGATGAAGTAAAGTTTATGCCAGGGTTACTAGGATGGTTCAATTTTAGAAAATCTATCAATGTAATTCACTATATTAACAAACTAAAAGAAAAATCATAAGGTCATAGATGAGAAAAGCATTTAATAAAATGACACATTTTCCTATAGCTAAAACCAAACAAAAACAAAATATTTAGAAATGAGTCAAGAGATGCAAGATTTGTACACCGAACTCTACAAAATATTGCTGAGAGAAATTAGAGAAGACTTAAATAATTGGAAAAATGCTCTGTGTTCATGGATTCAAAGGCTTAATATTGTTAAGATGACAGTACTACCCAAAGAGCTCTGGAGACTCAATGCAATCATTATCAAAATTTCAATGTCCTTTTTTTTTTGGGCAGAAATAGGAAAGCTGATTCTAAAATTCATATGAAATTACAAGGTACTTAGAATAGTATTTAATAGAAGAATTTTGAAAAAGAAGAACAAAATTGGAGGGCTTACACATCCCAGTTTCAAAATTTACTTCCTAATTTCAAAGCTATAGTAATAAAAACATTGTGGTCCTGGCACAAGGATAAAAATATAGATCAGTGGAATAAAATTGAGAGTCCAGAAATAAAGCCAGCACCTATGATCAATTTATTTTTGACAATGGTGTCAAGATCATTCAATGGAGCAAAAATAGTCTCATCAACAAATGGTGCCCGGACAACTGAATATCCACAAGCAAAAAAAGAAAGTTGACTCTAACCTTACACCATAAAAAAGTTTAAAATGGATAAAAGACCTAAATATAAGAGCTAAAACCATAAAACTCTTAAGAGAAAACTTAATTGTAAATCTCCATGACCTTGGTTTGGCAATAGATTCTTAGATATGATGCCAACAGCATAAGCAACAACAAAAATTAGAAATTGGACTTTATCAAAATTAAAAACTTTTAAACATCAAAGGACATTATCAAAAAAGTAAAAAGACAACCCACAGAATGGGAGAAAATATTTTTAAATCATACATTTGACAAGCATCTAGTATCCAGAATATATAAATAACACTGGCAACTAAGTAACAAAAAAACAAGCAAGTCAATTAAAAAATGGACAAATGACTTGAATAGACATTTCTGCAAAAAAAAAATATATATATATATATATACAAATGATTAACAAGCATATGAAATGATCCCCAACATCATTAGTCATTAGAGAAATGCAGATCAAAACACAAAATGCTACTTCATATCCACTAGGATGGTTATAACAACAACAATAAAAGGAAAATAAGTGTTGGAAAGGATGGTGGAGAAATTGGAACTCTTGTACATTGCTGGTGGGGATGTAAGATGGTGCAGACACTATGGACAAACAGTTTGACCATTCCTTAGTAAATTCAACATAGGGGGATCCCTGGGTGGCGCAGCGGTTTGGCGCCTGCCTTTGGCCCAGTGCGGGATCCTGGAGACCCGGGATCGAATCCCACGTCGGGCTCCCGGTGCATGGAGCCTGCTTCTCCCTCTGCCTATGTCTCTCTCTCTCTCTCTCTGTGACTATCATAAATAAATAAAAAAATTAAAAAAAAATTCAACATAGGATTCTGGTCCTGGGTATATACCCCCAAAGGACTGAAAACATGTATTAAAATTAAAACTTGTGCATAAATGCTTATAGCAAAAGTGAATAGTCAAAAGATGAAAACAACCCAAATATCCATCAACTGATAAATGGATAAGCAAAATGCAAATAAACAATATATTACTTGAATAAAGAAGTGCATACATAGTACAGGTATGAACCTAAACATTATGCTACATGAAGGAAAACAGATACAAAAAGCCACATATTGTATGATTCCATTTACAAAATATCCAGAATCTGCAAAGCCACAGATGCATAAAGCAGACAAATGATTGTTGAGGGAAGGAGAGAATGGAGAACAACTGTTTAATGGGCATAGATTTTCTTTTGGGAGATGAAAATGTGCTGGGACTAGATAGTGGTGATGGCTGTATAATACTGCAAGTGCACTTAATATCACCAATGGAAAATTTTATCTCACCTGTACTTTACCACACAAAAAGGTGAAAATAACTTGAAACAGCAAAGACACATCAAAATTTAGTAATACAGGAATAGCAGCTAACTTCCTCAGTCTGATAAAGAGTATCTGCTAGAAACCTATACTAGTAATACTAAATGATAAAATATTAGAAGTGTTTGCACTATGGTTAGGTCTAAGCAAAGAGGCACAAATCAGCCCTACTACTAGCACTGGGCTAGAAATCTTATACAATGAAGTATAACAAGATATAAAAAGAAAGTTATTTTGGGTTTTTAAAACTAAATACTAAGGTTTTCAGTGTCTTTTGTGTTAAGGTGGTAATTAAAGCCTTCAGCACAGGTGAATCTCAAAGGAGGTATTGAAGGGAAAGAATAACAGGAAGTCAAGCTTAACTTTGAGAAATGCACATGTATCTGTAAGGGATGGGGTAGAGAATAAGAATTGGGAAGGGACAGAGAAAAAGAACCAGCATGATATATTTCCTTGGAAACCAAGGTTGGCAGTGTGAACAGGATTTCGGGAAAGTTATAGATTCTATGGTCATGATATAAATTTTGTGAAGAAAATGAAGCAACAAGCCTGAAAAATGCCTTTTTTTGGGGGGGGGGGGGTCTGATAGAGGCTTTTGGTGACTTTTGAGAAAATGGCCTCAGTTAGAGGGAGTAGAAATTGGCTTACAAGGGAGACAAGGAAGGAGAGATGTAGACCTCTCTTTTGAAAATCTGGGTGGTGACTCGTAAACAGTAGTGGTGCCCGACATGGACTTATGTGATGGGATGAATGGGGGCTTTGGTTTCCTATCAGCTCTATATATCTTTACAAGAGTATTCCACATAAACAATTTAAACAAAAACAATGCTCTTGAGAAAAGCCTCCAACTCACCCTTCTAACTAGAGTATTGCCTCTAATTTGCTCATATATTAAAATCCCAGAGCCACCACTGTTGAGAACTCATTTTAATTTAGTTGGTTAAGCATCTGCCCTTACCATCTTTATCAGGATGCACCCTGAGCCTGGTTCTGCCTCCGAATTATCCTTTGTGCTTGGTGATAAACTCTTGACTACATAGCTGGGGCAGCTACAAGGGTAGTAAAGCCTGAGCAGTCCGTTGGAGGCAAGGCACAACTTAAAAAATTTCTAATTTTTGTCTTTCTGCATTATGTGATCAAAACTTTCTGCCATTTAAAAGAAAACACAAAAACCCTCTGCCATTTGCATATTTTCTTTACTTTTCTTTTTTTTGGTAACAGGTACATTCTTATAAGTAGACTAATTTATTTTTCAAACTGAGCCAATCCAATTGCTTATCATGTGCCACATCATCAACAACCTCAAGTGGCCTACTGAATTCTGATCTTTGTGTCTGTGGCAATGTTGTATTCTGTAGAATTCACTTGTAATGCTTTTGGTCTAAATACTTATTAGTTTTGATGGTTGATCTCAAGAGAGCAAATCGTGATTATCTCTTGTTTGGTAAAGAAATATTGTGCCCCATTTTATCTTTTACACAACAAGTTTTAATTTTGTTTATTCGAAGTGTATTTCTGGCACAAAATTGTGTAGTGGATTCTGTAGATGAAATAGGCTCAAATTTCAATTTTCAATTTTTATTTCTCCTCAAGAAGTGCCAAAAGATACATGCATGCTGACCTTGTTATCTTTATGCAAGAATACTCTTGTGGAATGTTCTCTCCTTACCCCATTTATTCATAGATTCATCACTCATCCAGTTGTGCTCAGGTCATCCACCTTGGTGATGGTTTCCCTGATATCCCCAGGCTGAACTGACTTTTCTCCTCTTTGTACGTTTAACTTTTTTTATAAATTGTATCGCACTTTTTTGATATGATATGTTTGTGATATGTTTGTGATGATGGCATTGGTGTTATTGCCTCCACCAGGCTAGAAACTTCTCTTTTTTAAAAGATTTTATTTATTTTGACAGAGAGAGAGAGAGAGTGCGAGCGTGTGCGTATGTGCACACAAGCAGGGGGAATGGGAGAGGAAGAAGCTGACTCCCTGCTGAGCAGGGAGCCTGATGTGGGACTCGATCCTAGAACCCTAAGATCATCACCTAAGCCGAAGGCAAAGGCTTAATTGACTGAACCCCCCAGGCACACCCTGGCTAGGAACTTCTTGAGAACAGACTCTGGCTATCTCATCGTTATGGCCCCAGCTCTTTGTCCAGCATGTGGTTACTCATGAAATATATATTGAATTGGATTCCACTGAACCACTGTTACGGGGACATATGCAAAAAGCCATGGGGGCTCTGAGAAAAAATTGGGTAGTCCTAGAATTCTATAGGCTTGGGGAAAGGATTTTCTTGGCAGAAGCAGCAATAAGTACAAATGCATGGAGATGTGAAAGGTCATGCTTGGAGAAAGGTGGGAAATTCAGTGTGATGGGAACGTAGAGGCTGAGAAGATGGTTTGATCCTGATAATCCATCCTCTGAGATATGTGGACTTCAGTAACAGAGGTCTAATAGAGATTTTTAAGTGAAAAAGTTAAATCTCAACATAATGAGATTTGTTTTTAAAAGAGCTAACGCTGGAACCCTAATGTAAACTGTGGACTTTGAGTGGTAATGGTGTGTCAATATTGGTTCATCAGTTGTAATGAGTGCACCACTTTGGTGGGGACTGTTGATGGTGGAGGAGGCTATACAATGTAGGAGGAGGAAATATGTAGAAAATCTCTGTACTTTCCTTTTAAATTTTACTGTGTACCTAAAACTGCTCTAGAGAATAAAATCTATTTAAGAAAAAAAAAGGTAACCCTAGCAGTGTTGGCCTTCTCATGGGTGGCCTTTGTGAGAGGATTTCCTCTGTATGTTCCAGAAGTGGGAGGAGCTAAATTTTTCACTGGACATGATGACTACCAGTTGTCACAGTCCTACGAATCACACCGGGTCTAGGCATGGTCTTCTGACCAGAAACCAGAAGTGAAAAGGAAGACCTTAGCAGGGTGTCCAGAAGTTTGAGCCTAGAAAAATAGATCTCATGTTTTTCAGGGGAAGTATTAAACTGGACAAACTGAGGGCCAGAAGGACCAGGTTGGACCCAGAAACCACTTGGCCAAGAGACAACAAAGAATAGGAAGAGATGAGAACAAAGGCAAGAGTATCTGTAAGGTTCTGCAAGTGGCCAGAAGCAGTTTCTTTTAGGATGACAGAGCATTTAATGAATCTTGGTTGCTTCTAAGGGAATTCTTGAAAAAGCAGTGTGGTATGGGCTTTAGAACAAATAATCTTCATTTTTAACTCTTTCTCCATCATGTCCCAGCTGTGTTCTTTGGATAAATTGCTTAATCTCTCCAGACCTCAGTCTCCTAATCTGTAAAATGAGAATAATGATACTTCACATAATGACACAGGATTATTGTGAGAATTAGAAATAGAATATGTACAAATATTTAGTAAAATGCTTAGAAATAATATAGGAATTGCTATTATTCTTAGCCTGTATTAAAAATTTTTGATTTTCTCAAGAGAAGATGTATTGAAGTCTCTTGTCTTTACAGGATTGGCATGTCATTCACTTAGGAAAAGCTGTTCCTTTTCCAGTCTGAATTTCTTAGAGTGGGTAGGCCATGGTTCTCATGCTACAGCTTGTCTTAGAAGATTCTGCTGATGATTCTGCTCCCCACTTGGGCAGAGGAGGCCTCTGCATGGTTGCTGTGGGAGGCCTGGCCCTTGGTTTTGTGAGTGCCCAGTGTCAGCTAAGGCTGCTTCTGTTTGTGGCTTGGCCTCTCTGCTTTCCGCTCTGCCTATGAGGAGCCATGCTGTCTGTTCTAGGAGCCAACCCTGTCTGCTACTGCTGGTTCCCGGGAATCAGCCACTTCCCTCTTCTGGGGAAGCACATCAGCACAGTATAGATGACTGGGACTGGGAAACTCACCCCTGCCTGAAAAAGACAATTTCAAAGCAGCAATGTAGGAGAGTAGATTATGAGCTTAATGTACTCTGGTGTCTACTGAGTGTGTCTTCCCATCTCAGCCATATGGGTACCTACAGGTGGGAAGAAAGAGGAAGGGGTCCTCAGATCATCATGAAGTTCTCCAAAGAGCCAGCTTATGGCCAGAACTCTTGACATGGAGCAAGTTGTTGTAAAATCCAGTTTGAGAGTTGGGTGAAAAATCAAATAACAGCAGGAAACAGGTGGAAAATGGTCTTTGAGCCTATCTAGACAGAAGATTCTGAGAGCATGAGTTAGCTAAATTAAGGAAATAAACCTGAGAATCAATTTGATCAGCATTAAAGGGAATAGAAAGGGAGAGTAAGAAGAGAGGGGTGGAAATTGGGAGAAGCAGTAGAGCAGAGTGGCAGAGACTTTTTAAGAATAGGAATATCTAAGACTGGATTTCAGGTTTGGGTCATAGCATTTGGTCTATGGTGGTGAATGGTCCATGTGTACTTGAAAAGAATGTGTTTTCTGCAGTTGTTCAGTGCTCCATAAATACTAATTAGATCATCTTGTTTAATAATGTTGAAATCTATACACTTACTGACTTTTTGTCTTCTTGTACTATCAATCACAGAGGAGTGTAACAGTTTCTAACTGTAATTGTGGATTTATCTATTTCTCCCTTTAATTCTGTCAGTTTTTGCTGTGTTTATTTTGAAGCCCCATTATTAGGTGCATATACAGTTAGGATGGTTATATTCTCTTCATTAATCATTGTGAAGTGTCCCTATTTATCTCTGATAATTCTCTTTGTCTTTTTTTTTTCTTTGTCTTGAAGTATACTTTATCTGATGTTAACATGGTTAGTTCTTGTATCTTTTTCCATCCTTCTTCTTTCAACCTGTGCCTTTATATTTTGTGTCTCTTGTAAATAGCACAAAGTTGAGTCTGACAGTCTCTGACTTTTAATTGGATTGTTTATCCCATTCATAGTTAATGTAATTATTGATATGATTGTGTTAAAATCTATTATCTTGCTCTTTGTTTTCTATTTATCCCTTCTGTTTTTTGTTTCTTGGTTTCTAATTTTCTGCCTTCTTTTGGGTTAACTAAAATTTATTTTAGTATACCATTCTGTTTCTTATATTGAATTTTTAGCTACATCTTTTTGTTGTGTTCTTTTATTGGTTGTTCTAGGGACTATAATACGCATCTTTTTTCTTTTTTTTAATTTTTTTTATTTATTTATGATAGTCACAGAGAGAGAGAGAGAGGCAGAGACACAGGCGGAGGGAGAAGCAGGCTCCATGCACCGGGAGCCCGATGTGGGATTCGATCCCGGGTCTCCAGGATCGCGCCCTGGGCCAAAGGCAGGCACCAAACGGCTGCGTCACCCAGGGATCCCCTATAATATGCATCTTTATCTTAACCACAGTCTTCCTTAAGTTAATATTCTACTGCTTTACATCTAAGAACTTGAAACACAACTTGATTTCATTTACCTTTACCTATCTTCATGCAATTATTTTCTACTTTTTTTAAAACATAAATTGTAAACTATACAATTTTTAAAAAGATTTTATTTATTTATTCATGATAGAGAGAGAGACAGAGAGAGAGAGAGAGAGAGGCAGAGGGAGAAGCAGGCTCCATGCCGGGAGCCCACCGTGGGACTCGATCCAGGGACTCCAGGATCGTCCTGGGCCAAAGGCAGGTGCCAAACCGCTGAGCCACCCAGGGATCCCTAAGCTATACAATTAATTACTCTTATTTTTGCTTTACATAGTTGATTATCTTTTAGGGTACTTAAGAAAAGGAAGAAAAATAGTCTTTTCTCTTTACCCATATATTTACCATTTCCAGCGTTTTTCATTCTGTCAGATAGATCCATATTTACATTTTGTATCATTTCTCACCTCAAAGAATGCCTTTAGCATTTCTAATAGTGTAGCACTGCTGGTGATGAGTTCTCTCAGCTTTCCTTTATCTAAAAATGTCTTGATGTTACCATAATTTTTAAGGAGTAGTTTCTCTACATATAGCTTTTTAGATTGACAGGTGTTTTTTTCCTCTCCAACATTTCAGAATTATATCTCACTGTTTTCTGAAATCCACTATTTCCTATGAACAATCTGCTTATGGATGTTCCCTTATACGTATTACATTTTTTCCTCTGACTGCTTTTCAGATATGATCATTATCTCTGGTTTTCAGCAGTTTTACTTTGATATGCCCAAGTGTGGCTTTCCTTGACTTTATTCTGTCTGGGGTTTCCTTAGTGTCTTAGATCTGTGACTTGATCAAATAAGGAAAAATTTTGGCCAACATTTCTTCAAATATTTTTTCTACCTAGTTCTCTTTTCTCACTTTTTGGGATTTCAGTTACATATTAGACCAGTTGATACTTTCCTAGGGGTTATTAAGGCTCTATTTTTTCCCCCAATCTTTTTCTCTGTTACTCAGTTTGTGTAATTTCTAGTAATCTGTCATTAAGTTCATAAATCCTTTTTCCTGTATTGCCAAATTTGCTTTTAATGCTCAATGAATTTTTTATTTCAAGTATTGTATTTTCAGTTCTAGGAATTCCTTTTGATTTTTTTTTAGAGTTGGCATAGCTTTCCTGAAATTCTTCATTTCTTCACCCATTATATTCATCTTTTCCAATAAATTCCATTTTATCTGTTAGTTTTATTTATTTTTATTAGCTATTCATATTTGTCAGAGTTATTTTTAGATTGTTGTCTGCTAATTCCAACATTTAGTCATCTCTGGATTTGTTTCTATTGACTGCTTTTCTTTCCATGTCTTAATCACATTTTCCTTTTTTCACATATCTAGTAATTTTTGTTTGATAAAATCAAAAACTACAAAATGCATCACAGAGATTCTTGTTCTATCTTTGTCTTATAAAAAGTATTGAATTTGGTTCTAGTAAGCAGAACATCTTGATCCTGTGAGAGCTTGGTTTATGCTTTGTTAAGTGGATTTATTTGGATTTTGCCCTTAGTTTTAGAGCATAACCTTTAGTATTAGAGTATAACCTTTAGTATTGAGATGTGAACCTTAGCCTAAGGTGTGGCCCTTTTGGGTTTCAATGGAAGGCTCAAGGTATTTACCAACTCCCTGTAACTTGCTGGGACTTGAACTCTCAACTCTGGAACCCCTACTGGATAGCTACTTAACTTTTTCAGTCTTCCAGTTGTTACTTTCCACTGGGCTCCCGTAGACTTTCCCATGCATGCATAGCTCGAGGGTTGGTCAAAGATTTGAGGAGAATTTATATGGAAAATTTAAGGCCTCTGCTTTGGACTCATGTTTTCCTTCAATTTGCAGCTGCTATAACAGCCCTGAATTCCAAACTCTGACTCGTTAGCCTGACAGAACTGATACTTTCTGCTTGAGCTCTATCTGTTCTGCACCATGCAGACTAAGGAGTGCCCTCAGGTAAAAATCTATATAAAAGTAGATTTCATCCATTTCAGTTTCTATCTTTTAGAGTCTGTCCCCTCCAGTTTCTGCTGGCTTTAGTTTGGTTGCTCTCTTGTGCCTCTGAACTGTTGTTATTTGTGTTGTGTCCAGAGCTCCTAATTATTGATAAGAAGGATAGTCCAATATAAACTATTCTGTCCTTACTGGAAGCCAGAAGTTCCTGAGTGATTCTTTAAAAATTTAAATTGGACTTTTGCAATGGTTTCCTGTTTTAGTTTGAGTTCTTTCAGAAAAAGATTATAAGATAAGAATTTTTAGTGTGATTTTTAAATGATTTTAGTTTTTTGAGGGGGGGAGGAGATGATTCCACGAAACACCTATAAGGTAGTACAGATATGAGACATAGATGTCAACAAAGGATGTGTTATTAAGTAATGAGCTATGACTGAAGTTCAAATCTGCTGAGGAACTCTGAGAGAGAGTGAGGTCATGCCTCAGTTATCCCAAACAATGTATATGATAGGGTGTTTATCCACCAACTCCCTGTATTTATTCATCAGTGGTGGTGGCACTAATACACCAATGCCCTGCCAGAAAGATGGTTCCAGGGGTATTGATCCCCAGAACTTTTGGTCTGCCCTGCATGTAGTCCTCAGGCAGACAGTCATAGTAAGCAATCTTTTGTATTTGGATATGAATGCTGAGAAGATACAGGTAGGACACCCAAATGTCTACCACTCCATCCTACTATCAAAAAATCAGAACTTTCTATCCTGTCTTAAAATGTACTGCCTACCATGTCTACTTCATTCCTCACCATTCTTCCTCTCATTTACTTGGACCTAAGTGCAGGACTTTGTTTTTTTCTTGAACACACAACCTTATTTTTACTTTAAGGCCTGTATACTTGCTGTCTCTCTACCTTGAATACTCTTTAGACATTAGCCTTTGTTTTACATTTAGTGTTACCATCTCAGATATGTCTTCCCTGAGCACCCTGTATAAAGTAGTCTCGAGCTCACGTCTATCACATCACCCTATCTTAATTCTATGCATATCAATTATCATAGTGACTGACTTCCTTGATTATTTATACATTTGTTTGTCTGTCATTTCCTTTTCCCACCAGTATAAAAGTTGTGTAAAAGCAAGAAGTTTACAATAAAAACTACAAATATTTGTTGAATGTATGAATAAATAAATGGATGTATGTAGGTGCTAAAGTTTTTAAATAAGATAAATTGCAAAAAAAAAAGTTAAAGTGGAAGCAACCCAAGTATCCACCAGCTGATAAGTGAATGAACACAATGTGGTGTGTGTGTGTGTGTGTGTGTGTGTGTGTGTTATTCAGCCTTAAAAAAGGAAGTTCTGACACATGCTAAATGTGGATGAACCTTGAAGACATTAGACTGATAAAAATAGGCCAGTCAGAAGAATACAAATATTGTATGATTCCACGTATATAATATACCTAGAGTAGTCAAATTTATAGCAACAGAAAGTAGAATGATTGTTGCCAAGGGCTGGAGGAAGATAAGAATGGAGAGTTAGTGTTTGATGGATACAGAGTTTCCACTGGAAAAGAGGAAAGTTCTGGAGATGAATGGTAGCTATGGTTGTATGACAATGTGAATATTGTTAATAATGTGAATAAAAAAAATTCAGTGGTACAGAACTTTACACTTAAATTGATAAACTTTATGTTATGTATATTTAATTATAATAGAGAATTAAAAATTTTTTAAATTACTCCTCAGTCTCTGGAGAAAGGTTAAGCCTGGATTTTAAATCTGACTCAGTTGTTACTGACTGTAACATTTTGAGCAAGTTATAGTATGAAATTTCTATGAACCAGTCTCTTCATTTATAAAGTGGAAATAATGATAGTATTTATTTACCTTATTGACTTGTTTTAACAATGTAGTACTTCCTGGACTTATAAATCATTTTATGAATCATTAAAACTTCAAAATAATTTTGAAGTCTGATATTAGATTGATATTCTTTTTTGTTAATAATATATTAAAAACAGAAAGCGCCAAAACAAATTTTCATTCACTTTGAACACCACTTCATATAAGGAAAAGGACTTTAATGCAAAAAAGTATCTAGAAAGAGAACAATCTCTAAGAAAAGAACATTTAAAAAAATTAGTTTCCAATGAGGTAATTCAGATCAACCCTCCTGCTGAGGATAACCAGGATAGCTAAACAAATATATTTTTAAAAAAATCATTTGGAAGCACCAAAGAGACAAAGAGAGTAAAGAACTACTGGTCTAAGATCTAAGAAAAGAAGGAAATCCAGAAAGGTGACATTGGCACTTAAGGGGCTGTGGAATGTGGACAAGGTGATTGAGAGGCTGATCAGCACTTTTAACAGTCTGATAGGGCTAAGAGAACAGAAGTTGGAATTCAACTATAAAAACAGCTTGCTGCTCCCTCTTACCACTGCCTCTTTGGGTTGAAATATTCAAAGGTTTTACATTTGGAGAAAAAGGGATCTTGGGCTTTTAAAATCTAGCTGTGAATGGTAATTGGATTAAGGTAAATTGGGGTTGCTAGTGCCCCTATGCACTTGTAACAAAGAAATATAAATCCTCTTTAGAGGAAGATAATACCCTAGGTTTCAAAGTAATTCTACAAATAATTTTCTAGGTATAACATGTAGCACATAGTAAAAAATAACCAAGCACACATGATGATACCAAGAGAAACAACAGATAATAGAATTGACCTATATGGACTCTATAGATACTGGAATTCTCAAACACAGACTTAAAAATAACTATGCATAATATTCCAAGGAATAAAGGACAAGATTGAAAACTGTTTTTCAAAGATTTATGTATTTATTTGAGAGACAGAGCATGAGTAGGAGAGGCAGAGGGAGAGAGAGTCTCAAGCAGACTCCATGCTAAGCACAGAGCCCAGTGCAGAGCTCGAACTCAGGACCCTGAAATCAGGACCTGAGCTGAAGCCAACGGTTGGATGCTCAACTGACTGCACCACCTGAGGTGCCCCCAAGATAAAAAATTTTGGCAGAGATCTGGAAATGATAATAAAAGACAATAAATTTTGAAAAATATCAAATAGAAACTCTAGAAAAAGAATATAACACAAATTAAGAATACAGTTGATAGGCTTTATAGAACATTTTATACACTTGAAGAGAGAATTTATGAAATGAAAAATATGTCAGTGAAAAGATCCAGAATGAGGCATAATAAGACAAAAAATAAAAATAAAAAAGGAAGGGGGAAGAAAATACAGATAAGAGGCTAGGGGACAAAAGGGTCCAGGAGAAGATCTAATATGCATGTTTTTTTGGAATCCCAGAAATAGAAAGGAGAGGAAATGGGGCAGAAGTGATATTTGAAGAGATAAAGTCTAAAAAATTTTCCTGAACTTATATAATCATCAGGCCACAGATTCAAGCCCAAACAGGTAAAATATAAAGAAGCACATGCCTGGGTGTATCAGTAACTACTGAAAACCAAAGACAAGATATATCTTAAATGCAGCCAGAGAAAGGGTATAGATTACCTAAAGGATCAACAATTAGACTAACATCTAACTTCTCAAAAGAAACAATGACTTTTCAATAAAACAATGGAAGTCAGGAAACAATGAAATTATATCTTTGATGTGCAACCTACTATTCTTAACCTCAAAACATGTCCTTTAAGAATGACAAACAAAAGTTAAGAAAATATGTCATCAGCAAATTGCAAAAAAGGAAATATAAGATGGTATTCTTTAGGCAGAGAAAAAATTATCCCAGATGGAAGCTCAGAGATGCAGGAAGACCTAAGAGCAACAAAAAAGCAAATATTTGGTAAATCTAAATTAATATTAACTGTATAAACCATCATAGTATCTAGTGCAGTTCAAAATACAATTGACCCTTGAACAATGCAGGAGTAGGGACACTGACCTGCATCCCACACATGGTCAAAATTTGCACATAACTTTGGACTCCCTGTAAACTTAATTTCTAATGGCTGACTGTTGACTGGAAGCCTTTCTGATAATAGGAACAGTAGGTTAACACATATTTTGTATGCTATATGTATTAGATGCTGTATTCTAGCAATAAAAACTTTCTTTTGATCTTTTTAGGCTATGTGGTTTGTCTGTGAATTTTTTCAAATTGTTGCAAATCTCCCAAAATTTTTTCAACATATGTACCGAAAAAATTTATGTATAAGTGGACTAGTGCACTTCAAACCTGTATTGTGTAAGGGTCAACTATATAAATAAAATACGTAATCATGGCATAATACAGTGTAGGAGGGGTTAATAGGAAAGGAGTAAAAGTATCAATATCAATAATAATAGTACTTGATAAGTCAAGGATACATGTTAGAATCTGTAGGATAGCCCCTTAAAAATAGTCTACGTGTGTATATTGGTAAGCAAAATGGTGGGACTGGTGGAGTAATAGAACATTGGATTAGTTCCAAAGAAGACATCAAAGAACAGGCAGGGCAACTAAGAAAGAAAATGATAAAATTGTAGATTTAAACCCATATAAGTCAGTAATTACGTCACATTCAATGAATTGAATGGGATGGAACATTCAATTAAAAGACAAAATTGTCAAGTTAAAAAACAAAATCTAACTATGTATGGTTTACAAGAGGCATGTGTAGAACATAAGAGACAAAGCCTGTTGGACCCCATGTGGCTGGGATATGGAGTAGGGGCACTGATATTTTTATTTTTAAGGGAGGAATAATAAAATATTATCATAGGTCATTTTGTTAAGTGTTTGTTAAGTGTTTACTAAAGGACTAGGACTAAACATTTTATTCAGCTTATCTCAGTGATCAGTGTCCAGTAACCTCTGTCAGTTTTCTCAGGAACTGCCACCAAGGGGTGGTGGTGGGCATGCTGTGGTGCTGTGGTCTCAGGAGTCAGTGCCACACTGCGGGAAAGCTTTCTGGGCACAATTGCTCCCACATCCAGGAGGTGATGTTTTGGTTTAAAATAAAAACTCTGTAGGAATCAATCTGATATTTAGTCAAGCAAAACAAACCGTCTTTCCCAGCCTCAGGCTGCCAACCCTTACTTTCAAGCTCAATCAAAGTTTAGGATGTGGAAGTGAGGAAACCTGAATGACATCATATTGACTCTGCAGTCAAGAGGTGGAAGGAGAATAAGGTTCAGAGTCAGGGATTTTCTCCTCACTCTGCTCTTGCCAGCTGTGGGAACTTGCAAGTCAACAAGGCCACCAAAAGTCAGTTCTTCAGTAGAGGGGAGGTCACCCTACCTGCTTCATTGGTTGTGAGAGGGTTAAATGAGCCACCTTGAATGAAAGCTTCCCTGTCTTCTACATAGAACTTTCCCTTTACAGTTGTTCCATATGCATAATCCAGCACCTGAGGCTCCAAATCTGAGGTCACTTTGTCCCACATTTTTGTTTTGCAGACAAGAAAATCGAGGCACTGAGAGGCTGAATGCTAACTGTGTGATCTTGGGCAAATTGCTTCCTCTTTCTGGTGCCAGTTTCCTCATCTATAAAACAATCGGTAATAGCAGTCTCGGTACATTTTTTGTGACAATTGAATAAAAAAAGCATATATGTAAAGGACCTGTCACTTGGTAGACATTTGAGGTATTGTAGTGGCTGCTGTTTTTTGTAATGATTTTTAAATTAATATTGTTATCATTTCATGTCGCATTTTGAGAAGTCAATTGCTCTGAGGTATTAAGCACTAGCAGGCTGCAGCCACTTACTTGGTCACAAACCCTGGGGTTGGTGGGTTTTCCTGGGGAGACCTTCCTCATGGGGTCAGGTAGAGTTCAGTGAACTCGCAAAGAAGCGTGATTTTAGACGCTCCAAGGTACATCCACTCCTCTCCTCTCCACTCCCTCTGCCTGTTATTAAACTGGTAGTTTTTACAACATCAATAAAGAACTTTCCTACCCAATTACCCCAGACAATAGGCTGAAAAGCAGTTTCGACTATGAAAACTTCGTGTTGGGTTCATTTAGATTGTTTTGCTGTGTCAAATCCTCACTTGAGTTCAAAAGTTCAGCTGAACCATGAACTTTGTAATTTCACAGCAGGCAGCTCTACAAATATAGAGGAAAGTGAAAAAACATACAATATTTAAGGTGGGCTTGTTGCATCGTATGTAATCTGGTTAGGAACGGGTGTACGTAAAACAGCCCTTAATTTACAGCACACAGTAACACATCAAAAAGAAAGGGAAACAAAATTAAACCAAACTGTTCCTTGAATTACCTGACCTCCGAGGCTTCCAAGGGAACATTTGTGACTAATCATTAGTGGACAAACTTAGGCCAGCTAATCTTCTTAATAAATTGTGAAGCCTTGTATACCTCTTGGTTTTAGTGGTGGCTTTTCTGCCTGTCTGGAACCAGCACCATATCAAAACAAAAGGGTCATGACTTTATGTATTTGTTAAAGTTAGAATCCATGTTCTCATGTAACTCAGGCTTGATTTGACCTGGTTACACAAGTGTAGGTGAAGCGAAAGTTTCACAGGAATGAGAATAATGCTGTGCTTTCACTTGTCTGTTAATAAATACACACACACACACACACACACACACAAATGAAGTTCAAGAACCCCTCATTTTGTAAGCCTTGTGTTGGTACAGTTTCGCCTTCAGGGGTAAAGCAAACAAGATAACAAGCTCCTTGGGTTAGGGCGTCTTTAGCTTTTCCCAGCGCGTCCTCAATGCCACGGGACGTGACTTCATGTCGCATCAATATTTGCTTCATTTGTTACAAGGAAAGGTGTTTCCTGTTGGTTTTTACAATGCAGCATGTACTGGTAAAGGGACAGCTTGAGGCAGATAGTTTGGGGCAAGGGGGTCAGTCACAGCAAGGTGAGTTTTTATATGGCAGCTGTTTATTCCCCTTTATTCACCAAGGGTTGGTCTATGGGTCAGGAGAGGAAAGCCGTGCTCGGTCATTTGTGGAAACAGAGAGGAAGAGAAGGGGTAAGAAGGTCAAGTCCTGTGACAGATGGCTCTTCAGGAGCTAAATGGGACTGGCTCTTTGAAAAGCAGTTTCCCTCTTTTCTGACTCTTATCTCAAAGTTGCCAGGATTTTAGCTCTAGCCAGCTCAGAACCCTTCTTAGAAAAATCTCCCAGTGGAGACAGTCAGCTGGCATCCTGCTGTCCTTAGCAGTGTGCTTTTCCACACAAGATCTTGTCCGGTTCAGTCAAGAATCGGTGAAACTTTTCTGTTTTATTTTCCAGACGTAAATCAACACAATAAACTCAGTGCCTCCAACCGAGAACCAGAACAATAAAGGCGGAGAGGGTAGAGTGAAGACTGTGGATTTGGTTGACCTAGTTAAAGGTGGTCTGTCTTCCTGGGGTGTAAGGCTGGAAGGGGAAGCAGGGATCCCTGCCTTTGTGGCTGGGTGAACTGGGCTGCCCAGATTGGACAGCCTGGCTTCTGGTTGACCTGCCCTTCATAGTGGGACTGTGTGTCTCCTGATGAGGCCAGTACAGGAAGGGAGTTGGTGGCATTCTTTTAAGGGCTTGTAAGATAGTGAATAATGACAGGAGTTTTTGTTCATTCAGAAAGCGTTTATGGAGAATGCACTTCAGGGGAACGACAGGCATCTGTCAGGTCGAGGTTAGGAGGGGAGAGAAAGAACCTTCTGTGGGGGAGATGCTAGGAGGTGAAGGTGACAGAGGCGGTGCTGTGGTCTGGTGTCTGCCCCTTTGTTGTGTCTGTAGAATGGTGGGATAGGGGTATGGGCTCTCAAGGGACAAAAGAGTGCATGGCAGTGACCTCAGAATAAAAGAGAGATGTGTGGGTAAGCAGGAAAGAAGTAAAACTTCTGAGGGGGTCAGCCTTAGAAGATCTGCACAGGCTTTGGAAGGGCTGAATTTGGGGTGTTTGCATGGTGGAAACAGAGGTGAGGGGCAGATTTTAGATGCAGAAAAAGTTAAACTTTCACTCTCTGTGGATCTCTGCTCTGTCCATATGACTTACTTGCCTATATGGATTTTACTCTGCATTAGTCTTTAGGACCAACCCCGAAAAGTTATCCAGAGGTCACCACAACTAGCAGTTACTTGTCATCCTCTTTACATCAGTATCTTTATATATATTATTTGTAATCCTTCAACAGTCCTGCTAGGTATGTGCTAGGATCTGTAGCTTGCAATTGAGAAGACAGAGGCCCACAAGTTAAATGACTTTACTGGGTGCACCTAGCTATAGGTGGGCAGAGGTGGTCTGGGAGGCAGCTTCAGGGGAAGGAGGTCTTCACTTGAGTCCTTAGTGGTGGGGACAGAAATGGCTGCCTTTGTGGATAGCCATGGGCTACCAAGAAGACAGCTTGGGTCTGCACTTTCATGCCATGGGATGGATTTGAGAAGTTCCAGGCTGCCCTGAGGTGACATCCTTGGCCAGGTAGGGCCCATCATCCTTCCTACAACCTTAAGGACAGCAAGATTTTGAACCTGGATTCGGGTCTAATAAGCTTTGCAAAAAAAGAATAAATTTCTTTTTTAATGGACTCATTAAGTCTAGAATCATTTGTGAAACCAGTCAGAGATGAGAAAAGCAAAAATGGAAAACAAGCTCAATTTGCTATGCACATCTCAATTTCTATTCCATTCTCAGGGACATGAGCCTGCTTGGTTGGTACTGAAGGCAGTGGCCCATGGTATCCATGTCTGAATCATGTGATCCATCCTTCACACCAGAGCTGATTCAAACCAGCTATGCAGTTTGGGAGAATTTGACTTTGGGAATTTGAGCAACTGAGTGTAGGGGAAATTGAAGCTAACAAGGCAGGATATGGAGGTGTTAAAAGGGGAAGCCATTCTAGATAACAGGAATGGCATGATCAAATGACAGAAGTGACAGGGCCTCTCCACCAGTGCACCACCTTCCCTGGTGTAGAAGGTCAGTGGGGGCCGCGGGAGGAGGGTGTGGGGCCCACACCGGAGGGCTCGGGGAAACCCCTAGATGCCAGGTTAAGGACTTTGAACTGGAGATTATAGGAAGCTATTGAAAATTAAGTATGGGGGAAGGAAGCAGGAAGTATCTTTCCAGAATATTAACCTATGGCAGTGTGCACAATGCATTGAAGGATATGAATCTGGCAACGAATTAATGTCAGACAATAATCAAATGTCATAATCACTGTGTGGCCTGCCTCTTGAGCTAACATGAAGATGATCATTATATGGATAACTTGTGTCCCTGCTGTCTCCTCTATTCTCAACTGATTGCCAGTTTCTATTTATTCACCACGTATTATTTACTACTGTTGTTTTAATTGTGTGCTTGTCCCTCTGTTCAGCACCAAAAGCCTTCTGCTTCATATAGTTATTTATATGTTTATCTCCACCACTGTAGCACCTCCCTGAGGAATCCAAATTTTCAGTTTGAGTCTGTTTCCTAGAGCATGCCCAGACTAAGATTACTGGAGCCTAGGAGATCTCTATCAAAGAAATAGCAACCCTGCCTCCTAGTTCCTGAACTTGGCTTCCAGGGTGGAATCTATTATTAAATAAATAAGGTATTAACCAAATCAAACAACTTTTAATGACCCAGAAAAATAATTCAATTCACAGAAAAAAGTCAAGAGAAGAGCAGACATCTCAGCAACACAGCTTGCAGCAGAGTTGGTGAATGCTGGTAATGCTGTGCTTTCGCAGTTAATCTTGCAAGATTCCCATGCAGTTTCCTGGAGAAGATGGACCCTTGCCCTCCAGAAGTTTGTTTTGTTTTGTTTTGCTTTTTGTTTTTTACGTGTGCTCATGGATGAGCAAAAGAACTAGAAGTCATCATTCCTTCATTCAGTATGTATAATTGAACCTCACTGCGTCAGTGTGTGGGGAGGCAGATGTGCCAACTCAGCCAGTGTGAATAGGGGTCCTGCAAAGGCTAGTTCAGAGCAGTGTGTAGGGGAGAGCCATCAGTTCTGCTGTGGGGGAAGTGCAGGGGTCCTGGAAGTCTTCCTAGAGGAGATCAGTTTCGAACGAGGCCTTTGAGAATAAGAAAGTCCAGTGGAATGGAATAAAGGGAAGAACATTTTAGGCTGGGGACACTAAAGGGACAAAGGTAGAGGGGCTCAGATTTTTTGTTTTGTTTTGTTTTTTGTTTGTTTGTTTGTTTTCGTTTTTTTAGCAGGGCTGCTATTGGCATTTTGGCCAGGACTGTTATAGGACACTGCCCACTCCTTAGTTGCACTGCAAGGGGTTTATGTCCCTTCTCTACCTAACACCCTATGGTGACAACCAGAGCCTTTCAAACATTTCTAACGGCCCCCGGCCCCTGGGTGAGAGAGGACTGGGGGCAATCAGTGCCACCCTGCATGAGAGCCACTGGAGGAAGTTCCTCAGACTTGAGTGGGAGGGAGTCACTATTATATAGGCTTTTGAAAAAAAAAAAATATATATATAGGCTTTTGTTTAAGAGAGGTAGGACTTCTTCCTTAGAGTGTGGAGAACCAGTGCAAATTCTGGACAAGGGAAAGACCTGGTCACAGGGGAACTGGGTTTATAAAGGTCCCTTTGACCTCATGGTGAGAGGCAGATTACAAGAGGTAGAGTCTGAAAAATACAAGGCAGATCTCTCCCTCTCTCCCTCCCTCCCTTCTTTCCCATCTATTTTTACCAACACACAATTAGTAAGTTAATTGTTCCCTGCTTTTCTTGGGCCATTCACTTAGGTATTTCAAAGAATGGAACATTTTCCCCATGAATTTCCATGCTTTCTGGAAAACTGCTTTTCTGAAGAGGTTCTAAATGATCTCAGCTACCACATCCAGGTCTTGTGCTTTGTTTAATCCTCACAATATGAGGCAGGACTTATTGCGCCTATTTTATGGATGGGGAAACTGAGGTTCAGAGGTCTGAATCTAAATCCTAGGCTTGTAACCACTCCATTATAGTGACTGGGGAGTTTTGGTTAGCATGTCATTATTAATTTTTCTTTTCCTAATCCGCAGTGTGGTACCCAAGGAACCATTTCTGAGAGATGGGGACTGGTTCTTTTCCTTGCTTTGCTCTTTTCCATCAGCTTTCTGGAATGATGAGAACTGTCGGAGTAAGCCTTAGCACTGGGCCACCATAGCATGGTTAGAGCTGTTGCCTGATGTAAGAGGCCCCAGGCTTTCAGTTGCCCTTTGGGGAAAAATTATTTTACTGAAAATCACTCACTGCCCCCAACATGTTTAGCCAAGATGTTCTCATTTTCTCGGAGCCAGAATAAACTGGCAGGGTGCTAGAGTCAATGCCGGCTGGGACCCACGTGTGCTTCCGCTGGCCGAGGAGTGATAGACGAGGCAACAGCGTCCTTCAACTCAGACTTTCTCCCGGCCTGATTTATTGCTCCCGTCTCTTGCTCTGGCTTTTTGCTAAGATTTCCTTCCAAAATCTTCACTGCGGATCCAGGATTGTCCATGTGGGTTTTTGCTTTGCCACTGTTGACGGAGAGCTTTGGGTGAATGCCCTGGCACCACCCACTCCTGCCCTATCTGCAGGAATCATCTTTAATCTGTCAAAACCCAGATCTGTTCACAGGCTGTGAAGGGTGGCTCCTGTCCAAAGCCACTTCCACCCCTTCCCCTGTTCCTGCCACATGGTGGCTGAGCAAATGGCTTCAGAGGCTCGAGGCTAGCCCAGTCTCTTTGAATCCGGACCCAACGTCTCCTAGTACGCTGTCTGGTCCCTTGCATCAGAGATCTCTTTGTGAAATAATGCAATAATGTTTTCTCAAGAGAACCGGAGTAGCCATTTATTTTGGCTCCACCATATTGATTCAAGGAAATCTCTTCCCTCTTCTTTAAATTGTTACTGGAGTCAGCAGGGTTTTTGTGCTCAACCATTTGCCCAGGGCGAAACCCCTTCCATCCAACCCCTCTGGATTATATTTGCCGAAGTGGGAAAACACTCAAGCAAAATATCTTCCCTAGAATTAGTGAAAGACTCCTTTTAAGATAGTTAATAAAAATCAGGCATCTCTTTTGGTATGATTTTTCATTTCAGAAGCCAAAGTATAGCCTGGCTTTTAAGACCTGCAAGCCGCACAAGGCCTTTGCTGGGTGGGTTGGCGTCTCTTTCCAGACGCCTGGAGCTCTGGAGTTCCCGCTCTGAGGAGAGCTTGTCTGTGTGCATGTCTGACTCTCCCTCTCACACATAGTTTACATTTTCCTGTCATTGCAATGTCACTCCGCCTGCACTGTATGAAACTAGTATTTTTATTTTTGACCTTGAGAATTTTTTTTCCTCCTTGCACCTAGAGACAGTGAAGCTGAACCATGAATCTTAACCACAAAAATTTTTCTTGTGTTTCCCTAAATTGCAAGCCATCTAAGACTGGTCTCAGGATATTCTTGTATAGCTGCTGCCACACAGTTCCTTTTCTTTGGAGTGGTAGTGAGGGCAGGTATGTGTGGCTTGAAAGGATCTTCAAGGTCCTTCTGGTAAACACCATCCTGCACCCATTGAGACTCTCGGGTCTAAATGAAGGCATAGTTAATTTGGCCTCTTGACTAAACTCACAAGAGTCTTGGTCAGGATTTCAACTCTGAAACCTCAATCAAACCATTTAATAGTTTTGATATGGTCAAAATGGTTGAATTGGTTATGTATGGATGTCTAAATGTGGCTATATTTCAAGTTCTTCTGTCTTTATGAGAATTCTCTAAACTTTTGCACAATTCCTCCAGTATCTCCTCCATTGGGCTTAAATTCCTTGGAATAAGTTTGGCAGTTTGTTAGCCATTTGGAGTGTCAGATTCTTCATTTGTAAAATCGGAGTGTTGTGAGGATTTGCAGCGTTGTGAGGATTAGAGGCAGGGTATGTGGGTTACCGAGCACAATGCCAGGAATGCAGTAGAGAGCTAGGGAAAGGAGTGCTATACCTGAGGTGATGATAGTGATATTTACAGTTGAGATTAAAACAACTTGATTTTTTTCTTCTCCCCAAAACATTCTGATCTTTATAGGCATGGTAAGCTGGGATTCCCAAAATTGAAAATGAGGGTGAAAAGCCACTGTATTTTGAGCTTCTACTATGTGCCATGCTGTCGGGTTAGGTGCCTGCATGTGCTCTTTCATTAGTCCTCATCTCAGTGCTCTGAAATGGCACTAATAGTCCCATTTTATAGATGAATACCCTGAATCTAAAGAGGCTAGTTATATATCAGTCAAGGCTCTTGGTTACAGCAATGGATTGATTTAAGCAGAAAAAGAATTTATGCAAGGGATATCAAGATGCTCACAGAATCACTGGGAAGATTAGGGGACAGGCTTAGAAAACAGGGCAGGAACAGGCTTAGAACAAATGCTCTAAAGTCTGCAGCCAAATCCACACCACAGAACTGTTCCCCAATACCACTGGCCCTGGACCCTGGGAGCTGTCGCCACCACTGCAGCCATTTAGAAACCAGTCCTTGCTGCCACTGTTGCTACTGCAGAAAGAATGCTCTCTTTATCTTGAGTCAACAGCTCCCAATTCTGAATCTGGGGTGGGTATCTCCTTACCCCAGCTTAGATCACATGCCTGTGTCCTACTGAAAGGGATGCTGGGAACACTGACTTTCAGGTAAAGAAAATTCATGTTCCCAAACTCATTTGGTGTGGAAATTTTCAAACATAGAAAGAGAATCAGAAGTTAGGGTAGCCCAAAAGTCATTAAAAGTCATTGAGAAATCTGGATTCATCACCCAAACTGGACACACCCAAATGCTGTTACTAGGTGATCTTCCATGGGGAGTATCTTTGCCTTCTCCAAGCACCAGACTTCAAGTCTTTTCTCTTGACAGGTATAACTACTGCTGTAAATACTGGTGCTTTTAATAAACAGAATACACGTTAATAGCCCCCTGCCAAAAATCCCTTGGTACCTAAATGAGTGAGAGGGTTTGGAGGCTGAGGACTCCTTAATAAACAGACTTTGACTCATGGGTGGAAAACATTCCTGAGATGGTCTAACCCACTTCTTTACCTGTAGTGGAGAAAAATCCATGTGGGATGCCATCAGCTTCACAGATGGATTATATTACTCAATAAATAGCCTTACCCTGCCCTAGAATCTCAACACATAGAACACTCTGAGAGAAAGAAGAAAACTTCCTCCAAAAAATAAAATCATACCACCAGATAAAGCAAAAATTGGTTACAACTATCCCATAGGGCAATTTAACAATATGCAAGCATTAGGAGCCTTACAAATATGTCTGATTCACTAAATCCTATTTTTTAGAAATCAGGTCTGGGGAAATGTAGACAAAAGTGTAGAGAAAGTTTATGTTCCAGAATATTTATTTATAACAGGTTAATTTACACTAGAAAAATATTGGTCCTGATTTAAAAATATATATATACATTGTACCCACACATATTCATATAAAAAATCCAATAAGAAAGATACCAAAATGTCAATTTTATAATTGTGAGATTTTCTCTTGGGTGAAGGGATTGCAGTTGATTTTTAAATGTTATTTTAAGGGACTCCTGGGTGGCTCACTGGTTGAGCATCTGCCTCTGGCTCAGGGCGTGACCCCAAGGTGCTGGGATCAAGTAGGGAGCCTGCTTCTCCTTCTGCCTATGTCTCTGCCTCTCTCCCTCTCTCTGTCTCTCATGAATAAATAAATAAAATCTTTTAAAAAATATAAAATAAATGTTATTCTAAAAATATTTTTTTGGGACTTCCAGAACTTTTTACAATAAATATGTACTTCTTTTATAATTAGAAAAATAGTATGTATTACATTTTAAAAATTCCATCAGATATACCATCTTCAAAGAAACCGAAGAGAAAAAAGTTAAACCAGTATTCAGGGGAGAAGGATGGTTCTGTCCATCCCTAGGGGCCCTCTGGGTAGAGGACAAATTAAAACCTAAAAGTTTAAAGTCAATCAGTTTGTCTTCATAGGCCTTAGATGGGGAAAACTTCAGTCATTTTCCTTGCCTGGCACTCTTGTGGTCAGAGGATGAAATCCAATCATGGGGTCAGTTGGGTTTATACATTCCATGGCAAACCAATTTGGCCATTTCTCTGCATTTCCCAAAAGTTCTCTGACTTCCTAGACAGGAATTGTGAGCACAGGGAGACCTTTATGCTGGTTCCTGCAGCACATCTGGTTAACAGCATGTGCCAGATGGGCTCCCTTTCATCTGGGGAGAGGGGCAGTAGGGGGCACAGGAGCCTCTATAGGTCCAAGGAACTTCCCCAGTGGAGGCTCCAGTTCTTGGTGAAGTATTTCAAGTTAGGATGTAAGTGTATCATGTTGGAATCCCAACGTTTTTTAACTTTACAGAAATATGCTTTTTATTAGAGTCTGCCCACCTAACTTAGTTTCACTGCTCAACCCAAAGATGTTTTAGACAAACTATTGGCTGGTTTCTGACACCATGGTACATGACATGAGTATTCATTGAACATCTACTATGTGCCCTACACTGTCTCCGCACTGAGAGAGACAGCAATGAGCAAGACAGTGTGATCCCTGGACTCAGGAAGCTCGCTTCCACCAGTAAGAAAGCACATTGCCCTGGTGTGTCTTCCTGCACTTGGGCACAGACTGCTGACTTTCTGCACTCACAAACCCATCTGTTGGTTGTTCTCTACCCAGCCTCTGATAGTACCAATCTTTCCATCCCCTTTGACATGGAAGTAAAACTCTAGAAAATACTCAAGTAAAACTCTAGAAAATACTCAAGTCTACAAGTCCAAGAATAGTGAAAAAAGAGTATTTCTGGAAGAGGATGAGTGATTGACTTCATCCAGTAGCTAGAAAAAAAAAAAAAAAGGATGAGATAGGTGAGTGGCCAGTACCTACTAGGAGAGAGAAATAAATGGAGGGATGGCTGAGAGGAAGTGTCGCTGCAGCCATATCGGGCTTTGGCAAAGCTGCAGTATAGGATTGGCTCAGTCTCTTCTCAGGAGCTTCTCCTGGCTATGCCTCTGCCCACCTTGCCCCCTACATTGTCCTAAATGTTGTCCTTTTATTCCCCATTCTTTGCAGAAACTCTGGGTGAAAGGAAGCTAGCCCATTCCTTCTCCTCTTTCCCTACTCACCAACTCCTTCTTCCTCCAGCCCTGAGGCCTGAATATTCCTACTGAAGCACTTTCCAGACAACTAGCCCAGTTGGGCCTTATCAACCCTCCTGTGTCAAGGGAGGACAATTGTCTCTTTATCCAGAAATCAGCCAACCGGAAGCCTACCCACTGAAATCTTTTCCATTTGGACCAGTATTTTTATAACTACATCTGCTTTACTTTTTTGGTAAATTCAGTGATTAGGCTGAGAACTGTAGACAACCAGTTCTCTACAAAACTAAACACTATTTACAAGGACTTCTCAAGAGTTTAAGATGCCTCTTCATTTATTAAAGATAGATGGAATGGTGCTTTGAAAAGTTGTTTTATATATTTTGTGCCATTCTTCAACTTAAAAAGAAGCCAATTTTGTATGCTTTAGGTAAAGGACTTCTAAGAGTGCAGGCAGGAAACAAAATTGACCTCAAAAGGTTCAAATTAGAGAACTTTTGGAAAATGACCACTTAATAGAGGGATGATAATCAGGCTAGAGGGAATCCACAAGGGAAATTGAGGCATCTAGAGACTAGCAGCAGTGAGGAATCCACCTCTGGTCCTGGAGGGGCGAGGAGAGGAGCCAGTGTTACTGAAGAGCTGGTCAAGCTGGAGCCTGAGAGGGAGCTGGTGGAAACCACAGCCTCGGAGGGATGCAGCCTCCACCAGAATCAGATGCTGCAGCAGAATAGGGGCCGAAAGAAACACCCTGACCTCTCTCTCCTCCCACCTGCTCATCTCCACTGGAAGCCAGATGGCCAAAGGAGAGGTCAAAGGAGGCAGACGATGCAGTCCCTAAGGGGATCCTCATCCCAGGACACAGAACAC
The DNA here is from genome assembly GCF_048418805.1 of Vulpes vulpes. Classification (NCBI taxonomy): domain Eukaryota; kingdom Metazoa; phylum Chordata; class Mammalia; order Carnivora; family Canidae; genus Vulpes; species Vulpes vulpes. The sequence goes on from NC_132794.1 coordinate 84,910,227, forward strand.
GTCAGAAAAAGGTACAAAATGTATTGGGCAGGGCACTAGTGGGCAGAATTTAAAGAATAACCAGGAGAGATACTCTCCCTCAGACCCAGAATATGGAATTACTCAGCATTGTTTTCCATCGACTCTTACTAAATGTCATTTTATTGGTCAAACCTCCCAAGAGTTGTGGGTTAGCTTTTTTTTTTTTTCCTCCTGCAAATGCTTTCTGAAAGTCATGGCTGGTTATCCCTGTAACATTATCATTTTCATTTATTTAAAAATATTTATTGGGTACTTACTTACTATGTACTGGGCACTATTGGAAAAAGTCCCATTTGCCTCCCACCCATCATTCCCATTCATAGGGATCATTTCACCTTCCACTTTTAAATAAAATACCAAATAGTCTTTTCCATTTGGACCAGTATTTTTATAACCACATCTGCTTTACTTTTTTGGTAAATTTCAATTCTGTTTGACTTGATAGTCTGTCCTGGACAACTGAACCCCAAAGCCTCTCTGAATCTAACAGAAAGTTTATAGTCTTTTTCTGGGCTAGAACTCAAGTTGCTGATGCCTGTGTGTGTGTGTGTGTGTGTGTGTGTGTGTGTGTGTGTTTGCAGGAGCAACACTTTTGGTTCTGTGAACTTTCAAAATAAAACTTGGTCTTATTGAATGTAGGAAATACTTTAACGAGAAAACAATCCTTTTCAAGAATCTGTCCATATCAGAGGCAAATTTTTTGACTGTAGCCCTCAATAAAAAATACATTGTATATTTGAACCTAGTTTCATGAAACTATACTCACTACTACTTTGTTTGATGCATTCAATTTTTTCTATCCTATTCTATTTCTTTTTTAAAAAAATGCTGATAGTAACCCCCTAACTTGATTTTATACAGTATTAATGGATTGCACTCTGCAGTATGGAAAACACGGTCTACATGATATCTTGATACTATTTTTAAAATAGACCCAGCACCAGAATCTATATTTAAAAGGTGGTTAAGATAACCTAAATGTTTATTTCTTAGCCATCATCAAATGTGCCAATCTCAACGTTTTTCTTTCTTTTAAGAAAGCCAAGCTGGTCTGACCAGCAGCTTTCCCCCTATTCTCCCCCTACTCCCCAGTCTGGTGAAGGGTTCTGCATTTACTGCCAGTCTGGCTTGTGGCTGGAGCTGATTAGTAATAGGGATGGGCATCTGTGGCTTACCAACCCATCTTTGTAAACACAACCAGTGTTTTTTGTTTATTTTAACCTGAAGAAATCTGTTTGACTTGCAGTTGTTGGGGGAAGGTTCACTGCAAAGATAGCACAGGGGGTCCTGGTGAGCACCTGACTCATCGTGGAGGGACTGGAAGAATTTAGATGAGAATAAAGTCCTCTCCCACCACTGAGACTGTGAGGGAGGGGACCAGGTGGATGAGAATCATTACTGCCATTCATCGGGCACTTACTGTGTGTTAAGGGCATTCTATACATTATCTCACTTCATTCTTACAGCAATCCAGTGAGTAGGTGTTACTATCTTCATTTTAGGGCAGAGGGAAGTATTAGGAGGAAATGGAAATTCAAGTGGTTTTATAACTTTCCAAAGCCCCCACAGGTTGTGTGAAGTTGAACTAGACATTACTTTTACCCATGAAACTATAATGTTTCCTCTTTTGTCTCTGATCTGCAAACAGGAGCAAGTAGAAAAATTTCTTTTTGCTACTGGGTCATTGGGTGTGGGGTTTGGAGTGTGGAGGCTCTCTTCTAGTTTCTGGGGTTGCCTTGGGAAAGATACGACCCCTGTGTCTGAATTTCTCAGCTGGAATTTAGAATTCCAGATATAACACAAATAAGTAATTGGAAACTAGGGGCGCCTGGCTGGCTCAGTCAGAAGGGCACGTGACTCTTGACCTTGGGGCTTGTGAGTTTGAGCCCCACATGGGGTGTAGAGATTACTTAAATAAATAAACTTAAAAAGAAATCATTGGAAACTAGATAGCAGCTAATATTATCATTCAGCTTGTTGATAATAGCAACACACTTCTAAGAGCCATTTAGACTGTATTTGTCATTCATAACCTGGTCTCTATGGGGGGAAAAGCATATCAAGTTACAAACAACACATTTTTGAGATACATTTAATCTGTGAACTGGTGAATGCATTCATTTAATGTATGCAAATTATTATTCCATATCTAGTTGCCTCCCCTACCCCCATGATAATGCAGGACACGTCTCCATAGCTAGAGGAAGAGAATCAGAAACTATGGAACTAAAGTAATATTGTAGGCTTCTACTACAAAAATTAGAGCAGAAGAGTGCCTGATGGGCTTAGTTGGTTAAGTGTCCCACTCTTGATTTCAACTCAGGTTGATCTCAGGGCTGTGAGATTGAGCTCCGCGTTGGGCTCTGCACTCAGCATGGACTCCACTTGAGATTATTCCTCTCCCTCTGCCCCTCTCCCTGCTTTGTCTCTCTCTCAAATAGGTAAGTAAATAAATAAAATCTTAAAAAGAAGATAGACCATCTATTTAAAAAAAAGAGCAGATACAAAAAAAGATACAAGACTTTCGAGGATAGATTGACATTGAGAGTTTTAGAAAGAAAGTTAGCAAAGACTTGGTGTTTTGAGAACTAAGAAAGAATCAGCATGTGCCTTAAAGTCATTGTAACTTTAGATATCTTATAGGCTAAATAAGGTTAACATCTTATAGACTAAATGGTGTATTAACATGTTCTGTGAAGACCTTTTCCTTTAAAACTTTGCTTAAAAGAGCTAAAGCAATAGACTGACAGTCAAGATCAGAGACTAAGTATACCTTTTTGGTACTTAGAATTTTTCATTTTCTTTATATGATATTGTTGTAGTTATGTTTTATAACTGAATCCACTAGTGATTTTTAAATCTAATAAGAAATTTGTCTACCTTATATAAACAATGGTGAAGTATCTCTCTGTGTCTAAACTTTGCAGGACTTCAAGTGTCCATGAAATAACTGTTTTACTCATTATGTTAGTCAGAAGGAAAGCAAGGCAAATCAGTTAATGGTTATAACTTGAGGTGGGGCTGGGGTAAGGCTCCTTTAGAGATCTGTCCCCCCAGATTAAACATGGATGATAAAATTACAAAAGAAAGAAGGAAAGAAGACAAGAAAAAATCATATGCAATTATAAAATGCTTATGTTACTTAATTAATACAAGCTCCAAGGTTGTGGACCCCAGAAGCAAATGCTTATAAATGCCTACGAAGTAATATGCATCCTCAAAAACCCAGTGGCTCTGGAAACTTCTTTTATCTTGCTACTCAGAGAGATGTCCGAAGGATTTGTGATCAAAACAGTTGATGCCATGGTTCTGTGCAGATGCTGCCTCTGAGTATCATTCATAATGACTTTCTGCTTGTTTTTTTAGCTTTGAAAACAAAGATGTTTCCATTAGATTTGACCCACTGAGGAGAAAAAGATGCTTAGCTTCGTATGTAGCATCCTTCCAGGGTCCAGATGTTCTGTCTTGGGGAGTGGACCATCCTGGATGGCTCTTTCTGGAAGCTGCTGCTTGGAAGCCAGAGACCAAAGAACCAATATTTATGTTCTCACTGAAGTTAATATAAAGGGTTAGGTACCAATTCCCTGGGCAAGCCACACTATCTTAGACGTGGGCTCTGGATTCTCCAAATAAGCTCTGTTTTTGTCTCTATCTGTCTTGGTGTATGTGCAAGGAAAGGGACAGAAAACCAGTTTTGGGGCCAACACACAGAAATGCTATGAAGATACAAATGTAGGGGTGGTTAGAAGAGCCGGCTCTCATTAAATGGGATTTGCTCTCTTCCAATTGGACATGCACAGGAGTTGGTTTTTAAAAAAGTATTAACTTATTTTTTTTTCCCTTCAAGCTTAGCCAGAGACCTCATGGAGGTCTAACTCCAAGCCAAGCTTGATCTGTTTTAATTCAACCACTGTTGATTTATGGCTTAGCAAAAAATGTCTGAGAATTTTTTTAAGCTAAAAAAATTTTTTTACCCTAACTTGACTCTCTCACATCTCAAATACAGCTGAAGGGATATTTCTCAGACTTTCAAAAGACAAAGACAAAGCCATCTTTGGAATGGAAGAGAGCTCTGAAAGCTTCAAATCCCAGTGAGAAATCCTTGATAGTTTATATACAAGTAAAAACAAATATATTAGAAGGCTATGTGACACTTTAAATATGTTCATTTGATTCTCCTTGAATAGAGACTAGAGTAGAATCAACCCAAAGTCAAAGGGGAGGTAGGCGGTGAGGTGAGTGCATTCTGAGTTTTTCCCAGAAAGAGGGACACAAAAGTCCTTTCTCTTCTTTCTTTTATTCCTCATCTCTCTCTTCCTACCAACCCCCATTCCAAAAACAAAACAAAACAAACATACCCCGAAACAAAAAAATCCCTCTCATTGTCCAGTCAAAAAAACAATCTGCTGTGAGTTTTCATCTCTCTCTCTCTCTACCTGGCTCTGGAATGTATGTTTTTATGCAGTATGAGTAAGAATTGGACTAACAAGCAGTTACCAACTATGGGAAGGAAACCAATACCAAGTCCATCGTCCCTCCTAGTGCTAATATTTGATGGTTCTAACCCAGTTCCCAAGAGCAGTCCGTTCTCTGCCTCCAGCAGCACTCTGCCTGGGCTGTGTGATTTAACCATTCATTAGTTATGTTCTTTTGTTTTTTCCTGTGGGAGCATCCAGTAAGATTGTAAGCTTAGGGAGGGCAGGAACTGATCATATAGTTTCTCTCACTTCCCACAGCTGTGACCTCCAGTCGCTTCCCAAGCTTTCATACATTAGCCCAGTGACTGTCGAAGGAAGTCCCAGGCCTCAGAAGAGTGTGCAGGAGGAACAAAGATAAAGGTGTTTTTCTTCCTGATACTGAGGAAAAACCAAACATACAATTCCTGATAATTGCATTGCGCTCTTCTCCCTGATGGATTTCTGATGAGCAGAGGGGGCATTCTCTGCTATGTGTATTTGTGGAGTGTGTGCTTCTCTTCTAAGCGCGTCTCTTCACAGGGAAATTTGCTGCTTATACAGAGCTCTGCTCACAAATATTGATACATGTCTGATATGTAGATTGCCTTGGCCCAGACCTAGAATAACTGATTTTACTTCTAATGCTTTAAATTTCTTTCATGGTTTTGGTTATTCAATTTCATGACTATAATGAACTCCTTGGAGACTAAGGCCATATGCATGCTGCGCATTAGCTTTTCTGCCTTAGATATCCTCCTGCTTGCCTACCAGGTAATGGATTAATGGTCAAGAAATAGACCTGGCCCTGAAAACAAATGAAATAATGGGCTGGAATTGCATTTAGCTACAAAAAAACAGTTCAGCGTATATATTTTTTTTGCCTAAATGTGACACCAGTGTTTATAAGTGAATTTATAAGAACAAAATAGCTGACTTCTCTTTAAATTATTTCATGCACCGGGTTAAAGAACTTCATAGGTATGATTTCATTTAATCCCCACAGCAATTCTAGGAGTCATTACTATTTATAATTAGGTGCTATTACTGTTGAAATACCACCAATATTCCATAGGACTCATTTAGTCCTTGCAAAGGTTTATCATGTCTTAGGTGTATTTATCTAGTACTACATGAAGATTTTGTAGCATTTATTATGTATCTTATCTGTGTTTGTTATATTTGTTGCTCTAAGAAAAGATCCCTCAGACCAGTTGCTTAAAGAACAAAACCATCTAACTCTCTCTCTCCTGTGAAAGTCTAGGAGGCAGGTTTCAGGTTGGCTGGTAGCTGTATACCACATGGTCGTCCAGATTGGTTCCTTCCATACTTTTCTCCACCATCTCCTAGGTATGGCCTAGTGTTAAGGCATTTAGTCTAGAAGTGGTATATATTATTTCTACTTAATTTGGAGAAAACTTAGTTTTGTGATCACATCTAAATTCAAAGGAAAGTAGGAAATGTATCTGCTGGCAGCCATGTTTCTAGCTGCAGTCACATCACAATGAAAGAAGGGATGAATGGAATTCAATGAGTAGCTTACTATACCCATTATAGTCCTCAATAAATAGACTGTAAACAGTTGGAGAGCCAGGACTATGTTGTATTCACTTTTGTCCCTGTCACAGGGTTGAACACTTGCCACAGAAATAACAAACACTTGACTCAGGTGTCAGCACTCCCTGCTCTGATGTTTATGGCAGACATCACTAATCAACCATGGCAATCTTCCCTGTTGGACCTGAGTAAGACCTTGGAACCCGTTGCAACATAATGCCCTTGGAAGCTACTAGCAATACGTGAGAATTGGCATAGGATTTGAAACCTATTAGCCTTTCTTGATTATAGGTATTCAAATATTGAATAAAGAGAAGAAGGCACTATAGTCTTTTCCCCCTTGTTTCCATGGAAATATTTGGTGGTTGTGGTAATTTTAAAATATGTCTGCAAATTCATTGGCATATCTTTCTTTCAAAAGGTAGAATTTAATTACCCTCCACTACCCTTGAAAGTGGCCATTGGTAACTCACTTCTAACAAATAGAATGTGGCAGAAGTAATACTTATGAGACTGTAAAAAAAGATACAGCTTCTACCTGGCACTCTCTCACCTTTGAAATGCTTACTATGGGGGAAAGCCAGCTTTCATGTCACAAGGACATTTAAGCAGTACTGTAAAGAGGCCCATGTAGAAAGGAACAAAAGGTCCGTAACCAATAACTAGCATCAACTTGCCAATCAGGTGAGCAAGCTACCTGGGAATTGGATCCTCCAGCCCCAGCTAAGCCTTCGGACAGTGCAGCCCCAGCAAATATCTGACTGCAACCTCATGAGAGATTCTAAGCTAGAACTGCCCAACTGAGCTACTCCCAAATTCTCAACCAATATAAACCATAAGAAATGATAAGTGGCTATTGCTGTTCAAGCTGTGAATTTTTGGGGTGATTTATGATGCAACAAATGAGGGAATAAGTGAATGAATCAATAAAAGAATTGCCTTCTCAGAATGGGAACTCATGGAATGTCAGGATTGCTAAGACCAAGAAGGGTGGGATCTGAAAACTAGATCACAATGGGGATGAAGGAGGGAGTTGGCAGAGAACGCAGTTGCTGGTCATTGACAGAAGTAAAGACAGAAAGAGCACCACCATCTACTTCTAATTTGGAAGGCAAGGGTCATTTGGGTCGTTGGACAAGGGTAAGAGTTTATCTTCAAAGAGGCCTGGATGTGGATAGGTGACCAAATATAAAGAGCTATTTAAACAGTATCTATAACACTTGACAGTGCTGAAAGGAGGAGCAGAGAGATAAAGATTTTATAACAACTTTTTAGTTGGTTGTTGGACTGTTGTTTCAGTGACAGCAGCTCCTGGCTTGGGCTAGACCAGGAAGGAGCTGATCTCTTATTAGGTCGCAGAAAGCTGACTTGATATTTCAGGAAGAATCAATAGGTTCACAAGAAATAGAAGCTAATAATTATTTTGTGGTTTTCCCAGCCAGCTAGGTCATAGGAGCTGCAGTAGCTCAAAATTTCCCATTTTCATCCATAAGGAGACTTATAGACACCTCCCAAGTTATAATCCTACCCACCTTCCCACCTGGCCTTGTCACAGTAACGCCCCCCCCTCAACCAAGTACCAGTCCCCCCTAGTGTAGTTTGAAGAACCTATTCATCCACATAATGCTGATGCAAAAGTTTTCCTTCTTCTCCATTCTGCATGATTTTGTTTTCCAGTCTAATTATGCCTTATCATCCACCTGGGTAAATGGGGATAAACCTGATGTAGCACCAACTCTGTGCCCTCCCTTGTACTCTCCTACAAGAGTTCTGCACTTGAGACTATGTTACATTTGATCGTGTGTTCGTTTGTGCTCTTTTGGAGGCAAGTAAGAGAAATACACTTGAACTTTAGAAGCAAAGACAGATAATTTATTATTGTGATTCAAGAATCTTTTACTAAATTAAAGAACAGGAATGCACCAAGGTTCAAGCCTAGATGAGAAGTGGGAAATGTGCATAAAACTAGGGAGTTCTTGCTCTGCCTTTGTCTGGACTTCTGTGACATTCACATTGCACCACCGGCTCTATATTTGGTCTGTAGGACAGATGCAAAGTTACCTACTGTGTCAAAATTCATATACAACAGTTCTAGACAATCAGAGACTGTAATTCTCTTTCTGTCTCAGTTCCAGATTCTTAGGGTAAGGACTTTCATGGCTTTTGGGGCCCATCATAGTGGGTAGATGGAAGGCAATTAAAGAGATCACTAAAGTCTCTCATGCCCATTGACTCCTCATGTGCCTGCTTCACCAGTTCCAGATGTGACCAGGTATGTATGATATGGCTAGGGGACACAGATTGGATCCTTGCTCTGGAACCTCTGTTTCTGGCATATATTTGTCAGGACATGTTTGGTTGAAAGTGACGGAAATCCAACTCTAACTTTGGAAAAAAATAATTCCTCATTGTCTCCTGTAAGCACATCACAGAAAGTCAGGATGGAGTTAACTCTGCCACAATCAAATCCAGAGAGTGGACTCTAAATAATGGCAATGCTCAGAGCTACCATTATCTAGGACTTGATATGTTGCTGACTCTGTGCTACCTGCTATATTTATACCAGTGGTTCTCAAACTTCAGTGGGCAGGAGAATCACCTGGAGGGTCCTTCAGAACACTGATTGCTGGGCTAACCCTTGGGGTTTCTGAGTCAGTGGGTCTGGGCTAAGGCCTGAGAATTTGCATTTCTAACAAGTTGCCAGGTGATGCTGATGCTGCTGATCTGAGGGCCCCACTTTGAAGACTACTGACTTACGTTAATTCATTTAAGACATACAGCAGCCCTGTATGATATTATATTCCCAGGTGTTTAAAATGGGGAAACTGATGCTCAAGGCATCACACAGATAATGTAAGAGCTATGATTTAAACCCAAGACTATTTGAACCAAAGTTCTTGGAATGACCACTGAACATACAGCTTGCTTTTGAGGTTCTCACCCAATTTCAGTTTCCTGTTTCTAGTTTACAAACAACAAAACCTACACATTGAAGACCAAACCAGAGCTTTCCAGAAAATCCTAAGAAATTCCTGAGCATGTGTAGCTTCTGCCTATGATGAGTCAATGGGCAGGCGCTGAACCCAGAGCAGCTCATGAGAGGGGCATGACAGCCTGCAGAGCTGCCCAGCTGGAGCAGGGCTCCCAAAGGCATTGCAGCCTCATTATGGCACCCCCATCTCCACCCTCTAACTGACTTGAACTTTTCTTTCCCTTCTCCTTCAGTTTATTTGGCATTCTCTGGGTCCTTAATCCAGTCATTTGGGTGGTAAAAAAAAAAAAAAAAAAAAAAAAGGTGGAAATGAGCTTTCTGCAATGTTGATTTTTCTTTCAAATTCATGGCAATGTGGTGTCCCCAGGAATGGTTATTTTCTTCCCTTTCTCCCTAGCGTGAATTCTCAAGTAAGTAGCAAATGATTTCAAATGCATGCCGACTACAGTGGACAGCTGCCAGGAGAGAAGTGAAAATAAACTGGTGACAGGAAGTGTCACAGTTCACGGAAAGGGCAGTGAGGATATAGTGGAGCAAGCCCATGACACTTCTGAGTCCACATGCTGAAAGACTTACCCGAACGGGCTGGGCAGCCACAAATCTCCTAGTAATTCATTAAGTAAAGGGAAACGCTCCCAGAAACATTTCTCTCCTCTCCTAACACCCTTTGTCTTTTAATTTCCAAACTCTGGGTTCATTCCTATGTCAAGCAAGCCTGGGTGAGTCTCTCTAAACAACTCCTTCATTCGTGATGGAACACACTGCAGCCGACTAATGCTTTGACTCTAAGTGTTTTAACAGGCTGAGGAGGTTTCCAAGCTTTAGGATCACAAGATGGATATATGATCAGTGTGAACTACAAAATAGCATCAAAAACAGCATGAAGGATGGTGGAAACAAAAGGGAATCGTGTGGAACTTCACCCAAGAAAGGGATTACAAAGTTAGAAGGAAAGTTACAGGGATAAAAAAAAAATTGTATTAAAAGTTAGTCACAAGATAAAGTAAGATGACAGAGTTTAGGTCAAACATACCAATCATATCAATAAATGTAAATGGGCTTAAATTTCTCATATAAAAGAATTTCAGCTTTGCTAACAAAGCAAAATCTAACATTCTGCTATACACAAGAGATATGCCTAAAACAAGAGGTCCTGAGGTTAAAAATAAAAAGATAGACAGAAATACTAACTGCAAATTAAAACCCCAAAGTAGAGTTGCAGTCTTGATGTCTGACAAGATGAAATTTGAACCACAAAGCATTACAGAGACAAAGAAGGAGATACAAGATGCTAGAGGCAGCAATTCAAAGGAAGGTCCATCAATTGTTAATATTTATGCAACTAACAACTGGAGATGCAGGGATGCAGGGGACATAAAAGCCCATTTAATTTAGGTGATTTAAATACATCTCTCTCATCCCAGAAAGATCAAGTAATCAGTAAAGATATCAGAGATTGAAACTCATAACCAGTGAGGTAGCTCTTATAGATCTGTGTGGAAATCTGAACCTCAGTAGAAGAAAGAACAGCCTCTTCTCAAGTGACCATACCTTGGGCCACAAAGGAAAAAACCTCAGTAAATTCCAAAGAACAGAAAGAATACTCTTTGATTACAATACAATCAAAACTAATAATTATTAGCAAACAGAATAGCAAAGACCACTTCATCAGAAAATTAAGGAAAATATAAAAATCATGCTAGTAAACAGCTCTTGGTCTGAGGTAGAAGTATCACATGCAATTATTGGGAATAATGATAATGAAAATACAAATAATCAGCTCTATGGTATTCAGGTAAAGAGTTAATAGAGGGAATAGTTTAGCATTAAATACCTATATCAACACAAATGAAAAGAAATGAATCAAGCACCCCACTCAAAAAGTTAGAAAAGAACAACAAAGTAAGACAAAAGGATGCAGAAGAAAGGAATCAATAAAGGTAAAACAAAAATTAATGAGTTAGAATATAGAAAAAGAGAATAAGCCTAGGATTGACACAATCAATACAATATACAAACCACCAGCTAAACTATTTTAAAAATTAATGATATCATGGCCACTAAATTAGAAATGGTAGCAGTGCGTAGATGGGGAAAACCATCAAAGCAGAGGAAATCTATAATAAAAACATGAGACTTTTAAAAAATTCTGTGCAAAAATATTTGAAAAACTCGATGAAATGGATAATTTGCTAGAAAAAATACAACTTATGTTAGGTAATCCCAGGAGAGACAGAGTCTTAACAGACCAGTTACCATAGAAGAAATAGAAAAAATAGTTCAAGAGTTTCCTTACAAAAAAGCACCAGGACCAAATGGTTTCACGGGAAACTACCAAACCTTTAAAGATCAGGTAATACCAATGCTACTTAAGAGCAAAGAAAAAGAAGAACTCCAGATAATTTAAGCATTTGTGAGACTGATAGCTATAGTGGCTGAAAGAATGTAAAATATGCTCATATCCATCAGTTGATAATATAGATGCCAACTAGTAATGATACTAAAACAAAATAAGAGCAACAAAACTTACTTATCACCTTTGGAGGATATTAGGATATTTATTTTGAAAGCTAGCCATTAAAGGGAAAGAATCAAGCATTTATCTTTCTTTTCCTATATAGACTGTATATTGTGATGAAGGTAAGTTTCTTCTTACCAAAACATTCCAGCTGAAAAATACAAAGTATTTATAGGTTTAGAATATCACGATTTTGTAACCTCCAACAAAATTCGTGGATCTGGGCTATACTCATCAAAGGCTGCTCACTTCTTAAAAGGTCAGATCAAGAGACATTACACGTTTTCTAGTGGAAGTCCACTGCACCATCCATAGTACATTCTTGGCACAAAATCAAACCTGAATCTGACCAAGCCTCTATAACTACTAATTTACAAGGAACACACGGTTCAAAGGAACATGTGAAGTAATACCACAGGGATGCAATCAGCAAAACCCAAACTATGGAGACTCTACAGGACAAATGACTCAATTTCCTAAACAAACAAATTGCAAGGGGAAGAAGAGATGGTAAGGGAATCTATAGATTAAAAGATATTGAAGAAACATTAACCAATCCAACATGTGGATGTAATTTGGATCCTGATTCACGTGACAACTGAGGGAGATTTGGCCACTGACTGGTAATATAAGGATATTAAATATTTATTGTTAGTTTTTAAAGGTGTGATATTGGTACTTCAACTTTAAAAAAAGAGTTCATCTATTTCAGAGATACATTCTGAAATGTTTAAAATGAAATTATATCATGTGCTATTTGCTCTAAGAGATTGAAGGTGGAAGGGGAGAGAATTATATGAGGCTTTAAATAAAATAAGATGGGCTAGGAGCTGGTATTTAAGAAAACTGAGTGGACATGGAGTTTCACTATACTATTCTTTATACTTTTGTGTGTGTTTGAAATTTCCCAAAGTTAAAAAGGTTTTTGCTGTTGTTTTTAATTAGTCACCATTCTGGTTGATTGTTATATTTCTCTTATATGTTTCCCTTTTTTCCAAAATTTTCACAATGATAGTGATTTACTTTAAATAATGGGAAGAATGCTTTCTGGCAAAGAATAAAACTAAAGTTTAGTCCCTGCCTGATTTCTTAGTAGCTCACTGTGCAGTTTGATAACACCTGTTGTTTGTTGAGTTTATTATGTGGCAGGTATAGTTCAAGTATGTATGTGGATTAAGTTATTTATTCTTAAGTACATTCTTATTTTCCGTCAGAGATGAGGAAATGGAAACCCAGAGACTTTAAGTAATTTACTCAAGATAATATAGCTCGAGGACACCTGGCTGGCTCAATCAGAAAAGCATATGACTCTTAATCTCTGGGTCATGGGTTTGAGTCCCATGTTCGGCGTAGAGATTACTAAAAATAAACAACAAACTTAAAAACAAAACAGATGATACAGAGAGAGATAGAGGTGGGATTTGAACTCAGGCTGTCTGGGTCCAGGTCTTACTTTGTAAACTGTGATTTTATCCTTGCCTTGTGACTTCATTAATTGCTTAGTAAAATGTTGGCATCCCCACTTTGCTTCTCCTCCCCTAGGAACTGCCCGTGTGTGTTCTGTGAACTATCACACCAAGAATCTGGCTCATTTGCGGCATTGTGGGTGACCTTGGGCACCAAATCACTTCATTCTCTGAGCTTCAATTTTATCACTTGTAAAATGAGGAGGTTGAACTATCTGATGCTGACTCTTGCTGCTTACCAGCTGTGTAGTCTTAGAGAAGTTGCATAAGCTGAGCCGGATCCCCCATTGCTGGAAAGGGGAACATCATTCCTGCCTTCTACGATGGTCAAGAAGAAGAGGAGCCATGTATGAAAAGTGTGGAGCATGATACCTGGCACAATAATAATGATACCGATGACTGCCATTCTACCCTTCCTAAGAGTCCCTGAGTCTGGAAGAGTCGGAAAGAAGGGCCCAGGGAGATCCTGAGACCTTGCCCAGGGAGATCCTACTGGGCCTTGCAAGGGCATGCTGGTGACTTTCTCTATTGAGAGGATTCCACACTAGCACAGACACAAAATAAAGAGGGGTGCAGGTCCTTGAGCTGAAAGGGAAACTAAAAATTGTGCAAGTGCCATTTATTAAATCCCTACCAGCCTCTACATGCTTTACAAATATTCCCACATTCAGGTTTAGATTAGCCTAGCAGGGCAGATATTAATGGTATCCCTGTTGCCAGCGAGTGAGTAGGAGTTACTGAAAACCATACTTTTTCTCCTTTATCATCTTGCTCTGGTTATTCTTAATTAGGGTTTTTTTTTTTTTTTAAATCATGTGTGCATAGGGTCTTACTATTGTACTTAGCATGAAGATGCCTAAATCAACAAATAGGATTTTTTCCTATTACTTTCCAAAAAAGTAGAAAGAAAAGACAATCCACTGGCAAATCTACTACCTAGCATTCAGAGACAATGATGAGCATTTTCTTCTAGTCATTTTTTACTTTGTAGGTTTTTCTTATGTAACTAAGATTAGATAAATAGGTTTTTAAAACCTAAAATCATTGAAATAATAAAATTGCCTCAGATTATAAGGATTTCAGATTGTGAGGACCTCAGATTAGGGATTATCAAGGTTGGTCCATCTCAGGGCATCTCAACTGTGGGTGGTTTTGCCCCCCAAGAGACATTTGGCAACATCTGGTGCCCCACCCTGCAATTTATACCCCAAAGTCCAAGTGCCCAATGTGATAGGGTTAAAGGTGGGACTTTAGGGTTGCGCTTGGGTCATGGGGTGGAGCTCACATGAATGGTATTAGTGCCCTTATAGAGGCCCCAGAGAGCTTCTGCTGCATGAGGACACAGCAAGAAGGTGCCAGCTATGAATAGGAAGAGGACCCTTCCTGGAACATGACCTTGCTGGTGCCATGATCTTGGACTTCCCAGCCTCTCCCAGAACTGTGAGAAATCAATTTCTGTATTTTATAAGCTACCTACCCAGTCTGTGGTATTTTGTTACAGCAGTCTGAACAGACTGACATCTGGGGACATTTTTGGTTGTCCCAACTTGGGGAGTGGGGCTAATGGCATTTAGTGGATGAGAGAGAGGCTGCTGCACGGCTGAACATTGTGCAGTGCATAGGCAGCCCCACAACAAAGAATTATCCTGCCCAAATGTCAGTAGTGCCAGGACTGAGAGACCTGGCCTATCTGAGTCCTTGAGTACACTGGTCTGTCTGTTCAAAACAGGTGGCTTGTTCTGCTCATCTCTGTGGCAGCACCCCAAAAGGTGGAGGATTCAGCCTGACAAGTCCTAAGCGAAAGCTGGCAGTTTTGACTACATCTCTGAGGGGGTCAGGATCCTTGTTCCTGGGGCTGGCCTTCAGCACATAAACCTCTCAATGACGCTTCTCCAGCCAGGCAGCACTGCTGCCCCCTTCATGGCTCCTTTGTCAGGGTCTGTAGTGAGCCCAGAGCACTGGTAGAGAAGCTGGCAGGACCATTCCCGCTAATCATGAGAGCCTGGCTGTGACGGGGCAGAGGCCAGAGACACAGTGGAAACCAGAAAGATCTAAACAGCCAGCCAGAGGGTCCTGAGTCTATCCACATAGCTGCCAGGGCTAACTTCTACCTCCATGCTCCCCCCCCGCCCCCCCATTCCCCCCCCCCCCCCCCCCCCCCCCGCCCACAGGAGCTGGGTCAGGAGCAGGTGACTAGGGAATGGGAGGTTAGGAGGAGACTTTGCCCCCATGTGTTTGCTTTCTGGGGCTGCCATAAATAACCAAGTACCACAAATGGAGTGGCTTATGCAATGCAGTTTATTGTCTCATATTCTGGAGGCTAGAAGTCTGTAATCAAGGTGTCCGGAGGCTATGCTATCTCTGAAGGTGCTAAGGGAAGATCTGGTCTAAGCCTCTCTCCTGGCTTCTGGCCATTCCTTGGCTTGGGGCCGCAGAACTCCAGTCTTCACGTGTGTACAGTCCTGTCTCCGAATTTCCCCTTTTTGTAAGGTCACCAATCATATTGGATTAAGGACCCTCTCAGTATGACCTCAGCTATTTATATCTGCAATGACCCTATTTCCCAATAAGGTCACATTTGGAGGAACTGGGGTTCGGACTTCAACAGATGAATTGAGATGGGGATACGATTCAACCCATAACAGACCCCATGGGTTGGAAAGTGGTTTCGATGTCTATAGTGAAGCAGGAGGATGTGAATCATGCTGACTGCTTGTGGATGCTCACAGATTCTCATTGGCAATGGAGTACTTCCTGTGTGGATGTCTATCCGCTGGGGGGTCCCCGTCTTGTTCTGCTCCTGGAGGAGCTAGGGATGAGGGGGCCACTCAGAAGCTCAGCGTAACCATGGCAGACTTAGGCAAGAGGACATGTCAGGCCCGTGATGGTGGGGGTTTAGTCCATGGCCAGAAAGTCATGTGACCAAAGCCAACATGGAGAAAAGAACAAAAAGGAAGGAAGGAGGTTGGAGATTGGGGTGGGTGTGAGATGTGGACAAAGACAGATAGTTTTACCCTAAAGAACTCTGCAGTAGGAGTCCTAGGGGCGGGAGCAGTTTTGCACATACTGGTCAGATAGATTGGGATTTCCCAAAGTGGATCCTGTGGAATACCTGTTCTAGAGGATATTAAATAGATAGTACATGATAAAAAGATTTCATGGCAAAATAAGTTTGGGGAGCAATATTAACCTGCATTTTATTTCCAAAAGCAAGATTTTAGAAAATGTAATATACTCACATGGACTGTGCATCATTAGGAAAAGTAAATAGTAATCAGCATTCATCAACTTGATTGGACCAGAGAGACTTTTTTCTCAGGAAAATCTTGCAGGATGCATTCTAAAAAATGTTGAACTAAGTGATGGATGAGCCCATGGTGAACAAAACCACAGATCTGATGGATGCAATTAGGAAAATTCCTAATTTATATTATTACCATCCTATATTCTTCCTTTCCTAAAATTTCCCTCTGATAGTGTATTGGATTTCCTTTGTTTATAAAACATTTCTTTTCTTTTCTTTTTTTTTATAAAACATTTCTTTTTTTTAAATAAATTTATTTTTTATTGGTGTTCAATTTACCAACATACAGAATAACACCCAGTGATCATCCCTTCAAGTGCCCCCCTCAGTGCCCGTCACCCATTCCCCACCCCCCGCCCTCCTCCCCTTCCACCACCCCAAGTTCGTTTCCCAGAGTTAGGAGTCTTTATGTTCTGTCTCCCTTTCTGATATTTCCCACACATTTCTTCTCCCTTCCCTTATATTCCCTTTCACTATTATTTATAGTCCCCAAATGAATGAGAACATATAATGTCTGTCCTTCTCTGATTGACTTACTTCACTCAGCATAATACCCTCCAGTTCCATCCACGTTGAAGCAAATGGTGGGTATATAAAACATTTCTTAATGCTGATACCATTTCTTGGGAATGACTGATAAAATTCTCAACATTGATTATACAACCATTAGCAAAGTCATTTTACATGATGCCACCATCTTTTTTTTTAAGGTTTATTTATTTATTCTAGGGAGAGAGAGAGTGTGAGTGAGCAGGGGAAGGGGTATAGGAAGAGGGAGAGAGAAACTCCTTGAGCAGACTCCCCACTGAGTGCAGAGCCTGACATGCAGCTGAATCCCAGGATCCCAACACAATGACCTGAGCCCAAACCAAGAGTTAGCCATGTAACCAACTGAGCCACCATCTTTTGACATATTTCATGTCTCCCAACTCCAGTCTTCCCCACAGGGGGCCCTTCACAAAGTGTTTGCCAGCTCTCAGCCATCTGCTTAAATCGATGAGGAATGGAGAGTAGTCATCTTATGATCCTTGAAAAGTCTACAGGCTGCCTGAGTGAGGCGAAGAATACCTAACAGACTTAGGGCCTGAGGTTCATTTCCTTTTTACACTCAGCCTAAAGTAAGTCATTCACTTGGATTCCCCATAAAATAAATCTAGAGACAGGTGTTTTCTCTGGGAGGTGACCCCAGGAAGCCCAAATGAAGACGTGTGGGGGAAGTGAGACAGACAAATGAGAAAAGCCAGTGGTGGGGACATTAAAGAGAGGGTTCTTGTGAGAAACAGAGACTACATCTTGCTGGGGAACTTCTGGGAAACCATATGGAGCACCATCTCAGAATTGTGGCATCAGTGGATTGGATGACTGGAGCATTTGCATACCTACTCACCTCCCCCCAATTGGCTGAAGTTTGGCCCCTGAAATGGGTTGAAGAGTTTTCCCCCAAAATTCATGTTCTTCCCAGATCCTCAGAATGTGGCCTTATTTGGAAATAAGGTTGTTGCTGATATCATTATTAAGGTGAGGTCCTATGCAGTAGGGTGGGCCCTTAATGTAGTATGTCTGGTATTCTTAGAAGAAGGGGAGAAGAGCCACAAAGACACACAGAGGGAAGATGGCCATGTGAGGACAGAGAGAGAATTAGGTATGCTGCCACAGACCAAGGAATCTCCAGGATTGCTGGCAACCACCAGAAGCTAGGAGGAGGCAGGGAAAGATCCTTCCTATTTTATTTGTAAAACGGATATGAGATCCTACTTTGGAGAGAAGTTGTATGAGTTCACTTTTATAAAGTATCCATCATGGTGCCAGGCACATGACACCACTCACTAACCATCACCTACTATTATTGGGTATTATAGAAAGGGTGCAGGCTTTGGAGTCAAACAGACTTGAATTTGAATTTCAGCTTTATAGCTGCATGACACTAGGCAAGTTATTTAACTTATTTGAGTTTCATTTTTCCATGAAGATAACAACTCTATGTGTGAAAACCCTACTGGTTTTAAGTTTTCTCCAAGCTCTAAGATGCATGAAAGGATCATCCTGCAAGTGTCTTTGAGGGCTTCTCCTCACTCAGGCCTGTGAGGTTCCAGGCAGTATCTCTGAAATCCAGAAACTATCCCTGCGTCCACCATCTACCGTCCACCGTCCACCGTAGAATGCAGAGCCTGAAGCAGATGTGTCCTCTTGACCTTGCTTTCTGATGCTAATATCTTACCTGCCTTCTACCCCGGCCCCCACCATCCTGCATCTGACTTTGTACTAAAGCCCAAATCCCTGATGTGACACGTAGAGTCTGGGCTGCAGCCCTGGGCAGCTGCCCAGCGGGCATTCCTTTGAGTGAGGAGAGGAAGCTCAGACGCCTGCCCGTGCCTTTGCGTCTGAGCTGGAAACGTTGGCAACAGTTCCCTGGAAAGGAGCTGGAAACTGTTTCCGTGGGCGAGGTGGGTCGGCCCCTATTCTGGCTTCTTGGCATGCACACAGTGAGGTGGTGGGGGAGGTGTTGATAGAATGACATTGGCTTGGGCTCCTTTCCATTCCCTGTCACTCTCAACTAGCAGTGTGTCCAGTGCTCCAGGGGGAAGGTGAACAGAGAGCAGGATCCCCCCAAGCCCCCCACACACTGGGCCCCCTGGTGTACCCCCATGCACTGTCGACTGTCTGGTGTGGTAGCCGCCAGCCACGTGCTGCTAGGTTCCACTTGAAATGTGGCTAGTGCCACTGAAGACTGAACCCTTACATTTCATTTACTTTTAATTAAAAAACAGATGCTTGATTCAGGTATTGGAAACATTTAAAAATATGTTTGGAACAGCTTAGGTATGTGGATCATACCTTTTACTTTTACAAGTGTACATTTTTATGAAATCTAAAAACAGATTAAGTATTTCCGATGAAAATTTAGCATCTGAATGGAGATAGCCTGAAAATGTAAAATACACGCCACATTTTGGGGATTTAGTGTGAGAAAGGAATGTAAAATAAATCAGTATAATTATTTAAATATTGATTACTGGATAGATGCTAATCATTTGGATATATTGGGTTAAATAAAAAATACCTATGAAAATATTTTTACCTACTTTCTGGACTTTTTTAGCCAGGGGAAAAAACTAGGAAATTTTAAATTATGTATATAGCTTGCGTGATATTTCTGTTGAACGCTGATGCTCTAGGTGCATAGAAGCATAAAACATTAAGTCTGTTAGGGCCCTTGGGCAAGGTCAGAGCATCCTCATTTTCAAGGTGAGGAATCTGACACTTTGGGAGTTTAAATGGCCTTCCCAAGAACTGGAACCCAGATTTCTTTTCTCCTGGCCAAGAGTGCACAGAAGCTGGGATTCTGAATAAAGTAGGTTGTATAAAATGAAGTAATGGCTTGGAAATACATGGTTCAGGGCACCTGGATGGCTCAGTTGGTTAAGCGTCAGTCTTCAGCTTGGGTCAGGGTTCTGGGATGAAGCCCCATATGGGGCTCCCTGCTCAGCATAGAGCCTGCTTCTCCCTCTCCCTCTGCTCCTCCCCACTGCTCTCTCTTTCAAATAAATAAATCAAATCTTAAAAAATAAGGAAGTGCATGGTTAGAATAACCTGACAACAATATCAATAAGGTGTTTCACATGTGAAATGGTATTTGTTATTATTTTTGCCCTGCTCTGTGGAGCTTAATGGAACCAGAAAGTGTCCCATGAGTGGCAGATTTTTCTTTTTCCCCAGACATCTACCTCATTCTAGAACCTGGATACCTAGGACTCTGTCCAGGAGCCAGATGCCTGCTCTTATAAGGAATATTCTCCTCTTCACAGGGGTGATGTAGGACTCAAGCTCAGGGCTGAGAGGCCATCCTATTGCTTCAGACTGAGTATCTCCTCTGATTCTTTGTCCCTCTCCCTTTCTTCCTTTCCATCTAACCCCCCCGCCTCCACACACACACACAGAGTCTTTTGAGGGTCAAAGACAAATTTATTGGAAGGTGGGAATCCCTGTCAAAGTCTAGCCCGGGTCCCCACCTGACACTCTGTAACTAGAGACAGGGATATGGTCCCTACCAGCCATCCTAGCCCTACCTACTGCATTTGGGTGTAAATGTTGCCAAAACAGAGACCATCAATGTGATTCTGGGTGGGAAGAGAGAGTGGCTGTGAATGTGCTTACAGAGAGGGGTGGGGACATTGGTTGTCTGGTCTGAGGGTCATTGCATGTTTGACTTTGATTATTCATTGGGTTGTGTGTATGGCCATATCCCTGGGGATGTGGTTGTGTGTTTGAGAGTGTGACATGAGTGTGGTATGGTAGTGGCAGGTGGGGATGGTCCATCTCAGTCCATGGGTGAGTGAGGTGATGTTGAATGAGTCCTTGCAGACCTATGGGGAATTTAGGAGGTTGAGACTATAGAGTGAGGTCTAGTGTCTCCCTAGGTGAATGTGGCTCTGGGTAGTTGTGGGTGTGACTGTGTGCCTGCTGGTTCTGTGGTGTTCTGTGACCTTTCTATATCAGAATTCAGAGGATTTCCTGTTGGCACCAAAGCATTCCAAGCAATTGCAGTATGGTCACTGTTATCTAGATCTTCCCTGTCCTCCCATTTCTCTTCCCTCTCCTCCTTCCCCTCCCTTTCTTCTCTCTCCTTCCTCCCTCCATTCTTTTCCTGTCTGTATTTCATCTCTAGCTTACAGAGCTCTTGCTTTGTGCCAAGTACTGTGTTGGGATTGTTACTTGTTTTTTCTCCCCATAAACTAACCCCTCAGAGTGCTATGGTGACTGATGTCCTCTTTAGCAGCTTCATTGTGCAAGCTTCCTTGTGGCAAGCATTAGGTCTTGCTTGGCTCTTTGTCTCCCTCATAAGTCATTGTTGATGATGACATGCCATAGTTTCTCCTCTCCAAGGACAAGGGGTATGTGGAAAAGGGGTGGGGGCTGCTGTGGCTGAGTGGGGACAGGGCAGACGGGGAATTTGAGCCTGATGACCTATGTCTCCTGTTTGCTCTCCTGTAGGCTAATCACAGGCCCTGAGGATGTCACGCCAGGTCTGCAGGGTCTCATAATGATCTGTGCCATATGTAGTCTGGATGGGCCCCAAGGCTTTGGGGCATAACTTGGTTGTCTTCGTCACCAGCCTTTCCTTCTGGCATAGGCCTGGGCAGCCTGGCTGCCTGCAGGCTCTCACATGGGTCTCAGGATCTACCTGCAGGGTCTGGCTCCAGAGAAAATCACAGGACCTGGCAGAGGCACCTTCCTCTCTTAGGGCCGGCAGCCATGGGACCATTTCTTTTCCCACGGGCTGGGCTGTGGTTTAGCCCATTTTCACCCTGGCACTGGCTCCCATGGAAGGGGCTTCCAGGTGCACATGGGTCTCAGAACTTAGTGGTGACTGCCATATGACACACTGAACCCTGGCTGTCCCTGCCCTCCCAGGCTGGGCCCAGCTGGGCTCAGTGTCTATACCCAGGACCTCCTTGGCACAGCTGCTGCAGTGCTCACAAATGGGTTTGAAAAGCAAGAGGAATTGCTGTCTTCAAAAAAGAATTCTTTTGCAAACCTAGAAGCCCAGCCCCCAACTGCTTCACTTTTTTGTGCAACTCCATTTTCATACAGCAAATTGGAGAGAGATAAGGGAATGTCATGGAATTTGAAAAGTCCAAGAGACACAGGGCACCTTGGAGGACCCTGGGAAATCTGCGATGCCACCCTAACCCCAGCGTGAACTCCTTTGTGAACTGTTTCTGAACCTCTCTGGGCCTCAGGTTTTCAAATTTGTCAAATGAGAACATCCTCTTAATCACTGTATAGAGCTGTTCTGTAGGGGAAATGAACTAAGCAATGTGAAACAAAAGAACAGTGCAAAAGAAAAAAAGAGAGGAAGAAGACAAATGGTTATTTGGCACTTACTGTATACCAGGAACTTCATAGAGTGCATCTCATTCTGGAGCCAGGCTCTGGAGACTGACCAGCTCCCTGATTTCCACTAATGTCCTCTGTCTCTTTCCTGAGCCCTGGGCATGGGCTCAGTGATTCCCAAGGAGGTGCTCTTACCATCCTGCAAGCACTTGTGCTGAAGTATTATTAATAGTGCGTAGACAATTCCTAGGGGTCAGGAGTCCTGGTCCCTGCTGCTCCCTGTGTAATTTGGGCAGGTCACCCAAACCCTCTGGGCTTTCTGGTCACAAGCATGTCCCTGACTCTGCATGGCCCCCTAGACACCTCTAAGGGTTCCTAAAGCCTTAGTGTAAAATGAGATGCCTTAACTTGACATTCATTATCTGAATGAATATATTCTGGTTATATTCAGAATATAGCGATATTCTGGCTTCAGTGTGCATTTTCCATCCTTAAATTCCTCCTCCCTGCCACAGATCCCTTTTGTGTTTCCAAGGCACTGAGCTTTCCCCCTGCACACTCTCCAATCACCTTCTGTGAATGGAATATGCCTAGGATGCTCAGAGCAGTGCCTGCTACAGAACAAGTGCTCTGAAAGGCAGCTTTGATCATTTCTGTCTGGAATGCCCACTACTTGTTTTCAGTACTGCTTCATCCACAAGGCATAACTCATCCAGTGCCCAAGCCCAAAATATTTTTTTTTAATTTTTTATTTATTTATGATAGTCACAGAGAGATAGAGAGAGAGGCAGAGACACAGGCAGAGGGAGAAGCAGGTTCCATGCACCGGGAGCCCGACGTGGGATTCGATCCCGGGTCTCCAGGATCGCGCCCTGGGCCAAAGGCAGGCGCCAAACCGCTGCGCCACCCAGGGATCCCCCAAGCCCAAAATATTAAAGCACATTCAAACAATCAAACAAATCTAGAGTGCAAGACACTCTACGAGATTTAATTGGCTTGGGTTCTTCCAAGATGTCAGTGGCAGGACAGACAAGAAAGAAAAAGTTGGGGAAAAGTGGTTCTAGGTTTCTGGAGACACTCTAGGCTGTGCTCCACTAGACTGACGACCAAATGCAACATGTTGATCCTTGAATGGTTCCTGGCCTTAAAAAAAAAGTAGATATAAAGAATATTATTGAGACAATTAGAAAATTTTGATTATGGTCTGTGTAGTAGTCTGCTAGGGCTGCCATAATAAAATACCGCGGACTGGGTGGCTTAACAACAGACATTTATTTTCCACAGTTCTGGAAGCTAGAAGTCCAGGACTGAGGTGTCTGCAGATTTGGATTTTTTCTTCTTGGCTTGCAGATGGCTTCTTTTTCACTGTGTCCTCACATGGCCTTTCCTCTGTATGCACACATCTGTGTCCTAATCTCTTATAAGAATATGCTCCTATTGGAGTAGGGCCCACGCATGTGACGTCATCTTACCTTAACTCTCTCTATTTATGTTTGGCCCTGTCTCCACATAATAGTCACCTTTGAGGTCCTGGGGTATTAGGACTTTAATATGTGAATTGTAGGGAGATACAGTTAGGCTCAGAATAGTGATGCTACTAATTTTAAACTTGGTGAGTGGGACAAGACATTGTGGTTATTTAGAATATCTTTGTTCTTAGAATATATATGCTGAAATGTTTATTGGTAAAGAGTCATGATATCTACAACTTTCTCTTCAATGGTGCAGCAAAAAAAACAAAAAACAAAAACAAAACCACGTATGTAGAGAGAGCAAATGTTTAGACAAAAGGTTAGCAATTGGTGAATCTAGATAAAGGGTATGAGGTATTCCTTCTAATATTCTTGTAACTTTTCTATAAGTTTGAAAATTTCAAAACAAAAACCTGGGAGGAAGGAATCTTATTTCATCTTCAAGGTCTTAGGACTACAAAATATGATGTCTATTTCCTCTGTTATGTGTTCGGAGTGGCTGTTCTTTCCCTCTTAGGGCTTATTAAGACTTTTTGTTTTGTATTTGTGTTTTGTTTATTTATTTGACTTTGTCTGTCTGTCTGGGCTTCACAAAGGCAGGCATTGGCCTGTTTGACTCATGTCTGTACCTCAGCATTCTGCACAAAGCCTGGCACTCATTAATATTGATGAATGAATGAATGAATGAATGAATGAATGAATGAACATGGATGGGGCTGAACAGACACAGACCAGAAATGTGAATGGGGAGGTGAGAAGGAGGCTTAGATCCCATGTCTGTTTTTTTAAAATTTTTTAAAAGACTTTATTTATTGTGATCCCTGGGTGGCGCAGCGGTTTGACGTCTGCCTTTGGCCCAGGGCGCGATCCTGGAGACCCGGGATCGAATCCCACGTCGGGCTCCCGGTGCATGGAGCCTGCTTCTCCCTCTGCCTGTGTCTCTGCCTCTCTCTCTCTCTCTCTCTGTGACTATCATAAATAAATAAAAATTTTAAAAAAAAGACTTTATTTATTTATTCATAGAGACACACATAGAGACAGAGGGAGGCAGAGACACAGGCAGAGGGAGAAGCAGGCTCCATACAGAGAGCCTGACGTGGGACTCGATCCAGGGTCTCCAGGATCACGCCCTGGGCTGCAGGCGGCACTAAACCGCTGCGCGACCGGGGCTGCCCAGATCCCACGTCTTAAGGTTAATGAGCCTGAGGTCATCCTTGCTCTCCTGTCTGCTGTCCCTCTTTTTCCCACTTTATGTCTCCTCTGATTCTTCCTTCTTCTCTCTCTCTTCCCCATTCTCACTTTCTTTCCCTTCTGTTTGTTGCTCTGGATTCTGGGTGCGATGCCTTCCTCCTCCCCAGCCTGCCTGGGCTGTCACCTTGTGGTGGGCTCCCTGGAAACTGCAGGATCCCAGGGAAGGGGTGGGTCAGGTAGCTGGGCCAGGAGACTTGGGTGAGCACACAGCCAAGGGACATCTCAGAGCCAGTCCTAACCTTTCATTTTCTGAGAAGGAAATCTCCTTTGCTCATAATTCCTCTTCTGCAAAAGTCAGAGATTCTCCTCCCAAGAGTACATGAGCGTTCCCTCCAGGCATAGACCGAAATCCTCTGTCCTGTGATGCTTCTGACCAAGCAGTGGCTCAAGGAGACCCAGTGGGCTGGGAGGCTGTGCTGTCCCAGGAGGCCTCGGATTGCAGTAGACTGAGGCTGACCAGGTGTGCTTAGGTCCCTGGAGCTTAGGGAAGCAAAGCAACCTAGGTCTTTGCATTGCCTCTTCTTCATTTCACAGCTGTAGCCTTGGGCAATCAGTTGACCCCCACCTGGACCTCAGTTTCCCCATTCCGGAAATGAAGCAGTTGGATCGGATGAGGGACTGAAGTTGGCAGTGATGCTGATGGAGGAGCTGTCACCTTTTGACAGAATGTTAAATAGTGTGTGTGTGTGTGTGTGTGTGTGTGTGTGTGTGTGTAGGAGGACTTTTTGGTTCCAGAGCATCCGTAGCTCCCATGGGATTTTCAGAGAAGCCTCTAACCACCCCCGCCCCTTTCCTTTTGCCCAGCACTGTCACCCTCTCAGTCTGAAAGGTCTCTGTTTCAGCTTCTAAGGTCTGACCTTTGATACCTAGAGGAGAGAGCTGCCATAGACCATCTGGCAGCCAGTGCACTGCCGATGCTCAGATTCAGATCATCCTCACTGGCCAGACCACCAGCCCCGCTGTAGTTCTGCATTTGTGTGGTGAATAGGGTGCCTTTTTAAAAAGTGAATGAAGGCTCTGTCTGGGTCTGTGGTTTCTTTAGGAGTCACCATTAAGTCACTGCTTATGGCTTGATGGCCCCAGTGCTTCCAAGACAAGATGAGGAGATTCTTCTTAAGCCCGCTTGAAGGTGGTAATAGACTCACTCCAGCTGGAAGGAACTGCAGACATACTTCAGGACATACATAATTCCACAGTGAATGTACTCTCTCCTCTCCATCCTGCAGCCTGGATGGTAGCACCAGCCTTCACCACCCCACTTCACCTGCTGTCCTCCCACAGCAGCCAGGAAATGCTTTTAAATCTACAAATCAGGGATGCCTGGGTGGCTCAGCGGTTGAGCATCTGCCTTCGGCCCAGGGCATGATCCTTGGAATCCCGGGATCGAGCCCCGCATCGGGCTCCCTGAATGGAGCCTGCTTCTCCCTCTGCCTGTGTCTCTGCCTCTCTCTCTGTGTGTGTCTTTCATGAATAAATAAATAAAATCTTAAAAAGAAATCTACAAATTAGCCCGGATCACACCACTCCCTCTTAAAACCCTGCCATGGTCTTCTAAATCCTCTCTTCTCCTGACATTTTGGATAAAACCCAAATTGCTTTTTCTTACCACTCAACCCTCAGCTCAGAAATCACTTCCTCAAAGAGGCCTTCCCTGACCATCCCATCTAATAAGTACCCCACACTTGCCTGCCATGATTTTTTATCCCAACAATTTGAGGTATGTATTTGCCTGCTCCCTGCTTTCTTGTCTGTCTCCCCCACTGGACTGTAAACCACACGAGGGCAGAGCCTTTGTGAGTCTGCTTCATGGCTTAACTCCTGTGACCAGTAGGGATGTGGGAGGTAATCATAAACTTTTGTGAGTAAATGAATGGTAATTAACTGTCTTGTGCCTTTCCCTGCCCCAGCAATTTTAGCAGTGAGCAAACTGGAGCCCAGGGTGAAGGGCAGGGAGTAGAATGAGCTGTTTAAGTTCACCCCACACTGTCAACTTGGACTAGAACCCCTCTACTGCCTCTCTGTCCCTGCGCTGTCCTGCTAGGGAAATCTCAGGCTCACAAGGATGCCTAATGCCCTCAAGGCGCTCTAAACTGTGAGTGACTTTTGGATGTTCCCACCACCTCAAGGAGACATGATCTGATGTCACATTCCAAGCCCTTGACTTCCCTCTGAACTTGAACCTTTTAGACAAAAGAGGTAAGAGAACAAAACCACTGGATGTCAACATCTAACTTCCTGCCAAATGCCACACGGAATTCAGGTCCGATCTACTTACTCCACCAAATAAGATGATTTTAAAGTCCCTAAAATCTTTTCAAATTAGCTTTTATCAAAATAATACTTGAACACAGTTTAAAAAGTAAAATAATGCTAACAAGGTTATAACTGAAAAAAAAAAAACACACCGTTAGTCTTGTTTAATGCTGAGCCAAGTGGTGTACTATTATGACATCTATTTTCTTGTATAAATTTTTAGTTTCCTGGGGCTAATTACTGCTCATTTCTTTTCATTGTTTAGATTTCTTTGAACCTTTGGCTCAGTCTCCCCATATCCTCCAGTGTACCAACAGTGCTGCTTAGAACAGTTTTTCCCATTAGTAAACCTCTCAGCTTGTCTCCCAGTTTCATATTTTTCCAGAGTGGTGCTTCTGGAGGCTTCCTTCTTCTGATTCCTCTCTAGGACTCGTGGTTCTCTAGACCTTCTGACCAGGGTGCAGGGAGCCAAGAAAGCTCAGAGAGTAGTGACAGCTGCATCTCCACTCCACCTTGAGTCTTGGTCCATATACCATGTCTGGCCATCGTCTCTTGTCTTCATGAAAGAACGATGCTAGCATTTCACTCTGTATCAAAGAACAAGCATAGGTTGGATAGAGGAAGTGTAATGTTCTATTTGCCTGGGTCCTACCAAAGCTGTGACTTCATGCTGTGATTGAGTGGAATATCTTACGCAGAATTGTGTGAGATGTTGGCTGGTTGTTGCTGAAGTAAATTTTATGGTGCCCCTTGAATTTACTCAGGCCCTCAAGCTTTATGGTAACTCAAAAGATTAATTAGGAAGAAACAGAATTTTCCAAGTATCCACCAAACGTTCATTCAGAGCCACCTTTGTAAGAGGTCAATGTCATAATTTGAAAGGAGACCAAGGAACTCCCATCCCTGAATGTCAACTCTGCTTAGAAAAGACTGTCTGACTTTCCACCATTATTGCTTTAGCCTCTACTACCTAAGGATCTGTGGTTGAAACTCAACGTTTCTCTTGGAGGGATCACATTTTAAACCATGTGTGGGTTTTTACTTTGAGGGAGGTGGGATATATATTAACTCCTTTCCAGACGGCAGGTAGTACAGAGGAACAGAGTAGAGAATGCTCCCACAGGGCTATAGGCCTCCACTGCCCTCATGATGGGCCCCCCCATGAGCAGGCTGGCCAGCGAGAACAGTGTGATGGAGTGTGATGGAGCAGTGTGATGGAGGGTGGGGGAAGTACTTCTGCAGGAATGGTGGACCCTCAACAGATCTTCATCCCTCACCCAGGATTCTCACTCCTAAGTCAGATATGCAATTTTCTGGCTTCCTTCTGTGCCGTGACAGCATAAAGCAGACAGAGAAGGATGGACTCAGGGGCACCTGGGTGGCTCAGTCAGGTGGCTAAGCATCCACCTCTTAATCTCAGCTCAGTTCTTGATCTCAGGGTCATGAGTTTAAGCCCCGCATTGGGCTCCACACGGCTCTTCTCCTTCTTCCCTGCCCATGGCCTGGCCCCCCTGGAAGGGAAGATCCCTAGTTGGAGCTGACTCACACCTGGAAAACTAGGAAGAAAGTCTTACAAGGACGCCAGCACCCCCCTGTGGCACCCTGATAGCACAGGCATCTGCCCTGCTGCCTGCCTCTGTGGCTGGAGTCTCTCCAGTTCTCTTCAGCCACCAGAGCTGACTGCTGGCTGTGGTTCTCCCAACTGTCGGAATTAGCCCGGACAGGAGGGCCAGTCCTCCAACTCAAACTTACCTCCTCTGTAAAGAGGAGAATTCAGGGAAGGTTCATTCAAGATTAGTGCAGTTTGGGTTTTGTGGGACACGACATAGCCTTGGCTCGATGTTGGTGCCATCTTCCCTGTCTCTGTTTTCCTCTCTCTCCCCCTCTTTCCTTCAGTCCCTTCCCTGTCTCCCTCGTTTCTCTGTCTCTCATGTTCTCCATTCATAGCTTTTCTTTCCCCAGTCAAGGAAGCTTCAGAACAATAAGACAAACCTCAATGCTGAAAGGTCTGTGCTGGGGAACTTGGTGTTAGCTCTGCAAATGTGTGCATGTTCATTTTCTGATAACTTCATGTCCTGTGGAGGAGGAAGAGTCTTGGGCCATTATTCCTATAAGGATGCAGACTCCGTTGGCCTCTCTGACCCCCTCCCCTCCATGACTGAATGCAGTAGTGTGCTCTGAATTAGCACCATGTGTCTCTGCCCTCCAGGTTCTGTCTGTGACTATAACATTGAGCTTTTCTTAATATTTATTAAAAGCTTAGTTAAACCTAACTGTAAATCAGAGTGACAATATAACCATGCAGAGGAAAACAAAGAACCCATCCAAGGAACTTAGGAACACAGTACTCTTACTGAACACACTTGGTGGGATGTAGGCCAAGGATTACTGAACTGCAGAAAACTTCCCCTTAACTTAGGCAGTTTGTGGTCAGTAGAGATTGTAGTGAAGTAATTCCCAAGCTATTTTGAGTATATTGTAGTAAATGAGTGAATAGACTGGTATTTGGGGGAGTTAGGATTTTATTGTTGGAGAAAGGACATATGACTGTGGAATGGGGGAAGGAAAGGAAGTACTTTTCATGTTAGATTAGAATTGCAAGAAATAGTACATTAAAAATAGATGTGTATTTCCTAGTTTTGTTCACTCCAAAGGCCTGGAAGCAATGACACCCCAGTGGCAATGAGCTTGAAGGCTACCAGAACTCCTTGGAGAAATGGCTAATTCCAGGGCTAGAGAAGGGAAACTATAAGGTGGATCTGGGATGCCTTGTCATGCCAGTAAGTACTCCAAGTAAGGAAGCGTTCAAACCGTCAAAAGACATAGGAGCCATCTTGAAGGAGCTCGTATTGGTTAAGTTTGGGTCAATTGGAACATCAAAAAGAATAGTGAAATCATAGATAATAACATCAAACAAAAGATCAGTGCGTCCATTGAGTTATTCTAATAATAATAATAATTTTAAAAGTGTGGGGTGAGATGGGAAAGCTCTTTATTGAATAATGCCATCAAAAAATGTAAAAGGAATAATAAAATTAGGAAATGATCATTTTCCAATCACCATTCAATAACTGAAGGAAGTAAAGGCTCATCAGTGGGTGCTCAACTACTGGATGAAACCATTAGGGTATAGGATGTTCACAGTCTCAAAATATCATCCTGTAAATGTCCACTTAATAGAGGAAAAAAAGTACCTTTGTGTCAAATGATCAAACTTATCTAAAATGAGACAAACAGACCACACGTGTCTTCTGATATAAGGCCATAAGGTGATCTCTAGTATTTTTGCCAAACATTTAACTTGAACCTAATCATGAAGAAACAATCAAATTTGGGAAGAAATCCAAATTTGAAGGCCATTCTGCAAAAACTTGCCTGAATGCTTAAAAAAAAAGTCACTATCATGGAAGACAGGAAAAGCTGTTCTCACAACTAAATGCAATGTGTAATTGTAGGTGGGATCATTAATATATTTTAAAAATTATAAAAGACATTCAGGGGATAATTTGGGAACTCTGAATACGGGTCCTACATTAGATAATCGTACTGTATTGATATGAAATTTCCAGAGTGTGATGGTTATATTGTGTTGATGTAGCACACCATTCATATTCTTTGGAAATAAATGCAGAAGTACTTTGCTGTGAAGTATTGTGATGCCTGCAATGTCCTCCCAAATGACATGAAAGGGGAGAAAGGTATGTATATGAAGAGAATGAAGGAAGAAAGGAGACAATCCGGCACAGATATGATAAAATGTTAACTGAGTTTTCTAGATAAAGAGTATATAGATGTGTGTTGAATTATTTTCTCCACCTTTACTATAGATTTGAGAATTTTCAGAGTAGGAAGTTTGGGGGGAAAGCAAGCTTACGCTACAAATGCATGGAGTCCTGCTTGACACAGTCCACTTGATCCAGCTGAGCTCATATTTGAGGCTTGGTCATCATTGTCACCTTGGACAGGCATACTTTCTGGGAAGAGAAAAAAAAAAAAGGAATTGAACCTTCCAGGAGATCAGTTCCCTCAGATGGACTCATCTCACCTGCCTGAGACCTAGTGGGGGGAGGAGTCTTGCCCCAGGTGACTGAGTCCAGCCTCTGCCCTGCAATGGCTATTTCTGAGGAAATTTAAAATGTTTGAAACTCTAAAACAAATTCCCATAGATGAGCTCTCCATTAGCCAGAGTGCTGCATCCCCAGCAGGGAATATTCCAGAATTCAAAGCTAAGATCCACGGTAGTATGTCCTAAACCCACCTCCTCCTCATAATCACCTGAGGGCTTGTTAAATCACTGACTTCTGGGTTCTACCCTCCGTGTTCCTGACACAATCTGAAGGGTGCCCCAGAATCTGTATTTTTAGGAAAATGCCGAGGTGCCTCGAATCTGAAAATGGGAGTTGAAATCTCAGCACAGGTGAGCTTTGAGGAACTTTCCTACTATAGGTGTATCTCTACCTAAAAATAGAGAATAAAAGTAGAGACACACTTAAGAAACTTCTCCTTGATCAATCTGATCATCTGACGGTAAAAATTTCTTCTGATTTAAAGTCTGCACTGTAATACTCCCTACATTGGAGTGAATGAAATACACAGTGTAGGTCTTAAAGTTGGAAAGGTACATTCAGATGTCGCAGATGCTGAGTGTTTGGATCAGGAATGTGGTCTGGGTGACTTCCAGGCACAGCCGGCCTGTGCCAGGCTGGCAGGTTCTCAGCAGGACCCAGCGCCTGTCGCCCCTGGCTTCTGAGAGCTTTGTCTCTGCCATGTGGGAAGGAAACTGTCTAGGTCTAGAAATACAGCAAAGCACTGAATATATCTTGAAAGTGAGCAGTCTGGAACCAGGGATGATTAACACTAAAAGAAATGAGAGATTGTCCTGTTCCCTTCTTTGAGCACATTAGAGCTGAGAGAGCTGAGGTCCCAGCTCTGTCACATGGCTGGGAAGTGTCAGAGATGGGTCTCTAACATGGCTCAGAGTCCAGGGGGCTGCAGGGCACCCCAACAGCCTCTACAGCTCATCCCAGGTTGCTCCAACCCCCTCCTCCATTTTTAGGTGTAAGAAGATAGTAGAAGTCAAGCATTGGGTGAAGTGGAAAATACTGAGAGGGCTAACTCAGAACATTTAGGCCAGTTTTTCTGTGGGAAAAATATGCCTAATAAGTCATGCAATTTCCCCTCTTTTATTTCTTCTTTGGAGTTTTCCCTACAAATTGACACTTTTAGTGTCTGGTTGTCCTTAAAGACAGCCTTGTGATAATGGGGATGGTTTCTTTTGCTATCAGGTTTTGCCTGATTTGAGTGAACTAAAAACTTTTAGTTTAAGGAAAAAAAAAAAAAAGAAAGAAACGCATCTGGAAAATCCTTTAAAATTGTTACCTTATAACTCAATTTAAAAATGGATATTTAAAATTAATCAATCAATTATTTATGTGCTAGGTATTAGGAATAGCAATATAGCAATGAGCAAACTGAAAATCTAAAAGACCTTCCCTGTTGGAAATTATAATTTAGTAGATAAGATATTAGAGGTGAATCCATGTAGTTAATGTAGTTAACTGTCTAAATAAGTATAACTTTAAATGTCAACCATCAAACACAGTCATATGAAAACAATGTTCTATTTAATATGTATTTTTGTTCTTAAACAAGACTGTGGAATTATAAGATACTAGATAAAATTATTGTGTATATTTGCATGTCTGTGTTGCTTTTTAAAAGCTAAAAACACTCTCTGTGTCTGTCATGAATAAATAAATAAAATGTTTTTTTAAAATTAAATAGATAAAAAATAAAAGCTTAAAACAAACAGAAAAAAATGGACTAAGTCTTAAGTGTCTTAGCAATTTCATTTCTCTTAAATGAGGCTTCCAGCATTTAAACAGATTAGGAGTGTTTGCTTTGGGCCAAACTGGTGGGGCAGTAGACACTTGTCCTTAGAATTTGGGGGATTCTACCCAGAATCCTTTTGGTTTCCAAGAACATAGACCTACTTGAATATGTTCCAGAAAAAGGGACTTAGTTATGAGAACTCAAAAGGAAAACACAACAAAATCTATGGTAAAGAGCCCAACACAGTCACATTTCACTGAGACTAGGATAGGAAACCCCAGAACCATTAGGAAGAGGGGCTTGTCTCTGCAAGGGTCTGTGTCTGTCTCTCTTTGTCTCTAATGGCTTCTTGGCTTTTCTCAGCACATAT
The DNA here is from genome assembly GCF_048418805.1 of Vulpes vulpes. Classification (NCBI taxonomy): domain Eukaryota; kingdom Metazoa; phylum Chordata; class Mammalia; order Carnivora; family Canidae; genus Vulpes; species Vulpes vulpes. The sequence continues at coordinate 84,943,552 of NC_132794.1, forward strand.
ACCCTCCCTTCCATCTCTCTTTAGCTTTCCTGTGTGGTTTCAGTTTCTCCTTTCTCCCAAATCTCTCCTTGCACATACCATAATGCCTAGCCCTGTGTCCATTCTCCTGGCTTTTCAAACGATAGTGTCACCACCACAGCCACCTGGCAATTTCCTTTGGAGACTCTTAGTTTAAATTCTCTAGAGCGGAACCTTATTCTCTTGAGCTCAGCCATACAAGGTATAGCTGGTTTATGGATGGGTGCTGACTGGTTCATGGGCAGTCATGGACAGAACCATGGTTCATGGTCCTCTCATTGGGCCAGATGTCATTCTTGGTCCTGTTAGTCATGGCCAATGTCAGATGGTATAGAAATGACTGTGAGGGCTATCTTGGAGCCTGTCAAGGCCTGCTGGGAACAGGACTTCTAAAATGACAAATATGTTTAGAAGGCTGTGATCCAAGGCCATTTTTGCTGGCTATAATGGCGGGGGCAGGGGGGCTGTCTCTGGAACCGGAGGGAGAGCACAGGTCTTCTTAAAACTGGAAGTGTTTATGCTTGAGATGAAGCTGAATTCTGTCTAGGTAAGAGATGGGCTTATGTTTACAACATAGAGAACAACACAGTGACTCCTGGTGGCAGACCAAACAAAACCAGAGTAATCTGGGGAAAGTAACTTGTACTCATGGAAACAGTGGCATGGTTCATGCCAAATTCCAAAGCAACCTTCCTGCTAAAGCCATTGGCCACAGGATCCGTATGATGCTGTACCCTTCAAGGATTTAAACTTAGTGAAAACTAAATAAATAAAAGTGTAGGTTTATGCTCTGGTATTTTTGTTAAAAAGAAAGAGAAATGACTGTTGAGGACAGTAGCACTTGTAAATGAGGCAGATTCAGCCAGAAGGCAACTTTTGGGAATGGGCACTCTGAAACCGTTTCAGTACTGCGGCAGTATTCCTTCTTACATCAGAATCTTTGAGGACACCCATGGTTATTTACAAACATAATTTTCAGACTGAACATCTTTTGGAACATCAGTCAGTGGAAGTTTATTGGCAGATTTCTGTTTAGAATGGGATTATGATCGGGATTCATGAAGAGCCGACAGGTTTGGTTTAATCCTTCTAGAGAAGGTGGCTGGGGCCATAGAAAAACTTAAGAAGCCCACAGTTAAGCCCAGAGTGTTCTTGTCAGAGAGACGTTAGTTGAGAATTATGTCCTGGAAGCCCAAGTGGCTTTCTAAGGAGATGGAACACTTAGTATTGCAGGAAAACCAGGAAAGCCAATTGAAAGGCTGCTGAGCATTTGATTAGGCGGCGTCCCAGGTGACAGGTTTCATAAAGCCTATAACTGACAAGGCCTGTGCTGGCTGTGAAGGGGGGTGAACAAGGAGTTGAGGGTCCAAACTTTGGGATCAGAGAGGAATTTCTGGAACTGCATGATTTGGGTAAGCCTCAGTTTCCTCATCTGTAACATGCAGCTAATATCTAGTTCTCAGGGTTGTTAGGGGGCTAATATCATGTTATCTGTAAAGTAGAAATGTTCACTATTATTATACAATTCTTATTATCAGAATATTTGTCCATGACCATTGATAAAACACATCACCACGCAATATTTCATTTGGCTTTTGCCATTCGGAAGCGCATTTTCTGGCCACAGCAATGAGCAGAAGTTAAGACAGAAGGAAAACGCTTCCAATACTTCCTTCGAAGTTACCTCTTCTTTTTGGAATTCACTTTAATCCAGGCTCAAATCTTCTGTGCTGGAGTTGAGGAAGACAAGACTCGAATAAAAGTTCGCATTAGAGTTCTGAATCTCTGATATAGATTTTTTTCTTATGAGAAATGTTTTGGTGGAAGGACAGGGATGAGGGGGAGGAAGACATAAGCCTAAAGGAAACAAGTGAATGGAAAGAAGTCAGGGGAACACAGACAAGTCCCCACCCTGCCTTAAGATCAGCGTGGCCTAAGCATTTCTCAGAAGGCACTCAGTTACATTCTAGGACCTCTCTCAGAAATTTATAATGTAAACTAGTTCAGAAAAGTTCTGCAGTCAAGAAAATGCTCTTGTTGCTGTTAGGCCAGCATTCCCGAGTTCATTGCCCACAGAGTTCCTTTTTATTTTTTAACTTTTAAAGATTTTTATTTATTTATTTGAGAGAGAGAGCACAAGCAGGGTGAGGGGCAGAGGGAGAGGGAGAAGCAGATTGCTCAGTGAACGGGGAGCCGGATGTGGAGCTTGATCCCAGAATCCTGGGATCATGACCTAAACTGAAGGCAGACACTTAATGGACTGAGCCACCCAGGTGCTCCCCCCCACAGAGCTCCTTTTTAGACAAAGATCCTGTCAGCCTCCTAAGAAACTATGGAATTCTCCACATCTAATCAAGGAGGGGTACATCCAATCCTAACTTCTGTTTTCTCCCCCTTGACTTATCTAGGTAGCTTAGAGAAGACTGGATTAGACAAATAAGGTAATTATCTTCAAACATGTGGAAAGTTGGCTCTTCAGACAGTGGGATTTAGATTTGCTCTGTATAGCTCCAAAGAACAGAGCAGGGGTCAGTGGCTAGATTCTAGAAAAACCTACAGATACATGCAACAATATGGAAAAATCTTAGAAAATGTTGACCTGAAAAGAGTAAGATGTAGAAGACTACACATAGTGTGATACAGTTTTTACAAACCCAAAATCAAGCCAAATGAAATAATATATTGCTTAAAGCTGTATTTGTATGATACATTAAGAATAATTAAGAATAATTCTTAATGGCCAAAAGATGGAAACAATCCAACTGTCTTTCAGCTGACAAGTGGTTAAATAAGATGTGGTATATTCATACAATGGAATATTATTTGGTAATAAAAAGAAGCAAAGTACTGAAGCAGAGTACATGGGTGAATTTTCAAAACATTATGCTAAATAAAAAGAAGCCTGTCGCAGTGATTCCATTTATATGAAATTAATAAATCCAGAGACACAGAAAATGGATTGCTGGTTGCCTAAGGGCCAGGGTGGGAAGGTTTTGGAAGGAATGGGGAGTGACTGCTAGTGGGTATAGAGCTACTGAAAATGTTTTAAAACCATGGTGATGGTTGCACAAGTCTACAAATATAACAAAACCCATAAAATTGTATACTTTCAATGAATGAACTGTATGGCCTGTGAATTATATCTCAGTAAAGTTGTTATAAAAAGTAGCAGAGAGGAGGGATCCCTGGGTGGCGCAGCGGTTTGGCACCTGCCTTTGGCCCAGGGCGCGATCCTGGAGACCCGGGATCGAATCCCATGTCAGGCTCCCGGTGCATGGAGCCTGCTTCTCCCTCCGCCTGTGTCTCCGCCTCTCTCTTTCTCTCTCTCTCTGTGACTATCATAAATAAATAAAAAATTAAAAAAAAAATAAATAAAAAGTAGCAGAGAGGAGCCGCCGTCCCCGCCGCCGCGCATTGTGCAGCAGGCGGCCCCGCGCGGCAGGGCCCTGGACCGAAAAAAAAAAAAAAAAAAAAAGTAGCAGAGAGGGTAGCCCAGTGGCTCAGTGGTTTAGCACTGCTTTCAGCCTAGGGTGTGATCCTGGGGACCGAGGATCCAGTCCCACATAGGGCTCCCTGCATGGAGCCTGCTTCTCCCTCTGCCTGTTTCTCTCTCTCTCTCTCTCTCTCTCTCTGTGTGTGTGTGTGTGTGTCTCATGAATAAATAAATAAAAATCTTAAAAAAAAAAAAAAGGTAGCAGAGAATAATAGACATGAAATTCAGGAAGTTTTTATTGTAAGAGAAGAGGAGGGGGGTACACAAGAATGGGGTAGAGGAAGAGCCCACAGGTAGCCTGTATGGTGCTGAAAATGTCCTAGCAGTGAGGTATACTCTCTGAGGGGAATTTGTACTTTTTATTTTAAAAAATTGTACTACATCACCTGCATACATGTTGCACATATTTTTGTAGATGGCAAACAATCCATAATAAAAATATAATATAAAATGTACAAAAAGGCGTATAGTAAAAGTAGGTCATACTTCCTTTGCTTGTTTGGAGACAGCCACTGGCATCTGTTTTTTCTGTGTCTTTCCAGAAAGTAGGTGTGTTTACAAATGTGACACATGTGTACATATGCAGAAGTGACCACGCGTTCTTTATACTGTTCATACATTGTCGCAGAGAAAAACTTGGAGAGCTTTCAAAACCTGCACATAGAGTAGCCTTTAGTGTTTTGTTTGTTTATTTGTTTTAGATTTTATTTATTTGAGAGGGAGCATGAGTAATACGGAGGAACAGAGGGAGAGGAAGAAACAGACTCCCTGAAACAGACTCCCCACTGAGCAGGGACCCTGACTGGGGGCTCGATCCCAGGACCCTGGGATCATGACCTGAGCCGGAGGCAGAGGCTTAACTGAATGAGCCACCTGGGTGCCCCCAGAGTGGCCTTTGTTGTGTTCCTGGCTGAGAGGTGTTCAGTCCTTTTGGGAAACAAGCATGTTCTAAAGTCAAACTGACCCTGGTTAGCCTTGCAGCTGGCAGGTTTTTTGCATTCAGGCCTGTGAAACAAAAAGGCCACCTCATCTAGAATGGCACCTCTCCATCACCCTGTCTCCCCTCCCCTCCATTATTTTTCTTCCTAGCACAACCTGGCACAATATGTATGCATTTGTTTTGTTGTTTATCATTCATCTCTCCCATTAGAAACCAAGCTGTATGACAGCAGGAACTTTATTCCAATGCCATGTAGGGTGTATTGCAGTAGGCATACAATAAATATGTACTGAATGGTAGAAAGAAAGAAAGAAAGAAAGAAAGAAAGAAAGAAAGAAAGTCTGTCTGGTTTGAAATTCTAGCTCCACCATGTACTAGCTATAAAATCTTAGGCAAGTTACTACATCTCACTTTGCTTTAGGTTTCTCATTAGCACGACAATATAATAAAATTATAATGAAAAGGATTAAATAGGGACACATGGGTGGCTCAGTGGTTGAGCGTCTGCCTTCGGCTCAGGGCATGATCCTCAGTCTGGGGATCAAGTCCCACACTGGGCTTCTCGCAAGGAGCCTGCTTCTCCCTTTGCCTGTGTCTCTGCCTCTCTCTCTGTGCCTCTCATGAATAAATGAAGAAAATCTTTTTAAAAAATTTAAATAAATTTGTACATTGGAAGCACGTAGAATAGGGCCTGGCACATAGTAGTGATTCAGTAGCATTCAGTAGTGATGCACCATAAGTTATGTAACTGGTCTTCTATTTAGGATGTTTCCAAATAGAGCTGCATTGCAGAATTACGTATATAATGCCATTTTGCATCCAGGCAAGTCTAGGAGTTGGATGAATTTCTACAAATGGAATTTGTGGCTCCCAAGGGTACACTTTTGATTTGGAGAGATAATGCCAACTTGAAGAGAGCAATAGTGATAAGCAGAACTGACCACAGAGAAGAGGCTGTTCCCTGCGCTTGTCATGCTTATTCAGTCACTAGGCTTGGGTCTGGCTGTCAGGGATGGGATGACAGCCCTTCTTTCTGCAGGTGGGAGGCTGGGCCGTGTGACCTGCAAGGTCCTTACAGATTCAGAACATAACAGTATGTGCCGTACTATTCTTGGCTAAATGTCAGACATATTTGCAACATGAAAATGTAAACCTTAAAATATTCCATTTTAGGTCTTATTTTTTAAATGAAAAGCCATTTTTTAAATTCACATCATAGTGTTTTAAGGGGACAGGTGGGAGGATTTGTTTTATTTTTTTGGAACTTTTTGAAAGTATTTGGTGTAAAAATTTTAAATATCTTCAGTGTACCTTTTAAAAAAATGTGTGGTCAATTATTTGAACTTAATCTACACAAATTAAATTTTTATGTAATGACTAGGGTGTGGGGGTGGGTCAAAAAATATTGTGTAACTTATTTTTTTTAACTTTATTGGCTTCTTTTTTCCCCTTGTTGAGTCTAGTCAATAATCCACATTCTACAGCACTCAAATGTCAAAATGTTTCAAAAACATAAAAAAAAATCAAGAAATGAATAGAAGCGTCCTTGTTCTTTGAATTATTTCTGTGTTACCCTGAACTGTAAGTGAACCCTCCTTGCTTATAAAAGAAGCAGCTGTTCATGCAATTGAAACCATGGTTCATTACCAGCTGACCTCGGATTCAGGAGTAAAACTTCCTCTATTTTACTACGACTATTCAGACAGGGACTGGAGATAAACAATAATCAAAATCAGGATGAAACTTGACTGGGAAACCCTCTATGTTCTTTGGCAGAATTATAGCAGCTCTTGGATTGCCAGGAGTGAGGCAATGTGAAATGACCCTCAAGCATTCCCTTGAAATGCAGTGGGTCCAGGCTGCCAGCTCCAAGCAGACAAAGGCTGATTGTAATGACTTCTTAAGCATATACTTATAGAAACATTAATTATCACCAACCCTATTTTAAACATTTATAGAAAGTCGAGATGAAAGGGCCCTTTTATATCCATTTTTATATTCCCCCTTGCGAGAAAGTATGATTACAGAGTGTTGGTTTTTCCTCCCTCTTTGGAATTCTTATTTCTAGGTCTTATTCTTAAAATACTAAGTTTGATTTGAGGCTTATGTGCTCATCAAGTAAGATATTAGAAGATAGGAGGGAAAAGCGATGGCTAAGTGGGTGTGATGATGGAGGGGACATGTGACAGGCTGGGAGGTGTGAGCCCCTTATTCATGGAAATGTTCCATTTTTGAAAGGTAGAGTGCCAATTCTGGGCTGAAGTGGCTAAGGTCTACAGCAATGCTTCTCAGACGTTAGAGCTCATCAGAGCTGGGGTAGGGCTGCTTTGACAATGAACCTTATTGGGGTCCCATCCCCAGAGAATTTGATTCAGTATATCTGAGTAGAGTGTTAACTGACACTCCTGCTGATTCAGATGCAAGTGGCTTGTGACCACACTTTGAGAGGAAACTGGCTTGAAGGTTAATTGTTCCCAGCATGTCTCTCAAAAGACCTTCAGTTGCGTGTCTACTTGGCCTCCGTTTATATGCTCTCTTTCTGGAATCCAGCCCTACTGTTTTCCTCCCATATTTCCTCCATGGCATAGTGCATCATATGCTAAAGTTGGCTCCAGAAATGGTCTGGGTGTTCTTGGCTGAGGCCATCCATGAAGAATACTTTGACCTCTTAAAGTCAACTCTAGTTCTTTCTAATCATGAAGAAAAGAGGAAAGAGAAAGGGAGATGTCCGGCCAATCTGTTCATGGACAGGGAGTAGATGTCCTCAGCATGTGGAAGGCTGAACTGGGTGTAGTGGGGTAAAGGAAGGACTGGACTTGCCTGGCAGGGTCGACAGTTCAATGGGCACAGTGCAAATATGGGAGCCTGTATAAAGAGCCACGCTGTTTGTTTGAAGAAATCAGGAGGCTGCCTCAAATTCGCTGAGCCTACAGAAGGAGACTTGACTGCTCCTGTTTCCCAGTGCACACTCTGTCCCCTCCACCCTTCCTCTCCTGTACTCCAGTCACCAGGCCAAGAGAACACATAGCTCTCAGTACTTCACCTTCTCATCCTCTTCTCTGTGCACATGAACACGAATAACTGGAAATCCCAAACAGGGTGTCAAGAGCCCAGGAGTCAGCCATCCATTGGATCCAGTCTCTCTTCTGTTCAGTTCCACAGTGTCTCAAAAGAGCCATGAGAGAAGACGAGCATAGACCTCTCCCTCCCTCTGCATCCAGCGTCCTGCTGCTGTTGTGGGTGTTCCCTCAGATAGAGATCTGTGATGTTCACTCTGAAACAGAGTTCTTGCCTGAGATCACCAAAGTCAAGGGGTTCCCATCTAGGATTGAGAGAGGGGACTATTACTTATTAGGCACCTACTGTGTGCCAGGCGTCTTGCATCTGTACCGCATTTACTCCTAACGGTAACCCTGCAGGGTAAGCAGCATTATCTCCAGTTACTAGTGGGGCCCCAGAGACTGGGGTTCTGTGGCTTCACCAAGATCATACACATAGGGCTAAAATGTGTGAGGTGAAGAGAGGGTTTTATGCTTTTCTGTTTCTTGTTGCTTTGGTGACTTGTCTGACTCCGAAGCACTTACTGCCACTGCATTTTAAGCCCATTTAGGAAGCAGTGTGGTGGAGAGGTTAGGAATTGAGCTCTGGAGGTGGCCTCCTGGGGTTCTGCTACTTGTTAGCTGTGTTCTGTTTTTCTGTGTTCCTGGGATAATGAGAAGAATGATGATATACTACTTACTTCTTCGAGTTTCTGACCCTCCAAGAGGGGAATCCCAATGCTGCTTAGCTCACCTCACAGGGTCTGAAGTCCAAGAATGATATCTTTGGACAAATAATTTGTAAGTGATGTTTCTCTGTCCTCATCTATGTATCCAATATTTATTATGAGTCTATGAGGCTGCTCAATCATTATTACCCTAAAGTTCTGTGGGGGTACACATTTTTAAAATCTATTCCTTGAAGGTATTTATTGTCCAAGAATAATAAGAATAATATTACTTAATATCTACTCTGTTCCATGCATTTTATGTTTATTATCTCACTGAATTGGTACACGGTTGTAATGAAGTGACTATTAGCAGCCTATTTCATATTTTATAAGCCTCCTCAGGGAGGTTAAGTAGCTTGCTCTCCATCCAGGACAGACAGCTGTGGGTCAGTGCCAAAGCCCAGGGTCACACCGGGACTCTAATGCCAATGTCATTGCTCTTGATTGCTGGTCAAGGAGAGGATTATATTTATCTGTGAAAGATCACCCACTAATTGAAGGTGGATATGGAGACATTGCTTCAGCCAGAATGGTCAAAGATGACTTTGTGGGAGGGCACCTGGGTTGCTCAGTCAGTTAAGTGTCTGCCTCCAGCTCAGGTCATGATCCCAGGGTCCTGGGATCGAGCTCCATGTTGTAGGGCTCCCTGCTCAGTGAGGAGCCTGCTTCTCTCTCCTTCTGCCACTCTCCCCACCCAGTTCATGCTCTCTCTCTTTCAAATAAATAAATAAAATCTTTTTTTTTTTTTTTTAAGATGACTTTGTGGAAGGGCAGGATGCAGGAAGTTTCTGTAGACTGAGAGAAGGGGGAAGTATTTCATGGTGGATGGGGGGATCAGTGAGGAAGGTCAAGGAAAACGTAGACAGTGAGGATGGTCACAAATGCCACTGCCTCCCCTAATCTCCCACAGCTCTGCAAAGGAGGAGAGACAGGGATAATCATTTCCATTTTGAAACAAAGGAAGCTTAAAGAGGTTATGTGACTTGCTCATAGTCACCCACTTACTGAGTGATAGAAATGGGTCCTCAGGCTCATGGACTCCATTTTACAAGCAGCAGGGAAGCATGGAAGTTTTATGGGTAGAGTATAGGAGATGGGGCATGGACCCTCTTGTATTAAAAAGGTGTCATTTTCATTATTTGTTTAAGAGCAGCATTCTTAACCTTTTCTTGTGCCACAGGCTGCTTGGGCAGTCTGATGAAGTCTGTGGATTGCTTGGCCAACAATTTGAAAGACTTTTAATTATGGTGAATACACATAAAATTTACCACCTTAACCATTTATAAGGGTACAGTACAGTGGTGTTATGTACACTCACAGTGTTGTGCAGCTATCCACAGAATTCTTTTTTTTTTTCACAGAATTCTTTTTATCTTGCAAAGCTGAAACTTTCCATCCATTAAACACTAACTAACTCCCCATTCCCGCCTTTCCCAGCCATTCCACTTTCTGTCTCTATGAATTTTATCTACTTTAGATACCTCATATAAGTGGAAACATACAGTATATGTCCTTTTGTGACTTTTTTTTCACTTGGCATAATGCTCTCAGGGTTCATCCATGATGTAACATGTGTCAGACATTCCTTCTTTTTCAAGGCTGAATAATATTCTGTTGTATCTATATACCACGTTATGCTTATTCATCCATCAACAGACACTTGTACTGCCTCTACCTTTTGGCTATTGCAAAAAATGTGACAAGTAATGTTTTAAAATGCATAAAATTATATGTGTATGTGTATATTAGATATAACATGATCACAAAAGAAACCAATTATATTGATAAACAGTTATCAATATATATTTTAAAAACAAATTGTGACATAGAAATACATGAGCTCCTTTACTAATACAGTAAATAAGATCTAGGAGCAGCCCTGATAACTGCCTTAATTTTGGAACAGTTAGGCCACAGTAACTTCTTACAAGATACATCCATGAAGGCAAGAGAAACAAAAGCAAAAATGAACTATTGGGACTCCATCAAGATAAGAAGTTTTTGCACAGCAAAAGAAACAGTCAACAAAACTAAAAGACAACCTACAGAATGGGAGAAGAAATTTGCAAATGACCTATCAGATAAAGGGCTAGTATCAAAGATCTAAAAAGAACTTATGAAACTCAACAGCAAAGAAACAAACAATCCAATCATGAAATGGGCAAAAGACATGAATAGACATTTCACAGAGGACATAGACATGGCCAGCAAGCACATGAGAGAATACTCCGCATCACTGGCCATCAGGGAAATACAAATCAAAACCACAATGAGATACCACCTCACACCAGTGAGAATGGGGAAAATTAACAAGGCAGGAAACAACAAATGTTGGAGAGGATGTGGAGAAAAGGGAACCCTCTTACACTGTTGGTGCGAATGTGAACTGTGCAGCCACTCTGGAAAACTGTGTGGAGGTTCTTCAAAGAGTTAAAAATAGACCTGCCCTACGACCCAGCAATTGCACTGTTGGGGATTTACCCCAAAGATTCAGATGCAATGAAACGTCGGGACACCTGCATTCTGATGTTTATAGCAGCAATGTCCGCAATAGCCAAACTGTGGAAGGAGCCTCGGTGTCCATGGAAAGATGAATGGATAAAGAAGATGTGGTTTATGTATACAATGGAATGTTACTCAGCCATTAGAAACGACAAATACCCACCATTTGCTTCGATGTGGATGGACTTGGAGGGTATTATGCTGAGTGAAATAAGCCAATCGGAGAAGGACAAACATTATATGGTCTCATTCATTTGGGGAATATAAAAAATAGTGAAAGGGAATAAAGGGGAAAGGAGAAAAAATGAGTGGGAAATACCAGAAAGGGAGAGAGAACATGAGAGACTCTTAACTCTGGGAAACGAACAAGGGGTGGTGGAAAGGGAGGTGGGTGAGGGGTGGGGGTGACTGGGTGACAGGCACTGAGGGGGACACTTGATGGGATGTGCACTGGGTGTTATGCTATATGTTGGCAAATTGAACACCAGTAAAAAATAAATTAATTAATTAAACAAATTTTGGAACAGTTAGTATAAATGATATTTTGATATACATGCAGTAATTAGAGTAAGATATGACAGACAATATCATATATAAATCTGTAATTTCAGTTACAAAGTCCCAGGTTCAACATTGACAATTGAAGGAAAAGCTAAATTGCAGGTAGAGATTTGTGAAAAGGAAGATGTGATTATTTCCTGTATAGGTCCAGGACCCCCTGGAGTTCTCCTTACAAGTCCTGGGGAGTGGCAGCAGCCTGGGGCCACAATAAGGTCACTGCTTCGGGGGTTGAAGGAAAAGTTCTTTTGCCATCCTGGCCTAAGCAAGGGCTCCAACTTCTAACTTCTTGGTTTGGTGCCATCTTTTCTTGGCTTGGCCAAGCTGTGTGAACTTGGGCAGGTTGTTTAGCCTCTCTGAGCCTCAGTTTCCCTACTTGTGATTAGATACCAACATGCACCCCTCAGAAATGGAGGCTTGCTATGAGTCCTGGGGCTCCTTTAAAAAGGTGGATAAAACCAGCCATCATCTTGGCTCAGGTTTATCTAAATCTCAAAATCCCTTCCTCCATCTATAATGGATGGCAGGATGGCAGGCTCTTTACATCCATGTTTTCCAGAACCTCATTTTCTTCCTGCTGGCCAGGGTAAACAACACAACCAGGCCAGACCCTGACTTTTCCTACTTTTCCTAGCCTTTTGGGAGCCAAAATTGGCATCTGTTTTCACAGACCCTAAGTTGTCTCAAACTTTTACATACCAGGGGGTGGTCTGGGATCCTATCAGGGGGTCATAAAAGACCACAGCCGGCAAAGATAGAGGATCAGCAGGGTTATCCTTGAACAATTAACCAGAAAAAGGAAGCCACAAAGGGAAGTTTATATGCAGGTGTCCAGGCATTCCAGCAATGTGCCTTAAGATAACCAAGTCCCTGGCCAGGGATGATGGGTGGGAATTCGCTGAATTTGTTGCTTGCTGCATTGGCTTGGCCTGTCCTAATACTGAATGTCTCTTACTATGACTTTTTTCCACAATCTACGGAATGGGATACAGTTAGCTAGTTCACAAGATTGCAGACTGGTTGAGACCATTTGTGAGAGCTGCTGTTCGTGCTGACTGGAGCTGAGATGTCTCTGGGAGGGGATGGGCTGGCCATGCACTCCAAGGAGCTTGCATGAGTTGATGTGCATAGCAATTTGGTTCTTGGTTGAGGGAGGGGGGTGCCGGGTTTCCTTGTCATTGTTACTTCTCCTTAGGAGTGCCTGGAGAAGGAGAAAGATTGGAGGAATTGGTCACTGTCCCCCATCATAGATATGGCCCTCTGCCAGGGAGACTTTTTGAGACTGTGCCAAGCACTGTTGGTTCAGAACCCAGGGGCAAAACGTCACCCTCAGCAGGGAGAGAGGGCTAGGTGCCCCCACCCTCTTTCCAATCTGCTGAGACCAAGCGTAGCCACTGCACAACATCATGAGTGTACTATGCCACAGAATCACGTGCTTTAAAATGGTTAACGCGGTGAATTGTTATGTTTATTTTACCGCAATTAAAAAGGGAAGAAAACAACAAGGAGCAAAGATTTAAATAGAAAATATTAGGCACATTTCAAGTGCTTTTTTCCCTTAGCAACCTATTTTCTCAATATTTAGTACAATAATATCTCACGCATCTTGGAACTGGTTAGGCAACCTCACCTCAGCAGGGCACTGTTGGGAATTGGGAAGAGAACATGGCTTTGAGGGCCTCCTTCAGTGTCCATGAGAGGAAAAGCTGGAGGGCCAGCTGGAGCCAAGTCCATTTGTGTATTAGTGCATGCTGAGTTATCAAGACAAGGGTAATTCCACTCTGGGTCTCTAGAATACCACTTTAGGCCTCTTGGTTTGCTTTCTGCCTTGTTATGTAGCAAATCATGCATCCCTTTATTCATTCCTGAGAACTTGGAAGATTTTAAAGGAGTTTCAGGAACAGACCCAATTTCATGATATAGACTCATGTTCTCCAAAATACCTGTTTAAGATATAAGTCTGAACCTAGGACGAAGTGTTGAAAGACAAGGGATCCACCTAACAGCTATACCATCACCCATATGACAATGGCCTTCAGGTTTTTCAACTGTGGCCATTATGAAAGTCAAATATGATAATATGTGAAAAAGCATTTTATGAATGAAGAGTTTCTATACAAATGCTAGCCACTAATTACCGTGCTAGCTGCAAGAATTCCCTGTGCTAGCTCAACACTACTAATAACAACTAACATGTCCTACACATATACACCAGGTACTAGGCTGGCATGTGACATGATGTCCCTGAACATATAGGAGATAAGTTCTATTTTAGTCCAAACTGACACATGAAGAAGCTGAGGGAGAGAGATGGTGAATAACTTATCTAAGTCCAAGGTCCCAGAGCCAGGCAATTATGGAGACAATGGGTGACCCCAGCAGGCTGGCAACAGTCTACCAGCACTGCCTCTTGTGTATAGTACGTCTCATTCTTCATAAAATGACAAGGAATAAATCAAGTGGAACTGATGGATGTAATCAACACTTCTTAAGTGAGAATCCTTGGATGAAATGATACCCACAATCACTGGAGCCAGCTCAAAGTTGGTTGTTAGCGTCTCTTTATAAACTCCACATCCCATGTCATTTATTGCAGTAGCTTAAAATCAACCACAGTAGGAGTATTTACACTAGGGACATTAGCAAATGCTTCCAATCAGGACTTTCTTCTTTTCTTTCTCCTCTCTGCTCCCTGGCCCCACCTTCTCCCTCCTTCTCCTCTTTCTTCTTTAGAGAGACTGTTAAACATTTATCAGCATACTGCTGGCTGCAATAGTTCTTTCCTTCCTTCCTTCCTTCCTTCCTTCCTTCCTTCCTTCCTTCCTTCCTTTTGAGAGAGAGAGAGAGAGAGAGAGAGAGAGAGATAAAGGCTGGAGAGGGAGAGGGAATCCTAAGAGGCTGCACGTCCTGCATGGAGCCTGATGTGGGGCTCGATCTCACTGTGACCTGAGCTGAAATCCATAGTCAGATGCTTAATTGACTGAGCCACTCAGGCCCTCTGCAATAATTTCAATTAGCAGCAGATAGAATTAATAATCGTATCTGACAATGCTAATAAAAACACTTTTCCTTTATTTGCAAACTTGCAAATACAGAAGGACTCCTCTTGGTGCGAGTCAATTTTAGAAGAATCAGGAAGATCCTAACATACCAACCTGAGAGCAGCCCCTGGATTTGCGCTTTTCCTGGGCTGCTGCTGTGATCTCTGAACAAGACACCGGACATGCATGTATCCTAAGTTGTGTTGTCTCGTCCTTTGAACAAGGTAGGTAGTATGTCCTATCCTTGTCTGAGTTTTAAGCCAAAGGAAACAGAGCCTTAGAGAAGTAACTTGCCTGAGCTAGAAAGTGGCAGAGCCAGGATTGGAGTCCAGAGCTCACCCTCTCAACCATCAGGCTTTATGACTTCGGTATCTTTGTTTTCACCATATCCCTTAAGTACTACTGTTGAGGATCTTCTTCAATATCCTGGCAAAAACTTAAGGCAATCAGAAAAGCCACCAAAGCCAAGCCATGTCAGTGATTTGCTCACAGATTCAGAAATCCACCGTATCTTCAGGCTTGTCCCAAGATGCCAGGGACTCCTTATGTACCTGGTGCTGAAAGAAAGAGCTGGCCCAGAGCAGGAAAAAGCCAGGACTAATGACTCTTGGATAATAAATTTATCACCTATATTTTGAGTACCTATATGTGTCAGGCATTGTTAATTCAGAGCATTGAGGACACAGTAAAATCAAAGCAGTCAAGTCTTCGCCCTGAATGGAGCTTATCCCCTACAACAACAATAACTAACATTTACTGAGTGCTCGCTGTGTACCAGCACTCCCCTAAGCATTTTTTTCCTCCTAAGCATTTATACTCACTATTTCACCTAATCTTTGAAGTAAGATAGTGAGCCAAGAGCATGACCAGTTGGTAGTGTTGGCAAGTTACTTGAGCACAGTGGTCATTTCCCAGGTGTAAAATGGGGATATCATTATAACTACTTCAATGCTTGTTTGAGAATGAAATGAAATGATAACATGTTTAAAAGTGCTTATAGCATAGTCTTTTGTACATGATCAATCATTTGTGCTAGCTTTCATTGTTTAATAACTTTATAAGATAAATATTAGGATTAATTTTTTTATTTCATTAAATTATTCAATGTATTTAAACTAAAAAAAGAAAAAAGAAAAATGTTTCACCTATTTCTTCACCCCTCACCCCCCACCTGTGGCAATCACTAATCTGTTCTCTATATCTATGAGCTTGGTTTATTTTATTTTATTTTTTAGATTCCACATACAAGTGAGATCATACAGTATTTGCCTTTCTCTGTCTGACTTATTTCACTTAGAATCAGATCTTTGAGGTCATCCATGTTGCAAATGGCAAGATTTCATTCTTTTATGGCTGAGTAATATTCCACCATATAGATATTGGAGTCCATCTATCAATGAGCACTTAGGTTGTTTCCAAATCTTGACTTCTGTAAATAATGCTGCAATGAACATGGGGGTGCAGTATCTTTTTGAGTTAGTGTTTTCATTTTCTTCAGATAAATACCCAGAAGTGGAATTGCTAGATTATATGATAATTCTATTTTTAATTTCCTTCATACTGTTTTCCATAGTGGCTGTACCAGTTTGCATTTGAACCAACAGTGCATTCTCCACATCCTCAACAACACTTGTTATTTCTAGTCTTTTTGATGATATCCATTCTAACAGGTGTGAGGTAATATCTCATTATGGTTTTGGCTTGCATTTCCCTGATTAGTGATGTCAAGCATCTTTTCATATACCTGATGGCCATCTATATGTTTTCTTGGGGAAAATGTCTATTCAAACCTTTAGCCATTTACCTAATCAGATTTTTTTATATGTTCTTTATACGTTTTGGATATTAGTTCCTTATCAGATATATGATATGCAAGTATTTTCTCCCATTCAGTAGGTTACCTTTTCATGTTGATGATTTCCTTTGTTGTGCAGAGGCTTTTTAGTATGATGTAGTTCCACTTGTTTATTTTTGCTTTTGTTGCTTAGAAACTATGTTTAATGTCATTTCATAGATGTGGAAACTAAGGCTCAAGTCTCACAATTAACACTGAACACCTAGCTACACTGTCCTTGGAATATCAGAATGAGGAGCACAGAAGGACCAGCTGGAACAGTCTGGGTGCCTCTTGCTGAGCCGGAAGAGAAAAGAGGGGAAAGAGGAAGTCACAGGCGGAGAGAAAAGTCTTCTGAAGACTTACAGAATGTAAGATGAAGCAGTTTGGGCACCAACTGCCTAGTATGAGTGATCTCAGAAAGGCCAACTGTGGGGGATCCCTGGGTGGCTTAGTGGTTTAGCACCTGCCTTCAGCCCAGGGCATGATCCTGGAGACCCAGGATCGAGTCCCATGCCAGGCTCCCTGCATGGAGCCTGCTTCTCCCTCCTCCTGTGTCTCTGCCATTCTCTCTCTCTCTGTCTCTCATGAAAAAATAAAATCTTAAAAAATGAAAAAAAAAAAAAAGGCCAGCCTCTCTAATTGGCTGAGCTCTGGGCTGCTTCGTTTGGAAAACAATTTTACACTGCTCCCGCTCCCCCCACCTCCCTTCCCATCCCCACTGTCCCCTGCCAGCCTGACTAGGTTGCCCCCACCGCAAATCCCACATTCCTACAGCTTCATAAGGCTATCCCTTTCATAGCAGACGCACACACTATACTATGATTATCTATTTGGGTCTCTATATGCCTTTGGAGGCCAGGAATGCAAAGTCATCTCTCTAGTCCCAGCACCCAGCACTCCTGGTAAGGGCTCAGTAGATGTTAGTTAGTTCGGACAGAAGATGCTTTTATGATCAGGAAGAGAGTAAAAGTCTGATCTTTTACCTCTAGGAGAAGTTTGGAAGCATATACACCTATTTACACAAGGGACTAGAGCATCATGGCTTTTCCCTGCTAATATCTAAAGGATGTTAGTAGGAGCTCATGTTTCTGCATCATACAAAGAAAATTGTTATAGAGTTTAAGTCCTTTGAACAAGGTGTCCGAATTGCTCAGTGTCCTGGAAACATCACGGAGCCCAAATGGACTGCCTGTTGCCTGAATGTACCATGATTTTTCTAACCTTCACAGAGCCCTTACATTGTTTCCATTTTGACCCTTCCAAGCAATGCCTCCGAGGTCATTTCTGAACCTATAGCCTTGCACTCTAGCGAAGTGCATTCCTAGAGGGGAATTGCGGGGTCAAAGGCATTCTCATAAAGGTTCTATTTTTAAAACTCAAATATTAGAAAGTGCTTATGTGAAACCTTGGCTAATGACAGTTACCTCAGAGGCAAATACCTCAAGTACCTTTTCCATGGACGTGCTCTTTATCTGCTCTGACTCAACATAAGGATTCACAACTCTTGCCACCCCATTTTCTCTGAGATTGACATTGCAGTAAGCAGCAGGAATGCCCAGGAGAACATGTCAAGAGAAAGGAAAGACAAGTCAAGGGCAGCAAGAAAAGTAACACTGAAGTAGCTGAAAGAGTAAAGATGGCGTGGGGATGAGAGGAAGGAATCAAGCCAGTTTCTCCCTGAAGTAGGGATCTTATAAAAGTTTTCCTTTGAAAAAGTCACAATGCTAGTAAATAGTGAGATTCTGGTGGGAAGGGCAGGGTTCTGAAGTAGGAAGAGCTCCTCAGGATCCATCCCCTTCTGTTGTAGATGAAAAGATGAGGGGGGTGGCGGGGGGAAGCCTGTATTGTGAGCACTTGTTTTTCAGTCGTGCTGCATCATGGTCTCTAGCTTCACTTCCATTGCTCTCCACTTATCCCTTTATAATTACTCTACTTAGGCAATATGGATTATTCATTCAGAGCTGGAACTTCGTTTTCTCATTTCACTGAGTTTAAATAGAAATGACAGGGCCTATTCTTCATGTTTAACAATCAGAACCAATTATGACTCTTTCTTTCCCTCACGCAAAAAAACACACCGTCCTTTTCAGAATGTAGTGTTTTCATTCTCTGGCATAAACAGGCCAGTGAGAACAATAATATGGCAATAAAACCTCCGGAGAAGACATACGCTGAATGTAATCAAGAAAGCCCAGTTATTCAGGGTTGGAGAAATAATGCTATGGATACAAAATAAAGAATTAAAATAACTCAGAGGACACTGAACTCATGGGTATGAGTCAGGGCACATTCATGTGTTTTCAGCACAGTGATATGATCAGCTCCAAAGAGTTCAACTTCTTTCTGTCTTTGGAGGTCCAGAGAGCAAGTGCCGAGATTCTTCCTTAGTACTGACCCCAAATTTACAAAACTGCCCAAATTATGCCTGGCCAGACCAGAAACTCTTTCCACTCTTTCCCCTGTAAAAAAAGAAAAACTGAGTCAAGAGCCACTATAAGCATTAGCTCAATTAATCACCCATCCTTCCATCCATTTGTTGAATTCCCACCATGTAAGAGTTTGGTTGGTGAGTTTGGAAATAGCTTCTTAATTGGAAGTAATGGCCAAGTCTTGACGTCTGTCTTTACAATATTCCTGCATATTTGTTCCTTGCTTATAAAGGAGAGCCAGTCCTCTGAGGTTTTTGTCCATCTGTGGAACTAAATGGATGTGGTTGGTCTTCTCTTGTCATCCTAAATAGTAGAGCTGGAGGAATGAAGCAAGAAAAACAATTCATTATCGAAGGGAATATCATTCTTCTGTACTGCATCTTTAAAAAGCCAATTTTTTTGAAATCCAAGGAAAGAGTAGTTGCCGATGAGCCCTTCAGTGAAGCAGAAAGAATTCCAGTGAAGTGGACTGCCCAGGAAAACAGTCCTTTTTTTTTTTTAGGAAAGAAATACTCTTGGAGATCTATTTCTCATGTATTGATGATCCTGACTTAATTCAGTACCGGAGGCATTTGGCACCAGTGCCATTAGGAAATGACATCCTCAGGCATCTGGGGGATTCTATCCATGGCCCTGCTCTTGAGCTTCCTTGGCAAAATTGCCTATGTTTCAGATTTCAGAGACTAAGGAACCCAAATAGTGTTTCCCTGAGATCCTGAACAAGTTTGTAGCATGTGACTACCTGAAACTGAAAGAAAGAAAAATGACACAAAACGGATAAGATAAGCTACCTTCTCGGCTGTAAGGTCTGTGAGGACAGGGATCATATTCATTGCTTTATCTCTAGTGACTACCAATATGATGTTTAATGCTCAACATCTATTTGCTTAATTAATAAATATCACTATTGCAGTCTTCCCAGGAAATACTCTCACATCTAAACTGCTAAACAATGGCAAGCACATCAGACTTGGTGTAAGAAAATCCAAGTCTGGTTTCTGGCATTTCTACTTACAAGCTGTGAGCATCAGTTTTCACATCTTTAAAATGGGGTCAGTAGCATCTAGCTCACAGAGCTAACAGGAGGATATAAATCATATAGCATATTTAAGATGCCTTAGCACCATGCCTGGCACAGTGATGTGTGCTTCATAAATGTGGGGTCTGGTAAATAAAATTAGAGGACTGCATAAATCTTAGCAAGAAGCTACTGTGATTCTGAAAAGGAATCACCATTTTAAAAAAAGATTTTATTTATTTCTTTGAGAGGGACAGAGAGTGAGTAAGCATGAGCGAGGTGAGGGGCACAGGGAGAGGGAGAAGCAGGCTCTCCACCGAGCAGGGAGCCCGACATGGGGCTCGATCCCAGGACCCTGAGATCATGACCTGAGTTGAAGGCAGATTCTTGACTAACTGAGCCATCCAGGTGGCCCAGGAAGCACCAATTTAAAATGTAATCACTGAGAGGCACCTGGGTGGCTCAGTTGGTTAAGCATCTGACTCTATTTCTGCTCAGCTCATGGTCTCATGGTGGTGAGATGGAGTCTCTCCTCAAGCTCCACACTCAGCAGGGAGTCTGCTTGAGATTCCTCCTTCCCCCTCTCACACTCACACTCACACTCACACACATGTTCTCTCTCTAAAATAATAAATAAATCTTTAAAAAATAAAACAAAGTGCAACCAATGAAAGAGAAGCTAAAATCATGAAAATTCCAGCTTTTCCAAAGGAAGCATTATAATGGCAGACATATTTAGTAAGGATACAAGGAATATTTTACAAGAGAATCAGTAGATAAAGTTTTTTTAGTACTCACTTGCCAGTTTTTAGTGCTAACTTTTATTTTCATATGAACAAAACAGCTTTCCTGACTTATCAAGTGATGGCTCATTAAGATTTTCTTTCAAAGTTCCTGTTAAGAAAAATTTTCCAAAACTTAGATATAAGATAAAGAAGTTATCTTATCTGCATGCTCTTGTTTCAATGTCAGAGAGAGAACTGTCCAACAAACTAACTTCAGGACTGTCTGATGCTCTAAGGAATTATCATTTTGTTTGACTTACTATTTATTATCTATTGGAGTCTAAATGTTTCTGTCTCTCCAAAATTTGTATATTGAAGTCTTAACTCCACTGGAGCTATCTTTTGAGATAAGATCTCTAAGGAAGTGCTTAAGGTTAATGAGAGTGAGGCCCTGATTCAATAGGATTAGTGTCCTTATAAGAAGAGACACCAGGGCAGCCCGGGTGGCTCAGCGGCCTTCAGCCCAGGGTGTGATCCTGGAGTCCCCGGATCGAGTTCCATGTCAGGTTCCCTGCATGGAGCCTGCTTCTCCCTCTGCCTGTGTCTCTGCCTCTCTCTCTCTCTCTCTCTTTCTCTCTCTCTCTCTCTCTCTCTGTGTGTGTGTGTCCCTCATGAATGAATAAATAAAATCTTTTTTAAAAATTTTTAAAAATTTAAAAAGAAGAGATAACAAAGAGTTCTCTCTCCCCATCACCCCACATGCATATATCAAGGAAGGTCATGTGAGTATATAGCAAAAAAATGGGCATCTACAAACCAGAAAGAGAGAATTCAGTTTCTCACGAGAAACTGAATTGGACTTCCAGCCTCTAGAACTTGAGAAAATAAATATTTGTTGTTTAAGTCACCCAGTCTGAGGTATTTTATTACGGAAGCCTGGGCTGACTAAGATAACTATGCTTAAAGTCCAGACACTGTAACTTTAATATTAACTTGTAGAAGACTGATAAATTTTCTTTTTCAGTAGGGATGTAAATGATTTCTGTTTGTAGAAAGGAGAGCCCCCGAGGTTACAGTTTTATTGACTTGTAGGACATTAACCATTTTTATGTAATGTTGTCATCTGAGCCTTAATTTTCCTGCTCTGTAAAATGCCATTGATAGCTCCTCCTTCCTAGTGTTGCTGTAGGATTAAATATAAGCCCATTGTACTTGTAGGGCACTGTCTAACACACAGTATGCTCTCAATTAAATTTCTCTGATTGTTTAGATCAGAGGTCCATAGCTATTTTGTTGCATTTGTACAATGCTTAAAAATATTAGTGGCAGGGGTGCCTGGGTGGTTCAGTTGGTTAACCATCCCACTCTTGGCTTCAGCTCAGGTCATGTGACCTCAGGGTTGGGAGATTCATCCCCACTTTGGGGCTCTGTGTTCAGTGGAGAGTCTGCTTGAGATTCTCATTCTACCTCTCCCTCTGTCCTTCTTCCTGCCCTCTCTTTCTCTCTCTCTCTCAAATAAATTAACTAATTAAAAAAATATTAGTGGCCACCAGGTAAAAGCCAGGATATTTCACATATTTCAGATTTTCACTCCTAACAGTTCAAATGGTTAGGCAACACAAGGCTTAAATACTACATGGAAACCAATGACTCGAAGTGGGTGGCATCTTCCCTTTGGGATGGACAGGTATTGTCCCACTTGCCATAAGCCACACCCAACTCCTTTGTCTGGTCCTTGAGGTTTCAGTCTCTGGGTTAGAGCATCATCCTCCTCATTCCCTAGCTAAAATAACCCTCACATATTATGCTGAGTGAAGTAAGTCAATTGGAGAAGGACAAACATTATATGGTCTCATTCATTTGGGGAATATAAAAAATAGTGAAAGGGAATAAAGGGGAAAGGAGAGAAAATGAGTGGTAAATATCAGTGAAGGTGACAAAACATGAGAGACACCTAACTCTGGGAAACAAACAAGGGGTGGTGGAAAGGGAGGTGGGCAGGGGGTTGGGGTGACTGAGTGACAGGCACTGAGGGGGGCACTTGACAGGATGAGCACTGGGCGTTATGCTATATGTTGGCAAATTGAACTTCAATAAAAAAAATAAAATAACCCTCACAGTTTCAGAGGCTTCAGAAAATGGGCTCTTACCCAAGAGAACTCGTAAAGGTCTCATGGTTCAGACTGATAGTATAAGAGGTTTTCATGGGGCATTTGCCCCTTTCTCATCTCTTATTTAGCCCTGCAGGAAGGGTATGGTATGCTTAGGCTGAGTGCTAGGATAAGACATCTTCCTGAGGGTCTCTGAGATTGTCATATCCTGCCTGTACAGTCTCCATGACTTAACACCTTGCAGCACTGCGTTTGAGCACTGGACTAGCTGATGATAATAGTTACTTTAATATAGAGCTCCCACCTATGCCAGCCACTTGCTGTGGGCCATCCTGTAGAATCCTCCAAATCATCTGAAATAGGCATCACAGGTCCACAATCTGAATTTTCAGAGCCTAAAAACCAAAATACTTCTTATTAAAATTGCAGATTGGCAGGTTAGCAAAGTCTGACCTGAACCAACATGAAACTGTATGCAGTCTTTATTTCTCTCACTTAAACACTCTCACATTTTGCTGCAAAAATACTGATGTGTTTGATTACTGGATTCTGCCCCATGCCCCTCTGGAGATCGGCATTCACAATGACATTTTTTAAAAAAAGATTTTATATATCTGGGTGGAGGGGAGAGTGAGAGTGAGCAGGAGGAGGAGCAGAGGGAGAGGGACAAGTGGACTCTGTGCTGAGCACAAAGCATGATGTGGGGTTTGATCCAATGACCCTGAGATCATGACCTGAGCCAAAATCAAGAGTCCAACAATTAGCTGGATGAGCCACCCAGGCACCCCTCACATTGAACTTTCTAAGCTTTGAACACATCTGGCTCCAAGGTTTTGAATAAAATATTGAGAATATATATTATAACCATTTTACAGATGAGGAAACTGAGTCCTTGAGAAAATTTTTTTAAAAAAAAATCCAAATAAGTGCTTTGCTATAATGACCACCCATCAGGGAGTCTGTCCTGGATGACCTGGGGCATGTTGCCTTTCTGAACCTCAGAGGGTTCTCTGAACCTCATAAAAGGAAGGGTAGCAGTACTAGCTAGCTGTTACCATGCACTTAATATGCTTCAGGTCATTTCATTCTCTCTAAACCATCCTATAACATAGGCAATATTGTTGTTGCTCCTTATTTTGTCGATGAAGACACTGAAATTTAAAAAAATTAAACGATTTGCCCAAGGTCACCAGCCAGTTACTGGAGAGCTTGCATGTAAACCAGCTCTGTCTGAATTTGGTGTCACACACCCTTTCATGGGTTTCAAGGGTCCTCACAGCTCTAAAAGGAGTTCCTTTCTTTTGTATCTCTATTAGATTGCTTACTGAGAAAAGTGTCTGGCCCATTCCACCTCTTGGTCCTCACATTCCAGCAGTCATCAGCTTGACAGAGAGGCCCGGCATTCTTTGAAACTGGTGTTTACTGTTCTCTACCTCTCACACCCCAGGGGAGCGTTCCAGCCATTCAGAGATGTCCACTTTCAAACTACTGCAGGCATTTTCCAAAACATCATTTTCCATGACTCAGTGGTCTGTCTCTACTTCTTCCTGCTGTAAAGGTTTCTGCAAGTAGGTGCAACATTTCTCTAAGGGCTTTCAGCTCCAACAAGTCTGATCCAACAGGCCCAGCTCCTCAGCTCCTGTTAATGAGGTCTGTCCCTCCTCTTTCTTTCCATCTCTTCTAGGTGATTGCTCATCCTCTCACTCAAGACATAAGAAAAATCACAAGAGCTTCTGCATTGGCTAGGTGTGGGAACCCAGGCGTCACTGAAAGAGAGTTGAGGGCCATGTTAGAGGAACTATCACCTTATAGCCAGTTTGAGTGACCAGTCATGTCTCTCAACCTCATTGCTGGAAAGAAATGTCTCTTGGCAAGAAATGCAGTGGTTTGGTTTGGGAAATCAGCTGCCTGTAATCCACCAATGAAGAGATGCTACATGGGGGGAGGACAGCATCAAGGTCTCATCTCTCTCTCTCCCCATTCTTTACCCTCATTATTTTGGGCAAGACTTTTAAGCTCACTGGAACTGTTTTATTGTCTGGAAAATTAGGATAAAAACACCCAGTTCTGCCCATCTCAAAGGACTGCAGGGAAAATCATAGTAGTAATGGATTTGACAAGCTTTGTGAACATCACATAACAATTATTAAGGTAAGCCTGAGGGCAGTGGGTGAGTTGTAGCCAAGGAAGAGGAATAAAGATCACAGGAGTCAGCTCTACAAAGAGATGAGTTCAAAAATTCAATAGACTCAACTCCAACAGACCTTGACAGGTGATCCTGGGCTTACACATATATTTCCAACACACATCCCTTTTTCCTGCATCAAGATGATTGTGAATTACTGGGTTTAAGAATGACTGAGAGATTTTGTTTCTGTGTGTCATTTGAAGCATTTTTTTTATTCCTGAAGATTATGGCTTGCACAAGAAATGCAACAAGAGTGAAAATCAAGAGAAACAACAGACAGCAGAAACAAACCTGCACCTACCTTTGGTAGTGAAATGATCAGACTATTATAAAACAAATGTATTTATCAAATAAATTATAAACTTGAACATATTTGTAGGGAATAATAAACTGTAAAAAAAAATCTAGCAGATATGAAAAAGAACCAAATAGAACTCCCAGGAATAGAACACTGAAGTTAAATACACCATAGGTTCATAGACAAGTCTGGGGACTAGTCAAGTTGGGCGAAGGTGAGAGGCAATGCCTGTCATGGAAAGAGACACTAAGCTTCGTGTGGAATTGGAGGTGGTGGGTGAAGAAAGGGAAATATAAACTGGACTTCTCGGAGCTTCAGGGATCTCAAAGGTGTTGACTTCTCTGATAACAATGGTAGCATTAGCAGAGGGGCCAGGTTCTCAGGTGGCAGCAGCCAGAACTTCTCTGGGAAAAATGGAAAAGTGATAGCACAAAGAGGCATCGCCAGGTCTTAGTAAGTCATTCAGAAATAGGGCACTGTCCATATGTCATAAATTACAACCATGATGCAGAACAAGAAAGAGTAATTAGTAAACTCAAGAATTACTCTTGAAAATCAGCTCTACTTTTTTTTTTTTTTTTTGCCTCGTTGCGTCAGAAAGAGCAAGATGGGTCACCAGCAGCTCTACTGGAGCCACCTGAGGAAGTTTGGCCAGGGCTCTCGTTCTTGCCGCATCTGTTCAAACCGGCACGGTCTGATCCGGAAATATGGCCTCAACATATGCCACCAGTGTTTCCATCAGTACGCCAAGGATATAGGCTTCATTAAGTTGGATTAAGTGAACTTCCTTGAATGGGTCATCCAAGATACCTACCTTAACTGCAGATGTCCAAGAACCTACTTTGATCCCAACTCATTGTACATAAAATAAAAATACTCCAATTATGAGTGTTTTAATGTGAAAAAAAATAAAAAGAAAATCAGCTCTAACTAAATGAAGGCCATTTGTGTTTTTCTGTTGCAGAGTCTTAAAATTGAAGCCAGGAATCGAGATTCATGAAATCTTTTCAGGAGGTAAGACTTCTAATCAAAATGAAAGGTCTTATGAAATGAATGGAAACATAGATCCAAGTCTGGAATCATTAAACTTGGCGCTCAGGAGAAACTACAGAATGATTGTAGGGCAATCCCTTCATTTATATAAAAGAGGAAACCAGACTAAGAAAAAGAAAGTATGGCAGAGAGATGGATCACATGGGCAGTCTCTTAGCCTCCACCTTGAGACTAAGCAATACAACCCAACCACAAAAGCAGTTTCCCTTGGCTTAGCTTTCTTTCTTTTTTTTTTTTTTAATTTTATTTATTTATGATAGTCACAGAGAGAGAGAGAGAGAGAGGCAGAGACATAGGCAGAGGGAGAAGCAGGCTCCATGCACCAGGAGCCCGATGTGGGATTCGATCCCGGGTCTCCAGGATCGCGCCCTAGGCCAAAGGCAGGCGCCAAACTGCTGCGCCACCCAGGGATCCCTTGGCTTAGCTTTCTAAAAGAAGAAAGAAAGAAAGAAAGAAAGAAAGAAAGAAAGAAAGAAAGAAAGAAAGAAAGAAAGAAAGAAAAGAAAGAAGGAAAGAAAGAAATTAATATATATATTATATATATATTTATTTTATATATATATATATATATATATATATATATATATATATATATATAGTAGATGGAGTTGTGGATGCTGGCCCATCTGGTGAATAATTGGCAAAAATCAAAATATAGTGAAATGAGGGCTGGTCTGCGTAAAGAGAAATGAGCAGTCAGGAAAGGCTTGGAGGAGATAAGCTTTGAGGGAGGCCCTAAGCACTGACACCATGTACAGAAGGAAAGGGTGCCACAGGCAGGGGTGATGTTTTAAGCAAAGACCAGGCGGTGGGGTGCATGCTTAGCCAATTCATTTATTCAACAGACACTTACTGGGAGCCGGTTATATGTTGGGCACAGCAGATGAACAGAAGATGGTCTCTGGTTCGTGGGGCTTACGTCCAGCCGGCTGGGGAATGTTCAAGACTCTGTGATACATTTCCTGAGGAGAAAGAAGAAACCAGCAGAGGGGTTGGTAGACCAGTAAGGGCAGCGACCTCTCCTGCAGGCAGGGGGCAGTGCCATCACTGCGGGATCAGGGACCCATGGGCCCTGAGGCCCTGCACTGGCTTCCAGGGTGGCCTGAAGCTCCTCTGTGCTCAGGGCTGCAGAAGAGAACGCGCTGGGTCTGCAGCCTGGGTGCCCGGCGGAGCGGGCGTGCTAGTCGCCGTCAGTACCCCTGGGGGGAACCCACAGCACCTGGGGCTCCAGCCTTCGGGTGCCGGGCAAAGTAGGAGCAGCGGGCATTTCAGGGTGCTGGCAGTGTGGGTGCCTCTGCTTCTTTACATTCGTGTGTGCTTCCCAAGTTTTCTCTCTTAAATATGCTCCACTTTAAGCATCAGAATAAAATCATGAAAACAACTTCCTAAAAGTATTTATTTCAACTACTACTATTAACCACAGGTATAAGTGTACTGATATGGAAAGGCGTCCACAATACATTACTGACTGGAGAAAAAGAGCATCCACAGGACAAAACAGAACGTGATCTTATTGTCATAAAACTTTCTTCTTGTGTAGTTGATTGTATATACATAAAAAGTCCTGGAAAACCCTACATTAACTTCTAGTGGGGAGAGGGGGAACTTTACTTTTATACTCTCCTGTCATGTTTGCATAAATATGTGTCACTCTGGCCATTTTTAAGCCAAAATATACAGAGGTACTAGGTGCCCTTTATTCGCTTCATCCACTCCGGGTGGCGTGCTAGCGCACTTTCTCCCCCTGCCTTCTGCCTGGCTGTCCCGCTCTCTGGGCAACAGGGAACGTGGCCCTTCAGGCCGCTCAGATCTGTGCCCATCCCACCCAGACAGAAGACTCTTCAGGTGGCACTAATCTTGGGCTCCTTGGACCTGCCCTTTCGTCGCGCAGGTCATCACCCCCTCCAGGTATGGTCTGGCCTCGTGGAGCAGGAGACTCACAGGTGGTTTTTCTCCGCTTCCTCTGTGGCTCTGCCCAGCTTTCCTAGTCTAGAGAAAGGCCTCTGACAGAGACGGTGACGGGGGTGGGGGCCCCTCTGGCTAGTTCTGTCCCGTGCAGGGAGGGGTGACTAGGGAAGTCCTCCAACCTTCACCCTTGGCAACTCCCCCCCCTCACCTCGGGCTCCACACAGGCTTTCTTCCCTCTCCCCCTCTCCCACTCTCTCTGCTCCCTCCTCTTCCTCAGCCCAGCCCAGGAAGGAGGTGGAAATAATTAACACCTAAGTGGAAACTCTTTCACAAGGGTTTGTGAGCTCCACCATTAATTTGCATTTTAAACCTTCTGTCGCTAATTGTGGAATGCAAGCCTTTGTCTTTTCTGAAAGGAAGGGCTGATGATGGAAATCTGGGGAGGGGAGGAGGAGGTTCTGTTTGTGCAGGGCCCCCCAAGCATCTTCCTTCAAGCCTGGTGCAGAGAAAAATAACCTGAGTTGGGGGGAATGTCACCCTTCACAGTTGGTTTCTGGAAATGAGCTCTGCAGCCTGTCTGTGGCTTGGGGCCCAGCTGTCTCCTC
The DNA here is from genome assembly GCF_048418805.1 of Vulpes vulpes. Lineage (NCBI taxonomy): Eukaryota > Metazoa > Chordata > Mammalia > Carnivora > Canidae > Vulpes > Vulpes vulpes. Next base: position 84,972,045 of record NC_132794.1, read on the forward strand.
CCCGAAGCAGGCCAGCCTGGCACTCCTGCCCCTGCCACGGGCCTGTGTGAGGTGGGGCTGGGGGCCTGGAGATAGGTCTGATCCTGTTAAAAGGGGCAGAGGACTCCAGAGAGGAGTGAGCAGCGTGCGTTGGGAGAACGTTACAGTTAACTTTTTGAATGGGAAGAGCATTCACCAAAAAATAAAAAAGGTTCAGAAGTGAAAAGCAAGTGTCCCTTCTTGGAGTTTATGTGAAACTTGCACCATCTGTTCATGTGCAGATCGAGGTTCTAAGTTTCATTTGATTCTATGCTGTTCTGTGTGCGTGGCTCGTGGGTTCTCACCTTGCTCCCTCGCACAGTCTGTGCTTAAACAAGTAAGTAGGGGAGTTACTGACTTTGAGCCTAACCAATACCCCATTTAGTGATACTCCACAATGATTTTGAGGCTGATTCTTTCTGGGGTAAAACGTCATTTGATTTCTCAAATGGATGACACACTGCCTTGCCTTAAACATGGCATGGCCAACTTCATTTGGTTTTGTAATCTGTCTCTGAGGCATCACCTCTGTGCTGCCCTCCTCTTTCTGTGTCTTTGACCAACCTTTCTGCCGTGGCTAGGTTTCTGGCGGCAGACCCCAGCAACCGTGTTTAATTCACTGCTGCTCTCCGAGAAATCAGCAGATGGCCAGCCTTGATGGGACAGTGCATAAAGCCAGAATTGTCAAGGGACACAGTCCATTCTCTGAGGAAAGAGTGACCACTGTTCAGAGGCATTTTCTTTTTTACTTCTATTCTGGGTTCTCTGCATCGTAGGTAGCTGGAGTTGCAGGAAACCTAAACCCATGGTGGGTTTCCGGCTGTTATGGGAGCCAGGAGCGGCCTTAGCAGGAGGTGGCGTGAATATTTGATGACATTAAAATGCTGTGGGTTTTGTTCCTTTCCTGGAGTGCTGGAGGGTAGCATGGCACCTGCCCAGGACCCGGCCTGAGGGAGGGTTGGTGGTGGTTTTGGGGACTGGCAGGCAGGTGGGGGAGGTGGCCCCTGTAGTTGTCCTGGCTCTTCCCACTGAAGAGTGGGCCCACTGAGAACAAACTGGCCATGACAGTTTTAAGTAAATACACAATTGAAAATTCCACCAGTGGACTTTCTGATGAAAATAAGCCATAGGGAAGATTGTTTAAGGAGTGGCCATGGTACCATTGCGAGTTTCACCACATTATTATCCTGGATCTTTTGTTCCATTGAACTATGTACATACTCACCTACTTTGCCTGTTCCTCTGTTGAGTTGTACCTTGCAGATCTTGATGATTCCGGTACGCTCTTCATAAAATAGGAAACTAGAAACTAACCCTTTAGACTCATAGACTACAAACACTTTTTCCCAGTTTTATTTATCTTTGTTCATGGCACTTATTTTTGCCCTATAGAAATTGTCACATTTTCATGTGGTCAAACATATCCATTGATCCTTTTGGTTTCTGGGTCACATAATCTGCTTAGAAAGTACTCCACTTTTAGATTCTACGTCTTACATGTTTTCTCTGAGATATTGTATGGTTTCCTTTCTACAGTTTAAATTTTGCATCCAACTAAAGTTTATTTGGGTGTAGAGTCTGACTTCATGATTCCGTCCAGCTGATAAGCAATGACCTCCAATCATCGAATGATCTCTCTTTGCTCATTAAGCCGAAGTGCCGTATTTATCATAAACTGAATTTCCATGGGCACTTCAGTCTATTTATGGTCTCCTCCTCTTTTGCTCTACTATTTTTTTCCTCTGCTGTGAACTGTTTTAATTATTGTCATTTCATGATGTATTTTAATAGCTAGTAAGAGTAGTGCTACTTCATTATTCTTCTTTGGCCTTTCCCCACATATTTCCCTATGTTCATTTTTCCGGATAAATTTTATTTATTTATTTTTCCGGATAAATTTTAATGCCATTTTATCACCTCTCCCTCCCCTCCAGTCCTCTTTCTATTCTAACTGGAAAAGCACTCAACATTAGTTGAGGGAGAATGACATTTCAAAAGATGGGTGTGTCTTCTCATTGACTCCAGTTTTCTTTTATGAATCTCACTAGATCTTTAAAATTTTCTTCCTATAGATCTTACAGACTCTTGGTTAAATTTGTCCTATGAATTTTATCTTTTCAACCACCATGGCAAATGAACTATGTGCTTTTCAGACTTTCTCACTGGCTGTGTGACTTTAGGCAAACCACTCACTGTTGCCGGGCCTCAGTTTCCTTTTGTGCAGAGATGGGAGTGTGCCTCCCAGATCCCTTAGTGTGAGGCCAGCCTACAGTGTGAGCCGGTCCTCCACTCTACGCAAGATGCTGGTATGTTCAGGGGCAGCTCTGCCCTCATTGCATTTTCATGAGAAAGACCCAGGTCAGCTCAGTTTCTCTGGTCCCAGCTGTGCAAACAAATACCTGGGTCAGCCCTAATTGGAGCCCCTGTGAGTCCCCTGCCCCCTCCAGTGATCCACCGAGTCTCAACTGTGCCCCGACTCCTCTCTTGCTGCAGGCTGGGGAGTATTCCACGCCCAGCCGCCCTTTGCCGGGGACCCACCAGGTGCCAGGCACCGTGTTAGCCTCTGGCCGGGCGCTGGCTGTTTATCTGGTCGGCGTGGACAACCACTGTGCAGAATTCACACCTCCCAGCACAATTTGTGTTTCGGGCTCAATTCTGAGTTTGTTTGGGCCTCCCGTGTTCCCTGAACAAATGAACTGGTCAAGGGTCTTTTTTCTCCAAGGTGCCACAGAAGACACAGCCAGGGCGGGGGCGGGGGGGGGGGGCGGAGATGTGAGGCCTTGTGCGGAGGGAGGATGCTCAGACAGGGCACTTCTTAGGGGGACAAGAATGTCCCCACTGGCCAGCCTGGGGAAAGCCTCCCACCCCGGCAGGGTGTCTTCCACAAGGTCCCGCTGTGGCGCACCCCGCTGTGCGGAGGACTGGGTGACAGGTTCACACTCCCGGCTAATTCCAGGAGGGACACGTTGATGCCATTTATCCTAATTGTTTCTTTAATTGAAAGTCAGCAAGAGAAGCACAGGTTTCTTTCCCATGCAAAAGAGGCTGGAGCTAGGAGAAACAAGCCAGAGGCATAAGAAAACAGATGCTAGCTTTAGCCTGGCTTTGGGGAAGGAGGGCTTTGTGCCTGTGTTCTTGCATCATAATGTATTGGAGTTAATTTGACGGGTAGGGGTGCTTAGTTAGCCAAACACTTTAATAGGATTGAAGGAAGCTACTCTCAAGCCTTGCATGGATGAGAATGGACTGGCTAAGCCCTCTTTTCTTTAAGGAAATAGCCCCCACACTTGTGCAGGCCAAAATAATTAAGTAATTAGCAAAGGCATTTGTCAAAATGCCCAGTGAGGCTGACGAAAATGACAGCTTTGAGAAGGATGAAGAGCTTGCAAATAGCATTTTCTCCAAGCTCTGCGCTGGGGTCAGGCCTGGAGCCTGCGAGAAAAAAACGCCTGCCTGGGACTCCAGAATCCCAGCTCAACCTTTGGGGTTCAAGTTCACTTCCCTGTGGCAAAAACCAAGGTCCTATTACTAAAGAGGTTTTCTTGAAAGGCCTTTGGAACATCAAAGGGCTCTAACACCAGAAAGTAAGTGAAAAATAAGGGAGTCATTTTCCTTTTCAAAGGATTGAAACTGTTAAACAGCCAAGTCTGTGGTGGAAAAAGCATTTGTGGTTTACTGACATTGAAAGGCTGGGGAAGTAGCTCGAGGTTATAAGGCCGTCAGCACCATCAACAGGGAACTGACTGCGCACCTACTGTGTGCGAGGCAGATTCTTGAGTTTCCTTAGGGCCAGAGGATCTCTACCCTGCAGAGGCTTGCAGTGTTTGCTACGTGTAGTGGGGTAGACTGGTAAATCAAGATTCTCCCAATGTAAGAGAAAAGCAACCCTGGCAGCAATAACCAGGTAGGGTCCCTTCAGTGTGTCAGGCACAGGGTATCTCATTCGGTGCCCCTAACAATCTTATGATGTTGGTGTTCATTTTTCTCTTTTAGTGGATGGGAAACAGGCTCAGGGAAGTCAGGAAACAGAGCCAAAAGGTGATGCGAAGGACAAGTTGAGAGCAATGGAGTCATAAGGCTTGGGGTTGACAGCAGATTCTACTTCTCCAGGAATAAGCACTGAGAAAAGATCCTTAGATTTGGAGGCTGCAGTTGGCCGAATCTGGAGGGTGTTGCTTCGGGGGAGTGAAATGGGTGCTCAGATTTCCAAGAAAAGGTTATGAAGAGTGAGTCTTCCAAAAATAGCCAAGGGAAGAAACATCACCATCCGTTCAGTGGGGGATGCTTCCTGAGCTGGTGGTGGGAGAGATGCTCAAAGAGAGGGAGAGTTTGAAGATGCCTGAAGGGGAGGAAATATTTGAGAAAGGTCCTTCCTGGAGGAGGTGGCCCAGAGAGTGACATGCAGCTTAGGGAGGAGGTAGCCTTGCTGGGGTGGGGGGACAGGGAGAGGAAAAACTGGAGAGACCATGTTAAGTTGTGGTGTTTGAAGTTAGAAAGGAGCGAGGCCATTCAGAGGTGCTTTGGGGGGGGGGTGCGGGGAGGAGGGTGGAGAGGACTTTGGTGCGGGGGAAGTGACTGACTCAGGTTCTGTCTGTGGAGGAAGTCAAAATCTAGGAGGCAGGGTATTTCCACAGCTGTACACAGTGTCTGGGCTGGGGCTGGAGGTGCCTAGTGTGGGAGGCACAGGATCTTAGAAGGCCAAAGGTTAGGGGCCCTCTTCATGAGTCCCGAATGATGGCAGGCCAAGAGCACATCACCTACCGATGTCTCCCAGAAATAAGGCCAAGGAGGCTGGAAAAGGATGACGGCAAGAACAAGGGGAGAGCTGTGTACGTGGGAACAGTCCAGGCAGTGGTGGTGGCATAATGACAGAGAGGACAAAGTAAAACCTTCACCTCTTCTTTTTAGAGGTGGTAAGAAATATTGGGGCTCTTGGGGTTGGGCCAACCTGGCTTCTAATCCTGGTACTCAGCTCACTAGTGGTATGACCTTGGAAAAACCATCTGGTATATCTCTGAATTTTAAAGCTCACCTACAAAATGGGGGTGCCACACTCACTCATAGGATGTGTGTGACAAGTAATTAATGATTGTAAGAATCTGGAGCAGCAGTACCTGGGGCATAGTCGGTGCTCAGTAAATGGCCACCTCAGAAATGTTGGAACTGGAAGAGAGCTCAGATAGTCCATCCAACAAATGAGGAAAAGGAGACCCAAAAAGATTAGGGAAGATGATGGAGTTCCCATGAGGTCACACAGTGCATGACAAAGGCACGTAAGAGAGTGGGTGCAGGATGGGAAAGATTCTGGAACCGTCAAGGTCCCCTGGCCAAGCGCTGGTCTGAATACAGATGGGGGCGTGAGGGTGTGTGTTGGGATTGGGGGCAGGTGATGGCTCTTTCCAGGGTGACAAGTGCTTACCAGGACATAAATGAATTTTCCAAGGTCATACAACTAGTAAGCTGAGTACCAGGATTAGCAACCAGATTAGTCCAACCCCCAAAATCCTAATATTTCTTCTAAAAAGAAGAGGTGAAGGTTTACTTTGTCCTCTGAGTCATCACGCCACCACCACTGCCCCAACTGTTCCCACTTCCGCTCACCTTCTCGGTGTGTGTGACACCCTATGGCATCTGTAACTGGAGGTACCATGTCTGTTTGCTCTTGATCTAAACCCCAGGCACTGGCCTCCCTCTTTGGTCTGTTCGCCTCTGGTCTCCAACCTTGGGCCCATCATGGCAGCAGTTTCTCTGCATGGAGATTAATCTGGAGTTGACAGTACCTACTTTTCCATGCCTAGTGTCTGATACAAGTGCGTGCACTGTAAATACTTACTGAATCAATGAATACATAAGCTCTTCTTTGTTTTTGGTGGCAGCACTTTTCTCTACTCACCTCTCCAGTGGTTGGCTGTGCATGGGTGAAGTGTCTAGGTTCAGGAGTTTGACAAAGGAAGGTTTAAATCCCACCTTTATCACTTAGTATTGGTGACCTTCTCCAAACTGCTTCACTTCTCAGAGGCTCAAGTTCCTCATCTATAAATAAGGATGATAATTCTATGACAATTCAGGGATGTATGGCTAGAATGTTCTTAGCATCGTGGCTGCATGGCACTCTCAGTAACAATGGCTGTGTTTTATTATCATCATAGCACTGGGTATGGAAGCACACACACATTTACCTTTTCTTAATTTTTTTTTTTTTTTTTTTTGAAGCTGAGAGCCTCTCTTGTCCCACATTCTAGAAAGTACGATCTGACCCTATCTCCCACCTCCAGGCCCTGCCTAATAATGTTCACTGGGTTTGGTGCTGCAGTGAAAGAAGAGCCAAGCACACCATCCCCTGATTACAACCCCAGGCGTCTTCATCCTCAGCTGGGAGTGTCCTGGCAGGGTGGCCAGGTAAAGGCTTGCTGCAAACAGCCTGGTGTTTTGGGGTGCTCACCGCCAGCAGGAGAAACCCTCTGCATGGAAATTACTTTAATTTGCAGTTGACAAAAGGCAAATTGCTGGCATTTTTTTGCTTGGAGCCTGGAATGTAACCTTGTACAACTGCCCCAGACATTCCAGGTGACAGCTTCCATTAGCCCGGCCCAGATTTCTAGTTTCAAGGAGGGGGTAGAAAAAGAACATAAGTAATTTCACAGGGAGCAAAACCCCCAATCATGATTTAATTCTACCAACTTCTGTGACTTCAAATTCCCTCTTCCTCTTGTCAGCATACAAAGCAGAGTCAACATGGACTTCCTATCGCGTGTTTTTCTTTGCTTGACTTTCACCGGTGTATTACCACACTCCACTGGCTTGTGGTTTTAAGTTTGATGGGAGACATCTTCCTATGGTCTACCCCTGTCTGATTTGTGTGTGACGTGACCAGAAGGTCATGAGAGTGAGGCCTTCTCTGCTGTCTTCCTTTGCACAATGGCTAGGATGTTGTGGGGTCTCTACATATTTGTTGAAGGAATGAACGAGTAAATGGATGGATGGGTAGTTTCCAGATTTTTCCCAAGGACAGAGCATCGTTGTCTGTCTAGTCAGACTTCTATAGCATTCCAGAAGGAAGGGCATCCTTTAGTTGCGGTGCTGGTCACCTTCCACTGAAAATATGTCCCAGAGATGCCTGTCTGGGGCGGGGTTCCGTGGAATGTAGGCTGAATGGAATGCCTCCTGGGCCAAGGGAGAACGTGGGGCTGCTGCTGCCATCTTGTGGACAGTATTTGAAACACAGGAGAAGTGACCTACGCGGCCTTTGCACCCTTCTTCCATTTCTCTCAAACAAATCTTGGCTGATTCTCTGATGGAATATTCTCCTTTGCAAAGCACTAGGCTACATTTCCGGATGCATGCTTAATCTGTTTATATTCCTCTGTTGAAAGCATCGTCATCATAATTATAATAGCTCACATTTATTGAATTCTAGGCACTGTGCTAAGTGCTGTATTATCAAAAAAACTCCTTAATGCCTGGGCTATTATTACCATCTATACAGCAGAGAGAGGAAATTGAGACTCAGAATGGCTGCATGACTTGTACTTAGCTAGTAAAGGGGAAGAGGGAACCAGGACTTGACCCCAGCCAGTCTGGCTCTGGACATCCAGTCACATCGTGCTTTAATGGTTTATGTGTTTTGCTTCCCCAACAAGACACTGAGCACCAAGAGAGTTGGTCAGAGCTATTGAGTGTGGGGATTTTATGTATCTCTGTGCACCAACTATGCACCAGAACTCTGCTAGACTAGGAGAATGTAAAGATCTGTTCAACTAGGGAAAAGTATTCCTCGGTATGTGTGCAGCGAGGTTGCAAAGCCACAGGAAAGACACGGACTGTGTTCCTGGAGTATAATTTGTAATAAAGATAGACAAAGGTGATGAGTGTATGTGTGTGTGGATTAACAATTTAACAAGTTATTTACCATTTTATTTTATATGGACTAGCCTCCCAGCACTGAGGAGGTATAAACCACAATCATTATTAAATCCATTCATCCATATGTTTCTTTGCTCCTTATCCTGGAGCGCTTGACCCAGAACCCATGTGAGAAGCAGCTCATTGGCAGCTGGGGGTTTGAGAGGCGAGATTGGTAGCCTCTCTCTTGGAGGTTCCAGGGGATGGAAGGGACCTGCAGAGAGTATCACGTACTCCACATGGCCTATATCATGAGTTGGACTTCCCCAGATAAGTTTTCCTTGTTTGATGAAAATTTATAGGCAATTTGCATCTGATGTTGTACTAGACAAAGCCCCCAAATCTGATTAAAATTAAGAGATTGTGAAATGGAATACACAACTTAGAATAAATGTCTTAATTAAAGCAAGATTTCCACCAAGCTTCAAACTTGCAGGTAACCCCCAGGCTTTCAGTCTATTTCCCTGTGTACTAAGGTCCTTGGGGTAAGAGTCTGCCACATGCCCATGTATCATTCCTCCATACAGAGGCAGTGTTGCATGGGGTGACTGAACTCAGCACAGCTGTCCTTTCCAGTTGATTCAAGGACTTGGTAAGGAGCGTTTCCTGTGGGCCAGGCACAGGCAGAGACAGGAAGACAGGGGCTTGGTCCTGTCGGTTGACAGCTCTTAGCTCTGAGCGCAGCGGCAAAAGACCTACATGGAGAGACAAGAGATGCAGAGAGGGAAGGAGAATGTTGGAAAGAGCTAGAAAGGGAAAAGGGAGAAGAGAGACACCTAAACCAGGTGGCGATGGCCCCCAGAGGCCTTGGAGACCCCCCTGAAACGTCCATCCTGGGGGCTTGGATGTGGTGTAGGCAAGCAAGTGCCCTCTTTGGGGCCTTCTCACATGCCTAGCGGCACCCATCCTCCTGCAGATGCTGCAGAGATATCCTATAGTTTCCTTGTGTCCCCAGCACTGGCATCTCTCTACTCTGAGGTCAAGACTATGGGAAGGAAGTATTATCACCATTATTATTATTTGTATGCCATCCTGGGCTCTGAGTATGCCAGCCTTCGCAGGCCGCAGGGGCCGGGCGTGCAGCCAAGTTTGGAGTGGTAAAGAGGGTGCTGATGGTGGCATCCTTTGCGAGAGAAAATGTCTGAAACAGGTAAGACTGTGGGAGACCAACAGAGCACATGACCATGGCGTTGGCCTGGACCCATTCCTGTGCTGAGAAGATGTGGCTCCCAACTAGCAGAAGGGACTCCTGGGTACCTTCGTCTGTGTACAGGACTCACAGGGACGGCGCGTGCCCAGTCTGCGTGCCCAGGATCCCCAGAGAGCATCACCATCCAGCCGGTGATCAAACAACTGGTACATAGGAAAAATACTTGGAAAAGAATGTAAAAGCTGCACTCTTCTCTATCGTTACATGTGACAACCGTAACAACTTAGTGCTTCAAAGGAATGTGCTTTCCTCTCCCGCTCTGGCTTTTACTAAAAGCTGTTACAAAAGGTATTTTTGTACTTTACAAATAACAACAACAGTACCAGCTAACATTTATAGTGGACCTAGCAAATGTTAGGAGCTGTATGAAGATCCTGCTGAGACGTTTTTTATCACCTTTTGGTTTAAGAAATAACTTTGCTTTTTCTGAAGGTCTGGTATGTTTTTACCAACCAGCCAAAAAGAGCCATATGATATTTTTCCCTTCAACTTAACTTCCTGGATATTCCAAGTCACTTTTTATAGCTCAGTAAGAGCAACCACATTGACTCTTAGAATTGACGTATTTTTTTTTTCTTCTCTTACCCTTGTTTTAACCTCAAGAAGACTCTATCTTCTTCTAGGGATTTACTTAAAGAACTAATGAGAAACTCATTCATTCATTCATCCATCCATCCATGTACTCATTCAGCGATGGCAGCTCCATGTCATATGCTAGGTTGGGTGAACAGGACAAACATTATCTTGCCTTTCTCATGTTAACAGCTTAATAGACCGGGCAGCCCCAGAATGCAGACAAAGAACCCGGTGCATAGATGTTTAAAGCAGCATTACTTAAAATAGCAAAGAATTGGAAACAACACATGTCCAATGATAGGGTGTTAGTTCAATTATAGTTGATGTGTATGGTGGAATTTTAAATGGCTGTTATAAATTTGTTTTTTTCCACAATGTGGAAAGGTGTTTAAGAAACATAATTTTAAAAGAGGGAAGAAGAGCAAACTCTAAAATTAGAGACTTGTGAAGGCAAGGGCAGGGAAGTTCTGGGGCTGGGATCCTAATTTTATATTTAAAAAAAGACTAGAAGGAAGTATTACAACATATTAACAGTAGTTCTCTCATAATCATGACATTATAGATATTTAAAATTTTCTTTTCTTTTCTTTTTTTTTTTTTTTTTTTTTTTTTTTTGCATTTTCTAATGCTTCTATAATGAATATGTGTCAACTTTAAAATCCTAAAAGCAATGAGAAAAAAGGAGGAAATTCCTAGGGGGCGTACTCGGGCCTTCTCTGCTACAGGGTATAGGTGTAAGGGGAAAGTGTCCCTGGGATTTCCCATCTGCAGCCTTCCCTCCAGGATCTCCCTCCAGCGCTGATGTGAGTGCCTGCCCAGGGTCTTCACTACACTCACTGGGAGCCGGTGGGAGCCAGGAGTGGAGGCTCACTGAGGCACACATGGAATTAGTGAGACTAATTAGGAAGGTCCACTGGTTTTACTCTGGAAGCCCTCCTCTCATTGCCTGAGACAAATGTGGTACAGGATTGATAAACAGAACTGAATGAAAATTACAGTAAAAATGTGGCCCCGTGGGGATAAAGTCAGTCATTAAATAGTTGAATTTAACCCTCAAGTTTTTGATTTCCTAGTTTGATTTCATTAACGAAAGGAGTATATGAAGAAGTAGAATCAGCAGAAGGAGTGGCTCTGGACTCAGATTGTCCAAGTCTCAATCCCGACTCCACCACTAAACTGCTTGATGATCTGGGGCCAATTACTTAACCTCTCTGAACCTTACTCTTATGTAGAAGAGGAGCAACATGTAACTTACCCATTGAATCATTGCAAAGATTAAATAAGAGAATCCATGCAGAGTAGCTGGCTGCTGTGGCTTCTCTGGCTCTCCCTGTCCTCCCTGGCCTCCCTAAGCTCCATTCCCCACCCTTGCTGTGTGCAAGGGGCCAAACTATGTCAACTCTTGTTTCTCAGGTTACATCTGGCCCTGGGAAGGCCTTTCTGGGAGGCTGAGGGCAGGGGGAATCAAGAGACAGGGCACTCCTCCCTCTCTTGCTCTGCTTTGGGCAGTGATGTTGGCAGTGACTGCATTTCCTCTGAGGCCCCTATTGCTCTAGGGCAGTGTCCTGCCTCCTCTGTCCCTGTGTTCCTAGGGGTGGTACCTCTACTGAAATCCCTGATGTAGACTCCGTTTCCTGACGAGATTCTGACACTTTTTTTTTTTAAGATTTTTTTTTTTAAGATTTAAAAAACAATTTTTAAGTAATCTCTACACCCAGCATGGGGCTCAAACCCACAACCCCAAGATCAAGACTCACACGCTCCACCTACTAAGCCAACCAGGCGCCTCAGACTCTGACACTTTTCTGACTTTCACTCTACCTGAGGTTTTGAATGACCATGATAAACAACTTTTACAAGACTTACTGCATGTTTGTTCACAGATCTGCTTCGCCATGAATTGAGTGCCTCAAAGAGCTGTTCTTCATGTTTAACCTCAGCATACTGTACAATGACCCGATCATTTTGGGAGAAGAAACTTTGAAATTTTTTGAAAAATTACATATTGGCTTCAAAAGAGTATCTTTATAGAACATACACAATATAATTAATGATTCAATGAATGAGCATTCCTGTATCCACCACCCAGTTGAAAGAAACATTTACCATTATTTTTGAACCCCTCGGGGAACCCCTCCCTGTCCCATCTCCTCCTTCCCTACCCAAAGATCTCCATCTCCCAAGGCTGTCAACCCTTGGCTTGTTTTTGTAGATCTACTGTGTCTCTGCCCACTCAACAATATGTTTGGTGTCACGTTTTTAAATTGTATATAAAAGAAAGAATGCTGTAGGTATTCTTCTCTGACTTGTTCTCCCACTCAGCATTGTTACTGAGCATGTCGGTGTGTGGCTATGATTCATTCCCAATTCATTCATTCAGGGCTTCACAATGTGCTGTTACAGAACTACACCTCTCCGTGTTATGCAATTGCTGTTAATGGACCTGGAGGTCTCTCCAGGGTTCTGCAATTTCACACATTCTTGTATCATCTTCAGGTGCCCAAGTGTTGATGTTTCTCTTAGGGCACAAACTGAGGAGCGGAGTCACTGCATCACAGAGCAGGGAATGCCACCGTTAGCAGATAATGCCACATGGTTTTCCACAGTGGTTTAAACCAATTTAGACTCCCACCAGCTGTGTAAAAATGTATGTTGTTCAAACCCTCATAAGTCTGTGGTACCAGACTTTAAATTTTTTACCCATTGGGGGTGGGGGTGGGATAGGATACCTCATTATGGTTTACTTTGTATTTTCCTCCTTATTAATGAGAGTGAGTTTCTTTCCATGTTGGCTGTTCACATGTTCTTTTCTGACAGGTCTGTTTGAAAGCTAATTTTACTTCCCTGGAACCTCAGGCGGGTTGTGGCTGACTTGGGGCGGCAGGGGAGGGTGAGGAGGATGCAGGAGGGAGGGAGGTGCTGAAGTCCAGGGTGGAGCAGGGCAGGGGCGTGGCTGTGTTGGGGGAGACAGGGCAAGAGAGCTACCCAGCCTGGGGGCTTCCAGTTGAGGTTTTTTTTTTCCCCCACTGTGAAGCATTAACAGAACTTATAATTTGTTAAGAAAAGCTCAAACCATTATTTTTTAATATAAATTTTTCTAATTTGTAAAATGGACACCTAATTCCAAAAAGGCAGTTCGAGCCAAACAAGTCCTATCTGCAGGTGCTGGATTTAGCTCTCAGAAGACCCTTTTGTGATCCTATTTTGGTCATGAGACGGGATTCACCCCGTGGTCAGTCAGCAAGTATTCCTGCCTCTTGGATCCACCGGAAGTAGGAGAAAAGTTAGGTCCCCTGAGATCAGGGCAGGGTCTGTCTGAAGGACCTAGATTCTCTGCCCATTGTAGTGGTAAGATATACATAACATAAGCTTAGGGCGCCTCGGTTATGTGTCTCTGTGTCTCGGTGGCACCAAGCAAGCACGTTCGCCTTGCTACGGCGTGATCACCGTTCTCACAGAGCCTTTTCATCTTGCAAAGCTGAAGCCGTCTGCATTAAACAAGAACACCCCCACACACAACCCCCGCCGCTGGCAACCACCAGTCTCCTTCTGTCTTAGGAGTCTGATGCTCTGGGTGCCCAGTGAAGGTGGAATCAGGCAGTATCTGCTCTGTGTCTGGCGTATTTCACCTGGCACCACGTTTCCATTACGTGTCTCAAGCATCATGTGTTCATCACCCAAGCTGCTGCACATGTCACGAGTTCTTTCCTCGTGAAGGCTGGATGGTATTTCGCTGCGTGCCTGTGCCACACGTGCTCTACCCATTCATCTTCCGATGGGCAGGGGCTGTTGGGCACACTGCCCCTACACACTCGGCTGTACAAATCGGTTTGAGTCTCTGCTCTCAGTTCTTTGGGGGTATATACACAGAAGTGGAGTTGCTGGGCCATAGGGTAAGTCTGTTGAATATGTTGCGGGGTGGGGGCTGGCTTATTCTTTTAGCATTTTTGGCTCCTTTCTCTACTTAGGAACTTGCAGTTAGAACCTGGGGGCAGGGGCGCCTGGGTGGCTCAGTTGGTTAAGCGTCTGCCTTCGGCTCAGGTCGTGATCCCAGGGTCCTGGGACCAAGTCCTGCGTTGGGCTCCGTGCTCAGTGGGGAGCCTGCTTCTCCCCCTCCCTTTGCCTGCTCTTCTCTCTGCTTGTGCATGCTCTCTCTCCCTCTCTCTGTCAAATAAATAAATAAAATCTTAAAACAAAAAAAAAAGAACTTGGGAAATCATCATTTGGGATAGCAGTGATCACATCTTTCTCAGGCTACATTTTTCAAAAGCAGAACATGGATGAAACCCTTGGGCCCATTATCTGTTTGGCTGTTCTTGTCCTGTGGTGATGATGGTGATGATTAAGATACTAACTCAAATACATTGCATGCTCGCTTTGTCGCCAGCACTTGAGCATATTTTAAATAATGTCATGTTCGTAATCATTCCGGAAGGATTATTGTCCCGGTTTTACAGGTGAGGAAACCAAGCCACAGAGAAGTGGAACCATAAACAATGCTGGGACAGACAGGCTCATTTAACTCAGCATTTACTTTCACAAAGTAAGGAAAAGAGGCTGAAGACGGGAGACCCAGAGACACAGCCTTATGCTGTGACCGACCCGGCTGAGCTCACAGGCTTCCAGACGTCTGGAACCCCCAGCCCCAGCTCTCGCCGCCTCGAAGACAGGATTCCATCCATTCATTTTATTTATCCCGTTGACCCAAGCGAAACCCCTTCTGAGAGGCTGCCGTGCCGCGTCGGGATCCAGCTGGATATTCCTGGTCCTCTTCCTGATAATTACTGGGGCAGGACTAGCTGAAATATGACGGGGAGAGGATTACGGGTTTGGCTGTAGGATTTTGTGAAAACACATGGAAGTAGCACATTAATATTAGTCAAGGGCTGAATGGGCCTTTTTAAGAAGCTGAGATAAACTTTGGCAAAATCAGGGTGCCCGGAGAAGCATCCAATTTACTGGAGGGACTCAAAAAATTATAATTTTTCTTTCCCGTTAAGTTTATTTAGATAGTAAAAATCTGGAGTCTGTATTCCCTGCGAAGTTGCGCCCCTGAAGTCATGGGTTTGCCTATCCACATGGCGGGCCTGTGTTTTTCATTACGTTCCCTGACTCGTTAGGTCTTGCAGTTAGTCCGTGTTACACGTTTCTCTTGTGTTTTTCTTGAACTTCATGAACTCTGGCATTTCATTTCGGGGATGTATATCCAAGGGAAAAGCAGTGTTCCTTTGATCTTCCTTGGGACACCATGATGTTTAACCTAAGAAAGATTAGGGAGTTGCCATTCAACGCTGAACAAACACAGAACGCGGCTGCAAACATGGCGGGTGCTTAATCTATTTACAACATCGACCCTATTAGGAACTAATTCCACAGCGAGTGGACTCCGAAAAGCAGTCTTTGGAATGGAATTCTCATCCGCTGTGGGAGGCTCCGTGCATATGGTCTGGAGTACTGAACGTCTGGGCCTCACAAAGAAATCTATTTAGCCTGAAATATTTAAACTGCAGAAGGTTTTCAAACTTTGAAATCACTGTCACTGTTGGTTCCCCATATGGCTGTCAGGTTGTACTTTCTCTGAACTGAACAGCAGTTTCTGGAAAGCACCCTTGCCTTCTACTCGTATTTGTAAGAACATCTGCTCAACAGTGGTGAAACGAGTCAGCTCCAGTCTCTGGACAAACAATCCTCTGAGCCGGGGTGAACTCCAAGGGGCAAAGAGCTGCCACTTGGCCCGCAGCTGGGGAACCAGACTGCTCAGCTCACCCTCCGCTGCCTTTCCAAAATGGCCTTCAGAACCTGATCCACCTTCTAAACAGCTCCTTGAGGCAACACGCAGGTCTAATTGTGACATATATATATATATATATTTTTTTTTTTTCTAGCCCTAAAATGAGAAAGAAGAACAAAACAAAATCAAATGTTAGCCTGTCGGTATTTGCAGTTCCCTGTCACCCCAAGACATTGATGGAGATTTATTTTCCTAATGAAGCCTCTGACGGTAATGGTGGCACTTGCTAGAATCAGTTAGGACTAAGTGGTATTTAATTCACAGCGAAGCGACAATCTGACTGGACTGTGATTAGTTCCAGCTTTTAGCTATCATTTATAGGTCACCAGGCGGCTAACAACCTCAAATGAGGGACCATTATCTTTTGACAAGATGAAGCATTTTCTGGGGGGATGGGAGGAGGGGGAGGGGTGCTACCCAGAAAGCCAGCTTAATACTCTCTCTGGGAATTATTTCATTCCTAATAGAGCTCCACAACCACTTACTCAAAGGAACCACGCTAGCGCATTCCAGTTAGGTCTGCTGAAGGCAAAGGAGGAAAAGACTTTCCTTACAGCCATTCATTTATCTACTCAGCAACTATAGGCAAACTTCATCTTACTGCGTTTCACTTTATTGCACCTCGTGGGTATTGCGTTTTTTACGAACTGAAGGTTTGTGGCAACCTTGAGTCGAGCAAGTCTATTGGCACCATTTTTCCAACTGCATTTGCTCACTTTGTGTAATCGCATTTTGGTAATTTAAAAGTTATTCATTTTTATTATTATATTTCTTATGGTGATTTGTGATCAGCGCTCTTTGATGTTACTACTATAACCGTTTTGGGGTGCCATGAACTGTGCCCATATAAGACAGCAAACTTAATAAATGCACATGTTCCCACTGCTCCACCGACTGGCTGTTGCCCCATCTCTCTCCCTCTCCTCAGGCCTCCCTGCCCCCTGTGACACAACAATATTGAAATCAGGCCAGTTAATAACCTTACAGTGGCTTCCAGGTGGAAGGAAGAGTCAAACATCTCTCATTCCAAATCAACAGCTAGAAAACGGTTAAGAATAGTGCAGAGAACATGTTGAAAGCTGAGAGAGGCTGAAGGCTAGGCCTCTTGAGCCAGTTAGCCATGTTGTCAATGCAAAAGAAAAGCTCTTGAAGGAAATTAAAAGTGCTACTCCAGAAACCCATGATAAGAAAGCAGAGCAGGGCAGCCCGGGTGGCTCAGCGGTTTAGTGCCGCCTTCAGCCCAGGGTGTGATCCTGGAGTCCTGAGATCGAGTCCTACATCGGGCTCCCTGCATGGAGCCTGCTTCTCCCTCTGCTTGTGTCTCTGCCTCTCTCTATCTCTCTATCTCTCTCTCTCTCTCGCTCTCTCTCTCTTTCTCTGTCTCTCATGAATAAATAAATGAAATCTTAAAAAAAAAAAAAGTAGAACAGCCTTATTGCTGGTATGGAGAAAGTTCTAGTGGTCTGGATAGAGGAGCCAACCAGTCATAACATTTCCTTAAGCTAAAGCCTAATCCAGAGCAAGGCCCTACTTTTCTTCAACTCTGTGAAGGCTGGGAGAGGTGAAGAACCTGCAAAAGAAAAGTCTGAAGCTAGCAGAGGTTGGATCGTGAGGTTTAAGGAAAGAAGCGAACTCCATAACATAAAAGTGAAGCAGCAAGTGTTGATGTAGAAGTGCAGTGAGTTATCCAGAAGATCTAGCAAAGATAACGAAGGTAGCTACACTCAACAGCAGATTTCAGATTTTTCCATGTGGAGGGAATAGTCTTACATTGGAAGAAGTTGACATCTAGGACTTTCATAACTAGAGTGAAGTCAATGCCTGGCTTCAAAGGAGAAGCTGACTCGCTTGTTAGGGGCTAATGCAGCTGGTGACTTAAGTTGAAGCCAATGCCAATTTACTATGCCACAAATCCTAAAGCTTTTAAGAATTATGCTAAACCTACTCTGCCTGTGCTCTATAAATGGAACAACAAAACCTGGATGACACGCACGTCTGTTTGCATAAGGGTTTACTGAATGTTTTAAGCCTACTGTTGAGACCTACTGCTCAGGAAAACGATTCCTTCAAAAATATCACTGCCCTTTGACAGTAGAGCCGATCTCCTAAGAGCTGTGATGGAGATGCATGAGATTAATGCTGTTTTCACGCCTGGTAACAGCATATCCATTCTGTAGCCCATAAATCAAGAAGTAATTTCAACTTTCAATTCTTATTATTTAAGAAATACACTTTGTAAGGCTACGGTTGCCATACATAATGATTTCTCTGCTGGATCTGGGCAAAATAAATTGAAAACTTTCCAGAAAGGATTCACCATTTTACATGCCATTAAGTCATAGTTCATGGAAAGAGGTCAAGATCGCAACGTTTATAGGAGTTTGGAAGAAGTTGATTCCAACACTCAGGGATGACTTTGAGGAGTTCAAATCTTCTGTGGAGGAAGTAACTGCAGATGTAGTAGAAAGAGCAAGAGAACTAGAATTGAAAGTGGAGCCTGAAGATGTGACCAAATTGCAGCAATCGTGTGATAACACTGTCAGGGATGAGAAGTTGCTTCTCATGGATGAGCAAAGAAAGCAATTTCTTGAGGTGGAATCTATTCCTGGTGAAGATGCCATGAAGATTGTTTAAATGTCAACAAAAGATTTAGAATTTTACACAAACTTAACTGATAAAGCAGAGGCAGAGTTTGAGAGGATTGACTCCAATTTTGAAAGAAGTTCTACCTTGGGTAAAATGCTGTCAAATAGTATTGCATGCTACAGAGAAATCGTTCATGAGAGGAAGACAGTGCAGCAAACTTCATTATTGTCGTATTTTAAGAAACTGCCACAGCCACCCCAACCTTCAGCAGCTACCACCCTGATCAGTCAGCAGCAATGAACATCAAGGCGAGACCCTTTGCTCCACCACCAAAAAGATTATGACTCTGAAAGGTCAGATGATGGTTAGCATTTTTTTTAGCAAAGGTATTTTTATTTTTACTTTTTTTAAAAGTAGGTTCCACACCCAGCGTGGAGCCCCGTGTAGGGCTTGAACTCATGACCAGGGCTGAAATCAAGAGTCAGATGCCTAACCGACTGAACTACCCAGATGTCCCAAGCAAAAGTATTTTTAAATTAAGATGTGTACATTAGTGTTTTAGACATAATGCTATTGCATACTTAATAGGCTACAATATGGTATAAACTTAACTTTTGGATGCACTGGGAACCCAAAACAATTCATTTGACTCACTTTATTGCTGTATTCATCAAGCCTACACTATCTCCTAGGTATGCCTGTGTTCCTCGAGTGAGGCATTGGGCAAGAGTGTATTGATTGCTGGGATTCCCTGGAAGGAAGGCTGATAATCAACCTGCACACACTGTATGGCAGGTCTAGGTTTTAATAGCCATTCTCCATTTTGGTGGGTGAAGCATCTGTTCTGATTGGCTGGTGTCAGTGCAATACTGATTGTTAAATATTCAAAATAACAGTCTTGTCTGGAATAATGCTCTTCTGTGGAACTTACTATTTTTTCTCCAAGAAAATTTCACTTTAAGTGAAATTGTCTCCCTTACATCACAAGTGTCCCCTAAATTAGCTGAAAGCTGTAGATCTTCTGTTAATTATAAGGGAGATAATGTGATGTCCTAAGAAAGTAGCAATTTGGGTGTAGGTATGATGGGACTCCAGAGGGTTAGGAGTCTAGCTCATGAAGAGCTGGCTGCTCGGAATGAGAGCCAGGAAGACACCTGTCAACCCCATAATGAGGAGAGCCCAGTGGTCCCCAACCTGGAGCAGTCTGAAAGCACTGGAAGAATGCAGATGTCCCTGCCACCATACACACATACTGGCTTCTACACTACTGCCTGAAAGGGGAGAACTGACCTGTTTTCCTTCCTCCTTCACTTTCTTCTTTCTCGGTCTTGAGGAAGTAGAAGGCAGTCTTCTAGTTTGCTTTCTCCTATTTAGTGAGTCTTGGAAAAGAATCTGCTTTTATCTGCTTTTGGAACTAGCACATCAGATTTTTACCAGTCTGATGTAATACCGAAAGCTTCTAAGTGTTGAATACCCGCCAGGCCTCAGATACGTCGAGGTGCTTTGCATAAACGATTCCATTCCTTCCTCACCTTAACTCAGTGACGGAAGCTTTATTGTTCCCAGGTTGCAGATGAGTCTGAGGCATGACCAAGATACAGATCCAGGCCGGCTGCCCTTGGGCACCCTGGGGTGATCTTACAGCTGTTACCTCTGTCCTAAAGGAGCTTACAGCCAGTCGCAAAAACAAGCCACACCTCTATAGCTACAAGGTGAAGCTATAACAAAGCATGGCAACATTTGTCAAACTTGATCTCTTCGTTTTAGGGAAAGAAAAATTGTCATGAGCCTCCAATGTTGATTTATTTTTATAAATTACTGAAATATGCACAAATATAAGTCTTGCATAAACTCCTTACACTGCTAATATTTTAGTGCATCTCTTTATGGGCACACGTATTCTGGGACTTATTTTATATACATTTGTATTATGATTTTTTTGGTTGTGTCTCCCATATCAGCATTTTCCGATGTCAGTAACACAATTTTAAAAATTGATATATTTTCATCCTTGCACTGATATAGGGATTTTACCATATATTCAACCATTTCCCTATATTTGGGCATTTAGATTGTTTCTGATTTGTACCATTGTAAGACATATCGTCACATACATTTTTGTACATGAACCTTTGGCTGCCTTTCTGATCATTTCCTTGGAGTTAATACTCAGGAGTAAAAGTACTGGGTCAAAGGCACAAACATTTTTAAGGCTTTTAACATTTCTCTCCAGGAAGGTTGTACTAGTACATTTGCATCTGATACTGAAAGATCACTTTGGGGCCTAAGAGGTATTGGCCAGAACTTCAAGGGTAGGCAGAGCTTCTACCAGTGCAGGTTGGCGGAGGCATTCAGCTGGGAGAAGACCTGCCAGGCTCAGGGAGGAGAGTACAAGGTGCCTCGGGGAAATGGCAAGCCATTTGATTTTTTTAAAAATTAAATTTGCCAACATATAATAAACACCCAGTGCTCATCCCTTCAAGTGCCCTCCTTAGTGCCCGTCACCCAGTTACCCCATCCCCTCACCCACCTCCCCTTCTGCAACCTTTTGTTTGTTTCCCAGAGTTACGAGTCTCTCATGGTTTGTCTCCCTCTCTAATTTTTCCCACTCAGTTTCCCTCCTTTCCCTTATAATCCCTTTCACTATTTCTTATATTCCACATATGAGTGAAACAATATGATGGTGGTCTTTTTCTCTGATTGACTTACTTCCTTCAGCATAATACCATCCAGTTCCATCCACGTTGAAGCAAATGGTAGGTTTTCATCTCTTCTGATGGCTGAGTAATCTTCCATTGTATACATAGACCACATCTTCTTTATCCATTCATCTGTCGAAGGACATCTCGGCTCCTCCCACAGTTTGGCTATTGTGGACATTGCTGCTCTAAACATTGCGGTGCAGGTGTCCTGGCGTTTCACTACATCAGTATCTTTGGGGTAAATACCCCGTAGGAGCATTCTGATTTAGTTAGTGCTGTGTCTCTCAACACACTTAGAATGTTAACATATGGGGGAGAACATAAAATGTTCAAAATGTGAAACAACTTGGCAATAATGCTAATAAGGCAGTCACCATTGTGATATAATGTCTAAATGTCCAAAAGCAACACCATTATTGTACCATATCTTGCTCCCCCGGGGTTCTTAGAAATGAACTGTTTGTTGATTTCGCCATGGAATCCTATAGCATCAGGACAGTGTTCTACAAGGTGCTCTGCGTCTGATGTCCGCATGAAGCCACACTGGTTGCTCCTGTCATACATTTACTTGACCATTCAGTTCCATGCCCCTCTTGACAGTGTTCCCATCGGTGGTATAGTGTTGTGGTTAAGAAGTTATGAAGGAAAGAATCCAGACTGCCTGGGTTCTAATTCCAGCTCTACCATTTATTGATTGTGTGGCCTTATGCAAGTTACCTTTGTGCCTCAAATTCTTCAACTATAAAATGGGGTTGCTGTTATGTACCTTTATAGGATTATCTTGAAGATTAAATGAGTTAATACACATAAAGCATTTGTAACAGTGTGGTGTACAGAATAAGTACATTTAATAAGCATGAGCTTTTATTATTATTATATTAGCCTCAGTTTGGCCCCCTGGCTAAGATTTGGTAGCACACATATAAAAGGTTTATGGCCAAGTGGTATGCGGTGGCTTTCCATCCACAGAAACCCAGAGGACTAGAAACTGCCTCCTTCCCAACTCAGCCCATAGCTACAATAAACAGCTACATGTCAAAGTTGAAATGTTTTTATTTGGGTTCATCACAGAGATTGAATAGAGTCTCATGACATTCATCCATACAAAATACCGTAAAAATAGTTGTAGGTATAAATAAGAATTACTCTAACTTATTCTTTTTTTTTACTCTAACTTATTCTAACTATTTTATAATGCACAGTCCTTTTTGTTGATTACAAATAAGAAGTATATGAAGATGCAGACATTTTCTAATTTGATTTCAGCAGTTTCTAAAAATTGAATTAAAAAATTAAGGACCCATAAAAAGATGCTTTTTAAATGGAACCAGCCACCTTGAAAAATATCCTGAAAAACATGGTTAAAACTTCGTAATATCTCAACAGATAACAAAATACAAATGTTGCTCATTGGCCTGACTTTCCAGGACCTATAGACCCTCCAGTAGCTGCTGGCCTCAATGAAGTAACATAACACGCCACCGGGATGTAGTGTCAGACACGAACAAAATCACTCTTGGTCCCATCCATAAACAGAGACAGAATCCCTCATTGCTGGATGTCTTGCAATGAAGCTTTTGCTTTCACTATGCATTTGGCCTCACAATCTTCATTGACAAATAATTCTGAAGAGAAAACAGAAAGAATGTTTAAAAAAAATAATATTGAAGTTCAGTTTTTCTAGCATCAACACTACTGACATTTAGAACTACATTTTTATTATTTATTTATTTATTTATTTATTAGAACTACATTTTTATTGCTGGGGACTGTCCCATGAACCTCAGGGTATGCAGCATTCCTGGCCTGCACCCCTCAGGTGTGACAATTAAAATGTCTCCAGAAATTGCCAACCACCCTCACGAGAGCAAAACTGCCCCCAGTTGAGAATCGCTGGTTTAGATCAATAGAATCTAAATCAGTAAAAAGGAATTACTGTGAGTTTTTTTTAAGTGATCAAGACAGATTGGACTCTTGACAAGTAGAAGCTGGCGTGTTTGTGCATTGACAACCAAAGTATTATACTGGAGATAAATAGAAACCCTACATCTCTGCTGTTATAGTTGTGACTATGTTACCCTACACAAAAACAGCTGTATTATTACCAATACAAATCAAAGTAAGTCTTTAAATGCCTAGGCTGTCCCTTCTCCACTTGGCAAAATGGACTTCACCTCCTTGGTGAAACCATCCTCAGCAATGGGATCCTATGCTCATCTGTTCATCTCTCCATAAAAGTTTGCCTTTCCTAGCAATTTACTTATCCATATGCCTGCTTTTCCCTAGGCCCTGAACTGCTGGTGGGCAGAAATCATACCTTGGTCATCTCAACATCCCAATTCCTAGCCTGTAGCAGATGCTCAATAAATCCCTTGAATGAAAGTAAGACTTCTAGGCACACCAGCAAACCTCCTGTCTAGACTCCCATCTATGACTGAGGTGACTGAGGAAAATTAGGGGAGAAGTTATGTGATGCAGGCCTTAAAGAACAAATAAGGTTTTGATAGACTCTGGTAAGGGAACAGCATTGGCACAGGCATTCTGGAAGGTAAGGGCAATACCTGCAGGGGGGTGGGAAGGGACTAGCTAGTTGGGGTAAAGTTCAGGGTTAATGTAGATCCATACTGGGCCCAGATGCAGGGATCTGTGAATGCTAGGATTAAGGAGTTAGCTTGCAGGATGGTTTGGGACAAGAACGTGTGAAGGCAGGAATATCAGTCAGAAATGTTAGCTGTTGTCCTGACATACGTTGCTAAAGGTCTGAGGGATTTCTCCTAGAATTCTTGATACCAACATGTTTTTCAAACCAAGAAGTTCTGCCCGTAATTCATACAACCCTAAGAATGTCATTCTCATCACAACACACATTACTTTCAATTTTCCACAGGCTGAGGGCTGCAATACCACAACTGCTAAGTAGGTCCATCTATTGAGTGGCAGGCAACCAAGGCAAGAACCACATTGGATGACTGACCATAATTCACACACAAAAAGCCAAGACATGAGGCCAAACACTCATACCGGTAAGGAGTACAGGAGCACGGCCACAAAGAGCAGCAGGATCAGTAGGATCAGCAGGCCAATGATCACCCACTTAAATCGGCGCCACACAATGAACTTCATGGTCTTACATGGGTTGGTGAACCAGAGGAAGGAAGTTTCTGGTCGGCTGCATTGCAAAGAAATGGTTTTACCTACCCAAGTCGGGTGGGACAGATATTTTACTTCAGACCCTAATACAGTTTAAAAAATAATTAATAACATTGAAAAAGTCAGGAAAAGGTATTATTCCTCATCATTGGCTGAGAAAGAGTCTATAACATTTTATGGCCTCTTAAGATGTTAAAGATACTCTGGACTTCGGTTTTGTGGGGAAGGAGAAAGGTTAAAATGAAGCCGGATCACCAAGCTCACCATCCCCCACTCCCCTCAAGTGCAAAATTAAGACACCACTGAATCCATTCCATTAAGCTCATTGGAAGGGGGCTTTCAGACTGCAGGTGTTTGGGGATCAGACATTGTGGAGAACAAAGAGGGCCTCTCACTTTGGTGGGTCCAGCTTGGGGTTCATGTTGGGTTCATCCCGTCCCTTCCCGGCTGGCCTCTCGTCTGCCTCCTTCTCATTGAGGATTTCCAACGTCATCTCCACTTTCCCCTTCAGTAAAGCAGAACAGGTTAAACACATGACATCACGTTTCACAAATATTTTCACTTCAACCCAAGGAGTATTCCCTGAGCAATGATTTTTATTCTTGTAAAACAATCTTTAGATTGCCTTAAATTTTCCTCAAGAGATTTCATCGCATTTCCTTTTCCATGTGTTTCTGAACCAACCCCTTGTGGGAAACTGAGAGGACAAATTGCTTTCCCTCCCCTTGCTCCCTGCTTTTCATTCTCTGTACCCCATCCTCTAACTTTCTCATATCCATCTCCTTGCCTTCTCACACACTGTCCTTTGTAACTTTATTTGGGCCAGGTTAGCCTAAATCCTGCTAAGAACAGAATGTAACACTGATTGAGCATTAACTGTAGGCTCTGAGAGACTCTCCGTGGCTTCCTGCTTACCCATGGTTGCCCCGCTGTATGGAGAAGGGAGGGCATGTCATGGGTACTCGATGTATACTACCTGAATACACGAATGAATGAGTGAATGAATGAATGCTGCCTCCATGTTCATACAGGTGTCCTAAGTGGACACCTTTTAAGCTTTCTATGTGGGTAATCTCATGTGATGCTCACAGCAACCCTATAAAGCAGGTATTGCTATGACCCTTATATGTGCTTGAGGACGCTGAAGCCAAAAGAGGTCTAGAAAGTTGCCCACTTTTATGGCCAGGCTTGTAAATGGACTTTCTAGGACTCTGGAATGCCCACTAGGTCACCAAAATTCTGAGAACCCCAACTCAGAGAATCGATTTTATGATGGAGCCATATGACTCCTATGCTGACAAGTCAGACAAAACATGGTATCTGACTGACAAGTTGCTACATCTCTCCCAGCCTGTTTTTGGGGTTTGTTTTTGTTTTACTTAGTTCAGTAGTAGTTTTATTTATTTTTTAAATAAAAAAACTAAAAAACATTTTTTAAAAAACTGAAGTAGAGTTGACATAAAATGTTATATCCCAGCCTGTTTCTTGAATCTACAAAATGGAGCTGATGTCTAGTCTGGAATTGTCAGTAGAACTAAACGAGATTATGTGTAAACTACTCTGTAGTGGTAGAAAACAGAGAAGTGGTTTCCTGGGCTAGGAGTAGAGACTAATAGTAGAGTGCAAAGGGCACAAGGAAACTTCTAGAGCAATGGGAATGTTCTGGATCTTGATGCTGGTGGTGGTTTTAGGGGTGTTTATATCAGTCAAAACTCATGGAATTGTGCACTATAAATGGGTGCAGTTTATACCTCAAGGTCGTTTCAAAAACAAGATTATGAACATGAGGCACTTAGCATGTTCCCCAGCTCCTAATCAATGATCTAGAATGTTAGCTGTTATTAATAGCAATAATACATGATGAATGAGGTAGTCTTCTGTGACATGGCATGGTGACCCAGACTTCTGCTTTTCTATCATGATTTATCTGGGAATTCTCCAAACTTGCTTGTAAGTTTCAGCCTTCTTGTCCAGTGGGTGTCAAGGTTCCCTGCTTCCTCCACCTTTTTAAATTTATTTTTTTTAAACAAGAAGAGTTTGAGTTTGAAGTTCCTTTTCCTGTACTGAATTGTACTGAAAGCTCAGGATAAATTAGCCTTCCTGGTGAAAGAGGGTCCTCAAGAAGCAGAGTGTAGTCACTCAGACTACCAGCTTTTCCACCATTCCAATCCCTCCACCTTACACACAGCCCCAGACATGCTCTTGGCATATGCCACCTTCTCTTGTAATCCCAGTTACAAACCATTCTTGTAACTTAAGGTCTTAGCAATGTAACACTTCCTTATCTTATCTGTCATAAATCCATTGAGAGAGGGTGGAGCCTAACTGACAAAAGGAATGAATGACCCAGGACTGGGGAATACTCATACAGCCATCACGCGGGAGCCATCTTTATCTGCGTAGCACGGCCACCAGCCTTTCATGGACTTCTGCTCAAACAGTGAGGCAGTTTTTGCTTTAAGGGGGTTCATGGCTTTGAGGTCTGGAATCATATCCAAACTGCATTTCTCTGATGATTTTGCTGGAATGATGGTGTGATGCAAATCAAGTTCCAGGAAACCTAGCCAAGGAAATAATTAGACCTGAATAAGTTTCAATGGATCAGTGGTTGTTCACAAGTGAACAGAATGTTCTTGTCAGAGGAGAGGCAGACAGTGATTCTGAGCAGGTGATGGGTGAGTTAGAGGAAGGGATCCTGGTAGACATTTAAAATTCCTTCCAGATAGGATGGAAAGGGGTAGAAGAAATATCTGTCCCCTGCTCTGTGTCTCACAGAGGATAACATGGTTTATTTCTCAAAGATACCAGCATGAACAGAGCTCTTCTACAAGCTCAGAAGAATTAAACATCTACAGACTAGATGCCCGCTGAATGCAGATTTGGACTGTGTTCCTAATGGTCTCAGGCTACCCCAAACAGAGGCACTCTGAGCGCTCAGGCTACTTGTGCGGTTTAGGAGTCATATCTCACTGAGGGTGAACATTGAAGTTTTACTTTCAACTGAGGAGGGGGGTGGTAAGCTGATGAGGGGGTTTGGGGAAGAGCCAAAGAACCCCAGGGAATGAAGGCAAAGGCCTGTATTTAAAGAATGTGAGGGAAAAACAGAGCAGGCCAGTGAGACAAACCCGGGGCCTGGGAGAGGAGAATTCGGAAGAGCATTATGTTATTGTGGTGATGGTGGTGGGGCTTGCATACCAAGAAAGGGAAGAGTCCAAGGTGGGGGGTGTTTAACTAGTGCCTTTAACCACAGAGGATGGACTTGGGGAGAAGGGAAGAACAATGGCTGGTGACATTAGGGGATTGAGAGCAGTCAGAGGAGGGGGTTGAGGAAGCCAAATCTGATGTGCTGAGGAGGCAGAGTGGGTAGTCTGAACTGGAGGCAGGGCTGCAGCATTCCCTTGTGAAAACAGAATTCGAGTGTTTACTGCAGGACAGGAGCTGGGGCAAGAGCCTCCTTAGGCCCTTAAGGTGGGTGAGGGCCACAGAAAAGGGGGACGTTCGTCACGCCAAATTCTCAGAGAACTTGAGAGTAAACAGGCAAGCCCGCACTGCCCAGGGGGCTTCCAGCAGGGGGTGTGCCTCAACCCTTAATTACCCATGGTATTGGAGATTAAAATCATTGATTCCAAATTCTAATTGATTTCACTAATTCCAAGTAGAATTTCATAGAGAAAAGTATCCAAATGTAAGCCCTACCCAAATAGTCATCCAGAGAAAACTTGTCATTATCCCATATCTGAACGATCAGTCTGGGTGGGACCCGAAATTCAGTTTGGTCAATACTCCAGAAATGCTCCTAAAATGACAAGAGAAACAAAAAAACCAAATGACACTGACTACTGGACTCTGAAACTTTCCCCTTGGGTCCCCTTGAAACCCCAGCATCAGGGCACGGGGACTTTGTTCTCCTTGGCACCCCACCTTCAACACCCCCTCCCCTTGCCCTCAACCCTCCAGCCCATGGTATGGAGCCCATGGTATGGAGACCATGGTATGGAGCCAGGCTCCTCAGAAAATCTCAAGGCCACCAGCTGGGTGACAAAAAAGTTGTCCCAGGCAATTCCCAAACAGAAGGTTTCTTGTCTGTTGTGTTCCTATCGCTGCGACTCCCTGCTGCTACTCCTGGGGTTTGGGGTGTGATTGTATCTGTACCGTCCCCCACCCCGCTCCCGGCCCAGACCACTATGGCCAGCTCAGACTAGCCTCCCAAAGCCAGGCTGTTTTAGGCCAGCCTACAATATCACCTGCTGGGGTGTCACATTTGCTCAGTGACCTTCCACCCACCCAACATGGACATCTGAGCACAGTCATTTCACATGGGGGTGAGGAGACTAGGGTTCAGCTTTCACTCTTCTATCAGCACAGATTTAAAATGTCCTGATATTTTTGGCTTTTGAAAATATTGCTGTATTTTACACGCTATAATCAACCAAGATCCCCAGATTCCTCATTCTAAAGTTAGGTGGAGGGAGGACTGAGTGAGGATCCTCCAGGTTCTCCCCTCTGGTCTCTGCCTCTGCCTGAACAACATTCGCCAAACATAATAACCTCTCCACAGCCTAATTACACCTACATTCCTCAGGCCTCAGCAGAATGAGATTCCCCCAGGGTTTCATGCATTCGAAGAAACATGGTTGGGTTGTTTCTAGTTTTTCTTTCTTTTTTTTTTTTTTTTTTTCTTTCTTTCAGGTGGGCAGGTGGGTGAGGGTCAGAGGGAGAAAGAAAGAGAATCTTTTTTTTTTTTTTTTTTTTGAGAGAGAGAATCTTAAGCAGCCTCTTTCCCCAGAGCAAGCCCAACTTGGGACTCGATCTCACAACCCTGAGCCAAAATCAAGAGTTAAAAGCTTAACTGACTGAGCCACCCAGATGCCCCTGTTTCATGTTTTTCAAATGACATTTCAGGAATGTTGCCCTTTGCAGGACTCAGGGGCCCTGGCTCTGAGGGGCTAGGAAGCCCATTTGGCTATTGCCTGGCCCCACTGACCATCCTGTGTGGGGTCACACTCAAGTGGCACTCAGGGCATGGAGAGGTCCAACACTGGATGCAGGTAAGTAGGAAAGGCTTACCTGACCCTAAATCCCTCTCTTCCTCACCAGTCTGCCTCACCATCTGGAAGTGTGCATGATTCGACATCAGCTTGAGCCTCTGTGTCTCTAGAAAGGGCCCTTTGAAGGCATTTATCTTGCTTGGCACAGAAAAGTTCTCCCTACACTAGCAGAGGGTAGAGTCTGGCGAGGTGGGACATGAAGCAGGTGCATTTTGATCAGGGGTAGGGAGGGGGTCTATAAAAGACATCTGTTATGATTGCCTGCTCAGATTTCCGCCCCCTTTTGGGGAAGAAAGCATCCAGATTTGCCTTGGGGACTCTCTTCCAGTCCATGCAGTTTGGGAAGAAGTGACACTGTTCCTGATTCTAGAGCTGGGCCCATTGGAGCACTGCCTCCCCAGGCCACACTGGTTGGCTCAGGGATGGGAACGTGACCCTACACAGACAGAGACTCTGAGGCCTGACGCCACAGCTCTGGTTGGCACCACCGGGACTTAGTTCTTCTCTTTCTGCTGAGGTTGCTAGGAGGGCAGGAGGTGGGCTGGGGCTGCTGGTGGCCATCTTGCTTCACCACGGAATGCGGTCCACGGGAGAAGGCAAGACGGGGGTGGAGAAAGTGAGAGGAATTCCTAAAGACATCAGTTCAGCCTGGGATCCAATGTTCCTAAGCCAGCCAGCCCTGGACTTTTTAGTAATGTGAACCAATAAATCACTCTTTTAGTATAAGCCAATTTGAGTTGAGTTCTGTAACTAGAGTCTTAACTAATTAAGACCATGAGGGCCATGAACCTTCATGGAAGTGCTTCTGGAGGAGGTAAAGCAGATGCTGAGGTTTAATAAAGAAGGTAAAAGGGAAATTTCACCTACTTTAAAATTTTGCCTCTGTTTGGTTAATGAGTCAAACAGTTCTGCTTATCATGGGAAGAAATCAGTCTCTCTGTGACATAAAAACCCACTGGGCTTATTGCATATATTAACACAAGACCCTCAGGTCTACCCTTTACTAGATCCTTCACCCAGCTGCCAACATGTTAGGGAAGGACAACTGTGTTCTTGACACTTCCTAATTGCACAAATAGCTGTCTTAGTTTTGTTACTCTGGGTAAGTATCTGTACCTCTGTAGGTCTCAGATTCCCCATCTGCATCAAGAGGGAGCTGGACTCATGACCTTAGAAGCACGGAACAGCTCCTATAGCCCCCGTATCTGTTAAAGCAGACCCATGACACCCACTTCCCATGGGCATAAAGCAGAGCTCACTTTTTTAGCAACGATACAGAGTTGTTCAGCTGGGAGGTAGTCAAATGGGAAAACAAATCTCCAGTTAAAATTCCCTTCCCCGTCCAAGGACCTGTAGTGGACATCTGTTTTCTGTTTGTTTTCTTCATTGCCAGGAATCCAGCTGAAAAGCAGAAGCAAACAGACTTAGCCTCATGTGATTGACAAGTAATCTAGCCGCAAAATTGTGCAGTGATTAGGGGAGTGAAGGGCAAGAGAATTAATGCACTTTTCTTGGGCAGGTTCCAGTTATCTACGGAGCTGGGGGTGATTTATGAAGGGGAGGTGCTCTGTTGCATCCAATACCGGTTGTAGCCAAATAAAACATAATTTCTCTAAAACCAAAGCAGGAAACCCTTTAGACTTCAGTTAATGGGGATAAGGTGACATTTTCTGGAAAATATCAACAACTTAGCTTCTATTTTGGGAATGCTGAAGCTTGCTGGCTATGATGCTAGTCTTCCTAACTATAACTCATCAGTGTCTGTCATCACTGCTGATAGGCTTAATGAATATGAGTTAGTTCAAAATTTTAGCATTTCCTCTTCTACATTTTACTTAAGCAAACAAAACAGGCACGACTCAAGTAATCTTACAGCTTCCTTTTTTTTATTATTCTTAAATTCACTATGATCACATTAATGAGACTAGCAAGAGAGATGTAAGCTGTTATTTCCATGTGCATATTTATGAGAATTCATTTCCATAAACAATTTAACATCTTAACTTTTGACATTTGGAAAGTTTTCTGTGGCTTGTGCCTGGCATGTAGTAGGTCTGTTGAAGGAATGAATGAACGTGCAGGGGAAGAAGTTGTCACATCTGCCTGCTATTGGGAAAGGGCCTGTTGAGGAACCAGGGGAGTGCTGGATTTTAGACTGATAAGGTGGCAGAGTGCATAGTCCTCCCTACTGATGGCCCGTGAGAATCACACTTCACACTGCAATCAACTGTGGAGTTAAAAAAAAAAAAAATACTGATGCCTGGATGACCTTGCCCCCAGTAGAGATTCTTAGTAGGAGGCAGGCGTGGCTATGAACTCACTCTGCCACTTACCATTCTGGGCTTCCTCTCCCATCTGTAAATAAGGTTAACAATATGTGCTCCCTTCCCTTAGTCAATATGAAGCCAGAATAGGCGCTCATGGCTTAGAAGGGTCAGAATGGGAAGGGGGAAATCCTTAACTGTGTTACTGATCATCTGTCATGAATCAGGTACTCCATGCCTTATTTTATTCTTTCCAACAATTATATAACTGATCCATTTTACAGATTAGGAAACTGAGGTCCAGACAGAAATAGCTAAGTTCCACAAGGTCACATAGCCAGTAACAGACAGAATTAAGTATTAAGAATTATGAAGCCCTGGATGGGCTGACTCCAAAGTCCAGGCCTATTATTCTGCTTTAAGGGACCATGGAGACTGGAAAGTCACATGCTAACATTAGATCCTATTATTAGTGGTGGTATTAATATCAATCAACCACACAACAGTTGCACTTTTTGCTAGTTGACTAACTGACTAGCTAGATTCATTGAAAGATTCATCTTTATCCACTTTTAAGCTTTTAAATGAACTTGCTGAAGAGAGATCACACTCTTTGGCTAGGCCCTCAGTGACTTCATTTCCTGACAACATCAATGCCCCAAAGTGCCACCATACTCCTTGCGTAGACCGCTCACCCCTTGAAGCTCTTCCCTCTCTTTTTTTCTGAGTCTTTTCATATTTAATTCTAAATACAAACCTTTTCACATTTTTATTTCAAAACAAATTAAACAACTACCCTATGAATTTATGTACACATATGTATAATTTTGTATGTATCCAATATGTGAAGGGTCATAGCTGTTCATTATTCTGTGGTAGACAGTAAATATTATGTGTATTAGGGTTAGTAATACACTATCTGTATTAGCATGCGATGGTGCATAATTCATTTTTCACATATAGTATTTAGATTTTAATTCCAAATAGGATGTGGTACTTTAGGTTGTGCTTTTATTCTTTGGTTAGAGTTTTCTCTCAGTCCAGTATTTCTTGAGTTTGTTTCTCTGATTTGAAAAAAAAAAATGCTTATGACAGTCAAATAAATTTGCATATATATAATTAGCCAGGATTAGTTTTCCTTGGGGAATGGTAATAAGATCCTGAAATGAGAAAGAATAATGAAGAACTTGATGAAACATTCCCTGTTTACAGTGAACCCAAATGATAGTAATTATGTCTTCAACAAAGTTTTGATTGAAGGCCACTTGGGATCATAAGTGAAACTTTGTTATCACTTTATGAATATATTAAATTTCAACAAATCTTATCTTTTACATATCAAAGAACCAAACCTGGTCCATGTGGAATAGTAATAATACTAGCTAACACTTACACAGTGTGATAGTTCTTTTCTGTGTCAGTGTGACTGGCCACGGAGTGCCCAGGTTACAGATTATTCTGGGTGTGTCTTGTGAGGGTGTTTCTGGATAAGATTAGAATCTGAATTGGTGGACTCAGTGAAGTAGAGTCCCTCCCCAGTGTGGGTGGGTCTTATCTAATCTATTGAAGGCCTGAATAGGATAAGAGGCAGAAGGAGTCAGTCTAAACTACCCCACTGGCTTTCTTGAGTCTCCAACTTGCACATGTTAGAATTATGGGACTTCTCAGCCTCCATAATCATGTGTCCTAAGTCCTTATAATAAATTTCCCTCTCTATCTTTCTGATTCTTCCCCTCCCTCTACACACACACACACACACACACACACACACACACATACAACTTGTTCTGACTCTCTGGGGAACCCTAATACACATAGTATTTACTATCTCCCAGGCACTGTCCTAAATGCTTTCAGTAACTCAATATTCTGAATATCAGAGCAGCGAGTACTATCTTTTTTTTTTTTTAAGTGAGTACTATCTTTATCTGCATTTTACAGATGGATACCAGACAGTGAGCTTACTACTTGCCCAGCTGGTAGGGGAAGTATCAGGATTTCAATCCAGGTAGTTTGGCTCCAGAATCTGGCATTTGCATCACTATGCCATTCTGTACTTGACATCTTTGATTGGGGCATAACAAGAAACTAACATCAACATGGATTATTTGGAATTGAATGATACAAGTAACAGAATAACAGAACTTTACATGTTGGATGTAGGCATTCTGTAAATGTTGGTGGAATCAAAGATTTTTTTGGACATATGCTAATGTTTCCTCTTTTCCATGGACATTAGCTGCTGATAATAAAATATATACAAACTGACATTTTAAAAGCCTTACTTGTGTTTCTAGGTACTCAAGACATCAAAAAGGAATAAAAATGAACTGCAGGACTAAAAAGAAATAAGTCTGCTAATAAACTGAACCCACTTTAAAAGAAAAATGTAAAATTTTTATTGGCTCTAATAGCCATTAGATACCTCTGCTTATAAACAAGATCCATACAGATTTCTCTTTTTCCCTTCATCTTGCTGGAGCTTCCTGAGCAAACTACATTAATGGAATGAAATAGCTTCACCTGACCAAGAATCCTAGAGAGGATACGTTGAATGATGGTGACTCACAAAGGAGAGAGTCTGTTTCATTCCTTCTTTGTCAAAGGCAAACAAACTAGCACTAGGATGCTAACCTTACCCTTTGACATAGATGTCACTCATTTCCTCTCCTGTGATGCTCTTCTCATCCAAGAGAACGTCCTTGGTATTCCAGATGATCACACGCAGGTAGTATCTGAAAGGAGCACATTTTGAAGGTGTTTTTTTCTCTGGTCCGGCACCAAGACCCTAGTCTAATATAGCAGGGTCTTAAGATTACTTACTTTAAAAAAAAAAAAAAAAAAAAAAAAGATTACTTACTTTTTAGCTTTCCTGGGGGTGATGTTGAAAGGAGGGCCTGGTGGCCCCAAACTCTTAGGGAAAACGTCCACCCACATCTGAAGTTTCCCCTACATCATTCAAAAATGAAAAAAAAATTAAGTTGTATTATGAGTGGTAGAGTCTGTAACTTTTTTTCACATTTTCTAGGTGAAACTGTTTGTTCAGGCCTGCTAATGTATTAATGCATATGGAAAGTGAAAAAGTAGAGTAGAAGAGCAAACCAAGATAAATCATCTATCTTCAATGTCATTTAGGCCATGCACTTCCCACTCTCACCAGGAGTCTCCGATGGCTGTGTGTGCCCATCTCTATTATAGTCTGAATGTCCCCCGGCTAATAAAAAGAGGGCTTCCCATCGCGAACACAACCCCAGCACACGCACGCACGCGCACACACACACACACACACACACATGCTCCTGTACCCTCTTACAATGACTTGAAAGTTGCGTCCTTCACTCAGAACTCTATTTATCACATTGCCTGCTTGTTATCAGTCCTGATTTTGTGACACACAGGGTTTTCTCCACTTACCTCCAGATAGAAAATAAAAATAATGTAAAATGGTATTTAATTTGTAAAAGAGAGGCTTACAACATGGTACTTCCAAGGAGAGATCCAGAAAACGACAAGAACATTACTGTTCCCCAAAGTTGAGGAATCCCTGCCATGGCTGGCTAGTGTCTACCACCTGGGAGGAGGCTTGCAGGAAGGGGAGAAGTGAAAGTCTAAATGACACTTGTGGTGTCATCTTGGTGAGGTCCCGCTCAGGTCTTCCATGGCCATGACCAGGGCCATCTATCTGACTAGAATGTTCTTCCAGACATGCCAGGAATGCCATTAACAAACCATATCAACCGTATGAACCAACTTAAATTCCCCAAACTGTTCTTGGATGTTGTGTAGACTCTGCCTTCAGGCTGGTCTTTAAGGTTACCAAGGAAACCAGATTGGCTTCCTAGCACACAGTGATCCAAATGAGTTAACTGGAACTCTTGAAAAAGGACATATCTTTCTCTGGTCCTGACTCTCCTCTAACTAATCTCTAGGGCTCCAGGTTCTATAATATATCAGGCACCATGCAGAACGTGAGGCATCTGGGTATCTCCTAAGGCCCAGTCACAGTCTGTCCAGTTCAGTAGGTAGAATTGATGGGGGGTGGGAAGTGGAAGGGAGGGGTGGATTTGGAGGGAGAAATCTTCCTCACTTTGTAATTTCTTAAGACTTTATCCAATTGAGGGGTGGGAGGGGAGATCGGAGGAGGAATGGGCTCTTTGGGAGAAGGAATAAATAAGAAAATGAAAATGTGGAACAGAATAAAAGCAAGAAATGAGTGACAAAATAAACTAGTAAGCCCAGGCCACTTGTCACTCTCTAAACATTTTAGAGAGAAGCTCATCTACAGTTGTGTGGTCATTGTTGACAATATTTGCATTTATTCAATTAATACTACTTTAAGTGTAATTTTCTAGCACCTGTAGTAGAACACCTCCGGCTACTTCTTAAAACTCAGATTCTGCCCCCACCCCCACCCCACCTTGGACCTACTGGATCTGAACGACTGCAGGTGCGGCCGGAAGTCTTCCTTGGAACAAGCTTCTTCACGGGTCATTCTGGCCTTTGCCACATCTCTCCTCGCTTCTCTGGAAACTGCTTCCCAGCTCCTGAAAACTGAGCCTCCCCTATCACTATCCATGTGGTCCCTGTGATGAGCCATGTCGTGTCCTGTGGTCTCAGGCAGCAGCAGCTCACCCAGGTGGGGCCAAGCCCAGTGCTCCCCAGGCACTGTCTGCCTGGCTGCTGGTCAGCAGTCCAGCAGGGTGGCTGGGTGGGCAAGTTGGGGCAACCAGTCCTTTCCATGTTTGGAAGTAGCTGGGGCTACATTATAACATAAAAACCTTAGAAACGGCCCACAGTATTCTGACTTTCACGTAGAAAGGTGATCACAGGAAGAGAGCCCAGACTAACGGAGATTCAGAGAGACAAACAGACAAGAGACAGGGAGAGAGCTTGTTCAGAGTCATGGTCACCCTCTTGTCTGGATTTAGTGAGTTACCAAGAAATTCTTAGAATAAATTCCCCTTTGGGATAAAGCTAATCTAAGCTGCCTTTCTATTTCTTGTGTATCTAAAAGTGTCCAAAAGAGACAAAAGAGGCAAATCTGGGTCAGCTCTTGTCACTGTGTTTGTGTTTGGGATGTGGATGATGGGTCTTCAGAGGGACAGCTCTTTTACCTGGGAAATGTTGGGCTGGAAGGTGCTGTGCAAAGTCCTCGTT
The DNA here is from genome assembly GCF_048418805.1 of Vulpes vulpes. Taxonomy (NCBI): domain Eukaryota; kingdom Metazoa; phylum Chordata; class Mammalia; order Carnivora; family Canidae; genus Vulpes; species Vulpes vulpes. Next base: position 85,008,449 of record NC_132794.1, read on the forward strand.
TCCACATGCTCGGGGACCAGCCCCTGAGTCCTGAGGATGTGAAGGGCCAGACGCTCATCGGGGGCCCCGAGGTGCTGGTGCAGGATTTTGTTGGCTTCTGGAATGGAGAGTGGCATTGAAACAGGGAGGGGCATCTGCAAACAGTTCAGCCAGATTGCCCTTAGGAGCATGTAGCCCTTCATCCCAAAAGGGCAGTGCCAGTGTGCAAACTTGGGTTTGTGAATGAGTCATTGAGAAAAGTCACTCTTGGCCATGGGCCCTGCCCCAACCAGGCTCACACCTGACTTGGGGGGTGCCAATAGCAAAGGGACCAGAACACAGTGAGTGAGAGCAGCCTGTATTTACTTTTGTGGCTCGCAGCCAGATTCTATTTCCCAGCTTCCCTTGCAGTTAGGTGTGGCCACACAACCTAGCTGGGCTTGAATGTAACATAGGTAGAAGTGACATGTGTGTCACTTCTAGACCTGGCACAGAAAGCTCTCTCATGAGAGATTCTATGTGTTGTTCCCTTTTGGGCACAGAAGAAACAGCAATGTTAGGTGCCTGAGTTCAAGAACAGAGCTGCAAGATGGAAGGGCCTGAGTCCATGAAGCATTGCTGCCCTTTGGAATACCTACTGTGAGCTTCTGAGAAATAAACTTCTATTGTTTTAAGCCACTGACATGTGGAAGTTTAACTGTTACAGTAACTAGCATCACTGTGGCATTTTCAAATCAGCCCTCAATTTCTCTGACAGAGAGGTGAAGTTCTCTGTCCTCTTCCTTTGAATCTGGAGACATATCTGATCACTAAAGTGCAGAGAAAGAATGCTGTGTGACTTCTCATGCCACATAGCTTCTGGTTGGTCCTCTTGGGATGCTTGCTCTGAGGGAAGCCATCCACCATGTAGGGAGCATGAGTCTCTGGTGATCGCCCTTTTGGAAAGGCCTGAGGAGGTGTTCTGATCATTATTAGCCCTAGGCAAGAGCCAGCATCAACTGCCGGCCATGTGTGCGAGGCATCCTGGACACCCAGCTCGGTCAAACCTTTGGATAGCTATAGCTCTCCCCTGCCCCAACATCTGACAGCAACCAACCACATGAGCTAGTCAGGTGAGAACTGCCCAGTGAGCCCTTCCTGAATTCCTACCCGCAAAACTGTGGGCAAAACAAAATAGGTGTTTTTCAGCCGCTAAGTTTTGGGGTGCTTTGTTAGGTAACAATAGTAACTGGAATGAGCCTTATGACTGAGACAGTCTGGGGGGAGTTGTTTATTTGAGGGGTATTCTTAACTATGACACCATGTTACTTGCCAGTTGATTCCCAATCCCTTTTGCAAGTTCTTATGTTGACAGCAGCATCAACATTTCCTAAGCATCTAATCATTCCTGATATTGACTAAGTCCTCTTCAAATGGAAGGACAAAATATAGTTTTTTGCAATGTCAAGAATAAACAGTTGAGGATCAGGGAAGCACCTTTACTCCCATGTGTCTGTATTTGGCCTTCTCTGGATATCCTGTCCACCCTCCAATGCAAGCTCCACTGCCACCCACTCCTGGAAGCCCTCTCTCCCTACAAAACACTGAATTACATCACAGCTCTTATGCTCTATTAAGCTTATTTCAGGCTTTGTCATAACGCAGCTAGATGGCTATGTGTCAGGACAGAGTGTATTATAAATTACTGCTGGAGAAAGAGCAAGACCCCAAGCTCAGACATGAGCCAGATGTGAACTCAGAAGATTCTTCAAACCAACCCCCTGCATCCCTGAGCCTTCTCAGAGAAGGGCTGGAAGAATGATGGAAGAAGACTGGAAGAGAAATTCTTGCATTACCACCCGAGCACTTTTGAGCTTAATTATGAGCTAAACATGCATTACATAGAAATTACTAGAACTTTGTGTTCAAAGCTCAAATGGCTACGACCAAGGGCAAGTAAAACATAAGACAGACGAGAAAATGTGTGCACTTTGACACTTGACAAGACAGCAAAACCTAGTATAATGGGGCTTTTGTTAGATAGTCCTGTGTGTGAGGTATCCTGTGGTATAATTAGGGCACTACTCTGTCCATCCCCCCCTCCAGAGCGGGGCCCCGCAATATAGATAGGTTGCTACACTTTGTAACCAGGTTGCAGTCTATGGTTATGCACTTACCAAATTCATCCAAACTGTAGTCTCGCCCTCCATATCTGATTCTATTTCCATCTTCAGAAAGGATGGGTGGTGGGAAGCCTTTGAACCTGGCTACATTTTGAAGCAACTGAGTTGGTCTCAGTTGATCTCGCCAGGTGTTTACTCCAGAACTGTAAATAACATTCCACACTCAGAGTTACTCCAGGGCACAGAGGTTCTTCTTAGATTGACACACATATACACTTAAGGGTGTGTCCATGTAACGAGGGAACAGGGAATGTGCTCTACCCTTTGGCTTTTGCCTAGAAATCTATTTCAGACCTAAAATCCACAATTAGGTTGGCCTCAGCCAACTCATCCTTTCCCTGCCCGCCCACCCCTGAATTTCCACCTCCACAAAAATGAGAGGTTTGTCTACAAACTGTAATCACAATAGGCAAGTTCATAAAGTAGAAATTGCAGGCCGTATCTCATTAGACACTATGGGAATATGCCAAATAGCACTTAGGGAAAGCGGGACATCACAAAATTGATCAGGAGTGGGGGGGGGAGGCGGGGGCATTGCCCTGGAGTTGAGTAATGCTCTGGCCCTATTCTCCCAAAGATAATCCTATTATTAAAAACAGTATGTATCTGACTCAAATGAGGAGTGGCTCACAGAAGGCAGGCACTGAAGTAGAGAACCAAGGCGTGCCCATATATTAATGTTGGATGGAGAAAATTGTCTACATTCATGGCCAAAGCAACTTACACACAGTACTGCTCAGGTATGCCGCAGTGAGACCCAAACCGGGAAAGGAATCGGTTTTCCAGATCAATAATTGTTTCTCCCACCTTTTCATCACGGGTAAAGGTGTCGTAGTCATAGACAGAAATTTTCAGATCTTTTTCTTGAGGTAAGTAGCAGCTCAGTTCATACATTCTAAATCAACAAACGCAAAGTTAGAATCTCCATGATTCTATCCAGGTCCCTCAAAAAAAATCAGGGCTTTGTGCAGAGAATCCCTGGGTGGAGGTTACGGCTGCTGGAGAACATGGTGCCTGGGCCAGCCAGGTGGGTGGCAGTGGGTGGGGGCACTTGGCAGCAGCGCATGTTAGTAATAAGAACAATGCAAGGTTATATGCTTGCTCAGGGGAAGAGCATGGCTTTCAATACCTATGTGTGAACCCTGAGGTATTGATCCTAGCTTACTAGCTGTGGGACCCTAGGCCACTTATTTACCCTTTCTGTGTTCAGTTTTCTCATCTGTAAAATAGTGACAGTAATACCTACCATCTCCTGGGGTTGTAAGGGTCAGGCGGAGCAGTGTTTAGAAAGCATTTGGCATGACTGCATGGCTGAAAACCCTGTAGCTATGATAATACTAGTGATTAATTATAATATTATTAACATTATTATCACATGCATATTAACTGGGACACCCAGGCATCGCTGCCCAGCTGGGAGTTTAAAGACGCAGCACCCTGATTTACAGCCCTCTCTCTGTGCCCCTACTATGTGCCCCCTGCCTCAACAGAGACCACTAGCCCACGGAACATCCTTGACTGCCCCATAAGAGCACCAGGGAGGGGCGTGGTGAGTGGTGTGCACCAACACATGTGATGTGCAAGGTGCCGAGAAGGCTCAGTCCCTCCATCCACCTAGGCCTTCTGGTCTGCCGTTACTTCTTAAAGGCTTTTCTATAGAGTTCATATTGAACTGCAAACACATCTCAGATTCTTGTGGCAGGTGAGCAGTTTCTGAAAGGATGATAAACGGAATGGCATAAGCTCTGGATGGGTGAGGTTTGGTCTTTGCACCATCCACAGAAGTATGGGTCCCATAGTAGGTGCTCCATAAATTTGGTGAAGGGAAAGTGTGAGAGGCCTCTCCCATCCCTCCTCTCCCCAGGCCTCCTCCCTTCTCCTTGCACTCTGGTGTGTGGACTAGTTCCTGCCCCCAAAGCCAGGAATGTTAATCCATTTGAGCATAAGGGTGTGAACCACTGGGGCCCTGGAAGCAAACTTCTCAGGGGCTTCACTAGATGGCTGTGGCCAGGAAGGGGCATGGAGAAGCAGGTAGCCACATGAGAAAAGGCGAATGAATCATGACCATACATGAAGCCCTGTATCTACACATGCCCCATAATATCACATTTTTGGATATTTTAGATAGTTTAGAACTGGATTCTAAACTAGAATATATGATGTGTCCCTTGAGAAAAAGAATTCTTTGGTCAAATATGGTTGAGAACCACTGTTTTTGGAGTCCCTCTGGTCAAACTAAAGGCTCTGAGAAGTCCTGCAGTCATCTTCAACCTGAGTGTCTTGGTTTGATGAAGGAATACTTTTTTCTTAGAATACCAATTAACATTCTATAGAAGACATACATTCTGTTGAATTCTGATCTGGATGTTGCTATGATGTGACAGGAATATGCTGAATGATGGCTGAGCACATAGAAAAGGTTGCTCCTTTCTGAATTCCTATCCTAGAACCCCTCAGGGTCTCTGCTGAGAAGAAAGTCACCCCCCTAAGACCGAGCCAGGGACCAACAGCCATCCAAGAGGCTGCAAAGCCAACATCTCCTTGGGGAGGAGAGAATCTGCATATACACCAGGCATGGATTGGCTTGGCAGAGCCTGACAGCATCACTTCCTCCCAGGGTGTCTCTGAGCAAGACTTTTCCTGCCACTTAAGCCTGTGCTTGGCTCCTCTGAGACATGCAATACAGACAGGGCCGTCTTTCTCCCATAAAAGCTGGCTTTCCCCTGCTTCCCTGTCTCCCTCACATGGAGCCCTCCTTCCTGCCCTGCGTGCCTTTTCCTGTCTAGACCTCAGGGCTGGATCAGCGGAAGAAAAGGAAAATGATCATATTGCCGTGCCAGAGGATTACTTCCATTCCCTGGCCCCAGCACGCAGCTTTGGGGTGTGCAGCAGAGGTGTGTGTGTGCGTGTGTGTGTGTGTGTGTGTGCAGGTGTGTGAATGCATGTGCCCAGGAGCTGAGTGAACATGAGGTCCTGTGTGCGCGTATGTCACAGGATGTGAGCATGTATGAGAGTGTGTGTGAACCTTAGAGACTCTGAGTGACAGATTTCAAGGTGTGTGTGTGTGTGTGTGTGTGCGCGCACACACGTGCACACATGCATGCACACAGGAGAGAATGCATAAGGACACAAACCAACAAGCACGAGTAGAAAAGGAGAGGATGGGTAAGATAATAAAGCCAGTAAGTAAACTATAGGCTACACATCAAATAAGAACAAAGTATTCTCCCGTTTGGCAAGGTTCTGGGAAATAACAGCAGAAAGAACATTTCTTCTACACATGATGGCTTTGCCATGAATATGAAGCATTATGAAGGGTGTTGGAAAGGCCTGGGGCTTGGTCAGGAATTACTACCTAAATCTTGGCCCTAGCATGGACTAGCTCTGTCGACAGATTTCTGGCACTGTGTTTCCCTCATTCGTAATGTGGGGCTGCTGACCTTGGCCCTGCCCTGCTGATAGGCTGGACATGGACATGAAAATGACATGGTGGCAGCCACTGAGAGCCTAGTGTGGATACCACACAGCCCCTGAGGTCGGGTGGCCTGGGTGTGCATCCCAAGTCTGCCTTTTACCAGCCAAGCACATGAGGTACTGGTTCACCGTATGCCTCAGTTTCTTCTGTTATCAAATGGGGATGAACAATTGCATCTCAAAGTTGTGACATTTTTGAGATGTTTCACATAAATGGCTCAGCAGAGTGCGTGCACTCAGTTAAAAGTTCAGCAAATATTAGCTATCATTAAATGTGGATGCAGTTTGTAACTAAACAATATGGGTCCCATTTAGAGGTGACCTGGATTTGCCTTTCCCTGGAGGAGGATCTCTTTCCCTTGATGAGATCAGTGTGACAGCCCAGAAACAAGTCTAAAGTGGCAACAATGAAGAAACGACAGCTTTTTCAAGAGTCTTGAGGAACAGAAGGCATCTGACCCCCTCCTCAGCTTTGCCAACAGGGTCATTAATACATGGAAAAGGTGGAATCAGAATGTCCCAGAGGACAGGGCCCAGACTGGATTCAGGGAGAGAGAATGAACACGTTGCTACAGGGAAGCACTCCGCTTGTCCTCCTCGCCTAGAGCTTGCAAACTTCCTGGACTTCTGGGGTTCGTGCCATCCCTCCCCCAGCCCCCCTGCTCCCTTGACCTCCCTGGCTCAGAGCAAATTTCTCTCAGAGAAGCCCATCTCGTGACTTGGCTTTATTTTCCTCATGGCACTTACTACCTGCTCTGCTGCTTAGAATATCTGTCTAAGTCATGGTCACAGTTTCAGAGCCTAGAACAGTGCTTGGCACATGTCACATCCTTACCAGCTAAGCCATGAGAAATGAATGACAGAAAACGTTTAGAAATGTTCGTTACCTGCCGAAAACTGGGTTGAGGGTGTTGGGGATATAGTGGTCTCGATCTTCTATTACTTTTTTGCCCAGTGTTATTTTTATATAAGGGTCACACTGCGGAGACAAAACAGATGGCATGCTATGTCACCATGGGGTGCAAGTTCAAGGCGGTTTCTGGGACTCAGGTGAGCCTCCACACCCACAGTGATGAAAAGCTGGTGGCTGTGGTGCTCGCACCTCGGCTGAGGTCTGAGCAACATGCCCCTGTGGGCGGCACACAGCCAGCTACCTTCAGAGAAGTGGCGTGGGGTGAAAAGGTAGAGGCAGGGAGGAGGGACCCAGCAAATCTTGAGGTCACATCTGTAAAATGAGAAGCATGAACCAGAGGATTCAAAGCCCCTTCAAGCTCTCAGATAAATCCCCATCGGGACAATCCCCCCGAATACATTGTTTGGATAGAGTATCTTTCCTCTAGTGAGATAACAGACGCCCCAAAAGAAAGAACATGACAATTATTGTGGCTGATGACTGTAATTATCTTGCTACAGGAGAAGGCCCCACACCCAAACTCTTACCAGGCCATTGTTGTCCTGGGGCTGGAGCTCTAAGCCTCGAACAATGTAAATCCTAACCGTGCATTCCTGTGGGACGCTGTCAGGTAATTCCCGAAACTGCCTGGGAGGGGCCGGCACGCTGGGGTCATCCGGCAGAGAGTAGATTCTAAAGGAGCCCTAAGAGAAAGACACAGAGATATCCTCCCAAGGACCATGGTAGTCTGGGCAGAAAGTTCCTGCCTTCCCGACCGTGTACACTTCAGGGCAGCCACAGGGGCCGTGGGGTTGGGTCACGAGGGCTGCCTTTTGGGAAAGAAACAATGTCTATTACACTTTGCATAATTCCAGTGGGGAGTGTGAAATGATGATAAAGTAATTATTGAACTGATCATAGGGGAGAGAAAGGGCAGGGCGAAGCAGGGAGACCAGGCACAGATCTAGGCAAGTGTTGGATCGGTACGATGGCAAAAGAGGTGGTGAGGAGTGAAACTGCACGTGTTCTGAAGATAGGAATAAACGTAATTATATTTTAAACCCAGTAAAGTACAAAGGATGATTACCTTTTCTGGCGTCACCCCAGTAAGCCTCCCAGCCCCCAGGGAAGCTCCTGTTCATCCCTCAGGTCTCAACTAAAAAGTGTCACCTCTTCCAGGAAAGCTCCCTGATTGGGTTGGATACGTCTCCGAACTTGCTCTTCTAACCTGCCCTCACCCCTGTTGCAGCACTGACCTCTGCCTCTACTTGTCTATTTATTGTCTGCATTCTTCATGAGACTGGGAGCTTCCTCTCTGTCTCCAAGACCTAACACATGGCTAGGCATGTCGCCGGGGTACAATAAGTGTTTTTTTGAATGAGGGAGCCATCAGGCCAGCTTGACATGCCATATACTTTATCCTGAAACCAGCACTCAAGTTGGATTCAAACCATGTAGGTCTTAGTTCCAGCTACACTCATTCAGCAAAGCAGTGTGAAGTAAGCACTGATTGTACTATGTGCCAGGTATTGGGAATCCCAAAAGAAGCTCAAGGAATCCAGTCTGGCACAGGGATGTGAAATAGGCTGGACTCTCAGGCCTTCTTGGATTGCTTGCTGGGAAGCTACAGGATGTTGAGAGTATGGCTAGGGTAGAATGCCCTGATAGGTTAGCGACGTCTGCTATTGGAAAGGATTAGGAAGTAGCAGCACCACTGCCTGGATTTGCCACCTGCAATCAGAGGGTGGGGCCATAACGAAAGCCCATACGTGCAACATGAAAGGTGCTTTAATGGTGGCTGGAACCAGACCTGTGGGAGCCCGGAGCAGGAGTGAGTCAATCCGACAGAAGCAATCAGGGAGCACTTCACAAAGAATGTGACACTTGAGCTGGCCTTGAAAGGGATGAGTAGGAGTTTGTCCAACCACAAAGAGGAAGGCAGAAGAGCTTGTCCCAAGGCTCCAAGTTGTGAGAGGACAAGGTGTGTCTGGGGCTTGGGAGAGGTCCTGAGCGGCAGGGCATGGGGGCCTGGGAGCTGAGTGGCTTGTGAAAGTCCAGCTCCGCCTCAGGAAGGAGTGGAGACTTGAGCCCTGGAAACCCAACATCTTTCAGTAGTTAAGAAACAGGATTCGATTTGGCTGCATGGGGAATAAACTGGAGTGGACAGAAAAGTGGTGAGGACGAGAGATCTGGAGGCTGCTGCAGGTCACCTGCGGAAAGCCTGGGAGGAGGCAGGATATAGGGAAGAGAGACGGGGGCTTGGAGAAGCTCAAGCTGCAGGACTCAGGCTTGGATGGCAGGGGCAGGGCGAGAGACAGGAACAGACTGGCTTGGAAGGTTCCACCCCCAACCCCAGGGGCCCTTTTCTTGTCATTAGCTTCTAGCGTCCTCCAGATGTCAGAGGACAGGTCCCTGCCCCAGAGGCTGGTTGTCCTTTATCCTAAGTCTATAAAGAATTAAAGGTGGATTTGAAACAGCACAAAATCCTACATTTTACTCACCTTAAACTCTCCTACCACAGAGGGATCTTCATTTTCATCTGATTTGCCTCGATACAGCTTAAAAGTATCTGAGAAGTCTGTCAGGCCTTCAAATTCTGTTACATCCTCTAGTTCACAATCATATATCTGAAAACCATCAACAGATTCTTAATTTCTCATTAAAATACAGGTAGAGTCTAAAATCAAAAAGACTGACAATACCAAGTGGGCATGGGGATGTGGACGGAGCAACTGGAACCCTCACATTGCTGGCCCAAATGTAGAATGGTACAACCACTTGGGGAAAACATCTGGCAGTTTCTTATCAAGTTAAATATCCAGCTATTCTATGATGCAGAGACTGAATTCCTAAGTTTTTATCCAAGAAAAATGGAAACATGTCCACATGGTACGAGAAGGTCTGAAGCAGCTTCACCATTAGGAGAATGGATACCCATGCTGCAGTCTATCCATACAATGAACTACTGCTCAGTAGTAAGAAGGGACAAACTACTGATACACAGGACTGCAGGATGGATCTCAGAATGACAGTATTGGGCTAAAAAAGCCAAACACACATAAAATACATATAGTATGAGCTCATTTATATGGAGTATAAAAACAGGCAAAAGCAATCCATGGTGATGAAACCAGATCAGCTGACTCCAGGAGAGATGGGGGAGTATGGATTATTGGCTGGAAAAGGGTGCACAGGAGTTCACTCTGGTAATGGAACTGTTCACTGCCCTGTTTTAGGGGGTGGTTTACATAGATGTATATAATTATCACGACCCATTGAATAGAATATTATATGTAAATTATACCTCTGTAAAAAAAAAAAAAACAGAAGAAGAGGAAGAACAAGAATGAGAAAGAGGGAAGGAGGGTAGATTTGGGACTGACCTACTTGACCAGTTTGATCATTTTTCTAAATTGGTGGCTCTTACATGCTGGTGTTTCTTAAGCTGCACTGAGATGTTAATGATGATAACATGAAAATATGTGGGGGTTTTCTACTTTGATGGGGAAAATCATTTTAATGGCTACATATTTCTCATTTTAAAGATTTTTTCCCCATGCAATGTTCTGAAAACTTTAACATTTGCTTCTACTTAAGTGCATTAATTACAATCTAAAAATTGGAATGAGGAATTGGAAACTCAAAACATTAGCCCAGGAGATCACAGATAGCCAGATCTGCCTAGCTCAACAGTTTGCCTTCCTCTGGAAACATGCACCCATGATTGCATGGAATATTTGTGATGGAATGTTACACTCATGTAACAGAATCAAAATTTCAGCTAATGAAATGGATGCCCATTTGGAGGACAGAATGAGGCATGATGCCCATTTGGAGGACAGAATGAGAAATGTTGACATTTCATGCTATTCTGCAAGAGTATGGCTTTTTAGGATTCCCTGGGTCAAACCGGATAATTTTTGGCCTAATTAGTGTGGTGCCAACCCGTTCCCAACCCTCCATCAGCCCCCTGCCCCAAAGTGAGATTCATATAACAGCTGTCCTTAAGCTCAGGGAATCCTGGCAAAGCCAAAGCCCATTACAAGAGGACGCTCCAGGAAGCCAGGGGTGCTCCTGGCCCTTCCCCATCAGCACCCTCCATTGGACTTTTTGGTCTGTTTTAATGGATGCCGATCCTTCACACACAACAGCATAGGCTCAGGTACCTTGAGTTTCGAATATCCTTTCTGAACATATTGTCCACATTTTTCATGTTCTCCTGTGGAAGCATAAAATTTACTCCACCAGTCAACGATTTCTTCCTCCTAATGAAAGACACATCCAAATGGAAACATCTTTAGTGTTGATGTAGATTTCCAATCAATGCAGAAACCCCATATGTAATAGGCAAGAGAAATAGATACTTCTAAACTTGAAACAGGGAACGTTATAGCATTTTTGTTTATATGCACAATGGACTCAGCATCCACGATTCTTCTACCCAGAAGCTGGAGGTGAAATGATCATCGTTGGCAGCCAATGAAATGTGTTTGGCTCTAATGTTGACAGCTATACTAGATGATTTCTTACATCCTATAAACACAACCTATTCGTTAGTTTCATTTTATTTTTTATGCTGTTGTTTTGGTATTTGTATATACAAATAAATTAAATTCCCATTTATGTTTTCTAGTATTACATTTCTTTAACCTTTTTAGCCAGCAAAGCATTATAAAACAAAACTAAGCTGAGAGATGGAAAAACTGGCTCTAATTCAAGTCACATCCCTTATATTATAAGCCACATACATCCTCATGTTACAAGCCGTGCCAGCTTGGACAAGTTGTCTGATACCTCTGAGCCTCAATTTCTTCATCTACTGAGTGGGATAATAACACTACCTGTCTCCATCTACCCCAGAGAGTTGTTTGGGAAATCAAGTAAGATCATTAGAGAAAGAGCTTTGAAAATGATAAAATGTGGGGTCCTGGGTGGCTCAGTCAGTTAAGCATCCAACTCTTCGTTTTGGCTCAGGTCATGGTCTTGGGGTCCTGGGATCAAGCTTCACATCTGGCTCCTCACTCAGCAGGGAGTCTGCTTGTCCCCCTCTTTCTCTGCACCTCCCTCTGCTCATGCTCTCTTTTCCAAATAATAAATCTTTAAAAAATATATAAAAAATGATAAAATGTGAAACAAAAGCAGGGAGGCATTCTAGGTCCTTTAGACCAGTGGCTCCTAACCCATCCTTGGATATTCTAATCCAATGAGCCTGGGTGAGTCCTGGGCATCTAGTATGCTTCCATAAATTCCCCAGGTGATTCCAACATGCGGCCAGTGTTCAGAACCTCTGGTTTAAAAGGGTGGTGCGTGGTTGCACAGAAGGGACAACATATCAGAATCACTCGTAAAACATTTTGTAACTGCAGAAGCCTATAGTTTATAAAAGGCTGCTAAAATTCCACTCACACATTTGACAAGAATAGAGCCTCATCAGATGCACTCATTGCTTATTCAGTCTGGGTGGGGGTGGAAGGCACAGGGAAGGAGCACTCGAGAAAAGCTATATCTTATCTGTGTACCATATGTATGTACACACACATACATACACACACAATTATTTCCCCTTTATAGTTAGTAACCCAGCCCAGCCTGGATTAAAAAAAGTTTCTTCACATATCCACTGTAGGCAGAAAATCTAAAATGAATCTTAAATCTAGCAAAGCATGTATAATAGTTACCTTTTCTGTCAGCTGTGTACAGGAAGAGGGCAAACCATATAAAGTCACATGGATATGTAGACCCCAGGAGCATTAGGTTTGAAGAGAAAGAGAGAAGGAGAAATTAATTTTCATGTATGCCTTATATTGTCAACATTTTTGATGAATTATTTAAAGTATTCAAGATGATCTCATAATTAAACACACCTTATTGGTTTCTTCTCTGAAAATGTATAAATGAATTATCAGCAAAACTAGAATGAAAAGGCTGGAGGCAGCTAACCACATCCCATGTTTTCAAGAGTTAGATAATCTTATTGTCTGCCAGCACAGTGGTCGCAAGACAGGAGGGGTGGGGTGGGGGTGCCTGGTAGTGCAGCTGCTCATCTGCCTACCCTAAACTTTTCATTTCATTTAGCTCCTAAAGTATTCCTCAACTTGGCTTAATTCTTATCCCTTCCAACACTCCTGTCATGAGATATTCGGGTCTAGTATGGCTGCAATTTCATCATATAGGAACCTTTCCTTGCTTTCTCCCCATGCTTCTGTTATAATTCCAGATACAGATCTGTCCATCAAAATTGTTCTCAGATGTCAAGTTTCTTGTGGTCAAATGCTTCCATTTGAGCTTCTGCATGGAGAATCCAACTCTGATCTCAAGGCACATCCAAGAGATGAGAGAATGGTGAACTAGGATGTGGGGCTTGAATTTTTGCCTCATGCCTGCCAGTGCATCACCCAAGTTCACTCTCAGGGGAGGTCTGAGGGATTGCTATCTCGACCCCCTTCCTGAAATCCTAACTTAAAGTTCATGTTTCATGTGAGGAGAGAACAACTCATTACAGGCACTCCCTACAGCTGTTGTATGAGGTGGCCACGGGCTTCCTCTGTAAGTGCCCTCACTGTTCTCTGGGTGACGGTTATTCAGCACACAGAACTGCCAAGAGAGGCAGAGAGACAGACAGATGTAATAATTCCTTATATTAGATTCATCCCAAAGCAGGATTAAAGGTTCAATCACAGCCAAATTGAGATTTTGGAGAGAGGAATTTGAGGCCCAAAGTGCATTCACATTCCAAATGGTTCATGAATTTTTTTAAAAAAAGATTTTTAAAGTCGGTTTATTCACATCTATTTTCAGCAATTTGAAATCATTTCAAAGAAAAGAATAGCTTGTGATTTAGAAAGCACAACCCAAAACAAATGCCTGATTTTAAAAGTTAGGATTAATATGGGAGAATTTATTCACACCTGTCTGCTCAATAGTTCATGCAGAAAAGTTAACAGGAGCAACCAAAGTAACTTGCTTTATGGTATCTACACAGTAAGAGTCTCCCTTAGGCTTAAAACAATCATATTTGTTTAAAGATCACCTTTCACTCCAAAATCTAGTATTAGAAGGAATCTGAAAGGAGAATGAAAGTCTTCAGACCAAGATTCCCCCAGTCCCAAGCAGCCTCATGCATTTCCTTATCATACATACATGCACTGTTGTTGGAGAAGCCATTTTGCTGAGTGCTGTTGACAAACTGCTTAAGCACTGGAATTGGAAGGTAATGGTTGAAATGGCCATGTAGGAATGTCCATGTGACCTGGCAAGCACTTACCAGGTTGTCCCAAGTACTTATTTCTCACCTTTCTGGTGGTAGTGCTGAGCCCACTTCAGAACTCCCACAGTTCTCACAGTAACGGTGTGAGTTTCTGTGAGCATGAGACTGTCACCCAAAGCTCGAGCCTCGAGCATGCATCCACAGTACAGTGAGCTTTGACTCTCTCTCTCAATTTACCCAGATTGTGTTAGTGGTAAGAGATGTCCATTAAACATACATCACGTGTACATGTAATGTATGCCCATCAGCAAGCTGGTTATTGGCTCTTCTAAAGCTCAACTTGGTTCATTCGACTTTGCAGAGATGTGTACTGTCTTCCCTGAGGAATAGGCGGAGCCAGTTTTTTAGGGGAGGTTCCAACCAGCCATTCTTAACACGTGGACCTCAGCGAGGTGTTAGCAGAGCAAGCTGAATTAAAGTCATTCTCCGTATAGTGCTCCCCTCTTATCTGCAGGGCATACCTCTCAAGACCTGTAACTGATGCCCAAAACTGTGGGGAGTATGGAACCCTGCACATACAATGTTTTGTCCTATACATACATACTTACCATAAAGTTTAATTCATAAATTAGGCACAGTAAGCGATCAACAATAAGTAATAATAAAATATAACAATTTTAACAATATAGTGTAGTAAGTTATGTGGATGTGGGGTCTCTTTCAAAATATCTTATTGTGCTGAACTTGCCCTTCTCATGATGATGTGAGTTGACAAAATGCCTACGTGTGAGATGATGTGAGGCGGATGATGTAAGGATTGTGACGCAGTGTTAGGCTACTATCAGTGACCTTCTGATGATCTGCTTCCCGACCACTTGACCTGCTACTGACTGGGGGTCACTGAAACCTCAGAAAGCTGTTAGGCTGTAACTCAGATACCAGGATGTAAACTCAACTTTTACAATGTGTTGCTGCAGTAACCCAGTCGTCTGTTAACTATTACTAAGAAATGAGTGAGATTATCGGCATAGATTGGCCTCATTCCTCTTGATCCCCCACTCCGTGTAGGGCTACTGTGTAGGCAGCAGGTGTGAAAAAGAATTGTTTGACAATGAAGTAGGGAAACTGGAGACAGATGATAGAACAGGATCTTAAACTGCCTTTTTCCAGAGCAGTTGTGAAAATGTACATAAAGGGTCTTAAGTATACAATACTTAATTTCTCTCTAGACCACTACTGTTTTGTTGGGAATATGTGAGGTCGTTTACAAAGTGAATGTGGTAGTTTTGCAAATTTGGTATTGTCATTTGTTACTGTGGAGGATTCCCAGGGAACAGAATCAGATACACTGCTATGCAGTGCTGGCTGTGGAGACCACATTTAATATGGTCCAGTTGTTAGTGAGCTTAATGAAGTGGGAAGGAAGTGAATTTTTTAAAAGGCACTGTTTATGGACATAACATATTAAAGTGCAATCATGTGCATTCTTTGGCCAGTATGCACATTAAAACATGCTGTGAAAGTCCATCCTAAATGCCAACACAAACAGGGAGATATTTGATGTTTTCTTTTTTCTGGACTGAGACCTTTAAATTTTTTTTTCCCTTTCCTTCTTGTAGAATTGGCTGGAATGGTTCTAAAATAGGGTCCTGAGTGAGCATCACCACCAATTTCTTCACTTCAAAACCACAGTGAGTATAAAAATCTAAGATACCCCATAGTCGGACAAATTGGGTCATTAAAAATCCATGACACTTCTCCTTCGTGTGGAGGAAAAAAACCTGCTCTGAATGTGTGTGTCCCTCTTCTGAATGTTCTGTGTTATAAACTGTCTCTTGAAATTTCTCTTTCTAGCAAATGGTATCATTCAGGCTGTCCACACCAATGGTTCTCAGACCTGCCTGCACATTAGAATTGCATGGAGAGATTTTTAAAATATACTGATGTCTACTAGACCCGTTTTCCTCGTGTAGGTAGGGCCTGGTCTGGGTATTATTTTAAGCATCTTGGGTGATCCAGGGTAGAGGACACTAGTCTACACAATGTCATCTTAACTATTAATGAGTGTAAGAATTGGATTCTTTATTCTATTATCTTCTTGATAAACTGGTTTTTAATTGCATTGAATGGTTGTTTGACTAATATACCCAATGCCTAAGCACCTGGAAAATAAAACTGACATTATCCAATGATCAGTTCTGAAACCTACCTTCGAAGCCAGTAATGGTTTGGTGTCTTCTATTTCGATAATGACATCCCGGCAGGGTGGGGTAGATAGAAGGGAGGCTGCAAGACAAACAATTTCTCACCTAAGATGCTTAGAAAAATACAGTAGTGAACATTCTAGTCCAAGTTCAAGTTCAGCAGTCACAGTGGGAAGGCAGAGTTTATGCGTGGGTGGGATTTACTGAGTAAGAGAGGACCGCACCTGAATGGAGAAGGTGACCCAGTAACTCATCACTTTCCCCAAAACGTGATGTAGGGTTAGACATTTTTAAGGAATGTTGTGGCCCATTTTTTTTCTTGTCTTGGACAATTAGCCCAGTGCCTGTACATAGGAAGTGCTCAAAAAAGAATGGTGTCAATACCTGTCTTTAGAGGATGTGGTGGCGGGGAAGGGAACCTACATCTAAAGAAGCCTCTGTTTCCTCTGTTTCTTAGAATCTGTTCCCAAGACACAAAAGCAGGGTGAATAGTTGCACATTTCAGGTCTGAAGTTGCAAAAGCTCATTCAGCGCCAGTTCCCATAACGTGTACACAGGGAAAAGGCATCACCCTGGCTTTAAGCAATTCCCAGAATACGGCTGACCCTTGAACAACACAGGTTTGAACACTGTGTGGGTCCACTTACATGTGGATTTTTTTTCCATACATGTACTGTACATGTATCTTCTCTTCTTTGTGATTTTCTTAATGTTTTCTTCTCTCCAGTTTACTTCATTGTAAGAATACCATATATAATACATGCAACATACAAAATATGTGTTAATGGACCATTTATGTCATTGCTATTTAAGCCTTCCAGTCAACAGGAAGCTATTGGTAGTTAAGCTTTAGGGAAGTCAAAGCTGGACATGGATTTCTGACTGCAGGAGGTCAGCACCACTAACCCCTGCTGTTGTTCAAGGATCAACTGTATTTGTGGCCCTTGGCTTTGGAATTAGAGTAAGAACTCAAGGGTTGCCCCTGGGCCCACCCAGTTTGGTTCCACCAAAGCCTTAGCCCCAGGGCAGGGGTGTGGGTAAGGGATATGGCCACTCTTTATGGCAGATAGCACTGGGTAGTCAGACATTCAACAGGAGGCTGGCACCAAGCTGGAAGGAACTGCCAAGCCAAAAGAACTTTCTGTTTAACCCACCCAGGAAGGCCATAAAGCAGGGGAGGGAAAACACATTTTTTTTTAGGTAGGTACTATGTGCCAGGCGGTGGGTTAAGTGTTTTATGTATTTTATCTCATTTAATTCCTCAATAATCCTGTAGACTATGCACTGTTATCCCCATTATAAAGGCTAAACAAACCAAGGCTAAGAGACTGCAAGTTAGTTGCCTCAGGTTAAACACAGAGGAAGTGGAAGTAGGTGAACTGGGGCTGTTTGACCCTAAAGCTTGTGTTTTGACATACCAGCGGCCAGAGCAGAGTAAATGCTCAACGAATGTTGGAAAAGATCAGGGTGCCACTGGGGAGGCTGGGGAGACCGACAAGTACTGAACATCTATGATACTCCAGTTGCTACGCTAAGTTATTTTGCATCCAAGTAGAAGCCCCCATATCTATCAGCACTCTCTGCATTTCTAAGATGGGCTCCCTCAAAACCTCTAACAACTGCCACGACACAGAAGGTGACAGCCAGTCGGGCAGGCAAGCAGTAACACAACTGTATGCAAGTTCCTTCTTACCAGTTCTCTGCTTTACCAGCCTCTCGGCAACAGCCTCAAGGACAGGAGGAAAACATTATTCTGTATGCTTCCAACATTAGGCCAGCCAAATACATTCCTCAAGTCTTAATCTATTATTGGTTTTAAGAAAGGACCAGATTGCTCTAAAATAATAGATTCTGGTCTTGGGAACATTATGCTCCCTGCCCCCTCCCCCCCATGCCTTGCCTCATACTCCTTAAGGATTTTCCTCTTTGAAGAGCTCTCTGAAATCTTGACCACACTTCACATAATTACCTACAGTCCCTAACCAGAGACCTCTGCTTGAAACCCAACCTGCCCACCCCCCTGACCAACAGACACCAATAGATCCACACTTGAGGCCAGAGAAAGGTCGCAGAATTTGTGATTTCACATATTTGGATCAAAGAACCTTGTCCCATGAAAGCACTAGGAAAAATGCTAGGATAACAGTTTCTCTCCATTTAGTAACCCCAAATAAAACAATGCTGCAGTTACAGTAATCCTTGTTGTTATAAAAAGTGTTGCTGTTTTAGGTACTATCAATTCAACACAAAACGCTCTGCATGGGAAATTTCTGGGTAAACTCATGTAGGCTTTTTTTGCCCAGTGTGATTGTGGATTTTATTTTTTCCTCTTCTCTGAATCAGGGATACAGCATGTTCAGAACCACATAACAGATGAGTTTCAGATGCTCTGTAAAATCAATACCAAACCTTCTAGAAGATTAAACAGAACTGGTTGAGCAGTGCAGCTGCTTAAACAGGAGACATCTGTTTTGGTCTTGAGGCACCAATGATCAGTTGGATGAGTGTGTGCCAATTCTCCTAATCTCATGATAGCCAGGGGTCCTAGGACCTTACCTTGTTCACTGTTGTGACCCAGTTCCCAGCCCTGAACATGGACCCTGCACATAATAAGCTAAAAATAAGTCATTATTGAGTAGGCAATAGCAAAATGCTATTCATTAACTATTATTTCTTTGGAGCCCTAAGGTAAGTATTATGCCTTGCTCTATCATCTACTTAATCATGTGACCTAAGGCAAGTCATTTAAACTCAGCGCGTGTCAGTTTTTCCTCCATGGGCAACAATGAAATAATATTTTTCAAAGAACATCACAATAGGGGCACCTGGGGTGGCTCAGTTGGTTAAGTGTATTCCTTCAGCTCACATGATTTCATGGTCCTAGGATCGAGCCCCGTATCAGGCTCCCTGGTCAGCGGGGAGTCTGCTTCACTCTCCCTCTGCCTGCTGCTCCCTCTGCTTGTGCTTGTTCTCTCTCTCTCAAATAAATGAATAAATAAATAAATAAAATCTTTTTAAAAATTACATCATAATAATGGGATGTGTTAATGAGGACAACAGATGGAAATCAATACGAAATAAAAATCCTCCCACTGCTTCAGTGCTCATGGGGGGACCCCTGTATTTCTGCACCAAAACACTTATCACACTGGACTGAACCACTCATTTTCTTGTTTGTCCTCTCTGCTTAACTGTATGACAACTTTAGGAAGTACTTTACATTTCCTGAAGAGACATTATTTATGTTCAGCCAAGGACAGGTTACTTCAGAAGGTAACAGTTTGAGCATTGGATCCTCCCCAAGACAAGGTGGGAATCCAAATTTGGCTCTGCCACTTACTAACTATACTAGCTTGAGAAAGTTACATGGCCCACCGTAAATCTGTTTCCTCATCTGCATTTTTATCTTGAGGAAGTTTGTAAAGATTAAATCAGATCACACACAAGAAGCCCAAAATGATATTTATAGACATGCATTTTACCTTTTAGCTGGGGCACAAGATCCTCCTTTCCCGCATAAGGGTCACAACGAAAGCGGTCCAGACGATCGATGGTGCACTGCCCAACAACGGGCTTCCGCCCGAACTGCCTGTGGTCGATGACCTTGATCACCAGCGGAGGCATGTACAGTTCCTCCTTGGGCAAGAACTGAGGGGTCACAGGGGCAGGCATCACTCCTCTGTACGAGACCATGCCAATAAAGTCACCCAAGGGACCAACCCAGACTCATTTTGCCCATTTGGTGTAGCCCCGGGGACTCACTGTAAGTAGTTTAGGAATTTATGTGCTAGGCAAGCAGCATAGTGCTTAAGGGCATGAGCTTAAAGGCTGCCTGGGGTTGAATCCTGGCTCTGCCACCAGGAGCTGCGTGACCTCAGGCAACTTTTCAATGCCCCAGGTAGACCTCAATAATAGGATTGTTTAATTGATGTGTGTGAACCGCTTAGAATAGTCTTATTACCTGGCTGTGCTCTATGACAGGATGCAGAGGCAGCGTTTAGTTAGAATTAGTTAGAATTTAGAAGTAACTGAGATAAAACGGAATTTCCAAGGGAACTGTGGCTGGGTCTCTTAGCTTTGAAAGGTCAGTGTTCAAATGGAATGCTCCTTTTTCCTCAATTCCTCCTGTTCCTCCACGTGGAATTTGGTGGCCTCAGTAACACTGTCCGGTTAGGGAAGCATGGGCTGGTCTTAAGGTGTGCCTGGTATGTGGTTCAGATAATTTTTATCTCTGGCCTTGCACAGGAGTAGAAGTTCAGGTTGATGGAGTGCTTTTCCTCACTCTTGCTGCCTGAGACTACATTCAGACTGGAACTTGGGGGCAGGGGCGGGGAGTGGGCAAGGATGGGTTGAGTGGCCTGGGGTGATCACTTCGGGATTCTGGCTTGGAGCATCCAGGTGGCACTCCATCTGCAGCATTGTAGGGAGAAGAGCATGGGCTTTGGAGTTGAAGGAACTGAAGTTCAAATTCTGGCTACCTTACTTGCCAGCTGTGTCCCTGGTGTAAATTACTTTACTTCCAGATTTCCTCCAAACTGGGTGTATAAGGATTGAAAGATGCCTGTCCTGCCGGGTGAGAGCAAAGACTAAATGCAGGGAGTGTGAATGAATGCAGCTGGCACGGAACTGTCCCGTTGTCACCTCTCCATGTAACCTCTGCAGCACAGAGTGCGTGGCCTGACACTCCCTGTGGGGCTTGGATACAGTGTCCCCTCTCTAGGCCTCAGTTTCTTCATTTGCAAAAGCAGAAGTTAAACCACAGGACCCTAGAGCTTGAGAATGGTGTGTTAGCAACATCAAATGATGAGGGAGGGAAAAGGAATGTGAAGGTCCTGGGCCCCCTACTCCATCATGCCAAGAAAATGCCTTGATTTTATCTTTTTTTATATGGTACAGTAAGAAAGGAAGACTTTAAAAAAAAAAAAACGCTAAGGATTTAACTACTTTAAAAGTGGAAGGACTGGGTGACCTCTTCTTGCTGCAGTACTATGGGGTCTCTGACAGAGGATTGTGAACCAGATCTGACACTGTCCCGTTCTTAACAACCAGGGGAGGACTTCCATGGAGCCAAGTGGGTGCCCTCTAAGGGTACCTGGAAGTGGGGCACAGTCACAGGCTGATAGGGCATGGCCCCATCACCCAAATGGCCTCCTCAGCTGCCCCTTCTCTAGTTTGCAGTCCCAATCTGGAAGGTCCCAGTCCATGGCAGAGCTCCAGGAGCAGGGCTGAAGGTTACAGTTCTATCCTCCAGGGCATTGACCAAAAGTCTGTACCTGATAGCTAAACAGATGGAGAGTTTATTCAAGAAATACCTAAGCATTTCTCATAAATATTTCTGCATTTTTAAGGATGTGTGAAGCTTCAAGAAACCATTACTATAGTGTGAGAATCTAAGGGAGGAAAGTCAAGCTAAAGCCAAGGCAGGGTTTTTCTATTTGCTGTCAGAGTTTGGAAATATATTAACTGTGTGTGTGTGTGTGTGTGTGTGTGTGTGTGTGTGTGTGTGTGGCGGGGGGTGATCAAGGGATGTGATTACATATATATATATTCATATTTGGTGTAAAATTCAGCTACTCAACACACATGAACTATTACAGTCTTGATACTGTACCACTTTCATGAAGAGAACAGAACTTGGGAAGTTGGGTGTCTTCTTCAGGTTTTTGATCACCACTGATTCTACCCTTTCCCCTCCACACTCCACAATGAGGCTGGGGGAGGTGATAGAAGCCATCTGGTAGTTTTTCATATTTCTTAAGCCCCAAGCTAGAATCTAAGAAAAACAATATAAAGAAAGAAGAGGAAAACTCAGCACATTACAAATAATATTGAAAAGGAAAAATTTCTTCCTTAGTAACTGGCACACTTTTTCAGATTATAGGCAGATTTGCCTAAAATCTCCAGGACTATTTCTCCTAGAAAGCCTGTAGGTCATGCAGAGAAAGCACTTTTGCCCCTTTTCTTCTGCCTGAGATGCTAAAAGGCAGAGCAGTGGAGAGTGCAGGAATCAAATCCTGGCTGTGAACCCTGGCAAGTTAGGACCCTCTCTAGGTCTCGTCTGCAAGCAGGACCGACACTATTATCCACTTACAGGGTCATTCTGAGGATCAAGTGTAAACTCCTTAACACAGTGTCTGATATGTAAGCATTCAAAAATGAAAGCTGTTGTTTTAAGCCGTCTGCTTTGGTCTTTGTGAACTGTTACTAAGACAGCCTGAGAAGGGAATTCCCAAGGTAACAGCCACTTGACTGGACCAGGAGAGACCTTGAGAGTGGACCAGATGCTGTCCATGAAGCTACCAGTTAGCTCCATCAGCCTGTCTGCCATGTCACCATTTCCTGTTGCTCCCATCCTTCTTCCCACCTTGGCCCCATTTTGGGTCCTCTGCTTTCTGCACACACACACACACACACACACACACACACCCATATGCGTGCGCACACACACATATGCACACTGCTCTGTCTGCTTTCCCTCTTCCTTCTCTCCAGTTGACATGAGAAATCCAGCAGTCTCCTAGCTCCTAGTAAATGAGAACTCGAGATTTCCTCAGTAATGCTGGAATTGACCTGTTTTTTTTTTTTTTCAACAAGCCTTCTGTTTCCATGAATATTTCAAATTTTTGGACAAATTCTCTTGTTGGAGACAGCAAGCGAATATGTAGCAAGATCCATTTCCTATGAGAGAGTACAGTTCTGTAGCTATGTCATCTGACTTGATCAATAAAACTTAGGGAGCTGCATACCTCAATAGCAGTGAGTTGGACCACAGGCCTGATCCCTTGTGGGACCATGTATAGATTTGGTGCCCTTTGTGAGGGAAGGATGGGAAGATTGGAACCATCCTGTAAAACAAACATGGAGACATCAACGTTTCTCCTTAGTTCTAGGAAATGGTGTCTTGCATTATTAGCAAGTTTTTTTAAATTATTATTAGCAAGTTTTTTAAACAGCTACCAGGAAAGAACATATACATGAGAACTCAGTAAGTACCTTGTGCCTTAGAATCAGCTCTGCAGTTACAAGGACATCCCCACAGGCTTTGTCTCCATTCATTACAGGGTGCCAGAGAAGTTTGGGTGTGACATCCGTTTCTGAGTTTAGTTTTACCAGAGGAGAGCACATGCTTCGTCCTAAAAATTCATCTTTGCCCTAGAGAAACAAGCAATCCTTAAATTCCCCAACAAATATCCCTATAAACCTCCATCATTCCCCAAGCCATCTTAGAAATTCTAAATTATCTACCACTTGGTCATTGTCAAAAAGTTCGATGATAACTTTGGGTGGGTTCTGTAGAACTGTCTGGGGTTCCCCATAGATTTCGATTTCATCAAATATAATTGTCTGGTCCCATGTGGGATTCAGAGTCGAGTGGATGATCTCAGTGGTTTTGCTTCGATGGAGGAAGGAGACATGTGCATATGGATCTAAAACAGAAAAAGACAGTACCCGTGAGGCCATGGCTGAAGTCCAGCTCCCCAGGAGCATTCATTTCAATCACATGGTCTACCTCCAGTTGCACTGATCACAGACTCTCACCACCACCTGAGAGATAGACTGCCAGAGCAATATTGAGAAAGAACAAACCTTGAGGCATCACACTTGCTGGTTTCAAACTATATTACAAAACTATAGTAATCAAAACAGTATGGTCTTAGCATAAAAACAGACACATGGTCCAACAGAACAGAATAGAGAACCCATAAATAAATGCATGCATATGTGATCAATTAATCTTCAACATAGGTGCCAAGAATACACAGTGGAGAAAGGGTAGAATTAATTTTTGATAAAGCCACCAAGAATGCACAGTAAAGAAAGGATAGTCTCTTTGATAAATGGTGCTGGTAAACTGGACAGCCACATGCAGAAGAATGAAACTGGAGTCCTGTTTTACACCATACAGGAAATCAACTCGAAATAGGCTAAATACATGAACATAAGACCCGAGGCCATAAGACTCCTAGGAGAATATATAAGGGGCAAGCTTCTTGATAGTAGTCTTGGCAATGATTTTTTTGGATTTGACATCAAAAACAAAGACAACAGAAGCAAAAGCAAACCAATGGAACTGCATCAAACTAAAAAGCTTCTGCACAGCAAAGGAAACGATCAACAAAATGGAAACCCACGGGATGGGAGAAAATATTTGCAAACCACATATCTGATGAGGACTTAATATCTAAAATATGCAAGGAACTCATGCAAAATACCAAAAGGCCCAAATAACCCAATTTAAAAATGAGCAAAGGACCTGAAGAGATGTTTCTCTCAAGAAGACATACAAATGGCCACAAGGTACATGAAAAGGTGCTCAATGTCACTAATCATCTGGGAAATGCAAATCAAAACTAGAATGAGATATCCCCTCACACCTGTTAGGATATCTATCATCAAAAAGATAGGAGACAGCCAGTGTTGGTGAGGATGTGAAGAATAGGGGATGTTTGTGCCTATTGGTGTGAATGTAGACTGATGCAGCCACTGCAGAAAACAGTATGGAGGTTCCCCAAGAAATAAAAAATAGTGCTATCATATAATCCACCAGTCCCACTTCTGGGTACTTATTCAAAGCAAATGAAATAATTATCTCAAAGAGCTATCTGTATTCCCATGTTCATTGCAGTGTTAGTCACAATAGCCATGGTATGGGAGAAACTTCAGTATCCATTGATGGATGAATAAATAAAGAAAATGTGGTATTATGTATATACCATATATAGATATAATTCAGCCATTTAAAAAGAAGGGAATCCTGTCATTTGTGACAACACAGATGAACCTGGAGGGCATTATGCTAAGTGAAATAAACCAGACTGAGAAAGACAAATACTACATGGTATCACTTCTATGTGGGTGTCCCCCCACACCTCCTCAAAAATCAAACTAATAGAAACAGAAAGGAGGAGGATGTTGGCCAGGGGCTGGGAGATGGGTTGAAATGGGGAGAGGTTAGTTGGGGGGTACACATTTCGGTTATAAGATGAATAAGGCCTGGACCTGATGTATAACATGAGGACTATAGTTAAGAATGTGTATTGTATAACTGAAATTTGCTAGGAGAGGAGAACTTGAATGTTCTGTCTCACAGACATGGAATTAACTATGTGAGGTGACAGGTGTGTTAATTAATGCAGTTTTGGGAACATTTCATAACATATCTGTATATCAAATCATTACTTATACTTTAAGTGTAAAACCTTATTTGTCAATTATACCTCAATAAGCTGAAGAAAGATAAGGAAAAAAGAAGCAATCTGTTTCTCTTCCATGCTAAATAACTTCACCAAAACTTTTGCAATTGCCTGGGAGCTGACCCTTCTGAGCAACAGCCTAATATCTAACCTGAAAGTGTTGCATCATCCAAAAGGCTGTTTCAGTTTTAGCACTTGGGCATCACACAAATGGGACGCTTTGTTTTTGCTCCGATCATATATCCTCTATCTCAAACTGCAAGGCATGTGTTGAGTTTTATGCAACTCGAGTCAAGAATTTGGATTAGGATTCTAACTTTGACTTTCAATGATTGAGTGCCCCCTGGTGGTAAATATTCAGAAAAATGTCTTCAAACCCCTTTTGGAGATGCATTTTAGAAGGATAACTTTGAATCTGCTCTAATTTATTAGAAAAGGAAACCATGCACAAATGTTGGTTACATCAGTGCTTGGAATATGCCTCACAATTGATGTGAGCATGCCTGAGTGTCAGGCAACTGCTTTAAGAGTGTTTCCATCAAAGCTCTGCTGGCCTTCAAGCCCTGAAGTGGAAATCTCCCCACGTAGCCAACATGGACCCTGAACCATTCATGATCCCAGCAGCAACAGCACAAATCCTCAGCTGCAGGCCCCCTGACCTTTCCCCAAGCCCTAACCACAGCCTTCCCCTTAGAACCAGTCCAAAGGCCACAAAGCAAGCTGGGTCTCAGGGCTTTATGATCTCATGGCTTTATGGGGACAGGCCACAGAACGGTCAAAATGGACTCCAAACTGCCTCAATCCTGTTGAGGATTGTAGGCAAATGGGTGAATTTTTGAACCTTTGTCAACTTGAGAGAGCTACCAAAAAATTATATAAAGGATCTTAACTTAGCAATCAGCCCAAGAGCCCAGGATGTATGTGTGTATATATGATATATATGATATATATATCATATATAGAGAGAGCCCAGGGTGTGTGTATATACATATATATATACACACCATATATATATAGCTGTGTATATAAGCAGAGAGCAGAAATTGCTTTTATTCTTGGTGCTTTTTTATTACTCATCAATTAATGATTATTAGTATTCAAAGCCCATGTATCTTCTGTGTATCTCCAGCACCCAGCAATAGTGTTCAACATATCCAGTGATTACTTAATGACTGAGCAGTTTACCTCACACAAATCAAACTCATCTCAATATGGAAAACCTTTTTGTTGTGAGAAATTACTAAAAGCACCCACCTGATGAAAAGTAGAATCAAGCTGGCCTGCTATGTAATAACATGTATGACAGAGATTTTTGTCCCTTTACCTGAAAAACTATCCTTGTCTAGAGCCATGAGGTTTCTGGCTTGATAGATATAGCAGCGCAGATGGTAAATGTAGACTCCTAAAAAGAAGAGGATGGAGGTTACTTACTTATAAGAAACATAACACTGAAAAATGCAAATTTTCTGGCATATTTGGAGATAATACATGTTTGAGATAAATGGGTCATTCAAATCTACTCCACAGTAAAGAACACATAGGTGGTGATGACATGTGCTCCCAAAGAGTTCTGTTTCCTATAAAATAAAACTAACTTTAAAAATACTACAATAAGCTCAGTGCAAGTGTATCACTCAGGAGAACATCAGTCCTGTTGTGAAACACCTGGATTTAGGCCACTGCTTGTCATCACAGACCTTTAAAATGAACTTGGTTTCCATGAGTTATAGAAATAGGGCTTCCTATACTATTTCAGCCCCAGATCTAGGAAACAGTTACCTGCTAAAAGTTTCTTTGATAGTTCAAAGTTAAATAACTTAAAAGTTATTTTGATAGTTCAAAATTTTTATATCCCCATCTTTATATTAATGTATATCTGCTCCCATCCCAACAACACATGTAATCTGAGAGATAGATAGTAGAGCATTGTGATTCATGCACAGATTCTGAGAGTCAGACTACTTAAAATCTTGCCTACAGTGCTTACAAACTGCAAGATTGGAGCAAGTTATTTCATCTTTCTGCACCTCTAAGATGAGGACAATAATAACACCACCTCCTAGGGTGGTTATGAGGGTTACATGAGTTAATATATGCATAGTGTCTGGCATGTGCTAAGCCCTAGATAAGTATTTGTTATTATTATTACATAGTAGGTCTGCCTCATTCCAAAATTCCTAAAGATTATCATCAGAACCGACCCTTACTTAACTTCCTGAACCTCTTTTTCTAATTAAAACAATCTTTCGGGGAGCTTCATATAGAATGAGCACATATTGGACAGACCATATCAGAGTCAATGATTTGATGACCTCCCCACCCCAAATATGATTTTTAAAACTGTATCTGAAAAAATCCTCATCAAATGATGAAAATAAAAGTTACATTTGCATAAAGACATTTTAATCATATTTGGTGATTCAGAGAATTGGCCTTAGATAAGTCATTGCAGGGGAATGCACAAATCCATGTTTAAAACTTACTGTCAAAGTTACAGGAAACAATGGGAGTGTTTGCCCCAAATACAGTGGTGGCACTATACTTCTGCTTGTCCACACTCTTCTCGTCTCCGTCCTCGGTCATGTCTGCACCCTAAAAAGGTAGAAAAGTTCATTAGCAATGCCTCAAAACAGAGAGGCAAGAATTACAAAGAAATGGAATGGTGGCTTTTAAAAGAGACTCTTCTCATCCAATCACTCCATTTTTAAAAATGAATAAAGCCCAGAACAACAAGTATCTTGCCCAAGGTCACTTAGCTGGAAAGTGACAGAGTAAGAAGTGGAAGCCAGTCTTTCTGCCTCAAGTCCAGGCTTACCAAACCCTGATGCTGAAAATTTTTTAAAGGGAAAGCATAAAAGATAAATAAAGGGATTAAAAGGGTGGGAGGAGGATGAGAATAAGCAACAGAAGAACACAGCAGGGTCAGTGTGCAAAAATATAAAACCAGGAAATGGCTCCCAATCACCATGTTGGTTTAGAGGGACCAGTGCCATTTTCGTATTCATCCCTCCCATCTTTGTGCTTTCCCCCTCCCTGCCTTCTTTATTGTGCTTCCATTGGAATTATTCTCTAATTCCATGAGCCATCCTCCTGTTTTTCTCCCCCTCACATCTGTGTATTTAACTTTCCTGGTCTATGGAACAGTTGTAGTTTCCAAGGTATAATCCAAGGAACCCGCACCTGGGAATGATAACAGATGTCACCTGCAACGAGGGTTTTATAACAGATATATGTGGGACATTCTGGGTGAAATAACATTAAATAGGCGCGTCTGCGGTAGAACTTCTTAGAACCTTTCCTCTATTCATGGTGTATTCAGGCAACAAGACTTACTGAGCACCCAGGATGTGTAGTTTTTTCTCAAATTATCTGCAGTTCTGCAGCACTAGAGGAATCTCTGTGGAGTCAGTAGTGTATACAACACTCATCTATTTTCCCTATACCAATATAGATTTTTAAAATATTTTATTTATTTATTTGAGAGAAAGAGCAAGCTCAAGTGAGAGAGAGAGCACCAGCAGGGTGGGGGGGCAGAGGGAGAGGGAGAAGCCGACTCCCCGATGAGCAGGGAGCCTGATGTGAGACTCAATCCCAGGGCCCCAGACTTGAGCCAAAGGCAGACGCTCAACCACTGGGCCACGGAGGCGCCGCCTCAACCAATAGTATCTGAGCTTTGAGGACCTGTTACTTACGAGGGCGCCCTCCAGTTTAAAGATGGCGGCCGCACCGTGCGTTTCCGAAGGAGCCATTTTCCTTCTCCAGCGTCTACGGCGGAAGGTATCTGAGCTACGCTGTTTCCAGTGAAATTTCCAGCCAATTAAAGAAGCATATTCCCAGCCCTCCCGGTCTTCCAATTCTTCCATGGCCTAAAACAGAAGTAAAACTTTTAAGGTGAATGCTAACATCATCATCATAACAACAATAACAACATCCCTTAATTGATACGGTAGATTATTTGGTCCATCAACAAATATCTACTCTGTTCCAAGCACTGTGCTATGAGCCAGTGATACAGCAAAGAACAAAGCAGACCGGCTGTTGGCCCCTGTGGGGCCGATGGACTGTGGGTATATGGAGAGATACCAGGGCAACTGATACAGAAGGAGACGTTGCCAGGGAGAGTGTGCAGGAGCAGGTGTGAGAAGCAGGCTCCCCGCTGAGCAGGGAGCCCGCCACAGGGCTCGGTCCCAGGACCCTGAGATCATGATCTGAGCCTAAGGCAGATGCTTAACCCACTGAGCCACTCAGGCTCCCCTGAGTCCTTGTGTTTCTTATTCTAAGCACTGAACTATTGCCACTACTTCATTATGCAAAATAATTTCTATTACTACTGGGTAGTGTTTCTTATCATTTAACCTACTTCAGATCACTTAGAAGACACTGTGAAACACAGATTGCTGGACCTCACCCCTGTAATTTTTAAGTCAGTAGGTTTGGAGTGAGGCATTTCTAACAAATTCCCAGGTAATGTGTTGTTGCTGGTTGGGGTAGCAAGAGAACCCCTGTGCAGGGAGGGCATTAGGCCCTTGATTGGCAGTTTCTGTAGAAATAGCCAAATAACAGGAATTCTATATGGACCCCAGCCTAGCTCCCTCCCGTGGCAACTCTTACCCTTGCAGTGCTTGCAGTGCTTTGTGTTAAATCTTTCTTGCGTTTTCGGACTAGCCTTCGTCGTCTATGAGTATGATACATTTTCTCTGCTGCAACCCAGGATTTGGGTTTAGTATCAGGAGGAATGGTAATTCCATACTCCCAGCCTGGAACAGAGTTTGCAAATGGTTATCCCAAAAAGATGCATTTGCCAGACTGCCAGATAAACTTCCAGAAAACATCCAGTCACTGTCTCTGCTCCCCCAACATGCTCTTCTGTGGCATTAAATGCCATTGTCACTCCTTTCAGTTTGCTGCAATTCAACCAAACTGAATACAGCTCTCTTTCCTGGATTCCTCTTCAAACAGCTTCCTTTGCTGCCCCGGGGTTCTCCTCCCTATTTATCCCTCCAGTCACTCATGGTAATTATGTGCATCTAAGAATAAAGCACAGTGCAAGAGGCCATCGGGGACAGTGTTGAAGGGTGTGGCCTGTGTAGTTACACAGCAGGGTTTAAATCCCAGCATCCCTGCATGCTGGCTATTTACTATGTAAGGTTTTTGCAGGTTAGTAAAAAACCTGCCTATGGCCGGATTTCCCCAGCATAAAGGTAAAGTATACCTCCTTAAAAAGAATTCACCGAAATAATGCATGCAAATGATGAGGACTATGCTTAGCACATAGTTTGTGCTCAATCAATGCTATTATTATAAGGCTTGGTGTGTGTGTCAAGATCAGCAAAGAACTTATAATCAATTTGAACCCTTCTCTATCCATACTTGTTCTTTCTCTTATAAGGGAAAAAAAATCACATTTTCTCTTTTGATATTTCCAAATATTATAGTTCACTTAACTTCAGGTTACTGTTCATAGAAAAGGATAAACACCAGTAACAGAAGCTATGTTAATAATCTACATTATTGTGTGCTAACTAGACTTCCAAAAAACCCAAAACAATCTATATTATTGCTGAACAGGATGACTATTAAGGCATTTTACACTCCTTCTTCCTGAGTGAGATGTTCCCAGGGAGCCTATGGGGTGCGACTAGAATAGAGAAGAATATCCAAATGCCAGTTCCCGCCCATATTCTCATCCTGGATCCCCAACATCTCAACATGGCCCACTGTGATCTTGTAGTGTTCACTCATGACACCCCTACCTGCACCTATTCAAGCACTTCTTTGTCCTTCAGATTCTCCTTCTGAATAGTCACAGGTAATATCCAAGACCTGACTGTCACAGACTGACAGAAGTAGGACTGCTCCCCACCACCCCACAACCAAGGAAACTTTACTCTGGAGTTAACCAGGGCCTTGCTACAGACAGCCCATCAGGTAATAGATCTAAAATGTTACCTTTCTCATCCACTGCACGATTTATATCATATACCCATGCGTCATCTTCCCATTCCCATCCTGGAGGGCATGTCAGCTCGCTAGGTGATGCTGCTTTATCACCATTCTTTAAAAAGAAAAAAAAAAAGAAGAAGAGAAGTGAGCCAGGGTGTCAGATAAAATGCAAAGGTGAGAGTATGACTCAAACTTAACAATAGCATTCGAATGCTAATTTAGGAATCTCTAATCTCAATTTATTCACAATCGCTACACAAGATTAGTTTTTTAGAATACCTTCTGTTAGGGGTATGTTGGGTTGAACCATGGAAAATTGTTGTAGTAGATCAAAAATGGCCAAATATCAGCAATTTCATATGGTTCAATTTAATATTATGAAATGGCGTGACTCTTTATAAGGAGTTATATTGGAAGGGAACCATCAGAGATGGATAAAGCATGAAAAACACATGTTTTCAAGTACAAGGTAATATCACTGGAGGCTCTAGATGTTAATCATGTAACATTTGAGCAAGGTTTAGGTTCCCTATTGAATAAAGTATTGACTGCATGAAAACTGACAGGAGAAAAAGTTCCTAAGAACATAAAAAGGTGGTCCATAAACATATGGAAAAATGCCAGCCTCATTTTATTTTTTAAATTTATTTTTTTAAGATTATTTATTTATTTATTTATTTGGTGGTGGAGAGGGGCAGAAGGAGAGGGAGAGAGAGAATCTTAAGCAGGCTCTATGCCCAGCACTGAGCCTGACTCGAGGCTCAATCTCATGACCCTGAGATCATGACCTACTATCACAACCTGAGCTGAAACCAAGACTCAGATGCTTTACCGACTGAGCCACCCAGATGCCCCACAGCCTCACTTTAAATTAAGAGTTGGAAAATGGAAAAGACTTCAGGGCACCACTGATTCAAGCTCGGACAAAGCTGGTGTAGTGGAGGTAATGAGTGTTTAGGAAAACAGCCCTCTAATATGCTGTTGCTGGAAATAAAAATTCATACAACCTATTTGAAAGCAGTTTGGCAATATTTATCAAAACTGCATATGCATTGAAATCTGACCAAACTCATCCAGGGAATCTTTCTTGGAGATAAACTTCCACAAGTGGATAAAAATGTATATATAAGGATGGTTACTGCTGCATTGTTTGAAAAAAACCAAAGACTGGAAAAAAAAAATGTCCACAAGGAGAGGATATTTAAATATATTATACAGGGTGCACATAATAAGACACTTGTGGGCATTTTTTTTTACAAAGCTCATAGATCTATACATATTGATATAAAAGGATGCCCAAGATATTTTGTTGTATGAAAAACACAAATTATTGAACTGTGTATACAACATAATTCTATTTAGGTGTGTTTTGGCATGGGAGAGAAGTTTTACATTTGAGTGTGAACAGAAACATACTTTCAGTGGTTATCACTGAGGGGTGGAATGTAAATCTGGGAGAAGACTTACTTTTCATTTCCTTTTATGCTCTTGGGACATTTTAGAGACATGTCCATTTTATTTCTTGTGATTTAAAAAAACTAGTTAAGTAATAAATATTTACAATAAAAAATTGCACAACTCAAACTTTACCATATACCAACATCCAGTTAAACAGGCCCAATGTCTTTTCTATAGAAAATATTTAGAGGTGCACTTGTGTGGCTACTCAGAACACAAGACAGAGCAGAAGAGAAGGGGAGGCCACGCCTTGTGGCTGGTGGATTCACAGACCACGGTTCCAAAGAGCTAGGGCTGGAGGTTCCGTGTGGGGAGCAGCCCCCTCACCGCATCGGTATAGGTGTCCTCAGCTGGCTTCCAGTCACCCCCGGGGTAGCGGCTCTCGTTCTGGTACACTTCGTCCGTGAACTCCGTGTGCCCCGCGTCTGCCTCGGTCAGCAAGCTGTGGGCGAGGCTTGAGTTACCAAAGGAGCAATGGTAGCCAGCAACCCCAGAGGCCCAAGGGCCGGGAAACATCTACACCGGCTCCCTCCTTACTCTAGCCCTGGGGTTCTCCACCAAACTCCTCTTCCTGCTAATAACTTCTGACATTCTTTTGGAAAAGGGGCCTGCAGGAACAATGAGACCAGAATCACAGAGGACTCCTCAAGTTAGCAGGGCTGCTCCTTCTCAGTCATCAGGGTGGGGACTGGGAAAACAGTCTTGTGGGCAGCTCCTTATACAGACCTCATGTTCCATATTTTTGTTTCAGTTCAGGGCCGGTCAGCAAAACTCCTGGCTAACAGTTCAAAAGAATAGGATATTGTCCACCCTTATTCCCCCTATTTAAAAAAAAAAAAAATGGCATGGAAATAGTCTCCTGAGGCCAAGTATGGAAATTTTTACTCATGGCTTGTATGGTCTACGTAACACAAACTGAAGGGAGGAGTTTAAATTTTCTGGATAGTTTCCTAGGTTGACGGCCAAACCAAGTCATTTAAGACTCCAGACTTCATTTAGGTACTTAAGAAACCCATACAACTCTCTGCCATGCCAATTTTCCTCTTGGATTTGGTACTATTTTGACAGCCCATAAAGGAAAGTATAGAGGCTCCAACTTTGACTTAAGTCTCCTGCCAGGTACCCACTCAAGTGAGGTGTCTTTTTCTTTTACCGTCCCTACATCTTTTCCCTGCCCAATCCTCCCCTAGAATCAAGCACTGGAAAGAAATCAGAATAGAGGGCAGCTCTGGTGGCGCAGGGGTTTAGCGCCACCTGCAGCCCAGGGCGTGATCCTGGAGACCCTGGATCGAGTCCCACGTCAGGCTCTCTGCATGGTGCCTGCTTCTCCCTCTGCCTGTGTCTCTGCCTCTCTCTCCCTCTGTGTCTCTATGAATAAATAAATAAAACCTAAAAAAAAAAAGAAAGAAATCAGAATAGAAGTAGCCCCAACTATTTGTATAAATTAAGCTCATCCCATCATTCTCTGGGTCCCAGAGAAGGAGAACAGCAGACCTGGCTGCTGCCTCTGGGGTCCTGTAGATCCTTGACATGGTTTGACCTTCAGCTTTTCCAATGCCTCCACCTTTCCCTGTCCTCATTACCCTTTCTTCCTTCTGTCCAATTCAAATCCCATTTCCCTTTTCCCCACCAGCAACCCCAACTCTATCCAAAGCAAGCTGTTATGGGTTACAAGCAATCATGTGCAATCATTGGGTCTTACCAGACCAGAACAGACCAGACCCAGCGCACTCATTCCCCTCCTTCTCTAATGCCTGTGATCACAGGAAACAAATGTGGAAAGAGAGGAAAAACTCTAGTTTAAGGCCTTGAATTCCAACTTTACCAAGCTTGTTTCCTCCAAACTCAAGTTTGCTGCCAAGAGGCGGAGAAGAGGGAGCTCTGACTCTGATGCTGTTGGCAACATTCAGAAACCCTAACTCCAGGGGATACATCCTTGCCTCCCCTTTACTGTTCCTTTATTTTTAGTAACAAGCTTTTGAGACACACTGTTCATACCACACAATTCACCCATTTAAAGTGTACTCTCAACTGTTTCTTACAGACATTCCAGCCTAATAGTTAAGTCTGGACTGGTACCACCTACAACCTATGTGTCTTTGGACAAGTTACTTAATCTCTGTAGGTCTTACTTTCCTCACCTGTACAGTGGAGATCATGCTATTATTTTTTGGGAGGTAATTCTCTATGAGTTCTTATGTTTCCACAGCATCAAGGATATAGGTATCCTTGGATATAGGTATCCTATATGAGGAATAATCTTGGAAGATAGAGATAGTCTCTCTCTCTCTCTCTTTCTCTCTCTTGAGCAAAGGGCCAGCATGCTTGCTACTCATTAAAAAGATTTGGATTCCCTAAGCTTAAGTTCCTCTCCTATTACACAACCACTTCATGTTTAAGTGTCATCTGACCATCTTCTTGTCTCCCTGTGGGAATTGGAGCTCAGATAACTAAAGCAAATGTTAATACTGGCACTGCTATTGCTGTTGGCAGTGAAGTCCCTTGTCTCTGACCCAGGAGTCCTGTGTCTCTTGTCTCTTGCCAGCATCCATGAAGTATGGCAGGTGACCTTGTTAGCTTCCAAGTAAGCTAAACATCTCAGATCCTTCATAATTTTTGACACTAGCTACCTTATAGGGATATAGGCCAGATTCAATAAAGTAATTAACACCCTGGTGCTTAGCTTATTGCTTGATACATTCACTCATAAGTTCTCAATGAATGTTAGTACCAGGTGCTTTTTATTTCTTTGTTTTATTATGCGGCACCAATGACCTATTTTAAATTTTTATGGAGTTTGCTCAGTGGGTATTGCATAAGTATTACCAAGAATAATGATAGAGAAGATTTATTTAGCAATATCTAGGGAAAGGTTTCATTGTCACCATTTTTTCTCAGAAAAATGGAAGGGCTTACCTTCTTTCAGGATCAACTATCCATTCTCCTTCCCATTCCCAGCCTTTCGGAGGCAAAAAGAATTCCCTCTTGAGTTTTATTTTTCCTGTGACATCAGAAAATTTATGACGACCCACTAATCCAGAAGTGCCCCATTTTCCAAACATAAGAGCTTGATTTTCATACTGTTAAAAACAATTAGAGAAAACACATCAAAGAGCAAGAAATAAAGCCCACTCATAAATTTTTAAGCCCATTTAAGCTAAACCATGATAGAAAGTGAAAAACTTAAGGTATGGACCTAACTTGGGCTGCTACTGATTATGCAACCTTGGGTACCTCACTCTTGTTTTTAAGACTCAGTATTCCCATTTATTAATTGGGGATGATACCACCAGTTCTCATAGAATTGTTCAAATGTGCAATCAAAAGTGCTTTGTAAACAGTGGTATAGCCCACTAGTTGCTTCCATTATTATATTGAATGGCTCCAAAAGGTTCTCTGAACCTAATTTTTTAAATACACATAAAGTCCTAATTTTATGAATGTATAGGCTTCTAAGAGCTTATTTGTAAAGTCTACTGCCTAAAACTTGGGGCGCATTTCCCCACAGAA
This sequence comes from Vulpes vulpes, assembly GCF_048418805.1. Classification (NCBI taxonomy): domain Eukaryota; kingdom Metazoa; phylum Chordata; class Mammalia; order Carnivora; family Canidae; genus Vulpes; species Vulpes vulpes. The sequence goes on from NC_132794.1 coordinate 85,044,472, forward strand.
TCAACATTATAACTGAGGGAACCTTTTGCAGGCAGTCTACAAAGAATCTGTCTGACATTATGAAGGTCCTTTAAAGGTCCAATCTTTATGGTGCCTAAAAGTTCTGTGCCTTCATCCCTTCGAATGTAGTGGGGATGAAGACCAAAACCTTTCTAGAAGTAGCTTTAGTGGCAAAAACAGACTCCTGTTTATAGGGCATTTCTGTCTAAGTTAGAAGTTATAAATCTACAATGGTTTGCTCTTCACAATGTCAACCACTAAAAGGCCTGAGATTTGCCAGTGAGTGTCCCTGTTTGGGTGCAAGCTGAAATTTCCATTTTTCTGCTGATGAGCCACTGAAAAGATGATTTGCACCTGACAGGGGGGTTTGAGGCTGAAGAAGGAAGGAAGAAGTTTGAGTAGAGGCTTGATGGGGAAATTGGTTTAAGCAGCCACAACATTACCTGTCTCAGATATAGTTTCTGAGCCTTGAAAGGAGATAAACTCCAGGAAGCAGCTAAAGAAGCTATTATCACAAGGGGCTTTGAGACCTGGGGGTGTGTGCACAGCTCCTTTGGTTTCTAAGTGACAAGGACACAGAATGGAGAAGCAGGGTGTTCCCACTACTTCTACTTGGTAGCCAGCATGCCTATGGTAAAATCTAGGCACGGAGATGGGCAAGACTGTTAGCACATGTGAAGTACCTCAGAGACCACCAGAAACTTTGTGGGGGATGAGAGTGGTAGGGGATTCTGCAGAGAACTGAGGTCTAATATTAGCACATGGATGAATGTTTTCTCTAAGGATGACAAGTAACAGGACTCCCCCCAAAGAGGAAACGATAGTGATGTCATTGAATGTACCATTTCAGCAAAGACGGTGAATGTTCCTTCTGCGAAGCTATTGAATTTCTTCTCAACAGCACTTAAGCCCAGCCAGATGTTGACTCGCAGCTCTGCAGGCACCTTTGGTCCATGGGTTTTTTCCTGCGGATACTGTAAGGGGCACAATAACATGCTCTGTGATGTTGGGTGCAGTATAGGCTATGACATTAAGTTCAAGCCAAAAGCAGATCTAATCATTGCTCTCCCCAGTCTAATTTTACATTTGCTTAGTTAAAATACTTCCAAATGACCCTGCAGAGATTACAATAACAACAAAGTGGTGGTTCTCAAAGTGTGATCCATAGACCCCCCTCCTTGTGTCCTTGAGACTTTCCCAGGAGGTTCATAGAGTTAAACTCTTTTCCTAATAATACCAAGATGTTTCTTGTCTTTTTTGCTGTATTGATACGTGCACTGCTGGTACAAAAGCATGGTGGGTAAGAGTGCAGGCACTGCAGCAGGAATCAGGGCAGTAACACCAAACTGAACCCATGGGAATGATTTTCTTCATCACTCTCAGTGGAGAAAACAAATACTGACTGGTTTTACCTATGAATTCCCTCAATAATATAAATTGATTTATATATATATATAAATTTACCTATGAATTCTCTCAATAAAACAGTAAAAATTAACTAATCTTAACCAAATCATGATCCCTGAGTACATCTTTGTTTGTTTGTTTTTGTTTTTGTTTTTTTTTAATGGGCTCCATTCACGACTCTGAGATCATGTTGCCTGCTCTACTGACTGAGCCAGCCAGGTGCCCTTGTGAGTACATCTTTTTATTATTTTGTGTAATGAAATGGAAAGTACACACAAATCACTTCTGCTGCATATTTATGTATATCTTGAGAAAAAGCTCTTGTGCAATTGTTTGAAATGTGAACCGAAGTAGCTTTTCTTTTTTAATGGAAATCTTTTTTACTTGAAATAGCGATTTACAGACAAATATGGTTATTCAGACTTGGGTATGGGGCAGACATTACCTTGAACATAAACAAAGTAAGCCTGTCTCTTCAAGGACAACAACTGACTATATTCTGTTATCAATGATTAAATTCAGGCTTTCAAGTAAAAATAAAGAATTTTGGAAAACTTCTGACATGGTAAGCTTGATAGCATCCTGATCCATAAAGACTTTTCTGATGAGTGATATTAATAAATGTGTTTTTTTCAGCAATGCAAGATGAAATGTGTCAACACTAGGAAGACCTGTATAACCCAATGAAGTGATATTTTTTCAATAATCAATGCTAAATGTTACAAAATCATGCACGGATAAAAGAACCATTCAAATACAAAATAAACCAATAGATTTTAATGTAGCCGAAAATGAAAATTTCACTGATATGGTTTCAAATTCCATACTACAAATCACCTTTTAGAAGCCATTACTTGAGTTTGGTATTATATAACAAAGATGTGTATCCACAATTATCTGAAAAGGATATTAAAATACTTCTCCCTTTTCCAATTACACATCTATGTGAGGCCCGATTCTCTTCATACACTTCAACCAAAAAAATTTTATTGCATCAGATTAAATGTAGAAGCAGATATGAGAATTCAGTTATGTTTCTGTGAAGCCAGGTAGTAAAGGGGTTTATAAAAATGTAAAACAGTATCAGTCTTCTTTCTAATTTTGAGAATAGTTATAATTTATTAAAAATATGTAATTTATGTTGACATGAATGGGTTTAATTATTGTTATTTTAAGTGAATTAATATATTTTTAAATTTCTCATTTTAATTTCTGTTACAGTAAATATTGATAGATATCACCCACCTAAACAAAAGCTCTTTGGGGTCTTCAATAATATTTTTGAGTGTAAAGGGTGGGGATGTCCCAAGACCAGCAAAAAAAATCCCAATGAATTAAATTGTCTCCCTAAACTGGATAATGAGTGTTGACAAAATCAATAAATACATATAACATTGTCTTGAAAGCATTTTGCTGTTTATCCACCAAGTTCTAAAAACTAACACAGAGAATACCATTTCCTCTCTCACCAACTGTGAAATTTTATTTATTAATCGGTTTGCCTGCACCAACTGCTGACAGACACAATTATAATTGTGGTTCTATCTTAAGTAACATTTGTTCCACCAAGAGATACTTGAAGGAAGATAATCACTTTGGTTCTATTTTCACCCTCCTGATTAAAGAACAACGAGTACATTTATTAAAAGTTAGCAGATATGTCCTTGTTTTCAAAGAACATTCTCCCCTGACTGCTTTTTCTCGTCTTGATTTTTATTCCTCTTCCTCAAATCCAAAGACTTCAGCTGGGGTTGGCCAGGGACACAGATGTCAAACCAATACAGCTGGGACTATTTTGATTTCTTGGTTTTCAGCCCCAGGCCCTCCTTTGGTTCTCCCTAAGCACACACAGAGCAGTTTTTGATGCAGGGTCCTGGGATGGGCTTACAGGGGTCTACGAAGCTCCTGAATCATGTGTTAAATACTGGATGCGTGGCAGACATGCGTTCTTCTGGGAGAGAGGGCCAGTAGCTTCCATCAGGTTGTTAAAGGAGCCCGTGACTAAAAATGTTCAGAACCACTGCACTAAAGCAGCAAATTCTCCAAAGTTTTCAATCTGAGGTTAGGGCAGGGATTCCATGGACTATCTATATTATGTTCTCTTTTTTTTTTTCTACTTCCTGAACACTTATCAGAAGGGAAGGGAAGGAGGCATTGCTTAGCACAAGACATTAGAAGTAAGAGGAAAAATCATGCCAGAAAGCACAGCATTCCCAACGTCACATTAGTATTAGTGTCAAAGAGATCTCTACGGAAGTGTCCTTGACTGAATGCCAGCAGACCCCAGACTCTCTAGGAATTACCAGCCTAGGGGAAGGTGCTAGAATGGGTCGGAATTGATCATGATCATATTAGTTATTCAGTGATTGGCAGATAAAGCAGCCCCTTTCTTGGGAATGCGGGTTTTGCGTTAAGTGTTTCATGTTGCATAGGGATGAAACCTTACCTTCAGCAAGATGGTTTGGGTTTTCCCGCAGTATTTCCCAGATGCAGTCTCACCACTGCTGGAGTATAGAACCTGATGGGCAGGGATGCGTGCATAGGCCAGTCTTTTCTCCCCCCGGATCATCCAGATGATAATGTCAGGCATACTGTTCTGTGGCTGGCCATATGAGAAGATGGAAAAGGAAGAAAAGCTGGAGTTAGTCTACACTTAGAGGGACTGGAGATTCTGCAGGCTGGCTCCTCAGGGCTCTCCTTAGCAATTCAGAGATCTGTCTGAATTCCTGAGTTGCACATCTTCTGGGACCATGCTGAAGCCTGCAGGGCCGGGAGGCAGACCACAGCTGGCCAGAAGGAATAAGGTGAAGCAGAGGGGGAACTTCACCTGCCCCAAACCTGACCTACACAGCTCTGAGAGGTATTTTAGGAAATATCCCCTCTTATCTCACCCATCCTTTGAAGAAAGCCCTCAACAGCAGTCAAGCATTACAGGTTTCATACTTGTCATAGGACACAGACAAAGCATCTCCAGCTCATAATCCAATGTTTTCCAAATCTGAGATATTAATTTCGTTTTTCTAAAACCTCTTTTCTTCTGATTATAAAGGTGATATTAGTTCACCATAGGAAACTTTGAAAGTACCAAAGCATAGGAAGCAGAAAATAAAAATTACTTATAATCCCATGTTTTTGCAAATGTATTTCTATCCACAGATATATTATGATCCCCCTTCTCCCAAATTTCTGAAGCTCAAGAGGATGGACGGGTCTCCTACTCTCTTGGTTTTCCTGTCCCCGGAGGTTAACGGCAGCCAACATTCATCCAGCACCACTGTGTGCCCTGCACCGTGCTAAGCTCTTTATATTCATCATCTTCAATCTTCACTATACAATGCTGTGAAAGGAGTACCACAATTATCTCCATTTTACTTATGGGGAAACTGAGGCTTACAGAGGCTACCCAAGTTTACATATGGTAGATCCAGGATTCATACCCAGGTCTTCCCAATCCCAAGCAAAAGTTGCACTTCAATAGTCTGTGCTACTTTATCACTCTACCTGAGGTATTTGATTGTATCATGATAATGATTTGTCTACTTTGAAGACTTTCCAGGACCACCAACTCAAAATTCTTCTCCAGTCCTCACTTCAGTGATGCTCAGCCCATTACCCATTAGCATCCCAGCCCAGTAACTCCCTGGCTTCACCATCTGTCAGGTCTGCTCACTATCCAGATAATAAACTAGATTCTCCAACCACCTTCTCTCTCTGTGGTGCCATTCTACAGAATCCCTCTGCCATATCGAGTGACTTTGAGTAGTTGAAAGTCCTACCTCTTCAGTCAGTTGCAGTAATTTTTCAAGCCAGTCCTCAATTTCTGCCAGTGTGGATTTCACCTCTGTGGCCTCAGACCTCATCCTCACAGCTGCCTCGTGAATCTGGGAGAGAGATCGGGACCGCAACTTTCGGATCTGAGTGTCAAGAATTGTGACATTAGCTTTTCCTTCCGTGACAGGCAATGTGTACCTAAAAAAAAAAAAAAAAAAAGGAAAGAAAAGAAACAGATAATCTGCAGAATCACTTTCTGGGCTTCAGAACCGTCAAATTCATTTATGTTTGATTTCCATCTTGCAAGCCACACCGGTTTCCTGACTCCATAAGCATGACCAGGTTTAAGCTGAAGTTGAGTGTATGTGGCAATTGGCAGAGCAGACTTGCCAGATAGACTGCTAACTCTCACGAGGAATGTGACGGGGGTGGGGAGTGGTGGTGGGGGGGGGTGGAGAATTAAAATTCCAAAGCAATTTCTTGGGTTTGACTACAGGCCCAGAGAGAAGATGGATATGGCTGCAGCATTTGGGAGGAGCAGGCCTTCCCTTCTTTTGCTTCTTGCAACCAGGGTACAGACCCGCAAAACGAAGGAAGGGAAGGCAGATTACAGAGCACTTAGCAGAAGGTTTTTAAGGACCATGCACCCCTAGGCAGTCCATGGAGGGGGGTTGGGGGCTCAGGAGGCCTGCAAACCCCTGGAACTTATTTAAAAAGTCTATGTCTGTGTTGCCAGGCAGTTGACGTTATGATAAAGACCCCATGCTTTGAAGCCAACCATCTAGGTACAAATCCTGATTCCACTATTTATTGATCTTGAGCAGTTACTTAATCTCTTATTTTCCTATCTTCAAATGTGGGGAAATAGCATCTATCTTTTGAGGTGTTGTGAGAAATAAATGAATTAATATATGGAGAGCATTTAGAACAATGCCTACGGCAGAGTAAAGTCTGAATGACGTTGTGATCATCATCAAATTTTGTCTTCCTCATTGTCATAGTCTCATTATATATAATGAGCATTCAAAGGCATTTAAAGGGGCCCATTAGCTCCCAAAAGGTTTAGAACCACTGGTGTAGGCAAAGCTCCCGTTAAAATGAGAAGTCTAGAACAGCCAAGTTGGCACCAGAATTAATTTGCCTTCCTCTGCAGGGTCTTCCTCTCACCATGGCAGCTGATAGGGCCACAGGGTGAGGGTGTCACTGATTCCAGGAAGTCCCACTCACATTGTTTCTACCTAGAAACTCCATTGGTGTGAATGTCCCCTCACTTCTAAATGAAGGAAATCCTAGTATGACTTCTATTAAACACAAATTTCCTGTTACATCAAGTTAAAAAAGATAACATTTGATTCTTCAAAACCAGTTCACATCAATTTGGTTCTTCAAAAACTGTGTAAATAGATATATCTGTGTTTCTCTCAGCAAACCCCAAAATTCACAGAATTTTCTACACGAAGTTCTTGCCAAATATTTCTGTTTGGTTATATTAGTAATTGTGGCAAAGCAGGGGCAAAGGTTAAGTCCCTGGAATGATTCTTTGAGGCAAAAAATGCATATGGAAGCTGCTAGCTCAAAGACACACGAGACCTTTGATAAATAGATGTTGACTATGTGAAGCATGTAGTAGGAAAAGTATGGATAAACCCAACTCTGGGCATCAGATGCATCATTTCCGTGGGCCTCTGTTTTCTCATCCATAGAATGAGGAGACTGGGATAGATGACCTCTTAAAACCCAGTAAATCTGGATCTGAATTGAAACGAGCCTAGCATTGCTCTGATCTCAGCTGCATTTCAATGACCTCGCTAAACCACTAGAAGGCACAAGAAGACAGGGAGACTGAGGGCATTTGCCCCGAAGAGGGGGGAACCCATCCCCAGTTCTTGCGGCTTGTCAGAAGTTTTCTTTCTTTCTTTTTTTTTTTTTTGTCATAAGTTTTCAATTATGCTCTTCTTTTAGAACTTCCTTGTTCACTGCTCTATTAGTCAATATTTAAAATGAGTTGGGGATGAATCACTTCCCTCTTTGATTTCCAAATGCCCAGAGATCTGAGCGTTTCCCCAATTCACAGTTATAAAAGGCTCTCTATGGCTCAAGTCAAATATATTGGCTTTGTGAAGGGAGACTTAGCCCCAGTTTATTAGGCGTTCAATTAAAAAAAGGCGGGGGGGCAAGTAAAAAGGCTGTTTCTTTTCTTTTCTTTTTTTTTCTTTTCTTTTCTTTTCTTTTCTAAGATTTTATTTATTTATTCATGAGAGACACAGAGAGAGAGAGAGAGGCAGAGACACAGGCAGAGGGAGAAGCAGGCCCCATGCGGGGAGCCCAACTGTGGGACTCTGGGTCTCCAGAATCAGGCCCTGGGCTGAAGGCGGTGCTAAACCGCTGAGCCACCCGGGCTGCCCACCACCCCCAAAAAAAGGCTGTTTCTAAAAATGTGTTCATGAATTAGGAATGTTATTCTGAATGGCAAAATCAGTGCTCCACCCCTAGGACCTATTATTCTCTGTGGAAGCCAGGAGTCACCTTTCTCTAGGCAGAGGGCACAACGATTGACAGGAGTCAGGCCTGGGCCTTTTCCCTCCTTCCTTCTCCCCACTATTTGCCTGAGGCTGCCCTGGGATGTGTTTCCAGGAGGGACCTCAGGCTCCCTAGCTGCTTTAGAATTGGCATTTAATCAGAAAATGGAACTTTTCCTGGTGGTGATTCAGAGACTCCTCCCAGTGACTAGGACCTTTGGAGAATCTTGACTAATTCAAATTCATTTTTCAGGCAAACACTGTAGAGAATTCTAGAGGCTCTTTTAGTGTTTCAGTTTTGGGGAGGAAAGCATGACTGGGAATTCTGAGATAGGAACAAGATCATTGTACCTTGTATCTTCTATAACTTCATCGATCAGCTTCAACCATATTTCAGCCAACTGGTTTGCAGGAACTTTACCTTGCATCCCTGATTTCAGAGCCTCTAAGTTCAATTGCTGGAGAGTTTGGAAAGAGGAAATAATTGGTAGTTATGCATCATACCATTAAACTCAGTAAAGGTTTAATGCTTATCCTCAAGAAAAAATAATGCATAAAAGGCTTAACAGAAAAACCAGAGTTTATTTTTTTACATTTAAAAATAAATGCTCATGGTAGCTTAGCACTATTTACATGTCTTCAAAATGCAGTCAATGCTGACATGTACAAGTAGTAGGACAGTCTTTCATATACCTTTGACTTTTGAAACCATGTAAATATTTTGAAACCATGTGTTCAATAAATAAATAAAGCCAACAAAGATGGGGGAAGGAACCCCAACATGGAATATAAAACAGAAACAAATGACCTATATTATAGATGAATAACATAATTGCACTAAACTAACCCAAATAGCTTTTGAACACAATATTTTGATGATATACTCTCAGTTTGAAGAAAAGAAAGAACCACGAACATATCAAACTCTAAATCTGTTTGTTTTTCGCAGGGGTTTATCTATGGATTTTAGGATCAAATACATGAACAAATGAGGTTTCTCACTGTTGGAGAAAGGAGTTACAAATATAGAAATAGGGAAGACTAAAATAAACCTAGGATATTAGAATAGACTTGGAGTTATCCTTATAAATTCATTGCTTTCCGTATATTGATCGATCTAGAAATAAATTGACATGTGAGTGTGTGTGTTTACATCTACCCACTGAGAAGGTGAGAAGGCCTGGAAGCAAAGGCAACCAAATAGTCATCAGCATTCTAAAACCCAGACCTTGGTTTTCACATCCTATTACACTAAAAGGAAATAGAATTCCTTGGGAAAATGGCAATTTGGGCTGGGACAGGTAAGTGCAAGAAGAGCCTAGCATATCCTGTTGTGTCACTTTGAGCATCTGCTGACTGAGAGACAGAGAAAGTGCCCTCCATGATTAGCAAAAGTCCCCATCATGGGGAATCACCAGCCTGTCCAGATGAACATGGAATATAGACAGCCCGATCAAGGCTGATGAATAAGGCTGAAGAGCACCCAAAACATAATCAGGATAGAGGGGTGATCAATTCTTCACTAATTCCCTCAAGACGGAAGCCTGGAAGTTAATACCAAAACTAGAGTGCATATCAGTTACAACTTTATTACGTGAACAATTATGCTTAAGTTAGCTTAAACCTACAATACTCCTTCAATATTGTCTTTATAACATAAAATGGTATTTTTAGATTTTGCTGTGAACTCTTAGATCAGGTATATTCCAGGACCCCCACACATGTTGGTCCTGCCCTAACAGAGGTTAGATGTTAGAAAAAGTTAATACTAATGGAATTTGGAAATCAACACTCTAAGAATAGATGGATTTTATCAGTACCTGATAGAAGTAATTTAGTATCTTTGACTTACTTAGAAATATCCCAACCATGTGCCCCTTCTTCTCCTCATCAATGTCAACTAGATGGAGAATTGCAGATACCACATCTATGCAGTTTCTACCAGAGAGGACACCCAACTTCCAAACAAAGTCCTCCAGTTTACAAAAAGAATATAAAATGTCAGGCTCTGGTTCCTCTGAGCCCATCTATTCCCACAGTGGAGATTTTACTCCTCTAGCAGTAAAGCTCTAAGGGCTGCATGTTTCTATTGTAACAAACCATTCTCCACATCACACCTTTTTGCGGCAGAAACTGGCGGTTGTCTTGGATATCCCTGCCTCAATGTCCACCCCAACTTCCTCAGTGACAGGGCTTTTCTCTGGCCATACGTCAACTCAAGCTTAAGACTGCATTTCCCAATTCCTTTATAGTAAGATGTGGGTGTGTGACTGGATTCTGCCTAATGGAAAATGAGTAGAAAGCAAGTGTGTCATCTACTTCCCCATTCTCTTTCCATCGGCTGGAAGGTAGGTATAATGATGAGCCACCTCAACCATGCAGACAATGACAACTCCTCAGTGATGGGAGAGCAACAAGTGGGGAGGAGTCTGGGTCCTCCATAGCACTGAATCTCCATACCAACCGTGGAACACCTACCTCAACTGTTACTAAAGAAATAGCTTGTATCTTGCTTATCGCTATATTCCGAGGTCTTAGGTTAGAGGGTCTAGCATACAACTAGCACATAATTTACTGTCTGGTGGGAAGGACACATAGAAAAGATGGACTTACCAGCCGTTCTGCCATGGTTAGGAGAGTGTTCACTGCATCCAGGCGATGACTGATGTCCTCCCAGTATGAAGTCAGGGTAACAACTGGCTTTGTGTGGGCCCAAGGCAAGTAATAATAGTAGTTCCCTGGTATAGGACATTGAGAGTCAGTGAACACTGGACACCTAAACATGTTTATGAAGAGATGTGCAAACTGGGCTACTGATCAATCCGTATACTCGGGGAATGGTTTGGGGTGATTTGGTGTTTAAATTTTATTCGAGGGCAGCCCTGGTGGCTCAGCGGTTTAGCACTGCCTTCAGCCCAGGGCATGATCCTGGAGACCCAGGATCGAGTCCGAAGTCAGGCTCCCTGTGTGGAGCCTGCTTCTCCCTCTGCCTGTGTCTCTGCCTCTCTGCCTCTCTCTCTGTGTGTGTCTCTCATGAATAAATAAATAAAATCTTTAAAAAATTTTTTTATTTGAAGTAACTGAGGAATAGTTGTTTTGAAAATCTCTCTAAAATACCCTCCTAAACTGAACACACCAGTTTTAGGACCTTGTAGTGGTTCGGGATCATGTGTCTGAACATCACTGATGATCATATAACACGGCCGCAGAATATACAGGGAGAATAGGAGGTTAGATTGTATGGGTCTGTACCTGAAAAGTGCTACTCTAAATAAACATTTTTGCCAGAATTGGGGCAAGAAAATAAAAGGATTTTGGATATGTGGGGTTTTGTATTACTGAGAGCCTTATAATGGTTAAGAATTATCAGCCAACATTTTCTAGCACATCTTATATTTTAACATTGCTTGTACAGAACTTAGGTAAAAACTATGGCAATACTGTTGGAACATTCAATCAGAATTTCTTTCTCCTCTCTGTATAGTCTTAAACTATTTGTTGATACCATCAACAAGAGCATTCTCATACTCTGCTTTCTACTATGACTTATTTTATACACTAGAATGCAAACACCTTAAAAGCAGGGACTGTTTATCATCCACCTTTGTTCAAATACAGCTATTCAATCCACACAGCAACTTGGGAGAAGAGGCTAAAACTGAAGGTTACAATTAAGTGATATCGCTAAGGTCATAGTGCTGGCGAGTCACAGAATGAAGACCAGAAGCTGGATTTTCCAGCTTTCCTGAGCCAAAGTCTTGTGCACTTTCACTACTCAGTCTAAGAGCAGTTTGGGGCTTGGTCGAGTGGAGTTGGGCAGAGCAGGAGCTGATTTGGGGGTCTCAGAGTTCAGCAAGTTGCCATCTTTTGATTTTATAAGACAGAGCCAGTGTGAAAGTTGGACATGGGAAGGGGAATAGGGTTCAGACCCTGGCAATGGACCTGCGACTTCTTGGGTTTGACCAGTCTTGAAGATGCTTGGACTCCAGCCACCTCTCTTCCCTATTCCACCTTTTCTTCTCACAAAGCATATGCTGAACATAATGGCTGCTAGTGGAAGAATATGCTGGGTGCACCCACTGTAAATGCATAAGGAGAGACGGTTAGAGTGACTCTTACCATCAAATACGGCACGGCTGTATTGAGTGGTTGATGCCAAAGGCTTACAAGTCGTGTCAAACTTGTTGCCATAGTTCCCAATGCTGACTTCAAACTGAATGGCCTCGCCAACATCTTGCAACATGGTGGCTGAATGGAACACAGCAGACAGGCTATACTTCCGCCTTCGTTGGTATTTCTAGAAAGTTTGAGCAGACACGAGCCTCAGTGAGACTTCTTTTGCTTTTATTTATATGTGAGTTTCTAGCAGGTGTAATTCTAAACCTAACAATTAGTGTTGCATTATATACCAGTAGAAAATGTTCTTAAAGTTAGCAGTTTCTCTTGTACTCATTCAAGTGGGCAAAGATAGAAGTACCAGGATGTTCACTACAATGTTGACTGAAATAGAGAATAGATGAAAACAATACAAATGTCTATCAATAGGTCACTGGTTAAACAAAATTACGTTACATCCATAGAATGGGATAAAGGGTTCACCTAAAAATGTCTTTTTTCCGTGTTAGCATATATGGGTCTACCTTTAAAAAAACTACTGGTTTACTGTGTATGTGTGTATGTAGGTATGTGTGTGTGGGGGGGGTGTGGGGGGGGTGGGTAGGTGGGTGGGTGTGTGAAGTTGGGAGCTGATCATAGGGTCAACAATGACCACACTGAGGATCTTTCAGACTAGCAGAAATGACCACCATGGGCCCTTCTGGCCTTCCTTCATCTGGGCACATAAAATCTCTTGAATCCACCTGCCCCAAATCCTTGCTCAGATGGCATGTCTCCTTCTTTGTGGATCATATCCCTGCTGATCTTTGGGTACTTTGCCTTCTTTAGCCAAATAGAGCCATACATTGGTTTAAACTGCTGTGTTTCATTATGTTCTAGGCATTCTTCCACTTAATATTGTCTGCATCTAAAGTCTTTCCAGATCCCTGTTGGCACCCAGGCTCTGTAGACACTTGCAAAACCACTATAGTGGTTATTATATAGCAACATTGGCTACCTGTTTCACTAGAGAACTTGTGGAGATCCATGAGTGATAATACTCAAATGGTTTGACAGATTCTCACCATAGCAAGTTTGTCCTGAAAGCCCATAGAGAAAGAACTTCTAGATCTATAGTCCTTCAATTTGAGATTTGGAGGCCACATTGCTATCAAACTTTGGCACAGGATGACTTTTTTTTGTTGTTGGATTTGCCTTTTTGCATTCCTACCTTGCTACCAATTTGAGGACCATAATCTAAGTAGAAAAGTAATGACATTTTCATCTCTAGGAAGCTAACAAAAATTATTTGATCCCTGTAGGATATTTATTAGCTGATTTTCCTTTCTTTTGCTTTTCATCATACCATGGCCTTTATTCTATTAAATGAATCACAATCATGGATAGATCTTCGACCTTGTATAAGAGTGTGTTTAAGGAAGTACTTAGACAATAGTTTCAAAAACTTTTTCTTTTCTTAAATTGTGGTAAAACACACATAACATAAAATTTACCATCTAAACCATGTTTAAGTGTACAGTTCGGTGGCATTAGGGGCATTCATGCTACCATGTTACCATTACCACCATCCATCCACATAAGTCTTCCAATCTTACAGAATTGAAACTCTGTACCCATTAAACCTCAACTCCCCATTCCTACCTACTTTCTGTTTCCATGAATTTGACTGCTCTGGGTATCTCATGTACACAAAACATGTAACTGACAGATACAAAAGAGTATCTGTCCTTTTGTGACTGGCTTATTTCACTTAGTGTAATGTCCTCAAGGTTTAGCCATGTTGCAACACATTTCAATTTCCTTCCTCTTTAAGACTGAATAATTCTGCACTGTACTGTTGAAAGATAAACAGGTATATTAAAATTTTCAAGATTTTATTTGAGCAAACATATTGGATTGGGCAGTGACAAAGCAGAAGTAGCTCTGAGTGCTCTACTTACAAGAGCTAGGGGAAAGACTTCTACAGAGCAAATGTAGAGGAAGACAAGGAAATTATTTGATTGGCTATAGCTTAAGTGGTTGCATTATTTGAGAAAGCCTAGATGGTTATTTGCTATTCACTGCCCTTTAGTTTTGATTTTTTTAAATAAATTTTATTAATTTATTGGAGATAGGAGAGAGAGAGAGAGAGAGAGCAAGCGAGCATGAGCAGGGAGAGAGGCAGAGGGAGAAACAGACTCCCCAATGAGCAAGAAGCCCGATGAGAGCCTTGATCCCAGGACCCTGAGATCATGACCTGAGCAGAAGGCAGACGCTTAACTGACTGAGCCACCCAGGTGCCCCTGATTTCCTAACCTTCAGGCATTAATAGGTTTACATTCTGGTTTGCTTATATAGGCTGCCAAGGCATTAGAGCCACTTCTGTCTGATGGCGTCCTTGTTTAATAAATTTAGCAGTGTGTATATATTACATGTTTATCCATTCATCTATTGATGGCTTGCTATCAATGGACTGCTTCTACCTTTGGGTTATTGTCAGTAACGCTGCTATGAACATGAGTATACAAATATTCATTTGAGTCCCTGCTTTCAATTTTGGGCATATACACAGCAGTGGATTTCTGGATCACATGGTAATTCTATTTTTAACTTCTTGAGGAATGTTTTAAGAACATCTGACAGTAACTTTAGTTTGTTGTCTTGAAGAACTGCAGGACATTCCACTATTACAAAATTACCATTTTGGTAAAAGGAATTTTTGACATGATGTCATGGAAACCTCCAATAGGATTTCATCAGAAATCCCTCTGAGTCTCAATCGTTTTTGAAAGTCTTTCCAAAACATTGGTTTGAAACCTTAGCTGCATATTGAGTCACCTAGAGGGGCTTCAAAATATACTTATAGCTGGGCCCCACATCCCACAGACTCTGTCTACAACTGTGCATTAAAAAACTTCCTTACATTAGTTCACTGTCACTTTGGTAGAAAGAATGTTGGGAGACTTTTGTTACTTGTCAGGAGTCCCCTACTCACTAAGTAATAAACTTAATCCTCCTGAATTAGTCATGGTTCAGGAATACTATGGGAATTCTGGGTTTGGTTCAAATTGTGTGAAAATTGAAAGTAGGAAGTTATTTGTATTAGAACTTATATATACAGCATAGCTTCTTCTTTGTAAACCATCTGGGATGAAAAAGAGAAGAGAAAGAACAAAATATGAAATATAATTTGGGACCAAAGTCAGGGCCCAGAAACAACAATCAACATTTAATCTGGAGCCATCTGCTAATTCAGGGGCTGCAGAGAAGAAATGCCTGAGGAGGCTCTGGAAGGGGTGGGGAATGCCACTTCTGGCTGGGCTGGTTCTGCCTTGCATATGGCCATGATTCCATGAAATCCCCCTGGATTTTCCTGAGCAGAGCTTCAGGCACCTGCAGAAGCCCTAACAGGACCCTCACACTGCAGAGTTGAGCTCTAAGATAATCATTTAGGTTCTGGCCATCATACCTCCCAACAGATCAGCACACACTGTGAGCAAGCTGCTCAAGATGGGGCAGTTCCTTGGACCTTTCTGTCCTACCTTCTGTTCTCAAGAGAGGGCCTAGAAATTGAGTTAATGATCAATCATATTTATGTGATGAAGCCTCCATAAAAATCCCAAAAATACAGGATTCAGAGAGATTCTGGGTTTGTGAACACATACGGTGTTGGGAGAATGTTATGCCTGGAAACTCTGAATCCCTTCCACATACCTTGTCTCTTCCATCTGGATGTCCATCTGTAACCTTTATCATATCATCTATAATAAACTGATAAACATTAAGTAAACTGTTTTCCTGAGTTTTGTGAGCTGCTCTAGCAAGTTAATTAGAACCTGAGGAGGAAGTCATAGGAACCTGCAATTTATAGCTGATTGATCAGAACCTGGACTTTCGATTAGCATCTCAAGTGAGGGAGGCACAGTTTTGTGGGACTGAGATCTTAATGTGTCTTTAGGTAGATAGTGTCAGGATTGAGTTAAGTTATAGGACACTTAACTGGTGTCGCAGAATTGCTTGGTGTGGAAAAATCCCCACCCTCCCCCTCATCAGTTGTCAGAAGTGGTGAGAGTGCGGTGGTCCTGGGAGAGGAAAGGAGGAACACACAGGAGGGAGAAAGAGTTTTTCCTGCTCAGTTGCCAAAGAGCCCTAAGCTGCTTAGAACCAAACCTGGCCTGTTGCTGTAGTCGAGAGACCCTTCGGGAGAAGCCACAGGGCTCAACCTGCACTTCCCTAAGGGATCAGGCAGGTAGAAGATCAAGTGTTTTAATCTCAGCCTTATTCAGATACCTGCTGGCTTCTGGAACCTCTGCCTGGCCACTGAAGGACCCCATTGTTTTGTCTTCACCATCTGGGATCTGTTTCTAGACCACCTCCTTCCTACTCCTTCCCAATCTTTCTACATGTGACCTAATATCCTTTGGGAGCATTTCATGAACATGCATTCTGTCTTCTGCTCAATTAGAGCCTCCTTGAGTTCTCCCATTAGTCTGGCCTACATAAGTGCTCAATAATTATTGTTTGAAAAATCACATTCAGATTCTTCTACCACCTGTCCCAGTTGTCAGCCACCTTTAGTAAACATACCAAGGTGGCAAGTTGGGCAGTTTACTTTGGCACAGTCTCCTTGTCACTGACCCTTCATGTCCTATGCCTAGTGGTCCCACAGCCACTTTTAAAAGCTGTTACTTGTTACCCCTTCTCAGTATTCTGCTTGATAAAATCATTAATGTTAAATCTAAGAATGGCATTATGGCACCTTTGGTATTATAAGTCAAATGGTATTATTTGTGTGTCTGTATACCAGTGGGGATAGGTAGGGGGTTAAGAGTAGAGAGATGAAGAAAGACTTGATAATTTCTTAAAGACTTATCTCCCAAGATTTATTGTAATAATCCGGCCTTTATAACCACTTGCTTAAGAGGCTGATTCAGGGAAAAAACAAAACAAAACCATAAGACCAAACAAAAATCAATAACAAAAAACTGCCCTAAAAATTTTTATTGGATACATTAATGTAAAAAATTGGGAAAACTGTGACTTAAAAATTCTAAGCAGTTCCTGATTCTAGAAGTAGAGATATGAATTCACATTCAAGGCAAATCATTGCTTTTCTTTAGGAAGATTGCCTGGATAGACCATTAACTATAATATAAAACAAATACCTACCAGGGTTCTTTCACAATTTAAATAACCTGAATTCAACTGTTCTATTTGGTAACATGAACTGGGAAGTACGTGTTTTAGCCAGGACTATGTTCTAATCTAATCTAATCCAATCTAATCTAATCTAATTCCCAACCTAACCTAACCTAACCTAATCTAATTCCCTGAGGTTAGACTGATGCTTATAGTTGTTTAAGTTCCTTCCCTAGACTGAGGGTTGGAGAAAGAGGTAATCTATGAAAGAATGTACAGCACAATATTCTCTTTCGGGGAAGACAAAGGCACTGGCATGAAATCTGTGTGTCTCATGAATAATTGGATTACTCATGTTCCAAACATGCCAGGACTGAAAAATCCAGAATATACTGCTTTGGACTCTAACCTCCTAATATTGTCTTCTTGGGAGTCAATGAACAAGGCCACAGTGCTCTGGGGGAGAAGGGGAGTTTCCTCTAAAGGGAGTGGATATTCTCCTAGTCAACCATACTGAAAGGCATAAATCTCATAACAGGCAGACATGAGACTCCTAGAAGGAAGGAGAAAGCCTGGTTTGGTTGGGAACTCATGGCAGTTAGACATGGACTCTGAGGTGGCCATGTGTACAGGGTAGTAGTGCTGGGGGTAAGGACAGATGGGGAGCTGAGTCCTGCCACAAAGAAGTAGGCTGGAGACAGACAGGGAAACCAACTGTGAGAGATCCAGAAAGCTGGTGTGAGCCCAGGGGCTTTGAGATTAGCCATCTTTAGCAACCACTTTAAGTTACTCATTTCACTCTGTAACCCTACTCTTGTCCCAAACTGGACTTAAAGTTTTTCTAAAGTTGCTATTTGATTTCTGATGTAAAATGGAGAAATAAGAGAAGGGTCTATCCCAGATGAATGGATAAGGAAGATGTGGTATATATATAGTGGAATATTACTCAGCCATCAAAAATGAAGTCTTGCCATTTACAACAACGTGGACGTAACTAGAGGGTATTATGCTGAGTTAAATAAGTCAATCAGAGAAAGACAATTATCATATGATCTCACTCATATGTGGAATTTAAGAAACAAAGAAGAGGATCCTAGGGGAAGAGAGGGAAAAATAAAACAAGATGAAATCAGAGAGGGAGACAAACCATAAGAGATTCTTAATCATAGGAAACAAACTGAGGGTTGCTGGAGGGAAGGGGGTAGGGGGATGGGGTAAATGGGTGATGGACATTAAGGAGGGCATGTGATATAATGAGCACTGGGTGTTATATAAGACTGATGAATCACTGGCCTTTACCTCTGAAACTAATAATACACTATATGTTAATTAACTGAACTTAAATTTTAAAAAAGAGAGAAAGGTCTATCCCATGCTTGGAATGGAGGGTAAGAGAAGGGCAGCAGCCTGAAGAAGCTTGTTGGGTGGAGGTGTGGAAAATCCAGCAAGGGGCAGAGTGGGCTGAGGAGCATCAGTGAGCTGGCTGTTCTGGCAAAAAATTCAGATCTCTGGAACATGTAAGCTTCAACCTAAGATTCTCAGAAATAAATGGGGGAAGATGTGATATACATATACAAAATGGAATATTATTCAGCCATAAGAAAGAAGGAAATCCTGTCACTTGTGACAACATGGAAGGATCTTGAGGGCATTGTGCTAAGTAAGGTAAGTCAGAGAAAAACAAATCCTATATGGTGTTGTGTATATGTGGAATCTAAAAAAGGCAAACTCATAAAAACAGAGAGTAGAAAGGTGGTTACCAGGGGTTGGGGGAATTGGGAGGATGTTGGTCAAAGTGTACAAACTTGCGGTTAGAAGATAGATAAGTTCTGGGGATCTAATGCAGAGCATAGTGGCTATAGTCAACCATACTGTGTTACAGACTTCAAAATTGCTGAGAGACTGGATCTGAAATGTTCTCACCACAAAAAATTATGTGATGTTATGGAAGTGTTAGCTAACACTATAGTGGTGATCATACTGTAGTATATAAATACACCAAATCATTACACTGTGTACTTTAAACTTACACAGTGCTGTATGTTCATTTTTTTAAAGTGAAAAATAAAAATATAAATAAACTAGCATAATTTATTTTTAAAACCCCCTAGTAATGGCACAGGATGTGTTGGAAATGATTCAGTGAACAATAGAGACAGGGCTAGTTTAATACTGGGCTATTCATCACATATGTTAACAAATCTGTACTGTATATGCCAAATAATTGACAAGAAAAATGGAGCATTTAACGGTTTCATGATAATAATATTTTGGTATTTATTGCCCGGAGTTAGTAACACTGATATCTGAATTTACTAGGAAAAAACTACATCTGTAGCTCTCTACCACAGGATGATGGGTGTTATGCATAAATTGTCTCCCAAGAGGGGAAAGAGTGGATTTAAAAAAAAGAAGAAGAAAGAAAAGGTTGGGGAGGTGAATTTGGAAGACTTCCTGTTTTCAAGGAAGAATGGGGCTCAGAGCTATTATAATGTGGGCATTAATATAAACATGCCTTCACATGCTGGGAAGCCTGAGATATGCCTACTTCTGAAAGTGGAAATGATTAGTGGTGGGACCTATGCCATTTGGGATGGCTCTTGTGGCAACCTCCCCATGACCACACAATTCCAATTAGCAAATGGGCCATTCAGTTTGGAGGTATCATTAGTCAGTCTCTCCAGTTTTCACTAGGGTATTCACATCACAAGGATGAAGCAAGTCTCGTTACCCCCATAGGGCTGTTTTAGATAGATCAAGAGGGTGTTAAATAGATCAAGAGGTCCTTGAGCATTCAGGTCTCTCTCCCATTCTGTCAAAGCTGACTCTTCAGTTCCTGGATGTCCCCACTTGTTCAGGCAGGCCAGTACTATCCATCCCACCACCAATCCTCTAACGTTAATACCCATTTCCATACCAAGCATCATCCACACTTCAACGATTACCTCTACAACCAGCAGGTCATCATTTGAAATAGGCTCAAGCTTTTTGTCTGGTGGTGTCTTTTCAAGAAAAGTGCTTAATTCAACCAAGATTCTGCCTCTGTAGGCAACTCCTTCCCCCTGAAAGGCAACAACACAGGATTATTCCTCTAGGAGTGAACAGCAGCAAAAGAACTCTGTCTCTCTAGGCAGGCTCATTCAGCTACATTTTTGTGCTTCCTCCCCATGGCCCTAACCTCCAAAATCAGTCAGTCAGTAACTCTCTCAGTTGGATTCAGCTCTCTGGTATCTGAAAGAAAAGTCGGTGATTTCAGGAAGGATCCCAGAGAGAGCCAGGGGAGCCGAGACTGGAAGGGGTCCTGGCCATGACTGAGGTCTGGATCCTGAAGGGGTTCCTGGAGGTGGGGGATGAAGAGGAAGGTACTCCAAGTCTCCCTCACCCTATTAAAGTAGTTGTCTGAGTTTATCTGCGACAACTTGGCTCCTTCTCTCCTCTTTTCAGGAAGAGAAGTCTGCCATACTGGCCGCCAGGGGAAGTCTCAGAGGAGCCAGGAAATAAAAGAGGAAGATAGTCTGGGTGTGGCTAAGCATGAAGATGAAGAGCGGATACTCCTCCCTCCATACCTAGTAGCACTGGCAATAGAATTTTCTGGAGAGGAAGGGAAGGCTTCCACCTCCACAGTCAGTCCTTTACCCCTCATCCCTCAGCGTTTTATCTCTACCACAGTCCCTTTCTTGGGGGCCTTGAGAGCTGACTCAAAGACATTATTTCTAACGTGCTGGAAAAAGGATTTCCCATCTCTGGGCCTCCATACCCTCATCTGTATAAAATGAAGATGTGGATTGAATCGGTGATAGTGAACAGTTTCTTCAGGCATGTTATCTCCAATCATTTGGTACATTCCTAGAACACAGTATTGAGCAGAATTCTGAGGCAGCACATTGCTTGTTAGGAAAGAGCCAGCACTAATCGCTGACATTTGCCCTAAGTAGAGGACCAGGGGAATGGCCATGCTATACATTTCTTTTTTTTTTTTATGCTATACATTGCTAACTGCTGAATTAGATGGCCTCCAGGATCCTTTCCTAACCTTGCATTCAAAGACTTGAGGAGAATGGGACTTCTGTCCTTCAACACTTGATCCATCACATGTTGGGTCTATTTGTGTGTGTGTGTGTGCATGTGCACTAGTTCCTTAGATATGAGACTTAATTATAAGCATTATAAGAAGGAATCACATTAATCAGTGTTTATTAATAACAAACCGTAATTGAGAAACTAACCTTTCCAGTATTTAGCTCATCATAGGGGTCTGGGAATCCTGTGTACTCTCTAGGGCTTCCGTAAAGGTTCAGATAACAAGGCCCAAATGTTGGAACAAAGCCCACCTCTGTTTCTCCTGTATTTGCTGAGAGATAACATCATTATTACATTTTAAGCTTTTAACACTTGATCTATTGAAATAAATATTAGTTATTAGTTAGCTGAGTGAGCATATTTTCCTCTAATTTGTGAGTTAGTTGTATTAGTGCAAATTATAAGCAGTTGTGAGACTTGCTGTATTTACCTTCTCTTATTGCTATAAAATACTAAATAAAAAACATTTTCTGGATAGCTCAGGTAAACTTATTACAGAAAGATAATGCTATTCAAATGAAAGAATAAGAAGACTTACAAGATGATCTTCACATTTTTTGCAAGTTTATTTTTTTTTAAGATTTTATTTATTTACTCATGAGAGACAGAGAGAGAGAGACAGAGAGACAGAGAGAGGTAGAAGGCTCCATACAGGGAGCCGGACATGGGACTCGATCCCGGAATTCCAGGATCACGCCCTAGGCTGAAGGTGGCACTAAACCGCTGAGCCACCTGGGCTGCCCTTTTTGCAAGCTTATAACTAGCATTGTATTAAATGTGTCATTGGTAATTGTTATTAAAATTATACTGATTGGGGAAGTCACTAAATGATACTAAATGATGTATATCAGATTAACTGTATTTGTTCACCCAAAATGCCACTTGGTCTAAAGTAGTTCCCATTCATAACATTCTCTCTCCGATGAGCATCTAATAGTGCTCCATATTTCTGCTACCTTGTCTTAGCAAGACTATTCCTAGTGCAATGAGGGGAACTGAGGGCAATGTAACAAAATAGGGGGTCAAAGGGAGATTGTAGGTGAAGATGGGGAAATGTAAGGGCTACCTCCAACCACCTGAATGCTCTTATAGGGAAAAAGGATGAATTTGTTTCCAAAAGTAAAGATTACTTATGGGTGCTACAAAGAGGCATTCTTTGTTTCACTCAATATAAGGAAGATCTTTTTGTGAATTAGAGGTGTCAAACAATGGGATATGTTGCACTGGGGACAGAGGAAATGTTGAGGCCAAGACTTTCAGGATTATTATCAAGACAATTCCCCTATGGATGAGAAATTAACCACATCACCTCTATGGCCCTTTCCAACTCTATGCTTAAATGAAATGAAGAAAGATACATGTGGAGTGACAAATGAGCAGAATATCCATTAATAAACAGTTGACCAAACTGTATATAAGTACATTTTGCCTTTTTTTTTTTTTTAATTTGAGGCTCTTCTACATGTGTAAATGGGCTGGGACACTTCTGAGATGAGGTAGGAACCATGCTCCCTGGCAGAAATTAGTTGAAGTGCAATCTCAGTGAAGAAAGCAAGAGAAAATAAAGATTTAAATAATGATATAGGAAAGTAATAACTGACGGCCTAAGTGAGATATGGTAACACCGTAAGCGACCATATTTCACACCTGTTTGGAAATTTCTTGTGAAGTGCAAATAAGAACCAAGAATTTTTCCAACAGAGATTTCTCTGGATTGTGCTACCATGTTATCAAATGAGCAGGATGAAATAAATGACCGTTATATCTGGATATATGAATTGGTTTGGTTTTATCTGCTCTGCCATATGGAATATGTCAAAGTTGACTAATTTATTATTAATAAGCAGCATTAAGATTTTTCCTTGTGCTAGAATATATGTTGTAAGGAACTAGAGCAGAGATCCATAGTAAGAAAAAGAAGGTACTTCCAGAAGTTGAATCACAGAATGTTCAAGAAAGAAGGGACATTAAAACTCTTGCACCATAGTCATGCCACATTATGGATGGGCAAATTGAAGTCCACAGAAGTGACATGACTTGTCAAAGTTCCTTCAAGATGACAGATTAGGCCCAGATCTTGAGTTTCATAGTTTATAGTTTCATAGTTCAGACAAGGGCACCTTCCAGTACATGACCCATCCCTCTCGTCTAGTCCCACCTCATCCCCAGCCTGTACGCATAGGCGACTTATTAAGTTGTTTGTCATGAGTACTTGCTTTTCATTAAACATTTCCAGGGATGGAGACACACTTTGTCAATTACGATCTACTGTATGTTATTGTGATATCAATAGCTTAATTCTTTTTGTCCAAGCAAATCTCTTTTCAAGTATTTTAAATGCTTAGGCCTGTTGGTTATGCAGTAACATGGAGAGCCTTCCTTCTATGTGTCTATGAGTCTTCCTTCTATGCTTCTCAGCACTGTCTCCCGGGAAAGCCAATAGTCTCACAAGCTAAGTCTCTTCCTTCCCCCAAATTTTCCGAACCCATTTTATGCACAGTTGTTACATCAAACTTCCAATGAACAAAAATTCATTAGCTGGGTCATCAACCTTTTCCTCGGACCTGCTTTTCAAGCGATATTTTCCAAACTTCATTCACCTCTCCAAAGCTCCTTTGCATCTTGGATTTCTATAAGGTATTACTTTATATTTTAATTTTTGAACTTTAAATAGCTGCTAATTTCTGACAACATTATAAATTCCTTTGGTAGGTGGGGAAGGATTCGAACATATTTTGATTTCCTAAACACCAAAGGCTAGTTCTAACATAGGGAGCTACCACATAAATATTATTATGAAGGAATGAAGTGTTACCAAATCTTCTAAGTTCATTATAAACCTAAGGACTACTTAATATTCATATAAAAATCGATGATAAGATAATAATAAGATCTATTTTTAAAAATGAATATGAATGGGGCATTGTGTCAGTAACACAAAGGTAGACAATAATGCTTTATATTTGCAAAGCTTTCTCACTTGCAATATCTCTTTCCCCTCACCACACAACCCTGGGTAATTAGCATGGCAGGGGTTTTCATGTTTACTTGAAAGAAGACAAACTTTTGTAAACTTCAGAGTCCTCATCTATTTGAGGAACCATAATAATAGAAGAATTGTGATGGTCAAATGTGAGACTGAGCAAACTTGCAAAGGATGGCCAGTGCTGTACAAATCAAAAGACATGTTATGATCCCCCCATTTGGAAGATGAAAACCTTCAAGGTACAATCGTTCAGTGTCTTCCAACCTAGAGATCCATGTTCAAAGTAAGGAGCAGTTACTGCATATATTTTGAATAATTGATTTGGTGCCCCAAAACTCTACCTACTGAACATAAACAATAATAGCAGACAAGGTTATCTCTCACAAACAATTCTTACAGTGACACCAAATAGGTTGGTATGCCTCTAGGTGAGATGGTAGCGAAGCCTTTTAGCACACTTGTTTTAAGCTTAGCCATGCAGGACAACCATATAGCACAAGTACAAAAATTAATACGCTAGCAAAATAGTTTTGAGACAGCAAAATGTAAAAAAAAAAAAGGTTCTAAATGCAGTCAATTGAGACATTCTTAATAAGACAAGAGTAAATAGGAAAATCTAGAAGATAGGAAAATTACAAAGCATAAACCTGTATATGATGCAGCCCCAGATCCCGAAGATGAGAAATCTATATAGTAAAAATATGACTGGTTAAACAAGAGAAACATGGGCATTATAACAGAGACAGTGAAAAAGTTATCAAATCCAATATAGGTAAGTGGTTTAGCAATACTAGAAAAACCCCAAATTCAGACCCAAATGACATGACTCTTTTGTTATTTACACAAATCTCATCAGTTAAATGCAAAACAGCTCAAACCTTTGGGACAACTGGCAAAACCACCACCCATTAAATAATTCAAATCTCTCCAGCTCTAAGGCAGCAAGGCACCTGAGAAGAGGGAGCTTCTCACCACCAAAAGAGGCCTGGTGAAGTTACCAACATTCATGTTTTTCATAAAATCTGCACTTGTTTTAGGTCTGACTTAATTGGGACCAAGACCAGAAAATCCAAATTAATTTAGTCTGAGGCTTTGCACATAAGGGCTTGTAGTTTATGGTACATTATTTGTTTCCTTTTTTTGGTGGTGACGGGGGGATGTCTGCTGCATTTTGTTATTTTGAGACTCTTATCAGACTGATTACAGGGCCTTCAGGGAGAGAAGGCCTCAGAGACAAGGTTGAAACCTGCATATAACGATTTCTGGTTTTAGTGCTCTGGATGTTACTGCTGTATCACTAAGAAAATTGCTTATACCAATATGTCTTGAATAATTACCTCCAAGTAATTATCGAATGACTTCTTGCCAATGATAGATGAATTTAACTCATTTTGGCCCTCCCCACCCACATGGTTTTGGTATGATTTTTTAATTACTCTATTTTTTACCATTATGATTTAATCTAGCCTTTCTTTCTTAATTCCTCACTTGATAAGAAGAGGCTACCAGCAGGCCTACTCTCTCTTCTCTTCCATTCCTTCCTCCACTTCTAACCTCTATGTTTTGTACTTCTACATCGCGATGGGCAATAGCATTTATATTCTGTTCAGAGCTTTGGCTCTAGGGTAAAAGAAAAAAATTTTTAAAAATCCATTACAAGTGCTAACAGTATAGCAGCCATATAAATACTGTCTCTGCAGAGGAAAGGAAAAAGTTGTGACTACATTTCTTTTGCTACAGATCCAGTCATATGTTCCCCTTTGCCACTTAGCAGAGGATGTGCAGATGGGATCTTCTTTAGTTTTTAACAGTTGTTTAGAATAATGGCCACATGGGACTTTATATCTGAACTATGCCTTTCTGTTCAGTATTTTGTTTTTCTTGGAATTTCTAGTTGCCTTTTTTTTTCTTCTTAAGAGAAGAAATTTCTATTTTCTTCATTATATCCCTAAAATCTTTCAGATTCTTATTCATGCTATATTGCTTGAATTAATATATTTTTTAAGAACCTATAAAGTTCCCTCTTAAAATGAGGATGAGATGAACCTTGAGTTTCTCAAGACAATATTTGGTCTCAAATTTTCTCATATAACTTATTCAATATGTTTAATATATTGGCAATTAAAATAATTTTTGTTATATTTGTTTTGGTAACAAAAAATCAGCTGCTGATATCATAGATATGTTAACATTACATTTTTTCCTCTTATAATCTTCATTTTTCTTCTTCATTTCTTATTATAATTTCTGGAATATGCACAGAATCCTAATGCCAAGTATAAGCAAGCAGTAGTTCTCAGTATGGAGAACAACGAAAAGTGTATTTGTTATCGATGCTTGTTAACATGAAAACAAAATGCACATTATCTTCAGGAGTGGAGTTTACATGGCTCATTGCTACTTGACATCCTTGTTCCTGCTAAAGAAGTCAGTGGAGAAGGAAGTATTATTTTATATTTGAGTGGACTGTTGTCAATGCCAATCTAAAAAAATAGGGTGCTAGCCCGCTGTACTGACACTCAAAAATTTATAAAATAGCTACTGGGAAGAATTTTTGGATGGGAGCAAGAATATAAAGTCTTCAAACTGTTAGTTGCCTCAATTATTAACTACTAATTAACTGTTCTGGTCATCACCAAAACATCATCAAAATAGTTCACTAGGCTCATCACATTTGGCTTTTAAGAAACCAAGTCCAGGTGGCTACTCCAGTTCATTCTGCTTCAAAAATTCTGCACTCTGTCTTGTTTCAGCTCTGCTGAGTGACTTACCTTCCACTTCCCCACCAGAGGCAGCAATTTTAGAGAGGTGTAGATATGTTGTTCCAACAACATCATTTTTAGTAAGACGGTCCCTGTGTAAAAGAACAGGTTAAGGCTTCTACCTATAAATAAATAGCTTCCCTTCAACAATAATAAGGTTGAGTTGGAAAAGTCCCTAGACCTCAGAAATCATCCTTGCCAGTGGGACTCAAGGTTTTTACTGTACTTTAAAAATCACCTGGAAACCCCACCTCTCCTCTCCTGTTCATGCTTTTTATTTAATAAAGGCAGGAGTGGAGAACAAGAATCTGCATTTACACAATCTGTATTATCCCAACTGATTTGAACAGATGATCCTCCAACCACCCATTGAGAAACATTAATCAGACAATTCATTTCAACTATGGAAACTATGGTTTGTACACAGAGGCCAAGGAATTTGCTTATAGCCACTCAATACCATTGCCAAAAAATGAATAAGCCAATTATAGGGACATTATATAATGAGTGAAATATAATCACATTACATAGGATAAGTGCACTATCTGATTTTATCATGTTCACACTAATTACTCTGATTTAATGACTACAATGGGCTATATATATATTTTTTCTCCTCTAGAGTGAGAAAAATTCCTTTCCAATTCAATTCAAATATTAATTGAGAACCTACTGTATAACAGATGCAGGGCAGCAGAGGGCATTGCTTACCTAGAACCTAAATCTTATCTGCATGGTAGGAACAAGTATTCCCACTAAAACTCGATGAATCTTTCCATGGATATCACAGAGAGTTTGTAAGCCTAACTCATGAAGTGATCTCTGGCTGGACAAATAGTAGGTGTAAAAAACAAGGTTCCTATTTTTTTTTAAAGATTTTATTTGTTTGAGAGAGAGCAAGAAAGAGAGAGAGAACACGAGTTGAGGGGAAAGGCAGAGGGAGAGGGAGAAGTAGGCCCCATGCTGAGCAGGGAGTCTGACTCGGGGCTCGATTCCAGGACCCCAGGATCATGACCTGAGCCAAAAGCAGATGCCTAACTGACTGAGCCATCCAGGTACCCCATAAGATTTCTATTAATAGCATCTCTCTGTTTAATGCATCCTCTTCTTTATTCAAAATAGTGATATATCCGCTCTGAATCTAAGACCCCACGGGAAAGAAGAAAGGTTAAGTATTTGGGAGAAAGATTATGCTACTGTGTAATACTATTATACTGTATTATAGTAATATCACATGTTACATATAATATTATACATTGTATAGTACAATAGTATTAGGCTATAGAAAGACTAATGAAACAGTTTGCATAAGAAAAAAATATTTAAGAATATTAAGCACATGCACAAGTCTTAAACCTTCTCTGTTCATCCAAAAGGATCTAGACTACATTTAAAGAATTCTTAGCTTCTCCTCAGTTATGCAAATACCCACAGGATATGTAACCCAAGATTTGGACCCAAGGATTCCTTAAACAGGGCCTCCCTGTGCATCCTAGTCTACACTATTCTTTGGAGAGGGCACACTAGGTCAGAAAGGAACCACATTTGTAGTGGCCACAGGCAACTCTAGGAAGGCTCAATCCACAATCAAAGCTGGTAAGCCAGAGTAGTCACCTGTTATATATAGGCCCATATCCACATTCCTGAGGTCTCTTGAGGCCCACAGAACACTTTCACAATGTTGTCTGAGGGTCTCAAGTACTTCAATCAAGCTTACACTCACTGGAAGGGGTTTTTTGTCCTCTCGACTCCTCCATGACCCTCAATAAATGGTGATGTCATCATCGAACAAAATGAGACTTCCTATCCTCCTCCCAAAGTGCCCTGTTGTCATAGTACCAAGAGGGTGCTAACACAAAAGCCAAATACATTCTGCCAAAGGAAAAATCCTGGAGTCAGCTAGACAGGATGGGGGCCCAACTCAGTCTCTAACCATCGGAGTGACAGTGAGCCATGCATCTGGCCTCTCTGAGCCTTAGTATCTTCATCTGTAAAAGGAACTAATAATCGTCTCTAACCCATGGCATTACTCTAAAGACTAATGGGATATTGTAGTTAAGGCACAAGGCACAGCACTACTTCATATTCAAAAAAAAAGGTAGCTAACTCCAGAATAAACACTAATGATGAGGATGAGGACAGTATTTGCCATTTTCACTCTCAAGGAGTTAAGGACTGCCAACTGAATGCTTCATCCAATTAGAACATTACATTAAGAATGGCCTTATGATGGCCATCCTCGCTAGGAGGATGGTCTAGTCAAAATTTCATCAGAACTTTTCAATGAATTTTCTTCTCATTCAATCAGATAGGTAGCTTTGTCCATTTTCCTTTCTAACCATAAGAAAATAGCTGTTGGAACATTTTGGTGATTCTTCTCAGGAAATGGTTTACTCCATTTCAGAAGTCTATTTTGGATAGCCTAAATGCTATTTAAATCCTTGATTTCAAAAAATAAAAAATAAATAAATAAAATAAATCCTTGATTTCAGGACACCTGGGTGGCTCAGTGGTTGAGAGTCTGCCTTCAGGGATGCCTGGGTGGCTCAGCGGTTGAGCATCTGCCTTTGGCTCAGGTTGTGACCTGGGGTCCTGGGATCAAGTCCCATGTCCAGCTCCCTCCATGGAGCCTGCTTCTCCCTCTGCCTGTGTCTCTGCCTCTGTGTGTGTGTGTGTGTGTGTGTGTGTGTGTGTGTGTCTCATGAATAAATAAATAAAATCTTAAAAAAAAAAAAAAGAGTCTGCCTTCAGCTCAGGGCGTGATCCTGGGATCCGGGATCAAGTCCCACATCGGGCTTTCTGTGAGGAGCTTGCTTCTCCCTCTGCCTGTGTCTCTGCCTCTCTCTCTGTGTGTCTCTCATGAATAAATAAATAAATCTTTTTAAAAATTCCTTGATTTCTTATCTTGCGGGATTTTTCAGATTATTTTTCCCTTCCCTTGTTTACAAGCAATTGAACCAAGATACATGAAGGTTTTCTGCAACAATACCATTATTAATTTTTTAAAAGAAAACACCCAATTCCAGGAGCAATTTATCACCTCCCCCTGTGACTATGCCAAAGAAGAAAAAAGGAGCAAATTGAAAAGTAAGAGACCATCTAGAGTAGTGTTCCCCAAAATCCAAACACTCAATTCTTTAAGTTTGAATTAATAAGTTTATTTTTTAACTTACCAGTCATATATTGTTAGTTTTATTTTTTCACACATTGAAGGAAACTGTTAAAAGGAAACAGAACAAAATAGTTATTTCTCAACTTATTCAGTAACTATTAAATTAAGTAGCCTTACTTTTTATTGAAGAAAAAAAGTCAAACCTTGATCTGAAGATTAACGACTTGGTTCCACTCAGGATTTGCATTTTTCTCAATTATATTTGTGCAAACCTGTAAAATCATCAAAACACAACTATAGGTATTCAAGATTCTAATTTCCATAAGTTCACAACATATGCATCCTAGATTATGACTTTAATAGTTTACTTACTAGATATATACTTAGTAGCCTGGTTCAAGTTTATTTCTCTATTTGGTAATTGTAACATGGGTTTAATATTAATCTTTGCTCCTTCCATGCACTAAAAGTTAGTTTTCAACTGCCAGATTGCTAACATTGGATTAGTGTAATGATGCAGGTGTTAATATTTATTGAGCACTTGTTACATACTGTCTAGTAAGCACTTCTTCATTAATGTGTGCACACAGATCGTTAGATCCTGCCCACTAGCCCCTCTCCCTGCTCCCCAAACCAGCTCCTATCAAAACAGGAAAAATCAAATCAGCCATATCTCTCTCCCCCTCACGTGCCTCACCTAATCTGTGAGTAAGTCCTGACACCCCTGCTTCATGCAGAGACTGATCTCCCCCTGTACACCTCTTGTTGGCTCCTGTCTGATGCATGGTCCTCTCCTGCCTCCTTACTTTCATGATACCCCCTGTGTAGCAGTCTCAGTGAGCTCTCCGAGCACACTTAGAATGAAGTCCAGACCCTGCTCTGGCTGATAAAACCCTGCCTACCTATCTTCCCCCACCTCAAATCTCTCTGACTTCATCTTGTAGCTCCCCCTGGCTTGTGGCACTACAGCCTCAAGGGGATTCTTTCACTGCAGATGTGTCTTCTCCTTGGGCTCTTCTCTTTGCCTGGAAGCCCCCGTCCCCAGACCTTACACCATCCAGGCCTCTGCTCAAATGTTACTTCCTCAAAGGTGTCCCATCTGACAACCTAATGAAAACCCATCTTTCCAACCCCCTGTACAAATCACATCTTGTCCCCCGCTCTGTTTTCTTCATAGTAATGGGCACTACCTAAGATCATTAAACTACTTGTTAACTTATTTATTGCTATGCCTTCTACTACAAAGGAAGCTCCATGAAAGCCATGACTGTCTTGCAAACTTCTCTATCCTCAGAATATGGGACAGTATTGATATTTAGTAGGCTCACAAAATTACTTCTCTAATTAATTAACCATTAACAACAATCCTATGAGATTATTATTATCTTATTTTATAGTTAAGAAAATTGACACTGAGAGGTTACGGAAATTGCCTTACCCACCTCTGGAGTGGGTTAAAGTCTGAATTTATTTATTTTATTTTATTTTTTTAAGATTTATTTATTTATTCATGAGAGACACAGGCAGAGGGAGAAACAGGCTCTTTGCAGGAAGCCTGATGTGGGACTCGATCCTGGATCCTGGGATCATGACCTGAGCCACAGGCAGGCACTCAACCGCTGAGCCACCCAGGCGTCCCTAAAGTCTGAATTTAAATTTCACTCTAGAACTGAGGGCTTTTCACCGCCTCCCCCACCACTGACTCTCCTAGGAAGTAACACCTGGTCCATAAGTGTATGGTTTCCCAAATCTCGCTTTCATAAGTAACTGGTTCAACTACATAAAAGATGCTAGTTCTTTGTGCCTACAGCTGTCCATGGTGCATTGTTATTCTATTACAGAATCCCAGTCTTCCATCTTTGACCATCTTTGTGGGTAAAAGTGGTGGTTACAGATGTGTCTACACCAAGAGTCCCCTGGCTCTTCCCAGCAGAATGAGATGGAGCTCCCCTGACTGCTCTCCAGTTTCAGCAGCTCACTGGGGTC
Organism: Vulpes vulpes; assembly: GCF_048418805.1. Classification (NCBI taxonomy): domain Eukaryota; kingdom Metazoa; phylum Chordata; class Mammalia; order Carnivora; family Canidae; genus Vulpes; species Vulpes vulpes. Next base: position 85,076,329 of record NC_132794.1, read on the forward strand.
TGGAAAGTGAGAAACATGATAGGAGTGGGCAGCTGGACATTAGGGGAGCCATATTCTACATTTACCAGGAATCATTGGTGCCAGTGAGGGAGCTTGCCTTAGATTAAGAAAATGCTTGGATTTGAGAAGTAATCCAAATAATTCAGTGATAGTTTTCATGTTCTGTTCTTTCTGAAGATTGAATTTTTCTAATTTGAATCTGCATACTTTCTGCTCCAAAATAAACTTGTGGAGAAGTCTGCATGTTCTGACTCAGATAATCTCCATTCCTGCAGACTTCCCAGACCATCAGGGGGCTACTTTAACAAAGAGTAAACAGAAATTCACTCCAAGGAAAGCATGATGCTTTAAATATTTACTTCTAGAGGTGTCTGCATTTAGATCACATACAAACCTTTTTTCCAGCAAAGGAAACTTCTACAAAAGGATCCACTAGGTTTTTTTTATCTGCATTGCCTCCAAATATTTCCTTTACTGTCTGTGAGAAGGCATCATCCACTGGAAAGCAATACATCACACAGCAGAAATTAAATTTGAGTTTCTTTTTTTTTAAATTTTTATTTATTTATGATAGTCACATAGAGAGAGAGAGAGAGGCAGAGACACAGGCAGAGGGAGAAGCAGGCTCCATGCACTGGGAGCCCAACGTGGGATTCGATCCTGGGTCTCCAGGATCGCGCCCTGGGCCAAAGGCAGGCGCCAAACCGCTGCGCCACCCAGAGAGTTTCTTAAAAGGATAGAAATCACTCAGCAAAATTAAAATTTTTCTCCTATCCATGAAGACAGTTTCAACAAGAATTGTTCTCAAAAGTGGCATGCGCTAATAGCATTATAACTGCAGAAATCTTGTCTTAGTTGAGAAAGAAATGTGTTCTCCCCAAAAAGTCAAAAACGAAACAAAACACCAAAAAAAGTCAAAAATAAAATGAAACAAAACAAGAGCATCTCGAAAAATATGCCAATAAATTATTATATTGAAAATCAGTCATTTTGTTGAGGGAAAAAGTAGAATAAAGTCCATCTAGATAGGATAAGAGGCCATTCAAAAACTCAACCTGGCTTCAACTTGGAAAAGGTGCTTTAGGTCAAAATGACATAAGCCTAGTTCAATTTTTTTCAGAGAAATTCAAGGAGCTTTGGCATAATCACAAATAACCATAAATAACACATTTAAGCAACTATAAACAGCATATCTCTCTCTCTCTCTCTCTCTCTCTCTCTCTCTCTCTCTGTTTTAACAAACTCAGAAGCAAATGAGGATCAATTACACTGGTTTGCCAAGGGAGTATAATGTGAGGTTTAACTTATTAACTTCATTTAGGATATTTCTAAGGAGAGATGAGAGAAGCACTATAGGGTATTAAACAAGTGAGGGCGGGTTCCAAGAGAAAGTAGCAAATCCTGAAGAGACCCATGGCCTATATACAAACTACTGCCACCTGGAGACTTGGAGAGGGGTCCCATGTCCCAGGACCCAGCAGAAAGCAGACAGGCTAGGCAGGGCAAAAGGATGCTGGGTCCTTGGCAAGTACACAGGAGTTCTGGACTAGTCTCTATGAGTAAAATCACAGTAAGTGATTCTCTTAAATGCACCCACCTCTTATTATACGTACCCCATGACATCATATTGACAAATTACTAGTTATTGGCACATAGCAACCCTTTACTCGGCCATTTTTAATAATTCAATAACAAGCACACTTATTTGTTTCAAAAATTTCATATTTTTCCTTCGGATGAAAGGAGCTGGAAGTGCTGCCTGCTGGCCTCTCTTCAGTATCCTCTAGAGTAAGGAGAAGCTGTAGAATACTGAGAAGACGAGAGATGAGCGGGATGGGCCAAAAGCTTAAGGAAAATGGATCAGTGACCAACTGGCTGCCCCATCAATCTGCTCAGGTAGCTTTCATGGGGCCAGAAATGGGGTCAGAATGAATGAAAAGAAGTCCATGAAGAAAAACATGACAGCACCAATCACTATTCAGAGTATGGTGTTAACGCACGTGACCATGCAAATAAATGGTCATCCTAGGGCAGGATTAAGTCCATACGTACTCTGGGGGATGTCCTCTGCTCGGTAGATTTTAAGCAAGAAAGTCACCCACCGGAGGGCGATGCCAGCAGGGAGTAACAAATTACTCTCCACGTCATCACTGTCATTATCACGATCTCGCTTCTCAGCCTATTGGGGAGACATGATTACAAATGAGACAAGTTGAAAAACTGTGCTTGTAAGAAGCCAGACTGATGCTTGTAAGATGAAACCGACTGGGACTATTTCCATTAGGATTTCCTGTGTTTCAGGCTTAAGAGTTCAGCCACAAATTCGATCTCAAAATTGGTCTGCAAAGTCAAAGCTCATGTTTCTTCAATTGACACAACACAAGAAAATAATGTGACCTTTTGTAATTTTATGAGCACTAAATAGGAGAGAAGGAGAGAAACAGTTCCTGAAGTTTTTCCTGTTTCTCTTCGGCACTTCCTTCGTCCAGCCCCTTAGAAGGACAACTGTCCCTTTAGGTAGCAATGCCTGATTCTGCATGGGAGCCACACTCTGTAGGCTAAATGATGCAAGAGAGCCTTGGAAACACACATATTTTTACTGAATGAAAAACCCATACATGGACACCAGAAAGGAGTCCAAGTGAGCTAGAAGAATAGTTCTATATGAAGGAAAGAATAGTTTCCAAAGTATAGGAAGAGTTGAAAGGTTGGAGTTACTGATTGGAAGCTGTGCTGCTTTTCACAACTACTGACACACCCACTTGCTTAATTCTTGGTCCCTATTTTTGGTGAAAAAATGTAAAGAGTAGAGAACATAGGGGCTTACAGGAGGCTCATCTCCGGTTCCCAGGATGAACATGCTGACTTTCATGTAACCTTTAGCACCTGAGCTGGCATCTTCAGGGTCATTGAGAAGAAGCCATTTTCTCATGACAGCGTGACCTAAAATAAAGAAGGATTAAAAAGACAGGGACCCTCTAAAGATAAGCTGACAGCTTTGTGATTTCATCTGCTGTAAGATAAACAATCATTTCCTCTGAAGTATCATAATGACACCAAGTTTGCCAGAGGAGTCTCTATATTAATGTCCTCCATGATGGGCAGCCCAGGTGGCTCAGTGGTTTAGTGCCACCTTCAGCCTAGGGTGTGATCCTGGAGACCTGGGATGGAGTCCCATGGCGGGCTCCCTGCATAGAGCCTGCTTCTCCCTCTGCCTCTCTCTCTCTCTCTCTGTCTCTCATTAATAAATAAATAAAATTCTAAAAAAAATGTCCTCTGTGCTTTGGACTGACCAGCCCCCAGCCCCAATCCTGCCCTGGTATCACTCAAACAAGGATCTCTAAGGTCTATTAATTAGTTCTCTAATTCGATTTTGGTAAGATCAAAATACCATCACAAAACAGAGAACTTACATACTTGTGAAATGTTAGGATAATTGCCATCAGATTGAAAAAGATATCCTTATTAAGCTATTCCTTCATTCATTCATTCCCACTAAGTATCCTTCCCCCTCTTCAATTAAGAAAAAGACATTTTTGGGCAGCCTGGGTGGCTCAACGGTTTAACGCCGCCTTCAGCCCAGGGTGTGATCCTGGAGACCCGGGATCGAGTCCCACGTCGGGCTCCCTGCATGGAGCCTGCTTCTCCCTCTGCCTGTGTCTCTGCCTCTCTCTCTCTCTGTCCGTCTCTCATGAATAAATAAATAAAGTCTTAAAAAAAAAAAAGAAAAGAGATACTTTTTAAATTCCTTTGTTGATCCCTCAGATTTTCTTGATTCCCAGAATCTTCAAGTTCATAGAGAGAAAGAATATTACTTACCCGGTTCATCATAAATGAATCCAACATCAATCTGGGAAAAGATAATTTAAAATAGCTCAAATCGACTTTAAAATCAGTTTAGTTACTTCAAAGAAACCATTATTATTATATTTAAATATAAGGCTCTTGACGACTTCAATTTCTATACCCACCATGGGTATAGAAATTTTGCTTCGATGTGGATAGAACTGGAGGGTATTATGCTGAGTTAAGTAAGTTAATCGGAGAAGGACAAACATTATATGGTCTTATTCATTTGGTGAATATAAAAAATAGTGAAAGGGAATAAAGGGGAAAGGAGAGAAAATGAGTGGGAAATATCAGAGAGGGTGACAGAATATGAGAGACCCCTAACTCTGGGAAATGAAACACGGGGTATGAAAGGGGAGGTGGGTGGGTGGTTGGGGTGACTGGGTGACAGGCACTGAGGGGGGCACTTGACAGGATGAGCACTGGGTGTTATGCTATATGTTGGCAAATCGAACTCCAATAAAAAAATATAGAAAAAAAAGAAGTCAATTTCTTTGAGAACAACACTTCCATCTTACCCTCTTTGTATCTCCAATGTCTTGTCTGATGTGTGGAACACAGAAGACCCTCAACCAATCATTTTGAATGAAAGAACTAACTAGTCTTGGCGCTGGACGGGACCATGAAAGTAGGAAGACCAGTGTTTCCCGGTTTGCTTGGAACTTTTCCCCAAGCACAGAAAGTCTCACATTCTGTAAAATCCCTCAGTCCCAGACAGACTTGGACTTTGGGCACCCTATGTGAAGTCACCTGGTCCAATTTCCTGTCCAATATTCCTCTTTCTTCTCCTCCAGCTAATGCTAATTAATTAATGTTAGCATTAATATAACCATCAATTGGGCACTTCAATGTGCCAAGCACTCTACTAGATGTTTTATATATTCTATCCCACTTAGTATTCACAATGAGTCCATTTTAAAGAAGAAACTAAGGATCAGTTGGTATGTGGCTAGTTGGTAGCCACAGGGTATGAACACATGTATGCCTGACCCAGATCATTCTCTAGGACCTCTAATGCTTGGAGCTCCTTCTTTTGAGAGGCAGCCCATTCCACATAGAATTGCTGAGAAGCACCACAAAGTATTTGTCTTTGATTCTAAATGAGTTACTTGGAAAAGTACCCTGATTCTCTTTCCTGTTTTGGTTTGCTTTTCCGATTCCACATTTACAATAATTGGCTTTGGAGATGGAACCCTGGGGCCACTGGTAAGTGGAGCTAGTTTATGGGCTTCCTGCCACTGTCAAGCACCCCTTCCCTTTGTAGCACTGCATTGGAACTCTAGGAGGGCCCTGATGTGGCATCTTCCAGGCATTTGTTTTAAGGCATAGTAAGTGCTGTACTTTAGAAGTTGACTAGACCCAGGCCAGAGAACACTCTGACAAACATGGCCCATAGTGTGAATCCCTTACACGTAACTTTAATATGTCATCAAGGTGGACAGCCTGATACCTGGCCAGGAACCTGATTCCTCACTATGAAAATGCCTGTCTAAGTTGAACGAAACAGACTGTTGTAACCCACCTTAAATTCCCCCATCAGACAATCTGCCCGCAAAGAATGGGAATTATAAACCTGGAAGAAAGAAGAGCCATGAGAAGCTTATTGGCTTTATCTGGCAGTTAGAAAACATGACCTTTCTATTCCAAAGCCCCCTTACCCGAATGCTGATGATCTCATCCATCAGTTGAGAAGGGGTTATGTGGACATTGTAGAAAAATAACTGTCAAAACAGAAGAGAAAAATGTTTGAATGTTAACGGGGGTGGACTCAGGTTTAGTGTGATCTAATGCTATAATTTGGGAACCCTCCTAAAAAATATAAAACATAACCCCAAAAGTAGGTTTGACCATGAGCCTTCGAAAAGGCCTTGAGGCTTAAGCTTCATGAGCTTCTTGGCAAACTCACTTTTGCATGTTGGAAAAAAAGAATATGTAACAAAAAAAAAAAAAGAATATGTAACAACTATAGTGTGTATGTAATGAAATTGAATTGTTCATTGGGGGCCAAAAATATGATAGCTAACTGATATGTAGATCTAAGTTTACTTCATGCTGCAAGTCTCACTAAAATGGATGTTTGGGGTTTGCATGACCTGGAAAATTGAGTTGAATTCCCTACAATTGTCCTAAAAAAAGTTCTTTTTAGTTTTGTTTTTTTTTTAATCTAGGATCCACTCAAGGATTACATTTGGTTGTTGTATCTCTTTAGTTTTCTTCTTCTTCTTCTTCTTCTTCTTCTTCTTCTTCTTCTTCTTCTTCTTCTTCTTCTTCTTCATCTTTTTAATTTTAGAGGGAGAGAGAGAGAGCATGAGCAGGGGGAGAGCACAGGGGAAGGAGAGGAAGAGGGAAAGAATCCCAAGCTGACTGTGCTAAGTGTGGGAGTCTGACCTCATATGCAGGGCTCCATCTCACGACCCTGAGATCATGACCTGAGGCTGAAACCGAGAGTTGGACGCTTAACCAACTGAGCCACCCAAGCACTCCAGCTTTAGTTTCCTTTTATACAGCAAACTATTATTGTTATTTATTTATCCTGCTTATTTTTGTTATTTATTTATCTATCAAGATCTGTTGTCTTCTAGAATATTCCACAATCCAGACTGGCATAAATATTTCCTCACTATTAGATTCAAATTGGCTATTTGACAAGAAATGACATGGGTGATATTGGTCCTTCCACTATATCACATCAGGACACACACATCATTTTGTGCCATTATTGGTGATAACAAGTTTAGTCACTTGGTTAAGAAGATGTAGGTAAACTAGGGATTTTGTAGTAAATTCTTTTATTAATTCCTGAATTGGTCTGCTTAGAGTCTCTGGTATTTGATTCAGAGATCTAATCTCAAAAAAATTCATTATTATGGGAAAATTTTAAGGTGGAGATTCTTGCCAAGCTCCTCAGAATGCAGCTGAGTAAATGTTCATCCTGCATTATAAATGCAAATCACCCAGAAGCTTGTCCTCCCTGCAAGTCCTCCCTGGCGAACCTCTCTCAGGCTCTCCAGAAGTCCACTTCAAGTGCTACCCCCCTCACCGCCTCAGCACACACCTGCATCATATGTCTGCTTTGACACTACTTCACTGCGTGTTGTTGTCTCCAATTCCTCCAAGGTGGGAAAGTGACAAGTGAAAAGAAGACGGGCCTTCTGTGAAGGTAGGGCCACCTTGAACAAAGGGGGAGAAACTGGAACCCCAGACAGAAGAAACGGGTTCCTTGTATGCACAGTGGTGGGAAAAAAACAAAAGCCGGAGCCAGCCTGGGATCAGAAAGCTGCAAGGAACCCAGAGAGAGGATGAGAGGAAACCACAGTAGGAAAGGCCTGGGCTCAGACAACAGGGCCTGGGACTCAAGCCTGAGGAATCTCAGAAATGCGTCTCCTCAGCAGAGCAGGGCTGGGTTCAGAGGACTCCCCAAATATTATGTTTCTCACAGCCCTGCTCTGCAAGTTTTGTGGTACCTGAGATAACTGCCAAGGTATTCAGCATTTCTGAGGAGCGTTATGGAAAATGTCAGCAGGACTGTATTCTCGGTGTGGGAGGGAAAAGAAGACCCTTTTGGTTCCTAATTGCTTTCCTTTTACATATATTATTTTTATAGCCAGAAAGGTGTTGACACCTTTAAAAAGTCAACCATTGTCGTCCATGTGAAATATGTGACAATCTGCCTTAGAGCTGTGACTGAAACTTAGCATTGTTTTCTTTCATGAGGGTCCAGCATGAACTGGTCTTAATTATGAAAATGTGGTGATGCTTTTTTTTTTTTTTTGAGTAGCAAAGCGATCACAGAACTTCCTTAACCATCCCTCAGAGACGTCCTGCTGCTTAGAAACAGCAAAGGCAGATGTAAGTGACTTCCTGTGGTCCGTCATTAGGAATGCAAGGATCCGACAGGACAGGTGCCAAGCTGGCAGCTCTGAGACCAGGCCATTTGATTTCGAGACCCAGTGGCTCTTAGAATGCTGAACGCTGGAACTTTGCATTGTCTTTGCCAGATGTCTGCACACGAGTCCCCCTCCAATGTGGAACGAGGAAGGGGAAGGTGGAAGGCAGGAAGATGTGTGTAAATAGAACAGACTCACTAAGCAGAAACACGTGCTATGCCCATTTACCTCATCATAAAATGGGTTGTTCCCTCTCTTGATCCTTGTTCTGTGTGTCTGGCCACAGACATGGACCTTGACCACAGGCTTGATGTTGTTGCCACTTAACTGGCGGCCCTCAATCACTCGGACGCGGATCTGCAAGCACAGAAGGGGTGTTGTTACTGATCCTTCCCCAGCACCGGGTGAGAGAATCCTCAGGTGCCATGTCAGTCTGTCTGCCTGTGAGGATCACCGACGCCAGGCCCGGGGCAGGTGCGCACAGCCTGGGGGTAGCCCCCGCTGCTCATTCCCAAGGTGGAAGTGGGGCTGGGTTGGAGAAACCTAGAGGAGTAGTGGGGTTGAAACAGTCCAGGGCTGGCCCGGGAAAGGGTGCAGTAGGGGGTGGGAGGGAGGTGCCCGCTGCTCTTTCCCCAGCCTCCCACCTGGTCTGCTTGAGCCTGGGATGTACTAACTCACTCCACAGCTGTCTGCCAAGGAAGTGCTCAGAACTAGGAAGATGCACTACTGTGCCTCTATTCTTTCCAACCACCAATGGGAAGGAGGGGTATAGTTTTGTTTCTCTGAAGAGTCTCATCAGGCTTGACTCCATCTACTCCTGCATGCAATAGATGGACAGCGTTTCTTCTTGGGTTTATGCTCTGACGTCCCTTTTTGCTAGTTGGGCAGCTGCGCTTAGCAACAGGTCCTTCCCAGCAACAGTGCAATTGCCAGAAGCTGGACAATACGGTGGTAGCATAAAAACACGGGGCCCGTTTCCAGGGCTGTTCGCACCTGGAAGTCCTGAGGCTTGTTGGACAGCATCCGCCGGTTCTTCTTTGCTTTCGTGAGCCTCCGGGTGAGGTGAGCCTCCGACACGATCCCACCTGACCCCCTGGGCCCAGGGCCCGTGACCGTGCCGTCCAACCTGTCTTCATCACCTCCATCTTCCTCTTCTTCTCCTGAAACACCAACAAGAGATCCGGTCAGAGATGGCCCTCATCCTATAAATGTCTGAATGCAGGTTTCCTGAAAACAGAATTCTCAGTGTTCAGGGGTGGTGAAGGAGCTGCTCCACTTGGGATGTGCTGCGACTCAGATACAGTTTCTTTAGGAAAATGTGTTCACGGGTGCATCGGGTGCTCACTCAGGCTGTATTCAAAGTGACCAAGTGACCCCAAAGTGACCATCTCTTCATCCAGAGATGAAGGGGAGAGCAAGAGGAGAAGAGTCAGTTGGACCCCACCAGAAATCACCTGGTTCTGATCTGGGGACCCAGCCTGAGGTCAAGGGGCCTTTCTGTGGTTAGGAGAGAGAGAGGAGACAATCCCAGGGGACACTGGAGCTTGGCAAAGGAGACTTTGACTCCACCATCCCCAGTGCTGGTCTTTTCTCTAGAGATGAATTCATGAGAGTGCTGCATTGCCTCCTTTCTGCTTGAGTCTCCAGGTTCCTAAATGCCCTCTCCACCCTCGTGGCAGATGAGAAACACACCTCCGGTTTCCTTGCCAAGCAGACCAATGTGGTCTCATGCTTTCCCTTTGCCCACCTTTTCTGTCACTTCCACATGCATCTATCTCCTCATTTATCTTCCTAACTTCCCTTCATACTCGGGGGGGGAAGGTATTTCCTGATTGATAGAGTGAAGCCCCTTCCAATACTTGAGAGCCTACTTCCTTCTGATTCTATGGAAACATCCCCAAGTATCCCACCTGCCCCCCAGAGTACCTCCAGTCGACTCTTCCCTATAGGGCCTTCCCTCTTCACATAGGCACAGCTCTTTCTCTCCTTAAAAAACAAAACTCAATGCTGTCTACTCTGTCTCTCCTTTCTTTTATTCACAAACTCTTTTAAACTCACTGACAATTTCAGCTTTTCTTATCTTAATAGACAAAAAGTGACCAAAAAGTGATGACCTCCTGGTAATCTGTACAATATAATTTAAGGGATCTACTTTGTCCAAAAAAATAACAGCATTCTCACCCTCTACCTTTGGATTCTGAAGCCCCCTCTTTTACAATGCAAAATCATGTAAGAGATCGAATTTCCATGCAGACACATTTGTCAGTCACTTACATTATAGTATGAATTAGTTCAATCAGACTGCCGTGTAGCACAGCTCTTAAAGCTTGGGCTCTGGAGTTATGTGGCCTGGGTTCAAATTCCAGTTTTAAGCTGTGTGAGTCTGAGTAGGTTTCTTAATTTCTGTTTCAGATTTCTCATATATAAGAAGGTGGAAATAATAGTATTTGCCACTGGGTTATTGTAAAGCTAAAATTAATTTTTATGCAAGCCTTCAACATGGTGCCTGGCACACAGCAACACTCAATATATTAGTCTTTTTTTTTTTTTTAAACTTTTGTTGAGGAATCAGTTTTGGTGGGAGTGCAGAACACAAGAACACTTCCCAGAGAGCAATCATGAGGTAGAGGTAGGGGCTGGAGAAGTCAGTGGGCAGCATGGGGGAAGGGGACACAGAATGAGGAAGGTGCAACCACAAGGAGGTAAAAGCACCTCCCCCCCAGCCCCATGACCGTGTATTGCTTCAGAGTTCAGCCCAGAATGAACCCTCCCTTCATCACCTCTTTTACACTCAGCCTCTCCAGCTACTTCTATCCATAGAGATCCAACATGACTTTTTGCTAAGCTTCAGGGCCCTTTTCTGAGTCTTCCCACTCCACTGAACATGGTCTTGGGCACTGGGCAGCCACACACACTTTTCTGAGTCACACAGCTCTCTTCCTGGCCCTCTGACTAAACCATCTCAGGTTCTTCTTGGGCTCCTCTCCATGTCCTGCTCCCCACATGTGACTTCCCACTCTGTTCCTTAGTCCTCTGCCCCTCTGACCTCATGGCTTCTGCATCTACACTTTAGACCCACAGAGTGTGAGGCCAGAGAGGACTCCAAGATCCCTGGTCAGAACATGTGCCTCACCACAGCATCCAGACAAGACAACTGAGGTCTGGAAAGCCGAGGTGACCTGTTAGGTTATTGGGAGCTGAGCTGAAATGAGGACTGGGTCTTTGCTTACCTCACTGGCTCCAGACTGAGTCTAAAACCAGGCTGTGGGGGAAGGAGCTGCTGTCTGCACCTTTGTCAGGATACCAGGAAACCCCAGAGAGGCTGAAGGCAAGAAGGAATACCTTGGCCCTCTGCAAGATAATCTGGGACTCTTCTACTCCATCCTTGATGAGGTTTCAAAAGCAAGGCTTGCCTGCCTGCCACCCACCTTGGGGCACCCAGGTCTTAGAATGTCCCTCCTCCCATTCTTCACCAGATGAGTGCCTCAACTTCCAATTTTCTCAAGCCCCTGATGAAATACCCTGGCTCTGAAAAGCACCACAAGTGACCCTACCCAGGAGCTCAGTGAATGAACCACATTCATTCTTGGAATGAACCAACAAGGAGACACAGGCCTGCCTTCTTGAGTTTTTCAGCTGGACAGTACAGGGCACTCCTCCGACCCCTGCGCCAGCCTCAGGGAAACATAGGAAGGTCTGGCCCCCCTGCTGCAAACCTGTCCTGAACTGGGCAGTGGCTGGGCTGAATGCCTCAAGGGCTCCTCTGACAACTAAGACAAACTCCCTTTGCTCATCCTGGTTTCCTCCCTGCTGCGAATTGTTCCATTTGGGGTCAGTGGTTATGGAGGGCAGCAAATAGGAGAAGGAGGGGTAAACCGTGCCCTCTGCGTGCTGGCCCCTGTATAAGTCCTCATTAAGCTCTCTCTTTTTTTTTTTAAGATTTTATTTATTTATTTATTTATTTATTTATTTATTTATTTATTTCTGATAGAGGGGAGGGGCAGAGACACAGGCAGAGGGAGAAGCAGGCCCCAAACCAGGAGCCTGACGCGGGACTCGATCCCGGGACCCCAGGATCACGCCCTGGGTCAAAGGCAGGCGCTAAACCACTGAGCCACCCAGGGATCCCCCCTCATTAAACTCTTAATGGATGCTTCTGAAGGACCGCAGGCAATGAAGAGCCAGTTTCTTCTAGGAAATACCTTCTGCCATTCAGACCTGAGCCTGAGGGATGGGTCAGAGGAAACCAGCCTGAGTCATGGCTACTGTCAGCATCTCTGCACACAGCAGAAGGATATTTGAGCAGGAAATCCCCCCATAATGTTGCAGGAAGCTACACAGCATTAAACAATGCCACCCTAAGTGTTCCACAAAGAATGAGGGGGGCCCTTTAGGCACTGCCAAGCTCACTCTTCTCTGCAAGCTGTTTCATTACCAGATGTGGGTAGTTGTGTGGGCATGCCCTACTGCTGAGACCCAGGAATAAATCTGAACCACAGCTCAGATGATCTACAAGGATGACTAGAGAGGGCAACATTACATTGGGAACCACTGACTAAATAGAAAGTTGCTGATTGTATTTGCTTCCTTGTATTTGCTGGCTGTCACAAAGAACCCCAAACTAGGTGGCTTAAAGCAATAGAAATTGATTCTCTGACAGTTCCAAACCCTAGAAGGAGAGTGTTGGCAGGGCTATTCTCCCTCAGGACCATCATCTCATCTAATCCTCTTCCATTCCTTGGTGGAGAGTCTTTTCTGGATTTTCTTAAGTAGGCCCCACACCCAACCTAGAACCTAACGTGGGGCTTGAACTCATGACCCTGAGATCAAGACGTGAGCTGAAATCAAGGGTCAGATGCTTAACCAACTGAACCACCTAGGCATCCCCTTTCTGGAATATTTTATGCTTTTTTGGGTGGAGAAGATGTTATAACAACCCCGTTTCTCTAGAGTCCTAGAATGTCATTCTCTGCCTGTGATATCTTGTAACATTAATTTTGGAGATAATTCCTTCCTGCTTCTTATTAGCTGGTGGCTCCTGGCAGTGCTGGGCATTCCTTAGCTTGTGGCTGCATCCTTCCAATCCCTGCCTCTGTTGGCACATGGCCTCCTCCCCCTGGGTATCTGGGCACCCCCATGTCTTTTTTGTAAAGGTACCAGTCACTGTAACAGTATGATTTCATCTTAGCTAAGTGCATCTGCAAAGATCCCATTTCTGAATAAGGGCACCTTTTGATATTCTGTGTAGGAATTGGCGGGGGACACTATTCAACTCCCTACAAAGGCCATCTTTTGATTCTTTCCAGTGTGTTCCATCTATTACTCCAGTCTACAGTCTGTAGACACACAGGCACCCTCAATCTATCAACCACATCATTTTTCCTGCCTCCCACCCCCTGCCACTGCCTTCACATCTTTTTTCTCTTGATCTGTGCCAGTCCATGCTCTAACACTGCCCTGCTCCTCTTCACCCTCAACTCCTTCCTTCCTCTGGTTTACTGTACTCACCTGGTTCATTCAACCTCCACTCACTCCACCCCTTCACCTAGGGAGCTCAGCTTGGCTAAACACTCACCCTTTTGGCCAGTCCCACTTTAATTTCATGATCACACATGTTAAATGCATTCACAGGCCATCCTACCATATTTCCAAGGCATCTATCCTGGATCCTGGTCTGAGAAAGCCACTAATAGGCCAACACAATCAAATCACTTTACTTTTCTGAACTTCCACCTATTGTGCACCTTGAAAGCTTCAGATAACCTCTCCTTCTCATTGCCAGCTAATGAACTTGCATCTTATTTCATTAAGAAAACAGGTAATCAGAAGAGAATATCTTCATCCTCCCAACTCCAAGTCAACCTTCCTACCTGCCTCTGTTGTCTGCCTTCCCTCCTGCTACAATCACTGAACTGTGTTCCCCATGAGGGCAATCCTTCCATACGTGTGCAGACCTCATCTCCTCTCCCCACTCAAGGATTTTGCTTCTGCAATTTCTGCCTCTCAGGAGGATCATTCCCAAATATGTAAAATATAGCCCACAATAAAAAAAACGAAAAATGAACAAAACAAACACAAAACAACTTTCTTTGACTCTCCCTATGGTTACTGCTCTATTTTTCTGTTCCTCTTAAAATGTCACTTTGGCCATGCCAAGCTCTTCACAATTCCTTTATATGAATGCTATCCTGCCTCTCCAGCAATTACCATGCCCTTCAGTCAAACCCTACCAAGCTTCTGACTGCTGCCAACACTGACCTGTCTCCTTTCTGAATGTCAGTAACCCTTTATGTGACTATGAAAAGATGCTTCAAATCCTATGTCATCAGGAAATACAAATTATTATTTTTTAAAAGATTTTATTTATTTATTTATGAGGGAGAGGCAGAGAGGCAGAGACACAGGCAGAGGGAGAAGCAGGCTCCATGCAGGGAGCCTGACGTGGGATTCGATCCTGGGTCTCCAGGATCATGCCCTAAGCTGAAGGCGGTGCTAAACCACTGAGCCACCTGGGCTGCCCAAGAAATACAAATTAAAACAATGAGATACCACTATACAAATTAGGATGATCAAAATCTGGAAGACTAATAACATCAAATGCTGGTGAGGATGTGGAGTAACAGGAACTCTCATACATTACTGGTAGGTATGCAAAGTGGTATAGCCACTTTTAAGACTGTTTAGCAGCTTCTTACAACATTAAAGGTATTCTTTCCATGTGATCCAGCAATCACGCTCCTTGGTATTTACCCAAAGAGGTTGAAAATGTATATTCATACAAAATCCATACATGGATGTTTATAGGAGCTTTATTCATAATTGCCAAACTTGAAAGAAACCAAGATGTCTTTCAGGAGGTGAATGAATAAATTAACTGTGGTATATCCAGACAATGGAATATTATTCAGTGCTTAAAGAGTAAGCTATCAAATCATGAAAAGACATGGGAAAATCTTAAATGCATATTACTAACTCAAAGTCAGTCTGAAAAGACTGCATACTATATGAATCCAACTCAAGGACATTCTGGAAAAGGCAAAACTATGGAGACAATAAAAGAATCAGGAGTCACCAAAGTTGGGTGGGGGATGAATATGCAAAGCACAGAGGATTTTAGGGCAGTGAAAGTACTCTGTATGATACTAAACTGATAGATATATGTCATTATACATTTGTCCAAACCCTAGAATATATGCCACCAAGAATGAGCCAAGAATGAACTCTAAGGGAAACTATGGACTTTGGGTAATTACAATGTGTCAACATAGGTTCATCCTTTGTAAAATGTGTACCATTCTGATGAGTGACACTGATGATGGAGAAGGCTACACATGTGCAGGGGCAGGGTGTGTATCTGATATCTGTTATCTTCCTCTCAATACTATGGCAAACCTAAAACCGCTCTAAAAGAAAACAAAGTCCTTAAATACACACAATGAACACACAAGTCCCTCAGGTATCCAACTCCTGGGACCTATAGTCAAACTAGTTTCTTCATTTTCCAGGGACGAATTTTCCTGAAAATCTTCACTTTTATGTTCTATAATTAAGATTTCAAAGTTCTTCCATGCAGGACTTATTATATGAATGGCAATCTTTAAAATCAGTATTGGTAATCATGAATAGTGGTTATCTCTGGAGGATGGGACTGTGGAAGATTTGCACTTTTTGTGTTTTATATTTCTGTAATGTCTACATTTTTACAAGCTATCATTGCTTTTGGACTCAAAAAGATCAATGAGTTCAAAAAAATTTTAATTTGTAAAGACCTATATAAATTAGAGGAAGCAGACTTATTGCTTTGACATAGAATGGTAAAGTTTTTTAAAGAGCCAATTGAAAAGAAAAAGAAAAAAATAATAAATAATAAATAATAAATAATAAAAAATAAAAAGAGAAAAGAAAAAGAAAACAAATTTTGGGCCAGATGTTCTGCTTAGGTTATTGAAGTATATGATGGCAGGAGGTGTGGCTATCTTGCTCTTACTTCTCTGCCTCATATTTGTTGGTCTTTTCTTCCCCCAAGTCTGTAAATTGTTGGTTGTTTTGTTTTTTTCCTAGCATCTTCCCTAGTATGGAGTTGTTGTAAGTACCCAAAGAAATCTTTGCTTAGTTGAATTGAATTGTCTTATTAAGACAAAAAAAAAAAAAAAGGTTTTCTCTCTTGAAACATCCAAATAACCCAGGATGTTGAAGGATTTTTTTAAATACCGAAGAAGAGATTCTTTCAGCTGGATTACGAAGCCGACATTCAGAATGTCACTCTTGACCCAGCTTTGGTGAATAGTCATCTAATAAAGCAAAGATAATACTTCTAGGTCAAAGAACTCTGTTCTTCTTCTTTTCTTTTCTTTTTTTTTTTTTTTTTTAGATTTTATTTATTTACTCATGAGAGACACACAGAGAGAGAGGCAGAGACACAGGCAGAGGGAGAAGCAGGCTCCATTTGGAAGCCTGACGCGGGACTTGATCCCCCGTCTCCAGGATCACGACCTGGGCTGAAGGTGGCGCTAAACCGCTGAGCCACCCGGGCTGCCCTGTTCATTTTTTAAGTAACAAAATTTTATTTTTGTCATCTCACACTTAAAAATGAACTTTCCCTGCAGACACAGCTCATTTCTTGGCTAGCACCTGTTAACACTCTTTGTTTGAAATCCAAATAAAAGGAGCTCAGGTTCTTTTCCTATCTCCACCCAGCAGTATCAGGGATTCTAGAGAACTTCTGAGAAAGACCTTGGCCAACTGCCACTGCAGAGCCTGCTGGGAGTGAGTTTCCTAAGAGAATGGGTGAACTCCCAGTCCAGGAACACTGCTGGAGCATTAGTGCTACCAAGACAATCCAGAAGGTGAGGAGCAGGAGCCTAAAGCAGAGGGACCTTAGATGGCAAGGATTCTCTCCTCACTGGATTTAAAGTTCAGAGCTTTTCTCATTTCTAAGGAGGCAGCCTTTGCTCCAGGGAAATCATATGGTCTCTGAGCATGCCCTATCCGTGGTCCATCTCAGAGGATGGGATCTTCCCGTACACTCTCAAATAGTTTGATGAATTGCTTATTCTCAAAGTCTCTCTGGTCTACTAGGACACAACTTTTTTCTTTTCCTTTTTTAAAAAAGATATTTATAAATAAGCATTAAGTATCACAATGTGACTTTGAGCCAAATCAGATCATTCATTCTTTTCCAACAGCTCTGATATTTAGAGGAAACAATTTGAATGTTCATACAGTGTTCCACCCAACTGAGCTCATGACTACACGTCAACTAGAATTGTTTTTGTAAAAACAGTAATAATAATAATAACAATGGCCACCATTTAGGTAGCACTTACTGTATACTAGGCACTGAGCTAAGTGCTTTCTTTATATGTCTTATCTCATTTAATCCTTGTGACAACTTTCTGATCTAGGTGCCACTATCATCCCCACTTTATGGTAAAGAAAACTGAGATTAAGAGAGAAGCGATTAAGAGAGAAGCGATTAAGAGAGGCTAAGTGATTTATCCAAGGCTACATGGCAGATTAACAACAGATACAGAATCCAACCTGGCCAGTCTGACCCCAAAGCCCTTGCTCTTATAAAGTCAAACTTTCACGATAATAAAAAAAAAGTTTTTTTCTCTAAAACTTAGACTAAATATGCCTGGAGAGCAGGAGCTGTACCCTAAAGCATTTATCACCCAGCACTGCAGTATCTAGTGTTAGGTCGAGAAACCCAGCAACTACTTTCTTTATTTCATAAATATTAAAGAAATGGTGTGGCACCATTCACAGTTTACTGTAAACTGTAAGTTTACTCCTTTGCTTGAATGATCCACAGTATTATCTTTTCCCTAAAGGCCTGCCTGAAGTGGTAACACAAAAGGGCTCATTTAACATTTTGGCTCTTGAAATGGAATGAACATAATGAAACTGCTGTTTATCTTCTAGTATACCCGGATAAGAGCATCCTCCC
The DNA here is from genome assembly GCF_048418805.1 of Vulpes vulpes. Classification (NCBI taxonomy): domain Eukaryota; kingdom Metazoa; phylum Chordata; class Mammalia; order Carnivora; family Canidae; genus Vulpes; species Vulpes vulpes. Next base: position 85,094,014 of record NC_132794.1, read on the forward strand.
AGCAGCCATGCCCATCTATAACCTTAGAACGTGAATTATTTGGAAATAGGGTCTTTGTGGATGGGATCAAGCAAAGATGAGACCACACTGGATGAAGGTAGGCTAATCCAACCACTGGGATCCTTACAAAAAGTAAGAAATTTGGACATACCCAGGGACCATGCCCTGAGATGACAGAGGAAGAGACTGGAGTGGTGAATCTGCAAGCCAAGGAACAGCAAAGATTACCAGTAACCACCAGAAGCTAGGACAGAGGCCTAGAACAAATTTTCCCTTGGGGTCTCCAGAAGGAACCAGTCCAGTCAGCATCTTGATTTTTAGCCTCGAGAACTATGAGGGAATCAATTTCTATTGTTCAAGCCAGCCAGCTTATGGGGCTTTATTACAGCAACTCTAGAAAACTAATAAACAGGATCTGGCTAGGAAAAATGGCAGTGTGAGAAAAGGTAAGCAGATCCTCCCAATCCAGAGGCAATGCCAGATATCCTGCCAGTTGGGGTTGCCTTTTGCAGGCCAGAAAGTACCTACTGTCCTTCTCAGGCTAACATAAACCCTGGTGACAGCAGGCTTTGGAGAGGGGGTGAGAAAGAAAAGGGTAGGACCAGTCAGTTCAGCTCCCCCAATAATGTGCTATTCCAGACTGGACTGTTTCCTCTGGGTTTCATTTGTCATTACTGCTGTGGCAGCAAGGGGAGCCATGGACATTTTTGGGCCATTGCAGGGTTTTTGTAGGGCTGAGCATGTCTGAGCACCATACAACATGCCCATGGTGGTACACAGAGGTGCTGCTGATGCACTGGGGCTATGTCAGTTCTAATTATCCCCAAGGGAGAAGGGACCAGATGACCCATGTTAAACACTTACAAGTACCTGGTCAAGAAGTGAGCCAGAACCTCAGTAACGGGCCACCTCGGGGTGTGGGTGAGCAGGGACAGTGGTTGGGGTCAGGCAGGAGGGATATGGCACTGTAGGTGTTGAGTAAACCCCATGGGCTGCCAGAGAGCTGAGTTCAGAACCAAGAGAACTGATGGGCACCTGTGTGGCTCAGTGGTTGAGCATCTACCTTTGGCTCAGGTTGTGATCCTGGGGTCCTGGGATCAAGTGCCACATCAGGCTCCCTACAGGGAATCTGCTTCTCTCTCTGCCTGTGTCTCTCCCTCTTTCTCTGTGTATCTCTCATGAATAAATGAATAAATAAAAGTTAAAAAAAAAAAAAAAGAACCAAGAGAAATGAAAAGACAGGTCCTGAGGAGCCAAGGCTGGCAGGAACAAGTGCCCAAGTGCTCTCCCAGGAAGAACTTCAAGACAGCTGGTAAGTGTGGCAAGAAAAGGGACTCCTTCTTTCCTGGGGCCCTTGCCAGGGCTGGGGAAACAGGAGCATTTGGCTAGGTATCTTTGGGAAGAGGAAGGGACAGAGACACTTTTTACATCACATCACCTTGGAAAACCGCTAAGAGGAGGTCAAACTTGCCTGCATGAAAGGCCTAATCATCTTGTAGACTTCCTTCCCCCTGAGGCCCAAAGCCTTCCCCAGAGCCAGCAGTCCCCTCTAGAGCAGCACCCAATGCCCTGAAGGACCAACAATCCGTATCAGAGAAAAGGGAGCAGGAGGTGAGTCATGCTGAGGGAAACGATTCATTAAAGGACCAAGGGGCTATTCAGGGGCTGGGATGGAGTTAAAGCCAAGGGAGAGAAAGAGGCCCAACCCATGGGCACCAGCCATAAGACTGGTAACTGAGAGCACAGCCTGCTGATCACACATTTAGGAAGTGAAGAGACCCATGAAAAGAGCAGAGGTCACTCTTGGAGCTTAACCACCAGGGGCATTCCAACCAGGGGTAGAAGCTACAAACCTGAAGCAAAGCCTTGCTTAGCAGTTTCCGCTAGAGCTTGTGTGTTGGACGGGCCCACTGTGAGGCTGGCCAGTAAGGGGCTGTCTCACCCTCCTCCTCTCCCCTGAAGGGCATTTCACAAACAACTGTAATGTCCCAGTTTGGGGCAGCTCTACCTATCCCATGGGGCCCTGTCCAGGTGAGCAGGGCACTATAGACAGTACAATGACAAAGAAAACTTTCTTGGAGACTCCTTCTGTGTCTTTAACAGACTACCCCTGGCATAGGTGGGGCCTTCCAAAGGGTCAGCTTACCTTCTGTGACTGACACACTGGTCCCACTGGGGTCATTTGGATGTGGAGCAGAAGGTGGATCATAGCCAATCACCAAGTCAATGGTGGCCTGGGTAGAAATAATTCATTGCAGGTAGAATCAGTGCAGGGTAGCAGATTCAATGCAAACAAAATCAGCAGGAGTAAAAAGTTCTGGAAGGGGTGAGCAGGCAGATGGGAAAGTGAGAAGAGAAGGAGAGAAGGATCACACATGCTCCATTGTTTCTATCTTCCCTCTGGAGAGCCAGGTGGGCAGGAAAGCCTGGGAAAGGAATTACCTGTTATAGGTTGGCAAGTGTACCATTGCTAACGGGCAATCTCACAAATTGGAGCAAAGTTGTGCCAAGCAAGCATGAACTTGTAATTAGCCTTCATCCTAGACTTGAGATGGCCTCCAATCACAGAGGCTCATTTTACATGGTTGAGTTAGTTGTGTGCACACTGACTTCTTTATTCATTGCTGAAATTTATTTTCATTTTTTTCTTCTCTCTCTAAAAACAACTTGAGTGACTAACAAAAATTATATAACAATGTGATTCATAAAATAGAATAAAAGGGAATCAAGTCTGATTAAAGAGAAAACAAATATGCAAATCATGAGATTCAAGATAACTGCATCTTGGGTAAAATGTGACTCCAAGATAGCTAGGAACCAAGGCAAAAAGGAGAACAGAAAATATTATGTAACTTTCATTTTCAGAAAGGAAGAAACATATTAGTTCCTTACAGAAAATAAAGTTTTTACCATTTTTAAAACCTGAGATAAATTTCTCACATGGAGCATTAATTTAGGGCAGAGTTTCCTATACTTAAGTATTTCAAGAACCTATAAAATTTCAAAAAGTTTGCTAGGGAGCGTCAACATAGGGATACTAACCCAAGCCGATAACTATTAGCTACTGTTATGATAATTTCACAAAAGAAATGAATCTTAACAGCAAAAATGAGGAAGGACAAACCTCAGAATAAAGAGAATCCTTTGCAAATATGGATGGCGCATGTACACACACCCACACACCTGCACATACATACCCAAGTTACCAGTTAAAATACAGACATAACATTTAAGACATAGTCATACTGAAAATTATTCATTGTTTATCTGAAACTCAAATTTAAATGGGCATCCCATACTTCCAGCTGCCATTTTTGCTACATGTGGTCAACTCTAGTATGTGCACGCATGTGCGCATGCACCCAGCATATTGCCTTTATTTTTTCTCATCTGTCTGTTTGTCAGTGAATACTCTTTCATGGGTCAGCACATTCTGTGTTCAACTTAGGAACTACAGAGCTGGGAGACACTGAACAAAACAATAAATGAGACCCCCCCCAACAACAGTTTTGTGACAAATAAAGAATCATAAGAGCAGCATCCCACAGCAGCATCCCACGGCTACCTATGCTGAAGACCCAGGCCACAACCTGAAGGTTGAATGCAAGGAGCACTGAGGGGCTCGACTGCTAACCTTAAGTGAAGAATCAAACTTTTAAAACTTAGAAAAGCACATGGATGCCTCGGGATCAGTGATTTCCTGATAACATCAGGATTCCTAGAAGTGCTCCAGTTCTATGTGTGCTTGCTTCTGTGCTTAAAAAACGAAACCCAAACCAGCCAGAAGCACCACTGACTGGTATCATCTTTCCTAAGTATGATTTCTCTCAGCCAGATTTTGGAAAAATAGATGACAGATGACACTGAGTTTACGTTTTAGAATTTAGAATGTCGGTTCACAGTAAACCTTTAAGTTTCAGAGTATAGACCAACAAAATCAACATTCTGGAAAGGCTTTGAGAAGCCTAACCTGTATTCTTGCCTACAGGGTTGGCCTATTTTAGTGTAAAATTTTCTCCTTTTGCCCAGGCTCCCAAGGAAAGTAAATTGATTGGGAAATAAATATGTTAAAGGTTAATGGAGCAAGTGTGGTAGCTTTATGAGCACTGTTAGCAAGCAAGAAATCTGAGCGCTATGAGCTTTGAATCCATTTATTTCTTTTAAGTGCACTCGAGAAAGAGAGTTCTGGGCTTATATCAGACAATATTAGTATGTACTTATTTAGAGAGGTTGCCAGTGCAATGATAAACATCATGATATTCACATCCGATGTTCCAAAGTAATATTAATGAAACACCTTCTACAGAATGTCTCAGAGAGTGTCTGATACAGAGAGCTATGCTCACCACACAAATGTAAACACCCAAGTGGTATTCACAGAGCTATACCAAGAGAGGGTCCCACTCACTCTATAGCATTCTGTCAAAGAAAATCAAGTTTATCTAATCTATGAGTTCTGTGATTGCAAGTATAGGATAAGGCCATATCATTTGCAAGTAGATCTGTTATCTCAAAACCAGCAGTGGTGTGTGGGTGTGGATGTGTCTGTGCACGGTGAGCTGATTATAATTTCACACTCTTCTTTTTTTTTTTTTTAATTTCACACTTTTCTTAATGAAATTTTGGTTACTTATCTCCCTTCAAAGTCATTCAACAAGAGAGAATGTGCTCACCCCAGTATCTTGCCCCTTTTCACTGAGCAGGGAGATGAGTTTGTATGGCAGTGATCTGCTCTGGTCACCAGTCAGGTCCTTCAGGGCTACAGTGGCCGTGCCAATTAATCTGCAGGTGAAACAAGAAAGCACACAGTAACCTAAGTGAGAGGCATGCTTTTACTTTCTCAGCAGACCTCCTAATTCCCCTCCTATTCGTCTGCTCTCATTAAAATCACTCATAGTGAAATAAATTTGGGGAATTTTGGCAGTAAACATCACTTTTCCATAGCAGGTAGTCATTTTGAGAGTCTTCCTATGGTGCCTATGAAATTTCAAGTCATGAATGAGGTAGTCACCATAAATGGGTGACAAAGACTGAATAGCACCCTTCAGAATCCAAGAGAGAAAAGTAGGACAAAATTCAGACATTCCTCTGAAATGTAAATGTAAAAAGACCCATCCGCCATAGCCTACTGTAAAAAATGTCCTCCCCAGGGAGACCTGCTGCAAATAAGTTGCTAGTATACTGATGAGGCCAACTTACTAACCTGCATACTCTGGAGCAGAATTCAGAAGTTAGATGTGCGTAATCCTCCCTGTTCCTGGACCCCGAGGGATTATGTTCAGTCTCTACTACTTACCCATCCACCTCTCAGTGTACATAACCTAATGGTATGGAAGCTTCCATATGTCTCTACCCACCACTGTCAGGCCCCCTACAGGTAGGGATTGTTGCCTTTTCTGTTCAATACTCTCACCTCAGTGCTTGGAACATAGATATTTTATTCATAGTTATTTACTGAATGAAGGAAAGAATAAATAAATCTACATACATTAAGAATGAACACCCAAAATATTTTTGTAGTTGGGGAATGTGATTGAAGAAATTTATGGAACACACAACCACCGACAGTTAGTGAATATAAAAATGTAACCTACAAAATATAGTTTGTAAATTAGCGATTATAACAAACAACACAGAATGAGATTGGATGAATTGAAGAAGTTCCCTTTGTGAAATCCAGTTGAAAAGCAAAGAAAGCTCAGAGGTGTGCTCTCAGTATGGACACTGGAAAAAGGAAAAAAGAAACAGGAAGAATTTAAAAATATTTATTTATACCTTGCCTACATTTGCAGTGACTGATGCAAATAAATGACAGACATGATAGCATGAATATAATTAGCATAAAAATAGAAAACCAAGCATCAAATCCTCAAAGTGATAGAAGAGATTCCTTATATCAAAAAACACAGGGTAAAGAAACCATGGTTGAGCATAAAACATAACTCTGGGCTTTTGGGCAAAAGTAATATCAATGTGTGAACATCATTTGTGAGCTGACATATATCCATATTCTCCTCTCTCCCTCAGGCCTCAGAAATGGAAGTGGATTATAGATCTGGGGTCAGTCACTCAATCACATACATCCACTGGCTCGACAATATGAATAAGGGACTTCACTTTCTGTGAATAGGCCTATTAGACTGTACAAGATCAGAAAATTGCTATGGTACCCTGTCTCACCCAATCCACCAAATGGCATGAAGCATTGCACATGGCTTCTTGGAAGAATACATGTTCTTGGACAGAACACCACATAAGAAGCTCAACGACCACGATGGATTCTCATCTCTTCTAATATCGCAAGTACAGTCAGCTATTGGCAATGGAAAAGAAATTCTGCCTCTAGATGGTTAAGAGTGAACATTTCAGCCCTTTTAGGTCAATACAGGAATTAGGTCTTTCAGTTGACGCTGAGAATTGATGGAACTTCTTAGTTTATAGAGTAATAGAGTAATTTCTCAGTTGAGTATGTTCACTAAGTTTGCTAGATTTTTAGAAACTGAGTATATTTTCTCCTCACTTGGATTTTAATTTCTCTGACATATTGAGGACAAGAGTCTACACATAACTCCATCGCCACCAGATGAAACAAGTACACCTCCCACACAAAGTGAGAGTCCTTGGCAAAATCTCTTCCACATCTCCGTCAGCCCCACATGATATGAGCCTGATGAGAATTTCTTCCCAAGTTTTAAAAATAGCATAGAAAGCCATGAGGTTGGCTAATTGAGTTTTTAGGATGAAATGTGAAAACTACAATTTTAAAAGTCATCTGACTGGTATTAAATGTCTAAATGAGGTACCTGTCTTGAAAGACATGGAAACACACTGGATTTTATTCCTCACAGTTCCATGATTCATAATCTACCTGTACAATTAAAATAATAACATTGTACATTTGGACATGCACAGATTTGCTTTTGCTGAGGCCAAGATGACCTGAAACTCTATCAGCAGGAACTAATTCTTAGGAGAAAACAAAATATATCACATTGGGACAATACTGAGAGGGCTGGCCTGCAGTTGGAGCAGTATTTCTCAACCTTGGCACTACTGACATTTTGAACTTGACAATTCTTTGTTCTGGGGGGCTGCCCTGTGCTTTGTCAGATGTTCAACAGCATCCTTGGCCTCAACCCCCGGGCATCTCTGGACCCTGCCAATGGTGCCCTAGAGGGCAAAATCACCTCAGGTTGAAAAACACTGGGGTAGACAATTTCTGTTCTTGCCCTAACTCAGTGTCCCAACTTCCTTCAAGTCGTAACCACCAAGTCACCCAACTCTCTGAGCCCACTTCGTCGTCTGCAAATAAGTGGCGTGAAGTAAATAATTTCTCAGACCCTTACCTATTAAAGTCTGTGGCTAGGCTTGTACATGTGATATTTTCTACAGATATCTATGTAGAAAACTATCTCATGTTAAATATTTCTTTCTCTTAAAATTCTTGTTCATTGATTTAGGAAAAATATATCTTAAAATATGTCCATGTTGGACAATCCAGAACATATTGGCCTATGTTCTTGTGGTCAAGCTTAAATTCATACGGTGTCAGGGGAAAGGTTAGGCCAATAACAGAACTGTGGAACACCAGGTAAGACAGTAGGGAATGGTGCCTTGTGCTAACTGGAGAGGACAGGCTCGCCTGGAACACAAAGCCCACCCGCTGGCCCTTCATGGCCATGAATGGCTCTACATCCTCTGTTCTGACTCAACCACTACGTGTAGATTTCCCTTCCCCCTAAGAGGCTGAGAGACAGTGATGACAGAGAGTGGACGAGGAATGGAGTAAAATAAAAACAGCCTATTATAAACTCACACTTCACTTCCTTCTTTCAGAAACTCTAGTCCCATTTCTTACAATTTGTTTTTTTTCATCATAAACTTCTGATGCTTTTGTGTTTGTATGTGGGAGAGGTGGCTTAACAGAAAACTTCACTTTCTTCTTTTCTGAAGTAAAGACAATGTGTTCACATGAAAGCCTGGGAAGATTTTAATCCCCCCAAATATTTTTAACAGCTAGGCTGAGTTGAAATAAAATGCCAACAGTAACAACTTCTAAGCTTTCATAGTGAATTGGAGACAGCGCCCCCTATAGGCAAGTCTGAGCTCCGCAGGACTCGGAGGGCCGGCCAGCCTGGTTGTGGGCTGCTTTCTGTGATGTTGCCTGGCTACAGATTACTGTGAGAGGCTGGGAAATGATGACCTGACCTCCTACACAGGGGACAAGAGCAGTGCAGCCGGACCACAAGCCAGCTTCCTTTAAAGGAGGTGACACTAAACCAAAAGCCCTTTTTCATTCCTGTTGCTAACGCTATAAATATGCTAACAAGTTACAGTGTGACAGTAGTGCGCACAGTTTGCCTTGAATTTGCATGGAAAAATAAGAGTCTCCACGTGGACTTCAGCCAACACTAAAACAGATGGACCACGTCTCAAAAGGAAACTTTACAGTGGAAGAATCTCAGGGCCCTTTAGCTTTGTTTGCAGAATTAATAAGCTGCAGATGTATTCTGAAGTGAAGAAAAAGCCAGTCTTGTTCTTATCCCTTACAGTTCTTGAATGTCTAGATAGTCTTGAGTTGGGTCTCTCTGTGACATGAAAGTAATTCTAAGCAGTGGAATTGAAAACTAGTCAACTTCGTCAGGCAAGGGTTGGTTCAGAACTTCTCTAACTTGTTAAAACAAAGTCTAGTATGTTTAAAAAAGAGAAAAGGGAAATGTTCTCCCTATTAGCATAGACCCAAATGTTAACAGCCACATGCCACTGTGGTGAGTAAGGGCTTTGCTGGCTGAGTTCATGAGAGCTCACATATATCAAGTTGTTCTGTGCAGCAGGGACACAGCCCACATGGATTACTGGAGGAGGGTTTACTGGAAATTCCTTTGTGAAGGAAAGGAAAAATACATTGGACTCTGGAAAGTAAATCACATGCACTGTTTCTGCCCCTAGAGACTGCAGCGTGTCTCAACTTTCCATCCTCTATGAGGGAATAACAATCCCCAACTGGGCTGAGGACAGATACTTCTCCAAGCTGCTCCCAGGTCCCCTGTAGAAAACCTGAAAGGGCCAGTCTTGTCCACCCTTTGAAGCACTGGGCTCTCAGCCAGCTGAGCTTTGTCATTTCAACCAGGCCAGAGTGGTCTTGGGGTTCCCTGGCTGGGCCCCATCACCCACCCCTACACTTATTCCCCAGGGCCTGTATCTGTCAAACTCCTCCCCACACCATCCCCACTCATACCCCCAGCTGAGCCCAAAGGTGGGAGAGGCAGGCTTATACCTTGCTTACAACCAGATGGGTGGGAAAAGCTGGGACAATCATGACAGCAAGTCCTATCACAGGAAGCTGTGAATAAGCAAAAACCCCCTCAAAGGGCATCTTCTGGGTCTCCCAGCCACTTCACCAGTGAAGAACCCTCCTGAGTCTCCCAAGCAGCCCACCTGGCCCTTTGGATTAGCTCATACACCGTGGTTCCCCAGAACTCCCTGCAGCAGAATCACCAGGGCAGTTACAGATTCTCAGGACTCAGAGTCAGACTGTGTCATTAGTTCACTCTTATACCCAGGAAGTTTGAGAAACAATGGTCTAAAACCAGTGATTCTAAGTGGGAGCAAGAAAAGTAGAGGGATGGGTGGAGGGTGGGTCAGGGCAGGAAAGGCAGTTGGCAAAGCTATATCTGGAGGGAGGGAGACATGTATGGTTTTTATTTTTTATTTTTTTCATGTATGGTTTTTAAAAGTACCTTCAATATGATAACACACATTCACATTTGAGAATTGGGCACAGAAATCCAATTATTTAATAGAACAAAGTAGTAAGCAAAACTTGAATAAAATCCACTCAGCAAGCCTAGTTATCTGTACTTTTCCTGTGGCTTTCCCTCCTTACTCCATACCAGGATTGTCAGAGAGCCTTGGGGCCTTTGTCCTGTTCATCAAATGTAGAAACACTGGTCCAAGATGTGACTCCCAAACCTGGCTGTGTATCAGCCCCCCTCTGGGGCTGGGCCGTGTTCTGTACTTTTCACAAACTCCATTCCTGGGTTTTGGAATCACTGACCTGGTCTGGGGCTGTGGCAGGTTTTGCAGGATTCAGGGCTGGCAACAACTCCCTTTTTTTCCAGTCCCTCCCAACCCTGCTGCCTGTGGCAAATGGCGTCACTTTAACCAGAGAAGGAACTGAGTGGAAGCCAAAGCCTCTGCAACAAAAGCTCTCTGGATCAGTGAGGCATCTTGGCCAGAGTCAGTCACTTTGTGGCTGCAAGGAGGTCAGCTAGCCTAATGCCTGGCATGCAGGCTTTGCTCAATAATTAGTTCTGGAATAAATGACTGTAACCTGCTATTTTGTTATTTTCACCTAACCAATTCTCCTGTTCACTCAGTCCTCAAAGCTCTGAATCTGTGCTTGCCTGTTTTAACAGTGTAGGGGAATACCCAGGCTCTGCCTCTGTCTAATTCCCCCAGCCATTAGAATCAAGGTAGTAGCTTTCATGTATTCACTCATTCATTCACTCATTTATTTACTCATCAAGTACTTGGACCTAACAAGTAAAGGAGACAGAATAACAGTGATTGAGAATTTGGAGCTATGCAGCACTGACTAATTCAGACTCCTCCTCATACTAGAGGCCGTATACAGGTTGTTTTACTTCACTGAGTCTCAGTTTCCTCGTCTGTAAAATGGGGATTATGGCAGCTACTACCTAACAGTATTGTAAGGATGGTGCAGTAAGTGCTTAACAGTTATTTATTTTTTTTATTTCAGACACTACTCTAGTAAAGGGGATCCAAAAGAAGCATGTGATGCCAGCCCAGTACTTACAGGGAAAGCTGGTATGAACTCAAGCCTAAATCACAGGAAAGTGGGATATCTATGCAGGGATATGGGTAGGCAGGCAGGAATGAACAGATAAGAACCCTTTTAACTACCCACATCCATTTCTGTGCAATCACTGTGCAAAGTTCTTAAAACCAGCCCTTTCTACACAAAACAGCTCCCTCCCCAACCTCAATGCTGTGTATACCAAGAGTTTCTCTGGAAAACAATTTTTATTTTCAGAATTAGACCAGAAGTAAACTTCAGCTATAGCTGAATTCTCGTAAGATCCAATTAATGGAATCTGAATAAAGTTTTTAAAGCCAGAGTTTTCATAAGATATTCCACTATAAAACAGACTCCAAAATAATTCCTTATGCAAAAACCCTACCTAACCAGTACACACATATACATATGCACATATGCACGCATACACACACACACACACACACACACACACCTCTCATCATTTTCTCCTCTTTTTCCCCTGCTTTATTTTTCTTCATCGTTACTGATCACCATCTGATATGTTCCCTCCTCTCAGATATAAACCTGAAAAAAGGCATGGAGTACTCCCAATGCCTAGAGCAATGTCTGGCACACATAGGCATTAGTAATTATTTGTCGAATGAATACATTAATTGATACGTCACTGAAGATAGTCCAATAACCTGGCAAATGACTTACAAATTGTAAAGCTTCCTTTCCTAAGAGATGGTCCTCCAAGTGCAATTAGAGGATAATTATAGCTCTTGTCATTATGAAATGCCTTTCTCTTTCAAGTCTCTCTAGGTGTCTTTCTCCAGGGCTATGGTCCCCCTTTACTTACTCATGAGATGTTAAGGGATGCCCGCAGGACTGTGGCAGCTACTTAGCAGTTCTCTCCAAATACGGGGGCTCAGCCTTAGCACCCGGAGTCAGCCAGCCCAAGCCAGTTTTGATCTTTTCATAGTTTTGCCACTCTATTGATAGATAATATGGAACTAAAGACAACCGAACCAAGAACTCCTTTCCACAGTAACTCTGGCTTCTGGTTTAGATGTCCACATAGTCTGAGAAGTTGCGTCAGTTAGAAAGCCCGCCTCAGCCCATGGGTTGTCCATCCCTCCTCACCAACTACAGGGGAAGAAAGCAAGGTGGTGGCTCCACCTAAACAAATCTCACTATCATGTGTACATGTGGTGATGTGAGAAGTGAGCCTCATTGCTAAGAGAAATAAAAGTATAAAAAGACTGAAGACAAGGTCTTCTATATACCAGGAAATGAAAATTTCTCATAAGCCATACCATACTTCTCCACTAAATCAATTCCATTCCAAACCACATTCTCTGTTTTCTCTAATAAAAAACGAAAACAAAACCTCCAAAAAACCCCACAAACCTTTAACCTTTAGTTCGTATATTTTGCAACCCAAGCTTGTCTCTTTTCCTTTTCTAATTCTGTATCCCCAGGTCCCACTTTGTGTGCATGCGTGTGTGTAGCTCTAGACTCCCCATCTGCAGTCCCCAACCCTGGGAGACAACTGGGACCTGCCTGACTTCCCTCTCCTTGAACTGCAGCCTGGAAATGCTCTCTAGGCATTAAGCTGGGCACTCGAAAAGCTCATTTCATTGACCTCCCCTTTCTCGGCTGTCATTATCCTATGCTGCTGGTGTTCAATATCTGAAACCATGGTTACATATGTTTTATCTTGTTTTTTGGTGCAGCAGGTGAGTGAGTACATCTAGTCCCTGTTATATTATCATAATGCAAGCAAATATCCAAACTATGATCACTTTAAGGACTGGAGGGGTTAAGTCACTTGCCTAAGGTCCCCACTAGTCACCAGGAGAGCTGAGTCTCTAAGCAGTCTCTGGCTCCCGAATCTCAGCTTCCAAGCATTATGATCTGCTGCCTCCCTGTGAGCTCAGGGGTAAGCCCCACATCTCTCTACAAAAAGGCAGGAGCTTTGGCGCAGGCATGCGTTTCCCTTGTGATCTGACTCCTTTAAGTTCTGACTTCTTTGCAGCTTAAACCGAAGTTGGAACCAGAGGGCTGTCCAGAGAGCTGGGCTGGACAGTCTCCACCAATGGCCCATTACTAGTGGGCCAACTATCCAATGCAAGATACTTTAGGTTTCATTCATATATTTATATCATAAACTTTTTAAAAAATATTTTATTTATTTATTCATGAGAGACACAGAGAGGCAGAGACACAGACAGAGGGAGACGCAGGCTCCCTGCAGGGAGCCCGATGTGGAACTCAATCTCAGGACTCTATCAAAGGCAGATGCTCAACCACTGAGCTACCCAGGCAACCCTGATATCATAAACTTACTTGTTAATTCATTCAAAACACACTTACTGAAAGCTTATTATGTGCTAGGCACTGTACTAAGCGTTGGTGTTATAGTGGCAAACAAGATAGATGTGGAGCTTATAGTAGGGGAAGGGGAAGGCCAAGTGAGTAACCAAATAGATAAGAACATGTCAGATGGTGGTGAACTGAGCTAGATAAAGCAGGAATGTGGACCAGCTACATCTTTCAGTACTTATCTAAAACCCAACACAAATGTCCACATACCCAGCTGGACTCCCTCCACCCTTTCCATTCCCATAGGAGCTCACTAACAAGAAGGGCTCTGAGAAAATAGGGCAGGGAAGTGAGCTGGAGAGCAAAAGTAGGGGCAGTTCTAGGGTGGGTAGTCCAAGGTGTGGAGCCAAATGACTACATTTCACATCTACTGCAGTTAGAAAGAAAGAGTATTCCATGCAGAGTGAACAGTAATACAAAAACCCTAACTGGTAACTCTTTTTCCTCTTTGGCATGCATGCACACATGCACACATGCACACACACACACACACGCTAACCTGAAAACTCATTGTAAACACCTTTCATTCCTACATTTCCAGGCTCCTGAAGCTGATTCTTCTTTAGGAACTCAAATGGAGTGACAGCAGGACCAGGATGCCAAGAGATCAGAGTCCCAGTTTCAAATCTCATCTCCATTTCTCAAGGTTATTGTGATGACCACAGGAGACGAGAATATACTCTACAAATTTATCTTGTCCACTGTAAAGCATGAGCATAAGTGACTTGTTATTCAAGAGTATAAAAATGCCTGCTTAAAACCATTAAATAAGGAGGAATTACCAATACTCTGATGACTGTTCTTAATTTTTTTTTTGCAAAATTAGAAAGAAAAATTACTTTTACTCTAGCCAACAGTTAACGAATAATTCCACCTACATTTTGGTTCCCAGAGGTGGTTTGAGGTTTTCAGTATAATGTAAAAGTCAAGAGCAAAGGCCTAGATATAAATGCTGACTCTGACACATACATACTGTATGACCTTGAGCAGAATACTATGCGTCTTTGGGGAAAACTATGACTTGCTTCATAGTGTCTGTGAAGATTAAATAGGATAATGCATCTAAAGAGCTTGGCATAGCCCTTGGGATTCCCTAAGTGATAGCTGTATTGCCTGTCTGCAGAGGGAACTCTTCATTCTTCAGTGGCTGTTAAAATCCTTCTACTCTGACATTTCAGCTAAAAATATTTCATTTTCATCACATGACCAAGAGGCACTTCTGGCTCCTTTTTCACCTTCATTCAGCCTGGATGGTTGGTTGGATGACTATGAAGTGGAGAAGAGCAGAGTCTGCACCGAACAGTCCAGCAGGCTCCCAGAGTCCGAGGAGGGACATCGCTGACATACCAGAGCAATGCTTGCATGGACTGGACCTGGCAGTCCGTTGTGGGTGTGGGCATGGGTGCACAGGCAAACCTGTTTTTTTCCAGGCTCAGAGCAGCAGATGCTCAGTGAGAGTCCTGTTTGCACAACTAGTTTCCACAGCAACAGGAATGTCAACAAGCAAGACATTCCTTAAGCTGGTAGAAAAATCCTCTGCCCCAGCCTTGCACTTTCAGGTAAAAGACGGTTCCCACACTGAACAGTGAGCAGATCCCTGAAGGCCAAATTTTTAGTAAGAAAAAGCCAAGAAAAAAAACCTGGGGCAAAAATACAGAAATAGTTTGGACAAATACATAATAGCATATTCCCAGATGGGTTAAATTTCTTTTTCCTGCAATGTACTCACGGGCAAATTTGAATTTGACCAAGGTGTATGCATTGTTTACTTGGTGGCCACAAGGTCAAAGTTCACAGTTCCTGGCTGATGGTGGAGAAGCATGCAGCTTAGCACAGTGAGCGCACAGACAGCACAAGGTCATTATCACCTGCACTGTTCATTTCAAAGCAGAATCAGGGTCGCGTTTCACTGGAAGATGGTGAACACCTATGCAGTGACATTTGTAGGACACAGAACTAATCTCCCAATTTAAAAGACCTCCCCCAAGACCCTGCCATAAGGGCCTAAAATTTCCATTTTGTTCACTTCTTCAGATAAGTCACCAGCTGCCTCAGTCACAAGATCACTGTTCTTGGGAAGTTCACACAGTATAAACTATTAGTTCCATACCACCATGAACTGGGGTAGCTTCCCACCCAGACAGCTCCTTTCAACCAGTGAGCCTCTGAAGGACTGAGATACAGGACAGGTAAATTCTGTTGGGAAAAGAATTGGCAGAGGGTGCAGATATGGCCCAGAAGGCAGGGTGGAGTGGGCACCCTGGTGAGAGCCTTGAAACATAAATACAGACACTGGGTGCCTGGGAGAGGTCAGGAGGAGGGAGGCCCCCTACCAGAAGCGGGGTGGGGGGGAGATTGAAAGAGTAATGAACAGAGGCACCTGGGTGGCTCAGTGGTTGAGCATCTGCCTTTGGCTCAAGTCGTCATCCCGGGGTCCTGGGATCAAGTCCTACATTAGGGTCCCCACAGGGAGCCTACTTCTCCCTCTGCCTATCTCTCTGCCTCTCTTGTGTCTCTCATGGATAAATAAATAAAATCTTAAAAAAAAAAGAAATAAAGAAAGAGTAATGAACACCAGCTTCGTATTTTGCCTGGAATTTACCTTTTTCTGGCCTGAAAATTCCCATCAAAATAATGCCACAGTAATGGCCTGCTCACTTGGTCATTATGCTCAGCAGACACCACAACACCAAGTGCAACATATCTCTCAGCAAGATGCATGGAGCCCCAAACTTTGGAAGGACCCTATATCACGACCCACCACATTTTCTTTGTTCAAATTTAGGAAGAGAATGTCAGGATCAGATAGACTGCACATCAACTCAGTCTACAGAAAGGGACACTGAATATCCAAAATAAGTGCCAAGCTGAGGCTTCAGGTGGGGATTTGCCCTCTTCCCATGAGTGCTATTAGGGGGAACTATTGTACAGAAGTTTGGGAAAAGGCACTGTGATCAATTAATCACATCTGATATTGGCTCAGAAGGCTGTGGGGGGCAGTGGGACATGGAATTGAAGCACAGTTGCATTGGAAGTATATAAAAATGTCATTAACAATATGTTCCTTCAACAAAACAGACAATAGTAAAATAATATGTAAAATGAAAAAAATAGTTGATATCAACTTACTTATTTTGTCCAATTGTCTCAAAATCTTTCACAACAATTGTAAGGGAAGATGAAAAGTCCAGTGGTATACCCCTCAAGTCAAACTCCAAAATCTGTGCACAGGAAGGTTATAAAAACAAAAAAGTTGTTAAAGAGATCAGGGAGTATAATAAGATGTACAAATACTAAACACCAGGTCATTATCTTCACCAATAACAATCTTTTGAATTACTTAATTCTATAGTTAGATAGAAGTGACCAAATTCCAAACCTGAAAGCTGTTGAGAGCTGTGGGAAGGCAAACCAGACTTAGCCTCAGAGGACCTGGGGTGACTTCTGCTTCCCATTTTCTAGGCTCAGTGACTATGGACAAGTCACCAAACCCATCTCATAGAGAATTTACTTCATGTCCACCACAACTGGCTAGAAGAATAAAATGAATGCTTTCTTGGCTAAATACTTGCTCTTCCTAATCATATTATTATCAAAGAGATGAATAATCTAAAAATACATTTTCTAAAATGCATCAGCCCTTTATTTTAAGTTCCACCAGGATTAGTCTGTAGTCAGATGAGACTTTCATCTTAATATAATAAATTGCTGTTTAATGGCAAACATTAAAAAAAATCAAAACACCAGTGATGTCTTTGATTGATTATGTAATATATGAATTAAATAAAACAGTGTCTACTGATGATTTGATTCTCCTTGTAATGGGTTTGGAGTAGATGGAGAATTTGTCAGAGCTCATGTTAGAATACTAACTCCAATGGGTCTGGGTTGGCATCTCATTTGGGCTAGATTTTAGTTATAAAACTACAACTGAGAAGTTTACTTGATAAATACATTTGCAACGTAAAAAATAGATGTTGGAAACAAAATGGGGCGAGATGGGTGATGCCCTGCGGAGGACATGTCTGTTTACGTATCCATCTACCTCTCTGCCATTAGCCATATGGATTGACCAAGTATAAAGACACCTGTTAGAATTACTCAAAACTTGAAGCACTAAATGTATACATGTAAGTATTTTCAATTTGTTTTATTTATCTAGCTCTGTACAAGGTGCTAGGATCCACAGTGTCCATTGGACCAACCAGACTAGCCTCTTGCTTTCACAGAACTGGCCATCCAGCTGGCTGTGTTCTGGGTTCCAGTGAAATTTCAAAGAAGTAGAATTGTCTCGGAATTTTCTTCTTCTCAGAAAGGCATTAAAAAGGCATTTTGTCTTCACCTCATTCAATGAAAAGGCAAAGTCTTTATTTTACAGGATATTGACACTAGTTGTGGGGGTAGAGACAAATTTACAGTTGGTGGAGGAGAAGTCTTCACAGCCTGATGACTCAGTGAAAATAACAAAGACATTTATCCTGTGCTTATCCAGGAAGTTTTGATTGGCTTTTGGGAAAAACAATGGGGCTTATGATCATCTTTTAAAAAATTAGTCAGCATAGGAAAATCTACTCAGTGGAAAGAATTAAAATTTTCACATACCTATAAATATATTCAACATGGAACTGCTTATAAAATAAAGTCCACAGTGGGAGAAGTGAAGAAATTATAACCCTTCTATAGAATATTGCATAGTATTAAACTATTTATTAATGGAATGATATGTTATATGCTCAGAATATAATAGTAAGAAAAAATAGGATAGGAAGCCATATGTGCTATATGATGCTAATTTGCCAATTTCATATTTTATTCAATATATTTATGCAATAAACATTTATTGATATATCCCAGATGTTAACAGTAGTTAATTCTGAGTAGTGGATACAAAGGTCAATTTTTTTATGTTGATCTGAAGCTTTCAAAATGTCTACATTAAGGATATATTACTTTATCAAAACATGAAAAACAGTAAATGTCATTACTCACCCAGACACACAAAATGTCATGTAATACACTCTTGATTAGTCACATGCAGACAGGTGTTTAAATATGGATCTTTCCTTCTGGGGCTCTGAAGATGATCTAACCCCACCCCACTCTACATATATGCCCCAGACATGCGACATAACTGCACCAAGGTCACTCAGCAACCTCCAGACTGTTTCAGGTTAGACTCAACCCTCTCACTCCAGGTCTAGGCTTTGCTCACTGTACTACTGTATTATGTCATTGTGGTATATCTCCTGAACGGTTCTGCTGTCTCTGTGGCCACAAGGGAAATGGAGGGGTGGGGGTACAATGCAGAGATTCTTCTTCCAAAGGGAAAAGCTAATCTTTGACCCAAGATGGTACATTCAGAGGTAGCTTATCCCTTGAAACAATGTAAAAAAAAAAAAAAAAATCACAAGTTACCTCATTCCAGACAGGATTGAGTTCGTTGTCAACTTTCTTTGTTTTCTTTTTCTCATCTGCAAATAAAAAAAGAGATCAGTTAATTAGAAATATATTTTTTAAAGATTTTATTTATTTATTCATGAGAGACACACAGAGAGAGGCAGAGACACAGGCAGAGGAGAAATAGGCTCCATGCAGGGAGCCCGATGTAGGACTGGATCCCAGGACCCCAGGATCACACCCTGAGCCAAAGGCAGATGTTCAACCACTGAGCCACCCAGGCGTCCCTAGAAATATTTTTTGAACATGTACCATTCATTCTTTCATTCAAAGAGTGTTCCCCTGAGGGCTGACTAGTGTGCCCATATTTTCTCATTCATCTGCCTAGAGCTGGGGCTATCTGAGTCAAAGTTTTCCAAACTGAATGGCATTTTTTTAGCCTAAAATGTTTCTTCTGTGCCCAGATCTACAGGATGTTAGGGGATGAGGGACTCAAAATCATGGGAATGCTGTGATCCCCTGCCTCTCCCTCACCAGCTCCCATAGACCAAGGTTACCCAGGGCCTCCACATCTCCAGCTTATTGCAGAAAGAAGCCAACGAAGCTAACCTTTAACAAACAAGCGTTGCCATTTTATAGATGTGACTACTGAGATTCAAAGGAACAAGGAAATTCTTGTGAGCTAATACTGGGCACTGGGTCCTATATAGCCTGCAATTTCTGAAGCCCATGTTGCCTCTGCATGTATTAACTCTCCATAGCTTCATGAGCTGGACTCCCTCCCTGGGCTTCGGCACCCGGTAATTAGTGGGTATATATTTTCTGGGACCAGCAGAGAATATAGGGTCTCCATTACTCCAGGCTCACCTTTTCTGAAGATACAGATTTTCCTTTTCTGTATCTGAGACTGGACAGTACACCTCCCTGGATGAATAAATGTTAATCCAGCTAGTGCTTAAAGTTTCCTTGGAGAAGTCCAAAGAGCAGGGGCATCTGCTGGGTCTCTAATCCCCAAATACTTATCAAAATAAAAGCTAGTGTTTGAATACAAAAGGTTGTAAGCAGGAGCTCATCTGTTTTCAGGAAAAAAAAAAAAACAAAGCAGTTTTCCTTCTGTGTATCTCCTTTACTATCACATAGAACATTCACACACTTCTGACACCAGAGGTATGGTGGGCGGGGGTCCCCCACCAAGCAATCTTATGTGACATTGGTTAGGTGTTTTACAATTTAACTCAATGCTGACACTTACTTACCTGGAGACAGCTTCAGATCCCACAGGTTAAGGGTTCAGAACGATGACAATAGCAAGTCCAGGCTGTCATGTGTGCTTCTGACCTAGCAGGCTATAAATCTGAGGTTCCCATAACTCCCTCATTGGGTTCAATTAATTTGGTGGAGTGGCTCACAGAACTCAGGAAAACAGTTATTTATGTTTACCAGTTTATTTTTTTTTTAATTTTTATTTATTTATGATAGAGAGAGAGAGAGAGAGGCAGAGACACAGGCAGAGGGAGAAGCAGGCTCCATGCACCGGAAGCCCGATGTGGGACTTGATCCCGGGTCTCCAGGATTGCGCCCTGGGCCAAAGGCAGGCACCAGACCGCTGCGCCACCCAGGGATCCCTGTTTACCAGTTTATTAAAGGATACGATAGAGGGTACAGATGAACAGCTAGATGAAGAGATATATGAGGTAAGGTTTGGAAGGTTCTGGGCACAGGAGCTTCTGTCCCCATGGAGTTGGGAGTTCTCAGAACTCCATGCTTTTGGGGTTTTATGGAGGCTTCCTCACATAGGCAAGATCAATTATTAACTCTATTTCCAGCCCCTTTCCCCAGTCTTGAGAAGTGGTTGGCAGGGCCAAAAATTCCAAGCTTCTCATCATGGCCTTGTCTTTCTAATGACCAGTCCCCATCCAGGAGCCCACCCAGAGTCACCTCATTAGAACTAAAGATGCTCCCACTCCTATCACTTAAAAATTTATAAAGGTTTTAGCTCAGTGCCAGGAAGTGATGGGGAATGGGGGCAGAGAACAACACAACATGCATATTTTCTATTCTCTCACATCATCTAATCTCTTTAAAAACCCCAGGAGAGGGTAGCCCGGCTGGCTCAGTGGTTTAGCGCCGCCTTCAGCCCAGGGCCTGATCCTGGAGACTCAGGATCGAGTCCCATGTCAGGCTCCCTGCATGGAGCTTGCCTCTCCCTCTGCCTGTATTTCTGCCTCTCTCTCTCTCTCTCTCTTTCTGTCTCATGAATAAATTTTAAAAAATCTTAAAAGAAAAAACCCTAGGAGATATGTATAATAATTTTCATCCCCCTTTCAGAGGTAAGGAAACTGAGAAGTAACATATTCAAAGTGACCCCGTTAGTAAGTGGCAGGGATAGGTTTTAAACTCCAGCAGCCTCTCCTCCAAGAGTTGTGCGACTAACCACCTCATTCTTCCAAGACCTCAGCATAATAAAGCCATGAATCACCACCCTCACTCTGCTAAGTATTAACTTTTCCACTTGAGTGACTCCCAGAGCCTAGCTGGCTTCCCTTTCTAGACTTCAGCATGACCCTGCTCATTGGCTCATGCCTGGACCTGTACTGATTAGTTCTAAATGTGGTCTTTCTATGTGGCCTATGGAACCCCTCAATGGACCTGATTCCGATAGCACCTAGAAGCTGTCCTGTCCCCTCCCACATTGCCATTTGGCCACACTCACCCCTCCTGTCATCTGATGGAAACCTCTCAATTTTGTTCTCTGGTTACAGAATAAGCAAGTACTCTTGAGAGAAAGAGAAGCCAAGCAAAGTTTAAACTGATGGAACTGGACAATGAGCTTCTTTCGATAATTGTAGCAGCTCCCTCTAAATAATCACCTACAGGGGCCTGGATGTGCATTCTACTGCCATGTCTCTAAATTCTTACAGCACCCTTGCAGGGTTAACATTCTCATCCCTGTTTTACAGACAAAGAATTGAGAGAAGCTGGTTAACTTGCCTAAGGTCACCAGCTAATAAAAAAAGAGAGCCAGAATCTGAACCTACATCTCCTTGGCTCTAAAACCTGACTGTGTGTTCACCACCGCACCATAGCGCCTGTCTGGAAGCTGTCAGAAACACTAGATAAAGAAAACACATAAATATAATATGTGTGATACACTTGGCCTCCTAGGCAATGGCCATAGGAAAGTCTAAAGGTCAGGTTTCAGAGTACCCTGAGACTCTCTAAGACTATCTGCTCCAACACAAAATGTAACATCTGTGAGTTTTTCCGGGGAAACAGTTTACTGATCTCATCAGATTCTCACATGAGTTCATGATCTTCACAAAAGTTAGGAATTCCTGCCTTGCACAAGCATGAAATGGTACCATTAATATCCCTCTAGCTCACCACCACTCTTGCTGCCACAACCAGAGCTGGGTGGCTAGAGAACTGAGTCAGGAAGGAGTGAATCTAGATCCTGGGACTGCAGCAGACCTTCAAGGGAAAAGATGGGAAATCGTAAGAGATCACATCATGTAAGTAAAGCAAGGAGAAAGCCACATGTAATTTATGGAAATTGGGCACAGGAGCTTGAAGTAGGACTCAGGTTACTGAAGGATGGTACGGAAGCAAAACTTGGTCTCTGAATCCCCAAGATTCTAGACAGGGACAAGAGCTCCAGAGAGACTGTGGAAAGAGCCAGTACCTGCTCACTTGAGTTGAATCTCAAGCTGGTTACTGACCTGGGAGTCAGCATACGAGAAGAAATGCTGCATGGGGACCTTGATGCTGAGCCTGCTACTACTGACCCCCCTCCCCTTCCCCAATAGGGGCTGGATTGTTCCAGAGTCAGCAATTGCAGAGTGTGAAAAAGGAAGGGTCATTTGTTCATTCATTCATCTTCAAACATCTACCCAGCACCTATGATGTGCTGGGAACTGGAGAAACAGAAGAGTACAAGATAATTCTTGGTCTTCAAACATTGAACAAATAGAGTTCACTGGCTCTTGAACAGAAGAGCCAAATGAATCTTGATACATGTTTTCAGCAAACAGCAAACAGCCCACCATGTTCCTGCCTGCTTTGTCCTCATGTTGGAGCTTCCTCCTGCCAGAGGAGGAATAATGGGAATAATGCCTCGTAGCTCAACCCATGGAAATGATCCACTAAGTGAGTTCTTCCATAAGCATTAATGAGTTTTCTCATTCTTCTATCCAATAAATAGTTTTGAAATATCACTTTCCAGGCACTGAGCTAGACACTGTGGGAGATACAGAGATCCCCAGACACAGTTTCTGGCTTCAGGTGCTCTAGCAGGGAGGTTGATGTAACTAACGATAGGTGACTGGTACAGAGAGTAGGCTGCAGTTGCCATCAGAGGGGGTACAAATGAAAAGAGGAGGTGACTTCAAGATAGCAGGTAAGACCTCACAGAGGAAGCAGAGGCTGAGCTGGGGATTAAAAGACAAGAATGGGTTGCAAGCGTGGAGTTGGGAAGAAAAAGTTACTCCAGGTGGAGGCAATAGGGTGGGTGGGTCAACCACAGGGGAGAGAGAACAGGTCATGTCTGGGGACACTGCACTGCCCAAGTGGCTGGAACAAAAGGGATGTGGAAGGGAGTAGAGGCAACCAGGCTGTGCTGTAAGGTTATGGCCACCCTGTGAAGCCATGAATGCCAAACTAAGCTTCATCTGGCTGATACAAACCACTTCGTAAAGAGGGCTTTAGACATTGGGCTTTAGGGACGCCTGGGTGGCTCAGCGGTTGAGCATCTGCCTTTGGCTCAGCGCGTGATCCTGCAGTCCCAGGACTGAGTCCCACATCGGGCTCCCTGCATGGAGCCTGCTTCTCCCTCTGCTTCTGTCTCTGCCTCTCTTTGTGTTTCTCATGAATAAATAAATAAAAATCTTAAAAAAAAAAAAAAAAGACCTTGGGCTTTATAACTCCAAGAGGTTCATAATCCCACAAGAAAAACCAAATTGCGTAACAACTCTTCTGATACATGTTCTTGAACAGACGATCCTGTTGTGTATTAAGAACAAAGAGAACTGGCCGAGTTCCTGCAGATTGCGGGTGACCACCGACCAAGCGAGACTATTCAAGTGGAGCTGTGGCTGCTCCCGGCCCTTGCGTTGGTGTCAGTAGTGCTACCCTCTAGGGGGCGCTCTCTCAGCCAGGCATGTGCTAAATCCTGCACATTGGTCGTTTCATTTAACCTTGCCAGCAAGCCCTCCAGGTAAATTACCTCCTATTTGCAGGGGAGCAAAACAAGCAAAACAAGCCCAGAATGGTTAGGTAATTTTCCCAAGATCACAGAGCTAGGAAGAAACGCTCTAACTCAGAACTAGTCTGATTCTGTAGTCCACGCATTCAACCACTGTTCCTCCTTCTCCCTCCTCAGCAAGTAAAGATCACCCGCTAACATTAGCTCCTACCCTTCTGAAGAAACCCAGCTCAATTCCTTCTGAAAAGGAGGCTCTCACTTTATCCAAATATGTGACATTACATTTTATTGAAAGTCTATTCACACATAAATATATCAGCTAAAAAAAAAAACCTCGAAAGTAAATGAATTTCTTTCTTGTCAGCAGCCACAGAGCCACATATTTATATTATTCAATTATTCAATTTCACCACTTTTTTTTTTTAAAGGTCTAAATTGCAGGTGCTAAACATCAGATGAATCACGGGAGCCTCTCTTCCCCTTCACCACCCCTGCTCTCATCTCTAATTTTATTAAGATGACTGTTTCCTCCTATGGACAGGAATTAAATGCTTTCAACCCAGAACAGAACAACTGACTCAAATGCAGAATGCACTCCGGACCATGACTCAAGGCATTCTTTGGGACATTTCCTGTTTTTTGATAAGTCAGCCTCCCTGCTTGTCTCCATTCGCTGAAGGTCACCATTGCAGTAATTAACCTGCATGCCAACCTCTGAATGAGGTTTTCAGAGAAGTGAATAAGCATTCCTTGCCAAGCCACCCCGCCCTATTGCAGAGCCATTTCCTTTGCTGTGCGCCTGCTGCACAGTGTGCTGGACCCTAAGGGACAAGGCTGCCGAGATCACCAGACCTCCTAGGATCAGACTGCTACGACCCCACTATGAGGGCTCCTGTGGTCGCTCATTTTATCTGTCACTCCGAGAGGCTATGTGCCACTTGTTTGGTCAAACTCTAGCTGTTACCGTAAAGGTATTTTATAGATGTGATTAACATTTGTAATCATCTTTAAGTAAAAGAGATTATGTTCCATAATGTGGATATACCTCATCCAAACAGTCCAAAACTAAGGTTTCCTAGGGAAGATGTTCCTCCAGACTGGAACAGAAACCCTACCTGAGAGGTGCCTGGGTGGCTCAGTCAGTTAAGTGTCTGCCTTCAGTTCAGGTCATGATCTCAGCCCCTGTATCAGGGTCTCTGCTTAGCAGCCAATCTGCTTCTCTCTCTTGCTCTCACTGTCTCTCAGATAAATAAATAAAATCCTAAAAAAGAAGAAAGAAAGCAAGAAAGCAAGAAAGCAAGAAAGCAAGAAAGAAAGAAAGAAAGAAAGGAAAGAAATCCTGCCGAAGGCTCCAGCCTGCTGGCCTGCCCCACAAATTTCAGATTTGCCAGTCCCTATAATCACATGAGCCAATTCCTTAAAATAAGTCTCTCAATCCCCTTCTCTGAACACACACGTGCACACATACACACACTCTACAGGTTCCATTTCTCTGGAAAACGCTAAAACAAGGAGCAACACCAAGTTAGTAATAGTAATCTACAATGGTAACACTTTTTCAGTGCTTCCAAAGACACCCCATCTCCCTGATCCTTGCACTCCTGCAAAAAAAAACACAGGAGTTGGCCCAGTTCTTCAGACTAGACTTTCAAATCAGTAAACTCTCCAATTCTTTGAACTGTTATCTCAGAGAGACACAGGCTCAACTACTGAGTTCAGAGTCCCTCTTGTGTACCCCGCAGAATTTAGACTAGATGATCTCTAAGGCTTCTTCCAGGTTTTGTGGATCATGTGCCTTATGAAGTCCCTCAAGTCCTCACTGGCTAGATTGCTATATCTTACTGACATGACCCCAGGAGCAGTGGGGGTGCCATTTACAAAGCTCCCCTAAGAACTTAGCTTTTTGGTAGGCAAAGTAGAACAACAAGATCTCTAGGTCCAGCCATGCATCTAAACTTGACCTTCCATTTAGGAATACCTCTTCATTTTCTCAGGGTCCCAGGTTATGGCCCCTTTGTCTTATGGAATATTCACAGACAAATACAAAATCACCCACTATATGGCCTAGAATATCACAGGTCCCCTGAAGCCATTCATGCATGACTAACAGTCATTAAGTGCTCTGAACTAGTCACTGTTTCCAGTGCTTTTCATGGAGTGTCTCATTAATCTTCACAACTACCCTAAAAGGTAAATTCTATTATGATCATCCCCAATTACAAAAGGAGAAACCATGACACGGAGAGGTTAAGCAATTTGTCAGAGGTCACACAGTTAGGAAGTGGTGGAGCTGGGATTCAGACTCCAGTAGACAGAGACACAGAACAGTTGCCTGAGTCGGAGGATTAAGACCAGACAGTGACTCCTTGAAGGCTGGAATTGTATTTTATTAATATTGTTATTTCACTCAGAGTAATTTCTCCATGATTTGAGTGAATTGAACTTCATAAGCTCATGGAAGTATTACTACTAGGGTAACTTTAATAATTAAGTGAGGAAATGAATAGCAAGTGCTCAGCACAGGGCCTAACACACAGAAAGCACTGAACTAATAGGAGCTATTAATTTTCACTATGGCACCTAGGCAGCATGCCCTGTGTGCCCCCACAGACTTTCCCAGACTGTGGAGTCTCCCTGGAGGGCAGGGTCCAGTGACCAGAGAAAGAGCCCTGTTACGCTAGGCACAGCCCTGCTGGAGCACTTCTCTCACATGGCTCTGTTCCAGAACTCGCAGGCCTGCCTGGAGCAGCTGGCATAGGGGCAGTGGCTGCTCATCCCTGGCAGTCAGTCTGGCAGCCACCAGCATCTGGGAGAATTTTCACAGTAACTGGAGGGCAGGGAAGGTCCAGCAGGAGACTCCACCACCCTCAGGACCTAGAGGGACCTAGGGGGAGCACAGAGACATATGGCCCATCCAGTTCTACCCAGCTAAAGGTGTATTTCTGACTTTTTGCTTTCTAACCCTGGCTGCCCTACTGCTCCAGGATATGTTGTCAAACGGGTTCTGGGGAAGGCATTTTAGCCAAATGGCAACTATGATACAAAGCAAGGCTGTTCTGTACATTTCTGAAATAGTCACTGATACTCCTGATAAACAGAAACAAAAGGCACACAGGGTTACTGCTCTGCTTTCCATGCCCCACGCCCCACTGGCCTCTGCAGATGCCCTTACAGGCACACAAGCACTTAAAACCAAATCCTCCAAGGGAACTGAAGTGAAGCCCAGTCAATCTGAACAACCCATACAGAGTCTACTTCCTAAAAGCTGACCCTGAGGGTGGTTGTGTTCCAGCTCTGCCAACTGCCAGGACTGCAGGTGAAGGGCTACCAGGCAGGACAGGCATCTGGATTGGCTGTCTCGGTGGAGAACTGAATCGTGTGACTCTTGGGCTTGTTTATTTTGCATGTGAGCATCCATTCTGTGCCAGGCACCTTATTTTTCTTCTTCTCTTTTTTTCAAAAGATTTATCCATATATTTGGTGGTGAGGTGGGGAGGAGGAAGAGAGAGAGAGAGAGAGAGAGAATCTCAAGCAGACTCTCTGCTGAATGCAGAGCCCAGTGGGGGCTTGATCCCATGACCCATGAGATCATGACCTGAGCAGAAACCAACAGTTAGAGGCTTAATCAACTGAGCCACCCAGGTGCCCCAAGTGCCAGGCACTTTAAACACTATCATGTCTAATCCTTAAAACGGAGGTATTAGTATTGCTGTTTTATGGATAAGAAAACTGAGTTAGAGAGATGTTAAGTGACTTGATCACACAGCCAATAAGTGGCAGAGCTGGGCTGCAGCCCCACATCTGCCTCATTTCCAAACCTGTACTCTTAACCTCTACCAAGGGCTGAGATGCCAGGTGACCTACTATGTTTTCACCACTTACCATCTGTGTGACTTTGAGCCAGTTATCCAACTCTCCATATACATTTCTTCATTAATAAATATTGGTACCTAATATCCAGGAATAAGAGCTACCATTCACAGGGCTCATAGTACACCAGGCAATCTTCTAAGGGCTTGGTATAGGTTACCTGTTACTATTAGCATCCATATTTTGAGGCGTAATGCAACTAAGCTGCTTGTGCAGGGTCTCCTGCTAGTAGGAGACAAAGCCAGAATTTGAATGTTGGTGTTCTGGCTCCTAGCCTTTTAACCTCTCCTTCCTCTGCCTGGTATGTTTCTGAGACAATTTGCTAGAGAATGAATGAAGGCTGGTACTTGGCAAATTCACTTCCACCCCAGCTTGAGGAGATGGAGAATTCCTAGTATTCCAGAAGGGCCTTCCAAGGCCTGAGTACCCTGTAAATGAGGATGAAGACACCCACCTTGCATGGCTGTACTGAGGATCAGATGAGGAAACGTGAGTGTCTAGGACATAGGGGACACTCTTTTGTGTTGGATCAGGATCAGAATCATAAACTACCTCCATCAGACAATATGAAGAGGATCCAGTTCCTCTGCCCTCCCTGATTCCAAGAGATAGTATCAAGAGAAAACAAAATAGAGAAAAGAATTTTGAAAATAAGCACAAAGCCTGAGTCAAAATCTTAAGAATTCAATTCCATACCTTTTAGGCAACAAATTTCTAGTTGAATTATGTTGAGCCTCAGACCCCAGTGTCCCATACTAAAATAATCTCTTTAAGTGGGATTTTTGCCATCACCAGCAGTTTAATCTACTGCCCCCAATTCTCCTGCCTGTACTGGGGATGGCTTTGACCTCTGGGCTCTTTAGCGAGCTCGGCTGGTCAGCTGCCTCAGGTAGGAGGAAGAGCTAGGAATCAGTGTCCAGGATGGAGATGGAAGTAGACTTAACCAAGAGAGATGCCAAGCACAGAGAAAGCCAGACACACATACAGCAATGGGAACTTAGTCTCAGGACTGGGGTTCTAGTCTCTCCTTGCCTGGTCCTACTGACCAGCTTTGGCTGCTCCTGACCCCTCTGAAGCTCCATCTCCTCATCTGATAAATGAGTATACACAATCTGTGCCCTGGACCCCTGCTACACTTGTTGTGAAGGGTGGCTGTGGGTCAATCCCAGGGCAGGGCTTTCCACACTGTAGGTGCCCTGGTGGGCACCTTCCTCAAGCCGTGTCACACAAGGGAAGCCATCCTAACATGTCCAGCACACTGGGACAAACCAGAGGGGCATCTGGAGCCCCAGACAAGACCTCTGAGGCCACCAAAGGTGTCAAGTCCACAGGCACCAATGCCCCAGGCCCTGGCATTGCTCTGGCTAGATGCCCTCAGGGCTGATTTTGCCCAAGGAAATACAATGAGAAGGAGACGGAGCCTGGATGTCAGCCACAAGGTCTGAGCTCGGAGCCGAGCCAGTCTGTGTGCATTACCCTCGGTGGGCTGAAAGTATACAGGGGCCGAGACGTGGGGGGGGGGGGGGGGGGCTCCTCACGTCGGGGTGTTACAGTCTCAGCGGGGGGCCTGTATGTCCCTGCTCTGACTTGAACCTCTTGCCGGACCTTGACCCAGGCAATCCGCCCTCCCCACACCCATAGAAAGAAGAACTTCAACTATAAAAAGACAGACTTCATTTTTTGGTGAGAATTAAGTGAATATATATGTAAAGCACTTGTTGTACTTACTAGCTCTCATCATCAATATAATCTGCAAGTAACAAAATTTTAAAAAGTTTAAATTTTCCAAGAGTTTAATCTACTACCCCCAATTCTTCACTACTCTGAAGTCACTGACCTCTGGCTGCATTTACAGCCAGGCTGTGAGCTGCATGCGAGCAGGGGTGAGTCTGGCTAGTTCCTCGCCTGATTTGCAGTGCTGAGCACAGAGCCTGACAGAGTACACTCCTGATCAACATTTTTTTAATGAATTTGTGTTTGAGAGAAGCAGTAGGGAGACACAGCAGCAAATGAGAGAAGGGAGGGAGACAGGGACAGTTCAGGCAGTGATTTCTGCCAATGGGGACAGGCAAGCAAAAAGAAAATTTTTTATTTTTTAAGAAGGAAAAAGAGATGAGGAAAAGGATTTTTTTTTATGTGTAAAAAATAAAATTAAAAAAAATTAAAAATAAATGTGTAAGTTGTGCTATTGGGTTGTAAAAGAGGATGAAGGTAATACACCTGAGAGCTGAGGGGAGGCGAAGGAGACTCCCCTTGCCACTCAAATATTAGATTTTTAATTCTTTTCATGTAATACATTAGAGTTTTAGTCTCCACTAATAAAATGGCTCCGACTCGATTATCAGAGGAATGATTCACTGCTAAGCTATGTCAGCTCTGAGCTTCTGAGTCATGGCAAGTCCTAAAGGCTTTCATTACCCTGGGGAAACTCACTCCAGGAAGGCTAAGCTTTATTTTTCTTTTTTTTTAAGTTCTTGTGTTCTTGGTACATGTTCTTCCTCTCTCAGGTTGGGTCCAAATGATCCCCACACACTGAACAACTCAATCCACTCAGAGCACAAAGAGAGCGATCATAAATTGACTTGGTTGTTTCTTTGCCCATGCTGACCTCAGGCAATGCACATGGAGACTCTGCAATCAGTCCTCAGCTGAATCCTGACTGGTCCCTGCCTCAGTTTCTCCATGTGTAAAATGAATATGATAGTAAGACCTACTCCCTAAAAATGCCATGAGGATTAAATAAGACAATATGCAACAAGTGTGGGCACAGTGTAAGTGTTTAATAAATAGTGGTGGTGGTATAGCAAGTGGTTGGTCCTCAAGCTCTCTCCCTCTTAACCCACACATGCCAGAACCTCAGGAAGAACCAAGGAGCAATGAACACTTAAAGCATTTTCTATGTATGTGCTTAACTTTTATTTATGCTAAACTTTACTTATGCTATGTGATTGGGCTGCTGCCCATTTTGTAGATGGGACAACTGAGGTATGGAGAGGCTGGGCAGCTGTGAGTGAGAGGAGGTCCTGGGCTCCTCACCACTATGGCTGTCCTCCTGCTATCTGTGCTACATGTAGCTGTGTACATCTAAATGAATGAAAATTAGAAAATATTAAAAAATTCAGTTCCTCAAATCACACTGGCCACATTTCAGTGATTAGCAACCATGTGTGGCTCGGGGCTACCATAACATACAGGGCAGATCTCAACCATCTCCACCACCCTAGAAGTTTCAGTGGATGGTTCTGAACTAAATAATTGAGCACACAAATAAATGACTGCTGAATGAAGTAAATAAAAATGAGTAAAACAGTATTTTATTTTCACCAAACTGACTAGTTGTTTTGACAAAATATGAACCCAACCTAGACCTGTTTTCTAGTTCATAGCTTCACCTTGGGAAAGGAGAGCATAAAAGTCTGGCATCAGCTGTCCTTGTTTGATTTGCAAACTTCTTATTTCCTTAGTCCTTGACCTAGACCATTGATTTTTCACTTTGCTACATGCAAAGAGAGCCAAACTTCAAGAGGTGAGGTCACAGTAAATATCTATTTTTTTTAAGTTTATTTATTTATTTATTTTTAGTAATCTCTACATACAACGTGGGGCTCAAATTCACGGTAGAGCCAACAGGCTTTAACAACTGAGCCTGCTGGATACCCCTGTAAACATCTATTTTTAGTCCAAGTACGTTAAATACATCATCTCGTTGGACTTGTATAACCTTCAGAGGTAGGTCTTATGCCCACTTTACAGCTGGGAAGACTGAGATTCAGAGAACTTTCTTGCTATTAATAACAGCAAAGCCCTACTATCATGGTCAGAGGTAGACTGGGGCTCCCCTGCCTTCCAGCTCCCTTTGGGATGCAGCTTAAAGGATCCCAACCAACCAGTGGAAATTCTGAAGTATTCAAGATCAGTTTTGTAGTTTGTGGGCAGGCAGATCTGGTCCCTCAGGCCTGTGAGACCATGACCATTACTGGTAAGACCGCTTGACCCCTCAATTCACCATTGACCCCCTGAACTCAGGACTGACCTCCTGAACTCAGGAAACTGGTAGAAGTTTCTGCCTATCAATTTCATCTTTTAGAAGCTAACTAATGAGGGGTGCCTGGGTGGCTAAGTCAATTAGGTGTCTTTGGCTCAGGTCATGACCCTGGGGACCTGGGATCAAGTTCTGCATCAGGCTCACTGCTCATCGGGGAGCCTGCTTCTCCCTCTCCTTGCCACTCTGCCTACTTGTGCACTGTGTGTGAAATAATCATCTTTAAAAAGAAAAGGCAGCTAACTAATGAATTGCTAAAACAAGAAAAGAAACATCTGAGGATCTGTAGCAAATCAACCAGAAAGTACCCAACAGTTACCTCAGTTTCACTATAATGTCAAAATCCTTCTCTGAATATTCATCCCAAGCCCTAATAAAAGGAGCCTCCCACATCTTTGGAATTATTTCCATGGTCTCCTTATTTGTACAAATCGAGGATGACATTGAGAGGTGACTCCACATGATGTAGTCTCTGTCTATAACTCACTAAGGAAGGGACCCACTTTGGTCTGGTAACATGACCTGAGTGAATGAGGTGAGGAACTAGATCCATTCATTCAATAACTATTGGTCACCTACCACCTGCCAAGCACTAAGCTAGGTGCTAGGGAAAGAGACAACAATCCCTGACATCATGAAGCTTACTATCTGATGGTTAGGCAGACAGAAATCAAGTAAGTCAGCAAATATGTAACTGTGTATTCCAATAGGAGCCATGAAGGAGTACACAATGTTAGGAAAAACATATACGGAGGGTTAGGACTTCTGGTTCCAGCCCTGCCCTGGGGAGCCCAGACCAACCGGAAGACCTAGCACTGCAGGAGACCAATTTCCCATCTGCCTTCAGCTCTGCCATAGCTCTTGGCATGACCTTGGCCACGCAGACGTCAGAGAGCCAGGCTCCACTGGCTAGCTGGCCATCTGCCTCTCTCAGGCTGCTGCTGGGCCTCCGCCAGGCAGGCTTCTCATCACAAAAGGGCTGCCTTGCTGCCGGCCACTGAGGCTGAAGAGTACGCTGCAGACAGCTTCACTCTGAGTTACTGAGGTAAGTGTGAGCTGAAAATCCAAATCAACAGAGAGTTACTAGGAATCTACTATGTTCACATCCATCAGGATGATGATAATGAAAACAAAACCACACCAGAAAATAAGTGTTTGGCAAGGATGTGGAGAAATTGCAATCCTGTACGCGGCTGGTGGGAATGTTTGTAAAATCATGCAGTCGGTATGGAAAACAGTGAGGTGGTGGCTCAAGACATTAAACATAGAATTGCCACATGACCCAGAAATTCCACTTCGGGCTTTACACCCAAAAGTATTGAGAACTCAAGAAGAGTATTTGAACGCCCATGTTCAAAGCTACATTACCCATAACAGCCAAAAGGTGAAGCAATCCAAGTGCCCATTGACGGGTGAATGGATAAACAAAATGTGGCAGGTACATACAGCCACTGTAAGAGGAGAAAAAATTCTGACACATGCTACAATGTGGATGAACCCTGAGGATATTATGCCAAGTGAAATAAACCAGTCACAAACAGATAACAATCATATGAGGTCCACAGTCAAATTCACAGAGAGAAAACAGAATGATTGTTGCTGGGGGCTGGGGGTGGGGGTGGGGGATGAAGAATTATTATTGAATAGAGTACGGAGTTTCAATTTGAGAAGTCAGAAAAAGTTCTGGGGACTGAAGGTGGTGATGATAGTACCATGAATGTGCTTAATGCTACTAACCCGTACACTTAAAAATGGTTGCAATGGTAATGTTTATACCATATACATTTAACCACATTTAACCACAAGTAAAACAATAGCAACAAAGAACCTATCATGTGCCTGGTGGAGAAGTTACAATGCACTGTCACAAATGAATCAGGCATTGGCTCTGCCTTGACCTGCTTGTGCCCCACAGCTACCAGGCATCCGATTTCCTGATCTAAGCCTGGACCACCCCTTAGATGTCCCCCAGGATTTTGATGCCCCACCCCAGCAGTGGAGGGAAGGAGTGGGGGCACAAAGAGGAGAGGAAGTGGGTGTTTGCCATACAACTACAGATGGTCTCTGATTTGGGATGATACAATTTAATTTTTCAACTTTATGATGGCCCAAAAGCAACATGCATTCAGTAGAAATGAACTTTGTAGTTTGAATTGGGATTTCCTGGGCTAGCGCTATGCAGTATGATACACTCCTGCATGGTGCTGGGCAGGGGCAGTGAGCCACAGTTGCCAGTCACCCACACAATCACAACTGATACACTTACAACCATTCTGCACCCGTACAGCCATTCGGTTTTTCACTTTCCATATAGTATTCAATACATTACATAAGATATTCCTGTAATAAGTATCTTTATTCTTTATTACATATATATATTCTTTATTATAAAACAGGCTTTGTGTTAGATGATTCTGTCCAGATAATGTCGGCTAATGTAAGTGTTCTAGGTATATTTAAGGTAGGTTCAGCTAAGCTATCATGTTCCATAGGTGAGGTGTATTAAATGTATTTTCAACTTATGATATTCTCAACTTATGATGGGTTTATTGGGATGTAACCCTACCATAAGTCAAGGAAGATCTGTATTATCTGCCAGACACTATGATAGTGTTTTAGATATTTTATCATTGTTGATCCTTACAATGTCCCTATGAGGTATGTATCATTCTCCTCATTTTATAGACTAATAAAGACTCAGAAAAAAAATATTTAGTTCCCAATGGCAAATTCAAGAGTGAAACTTAGTCTGCCCAGTCCAAAGCTCATCACTTTACATGTATCATGTTGTTTACTAAAAGAGGCTCTTTTAGGGGATAGAGTGCGGTTGTTCAGAGAGTAACTTAAAGATGGCAAAGCAGGTCAAATGCCCCAGCTGGAGGGAGGCAGGCCAGAGAGTTGATGGTCTAGGTCTCAAAGCTTATCCTGTGTAGTAGAGGCATCTGGGATACCTGCCTTATGCATCTGTATCTCTTGGCACAGCTAATTGGACCAGGGGTGAACACCTGACCCAAACTGAGCCAACTGGTATTTTTCTCTCAAAGAGCCCTACTAAGAGACACTGAGATTATAGGAGATATAAGATCTGGACCAGGTCACCACTATAGTAAACCAATGCCCCATGCATGCTGCCAACTGCAGGGAAGCAGGAGTAAGAGACTCCATGAAGGCTGTCACTGTGCAGGGAAGAAGAGAGGCATGAGACCCCATTGTCCCTAGGGGAGAGAGAGTGAATGCCACCCTGCTTGACATGATTCTGACTCCTGTAGGACCCATGATTTAGATTCTGGGAGATTTCTCTCTAGCTTGGGGGGGAAAAAAAAAGAAGAAGAAGAAAAAGAAAAAAACCACACTTTATTTAAGTAAGCTTGTGGGTATGTGTTCCTTGCAATTAAGCAATTGCTGGCCATGACACATCACCTTCCAGGTGGGACAACCGGGTAGGGCGAGAAGGACTTTATATGAATGAGATCACAGCTCAGCTTGGTTAGAAATGTTCTCCATTGGCCTTTGGGAAAACAGCAGAATTTGTCTTCCCAGTCACTTTCTATTTCTCTGCCTTTCTTTTCCCTCTTGGTGGGCATCTTCCCTCCTATCCAGGTAGCTCATGTTCTCATACTGGCCTCCTGCAGAGCAACCCCAACTCAATCCTGAACTCACCTACAGGGTACCACCCCCCCCCCCCCGCCCCCAGCTGGGAGGAAGGCAGTCTGATGTCCCATTTTTATAGAGGAGTGTGAGGAAGGGTGACCCAATGAGCCAGGCTGCTTTCTCAGTAACTTTTATGTTAGTTTCTTCCTTCTCATTCTAGCCCTGGGATGAACTCCCTCTGTCCTGCAAAGCTTTGTTTCAACCAGTAAACCTTCTGTTTCGTCACCCTGACTAGTACTAATCCAGTCTTCACAATGCTGCCTAGTGTCTCCCCACTAGTTTGTGAGTAAAGTGCAATCCCTAGCCACACTAGATTACCCTCTGTCAGCCTCACAACACAAGCTCATGGCTCCCTGGCCTTCCTGTGCTGTTTCAAAGCCTGGCATGTCATCCTCCTCCTGGCATTTCTGTGAAATTTCCTCATCCTTTAAGACCAAGGCACTAATACTTCCCCACCAAGCATATTTCTCCTCCGTCTGCTCTTACACTATAAATCTATACGTCTTTTCTGGTTCATATCTCATTCTTGTGTTCTTACTAGCTGATTTCCTAGGCCTACGAGACCAAACTGTGCTAATATATTTTTCTAGACTTATTCCTCATGTGCTCTCTGGTGCTTGGAGATCTCCATTAAAGCAAATGTTATCAAATGGAGGAAGTAAGTTAGGAGTTCCCATGTGCAATTTCTTATGTATATTCATTTAATCCTCAAAAAACCCTGCAAGGTAAATGTTATTAAGAACACTAAGCCAAAAATTTTAATTCATTTGCCCATGAGCACAGAGCAAGCAAAGGATGAGAAATGGGATTCTTATTTAGGACCCCCTGACCCCAAAGCCCAGGGCCTTTGCACTGGAATGCCCAATAGGCGTTGTAACCTATCACCTAATGCTAAGTTAGCTGAGGAAGTTTAAGGTGCCCGCCATCCAAGCAGTTGTGGCTCAGAGCCGCTCAAAGCACACCCCTACTCAACAGGACAGTTGTTCAATAGAAATTACACCAAGGATAGGCGATCATTGCCATTTCATGGTACATGCATTATTATGCCTTATAGACCACTGCACAGTTTGTATATGAATTTTCAACATAAAAGCTTCACATTTTCTTTGCAGTATCAAGAATGCAAAAAAGTACTACAACATCGATTTGGGTAGCACATGCTAGGAACTGGCTATGCTCCGCATTCAGGAATGTGCAGGGGTGCCTGGCTGGTTCAGTCAGAAGACCATGTGACTCTTGACCTCAGGGTCATGAGTTTGAGCCCTACGTTGGGTGTAGAGATTACTTAAATAAATAAACTTAAAAAAAAAAAAAAGGAATGTGTAAAGTGACCTTTTCTTTGCCAAGCTTCACTCACAAACTACCTTAGAGAATAATCAGTTTAATTCTTCCTGAAAGAAGGGAGATTGGCAGACTTCTGGTGATCCCTTTCAGGACCAAGAATCAATTATTTTATTGCACTAAGCTGTCTCAAATCTCCTGCCAGCTCTTGCCTCCATGGTTAACATCTGAAATGTTATTCAACATCAATGATATGCTAGGGGTTGCAGAGGATATAAAATCTCATTCCTTTTTGGCAGAGCTGAATCCCCCTGGGATGGAGAAACCCACCAGTAAACCCAAACCAGAAAAACACCAGCAACTTTGGGCATGACTGGAGGGCATGCATGTAAGTAAGAGATGTTGTAGAAGAGGAGAAGAAAAACAAACCATGTTAATTCATTTTTAAAAGGCATTTGTGGTTTTGTAAATGACTGAGAGCCTGTAAAATGTGCCTTTGGGAAGTATACCTCTGAGAGTTCCCATGCTTCATTCAATAGAGTGGGACCACTTTCCCTAGGTGGTGATTCTCTAAGCTCTGTACTCCCGGAAGTGAGGGAAATGACTCCGTAGATCAAACAGTTCTGCTTTCTTGAGTGTTTAATAAATGCAAGACAGTGGTTCTATGAGAGTACCAGCATCATAGCATGATTGTCAGTTGAGCCTCTAGGAATCTTCTTGTTAGTCCTATGGTGCATCTGGGTAAACCAAGTCACCACGTGGGCTGCTCCACAGGTGCCTTCATAGATGACAGTGAATAAGACCCACTGGCTCTTTCCCCCATCATGCTTCATCCTACTTAAATAGAATTTCATAGCTTTTCTGCTTATTTAAAAGGTCATTTTAAAATATTTAACTATAAATTGTCAAAGAGCAAATTAAATTTTGCTAAAAAAGTCAGAAAACTTTCTGTTGCATAAACCCCAGCCTCAAGGGACCCCTCAGATCTACTCCCCTTCAGATAAGCCATTAAAACTCCATTTTTCAAAAGATGAAAAAGAAAGCATTCTTAGAGAGGTCAAGTGGTTTCTTAAGATTACAAAGTTGATAAGCTCTTTGAAAGGAGGTCCCAGAAATATCTAGGATTTCACTCCAAAAACATGTTCAAATGAAATAACAGGCATCTGTAAAAACAGGTAATAATATATGATAATTATTTGGTGACCATCTGAGTAACAGTCATTTCACAAGGCAATGATGTACACAAGACCAGAAGGGAAAATTCTGGCTGATGGAATGGGCGATAGCATAAGGACAGAAGGAGAAAAATGTGATTACTGGAACAATTATGCACCCTAGGAGCTGGACGTTTCATATGAATGCAATGTTGCCACATTGTAAAAGCACAGAAATATTAAGGACTGCAAGAAAATTCCCTCTCAATCAATCTAATGCTAAGAGATTTGACACCAAAGCAAGAGATGAGCTAAAGGGAAAATGGAAATCCTTGGCAATTGCCAGCAAATCTTCTTTAAGCGAAAAAGGGAAAAAAATCACCACAACCCAAAAAGGCAATAACAACAAAAAAGAGAAACTGTCCTTCAGAAACGCACATGTTCACAAAGACATGCACTGTAAGGGGCACCTGGGTGGCTCAGTCGGCTAAGGATCTGACTTCGGCTGGGATTGTAATCCAGGGTCCTGGGATGGAGCCCTGCATTGGACTCCCTGCTTAGCAGGCTCCTTGCCTGCTCCCCCTGCTTGTGTTCTTTCTCTCTCACTCAAATAAATAAATAAACTTTATAGTTTTTTAAAAGATACACACTGTAAGAATGTGCACTACAGGGCACTAACAGGGAGTCGTTGCAACAACTTTCATATTTATACCCAAAAGTCAAGAAGGATTCAAATCAAACTGTTCTGAGTAGTTATTCCTAGGTAATAAGAGTGGCTAGAAAGAAAGAATAGGAGGAACGTGATCTTCTATTATATTATATTGTATTTTTTAATTAATAAATGTCTTAAATATTATTTTGAAACTAATCTCAGCCAGATTCAGCTTCATGGCCTGGCTTTCTGCATGGAACTCAAGAAAGAATGGCCACTTCAGGCTTGCAGGTGCTCTGGCCTGAAGAGTCAGAGCTAGTGCACCGCAATGATGCAAAAAATCAAATAAGCTTAATGGTCTTCATAATCTACTCCTGCACTGTGAAACATCCATGACATTCTCTCAACAGGGACTCAACTCCCAATTCCTCCTGGTTCCTACCAGGTCCTATGAAGTTCTGTAGTCAACCTCAGGAGAGGCTGGAACACAAAAGACTGAGGTCAACCTGAAACCAGTTGGTTGGCAGCACAGCAGCTCCTCTACTACAGAGTAATTTCAGTTTCAAGGGGCCTTGGGGTCTATACAGCCATCACCCCTAATGCCCATCACTTGGACATTCTTCTTACCACCTTGGAGTTAGAGAAGTGGCTTTTGCCCAACCTTACCATTTTATGTACTCAAAAGTTGGACTTTTACACATTTCAGTAAACATAGGGGCTTTCCTTCATCTTCTCTTAGGGCCTTTGACATCTCACTCTCCACACTCTACTTCTCAACACTGCACTGTGAAGTGCATTTAGCTTCACTGTAATAAGTATGCTGAGTTCTGTCCACACTTAATGTTACTTAGTTATATACAGTGCTCAAGACTGGGAAGCACACCTGGAAAGAATCTGCCATCACCAGTGTTTAAAATTAGGAAAGAGACTGAGGGGAAGAAATAGGCCACTTCTGTTACTGTGCTCCTGTCCCTAAGGCTCTGCCTTCCACATCTTGGTGAGAGTGATAAAATGATAGAAGTTTATAGCCAGAAGGAGCCTCAAGGAGATCAGTTCCCATCATTCCACAGCTGAGAAACTAGAGCCCTGGGTGGTAACTTTGGGTCATTTAGGAAACATCAGCTAGAGTATGGGCGTTCCTATTCTGAGCTCAGAGTTGATTCTGCTGTCAAGTTGCTTGTTAGGTGAATGAATGACCTCACTCCCCAGTTTGCACAACCAAAGTAGACTAGAAAAGAGACTAAAGTTTAAATGATCTAATAACTATAATTGTTTGGAGAGACTGCATTTGCCCAGTCTAACTGAAGTTTTCCACTTTCAGCTGAGAACTTATGTTGATAGCTTCAGGCATATTTTTAGTCATTTAAAAGTTTTGACCAGGGGCAGCCCCGGTGGCGCAGCAGTTTAGCACCGCCTGCAGCCCAGGGTATGATCCTGGAGACCTGGGATCGAATCCCACGTCAGGCTCCCTGCATGGAGCCTGCATCTCTCTCTGCCTCTCTCTCTCTCTCTTTGAATAAATAAACAAATAAATCTTTTAAAAATAAAAAAAAATAAAAGTTTGACCAATGCATATACGTTCCAAAAAATTTTAAGTCAGATTTCAATTCAGTGTTAAATTCTAATTCCTCTATGATCTGTATGACTTGTATCACATAATGACATTACCAAGTTGAATCTGATATACTTTTACATGTCTTTACGTGTCAGTGGTGAGGGTACAAACTCTTTACGTTAAGTCCCTATTACGCAATTACTTCAGGGAAAAACAAAAGACTTGCAAGCAACTAATACAGGTAAGGGAACATTGTCATAACATGACTACATGATATTCACTAACCAGATTCTCAAACCACGGTGTCCTTTAAGAATTGAACTTTTGCCTTCTAAATTTGTTTTTTTTTCTTTTTTTCTTTTTTTAAACTAAACAATCATTTGACGGCTTTAGGTTTCATTTCTTTCATCTTGCTCATCCTTATAAAGAAAGGTTGGAGAAGAGAAATAGATAAAATAGACAAAAGAAAGGAAAAAGGCAGAGATAAACCAGAAACTGGAAGGGAGAAGTAGTTGCTTGGTTCCTGGAGGAAGCGAGAAATGTTTGAGGTGTGGTCAGAGGCGTGGTCAGGAACTCTGTGCCCATCAAGGCTCCTACTTTCTCTGTCTTCCCCCACGGCTCTCATCCCTCCTGCCAAGAAGTGAGCTGGCAATCTTACCAGTGACCCTGAACAAACAGAAAATGATAAAGCTCCTAAACTCAGATATTGACACATCACCCAGGCCAAAACTGGAATCACTTACAACGCTTGGGAGTGAGCCCTCACACGAGCCACTCCTGCCCCCTCCGCTGCAATTCAGCCTCCTAAAAGAATAAACTTTTGGAATTACAGTAGGCCTTTTAAAGATAATTTAGTCTAAACCCTGCTCACAGTTTTTACCGAAAAGAGGACTGACATTCGGAGAAACGAGGTCATCTGCCCAAGGTTTTTCAGCAAAACCAAAGTAGATGTGCAAACTACAGACTTGTTTCGTCCAGAGCTCTTTCCTCTGTGAGCACTTTAGAAGCTATGGAACACACGCTCTCCCAGTCGGGAAAGATGAAGAGC
Organism: Vulpes vulpes; assembly: GCF_048418805.1. Lineage (NCBI taxonomy): Eukaryota > Metazoa > Chordata > Mammalia > Carnivora > Canidae > Vulpes > Vulpes vulpes. The sequence goes on from NC_132794.1 coordinate 85,135,032, forward strand.
AGTTACAAAACGGCACAAAACAATGTGAAAACAGACGAATCCGAAATAATAACTTCACTGCAGCTTCCAGAAGCCCGGTGACAAGCTGCGGTGAGGGGGCTGTTGTGGGGAGTACTGGCGCTTGGAAAAACTTAACTAGCACTTTTCCCTCTGTCACCGACTTTTCAAAAGCAGAGACGGTAAAATTGCACACCAGACGGCCCACACTAACTTTGATCCCACGCAGGCCTCTTTGAGGCTTCTAATTTTAGGACCCATCTACAAATCTACAAATCCCTACCCGGGTTTACAGAAATCACATTTTTAGAGTTCACACATCCGGTCATCGTCTGCGTCTCAAAACCCCGGGGAAGCTGAAATGCCTCCCGTAGGATTCGGTCCTCTCCCCTCACCTGCACAGGTACGGAGCCAGCTGAAGCCAGAGAGGCTTTGCCTTCTCCGTGGACCAAGCGCCGACTGTCAAACCAGTGGGACCCACGAGAACTTAGCATGATGCCACGCCAGGACCTGAGAAAAAAGAAGAACACGTTTCCTTACCCTTAAAAATGACAGAAACGATAGGATCCGGTTTCCCAAATTTCGTTTTCGGGATGTTGCTGGCGGACTCCACGATCACCCGCAGCATGGCTCGTCCTGCGCGCGGAGAGCAAGTCCCAGCCAGCGGCGCGGGGCCGAGCGGAGCGGAGGAGCAGAGCCGAGGAGCGGAGCGGAGGAGCCGAGCCGAGGAGCCGAGCCGAGGAGCGGAGCGGAGGAGCCGAGCCGAGGAGCCGAGCCGAGGGGCCGAGCCGAGGGGCCGAGCCGAGGGGCCGAGCCGAGGGGCCGAGCCGAGGGGCCGAGCCGAGGGGCCGAGCCGAGGAGCCGAGCCGAGCGGCCGAGCCGAGGGGCCGAGCCGAGCCGCGGCGTCTGCGCTGCAGCCCGGGAGCGCCGCGCGGGGCGGGGAGGGGGTGGGTCTCCGACCGGTTGCCGCCTGAAGGCGACGCGTGAACGGATGCCCAAAGTCCCGGGCCCCCGCACTCAGCAGCTGGGAAAGGTGGAGTGTCAAGGGCCCAGCCTCAATTCGCAACAATCATGTGCGACAAACGCAGCCGGCCTGGATGGGCGCCAGTAAATGCGGCCAGGTCGGGAGACCACCCCGACGCGGCCGCCTTTTAGCCCCAGATCGAGAAGCCGAATGGATTTGGCGTTCCGCCACCCCCTTTCGTTCTCTTCTGAGCTTCATGGAGTTTAGAAACTTTACTTCGTTGTGTTTGTTTTTGTTTGTTTGTTTGTTTGTTTTTTTACTTTTGCTGTTTCTTCTCATGCTGTTGAACACCTCCACTCAGCAACCACTTAGAAAAAGGTTTTAAAAAAATAAAGAAATCAGTTAAAGGGTGCCCCCTGTTGCATGACAGAGGGATAACTGAGTTTATTGTAAACCCATCCGGAGGGGGTAAATACGGGTTTGCAAAATTGGTGTATTGGGGCTGATCTTTTGCTTTATGAAAGGATTCAGCGTTGGATTTCTTTAAAAAAATCCTTAAGGAAAAAAAAAAAATCCTTAAGGGATGACAGCTGGGAACTTACGTTTTCCCGGTCCATCAAAAGCTGCTAACAGTCTTCAATGGAAATGGAGAATGGTTCTCCACTTTTTTTTCAGAGCTAACCCCCAGCAGTGTCTTCCTTTCCTTTGCTAAAGAAAAAAAAAATTCAGTGACACTTATTAAAGCACAATAAGGCTTTATTCAAGGGAAGGGGACCATTGCAACAGGTATAGGGACCCCTGCAATGTAGTGGAGAGAGATTGGGCTCATCTCCGAGTGCAGCATAAGTAAGTGGGAATTTATAGTCAGGGTGGGGGCCAGTGGATGCAAAATTACTAGAAAGAAATATAGGGGTCAGGGGGTTCTGGTTCAACAGACCTAACAGGATTCTTGTTGAAGGTAGATCAGGATGACCAGACATCAGTTGGGAGACCGGGAAGGATGAGAAACCCCATCAGGTATTAAGAGTGATCAGATATGGAGGGTGGGGGAGTGGTTTTGGTTTAACAAACTTTTACAAAGAAGTGCACAGATGGGCCCAGGGTGAAGCCTGACTACAGTTTGCTCAAACAAAGAATCTCTGTGACCTGGAGGGTGTATTAAGCAGTGTAGCCTGATGAGTAAGTTCGCAAGAGGATGCCTGGGGTTAGTAGCCAGCCAGACCTGAGTTTGGATCCCTGCTTCACCATTTCTGAGCTATGTAACCTTACAAGTTTCTAACCGACTCCCCCCATCTATAGTTATCTAATCTATGAACTAAAGTTAAAGGTAAAGGTGTCATAAGATAAAGGTCTTAGCGTGGGTCCTTGGCACAGAGCACGCACACTAAGGCACACACGTACACAACCAGAAGTTCGTGCTGGTATGTGATTTCATAGCATTTCCTGTAATGCAAGTTGGCTTTAAACCAGGATCTCACTGTGTTTCAGAAGAAAAGCTAAAAACTTAGGGTGAAGGAGCACAGTGTTTCCTTCCATTTTTGAACACACGACGGAAAAGACCACTTGTAAGCAAACACTTCAAGTGCATTGAAAAGGCATTGTTTATCTACAGGAATTCTGTGAGCTTCTCAACTGCTTATGTAATCAACAAATGGACAATACTATATAGATCATTGACTAAATGGACTATGTTAGACTAAATGTATTTAGACACACAGATTAAATAGTCTATATTTTGGTAGGATATAAGCAAAATTATGTTTATTTTGTTTGGCTGGTTTTCATTTCTTCTTTTCATTGTGAAATATATTACAGAAAAATTCTTAGAACATAAATGTGACAGTTTAACAAATGAACATCTAGGTCAAGATAGAGAACATTGCCACCACTTCAGAAGACCCTCCCATATGTATATCCACCTCCTTCTCCCAGAGATAACCACTATCTTGATTTTTACGGTAATAATTTCTGTTCTTTTCTTTATAGTGTTAACCCCCTTGATTATGACCTTCATATGATAACATGAGTTATTGTATATATTACATGAATTTTGTATACAGACATATACAAACCTCTGTATATAATACACATATACCTATATTCATATAGAATGAATTCTTTGCTATATTATGACTTTTGTAGAAATGGAATCAGTATGAATTGTTTTGTGTTTGGCTTCTCTTTCTCAACCTTACATTTTGACATCCATCCATGTAACTACTTTGTTTACTCTTTGCTATCTACCATTTCATTGTGTGAATACGCCACATTTTATTAATCCACTCTGCTTTTGATGAACATTGGATTATCCACAGTTTGGAGCTATTACAAAGAGGGCTACTGTGAACATGCTTCTGCATGTTTCCTGCTACAAATGTGCATGAGCACATTTAGGATCTAACCTAGGAGTGGAATTGTTGATACAATTGGAATTGTATCAAAGGGTACATGCATTTCTACAGAATTAGTGGGTATTTAAAAATGTTTTCCCCAATGGTCATACTATTTCAAGTTTCATGGGCAGCATGTAAAAACTTCTGCTCATCTAGGTGGTGGTGTTAGATTTTTCCATGCTTGCCCATCCGGTGACCTTGTAATAGTATTTCACCGGAGTTTTAATTTGCATTTTTCAGATTACTAACATGGTTGAATACCTTTTCATATTTACCTTTCTTGATTTGTGAAGTGCTTGTTCAAATCTTTTGCCATTTTTCCTATTGAGTTCTCTGTTTTTCTTACTGTTTTTGTAAGAGCTGTTTTATGTACTCTGAATGCTAGTCCTTTGTGGGTTGTAATTTTAATACAATTGAATTTATCAATATTTTCTTTTATGATTATTAAGAAAACCTTTTGAGCAGCCCGGGTGGCTTAGCGGTTTAATGTCGCCTTCACCCCAGGGCCTGATCCTGGAGACCCAGGATTGAATCCCATGCCTAGCTCTTTGCATGGAGCCTGCTTCTCCCTCTGCCTGTGTCTCTGCTTCTCTCTCTCTCTCTCTCTCTCTCTCTCTCTCTGTCTCTGTCTCTCATGAATAAATAAATAAAATCTTTAAAACAAAACAAAACAAAAACTTTTCCTACCTGGGATCATGAAGATATTCTACAATCTTATCTGGTAGAAGCATTTTGTTTAATCTTGCACATTTATTTTTTTTTAAGATTTATTTCTTTATTTTGAGACAGATGGGGGAGGGAAGGGGCAGAGGACAGGGAGAGAGACTCCTTAAGCAGACTCTCCCTTGAGTGCAGAGTCTATTGTAGGGCCTAATGTAGGGCCCAATCTCATGACCCTGAGATCACGACCTGAGCCAAAACCATACACTTAACTGACTGTGCCACCCAGGTGCCCCTCATCATGCACATTTAGATTTATATTCCACTTATAATTGAGTATATGTCATGTAAAGTCAGAGGTCACATTTCATTTTTTAAAAATATGGACATTCAATTGCTCTAGTACCATTTATTGAAAAGTTTGACCTTTCCCCAAATGTAGGTCATATTATGAGATGTGTAGATGTAAGCAAGTCTGTTTCTATGTTTCTGGAGGGTGGGAATGGGGGTCCATACTGGGGTGTCAGTGGAAAATAAACCAAAGTCTGACCTGATGGGGCTCCACAGCTAGCGGGGACCACATGCCAGGTCTCATGTGTCTATTTACTGCTCTTGGCAGAGAAAAAGAAATAGAAGAGAGGAGAGTCTTAGCAAAAAATCTAGATATGAAGAACAAAGTAACAGGGGTAGCAAATGGGGGTTAGTGGAAGAGAAAAGAAGATAAATTCATAATATCTTATTCCTATTCCATTTTTGCAGAATCTTAGATATTACCTAACAGTAGTTTTCAAACTGGCATGCACAGAGGGTCCATTGTTTAAGATCTCTTTGCTGAAGTACTTTGTTAAGAATTATTTCAGTTGATAACTAAAAGGATTTTTAGAGCAAAAGTACTATTTTTGGTAGTTTAATTACAGGGCTTTACATAGCAGTAGATGTTATTTTTTAAAAATTTAATATGTGGTATATTTAAATTTTGCTTCTTTAAAAAGGCACCGGTAGTGACTAAATCTAAATGGAGGGCAGGAGGGGACAAAGTATTTTATAACACTTGGCACCATTATATTGTCATTATTTAAGGCAATTGAGGAGCTAAATACAAAATAGGAATGAATCCAAACTTCTCCAACTCACTATGAACATATTCTAAAATATATCTAGAAAAAAAGACCAGACATCAAGACAGTGTGGTACTGGCACAAAAACAGACACATAGATCAATGGAACAGAATAGAGAACCCAGAAGTGGACCCTGAAATGTACGGTCATCTAATATTCGATAAAGGAGGAAAGACTATCCATTGGAAGAAAGACAGTCTCTTCAATAAATGGTGCTGGGAAAATTGGACATCCACATGCAGAAGAATGAAACTGGACCACTCTCTTTCACCATACACAAAGATAAACTCAAAATGGATGAGAGATCTAAATGTGAGACAAGATTCCATCAAAATCTCAGAGGAGAACACAGGCAACACCCTTTTTGAACTTGGCCACAGTAACTTCTTGCAAGATACATCCACAAAGGCAAAAGAAACAAAAGCAAAAATGAACTATTGGGACTTCATCAAGATAAGAAGCTTTTGCACAGCAAAGGATACAGTCAACAAAACTAAAAGACAACCTACAGAATGGGAGAAGATATTTGCAAATGACATATCAGATAAAGGGCTAGTTTCCAAAATCTATAAAGAACTTATTAAACTCAACACCAAAGAAACAAACAATCCAATCATGAAATGGGCAAAAGACATGAAGAGAAATCTCACAGAGGAAGACATGGACATGGCCAACAAGCACATGAGAAAATGCTCTGCATCACTTGCCATCAGGGAAATACAAATCAAAACCACAATGAGATACCACCTCACACCAGTGAGAATGGGGAAAATTAACAAGGCAGGAAACAACAAATGTTGGAGAGGATGCGGAGAAAAGGGAACCCTCTTACACTGTTGGTGGGACTGTGAACTGGTGCAGCCACTCTGGAAAACTGTGTGGAGGTTCCTCAAAGAGTTAAAAATAGACCTGCCCTACGACCCAGCAATTGCACTGTTGGGGATTTACCCCAAAGATTCAGATGCAATGAAACGTCGGGACACCTGCACCCCGATGTTTCTATCAGCAATGGCCACGATAGCCAAACTGTGGAAGGAGCCTCGGTGTCCATCGAAAGATGAATGGATAAAGAAGATGTGGTTTATGTATACAGTGGAATATTACTCAGCAATTAGAAACGACAAATACCCACCATTTGCTTCAACATGGATGGAACTGGAGGGTATTATGCTGAGTGAAATAAGTCAATCGGAGAAGGACAAACCGTGTATGTTCTCATTCATTTGGGGAATATGAATAATAGTGAAAGGGAATATAAAAGAAGGGAAAAGAAATGTTGGGAAATATCAGGAAGGGAGACAGAACATAAAGACTCCTAACTCGGGGAAATGAACTAGGGGTGGTGGAAGGGGGGAGGGTGGGGGGTGGAGGGAATGGGTGACGGGCACTGAGGGGGACACTTGACGGGATGAGCACTGGGTGTTTTTCTGTATGTTGGTAAATTGAACACCAATAAAAGTTAATTAAAAAAAAAAAGAAAAAGAAAAAAAGACCAGAGAAAAGTGGAATCAAGTAAGCCTTGTGCTCACCTATGGAAACAATTCCTCATCCAAATATTTAATAGACAAATGCTTCCCAATCATCCTTCTGGAAGAGTCTTCATTCATGCACACGTGCGTGTATTCACCTAACAGCTAGTGGAAGTCTATTTGGTGCCAAGCACATGCTAACTACAAAGATAAAGAAGATACATGTTTTCTCTGCAAGAAAGCTCACAATCATAGCCTAATGGAGTGCAATGATAGAGGGAGACAGAGAAGACAGGCGTCTAACAGGGCAAGTGAGGGCGAGCAGGGTAGGCTCCTGGAGGAGATGGCAGCTGGATTGAGTGCAAACCTTCCTCAAATTACAATGCAGTTACATCTCAATAAATCATCATAAGTTGAAAATATCGTAAATTGATACATATATTTAATGCATTAAATATCATAAATGCATTTAATACACTTAGCCTACCAGACATCATAGCTTAGCTTTGCTCACATTAACCATGCTCTGAATACCTACATGAGCCTATAGTTGGGCAAAACCATTTAACCGAAGTGTTGGCTATCTCATGAAATTTATTGGATACAGTACTGAAAGTGAAAAATAGAATGGTTATATAGGAGCAGAATGGTTGTAAGTTGTATGGATTTTAGCCCTTGTGATGGTGCAGCTGTCTGGGAGTTGTGGCTTGCCGCCTGCCACTGCCCAGTGACATGAAAGAGGATCCTACCAGATGGTGCCAGCTGAGGAAAAGATCAAAATTCAAAGAATGGTTTTTACTGAATGCATATCACTTTTGCACCACCATAAAGTAAAAAAATTGTTAAGTCAGGGATATCTATATTAATGGTTGAATTGACATATGTATGATCTGAAATTGAATTAAACAAATACATATGGTAAGCATTAGAAACTTCAGGGCATTCAATGTTGGTGAAACATCACGTGTGAGGTGAAATAATCTCACTGTGAACATAGGCAGTTGGGTGGGCAGCCGCTTAGAGAGACTTATTGCTCTGTTAAGAACAATTAACATCTAATGAGTGCTCACTCTGTGCCAGATGCTACCCTAAGCATTTTATTAATCTCATTTAATCCTTCTGCTGCCCTATTCTATGAGGTAAGTACTATTTATCACCCCCCACTTCACAGATGAGGAAACTGAGGCGTAGTTTGGTTAAATAGTGTCCAAGTTCTCACAGCGAGTGGAGTCAGGGTGTGAACAGAGGCAGCCTGCCTTTAGACTCCATGCTCTTACCTACTTGCACCATGCCTCAGTGGCAGTGGAGGTTTTAACTAGAGATGCACTTTTCAGCAGGGAAGCAAAATAATCGAATTACATCCCAATACTCTGGATACAAATGAAACATTTTAATAACTCCACAGACTGAAAATTAGTTTAAAATGAGCTAAAACAGGTAGAGCAGTCAGTGCCCAAGGAGCTTGCTCTCTTCAAACAGAATGCACTGTGAACTGAGAACCAACTCTGCTAAATGAGATTAGTCAGCAGGGAAAATCTGCCCAACCTGGCCCGGAAATGGCTTCCCAACGTGTTACTTACTGATAGGGCTGCTTTGATCTCAGCTAAATGCTAAGGGTGTCTCCCTATTTACCGATTTAGAATGTAGCCCTTCCTGGCTGACCATGATGAACTTTTCTAACCCAGGAAAGAGCAGTGGGTCAACCCTGAGAAGGCGCTGGGTTCTAAAATGATGCTTTTTGTGCGAGTTAATGAATATTTGATCAATATTCATTAGGAAGAGAGGAGAGTAAAGAAAGGAGGAGAATAAAGAATTTGTCTATTTCTCCACAATAGTCTAGGGCAGAGGATGCCTAGTTCATTTATTTATCCACTCGTTCATCAAGCAAATATTTATTAACTTCCTAATTGGTTTAAGCACTGTGATGATTGGTGCGAAGGATATGGTGGTAAGCAAAATCAGACAAATTCCTCAAGGAGTTTGCAGTCTAGTGAGGGTAAAGGACACAAGTCAAAGAATTACTAACAAATGTGCAATTGTAACTATAGTGAATGCTTTGAAAGAGTAGGCAGTCAAGAGAGGAAATCCCCTTCTCTAGGAGGCAGGAAAGTCTTCCCTGAGGCAGTGAAGATTGAGTAAAGGTCTGAAAGGGAAAAGAGATAATAGTGGGAGCATTACTGATTGGGGAACCTCCAGTGAAAAGACCCTGAGGCAGGAAGAATGGTGCCTGGTCAAGGAATGAAAGGTGTCAAATGTGGCTGGTTTGAGACTAGGCTGGGGAGGTCAGTTTAGCCCTGCTAAGCCTGAGAGAACAAATTGGGGATTTGTTGTTTTATGACAAGAACAAAGGTGGGTCAATAAAATGTTTTCAGTGTTTGTGTTGGGGAATGTGTGACATGATTAGATCTGCATTATTCCAAAAATATCTCTACTGAAAGAAAATTGCATTGGAAGGAGGCAAGAGTTTACTTGTTTCTTCTTTTCCTGCATCTAAAGAACATTTATTGTGTGTTTACTGACACTGTTCAATAGAAATGTAACATAAGCCACATTGATCATTTTGAATTTTCTAAAAGTCGCAGTAAAGAAAGTAAAAAACAGTAATAGCAGGATTAATTTTAATATATTTTATTTTGCCCAACGTATCTATAATATTACCATCTCAGCATGTAGTAATATAAAAAAGTACTAGTGAAGTATTTCACATTTTTTTCATAGTCTTTGAAATCTGCTGTGTATTTCACACATTTCAATTCAGAAACAAAATTTTCACTGGAAATACATCTGCATTTAGATTTCATAAAATTTACAGTTGAAAAAATAGGCTTGCATAGCCAAGTTGTTCCAAATATACTTAAAAGTTTTCCAATAACCAAATTAGCTACCAGTTTTTAAATTAAAAAATAAGTAAAATTAAAAATTCAGTTCCTCAATCACAATAGCCACATTTTAAGCACTCACCAGCCATATGTGGCTAGTGCTACATATTGGATAGAGCAGAAGGAACTTTTCCATCACTGCAGAAAGTTGTATTGGAAAACACAGATGTACCTGCTGGTGAGGCCTTGGGCATTCATCAGCATCCTTTTGGAAGATTTAATCTTTCAAAGGTATTGATCATATTCATCTATAACAGCCCCATTATCTCGTTTTACTAAGGCTGAACACATTCAGCAGGCTTTGGTACTGTTTTGATTTCTCAGGAAGATTTTCCTACTGGGAGGAAAATGAGCTAACCTGCAGAAATAAATATCCAGTCTGCTAGGCTGTTACGGCTGTTACTTTTCTGTTTGAATCCTTGCCCTAGGATTCTCAGAGTAAGCTGTCAACATCAAAGTACTAGCACCTTTGTGAGGCCTTATGCAAACTACAGCTCCTCACACTTTGCGCCTGGCAGCACCTATCTGCGAAGAGCAAACATTGATTTTCAAGTCTAATAATGACAATTACAAAATTCAACAAGCCACAGAGCCAATGACCCTCTGCCTGCTCTGTCACAGTGGTAGCTCCCACCAGAAGAGAGGGACCTGGAAGCAGATGTGTACAATTGAGGTGTCTGGCCCAGCAGGCCCAGACACCAGGCCTCAAGCTGCCAGTCTGCCAGGTGTCACCCCTCTTTACATAATTCCCCCAGCTCCTTCTCTTCTTTACTCCCCATTTGGCTCAAAACTGAGCAGGGAGATTTCTTTCTCTGTCACTCTAAGGATTTTTGCAAATTTCGATGGAAACTAATTTTGCTCTTGCTCTCAACTGTAGGCAATGCATAACTTTCACAAACCCCGTTATCCTTTGCCATGACTTCTTCCCACCCAACCCCATCTGATACTTTAAACACAACAGATGTGAAAGAGCCCAATTCTATTCACTTTTCTATCAGAAATGTGAGCCCTTGGAAGCAGGGACCAAACGTTATCTTCGTATGTTGAAAAAAATTCCTTAAAGTTCTCTACACGGTTTCTCATCCATTATATGTAGTTACATAGGAGTTTGTTGCTTTTTGTGTAAGAATGGCTAACTCCAACTGAGCATTTACTAAATGGCAAGCACTTAACATAGATTCTCCAGTTTAATTCTTATATCCATTCTGTAGGGTAAATATTATTTGCCTTATTTTACAGGTCAGGAAACCAAGGCTCAGAGAGGTTAAAGAACTTATTTAACATCACACATCCGGTAAGAGGCAGTCAGGAGCTAAACGCAGCCCTAATCTGGGGTTAACTGGTATGTGACTCTGCTTTTCTAGGATGTTTTGCTACTGTATCCTTTTATTACGTCTCTGGTGAGATTATGCTTGATCTAAAAGAGAGAGGTTAAGCTTGGGCAGCCCCGGTGGCGCAGCGGTTTAGCGCTGCCTGCAGCCCAGGGTGTGATCCTGGAGACCTGGTATCGAGTCCCACGTTGGCTCCCTGCATAGAGCCTGCTTCTCCCTCTGCCTGTGTCTCCGCCTCTCTCTCTCTGTCTGAATAAATAAGTAAATAAATAAGAAAGGTTAGGCTCTGTCAAACATTCCTTGTGCCTCCTCGTTTTAGCAATATAGCCCCTAAGGTGGCTAACCATGACCCAGACTTGACTTACATCAAGCCAGAGGGCAGCAATCTGGAGCAAACGCCTGCCTAGACTCCTCTGGGGCTCATAATCTACGAGTTCAGTCTGGCGTGCCTATCAGTTCTGCCACCTGCTACACTCCGCAGGACTCCACCCCTGACTTCTGGCAAGAGAAAGATTCAGCACAATGGGAAGACAGGCTGTCCTCCCTCAGGGAATGCAGTTCTCCTATTCCAAAATGGGCAAAATTGGTTTCTAGAAAGGCAAATCATGCTCCGGGACACAGAACGAGTTAGTCCCAGTTCAGTTACTGGATTTAGCTCACTGAACATAGTAATGTGCTTGATCCCCAAAGCAGACAAACACAACTCTCGGTTCCTTATAAGGAAACACATAGCCCGAGGTCTGAGCGCTCAGAAGAGCCCGGAGACAGCCCCAGAAGAGGACCACCAACTGGAGGGCAGGAGTTCCCCGCCTGAGTCCGCCTCTGCTCCCGCCCCCTCGGACCCACCTCCGTTCCACCTCGCCTCCAGGTTCCAGCCCCGCCCCCTCGGAGGCCGCAGCCAATCGGAGGGCCGCGAGCCCGCCGCGCGTGCCGCCCCCCCTTGCTGCCGGCCACGCCCCCGCCGGCAGTGACGTGCCCCGCCCCGCAGCCGCGGGATTCAAACTCCCGGAAGCGGCGCGGGTGCCGCAGGGTGTGACCCTGCGGACGCGAGGACCCGGCTTCGCTTCAGGTGCTGGCTGGCGGCAGGGAGGCGACAGCCGTGGGTGACGAGGGCGGCCAGGGCCCGCAGCCCCGAGGCCAGGCCGGACGGCGAGGGACACGGCCGCGGGCCGACAGCGTCTGCTTGGACTCAGTCTCTGCCCGCCCAGGTATATGTCCCCTTTCCCGGGCGCTCGCTTCTTGCCTGGCACCGGGTTGGGAGTCTCACCGCCGCGGGCGTGTCCATCCTTCCTTTCAGCTTTGCGGTGCGTAGGTGCGTATTTTCATCCTCCCCCCCCCACCCCCTTTTTCTTTTTTTTGGCGCGGAGAGGCCAAGTGACTTGGCCAGGGTCTTTCGTGAGGACATCGTGGGGATTAGCAAGCACGTTCGTGTCTGTTCTACAAACATCTTCATTTTAGAAGTGAGAAAGTGCCTTGTTTTGCGGATTTTCTTTGCCTCTCTGCCCACGTAGCTCTTATGTGAGGGGTTTTTTTTAAAGATTTTTTTTTTAAAAAAGATTTATTTATTTATTTATTGTGAGAGAGGGGGAGAGCCCGTGCACAGACGGAGGGGCCGAGGGAGAAGGAGAGAGAATCTTAAACAGACACCGCCAGCTCCATCTCAGGACCCTGAGGTCACCACCTGAGCCGAAATCGAGAGTCAGTGGCTTAACCGACTGTGCCCCCCGAGCGCCTGTCTTTGTAAGATTTGCCTGCAGTTGGGAACCGTGTAATAGATGCCTTGTGCAGGTGGCTGGATTGCAGCGTGCTGTCTTATCAACCCAGTATACCGAGTCAGCAAGTGTTATTACCAGAACTCTATAGGGAAGAACCTCCTGTGGTGGCGGGTTCTCAAGATACCATAACCTTACATGAACCTTAATTGATTTACTGGTTATTTTAGTCTGTCACCTTCAAATGGGCAAAAATCCAGGACTAACCTTTTGCTAGATGGTCCCTTCACCTCAGTTTACACAGCTCGAGTGTTTTCAGGCTCTCTGATTTCATACAGGGTGACCTTAAAAGTCACTTCTACAGAGAGGCCTTCCCTGCCACCTTATCAAAGTAGGTCTTCCCAGTTTTTACTGGAATCACTTAGCACTACTTTTCATTTTCTATTTAGTGTTAACTTTACACCTTGAGAATCTTTACAACTTAAGAATTTGTGTCCTTGTTATTTCTTGCTTCCTTTACTAGATTAAACGTCCCATTAAGGGGACATGTCTCTCTCTTTCTTTCTTTCTTTCTTTCTTTTTTCTTTCTTTCTTTCTTTCTTTCTTTCTTTCTTTCTTTCTTTCTTTCTTTCTTTCTTTCTTATAGCCAGTTTATACCAGCTCCTATTATGCTACTTCGTAAATTAGATTTTCTAATATTTTTTGAGTGCATGAATGGTCTTATATTCCTTTAACTTCCTCAGTTACCACCATTATTTTATCTTGGGATCCATAAGGTGGAAAATGGTTTTTAATCTCTCTAATTAAAGCTACTTTCATTATATGCACAGTATGTTTCACTATATATTTTGCCCCTGGAGTTAATACTATACACTTCTTCTAAACTGTTACCTAATATTCTTAGCAGATTCTAAGCTTCTCCTTACTTAATTTGGCCTCTTATCCTTAATTCTTGAATATTGTGTCTCTTTTTCCTATAAATATCCTGTCTTGGATTCTTCTTGCTTCTGCTTACTATAGTCTCTCAGGTAGCTGCCTGTTTACATAGATTTGAACATAGATTTGAACAGGACATATCATTATGTTAGGTAATGACATTTCAGTGCCTATGTTCTCAGAATTATATCATTTACCACAAGCATTTTATTCCTGGGTAAGATATGTCTTTGTGATCTGTTTCATTCAGCCTTCATTTAATGGTTTAAGTATTGATCCCTTTTTTTTAAATGAAACTTTCTCATTGAAGCATGACATACATACAGAATCCTCCCCAAAGCATAAGCATCCAAGTTGACATATTTTTAAATTTTTTTATTTTAATACCAGTATGATTAACATACAGTGTTATATTAATTTCAGGTGTACAATATGGTGATTCACTAATTCTGTGCATTACTGTGCACAGAATTAGTGAATGTCAAGATAAGTTGTCATGTTTTTAAAAGGTGAATTCTCCCCATGTATCTACCACACAGATTAAAAAATAAATATTGATGCCACCAAGCCAGAAGCCTTTCCCAGTCTCTTTCTCATACCCCACTGGTTTGGCTGTGTCACTTCTATTGAGATAGAAATGTTCTTCTATTTAGCAAAAGGTTACAAGCCTGAGATTTGTCTTTTTAAACTTAGACTCATAAAATATAATTGTATTTTCATTTTTACAGATAGTTTCAGAAATGTCTTCCAGAAGTCCCAAAGGTTTAATTAAAGGTAAATGGGGATCAAAGCCTAGTAACTCCAAATCAGAAACTGCATTAGAAAAATTTAGGGGAGAAATTTCAGCCTTAAAAACATCAGTGGATGAAATCACAAGTGGAAAAGGAAAGTTGACTGATAAAGACAGACACAGACTTTTGGAGGTGAGTGGCCTTATAAATGTTTTTCAATTGTAATAAACTTTGCTGTAGGAGATAAAGTATTTTCCCAATAATGATATAATTTAGTTTTTCTGTTCATTCACTAAATGTAAAAAATCAAATCTAATAATTTCAAAGTGTTCAACAGAGTTCAGATTTTAACATGAGTGTTTAAAAATCCATTTTATCATGTATATTGGCTGCTTTCCAAGTAATCTTTGTTTTCAGATTTTTTGAGGTAAAATCATTACATGTATTGGCATTTTGCATTCTGTTAAACTATATTTCAGGTTCTCTAATTTACAGTTTGTTATGGCATAGTCAATAAAGCAGCTAGGAACATATTAGAACTGGGAGATTTTAAATTTTTAATCATCAATTTTATTTTGCAACAGTTCTCTTATTATTCATAGTTAGAAAATAAATGACCTGTATTAAATAGTATCATTGGATTTCTTTAAATTTTATTTTATAGACACATCATAAAACCAAATGATTTATTATTCTTTTAACAACACATACTTATTCAAGCATTGAGAAATGATCTATCACTAATTCTTAGACATAAAGATTATTTTGCAGTCTGGTGATGGAATCTAATAGCTTCCCTGAGAGATCTCTTTCCAGTTCTTTCCATCTTTGACAAGCACTGGTTGTCAAAACTTTGTTCCTTTATAATCAATTGAAATTAAACCTCCTGTAACTTCTCCCCATTTGTTCTAATTGTATGTATTATAGGCATAGAACAAGTAATTTTTTATCCATATGAAAACTTCTCAGATATTTGACAGAATCTTCCTTCCTTTTACTTTTTTTTTTTTTTTCCTTTTACTTTTCTGTAGACCAACCCCATACTCTTCAGCTTTTCTAGCATCTTATAATCCTGGTTACTTTCCTGAGCACCTTGTGATGCTTGTGATGTTTTCACATTCCTTGAACAATATTGGTGTGTGTGCTGTGCACTGTGGCAAACATGAGTTGAAATGGCACTGTTATTTCCACTAATCTGGATGCTGTACCCTCCAAAAGCCTAAAATTATATGGGCTTTTTTTTTTTTTTAACTGAATCATACTACTGCCTTATCTTAGGCTTGAGGCAAATAAAGTCCCCACATCATTTTCACAGGGTCAACTAACTCAGTTTCCCCATTTTATATTTGAACAACTGCTTCTCCCCTCCACCTCCATGCAAGTTTGTAGTTTTATGGTGATTTTACCGTCTTAGCATGTAAAGTCAGTCTCTTAACTTTTTTGGGCTCCCCAGAGTTGCTCTCTGCCTTATGTCAGCAGCAGTTTAACAAGCATGCCTTCTTTATCTTTTAAATCCTTGAAAATGTGAACACTCCTTTGAAGATCATCTTTTAGAGTTGATACCAAATCATTTATTAACAAAAAACAAGTTAACAAATGCATTTTTATCCAGTTGTAACATTCTGTAATTTTTAAGTTCTGTTGCTTCGAGTTCATTAATGAGCGTGTATCTATCTCTTGTATGGCTTACTTTTAGCCTTTAAGATGATTAGAACTGGTATTATAGAAGGATTATTATCAGATACTGATGTGAGAGCCAGCTTTTCTTTAGCTTTCTCTTACCATTCTTGACAGAGTTGGTTTCTCTTTTCTGTGTATGTGTGTCCCATTCATTTTATATATATCTTAAGTATGGCACTTAGTGTATCGCAGTAATTTATCAGTTTACCTCTCTATGAGCTCTCTGAGCATAGGACCTCGGCTTCATTTTCTTTTTGGCCCTGGTATCTAGTATAATGCTGACTTGATGTATAATAAACTCTTCATAAATGCTTGTTGTATGTTGCTTATTTTCATGTTTGACCTGGCTTTGTTCTAAGATTCTTCTTAGTTTATATCTAGAAAATTCAAGTCCTAGAAGCTGAGAGGG
Organism: Vulpes vulpes; assembly: GCF_048418805.1. NCBI lineage: Eukaryota > Metazoa > Chordata > Mammalia > Carnivora > Canidae > Vulpes > Vulpes vulpes. The sequence continues at coordinate 85,151,312 of NC_132794.1, forward strand.
AGAAGAATGCATATCACCTCACAGAGAAAGACAAAGAAATACAAAGACTCAGAGAGCAGCTGAAAGCCAAGTATAATAATACTACATTGCTTGAACAGCTGGAGGAGAAGACAAAGGAAGGCGAAAGGAGGGAACAGCTGTTGAAATCCTTGTCTGAAGAGACAGATGTATTGAAAAAACAGTTGTCTGCTACAACTGCAAGGCTTGCTGAACTTGAAAGCAAAGCCAGTACACTCCGCTTATCACAGGTACTCATCATTTCTTTAAACTCAGATTTTTTCCCTTTCTGACACAATTTTTAATTCTTGTGAAGAATGGGTTTGTTAAAACACACTTGTCAAATGATGAAACAACATAGTATACTAACAAGTTATTTTTTATTTATAGCCTGGTATCTTCTCTATAAGCAAAAATAGTTAATATGGCTCCCTCCACTCCCCAGATCATTTTTTTTGTGCAAAGGAATATTCAGAATACAGAATCTACTGTGTATCTACAACATCCAAGGTTTTCTAGGGTTTTTTTTCCTGTAGTTTCTATCATAAAGACAATAGCCTTCATTTTGTTATTTTCAGATTTGAGATACACCGTTATAATATCCGGTATGCTTTTTCGAGCTACAAGTGCTTTTGCTCCCTCCTCCTCTGTTTTAAAGTTACTAGTGAGAACAAGGCTTTGTAGGTAGGCAGATCTGAGTTCAGATTTTGGTTCTACCACTTGCAAGTTGAGTGAACAAATTCCTTAACCTTTCTAGCTTTAGAGATAATGCTAGAATTCACCAGACCCTTCTTCTAAACCTCAGTTTCCACACTGTTAAAATCAAGATAAGAATATAGGAGATTAAAATAGGTGAAGGAGGTAGAGATGTATAAAAAAATAGAGAAATAATCCTGGAGATTAAATATGGTGATATATGTAAATCCCCTAGCATGATGCTTGGCATATAGTAAATGCTCAAGAAATGATTTCTTATTGATTAGATCTTTGATTCTTTTGCAAATTTGAACATTTAGATAATACTAATAGTATTATTACCACCTATAGAAGAAAATCTGTAGCTTTCAGATATACCTCAATGTTAATAAGGGTCTTTGCACTTTTTCTCCTATTCAGAATAGTCAGAGTGATAGGGCCTAACCATTTACATGTACTGTCATAGATGGGCAATTGAATACTTTTACAGGTGAATTCAAAGAGGATATGTTGATAAACCAAAGGAAGCCGATACCTCTGCAGGATTTTCTTTTCCTGCTTTCTACCACCACCTTCGAGGCTAAGCTTGAGCCAGTGGCCTGCCGGCCTAGCACAGCTTTCCCCATGGCCCTCAGCGATGCCAATGTGCAGAAGCAGATTAAGCATATGATGGCTTTTATTGAACAAGAAGCCAACGAGAAAGCAGAGGAAATAGATGCGAAGGCAGAGGAAGAGTTCAACATTGAGAAAGGTCGTCTTGTGCAAACCCAAAGACTGAAGATTATGGAATACTATGATAAGAAAGAAAAACAGATTGAGCAGCAGCAGAAAATTCAGATGTCTAATTTGATGAATCAAGCAAGGCTCAAGGTCCTCAGAGCAAGATAAGAGATGACCTTATTACAGACCTGCTAAATGAAGCAAAACAGACTCAGCAAAGTGGTAAAAGATACAACCAGAGTCCAAGTACTGCTGGATGGACTGGTCCTCCAGGGTTTGTACCAGTTGTTGGAGCCCCAAATGATTGTTCGTTGCAAGAAACAGAGCCTTTCCCTCTGGTAAAGGCTGCAATGCAAAAAGTGATTCCTATGTACAAAATTGCCACCAAAAAAGATGTTGATGTCCAAATTGATCAGGAATCCTACCTGCTTGAGGAAATCGCTGGTGAAGTGGAGATCTATAATGGGGATTGTAAAATAAAGGTTTCCAATACTCTAGAAAGCTGACTGGACCTTATAGCCCAGCAGATGATGCCAGAAGTACGGGGAGCCTTATTTGGTGCAAATGGCAACAGGAAGTTTTTGAACTAAACCTTTGGGAGGGGTAGAGTTCATCCACTGTTCTCCTGCTGTGGCGTGGAAGTTTCTGATATTTGAAGAAACGAGATATCTGTGTGGCTTCCTCTTCTCTGTTCTCATAGTCTGTATTTGTCAGTGGATACTCTGTGTAGCTAATGCCCTTATCCTAATTGTTAACAATAGAGAGAAAGTTTGACTTCATATAATCAGGAAAGCTCCTTCTTAGCTTATCTAAAAGTAGCACAACTTTCATCGGCTTCTGTAGGGTGAAGGTGAGGGTATCAGATGGTGGTCACAGGAGCTTCACCAAGTCTCCGCTCTTCCGCGAGTCCTCTGCTTCTAGTTCTTGAGCCTAGAGGTGATGTGTACGGTGTTCTCTGACATGAAGTCTTTGCTCTTAGGCTTAAAGTGCATGGGGGCCATGCATACCTCCCAGCAGTAGTTGCTTCACTGCTAACCTGTTTGGGCCTAGAAGTGTTCCTCATCTGTAAATGTGATTTAAGACCTAAGCAGTGAATATGTCTTATTTATTAAAACAAAAGGTTTAAAAAAAAAATAAAAACAAAGAGGATATGTTTTTGTAGAGAATTTTCACACAGCTAAAATTCATGAAAATTATGGATCCAAAGTGATCACCTAAAACTTTTCCTTAAAGCTCAAGAATTAGTTTCTCCACTTTTAAATACAGACACACAAATTCTGGTAGAAATGATAACTCTAAAAAATGTATTCTTATAACAATCATATTATAAGGTTATTATTGATTTCTATGTTAGTCGGCCTGCTTTGATTCTGTAACAACCTACAAATCTCAGAGTCTCATAAAACAGATGTTCATTTTCCCCCCCCATGTCATGGCCTTGTGCATGTGGGAGTGGAAGAGGCTTTGCTCTGCAGAGTCACTCAGATCCAGGTTCCTTCCTTTTAGTGGCTCCCCCGGCCTTGCACCAGATCCTCTGTGTACAGCTGTAAGCTAGAGGGAACGTGTGGAGCATGAAGGGAGGGTTTGGGGACCAGGCCTGGCATTGGCATATGTCACTTCTGCCCCCATTCCATCAGACAGAATTTGGTCTCATGGCCTCACTAACTGCAGGGAAGGCTGGGAAATATAGTCCACAGTGTACCCAGAGGAAAAGGAAAAGGCTTTGGTGAACTGCCTCTGTCCTAGTTTTTACCAGGATGACTAAATTGAGGGGGAGAAAGGGCTACTGGTGTGAGCTAAGAACCTTTGGAGAAAAATATTTTGTGATTTATTGCCAGTGTTCACACAAGTCTGCTTCCTTAAAGGTGTTAAAAGACTGAAATATAGCTTGTTAGGAGTTTTGTTGGTTAGCCTGGATACCTATCCATCCAACCATCCAACCACTTTTTTCCCCTCTGTGTGAAAATTAAAAAAAAAAAAAAGGAAAGAAATTTTGTCTTGAGTTCCATATAATCTGTATGGACTAATACTAATTAATACTAATACAAACATAATTCTAGAAAACAACTTTTATCTTTTATTTGACAATTTAATATTTTCCAGATTTCATTTAAACAGCCTACTTGTTTAGTTTTGTCTCATTGTGGTGAAAACCACTGGGCAATTCTTAGGCACTGAGGTATGCTGTGATCCAGATGACCTCAGAAATCAAATTAGGTATGAAATCTCAGGGCTTCCACTCTGCTGAGGAAGCTTCCAGATCTTCCTTCTCCTCTGGTACCTGTCACCTGGCATGATGGTTCATTAGCATGTACTAGATGTGGATTTTGAGATGTCCTTGTGAAGTATTCTCTGTTATAGAACCAAATATGGTGAGGAAACTTGTTAAATTTTTTATATTAACTAATATTGGTTTATTTCAGACTATGGCTACAAGCTGCATCAACTCATCAATGAATAATATTCATGAAATGGAAATACAACTGAAAGATGTAAGCTCATTTTCCTTTTATTTATTTTTATTTATTTACTTTTTAAGGCTTTTATTTATTTAAGAGAGAGAGCACGAGGAGGAGCAGAGAGAGAGAGACCAGAAGACGCCATGCTCAGTGCAGAGCCCAGCGCGGGGCTTGATCTCATGACTCTGAGATCATGACCTGAGCTGAACTCAAGAGTCAGATGCTTAACTGACTGAGCCATTGAGGCGCCCCTCATTTTCCTTCTATTAAGTTATGGGAAGAGAGGATTAATTAATTCATTCTTAAATTTCATGGAAATTGACAGCATTGATGCTGTGACTTGAAAATAGTCTGTTGAGGAGTAAAGAACTGAATGGTTTGAGATCATCTCCCTACGTTACTACCTTTAGGTCTCTTTCTAGGAATTCAAGAGGGCCAGTTCCTCTAGTTCTAGTCTCTTTAGGCAAGAAAGCCCTAGAACTCACCCAAATACCTCAACAATGTTCCTTCTTTACCTAAATCTAGTTTGCCCAGTTATTATATTATGTTGTAATTTCACTTATAATTTTTTCTTTTTATTTATCCATGCAAGATGTATTTATTCACTTGAAACTCTTCCCTTGGAATCAGGATTTGCTTTTATAGTTTGAAAAAGAAACACATTCTCTGTATACTCAGTACTTTTCTGTAGAATTTGAGATGAGGTTTTCTAGATATATTGTAAGGCTATATTACTTCAAACTTATGTGTTAAATAGATTGGTGTGTTTCATTGTGAATTGAATTAATTGAGGACATAGGATTATTATTCACTGTATTTTTTCAAGTTTTAGTCTGAGATACACAATGTAGAAAATTCTTGAGTTAATTATTAGGCCAGTAGGTAGGTATTTTGATTCCAGAAATATTACTGGCAAGTCTACTCTTCTCTAAGTTTCTCTTAGGATTCCTGTTTTCTTTCATCTAGCAAGTGTACCTTGAGGTCTATTTGATCTTCCAAAGAATTTAAATCTGAGTGTCTGGATCTCAGGGTCCTATAGTACCTTATCAAAGTAACTCACCTACAGGTAACTAAGATAAAGAAGAAACATACTTTTTAAAGATCTATCAAAATAAGTTCCTTGTGTCATATGTTATACGACCTTTATTGTTCCATGTATGTCAATACCTACCAGCTGCACAGATGTACAGATGTATGAATGATTTATGTGCACACCTCCTACTTCCCCTTTACTTGCTCCAGCCATGCTGGCTTTCTAACTACTCCTTCAATACACTACCTTTTCTCTCTGCTCTGCCTGGCACACTGTTTCCCCAGATATCTTCATGACCTTCCTTACCTTATCAGATAATATTCAATTGTCACTTTCTTGGGTGGGGCCAGGGCCAGAGGGTTACCCAGCCACCTTTTCTAAAATTATAGCTCCCAGACAATTCCTATTACCTTTTCCTGCTTCTGTAACTTTTCCTCTCATCGCATATTACCGTTAAACTTACAATATATTTCACTCACATATTGTGTTTATTATGTAAATCTTACACTGGTATATGTTTTACGAGGGGAGGATTTCCATGTTTTTTTTCACTGCTATATGCCCAGTGTCTAGAACATTTGAATTTTATTAGTACCTGAAAATATATGCTATTGTCTTAAACATACATGTAACTTTTAGGCTTCTTGGTATCAACTGCTTCAAATATCAGTTAAAGTTATTTTTAGATAATGACAATTCTTTGTATGAAAATAACTTTGAAATGTTATACATGGATACCCAACCTTTTTGTTCTGTTTTATCTTCCTGGCTTACTTAAGGATCATATTGTGCTCCTCTGCTCTGTTTACCTTAGAAAGGATTTCAGATAAGTGGAGTAAAATTTAACCCAACTCACCATCCAATGGTCTAGACTGAGCAAGGCCTCCCAGACTCCCCTGTGCATATGAGACTAGGGGATCTTCATAAAACACAAATTCTGATTTCATTGGTTAGGGTAGGGTCCGAGATCCCACGTTTCCAATAAGCTCTCAGCTCTGCTGTATTAACTTACACATTTGAGGAGCAAGAGATGATTTAGCTCTGGTTGTCTCTGAGCCCAGGGGGAAACTAGGAAGCAGGGAAAGCAACCTGTCACTCCTCTGAGCACAGGGCTCACATTATTCTGCTTTGAGAGCTCAGTAGTTCCAGTCCTTTGCCCTTCTTCCAGGTTCCCACAAAGCTTCCTGGATCACTTTGCCCACCTATTTTAAGAATCAGTATTCGTTATGCTGAAAAAAGCCCTAAAAACCCATGTTCACCTTTCTTAATGCCTAACCGTATCATTCCTCAGTGAACATTTAGGTCTGGCTGACATTTTGAAATAATTACATGGAGTTCATACTGTAAACATTGTAGAGTGTCATTGACTTGCAAACCAAATAGCTAAGAGGAAGCTGAAATAGGCATTTCTTGCTCTGAATTTTAAAAATCTGATTTTTAAACAATTTAAGGAAAGTAAATAACAATTATTAATTTTTATTTGGAAAAAATTCAAATTTACAGAAAAGTTACAAGAATAAAAATGGTAAGTAGAACACCCATATACTCTTTACCAAAATTCAAACATTGTTAACGTTTTGCTTCATTTTATATATCTCTTCAATCCCCACCCAGACCCCCCAGAACATAAATTTTTTTTCCGAACCTTTTAAGAGTGAGTCGCATGTATTACAGCCCCTTAAACCTATATACTTCAATATATATTCCTCAGAACAAGGATGTCTTCTTCAATATATATTCCTCAGAACAAGGATGTCTTCTTACATGTCTACAGTACAGATAGCAACTTTATTTTTTTTTTTAAGATTTTATTTAATTATTTGGTAGAGGGAGAGAGAGCAAACAAGTGGGGGTGGGGGTAGGAGCAGAGGGAGAAGCAGATTCCCCACTGAGTGAAGAGCCCTACTCAGCGCTCAGTCCCAGGACACTGGGATCATGACCTGAGCCGAATACAGGCACATATTCCAGCTTTGTCAGTTGACTTGCTTTTTTTATTCCTCCAGTATAGACTAACATTTTAACCTATGTTAGAGTTTTTGCTCAGGAAACATAAAATGGATCCCTGTGAAGCCTGAGGAAGAGCTTTAGTAGCATTCACTTTTGCCTACTTGTGTTCCATATTTTTTTTTCTGTTCCATATTTTTATTGATAATTTGAGTGGAAATGTTAAATGCATGCCTTATAAATGTATAGAGGGCATAAAGCTGGAAGAGATGATAATGCAATGATGACTCTAAAGATGCAAAACTAATATAAACATTTATTGATAGCCATCAAGTCCATTTATTATTGATACTATTTACAGAAGAAAGCAAATGCAGAAGACAGTGAGGCCTGGAGGAAAGAAACATTGACTACTTTACTAACGTAACATCGCCATCACCTGGTCTTTTAGAATATTGCCCCTCAAATCTTCAACCAACAGTTCTGTTTCTCATACTTAAGTGATGTATGGACAGGTTCCTTTAAAAGAAAATTTTTGGGGCACCTGGGTGGCTCAGTCCATTAAGCATCTGGCTTCAGCTCTGGTCTTGATCTCAGGATGCATGGGATCCAGTCCTGCATTGAACTCTCTGCTCAGCAGGGAGTCTGCTACTCCCCTTCCCTTTGCCCATTTTCCCTGCTCCTGCTCTCCCTCTTGCTCTTGTGCTCTCTCTCAAATAAATAAATCTTAAAAAAGGAGAAAATTTTCAGCACCATCCAACGTTGACTTGAATTATTTATATTGAAATGTTTCTTGGGGCACCTGGGTGGCTCAGTGGTTGAGCATCTGCCTTTGGCTCAGGTTGTGATCCCCAGGTCCTGGGATCAAGTCCGTCTGCCTATGTTTCTGCCTCTCTCCTGTGTCTCTTATGAATAAATGAAGTCTTTAAAAAACTGTTTCCTAAAGTTGGACAGATTTAAAATTTGATATACAATTAGGTATCTTTAGCATCAAACACATGATTTATAAAGATTTGGCTATATGCATTCTTTTTGAATCCTACAACACTACCTCTTTTGGCAGCTAAATTTGAGTATTTAATACAGAGTGAATGTACATTATCTCCACTTTCCAAATCTACTCTTAAGCTCTGTGAGGAGGACTCATGTTATAACTGTCTGACAGGTACCAAGAGAAAAGTGTGTGGTCAAGTGACTGGAGGACCTTGGACTAAGTCTTTGATTCCAGAAGCTGCCTCTGTCATCCTAATCCATTTCTTAGTTCTGCAGAGAGCAGACACTGAAATTCTTTAAGCCCCATGCCTACATGCTCATGAGTTTGTAGGATGCTCATGGAAAGAGCCTAGTAAAGGTTAGAAGAACTCTCTAGACTGAGAGTTTTTATATAGAAAGATCTTTTCAGACTTGAAGCTCAGCTGTTTTATATCTTTAAAAGATAGAAATTCTTACTCTAAAAGAAGACGCCTTGGTATACAACTGAAAATGTCCAGTGTGTTCCTTACTACTTTTCCCATCTCACCCCCTGGGGTGAGATGCCAGCTCATAGGAGAGAGGAGCTACTCCTTTTTCAGTGTATTTACAACAAATGCAAGGTGATTGAAAAAGAATTGAACATTTTTGAAAGTGTTTCAGTATGTGTGTTTTACTTCAGTCTGCTTTGATCATGCAACTTTTTTGTCAAGAACTTTGTGCCATCTTTTTTGGCACCCCTGAAGGATATAAAATTATACGTCCTGGCTGCCACTTCAACCACTGATAATAATAGATTTCAACAGGTCTGAGTGAATTATGACACAAAGGGTGCATAGTATACACTTGTTAAAATCATAGAAATAGCTATGGTAGTTCCATTATAAAGGGGTTTGAAATTCATTTTCATATATTCCTTAGTTAATGAGAAATAGCTTTTTGAGAGTGTTTGATTCTTTTTAAATCATTTTGAATGGATTATTCTAGTATGTATAAGGAACTACTAGATTTTTTCATGACGTTTCCTCCCCTGAACTTCAGTTTGGGGCTAAAAGACTTGTGTGGGTGCTTGCCGATTCTGGCAACCATTGTTTCTCTGCTCCATGTTGTTACCATCGTTCACATTTATTAGGCAGCTACTTGCCATGGAAGCATCGAATATATGAATGGAACTATACAAAATCTAAACAAACCTGGGCCAGCTGTCCAGGGGCCATGATCTAGTTCAGATAAGAACTATCATCAGAACACAATCAAGGTCATTAGTATAAGATGCCAAATAAATTGAATGGACATTAAAATCACTGTTGGCTTACAAAGGAGAGGGAGCTTGGTGAGGGCACTTATGGCATGGAGGCCTGAAAGACAACCCTGGATGCACTGGAACTTGATGAAAAGGTGGGATTTAAGTGGGCACGTGATATAGGAACGAGTTCTAGGGCATTCTGGGCAAGAGGGTGTGTATAGCTATGTGGACAGCAAGGTGGCAGTGGAGGCCAGAAATGGCTAGGCTGTAACCTGAAGAGATAGGAAGAGGCAGTTTATGGGTCATTTTAATGTTAGCCTAAGGGAACATAGCTTCAGTTTTAGCAAGTGGTGTCATGAAGCTCTCAAAAATTCTGTTACTAATTAAATGATTTAGCATGTAGGGGAACCAAGGGAGAGGTTGAACTGAACTTATTAAGAGTTGTTTTTCCTCCCAAAGTAGAATGATTATTGTATTAATTAACCTAAAGTTTTTGGTGATAGTCTGTGTCTCCTCTCACTCTCTTAATGGGGGAATCACCTTCCAACTGAGGGTCTGCATTGTTAAGCAAAAAATGGACACATCTTTTTTCTTTTTTCTTTTAATCCAAAAGCAGGGTTTACCAAGATCCAACAGTCAATCATTGCTCAAGACAAATCATAGCATGGGGTATGCCCATGGGGCAGAAGTCTCAGTACAGATGAGCTTGGCTATCATGAAGGGATATTCATGTCACTATGTAGGCCTCCTTCTGGGATGTTTCATCCATACTTTACATATGTGACATGAGGTTTAGATGTATATGGACACTCTACACAAATAACCGTTGAGATTTACTTGCCCAGCCTCTCAGAAACAAAGAACAAGAAAAGAACAGTCTCATCTTCTTAGATTGAACTTCTAGGTTAGAAAGAAGACTTATAATCTCATTGCATGGTGGTGCAGTATAAGAATTTCTAGGCTTTTCCGCCCAGAATCAACAGATGAATTGTCTATTTTGCTAGCTTTAACTTGAATCTGTGCCCCACTTTCAGTAACAAAACTAGGGGAAGGGGGGGAGGGTAGTGTGCAATTGCTGGGGATACGGGGCTGTCCTGGCAGACTCCTTTGGCTTTGCCTTTCACTGAATTTCCAGGGATCAACTGGTTAAGAACAATGAGAGTTAGAATCAGAGGATATATGAATTTGTCCTGGTTGATAATAATACACCACCTCATAAATCTACACACCTTTGTCCATATATGCCACCTTGCTTTATCCACTAAAGTTAATGTAGCTTCTTATGTGAGGATTTGCCGGTGTCCTACCACAGATCAGGTGGTATCAGGTTTTTAGACTTAGGCTAGGTGGCCAACCAAGTAAGGCTATCAGAGCATGTCTAGTTTCTTGAAGGAAAGAACCAAAATGAAAAACTATTAGCAGTAACAGTAAACTAATGTTAGCAGTAAAAGTAAAGTGAATGAGTTTCTGTTATCTGCTAACTTAAATAAACACTGCCTACTTTATTAATATTATGCCATCATCCAGATGATTTCTAGAGTACATATTATACACAAAGCCAGGAATACTTCCAGAAGAGCATGGTCTGCCACTTCAAGAAACTTACTATTTAAAAGACAAAGTAACCACAGATTAAAAAGCTGAAGATGTTTGGCAAAATAATTTTTATTTTATTTATTTATTATTTGTTTGGTAAAATGACTTTTAAAAATATGTAGACATATATATATAACAACTGAGTTCATAAGCCCCTTTGCAAATCAAGTGAGTGATCCCAGTGTGGGATTTTTACTTGAGTCGCAGGAGGATGAAAATTGGTGATAAAGAGGGGGCGGGCTTCTTAAGTGTGATTCTCTGAGAGGCAGCCACAAGGTGGAGTTTGGAGTTCAGGTTATTGGGCAACAGCATCTGTAACAGAGAAGGAAAGTGGCTGGACTGGGTGGGAGCACCAGCCAACCAGGCCGCAAGTCCATGTCTCTCTCCACATGGGGAGCTCCCGAGCAGAGTTGTGTGTTGGGTGGAAATCTCTGGAGCAGGGCCTCTACCTCTGCCACAGAGGTGTTCTAATTTACATGGACAGACACAAAGCAAGTTGTGTATAGAACAAATGAACTTGACCCCCTGGAAACATGACTTCACCATGGTGTTAGGTGCTCTAAAGGACCTTGACGTCAGAATGGATCTCTGGGTTTCAAACCATGTGGTGGTGGTCTAGAGTTCTATTTGACCCACAAGAATTTCTTTGTACTAGGAAAGGCTACATCACTGGGGCTCCCTTACCCTTTTGAAGATTTTGGTTTTTTTATCTTATTAATGATTTGCTTTCATTTTCTTTTTGAGGCTCTGGAGAAAAATCAGCAGTGGCTTGTGTATGATCAACAGCGGGAGGTCTATGTAAAAGGACTTTTAGCCAAGATCTTTGAGTTGGAACAGAAACCAGAAACAGCTGCTCATTCACGCCCACAGCAGACAAAAAAGGCTGAATCAGAAGGTACTGGTATAAAAATGTTCTTTTGGGGTAGGCTTGCCTGCCATTTTCCAAAAGGAGAGATTTGTCAAATTTAGATTTTTATAAATATGTTAGAAAGTGAATTAAGCAAGTCTTATAACTCTGAAGTAAGAAAGACTATGTTAGCAAGTTTGTTTTCTCATTGTTTTCTGATCAAAGGGACCAGAGGCACAGGGTGATGGATCTCTGACAGTTCTAAAGGCACATTAAATTTTCTCCTTCCTATGTGTCCTTCCCCACTTTCACAGATCTTCTCCAACTTCATTTCCCCCAGAGTTGGCCTCCTCACTGATCATGTTTTTACTTTGCTTCCTTTCATGTATTGGTCAGTCCCAGAAGAAAGAATACATCTTATAGATGATTCTTCAGTCCTTTGAATCTCCCACAGAATTGAAATGAAGGATCCTAGGGAGTATGCAACCTTTTTTCCAAGGGCTTTGTAGCTTCCCTGGCTTTGAGTTTCACAAGAACCCTAAGAAGTGGGGCAAGAGGGGTCATTATTCTCATTTTACAGATGGGGAAATAGGTCCAGCAGTTCTAGCTTATAAACTAAGAAAAGAAGAGAAACCTCCCATGCAAAGCACTTGTTAAAAACTGATAGCCCTAACGGGACTGAAGCTTTGAATTATATAAAGAGAAGGCTAAAGAAAGGCAGGCAAGGCTCATAATCTTGGAGCTTCACATTTGAAAATTTGAAATGAAGTTAATGCTAATAAGGAAAATATAGGGGAGCCTCTGTGGCTCAGTGGTTAAGTGTGTGCCTTTGGCTCAGGTCATGATCCCGGGGTCCTGGGATCAAGCCCCATGTCAGGCTCCCTGCTCAGGGGGCAGCCTGCTTCTCCCTCAGCTGCTCCCCTTGCTTGTGTTCGCTCATTCTCTCTCTTATCAAATAAATAAATAAAATTTTTTTAAAAAGGAAAATATAAAAGAATTGGGGGCAAAGTTACTTTACTATAATGCTTTTATAAGTTTATTATACATAAAAGTAATATTTTAGTGGTGAGCTAAGTCTAATTTCTTTCTTTGGCAATATAGGTTTTTCTCTCTGTCTGTATGTGTTTTATCAAAGTGATATGAACTCTTGTTAAAGTAATTTAATAGAAGTATAGAAAGGTCTGCCCACCCTTCCTTTCCCATCCCAATCGCTCTTTCTTCCTCCTATGAGAGCAATTGCTTTCAGCATTTTTGTTTTTAATTTTGGTAATTATATATATATGAACAATGAGTTTATATCTCTACTTGTTGATTTATCTTCTTTACATTATTACTTTATCTTCCCATAGAACAGCTATGTTACTGTTTCCACTTCTTCTATTTGTTTAACTTCAAAAAATGTACCTGAACTTCTTTTTCTCGTTCTGTCAAATATCAACCCTATCTCTTGGATCTTATTTATATATATAAAAAAAAGATCTTATTTATAGAAATGTGTTTAGTTTTAACTTCTCAGGGATATTATCTATTATATAAAAAGTGTCTTGTGCCACAATGTGTTTGTCATAGATTTTCTTCAAGAAGAAAAACAAAAATATTACAACCATCTCCTGGCAAATGCAAAAAAAGATCTCGAGGTTGAACGACAGACCATAACTCAGTTGAATTTTGAACTTAGTGAATTTCGAAGAAAATATGAAGAAACCCAAAAAGAAGTTCAAGATTTAAATCAACTGTTGTCTTCACAAAAAAAGGCAGATGTACAACATCTGGAAGACGATAGGCATAAAACAGAGAAAATACAAAGGCTCAAGGAAGAGAATGATATTGCTAGGGAAAAACTTGAAGAGGAGAAGAAGAGATCTGAAGAGCTCTTATCTCAGGTGAGCCTAACCAGTAAGACTATCCATGATCCAGAATTTGAAATTGTCATTGTACTCATCCAGTGTCTGGTTAACTACTAGGGAACCAGCAAGGAACAAAACAAGTTCCTGCAAGTTCCTGCCCTACTATGGGATTCTTTAGAGTGGAAACAGACCCTAAACAAGTACCTACATAAGCAAGTAAAAAAAAGCAGGGCAATATGATGCAGAGAGACTGGAGGCCTGAGATGGTACTGAGACAAAGGTCTTTGGGTAAGAAGGTCTTTGGGTAAGAAGGCAAGCAATGGGGAATTCCCTGTGGAGGAACTCAGGTGTACAAGGCAGTTGGTGAGAGGGAGGCAGGTGTGTGCCAGAAGTCAGAAGGTGTGAAGCAAAGAGGTTAATTGATGCTGGTTCGCAGTCTGGCACCTTGATCATGGTGATGCTGTGCTCAAGTTAATTCACACAAATCTTCCATGTTCTCATTCTACTCCCCACCTCCTGCCAGGATGTCTGTGTCAGTAACATTAGAGTTACTAAGTTAGGATGATTAGAATTGAATAGTACTTTGAAATCATTCATTTAAATCTTACTCGGCAGCATGGAATAATGGAAAAAACATGATCTGGGATCCATACCTGGTCTCTAGTTCAGGATGTGCCGCCTTAGGAAAATCAGCTGCCTTCCCAGACTTGCAGGTCATTGGTGTGTCAAATTAATCACAACAATCTCTTTTTGCTTCATAAGGGCTTTTGTGAAGGTCAGCTGAGAGAATGTGAAAGGTCTTTGTAAAGTCAAGGGCTGGGTAGAAGTTAGTTATTGCTATTATTAGAATACGAAGTAATTTTTTAAAATCATCCAAAAGTTGAGAGAGGGATTAAAAAAAAGTCTGTAACATTTGCCTTCTTAGTCTTTACCACCTAGCTTCTGCCTACAGGTGCACACAGTGATATTTACAAAAGATTAAGCAAAAATGGTTGAGAATTCTATTGCACACCTCTGCAGACCAGGAGGGCAAGGCATTGCCAGCTTTGTTATCCAACTCAGAAATATTAGCAGATGTCAGTACTTCAAGAAAGTAGGTGTGTGTGCTGTAGAGTTTGGTGCTGTTCATCACCATGCAGTCTGTGCCCCAGGGAACTCTCAGCCAGGGTGGTTCTGCTCAGCTGCTTTATAGATTGCCATCAAACAAGCAGCTGCAGTGACTCAGCGCGACAAGCAGGTGTTGTCCCAGATAGAGATGTGAGACTGGTGAGCTTCTCATGCACCCCAGGTCACGCAACCAAAAGATCAGCTATGACGGTGTTGGCTCTGTTTACATCTGACAGGTCCAGTTCCTTTACACATCTCTGTTAAAGCATCAAGAAGAACAAACAAGGATAGCTCTCCTGGAACAACAGGTACTTATTGGGGTTGCTTTTAAATTCACCTTAACTTGTTAGGAAATGGAATATTTCCTCATGTTTATTCTGTGAAGAGCCATTTGAAAGTCATGAAAAGAGTTTTTTTTTTTTAGAGAGAGAGAGCATGGGGTAGGTGGAGAGGGGCAGTGAGAGAGAAAGAGAGAGAGAGAGAGAGAGAGAGAGAGAGAGAATATCTTACTAAGCAGACTCCATGCCCAGCATGGAACCCATTGTGGGGCTCAATCTCACAAACTGAGATCATGACCTGAGTCAAAGTCAAGAGTCAGACGTTTAAGCGACTGAGCCCGCCCAGGCACCCTGAAAAATGTTTTTAATAAACTTTAACAACCAAAAAAATTAAGTGACTATCTGACTTATCTTGCCATATATTTCTGTCTTTAGGCTAAACCAGATTCTCTGAACTGGGATGGCAATTGTTTTGACAGGGTGATGTTGGCCTTAGCAAATTTTATTCTTCCCCACATGGCTTCCATAGTCCCTATTCTAGCCTAGCAGGGTCTCCCCATGAGGGCTACTGTATAACTTCAAGCAGAACTCAGAGAGCACCATTTATTCTCAGAACCAGAGGTTTTTAGTATATTCCAAACTGAGGAATAGCCATCTCTTTCCCTTCTTCCCCTTCCCCACAAACAGGGGAGGGGGATGGGGAGGAGAAATTCCAGTCAACTTCCTGAGCTCCTCCTCACTCACCTATACCTCCAGCATTTGCTTTGCTCCTTGGATAAACCAAAGCCTCAACCGTAAGCTTCATTTATCAACATCTCATTGTACTCAGATGAATTCTTGCTGAGAGGCACAAATGCTTGCCTCTTGTGCCGTGAAAAACATTTACACCTCTAGTCCGGAGAACCGGACAGTGTCTATTAAGCCGTAATTGTCTTGTCCTGGGCATTTGTTCCAGATGCATGCATGTACTTTAGACTTTGAAAATGAAAAACTTGACCGTCAGAATATGCAGCACCAACTGCATGTAATTCTTAAGGAGCTCCGAAAAGCAAGAAATCAAATAACACAGTTGGAATCCTTGGTGAGTTTGGAATGGTTCAACTAAAACTTCTTTTCTTCTTTCTCTTGCTGCTGTTTTTCCATTTATTTATCAAACCAGTTCCCAAACCAGGAGGATACAGCTTAAGAATGGCTGTTTCTCAAATCAGTAGGCAAAAGAACCCCTGCTTCATCTGAAGCAGCTGCCTTTTAGCATCAACCCAGAGCGCTAGGAAGAGGGACATGATGGGCCTCAGCATCACGCCTGCTTAGTGGTGCCTGGATCTTCTCCGCCCCAGCATGCGGGATTCTAGAGGCACTACACAGGGGCTGCCCTGGGGGGCGTGGGGGAAGGGAGCGCACTTGTAAATCCTCAACGGAAACTGTGTTTTTCTATTTAAAAAGAAAAATGCCATTTTTAGTGATAATAGACTGTTCCTGTTAATACACTGTTTTAAGCATATTAAATTAAGCACGTTTTGTGGGTTACCTTTGAACACATAATCTTTTAAAACATAAGCCTTTTAAATGATTTCTTCTATGAAGAAGTGATTTTTGATTTATTATTTGCATCTTACTAATAAGCTTTTGGGATCTGTGCTTGCATGTTATGTCCCATTGGCCCATATTTTATACATGATCGTAGTACTACAGAATATTTGCAGATGGTGAAATGTTACAAATAGACTTCCTCAGTTTTTGAAAGAGAAAAAAGCAATTGTTAAAATCATTTGTAGCTTCTTTATGAGTAAAAGACAATATGCTTTGACTCTAGTAAGTCATTGGTTTTGAGGATTTATAATATTTGAAATTGAAATTTATAACTCATTCTGTTACTATTTTCCAAAGTATAGGAAGCTGGAGGATATACAAAAGAGTCCATAATTTTCCTGTGCTTTTTTCTTTGTGTCCCTGCTGTCCATCATCTTTAGACTGTACTATAAAATATTCATTTTTAAGCTTTATTGACTATTCTGAGTTCCTCAGGGGGAAAAAACATGAAAAAGGAAAGTCACAAACATTTTATGCAGTATTTTCATCATTTCTGTGTGTAACCTGTTTGATCAACATTAACATTTTTTGCTATTCTTGATTCTACATTGTTGTTTTTATTGCTGAACTTGCTGCTTTTTTACAAAACTAGCAAATTTGGCCAGCCTTGCACACAAGTCTACCTTTACATTTGGCTCTAAGTATTTTAATAGAACTATCCATGTAAACCCTCAAGCCTAGTACTTCTTGGGTAATTCGGGTAATTTATAACCACCTCATATATATTTATTTTTCAGAAGCAGCTTCGGGAGCTTGCCTTCACAGAGCCATTAGTCACTTTCCAAGGAGAGTCTGAAAACAGAGTAAAAGTTGCCTCACCAAAAACTCCCACTGCTGCACTAAATGAAAGCCTGGTGGAATGTCCCAAGTGCAATATACAGTACCCTGCCACAGAACATCGAGATCTACTTGTCCACGTTGAATACTGTTCCAAATAGCAATATAAGTATTCTTTGTTTTTGTGTCAAAAGATTCAATACTGTATCTTATGTTAGCTTATGGATATTTTGAATTACTTATTTCACCTCTTACATAAGAAACTGCCTCCCTACCTTCAGAGACTCTGGTATAGGAGTGAATCATTGTATTTTTTTGGCTGCTTTGCATTTTCCTTGGCAGCTTTACCTCCCTGAGATGGTTCATCTTCAGGCTTCAGTGATGGAATGTGTGAGCTGAGACAGCTGACATTTTGCACTGTTAAAGTACTTGATGAAGAAAAGATAGTTCAGGTTATTGCTCACGGATTAAATTTGTTGCACCAACAAGCAAATATTTTATGTTTTGTAGGTTTTTAAAAACCAGAGATAACTAACCAAGGATCTTAACTATGTTGGCTTTTGTTACCCAAGCCTCATAAACATACAATTCTGATTTTCATGGCCATTGTTATACTTTCTATATTTTTTCCTTGCTATTACAAGGCGGTTATTAGAAAAGTTGGAAATTTTCTTGACCTTTTTTGCTGCTTACTGTTGAAACCTAGCTGTGTTCTAAGCACAAAGCAGATTCTGCTTAAGGAATACTCAGTGGCCACATAATGTTCTCTTTCATACTAACTGACTGTAACTTTAACTTGAATTTTGTTACCACATGTTGGTCATTTAAAGGTGTTATAATGAATTTTAGCAAAACCATCTAGCCCTCTCATTTGATTGGCAGGCATTTTATTTATTTATTTTTGGCACTCTTAAAGTTGGGCAGTGTAATGAGCAGATATTTGCTTATCCGAATATATATTTTTATATATGTGTGTGTAAACCCCCAATTTTTTTTTATTTCTTCAAGTTTTCTAAAATGCTGAACACTGGGCTACTGTTAGTAATATAAAGGAGAAAAGAATAAAATTATTTAATAAGTTTTAATATGCCTAGTGTATATGTACATAGGTAAGTATTCTCAGATTTCTCTCCTGAGAGGTGTGCCAAAACAATGGATTCACTTATAGTGTAAAACGATAAGGTAGTTAAGGATCCACTGGAACCCCAAACCACATGAGGCTGTGAAAGGTTAAGCAGAATCCCCATAATCATTTAAAAAAGAAGCATATACATTCTTGGGGGTTTCAAACTCCCAAGTCAACTCCAAAGCCATTCTTCTCTCTACTCTGCCAGAAAACCCTTGTGAATTCTCCAAACTAAATATACTTAAGTGATAATATAACCAGAGTAGTGGAATGTTCCTTGAGTCAGAGAGGAGCCAACTGATGTTCCCATCCCTTTGGTCTGAGAAGTTGTTGTGTCTTGTCGAACCCCTGCTCCACCTGTTCCGTGGATCCCTGCTATGCGAGTTCTCCAGCATCTCTCATCTCATTCTCCAAACACCTATTAAATGTCAACTACATGAAAGTCCCTGGGCTAGGTATTAGTGACACGGTGATAATAAAATGCAGCCCCATCTTCACCATCTAGCAGAGGAGGCCAATATCTAACAGATAAGTTAGATAGTATAATAATAGATAAGTTAGATAAGTATAATACATTGTAGGAGGTGCTATAATCAAGGTATATGGAGGGTACAGAAACTGCCTTATTCTAATAAAGACTGGAGGTCTTACTCTTGAAAGATATAAATCTTATCCTAAGATTTTTAAAAAGTGGGGGGAGTGAGAGTAAAACTAGCCTAAGAAGTAAAAATAGAGCCAACCTCAGGTAGCCCCAGGGCAGGTAATGCGCTTCAGAGAGGTGAGCCTGGCACTGAGCACAGGGACAGTCCTGTATACCAGTGACATGGTTCACATGTACAGCGGCTCTTCAGGAGGAACACCACCACAGTGATCCCGGTGCTGAGGCTGGAGAGAGACTTCTGAGTGCCTTCACAGGAAACCGTAGAATACAGGGCCCCGCGGCCTTAGCATAGCCTTGCCATGAGCACAGCAGGTGGTCCCACTCTGCTGGTTTCTTACCAATGTTCTTCCATGTAGGTGAGTAATTTCAGTCCAGAGACGATTCCATGATCCAGGAGGGCAGGCAATACTCTCTCAACACGTGGCTTTCTGATGCTCTTGCTTATCCCAGAGCAAATTTTATGAGTCAAGGGAGCCAACTCAAAAGCCCCCTCCAACAGGAGCTGGGTGATGTGAGGCTGTAAAATGGTGCCCTTAATTAAGGGGGGCTGCACCTGCTCAGCTCCAGCCGAGGTAGGTCCTATGCACATGAGTCTCGTGTGGCTGACCTTTCAGATTTCCCAAGAGAAATCTGGAATACTTAAATGTGAAATCCTCCAATTTTTAAATTGGAAAATTAAAAACAACACTATGTGGGGCCACACTGCCCATTTGTAGCCTTCGTGTAGAACATCCCGGTGGGGCAAAAGCAGTGGTGGCGAGCTTAGCCTGCAGGGGTGGCAGGAAGTGAAGGCAGACTCTTGATCCAGCCTGCCATTTTGGGACTGAGGTCTCCCCCCAAGTCCAGTTCAACCAAATAGGCATTATCCGAGGGACACAGTGAATATGGCCCTCCCTGACCATTCCTTTCCACCTGCCATCTGGCTTTTTTTTTTTTTTTTCTTTTGTGGCTACACTTACCAAACAGAACTGGCTGGCTGCCAGCACTTTCTTGCTTCCTTCTGCTTCCTAACTCGGACAACTGAGGGTATCTGTGGGCTGGCGGGGAACAATGAGATCATCAACTGGTGTGGTTTTGGTCTGGGAAATCACCTCACCCTTGGATCGTGTTAAAAATGTTGATTTCTTGGCTTCCCCTAGATCTCCTAAATCAGAATGTTTGGGGGTGAAGAGCATGGAATATACATTATTAACAAGCTCTTCAGGGCATTCTGGTGTTTTACTAAAGGTTGAGCTGCTCATCTAGGCCAACCTTGACTTTCTGATGAAACAGAGTCCCAGAGAGGGGAGTGACTTATACAAGGTCACATAATGGGTTGGCAAGAAAGCGAGGGAGGCGCAGGATTTCAAAGGCAATAGTCACGAGAGTCCCTACCACTTTGGCTTGTGTGCCATGATTCCAGCAGGGTAATTTTCCAAAAGGGTAATTTTCCCTTTTCAAGTCCTCCTCAATGCTTCATCTTCCTGAGGCAAATCCAGTGGTTTGTTGGCCTGCGTGTCTTTATTTCTCCTTATCCTCTGTGCTGTGCTCTTTGCCTTGATTCTAATGACATGTTGGCTTTGGAGAGTTGAGTGGGAAATACTAACAAGACCCCCAAGTGGACAATTTTGTGGGGGCACCCAAATGAGGGTTAAAGTCAGGAATGTGCATAGAGTCTGAAGAGATGAAGAAAGGATCAAAGAAGATAGCCCTGGAGCATCGTGAGGTCCAGAAGTAGGCAGGAGCTCTCAAAGAGCGTCCAATTAATGTGTCTCCCAAACCAAAAAACCAGTGAAAGAAGGAATGGCATGTCCCCCTAGGGAAGGAATTACCATCTGATCATAACCTTCACCTTCTCGCCAACCAGACTCAGTATACTGATTTAATCCCAGAATGAGATCAGCACATCTTCCACCATGATGTTTTAACAGGTATTTACAGGTGAATCTCTGGCAGACTCACCCATTTCAGAGGACATACCAGGCACTGACCTCCTTACTGGACTCAGCAAACATTTAGCCCATATGCAATGGATGAGGTGGCACACAAGACACTAGAGGGAGAGAGGAGTGTGGCGGGGCCCACTGCCTGCAGAGCCAAGGTGAGGTGGACATAATGCAGATCAAGGGCAGCACAGTGAGGTCACCACCCCACTGCTGAGAGAGGACAGGCTTTCTGAAGGAGGGGCTGACTGAGCTAGGTCTAAGATAGCAAATAATATCCAAGTTTTAATAGTGTTTGTTCTGGGACTTATGTTGAAAGTGAATCATTAAACAGAACTTAAAGAAAATGGTCTGGGTTATATGGGTCACTTTGTGATGACAAAGGGTGAGGGGGGGTAGAGGAAGGGCAGTAGTGTGGATCCAGATCCTGACACCGTGAAAGGGGTTCCTGCGTATCCTCCTAACCTGCTGTAGAGAGTCACATAGCCGCAAAGACACAGAAAGCAGACGGTTTTAAATGCTAAAAGACCGAAGGAGATGTAATCAACAGAGGTTTTCATGAAGGAGAAGAAAAAGGCTTAGAAAAAGGTCAGCTTTGCTGGTTGATTCACAGATACTGCAGACAGCATCCAGGCCACCTTGCATAGACTATGAAGGTGTGCATTTTCACTGGATTTTTATAAGGTGGAGGTAAGTGGTAGGGAAGTTGATACTGGAGGATGAAAAATAGCTTCCAGAGTATATTCTTTTTTTTAAGAGTTTATTTATTTATTCATGAGAGACACACAGAGAGAGGCAGAGACACAGGCAGAGGGAGAAGCAGGTTCCCTGCAGGGAGCCCGATGGGGGACTCAATCCCAGGACCCTGGGATCATGACCTGAGCCGAAGGCAGACACTTAACCACTGGGCCATCCAGGTGCCCCTATTATTCTCAAAATACATTTAATAATCACATTTGCACATACACTACAGTAAAAATTCCCTTCCCTTGAAAGAGTGAATTTTATGGAAATGAAAAATGAAGCATCTCAGAATGTAAACTATTTTGTTTTACTTCCTTGGCAATTTCAAGGAAGCCTATTAATCTGGAAAGAGCCCTAACATGGGAACCACCAGACTTGGGATGAAAATCTGGCTCTGACTTGGGGCAAGTCCTTAACCTCCCTCCCCCTTACTAGCTTCCTGAGCCTTGCTTTAGGAATGTCAGTGCCTGCCCCGGCTATCTTCCTAGGATGTCATCGAAACCAGAGTCTGATTTATTTTAGGGAATCCTGTGCACTAAGTGTGTTTAGTGTCCCAAGCAATATCCTAAAAACTGCATATGCATCCTGTCATTTTGTCCTCACAGTAACACTATATACATGGGAGTTTCTATAATTGCTTCAGACGAGGAGCTGTGGTTTGGAGAGCTTAAGTCACTTGTCCAAGATCACACAGCAACAAGAGTGGCAGGGCCAGTACTGAAACCTGAGTGTGTCTATCTCTAGAGACTGTGCTCTTACCCCTCGACGTAATGCTGCCACCCTATCACCTTAAAGCTAGAAAATGTACACAAAAGCACATTACAGGTAGAGAAAGACCATCCAGGATTATTTTTTATCTTTTAGCAGTGATTGTAGTGTGGACAGAGAGAAAGAGAAGACAGGAGATGAAAGTGACATTCCCTACCTACCCCTCCCACCAGAACCTCCTTTCCTTTTACTCGTCCATTATAACCAACTCCTCATCTTCATTTGCAGCTCGTAACAGTACAGATACTCTCAGATGCAAACACAAATCTCCCCCCAGTGTCCAAAAGTAGAGTGGTCCTATGTAACCTTTCCTAAGCCGAAATGGTGTAAAGTGAAGAAGCAATTACTATTAACTTACGTGGGAAAAAAATTTTTTGAGGGTTCTTAGACCCCAAAAGTAACCTTTCTTAGACTTTTCTGATACCTTAGGACACCTCTTGCTAATTGATACACTAAATAAATTGAGACAAAGCACAGATGGTTCCCAGACACAACGTTTTGACAAGCTGATGCTGAGATGCTGAGTGTAGTTTCTGAGGAAGGAGCTTGGCAGTGCCACCTCTCACTGTTCAGGGGGTGCACTGCCGCTATAAGGGCTTTCTTTCAGTCATCGAAAACAGGTACTAATGTTGGTCTTTTATGAAAGCACAGAGGCTGTAACATGAACTTTCAAAAAGTGGGGGATATTTATAATAGAAAAGGCTGACACCATGGAGACATTTCTGGTTTGTTAAAAAGAAGTATAGAATCAGACAATCCCAGTTTCATGATATTAAGGCTCTAGCCTGTCATCTCTGTAATCCCTTTGGTCTCTCATCCTCATGCTCACAAAATGACTGCTGCAGTTCCAAACATCACTATCTAATGTGTGTTTAGTGTGTCTAATGAGTCTAATGAGACATTTTTTCAAAAACCAAGAAGCAGACAACTAGCTAGCCTGGATAATGAATGAGGATTCCTATATGCCTATCCCCTTTTTCCAATAAAATGAAATGTTTTAGGAAAATATCCATCCAGAAACTGCACAGGACACTTTCCTACCTCGCATTAACCAGCATGGAATTACATAGTGTATTAGAATGGGCTGGGCTAAGCTTTGGTGTTTTTAAATAACCCTGCAGAAATCTCAGCGGCTTAACACAATATAGGTTTATTTCTTTTTCTCTTCATGATTTTTGTGAGCTGGTGGCCCTCCTTTATCTTGTAGCTATCTCCCTGGGACCATGAGACCTCTAAGGTCACCACAGCAGGGAAAGAGGGAGGAAGGAGAGGGTACTGGCTCCTGATTGCATAAAACTGTAACCGACTCTGTTCACATCTCTATTGGTTGAACTCGGTGAGGTGGCCCACCTCCTGCAAGGTGGCTGGGAAGGACAAAAGAAACAGTGTGAAGAACACAGAGCACTGTGTTCCACTGAAGGCCATCCCAGATGTCAGAGAAGGAGGGGCTTGGGAATAGCTGCTGGATTGGAATCTGCCACCAGGTCTTATGTCCAAATGCTCTGTCCCCAAGCTGGGAGGTCTGGTTAAAGACACAACAGGGAATATTCTCTGGGCTTCCATGATTCTTATGCTTCTCTCTTCCATTGCCTTTTTCTCTCAGTATTATGATAACCTTCTACTTGGCCTGTCACTCTCTCCCTCCACCCATTCCACCCCCAACCAACTGTAAGCTTCTTAAGTTCAGAGGTTGGATGGTCTTCCCTCCCCATTGCTCATGCCCAGACTAAGGTCTGGCACATAGTAGATACTCAATAGATGTCTTTAGAACAAGTGAATGAGGGTCTTTTAGAAACAATGATAGCAACCATTTGAGTGTCTTTAAGAAGCACTTGGTTTATACCTAAATACCTAAGCTTTAGAATTTCCAGGAGAATCACTGAGGAACAAGCAGTATGATTCAGCCCTTTAAACAAACATGGGCGCGAAAGAGACTATATAGCCGACTTCAAGAATGTGGCTATAAATCAAGTAAATATTTGATCAATGACATCAACGAACATAAAACATTTCTTTAAGGAAACTGACTTTTAGAATACCTTCAGTCTGGCCTGGGCACTTGAACCCGCACTGCATCTCCAAGGTTGGAAGTGTTGAAAATCCCTTGCATGCTTGGAGAAGACATCACAGGGATGTTGGTTGAGGAGGGGCTAAAAATATTAGGTAGTTTGATATATACAATTTAAGAAATTTAATTAAGGAAGCTAAATAAGGCAGGCACTTCATCAGCAGGGATTATCACCATCACTATGGTTAAAATGTGTGAGGACTGTGTGTCAGGACTTATTGTGCTAAGGACTTTATGTGCATTATCTGATCTGATCATCTCAACAGTGTCATGATGCAGGTACTGTTATTGTGCCCGTTTTGCTGATTGGTAGAGTAAGGCTGAGAGAGTTTAATAATTTCCTTGAGATAATGTAGATGCATCATCTGGTGACAAAGATTGAGAACCAGGTTGTCTGGTTCCAAAGACAATACCTTTTAACAATTAAACTTTAGACTCGCTCCAGAATCAAGGTACTAGAAGAAAATTTGGCAGGTGTTTTGCTCATCCATTATTGTGTGACAACACAGCCCCAAACCTAATGGCTTAAAATAAAAATGTATTACTCCCTTTCCTGGTTTTGTAGATTGACAGGGCCAGATGGGTGGTTTTCTCTTGGAATCTCTTTTATGATTTCAGATAATCTTGTGGCCAGCTTCGGAAGTCACACAGTGTCACTTCTAGTGCATCTACTACTTAGAAATGGGGCATAGGACCAGCCTAGCTTCAAGGGGAAAGGCCTACACACTAGGGAGTGTCAGGAAGCATCCTTCACTGGGGCCACCTGGCAGACTGACCACCATAGTGAACAAATGTGAAGCCTCCTGGGCAGCTGTGTAGAAGCTGAATTCTTAGAAAGGACTTTCACATCCATTTCTTGTTTGATCTTTCATAGACTATAAGGCAAGCAGGCCAGGGGCAGGACTAGATCTCTATCTTATAGATGTGGACACTGTTGCTTAGTGAAATTAACTTACCAGAAGTCACACAGCTTCTAAGTGTGGGTGTGAACTTTGGTCTTCTGAAGTTTCATTGGCACAAAGTAATCAAGGGGAAGTAATCATGGATCTAAATCCAAAACAAGAAAAGATATCAAAGTTGTAAGAGGTTTTTCTTTTTAAGATTTTATTTATTTATTTGAAGGAGAGAAGACACAAGCAAGGGGAGAGGCAAAGAGAGAGGGAGAAGCAGACGTGGGGTTCCCTTCCAGGACCCTGGGATCATGACCTGTGCTGAAGGCAGACACTTAACAGACTGAGCCACTCAGGCACCCCTCAAAGTTATGAGAGTTTTAAAACATGACAACACCTACTATAATAGCTGATGCAGGAATGGACACATATCTCCTATTCACGGGAGCATAATTTGGTGCAATATTTCTGAACATACAATAGATACCAAAAGCCTTAGAATGCTGCAAAATCTTTGACCCAGAAATTCCACATCTAGAAAAATTTCTTAGGAAATAATCATGAATATTTGGATAACTATTTTGTTATTAGGATGGGTCCTATAGTATTTTTGCTAATAGGGAACAATTAGAAATAATCCAAATGTCTAATCAGAGGAGTTTTATTAAACAATGGAAGGCCATTTTGCCATTAAACTGATGTTGTAGGAAAATATTTAATGCTACATAAAATGTGTGCAACATATTTATGGTGAAAAGCAGATTTTAAAAGAGTAGTATGCCACTTTTATTTTAATAAAACATACATGTGTCCAAGCACATGGAAAAAAATATAATACCAAAATGTTATTTAAGGACAGTGGGATCATAAATCATTTTACCTTTATTTTTTCTTCTCTTGGGCGATCCCTGGGTGGCTCAGCGGTTTGGCGCCTGCCTATGGCCCAGGGCGCGATCCTGGAGACCCGGGGTAGAGTCCCACATCGGGCTCCCGGTGCATGGAGCCTGCTTCTCCCTCTGCCTGTGTCTCTGCCTCTCTCTCTCTATGTCTATCATGAATACATGAAAAAAATAAAAATAAAAAAAATCTTATTTTTATTCTCTATATTTTAAAACTGCTTATAGTATATGTTACTTTTGCAATATGTTTTTAAAAAGGAAAATAAAAAAGGGAGTTAGGAAAATATAGAGGGTTGTAAGTTAATTCCAACATACCAATTGGAAGATATACACAGGAATAATATGATACCTTCTGCTTAACTCTTTGAAATGCTTTTTAATTCAAGGTCTGACTTAATATGTACAACAATCCAGTGAGGGAAGTTGGAGATGTATATTTTATTTATTTAATTGAATGAGAGAGAGAGAGAGAGAGAGATCATGAGCAGCGGGGAAGGGCAGAGGGAGAAGCCCATTTCCTGCTGAGCAGGGAGCTGGATGCAGGACTCGATCCCAGAACCCCGTGATCATCACCTGAGCTGAAGGCAGACGCTTAACCGACTGAGCCACCCAAGAGCCCTGACGTATTACTATTTTTATTTGCAAACGGGAAAAGTGAGGCTGTCAATGGTGAGGTCGTAAGGTAACGCAGCTAGTTAGTGGCAGAAGCACAACTAGAGTCCAGCTCTCCCAGGCCATTCATGGGCTTCATGATGTCAGAGCAATGGATGCCCACTCACACTCTGTCCCCTGCTGTGGACCCCTATTGTTAGCCTCCCCAGCATCGCTTCCTCTGTCTCAGGTCTCTGACTTTTCTCTGTGGAACCTGCCACCAGTCTCAGTGCAGATCGCAGGGATGGGCATGCCACTCCAACCCAGCCCAGGACAGCCATACTCGGGCATTCTGCCCACCGTGCAAGAAAAGACTTTGCTGAGTTGGTAGGAAGTAGGAAGAGCTGCTGGGGCCTCTGTGCTCCTGCTAGGAGACTGGCAGGCTGCCTGAAACAAAGCCAAGCAGAAAAAAAGAGTCGGGAGGCACACAGATGTCCAAACAAGTCTATTGGGTACCCGGATCCCGGGGTGCCTAAGGCTAGTTCTACCCACTAGACTTTTGCTTACCTGAGCCAGTACATTTCTTTTTCCTCTCTTTCTTTCCCT
This sequence comes from Vulpes vulpes, assembly GCF_048418805.1. Lineage (NCBI taxonomy): Eukaryota > Metazoa > Chordata > Mammalia > Carnivora > Canidae > Vulpes > Vulpes vulpes. The sequence goes on from NC_132794.1 coordinate 85,178,693, forward strand.
CCTCCTCTTCCCTCTCTCCCCACCCCCATTATCCTTCTTCTACTTTTTGTTCAAATTGGGTTGAATTCCTCAATTCAAGTTTTAGTTGTAACCGAAAGACTTCCTGACAAGTGTACTCCCCCATGTCAGTTTTCTCACCTGTAAAATGAAGATACTAACGGTACCGATGAGCGTCAGCAAATGCTACCTATTATTTTTCAGGAGTTAGAAAAACTGAATCCAGAAAATCTCATCCCTCTGTCCCAAACCCAAAAGTGAGACAAGACTGCCCCATGCATAAATCTATACAGAAAACAATTTGAGAAAAGAGAAACTCCGTGTCGGCAACTTCCTCCAGGGAGCTGCTCTTTCCTCACTTCTGGTCGGGCAGAGGCTGCGCCAGCAGCAGGACCTGTGCCCATCTCCTTGGGTGGCAACCAGCGACCAGTCCCTCACACATCCCGCACACACTGCCCACCTCCCTCTCACAGGTCCCTGCTTCCGTGCCAGGTGATGCTGGGCCCCATTCTGTTGGCAGTTGCTAGAAGTAGCAAGGGTTGCCAGAGAGGAGGAGAAAGGGGAGATGAAGTGGTTGGCAAGACAGAAACAGCTGGTTTTGCAATGCAGTTTGGAGAGAGAGAAAGCAAACTGGGAGAAAGTTAGCCAGGCCTCCTAGCCTCATTCCTGAGTTGGTTGTGGGAAGAAAGGGCATGATGCCTGCACTCAGAAAATGCTCAGTTAAGGCTGCTTGTTTTTCCAAGCAGTCGGGATTCTCGTGAAGCCAGACCAGAGGCTCTGAGGCTGAGCAAAATGTTAGCACAAGAGGAGCAACATTCCCACACGAAGCCAGTCTGCTGGGTTAAGCAGCAAAGGTATTATGAACAGCTCACAGGGTCTCTGAGGGGAGGGCCAGAGAACAGGTCTCAGAGACTTCCAGTCCAGAATGATGTCCTCATGTTGGGGGCTACCCTGAGGCATAGACACCTTGCATGGCTCGCACTGTTGGGAATGGCCACTGAATGCTAGGAACCCATGACTGTGCCCTAAACCCTTATCCCAAAATGGAATCCATGCAGCCTCAAGTTCCTCGTGTCCTCTTCTGGAGCCAAATCTGTCCTGGGTGTTTATGCCTTGTTGCAAGTGGGTTAGGAAAGCCAGCATTAGCTTTTGACCTTGGGGAGATGGGACTCACCATGTGAGAAATTTCCCAGTCACAAGATGGGGCTCGAAAGGAAGTGTACATCATCCTGCAGCATTTCTACAGTGCGTGGGTGTGCACATGATGTGTGCCACCACATCCCTTTCCAATGTGCTCTCATCCTTAAAAACTCATTGAAGCCACCACCATCCACAGAGGCCCAGTCTGCTCACTTGGGTGTCACTCAGCACCTCTGAGTTCCACATGCAGCTCCAAGGACCACCTGGTCACCCCTCCTCCTGTGTTCCTGCTCCTTGAAGTCATTATTGCCTACCTGACATAAACCCAGGCCTCTTTCTACTCTTACCCTCTGATATGGAAAGCTGAAACAATTTTCAGAGACATCTCAGGCCCTTGGGGAGGGTAATTACCCTAATGCAACAGAGCGGTTGGCTCTGATTTGTCACGTCCTTCCCCCTTAGGACTCATCTCTGGCTTTCCCTCTGCAGAAATAAAGACATTTTCAAGGCATGTGGGTGGCTCAATGGTTGAGCATCTGATTTTGGCTCAGGTCGTGATCCTGGGGTTCTGAGGTCCTGGGATCGAGTCCTGCATCAGTTTCCTGCAGGGAGCCTGCTTCTCCCTCTGCCTATGTCTCTGCCTCTCTCTGTGTGTCTCTCATGAATAAAGAAATTAAAATTTTTTTTTAAATTTAAAAGGCCTTTTAAAGTGACCTCAAAAATGAATTCAGCCACCAAACCTAAAATGCAAGGACAGAAACAATGTTTTTTAAACACTGGGTTTTAGTATGTCCCAAATGAGACCCCATTTGGGGGGACAGAGTTGAGAAACTGCTCTAATTGGTTTCTCCTTTAGAAAAGCCTAGAAAGCCAATTAAGGGCAAGGCTCCAGAGTGGTCCCTGCCTCACACTTCCCAGTGACTGTGCCTGTCAGAAGCCCCACGGGCATGACAAGGGGAGCCAAAATATGGGTGGAGAATGATTCTCTTCTTCTTTGGCTTTCCTAGGTCTGCTCCCACCTTCGGGTGATGGTCATATGCTGCCTCATTTGGCTTGCCCTGCTCTGCCCTGGGGCACTTCTGTCACTCAGTGCTTGTCTGCTGAATGACCCACTAGCTCCTCTGTGAATTCTGCTTGAGCCCCCAGGAGAGCCAGCTACTAACCCCAGCCATCGCCCACAACAATCTAAGAACACTGCAAGTTACTCAGTGGGTTTTTTTTTAAGATTTTATTTATTTATTCATGAAAGACACAGAGAGAGAGAGGAAGAGGCCCCCAGCGAAGGGCCTCATGCGGGGAATAGAATCCCAGAACCCCAGGATCATGACCTGAGCCAAAGGCAGACCCTCAACCACTGAGCCACCCAGGTGCCCCTCAGTGATTTTATATTTAATATCAATGTTTTGTGAGTTTCCCTTTAGGACAAAGGCAACATATCAATTGTTGTGGGGTCCCCAACAACCAGGAGAGTGTTTTTGAGTAGAAAGAAGGAATAATGGATAGATGGATGGATGGATGGATGGATGGATGGATGGATGGATCCATGAGGAATGACGGTTGCTGGAGCCAAATGCCACGAGGGGGCAGTGTGGAGCAGCTTGTCAAGTCTCCCCAGACTTCACCGGCCCCTAGCTGGGGAGGTTTCTAGAGCTCATTCGGTTCAGCATTTTCATTTGCGAGAGGAGGTGAGGCCAGAGAGGGCGAAGGCTGTGCCCAGGGACACGTAGTTCCTGCAGCTGGCCTCCTGCGTGGGTCCGCGTCGTTCCCCACAGGGGCCCGTGCGCCCAGCCCCCTGGAGCTCCGCGGAGCCCTCGCCAGAACCGCGCGTGCGCCGGACGCGCAGACGCCGCGGGGGACCCTGTGCGCGCGGTGCAGGGAGGGCCCTCGGCGCGGCCCCAGCTTCGGCGCCTCGGGCCCCCACGGAACTCTCCTCCGCACGTCTCTTCTGTCCTTTTGGACCTCCATGGTCTGGGCTTGTATTTATTTCCCGAGAAAGGAAGGTCTCCGTGCTCAGAGCACGTCCTGCACCTCGCTTCTCTCAAAACTGGCTTCTTCTGTGCATCATGCACTCTAGCCCCACGGGGAGGTTTTGGGGAATGCGAGTGTGGCCCAGCTCGCTCCCTCCCCGCCAGCTGTCCGCACGCTGTCGGGGCGAGCTCTGGAGGTCGGTGCCTTAGATGGCCGAGGGAGATGTCCAGGGTGCACAGCAAACCTCCAGGCTTCCTTTCCGTTCACTCATTTGTTCATCTGTTTAATTATCCAATTATTAAAAATATTTTCAAGCATCTACTACGTGTCAGGGGCTGAAGAGAAATTCACGTAATTCATGTAGTTACACTTATTACGCTCTTAGGCACTTATGTGCCAGGCACGGTGCTAAAGACCTGACATTCACTATCTTTACACAAGCCTGTGAGAGAGATCAGTGTTATTCCCATTTCACAGGTGAGGAAACAGAGCTCAAGAGAAATGATATCACTTGCCCAAGTGAGCTACAGAACCAGGAGTCAAGCCTTAGAGGTTGCCACCCAAATGGTCAGGCATTTCATTCAAGTTACTGTTGGGCTTGTGGTTGCTCATGCCCAGGACTCCTGGAGTCTGCACCTCTGTAGGCAGCTGTGGGGTGGTTAAGCACAGAGCCCCAAGGGATGAGCAAGAGCTGCAGAGACCCACCCAGGCTTGGCTCTCTGTTCACCTAAGTATATTATAGCTTTCTGGCTCCCAGAGTGGAATTCCAGAATGTTCCATCAAGTTCAATTCTGCGATTGGATATATTATTATTCTGTGTGGGATCCAGGACCACTTCAAAGCTGTGGCTCAGAGAAGAGCCCCTCCAGGGTCACTGGGATGGGAGCCAGAAATGTGGGTCTGCTTGACTGAGGCCTAATAAGCCATGTGAGCTGGACCCTCTCCTGGTGCTACACTGGGCCCTTTTGCAGCTTCATTTGTAAAATGGGAGTTTGTACTACCCCATGTAATCTATGCTATGTGCCCCGGAGAACTGTCCTCAAGATGAGATAAGAGCATGCGTGTGAAAGGAGGTTTTTTCTTGTATAATCTGCGCGTCCTTATTATCACCACTAGCTGGGCTGCTGGACTTCAACTGGGTCCCCCAGATGCCTAGAGAGTAGTTCCTGGCCTTGGGGACCACATAGGTCAGGATTTTTTGTTGTTGTTGTAAATCTCCATGAGTCCCATAGAGTTCGTTCGTTCTTTCTTTCTTTCTTTCTTTCTTTCTTTCTTTCTTTTCTTTCTTTCTTTCTTTCCTTTCTTTCTTTCTTTCTTTCTTCTTTCTTTCTTTCTTTCTTCTTTCTTTCTTTCTTTCTTTCTTCTTTCTTTCTTTCTTTCTTTCTTTCTTCTTTCTTTCTTTCTCTTTTTCTTTCTTTCTTTCTTTCTTTCTTTCTTTCTTTCTTTCTCTCTCTCTTTTTTTAAAGATTTTATCTATTTATTCATGAGAGACACAGAGACAGGCAGAAACACAGGCAGACGGAGAAGCAGGCTCCATGCAGGGAGCCACATGTGGTACTCTATCCCAGCACCCCAGGATCACGACCTGAGCCAAAGGCAGACACTCGACCACTGAGCTACCCAGGTGCCCCCCATAGAGCTGTTTCTTTTTAAAAATGACTACCACAAACACTGTTCCAATAAAAAAGTTTAACAAAAAGGTAAGTAGGATATAACTTCCCCAAAAAAGTGGATGTATTTAGCCTCACAGAAAAACCCCTACATGGTCTCTATTTTTCTCATTTCGCTTTAGATCAATGGGAACAGAAGCAAGGGCTGGCCTGTGGGAGCCGTTGCCGGACAGCGAGTGTGGGTGATGAGGGTGTCCTTCAACCTCACAGCCGAGCCTTCCCTGGGCGGCGAGAGGCTCAGGAATCACGTCATGGGGCAGTCATGTGCATTGGGGAACCGAAGGGCAGAATAGAAAAATAATGTTCCAGGAAATGTTTTTAATGCATATTACAAAATAGCACGTGCAGCAGGACCCCCAATTTGTAAAGTACCTGTATGTCTACCCACAGCCTCAACCGCACAGGAAAACAAACAAAACACCAGAAGGCTATACACCAAAATCCCATGGACTTACTTCATGGAAGAATGATGGCTGGGTTTACTTTCTCTGAGTTATTCCTTGCATTTTCCAAAACCTACTGTTTTGTAATCAGAAACAGAACTAATCAAGTAGCCAAAGGGGGAAAAGTGGTGCAAGATGAATTATGCCACATGTTGTGTGAGACGCTGGCCCTCTCGGGACCTGGGGAATTGCAGTGAAGGAGGCTCTTCGGGGCTTGTTGCTGGCATGGCTCACCTCCTGTCTCTGCTTTCCTTGGGCCGGGCCTGGTGTCTGGGTTGCGGTTAAGTGCCGGGTCTGTGTGTGCTGAGCGGACCGCTTTCCTTACCAGGCTGGCCAGTGCGGCTGCTGGCCACAGGGGCCACAGAGAAAAGTTGCCACTTACGTGGAGAGGGGCTATTCTTTCTGAGCTTAAAATTTGTGTTTGAAGCCTTTAATTGCATCTCTCCTCAGAAGGCTGGAACAAGGTAACCACCAACATTCCTTTTATGAGTTTAAGCTCCTTAGAGGCAATCTGGCTGCCATTGAAGACAGGGTTTGGGGAGGATGGGTCTCTTCCCCTTGACTAGGCTTCTTACTGACAAGAGACAGGGGTTAATTCTGGCTAACTTAAGCAAGAAATGCATTGGAAAGGCTTCTGGTAACTCCCAGTTTGGACAGGAAGGCTAGAGCCCACTGATAAAATGGGCAGGACCCAGGCCTTCAGGACTACTGCTGGGTCCCCTGAGCCCTGTCTCTTATACAGGCCTCAGAATCCAGACAGGCTCACTCTGGGGGGTCACAGCACAGGCCCTGGAGCCAGACTGCCTGGTCTCAGATCACACTGACCAGGACCTAAAGCAAATTCCATGACTTTTCTCTGCTTCCGTTTCCACGTCTGTAAAATAGAGATAATAAAAGAACCAGCTGGCATTCGTTATCTTTTGCTGTGAAACAAATTACCCCCAAACCTAGTGGCTTATAACAACTATAAACATTTATTACCTCAGTTTCCGTGGGTCAGGTATTCCGGAGCAGCTTAGCTGGGTGACTCTCATGGATTCTCATGAGGTTCAGTCACATGTAGGGTGGGGCTATCATACCTGAAGGCTCAACTGGGGCTAGAAGATCTGTTTCCAAGGTGGTTCGCTCACACAGCTGGCAAGTTGGGGCTAGCTGTTGGCAGGAGGCTTTACTTTCTCCCCAACTGGACTTCTTGAGGTTCCTCACAACACAGGAGGTGCCTCCCCTCAGAGCAGGTGGTACTGGAGAGAGAGAGCTGGACAGACGGTACGTCCTTTGTATGACCTAACCTGTGATATCACGTCACATCACTTCTGATATAGTCACTCAGAAGAAAGTAAGTCCAGCCAGTGTGTGGGGGGAAGAAAGTTAGGCCCCACTTTTTGAAGGGAAGTGTATGAAAAAGATATGTAGCCATATTTTATAGCCACCACAGTACTTCATAGGATTGTTATAAAGATTAAATGAGCTAATGCTAGTGTTTAAAATAGTGCCTGGAAGATGGTAATTACCACATAGGTGTTTGATTGCTAGTAGCAATAGTATTATTAGTATTCTCTCCTATCCACCTGGCCAGTCCACCTGTTCCTCACTGCCCTTCAAAGTTACTTCAGAAGTAGAGGTGATCCTCCTCACCTTATTGGCTCATAACTCCCCATCAGGGAAGCAGGGCCAGCTTTAGGATGGGCCCCACCCTCCTTACCTGCCTCAGGGAACAGTCACACCGGGGACTCCAACAACAGGGGTCAAGCTTGGCTGGTCAGCACAGGGACATCAGTCTCTTTGTACATCGAAGTCCTCACAGTTACTACAAGGCTAACCTCTTGCTTTCAGCTCTTCAGTTCCTCAGGGGAGGCACAGTAGCAGGGAGATTGTGGAAATTCCCCAGGCAAATGATTGGCTTGGTGAGACACACACAGGGGGCCTTGTGCAGTTGGTGATAGGATAAGGGGTGGCCTCTGAGGCCTTGGACAGAAACCACTGACAAGTGAGCAGGAAGAGCCAGTGAGAGACCACTGCCCCAAGCCCACTGACTAGGAGGCAGAGCCATAGCGAATCAACATGCGAATCAACCCCTGCAAAGGATGCCCCCCTGAGGGGTGCGTGCAAGGGCCGAAACCCAGCCAGGCCCTGCTTGCCAAGCCTGGAGCCGTGGCTGCATCAGCCTTGAGGAAGAGATGCCCTTTCATCACTGTCTGCTCAGAGCAGGCACTTTGTCTAATTGATAGAAAGCACTGCATGTGCTAGTTGCATCCAGGCCACCAGATCTCATTTAAAGATCCCTGCCCTGAGCTCTGATAGGTGAAGACAGGCTTCACCACCAGGGGCTGATGATGACATGTCTGTCTTGACTTTAGTGTTTTCATTTTCCAATCTTTCCTTGGACTTCCTTCTTTTGTCTGATAGGTACAATGCAGACTGGAGAGGACTACAGGCTGGAGGTGCACAGAAGGCTCTGCCCATTCCCAGGTGTGGTTTGATCTCTCACACCACCTTCCCATTTGCTCCGTGCCTTGTCTACCTGGGAACTCTTGGGCCTCCTGGAAAAAGGAGCATGAGGAGCCTTTCTCAGAGCACTATGTGGCCTTCACTCCCAGCCTCCTGGTTACTCATCGCTGAATGTTCAGGGCACTTGGGTCTGGGGTATGGTAGAGACCCTCCTTGGTGCGATGGGAACAATGGAGGCTGGAGGAAGACTCATAATCTTTACACGGAGATAAGTGCCCTTCGCATTCCGCTCTAGAGTAGATCCTAATGTTGCAGGAGATGCCCTGATCACTGCAAGGACTTGTGTCTCAAACTGGATATAGAGACAGGTAAATAGGTAGATGACAGATGGTGGGTAGACTACTCACAGAGAGGTTTGCAGAGGAAGTGATGGGCCGGTAAGCATTTTTATACAAACTTTATAAAATTTTTCCAAAGGAAAATTTTAAAAACCACATGCAGAAAAAGTCCTCTCCTCCTGTCTGGTTAAAAATACAAAATAAACAGGCACAGAAGTCATCCCTCAATGCAGTCTTCTCTTTAGCTCAAAACCTAGACTGTTCATATTTACACTTAGTGGATCCTTGTCTCCATTTCTATCGTTTTATCTAGAGGGGAAGAGGCAAAGGAGCATGATAATAATAGTATTTTTTTAGTCTAATACTCATTTTATTTTTTGATTAAAGTAACATTGACTTATAATGTGATTTCGTTTCAGGTGTACAACAGAATGATTTATTTGTGTATTTGGCAAAATGACCACCACTATAAGTCTAGTTAACATCCATAACCATACAGTTTCAATTTTTTTCGTATGATGAGATGACTACAGTTACCATGTTGTACATGATATCCCATGTACATGACTTACTTATTTTATAACTGGAAGCTTGTACCTTTTGATTTCCTTCACTCATTTTACCCACTCCCCAAACCCCCTCCCCTCTGGCAACCACCAATCTATTCTCTGTGAGTTTTGTTTTGATTTGCTCATTTATTAGCTTCCACTTATAAGTGAACTCACATGATACTTCTCTCTTTCTTTCACTAATTCACTTAGCATAACACCCTCAAGTTCCATCCATGTTATTGCAAATGGTAAGATTTCATTGTTTATGGCTGAAAAGTTTTCCATTGTGTGTGTGTGTGTGTGTGTGTGTGTGTGTGTGTGTGTATCTCACATCTTCTTTATCAATCCATCCATTAATGGACACTTAGATTGTTTTCATATCTTGGCTATTGTAAATAATGCTGCGATGAACATAGGGGTGCATATGTCTTTTCAAATTAGCATTTTCATTTTCTTCAGATAGATACCCAGAAGTGGAATTGCCAGATTACATAGTCGCTAGACTCACTAAGAAAAAAAGAGAGAGGGCTCAAAGAAATAAAATCAGAAATGAAAGAGAAGTTACAACTGATATCAAAAAATACAAAGGATTATAGGAGATTACTATAAACAATTATATATCAATGGTATTGGACAACCTAGAAGAAATTGATAAAATTCCTAGAAACACACAATTGTCTCAGATTGAATCATGAAGGAATAGAAAGTCTGAACAGACCAATTACTAGTAAGGAGATTGAATCAGTAATCAAAAACCACCTAACAAACAAAAGTCCAGGAGCAGAAAACTTCACTGGTGAATTCTACCAAACATTCAAAGATTCAATACCTATCCTACTCAAACTTCTCAAAAAGTTGAAGAGAGGGGAAAGCTTCCAAATTCATTTTATAAGGCCAGGATTATCCTGATACCAAAACCAGAGAAGGACACCACAAAAAAATAAAATTGCAGAACATTATTCCTATGAACATAGATGCAAAAATCCTCAACAAAATATTAGCAAACCAAATTCAACAATAAATTAAAAGGATCATTAACATGATCAAGTGGGATTTACTCTAGGGATGCAAAGATGGGTTAATATCCATAAATCAATCAATATGATATACCACATTAACAAAATGAAGGATAAAAATTATATGATCATCTCAATAGATGCAGAAAAAGCACTTGACAAAATTCAACATCCATTTATAATGAAAACTGTCAACAAAGCAGATACAGAGGGAATGTACCTCAAAGTAATAAAGGCCATATATGACAAGCCTACAGCTAACATCATCCTCAATGGTGAAGAGCTGAAAGCTTTTCCTGTAATATCAGGAACAAGACAAAGATGGTCTCTTGCCACTTTTATTTAACATAGTATTGGAAGCCCTAGCCAGAAAAAAGAATAAAAGGCATCCAAGTTGAAAAGGTAGAAGTAAAACTGTCACTATTTGCAGATGACAGTATTTTATATATAGCACACCCTGAAGATTTCATGAAAAATAAGTGTTAGAATTAATAAACAAAGTCAGTAAAGTTACAGGGTTCAAAATCAATGTAAAATAATTTCTTGAGGGATGCCTGGGTGGCTCAGCAGTTGAGCGCCTGCCTTTGGCCCAGGGCATGATCCTGGAGTCCCAGGATCGAGTCCCACATCGGGCTCCCCGCATGGAGCCTGCTTCTCTCTCTGCCTGTGTCTCTGTCCTCTCTCTGTGTGTCTCTCGTGAATGAATAAATAAAATATTAAAAATAATAATAATAATCTCTTGAGTTTTTATGCACTAATGATGAAATATCAGAAAGAGAAATTAAGAAAACCATCCCATCAACAATTGCATGAAAAAGAATCAAATATCTAGGAATAAATTGAACCAAGGAAGCGCAAAACCCATATACACTGAAAACTATAAGACATTGATTAAGTAAATTGAAAAAGACAGAAATAAATGGAAGGATAGTCCATGTTCATGAATTAGAAGAATTAATATTGTTAAAATGTCCATATTCCTCAAAGGAATCTACAGATTCAATATAAACCCTAACAAAATTTCAATGGCATTTTTCAGAGAAATAGAACAAACAATCCTAAAATTTGTGTGGAACCACAAAAGATCCAAGTAGTTAAAGCAATCTTTCGATAAAAAGAGAACAAAACTGGAGGCATGATGATTTCAAACTATATTACAAAGTTATAGTAATATTAGTAATTAATGACCATGAGCAATAAATCAGCTCTTATAATGAGGGCTCAGCCTGCAGTTTCCAGCCATCTTGATTCTGAGGAACTAGTGAGGTCAATTCACCCTGACGACTTCATATCCTGTCCCGTGGACCAAGGATATTTTATAGCTGTACACATCTGGGACCAGAGCACAAATTTGAGTCTCACCTGTGGTTTGGTTAAAGGGATAACAGAATTTTCTGTGAAACCCCTACCAGGAAAATAGTACCATTTCTGGCTTTTGCCACTATGTGGGAGTTCACAACAGATATCAACAGTAGGAGGTAAAGTTTGGGGAGGCAACAGCTTCTGTTACAGGGATCTTTAACCTCAACACTATTGGCATTTGGGGGGTGGAAAATTCTTTGTCATGGGGCTGTCCTGTGCATTATACAATTACAAGCAGCAGCCCTGGCCTCTCCCCTACCCATTGAATGCCAGTGGCAACCCCCAAGTCGTGACAACCAAAAATGTCTCCAGATGTCTCTGCAGCCACAGTGTGTGTGTGTGTGTGTGTGTGTGTGTGTGTGTGTGTGTGTTTCAAATCTCCCTCAGTTAAGAAGCACTGCTTTGGTGGTTAAGAGTAGAGGCCCTGGAATCAGACCACTTAAATTTAAATCTCAGTGCCTGTGGTGACTTGATGATCACCCAATGTTAAACATAAAAGTAGGATGACCACAGAATTTATCCTCCAAACCAGGGCGATTTGAGAGGGAAAGAGGGTTCTAATAATAATTTTATACCTGGAGACTGTCTCAGCAAATAGGGATGTGTGGTCAGTCCTTAAGTCCATAAACAGTGTTGAGCACTAGATGACTTAATGTACCTAGTTCTTCACATGTAGGAACTTCATTTAATCCCCACAAGACCCTAAGAGATCAGTATTATTATTATATCCCTTTTCTATATGGGAAGACTGAGACACTAGAAGCTAGTGAGTTATATAGTCAGGATCTTTTTTTTGGGAAAAAAAAAGATTTTATTCATTTATTTGGGAAAATGAGAGAGAGAGAGCTTGCGCGAGTAGGGGGAAGGGCAGAGGGAGAGAGAGAGAGAAGCAGACTCCCCGCTGAGTAGGGAGCCTGACCCCAGGACCCTGAGATCAGGACCTGAGCCAAAGGCAGGCGCTTAGCAGACTGAGTCACCCAGGCGTCCCAGTCAAGATTCTGATCTTGGCAGGCGAGTTTCCAAGCCTGTGTTCTTAGCCATATGCTCACGTGTGCTTGGGTGCCCATGGAAACACAGGACTACTCAACATCCACTGGACTCCACATAAACTACTAGCTCTAGGTTGTTCACAGTTTCAAGCTTAAGCTCACTAACTCAGTTTTCAGGGGTTACTGTGATAAAAAGCAAACATCTGAAAAATCAATCACTGTGGAGTAGGAAATGAGAGTAGCATTGTTCAATCTGATTCCCAGTTTTTTAGAGCTCAACAGGTATACCCATCCCATTACGAAGTCACTATGTCTATTTTTTCATTCAGGTTTATTGTTCCCCCAGATGGCTACTAAGCTTTTAGGACATATAGTCTTAGTAAGTCATTTGGACCCTGCTGCTTAATAAATGAAACTGTTAGGTATGTCTTTTGGCCTGGGTGTGCCATGAAGGCAATGTAAAAGTAGAAAATGTGGGAAACTTTGCCATTGGAAGAACCCCAGAGGGTAATGATGGAGAAGGCCTTCTAGCCCTGAAAGCCCATCCTGGTCGCCCACTCTGAGGAAACCTATCCATCCCCATGGTACACTAGCCTGTGATAATGGAATCCACCCCTCTACTTTCACCAACCCTCTCTCTCCCTCTCGCTCACACGGCTCTCTTTTCCCTCGCACAACAAACCAATATACCCTGACCCCAGGGAGTTGCCAAATCCCATATGAGTTCCCTTTATCCCAATCTCTTTACAACAGTGTCAGGAAGCTAACTGGTTCTGTTTTACAACTTGAATTTCTTTTTTTTAAAAGATCTTATTTATTTATTCATGAGAGACCAGAAAGAGGCAGAGACATAGGCAGAGGGAGAAGCAGGTTCCCTGTGGGGGAGGGGGACTCAATCCCAGGACCCTGGGATCAGCAGTGAGCCAAAGGCAGATGCTCAACCACTGAGCCACCCAGGTGCCTCTACAACTTGAATTTCCTCAGGCTTCTAGTTGAACATCTCCCACTGACATGTAATCTGCTCCTCAGGTCAGAGGTCACACTCAACTGAGATACACATGACACAGTGATAAGCAGACTCCTCCCCAGATAGCACCTCAGGCTGGTGTAGCCAAATCCTTAATAAATACACAGACAGAATGCACCACTGGGAGAGGCCTGGTCGTATGGCAAAGGGCGGGGGGGGGGGGGGGGGGGGGGGGGGGGGCAGGGGAGGGTGGCTGGCCAGGGAAGTAGTCACTGGGTCTAGGGCCACAAGCACATCTTTCATTCTCTAACTGCCTCATTTAGGGTAACAGAAAACTAGACACTGAGCTTGGTGGAAAGATGTGGGGCAGGGGATCTGGCTATGATTATTAACCAGGAGCCGCCTTGCATAAGCCACTCATTGCTATGCCTCAGTTTCCTTACCTGTATGGGGACTGGATTGCCCAGTGCCTTTCAAACTGTGGTGTCAGAGACACATTCACAGCCTGTAGCTATACCTGAAAATCTTGGCGTGTCTGTCTTTCTGGGGTGTCAAGCTTCTTTAAGATTTTTGGGACCCCACTCTTTTTACACGAAAGCATTTTTGTATCGTTGCTCAGAATGCAAAGGTCACATACATTTTCTATAGTGACTAATAATTGATGACATTTCAGGGGCAATTACTATATGCCAAGTGTCCATCTCTCCATATGAGCCTCACGATTACCCAGGGAGATATCTTATTCGCATTCTACAGGTGAAAAAAAAAAAAAAAAAAAAAAAAAACCAACCTGGGAAACGGAGAAATAAAAGAATCCAGCTAAGGTCACCTGTTGCTGAGCAAAGATGACACAACGGATCCCTCCTGCCCCGAAGAAAGCCCGCGCCCACTGCCAAGTGCTTTGGAGTCTGGCCCTAGACGCGTGGGGCTTCTTGGACAAAGCCTGAAGCACACAGGTCCCCGGAGTCCGGCCCTGACGCTCCGAAATCCATTTTTGCTTAAACCGGTGGATTGCGGGTTTCGCACACACTTGGGCCCCGGAGGTCGGTGGAGCCGGGGCGCACTGCGGCGGTGCCGGGGTTCTCGGTGGGTTCTCCGGGCGCGGGCGCGGGCGCGGGCGCTGGCGCGGGGGCTCCCCAGGAGCCCGGGGGCGCCGAGCCCGGCACTTCCTCGTTCCCGCGCGCCCGGCCCCGGCTCGTAACGCCCGGCGCCGGCGCTCCCGGGCGCGGGGGGCGGGGGGCGGAGGGCGGGGGAGGTGTCGCCACCGCCTCCCTCCCCCTTCCCCGCCTTGGCGCTCAGTCACCTCCCCGAGGCGCGCTCCACACGGCTGCGGGCCGCCGGCCGCCGGGCATGTCCCCTGAGTGCGCGCAGGCGGCGGGCGCCGGGTCCCCGCGCAGCCTGGAGCGGGCCAACCGCACCCGCTTCCCCTTCTTCTCCGACGCCAAGGGCGACCACCGGCTGGCGCTGACCGCCGTGGAGACGGTGGTGCTGGCGCTCATCTTCGCGGTGTCGCTGCTGGGCAACGTGTGCGCCCTGGTGCTGGTGGCGCGCCGACGGCGCCGCGGCACCACCGCCTGCCTGGTGCTCAACCTCTTCTGCGCCGACCTGCTCTTCACCAGCGCCATCCCGCCCGTGCTGGCCGTGCGATGGACCGAGGCCTGGCTGCTGGGCCCGGCCGCCTGCCACCTGCTCTTCTACGTGATGAGCCTGAGCGGCAGCGTCACCATCCTCACCCTGGCGGCCGTCAGCCTGGAGCGCGTGGTGTGCATCGTCCGCCTGCGGCGGGGCACGCGGGGCCTGGGGCGGCGGGCGAGGGCCGCGCTGCTGGCGCTCATCTGGGGCTACTCGGCGCTCGCCGCGCTGCCGCTCTGCGCCTTCTTCCACGTCGTCCCCCAGCGGCTCCCCGGTCGCGACCAGGTGAGCGCGGGGCTGTGCGCGCCCGCAGGCGTCTGGGGCGGGCTGGCGGGCGAGGATCCCGAGGAAACGGCGACCCGGGATAAAGGGCAGCAAAACAACACAACAGCCACAGGCCATTTGCTGTGCCCGGTGCTCTGAGTGTTGGCACTTAAATGTCACCGCAGCGACGCAGGTCCCGTGAGGGCCCTCCAAAACCTTTCCGAGTGGAGGCCTCCAAATGCCTGCAAGGTGCACTCTCTGTTTTGAGGTTAGTGCAGTAACGGGAACGTGGGAGCCAGCCACATGGAACTTCCAGGATCCGGGATGGCTAAGCGCATTGCTGTAGACGGAATTCTGCTTTCTCGCAGAATTCTCTCCGCTGCTGCTGCAGCACTCTTCCCGGCACACGTCCACTCTTCCAGTGAGGAAGCTGAGGCACGCAGGGGAGTGACTTGCTCAGGGCATCTCACCCTCAGTGCGAGGAGGAGCTGAGATCGTGCTCAGCACATTCTTGTGGGCCGGGTGAGGGTCCTGGTGCTCTGAGAACCTGCGGGGAGAGCCAGGGAGAACACACATCAGAGACCCAGGGACCTAAGCCCAGTGCTGCCACTAGGGGTGTTGGGATCCTTCCCCGGAGCCTCAGTTTTTCCAACTGCAAGACAGAAGGATTAGACTAGAACACAGGATCTTCCCTACCTTGGGAGCCTTGGATGATGGGTGGCTTCAGAGTATCCTGGGTGCCAAAAATGTTCGGCAGATTCCAGAAGCTGGCAGATGAGCTTTATTCTGAGCAGTGTGTTCAGCTGTCATTAGGAGCTTTGTGGGGGATCCATGACGTTAAAAAAAAAAAAAGGTTCTGTGGACAGTTCATGACACTGGCTCGGGTCCACTCCAGTTCTGAGGTCCGGCGTCGCAGTCCAGGGCTGTCCCTATTGCTGCCCTGCTGCGCTCTTGCAGAGTTTGCACGCCAAGATTCAGTTCGGGACCCGGAGCCTGGATGTGGGCCTGGTCGAGGACGGTGGCCCGTGGTTCTGGCTGTCATCCCAGTGTGTTAGGTTTTCTGCACCTCATGGGAAGGGACAGAGAAAGAACAGACGTCTGTGCGCCCCAAAGGAAGGCACACATCCTGTCTTGGGGACAGCCTCTGGGGTGAGGGTGGGGGTGTGGGGGCGTCTGCCCTAAGCTGGTTTCCCTTTCTCTACAACTCACTGGTTTCCTGGCCTGAGCAACACTGTCACAAACCACAGCCCCAAGGAGAGGTCTGCTCAGTGACCAGAAGGGAATGAGAAGATGGAAGGGCGCGAGAATAAGATGTGACCTGGGGAAGGCTTTCTGCTAGAGAAGTCTGGCCAGAGGATGCCCTCTTGGGTAGTCCTCTTGAGCAGGGAAGCAGAGGTGGGCTTCTCTGGGGGTTTCCCCAGATCAGTGTCCCACACAGGCCTTTTCCAGGGGTGAGGGGAGAAGTCTGCATCCCGTGTAAGCAGTATCTTTTTTTTTTTCCTTTTAACACAAGTCAGACCTAAAAGTCTCTTTCCTAATAGTTTACTTTTTGCATGGAATACGTTGTGAGGTTTTTGTTTGATTGTTTTGTTTTGTTTGAAGGCCTTGAATGACTAATAAGCAGGAATTATGTCCGGCATGTGGCACTTGATCAAAGAAAATGTAAGCCTGTGGCCATGCCCCCCGCACCAGGGCCAGGACAGCTGGGCTCAGCTGAGTTGGGGGGTGCCACTGGCATAGCAGCCAAGGACCCCAACCTAGTGGGCAAGCCTGTCCTCCTCAGCCCAGATATACCTGAGAATCAAGGTGGGTCACCCAGATACTTCTAAAATAAGCGAAAGACTAGGCTTCACCGCAGAGCCGCCGGACCAGCTGGAGGCCAGGTTCTCCTACCAGTCTTTGATCTCTTAAGTTACTATCTCACTGAATCACGGTGTTTCTTTTTTCATAGACCTTGAGGGACGTTTCCTTACTTTTTTTTTCTTACAGAAAAAAATGACACTTGGGAAATTAAAGATCAAATAGAATATGTCTTTAGGGTATCTTATGTTCCCAAACATGTACCTTGTGCCCCTCCCTTTTACAATTGTTTTAGGTACACTTATACTTGACTGACAACACTAAAAGAAGCGAGGCTCTTGTCCCCTCCTGGCCAAAAGCCCAGACTAAAACTGCTCGCCTGCTTGGACACAGGTGGCTGTTTGAGCGAGAAGGCCTTCATGTAGATGGGGGCTCCTCTTGTTTTGTCACTCTGTATTTCACCTCTGGTAGGTTGTCTGTGTCGGAGCCCCCTACAGCACTTCTGGGATGACCAGAGCTGTACTGCAAGGTGCTTCCATGGAGACTTGTGTTGTGGTGGCTTTTCCTCAGTGTCCCTTGGGGCCAGGCATGCAGACCCCTCTTGTCCTAAAGCAAAAACACCTCCTTGGTTCTAAGAGCCTTTGGAGAGGATTTGGATGAAGCCATTGGGAGAACACTTCAGAAAGTTGGGGGTTAGGTGAGGTGGCTGCAGGAACCCTCTTCCCTGAAATTAGTAGAGGTGGGGCCAGGGAGCCTGTAATGAAAAGCCAGATGGTCCTTTCGAACTCTCCAACCCCTTTGTCTTTTCCCCACCTGCACTCCTGCCACATGCCTCTGCCAATAAGCCAAGGAACAGAAAAACTCTCCTCTTCCTCAGGGGCTGTGACTGGAGCACCCAGGAAACAACTCATTTTATAGATGAGCAAGCTGAGGCTTAGGGATTGAAGAAATAAGTTAAAAAGAAGGAGAAAATGGGGAGAAAAAGGAGTGTGGCCATTTTAAAAAAGAGACAGAGAAGGATCTAGGCTAGACTGAACAGAGTCTCACATTTAAAATTAGCAAAAGCTTGTTTTCTTAATCCTCTGTTCCCAGCTTCCTGTCTGTAGACTGTGCCTGCCCCTTCCCACTTGGCCACTGAATACGGAGGTTTTAGGTGAGGGATACTTTCCTACCCAAACCACCAGCTGAGGGAGCTCACTAACCCTGAACACACGCTGGCTGCTGGCTGCCTCTGCTGAAGAAGCGCTGGCCAGGGAAACAGGGCCTCTCAGAGCTTCCTACCAATTAGGGTGCCCCCCAGGTCCTCAAAACAGGAGCATGAGTAGCCTTGTCCATTTGGACACTTGGGTGCCCAGCAGTCCAGGTGACCACCTCTCTAAAACTTCTCTGAAGGGAGGATGAAATGATTGATGTGCTAAAAATGCTAAACAATTTGGTTTTAGGAGTATGGGCTTTGGGGTCCAGCATTCTGAGTCTGAATCCTATCTCTGCCACTTAGGGGCCATGTAACAGAGGCAAGTGGTCCCCACCTCTATGCCCTCCTTTCCTCATCTCCAGAATGGGCATGGGAACACTGTAACCTTATAGGATTGCTGTGGGGACTAATGCTCAGTACGTGAGCCAACACCTGGCACATACACAGTTAAGCACTCAAGAATTGCCAGCTATTATTAGTTTCCTTATCTTCGGTTATAAGTATTTTGAAGATTCCTTAAATAGTGTGATTCTTCTGATTGCTGTAAAATAAGAGACTGTCGTTTTAAGAGGGTGGGCACATGGCAGCAACACAGACATCTCAGCCAGGTCAATTCAGCCTGTTCCAACAGGATTCCTGCCTGTGTGTGCTGTGGCCATGGCAGGACACTGACCCTCATCGGCAGGTTGCGGGGGACTGTCCACCCCGGCCAGAATGTGCTGCTGCCCGTTCATTCCACAAACATTTACTGAGCAGCCCTCCACGCTGCCCTCACCATGAGTCACATGACCGAGACACCGTCCTGTGCGAAGAGGTACATGTATCGACAATGTAGATGGCCTGAAACAGTGGCACAGTGTGGTTCTCACAGAAACCCTACAAATAGGTGTTTGTGTGTTCATTTTCCAAAGGGGGATGTGCCTAAAGTCACAGAGCAGTCGGGATGGAACAGAATATGGCCTGAGTCTATGCTCCTCCCCGTGGTGTTTCCCATGAGTTCACACTTCCTTAGGAGCCCCCTACCTTCCCACTCGGCCTGCCCTAGTTTAATACCAGACCAGAGTGCCGTCGTGTCTCTGCTGAGTGTAAACTGGCTGAGGTGATAAACACAAGTTTGCTTGCCTTTGCTACTATTAGAGGATACCTTTATTTTTTTAAAAGATTTTATTTATTTATTCATGAGAGACACAGAGAGAGAGAGGCCAGAGACACAGGCAGAGGGAGAAGGAGGCTCCCCGTGGGGAGCCGGATGTGGGACTCGACTTGACGCCAGGGCCCTGGGATCATGCCATGAGCTGAAGGCAGACACTCAACCACTGAGCCACTTAGAGCATCCCTAGAGGATATCTTTACGATAGGAGAAAGTTCATCTCTTGCACTGATGTGTTCTTTCTTTTCTTTTAGGAAGTGGGGAGACAAGGGTTTATCCACTGGGATTCCCACTGCCTTAAAGTGATCTCGAAGTCTTCCATTTTGCTTGAAGAGTTGGAAGAGGGAGAATGGTTTACAAAGGGATCCTCAGGAGCCCCTGGGTGGCTCGGTCTGTTAAGCATCTTATCTCTGGGTCCTGGGATTGAGCCCCAGGTAGGGCTCTCTGCTCAGCAGGGAGTCTGTTTCTTCCTCTGTGTGTGCGCGCTCTCTCTCTCTCTCTCTCTCTCAAATAAATAAAGAAAATCTTTTAAAAAATAAACAAAGCACTGGCTTGGGAAAAGATCAAAAATAGCAATAAATAACGAAGTACATCTCAAAACAATCAAATAAACAAAAACCAAAAGGATCCTCAGGGGTACTCCAAGAGACATCATTAGAGAAGCTGACAGGAACCAGCTGGAATCAGGTGGCATTTGCAGATAAGTCAGCCAGGGTGGAGAGGGGTCAGCTTTTGAGCAGTGCCTATAGATAGATGTCCCATCCACAGGGGAGTCTTCTCAGAAGAGAATCAGTGGTATCTCAGCTGAGGGTGAAGATGAAAGGCAGCGAGCTAGACATGGTTGTGGGAACCTGGAGGGATATTACAGGCAGAGGAAATAGCCCACGTGTTGGCAAGACACGGTGTGGGCAGGGTTGGTGGGGCCAGCTGGAGGAGGGCCGGGTGTGCCCCTTTAGGGAGTCTGGACTTGGTAGGAGAGAGATGGCCTGGCCTGGGAGGGTGGGCCTGTGAGAATGAGATATCCAACACGTGGATGTGCTGGATAGCTATTAGGGCAGAACTTAAAGGCCCACTCTGAGTAGAGAGGGAGGGAGAAGAAGGCAGAAGGCCCTTACTCAGGTCGCCAGCAGCACAGGGAATGGTGACTCCATGCCCTGAGCCAGTGATGGCAGGAGGTAGAGCCTTCCGGGATTGGACATTGGAGCTTGATATGCCTGTGAGGCATCCTTCAGAGATGTCCTCAGGGTGCAGGGGCCAGTCTGGGGTTCAGGAGAAGACAGGGCTGGAAAAAGCAGTGGCATCTTGGAAAAGAAGCCATGGAAATGGATGAGGTTGCCAGGGAGAGGTGGTGGTTGGGATGGGGATATAAGTCACCCTTAGCCACACATACCCTTGTATGTGGCCTCCTTGTATGTGGCCTCCTGCCTTTCATGCCTGCTGGTCCTGATGCCGAGCTCCAGCCTTCCCGTTTTCCTGACTGCAGCCTCATCCCTCCAGGCATAGCGAACACCACCCCTCCAGGATGCCACTTCCTCTGTGACGGGCTCTCCTGTCCCCTCTCGCTCTGGGCACCACCGGCTCACTGCCCTGTGGTGAAGTTTCTTAGTGCTTCTCTCTCTCCCTGAGCACATCAGAGCCTTCTTGAGGGCAGGCTCACCTTGCGCCTTCTCACTGTGGCCTCATGGTGGTGCAGCCACCAGGGCGGGAGTCAGTGAGTGGTTGAACACAGCAATTGAAGGACAGTCTTTGACTTGGCCAGCTCTGCTTCTGGAGCTCAGTAACAAAGCAGGCCTAGCGCTTTGGCTTTTCAAATTTCCTTTATTTTTATTTTTTATTTTTTTAGATTTTATTTATTTATTCATGAGAGACAGAGAGAGAGAGAGAGAGAGAGAGAGGTAGAGACACAGGCAGAGGGAGAAGCAGGCTCCATGCAGGGAGCCCAACATGGGACTCGATCCAGGGTCTCCAGGATCAGGCCCTGGGCTGAAGGCGGCACTAAACCGCTGAGCCACCGGGCTGCCCTCAAATTTCCTTTTTTAAATCAGGAAGCACTTCAAACATGCAGAAAAATACAGAGAATAAGACTCATGTCTTCACCTTCCAGAGCTGACTCACAGCGACGCGGTACCCCCCTGAGTCACAGCCCAGGAGAGAATACTAGAATCAAAATAATGTAAGTCAGTTGGATTTTCCCACAAAAACACTATTATAATACCGGACCAGCTCTCTGCCTGTGGGCCTGGTGCCTGTTGTTACATTTTTTAATGAGAATAAACACTGCACTCAACCTGTGATACCACAGAAAGCTTTCGAAAGAACACAAATCAGTCATCCAGTCCACACCAGCCAGCCACGGTCTCTTCTGTCAGGCATGGGGGTGCTGTGCAAAGTGCTCACCTGACTTCCTTATCACACCTCGTGCCTGGAGTGAGTGCCACAAATCAAAAGGTAAAGGAACGTCTTCACCAGAGTCATGAAATGGGAGGAACTTCCTGGATGAGTTCATTGCTTTTGTTGAAAAAAATAGCTGAACTATCATGGTAATCTATGTTTCATGTTTGATCAGCACTTCTTTTAAAAATTAACTTGCATCGCCATTTTTTTTTTGCTCTTATAAAATAATATAGGCACCTTCTAGAAAATTCAGATAAGCCAAAAGAGCAAAAATAACTTGAGTCCCAGGGGAGTCCCACCGAGAACAGACAGTTTTCTGGAATGTATCCTTCCAGTCTTTTTTCTACACATAAGTGAGGGATAGTGTGCACTGGTGTATATCTGTTAGTTCACACCCACACATTTTCTTCAACAGCATGGGGCTAATGCAGGCAGATTGTTTAGGGATCTACTTTTTTGCTCCAATTGTAGGGAAAATATCTGGCGCTCAGTATTACACATCTTCACATCTTCTATCATTACACATTCTTCTACAAAATCGCGTTAAGCATGGAGAGATTTTGGCAGATATCCTGTAAAAGGCTTTTGGAAGAGTTGGGTCCCTTGGGGGCTTCAGTAATGGTTCTGGGATCTGTTTTTCTGCCCTCCCTATACATTTTCCTATCTCAAATATAGGAATCAGAGATCAAGGCACACTCAGGGATGGAGTCTGTCTTTTCTGATCACTGCTTCAGCATATTTGCTGGTATGTGTTGCCCACCAGTATTGTTGAATGAGAGCATGGTGGGTAGAGATCTGAGTACCAGTGAAGCTGCAATGATTATCTAAAGACATTACCACACTGCCAAGATTCAGAAGATCCTTGAGAGACACCAATTTCTTTCCAATCACCATGATGTATAAAGATCTAATGAACTTTCCCCCCTCAGGTGTGGACTGTAGGGATGGGGATGGAAGAACAAGTTTTTGGAATTACTTTGGCTCAGTGGTTGAGCATCTGCCTTTGGCTCAGGTCGTGATCCCATGGTCCTGGGATTGAGTCCTGCATCAGGCTCCCCACAGAGAGCCTGCTTCTCTCTCTGCCTATGTCTCTGCCTCTCTCTGTGTGTATCTCATAAATAAATAGTTAAATTTTTTTTTTAAAACAGAATTACTAGTACATTTGTGAACCATCTAAACAAAATAGGAAAGGGAAGCAACATTCTCACCACCCCTTTCAAGGTACAAATATGATTAAAGCATTCTTCCCTGCTTGATTTGCCTTTGAGTTTTCTTAGTAAGTCCCTGTATTTCTTTTATAACCACTTAGCTCTTTGGGGAAGATATTATATGATTAAAAAGAACTACACCTTCAGTCAGTCTGGACAACAGTATGGAGATTCTTCAGAAAGTTGAAAATAGAGCTATCCTATGACCCAGCAATTGCACTATGAGGTACAAATGTCATGATCCAAAGGGGCACCTGCACCCCAATGTTTATAGCGACAATGTCCACAATAGCCAAACTATGGAAAGAGCCCAGATGTCCATCAGCAGATGAATGGATAAAGAAGGTGTGGTGTATATATACAATGGAACACTGCTCAGCCATCAGAAAAATGAAATCTTGCCATTTGACATGGATGGAACTAGAGGGTATTATGCTAAGTGAAAAAAGATTAATCAGAGAAACACAGTTATCATATTATTTCACTCATGTGGAATTTAAGAATCAAAACAGGATCATAGAGGAAGGTAGGGAAAAATAAAACAAGATGAAATCTGAGAGGAGACAAACCATAAGAGACTCTTAATCATAGGAAACAAACTGAGGTTTGCTCAAGGGGAAGGGAGTGGGGGAATGGGGTTACTGGGTAATGGACATTAAAGGAGGGCACGTGATGTGATGAGCACTGGGTGTTATATAAGACTGATGAATCACTGACCTCTGCCTCTGAAACTAATAATACATTATATGTTAAATAATTGGATTTAAATTAAAAAAAAAGCCTACACTCTTAGTGTCTTAGACTTGTTTTAGGAGGATGTTTCTAAGCCTTAATTTTATCCTCTGTGTAACGGGAAAAATAATAATATGCATTTCAATATGGCTGTTGAGAACATTCAATGAGATAATGTATGTAAAGTGCTTCCCAGAATAGAAAAATTGCTCAGTGACCATCAGACTTACTATTTTCTGTTAATACTGAATAGGAAAAGAAGTAACTGTTTGCATTTTGGGTTTGAGCACACAATTATGATATATGTGATAAAAGTTATTTGCTCTGGCTTAGTGTAGCATTCAACAAGTACTGGCTGAATGAATGAATGAATGAATGATGCTAGAAATCATTCTATCATTCTACTACAATTGGTTATGATGCCTTGTCCACCAAAAGTCAATAATGTTTTACACAGAATGTGCTCTTAAAAGTCTGTTCTACGCGTCCAGAAGGGTTTAGGGCAACTTGGTTTCTTTTTTTTTTCTTTTTTTAAGATTTTATGTATTTACTCATGAGTATTTACACAGAGAGAGAGGCAGAGACATAGGCAGAGGGAGAAGAAGGCTCCCTGTGGGGAACCTGATGCCGGACTCGATCCCAGGACCCCAAGATCACGACCTGAGCCAAGGGCAGATGCTCAACTACTGAGCCACCCAGGTGCCCCAGGGCAACTTGGTTTCTAAACAGTTTTGTTCCTACAGTCAAGCAGTCGGGAAATTTGTGTTTGGGAGGGGAGACAGACAGATCTCAAAATTTTCATTGACCTGTTTATTCCTTGGAGGAAGTTGTTGCAGCAGCTACTAGTAACTATGTAATAAGGTCCCCACGGGGTTTTGAGGTTTGTAATTAGTGTCAAACATTGGAATCCAGCACAACATACTGACACCAGCAAGGTCACAAACCAGGCTTTTCCACCCCATTCCGGTGGTTTTATATCTCAAACGATGCGGGATTCTGTGGGGCTGTAGCGTGCTCTTCTGAAGGAGAGACACAGGAGGATAGAGCTTTCAAGTCTGGGCACAATTACACCTTGGAATAAGCCATGGATTTCTTTGATACAGCTGGACACATTTTAGACATTTGCCCGGCCCCCCAACAAACACTTAGTGCCTTGACATGGTTCCTGGTGCTTTCAGCAGTACCAGTGGGAGAGCACTGAAACTTTGTTCCTGTTTGTACATGCTTGAGTACAACATGCACTTCCAATCTATGTAACCTCTTAGGGCTCAGGTTGTCTCCTGTAAAATGAGGAACTTGCAAAAGAAGAAGGCTCAAGGGCTCTCAGGCAGCTAAGTCCAGGGAAGCAGACAGAGCACTGGGCTTGGGAACTAACTCCAACTATTACCAGTGCGCCTGAGACTCCGTTGCATCTCCTGGAGAATGGGAATAATAACTGTGGTTATTCCAAGGGTCAGAGAGAAATGGTTTGTAGGTGTGTTTGTGTGGGCAGGGGGAGGGATGCTGAGATAGACAGATTGATTGATTGATTTATGACTGAGAGAGAGAACAAGTGGTAGGAAGGAACAGAGGGAGGGAGAGAGAAGCAGACTCCCCACTCCCCAGAAGGGTAGGAAGCCTGATGCAGGGCTCGATCCCAGGACCTGGAGATCATGACCTGGAGATCATGCTGAAGGCAGATGCTGAGCCACCCATGCATCCTAGATGCTGAGATTTCTTGTCATCCTAGTTGTGTAATGGTAACAGTGTCGAGCACCCTCCTACTGGGACTGAGCCAGAGCCAAACAAGCAGCCACCATTTAAATGATGTTCTTCTCTTCCTTCTTGTAACTAGGAAATTCTGATTTGCACACTGGCTTGGCCCAGTGTTGCCGGAGAAATCTCCTGGGACGTGTCGTTTGTTACTTTGAACTTCTTGGTACCAGGATTGCTCATTGTGATCAGCTACTCCAAAATTTTACAGGTATGTGTGCTTCGAGTGCCACAGCTGAACTCCACTTAGGCTTGGAATGTTTCAGTTGGAATCAGCCTTCCAGGTCAAAAGTTACCTTAGAGTTCATGCCAGTCCAATCCTGGCTTTCTGTCTAGGTCCACTCTGCAATAGTGAGGGGCAAGAGTTTGGTATTTTTTTTAAGTTATGTCTTTATGATTGTTATTTTATTATTTAGCTGATCACTAAAGTAATACAAAGCTCATTATAAAAAATTAAAGACATATAGAAATGTATCACAGAAACTAAATATCTACTCCTGATGTTAACAGTTCAAAGTACATTTTTCAGGTTATTTTTTTATATAAATTTACCTGTATACATGCTTTGAGCTGTGTGTATGTATATATGTTATATGTATATAAAATACACCATATAAAATGGTCAAATATCAACTATACGCTATGCATTCAACCCAATGCTTGTTTGTTTCAGATTTGAGATAACATTATTTGTAATTTCCTTTTTTGGCTTAACACTATATTGTAATATCTTTCCATATTTGTTTTTATATCTCTGCCTCATTATTTTTAATGGTTTCTTGGTCTTCCATCATACGGATATGACATAATGTATTTTATGGGCTTTTGGGTTGAGTCCATTGTCACCCCATAACAAACAGCAATATAGTGATGGAGAATGTACACTTTTAAAAACTTTTTATTGAAGTATAATATACATCCAGAAAAGCATGCCCAGCATACATGCACATGTCACAAGCTGACCACACTGATAGAAGCAGTCCAAGAAAAAAAAAAAGGGAAACAGAACATTGCCAGAAGCCCACTCATGTGACCTTCCCATCACTACCTCACACTCCCAGAGAAGGTGCTTTTCGAAAGTGCACCGAACCAGGAAATGATCTCTACCTTTTTTTTTTTTTTAAAGATTTTATTTATTCATTCATGAGAGACAGAGAGAGAGAGGCAGAGACACAGGCAGAAGGAGAAGCAGGCTCCATGCAGGGGCCTGACGTGGGACTCGATCCAGGGTCTCCAGGATCACACCCTGGGCTGCAGGCGGCGCTAAACTGCTGTGCCACCGGGGCTGCCCTGATCTCTACCTTGAAGTGAGAGTGTGTCCAGGGCCATAAAAAGGACCCTGTCAGCCTTTCTCCTACCTCTTGAGGCAGCCCATTCTTAGAGGCACAGGCAGATGGCATGTGTTCATGCTCATCTCAGGTTTAATGCAAAACCTTGAGTCCTCTTAGAGGTTTATAGCTGTTGAATCTTGGTTTTTATTACATATTATAAGTCATCTGGCAAACAAACTTCGTAAAGTGGGGCCCTGTAGGTCTTGCTTGCTAGCTTGGCTACTTTAATGGCCCTTTCTTGGCAGCTGAGGATCTGTAACCTTCTGAGATGCTTAGAACCCAAAACTAGGCCAACTTCCCTCTGGGTCTGCTAATCCTGGGCCCTTTGGGAGAGGGCCAGCCATGTTCTTCTCTAGACTCTTCCCCACCAGTTGACTTGTGGCCCACTTAAGTGACACCCACCCTGGGGCTTGTTCAAGGCATGAGGCAGATTCAGGCCTGGAGTTAAGGTCTGTAAAGTGCTTGTAATGGGGGCCTGACATTTGTAAATGCTCTGTAAGTACTAGCCATTAATACCTTAAAAAAAAAAAGGAGTAAGGGAAAAAGGAAGATAAATGTAGAATGAATTCTTTAAAAGTTATTTAACAAATATTGATGTAGTATTTACAATGTATCAGAACTAATTCATTTAATCCTATTAAGAATTAACAGATGAGAAAACCAATGCATAGAGAGGCTAAGTAACTTGCCAGAGATCACACAGCTCACAAGAGCAGTATCAGGATTTAAACTCAGGCAATCTGGCCCCAGAGTCCCAACATTTTGATTCCTCAGACATTTGTTAAGGAACTGCTCTATGCAAAGTGTTGGAGAGTGGAGATAGGTCAAGAGTGAGCAGGCCACCTTCTTTATCTAGAAGGAGCTTTTGTCCAGGAAAGGGAAGAGGAGACAGACAGCAGCACCACTGCCCCAGGTAGGAATCCCTGAGAGGCCAGATGCATTGGTGCTGGGGCTCAGTGTGAAACTTTGGCAAACTGTTGAGTTTTTCATGGATGTAAGAAGTAAAGGAGGGGAAGGAGAGGGAAGAACAAAGGGCCGTGGAAGGCAGACACAGAGACAAGAAAGGGCTCTTTTAATAATCTGCTTTTTCAGTCCTTGCTGTGTGGCCTTTGGCAAGTTACTGGTCTGAACCTCAGCTCCCTCATCTGTGAAATGGCGATGACTCTGACAGCATAGGATTGTTGGGAGATACGTCGGAGATATGGCCTGCCTGCCACAGGGGCTGAGTGAACTACTTCTGCTGTTATGTGTTAGGCAAGACTGACCTTCTGTCCCTTGTCTCAGAGCATGCTGGGAAAATGTACTGTTGAGTTTTTTGAGTGAATAAACCACAGGTCCAGATTGGGAGCATGGCAGGAGCAAGAGGCCAGGGCTAGAGCAGGGCCAGCCAGCTGGAGCAGGGCTCCTTTGTGGGCGTCCCCTGGAGGCCGGGACGCTCGGGTCTGTCCCTTGGCACCTCACCTCAGACTCCTCAGCCACCTTCTGAGGGAAGATTGACTTATTCCACAGACAGATTTCCCACCCTCTTCAATCTTTTTCTCAGGCCAGGGCCCATGTGGAAACATTCTCAGAGCCCACTAGGCCCCTGATCTGCCTCTAAACTGCAGTTCATTGCTTTCTGGATACTTTGGTCTAAACCCAAGGGCAGCCTTCAGTTCTTCCCACCACAGACCCCAGCACAGCTCCGGGCTAAAACAGAGTATCTATCATGACTCATAGGAAACAGTGCTCTGGGTAACGACTCCAAGATATAATTAATTTTTAAAATAATAAATAATTTTATTTATTTATTTGACAGAGAGAGAGTGCATGTGTGAGCACAAGCGGGGGAAGCTGCAGGCTGAGGGAAAGGGAGAAGCAGGGTCCCCGGGGAGCCGGGAGCTGGATGCGGGGCTTGGGGCTCGATCCCAGGACCCTAGATCATGACCTGAGCCAAAGGCAGATACTTAACTGACTGAGCTACCCAGGTGCCCCTCAAAGATATAATTTAGATACCATCACTTCCCTCATGCTTAGAGCAAAACTCAAAGCCCTCACCTTAAAACCCCATATGATCTGGCCCCTGCCTGCCACCTCCTCATCTTCTAGCCCTCTCTTGTATCCACATTGGCTGTGGGGCTGTTCCTCACACATGCCAACTCACAGTTGCCTCAGGGCCTTTGCATGGATGATTTCGTCTCCTGGATCTCTATTCCCCCAGTTTCTGTGTGGGCCACTTCCCCAACTCCATAAGGTCTCTGTTCAAAAGGCTTTTCCCCAGAGACCCTCCTCATCACTCTCTTGTCCTTTATTTCCCTGATTTATTTCTCTTCAGTGCACTTACAACCTCTGTCATGTTCCATTTGTGTGTGTTTATTTGTGAAGCATCTGTTCTGCCCACTAGAATGCAAGCTCCATGAGGGAGGGCTGATACTTTGTTTTGTTTACTGCTATAGCTCTATGCCGAGTACAGAGCCTAGCTTATTCATCGTAGATGCTCAGTAAATACTCATTGAATGAGTAAGACAAACTTTGGGTCACATTGAAAGAGCCTACAGTACCTCTTCCTTTTGGGCAGTGGGGAAATCACTGGACAAAAAGTCCTAAGACCCAGATCTACTCCAAACTTTATTACTGTGTGACCTTAGACAAATCATTTGACTACTGTGGGCCTTGGCTTTGTCTGGAGCTGGATAGACCCCAGGGGATTGTTTAACACATTAAGAAGATAATGTAGATATGATAATATTTCAAACAGGCTGCTAGACTTTAATTTGAAAGAGATCTAACCTTGTGATTTTGAAAATCACACTAATGCAAACATAAGACTTTTAAAAAATTACTTTCTACCCCACTAGCCAAACTTACTGTCACCCATTTCCTGGGAGGGCTATGACATTTGTCCTCACTTTGGACCTGTGGGTTTGCCAGGCAGGTAACTTGGGAGCAGGAAAGCTTCCAGGCGGTTGGAGTGTCTGGACAGCCCCTCATAGCTCGTGTCTCTCTCCCACTGAAGATACTCATAACTCAGAGTCACTGGATCAGCTTTTCAACTGAGATTCTTCCATCAAGAGCATAACTTGGTAAAATGAAATGACCATCAATGTTAATCAACTCTTTTCATAGAGACACAACTAGCAAATCATCTGAAGCCATAAGACACATCACTCCACCCTCCACCTCTTTCGCTCCTGTTACCTGTCAGTACTGCCTCTGACTCAGTTTCCATGTATGGGCCTGAGAAGTGCCCCCCTACCTTTTTAAGATTGTATTTATTTATTCATGAGAGACACAGAGAGAGAGAGGCAGAGACACAGGCAGAGGGAGAAGCAGGCTTCATGCTGGAAGCCCGATGCAGGACTCGATCCCAGGACCCCGGGATCATGACCTGAGCAGAAGGCAGATGCTCAACCACTGAGCCACCCCGGTGCCCCAACAGAGACATTTTAAAGCCCTTTAAAGCCCGGAAAAAAAACGTTAACTAGTCTTATTGTCTAACATGGGGTGGGGAGCAGCAGGGAGCCACATTTGATTATAATGAGCCCATTTTCTTCTCACTCCCTGAAAGTCATGGAAATCATGGGCAGAGGAAATGGAGGCACCACTCAGTGCTAAAAACAGACCCAACCACTTATCCACTCGGACCATGAGTCAGCCCATTTCTCTGTCTGCTGGCTCACAGTCACTGTCAGCCACTTGGTAGAGCTCCGGGCCACAGAAGCCACAGGGCTGCCCAGCCCTCCGGGAGCCTGCAGACTGGTGGTGGTCAGAGGTGACAATGATGCTTCAGCACCTACCACATGGCACATGTAGCACAGGCCATGTGAGTCCCCAAAACAAAGCACTGCAGGATGCCACGTGGGAGATGAACCAAGAAGCTTTCTTGGTGTTTCTGGCATTAGAGCTTGAAGTGATAGTCCAGGCAGAAGGATTTCCAGTGGCAGAAATAGTAGATGGTAGGAAGGAACTAGTTTAACATTAAGAACATGGGCTGGAGTCAGACTCCCCAGGTTTGAAGTTCAGCTTTTCGACTGCTTAGCTGGGTGCTGTTGGGCAAGTTCCTTAACCTCTTTGAGCCTCAGTTTTCTCATCTGTAAAATGGGGGTCATCGAAGTACGTATGTCACAGAATTGTTGGGAGAATGTAAAGAGATAAGCCAAGTGATATGTATAGGGCCTGGCACATAGTAAGTGCTCAATAAATATGAATTTATATTGACATCATTCAAATATATGAGGGACTCTAGCCTTCTTGGCAGGGCAATGTGGGCAGCACAAGCGATAAGGTTGCTGTTGGAATCATCCCTTACGCACCCACCACTGTGAGGTTACTGTCCTCACCTGTTGGTCATGGTGCCTGATCTCCGTGTAGCTGGTGGTGGTGCCAACAGATCCTACTGATCAGGGGATCATTCCCAAATGGCCCATGCCACAGGCTGACTCCCGGCAGCAGCTGTCTCAGCAAATGAGCAGCCTCTACTCCTCCACTTCAGGGGCCTGTGGCAAGACTAGGATCCATCTCAATTGCTCCTGTAAAGGAAAGGAACCAAATACAGGGGCTCAGTGCTCCCTTTCTGCCCAGATTTGCCACACCCTCATGCCATCTCCCCTGCCACCAAACTGCCAGGGAGTGGAAACAGAGTACGGGAAGCTACAGGCCTTGTATTTTTAACTTGATCTGCTTCAGTACCACAATGTTTTGAGTTTGTAGCTTGAACACATACTGCTCTTATACAATGACTTACTTACTTCTCAAGAAATAATAGGGAAAATATGTGTCTTAGTCTGTTCGGGCTGCCATCACAAAATACCACAGACTGGCTTGTAAACAACAGAAGTGAATTTGTCAGAGTCATGGAGGCTGGGAGGTGAAGAGGAGGCTGCCCTCCCCCAGGCTGCAGCCTCCCCCCTCGTCTGTGGTAGAGGGCTGAGGGAGCTGTCCCGGGATTCTTTCCTGAGGGCACTATTCGTGAGGGCTTGGATCCCATAACCTGATCACCTCCTAATGCCATAACCTCGGGGGTGATGCGTCGGACCATAGCAATGTGTTTCTGCTCGCATGTTTCTCTTCTAGACCATACAATTCAGCCTTTTCACTTCTCTGCATCAATTCTCTTTACAATACGGGTGATTTTCTGCCTTATTTCCTTGGAGTCAGCCAGGTGCCCCTTTTCCCCAGAACATCCTAAGTGCAGGCAGCTGCCAGGCTCTGAGACAGGTGCTCTCCACACAAATTTCCAAAGCCAAATTGGCTCAGGGCATCAGGGATGACAGCTTCCAATGCTAGCTGCTTTGCTCCTCCAAAGTCAAAACCCCCAACATCCTGCAGTAAATCATGGCTGTGGCTCTGTTTTGTGTTCCTGCAGATCACAAAGGCGTCAAGGAAAAGGCTCACGGTGAACCTAGCATACTCAGAGAGCCACCATATCCGCGTGTCCCAGCAGGACTTCCGGCTCTTCCGCACGCTCTTCCTGCTCATGATCTCCTTCTTCATTATGTGGAGCCCCATCATCATCACCATCCTCCTCATCTTGATCCAGAACTTCAAGCAAGACTTGGTCATCTGGCCATCCCTCTTCTTCTGGGTGGTGGCATTCACATTTGCCAACTCTGCCCTGAACCCCATTCTCTATAACATGTCACTGTTTAGGAACGAATGGAGGAAAATTTTTCACTGCTTCTTCTACCCAGAAAAGGGAGCCATGTTTACAGATACATCTGTCAGAAGAAATGATCTGTCAATTATTTACAGCTAATTAAGTTTTCTCTATAGGCAGAGTTTATCACCCTCTGGAAAGCCATGATATGTTCTCAAAGAGAGTTAATTTCCAGGTGCATGACATCAGTGTAGCCTGCTTTAAGAAAATATAACCTATGCAAATACATATTTATAGCACCAGTAAATTAAAGGGTGATCATTAGGTTTAACAATTTTACCCTTTATAAAAATCTGCTATGGGCTCCTTTTAAATATGAACTTTTTCAGTATGTTTGCAATATGATTGAGTTTAATAAATTTTTATTTATAACTGTTCAGCAATCACATCAATTACATGTAAAGCCACACTGTGCTGGTTTCTGGAATGAGTTTTGGAAATGATTGAGGACACAGGTTTCTTCCTGAAGGATCACAGCCACTATAGGCTTCCACCCTGGACTTGCAAGGCCTAAAGACCATTCACTAATGTAAAAAGCACTTGAGGAATTTCCAAAGAGTAATTAAAGATGATTTCGTTTTTCACTTATAAGAAATGCAATGAAAAAAAAAAAAAGAAATGCCATGGACTCCTTTAGGAGAAGCTGTGTCATGAAATCCATGAAACCAGAGAGGAGATAGGATGGCTCAAAACACCCAAAGTGAGAGCACAAGCAATTCCTTCCACTGATTCACCCGTCAGGTGCCTCTTAAGGACATGCTGGTGTTCTTGGTGCTGAGAGGGGTCTAGGAAGACCCTTCTAGGGGATGGTATTTGGGCCAAAAGGTGAACTATAAGAAAGAGCTAACCATCTGAATCCAGGGGAATGGGGCTTTGCAGACATTACAGACACTGGTCCTGGTGCAAAGGCGCTGGTATACTTGTGGGACAGAAAGGAGGTTGGTGTAGGCAAAACAACTATTGACTGAGCTTCCTCTATGCTACAATCTGTCCTTAATGCCAGGACAGAGGGGCGCCCTACTGGAGCCTATTGACTGAAACCAGAGAAGGTACAAACCTGGACTATATAGGGTCTGGGAGGCCACATAAGGAGTTAATTCTATTCAGTGGGCAACCACTGGAGGTTTGCAACTGGAAACTTAATATATATCTTTCAGTATTACTCTGGCTGCTGTGCAGAGAATGGACTTTGAGGAGGAAGAATAAAAACAAGACCAGTTAGGTGGCTGCTGAAATAGAAAAAGAGGTAAGTCAGAGGTGGGCAGCCTTAGATGGAGGTTGTGAGAAAGGAACTTGAAACGACTTTGGGAAGACAGAGCAAGCATGATTTACTGATGGACAGGATATAGAATGTGGGAGAAGAGAGGATTCATGGGTGACTCCTGACAGTGGTTGAATGACTGGGCAGGCCACAAGAATATGGAAGACCAGAGGAATGGCAGGTGGGAGAGCCAAGAGTTTTGTTTGGGGCATACAAATTTGGGATCTCAATGAGATCCAAATGGAAAGTGGGCAGTTGGATACAGGGATATAAGACTTGGACCCAGAGATACTACATCAGGAGTCGTCAGGTAGTGGTTATAGGTCTATGGTTTTATAAAATATCCCTGGGACAAGAAGATAGGGAGAAGAAACCAGAGCCAAAGAGAACCTGTCACTTGGAGGCTGAGCAATGACTGCAATGCATAGTAGCTTGGAACCTGGCACATAGTAGGGACCTCAACGACTCTGTTGCAGAGTAAATCAGCACCACTGGTTGCCATTGCTCGCAAGGCTTCTTGAGTAGCTTGCTTCTGAAGTAAGATTTCAGTGGTGATCACAAGCTTGAGAACAAGAAGACAGGGTTCTTTCGTGCATCTTTAGTTAGTAGATTTAGTAAAGTAAAGTTGTTTTATGAAGTGATATGTGTCTTTGTTATGGGCCTCTGGGATCATCAAAGTGAAGCTGCAGAGCCTGGCTCTGACAGCCTGTTGTTAGGTATGCACGACAGGCAGAGCTTTCCCACATTGAGCTACCTGTTTCCTCCCCTGCTGGTGGGAGAACAAAGCACATTGAAAGGATGGACCCAGGGCTCCCTTCGCTCCTTGATCCGCCAGCTCGCAGGCAGAGATTTCTACACTCACATCCCCTTCCCCACCTCCCAACACATCTCATAGATGTCAGCCTGGCATCAGCACCAGGGCTTGCACAGCTTCTAAGTGCTCGAACTGAATCCTCATCGGACCCCATTAGGCAGATACTATTCCCCCATATTTCACAAGGGGGAAGCTCCGGGAAGCCATATGAGCAGCTCCAAATCACACAGCTAATATATATCTGAGCTGGATTTTGACCTAAAACTAAGACTCTGGTACCAAAGCCTCGATGCCTTTTCCAGATCAGAAACTGAGGCTCCCAGGAGCTCCTGGGAAACAAAGGGCAAATGGCTTTGCATGTGATTACACACTATGTTCACGAGAGCTACTGATGATGTGAACACTGCATGTTCTTCCCCAGCCCCGCTACTTTTATCCCCAGCTAACCCCTTTCCCGAGCTCCAGAAGGAGGCGTCATGATCATCCCACAGATCTGGTTTCCAGGGCCTCATCTCCTGACTCCCCCAGGGAAGCCCACAGCCACCTCTCCCTCAACATTTTGGCCATCCCCAAAATAAGAAGTGCTTTAAGTCCTAGAGAACATGAAGGGCTGGGGGTGAGCCCATCATCCTACCTTCCTCATGGACCCATGGCCTTGAGCTCACTGGCCTGGCCTAGCCAAGACACACCTCTTTTGGCCTTGGCAGGCTTTAGGTGAGGCCTTTCTCAGTTAATGGCAAGCCCCCTTTCCAGGAAGTCAGGAGAAGCCACAGTCATTGCTAATGGAGCTGAGGCACAGATCAGGCCAAAAGTTATGAAGAATGGGGAGAGAAGAGCCCCTCCTGGTATACAGAAGCACACCCTACCCAACCACCCACAGAACTTGGCACTTTGACATTGAGGCGGCACAAATAAAAACCCAGATCACAGGAAACAGGTGACTACATTTTAATAAATCAAAGTCTGGAATCCTAAGCTTGAAACAATTCCTTAGAACACTCCAGGAAAAACAGTCATCTGAGTGCAGATTCACTTGTCCCCACAGATATTTTTAGGTGTGCTGAGATTCCATGTTTGCGGAGGGCAGGGGTGCAGAGCAGGGCAAACTAAACCCCTAAGATACGAGACAGTTGAAGGCTGCATGAATTAATGGGACCTTTTCAAATGGAACTCCACGTTGCTACAAAGTGTTTGGTTCTGATCTGCCGTCACAATACCCTGAAATAGAGAAAACAGTCATTGATGACAGGAAGACAGACCCAGTGGTAAATGTACGCAGTGAATATTATGATGGCCTTAGGGCTTGGCTGTATACAAATGTTTCTTGTAAGGTCACAGCTAGATGTGACTGTGATTCATCCCCACCCTCAAGGCTCTTCCTGAAACCCTTTGATTTTCTCTTGTGGGTGAGAGAGGGGCCAAGAGCTTAGGAACTGCTGTATGGAAGTTTTCCTTTAATTGGTCTTAAATTTGCCTCACTGCATTTTGAAGGATCAGGGGCATGTCCTCCTATTTCAGGAAGTGGGGACCAAATCAGCCTGACCTCAGCCACTGTGTGGGTGGTTTTATAGAAACCATGTTCTATAAACCATGAACTATGTATGGTTCTATAAACTATGAACCATGTTCACCATGTTCACCATGTCCTGTGTCCTGTGTCACCAAGTGGTGCCACGGGGCGCTTTGGGGTGGGAGATCTTCAATAATCTGTGTAATCTTTCTTAGTCTGCATTTTCTCATCAGTAGAATGTAGATAATGAGAATCTGTACTCTATAAGGTTCTCTGAGGGTTACGTGGGGGGTAATACAGGTAAATGGTGCAGTGTGGGTCCTGGCTGAGGCGACATCTTCCCCCGGCCCTACATGTAGGCTGCTCCCAGGATAAAGCATCAAAACTTATTTTTTAATGTTTTTTGGTTTGGGTACATATCTATCTGTTTGGTGTTGTGTGGGCTGGCTAGTCAGATGACCAACAGAAAAGTTCAGTTTTGTTCTTTTTCTACATTTTAGCATTACCCTATTTGGATTTTGAAACTCAGTTTCCCGTGGGAGTGGGTGTCATTTCAAAATAGACTGCACACTTTCCTCCAGAACATTATCGGTTTTTAAGTCAAGATCAGACAAAGGTAACATCTATAAAAAGATTCGATGGCTGTTCCAGGGAATCTCAAAAAACACAAGTGAGGAAAACTAGCTAGGCAATTTCACAGTTGTTTAGTTCCATATGAGAAAAAGAGCATTTGTTGAAATGGTTGTGATCTGAACTTGTTATGGTGATGTATCTCTTTACCTTTTTACACTAATGGTCACATTTGCTGCCCCACCCCTCACTGGGGCCACTGAATCCTTAAATAATATGAATGCAGTCAAACGGTTTTGGGGGCAGTGTAGCCAGGGACAAAATCATGTGACCACAGACTGAGCCTAGGGGAGCAGATAAAAAGGAAGAGCCTTTTCTCTGCAGCTTTACTTCATTGAAAGTGCCAGGGTTTTGAAAAGGGGCTTTTTTTTCCTCCTCACCCCTTCTGAAACAGCCCCACAAAAGATCTGGTCAAGAAGGACCCAGCTGGGTCCCCTGGGGCTTCTCAGCCTCCCTGTTTTCTCTCCCATGCAGATGAAATGCATCTCACTGGCAGGCGGGCCCAAATGCATGGCACACCGACCTCTCCGGGAGAGGTGGGGCACCCTACTCCCACCCACCCACTCACCATTGTGAACAATCAGCCTGTACTGCCTGGCCAGGCACAGCTCCTCCTGCCTCTGCCTCACGATCTTTTGTGCCTCCAGGGGAAGGCCATTGGGGTCACGGGAAAACACGAAGGAGTAGCTGTCAGCACAGGTGCCATCGAGGTTCAGGAGGCGGCAGGAATACTGCACGGCATAGGTGTCATAGTCCGTGTCGATGATCCAGTGGTCATCATCTGCAAACCAGAAAGCCACAGAGTCAATGCCTCTCCCTCAGCGGGCTCAGGTGTCAGGGAAATACCAGGCTCAAGAAACCAGTGACTTCCCGAAACTGGTTTCATTTCTCCAGGAAGCAGAAGACTGCCGAGAATTCTGAAGGCTTTCATTCGATTGGGAGAATAAGTAAGGACGTTGTTCTCCTTTATAGAAAAGAATCCTGGAGTCGAGAGGTGATTAGTGGGGGGAAGACCTTGTTCCCTTCAATGATAATCTCTCACCCCGACAACAAATGTGATAGTATCTATCCAAAGAACAACTGGGAATGTGAGCCCATCGAAACCATCAAATAGACCATTTACTGTTGTCTGCTCCACCTATTCTCCAACAATATCTGTGCTTTTGTGGCTGACATCTGACGGCCGCCAGCTTATGTCTCACTGCCCTGCTGTCCCCTGATCCCCTGGAGGACATCACTCTGATGATCTGCTTCACGGCTCTCCTGCTCCACCTTAATTCTGGCTTAGAAGCCAGAACCTGACTCACTTCTCCACCCTGGCAAAAGAGTAGTTTTTGCATTGAGGGTACACATATTCTTTCTTAGAGCTTGTGCTTTTCAGATCTCCCCTGCTAGAGGCAGAGCTGAGCCCTTGAAGAATTCAGATTTCATTTATTCCTTATGCTGGGAGGTAAGCCAGGAAGAAGTATACACAAAGGTGGAATAAATGTCAGCAAAGGCAGAATAAGAAATAACATTAATAAGAATGTATGTTTGAGGGATTTGCCCTGGAGAAACCTCCAGGTTTCTCCAAATTCCTTATACTTGGTAAAAAGTGCCACATCTCTACTTAATTGAACATTCTCATTGACATGGAACCATGGTTAGGACTTTCTGAGCACTTAACTATGTATCAACCACTGTGTAGGCAGTTCCCATGCTTTCTCAATCATTCCTCATGTCTACCCAGAAGTGCACACTGTTATTTCTATTTTACAGATGAGGAAACCCAGGCACAGGAAAACTATATAATTTATCCAAGATCACAAAGAGCAGGACAGAACCAGAGCCCACATGCATAATGTCTACACCACACTGTCTCCACGCAGTAAGTTGAGAGCAGGGACAAGAAACAAAGAGACAAAAAGCCTCTGTGTCTCTATCTCACGCTCAGACCACGAAGCAGGTGATGGTCTCTGTTCTATGTTGGTTCCAGGCAGGAGAAATGCAGAGGAACCCGGGCCCCCCAGGATCAGAGAGCATAAGGGAGGCCTCTTCTGCCCACCCTAAGTCACCTCTTGGATCTGAGAACCCCTGGAGGACCATCAGAGAAGGGGTTCAGCTGCAGGGGACTTGGTTCTGGAGGCCCCAGCTCAGCTCCCTCCAAGCTCTCCAGGAGAAAGAATGAGCCACCACTACCCCTCCCAGGCTTTCCCACAGGAGAGTGTCAGAGGACAGAGCTGGGGATGCCCAGACGCACGACTGCTCAGTTATTCATCAGACAGGCCAGGAACAGAGGCCCTGAGACCGCCTGCTGGCCTCACCCTAACCAC
The DNA here is from genome assembly GCF_048418805.1 of Vulpes vulpes. Lineage (NCBI taxonomy): Eukaryota > Metazoa > Chordata > Mammalia > Carnivora > Canidae > Vulpes > Vulpes vulpes. The sequence goes on from NC_132794.1 coordinate 85,217,202, forward strand.
AGGCTCCCCTCACAGACTCCTGAGCCTCTGTGCAGAGAGTCCTCCTCCTCTGCAAATGAAGTCATTCCTTCCCTGGTGGTGGGGCTCAGTGTGCCTGTTGGAGGCACCCCAGCAGTCTAACCCTCAGACACACATGCACTCTGTGAAATGTTAACCCTGATTCGTGATCAAGGCAACGATTAGCTCAGCAAATCTGCAGCTTAATTGTATTTTTCCAAGATTGTTGCCAGAAGTGAATTCTGACATAAGAACTAAGTAATTCTCAATGCCTGGTTTTAAGAAAATTGGCCACCACTCTTGACTTTAAAAGAAAGGCCTAACTTGGTTTGGTTTATCTCCAGGCTCCTTTTTAGCTAAATAGTTCAAAGCCGATGAAAAATTTAAATCCTAAGAAACTTTACTAGACTTTCCCTCCTGAGATGTGAGATGGACTGCCCGCCCGCCACTCAAAAGAATGAACTTGGTCCTCTGAACTCCAAATTCTTTGTATTAAATTATCGAGAGCAGTCTCTCCAGCTTCATTGTGCAGAAGGAGCATACCGAAGGACCACAGTAAACCTGCAGACTCAGGGGTCCCACCCCAAGAGTTTCTGATTCAGTAAGTCTAGGTTTGAGCTCTTAATCTACACGTAGGAAGCAACCAGCTGATCTAGATGTAGGTGGTCCAAGGAAGAAACTGAGGTAGACAATCAGGCCTGCATTATTTAGCCCCTTTAGCAGAGGGGCGGACCTCATCTGGAAGACAAAGGAGAATCTTCGTCCAAGACTTTCAGAGAGGCCCAAAATTTTGATGACCAAAGCTAATATTTTCATGAGCGCTTATTATCCATCAGGCTAAGCATTTTTCATGCGTTACCTTAAGTTGTCCTCCCAACAATCTTATGAAATAGCGACTATTCTTTATCCCCATTTCACAGTTAAGGAAATCAAAGTTCAGGGAGGCCAGTCAATGGTGAAACCTGTATTCAACCAAGATTGGTTGATGGTGGCATTCCTTAACCCCTGAGACGTCCTGTTTGCTGCTGGCAGAGCTGGGGCAGAAGGAGGCCAGGACATAGCACGCCCAAAGCTGGGGCAGCAAGCCATGTCGGAGTCGGCTGACATTGCAATGGAATATTCAGCTGTAGAAATTTATTACACCTCATTTTAAAAGAATATAACAACAAATAGAGTATTTGTTTCTGAGTTATTTTCTCTGCAATAAGCAGACCTCGCTTTAAACACATATGCTTAGTAAAATGCAGCAGATGTAGAAGGGGAGAGGCCACTCTCCAAGGCCTCAGACCCTCCTGATCAAGTCAGGGTTTAATGCCAGACCAAGATGAAGGAAGAAAGAAATCGGCACAAGGAAAGAATGCAGAGTTTGTAGAAGCCCCACCCGCCCAATCGCCAAAGCAGGTAAGACATGGGGAGGTAGAAGCCCCAGATCATCCAGGCTGTGGGCTACTTAGAATACGGAGGGACGGAGGGACAGAGGGACGGCTCATGCCCTTTCTCCTGGCCTGGGCAAAGAGGTGTCACTAAGTGACACTAAGTAGCCAGGTGGCCCTGGGCTAATCATTTCTCTAAGAGAGATGTGAGTTTCTTCACCTGTAGAATGAACTGATGGACTCTGCGGGACCTCTCAGCCCATGCCCAGAAGATAAAATATGATTTAGTGCTGGGAGAAGACAAAGCACTAATAATATACACACACAGGACGCACGCCCTGGCACTGCTCTTTCTGTGGGGTAACTCACTGCATCCACACAAGACAACCCCATGGGGCAGGTGCTCTGATCACCTCCTTTGCAGAGGAGGAGACTGAGGCACAGAGAGGATAAGGAACACACTCACGTTCCCACAGGGAGTAGGTCGGGTTAGGATCTGAACTCAGGCATTCTGACCTGAGCCCCGCATGCTCGGCCACCGGCCACCGCACAGCACTGCTTCTTTCTGAAAGGGGACCTCCCGGGGAATTTAATTCTGAGCCTTCCCTATTGCATTCACCCTACTGAATATCTGCAGCCGTCATTCTCAAGATTTCAAAAGTTTGGGTTGTTTTTTTTTCCCCCTCCGATTGAACTCCTGGCTAGAATCTCAATCTATCAGAGGTAAAAGCAAAACTAATCTGGTTTGGTAAGGGGAGGAGGAGATAAGAGGCAAACCCCACTTCCTCATGGGGTGCCCTCCCACCCTTCCTGAATGCACTACCCACAGAACCCAAGTCCTCTCGGGACTGCATCTCAAAATGCAACAGAGCATTGTTTGTTTACATTTACTAAAAATTAGTAATCTTGTACTCCAGTATTGATTTTTGTAACTCATTATCAGAGAGCGTATCTTTCACACCAAATGAATCATTCTAGCAAGTCTTGCCACATTATTTGAAATATTTTTTGCTACTTACCTGGGAGCTAGAACCCCTGGCATGCAAACTTGTATGACCATGGGCAAATCTCTACTTTCTCTTGATCTCAGTTTGTAGGGTTAACTCTCCATCTTTAGGATCCCAGGATAGATCCCCACCTCCTCCCTGGCCTGCATTGTCCTCTGGGTACCAAAGAGATTTCCAGATTTGAAACATAAGAGAAATGGAATAAAAGTAGAAAGGGCATGTAAATGTCGTGGTTCTTATAATCAGCCCAATTTTTAGGATGCTTTTCTGAGAATCTTCAACACCCTGCCCCCATCTGAGTTTCAGTGGTTGGAAGAAGGGAAGAGGTCAGGGCCTCTGACCTTAGCCCAGAATGCTATGTAGCTGGGCTGGCTCAGTATCTCAACCTTTGCAGGTAGGGCACCTGGGAGTGAGCGAACCCTATGCACAAATGCTCCCTATATCCCACGATGAGGGTCTCCCTGCCTCTGCTGGGGTCCCCAAGTAATCAAGCTGTCCCAGGGATTCAGCCCAGTGAAATGGAGGAAATATAAGACCAGGCTGTGAGTGGTGATGTGGGATGGGTCTTGGAGAGGTGGGAAGTCTGAGCATGAAGGGTACATGCCTTGGCACAGTGGCTGCACAGGAAAATGGCAGAAGGAGGTCACCTGACAAGCCCAAAGGTCCTTTTGAGCTTGGGCCAGGTTTTTAGAGCTGAAGGTGAAAGAGGGGAGGGGTGCTCTAGTCCCAACCTCACTTCCCTAACCTCAGGCCTTGCTGAGAATTCCCACCACAGAGAGGCGGTTCTTTCCACGGGTGCCGCTGGAGAAGAAACCCAGCAACTTGGTCAGGTATGACCCCCTCCCTCCCCTGAGGTGGTTCCACTGAACTGACTACTCACTTCCTTTCTGGAGGAAGGACGCTACGCCCCAATACTTCATCTTGAATTTAGCAGGGTCCTCGGTGTCTGTGAAGGTGCCAACCATGTCTGCACACACGTCCCAGTTACTGCAAAAGCCAAGGAGATCCTGAGCCAGGCGGGCATCGGGCTTCCTCCCTCCAGCGCACCCTGATGCTCCCCTCCCTGCCCAGTCTGGGTCCGGGGCTCAGCGGGGGGGTGGGGTGGGGGGTGGGGGGGCAGAGGGGGCTCTGACTTCAAAAGCCGGACTCGGCCCTTGGCCGTGGCGCTCATCCGGCCATTCTCATCCACCGAGAACTCAGCGACGATGTTGTCCTGCAGAAAGAGGCCCTCGGGGTCCTTCTTGGCCATGGCGTACCAGGTCCCGGCGAACTGCGAGGGAGGTGAGCGAGGGAGGTGAGCGTGGGGTCGGGGGCCGGGCCAGCACGGTCCGCCGCCCGCAAGGGAGAGCGCGCGGGGGCGGGGGGCGGGGGGCGGGGGGTGGGGGGGCCGCGGCCACCGGGCCACCCGGCGGATACCTACGCGAGCCTTGTCGAAGTTCTTCTTGACTTGGAAGTTGCTCACGCGGCAGTCGCTCTCCGCCCGGGCGCTGCCCAGCGCCGCCAGCAGCACGAGCGCCCACACCCACTGCATCGTGCCCGGGAGTCCGCCCTGCGGGGACCGCGCCGTGAGCGCCCCGCGCCCCGCGCCCCCGGCCCTGCCCCGCGCCCCGCGCCCCGCGCCCCCGGCCCTGCCCCGCGCCCCCGGCCCTGCCCTGCCCTGCGCGCCCGCCGCCCGCCGCCCGCCGCCCGCCGCCCGCCGCCCGCCGCCGCTCACCACCGGAGCTGCGCGCAAGCCTGGCCGCGGTGTGGGGCGCGTGGAGCCCGGGAGGCAGGCGATCCGCCGGGGCCGCCCGGCCGGCCGCTTTATAGCCGGGGCGGGAGGGGGTCTCGCTTTCGTAACGGCCGGGGTGAAAGACCGAGGGGAGGCGCCGGCCGGCCGGCCAGCACTTGCATAACGCGCCCTGACTCACCGCCGCCCGCCGCCCGCCGCCCGCCGCCCGGGCGCAGGGAGGGTCCGTCCCTGGCGGGAGCCGCGCCCCCGGGGCCGCCGCGGGCGGTGCAGTGGCCCCGCGGGGTGGCCTCGGCCGAGCCCGGCTCCCCACGGCGGCGAGCCGCGGGGACCAGCCTGGCCCGGCCACCCGGCGCTCGTGCCAGCGGCCGCCAGCTGCGGCCCGGGGTGGCCTCGGGTCCGGGGCCTGGCGCGAAGCCCGCGGCCTCCCGGTGATGCTGGCCGGGCTCAGCGCCTCGGAGGGCCAGTCGTGCAGGGCTTTGGGAATTTTTCGGCCAAGTAGTGTTTCACTTTATAAAGGATGTATTTTACTCTCTTTCGGGAGAGTTGTACCTTCTGGGTAAATATTTTTTCTTTAGTTTCAACATCTTTAGAAGCATTAAAACCCTCTCTGTTAAACATTCTCCATAACCCTAATCAGGGCGGGAAATACTCTCGCCCCCTCCGTGGTCGCCTACTTACTCTGTGGCACTTGCTCTAACCACTTGGAAGCGCGTCTGCGGATTGTTTATGATGCAATTTTCTTTCAAAGCCGAGTGGACTTTTGTTTTGTTATCAAGATAGCTAAGGTGTGCTCTGGAGGAGGAGACAAGAGGGGGGAGGTGAACAAAATTCTACAGTCACTGGTCAATGGCGTCAAAATGCTGTGACTAGTTATGTTATTCTGCCTACATGGTGGCACAATTTACTGACCATGATTTTCTCTTAACGTGCAGAGTTAGAGCCCCTCTGATCCATCAAAGTCAGAAGATGCAGCTTCTAACTGAATGAGAGTTCATGGTATGGCAAAGAAATAGGCACCTTCCTGTGACTCTTTGGACATCTACCTGCCTGGGTCTCTGCTTCCACTTGACACCTTTCCCTGCTTCCCGGTTGTGCCTTCAGGGTGTCTGGAGTGCCAATGATGATGCATTTAACTCCTTACTGCCCCAGAGCTAGGAAAGCCCTGTTTCTGGCCAACCAGCTAACTGGTTAGGATGTATAATCCCAAATAGCTCATATAAGAAGAGCTGCTCCTGTCGGGACTATGTGTGGGGATGCGCTGGGGGTAATATCCATGCACCCTATGTGGGAAATGACTTTAGGACATCTTTCTCCTGTCCAGTGCTTGGATCCCTTCCTTAACATTCCAGAGTCCAAAAGGTCTTCCAGCTTCTGATCTGACACCTCCAGTGATGGAGGGAGAGCCTGGCTGAGCCTAATCACCTTTGCAGTTATTATTGCCAGAAAAGTTCTCCCAGTGACCCTATCCCTTTCATCCCTTTCTTCTAGAACATATTCTGGTGGTCCTTGCACATGCTACATGTTGAATAAATATAGGAAATTTCAGTGCATTGTTACGTAGATCTTCTTTTTTTTTTTTAAGATTTTATTTATTTATTCATGAGAGACACAGAGAGAGGCAGAGGGAGAAGCAGGCTCCATGCAGGGAGCCCGACCTGGGACTTGATCCGAGGCTCCAGGATCACACCCTAGGCCGAAGGCAGTGCTAAACCACTGAGCCAACCAGGCTGCCCACATAGATCGTTTTTGCAGCAACTTGTTTGTTCACTTAATTGTTAGACGCATAAAAGGTGCTGTAACTGTTCCTCCTTCTCCCTTTAATGATAAGTCATGAAACTTGGTGTCCCAGATACCAGCAAAGAAAAACAGTTTATTTTGGCATTCTCCCTCGAATTTCTTCATGATTACAAATAGGTGAGTACAGGTCAACTGATGTTTTTGACTTTGGTGCTTTGAAATTTGTCCTCATAAAATAATTTTTCGAATATGCACGTATATATAATATAAACAGGAAAAATGTTCACAGTGATTATCTCTATGTGACAGAATTAAGGACACTTGATTTGTACTTTTTGTACTTTCCAAATTTTCCTACAATGAAACAGTATAATCAGAAAACAGAACAAATATACTCATTGTAAACATCTTTTTCTAGCAATAAGATTATATTTTAAATTACATCTTAATGGATGTAACTTTAACTGTATATAATATTCACAAAAGTTCATTTTCTGCCATGGACATTCATTCATCTTGACATCTGTCCCTTCCCTCAACTTTTCCATGAGATTTATCAAGAGACTTGCACTTACTAGGTGCTCAACTAGTAGATGCTGACTTAATTTGTTTTATTGAAATTAATCGCTTTAGATAAACTTCATAAAATATTTATTTAAAAATATTTGGTCAGAGGTCATTGTTTCTAAAATATAGTTTCTTTGTTGGGTGGGGCGGGGCACTTGGGTGGCTCAGTTGGTTAAGCGCCTGCCTTTGGCTCGTGTTGTGATCCTGGAATCCTGGGGGCAAGCCCCATGTCTCGCTCCCTGCTTCTCCCTCTCCCTCTGCCTCTCCACCCCTGCCCTCCTTTCATGCTTTCTTCCTTGCTCACTCTTTCTCAAATAAATAAATTAAAAATCTTAAAAATACATAATTTCTTGGAATTTAGCACTCATAGCAATGTGGCTAGCTAGTCTTCCGCCAAAAAATTTGCACTCCTCTTCCATGGTGTTGAGCTGTTGAGAAGAGACTTCTCTGCCAGAGGGCACCTCCCCACTTTCTGTAGCTCTGTAAAGCCACATGCCTGAGTCTGGTGGACAGAATGTGGACAACAGTGTGTCACTCCCAGACCGGACTTGTACAAGTTGCCTGTCCAATTATCCCTGCCGGCCCTCTTCTCTCATCTGCCAGCTGGTAGAGCCTCCATCACTCTGGGACCCCACCAGTGACTAACTTTCTGTGTATGAAAAATAAACTTCCATTGGATTAAGCTGCTGAGATTTTGAGGGGCCAACCAGTAACAGAAGCTAGTGCAGCCTTAACAAATAAAGCAACAAGCAAGTCATTAGCTCCTCGGAAACAGGGAAAGATGTTCTACCATAATTGAGAAAAGAGCTGGTGCAAAAACTTTACTTCCTTACCCTCATAAAAATGAAGCATTTAAACCAGCTCCATTTTGTGCAAACTGACATTAACATCCACATCCTGACGGAGAGGCCAAGGAAAATGAAAAGCGAGGAAACTAGGTAGCATTTATCTTCTGACTACATTTAAAAGATGCCAAAATAATTGGTGGGAGAATGAAAAGATTATTTGGCCAACTGTTTCAGGTATAAAGAGTCAAACTAATTTTTTTCAATAAGTTTTTTTCAGGGGCTACAAAGCCATGAGTCAGTGTCCTCAATTTAGGTGAACGTCACATGGATCCCACTGAGTTCTTTCTTTTTTTAAAAAAAAAAAAGATTTTATTTATTTATTCATAAAAGACACAGAGAGGCAGAGACACAGGCAGAGGGAGAAGCAGGCTCCATGCAGGGAGCCTGACATGGGACTTGATCCCAGGACTCCAGGATCACAGCCCCAGCACAAAGGCAGGCACTAAACCGCTGAGCCACCCAGGGATTCTCCACTGAGTCATCTGGTCACACCCATCTATTCGGTGTGCACAGAGATTCCTGTGAGCAGATGTGCAATGTGAAAGAGCCCGTTTGCACTTGGCTGCCAGCATGTGCCTGAAAACCCTTCCTTTAGGGGGTACCTTTCAGTGATGAGCAATGATGGGAGCAGAGAACCTGGCTAAGATGGAACCAAAGAGTGAATACATATAATGACCTGAGGTGCACCCGGTTAATCAAAGACATTGTTAGATTTTTTAAACTGAAGCACCATTGTTGGATGGTGCTTCAACCTCAGGTACATGTGGTTTGACTATTATATAAGCATTGCTTCCTGTAGAAATGGTTGACTGCAGTGGTAAAGATTAGCTAGCAATGAAAGAATTAGGTGTTATGTGTGTTTATTAGTAGGGTAGACCATTGAAAAATGTAAACTTGAAAAAAAAAAGAAAAATGTAAACTTGTTTGAGCAGAAAGTTTAAGGAAGTAACACTATTCTTTGGTACATCTATCAGCTTTTTTTTTTTTTTAAGATTTATTTATTTACTTCAAAGAGAGACAGAGAGTGCAGGGGGAAGGGGAAAAGGAGAGGGAAACCCAAGCAGACATTGAGCTGAGGGCAGAGCCCAGAACCAGAGCCCAAAACTGGGCGAGATCTCATGACCCTGAGAGCATTACTTGAGCTGAAACCAACACTGGGACACCCAACTGACTGCCTGGCCAGGCGCCCCTCTGTTGGCTTTTAAAGAGTTCCTGGAATTTATATTTAACTTTTTAAAATCGGTATTTAATAGCATTTCCTCATATATATGTAAATATATATGTATATATTTTAATTCCTTAAAGGAAATGTCTTTGTATATCCTCCTAGAGTAGCTAGTCTGATGTCTTGTGCACCTCATGGGTACCCTTTTTAATCCAGCCCTATTTAAACTTGCAGTTTGGGGGTAGGTCACTATCACTTACTAGCTATGTCACCTTGAGCCAGTTACTTAATTTCTCTGTGTTTCAATTTCTTGCCTTGAAATACAGACAATAACAGCACCTACCTCATTGAGTTATTGTAAGAATTAAATATGATAATATGTGTAAGGGTCTTAGAAGAGTACCTGGCACAGATTATGTGTTATAATGTTAGTTATTCTTTTAATTACTTTTTTTATTATCAATACCTTGTGGCATATATTTCTAAAAATATTCTGACTAAATGGGATGGAATTTTCACATTGACTTGGTTATTGTTTCAGAGATGTATTTAAATAAATGATCATCAATGTCTGTAATATCATAGAAATATTGACATAAGAATTAAACAGTGAAGTTCAAAAAAGTCAACACATATTGTGTAGTATTAAAAATTCATTCTTGGGATGCCTGGGTGGCTCAGTGGTTGACTGTCTGCCTTCAGCTCAGGGCCTGATCCCCAGTCAGGGGATGGAGTCCCACATCAGGCTCCCTGCATGGAGTCCGCTTCTCCCTCTGCCTCTCTGTCTCTCTCTCTGTCTTTCATGAATAAATAAATATGATCTTTAAAAAAAATAAAACATAAAAAAATAAAAATTCATTCTTAGTCGTCTGTTTGGTAATTGAAAAAAAATATTGTTCTTTTCTTATATTTTTTTTTCAGTGCTTCGGACTGAAATAAGAGACACAGAGATCTTGTCAGCACAAGCCAGAGAGTCTGTAAGGACCATCCCCAGGGAGTAGGACAGTGGAAACAAGGAGACTCAGTCAAAGAGGGAAAGGAGAGAGATTTGTGGGTGTGCTACAGGGCAGGCTTCCAATACTTTCCTTAAAAAAAAAAAAATCTTTGTCCTTATAAAATGTCATGCAGTACACAAAGTAGTCACCAGTGATCCCTCTGTCTTGCTTGCTTTTTCTAACTAAACAATTGCCTACTCCTGTTGACCGTTGCCTAGAATTGGATCTTACATTTGTCCCTTCCTTTTTCATTCCCAGGCAACCTCACTCATAGCCTTTGCAAATAACCTTAAAAACTTTGTTTATGAATGCATGAATTTATTAAATAAATTATGTATGTTCATTGAGGTACTTGAGAAAAATCAGACAAGTAAAAAAAAAAAAAAAAAAGAAAGAAAGAAAGAAAGAAAAAGAAAAGGATTGATGTGTTGAATCCCATCACTTTGGAATAATCACTGTTACCATGCTGGTACATATACCTCCATGTATGTGTATATATGGGGAATCGTATTACAAAACTACCTTACAATTTACTGCATATCATAAATATTTCTTTATATTCATAAATAGACCTTTATAGTGGGACTATTGATAAATGTAATTTTCTATTCTGTAGATATAATGCTATTTATTTACTCAGCCTCCTATTGTTGAAAATCTAGGCTATTTCTGATATTTTACTTTTATAATTGTACTTTTTTTTTAAAAAAGATTTTATTTATTTATTCATGAGAGAGAGAGGCAGAGACACAGGCAGAGGGAGAAGCAGGCTCCATGCAGGGAGCCGAATGTGGGACTCGATCCCAGGTCTCCAGGATCAGGCACTGGGCTGAAGGCGGCGCTAAATCACTGAGCCACCCGGGCTGCCCTACAATTGTACTTTTGATGAATACCATTGTACCTGCATTAATCACATACAGTCTTAATTATTTCTGCAAGATAAGTTCGTAAAAGCAGAATTGCAGGGTCAAAGCCTATACACATTTTTAGGGTATTTGATAATGACCCAATGCAATATAGCCTCTTCATCTGTATCCCTATGTCTAGTATTTCTTTTCTCCAATTCATCTTTCTAAGTACTACCAAATTACATTTGTAGAAAGGACCCTTATAGTGTTTTTTCCTGCCCCCCAAACTTTCCACAGTTCAAAATCCTCAACCTAGCCTCCAAGGCTCTCTAATCTGAGCCCAGCCTGCCTTTTCAGATTCATCTCTCACTCTTCTTCCTGTTACTTTACACCCCATGGTATTATTTCTGCTGTCACTACCATCTGGAGTACACTCGATTTCCCCCCCATCTCCACCCATTCTAGATATGATCCCTTTTCTGAACTCTCGTGTGCCTCACTTCTGGCATTTATCATATTCTGTTCTGTGCTCCTTGGCTCTTCATGTACTGCTCTTATCTCTCTTCTGCATCACAAGTACTTGTAAAACCGGAACCAAGACTTAATTACTCATCCCCTGCATCCCCAAGATGCAAATGTACCAGTCAGAATTTACTCAGCTGTGCAGCGGTAACAGACAACCTTCATCTCTCAGAGGCTAAAAACAAGAAAGATTTATTTCTCACTCATTCTACATGTCCATCTCAGGGGGCATGTCATCAGGAGGCTCTATTCCAGCCCATCCTCACTTGGAATCAGGATATCCTTCCCTCTGGAACTGATGTGGCAATGGAGAAAATGGAGAGCAGAGGGTCTGATGTTGGCAATTAATCATTCTTACCTAAAAGAGACATTTATGCTCACAATCCAGAGGCAAAGTCCATCACATGGCCCTACCAGGGGAGGACAGCAGGAAAGAATAATCTTCTTGGGATCCCTGGGTGGCGCAGCGGTTTAGCGCCTGCCTTTGGCCCGGGGCGTGATCCTGGAGACCCGGGATCGAATCCCACGTCAGGCTCCCGGTGCATGGAGCCTGCATCTCCCTCTGACTATGTCTCTGCCTCTCTCTCTCTCTCTCTCTCACTGTGTGCCTATCATAAATAAATAAAAATTAAAAAAAAATAAAGACTCTATTTAAAAAAAAAGAATAATCTTCTTGTATAACTAGGAGGAGAAGAGAATCAGATGAGGGGGAATATGAAGTCTTTATCACAGAAGCTAATATGGTGGCTTGCTTGTAATGGACAATCAGTAGATATGTGTTGAAAGAATGAGCAAATCAAGAATCTAGAAGTAGTTATAAAAACAAAAGAATGGTGACAATAATAGGATAAGTTTCATTTTAAAATTAACTTTCATTTTTATAAGTAGAGGAATGTTAACGTCTGTGGTTATTTTGTTTTTCCTATTAAGCATATATCTGCATATGGAATAAAGCTATGTGTCTTTTCTCCATCTGCTTACAAGGGAAAGGTGGCATCAGGGAGTTGTGAGCACACAACATACTTTTGATAGAAGTTGGAGCTGTGCCATAGTCACACAAAATAACCAGATAGGAAGTGTCCAAAACTGGGCTAGAATGTGATGGGAGGAGTGACTGGGATGAGTCAACTCTCTGCATTATTCAAATTACAATGAGATGCTAATAGGATGTGATGAAGTACATAGCACTCTGAGGAGGACCTTTCTGAGACTACATTGAGTGTGACAGAGGGAGGAAGAAAAGGTATGTACTTGGCAAGGCCCTTGAGACAGCAAGTGAACTCAACCATAAATCTCAACAAATGCCAATTTGAGTTCAGGTCCTGTGGTAAAACCATGTTCTGACCAAGAACCTCTCATTTCCTGACCTAGAACCTGCAACCTCAGTGGATCTCTTTTTCTTTTCTGATAAGACTATTATCATGGCAAGCTTTAAGTTTAGCAAAATAAATGAAAACCGCAGGGTTGCTCTCTTTGAAGTGGACTTAAATGTGAATCTAACAGTAACTTTTGGAGTCCCTGAAACGTGTGTGTGTGTGTGTGTGTGTGTGTGTGTTCTTTCAAGAGAATCTGTCACAAAGTTTGCAGTTTTATTGAAGTACTTAGAAGACCTTAACTAAGTTTGACTAAGTTTGGAATCAGCATTTAATTAAATATTCAAGGACATTGATTAGTTCATGAAATGTGTTGTTTGACTTTTAGTTATATAACAGTGTTTAAATATTTGGGGAGATGTGCTTAATTGATGTAAAAGCTTAATAAACTAAACATTAAACACAACCAAGTAGTGATAAGTGTTTTTCCTCGCCTAACCCCTCTGAGACATTAGAGATCCTAGCAACAGAGAAGACAGGTTTTATCCACTAAATTTAACAGAGTATATCTTGGAGCAAAAATGCACAAGGCTGCCCATTACTATTCAAAACAAAATCCAAACTAGTATGTGTGGCAGAAAGACCCAGTTAGCAGGTACATGGGCTGCCTTTTACAATCATGTCTTTTGACAAGGATTATTGTTTACATTGTGGCTCGATTAGGGTTGGATCATGGGCAAATGTTTTACCATGTTCACTTTTCTAGAACAAGATTAAGGTTTGTTCCTTTAAAACACTCTAGAGGTCAAGCTTTAAAATGAGAGGAATTGAGAGGCGAGGTTTTAGGAAAAGTAGGTCAGGCAACTTGGATGTTAGTAGGACTTTTAAGAGAAGGAAAAATTAATTTTCCATTTTACGTGGCATTGATACTGAACCCTTCCATCACCCCCCAAATACTCGTTAAAGTTGCCATATAAATAAGCAGACACCTCCAAGGTCTAATAGTTTCACTTCATATAGAAACATGAAAAAAATGAGTCAAAATGTCAGTTGATGCTAATGTCATCTCATTAACGGATACATGGATGGTTCTTCTTGCTGTGGACGGCAGCCCATGTTCAGTGATTTTTCTGGAATAGTCACCTCCACTTGCCACTTGCCTGGCTGATCTAAGATGTTCTGAGGATTCTCTGAGGACTTATGAGCTAATAATGCTTAGGGATTTCATGTCCTGAAGAACTCTTTAATCCTGTGCTTCCTGAATCCTACTGTAAGCCAGACCTTCTGTCACAGCCCAAGAGTCATCGGCAGGTTTTTTTTGAAAGCTCTGCTAAGCAACCATTCTGCTCCATCTTCAGGGATCCCGTGAGGTGCTATTTAGGGTTTTCTCAGTGACTTTGACCAGAATGTGATTCCTTCTTGGCACTCCGTCCCAGGTAGTGCTCTGAGGGTCTCCCTTTCTGAACAAAAGTAGCGAAGCAAAGCCCACCATGGGTGAGATCAACCAAGAAGCCGTGGAGAAGTACCTGGAGGAGCACCCTCAGTTTGCCAAGGAGTACTTCGCCAGGAGGCTGGGGGAGACCCCAGGGCCCAGTGGGACGCCGCAGCCTACCGAGGAGTGGGCGGTGTGCACCGAGTTGCTGCTGGCCCTGCAGGAGGAAGCAGGCAGCGCCGAGCCCGCGGTGCACCGGGCCCTGCAGAAGCTGGCACAGCTCCTGCAAGCCGACCGCTGCAGCCTGTTCACCTGCCGGGCCCGCAATGGCACGCCCGAGGTGGCCTCCAGGCTGCTGGACATCACCCCCACCTCCAGCTTTGAGGATAGCCTGGTGCTCCCCGACAGAGAAGCTGTGTTTCCTTTGGACATTGGGATAGTGGGTTGGGTTGCTCACACGAAGAAAGCTGTTAATGTCCCAGATGTGCAAAAGGTAGGTGGCTGACCGGACGTCCGGGCAGGGTAGTGGAAGAACCAGTGGGAAAGAGAGCTGGGAGCCAGGGGCCATCCTCGTGGAATCGGTTATAACTTGAGGAGTAGGAACAGCGAGGACAGGATCCCCTAGGCCAAGGCTTGCCAGGTTTAGCAAGTAAAAATATAAGATGCTCAGTCCAAGGAGGATTTAAGATAAACATTGAGTAAGTTTTTAGTGTGTGTTCTGTGTAAGGTTTGGCATTTTATCAGGCAAACTTACCTGGGCCTGGTGCATTCCACACCTGCTCCCTTGCATCTCTTTCCTGCTCCAAGAACTTCCCTTCTGAATAGCATGGCAAAGAGGCCCGGTGGGATCAGCAAGGTGCCCGATGCTGAGACTTGGGAGCCACTCCCCACACCTCTCACTCACAGCCCTCAGAGGTCACTCGGTTCTCTGAGACAGACTGGCTCATAAATGGAGTCTTTCATTTACAGGCCAAATTTGCAGAAAGAACAAATAATAGCATCTGACAGTTCAGATGTTCACATTTGGATTGTGAAAAATGTAAATTTGGGTGATGAGTGCCATTGACCATCCCAACCCCCCATAAGTGAGCTCTGTCAAGAATCCGCTCCAATCACATACTGTGCTCCTGGGACCAACAGCATACTGCACACACACAAGGCGTTGTTAGGAGCTTTTAAAAGCAACAAAAAACCCCACTCTTCTCACCACCGTGATGCTTATTCATTAAGAACAAATTATAAAATAAATGAGAGGGAGGAAATGTAAATCACTCATCATTTCTCCGTTCATCAATAACCACAGGCACCAGTCCGGGGTTTCTCCTGCTAGCTTTCTTTCTACCTGCATGTCCCGTTACTATGACTTGCTGTTAACCGAAGGGAGCAATGGCTTCTGATGGAACGGCATTGGTGGGGATGGGTCCCTGAAATGCTTGCCACTTTCCATGCCAAGGTTTATTGGCAGCTGGAGGCAAGAGGCTAATCCCCTACATGCCTTCTGAAGCTGATTACAGGAGGAAGGCCGCACGGATCCAGAAGGCACAAAAGTCATCAAACATTAGCAACACTGCGCAAATAAGCCCAGCACAACCCTTGGGTGCAAGGGTTGCTATTTGACGCCACAGCGACCTCAGTCCTTTCTGATCCCTGCCTTCAGGGAGTTCAAGCTAGTTTAAGGGAGCTTCTAAGGCTAACTGCTGTGGCTTCATGACTAGACTGATTTGTACCGTATAGGCAAAACCGTCTGGACACCAATGAGGAGCCTATGCGTACACACCCTAAGATTTTCTCACAGGAGTATGCTTCTTGCCAGTCTTCAAGTGAGACCATCTCCCAAATTAATAGGACTTCAAACTTAAGAAAGTGACATGGAAGTTTTCTTTCTGAAAAAAAAATTTTTGTTTAAAGAGAGGGTTAAAATGATTTCTGTTGTAATGCTTTATCAGTGGGCTCAGTTCTGCACGTTGAGAAGAGAATGATAGCAGAGAGCTGCTTGAAAAATCTGGTGGCCTTGGTGTGTTGCTGTCCATGGTGAGCGTCACTGCATGAACGTGGTGGCAAATAAAGGTGGGCAGGGCGCCATGTTTTCGGCTTGTCTTTTTTTCCGAGGACTCCTTCTTGACTGTTATGGGTTGGACAGAGAACTAGAAGTTGAAAACAGGCACCCTCCTCAGCTTAGAGGAGAGACAAGGGCCTCATTTGCTTTCCATGTCTACTGCTTCTAAGCACCTTTTCTTATGGAAGGAAGAGTGGTGCTTTGCAACTCTGAATGCACATTAAAATTGAATCAGGAGCGTTTAAAAATTACTGTCTAAGACTCAATAGACCAATACACTAGACCCTCAGGGGTTGGGATGCAGACAAGAGTAGTTTTAAAAAGCTTCCCAAGGTTTTAAAAATACTTCTTCTAAAATGCAGTCAGTATTGCAGACCACTGGTGTGTTGGGTGAGTAGATGCAGGAGGAAAAATTGGATTTCAGAGCAACCATGGGGGCAGGGGTTCCAGAAGCCTTGAGCTGACCCTGGAGCTGACTCCTTGGGAAGATAAGGAGCTGAGGTCACAGGGGCTGCATCTGTCCTAGAGTCCATGGTATGGTCAGTGAGTGAGAAGGGCTGGACTAAATGGGGTATCCTCACTCTGTGTCCAGCACTCTTTCCACCCTCCATCTACCCCACACCCCTGCAGTTTTGCCAGACTCGAATCGCTATGGTAAAATCTGCAAAGAGAAAGAGGTTGGAAACCAGTGTTGAATGAAATTTCTATTAATTCTTTACCTTCTCATTGTATTTGACAATTTATAGAGCATTTTCACATTCTTAATCTCATTTGATTCAGGCAAAGATGAAGGAGGGACCATACTTTTATTTCCATACTGTGTATGTGAGAATCTTGTCCAGGTCAATAAGGCAGGATGTGGCGGGTTTGGGCCCATAATTTGAGTCTCCTGAAGCCTCCCTCTTTTACCATGTCACTGACCACACATGGCTTCTCTCTGGCTGGCAATGTGAGCACATGTAAAGGAAAGAGTTCTAGCACCTAGACAAAGACATAGAGCCAGATAGCTCTAACCTTGGTGGTCCATGAAGGTGATAGCAGGGAAGCCACATGATGCAGGGTGAGAGCTTCAGCATCAGACAGACCTCAGTGCAGATGCAGGTCTGAGACTAGGTAACTGTGTGTAGATTGCATTTCTGCACCTGAGACATGGAGGTAAATCAATATACAGATTAAACGAACATAAAGTGCCTGACTCCTAGGAGGTGCTTAATAAATGATGACTGTGATATTATATTTATGCCAAGGGGCATTTGGGAGCTGGGTGTAGGTGGCCAAAAAAGGGTCACTGATTATTGCCTGTTTTTAAAATACGTTAAATACAGGGAAACTTTTAATAACAGGAAACTGAGAGATATCCTCCTCAGGTTAATTATTTCTTTTTCTATTGGGAAAACTGCTGATTAACTCTGTGGGTGGTTCTCATTCTGACTGTGGTTTAAAAGAAAGCTATGGGAGAAGTCCTAACTAAGTTTTCAATAATTAACAGAGTGCCTATAGCTCTTGTTCCTGTCTTGTCTCCTCCTCCCCGTCTCTCTTTCTGACTCCTGGTCTCAAGGGATAATGGTACTTAATCAGAATTTGATGATGCTGAGATTGGATGAGGATCCAGCCAGTCTGCTGCTCTACACAATGTTCTCCAGTTGCCTTCAGTGGCTTCTTCGAAGGACTGTCAAGGAGAATTTGTAAATCCCTGAAATAGAGGAATTACTCAAGCAAACTTCACTAGGCATTATTTAAACTAGTGAACCAGAAAGCCTCACCTCGCCTATCCTGTAATCTGATGGATGGCTTTAGGTAGGGCTTTCAGATACAACAATAAGCAAGCATTACGTTTTGAAATGTATATCATTTTCTCAAAATAGCCAAGTGAACTTAGGGAATATTTCCTTGTGTCTAGAATGTAGGATAAAATAGCATCAAGCTTGAAGTTGCAGAGTGAACTGTGTTTGCAAAGAAACACTGTCTGACCATCCCATGGTGTGTGCATCTCATCTGGTATTTTGATTATTCATTTAGTGGCCAAGAATGCTGTATAAATGAAGGTGATCACGATCCATAATGAGCTGGCTTGGGCAAGCAGTGGATGAACAGAAGGAACCTAACAAAGTCTGGAGATATCCTGGCCTCAGAGGAAAGATGTTACCAGAGGCAGGGAGAATGGCAGATAAGGTGATCAAGAAAGACACATGGCTCTTGACAGCAGGAGGCAGAGACTGCCCCTCAGACAAAAGTGTGCTTCTGGGCATTGGAGGCCTATATCAGCTCAGAGCATCTAGTTTCTTCAGTGGTTAGGATTGGTTATAAGATCTAGAACTAGAAGCAAAATGGTAATTGCAAAAGAGAACTACTTCTCATCCAGGGAGGCCCAATAAAGTCCTAGATGTCTTTTCCCAGTAATTTTTGAACACCTACCTTGTGTCAGACACTTTTCTAAGTGCTCTACCCATACTATATCATCCTATGTGTCAGGGACTCTAGACAATACATAACATCAGCATTCCTATTTCCACAAAGGGTGAGTAGAATGCCCAGGACCACATAGCTGGTAAACCAGGGTCTGGTTTCAGCCAGGGAACCCTGACTCCAGAGCCTTCGTCAACATTATGTGATGTGGTCTCTTAAGTAAATAGTTGATACGTGTGGGTCCACACTGGAAAAGGTAGAAAAGAAATCTGGGGTAAGGGGCTGCATTTGACTCCCTTAGTATCTCAGCATTCCTAATGGATTCTCCACGGCGTGATTCACCCACTGAAAGTATACATTCTTGGGGGAGACAGATTCTTCTTTTGGAGGTTAGGATTCCACGGATCTGTTGGGAGGTCTGCAAATCGGCCTCTGTCTGCAGGTGGTTGTGAGGCATAGCCCAGGTCTGCTACTCTGAGCTGAGCTGTGAGTTCTATTGGCCAAGGAGCCCTGCTCTCCGGGTGAGATTCTGGCCCAGAAGTCACACACTAGGTGACTCCTACATTTTTAATTTTGGAAGCTGAACTGAGTCCAGCTTCCAAGAGTTTGTGCTGCTCTGAGAAGCATCATCAACACAAGGAAATGAAAATGATATAACCTATGAAACCTATGAAAGGAAAACTGCATTAACTTTGGCCAGTGTGTCTCAGAGTCAGGCTGAAAGTTTAGTTCCAAGTGAAGGAGACTCAGGTTCAAAGATGAGATAATATTAAGTCATGGAAGACTGCATGTATACCATGTAGAGCGGGCGATCCTCTAGCTTACAGCTAGTAAGAACTGCTGTCCTTGACCCTCTGAAGCTCCTCAATTTAGGAACCTTGCCAAACTCGTCACTCTGCCCTTTCCATGATTAGGGTATTAGAATCATCTCTCACATCTACTGCATTAGACTTGTCTCTCTGAGAGAGAGAGAGAGAAACATGCATGAAAGATGTTATCTTGGTAGAACATTAAAAACTGATTAGAATCTAGTGCTGGCAAGAGAGGGTTCCTCTCTCACATGACCAGTGGAAATAAGATTTCCAACCTTCTATAAAAATAATCTGTGCAAATAAAAACTGCCTGCACCTGTGGATCCAGCAAAAGAGATTTCCACTTCAGGGAATCCATCACATAAAAATGAAAGCAAGAATGATTAGTACAGCATTGTTTACAGTGGGGAAAACTATGAGCAGACTAAGTCAGTGGAAAATGGTTGAGTGAACCATGGGGCTCCCACACTGTGCAGTAGTGTGCAAGAATCTAGAAGGCAAATTCACACCCATAGGCACTGGTCTCAAGGGAAGTCCATAAGATATCGTTATGTGATGAGAGCATAGTGTGATTTAGAAAATTTTATGAAAAAAGAAAAAAGAAAAACATTTGTCCAAGAGTTAGAGAAAGACACACAAGGAGACATAATGTGGTCCCTGAGGGGCTCAGTCAGTTAAGTGTCCAACTCTTGACTTTGGCTCAGGTCATGATCTCAGGGTCCTGGGTTCAAGCCCTGTGTCGGCTCCCTGCTCAGCAGGGAGTTTGCTTGTCTCCCTATCTCACTGCCTCTCCCCATCCCCCACCTCACTTGCACTGTCTCTCTAAAATAAATACATAAATCAATCTTTAAAAAAGAAGAAAAAGGAGATATACCAAGCAGTTAACACTGGATTCCCGTCAAGAACTGGTTGTCTGGTTTCAAGTGCACATTCTGCTTTCATAATTAGAAAGAAGAGCTCCATGGCCTACACCTGTAATCCCATCTGTGTGCTCCTTCCTGGCACACTTTCTGTCCATTGTAACCCGATTTCCTCTTGGCCGTGACATCACCTCTTTTCTCCTGGCCCAACCTCAGCCTCTTCTAGATAGACCATAGCTCAGGGGTGAGATGCTCATCCTGTAACTGGTGAGTTCATTCTGTGCAATCATAGAATGGGGGTATGGGTGGGACCGCTGTGCTGGGGCCCTGGTTATCTGTCTGGATGGCTTGGACTAGAGAGAACAGTCTTTTGCCATTCCTAGACCTCCACTCCATGGTTCTGTGCTGCTTTGGCAAATGTGTGAATGTGTCTTTCAGAACAGCCATTTTTCTGACTTCATGGACAAACAAACGGGGTATGTTACAAAGAACCTGATGGCAACTCCGATCGTGATGGGCAAGGAGGTTCTTGCCGTGGTTATGGCACTTAACAAAGTAAATGCGTCTGAATTTTCCAAACAGGATGAGGAGGTAATGCTAACCCTGGGCATCCAGTCAGAGGCTGGGGAAATTTATTTGTTGGTTAATGGAGAGAAATATATCGTACTTAATTTGTTTTTCTCTGCCTCCTATAGGTCTTTTCCAAATATCTCAACTTTGTTTCTATAATCCTAAAGCTTCATCATACCAACTACTTGTATAGTGTTGAATCCAGAAGAAGCCAGGTAATAGGAAGGTGATATTATTCACTCCATGCTTTCCTGTTCTGACAAAGGGTCCCAGAGGCCACAAGTGCAGACCCTTCCTATCGTTCTTGGGCGTTTAAGGCATGTGGAGCTGATTCTCAGACTTTAGTCCTGGCTGTCCTCTCATGGTCTGCCCCTGACTCCCACGCCCACCTCCTTGTCCCTCCATCTGTGTGTACAAGTGGATTGCATCATCTTAATCCTGGGTAGCCATAGTTTCTTCTGTGAGATGGCTATAATCATAGTACCTACCCTACGTGGTTGTTGTGACTATCAAATGATCATTCTATGAATTCATCCACATAAAGTTCTTAGCAGTTCCTGGTACATATTGGAGCTACTAATTTGACGAGTAAATCCCTCTTTTCAAGTCTGTTGCCTCTTTGACCCAGAAGGATAATGAACAACATTGGTAACCAGGGTACCTGAGTCTGGGCCACTCTCTGGAGCTCAGTATCTTCATCAGTATAATGGTGGGAGAGGGGTGAGGAGAGAGGGCTTCCAAAGCCCCTTCCCATGCAACTGTCTAGATAAGGTTACCTCTGAGCAGCTCAGGATATATGGAAGGAAGCATATGGTTTTCTCCCCATGACTGCCAGCAGGAGCCAGAGGGCCACCAATACTGGATCCTCTGCCCAGGGACTGTCTCTGCATCTGATGTGAGGTCACTTGCCCTTTGACATGAGGACCAGTTTTGGTGTACCACTTTCATAGACTCTCACCCTTGTACAGGTCTACTCATCATCCCACTCAGAGAATTTGCGTAATTGTCAGATATGTACATGTTCAAGAATAAAAATGCATTGTTCAGTGATACATATTCTTTTTATTGGAGGCACCTCTTACTTTCCTTTGACTAATGCTCCACCTCTTCACCATATGTTTCGTTCTGTTTTCTTTTTAATTCCTCCTTTCAGATCCTCATGTGGTCAGCCAACAAAGTGTTTGAAGAGCTCACAGACGTGGAGCGCCAGTTTCATAAAGCACTCTACACAGTTAGAACGTATCTGAACTGTGAGAGGTACTCCATTGGACTGCTGGACATGACCAAGGAGAAGGTCCTCGGCACTCTGTACATTTTGTCTCACCTCAAATCCTATACAACACCCATCACATGAAATGTGATCCATTAAAAAATGGATACTATTCACACACAATATGTAAAGTTCATTTCTCATCTTGTTTCATTAATTCAGGTGAAGCTCTCCTAGCTCCACATAAGTAATGAATACTATATTGTTTATATTTCTTATTCTCCATGTGGCTGGAAGTTGTTTTTTCAGAGTAACTATTCTAAATGGATAAGCACAGCACCAGGTGTCAGGAGAGCTGGGCTCTGATCCTGGCTCTGGGACTTGGTGGTTGAGCGTATCGATGAGGGTGCTTTAGGCTGTAAGGAACACCAGACCCAGTAAGTAACAGTAAGACAATTATTGTCACATTTAACAAGAAGTCCCAAGGTTGGGCAATTCTAAGTCTGGTTCATTCAGAGCTCAGTACAGTCATCAAGGTCCTAGTCATCAATGGTCCTTCCCATTCCCCCCTGGCAAGGTCTCTGCCCCCTGCAGGATGTTGGCAAGCTCTCACGCTTGAGGGAGCAAGATGCCTGTTGCAGCTCAAGGCGTGGCACACAGATGGGACAAAACTGGGAGGTGCCCTCTGCAAATGTCATTTCCATTGCCTTTCATCAGGGGGCACTCCTCCCCAGAAGCACCTCAGCAAACTTCTCCCCCTTTCCCCCTGAACCCCAGTGTGCTTGCCCTCAAACTAATCCCAGGTACCTCGTATAGGTCACTCAGAGGCTGCACAGGCCCATCTTCCCTGAGAAAATGACCATCTGATACCCAGATAAAATCAGGGTCTGTTAGGAAGAGGGTAGAGAATAGATGTTGGGTAAGGCAGCCTACACTGTTGGCCACTCTGCATGACCTTGGCCAAGCCTCCTAACCTACTTAGATTTAGTTTAATTATGTATAAAAGAGCTACTAGCTGAGTCCTTTAACCTATGTGTCAGGGTGTATGCTCTGTAAGTACTGTTCATTTAATCTTCACAATCACCCTATAGTATAAATTCTATTATTATCCCTATTTCACAGATGAAAAAGTGATTTGTTCACTATCACAAGTTCGTAAGCAGTATTGCTGGGAATTATAGGTCTTTTTCAGCTCTAAAATTCCAGAATCACGAAATACACAAAGCCATGAAACTCATAGAAGATACAGTAGGTCATGGAACAGTTTGTTTAATAATGTTTAAATATACTTGCTTCCAGGAATTCTACGATGAATGGCCAATCAAGCTTGGAGAAGTAGAGCCTTATAAAGGTCCAAAGACACCGGATGGCAGAGTAAGTGCAAACACCTTCCCCAGTGATATGTGTGATGTACAAGGTGCCAAAACCAGCAGAAAGGAAAGGGCACTGGCCCGAGAAGCCCTGGGTTCTAGTCGTGTAAGTTTCTGGGGGGGCCTCGGAGTAATAGAAAGAACACTGGACAAGGAGTTTGAGGTTCAAGTCTCAGCTCTTCCCAAGCCAGCTGGGTGGTCCTTGCCTAAACTCATTATTTAACCTCTCAATTTCCTTTTCTATGTAGCTGGGCTTAGTGAATCAGTAATTTGCAATAGGGAGGGACACATCAGAGCCCTGGCCTAGCTTTTTGAGCACACCATGCTCTCCTTCAAACTTGCTAGATTAGAAACTCTTGGCAAGGATTGAGTTAGATTTACTTTCCCCCTCGACAGCAAGCTTCAGAAGGCAGGAATGATGTCTCACCACCATATTCCCAGCACACAGGGTAGCGCGAGGGTACTGGGATGGAATGTGTCCAGGCCTCCAGTTCTTCATCAGCCCAAAGAAGTAGAGAGACTAGTTCTTAAGTCCCTCCCAGCTCTGACAAAGTACCCACTGAATCCTATTGCTGAGGCATCTGTTCAGATCAGCTAGTGCTGGAAGCCAGGAAGTGTTCCTTGTATGGTGAGGAAGGGAACACATTGACCGAGGTGGAGAAAATACATGCTTTATTCCACTACAGTTCCACTATCAGGTATTTCTGGGCAATAGAAACAAATCAGTTAAAAGTAAAACAAGATTCCTTTGAAGGCTGTCTGGGTAAATTAGACATTTGAAATTGAGCTCAACAGATTTGTTCATGTAGAAAAGCAGCCAATAGTATTTCTAGTTGTATTGCAAGCTTGTAATCAGGACATGAGTAATTTGGTGGTAGTTATGCAGAGCAATGTGGTTAGAAAATAAGGTACAATTAAATGAGCTTTAAAGTATAAGTTTGCTAATGAAAAGTGTTTTCTTTGGGAAATAAGATCATTCTCATAACCTCTTTTCTCTTAGGAAGTCATCTTTTATAAAATCATCGATTATATTTTACATGGAAAAGAAGAGATCAAAGTGATACCGTGAGTACTGGGCTTGAAGCAGCAGGAGTTGCCATTTTGTTTTTGCCATGGCGCATTTCTCTGTATGGCAATGATTCTCTTTCTTCTAATCTTCCTCAAGGACACCTCCCACAGACCACTGGACTCTTGTTAGCGGATTGCCAACATATGTTGCTGAAAATGGATTCGTAAGTTACTGAATACATTCAAATCTTGAATAGTATTGGCTGAAACTCTTATTAGCTAGGGGATGGGAACAGTTGTGAAAGTAAATTGCAGGAGGTAAGAGTCACATGCCCGCATAAAACGTGGGAGAGAGGAATCTTGGCAGTTGAAAGGAGGTTGGTTAACTAGCGACTTCCCAACTCTACACAAAAATATTTAGTCAACATGAGAAAGATCCATCCGTTTCCCCAACTTCTTATTCAGCCATCATGCAAATTTCAGATGTCCTTTGGAAATTTGTGACTATGATTCATATTGGGTTTAATTTGATCTCAAGTATAGTTACCTTGGTCAAGACTTTTGAAGCATGGGAAATTAGTGACAAAAGATAAAAATGTTTAAATGGAGAACTTTGCCACTGATAGCAATATAAAATGAGTGAGTTGATAGAGGACGTGAAGAGTTTTGCCCAGATACGGGTGGGGTGGGGTGGTGTGGGCAGACAGCTGGCCAGGTCTGGCTAAGAAACGTCACGTGTGGATGGACAGCAAATGAGAGGTCTCTGCTAGGTCCCATATAGCCAGAGAACCAGGGTCACAACAGCTTTCCCACTCCACCTCTAATATACTTTCCTTTCTTCTCATGGTTGATCTCTCTCCCTTGTTGGGCTTCTCCACCATCTGTCATCTTTTGGCATCAAGATTCCTCCCTGCAAGACAGTTCTGATGCTTCCAACATTTCTTTATGTTGGCATTTTCCTATCTTCCCCCTTACAAATCCAAGTTCCTATAATGTATGTATAGCACTTATTTGCATATTTGGTTTGTCTTTAGTGTTTTTGGCAGTGTTTATTCATCTTCATTATTTAGTAAATGGGCATGTAAATTATAGTGACTAATAGAGTGACTCAACGGTCAGAGGGAAGAGGAAACAAAACCTAGGTTAGATCCTGTTTCCTTTTACTGTCACAAATTTGCCTCTGCTTAGTGGGTTTGGAATGGTAACAGAGTAAGGAAAATTTTGGATGTGACTGCAGGATCTTCACATGTCATAGGGCTCTACTTTGGGGTTTCCAGAACCCCCCCTTTGGGGGTCATCGATTATAGGACCAGGTAACCTCAAACAGGTGACATGATTCCTTTTTCTAGTGTAAAGACATGCCAAAGGGGAAGGAAAAAAAAAAAGAGAGAGAGAGAAAATAAGTTTCTGCCTTTTAGGAATAAATAGCACTATATACTAACAAATAACATGTTTTCAGAATGGCTCCAAAATAATCTAAATGTTTTTTAAGGGTTGTTCCCGACATAGTACTAATGACCAAAACGGTTCCATTTCATTTCTGAATCCACAGATACCACGATTTTTCAGCTTCAGTATGTCACCAAATTCTCCACTATTGGCCCCTGTCCTTGGTTTCCTGGCAGGCCACCTACCAGGCTCCTGTTTAGAGCTTTAATCAAATTTGATATGGCTAAAGCTGCCATGGCCAGTGTAGAGGGATTTACACTCTGACTTTTAAGTACCTATTCTCTCCTAGGCTGTTTCCTAGGGAAACAGGTTTTCCCCCCAGAATCAATTTGGACAAAGTGAATATATCAAAAGCCAATTCATTGGATGGTTAATTTGCCAAGTCGTCAACTTGCCACATGACCAACTTGCCAAGGGATGGATTTCCAAAGCATGGGAGGATTCTCCCCCGGGTTTTGGTTCTATCACAGATCTGCCACATATGCCTCACTGCTGCCTTTTACACCTCAGCTCCTGCCCTGGGACCCACCCCTGCTCTGCCAGTAGCCTAAAACTGATGGCAAACTGTTGTAAATCTAGTTTACAGTATTTCTTACCAAGTTGCTCATTAGGCAAATTGGCATTAGCAAGGTGGAGATTGGTTTCCAGAGAATTGAGCTTGAGCCATTTCCTGACTCTCCATCATTAAGGTGAACACACATCCCAGTTTGCCTGGACCAGCTTTCACGTACACCTGTGGTGCTGGGGTGATTAATAGTCCTCCCTTTTATTTACAAAGGTGTCACCCTATACTATGTACTTACAAGAGGTGGGACTCGCTAAAAACATATTTTGTGTTTAGCACAGGATTTTCTCAAACTTGACATTATTGACATTTGGGGCCAGATGATGCTTTGTGGTAGGAACTATGCCAGGCATTGTAGGATGTTCAGCAGCATCATTGTCCTCTCCCTACCAGATGCTGTATACCACCCTGGCTGAGAACCACTAGTCTAAAGGGTCATATCAAACATTTCAGCAGCCTCAGCCAGAGCAATGCATTCCTAGTGGGCCTGCTATAATATGGCGGAGCCCTCTGGTGAAGAGAGCAAGAGGCTATGAGTCAAGAGCCCTGACTCAGTACTACCATGGGCAAATTCCTTGGCAAATCCTTGACCTTGGGCACATCCCTTGACCTCTCTGGGTTTTAACATTCACATTTGTAAAATAAGGTTATTGACCTAATTATTTAGGATATGGGGACTTCAAGAATTTCTAAATGCTATTTCTAAATTAAAATGATCTGCAATTTTAATCATAATTGTTTGTGCTCCTATATAGTGTCAAAACTTTTCCTTTTAGCTTTTTAAAACTTTTTTCTCAATCATTTCCCTGAGTTAGAGAGAAAGGATAAAGGCAAGCTTTAGGGTGAGCTGTCACCCTAAAGGGTGAGCTCACCTTTAGGGTGAGCTGAGTCCCTCAGCTGGACCTCTCTGGACTCAAGAGGACACATGCACAGGGCTAAATTCCTGGGACGCCTGGGTGATGCTGGTTGAGCATCAGCCTTCAGCTCAGGGTGTGATCCCAGGGTCCTGGGATTGAGTCCTGTATCAGGCTCTCTTCGGGGAGCCTGCTTCTCCCTCTGCCTATGTCTGCCTCTCTGTCTCTCATGAATAAATAAATAAAATCTTTAAAAATAAATAAATAAACAAGTTAATCCCAGCTCTGAATGGGACATGACAGGCACCGATTCAATGATTTCTAAGATGTTAAAAATGAGAATTAGGCACATCTGTGAATTGAATTGGAGGCACTAAAAACAGGATCAAGCCACACTGGAATTAAGACCTGTGAACTGAGAGAGGGGGCGGGAGAGAGAAAGGAGAATTTCTGAATCCTGAGATAGAAGCTTCACCTCTCTGACCTTAACCCATCCATAGATACTCTCTAGAGACCTTAAAAGTCTGGGTAAAACCTCACACTATTGATAGAAAGGTCAGAAAAGAGAACTAAGCTACTTTTTTGCCTCTTTAAAACGTACTTGAAGGATGCTCAGCCAACAACTCATGTAATTCATTCAGATTAGATCATAAAATTATGGATAGCACACATAATTCCTTAAATTCTTAGGCTGTATATACTAACAAAAACTTTGAAAGACTTTCACAGTTGCTTTTAAAAGTAGCACAAAAATAGCTAATGTGGCTTAACCACCCATGGCTAGAAGCACTAACCTTGGACCAGAGGGGCCACACGCTGGGGCAGCAGGTGTAGGAGGCCACGGCTACCTGCTTACCAGATTGTTAGATTATCAGGGATTTTATGAGCAAATTGTCAGTGACTGACATCCCCCATGGTAGGAGTATTAATGCCATGGAAATGGGCAAATCTTACAAAGGAGGGCCTTCCCTACCCCTCACCAGGAGAGCTGATAACACCAGCACCCTCACCCACACCCCACTTCTAGTTTCGTCCCATGTTTGTTTTTTTTTTAAAAGATTCATTTATTTATTTGTTCATGATAGACACAGAGAGAGAGATATATAAAGAGAGGCAGAGACACAGGCAGAGGGAGAAGCAGGCTCCATGCCGGGAGCCCAACACGGGACTGGATCCCAGGACTCCAGTATCGTGCCCTGGGCCAAAGGCAGGCACCAAACCGCTGAGCCACCCAGGGATCCCTCATCCCATGTTTTGAACAAAATCTCTTAACCTCTTTGGGCTTCTATTTCCTCCTCCTTAAAAGAAAAATCATAAGCTTAATTATTAAAGTTACTTCCAACTTTAAAATGCTATGATTTTAAGTTCTACTATCATTTTGGTGGGAAGAAAGATACAGCATTTTATTAAGACTTCAAATGACATCTTATAGTGATTATCTACTGTGGTGTACCTAAAGTTTGCCTGGCTGTTTTTTCCTGCCCCTTAGCCACCTTCTTGTAACTCAGATCCCACATAAGAAAAAAAAGAAAAAGAAGAAAGAGAAAGAGAGAAGAAGAAGAAGAAGAAGAAAGAAGAAGAAGAAGAAAAGAAGAAGAAGAAGAAAGAGAGAGAGAGAAAGGAAGGAAGGAGGCGAAGGGGGGGGGATAGGGGAACCAGAGCCTCCCCAACATCACTGCCACACCTGCCCCAGCAGAACAGTCTCCTGCTCAGCTTCCTCCCCTCCTTGCTCTGACAGCTAGTTGTTTCGAATTTGGAAGAAGAATCCTTAGAGGCTGGGAGTAGGAAAGAGCAAAGATGGTGCTAAATGTCATGCACTGACTTAATTAGCAGAAGAGAACCCCGATGCGTTGTTAGCACGCGTGGTGCAGCCGAGATTCAGTGTGAATCATTTGCCTGTGAGCCACGGAGAGCCGCCAAGCCTTGCTTCCCGTGCCTTCTTCCTTATTTCTGCTCTGTGGGTTAATGGTTCCAACACACGATGATTTAGGGACTTTCATGTCCTCTTACTTTACAGATCTGCAACATGCTGAACGCCCCCGCGGATGAGTACTTCACGTTTCAGGTAACGTCGCCCTCAGCCAGGCCTCCCGATCAGCGATCAGCGCTGCGCAGCCGCAGCCGCCCCCGCCCCCGCCCCCGCCCCCGGGTCAGCCCTGTGCTCAGGTGGCCGGAGGCACTCACAAGGCTGATGTGCCATCCCCCCTGGCTAGGCCAGTGCCACCAAGTCGCACATTCTTCAGAGAAGGGAGAAGAGGTGAGAGAAGGAGGGGGATGAGAGAAAGAGGCCAGGCGTTTGTCACCCAGCATGGGGGTGGGGGGTCGGGGTGGGCGTGTCTCCTCCCTTCTCTCCCACTCCCAGTCATCCAGAGGTTAAACCAGTGCCTGGCACGTCAGGGGTTCCCACTAAGTGTTCTTTGCATGAGCGATTAGCTGCATATGGTCTACCACCTGGATTCAGCCCTTTGGTGGTTTCCCAGGCCCTTCTCTGCAGCTTATTGGAAAAGAAAAACTATGTTTGGGGTCCCCAGGGGCCTCTCCTGCTGGCAGACTGTTTTATCTTTCCTCCTGCCACATCCAGGGATCTCCCTCCCCACCCGGCTGCTGGGGAGAAACTGGAATGTATCCTTGCAGCCTCTCCCTTTCTGCCTGCTGGCCTGTGTTTTGTGTCCTATTCTAACAAACACCGGGTTAGAGCCCTGGTTGCAGTAGGAGCAGAGCCAGCCCTGGCAGTGGGGGCCGGGAGGGCTGTCTCCCCATCTCTCGCACAGACACGCACAGAGCCCCATCTCCACCTGACGGAAGCTGGCCTCCTTGGCGGAGGGGTCTGTGAGCAGCAGCAGCAGCAGTCTCAAGTGCACTTGCTGGGTTTCCGGGAAGGTTTCCCTCTGATCTCCCCGCTCATCCCTCTGCTCACCGACCTGGAAAACACACAAACACCATATGGCACGTTTGCCCTAGTTCCTCCCTCCTTGCAGACAAAGCCTTATTGTTGTGACTGTGCTGTACCAGCCCCGACCCCTATATTTATGGCAGTTGGGTGCCAGGAAAGAGGGCACAGGAAGGAAAGAGGGGACAAGCACTTTCTAAAGTGACCTTATGCAATTATTGTCTGAATGGAGAGGGAAGGGAGCTGACCCAGGAGAACAGGGCTCTGCTCTGAGGTTTGAGGTCAGCCGCACGTGGCTCTAACGGCCCTGGCTGCGAGGAGGCTAGGAACCTCTCTGGGGTAAACCTCCAGCCCATAGGAATTTCCCAGCTCTCCAAGAAACACCAGTGTGGTGCCCGTGAAACTGTGCTTCTCAGGTCTCTAGCTGCGGGCAGGATGACGGTGCAGTGGCTGCTGGGCTGGGAAATCCACTGTGGCCATAGCACTGGGCAGCTTCCCATGGACCGCTCTCAGCCCCTGGCTCAGTGTGGCAGGGACACCGCCACGGGCCCACTACTGGGAAACGCCAGCAACTCTGACCTGCTACATTGGCCCTCGGAATCCCCAACAGCCCCGCCAGCTCTGACAATGGTACTGTGATCTAGGATACTACCCCCCCAACCATCCTTCATCCACTCTTCTGTCCTTAGCCTGGGTCAGGACTGCGTCTTGATGGTGTTCGCAGCCCCCTCAGGCTCCCTCCTGAGCTTCCCCACAGACACTGCCCCTGTGGATCATTCCACAGAGCAG
Source organism: Vulpes vulpes (assembly GCF_048418805.1). NCBI lineage: Eukaryota > Metazoa > Chordata > Mammalia > Carnivora > Canidae > Vulpes > Vulpes vulpes. The sequence goes on from NC_132794.1 coordinate 85,247,577, forward strand.
ACTCAGGATCGGGTGGCCGCCCTCCCCAGGTCTCCACCTCTTTCTCTCTGCCTTCGCACTCTCTCTTCACCTGCTCATGCCCCCCACCTCTACTCTCACTAGCCTCTTTTGTACCTGGGGAGTTTGGTGGGAAAACTACCTATTCAAAGCAAACTATGGTCGGAGCAAGCCTGCAAAGGCAATGGTTCTCAAACTATGTTCCTCAGGGGTCATGGTGTATTAGCTTTCTATTGCTGCTGTAACAAATCACCACTGATGCACAACTGTATTATCTTATGGTTCTGGAGTCAGAAGTCCAAGATGCTCACACTGGGGTAAAATCAAGGTGTTGGCAGGACTGTGTTCCTTTCTAGAGGCCATAGAGGAGAACTCATCTCCTAATCTTTTCTAGCTTCTAGAAGATATCTGCATTCTTTGGCTCATGGCTCCCTGCCCTCCTTGAGGCCAGCAATGACATCACCCTGATCTTGCTTCTGCTGTCTTCTTCACTGATTCTGACTCTGACTCTCTTTTCTACTTTTAAGGATCCTTATAATTACATTGGATCCTCCTGGAAAATCCAGGATAATTTCCCTATCTTAAGGGCAGCTGGTGAGCAACCTTGATTCCATCTGCTGTTTTAATGCCCATTTGCCATGTAAAGTAACGCATCTACAGGCCCTAGGGTTTGGGTGTAGACAGCTTCAGGGTGTCCCTTGAAGTGGATAAAGAATTCGTCCTTTACATCAATTAGAGTGAACTTCAATTCGTAGGGGAAAAAAAAATACATAGAATTTTCTGTTTTAAATCTTTGTCCTATTAATTTTTCTTAAATCTTAAGTTCCTTCTACTACTTTTCTGTCAACAAGCTCTAACTAACTTAGTAATAGCAAAACACATGAACATGAGCAGGCAACAAATGCATATTTATTGGAAATGAGAAACAGTCACTGAAACTTATTTTGGAAGCTTTGAAAAATATACAGGGCACTTATGGTTGCGAAGCTATTTTGCATACAGGTAATTTATTTTCTGCAATTGATTTTGTCCCTAGTCTACGTGGCAGTGTAAGTATAGAAACATTTCACAGTATTTTCCGAGGATAGAAACTTTGAGAACCACTGTGCACTGATTGTTTCCTGAAGCTTTGACCATTAGGAACATAAATTGAGGTTTAGTTTCTCTGCTTTTCTTTCCAAGTATAAAGACGAGCCCTTTGGCTAATAAGCAGCTGTTTGTTGAGCACCTGTCACGTGCCCAGCACCCTCCCATCACTTACATGGAGCTAACAGTGTGTGAGACACTCTTTAGCAGGATTAGACGATAGCCTCACAGACAAAATAAAAAATTTCGAAGCATTTGGAAATTATCTAACTGCTAAATTGTGTGCTCCAGGCTCTGAGTGCTGATAGAATTCTGAAAAAGAGAAGTTCCGTATGAGTGAGAAAGCTTAGAGAAGGCTTCACGGGAGAGGATGGCTGATGATGCTACAGGAAGCAGAAGAAGGAAGAGCGTGGCGTGCTGAGTACTTGGCTACCCTTGCCTTGCTTATACTGTGCGGGTGCCACACCACGGATCTTAGACATCAGGGGACACCACAATTACCTTGGGAGCTTATTTAAGTTGTACATCCTAAAATTATGAAACAAGCTTTTAAAAAAAAATTTGTTGCACATTGTCTGTGGGCCACACTATAAGAAACTTTCTAAACTTCTGTGTCTGCATCCCCCACAAGAATGTTACTGTCTGGAGGCTAGGGCCTGTGATTTATTCCTCTTTGTAGCCCCAGCAACTAGCCCAGGTCCTCGCACATTAAGGGGCTTGACAGACGTTCACTAAATGGAGAAGCACCCCAGAACATGAGACTGTTTTGAGGGATCAGTCAGGAAAATAGAAACCGTACTAGGAATTTCAACAGAGAGAATTTAATATAAAGTATTAGCTAAACAGGTGTTAGGAGAGAGAAAAAGTAAATAGGGAACACTGGGAGTAAGTGCTGGAGAGACAGAGAAGAGATTAGAGTTGTCACAATGCAGATACTTGGCTCTAGTATACCTAAATTAGAATAGTTTTATGGCTATATAGCCCTGGCCAAGTTCTGACACAGTATGGAATTGTACATCTGACAGAAAGATTAGATTATTCTTTCTTTAAAGATAGGCTACGTTGGGAGAAAGGTGGCTAGAAGGTAGTCCAGGGAAGACTTGAGGTGCTACTGTTAGTTCTGTATCTCGATTCTGGTGAGGGTGCACACAGCTACACATGTGATGGCTGCACAGAAACACACACACACGCATGCTCGTATGCACAAATAAGTACACATAAACCTAGTGAAATCTGAGTGAGATCCATGGTTTGTATCAATATCTATATCCCAGTTTTGATAGTGCGGTATGGTTTTCCAAGCTGTTACCACCAGGGAAACTGGGTGATGGGTGCACACAACTTCTCTGTACATTTCTTTTTTTTTTTTTTTATGATAGTCACACACAGAGAGAGAGAGAGAGAGGCAGAGACATAGGCAGAGGGAGAAGCAGGCTCCATGCACCAGGAGCCCGACATGGGATTCGATCCCGGGTCTCCAGGATCGCGCCCTGGGCCAAAGGCAGGCGCTAAACCGCTGCACCATCCAGGGATCCCTGTACATTTCTTTTATAACATCCTGTGAATCTATAGTTATTTCAAAATTAAAAGTCACAGAAAATAATCTGAATGTCCTTATTGTTTGTAGAAAGGACCTGTCGATGAAACTGGTTGGGTCATTAAAAATGTCTTATCCCTGCCTATTGTCAACAAGAAAGAAGATATTGTGGGAGTAGCTACATTTTATAACAGGAAAGATGGAAAACCTTTTGATGAGTATGATGAACACATTACTGAGGTAAGTGCAATTATAAAATAATGGAGGTAAATGAAATTCATGAAACAGTGGAGGCAGTGTAATTATTTGTTACTCTGGAGGGACATTGTTGAAAGGCAATTAAGGCATGAGTCATACATGGTTGCGGTCAATATGTTCCCCTTGGGTCATTTCCGTTTCCTGACTTCTGTAGACTATAACATTTTCTTCTGAAGATTGAACTTTGGCTTTACCAAAATTCTTTACAATATTGGAAAATTGGAAAGAAGGTTTCTATCTTCTCTCCCCACCACTTCCATTCCTTGTCATTCTTGCTGTCACCCCTAATCCTCTGAGTTTCAGGGTGTGTCTTATTCCGCTGGATATTTATAATTCCCCTCCTCTAAAAAAGTATTCATAGTTCATTTTGAAAAGCAAGGGCTTAGCCAGTGTTATTGGCTGTGGTTGATTATTAGTACATTTTCTCTTAGATTGAAATAAGAAGCTGGGTTGTTGATGGTGGAAAGGAGATTGATTGATAGAAAAGAATGCAGATGGCTCTCTCTGAAATCAATTTTTTTAATTTTAGAGAATTGAATCACATTTTATCCATTCCAGACTCTCACACAATTCCTTGGATGGTCTCTTTTAAATACTGACACCTATGATAAAATGAATAAGCTAGAAAACAGAAAGGATATAGCTCAGGAAATGCTCATGAGCCAGACGAAAGCCACTCCTGATGAAATCAAGTCTATTCTGGTAAGTGGGGAATTCAGTTCTGTGGACATTAGGTGGTATCTAAGCGCAGCTTCTGGAATTTGCCTAATTACCAGAGGTGTGACAAATGAGACCTAAGGAGGAGGAGACAAAGAAAGAAGTTTTGGGGAGTACTCAGGTGGCCTAGTGGACACAGAGCCTTATTAGACTTCTCAGCTACTTGGCTGGAATAGCACTTTGCTTAAAATATTTTTTTAATTAAAAAACAAAACAAAACAAAACAATAACAACAACAACAACAACAAAAAACAGCTCCCGGGTCAGTAGTTGCTGAAGGAGTGACATCTAGATTCAAGAGTGTTAGCAAGGAAAAAAATATTTCCAGGAAGGGAAATGTATTAGTCAGCTCTTGCCATATGATGCTGCATAACAACTATAACATCTCAGTGGTATACAACAATAAACATCTATTTCTGACTCATGCATTGGTGGGTTGACCAGGCTCCAACTGATTCTTAGTTGGGCTTGGCTCTAAGCCATGAGTTTGGTTTCCTCTAATGCATATATCATCCTTCTTGACCAGCACTACTTAATAAATGTTCTTCTTATGATGATGTCAGAAGTGCAAGAGAGCAAGCCCAACTGTGCATGCTCATTTCAAGTCTTCGCTCATGTCACATTCACTAAAATTCTCATTGGCCAAATGTGGCCAAGACCAATATCATGGATGCTGGGGAAACCAGTAGACATTTACTGACAATGTTCTAATCACCACCAAATGAAGGGGGAAAATCACATACCCACTATCTTTATTCCTTTTATTTTCCGTAGTTTCCAGAGTGTGTGTGTAGGTGTGACTTTCTTGAGGTTGTTTTTTTCTTTTTTCTTTTTCCCTAGTTTCAGTTTTGTTAAGTGGTTTGGGGGTTAAGAGAAATTTTATTTGACAGTTTGAGATGTTAAAAATGAAAATCTGGGGAGGGTGAAGGGAAATTGCTATAAACTCACTCACAGAAAAACAAATGTAAGCCACTCATTTTTTTCTTTCTTTCCTGCCTACATACAAACAACCCACATTTCTCTCTCTGTCTTTATCTAAGACAGCAACTGTTACATTTTACATTTTGGGGGAATAAAGAAATCAATTATATTGGGGGGGATTTGGAGAAAATTCTTCATAATAATGCTATAGGTCTTCTTTGTATCCCCAAAACATCTTTGCATAGAACTCATTACAGCATATTTTAAATATATTTAAGCCAATTTTAAGAGTAGCAAAATCAGATAGAAATTCATAGGAATTTCACAGCTCAACTGCTTTTACATTTTAGAAAATTAAAGAGAAGTTAAATATAGATGTAATAGAAGACTGTGAAGAAAAACAACTTGTCACAATTTTGGTAAGTGTTTTACTTTTATCCCTAATGCCTTTTAAATAAAATGTATTAGGATGCTTGTTCTCATTTTTCAAGTAAGTGTTGAGCTTCCTCTTCTCTGATACCTTTAAAGGCTAAAAAGAAAAGAGATTTCTTATAAAGAGTAATCTTCCAAGGCTCTGTGTTTCTTCCTCCTTGTCTCTTAAAGTCTAATCCACAAAGATAATTTAGAATCAGAAACCAGACTTCCACATAATGGAATGCAGGCACAGACTCTAGGGATATTATGGCCTTGTTTATTTTAATAGTTTTGGATTGCAGCATGGTCACCCCGGAAGACATGACAAAATTACAGTAGAACATAGACCCTTCAAGGCACAACTGTCCTCTGCCAGCTCTGATGTATTTCTTCTGGAACTTGGAAGAATGCAGTTCTTTCCTGTTGCAGCCATCAGGCCACCCCTATTATTTCTAGTTGAAATAACTTCTCTTCCAGTTATTAATCTATATTTGGTTCTAGGTAGTTTTGCCCTAAACTTTTTTGCCATAGACTAATTTGCTGTGAGCATTTCAGGGCAAACGTTTATGCTGCATAAGTGGCTTGGAAGGCAATTTTGCTATAAAAGATAAAATAATTGGTTGACAGTTTGGTTTCCTCTCTTTGTTGGTAAATCAACTACCTTCAGCAGAGTTAATTTATTGAAGCTAGTTGTCCATTTGGTTTCATTTTTCCATTGATAAAAACTCTTGTTCTTATGTAAACCTCAGCTAGTCCTCACAATGATCTGTGTGGACCCCAGCTAGCCCTCCTATTGGTCTATGCAGGGACAAGTAGAAGAGGTGGTCTTAAAATAGTGGATGACGACAACTCTGCATATGGACCTGCTAGAAATTTTGGTGATAAACCTCGCTGGAAGTGTGGACTAGAGTGGAAATCCAGACTGCTCACCAGAAAATGGTAGCATACCAGTTATAGCGATCAAAGCTCAGTTACAAACACATTACAGCATTGGTGTTTCTTCCACATTTCCCACAGAACTTTGGAACGTCTATCAGCAGACATGAGACAGTCTGCCAAGAACAAACAATGGTGTAAAGGGCTTTCACAACACAACACAAAGCTCTGTTACAAATATATATCCTAGTATTTGGAAACTGATACCTCTTAATGAAGGAAGAAATTTTAGTGAAAAAACAGTGTGAGGCTAAAGGAGGAGATAAATCAACAAGCAAAACATACATATATACATATATGTATGTATGTATGTATGTATAATACTATGGACAAAAGACTTCAAAGACAAGTACTTAGGTTCAATCCGCAGAATAAAATCAGTTCTTTGCACTGTGTTGCCATGAATCTACCCTATACATTTTAAATATATTCAAATATTTTTTTATTTTGCAGTAAAGTCTCTTTCATTTTATTACTCATTTTTTGTGTTTCATAAGATCCTTTTTATTTTATTTTTTATTATTTAATTAGGCTCCACACCCAGCATGGAGCCCAACATGGGGCTTGAACTCTTGACCCTGAGATCAAGACCTGAGCTGATATCAAGAGTCAGATGCTTAACCGACTAAGCCACACAGGCGCCCTCATTACATTCTTTTTAAGGAATGTCCCTTTCTTATTTTTTTATGGTTTTATTTTTATGGCAAAAATGCCTCATAGCCAATTAGTTATGTGGCAAAAATATTTGCAACAAAAATGCTTGCAGTGAAAATGCAATCATGGTAAGTGGAGATCATGTTTGGAAAACCTCTCTGAAATATTTGATTGTTTGTTTTTTGAGTCCCTAAGTTTTATGCAGTAATGATTTGGGATGAGCCTAGAGTAGATTTTATATTCAAACAGGCTGTTTTTGTGTAAAGCTACTGGTTCTTTGCTCATTTTATTGCTTTTCCAATGAAAGGTCCTTCATCCTCTAAATGGAGAACCAGCAAATTTCTACAGTGGCATGGATGCCAATTGCAGTTTTGTTTTACAAGGAAGACTGAGGTAGCCACACACTGACACGGGCAAAGGAAGCGAGGAAAGTGCTCCCCCTACCCTCTCCTTACCAGGATGTTTCAGGATGCCCTGTGACTCACAATGACCATACCATAGACCTAGAGAGAATTTCCCAAAGAAGTACCTCAGTCACTCATCCTTAATTCTGTTTTTCCATTCAGTCAGTAGTTATCAAGGTGCACTCCAATACAAGGAGCTGTGTTTCGTCCCTAGCACAAAAAGTAGTATGGTCTGGTCTTATCTGGCTCAAGAAGCTCGTTCATTAGGGAGATAAAATATAGGCAATGAATGACACTGCCCCTCATGGATGAATTCCCAGAGTGTGGGTACCAACGGCCCTGGGGAGGCCAAGGGGCTGGTTTTACTCACAGACAACGGTAGGACACAAGATGGCAGCTGTGTCAGGGAGGCTTCATGGGAAAGCAGGATTCATCTGGGCAGATGTTGAAGTCAAGGGTTTGGGGACAGCTGGAGGGGAGAAGGGGAAGCAAGTACAGACCAGGGCATTTAGTCACAGAACCATCATCTTTTGGAAACCAAAGCCAGCTGTTGGGAGCAGAGGGGAGGAGCCCTGAGGCCTGGCAGGAAGGCGGAAAGACCAGGACCACCTGGTTCACAGGGACCTGGGATGTGACTCAGGTGCCCAGGGGGATCCTTCTGGGAGCAGATGGAGCAAGCCAGGCCTCAACAGGCCCATCAGAACCACTTCATAGTGGAGTGGGATGGCAGCTGCTCCCAACTGCCCTCATCCCAGCTTAGCTGTGTGATTCCTGCAGAAAGGAGAAAATCGGCCTTGGGTGCCCAGAGCTCCTACTTATGGGACCAACCAAAGCCTTTATGTTTATCAGCTCTCTGTACCACAGATTTTAAAACAGCTGTTCTTCAAAACCTATACTTTTTGTAATAATCTACCTTTTATTGATTTGCCTCCTACTGCAAATGGGGCCTGGGAGTCATTCTTCTGAAAACTTTTTCCTTGGTTTCCTGCTAAAATGCACATTTATACTTTAGTGTGACTGAGCCCTTAATGCATTAAAAAAACATTTTCGTATTTTATCTTCGCTTTGCTAACTGTAGCACTGAGACAACCTCCAGCAGGGAGTCTGCTCCCCACCACACCCCATTAACTTTCTCTTATTCCGAGTTTTAAAGGATGTGCTATAATATTATGTGTCTCTCCCCATAAGAATGCCTGTTTCCGGGGGTAGTGACAGTGTCTGCTTTATTCATCCATGATGCCAATAACACAGAGAGGAACCAATAAATGTCTGTTGAATGGATAAATAATCAATGAATGAGAGAAAAAGAAGAACCTACATGGGCAAGGAACCTGGGAGGGTTTGGAGAGAGAGAGAAGAGTAGCAAAGGACATAAGAAGGTCCTATGAGAAATGGAGAAAGGGTTTTGTGAACTGAATCTCCATTAACTCTCTGGGATCCAGGCAGATGAAATTAGCACTGCTTTTCAATTGAGGCAGCAAAGACCAAAACGTTACTATTGTTATTCCCATTTCAGGGATGAAAACATTGAGACTAGTTCCATCTGAGAGATGTGGATGTAGCTAATCTGAACCCAGAACTGAAAGCTAGTGTCTTGGCTCCAAACCATTGCTTTGCAGGGTGGAAAAAAATAACCTCTGCCTAAAGTGACCAGTCCAAGGATAGTGCTGGTGAGAAGGGATCACAGGAGGACCCTGGGAGCCCTGGGGAGGGGAGAGAAGGATGGGTGTGAGGGGCCAACCCAGACTCGGGGCTCAGGGGACGAGAAACCATAATTTCACTTAAAACAGCCAGCTACCATTCGGTATTGAAATCTGTGTAAGAGCGTGAACTAACTAGGCCCTGGGAAGCCTCCAGCGCGTGGCCTTGGCAGGTGTGAAGGACTTCGGCCGGCCTATTTGCTGCTGCGCGTGGGCCCGCAGAGCTCTTGCTAGCTTCTCCCGCCTGGAGCTTTCTCTGCCCCCATGGGACTGTCTCCCCTCTGCCTTGACCGGGCCCCTGAATCCACATCCTTCCAGGAGCTCTCTTCCTTTAATCCCCCTCCAGCCCGCCCTGCCTTCACGCTCTGCCCCATGTATGGTCTGTGGGTGTGCTAAGCTCTCACCTTTCAGTGATCTGGACTTTGCAACCATTTCAGGGAGCTGAGCTCCTTGCGGGCCGTGTCAGTGGCCCCGTGGCGGGCGCCCGGCCGCGTGCACAGCCCGAGGGCCTCGCCGGGTGAGGGCCCCCCCACCCTCACCCCCCCAGGCCCGCAGGCTCCGGGCCCGCACTGCGGCGCTCGCCGTCGGCCGAGCGTACAGGTGACCCGCTCGTTAAGGATGAATGAATGAGCGAAGGGATGAATTAAGGGATGGTTTGCTGTCAGCGAGTGCTTCCTGAGGGGGTGGAGGCGAAGGGGGTGCTGAACCGGAGGTGGGGCTGCTGCCACGAGGCATCTTTGACTTAGCGTCGCAGAAGGAAAGCAGCCCCCGGGCCCGGCCTCGGAATTGCATTGCGTCGCCCGGACCGGCCTCGGTGTCACCATCGGGGAACTGGGCGCGATCGTGCGGGGCCGTGGAGAGGGTGCGGCGCGGCCGTGGCACCGAGGCCCGGCGGGTGGCTCGCGGCCTCCTTTGGCGGTAACTTGGTCTCGCGCCCGTGCGGCCCCGCGAGCCCAGGGGGACAGAGGCGGTGACCTGAAGCAGCCCGTCCTGTGTCCACAGAAGGAGGACCTGCCCGACCCGCGCGCGGTGGATCTGTACGAGTTCGGCTTCAGCGACTTCCCCATCTCCGAGCACGAGCTGATCAAGTGTGGGCTGCGACTGTTCTTTGAAATAAATGTGGTGGAGAAGTTCAAAGTCCCGGTGGAGGTCAGAGAGCATTTCATCTAAAATAGCGTGTGATTCTGTTGCTGTTCTCACTCATGGTTCCCCTGGTTCAAAAGATTAACTTCAGTTTGGATTTTCAACTATTATTAACTTTGTAAAGGTATCAGTGTAAACCCTGTAAACAAGACCAACCTGTCTTTTTAGATAAGATTGTCACAGACCTTCTAACCTTTAGAAGCCTATTCCAAAGTCTGAATGCTGTTGTCGTCTTTGGGGGCAGGTTCTCACCAGGTGGATGTACACCGTGAGGAAAGGGTACCGCTCCATCACTTACCACAACTGGCGGCACGGGTTCAATGTGGGGCAGACCATGTTCACGCTGCTGATGGTAGGTACAGGGAGCTGTGAACCGTCGTAGCCCTGCACATTTCCCTCGTGAGCTGGACGAGAAGTGGATGTGGGCCGGCAGTTTAGATCAGTAGTTTTGGAATTTGTGGACACAATCCATAAACCCCAAACACCCCTGCGGATGATGCCAGGGAGCATGGGTATCCCTGGGCACATGACTAGACTATCAGTGGGGCATGCATATACCTAGCTCCTTAAAGGAAAATTCTGGCACCTGCTGGGGTTTGCAGTTGCCTGTAGTGAGCTGCAATACCCAAGAAGTAAAGCCAACTTGATCTGAAAACAGGGTAGGTCATCTTCTCCTTTGCAGGCAGTTGCAAAGAGGTGTATTGCACTTGCTCAGAGGTGTATTTATCTAAATATATATATTTAAATATAAATATAAATATATATTTTTTATTTTTATTTTTTAGACAGGAAGACTAAAGAAATACTATACGGATCTTGAAGCCTTTGCCATGCTCGCTGCTGCTTTTTGCCATGACATTGACCACAGAGGCACCAATAATTTGTATCAGATGAAGTAAGTGACGTGCACTGGCCGTGTCTGAAGGCACCTCGGGGGAGAAGAGAGCCAGTCCTGTCCCTTAGCCCTGTCAGCTCTTCTTCTTCATCACGCTTGCGGATCTCAGGGCCACGTCCCGCTCCTCCAGAGCTCCAGCCCTCTGAGAGTGTCTGCTCTTTCTCCCTGGAAGCCGCAGCCCCGCAGCCCCCTTCCCCTACGGTTATTCCCAGACGTGCCCTGCCTTATTCGTAAAGGCCTTCGCTCCTCCTTTCTTCAACTTGGTCGGAGGATGGAATTCCTATATGAAAGTGCCCGGCCTTGGTTTACACGTGTTCACGCGGGTGGAACCTTGCCCCCTGCTCAAGCCAGTGGGCGCCCCTTCCTGGGCCCTCTCCCCGTCCCTCCCCTGGTTTCTCTGTGCCTCCCGAGCCCTCCCTCGGCTGGCTTGGCGTCTTCTCCTCGCCGCTGCCGTCCCCTCCGGTCCGTCACACTTCGGAAGCCTCGGCTTCCTCGTCTGGAGAGTGAAAAGTATAATAACGGTACCTACCAGGGAAGGTCGTGGTAAAGATTAAGTGAGATCATGCGTATAAAGCATTCGGCTCACGGTGGCGTCTTGGCAGTAAATAAATACGAAGTGTTATTATGATGTCACTGACGCTCTTCAAAATTCATCAGCGGTGCCGTGGCCAGGCAAGCCCCTGGATCACAGATTTTAAGCTGCTCTGTCGGCCTTAGACACACTGTATCCTCACCTCTGACACACCACCTACCCCTTTCCAGAGGCACCAGGCATATTAGAGAGAACAAGTCTGGGAGTCTGGGTTTGTGGGGTCCAACCCCTTCCTGGTTGGGGGAGCTTGGGACAAGTCAATTGGTCTATTTGAGATTCTGTTTGTGAACCATAGAATGGGCACGATATCCACCTCTCCAAGACTGTTGTGAGAATCAAGTGAAATTACATGTCTATGAGACTCCTTAGTGGGTGCTCAAGAAAAATCCACTCAGTGAATGAAAAGCACATTGTGAGCAGCGACTTCTTACTTTTAGCAACTCTCCCTATGGGGCTCTGTCTTGAAAAGAGGACTGGCACCGGGACTTCGGGCTGGGGACATCTTCCTCTCCAGAGGTTCCAGCCCATGTCGGCCATCCTGCACTCCTGCACTCCAGTCTCCTGACAGGGGCTGGGTTCCCTTCTTCTCATCTGATCACTGCATGAACCATGTCAACTCCAAAGCTGCTCACATTTATTGAGCACCTATGGTGTGCTGAGCCCAGCTAAGATCTTGATACTCATCGCCTCCCACATGAGAGCTACTATGGCCTCCCTCTTTCATTGAAGAAGAAACAAGCTCAAGAAGGCAAAGTCCAATTGCCAAATTGGATATGACATCTGGCTTCCAGTTTTTGGGAAGGATGCAACCACCTCTGAGGTCTCTGCTTTGGCCGGGCATGTGGGGTCCGAGTGGGTCCCCCTGTCCATCAGCTAGGGGGGCACGCTGAACTTCTCCCACCATTTCTGTCAACTGGAAGGACTGGGCCCCATGTCCAGGCTTCCCCACTGCAGGCACCTTAGCACCGGTGATCCTGGTTCTAGTAGCTCTGCTACACCGCCCTGACCAAACACAGTCTTTCTGCACACTGTCCCTCACTAGTGATGCTCGATGAGTCTCTTCACATCCCTATTCTGGAAGAATTGCTCAAGAGTCCACAGAGATATGGAGACATCACACTGGCAAAGGCAGCTCATGGAAAGGTTGAATGAAACAGAATTATTATTCTCACATGGATGGTTACAAATCAGGTCACTGTGGGAGGGTGACATGAAGTGACAGGGACACAGATGACTCTGCTTCCTGGCGGGACCTTGTGCCCTCGGTCTGATTTCTTGTCTCCATAAGATCTCGCCCCCTTCTTTCTGGTTTCCACTGTCATCTCCCAGCCTTAGACTACCCTCTGACAATGCCTTCAAAACCTGGCCATTTTCACATTTCTGTTCTTACCTCCAGCTCTCCTGTGCCCTTTGTTGACTTTTCCAGCCAGTTAGTTTTCTGCTTTCTTTGTTCCTTTCATTCCCTTTCCTCGTTTAGTTTTTCAGCCCTCTTGTTTTTCTGCCTCTTGACTCTCTTCCATCTTGTCCCAGAAGAAATGCAGTTATCGGGACAAAAGTAGGAGGAATTTAAGAATTTACCTTATTCCCCCATCCACACAGGCCTTTCCTTCACTGCCTTCCTCCTGACATCCTCAGGTTCACTTCCAGTTTCTCCCATAATGGCCCACAGGGCACACAGATCTACTTTTAGATGATTCTATTGGTGGGATGTTCTTCATGATACTGAACTGAAATTGGTCTCCCAGTATCATCTGTTTGTCCTCTTCAGGTCTCTCTGAAGCTGCTAGAATATGTTTAATTTCTCAACCACAGTCCATTCCTTCATATTAAAGAGAATGATCACTTCCCCCTCCCGCCTTCCTGGTTGAACACAGCCAGTTGTTTAAACCATTTCATATATGTCAGCTTCCACGCATCTAATTTTATTTGCTATTCTTCTGTGAGTCCAGTCTAGTGTTCTTATGTCATTCTTTAAGTGCAGGTCTTGGGGTTTAACACAATAATCCATACAGGACCTGACGTAGTTTAGATTTCATTATAATTACATTTCATCTTCTTGACTCTTCATTTCACTCTTAGTTGAAATTGCCATGTCACACTCTCAATAGCCAATGGATTAGTTATTTTTCCCAGTTTTCTGTCATTGGAAAATTATTCATGATTTTCATTGATATTCACTCAAGTCACTAATAAGATTATGCATCAGAACAAGAGCAAGGGCAAAATTTCAGGACCCAGGGCTGGAAACCTATTCCCAGGCTTGAAGACCATCAACTGAACACACTCATTGGGTTCAACTGCCTTGCTGAGATCCAGACACACATGGTCCATGGCCTTCCACTCCCACCAACCCTGTCACAGAAGGTCCATCACATCAACCTGGCATTGTGTTCTCCTTCTAAACTTTCTCTGTAAATGCTCATGAACTCTGAAACAGTTTAAATTGGTTCAGAGATAAAGGTCAATCTTTCTCTTTTGTCATTTATAAGCTGTGTCATTTTCTGCTTCTTAAACTTTAGGATAAAAATGTAGTTGTAGCCAGTCTTTGATCATCTCCTCCACCACTTCAAAATTCTCCAGGGAATACTGGCAATGGTGTTCCCCCCTACCACCCCCCCAAAACAATCCTCAGATTTCTTAGGAAGTTGGAATGTTACTCATCTACCTTAAAAAGAACCCCTTAGTGCTTTCTTACCAACACTGCCCCGTGCTGGAGTTATAATTTTCAAAAATCATTCTTGGAAAGACCAAGAAAACCGGTAGGTTGACTAGTCAGGTCACACCACAACCTCTGTTATTTGAGTTTCTCTCCTTTGGTTATTTTCTTCCTGAGTGCCTGGACAGTATCACAGTCTAAACTAGCTGTTTTCCATACTTCAAGTTCACTGTTGCCAGACTTCAAAAATAGAGAATTATTGATGGGTGGTGTGATTTAAAAAATTTTTTTTTCTCATGATCCCCCATTGAGACTTTAAATAACATCTCTGAAATTTACTTTAAAAAAATATATCGTGCCAAATTCATTTTCTCTCCAAATATGTATATACATCTGTGTGTGCATCTGTGTGTGTATATAAATTCTTTTTTTTCTTATTGAACCATTTGTCAGTAAGTTGCAGACATCATGACACTTTACCCTGAAATGTTTCAGTATGTATCTCCTAAGAATAAGGGTGGCATTTGCCCACATAAACACAACATGATGATCACCCTGAGGAAATTTAACGCTGGTACAGTACAATGTCCCAATATAGAATATTTATTCAAATTATTCCAATTTCCCCAATAAATGACCTTTATAGCTTTTCTACCCCTCTGATTCAGGATCTAATTAAGGATCACCCCTGGCATTTGGTTGTCAAGTATTTTTAATCTCTTTAAATCTGGAATAGCTCCTCAACCTTTTCATGTCTTTCTGAATATTGCTATTTTTTAGTCTAGACCAGTTCTTCTGTGGGCAAGCCCTCAATGTGGATTTTCCCAGTAGTTTCCTAATTACCAAATTCAGGGTAAATATTTTTTTTAAGATTGTATTTATTCATGAGAGACAGAGAGAGAGAGAGAGGCTCCATGGAGGGAGCCCGATACAGGACTCGATCCCCGGACTCCAGGATCATGTCCTGGGCCAAAGGCAGGCGCTAAATCACTGAGCCACCCAGAGATCCCCAGGGTAAACATTTTTAGTGGGAATTCATGGATGATGCCCTTCTCAGAACGTCAGGAGGCCTGTGATAGCAATTTGTCCCATTATTTATGAGGTTTAGTTAAATTATTTATGGACGGAAAAAAAAATTATTTATGGGCAATATCCAGGAGATCTCTTTATGTAAAGGTACATTTTCTCCTTTGTATTAATAAGTAATCCATGAGGTATTATTTTGAGACTAGGTGTATTTCTAACTCCCCAGAAATCTTTCTTAAATGATGTTTTAAACCTAAGGGAATTAAAGACACCATTCTTTTCTGACTGGAATTGAGCTTCAATTAATTTTTTAAATCTCCAGTGCTGACACAGAGGAGGTATTTAAATATGTGCTAAAATTATGATCAATTATAATTTTGCTCAGATATAGTCGGATTGTTCCCTAACTAGAGCATTTGGTTTATCAGACTTGTCAGTGACCTGTTACCATCTCCTCTACTCCCTAAAGTTCTGTTCTTTCTGAAATAAGATGAAACTTCTCTACTAAGGCTGCCACACAATCTCTGATCTCTTCCTTTCTTAAAACTATTTATTCACTCCATATTTCTTTTTTTCCCACTCTCCTTCACCCCTCCATTGGAATGAAATAGAATAGAATAACAAAGTCTTCACATGACCTGTGTAGGCCTTTGGCCTCAGCCTCCCTCCATCACTTTCTCTTTTTTCTTTCTTTCTTTCTTTTTTTTTTTATTAAAGATTTTATCTATTCATGAGAGACACACAGAGGCAGAGACATAGGAAGAGGGAGAAGAAGGCTCCCCATGGGGAACCCAATGCAGGACTCCATCCCAGGACCCTGGGATCACGCCCTGAGCCGAAGGCAGATGCTCAACCACTGAGCCACCCAGGTGTCCCATCATCACTTCCTCCTGCTACCTTTTATTTTCTAGGGCTTCCTCAAACAGAAAGACTTAAAGGAAGACAGGGCACCAAAGACTGAGGCCCCCACTTACAGAAAGCTGCAACCTAACCATTAACAAATGGGAAGTTTAACCTAAAATTTATGTCCCTGCCTTGGAGGAGGAAAGAAATAATCACTTTATAATCATCCTTATTTTGGTTCCTCAATTTTTTTTTTTTTAAGATTTTATTTATTTACTCATGAGACACAGAGAGAGAGGCAGAGACATAGGCAGCGGGAGAAGCAGGCTCCTCATAGGGAGCCCAATGCGGGACTCAATCCCCGGACCGGGATCACGCCCTGAGCCAAAGGCAGACACTCAACTGCTGAGCCACCCAGGTGTCCTGGTTCCTGGAAATTCTTAATAAACATTTTCCATGCAAATGATCTGTGGGCCTTCAACTGGTTTGTTACATGTTCTGGGAGTCACAGCACAGGCCAGTGCCAGCAGCTCCAGGGAGCCTAAAGATTTTAAACTTAAAGATGCAGAGGATGAACCAAACTTCCTCATTTAAATAATTCAGTCATTTTATGCATTCAACAAATTAGGTTTTTTAAAGAATTTTTTAAAGAGCATATTCTCTTGTTCTAAATCTAAAAAATCAGTCCCAATATGTTACTTTCAACATTTCACAGGCATTAGAGGAGAGGGAGAAGGAAGAAATGGAAAACATCCTCAGAGAATAAAGACTCTATACTGTATGGACTCATGGGTAATCTTTAAGCAGCTAAAATTATGACATATCCTCTTCCTCCTAGATCCACGTCTCCATTAGCAAAGCTTCATGGATCTTCCATTTTGGAGAGGCACCACTTGGAGTACAGTAAGACTCTACTGCAAGATGAGGTACATGAGCTTTTCTCCAGGGCAGCTTAGAGGCTCTGGATCAAAGCACCAACCCACAGGAAATGCTTAGAAAGAGGATGGCCTTGAGTAATGGCTCAAAGAGTTGGCAGTCCATACCCTTATTGAAATCAATTGCTAGAAATGGCTATTTTACTACAGTTTTGAACAGCCAGGTTGGAAGTTGCTGAGATAGAAAGAGCCATGGAAAGTCACAAAATCTCTGTGAGTCCATGGAGAAAAAATAAAAAGCTTATGGTGGATGTGAGAGGGCTCTGCGCATCCTCAGGTATATATAAATGGAGAGGGGAGAGGAGGCTACATAGCCAATGATTTTCTTACTCGTGGGGCATGCACTGTGAGGCTTTGTCTGTATCTTTGAGGAAGTCAAGCTTTGGTAGTGGAGGGAAGCGTGAAATCAAGATATAAGACAGAAATAGCTGCCATCAGAGATGCACTGGCAATGCTCTAAGATTCTAGAAGGAGATGACACGTTCAGGAGTGCACATGGCATAGGGGAGCAGAGAGGTGGGATCAGGGACGGTTTTGTGCAGGAAGTGGCTTGAGCTTGGTCTTGAATTCACTTTGATTTAGCCATGTCATGTACTACGAACATTCCACAGGAGGCCGTCATTCTTCTGTCTTTTATCAGTTTTATTTTAGGGGTATATAGCTTGTGGAAAAGTTGTGGATACATAATTCAGTTATACTTAAAAAAATATCTTGAGAAAATTCCAAACCAAAACTGATTAAAATGAGTCATTATTGGATGGAGGGAAACACTTTTGTCATAGCAGAGAGCTTGTTTAGAATCACACGTGCTCAGTTGGAGAAATAAGCCCTCTGGGGAGTGGAGCTTTTCTCAGCTTCTGTAACAATCTTTTATAAAAGGCTCAAGGAAGGAACATACGGAAATATGTCCAGGTCTAGAGATAACACTAAATTCTCCCAAGTAATGTAAAGCCAAGAGGGGAAAGTAAGGCAGAGTGACCAGGCAGAAATATGGAAAAAGAGAAAAACAACACTTGAGCGTTTTTATTTTTTTATTTTATTTTATTTATGATAGTCACACAGAGAGAGAGAGAGAGGCAGAGGCAGAGACACAGGAGAAGCAGGCTCCATGCACCGGGAGCCCGATGTGGGATTCGATGCTGGGTCTCCAGGATCACGCCCTGGGCCAAAGGCAGGCGCCAAACCGCTGCACCACCCAGGGATCCCCCATTTGAGTGTTTTTAATAGCCCGTGATTGATGCCACGACCAAGTGCATGAGAATTTGCGGGCCTCGGGTGCACAGGCTGTTAAAAACAGATCCCGGGCTTCATTTTGCACTTACTGATGGGGCTTTCTGGGATTCTGGCCAGGAATTTGTATTTTTGTTAAGAATGATAATTCTGGTGTACAGCCAGAACGTCTATGGGTTTATAACATAAAAATAATGATATTATTTGTTCTATGACAATTTAAAGGAGTGGAGTTGAAAGTAATTCAGGAAGATAAGAGTAAACTGTTATTACTAATTTGTTATGAGTCTTTGTTGGGACAATCTTATATTTTTGAGTAAGAATTTTCTCTACTTACATAATCAGTAGTGTCACTGATTATGTGACATCCTAAGCAGGTACTATTGAATATAATTTATTATTTAATTTTACATATACCTACTAAAGCAAAATATATTTTAAGAACTTCAACCAAGTGTTTAAATGCTTAACATGATGGGGATGGGGGTGCGGGTAATCCTTGTATCTCATATGGTTTTCCTTTCTGGAATTTAAAGGTTTATAATAGACTAGTGGTTTTCCATCTTAATTTTTTAATGTTATTTACTCTGGAGTCTAAAACTGGTTTTGATGGTTATATAAAGGCTTATTATTCTTTCTAAAAAGTCATACTGCATCTCAGTAATCCATACCACCTTGGCAAGGACCCGTCTACAATGCTATCCAACCTGCTAGTTGAAGACTTTCAAAGCCTGTAAATAAGAGTCGCTAAGCAATGTAATCACAGAGTTTTTTATGAGCAGGGAAATGGAACGCTTAAAAAAATGAAATTTTCAGCCTTCAGATGTTCTTTGTACACTCTTGGGAGACAATGTTCTTTTATTTACTTTTTTGTATAAAGAAAATATTTGCATTAAAAGCATTTCAGTAAGGGAAATCCTCATGATTTATATAATAATCTTGACATTTTGTGGTCATTACTCAGACATTTTGTTTACCATGAGGCTTTGAATTAAAATGTCCTTGTATCCTAGTAGAGTGGGATCCACCGTTCTGAGAATTAAGAACTACCTGTAACCATTCAGAAGTCCACTCTTTCACCTGAGTGAACAGGTGGAAAACCGGCTAGTCAAATTTGTAAGAGTATAAATTTTAATGTCATAATAGTATTGTAGAAACAACAAAATATACTGCTCCAGCTTAACCCTGTTACCATTCAAAACACTTCTTTATAGAATTCATGATAATTCTATGTATGCTTTACCACACCAACCCCATCTTATACAAATGAGTGAAGAAGCAATGAAATATCCTGTGTATGGTCACAGCAGCCATGAAGACGTTAGCAATCTCTTTGTAGGGTGTCACCAGTACCATGCAGAAGACTAGAACAACCTGTACTTTCTCCTGCCTTACCTCACCTGAAAGCCCTACCCAGGATGAACTGGAGTCATTCCTGCCTATTTTGGGAATTTATATGTTTACTGCCATTTTTATAATAGGAGAGAACAGAGACCCTCGCTGTGGATTAGTGAAACCAGCTGAGCAGGTGGGGGTTCTGCTGAAATGAGCTGGGAAATAGGCCTCCTCTCTCACTCTGGCACACCTGTCCCACCCACCTCAGGTTTTCAGCACAATCCTCAGGAAAACAAATGGAATATTACAAATGTACATGTTTTTAAAATTAATGACTTCATAGTGGTTGTAAAAATTATACTTGCCAATATAAAAACTCAACCATAGGGAAAATTTCAAAAACAAATTTACAAAATTATTTCAAATCCTATCACTCAAAAATAGCTACTTCACTAACATCTGATGAACTTCTTTGCAGCCACCCTATGACTAGACAGGTGGGATAGAAACAATTTTAGAAAAATGGGATCATACTATCCAAGCTTTTTAAGTCAGAGTTCATGTTTTTAAAATCAGCTTTATTGAAGTATAATATGTGTACAATAAACTGCATCCCTTCAATGTGTACAATTCTATAAGTTTTACAATTTTTACACCTAGGAAACCACCACCACAATCAAGATATAGAACATTTTTAATCCCCCCAAACCATTCTTCATGCCCCTTTGCAGTGCATTCATCTCTCTGCTCCCAGCCCTAAATAACCATTGAAATGCTTTTAGTCACTATAAATTAGTTTAGATTTTTGTAGATTTTATATAAATGCAATTATACAAGTACTCTTTTGTGCTGGCTTCTTTCACACAAAGCAATAATTTTGAGATGTGTCTGCATTGTATATATCAGTGATTCATTCCTTTTCATTGTTGACTAGTTTTCCATTTATCTTTATGTAATTCTGTTTGAATTCAATGGAAGAAACATTTTGGGACTAGAAAGAATTCCAGAACTTTAGACACTGTGTCTTTAAACAAGAGATACTAGCTCTTTTTAAAACTTTTTATCTAAATTCAATAAATTAACATATAATGTATTGTTAGTTTCAGAGGCAGAGGTCAGTGATTCATCAGTCTCATATAACACCCAGTGATCATCACATCACGTGCCCTCCTTAATGTCCATCACCCAGTTACCCCACTCTCTCCACCCCCTTCTCCTCCATCGACCCTTAGTTTGTTTTCTAAGATTGAGAGCCTCTTATGGTTTGTCTCCCTCTCGGATTTCATCTTGTTTTATTTTTCCCTCTCTTCCCCTAGATTCCTCTGTTTTTTTTTTTTTTTTTTTTAAGATTTATTTATTTATGATAGACATAAAGAGAGAGAGAGAGAGAGAGAGAGAGAGAGAGAGAGAGAGGCAGAGACACAGGAGGAAGGAGAAGCAGGTTCCATGTCAGGAGCCCGACGCGGGACTCGATCTGGGGACTCCAGGATAGCACCCTGGGCCGAAGGCAGGCGCTAAACCGCTGAGCCACCCAGGGATCCCCCCCTTTTTTTTTCTTAAAGATTTTATTTATTTATTCATAGAGATGCAGAGAGAGAGAGAGGGACACAGGCAGAGGGAGAAGCAGGCTCCAAGCAGGAAGCCTGATGTGGGACTCAGTCCCGGGTCTCCAGGATCAGGCCCTGGGCTGCAGGCGGCGCTAAACCGCGGCGCCACCGGGGCTGCCCCGATCCTCTGTTTTGTTTCTTAAATTCCACACATGAGTGAGATCATAATTGTGTTTCTCTGATTGATTTATTTCACCTAGCATAATACCTTCTATTTCCCTCCACATCATTGCAAATGGCAAGATTTCATTTTTTGAGATACTAACTCTTAGTCATCTAAAATGAACAAATGACTGTGAAAAATTGTGAAAAACTATAGCTCAGCATTTAGATGTTTGATATTTTTAGACAATATGTATTAACAGCATTCTATTAACTCACTGCTATGAAACGTTAAGCAATTAAAATACTTCTACTCCTTCCACATCTTTGCCTCTGTTTTGTAAGTTGTTTATTATCATTGATATTTTTTATTGGTATTTATGAAATTTACACGTTGCTCAATAATTTCCACAATTATTTATCCTTTTTAAAAAAGTTTTTATTTAAATTCAAGTTAGTTCACAAACAGCAAAATATTCAGCTCAGATGTATAATTTAGTGATTCAACACTTACATACAACTCAGGTGCTCATTAGGACAAGTGCATTCCCCATCCCCTACTTCCCCCATGCCCCCACCCCTTGCACCTCCAGGAGCCATCACTTTGCTCCCTGTAGTTAAGAGTGTCTCATGGTTTGCTTCTTTTTCCCCCCACAGTCGTTTGTTTTGCTTCTTAAATTTCACATATGACTGAGATCATATGGTATTTTTCTTTGACATATTGCGCTTAGAATAATACTCTCTAGCTCCAACACAATTGTTTATTCTTCTACTTTTAAATGGGCTCAATACTTACAATCAATCCTTTTATGATGGCTTCTCCATTCCTGTGTGTTTTATTAACTCATATCTTGATTGATGTGATGATCTTGATTGGCTAGATTTCTGTCAAATTTTTCCAAGAGAGGCTAATCTAAGTACATGCTTAAGAATACCTGTTTGTTACATTTGTTTTTAAAGATCAGTTTGGAGGGATATAAAGGTCTTGCTTTTTCTCAGAAAATAGAAGACATCACTTCACTGTCTTTTGGCATGGAAGTATTGCACTGAATAGCAGTATGTAGCCAGTCTTTTTTTCTTATATGTGATTTGCTTTTTCTGCATAGATGTTCATCTGGTACTTAATTCTTCATATTTTAGCAGCAGCATCTGGATACTTTGGTGTTGATCATCTTGTATTAATTTTTTCCTGCTCTAATCACTGGTTCTGCCTTAGCTTACTAAAAAAAAAAAAAAAAAAAAAAAAAAAAAAAAAAAAGAGCATGTGTGTATATATTTTTATTCCTCAAGTTGTCCCCAAAAAGTTTTATTGGAGCTTCCAAAAATACCAAAAAAAAAAAAAAAAATTAAAGAAAAAGAAAATAGGACTGCTGGGAAAATAAAACTAAGATGAAGCATACATAGTAAAGCCCCCAAATGTGCACAGTGAGAGGTATAAGACTATTGGCCCCAAATTTGGTCGAGGGTTTTCTAGCAACTAATATAAAACAGAAGCAGCCTCTCTTATATGAATCTATATCCATAGGTTAAAAAGAAACCACTTAGAAGCTCTTCTTTTAAGATCCTTAGATATGAAAGAAAAGTGAAGATAAAAATATAGAATTAAGAGAGGGTTTTCCAATTAGGAGACTTGTTCATGTTCTTAGATGAAAGTGAAAATGAGTGAGAAAAAGATAAGAATGTGATTCAGGTATGTATATGTATTTCATAAATGTCAACTTCATTTGGCAAAACCACTATATATCTGTCCTTCAGCCTATATGCCTGTAATGATCTATTTGGAATATGAGACCTTTTGCAAAATGATACATATTGTTACAGTACTATTAACTAGGTGTAGTTTGTTGTTTAAAATAATGTAATCACCAAAATAACACATATTAGAATATGAGAGGTTTTTTTTTTTTTTTAAGATCTTATTTATTTACTCATGACAGACACAGGGAGAGAGAGAGACAGAGACACAAGCAGGCTCCATGCAGGGCACCCGACATGGGACTTGATCCCAGGTCTCCAGGATCACACCCTGGGCCAAAGGGGCTGCCTGAGTATGAGAGCTTTTAAACACCATTCCCAAATTTATTGTCATTTTCTTGAACACTATGAAGCTGATCTATATATATGAATAGATTATTAGTGGGAAACTCTTTGAAGAAAGGTGTAGTTAAGTCTTTGTGAAATATAATTGCAAGAAAACATTTTAAGAACAACTTAAGAGGATTTCATTATTTTTCCCTATACATACATGAGTGCTAATGTAATCTGCAGTTTCTGAAAGTTTTCCAATAATTTCTATGATTACTCTAAAATTATCTGGTGTAGGGCAGCCCTGGTGGCTCAGCGGTTTAGCACCACCTTCAGCCCAGGGTGTGATCCTGGGGTCGGGGGATCGAGTCCCACGTAGGGCTCCCTGCATGGAGCCTGCTTCTCCTTCTGCCTGTGTCTCTGCCTCTCTCTCTCTCTCTCTCTCATGAATAAATAAATACAATCTTAAAAAAATTAAAAAATAAAATTATCTGGTGTATAATTAGTATATCTAATAATTGGATGTACCAGATATGCTTTATTAAAGCTCCTTAATTAATACAAGCAAAATTTAAATCTATTGTTATATTTATAAATGATCCTAGAGAAAACACTTTTATTTACTACCCAAACTTATACACTGTTTACATGAATGTCTGCTAATACTATTTTTTTTAAGTTTTTTTAAAATTTATTTATTCATGAGAGACAGAGAGAGAGAGAGAGAGAGAGTGGCAAAGACACAGGCAGAGGGAGAAGCAGGCCCCATGCAGGGAGCCCATTGAGGAACTCGATCCCTGGTCTCCAGGGATCACACCCTGGGCTGAAGGCAACACTAAACCGCTGAGCCACTAGGGTGTCCCTGCTAATACTATTTTTATAGTTTAAATTACCTTACTCAAAGTATAGTAGAGGGGTAACTTAATTCAAGAGAGAAAGCTGAAATGAAAAAAGTGACTGAAAGACCTAGTTTTTCTTTTATGCTAATTATCTTTATTTCCTTAAGCGTGATTTGGTTTGTTTGTTGAATCAAAGGCAAATTAATGATTGCGCTTCATTGTGACTTTTTAAAAATAGTCCCATTTATGTGAATTTTTATCTTACAGAGTTTAAATATCTTCCAGAACCTAAATAAACGCCAGTTTGAAACAGTCATTCATTTGTTTGAAGTTGCAATAATAGCAACTGACCTGGCTTTATATTTCAAGTAAGTACAGAGCAGAATTCCCTTATATTCTGTGTGCTTCTGCCTTACATAAAAGACCCATTGCAAAAAAAAAAAAAAAAAAAAAAAAAGACCCATTGCATTCCGGTTAAAAGGCATTTCTTCACACATACATTTATCCACTTTACTTTTGGATTATCAGTAGAATACCCTCAAGGTATCTGATAGTTAGTTTACTAGGCATCTGAAAATATATTTTAGAAAACAAACCCCCTAACGTCAATTAGTTGGTTACCTGAAGAAGTTTGAATTGAAGAATGTACAGCAAGGTTGGTGGATTGCCAGAGGAGTGATGCCACACAGCCTTATGAGGTGATTTTTGTTGCGATGGATTCATCATGGTTCAGAGTCTGGTATTTAGAGTTGCAGGATCAGACATTTGATTCTGCTGGAGTCTGGAAGCTAAAAAATCTTGGTGATACTGATGCATATTAACCAAACTCACATAATTCTGAATTACATACAGCAGAGCACTAGCCTATTTATAATAATAATAATAATCAAAGAAACCAGACACTCCAAGCTTTTGCCCATTTCTTGTCAGTGAATTATAAAGTTCTTGGTGAAAATGGATTAGAACACGGTGAATTAGTTATAATATCCAGCTATTTAATGACTTAGATTGTAGTATCAATACCCAAATATCCATAATCCAGATTCAACAAATGCTAAGATTTTGCCACACCCATCTGAGATCATTTTTTTTTAATGGAAAAAAAGTAATGCAATTGAGGCATCCCATCACACTCCAAGAAAAGACCCTCCCTTCTCCCTCACAGATACAATTCTTTTTTTTTTTTAAAGATTTTATTTATTCATGAGAGATACACACACAGAGAGAGAGAGAGAGAGAGAGAGGAACAGACACAGGCAGAGGGAGAAGAAGGCTCCATGCAGGGCGCCTGACGTGGGACTCGATCCCGAGTCTCCAGGATCAGGCCCTGGGCTGAAGGCGGCGCTAAACCACTGAGCCACCTGGGCTGCCCCAGATACCATTATTCTGATATATACTTGTTCTTTCCATCCATGTTTTTATGTTGTTAAATGTGTTTTCAAATTTTCCATAAATAGTATCATACTGTACGTATTTTTCTGCAACTTACTTTTTCATGTAACATTAAGTTTTAAAGATTTACTTTGGTGGTAAATGAAGATCCAGTTCATTAGTTTTATTAACTGTATATTCAACTGTATGAATATGCCATAATGAATTCAGTGGTTCTTCTATGAATGGACATTTAGATCGTTTCCAACTTTTCATTTTCATTGACAATGTTGTATTGTATATCCTTGTATGCATGTGAGAGATTCTCTAACATACGTAGCTAGACATGGGATTGCTTTAGGGCTTGCAAATCTTCAGTCTTATACTACATTGCAAAACTGCACTCCTGAGTAGTTTCCCCAACTTAAATTCCCACCAGCGGTGTGCAGGAGTTCCTATTATCCCGTATCTGGACTACCCTTTATCTGGGGACACTTGTTTATCTTGTTAATTTGAGTGTGAGATGGTATCTTATTGATGTTCAAATTTGTATTTTCTTTTTTGCCAGTGAGGTTGAGCATCTTCTCATGTATTTTAGGTTCTAATTCTTTGCTGGTTTTATGCATTATATCTCATCACAGCCTGTGGCCTTTATGTTTATGTTATGATCTCCTTTGTCACATGTTATTTTTAGTTTCGATGTATTCAAACTTAGGGATTTTTTTTCCTTTTGTGGCTTGTGCTTTTTCAAGTTTAACAGCCACTCCCTATTCTCTTATCCCCTGACCCCTTAGATCCACTATGTGGATATCTGATGCAAAGTGGGAACATGAAATCTGAAAAGCACATATTAAAGATACTTTTTATCTCTGGTCTTATATGCTTAAACCGTTGCACAGCTATATCTTTTTTAGGAAGAGAACTATGTTTCAAAAAATTGTTGATGCTTGTGAAAAAATGGAAACGGAAGAAGAGGCCATCAAATATGTAACCATTGATCCAACCAAAAAAGAGGTTATCATGTAAGTAGTCAGAATTTTATTCCTCTTTTGGAAAAAAAAAATACCCCTTATTTTGTGTATCTTTCTTCTTAACAATTGTTGTTTTCTCCCAAGGGCAATGATGATGACTGCATGTGACTTGTCAGCTATAACCAAACCCTGGGAGGTACAAAGTCAGGCGAGTACAGTTATGTTTCCTTTTCTGTCACATGCACAGGTACTATCTAGGTCCCATATAAGAGCAAACATGAAGATTCTGGCAATCTCGGAATTTTGTTATAGCTAGCAATTATGTGACTATATATTTTGTAAGCAATTATCTTTCATTATTGTAGAACAAACAATGAATTTATAATTTAAAAAGAAAAAAGAAACTTGAGAAGTTAAGACAAAAATAAAATGTTCCCTGTTGGATTTCTGCTAATGAAGAAAGGCAAATGGCTTTCAAGAGCTCAAAATGTCAGTAAGACAATAGGTCATTTGGTTAGGCCCCAGAACAAGGCAAAGAGAAGGGACCTTAGAAAGAAAATGCTTTCTGCAAGGAATTATTTACCATTGAATATGCTGCAAAAAGTTTATATAAAATTATTAGAAGATAAATCAGCATAAAACAAAGATGAATCATTAGTGCTTTCCTCTATCAAGGGTGGTTTTGCTCCTACAACCCTGCTGTCAATCATTAAAAGACACTGTCTATAGTAAGTTCATGTTTACAGGTGTCTTCTCCAATTCTTTGCCTTGGGTTGTGAGAGTCAGGAGCTACTAGTTTACTACTTGATTTCTTGCTAACTGGATGAAAGAAGCTTCTCCTTTTCCCTCAGTGAATTCTAGGAAAAACCCAACTTAGAAAAGAGACAGAATTCACTGGGTTCAACTATAACTGTGGGTTGTATTTGGAAAGATGGAATAATTGGAACCATCAAATTTCAAACCAAATACTTGTGCTCTTTCCACCCTGATATGCCTATTCTTCCTCCTTTATTCTTTATCTGCACAATTGCCCAGGCAGGAAACCTGGGGCTTTGCATGAAGTTCATCTCCCCATTCCTGTCGTCACACTTGCTATAGCCTCAGGTCAGACTCCCACCCTTCTTCATCAGCACTAGGGTGGCAGGGGTCCTCCTAAGTGATCCTCCCTCATCCTTAGCTACCCAGCCCTCCTCTGAGCTGCTGCTGGGATTGTTTATAAATAGAGCTTTGCTCAGCCACTCCTCTGCTTAAAAGCCTTCTAAACTCCCCACAGCCAGAGGTTTTCAAGCTTTCTTTCAAAAAAGAAGTAAGGTCCATCCTCCACAAAGAGTTGTATACAAAGATCACTTTATATAAAAGAAAAAAGCAAAGTTACTTTAGCTTATTATCTCTCTTGACCCCTACCTGTTTGGCCTGCTAGCGCACTTTAGAACATTAGGACTGCAGGAATAAGAATCCCTGGTCTAGAGAATCAAACTTCCTAGCAAAGCTTACATGGCCCGTCACTACCTGTTCTTAATGCACACTCACCAGATTATTTCCTGTCACTCTCCTGTTCACCACTTCACATTCCAAGCTCTGGACATTCAATTTTATCTCTGCAGGTAGTCTCCCCCTCCTCTTTATCTGAAAAACTACTATCCATCCTTGATACAACATAAATGCAAGCTCCTTTTTCACAAGCTCCTTGATCCACCTCACTTCATTCTACTACTGTTCCAGCACTTTATCCACATAGTTTATATAACCATCTCTACTAGACTGGAAGCATCTTAAAGGGAAAAAATCACATCTTATTCTTCCTGGGAAGATTGCTTCATGCCAGTATGAGGCAGTTAGTGGGTGCTCAGTAAATTTGATAGATATTGGGTTTTTTAAAGCTATATAAATTTACCTTCAAATATCCTTACACTATAATCAAGTAAAGCTGTGTTCTAATCTGTGTGCATGTGTGTGTGCATGCAGGTAATATGCTAGATGCTAACAGATAAGCAGCACAAGAGGAGGATGTGTGGGAAGCTTCAGAGCTTGAAGCAAAATGTAACAGAATTAAACATCCTCCAATCTCCCCTTTTCATTGTTGAGAGGTCGTGGCAATACAAATAGGAGATAGGTACTCCCAGAATGGGCCTAGAATGCTGAAGTGGCAAGAGAAATTTCCCTTTCCCATTTAGATATAATCTGTAGGTGATATATTTTTATTTGTTTATTTTTAAGATTTATTTATTTGAGAGAGAGAGAGAGAACAGAGGAAGGGGCGGAAGGAGAGAGAGAGAGAGAGAATCTCAAGCAGACTCCCTACTGAGCATGAAGCACAACACGGGGCTTGATCCCATGAATCTGAAATCACGACCTGAGCCAAAATCGAGAATCAGAGGCTTAACTGACTGAGCCACCTAGACACCATCTTTCTAAAACCATAGAGTATATGGTGTGACAACACCTCAAGCATTAATATAAACGGTATCCCTAAATGTCACTCATAATGGTAAAATACAAATTCTCTATTAATAAGTCACTTTCATGAACCAAATCCTATTCTTATTTGCAGGTGGCACTTTTGGTTGCAAATGAATTTTGGGAACAAGGAGATCTGGAGAGGACTGTGCTGCAACAACAGCCTATTGTAAAGACCTTGACATAAAAATGCACTATTTATTACAAATTATCAATACAAATAGTCTCTTTTTCTGAGTCTTAAAAAACTATCCTTAAAGAATTTATTTCTCTTTCTAGCCTATGATGGACAGAAACAAAAGAGATGAACTACCTAAACTTCAAGTTGGATTTATTGATTTTGTTTGTACTTTTGTATATAAGGTAAGTAAAAAAAAAAACAAAAAAAACAAAACAAAACAAAACAAAAGAATGATTATATATAATCATTTGAGGATGAGGATTTTTCTTTCAAACTGTTACCAAAATCAAGTCACTGATATGAAAAGCCATGAGTGGTAACCTTGTTTCTACAAACTAGCTTGAGGAATTACCCTAATCTCATTCTGAGGTGGAAGAAAAACTAGGAGAACTCAGACATGAGCACATTGTACAGACCAGACTTACTTGGAAAACAGCACCTGTCCTCCCTGTTTCCATGGCACTAAGTTAAGCTCATCCTAGCACTGTAACAATTCCTTACAGCTCCTTCTCTGCATATGAAACGTACTGAAAATCAACTATATGATTTAAACCATTTCTGACCTAAAATTCTCTCTAGGAGTTCTCACGGTTTCATAAAGAAATCACACCAATGCTGAATGGTCTTCAGAACAACAGAGTAGAATGGAAATCCCTAGCTGATGAGTATGATGCAAAGATGAAGGTGCTTGAAGAGGAGGTGAAAAAGCAGGAAGAAGGAAACATGATTGCAAAAGGTGAGAAGAAATCTGTTTCTGCTCCTTGTAAAGTAACAGGAGTCAGGCTGAGCTTAATCTCACATGACAAAACCATAAATAAATGCAAACAGGAAATTTGCTTTTCCAAATAAATTGATTAGTGCTTTTCAGATATCTCCACCCCCAAAACAAGATCTTATGAATAATTTCAGGAGGAGTTGACTGGTCTAGTTGAAGTAGGAATTGGGGCTAGGCTTCCTCATCCACACTAGTATGTGGCTAGAGTACCTCTGTAGAATAATGAGATTTTAGAAACATGAAAGCCAGAACCAGTTGGATCACGGTTAGGAGAGAAAACAATTTTAGTCCTAACATTACACATCAGCTATGAGACTTGGGCAACTTGCTTAACCTCTCTGAGTTCAATATTCCTCTCTACTTAATGAGATTTTGCAGATCTCCCTCCAGCCTCCCTTCCGGATTTAAGGAAGGCCCACATGAAAGCAAAGCTGGCCAGATGAATGGTGTGATTTGACGGGTATTCCAAGACTGACTGTGCCTCAAATGTCCCCATATAGTGCTGTTTTTCTGATGAAACTTCTACTATTGCTGGGGTCTCTGTTGGGCTTAACATAGTTATCTTCAGAAAACCATTGTTAAGATGTTTAAGATCAATGATGAGTTTATCAGATGACAGAAATGTCATCTTCAAATGGGAATGCTAATGTCATGACGATGTAGGAAAAGATGTTAGGGTTTGAAGCAGATGGCCAAGAAAGGATTCTTGAAACATCTTTGGTGCAAAAATAAAAAGGTGATTTTAATAAAGTGCAGTGACAGGGCTTGTGGGCAGAAAGAGCTGGACTCATGAGGAGTGGCCCATTATACTTTCAAGTTGGGAGGGGGCTGGGGATAGCATAAGTCTCTGAGGAATTTTGGTAGCAAGGTTTCCAGGACCTTGAGGGGGCTAGCTATTGTTGGGAAAAGGTGATTTACTACCATCTAATAAAACCTGAGTCATGAGACCCATCATATGTATATTGGTGGACCATATGCTTGGGGGACAATTGCCAACATGTATCTTGGCAGGTAGAGATAAAGGAGATTTCTAAAGGAATCTTTATATGTTAAAGTTAGACTTACAGGATCCTCGAGGTCAGGCTAAGGTTGCCTTTTGCCCTTAGCAAAGTATTAACATGGAGGCGGTTGAGTCCCTGGAGGAATGTCACTCTACCTGTTGCAAGGACTTGTCAATGGGCTGTAGGTAGTAAGGAAATTAATTTTTCTTCTGCCTTTGTTTCCCACATCAATGACTTCATATTTTGTCTTGAGGGTTCAGCACTTAAAAGGTTTTGTAAGAAATTTTTGTTGTTTAACCAAGAAATCAGCTCTGTCTGGAAGAGCTCCGTAAAACAAAAACATACCACGTTCCTTTTAGATAGTTCTATTTTGTTTACTGGTATTAAAAAAAAAAAAAATCATGGCGAGAAAAAGTATTTTGCTTAAAAGGTTAAGGATGTCCTTCAACAGAATAAAAGTAGGTTTGACTTCTTCATATCCATTCACCAATGTATTTTTTGGGTGTCTATTCTGTGCAAGGCCCTGTTAGGAAGGGCCTGGGGAAAGTTGGGGTCCTTATCTCAGAGCTTACCACCTGGTAGGGGAGCTAGACAGTAAACCAACAAATGAGTAATCGATTATCTACCTATAATCATGAACAATTGATTATAACTATCAGAGGAAGCTATTGATTATAATTGATTATAACTATCAGAGGAAGGATGCTTATGCTGAACTCTGAATACAGGAGGCTTTGACTAAGCAAGAAAAGGATGAGGGGTTGGGGAGGAAGCCAAAACTAGAATATGCATGACAGCCTTGATGTGGAAATAAGCCTGACGCAACAGAGGAATGTAAGAACTAGTGTCTGGAGTCTACAGAGCAAGCAGGCAAAGAGTTCCAGATGAAGCTGGTAAGGCAGTGCTGCTGAATAGTGTTGCCTTAAAGGACTTGCTTGGGGATTTGTCCTCTAGAAGAGCAAGGGGGGGAGTCATCATGGGGATTTAGAAGGGAAAGCAGTAACCTGATTTGCACTTCAAAAAGATAATACAAGTGGTAAATTTTATGATGCAAGTGAAAAGCAAAGGTATTTCTTAGTACAATTAAATTTAATCCTTGTCTCAATTTTATGATGAACAGGCTATCAGGTTAAGTGGCTCCTGACATTTTCTTTTAGTATTCAGTATATTGGATATAGATCTTCTGTCTTTATTTGCATAAAAAATTACTTCTGAAATTTCTTCCTTCTACCCTGAGAAGTCTCTGTGAACTAAGAACATTATTTTGTATCTTTAGGCAACAAGCTTCATGCCTGGCACAAAGCAACAAGTCAGATTTCCAGACTGTACAGTTCAGTGGTTTGCTTGAGAAACAGATGTTAAGTGGTTAATCATTTATAAGATTGTTTTTTAAATGGACCAACTCTGAACATGAATTCAAGTTTTTAAATGGTCAAACACGTAGTATTTGTTTTAAGCTAAAACTATTAACTAGGTAAAAGTTGGTACTAACATCATGAGAGTGTTAGAATAAAAACACTGTGTGTCCACTGATTCCCAGTACTACTGCTTTTCTCCTTTTTACCAGCCACAGAAGATTCAAGAGGTGGTGTTGATGACAAAAAGTCCAAAACCTGTCTCATGTTATAATCCAACTGGTCTAAATTTCAAATATTGTTTCTACTTTCGAAGAAAAAAAGAAGAAACAAAAGAGCTTCAGCAAACTTCATTCAGCACACCATCAACTGAGTAAGAGGATCTCCAGATAGGCTACCCTTGTGACCACCAAAAGAAAATATATTGCTAGCCTGAAAACCCTGAGGGTAAAATAACGTTCAACAAAAGTACAAAATTATAAGATGAAAATAAGTGCATTTTTGGTGCCAATCTGTTTTAAATTAAAAATATATAATCCTGAAACTAGTCACCAATTCTTTTTTTAAAGGTTCTTATTAATAGTATTAATAGTATTTCCTAGGGCTACCATAACAAAATACCAGATTGAGTGGTTTAAAGCACAGACATTTATTTTCTCACAGTTCTGGAGGCTAGAAGTCCAAGATCAAGGTGTTAGCAGGGTTGGTTTCTATGAGGCCTCTCCCCTTGTAGATGGCCATCTTCTCCCTGTATCTTCACGGTCTTTCCTTTTGTGTGTCTGTGTCCTAACCTCCTCTTCTTATAAGGACACAGTCATAATGGATTAGGGCCCATTCACGATCTCATTTTACCCTAATTACCTCTTTAAATATTCTATCTTCAAATATAGTCACATTCTGAGGTACTAGGGGGTTGAATTTCCAAATGAATTTTGGGTGGGGAGACACAATTCAGCCCATAACATTAATAACTGTGATTCATACCTCAAATTCCTTCCTAAACTAGAAATCTCTCATCAACACATCTTAAGAATAGTAAATACAGTATATAATTTATAACATCTGTAAGCACTATATACAAAACAAATAACAGGATGTCAAATTTTATTCCATCGGAAATGCTTTTCATCTCTTTCCTCTACTTTTTATCCTTGATAATAGAAGGGTGAAGACCATACTGCTTTTGACAGTTTCTAAACTATGTCCATGTCCTATGCCCATCCCTCTCCCCAAGCCTGAAAGCAATTGTTTTACATAAAACTAAGAATATTTTAAAATATTTTATTCTCATTGAAAGAATTATCAGTATATAATGCATTCCCTGGATAATCCTAATGTAAATTAAATCAGATAATAAATGTTATGCATTATTAAGAAGCATGTGATTTGATTATGTAAAAATTTTATTATCAAATGCAGTTTAGAGGAACTTCAACAGAGGTTATTTTTTAAAAATGATTACTAGAACTATCTATCAGGCATTCTAAATATTGATTTGTCAAATCAAGGACAATCAACTACTACTTCATGGTGCACATCTGGACATCAGAGAAATTTAGGATTTCTTCTTTTACTTAATCTATGATCATAGACCAAACAATAATAATTATGCCATAGATACTGCCACAAATTTTCTTGTCAAAGACATCTAAATATTAATGAATCAGACTGACAAATTATGAACTTCAAATGTTTTGTTATACAGAAGATGTTGTTCAATTTGAAGCGGTCAAGAAAGAATAAAGTCACCATTCATTTTATGTTTACAAGTAAAAATAGTAAGATTTAGAATCATAGGATTGCTACTTTCACATTAGTATGTAAGATCTGTGAGAAGTAAAATTTTTGTCTATTTTTTTGTCCTCATAAGGATTGTTGATTTTTTAATTTAAATTCAACTAATTAACACATAATGTATTATTAGTTTCAGAGGTAGAGGGCTGTGATTCATTAGCCTTATATAGCACCCAGTGCTCATGACATCACATGCCCTCCTTAATGCCCATCACCCAGTTACCCCATTCCCTCCATCCATCTCCCCTGCAGCAACCCTCAGTTTGCCTATTTTTGTCTGTTTTATTCCTGACTCTATGCTGGCACTTAGAGAGTAGTGCCTGGTACAAGGTAGGTTCTCAGTGAATATGAATGAATATTTTGAATAAATGTCATAACAAACAGGTATAAATGAGGAGTGCCCATAAGGTAGTAAAATATTTTTTAGAGGGGAAAAAACTCATTCAATATATAGACACAAATGGGTGTTGTCTATTAAGTCATCACCTTGAATAAGTGATACACATACACCTACTTTCCATCACTTAAAATAATTTTGAAGCTCCACTTTTAGGATTATTTTAGAAACTGCCTAAGAACCTCTTCCTTTAGCTTTTGTGTGATTTTGGACTCCGCAAATTATCAGCTCAAACAACTTCCCCTCCTCATTCACTAGAAAGCAAACTGAGGACTAGAGATACACCACCCCTGAAGGTCTGCAAAAATAGGAACTTTGCTTAAGTAAGAGCAAGCAGAAGAAAGCATTAACTTCATATCCCAAACCAGTGGCCCACTGAACACTACTGACTGCACTATAGCCAAATGTGAGACAAGTATCTCAGAGAATTAATCTTTAAACTCATCTTGAGGTCTTTTCAAATACTTCTTAAAAACATGACTTCCATTATGTATGAATCGACTGTTATGATTATATATAATGATCTAAATTTGTTAATGAACCTGATGTCCATAAACCATACTTGCAATACCAAATACATGGATCTGTTTTAAGAGCGTAGTTTTTCTAGTTATCACTTAATTTTATAGGAATTTTATTTTCTGATGATCACTAACTATGAATATATTTTTATCATAAAAATGTTTTAGCTACATATATACTGATTATCAGTTTGCTGCTGGACATTTCAACACTTTTTCCTCAGAAACCAAGATTCCTTTTTATTCACTATAAGTAGTGAGATTTAAAAAAAAAATACAATTTGTTTAAGAAATAAGGGGATTTAAAAACAATGTTCAATATTAATAAACCAATACTGATTTACTGTTTTTTGATGGTTTATAAAGGATTGCATAATTATTTCCTAGAGAGTTCCTTTGTAGCAATCTCACATATAATAGAAGCCTGATGAATATTTGAATTAATGAATAACAACTATTTAATAAAAGGAAAATCTCTGATACTAACCATTTAAAAGTAAAACACTAAACTACTTATCCTGCAATTTAATGCTAATCATTCCAATGTTTAAATGCCATTTAAAATAGTTTATCTTCAACAAAATAGTTGAAATGCTATGATTGCTTTCTATAGGTCCTCTCTCTTCACCAAATCGTCCATTTTCTCCTCTATCCATCTCTTTATTCTTTACAAAAATGGGTTAAAACCTTTTTTAAAAAATTAAATCCATTTAAAAATTTGATGAAATCTATGGACCCTTTCCCTCCAAAAAATACACATAATCATCGAACTCACATACAGATTCTAAGAGTACTTAGCACACCCACTGACTCTGAGGGGTATGATCATCAAATTAAGAAGTTATATTTTATAATATATCCTGGTATATAAGTATATCCATATTTTATGACTGTATCTGAGATAAGCTCTAGCAATACTATTATTCAGTTAAATTATCTTATAGAATCTCTCTGTTGGAGAGTCAACTTTTGTGAACCTAATAATGTTTAAGACTTCTGGGACCTCATCTGCCATGCCCTGCCACCCCATGGTATTAATTTACTTTATAATAAACTACTCACATGCTGGGAAGTCAAATTTGATTATAACAAACTCCCTTAAATAGTATAGGTGAGAAGGAAGCAAAAGAAAGGTAAGGCTAGAAACTGGTGGTAATGGGAAAGAGGGGTGCCGATATATCAAAAGAAAGCAAAAAAGTTGAAGACATACTTACTCTATTTTATCATTTTTGCGAGACACCAATAATTCTAACAATTTAAACTAATTTAGGCAAAGGAAGATAAATAAGAATGAGTAAAGACAACTACAAACTGCAGGAACAATGGACTCCCTGTACAGTGTACTAGCTTCATCCTCTACGAGCTATAAATGGAGCAGTTGTAGGATAAGCAATTGAAAAGATACATAAGAGATGGGAAACATGTCTCCAACAGAACTGAAAGACTTCCAAAGCAGCCAACATCTTGAAAGTAGTTGGATTTTTATTTCCGAAGACAAACCACTCAAGCTGCAACTTGTAGATAAATTTTTTGTGAAGAGTTTCAAAAAAAAAAGTTTCAAAGTGTACTTTCACATTAAGGAATGTGGGCTTCTGTCTTCCATCTCACAGAAATAAATCTTGAAAATAGTCATCAAATTCTTCTTCTCTATTTAAAAGAAAAAGTATACATATTGATTAAAATCAACAGTTACAGAAAAAATTACTGGGTGACATATGTGATTAATGAAAATAAAATATTTTAACTTAATATAATTTGCTGATTTTTATATATATTGATATATTTCATGATACAGCCATCAAAACTAAGAATTAGTTTTTGGAATAATCATAACTATACTCAGACTGATTAAATTTAAAATGTTTTACATGTTGCCACCTCTCCCGAAATGTTTTTTTTCCAAAGATTTTATTTATTTATTCATGAGAGACACAGAGAGAGAGGCAGAGACATAGGCAGAGGAAGAAGCAGGTTCTCCACGGGAAGCCCAATGCAGGACTAGATCCCAGGACCCGGGGATCATGACCTGAGCCAAAGGCAGATAGATACTCAACTACGAGCCACCCAAGCGTCCCTCCCTAAATGTATTTTTTACCTAAGATTTTTACCTTAAAGTATATTCTTTGTGAAATGTTACTGCTTTTCTTTACTTTTTTGGTGGACTTTGTAACTTATCTGTTCATTCTCATTCCAAACTATAGTCTTTTTTTTTAAAATGTTTTTTTAAATTTTATTTATGATAGTCACACAGAGAGAGAGAGAGAGGCAGAGACATAGGCAGAGGGAGAAGCAGGCTCCATGCACCGGGAGCCCGACGTGGGATTCGATCCTGGGTCTCTAAGATCGCGCCCTGGGCCAAAGGCAGGCGCTAAACCGCTGCACCACCCAGGGATCCCCTTTTTTTTTTTTAATTTTTTTTAAAAAATTTTATTTATGATAGTCACACAGAGAGAGAGAGAGAGAGAGAGAGAGAGAGCGCCAAACTATAGTCTGATCAAGAAATGAATGAAAAAGAAAACTATTTTCAGGAAAAAAAAACAAATCTTACTCCTAGGAATGGGGAAAACCTGGTTAGGCTATAGTTTGTTTTTTTTTTTTAATTTTATTTATTTATGATAGTCATACAGAGAGAAAGAGAGAGAGGCAGAGACACAGGCAGAGGGAGAAGCAGGCTCCATGCACCGGGAGCCTGATGTGGGATTCGATCCCAGGTCTCCAGGATCGCGCCCTGGGCCAAAGGCAGGCGCCAAACCGCTGCGCCACCCAGGGATCCCAGGCTATAGGTTTTTATTGCTCTGAGAATAGTAAATATATTTGTAGCAGTAAATATCATGTCTCAAACAATGAGTCAAACTCTGAAAGGAGATATGAAATTGTATTATATAATATGTTAAAATACTATGAAAACTGTGTCAAGTACTAAATAAATATTAGCGCTGGGAACCAGAGTGGTACAGGAAAATACGACAGGGTTTCAAGTCAGACAGTGTTTAAGTCCCAGCTCTGTCACTTATTGGCTTAGATGAGCAGGTTACTTAACTTCTCTGGGTTCAGTCTCCTTATTTATTCAATGGAGAACATTATATTTCTTCACAGAGGTGCTGTGAGGATTAAATGTATATACACGCAGTTGTATATTTGTATATTGTTTTCTTCCTTCTGGGATAGGGAATCATGCTGGAAAATCAAATTGAGTCTACCAATCTCTTCAGAAAAAAGTTTTTTATTTTTTTATTATTTTTTATTTTTTTAGAAAAAGTTTTTAGATGAAGGATCTACAATGGCACTACATTATCTGGTTTCAAGTAACTGTGAATGCATAAAGCCATTATACCCATGTTCAAATTTTTTAAAAAATTACAGAATCAGATAAAGTTGATTTAAGAATAATCTTCAATTTGGTATTCCCCATGTTATTGTCCCTTCTTCCCCAATATGAAAGTAAAATGCAGTAAAATTTTAAAAATTGAAGAACTTAAATATAGGAAATTAACTGAATTTCTGTGTAGGTTTAGATGTTTAGTACTTGATCAATGTCAAGTATTTGTAAGGTCACAAAGAATGCTGGATTATGAGTTTTCTTAGGATTTACTCAAGTATCATCACTGCCTAAAAAGGTGAGCTGATCTTAAGTCCTATTCTGTCATTTTCAACGACAAAGCTCCTTAATGGGAAGTTATACCATTAAAAGTTTAGCCCACTGTTTAATTAGAATAGCAGAATTTTATTTACAGTGAAAACTTTTTTATAATCTGTTCTATAATGATTACACATTTAGGAATTCTTTATTTGGCTAAGGGGGAAAAAGTTAAGGTCACAGAAAAACGTTATCTTCTTTAAAGATTATTAAACACACCTGAATTCTATTACACTGAGAACATATCATAAATAGCAAGATGTTTCATAATCAGCTTAAATTAGTGAATTATGATAGATTCAACAGGTGTCTTTCCATTATGAACCAATATGCCTAACGACTAAAAAATGGCACTAAAATTTATTGAGAACTTACATTTGTAGGTATTGTACCAAGTGCTTTACCTTCTTTATTTCATTAAATCTTCGTAATAAACTCTATGCAGTAGTTATTATTTTATTGTCTTTTAACAGATAAAGCTCAAGGGCTAAACATCCCTGCATATGACAAGAGTTGATAAAATTTCAGCCCACATACAGACAGCTCTTCCAACCCAAAGCAGGTAACAATGTGCACATTGAGCTATCTGTCTTTGGGGGGCTAAGGTAGCTATTGCCAAGTAAACTTTTACCCATACGTAGCTTCAAGGGGCTCCCTGTACAAGTTTATGATGATCAGAATATCATGAATAGGCTGCTCTGAAGTAGGAAACAGCCCTTCTCTGAAGGATTCCAAGCAAAGACCAGAGGGCCATTTGTCAAGGTGAGCTGAAGAAAGGTTTACTCACTGAGAGGAAGCTGGATGAGTTAGCTATTTATGGCCACAAACAATGACTTCCGGGAATAAACTCTGATCTTACCATGCTAGGCAGTCCTTGGCATTAAAAAGACATTCATGACAAGCTTTTTCATTAACTGTTATCAAGAATGGCTGTGGTTGTAGCTTCTTTACTGATGCAAAGGATATACATTATCTATTAGTATCAGGACTCACTGTGATTTTTCATCGGTCTCTGGTAGGGGGCCCTTCCAAAGTTCAGAATCTGAAGTACCTTCTTCATCAGAATTTCCTGTTCATTTACAAAGAGATTTTTAAAAATGTATTATATTTAAAACACATTTTGAACTACCCACCAATGCAACTAAATTAACCTCAGATTTAACAGCAGTTTATTTTTAACATTTTAAGATGTAATTCACTCTTTCAGACCAATAAATTCTTTTTTAAAAATAAATAAATAAGCTGAGCTATACCCAAGAGTCTCAGCAAAAAAAAACAAAGAAAGTCTCATGGGAAAATTCCCTAAGTTACACCGAGTTAAAGTAGCAATTCCAGTATTAACTTTTAAAAAGGAACTATCTCTTGCAATACAATTGTCGTTTAGTTTCTTCTTTCTGTTGGCATACAAAAGACATGCAGGTTAAGATTTGGAGTATAGGTAGAGTATATTTACATTAGGATCAAGAACTCAAAAAACAAACTAGTATGTAGGACTAGCTAGTTAAATTATAAAAAATATTGTCAGATGCTTTTAAAAATTGATGCTTATTAAATTAATTAGAAGAAGTTGGTTGCAGTAAAGAACTAGGCATACTCACATTGTTAGGAGTAAAAACTATGTAAACTTTTCTTTAGGAAAATTTAACAATATGATCAGTTTAAAATGTACATATCCTTTGACCAACAATGCTGCTTTTAAGGATTTAATTATTTACTTAAGCACCTGAGATACATGTACAAAGACATTCATTATATAACAACAAAAGAAAACAACCTATATCCCACCAATTAGGGATTAAGGATGGTTAAATTAATATTATACAACTGTTTAAAAAAACCTTAATTAGCATATCTATATGTATTACCATGGAAAAATGTCTGTGCTGTATCAAATTTTTAAAAAGTTACAGAAAGCAAAAAAAAAAAAAAAAAAAAAAAAAACAATTACAGAAAGCATTCATGGTAAAATCTAATTTATGATTACATATGTGTATATAAACTGTAAGTTTATAAGGACCAACCAAACTTAACAGTAATTATACTACCTGTGGGCCTGGGATACTTTCACTTTATCTTAAGTATTTCCAAAGTTTTTTTGTATTTTAAACAATAATCATGTATTACCCTTAAAAATCAGTCAAAATAATAAAGATATTTCTATTTCTTAAATATAACAAAATAGACATGTTTCAGAAAATCACCCTGTATTAGTGAACTAAAAATTATCAAACTCTGAAAAATGTATTACCAGGCAATAAAAGTATATGCCATAAAGTAATTACATTACAAATAGCTCCTCTCCAATAAGTTAGTCTCAAAAAAAACGGACACAAATTTGGCCTGTCAATACAGCATGCCCTTTACTTAAACACACATAAAAATAAAACAGCATTGATTTGCCACAGTGGTTTTAGCCTTTTACCTGTTGGACTTTGATCCTTGAATCAATATGCATGTTTGAACTTTGGTCTTAACTGCATCTATTCTGTCTAGCATAAATTTTAACAAAAATGGCAGGGAAAAAAGAAAAGGAAAGAGGTTGTACTTTTTTTTTTTTTTTTTTTTTTTAAGGAGGGAGTGGGGGAGGAGCAGAGGGAGAAGGAGAGAGAGAATCTTAAGCAGGCTGCATGCCCAGTGTGGAGCCTAAAGTGGGGGGGGGCTCAATCTCACAACCCTGACATGATGACCTGAGCTGAAATCAAGAGTCAGATACTTAACTAACTGAGCCATCAGGCGCCCCAGCGGTTATATTTGTAATGATATACAGAGAAAGACAGTAAAAAGATGGTAAGATTATAAAGCCTTGGGAATCAGATTCCCATGCAATGACAATCAGCACTGAAACTGCCAGTGTCTCAAACTGAATGTGTTGAGAAGAGAGAATAAGTGTTCTACTCTTATTTTTATAAAAACTCACTAACATGAGATAAAGCACAAAAAAACTAATTAGGCCTAATGGTTAACATTACAGTGTTACCCTGTTAATGATGTCAGAGAACAAAACTTCTACAAGATCTTTGAAAGTGGGCAGCGAATTTTAAAAGGCCTTACAACCACCTGTCCTCTTGTTCCCTTTCAAGAGTATTTCCCACATGCCAGCTTCCCTGCACTAGTTTTCTGATACCAGATAACCCAGTTTTACTAAAAGATCAAATCAGTTTAGAATATTCTAAAATAACTCTCCTTGAAAGATTACATGCTTTAAAAGTAGCCAAATATTGTTAGAGAATCAAATCTGAAAGACTGGACTACATGGCCTTTAAGTTCAACTCTGTGAACCTATACCATCCCAGTTCCTGGAGAGTGGCAGCAATTAGAAACCATTCCTAGGGTAACTGGTAAGGCCAGCGGAGGTAGGAGAAGCACTGCTAAGGAAATCCCAATGAGAAGAACAGGCAATACAAAGGGTGCTCTTGTATTAGTGTCAAAGCTGTGCAGCAGTTATTAGCAAGTGGGGATCAGAATGTAAATCACTGACTTGCTGTGTGGGATTCTGCAGGTCTTTAATCTAGCCCTCATATAATGATTGAGTCTCTTACTGCAAGAGAGTGGCTGTTCAATCTATGCTTAAACACCTACTTCCTGAAGCAGCACATTCCTCCATTCCTTTCCTCAGATAGTTCTGACAAGTTTTTCCTTAAATTAAGGCAAAAATCTGTCTCTGGGCAATTTTTATCCATAGATTCTAGTTCTGCCAAATAGTCACCAAAAGTAAGTCTCCTACCCAAAAGCAATTTACAAACATCTACAGTTTCCATGTCTACCTCCTTACCCTTTCCCTCCCATTCCTTCACTTTTCTCCAAACTAAACTAATCTATATTTCCTTCAACTTTCTTCCTATGACACAAATTCAAGTTCTGTCAATGCCTTGGATATTCCATTCTCGACCCACTTTAAGTTTCCAATGTTCCTTTTAGCAATGTGATGCAAACTGCATACAATTTGAATTGTCTGAATAATGAAAACAGACCTGTCATCTTGGTTTTTCTAGATATTATATTCTAGATATTACCTAAATAACTTGGGTTTCCTGAAGAAGTGGCAAGTCTACAATTGAACAGGTCCAACTTTTACAAGACTTAACTTTTGATATGACCAATTTTAGAGAACAAAACATAGAATCTGTTTAATGTCTGTTTTTTTTTTTTCTTTTCTCCAACAATAAAAGCTGCAGGTTATCAAGAACTTACTTTCTGCTGGACACATGCTTTACATATATATTGTTTTATTTGGCTCTGATAATAATAAAACAAAGTTAAGTCTCTTTATATCCATTTTACAGATAGAACTGAGACACAGATCAAATTATTAAATGCAGATTTGTAGAATGTATCTGCCAAAATTAGAGTAAAAAGAATAAATTTACATTTGATTCACTGATGAACAGTTATTGATGATATAGGTAAAGGGGCATAGACTTTGTGGAATTATAAGTCTGTGTTTCATCCCAATTTTGCTATTAACCAACTACTAGATTTTAGGCAATTTATGTAAGTCTCTGGGTCTTGGTTCTCCTGTCTGCAAAATGGGATACCATATGCCCATTATTAAGATTAAATGGTGTAACACAACTAAACCACTTGCCATTGTGGCTGATGGAGTAGATAATCAACAAAGGCAAGTTAAAATTACTTTTCCCCACAGAAATAGGGTT
The DNA here is from genome assembly GCF_048418805.1 of Vulpes vulpes. Lineage (NCBI taxonomy): Eukaryota > Metazoa > Chordata > Mammalia > Carnivora > Canidae > Vulpes > Vulpes vulpes. Next base: position 85,290,544 of record NC_132794.1, read on the forward strand.
TTTCTTCATGGATTTGGTTTTTATATCCATGTGTTAAATAATGGTAAAGAGTAACAGAGCATTATCCAATTGGAAATGGAAGATAGTGTGTGTGTGTATATATATATATATATATATATATATATATATATATATATATATATATATTACTTTGGCCCAAAGAGCATGAGTCTATCTATCGGTCTCATGCCTAGTTATGTTCTAGAAACTCACATTTTTATCTAATTTAGGAAAAGGAGCTACAGATCAATTAGGATTCACATGGGAAGGAACAAACTATCAGTGCTTTAGAACAATTCAAATATGCTGAAAACAAAATTGGTATGAGCAAAATAATTTATAAGGAATATGTTGTATTCCTAAACCAGAGGAATGCCTCCACTGACACCTCCCTCTCCATTCAATCTTTAAACGATAAATATCTTAAAACTTCTCTTTTTCTATTTTTCACAGTGCAAAATTTCTGATTACCGACCACTTAAAAATTCTCCTTAAGTGGGGATCCCTGGGTGGCTCAGTGGTTTAGCGCCGCCTTCAGGCTGGGGCGTGATCCTGGAGTCCTGGGATCGAGTCCCATTTCGGGCTCCCTGCATGGAGCCTGCTTCTGCCTCTGCCTGTGTCTCTGCCTCTCTTTCTCTCTGTGTCTCTCTCATGAATAAATAAATAAAATCTTTAAAAAAAAATTCTCCTTAAGAATTACATTAAAATGCTAATAATATTTCTCTCTGAATGGTGGGATTTGGAGTAATTGCTAATTTTTTTTTCTGAGTTTGCCACAGTAAATATAACTTTAAATCAGAAAAAAAAAATCTTAAGTTTAGAAATTTCCAAGCCTAGAAGTCTCAGAAAATAAGTCTAGATATTATAAAATAAATTAGATATGTTATTGAACTGCACTTTATTATTAGCCCTAACCCTACTGCAAGGTCTTTAAGAAATCTGATACTGTATTACTACTGAGATGCAAGGCTACTGCTTGTTGTATCACAGGTGGGTGCCCTCTTTTATGAATCCACAAGAGAGTCTGCTTTCAGAACTCTGCCTGGAAAAAGGTGATCATATGCGTACAATAAATCATTCTATTGGTGGTTTCCTTCTTTGTTTTGGTTGTTTAGAATAACAGTGACATATGTGTGATCTACCTATGTAATTATGCAGGACTTTTTGGTAAACATTTGTTAATTTTACCTCAAGCTTTACTTTGCTATTCTATCTTATTTTTCCATTATTCTGATTTTACTTTTTAAAATTCTATTTTACTGTATATATATTTATAAATCATTTTAATGTTTTTTAGAATGTTACAGGGAAAAATAATAAAATCTGTGGCAAATACTCAATAAAATCCAATCTGGTTTGATATACTCTGGTGAAAACAACAAGTACTTATTAAAAAACTATCCAGTTGTGGGCAGCCCGGGTGGCTCAGCGGTTTAGCACCGCCTTCCGCCCAGGGCGTGATCCTGGAGACCTGGGATCAAGTCCCGCGTCGGGATCCCTGCATGGAGCCTGCTTCTCCCTCTGCCTGTGTCTCTGCCTCTCTGTGTCTCTCATTAATAAATAAATAAATAAAACTTAAGAAAAAAAAACTATCCAGTTGTAACTAGTTGCCAACTTTTACTTTCCATGCACAAACCACACATTTCATTTGATCAGTCAAAATCACCAAATAACAGAGATAACTCAGCATACAATATAAGTAACATTTCTTAAATCTTAATCCACTTCTCCAATTCTTTCTCCATGCCAACCTCATTCTTCTACTTTTCTTTCTTTATATTCTATAAAGTGAAATTAAAGTGTATATCCATTGTATTTACTGAAAAAGAAATTTTATGTTCTTCTATTTTAAAATAAGAAAGTTTAATATGTTCAAAATTGGGGAAGAAATCATACACTTTTGTTATTTTTTCTATGACTTATTTACACAGTACAAAAATAAAAAAAAAATACATCAGAGCAAGTCACAATTGATGAGAACCCAAACTGTGAATAACTTGAATCTATATATTTTCATTAAATAAATACTAGATACTTACTGTTTACACAACTTTCTGATTTCTTTGAGGATGAATGCCCTGAAAGGAAAACAGCATTGTTTTGTTAAAAATCATTTTGCAATGGTGTAACTAACAGTTACAGCTCTAACCAGAATTCTTCCCAAGACTAGTTTACATAATCTTCTAATCTTTCATGTTCCTCAAATATCTCTCTCTAATTAAAATACCTCTTTTAGGGATGCCTGGGTGGCTCAGTGGTTGAGCATCTGCCTTTGGCTCAGGATGTGATCCCAGAGTCCCAGGATCGAGTCCCACATCAGGTTCCCTGCATGGAGCCTGCTTCTCCCTCTGCCTGTGTCTCTGCTTCTCTCTCTCTGTCTCTCATGAATAAACAAAATCTTTAATAAATAAAATAAAATACCTCTTTTAGGCAGAGATATTTTATGCCTAGAATATACAGCACAAAGCTTAAAAAGTAATGAACACCTGTAAAAAAAAGAAACTCATGTGCTAAAAAAACTTCATAGATTAACTGCAATATAAGTATTTTATCTATAGCAATGTTCAACGTCTGAAAGCAATTTACAAATACTAATTTTTCACAATACTTTTTCATATACAGATGAGAATTCTTAGTAACCAAAATTCATACAAATATTATTCATAAAATAGTTTCAGTTCTACAATAGTTACCCAGTGAGAGAAATAGAAAGAAAAAAGTACTAAAAATCTACTAGAATAATTTAAAAAAATCACTCTAGAGTCTCCTGTAATAAGACTACAAGGGAAATAATTCTGAAGGCTGATTAAAAAAAAAAAAAAAAAAGACAGATAACAGATGGAGAGTAATGACCCCTACAAGCTCCTTGGACAGGAGATCTCATAAACTGAAGCTGACACATAAATGGCCCCTTTCAGGCCCAATGAAGAGGGTGTCAGAAGTACACGGTAAAGACTCCACAGGAAGCCAAGGCCTGGACTACAGCAACTACTTTAGGTTATTGCTTCTTTTTTGTTTTGTTTTGTTTTGGGGTTATTGTTTCTTCACTCCGATTTCCTACTTATCAGAAAGCAAATAAAAACATAGCTAAGCTGGTGACAAATTCTTTTCTGTCATATGAGAAATATAATACCCATTTCCAAATGTCTATAGGTAAAAAAAAAGATTAGGCTTACTTTGGAGGCCTAAGGATATAACTGGAATCAAAGGGCAGAAACTGCAGATTTGGGCTAAATTAGTTAAAGAGAAACTTGCTAGGATTACAACTAACTGAAATGTAAAAGGATATTTTGGATGGTAGTAAGTTCCTCTTCCCTGGAAGCAAAAGCAGAACAAGTACTTGATATAGAGCCGTACATCTCAACTTTATGGTGCATATGCATCATCCCAGAACCCGGAATCGTAATTCAGGAGATTGGGGAAGGGTCTGAGATTGTGCACTTCTAACAAGTTTCCAAGTGATGACAATGCCAAAGGACCATACTTTGAAAAGCAAAACCACAGAGTATCTTTTTGATCATGAACCCAAGGCTGAATTCTGATGTTCCTTTCAATTTGAGAAACTACTGTTTCACTGATTGACTCACTCACCTAACATTTATTGAATGCCTATTATGTGGAGAAAGCACAGTGCTTAGAAACTGGAGACAAAGAATTAAGTCTCACAGTTCCTTCCTTAACAGAAAAATTATTCCAAGGGTGCAATGTATTTCTAAAGGAGAAGTGCAGGGTGCTATTGGCATGTGTAACAGTGACTTAACCTTAGAAGAGTGGGGTGAAGGATGTCAGGAAAGGACTTCCCAAGGAAGTGAGTTTGGGGATGCAGTGGTAGTGGTAGGAGCGATAAGATCTTCTACTTTCTGCCAAAAAAATTCTACCTAAGTACCTTGTTCTGCTTAGACCTGCCAAAGCAGACTGGTCCTCAAAGTCAAGTTATTGATCTTACATTTTCTCTCTATTCAGTCATTCAGCTAACTAGCTATCCAATTATCCATCCATCCACCCATTTACTTAACACTTTATATGGTAGTAACCTGACACTACAGGAGTAAGTGGGATCACACAGGGAGAACAGAGAGAAAGAAGAAAAGTTCAATAAAAGCCTTGGGCAATTCCAACACTGAGGAGGACCTATAATCAAGAGGCAGAGGAGAAGCCAGAAAGATAGGATGAAAATCAAGAAAGCAGACTGTTTTGAGAACTTTTCTCAACAGTTCAAATGCAGCTATTAAGCATTTATTAATTACTATTCAAGTTTGGGCCAAATTAAGGTGGTCGGGCAGCCCGGGTAGCTCAGCGGTTTAGCGCCGCCTTCAGCCCAGGGCATGATCCTGGAGACCCAGGATCGAGTCCCATGTCAGGCTCCCTGCATGGAGCCTGCTTCTCCCTCTGCCTGTGTCTCTGCACCCACCCCCTCTGTGTTTCTCATGAATAAATAAATAAAATCTTAAAAAAAAAAATTAAGGTGGTCTGGCTATAAAGTATCACATCAAAATCAAGCTAGTTCCAGATGATCCCAGATACAATGATATTGCAGAGTTCCACATGGTTTTCCTTAGTTTGCTAAAGTGTTGTCATTTTCTGCTTTACACCATAGAAGTTGAAAAAAACTTTATCCTGTACTCTGCTATCAAAGGTGCTCTAAATAAAGAATACATGAGAAACAGTTATCTCAATTCCACTCTGCTTTGATTCTCTATTCCTGACGTCCTGAAATAATCTTCAAAGTCTTTCATTCTCTCATTCTTTATTATTTGCACCTAACATGTGCTAGTGGGGTGCTGAGGATACTAATTGGAAGTACTAATTTAAATTCATGGTCAGGGATGGAATCAAGAAAGGATCAATGACATTTAAACTCAGACCTGGAGGATGAGTTAGGATGGGACCTGGCAGTGGGGGAGGGGTTAGAAAGAGAGGAAGCAGTATCTACATATTCCCTAAATGGAAAGAAGTTTGGCGTTTTCTAGAAACTGAAAGGCTATGAGAATGGAGTGTGAAAGTGAGGTGGAGTGTGGTGAGAAACAAGTGTTGTATGATGGATCATACAGAGCACCTGGGCTTTGTGCAGATTTTGGTACTATCCTAAGAACAACAGAAAATCACTGCTTTATTGAGAAGGCATTAAGGGGAGGGCAGGTGGGATGACAACACAGTGGCAAAACTAGTTAAGGACAATATAGCAGTAGTCTAGATGAGATAACATGGTGGTTTGAATTAGGGTGGAGAGAACTTGAGAAATATATACTCTGAGGGTAAAACTGATAGGATTTAGTGACAAATTAAACAAATAATAAGAGAAAAGATGTCAAGGATAATTTCCAGATATCTGATTAGTTTTTAGGTTGACAGAGGTGTCACCTACTAAAATATGGAACACTACAGGTAAAACGACTATAAGGAAGAAAACATGCATATTTATGTATAATCTGAGGGGTCCAATCCTATAACTGATCCTGAGTATCCAGCTACCTAATTGTCTGCTATGAAGGTACTAAAGAAGATTTTACAAGGTAGGAATTATTCTTTAATTTGGAATATGTAGCGATTAACATGGTATCATACTATGATATAAATATAATATTTTATAATACAATAATGAATACAACAAAACTCTCAAGTATGATACATTAAACATTTTTAAAACAAAAATGTTTTAAACTCAAATGGAATTTTCACATTAATTAATCAAGTTATTTTGGAGTTGGGAAATGATTAAGATAGACACAAAAAGGCATTCTGCTTCAAGTACCATTTCCCAATTAACAAAAACAGTATTTTCTCCTCACCATCTATCAGTATCACCAAGTTTTCCACTTGGTGATATTATATGCTTGAATATGTTAAGATTCACTAGAAAAGTACATGTAAGAATGAAACCTATCTAATAATCTTCATAGCTGGAGCAAGGGAGCCCTCTCCTGTCCAAGTATTGTGTTAACATTAGGCTTAATCTAATATAGTCTACCATTAGCTTCATAATTTAAGTTCAGTTCACTCTAAGTTATAGCAAATTTGCCTGAAAAAGAAACTGGCAGTAACTTTCATAACAGCTAACTATGCACCAAGCACTGTGCAAACTGCTTATATGCATTATCTCTTTTTTTTTTTTTTTTTTATGCATTATCTCATTTCAACTTCTGAACATTCCTATGAGCTAGGATCTATTGTCATGACCACTTCATATATGAAGAAATTAAGGCTTAGAGAGCTTAAGCAGTACTGAGGAAGAAGTGAGTGAATGACTTATGGATTTGAATTTAACAATTATTTACTAAGCATACGTGCTTAGTTCTAGGTTCTGAGGACACACATATATATCGGGCTCCATGATTTCAGAAGCTCATAGACCATGGTAATGAAATCCCAGTACTACAATTTTACATGGACTTATAAATGATGTAATGTTTTACAGTGTTCAAAATGCCTTTCACATTCTCACTTGGTTCTCCACAAATAAGCTTAAATAGTACAGAAGCCAGATATTCACATCACCCGACTTATATAAGGAATGTAAAACTAAGGAAGTTCAGGTATTTTCTCAAGGTAACAAGTCTATTAGAGACAATATCAGGAAGGAGAATGTTGTTTGCAAGATTATTACCATCTGCCCAAAATGGTAATACCATTTCTTGAATGTGTATTAAAACCAACCTTGTTCTTGAAACTCTTTAAAAGTTGCTATAAATTCTTATCTAAATTCCCCAACCAGGGGGCACCTGGGTGGCTCAGTCAGTTAAGAGTTCAACTCTTGATTTTGGCTCAGGTAATGATCTCAGAATTCTGAGACTGAGCCCCATGTCAAGCTCCATGCTGGGCTCCAGCTCTGTGCTGGGTGTGGAGCCTGCTTAAGATTGAAGATTGTCTCTCTCCCTCTGCCTCTCACTCCTTTTCTTAAAAAAAAAAAAAATCTTATAAAACCCCCAACCAGTTTCCTTTCAACCACTGTAAGATTTATTTTTTATTTGAGAGACAGAGCAAGCTATGGGGTAGGGTCGGGAGCTGGGAGGGGGCGGCAAAGGGAGAGGGAGAAGGAGCACCTGACTTGGGGCCAGGGCTCCATCTCACAACCTTGAGATCATGACCTGAGCCAAAATGAAGAGCTGGACTCAACTGACTGAGCCACCCAGGCACCCTCCTTTCAACTTGTACAGAACAGAAATCTAAATGCATTCACCAATTAAATTCTACATTTGACACATACAACAGATTACATTTCATGTTAAAAAATGTGAGTAGATATTATATTTTGATTTCCTTTTACCTTTATCCTTTTTCTTAGAGGTCTCTTCTGCAGAAGATAATCTGGATTTTTTATGTGATGACTCATCTTTTTTGGTTTTGTCCTTTCTTTTTTTTGACTTGACTTCTTTTCTCCTTTATATTGAACAATATAAAATTAAAGTTAACTTTTTAAACTGACCTTTATGAAACATAAGAACCAACGAGCAAAAAGTCAAATCAGTTAAAGTAACTTATTTTTACAATGTAATTTACATAAGGAACCCTCAGATGAATCTGTAAATACTTTAGGTTAGGTTGGTACATTAAAGACAATTCTGTAAGATAATAAAGCCTAAAACTCTAAGATAAATTATTTTTTATAAATTCTGTATACAAGCCTTAGTAAATATAAATCATAGTTTTACTCATTTCTTCATTTTCTATCACTTAGCCATTTTTTTTCAAATTACAAAATCAAATGTCATTTCCCTCCATCTAATTCATAGCTACCTATATTTTGAAAAAAAGAAGAAACAATGCTGTAATAGCTCTAAAATACCACTAAGGGCAGCCCTGGTGGCTTAGCGGTTTAGCGCCGCTTTCAGCCCAGGGCGTGATCCTGGAGAACCCAGATCGAGTCCCACGTCGGGCTCCCTGCATGGAACCTGCTTCTCCCTCTGCCTGTCTCTCCATCTCTGTCTCTCTGTGTGTGTGTGTCTCTAATATATAAATAAAATCTTAAAAAAATAAAAAATAAATTACCACTAAGTAGAAAATTCTTCTGTTATGAATAAAAGAACACAGTATCAGACATTTGGTGTATGTGCTTGGCTGAGGAGCCAATGGGGCGAAGCTACCATCTGTGGGATTATGACTGAATGCCTCTAAGTCAGAATCCCACCCAGGGCTGAACGATAAGGCAGCGCCGCGGAGCCTCGGTTGGCCTCGGTTGGTTGGCCTCGGATAGCCGGTCCCCCGCCGGCCCCAACACGCGTGGGGACAGAGGTCCGGTGCGGAGAGCCCCTCCTCCCGGGAAACGGGGCGTGGCAGAAAGGGGGCCGCGCCCTCGCCCCTCACGCAACACACGTGGGGAACCTGGTGCTAAACCATTCGTAGATGACCTGCTTCTGGGTCGGGGTTTCGTTTGTAGCAGGGCAGCTCCCTCGCTGCGATCTATTGAAAGTCAGCCCTGGTCACAAGGGTTTATAAAAAAATAAATAATAATAAAAAATAAATAAAAGAACACAGTAAAGCATAAAGGAATGAGGATGGAGGGGCTTACTGTTAACTCAAATGTCTACTTTACTCCATTTGTCCTTTTACTGCTATAGCTTTATCTCTTCTAGGCCAGGTTTACAAGGCTGTCAGTACCATAGTTGGTAAGTAATTGATTTTAACTGGTTAAGAAAGGAAATACTAGACAGGAAAAGGTGATAATGCTGAAACTAAAACCAGGAAGGAGAATGAAGAGACAGCAAAGAGGTTCAGTTTCAAGAAACATACTCATCAGACCTCCCAAATTAAGGAACTTATACCAAATGCTATAATACTATTTATTTAAGGCAGTAACATGTTCTCTCATAAAAATTATGTCAATTTTGAAATGAAGCTTGAAAGTCAAAGTCAAAAGCCTCTCTGATATCTTTCAGTATCACTGATGGGAGAGGGGAAATAAAGATTAGGCTATTCGAGTAATCTAAAAAATCCTGCTTTCAAGTATTTAAAAATTATTCATTACTTAATATTTATTTTTAATAACTAGAATTCTAGATTGCTAACATTTATAACATAGCTGATTTTTAATTTAATATACTGGCATACACATTTTATAAAGTTGCAGAATCTCATTATTAAACTTTCAACTGTTATTCAGGCCCTGAAACCTGACCATCACAATAATGATAGGTCACAGATTTTCTCTGAACATCTTCAATGCCAGGGACCCCATTATGCTTAACTTACCATATACCAGGCTCTATGTCAAGCACTTTATGTGCACTTCCATTAATCCCCATGATAACCCTAGCACATTCATTTTTAGAGGTGATAAAATTGAGTCTTACAGAGATTAAGTACCTTGCCCAAAGAAACAACTAGTAAGTGGAGAAGCTTAAAGGAATACACAGGGTCTGATTTCAAAGTCCATGATCTTATTTACATGTACTGCACATTGAAGAACACTGATTAATTCCTCCCACACTCAACATGACAGACACATTCTATCTCACTCGACAGGAGGCTGATTTTAACATTTGAAATGAGAATAAAGGTATACAATCCTTTGGAAGAATGACAAACTCCAAATAAAATACTGTTTAAATGAGACATAAGAATCATTTTATAAAGATCTACTTTACAATAGTTTCCAAGAATACTATGGCTTCTGAACATTGACTCCAAACTAAACATTCTAGCATCTATCAACTACCCTGCACAGGCCTTCATCTTTAAAACTGCTTGGCTAAAGGCATGGCAAACTTCCAGTTTCCCAGTATATATATGTACAGTGTATCACACAATAATGCTGAATATTCTATATAATCAATTAATTAAACCATCAACCACTCATGTCCACATTTAGACATTCAGTGCAGGTTAAGTGACTATGCCCATGATTACTAACCATTAACAACAGTATTTTAAGATAGTATTACCTGTGATGAAAATTTAATTTAAAGGAACATTCTTTGCATAATCCTAAAAAAAAAAAAAAAAGTGACACCACTGAAAAGCTGATTTTGAATTAACTGTACTACTACTCTTTATTATCATACATTCCCATTTTTCCTTATATCCCTTTTTCAGGCTATTTGAAAAAACAATCTGATTCGTTCCACCTTAAAAAATGCATATGCATAATAAAAAGGGCAACACAAATGTGTGAAGAATTGAAAATATTCTAACATTACTTTAGAAAAAAGTGCTGTCAATTTACTCCAAAGGCAAACTCTGTTCATATATAGCACTAATGTGTGTCTCACATCAAAGATATCTAATAAAAATAGTGCGGGTATGGTCACTTCCTCTAAAGTGCTCTAAGAGTTTTCAAATAGAAAAGAGCTTTTCAAAAAGTTCCACAATTGTGGCATCTTCTTTTGCCTTAATCTTAGTTCACTCCAGTTGCCTTTCCCTCATGAGTACTTCCAGGAGGAACTTCTGCATTGGTGTGCATTGAGTAGCACCTGAGGAAATTCTTGACTTTGCTAGTGTACAGAAAACTCTGAAGCATATTTTTTTAGGAGTCAGCGACATGACTAAGGTTGCTAACATGATGGACCAAAGAAGCTGACCCATAAGACTAGCTTAGTTTAAAAAACAAAGAAGGAACAAAATGTTCTAAAACATATTATGAGAGACTGCTGTATTCTGGGGTATATAACCTTAAGCTTTTAAGGCTGATATCAAGAACAATTATGCCATCCTAAAACTTTTTATTGACACAAAGAGAGTATATTTATTGTCCACACCACAACAATATGGCTACCAGATAATGAGAGATTTTACATTGCTTTTTCTGATACTCCGGATCTCATTCTGCATTCGTGACATTCTCATATTAATGGGAAGAGGTCTTCATTTGGCATTAGAACTATTTCACCTAAAGGTCACCATAAGGCTGAGAGTATAAAAACTTCGGCTCAAAAGTTTCTGTCACTTTGAGAAACTCAGAAAAAAGTGCACTTCCAGAAAGATATATTAAAATTTTTAAATTAAAATTAAAAAAAAAAAAAAAAAAGGGATCCCTGGGTGGCGCAGTGGTTTGGCGCCTGCCTTTGGCCCAGGGCGCGATCCTGGAGACCCGGGATTGAATCCCACATCGGGCTCCTGGTGCATGGAGCCTGCTTCTCCCTCTGCCTCTCTCTCTCTGCCTCCCTCTCTGTGACTATCATAAAAATTTAAAAAAATAATAATAAAATTTTTAAATTAAATTTTAAATTAGCCTATATATTTTTATATCTGAATTATTAGATAAATTTTGAAGAAGTCAATTATATCCCACCTAAAGTCAACTTACTTAATTTAACAAGCGCATTTCTCTTTTCACCATGCTCAATATAACCAAAATTAACTTCCCAACTCTTCAAATCTTCTTTTTTATCACAGCACTTATTTCCACAGAAAAACTGGCCTGCAATAAAGAAATATCAACTATGATAGTTGGTGACAATATTTATCTGTACAATCTAGAATTTCTCCTGAAATTTACTCTTAACATACATAAATTCTTAGTTCTATGTAGTAAGCACCAAAAACTAACTGAGCATAATAACTATAGTATGCTCAACGGATGTGTATACAAGTATTAAATCAAAAAGCTGAAGAAAATGTTTTTTAAAAAAATCTGTCACAGAATTCTTGCTCAATAGATACACTGTTTAGATAAGGGTTTCAGTGACTCCCTGTTAGGAAATCTTATACTTTGGAAAATGTAAGTACAAAAAGAGTATACTGAATGATACTCTAAAAGAATAAATGTATTTTCCATAGTACGTGTATTTACACCCGGGTGAATCCTTTTTAATAGTTAATAATAATTTTTAAATTGACTAAAATTCTTATTTTAATTATTAACTTTATGGCATCTATTTTAAATACCAGCATAAAATGACATTTAAAGGACATTTTAAAATGGGTGGACTCTGAGATGAAGTAAGAATAAGTAAACAAACCCAATGTTCTAAATTTTAGAGTTTACCTGACACTAAAATCAACACCACCTTATCATGTCCACTGTGTACTAAAACGTTTTGCAAAGAAGGATTAACACTGATGACCCATGAGAAAAAAATAAACTACTCAACAACTATTTACTTTCACAGCAGAAGATGAACCTCCTATTTGTACAAGCAAAAAGGAATTTTTATCTCAATAATCTGCACCAACAGAAACAAATCTAAACTTTTCGTAAAAAAGAAATTAAAAATGAATTCTGAAAATAATCAGTCCAAAGAGCCTGTAACTATTCTATAACTTTTCTATGCTATAACTTGGCATTTTTTACTCATTCCAAATGAACACTTCATGAAATCTGTGTATGTTTAATAATGTCTCTATTGCTAAAACCAAAAATGTTATACTTCTAAATCAAAGCAAAAGCTTTCTTTCACCAACTAATTCTTTTTTCAGTTATACTAACTTAAAGAATGCCCATCATTTCTTTAAGGCAGCATTACTTACCATCACCTGAAAATGCTATCTAATAAAAGTACAAAATTTTAAAACTGTGAGACATTTCAAAATTTTTCATTGTTTAAGTAAAAACACAAACTAAATATAATACTAAGAGTTTTAAAAAGTTAAAAATAGCTTTGAATTTATTCATTTTCCTTCTCCTTAGAGTATCTTCACAAGGCCAATCATTCTTCTAAAGAAAAAAAATTCCTATTTCTTAATTTTGTTTTACTGCATATCCAGTTTTATACCTCACATAACATCCAATTCATGTAAGATGTAAATGACCCACAATGATGACATCAATGTTTAACCATTTTAAAATGCAACCTTTATTTTCAGTTTAAAGGTTTTTAAACTATTAGTTTAAAATTATTTCCTAAATGCTCTTATGTAGTTTTCAGAAGCATTAACACTTTAAAATGCAATTATCAATAAAGAGTTAATTTAATATAGACAGCATAAAGATATTAATTTTTCAGAGATCTATGAATAGATTACAACAATGAGTAGAAAAAGCACTTATTGATTGCCTATCAAATGTCTGATCTTTTGCCATAAGACTAAATATTTGGGCTCAATCTCAATGACATCACAAATAAGAACTAACTTGTCCAAAAATTCTATTAGGTTCAAAGTGATATTTAATCTCTACTTTCAAAACATGATTAGACAGGGGTGCCTGGGTGGCTCAGTGGTTGAACATCTGCCTTTGGTTCAGGTCGTGATCCCGGGGTCCTGGGATTGAGTCCTGCATCAGGCTCCCTCCAGGGAGCCTGTTTCTCCCTCTGCCTATGTCTCCGTCTCTCTCTGTCTGTCTCTCATGAATAAATAAATAAAATCTTTAAAAAAAAAGTGGTTAGACTGGCATACAATAATACCAACTCATTATTCCAAAAGTTTATAAAAAGAAAAACTCAAGTATTCATCCTTTATTAGTTTCTTTTAACTCTTTAGACATTTTCTACTTCTACTCCATTGAATGTTCTAAAACCAAAAATGTAAAGGTAAAAATCACGAAAGCATTATATTTTGGCTTTGCTAGTAATGTATCATGAATACACGGTCTCTAATTTTACTTTTATAGATAACCATTTATTAAATACATGAGGAATAATCTTATCCAATGACTTTAATTCAATAATACAACAAAATAACCTTATCCTATTAAAAAGTAAATTTTCAAAATTTTCAAAAGTAAATTTTACCTTTTCCTGAAATTACTTCTTTTTCTACTCGCCACCTAAATCCAAACTAATAAGAAAAAAGTTACATTTACACTAGCATAAATTTAAACACTATTTAAATTGTATATATACCTAAACATAGAGCCAACAATTGACATAATGACATTTACCAACCTAAAAAGCAAACCTAATTCTGCAGGAGGGGAAGATGGCAGCAGAGTAGGAGGACCCTAGGCTTGCTTTGTCCCATGAACACAGCTAGGTAACTATCAAGTTATCCTAAATACCCTAGAAATCCATCTGTAGACTGGCAGAACAAATTCCACAAGTAAAGGCAGAGAAGAGGCCACATCAAAGTAAATAGAAAGTGTGGAGATGTGACTTTGGAAAGAAACAGATAGTGGCTGGTAGGGAGGGACCTACGGTCAAGGAGAAGGATGAGAGATGGGACTAACACACAGGGGAGCATGCAAGGCAAATGAATCCACATAGTAATTGGCTTGGAAAGCAAAAAAGACCAAATTAGGTGAGTTCATGCAACCAGTACTGCTTAAAGGTTAGAGTTTTAAAGATTAGCATGCTTGGCTCTGGGAGACCTTGGAGGACATGGGGGCTGCTCTTGGACAGAAGGCAGGGGAAACACCCCATGGGCATTTAGTGTGGAAACAGTGATTGAAGAGTGCCTGGGGCACATAGTGCAGAGGTTAGTTGCTCATGTCCCAGAAAGGCAGTGTTTAGAGAAAAACCCCTCTGGGAATAAAGCAACTGGCCAGTACCATTTCCCTCCCCTGCCCCTCAGCATAAACACAGGGCCATCTACAGAAATCAGCGCAGTGCTGACACTCACTACCTAACTTGCTTACACCAGGCCCTGCCTGCCCCCCTTCCCAGGCACACTTGCCTCAGTCTCAGCACAATGACCCCCCCTCTCCCCAGACCACTAACTCAAACCCCTTCCAGACCATGTCTCCCTATCTGGGAGTTTTGCAAGGCCTTGGTTCTAAGTGGCAGTGACAGGTCTCATTTCACGAGCACACCTAGCTAAAACACACTGTATTCAGGCCAGAGACTGAACACTGCCTGTGACAGGCAAAGAAAACATTTGCAGACAACTGGCCTGAAGGATAAAGCAGCCAGGACACAACAGCAGAGTGCATGCAGTATACACTGGAGACACTCCCAGAAGTACCAAGCCCTGGAGAACAGGGGACACTACACTGCAGGGCACTACAGGTTCTTTTCTGCATAAAGCCAGTACTCCCAAGAACAGATGTAGCTGACTTTCCTAACACACAGAAACAAGCACAAAGATTTGAACAAAATGAAAGACCGAGAAATTTGTCCTAAATTAAAGAACAGGACGAGGCCATGGCTAGAGATCTAAACAAAACAGATATAAGTAACATGCCTGATGGAAAACTTAAGCAGTGATCATAAAGATACTCACTGGACTTTAGAAAAGAGTGGAAGGCATCAGTGAGACCATTAACACATTAACACAGAGATAAGGAATAACAGCAGAGATAAAGGGTTCAATACATGAAATGAAAAACATGCTTCATGGAATAAACAACAGGCAGGAAGAAGCGCAGACAAATTAACAGCCTAGAAGACAGAGTGGTGGAAGGTAATCAAGATGAACAAACGAGAGAAAAAAGAATTATGCAAAGAGATAGTAGATTCAGGGAACTCAGTGACACCATCAAATGTAGTAATATTTGTATTATAGGAGTCCTGGAAAAAGAGAGAAAAAATGGGGCAGAGGATTTATTAGAAGAAATAATAGCTGAAAACTTCCCTAATCTGGGGAAAGAAATAGTTATCCAGATCCAGGAGGTGCAGAGAACCACCAACAACATCAAAAAAGCAAATCTCCACCAAGACATATTGTAACTAAAATGCAAAATATAGTGATAAAGAATAAATATTAAAAGCAGCAAGACGAGATAGTTACATACAAAGGAAACTCCATAGGGCTATCAGATTTTTCAGCAGAAACTTTCCAAGTCAGAAAGGAGTGGCATGGCATATTCAAAGTGCTGAATGGGGAAAAACCTGTAGCCAAGACTACTCCATCCAGCATGACTATCATTCAGAATAGAAGAAGAGATAGAGCTGCCCAGGCAAATAAAAACTAAAGGAGTTCATGACCCCTCCTTTTTTTTCCTCTTTGCTTATTGTTTTGTTTCTTAACAAGAACTATTGTTAGAACTATTAAAGGGGACTCTGAGAGAACCAAAAATGAGAGTATGAAGGTAGGAAAAACAAAAGCAGTGAAAATGAATATTTCTGTAAAAAAACAGTCAAGCAACTCACAAAATAGCTACAGCAGACAACAACAACAAAAAAATAAAAGTCATCAAATAGGAAAGAAAGAAGTAAAACTTTCACTATTTGCAGATGACATGCTACTGTATATAGAAAATCTGAAAGACTCCACCAAAAAATTATTAACTGATCCACAAACTCAGTCAAGTCGCAGGATATAAAATCAATGTACAGAATCTGTTTCATTTCTATACACCAATAATGAAGCAACAAGAAGAGATATTAAGAAAACAATCTCATTACAATTGCACCAAAAATATATGATACCTAAGAACAAATCTAACCAGAGAGGTGAAAGACCTATACTCTGAAAACTATAAATAAAGTGAAGATGACACAAAGAAATGGGAAGACATTCCATGCTCATGGATTGGAAGAACAAATATTATTAAAATGTCTATCCTACCCAACCCAAAGTAATCTACACATTTAATGCAATCCCTATCAAAATATCAAACAGCATTTTTCACAGAAGTAGCACAAAGAATCCTAAAATTTGTATGGAACCACAAGGGACCCTGAATAGCCAAAGCAATCCTGAAAAAGAAAAGAAAAGATGGAAGCATCACAATTCCAGACTTCCACGTTACATTACAAAGCTGTAGTAATCAAAACAGTACAGTTCTGGCACAAAAACAGAAGAATAGAAAAGAAATGAACCCACAAGTATATGATCAATTCATTAATCTTTGAAAAAACAGGAAAGAATATCCAACGGGAAAAAAGACAGTGTTTTCAACAAATGGTGTTGGGAAAACTGGACAGCAACAAGCAAAAGAATGAAACTGGACCACTTTATTACACCATACACAGAAATAAATTCAAAATAGATTAAAGACATGAAATCATGAAAATCCTAGAAAAGAACACAGGCAATAATTTATTTGACATTAGCCACAGCAACTTTTTCCTAGATAGGTTCCTTGAGGCAAGGGAAACAAGAGGAAAAATAAATTATCAGAACTATATTTAAAAAAAAAAAAAACTACCTTTGCACAATGAAGGAAACAACCAACAAAACTAAAAGGCAATCGATGGAATGAGAGAAGGTATCTGCAAATGACTTATCTGATAAAGGGTTAGTTTCTAAAATATATAAAGAACTTATACAACTCAACACCCAAAGAACAAATAATCTAATTTTTAAAATGGGCAGAAGACACTAACAGACATTTCTCTAAAGAAGACATATAGATGGCACACACAAAAAGATGCTCATCATCATTTATCATGAAGGTAATGCAAATCAAAACTACAAGGAGATATCTCCTCACACCTGTTAGAATGGCTAACATCAACAACACAAGAAACAATAGGTTTTGGTGAGGAAATGGAGAAAGGGTAACTCTCTTGCACTATTGGTGAGAATGCAAACTGGTAAGGCCGCTCTGAAAAACAGTATGGAGGTTCCTCAAAAAGTTAAAAATAGACCTATACTACAATATAAAAGTGGAACTAGTGAGTATTTACCCAAAGAAACAAAAACACTAATTCATAGGGATACATGCACCCCTATATTTACAGCAACATTATTTACAATGGTCAGGATATGAAAGCAACCCAAGTGTCCATCAATTGATAAATGGATAAATATAAATATAAATACACACACACACACACACACACGCAATGGAGTATTATTCAGCCATATAAAAAATATCTTGCCATTTATAACAACATGGATGGAGCTAGAATATAATGCTAAATGAAATAACTCCATAATAATACCATAGGATTTCACTCACATGTGGAATTTAAGAAACAAAACAATAAGCAAAGAGGAAAAAAAAGAGAGATATAAAGACAAACTAAAAAACAGACTCTCAACTATAGAGAACTGATGGTTACCAGCAAAGAGGTGGTGGGAGGAAGGGTGAAATAGGTGATGGGGATTAGGAGTGCACTTGTTATGAGCACCCTTAAAATAAAAAGTTAAAAAAAAAAAAAGCAAACCTCATTCCCATCATGCTAGCTTTTTCCTCCTTTGAAGCTCTAGGCATTTAAAAATACATTTGAACAATTACCAACTTCTCTGTTATGGAATAATCTTCTTTACTTTTGAACTACCTATTAAAAGGTATAATGCTAGGCCACAAGATACCTAAATTAAAAAAAAATATATGTATCCTGTTTTATGACACTGACTGATACAGTAAAGAGGCAATATACTACAGTACAAAAGAATTAGATTCTCTGAGTTTACATCTTAGCTCCACTACTTAACAGCTTTATAATACTGGACAAGGTATTTAATGTTCTTGTGCCTCAGTTTCCTTATATGTAATGTAGAGATAATACAGTACCTACTTCTTTAGGTTAAGAGGTTTAAATAGGATAATACACACAAAGTATTCAGAATAATACCTGGTACATAGTATCCCAGGGGTTAGCAAACTATGGCCTGCTCCCTATTTTATAAACAAAGTTTTATTGGAACACAACCAAAATTATTCATTCTTGCATGGTTCTTTCTCCACTGCAATGGCAAAGTAAAGAACAGGAAAGAGGAAGGGAACCCTTTGGAGCCCAAAAGTGGAAAGCAGTGAAACTTCTGTACAGATTCCTAAACATAACTTTGTTTTTTGGCTAAAAATAATTTTTCTTTTTAAGGTCTTTCATATTCATATGCTAATTTTCTATAATTTCAGTAAATAACTTAGTTTTCTATTCAGTTTACTAAAATGGTTAAAAATTCAGCTTTAGAATTATGCAGACCCAATTTAAGCTCTACCGTTCATTAACTAGTTCTGGGGCCTTGGAAAGTTTCTCAGTTTCTCAGTCTATTTCCTTTTTATGTAGAAAAACCTCAATCTTATAGATTGTTGTATTGAGAGATAATTCTGATAAAGTGTTCAATGCCTGATTAACTTTGCCTATTTTTATTTTTTTATTACTTGAATTTGACAATTCTGTATTTTAAATGCAAATGAGGGCTCAAAATATTTGAAAAATATTCTGATTAAAATCCAATAAAAATAAAATCCTCGGGATCCCTGGGTGGCGCAGCGGTTTGGCGCCTGCCTTTGGCCCAGGGCGTGATCCTGGAGACCCGGGATCGAATCCCACATCAGGCTCCCGGTGCATGGAGCCTGCTTCTCCCTCTGCCTATGTCTCTGCCTCTCTCTCTCTCTCTCTCTCTCTGTGACTATCATAAATTAAAAAAAAAATAAAAAATAAAAATAAAAATAAAATCCTCCTAGCCTAGGAAAAAAATTAAAAACTCAAAGTAACTGTTTAATTCTGTTTTAAACCCATACATGTATGTGAGGATTGCCTGCCATCTAACATTTATGTTGGGATGTCCAATGAAGCACATACCAATGTGTACACCAATAGCTCTCAATTTTTTCTTCATTAATCCATTCAACAAATAATATTCAAATATTTGAATAATTATTAAGCAACTACTTACTGAGTTTGACACTCTGAAGATAGGATTATTAAAACAGAGTCTAATGTTAGGAAGTTTACAATCTTATAGGGGGATAGGAAATGCAACAAACAAATACAGTATGTTCTACTAGTTAAAGGTTGCATAGAGGTTTTGTCTCATTGTGTTTTTTATATTCTTTCCAGACATAAATTTTCCTGTTGATAGGCTGTATTAAACACTAGAGTTACTAAGGATTTGGTGCTAGGCCTCCTTCTCTTAATCTACCTTCTAGTACAAAGAGATCACACATGCAAGCAGTAAGACAGAGAGATCCTAACTTCCTGAAAACACAAAGTTCCATGACCATCTACTTGGACTTCTATGTAGAGGAAAAATAAACTTTTGGCTCATTTAAGCCAGTGTTATTTAGGAGTGCTTCAAGACCTCGCAGCTGAATCTATTCCTAACTGACGCAACAATCCAACAAAACTCTCAGTGATGAAAGGGAAGAAGTAATAAGGAAGGGAATAGGTGTGTGGGACAAAGGCTAGAATTCACTAAAAATGCCCCCAAGTAACAGGTGCTAAACTAGGAGATGATTAATTAAAAATGAATAAAACACTGTCTTTGTAGAAATGAAACTATGAGAAAATGCATCCTAGCAAGGAAATCAAAGATACTACTCTTAACTCTCTCCATTACCTCAAACATTGTATGCCCAAAAAACAGTCATATTTTCTAGAAAAGACCCCCCTCATACGTATGGGGTAAGGGGCACATCAGAAATCCCTGTACCCTCCCCTCAATTTTGTTGTGAACTTAAAACTCTCTAAAATATAGTCTTTAAAAAAAAAGAAAGCATTTACCTCACTCCACATTTCCTATTTCTTATTTCTTACTTGGATTTACCCTCATATCTAACTACTCATCATGTTCTAATAGGAACATATGTAAGACTGATGAATCACTGACCTCTACCTCTGAAACTAATAGTAAATTGTGTTAATTAATTGAATTTAAATAAATTTTTTAAAAGGGAAAATATAATTTTTTCCAGATTATCCTCTTTAAAGTATGATTTCCAATAATATATTACATATTTTCAATGGAGAATACAAATATTTATTGTTTTATGTACACTTTTCCCCCTTGACTAGATTATAGGGTTTTTTTGAAAGGCAGTCATGCTTTAATTCACAGTGCCCTGCCCATCCTTAATCAATCCTGAAGAGCAATCAACAAATGAGCCAGTGTTGAAAAATCTGCTTTATCATGCAATCCTAGAAAGATTTGTATTTTATACTCGACTTGCACTGTAGTAACTTCAAGTAACTCCAATTACTGTGGTGCCTTTTAGATTTGATATGATCAATAACTAGTACAGAGAGAAGAGCTAGTTCCTAAGAAACTGAGAAAGTCTTTGGGTTACATGACATACACGGGTTTGTAAACAGGGTTGCAAAACTGGACACTCTTATCTATAAAAATATTGTGAAGCAACCCACATAGTAAAGGCACTATTGAAAAAAATATTAAACCAATCACGCTTCTGAGATTTAACTAATTAAATGAAAAAGAAATACTTATAATAAATAAATCTAAGACAATTTTTTAAATAGATTGTCTTAATACAAATGTACACCATCTAAAATATACAGATTTATGCAACATTCTCTCCCCCCATTTCAAACTGACATCATCTTTTTCAGGTCACCTTCTCCAGCTGCAAATGTGAAATTTGAGATAGAAATAAAAATCACTTTAGTATCAACTAAAGTAAGATGTAAAGCAAGAATGGAAATCTGCCATTACTAAATAGCACTGGTAAGAGTTAATTCTACTAAAACAGACGTTGATATAAAAGAAGATGTGCACCTGCGTCTTTATAGATGGTAATTTATTTGAAAAAAAAAATCAATTTCAAACACCATCCATGATACAAGACATCATCCTGCAGTGTCAAATCATTCATTATAATCAGTAAAGGCTCTAGGTCAGAGTCCGGATGAAACAGGATCCAGTAGCCACTTGTGTTTAATTTTAGACTATTCATGCCTCAGCTCACAAAGTACCCTTGACTAAGGGGGCCCTTTGTAAATTTCACAGCTGCAGAGGTTAAACCATCCAGATGATATTTCATAGATACAAGACAACCTACACTTGAATTAGCACCTTTAAAAGAATAACGTGGGGCATGATAGTATAATTAAAAGTAATACTATACTTAAATAAGAACCTTCTATAAATATTTGGAAGGCATACCTTATTTTCTTTGTATCTACTGAGATCTGCTATGCAATATTCCTTGAATAATTTATCATAGTATTTCTTTGCAAGTCTCTTCTCCCTAGAGCCATAAAAAATAGATAAATCTTTTACATTTAGAAATTCAACCACAGTTTGCCACTTGGAAGCAATGCCAAGTAAATAACGTATATCATATAAATATTAATGTTTTAAAAGAGGCCTATTACTTACATGTGCATAGACTACTTGGATGTTAACTATTAATAGTGGCTCTCTTAAGGAGGGAAACTAGAAGATTGACAGAGGAGAGGAGACTTACTCCTTGCTTTTTATCTTTTGTAATGTTTGCACTTTTAAAACCACTTTCAGCTTGACGGGATGAGCACTGGGTGTTATTCTGTATGTTGGTAAATTGAACACCAATAAAAAATAAATTTATTAAAAAATAATAATAAAATAAATAAATAAAACCACTTTCAGGTATTACTTTTTCTCAAAATATTTTTTAAAATTTTGTAAAATGTGTATTACAGGACAATAAACAATACAGTAAAAATGTAATAAATTCTCTTTTCAAGACAAAGTGAAGCAATGAGAAGTTAGTTAAAACTGCTAAAAATTACTGAAAGAACCAAACCAGACTCAATACTCTGAGGCACGTTTTTATGTCCTCCTTATCCTCCATGCACAGGCTAAATGCCTTGGACAGGTGGCAGGGTAAGAAAACACAGAGAGAACAGGAGAGACAGGACTAAAGTATGCATTATGCATTATGTCTCAGGTGGAAAAAATTACCAATTCATGTCCATTTCATCCTCCTCATTCCACAGGAATCTATGATTTTCTCGTATAACATCCATATCTGTCTTGTCATTTTCCCTGGAAAATAAAACTATTTCAATTACACATAACCACAAAATTTAGTCAAATTTAGGAGGTTAAACAATTCTGTGAGATTTTTTAACACTTGAGAGAAAATACGTGAAGATATAGTTTTCTGTGTGAATATATACATATGTATATATATATTTATAAAAACGATTTTCATATTTTCAAACAACACTTATGAGTGCTGTTAACAGAAGCAAGTGGATAAGGCATCCATTCACCTCTCGTACTGGCTTCAATTATACAGATGGTCCTAAACGACCAAAGCCAGGATGAGAAACCTGAATAAACACTAAATGGATAAGGAAAACTTATGAAAATAAGTTCAGAATTGAAAAAAAGTCGGTAACCCCATCCCACTGAGCTCACATTGAAAAACTATATGAAGAGTTTTCCATATCTCATTTCACTACAGCTTTCTAGAAAGACTGAGTAAGGGCAGAAGAGAATTAGAGAATGCTGGGGGAGAGGGGGTGTATTTTAAGATCCTAACAGTCTGGGGGTATAACAAGGGAGTGTTGGGGAATATAGGCTAAATTGAGAGGGGAGATAAATTTGGGGTAGATGAGATCATGTAAAGTTTTTTAAGGCTCTACCTAACTCAGAAAATTATTAAGTCAGAGAAAAAAACCCACACAACCAAGAGTCTCTGATAGAAGAGCCTCAAATATAGGAAGGAATTGTTTTTTTTCCTGTTTGCCCTATCTTTTAAAAAAGCAAGCCCAAACATTGAGTCTAAGAAGTTAATCAGTTCAAAGATCCTTGCCCAGGGAAAAAAAAAAAAATTACTGCATATCAGGCACATGAGTATCCCTCACATATCCTATTATTGCCAGGCGTAGATCTGGCTCAACAGGCTACCTGAGGCCTGTTGCCAGAGAAATGGGATTCATGATGAGGTACTTAGCAAGAAGTTATGGATAGCCTCTTCACTTTAGGGTACTATAAGGAAACTGGAATGGAAAGCAGAAAAGAATGACAGAATCAGAAGACACAGTAGCTGTGGATCTTTAAAGACATCTACACCTTTCTCACATTCTATGTAAGCTTCATGACACTTACCCCAATCGCCTGAAGTCTTCTTTTTTGCCACCATAGTATAAAATATAGTCATTTACAAACTTTGTATGCCTTTGATACTGAAATGCAAAAAATTAAGGATTTGATTTGCTCAGGAGTTGTTCTGTGCCTATGATATATGAGTAAGGAGAGAAAAACAGTATGAGTCTACTTAGTTTTTTAAATATGCAAATACAGGGGCACCTGGGGAGCTCAGTCAGTTAAGTATCTACTGTCCCCTCAGGTCATGATCCCAGGTCCTGGGATCAAGCCCCATGTCAGGCTCCCAGCTTAGCAGGGAGCCTGCTTTTCCTTCTCCCCCTGCCTGCCACTCCCTCTGCTTGTGCTGTCAAATAAATAAAAACAATTATAAATAAATAAATATGCAAATAGATACTGTACATGCTTATGATTTTTAAAAAATATCTACAAGGGGACACAGGGGTGGCTCAGTCAGTTGAGCGTCCAGCTCTTGATTTCAGCTCAGGTCATGATCTCAGGGTCCTGGGATTGAGCCCCACATGGGGCTTCACACCCATTGGGGAGTCTGCTTGTCTCCCTCTCTCTGCCCCTCCCCCCACTCACATGCAGGTGGGCATTCTCTCTCTTTGAAATAAATAAATAAATCTTTTAAAAAATATATCTAAAAGGTTAAATATTAAACTGTTAGAAGGAGTCAACAATGTAGAGCAGAGGGGCTTTCATTTTCTACTGAATACCATTTATATTGCTTTGAATATTTTTTCAAATTAAAGGTAAGGAGTACAAATTGCATTTTATTATTATAAGATATAATTTAATTATTCTAGTAATGAAAAAGCCTCTAAAATAGAAGATATAAATTTTATATATTAAATCCTAATATCAGGCTTTCAAAAATATGTAAATATAACAAATCAGATGTTCTTTTTTATACTTTCAATATTTAAGGAATTCAGTCATGTTTAATTGTTTTTTAAAGATTTATTTATTTATTCATGAGAGACACAGACTGAGAGAGAGGCAGAGACACAGACAGAGGGAGAAGCAGGCTCCTTGCAGGGAGCCCAATGAGGGACTCAATCCTAGATCCCGGGATCACAACCTGAGCCGAAGGTAGGCACCCAACCACTGAGCCACCCAGGCATCCCAGTCATGTTTATTTTTAATGGAATATAACAAGATATACGAGCATTTAATTTTTCGTTTAAAAAGCTCAATGGTATTCTCTCCAGAGCAGAGCATGCAAATTACAGAACTGACCTCATCCATAATGCTGTCTGACTACACCCTATTATGTCAAAGGTAAATAATGACTTAATTCATCACAATATGTTCTAATAGAATATTGAATCAGAATATAATACTTCCAAAACTGGCAACAAAGCAGCTAACCTTTTCAGAAAAGAAAAAAGAGAAAGCCAGATATCCAGAGATTTGCTCTTAGCCTGTCTCTAGCTGGTCATACAACCACGGCAAGTCACCTCAATCTTTTAAAACTAGGGTTAGCAAATTCTGTTAATGGTACATATGCAGGCAATATGGTACCTGTCACAACAGCTTGGCTCTGTCATTTTAGCATGAAAGCGGGAACAGATAACACCTCAATGAATAAGCACAGGTATGTGGCAATAAGACTTTATTTACAAAAATAGGTGCTGAATGGGACCTTGGTTCCAGGAAGATGGTTGTAGACAAAAATGTACTTCTCCCTATTCTTCCCACCAAGAACAACTAAAAACCTTGGAAATTATATCTAAAACAAATATAAGACTCTGAAAGGTGAGGAGACGAAGGCGTAACAGCTAGAGAGCTCAAGACCTATGGTATGACATGGTAGTAAGTTACTCAGGTTTTCTTTTTGACTCATAAACTCAAACTTAGAAATAAAGAAGCTAGCAACCTAAAAATCCCAACAAGCATAGACAAGAAGAGTCCCAACAAAAGCCTGCTCTCTCTAATTGAATAACCAAGAGAGAGGGTAGCCTAACATGAGGAAACTTAGACAATATCTACCCTACTCTAGCCAAAAATCCTAGAAATACCTGGCCCAACCTCTCCCCATGCCAGAAAAGGGGACCTACACTTTCACACTCACCAGGCTATAACTAGATCCCCCAAATGAGTGGGGTCATAGAAGGCACAACAGATGCTGAAATACTAAAGGAACAAGTGGCAGATGAGATCCATGGGAAAGCCAAGCCATTGGGTTAGAAGAGGAATAAATTGGTGGTAAGATAATTTCTATAAGTTAAAGAAAAAGATTAGGAATGATAACAAAGTGAAACAGATGTCAATAGGTAGATGATGTATCTAATTGCCATCATCTCCTTCTCTTAATCCTGACTGTAATAAATACCAAGAAACACTATAGGTCTTGGTTGGCTTCTCTTTCATTCTCCAACATTCCCAACTGTAATATGGATGGCCAGTGGTAGCAGTCAGAATAATGAGCCACAGTCTTACCAAAAAGCTGAAGTGAGACATGGCTATAATAGGGGGAGCAAGATACAGCTTAAGGATAGCCCCAAGTCATGCCTGAGAGATGAAGCCACAACAGGTCTGAGGACAGTCCACACACCCATCTATCTACTTTTAGGTACAAGTTTTACGAAGACCTTAAAAAGCCAAGAACCAAATAGTAAAAGAGTAAGAGTTAAAATGAGACTAAAGATAAAAGCAGTACTAAAATGAGAAATGTTGAGAGCATGGCAAATACAGGTTGGAAAAATAACTGCAGGTTCATGGACTTTGTAAACCTATTTATAGATCATTAGTAATATGTTTTATTATTATTTTAAAGATTTATTTATTCATGAAAGACACAGAGAGAGAGAGGCAGAGACACAGGCAGGCACACAGGCTCCCTACAGGGGAGGACTCGATCCCAGGACCTGGAGATCTTGCCCTGAGCCGCAGGTAGAGGCTAAACCACTGAGCCACCCAGGCGTCCCATGTTTTATTATTTTTGTCTTTAAATCTTTCTTATGTATTAATAAAACAGAATTGTACTCAAAAGTATAAATGACAAGACTGCACATCAATAAACACCTTTAAAAACATAATTTAGGTCTACCTGACTTCACAAGATTTTATGAAATAAAAAAATTGATTTTAAAATATTGTATTGGTTATAAAAATCTAGAAATATAAAAAGGATACAGCATCCATAGCTATGAGATGAAACCTTCTATTTCTTGCTTCTTCCCTGTTAAGACAAATTTTAAACAAATTCAAATGTCCATATTCTAATTAATATAATTAAATCTCCAAGTCCCTGAGTTTACAAAAACATCTTAAGCCAAAAAAAAAAAGTAATTTACACTGAAGTACCTACCTATCCAGCAATTCTGCTGCAACTTGTTTATGGGCCACCTTTCCATGTTTTTCTTTCTGAAATGGCTTTTTGAGCAGTAAATCATCTTCAATTGTCCTGTTTGTGATGAAGAAAATTTAATTAAATTATAAAAGGAAAAATTATCAAAAATTATTAAAAGAAAAATTATTATAAATTATTTTCTCAAAAGGCATTTGCTGTTCCTTTATACTTTAATAATTGGAACATTTTTAAAAATTCAAGTCTTAAAAAAGACTCACTGATCTTTAATGAGACATGTTAGTCTTGCTCCAATAACTTAATTTCTTAACTTTATTTAATACTTAAAAAATAGAGAGGGCAGCCCAGGGGGCTCAGTGGTTTAGTGCCGCCTTCGGCCCATGGTGTGATCCTGGAGACCCGGGATCAAGTCCCATGTTGGGCTCCCCACATGGAGCCTGCTTCTCCCTCTGCCTGTCTCTGCCTCTCTCTCTTTCTCTCTGTCTGTCTCATGAATGAATGAATGAATGAATGAATGAATGAATAAATAAATAAATAAATAAATAAATAAATAAATAAAAATTGAGAAGATGAAACTAATGAATGGGTTCTGAGGTCAGGCCACCCAGATTTCAGGATCCAAACTTGGGCTCTGTCATTTACTATCTTAATCTTAAACAAGGTTAAGTTACTTGATCTCTTTGTGTCATAATTCTCCTGTTTGTAAAGTAGAGATATTGAAGCTTTTGGTTGGTAATATAAAAAAATAGCTAGATAATAAGTGATATAGACTACAGATGATCATCCCTAGTTAAGAAGATAGATATAACCCTAGAGTAGAAACTATTCAACTAGATTTACTCAAATTCTATTCTTACAATGTAGTATTTCTGAATGAAAAATCCTGAAAATGTAAAAAACCATACAATGTAATTTATTATGATTATTTCTATTCTTTTGGTTATCCATGAAGTCTGAGTATCTAACAAAACGTTCAGTCCCATTTAGTATGCCTAAGATATGGCTCTCAGTCTGCAATAAAGCAATTTTTATAAGTTTGGTTAATATGAATCAGTCAACCACTCCTAAGTTAACAGATAAAATCTAGTTTCCAAGCACTAAAAGCTGAAAACAATGCCCCTTAACACAGCAACATCACCAAGATGCACACTTCTTATAAGGCCCAGGTTTTTTTTGCTGACAGCTCTTGTCCCTTCCAATTCAATAAAAACTTCCATGAGCTCCCTCCTTTGAGCATTTAGTCTGTTCATTCACAAAACCATAAAACTGCACTGTATCACAATCTCACCCTCCACATTAACCTCATTTTGAAGTCACGTACTTGCAAAGGGACCACCAACCAAGCCCCCTTCTTAGCTCTGACGTTTGCAAATAAAGTCCTTAAAAGCTGGATGAAAAATAGACGCAACAGAGAAATCTAAGAATTTTAATTGATTTCCTTCCTCCCCCACTTCCCTTTCCATAAATCCCGTTAAGTAAGTTAAACATTACTTTCTTATTTTTCACATAACTGTTCTCATATTCTCAAGTCAATCCATTATAGTTTAATAAACAAAAATTCATTCAGTAGAGCAACACTGTCTTCCCATGCAAACACAATCCAAAAATTTTCAAATACTTATTTATACCTCACCGCAATCTAGAAACGATCTGAAACACAGATAAAAAAAATTACTTACCTTTTTTTCCTTTTGTTAGATTCTCCAACTTGTTCATCATCACTAAAATCAGAATCATAGCCTCCATGACCATGCATCTGTAAAGGAGTATAAAGTCAGTTACTTAGAACTTAAGTTGCCATAGTTCAAGAAACACAATAATTCAAAAATAAGTTATCTTTAAAAGCCGTAATAATTTTAATGGATCATGGTGGATATATCACTGTTCGTGGGCTACCCAGCCACCTAAAACTTTCATTCACTTTGAAATAACAGATTTACCCTTCAGAAAATGACTCAACCAGGAGGCTACTCTTTGACCTCATTGAGAACAAGCTCTAGAAGCTGCTGTGTGACTGCACACAGGGTTGTGATGCTTCACTTTGGACTCAAGAGTACTAACAGTTGCTGTGTATTTATTATCAACTATGCTCCAGACATTATGGTAGGTCCTTAACAAATGATGCTAACTCTGTAAGTTAGGAACTATTATCTCCAGTTTACAGATGAAGGAATCAAGGACAAAGTTAAGTAAATCAATTCTATAGCAGATAAGTGGCTAAACTGACCTACTTGATTCTTAAACTCATGATTCCAACGACTGCAGATTGCCTCTCTGGAATATGCTAACATGATTATACTCCACTAGACTTACTGTATCCGTGAACAGTACACCATCGATGCATTAAAACTTTCCTATCTTTATTTCCACACATGTTGAGGTTTCCTTTTTCCTTTAAACCGAGTTTCTTTGAGGTAAACAGTCTTGCCTTTTGGCCTAGTTAATTTTATCTTGTTCCAACTCATTTCTTTAACTTAAATTCTTAGAAATACTGAAAGATTTCAATTGTCACTCAGTTGTGTTGGAAACCTCTGGTTTCAGCATTATATTGAATTTGGGACACACATTAATGGGAAATCAGTAGATGATTTGACTTTTGATGTCATACTCAATTCATACGGCCACAAGGAACTAGTCCTGGTCAAATGATACCATCAAAATGTCTAAACTTTAATATTTACTATTACAAGTGCAGCAGGAAAAAGAGGAAAGCACTCCCTAAGCTTTCTGGCCCTGGACCTAAGACAAGGTTCGTTCTAGTGGTGGCCACCTCGAGTAAACGAAGTCTGTGATCTTTTTCAAACTCTGGTACCTGGGGCACACCTCTCCTCCCTGGCCCACAGAATTCTAGAGAGGGAGGTCCTAGCCCGGGTTGGAGGTAAAGGCACGTCCGTCATCCTCCGTCTCACACCCCTTGCTCCAGCTGTCCTATCACGTCTGTTCAAGCCAGCCTCTCACCGCGGAGGTCCTCACTTTCTTGGCCTCTTGAGGAGGCCGGCCGCTGTGTGGGGCTTAGAGATTTTATCTTGCCATCAGCCTACCACAGGGAAACCCTGCTCTGAGCCTCCCACTCGTCTTCCGTTGTGCATGTTCCTTAACCTCCCCGGGCCTCGGTGAGGCTAGTAGTCAGCCTACCGCCCGCAGGGGACTGCACGTTAAAGGAGCTACAGCCTACCAAGAGTCTTAGAGGACAGTCTGACCTGTAACGATCCCGTACCTGTTGACCATTATCAACGTCACCTTGTTCCCACCACCTCTACCCTTGCTCCCCCTCGCCCACTTCCTTTTTCTCTGGCGTCTGCATCCCATACCCATTTCAAATGAGAGGTTGCACGGAGAAGCTCTCACTCACTTCAGGCCACGAATCAACTGACAAGGGCCGAGAGAAATGCGAGAAGGGAGACGCCGGGTGTTTCTAGAACCTACCAAAAGAATAACAAACAAACAAACAGAAAAAGATAATCAACTAGCACCATGTGAGGGACAAGTTTGGAGGGCCGTCTCCCCGACCCCAGATACGCTCAAGGCCCTCATCACACGCCCCGTCCCCCCTCCCCGCTCTGCCAGGACGCGCGCGGAGTCCTTCCCCCTTTTCCCGGCGGCCACAGCGACGACCCACGGCCTGAGCGCGCCGCTGCAGCGCCCGTCCGGTCCGCGCCGGCCGCACCGCCCCGCCGCCGCGACAGCCGCCGCCGCCGCCGCCGCCGCCGCCGGCTCCCCGCCTCTTTCTACGGGTCCCGACTGGGCGCCGCTTCCGGCCCGACTCGGCCGCGTGTCACATTTACAGGACTCCGTCTGGGGGCGCGGCGACCTTGTGCTACAGCCAGAACAGCCCCGGGAAACGAAGGCGGCGGAGAACGGGGCCCGGGGCGGAGGCAGAGGCTTCCTGCTTTCTCAAGTCGAAGCCCTCGATTTTTTCCTGGGCCTCCTTCCCTTCGGGAGCCCATCGTCTGATGTCGTGTGGCACTGCTCACACGACGCCCACGCCCTGCGTTTGAAAATGTTTTGTTTTAGAAAAAGCCCTGCCTGCATATCACCTGCCGTCCTCTTTCTAGTAACCTTAGTAACGCCTCCTCGGAGCATCCTCGCGGAGCGTCTGTCTCCGATCTGCCTCTCCTCCCCCTTACATAAAACAGTTCTCATAATTAGAACAAAAATAACTTCCCATCATTTCACCGCCCACACAATAGATACCATTCCAAATGCTGTGCTGGTGGCAGAGGAGCTCATGGAATATCGGAGGAAAGGAAGAACAGGGAATAGGGGAGATGGCACAGGGTCTCGGATTCTCTGCAGGCAACCACCTGGCACACGTGAAAAGGGATCCAAAATATTTCTTTTTAAAAAAGAAGACAAAGAAAAAAAAAACACATATAGCAAATTTTACATTATTTGAGCTCCACCAGGTTCTCCCTGTGCTTTACCTTTTCCATGCTATGATGCTCCGTTCTGCTTTGCAGACTGGTTGCTGGGCTCATGTCCGTCTGCCCGCAGCTGATGCTGTTCACCCTCGCTGCCTCCCCACGAGCAGCAGCAGTTCCTTGGAAATCAGAAGCGCTAATTAAGTAGTTGTTGAGTCGAACTGGCAAGCCACTGACTTTCACAGCGGGCCCGTTTTAGAGAAGACTTTGGCACTAACATAGATACCATTTTACATCTTTTGCATTAAACAGAAGATAATGATATTCACGGCCCCCTTCTATTCCTGACAGAAATTACAGATAAATCCTGCTTTACTCAATGCAGTGAATGTGATCTTAAAAATCTGTAAGTTAAGTTATTGTAAATTCGATTATTTCAAAATACAATCAGATTATACTTTTTTTTTTTTTTGAGAGGGGAGGGGAGAGGAGGGGGAAAGAGGAGGAAGAGACAGAGTGTCTTAAGCAGGGTTCACATCACACACTGTGCCGAGCCAGATGCAGAGTTGGGTCTCAGGACCCTGAGATCATGACTTGAGTTGAAATCCAGTCCAATGCTAAACTGACTGACCACCCAGGCGTCCCAGATTATGCTTTGATAAAAACATTTACTCAAAAAATATAAAGTACTTTAAATTTAATATTATACAACACTGAATTACTTTGTCAAGCAGTCCGTTTTTAAGTAAATATCTAAAATCTATATTTAGTTCTTTTATTACTACTAAAACCAAGCACATCTGTACCTTGTATTCAATTTACTTTCTACTAGTATTTGACGTTTAAAAGCATTTTTCTACCATACTTGGTATGTTTCTGTTATCAGCCCCATTTTGCAGGTGAGAAATTAAAGCACAGAACTTAAAGCCACAGACCTGGTGAAGGTCTAGAACTATGAGTGCTTGTCTCTCAACAAGACTCAGTTTTCTCTCTGTCTGTGTGTCTCTGTCAATTTATCCCTCTCTTTTTAACTCATTGATTGTGTGGAAAGTAGACCCTGGTTCTAACATTTTAAGAATTTTAGATCTGTTGCTGCCAGACCATTCAGCCAAATATTTGCATTTTTCCCTTTGAGGCAACAGTTATTGAAAGAGAGAAAATAGGATAGATCACATGATCTGAACTAAAAACAATTTGTGCAGGATAGAAAACCTACCTGAACGGAAAATCTCAAGTTAGCAATCAACAACTATAAAAACACAAATATGTATTAAGTGCTTGCTCTGCGCAGAGCACTGTTCTAGTTATCAGGGTTACAAATATGTAAAAGCCACTCCTTACCCTCAAAGGTTGACAAATAATAAAGAAATATATAGAATATATAGTATAATAGCAGCAATATATTCTATGCAGGCACCTGGCTGGCTCAGTCATAAAGCCTGTGACTCTTGATTTTAGGGTTGTGAGTTTCAGCCCCCCTGTTGGGTACAGAGATTACTTAAAAAATAAAATCTTAAAAAAAAAAAAAGAACAACATATTCTATCCTATGCCAAGTACCTAGTAAATGGCATGAACCTATGGTTCCTAATCTATAAAATGTGCTATTTCAATGAATGTGAAAATTTAAATGTACACCAGTGCCACATGCCATGCTCAAATAAAGCAACAATACTATAATAAGTGTGTGGTGGGGGTGAGGGAAGTAGGTCTCACTCCTGTCCATTACCCTTCACTGTCAACATACCTACTCTTATTGCAAAAGTTCAAAAAGCTTCTCTGGGAAAACAGTAAAGAGCCACATTTCAAAGTCAGCCAGACTTTCCTTCACTTACTAGGTGGGAGATCTTGGGCAAATTATTTAATTCTCTGAGTCTTAATTTCTTCATCTACAAAATGGAGATTATACTAGTAGCTATCTCACAGGGGTTATTGATGTTAAAATGAAATGATGCAGCGAAAATGCTTAGCATGATGCCTAGTTCATAATGAGTATGTAATGAATGCTACTTGAGGAAAGAATCAAATAACAAGCATTCTTTCTTGAGAATAAGATTAACAATTAACTGCTACTTAAATAGAGCCCAGAAACAGATCCACACATATGTAATCCCACGATTAATGGCATAGTTTTAAGTGTGGAATTTTCAATAGATAGTTTTGGGTCAATCGAATAATATGGGAAAAAAGTACTGATTCCTACTTTACACCATACACAAAAGTCAGTTTCAAAAAAAAAAAAGGAAAACATCTCCATGATATTTCATGATATCTTCCTTAGGGTATAAAAAAAATTTTTCCTAGACAGGACACACAAAGGGCTAACCATGAAAGAAAAAAAATAAAGACTTCTGTTCATTTAAAAGACTTTATTAGGGCCCTCTGGGTGGCTCAGTGGTTGAGCATCTGCCTTTGGCTCAGGTCATGATCCCGGGGACCTGGGATCGAATCTCACATCAGGCTCCCTCAAAGGGAGCCTGCTTCTCCCTCTGTCTATGTCTCTGCCTCTCTCTGTGTCGCTCATGAATAAATAAATAAAATCTTTTTTTAAATAAAAATTAAAAATAAAAGACTTTTTTAAACAATGAAAAGTTAATTCATGAAGTAGGAAAAATATTGCAGTATGCACATTTAACAAATTACCATATTATATGAAGAACTTTAAAAATCATTAGGTAAAAGGCAGAAACCTAATAGAAAATTTAGCCCAAGTCTTGAACAAACAATTCACCAAAAAAGATATCCAAGTGGCCAATGCATATAAAACAAAGTGCTCATCTCTACTAGTTACCAGATAAATGGAAATTAAGAACATCATATACACCATTACATGCCCACCAGAATTGCTAAATGGAAAGGACAGATTGACTACTAATGAATATATCCCATGTCTCATATATTCCATTCCTCAGTGTATTTTCAACAGAAAAGTGTACATATGTTTATTGAAAGACCTGAACTAGGAAACACTAGTTATAAATAACAGCACTATTTATAAGTAAAACACAGGAAGCAACCCAAATGTCCATCAGCATTAGAATAGTTAAATAAATTGTAGCTTATTTACACTATGGAAGACTATGCAGCAATAAAAGAAAATGAACCACAACTATATGCATCAGCACAGATAAATCTCACAAATATAATACTGGGCAAAAGAAACATTGTATATGCAAAAGAATATCTATAATACAATCCCATCTATATAAAGAACAGAAGCAAAAGTAATCTGTTATGATTTGGGATAATGGTTTCCCTGGTGGGTGAAGATGAGGTGACTGGAAGGGGGCACAAGACAGTAGTGGCGAGGGCTTACAGGGAGATGACAATATTCTGTTTCTTGATCCTTACATTCATTACATGAGTGGTTCACTAACACCTACGGTTTATATACTTTTTTTAAAAAGGATTTATTTATTTATTTTAGAGAGAGAGAGAGAGAGCAGAGAGGGGCAGAGGGTAAGGGAGAGAGAGAGAGAGAGAGAGAATCTCAAGTAGACTCTCTATGGAGCCTGACGAGGGGCTCGATCTCAGAAACCTGAGATCATGACCTAAGCATCTGAAATCAGGACTCAGATGCTTGACTGAGCCCCCCAGGTGCCCCTGGTTGGTGTACTTTTATGTATGAATGTTATACTTCAGTAAAAAGTTTAAGTTTTAATAAATGTAACTATTCCTAGAGGTTTTTAAAAACTTTGACTCTGCTGGGTAAATGGAAGTGTTAGTGATTAAAGCAGTGTCAGGCATGACAGAACAGGTTGGGGAATAGGTGAGATTTCCTAGGGAATCATGCCATATAAATGCTACATAGTCAAAGACGAATTTCCTAGGCACTGAGATGGGGGCAGGTGGGAGGTAGTGGGGGATCTCTGTAAGTGCTTAGTCAGTACCCAAAGAACTGAAAGCACTCAGGCCTAGAATCCTTGGCAAGGTCAGGCCATACCTCCTGAACATTTACAAGTCAGGATCTGGCAGATGGCAGCTCTACAACCTCCGTGGTAGAGTTCAGTCCATGAATAGAGACACAGCCCAATAGGTATCTTTTGCAAGGTGGTCAATGTATAAATGCCCAAAGGAAACTGCCAGAGCATGAACACTGTGGGTTGGATGGACAGCAATATACCAATTACCAAGTGAACTGATAGTCATCTTTAGGCCTGCTCCCAGGAGGCAAGAACAGAGACAGGATGTCTAAAAAACCCCTCCCTGAGGCAGTCGTGGATAAGGAGCTTTGTGATTAAGAGATAAGGAGACACCAGATCAGACGAAATGAGAAGCAGACACCAGGAACACTAAATGTCACTGGAAAACTGATGCACTTATTTTTTGTCATATAATATCTGTGTGTCTAAAGATTTCATGCCTCACTCAGGCATACGCAAAGTAGAGAGATTCACTACGCTAATGAAGGTGGATGGATGTTGTATCTCTGGATCCTGCCTCAAGGGCTGCCCAGGCCTAGGCCTATAATCATGGAAAATACATAATTCCCCCAACAAGGCCCAAACTCTAAGTGGGACACAGACACAGAAATAGGTCATTAGAGTACAGTGCTGTGGGAAGTGATGGAGATGGACCCAAACATCTGTAAAAGTGCCAGGGAGGGGCCTCTAGTCCTGAGAATAGGAAGACTGGAAATGCTTATGTGACAGAGGACTTTGTTTATGTTCCAAATGCCACAGATTTAACTCCAAGCTACAAACTGCGCTGACTTTGCATCCAAAGGATAGGGAAGTATGTCCTTCCAGGCCTCTCACATTCACCAGTAACTACCAACAGCCTCTACCTCTTTATAAGGTGTAAGCAAGAACCAAGTAGGAGTTGACCAAATCACATGATTTCACAGCATATGAACACAAGTTGACCATGTAAAGAGCATGCTGGTATAGTCAAGTGAAATGTCCAGTGAAGTAGGGCTGCTGCCTGGTTAAGGATACATGTTAGTGTTATTATGTGGTCAGGCAATTACATGTAAATAGTAAGCAATTTTCCTAAATGCTCCTTTAATTAACATAATCTCTGCAAGTAAAAACTCTTTGACTAGTTGTTTTGGTACTGAAAGTAATCATTGGCGGTAGGAAATAGAAATACTTAAACACATACAGTGACATAAATGACTGAATAGGCTCAGAGGAGCAACGGTAAATTGGAGATGGAGAGCTCATGCCTCTCCTTCATCAGGCTGTATAAAAGCAATAGCATCCAAAGCAATATTTGGATCCATAAACAGAACTTTTTCAATGGCACACTTTACTGTCAAGAATTCAGTTAAATACCGTAGGAGGCATACAATAGAAATGCAGACCAGAATTACTAGACCAATCCATTTTTCCAGAGAAGTTGGGAATTTGGATTTTTAGATTCAATATTTTGATTTTTAACATTGGCATCTAATTCAAGTTTAAAAATCAAAGCAAAACACCATTTGAAACAAAGCACTTCTGTGAGCTGCATTCAGCCCATAGGATGCCGATTTCCAAGGAGTGGGTGGTCCATCATCCTCCTTGGAGATGGTGGTTTGGAAACAAAGATCATGAAGCTATCTTGAGTTTATCTTTTGAGGATAAGACAGGCTCTTGGCAGGTCAAGCAGGAAGAATCAAAGCCTTAAATAAACACTCAGGAAAGGGGACTTGGAGGGGTCCCACCTAAATTCCTGGGCAGGAATATCTATGTTGGCTGAGAAGAACAGGGTGACCCCTATTGGGAAGATGGAATTCACATACCAGAGCGTACTGACAATGTTGAATTTTACCTGAGCTCTTCACTCCTAGAAGACAGGGATGATTAAAGGAATCCCCTCATTTTTGTGTTCTGGAAAACAGCCTACCGCAAAGAACTACTCTTTCCCATAAGACTTAGATAAGACTTAGAAGATCTCTGTTTAACTTATGACAAAGCTACATACAGACCTTCCAAATTCCCATTCATTGCCTCATAAATGATGAGCTGAACTGTTTACTCCACTGATCAATTGAAACACAGTGTTCATTAACCAAACTATGGTTAAGCTTCTTTCCATCTTCCAAGCCCCTGAACTTTGGTGTGCCTGTAGCCTGAGCCAGCAGTGAATCCCTCTTGAGAACAGAACAGTCTTAGCATAAAATCCTCTCTGATCTACCCTCTAATCATGCCACCCTTTCATTCCATTTCCCCACATTTGGTTCTTCCCAGCCCTGCTTGTGCCTCTCTGCAAAAGACAAGCTTTATTTGCCCTGAACCTTGAGACACTTGCAGGCTCCCCCTGTTTCCTCCCTTTTAAATATCTTTGAATAAAAGTCTCTCCTAACTATGTCCTGATTTGTTTTCTATTAGACGATGTCCTTACGCAGCCTATACTATTTAACACAATTTCTGACAATGAAGTGTGTTGCTGACATGGTTAAGTATCTAACCAGAAGTATTACTTTGTTGGATGATGCCCTCACATGACAAAAATTAGACAGCAGCTGAAGTGGCCCCCCATCACTGGACAGTGAGTTCCTAGACATCAGGAGTTGGCTTCTCCAACACCACACTCAATTTTTCCTCTTTCTCAGAGTCAATGCCTTATCAGGCTCCTGAAGGTGTTCTGCAGGGCTGGGACTGGGTGTTCATTGCTACCTGCACTATCAAACATGGCCATGGCCCAGAGGTCCATCTACGTGCTGATGCGCCGCAGTTTATATTCTTTCTGGCTGAATAATATTCATTACATATGTATCACATTTTGTTCATTCATTGATCTGTTGACAGATACTTGGGTTGTTTCTACCTTTTGGCTATTGTGAATAATGACAGTATGAACATCTGTTCAAGTCCCTGCTTTCAATTCTTTTGATATATCTATAAAAGTAAAATTACTGGGTCATGGGAGTTCTATGTTAACCTTTTAAGAAACTACCAAACTGTTCTCCATAGCAGTTATTATTTTACATTCCTACCTTCTCCACACCCTCATCAATATTTGTTATTTAAAAAAATTTTTTTTAAAGATTTTATTTATTTATTCATGAGAGACACAGAGAGAGGCAAAGACATCGGCAGAGGGAGAAGCAGGCTCCACGCAAGGAGCCCCATATGGGACTCCATCCCGGGACCCCAGGATAATGCCCTGAACTGAAGGCAGACGCTCAACCACAGAGTCACCCAGGCATCCCTAAAATTATTATTGTTATAGCCATCCTAGTAGGTATGAAGCGGTAGCTCATTGTAGTTTTTTTTTTTTTAAGATTTTCTTTTTTATTTATTCATGAGTGACACATAGAGATGTGGAGACATAGGCAGAGGGAGAAGCAGGCTTCCTGCAGGGAGCCCAACATGGGACTCAATCCTGGGGCCCCAGGATCATGCCCTGAGATGAAGGCAAACACTCAGCCACTGAACCACCCAGGAGTCCCAGTAGTTTTGATTTGATTTCCCTAATGACTAATGATATTGAGCATCTTTTCACATACATATTGGATATTTTTATATCTTCTTTAGAGAACTGTCTATTCTAGTCCATCGCCCATTTTCAATTTGGGTTCTTTGGTTTTTCTGTTGCTGAGTTTTGGTTTTGTATAAACTCTAGATATTGATTTCTTATCAGCTATATGATTCACAAATATTTTCTTCCATTCTGTATGCTATCTTTTTTGCTTTCTTGGTAGTATCCTTTGATTTATTTTTTTAAAATTTTTATTTATTTATGATAGTCAAAGAGAGAGAGAGAGAGAGAGAGGCAGAGACACAGGCAGAGGGAGAAGCAGGCTCCATGCACCGGGAGCCCGATGTGGGATTCGATCCCGGGTCTCCAGGATCACGCCCTGGGCCAAAGGCAGGCGCCAAACCGCTGCGCCACCCAGGGATCCCGTATCCTTTGATTTAAAAATATAATTTTTAAAAGCCAAAATCATGACTCTTCTACATATATAAAAATACATTATCAGGATTTTATTTACCTAACTCATGCGACAACCAGCAAGAGTTTACCATCAGTTCAAAGAAAAAATCAAAGAACTGAGGAATAAAGGCAATCAGGAAAGCTAACAGGAATTTACAAGGAGATGCAAAACTGGTCAATATCCAAGAGCAATAATCAATTGCACTTGCATTAGACAAAATGCATTTGCACCTCTATGGACAAGAATTATTTGTATGTTATCAGTTTTATACAACCTAAAAAGTTGTAAAATAGCTCAAAGATGATGAAAGTCCCAATAACTCAGTAGGGTGCCAGCCTGGTAACCTTTATTTCTGCCTGTTTCAAAGTCTTTCATCATTTTTCCTGGTGCCACTCTCGGACCACCCCACCACCACCACTATCCCACCAGTAAGGAGCACCAGCTGCTCTCAGGTTGTAAGTCCTTTAGCAGTGTGATGGCTACTGGGGACAGTTATTTAAGCTCAAGGACTGCTCATTAGGTGTTGAATGGTGGAGGTATAGCTCTCCAGCCTTTCCTGCTACAAATACTCCCTATCTACTCTGAGATGGCATTATGCTATGAGCACAGTGGGGAACACGCAGACTGATTTTTGTTCCCCTTATTCTTCCTGTCCAAATGGGGACAGGAAGAATAGTAAAGAGACAAAGTCATTACAAAGTGATAAATACAATGAAGGAAAATAGCTGCCAACACAGAGAATCACCATGAGGAGCTTAGGTGAGTAGGGTGGCCAGGATGGTTGTTCTGAAAAAACATTTAAGGTGTGACCTGAAAAATGAAGAGGAGCCAGCTAATCCGAATGTGACGGTGGCAGGAAGCCAGCAGAACAGCCAACTCTACAGTCGGTCCTCACCCTCTGTATTTCTAGGGACGGGTCTGCAGCAAGTACAGCTCCTGCTTATCCCCGCCCCAGTGTTCAAGAGGCGAGCCAGGCCAGGTTCTGCGTTCCCAGTGGTGCTCTGGGCTGCCTTTGAGCCTAGGCTTCAAAAAATGTCAAGGAGAAAAGGGTCCCTCCCAAACCAGATTTCCCTCCTTCCTCCTCTGACCCAGTTTCCCTCTGCAGGACCCCCATCTGCTAAGTGAAGTCTGAAGGGTCTTCAACTTGTGAACCAGGGTTGAACCCATCAAAAAAGATAAAAGGCTTTAAAAATGCAAATGAGTGGCAGAATTAACACATCGGTGAGACTGTGTAAAACGATCAGCTTTCTGCTGAACTGTTTTGATTACAAAGCTGCAAAGCACAGGGCTCTTATGGGCAAGAGGAAAGACCCAAGGGTCGTGTAGGGTGTAGGCACCCAAAGCAATGTATCATCTGCTTCATGATTTTGTCCAGAGCCTGGGCAATAGTTCATCCCTGTTCCAAAATCATATGCCGCTTCATGACTCTCACCAGGATGCTGGCACCAGAATGGCTGGCTTCGGAACCATCTGCCCGAGCTGGAGCGCTGAGTGGATGGGTTCATGGGGACAGGCAGCAGAGGGAGGAGAAGGCAGGGGGCAGAGTCTAGGGCCACTGATCCGAGCAGGAGAGGAAGAAGGAGGTGGAGAACAACAGACTCAGAGAGACCACAGAACCAGAAAAAAATGTTGTATCATAGCAACCGAAGGAAATGTTTAAAGAAAGGAAGTGGCCAATTATGCCAATACAGAGGGACTGTTTCTCAAAATGTGTGTGGTTCTGGGAACACCCACATCAGAATCACTTGGGACATCATTAAGAATTAAGATTCCTAGGCCTCGGACACCACCTGGTTTGGAACCTCTGGCCCTGCAACCAGGAATTGGCATTTTAAAAGGTGCTCAGGGATACTGATGCATGTTCTGGGGTAATGTGTAATATATGGGACGTGGAGTCAGAACCGAGTCTGATACTGGTCCCTTCACTTAAGTGATTTAACTTCTCAGTTTTTTTTTTAATTTGTAAGATAATACCTACTACATAGGGTTGATATGAGGATAATCTTCACAATGAGATTATATTTATACATACAAGCTATATACTCAGTGCTTAGCACAATGCCTGGAACACAGTTGGAAGTCAATGAATACAACTGCTATTGTTACATAATGAAGAAAGGCCACTGGGTTTGGCAAGAAGGGTGATTTTCAATTTTCCAGATAGTAGAGCAGCTTGGGAAATTTCTGGTAATCAGAAAGCAAATACATGGATAAGAAGTAGAAGTAGCAAGTGAAGATCACATTCAAGTTCAGAAAAAATGTGCAGCAGAAGAAAAGCTATTGGGGTTGGTAGTTAGAACCAGGTATGTTGGTGAGAGAAAGGTGACTATGGAAAGACCACTGAGGAGGGTGCTAGAAGGCCCTGGTAAGGACAGTTTCAACGGGGCAGATAGAGAAGGCACGAGAAGAAAACAGGAATAGGAGTCCAGTCTCAGAGAAGGTGAGAAGGAGTTCTGGAGGATGGATAATTGGGTGGGTATGAGTTAAGAGAGGCTAAACCATTTCCCCTGACATCAGGGGAAAGAATTACAGCCCGAGTTTACTAAGTGAGGACCCTGTTCCAGCAGCATCAGAACCACCAGGAACAATTTGCCTGCTCCAACACAGACCTACTACTACATCAGAAACTCTGGAGGATGGGGCAATCTTTGCTCTAACAAACCCTCCAGGTGATCCCAATGTACCCAAAGCTTGAGAACCACTGGATTAGGCAGGAGTTGAAGAGTTGAGACAAAGCTGCGTGGTGCCGTGGGCAGGCCATCTGCCCAGTGGGGAGGGTGGCAGAGGGCACATGGGGAGGCTGAAGAAGCAGAGGAGGAGGCTGGGACAACTGTCATGGACAGATGCTAAAGTCAGTAAAACATGTGCAAGAATTTCCAAACTACAAGATGCCATAAGCAGGTAGGAACATTTCTGTCCTACAATAACAACACCTCTCAGTTGTCAAAAAAAAAAAATAGTTCATAATATTCAAAAGCAACATGTACTGAGATATTTATAATATTGAAAAACTAAACACTTAAATGCCCAACATGAGTGGAAGCATTAACAAAGCCCCAAGGTATTCATTAACACCTTGTGCAGACTGAGACAATGAGAAAAAACGTCTAAGTACAGTGGAGGAAAATGCCTACAATAGTATACATATACAATTTTTTTTTTAAGAAAAGCACATTTGGATGGATGCTAGGATTTTAAAATAGATTGCCAAAGGCCACTGGAGCCAAGAACATGGCTGTTACACTTGCCGCCCTGGAAGCAGTGGCCATTGGTAGGAAGAGTTAGTCAGCAAGGCCTTCTGGATAAGACAGGCTTTAATCTGGGAGTTGACAGCCATGGGGTGGTACAGGGACCAGGAGCTGCTTTCTGACAGCTGCAGTGGCTAAGAGCCAGAGCAGCTAGGATGGAATCATTTGAGTTTGTTCAGAGTCCTTAAGGCTACCCATATGTCTGGAATAGAAGAATGCCATAGAGAATAATAGGAGATGGTCTTGACAAGCTAGGGTGGTGATATTTTTAAAACTCAAACTTGGGACCCAATGCCCAGCAGAGTAGAGATGCTATCGGGAGTGTGGGCCAGCGTATCTGAATGTAGGCATTCCTGGGAAATGTGAGAACAGGGCAGTCCTGGTGGATGGGCAGTTCTAGGAGACCATTTACATTTGGAGTCCCCAGTCATTTATAGATAAGGTAAAGGAAGGCAAGGGAAATTGAAGAACATGCCCAGAGTTCTACAGGTTGAAAGCTGCAAAGGCCTAGGCAAAAGCTAGATCTCCTATTTTATTACCATGTTTTCTGAGCTAAAAAAACAAACCCTGAGCTGAAAAGTTGAAATGAGATGTGACAGGTAACAGGGAGTTGTGATGAATCATGGCCTAGGAAGCAACACAGTGAGTGGAGTGTCTGAGGCAGGACAGCAACACATGAAGGGAGAGGATCACTGGAGGACCAGCAGCAACTCTAGGCATGTGGTTAATTAGGGCTTGGACAGATTGCTGGCTATGACATTAGTAAAGAACC
The DNA here is from genome assembly GCF_048418805.1 of Vulpes vulpes. NCBI lineage: Eukaryota > Metazoa > Chordata > Mammalia > Carnivora > Canidae > Vulpes > Vulpes vulpes. The sequence goes on from NC_132794.1 coordinate 85,333,581, forward strand.
ACAGAGAGGCATGGCATTCCTCTCTCACTTCACACTGTCCCCAGTTTCCTTCCATCCGTTCCTTAGGACTCATTTCATTTGCTTTCAAGGCTTTGTGGACACAACTCAGCACAGACTTCAGCTATCCTGTAGATCTTTCAGATATTGTTTGCTATGCCATGCTCTACATCTTCCAGAGCCAATGCTATACCCACTGGTAAATAAAAGGAATTGAACCCACCACAAACTGCAAGGGGCCCCGACCCTGTGGCCTTTTATAAATACTGTGGTTTTTAAGAGAAGGCTGACAGAGCAGAGAAGCACTGAGATGTCTCACCTCTGCTCCTCCCTCACACCTCCAGTTTCCTTCGCTCCTAGAGGACAACTGGAGGCATCACACTAACATTAGGACCGAGAGGATGAGGTTCCAGGCTAAGCCCTCACAGACCCAGAACTCAAGTGGTGAAAGAGAAAACAAGACCAGAACCAGGTCTCTTAAAGACTTCTCTGCACTACAACCTGTCTTTCCCCCTCCCTGAAATGCAACCTGAAATAAAGTTCCAAAATAAAAAAAAATCTTTTTCAGTATTAATTACATAGAATTTTTAAAAATTACATAGAAAGAATATATATAAAATATAAATGTATTTATATAAAACATAATTATATATTTGTATATAAAATATACATATACATCATATATATACAGACTAGAGTCAATAGAAGGCGATAAAGTTATGGTAAATGCATAGAAATCCAAATGTCACCTTCAATGCAGTAACTGAACAGCATTCTTTAAGTCAAATTATTTTCAGAAAAGGGAGAATGAAGAATTTTTCCTTTAAGTTAGATCTGTCATCAGAAGTAACTGGTCTACATGTGCTTTTCTTTGTTGCGTTTCTGTTAACTTCCCTTGGAACCGCGTTAGGTTATTCCTGGTACTTTCCTTCTATGACCCAATCTGCTGAAAGGAGAAGACCTTATCTTTGCATGCCTCATGATTCTTTGTATTGTTTTTGGCACATTGTTTATTCTTCCAAATGTTTTGGCACTGTATTTGTGCTTTATAAACATTTGTGGAATGACAGCACATAAAGTAACTTGCAGCCAATATTTTTGCGACTTGTCCCTTCACCAAGTAAAGGAGAAAAGTGAAATAGCAAAATGGATGGGCCACAACAAGTGGAGAATTTAACAACTTGCTTTTCCAAATAAAACACCTTAGAAAGCTTTGGGTTCGCACATACAATTCTGAAATCCACAGTCACACAGATGAGTCTCAACAGTTGAATCAAGTCTTTGGACACAAATTAAACATTTGACCCGTGGCAATTGGGGCAGAATCAAATAAGATGTCAGATGGCATTTAAGCCAATTTCCCTTTCTATAATCATGAGTTATTTTAAAGCACACACACACAAAAATCCTCAGGACTGTGTTTACTTACAATATTTTAAGAAAACCACTTTGCTTGCTTTTCTATAAAACCAAGAACAGAGTATTTCCTAGACTTCTCTCAGATGTTTCAGCTAAAAAGTTAAATGAATACCAGTGCCAATAAAATGAGGAGAAAAATTGTGCCAAATGCTTGACACCAGCTGCAGCAATTAAGTAAGCACCTGCTTTATGTTTCATCTCCCGTCACCCCCTCCCTGCTTCATTTAGGCTGGTTTCTGAGGTTTTTTGAAAATAAATGCACCTCAGTGGACAAGCACACAAATGTGCTTTTCCCTCTTTCTTTCTTTCTTTCTTTGGCTGTCATTAACTGGAGCAAACTGAGTGGCAGGAAGATCTGGACAAAGGCAGAGTAGTAAAGGCACTTAAGTTTCAAAATCTAGAGTTTTGAGAATGTTGGGGGCAGATGTAACCATAGTGATCAGCCCTGCTGAGTGCTGATGTATGCTGCTTGTACTAAGCAGCAGACTATACCATTCCAGGGAGACCCTGCAGATGAAGATGTAGATTTGATTTCTGGAAGCAAGGTTTCTATTGGCTTAAAAAGCAACTTTCTCTGCAGAGATTCAGGCTTGAAACGAGTTGCCATCAAGTAGTTCGAGACTGTTATCAGCACAGAGCTAACATGAGCATCAAACAAGATATGAAAGAGATAACAGTGCTTTGAAAAGTTAAAAAGATTATGCAATTGTGAGGCAGGTATTAATATTAAACATGCTTATTGAAATCCAACAAATTGAAACTAGACAGTAAGCGTATTCATCCCCTGGAAGTAAATTAGCACTTTTCAGAGCCCTGAGCTACCATTTCCTCTTTCCACTTTCATCTTCTCTATGGAAGCTGGCTCAAGACATGTCTCACTCCTGGGCGATTGGGAGGCATACGGGAGATCAAGTGAGATAATGTATGTGAAGCACCTTGCTCCATGCCTCCCATATGGAAAACACTTAATAAATGTGACTTGATTTCAAGGAGGAAATTAAATACATTAGCCTGAGAATTCTTCGTACCTGCAGTCCACCAGATGCTTTGCATTAAATTATGTCTCCAAGAGAGAAGAATGGAAAGTCACCCTCAACAGTATTGAATCAGTGAAGCTGACTGCTTCTCACTTGGAGAAAACAGACGTGAAACCAAGACATTGATCCTTCAGTTCATGGGTACTAGAGTAGCAACCATTCCTTTCTTCCCATACTGATTACTATCTCTCTGTTCTCCAGGGGGAAATGTTAAAGCTGCTTTTGCAGTTCCTTTAACAAAGCTAGACACTCACAAAAGAGAGATTCTGAGAATGGAACAAGAACTTCTGAATGCAGACAAGCAGCTCCTTGAGGGCAGGGACATGTCTACTCGTTTCCTGCCATGACCCAACACCAGGTAGAGTGCCCCTGCATGTAAGGAGCCCTCAGGGCATATTCATTGAATGAATCCAGCCGCATTAGAGATATGAGGAAGAAAATGAGGTATCAAATTAAAGATCTCTTTTTCCACAATTTCATTGGTAGTTTTGCTTACTCTGCCTTTGGTTCAGAATAAGGCCACGTTTGTGTTACGGCTCAAACCATGACAATTCTGTAACTCTGCATGGTGATGTGTAATGCTAGACTTACTGTGGTGTTCACTTCCCAAAGTGTACAAATATCGAATCATTATGCTGTGCACCTGAAACTAACATAATGTCATAGTTCGATTATACTTGAATGAAAGAAAAACATAATGATGCTGAAGTGTCATTCTTGATCAAGGGTCCACCCTACTCTTCTTACTAGTGTGCTCAACCCATCAATAAAAGTAAGAGCTCCAGGAGTACATAGTCCAAAGTGGCCAACTTATTAATGGTTAATGAGTTAATATTGCCTCAAAGAAGAAGCCAGAAAGTCTGGTCAGTCTACCTAAGGGCTCTGCCATCTGTTGTTGGTACAGATTTACATTTGTGCAAAAGAAATGTAGTTGTATAGAATAAGCCTCTATTTTTTTTAAGATATTGCTACAGCACCAAGACAGATAGCCATTGACAATCCTAAGAGATTCTGCACCAAACAGATCTGTGCTTCCAGTGTTTTATCACTTGCAGGTTTATATACACTCATGGACACACAGCCTGTTTATCCCTAAGGCATGTCTATGGTGCCTGGGTGGCTGGACCAGGAAGTCCAGCATCAGCCTTACACCATGCTGAGAATCCTTGTTTTGAGTATTTTCTCCTCTGGAGAGCCTAGAAACCTTGAGCTTGAGTTCAAGGAGGTAACACTTGAACCTTCAAGGATGGAAAGGAGAGGAGGAGATAGGCATACTAGGAAAGAAAACACTCTACCAAAGACAGAGTAGGGCTTTTTTTATTATTATTATTTGCTTTTTGTTTTCCTTAGGTTTCTAGCAAATTTAATGCACAACACTCAAAACTCAATAATAAGGGAGAGGTGAATAAAATAAAAATGGGGTCAAGGAAGAGGGCTATGGGCAAGAAGTGGACAAGTTAGGATCTGGAGCAGGGAGGTGTCTTTCTTTGAGTATCACATCTCATCCAATCCATAGTCTTCCTTGGGGCCAGTCCCCCACTGTCACAACTGAGGGCTTCATGAAGACGCTGTACCTAGCCCAGCATCCATGGTAGCATTTTCCATTCATACTGTCATCATTTTCCCCTAGTGGCTTATTACAGTGGTGCCAATCTGGTGGCTGGGATTGAAATCTGTGAGTCCTATGTACATGATGGTGCTGTGGCAGGGGGCTCCCGAGGCACCTATGCCTCACAGGGGCTGCCCACAGGCAGTCTGGGCCTTTTCTCTTTGGTGAGGAGCTCAGTGGTCTCAGCCTCAAGCAATTTTCATCTGTCTGGACACAAAAATCATGCAAGAGTAGAGAGGTAGGAAATGTCAGAGAAAAGCAGGGCCATTTGGGAGATCTACAATTGCAGGGTGGATGGAGTATAGAGGTGACAAGATTTAAAGAAGCATTCATTCTTTGGAATACAAAGATACCTTGAAAGGTGCTATTTGTACCACATTTTAGACTTGGTGCAAAATCTAGAACCTACTGCCATAACTGCAGTGTCCTGTAGATCAGTGGTGGCCCCAGGGAGCCATGACAGCATATTGGGAAGAATCGGACTTCCACATCATTAGGGTAACATGGCTCAGGTGGGTCTATCATACAACGTGGGCTAATTTCCACCTTTAACCTATTCCAAGACAGGAATAGGTTAAAGGTGGAAAGGCCCTTAAAAACTTACCCAAGTCAGCACAGGATAATTAGAGAAATAATTCTGGTTATAAGAGTAAACTCCTCAAAATCTTAATCTTGATTGGTAAGGAGTATATTTATTTGTTCATTTGGCCAATGAGAGTGTGATTACCCATGATTGGTTAGACCAATACTTTTCATTGGTCCTCTTCCCTGGCCATCAAATAAATCCACCTAGGGAGCTTTAAAAAATCCCCAGGGTGCCTGGGTGGCTCAGTCAGTTAAGTGGCTGCCTTTGGCTCAGGTCATAATCTCAGGGTCTTGGGATGGAGCCTGGCATGGGGCTCTCTGCTCAGCGGGGAGTCTGTTTGTCTCTCTGCCCCTCCCCCACTCGTGTTTTCTCTCTCTCTCTCTCTCTCTCTTCCTCTCTCTCCACGCCTCTCTCTCTCAAATAAATAAATAAAATCTTTTTTAAAAAAATTCCCGGGACGCCTGCGTGGCTCAGTGGTTGAGTGTGTCTGCCTTTGGCTCGGGCAGTGATCCTGGAGCCCTGGTATGAAGTCCTGCATCAGGCTCCCTGCAGGGAGTCTGCTTCTCCTTCTACCTATGTCTCTGTCTCTCTCTGAGTGTGCCTCATGAATAAATAAATAAAATCTTTTAAAAAAATTCCCAATGCCTAGGCCCATTCCAGTGACTCTAGATCCATCTGGGCTGAAGGAACAATGAGTGGGAAGACCTAAAGAACGGGATAAGTTGGGCAGCCCCGGTGGCGCAGCGGTTTAGCGCCGCCTGCAGCCCAGGGCGTGATCCTGGAGACCCGGGATGGAGTCCCACATCAGGCTCTCTGCATGGAGCCTGCTTCTCCCTCTGCCTCTGCCTCTGCCTGTGTCTCTGCCTCTCTCTCTCTCTCTCTCTCTCTCTCTCTCTCACTTTCTCTCTCTCTCTCTATGAATAAATAAATAAAATCTTAAAAAAAAAAAAAAGAACAGGGTAAGTTTCTGGGGATATTTATAGTTCTACATGCCTGGAACACAGCATAGGGACATGAAGCATCAGGTGACACACTGGGGCCACCACTGTTCAATGAGACATGGAGGTAATGGTGTAGGTTTTAACTTCCTGTCCCCAAGTCTAAAATGTGGTAGGTGTCCCTGCAGCCATATCACAGCAGAGGCTATTAAACAAGGGAATAAAAAAAAAAAAATACAAGGGAATCTTTGGGAAAGGGTACAATGGTTGTTATGGCAGACATGAAGTATTCCTCAAATCATGTCTCCTTTTTCTCCTGGTAAAGGATGATGTGACTGAGTTCTGACCAGTGGAGTATGGGTAGAAGCAATACATGCCACATCCAAGGCTAGATCTGAAGAAAATCTTGCTTGACAACCTCCCCATGTGCACTCTCTCCCTCTCCCCTCATCTGCTGCTGGGTGGCAGAGTCCAGAGGGGGACTTCAAGGTCCTGGGGAGGATGTGCTATGAGTAAGCAGTCAACCTCTACTGTATTAAGTCACTGAGATTTGGGGAATGTTTGTTATGGCAGTTAGCCTACCCTGATTTATACAGCAATCATAGATCAAACTAATTTATTTATAAGCACAATGTCAAGAACAGCAAGTATTTTAGTAATAGCTACTTATTATTATATGATATTTGCCCAGCTTTGGGTATCTAGACTTTCCCTCCCCTTTTTTCTAAGGTTATTTCTTCCCTTGATCCAGTGACCAAGGCATATCTGGATGTCTATGTCTATTTTGTCTTTAAGCCTGATCACAATGTCAGTGCAATACTTCTTCCTGGATCTTGTTTTTCTAATGCATTTCCTTGCAAAAAAATATGGGGAGAGAGGAGATGCTTCTGTTGACATGATAGTGAGACAGAAGCATGAGGCAGTCCAACTGGCACCACTCATCACGGCTCTGCTCTGCTTTCCCGGCCTTTCCGCATGAAGGCTACAGGGCCGAGAGTTCAACTAGCTTGAGGACTAATTGGAGGAGTAGTACAATCTGCTCCACTGGAGAAAACATTCCATAAAAATTGTTCCTGCTGAGTTTTCTCACAAAACTTCCAAATTTTGATTAGACGCTGGATGAACCAGATGGGCAGCAATTCTGACGAATACAAGGAGTTTAAGTTATGGAAGAAGCAAGTGCTCCTATACTAAGATTAAAAATCAATAGTCATGGGACTAGGTGGCCACTTAATCCGCATGATTTGAGGAATTCCAGGGGTTCCCTGTCGAGTGTCAGCAATACCTGAAAAGTGGTTCATAGCAAAGCTTTCACAGTTATCTGTCACTTCACCGGATCTCCCTTAATGCTCCCAATTCTCCAGCAAGGTAAGAGTGTAAGTATGGACCCCCAAGGCACCGTGAAAGCAAGTGATTTGCACAAGACTGCACAGCTGGTAAAGAGCCGGATGGGGGCTCTTCACATGTTTAGTGGCTTCAGAGTTTCTGCTACACCCCAAATTGCCTCTGCCATTGTTAAAGCTTCACTTCTTTGGGCTCACAGCATCTCCTAAGCAACTGATCATTCAAATGAAATCTCACTTGAATCTTAGTGTAGAAGTGGAGCTGTTCTGGTAAAAGTGTATTTATGGGAAGGAGAGGCAGGGAGAGGGAAAGATTAGAGAATTAGATGCAAAGCCCAAGAAATACAGTCTAAAAGCCACTAGCTTAAAGCATCTGTGCCCTATTTTGATACAAATGGCCTTGGAGGAACCACTTAGTGTCATTCATACACTGTATCCCATCAGATAACTTCCTACTAGTGGAGACAGGGAGATAGAATAGCAATCCCACGTCGAAGGGCCCTGTTGACACGTGGCCAGGTGGGAAGAAGAGAAGGAATACAACAACGGATGAAAACCAACTTTACATTTTGCTTCAGGTTTAGTCTGCCTGGGGAGGGAATTGAATTTTGCTGCTGCTAATATAGTGCTTTTTGAACGCTGATGTTTAAAGCCAATACTTTAAAGTATTCCTTGTATTTCATCAAGTGCCATGAGAATCAGGATTTTAGGGACCAGGGAGAGTGATGGAAACCAGACACCAAGCTCCCCAGATTCCTGGGAACAGGCAGATACAAGAGATGAGAGTGTGGGCTGCTGGACAGTGACAAGGCTTAGTGGGAGAAGACACTGGATGGGTCCTGATAAATTGGGAGAGATTAACTGAGGGGCTGCCCACCTCCCATTACCCCCGTCTTCACCCCTTCCCTCTCTGCTTTACTCAGTTCATGTGGATCGAGCTCCTCCTGCAGCCAGCACTAGTACGTCCTGGAGGATTTACAGTTCCTACCAAAGATCTCTTTCTTAATTCTTTTTGAATGCCCCTCTTAAGGAGAAGTGGTATTTCCCACATTCAATCCTGAAAAAATTTATCTTTACTAAAAAAAAGGAGCAGTTAATTTTCTCATTTTCCTTGGCTCAAATCCTACCTCTGCTGTTGGGTGGCTTTATGATCTATTTATTTTACCTTTCTAGCTTCAGTTCCCTTACCTGAAAAATGGGCATAGTAACACCTACCTTGGGGCACCTGGGTGGCTCAGTGGTTGAGCATCTGCCTTGGGCTCAGGTCATGATCCCAGGGTCCTGGGATTGAGTCCTGCATTGGGCTCCCTGTAGGGAGCCTGCTTCTCCCTCTGCCTTGCCTATGTCTCTGCCTCTCTTTCTGTGTCTTTCATGAATAAATAATCTTCAAAAAAAAAAAAAAAACCCACACCTACCTCATAGGGTTGTAATGAGAAATAAATGATTGAATGAAAAATACATAAACGGTTCTTAGCACAGGGCTCAATACCCACACAGGGCCCAGTGAAGGAGATCAGAATATGCCACCCCAAAATATGCCACTTTGGAATAAGGTTTGTTTTGAGCTGAAAGGGGTTAGCTCTTTGCTCTTTCCCTTCCTGTTTAGATGCAGGGCACACATTTCCCTTTGTAAATATAATAGAAATTTTCATTTGTAAATGTGACTACCTCTCCAGTACCAGGAAATGAACTACTCCCAGACAATTCTTACCTACATAACAAACCTTACTAAACAACTCTTTTTTTTTTTAAGATTTTATTTATTTATTTGAAGGAGAGAGCCAGAGCCAGAGAGAGAGAGAGCACTAGCAAGGGGAGGGACAGAGAGAGAGAGAGACGGAGAAGCAGGACCCCGGGATCAAGACCTGAGCTGAAGGCAGATGCTTAACTGACTGAGCCACCCAGGTGCCCCTAAATAACTCTTATTTACCATATGTTTCCTAGTCACCTTTTCCTAACTCACTGACATTCCAGAAGCCCCAAGCCCATTTTCCTTTGTCTAGCTTCTTCTCCAGACGGTGCCACCCTTTGTTACGATGATATAGGAGTCCCAAATTCTAACACCTCCTTAAGTCATGTTTCTTTATGAATTCCTGTGCATAAGTATATAATTAAATCCTATTTTTTAAAAACTCTTGTTAATCTGCCTTTTGTCAGTTTAATTTGCTGGGCTCAGGTTGAGAACCTAAGAGAGTAGAAGAGAAAGATTCTCCTTCCCTAAGGAGAAAAGACACTTTTTTCTTGTTTCACATTATACTCTGTGTTCCCTGGTTTACCCTAGAAGACGTTTCTCAGAAGCCTTGGCCATGGGGTGCCTGGGTGGCTCAGTGGTTGAGGGACTACCTTTAGCTGAGGTCGTGACCCTCGGAGTCCTGGGATGGAGTCCCGAATCGGGCCTCCTGCAGAGACCCTGTCTGTGTCTCTGCCTCTCTCTGTGTGTCTATCATGAAGAAATAAATAAAATCTTTAAAGAAGAAGAAGAAGCTGCAGCAGCAGCCTTAGCCATTTTGGGGAGGATTCAGAGGCAAAGGAGTTAGAAGGTTTCCCAGATCTTTGGGAGCAAAGGGACTACAGTGGGACACTCTCTACCACTATAGCCACCTGACATTCACAGGCACTTTGGGACCCTGAGGAGGCTACCAGGATGGACTCTGAAACAGTAATGGAGCCTGTTGGGTTTAGTTGAAACTTCCCTGATACCTCAGTGGAGACTGTGCTGTTATCACTACTCCACTAATCTGATTGTCCCTAACACAGCCTTCTTCCACCCTGTGCTTCTCTTATTTAATTCGTAACTCCTCCTCTAAATTATATCATGCCTGAGGCAGGAGTGCTGTGGGTCCAGTGCTGTGCTTTGCCTCATGGAGAAAACACATTTAGCACACATGTGTTGAGTGAATGAACTTAGATAACTATGCTGAGTAAGAAACAAAATTCAATTGTTCATAGTAAACCAAACAAACAACAATCCAGCATTTACTTAGTTCTAATCTGAGTGTCATGATTACAGTCAAATGTCAGATGATGGGGGTGCCTGGATGGCTCAGTGGTTGAGCGTCTGCCTTTGGCTCAGGTCATGATCCCAGGGTCCTGGGATAAAGCACATCAGGCTTCCCGTAGAGAGTGTGCATCTCCCTCTGCCTATGTCTCTGCCTCTCTCTCTGCATCTCTCATGAAGAAATAAATAAAATCTTAAAAAAAAAAAAAAGTCAGATGATGAACATTACATTTAAGCAAGGCCTATGTCCATCATGACTTGCTTCAGTGTTGGTCCATCAAAGTGACAAAAGGGGAAAATGTGGTTTTCCTGGAAAAACCTTAACAATCATCTCAGAGTGTTGATGCCATCATTTGAGAGCCCCTCTGAAATGTGGCTGCTCCCTAGGGTGAGGATAGGAAGGAATGCCATCTCTGGACTGTGTTTCTTTAGGGTCCTGTGATTTATCCTCAGACTAGAAGGAAGGTACTCATAACAGAGACCTGGGGTTGAGGTTATAGTCTGGGCTGAGAAAGCAGCCATTCCAGTCTGTTCTTTCCTCTGGCCAGGTTGGTTTCTCCCCTAAGTCATTCTGACAGCTTGAGGAGGGGCGCTTTTGCAAGGGTACCTCAGATAATGAAAGATCCGAATAATAATAGCTTGCTATGTGCTAGGCACTTTCTTATATTAATCTCATTTCCTTTCCATCACAATCCTGTGAGATGAGTACTGATATGTCCATTTTACAGATGAGAAAACTGAGGATAAGAAAGTTTAAAAATTTGACCAATGTCACTCAGCTAGTAAATGGCAAAGCCAGGGGTTGAACTGTAACTACCATGCTAGCCTGCATCCTCCTGGATTGAGATGACCCAAGGGTCACCCCAGGCTTCCCCCGAGAGCCTCCAGAGCCAGGGCTGGATCAGCCTCAGTCATTTCCATGCCACAAATGCCATATACTACACAGACATTTTACACAGTACTCATCTCATGTGGACAGGCCTCAAGAACAGCCCATAATTTCATAATGTCAAAAATAAGGAATCACATGGTAAATATTTTGGAAACAGAAGTCAGTTTGAAGCCCAATACTATATGGCCTTGAGCAAGTCATTTAACATCTGTGAGCTTGTGTTCCCTTATCCACAGGCTGAGGGTGATAATGCCTCATATGCAAGGCAGGTAAGCTGAACAATTGGTCCAGCAAGTAGTGGTTCTTCCATCTCCCTGGCTCCACCACTGTGAGGAGTGCATGCAGTGCCAAGTGTGTGGCTAGGAGAGGGGCTGGTGCAGAAACCTGACACTTCCTTGCTATATGATGCTCCTCTCTGCTCCAGATCAGCAAGGCACTAAGCCTATGGTCATAACCACTTCCATCATTCCCTTGCCATGTTCTGGGGTTAAATTCCAAGCTTCTGGGATCATCATTCCTATGAAAACTTAATGGGTGTAATACAGGCCACAAGTCACGGGCAGCAATGGAAAGCTCTTGTTCTTCCAGAATGAGAGTACAAAGCCAAACAAAACAAAACAGGGCCTTTCTTTGGGGGTAAGGGAAAAGCAAGAAGCTTGAAATCCAACATCACGAAGTTCAAGTTTCCAAAGCACGAACACTCTCATTGCATGTTTCTCCTTTAATTTCAGAATCTTAAACAAAAATAACCAAACAAAAAAGCACTTAATGACCTCTTGAAAAGGTAAAGAACTATTTCTTTTAAGAAAAAATGACTGCTAATAACTACAGGTGGAGTGATTCAGGCATGAAGAAGGAGAAGGAGAAGAAGAGAGAATAATCGTAGTTTCAGCTTCATATTCCAATAAACAAGCCTTCCCTAGGGCAAGGCGTCTCTGAGGCACTGCTTTCCCTTACAGTCCCCAAATCATATTTCTGGTTCAATTATGTTCATCTTGCCCACGACTTAGAATTATGCTTGTTTTATTCACTAACAACCTTTTTTTTTTTTGCTATTCAAGTCTAGCTGGTAGAAGGGCAGCCTACCAAGGCCTTCCCTGCACTTTTGGCATTTGGCTCTGAAAAATTCAAATATAGTTCTAGAGAAAATGCTAAATAGCTAAAATCATACCTTATAAAAAAAATTCTTGGATCAGTTGCTTCTGTACACTTTTGTTCTAAATTGAGGTACAAGTGACCTATAATATCACATTAATTTCCAGCGTACAACTTAATATTTACATGGAGTTTTGCAAAATAATCAGCACAATTAATCTAGTTAACATGTATCACCATATATAGCCACCAAAAAAAGTTTTTTTTTCTTGTGATGAGAACTTTTAAGATCTACCCTCCTGGTAACTTTCAAATGTGCAATATGGTATTGTTAACTACAGTCAATACAGTATGCTTTTGTATTTTGTTTTTTTTTTAATTTTTAATTTTTATTTATTTATGATAGTCACAGAGAGAGAGAGAGAGGCAGAGACACAGGCAGAGGGAGAAGCAGGCTCCATGCACCGGGAGCCCGACGTGGGACTCGATCCCGGGTCTCCAGGATCGCGCCCTGGGCCAAAGGCAGGCGCCAAACCGCTGCGCCACCCAGGGATCCCTGCTTTTGTATTTTGATTTAAACTTCACCACGTGCATTTTAGTTACCTGTAGTCCATGCAGTCACCATATACAAAATGAGGTAAATGGGCGCCTGGGTGGCTCAGTGGTTGAGTGTCTTGCCTTTGGCTCAGGTCGTGATCCCGGAGTCCTGGGATCGAGTCCCACATCAGGCTTCCTATAGGGAGCCTGCTTCTCCCTCTGCCTATGTCTCTGCCTCTCTCTGTGTCACTCATGAATTAATAAATAAAATCTTTTTAAAAATAAGGAAAACAAAGTCTTTTCAAGCCTCTGTTTTGACAAGGTATTTCTCCTGCCTGAGGAGAGAAGCTTGGAAGTTCTAGAATGTTAGTGCTATGCAGATGGAGAAACTGAGGCCTGAGGAAATGAAAGTCTTGCCCACAGCCACATGGCCTCTTAGCAGTTCTTGCCAGAGGGTATCTGTCAGTTTGTTTTGGATTCTGTATGTAAAGCATTCAGCTTCCCTGGGTTAATGGATTATTGATTAATGTTCAGAAGAATATACAAAGAAGTTTTTATGTTCCCACTATGAGAACTTCTTTTGTTCCTTCTCAGTGGGAATGCTAAGAGCTTTGGGGCAGGACAATTCTTTGTTGTGTGTGGAGGTTCCAAGAGTTTCAGGATGTTGGCTTCTCCAGTCCAACAGTTGCAGCCAGGGTGAAGCTGGAGGCAACTAGGCCAATGTTTTCACAACTCCTCATGGCACTCTCATAGCTATGAGTGACTCGCTGTTGTACACTCAAGAACCTGCTCAACACTCTCCCTACCTTTCCAATCATCTTCTCTCCAGTGGGATTGCTGGCAGAGGCAGTTCACATGTCCAGGATCCCGAGATCTCATCCAGCCCAAGCATGTCCTTTGAAAACCAGAGCCTCAACATCAGGAACTATATGCAAGGTCGTACAGCTCATCCCAGAACCAGATCTTGGCTCCTTGTCTACCATGTCCCAGAGATGAACTTCCCATATGCCACAGTTTTTCCAAGGATCAGCCCTGGTTACATGGCCAGGCCAGCACCAGGGCCCAATACCCATCACTCACAGGGGTTCTGCACCCCATAGTTTCCAACTGCTTATTGTATGAGTAAGGTGAGGTATCCTTTGTTCCGGGAAACCACCCAGAAGCAAGGAGACAGTGCTGTGGAGTGATAAAGACAGTGAAACATCTCTGGTTTTTGTTGTTGTTTTAAGATTTTATTTATTTGACAGAAAGAGAGAGAGCGTAAGCAGGGGGAGCAGCAGGCAGAGGGAGAGGGAGAAGCAGGCTCTCGGCTGAGCAGGGAGCCCGATGCGATGCGGAGCTCAATCCCAATCCCAGGACCTTGGGATCATGACCTGAGCTGAAGGCAGATACTTAACCGACTGAGCCACCCAGGTGCCCTGACACGTCTCCGTTTTTAAGCCAGATGGACCTCTTATCTTGGGCAAGCTGACTCTTTTCTGCCCTTCAGTTTCCTCATTTATGAATCGGGAGTCAATAGTAGCCAAACGATGTTTGTTACAATTAAGTGAGGTAGCAGCTCCAAAGCACCTACACCACTGCCTGCCAGGCTAGAAGCACATGCTAAGTGTTATTTGTCAGCAGCAACACCACTGTCATCTTCTTTCTTCATCATCAATTACATCAATTGCCTCCCCTGAAAACTTCACAGAGGAAAGAAGGCAGGGCCAGTTTAATTTCTCTCTGCAGCATGAACCAGAGGTCCTCATTCTTTGAGGCTGCAAGTAATGGTCCCCAGTCCATGCCAAATTCAGTTGCTACTCAATAATGAAGACAGCTATGAATAATATAAATTCAGCATACTAAACTATTGCAATAAAAATTAAACAAAGTTTATTTTTTAAGAGCAAAAGAAAATACCAGCCCATACATCTAAACTATATTTTCTCCATTATAAATGCCATTTTAGTTCTTTCACCTAGGTAATGATCATTAAGTCAAGGGAATAGAAAGATACATAAATTGAAGATCCTGTCTTCAAGGAAGCTTTTTATTTTTTATTTATTTATTTTTTTTTAAGATTTTTATTTATTTATTCATAGAGACACAGAGAGAGAATGAGAGGCAGAGACACAGGCAGAGGGAGAAGCAGGCTCCATGCAGGGAGCCTGACGTGGGACTCAATCCAGGGTCTCCAGGATCATGCCCCGGGCTGCAGGTGGCACTAAACTGCTGCACCACGAGGGCTGCCCTCAAGGAGGCTTTTTAAAACAGTACAACTGGAGCACCTGGGTGGCTCAGTGGTTGAGTATCTGCCTTTGGCTCAGGTCATGACCCCCAGGTCCTGGAATCAGGTCCTGTATCAGGCTCCCCAAAGGAGTCTGTTCTCCCTCTGCCTGTCTCTGCCTCTCTCTCTGTGTGTCTCATGAATAAATAAATAAAATCTTAAAAAAAATAATAAATACATTAAAAATAAAATAAAAAATAAATAAAGCAGTAGAAATTGCTGCCTTTTATCCCATCCACCCAGGCTTCACTCTGTGATGGGCTTGGAATCTCCATAAACCAAAGAGCACCAAAGCTAAAATCCTGCTGGACTCACTGACCCTCCCATTCCCTTCCTTGCAGACCACCACTTCTAATGGGGTGGTTCCCCAGGCTTCCACACTGTTCTTAGTTCTCCTAGAGCCCTGTCAGTTGCTTCCTATTGAGGAGTGGTTGGAAGTGTGTATTAAACATGTCTTTTTATTTTCTATATTCTGATGGTTTGACATTCAAGGTCTTCCTGACCTTGGAGGGACCACCTCTGCCAGAGTTAACCAATTCCTAGAGTTTGTAAATGACTCATCTGTGAGAATATCTTTCACATGCAAACCCACCAATGCAGAGGCCAGCTCCTCAACCATCTCCTCTACTGGGCTCTCCTACTCTGAGCCTCTTCCACCTGCCCTAATCATCCCAGAAGCAGCTATCAGACAATTAGGGACAGCTCCTCTATCCCAAAGCCCACTGCATATTCAAACTAGAACAATAAAGGCTCTTGTCTACATTTTCCCTTCACACTTTCTGCCTCCTGACTGTCCCAAGTGCTTCCTCATGTGCTTCCCTGCGTGGCATGCCTCCTGTTATACACTCCTGGGGAGAGTACAGCAACTTCTTCCTTCATGACAGTAACTTCCATGTCTGCTGGTCTTACCATACCCAATTAAAACAAATCTTGGTTACCTTTACAATAAAGGGAAATAAAAAGGGGGAAAAATCAGAGATAAAAGCCAGCTGGGGAGGGGTGCTTGGGTGACTCAGCCGGTTAAGCGGCTGCCTTTGGCTCAGGTCACAATCCCAGGGTCCTGAGTTGGAGGCCCGCACTCAGTAGGGAGTCTGCTTCTCTGTCTCCCTCCCCCAGCTTGTGCTCTCTCTGTCTCTCTCTCAAGTAGATAAATAAATAAAATCTTTTTTTTTTTTTCAAGAAAAAGCTAGTCGGGGAGCAAGGGTAGAATTCAATTTAGTAAACATGATTAAAACAGCATAATAACTCCTTGTACTTGTAAAAGACTAGAGTTGATAAAATAAGTTCATAGACACGATTTCATACAGCCCTTGACAAAAGCCTGTGAGGTCAACACTGATCTCATTTCACACAAAGATATGGAGACAGAGAGAGGCAAGTAATTTAACCATGATCCCACAGCCCGTAGGTAGTAATGTCAGAATTTGAACTTGGCTCTGTCAGTTTCTTTTTTTTTGGGGGGGGGGGCACCGTTCACACAATTTTATTTACTCTAAAGTCAGCAACATTATCCTGATATTCTTTTTTTTTTTACATTTTTTAAAATTTAAATTCAATTTGAGATCTGTCAGTTTCTACAATTCTCCTGCTGTCTCTCAAAGAAGCAGAGAGAAAATTAAGAATGGAAAGTGAGCTGCCTACCTTCTTATAATCTGGGTATTCTTTCTGTTTGCTGAAGACAGAGCCTTGTGTGTCCTTGCATTCCCCCAAAGCCTTGTGCATAACAGAGTATTCAGAAGTACACACTGAACCAATAAATGAAGAGCAATCCAACGGGGCGGTTTACAGTTCCAAGCACCTTAGGAACTCATGGACCCTCCCTCTCTTGTCCATGGTTCTGACACAACTATGTCGCATTGGTGCATCAAATCGATTGAAGGAGATTTTAAGATATTTCCTACACAAGACACTGGAGCTTCTGTCAGAAAAATTTTAAAAGAAGTAGAAAGAAAGAAAAAGAAAGAAAGAAAGAAAGAAAGAAAGAAAGAAAGAAAGAAAGAAGAAAGGAGGAAGGAAGGAAGGAAGGAAGGAAGGAAGGAAGGAAGGAAGGAAGGAAGGAAGAAAGAAGAAAGAAAGAAAAAGAAAGAAAGAAGAAAGAAAGGAGGAAGGAAGGAAGGAAGGAAGGAAGGAAGGAAGGAAGAAGAAAGAAAGAAAGAAAGAAAGAAAGAAAGAAAGAAAGAAAGAAGAAAGAAAGAAGGAAGGAAGGAAGGAAGGAAGGAAGGAAGGAAGGAAGAAAGGAGAAAAGAAAGAAAGAGAAAGAAAGAAAGAAAGAAAGAAAGAAAGAAAGAAAGAAAGAAAGAAAGAAAACCCTACATGTTTTTTTTTGTATAGTTTTGAACAGATAGAGGCCAAAGAAGCTGTTCTGGTGTGGCTTGCATCCGGCTGTGTTTTATCTTAAGCAACCGATTGCTCAGGAAACTCACTTCTGGGACTGAGAAGTTTGGTTTAGGTTTCTCAGAATGCCTAAATGTCTGACCACTTTTCATCACAGAAGGCTGGACCTATGATTAACTACTGGTTTCCTTTGTTTTACCAAATTAATGTAACCTATCAACTTCAGCTGTAACATAAGATCTATTTTTCCATGGACGTCTATCCTAAAATGGGAGATACGTTGACGTGTGAACATGGTGTGTTTTATTTACCACCAAAGGCAGATGGTAATCTTCTTTGTTATCATGATTTAAAACTGAGCTACCCACAGGGTCACTCTTCAGTTTTCCTGGATAGTTTGGTCCTACTGTGTGCTTAAAACCTTGAATTTTAGAATTAGAAAAATATGATTTGAGTTCCAATTAATAATAGCTCCATGACTTTGGGCAAATGATTTAACCCATTTGACCTTACATTTCTATGAGATGGGGTAATAATAGTACTTATGCAAACCTTTGAGAAGAATTAATATCTAATTCAGATATACATAATACAATTATATAGAACACTGTATGAGTCATGTGTATGTTATACATTTAAAATATGTAATATTTGTTGTTGAGAATTAATATTAGTAAAATGTTTTATCCATATACCTGGCGTATAATCAGTAGTCAGTGAGTTAGTACCTTTGATTAGAGTTAGTACCTTTGATTCTTCTGCTCTTAGCTAGGCACTTGGGCCTTTGCTGTCTGGGCTGTGGGTACAGAATTAATGGCTTCTGGTCAAAGCTCCCTCCTTAGCCATCCTGGCTAGTATGTTCCTGCTTTCTATCTAACTTCTGTTTTTCCTCCTTTGACAAAGGAGAGAGGTTGGGTCTAGCTCCATGTCCATTAATTCGACAGGTATTTATTGAGCATTATTTCATTTTTCCTGTAGCTGCATTAACAAACCACCCAAAACTTACTGGCTTAAAATCATTTTATTTGCTCACAGCTCATTGATCTGGTCTGGGCTCAGCTGGGAGTCCCTTCTTTTGGTCTTGCCAGTGGTCACTCTCATGGCTGCATTCATCTGATAGACCCAGTTGGAAGCTGAACTCAGCCTGGGTTCCGGGGTGGCTGGGTCTCTTTCTCTACAGAAACTCAGGATTTTTAACTCTATGTGGCCTTTTCACAAGGAGCCTCACTACTTAAATGACACCTCAGGGCTCCTAAAAGGATAAAAGCAGAAGCTACCAGTTCTTAAAGATTCTGATCAGGAAACTGGTACCATATCACTTCTGCACGTTTTGTTGCCAGTCTAGCTCCCAGGGGAGAGGGCACAAGGGCATGAATACTGGCAGGCCTGGGTCATTGAGGACCATTAATGTAACAGACCATGGAAAGCATATTCTCTGTTCCTAACACTTTGCTAGGTGAAAACATCAAATCAAGTTTCTATCTCCGTGGAGCCTACATCTCAGGGCAGTGATTATGGTTACCAAAACTTGACAGTGCATTGGAATCACTTGGAAGGTTTGTGAAAACACAAATTTCTGGACCCTCCCCCACAGTTTCTGTTCCCATTTGTTGGAGGTGGGTCCCAAGAATCTATATCTCTAGCAAGTTGCCATGTGATAGCCATGCTGCCAGTCTGGGAAGACTTTGAGGACCACTATTCTGGGGTTCAGTTCTTTCACCAGAATACATCCCCAGAGATGTTACTTCCGTTGGTCTGGGATAAAGTAATTTTTAAAAACATTTCCTAGGTGATCCTAATGTGCCCGGATTGAAAAACACTGCTTGTGAGTCTATTCTGTCTCTCTCTCTTTTTTCTTACAAGTTTCCTTGAGCTAGTCACAATTTGTTTTATCTTTATGACCCCACCTAAATACTTCTCTTCTTCAAAGCAAGAGTTCTCAGATTTTGCTGCACTTTAGAATTTCATGCAACCTTTAACAGTCTTAATGTCCAGGTCATACTCCAGACCAATTAAATCAGGACCTCTAGGGATGTGACCCCAGCATTATATATTTTTAGAAACTCTCCAAGTGATTGCGAAGTGCAACAAAGTTTGAGAATAGGTGCTTTAACATGGCCTTGGTTTTATTATCATGGTACACATTTCTCAGTTAAAAAACGATCTTTCCCACAGTGATTTTCAGTACCTTCCTCTGAACACTAAAAAAATGCAGAGTATTTTAAACTAGAATTTAACCTTCTCCTCTATATACTCCCACTTACATCTGCATTCATGCCTCAATTGCATAATTATCCCTTAGGGAGACCAGATTTTGCCACGTTTGCCCTTAAAATTTTTTTTTACCAAGACCGTGAAGAACTTTTGGTGAGGAGGGGGTTAAGATGGTAGCCCAGTTGCATGCTGGGAATTGTAGTACAAGAGCCGCGCCTCGCCAATGAGGCACTATGGGCCTGGAAAGCAGCCCCCGGGATTCCTTCTCCCCCTGACCCTTTGGGGAGGCAGCTCCCAGGAGGGCTAACACCGTGGGCATCAGACTGAGAGATGCCTGGGTTGGATCCCAGTGCCGCTCCTTACCAGCTACAGGACCCTGGCAAGCTACTTCACCTCGTGGCCCTAAGTTTTCTTTTCTGTAAGTGGAGAGGAAATAGCAACAGCAACAACAATAATAATAAGTATTTAGCCCATTGGATTGTTATGAGGATTAAATGAATTAATTACATTAGGGGCTTAAAACAGCAAATGGCACAAAATATGCATTCTGTAAATGTCTGCTTTTGTTAGTACGGTCTTCTAACTCCTCTCCTGGCCAAAGTTGGACCAGGAGAGTCAAAAATGCCCCAATTCCACAGTCAGGACACAAGGGTTTAGCTGTCTTTTCAGAAGTTATCCATATCTGTTAGTCTAAATTGTACCCTGGTCATTCTCTTAAAAATCATGAGGTTGGTTGGTTGGGATGATAGGTTGGGGCCACGGGATATGATATTAGCTAACACATGCTGGTATACATACCATCTCGTAGTGAACGTCCCTTGGTTTTGCCTGCCCAGCCATCCTCTCTACTCCTGGTAATAATTCCAAAGTTTCTATTGGGGCACAATGTCCCCTCCACTGCATCCACCCTTGATGGGATTGCTGCCAAGGTGTCCTGCTTTCCTGTGGCAAATGGGTGGGCACCTGACCCCAGCTCAGGCCACTGGGCTCTCTCCTCTAGGGAGGAATATGGAGACAAGAGCTGCTTGAAATGGATTTACCTGAGGACGTTGTCCCTTACCTCCTGCCGCTTACATCCCCAAACTCCCACAAGTTTCTCCTTTCTGAAACCTATTTGGACAGCCCTTCCTTGGATTCCACAAGTCACTTTATCACCATGGCAATAAGGGCCTTTTTTGCTAAGACTGGCAGAATCAGTGTCTGGCACTTTCTACCAAAGAGTCCTAAGTGACACACTCCTTCTAAGTAATCTTTAAAATCTGGTCCTTGGGACACCCGGGGGGCTCAGCGGTTGGGCTTTTGCCTTTGGCCCAGGGCGTGATCCCGGAGTTCCGGGATCGAGTCCCACGTCGGGCTCCCTGCATGGAGCCTGCTTCTCCCTCTGCCTGTGTCTCTGCCTCTATCTCTGTGTCTTTCATGGATAAAAAAACAAAATCTTTAAAAAATAAAATAAAATCTGGTCCTCTGCTCTATGCCCTTGCCCTCTTCCCATCTAATTTCTGGCAGAATTATCAGTAGCTGAATGCCTTCTTTGTGACATGTCTTCCACATGTATTATCACTAATCTTAATATCAACATGCAAAGATGGTATTACTGCTACTTTAGCAATGTAGAAAATGAGGCACAGAAAAGCTAAGCAGCTTGCCCAAGGTCACACAGCTAGTTAATAACAGAAATGATATTCCAACCAATCTACCCAGGCCCCTCAATCAGTGAGTGAAATTTTTTGGAAATGAGTTCAACATTTCTCTGCCATTTCACAGACTCCTGGGGTGGGTGAAGATCTTTTGCATCCTCTAATGAAGTATTTTCTTTTACTTTCTTTCTTTCTTTCTTTTTTTTTTTTTTTTTTTGTCTTTTTTTCAGTCATAGACTGATAGTAAGAAACATTTTACATCAAAGCTCTCCCCCCACGGGCACATGCAAAGAAGAGCTGATACCCGTTTGCATGTGTGAGTGTTTGTAAAAGGAGGCAGGGCCAAGCTAGAGCTTTTAAGGCTCGTAATAATGATTTGTTTACTTGCATAATGCGTGTTTCCTAGGCCACGCCAGCTTGAGGGGAGAGCTGGGATCAGAACCAGCACAGGCTGTTCCTCTCTCGCTTTGCTTTCATCAGCTCCCCCAGAATCTCCAGTTCCTCCATGAAGCCCCAGTCCAGTTTCTGAGGATGCCCAGAGAACATCACACATGTGCACCCAAACACAGGCCAGGTCCTCATGTCCCTCCTCTCATGCTCTGGCTCCCTGCTGGCATCATTTGCCAACTCTTCGATGTGGCTGTCACTGCTGCTGGGCCACTAATGTTGAGCTGCTCCTGGTGGAAAACCCAGTGACTTTGGTGATGTGTGAGTGAGTCATGGGCTTGGATGGGGATGCTGTTGTATCTCCACAGCAGCTCCAGTGCCACAAGGCTGTGTGCAGTTCCTCCTAGCACCCACGTGCAATGCCCTGATATCCACTAAACTAGAAAAAAATCCCTTTTGTCACAGGGATCCCAAAGTAGATTCTTCTCACCCCTTCTAACATGTTCAAGGCATGTTCAAGGGCAACAGGCTGACAACAATCTCCATCCTGTGTTCATACCCACCTTCTTTTTCTCCAGCTCTGGATCTTGTCCTTGGACTGAGCTTGGGTGTTCTCACTCTCACCCAGACTGGTGAGTTCTTTCTTTCTCAGGAGGATCCTTGGTTGCTTTATGCAAATAGACTCTTGGCAAGGCCACAGACTGTCATCTTGCCCAGAAGTGCCTGCTCCCTAGAGTGAATACAGACTTAAGAGAAACCCATTTTTATTTGAGAGCTTTGCTTCCCAGGTATCAAGAGTCACATGTTCGGAGTTCAAGTCTTGTTGCAGTGATGATGATGATGATTAACAAATCTTCCCCCGTATCAGATCCCAGGTTAAACACTTTAGATACATTTAATTCTGTCAACAATCCTATGTGACATGTATTACTATTATACTCATGATACAGAGGAGAAAACCAAGGCTTAGAAAGGTTACATTGTGGACTGCGGTCACATGGCTGGCAAAGCGCAGAGCCAGCCCTGGACCCACTCGGCTACTCCTCTACAGCTGGGCCTGTGCATCCAGCCTTCTGCAGCCAAGCCTCACAGCCTCCCTGGGCCTTCTTCCAACTCTCTTTGGTCCTTTCTAGGCCACTCTCTCAAGAACCCCCACTATGATCCACAGGTTGTCAAACCTTATCTAAAGGTGTCCAGTTTGGTGGAAACCCCTAAGCTTCCACCCTCCCAACTCCCACGTCCTCTCTGTGCCCTCCCAGGGCTTCCTGGAGGAGGAGGAGTTGTGGGGAAGGGAAGTCTCATCAGCACTAAGAGTCCCCTCTCCAGGTCCCTCAACACTTCAATATGGCAAACTGCTCTTCCCAGGCCCCTCCTCAGATCCAATTCTGGAGCCTGGCAGTTTCTCCTCCCTGAAAAAGCCATCAGCATTCCACATTACACGGTTAAAATTTTGCCTGATCTTCATGGGTTAGTGGGTGTTTTAATTCAATAGGGAATTCAAGTCTGGGTTTTAAATGCCATAGAAAAAGAAAAAGTTACTGTCTTTTCAGAATGCCCATTGTAATTTGTCCTTAGAGTCCCCCACTCCCCTCCCCATGGTCCTTTTTCCACTTGAACGGACAAACTGAGCCACCAGATAAATACAGCTGCAAAGTGAAGTTGTGGATATGATTTCTTTCCCTCATTCATTTGCCCTTCTGGCTTAGTCAAGTCATAGATGAAAGACTGCTCACATTTTCTTTGACGGAGTCTACGGAGTGCAAAGCCAAGGGCTGATCAAGCAATCTTGATAATTTGATACATTTCAAAGTGAAACATAGGGAGTGAATTATCTGTTTAACCACACTGATCAGTTTAACCAAGTATCTGTGAGAATGTCACCCCATACACGGTGGCAGCTCTGCTCCCAATCATCTGTATGACCTCTCAGGAATTCACTTTCCCCATCTGTAACATTTTGGGGATTGGATCTGAGAATTCTGAGGTCCCCGAAAGTTCTTGGGATCTTTATTTTATAAGTACAAAATGCATCATTTAAAAGGCAGGTAAGTTAGAATAAAAACAATCCTCTATAAAATTTTTACCAGGTAATTATTTTATGGAGCAAGTTTCCACTGTGCACTTGAAACAGGATTCAATTTACAGAAATCTGGCTTGCAGCCCACTTTTAAGTGACACTTTTACCATTTCAAGTGGGGCTTGCCTGTGGGTCACGGTTTCTAAAATCACCATCAGGGGATCCCTGGGTGGCGCAGCAGTTTGGCGCCTGCCTTTGGCCCAGGGCACGATCCTGGAGACCCGGGATCGAATCCCACGTCAGGCTCCCGGTGCATGGAGCCTGCTTCTCCCTCTGCGTATGTCTCTACCCCCCTCTCTCTCTGTGACTATCATAAATAAATAAAAATTAAAAATAAAAAAATAAAAACACTATCAATCCTCCCTCCCTCCACAAAGACTCTGGCAGTGAAACATTAGTAGAACTTATTCTAAAATCATTACTTCTCTTAGATTGAGGTTTTTTTCCTTTTTTGTCAAAATACAACAGATTATATCACTCATTGCCTAAAACACTGCAGAGGTGTCCACTGTCCTCAGGGTCGAGGCCAGGCCCTTGTGTGTCTATTTGCCCCACCTGGAAGGTTCCTGCTCTCTCTTTCATTTCCCTTTACCTGAGAACTCAGCTCAATCATCACTTCAGAGAACTGTCCTCTGACCCCCTTGATGAAATCAAATTCCTGTATTCTAACTGGGAGATGTGATGTGAAGTTTCTTTGGATGAGCAAGTTCTGGTCACGAATAGCCTATAGGCTCCATTGTTGCTCTACAAGGCACACTGTTTGCCCACTGTGTGCACCACACCATCCAGGCATTGGATTCACTTCAGGTCTCTGTCCTCCAGAAGCTTACAGTCGGCTGGGTCAACGGACAGTAATCAGATACAAGAATGAACATGCCTGCCACCCCCCCCCCCACCTCCAGAGCTTATTGAGATGAAACAAGGGATTGCAGGGAGCGTGGGGTGTGTGTTGGGAGGGCAGGGGTGGACTGCCAATGCATCAAGCTCCTGTGGAGGAGGAGTTTAGGTCATAATCACACATATGCTGGAACAGTCCTTTACTGCTTTCAGTCTAAGAAGCCGAACGAGAGAAAGGACTGACATCCCCTGGCCGGCTGTGCCAGCTTGAGAGATGGTAAGAGGACCAAGGGTCTATTCTCCTCCTTGTCCTCCGAGCTACAGGTCTTCCCACCCTCTTGGACTCCACCACTGTGCCCCAGTGTCAAGGTCTGTTTTATTCTTCTTCGAATAAATTTCTATCCCAAAGGTACATTCTGTTTCCCATCAAATATGGCAGTGACATAGCCTACCATTTTGATGTAATATTCATAATATTATGGAACATCTATGCTACCATTCCCATTTCACAGACAGGGTAACAGATGCAAGGATAACAGTGGCTAGTTTGTGGCAGAACTGGGACCTCAAAGCCAGGGCCCCGGCTCTTTAGTCCAGGGCTTTCCCCACCCTGTCTGAGCCTCCAGGGCTAAACCAGGCCCTGTACAGGGCCCCAAAGAGCCAAAGTTGGCTGCCTCCTGCTGGCAGGGAGCTCCTTCAGGCTTCTGGTCCTAGGGCTAGGGAAGGGAGTGTGAGAAATGAAGAGGGTGGATTATGCACAGAGGCAGTCTACATTCCCATTTCCTCCCTCATCACGGAAGGAGGAGATGGCTTACACATGGGGGGAGGGGGGATGAAAAGCAATAATTCCTAAGAGTTGGTCAGTGTCAGAAAAGTATTTACTCACATTCATTCCCTGCAAGTCACCTTCTCCATGTGCTCCTATTTGTCTTTCAACGATGGCACCGGTCAGGTGGATTCAGCACGAAATACCAAGGTTTTAGCCAAAAATGCTGCAGAGGGAGAGTTTCATTTAACTTCATTTTTCCAGCCGGGGCTGGCTCAGAAGCGAGTTTTTCTGACTCGGTCCTTTGCTACATGCACAGCAAATTCCCAGAGGTTCCTGAGACTGCCGAGACCTGACACAAGATGCCTGCTCCCACCCGCCCGCCCACCCACTCACTAATAGGACATAAAGCGCTCCTATTTTGGGTAACAATTAAAGGGCCTCCCGGTGCAAGGCAAAGGGCTGTTTATTTGCTGTTACATCACTTCACTTTGCCTTCGAAGGCTGGTCTGCGCGGCGTTCTCGTGGTGATGCAAGTCGGCTCTCTCCTCCAGCACTTGGGTCCCTCCCATCGCCAGCACCTCACAGGTCTCTTCCCGAGCAGTGCGTTGCTGGAGCCAAGAGCAGCTCACGAATCAGCTGCAGGTCCCCGTTTTGAAAAGCAGAGATACAGAGGCAGAGGAAAAGGGTGGACTCCTGTGTGACCTGGTCTCAGAGCAAGACAATCACCAGCTGAATTCCAGAAGCCCTGTTCATGTTCGGGGATATTTTTTCGACTGCATGGAATCAGAGAGAAGCCAAAGGATGGGAAATGCCTGCATCCCCCTGAAAAGAATTGCTTATTTCCTATGTCTCTTATCTGCGCTTTTGCTGACTGAGGGGAAGAAACCAGCGAAGCCAAAATGCCCTGCCGTGTGTACTTGTACCAAAGATAATGCTTTATGTGAGAATGCCAGATCCATTCCACGCACCGTTCCTCCTGATGTTATCTCATTGTAAGGCCCGTAAGCATTTTGATATCTAATTTACGATTTAAAAATTCCAGCTGATGTATTTGGGGCTTTGTATGTATCAGTAGGAGGGCATGGAGAGAGAGATTCCTCTTGCGTGCTTGGCCATTTGACAGTGCTAACATTTTGCTGCATTTGGAAATTTTGATTTTGATTAGCTGCTATGGAACATGCTTAGATGCCCCCCACCCCTGACCATTATTATGAGAAACCTGTAGCAGATTCATCTCTCCTACTTCATCTGGGAAGGAACAGTATCGTACTTCATAAAATAGTGTCGAAATAGTGACTGTTTTGCTGAACCAGATTAACATAAGGTTTGTTCTGTGTGTGTGTCTCTTTGTGTACGTCTGTTTGTTTTTTGTTTGTTTTCTTTCAGATCCTTTGTGAGATCTGGTTTTACTGAAATCTCAGAAGGGAGTTTTTTATTCACACCATCGCTGCAGCTCTTGTGAGAAATATTTATATCATGACTATTTTTAATATAGCATATATTTGGATAAGCCCTCTAGTAAAACGACCTCAATATTAATTTTGTCAAATGTGATTGTATTTCTGGAAAGAAAAAGATGATTAGTAAAGTCAGAGGTAGCTGGGTTTGTTTGCGACTTGACATGGGCAGTGCAGGTTGATTCTTGCAATGGTAAATTTGCTAACCTGTAATGCTGTCTACTTTAATGGCTATTTATGAAGTTGTTGGAATGTTTGCAACAATGATCCCCATTCCATGCCACTATTTTACTTTCATTTTTGACTTGGGAACTTTGCTTATTTTGCCCTGGAGTTTTTGAATTAGTCGATACAGAACCCTGCATAACATATGCGCTCAAGATGTTGTCTCCCGGGGATCTGGGGCAGGCTGCTACTCTGTATGATTTACCATGTGGGGAAAAACAAATCCGGGTTCTTTCTAGGTAACTCCTTAATATATTAACTCTCGTGAGGCTGTTTTCTGATCTCCCATAATTTATAACTAGTCCCCTTACAAGGAGGGAAAGAAAATATTAATATAGGATAGTGCAAAGGATTAGTCTTTGCTGTGTGTTTTGAGTTAGCCACGAGGGAACCACATATTCCAGCTATGTCTCAAAATAGTCAAAAAACAATATTTAACTAAGAAATCAGATTTCTCCACAGGCACAATATCACATGTATAATTTGTTCTGATGTGTAATGTTTGGCCATTGGAGTGCTAGTTCTTAGAGCTGGACCACGTGAGGGTCAAGAAGTTCCCCCCTCCAGGACTCAGGTGTCAGGCGACAGATTAGAGTTGTAGTGACGTGGTTCCAGGAGGAAATTAGCCAATTGTTGATCAACTGAGCTTTCATTATCTGAACTGCATGATTCAGGACCCAAGTTTTTTACTTGCTTATTTTTTGTTTGGGGTTTTTTGGTTGGTTGTAGTTTGTTTTGTTTTTGTTTTTGTTTTTTTGCCCTAATTGGCCATTTTGGCTGTTCGAGGTTATATATACAGAGACAAACAGCACGGTTTGAAATTGGAGAGACCTGTGTAAATCTATCCTCACCACTCACTAGAAACTAGACATGGAAACTTGTGCAAATGACTAAGTCTCTCTGAGCCTCAGTCTCCTCATCTGTAAAATGGAGGTGATAGTACATTGAAGGGTTGTTTTCAGAGATAAATAAGATTTAAGTAGATAAAATGCTTGGTGTCAGATATGACAAATGGTTACACATTTTATGAAAGATAGGTTTTTAATTTGTACGTAAAGCTGAAAAGCTAAAAACAAATTCTATTAAGTCTATTAATCTGTTGTTTTATCTGTATGAAATTCCAAAACTGGCCTATTTCATTGAAATCACAAACCTGACCAGGTGTCCAGACATTATGTAATAATGTTGGCTAATGTCCTTCTACTAGCTAATGTCTGGGGGTGATATACAGTTGAGTAGAATATTCTTAAGGGATTG
The DNA here is from genome assembly GCF_048418805.1 of Vulpes vulpes. Lineage (NCBI taxonomy): Eukaryota > Metazoa > Chordata > Mammalia > Carnivora > Canidae > Vulpes > Vulpes vulpes. Next base: position 85,361,492 of record NC_132794.1, read on the forward strand.
ATCTTATTGAGGGCTAGTGGTATGATTAGGGGAATTGTTAGCACATCAAACAAATCCAAAAAAGAGTCTTTAGCACATAAAGAGGCAAAGTCTCCAATGCTGCGATCCTTCCGCAGCATAAAAATTGGTTGTATCTGGAAAAGTGATAACTGTGCTTATGTTGTCCACTTATTAAATAAACAAATGGCTCATTTAAAAGGCAACCTTTTCAGGAGCTAAGGCACTTCTTTCTCCCCAGGATAGTTAAATAGATGAGTCCTTAAAATTCAAGGAGAGGCATCAGTCAATACATACTAATATTCCAACAGTAAGTAGACGTTAGCTGTGACAGAAAACCTGGCTTGAGCAACACCCAGTCAGTTAGAACACGTCTACTTGGTTTGTTTGTTGTTTTTTTTTTTACAGTGATGGACCAGCCTCACAAGCGCAGATGCTGGACAGTGGTATAGGAATAGTTACCGGCTGCTGCGGGGTAATGTGATTACACGTATTTAGAATCACAGAGGGAAGCCAAGGAACTGGTTTTAAATAGCCCACACGGAGTGTGTGCCATGCCCCTGTGTCCCATGCTCTGAGTTCCTATGGAACATTCCAGCCTTTATTTCTAAAAGCAGTTCAGGTTTCAGAAATAACAAAAGGGCGAGTAATTCTTGCCCTGTTTGTCCTTGCTTAACTCACATTGGCTAACCTCAACATGCAGATTTGTGCCGGAGCAGATCTTATGCAAAAGTGTCAGGTGTCAAAGTTTGTCTCCGATCTCAGCACCTTGTTTCCTAATGATTTTGTTTCCCATTCTTCCTGCCCAATGGTCTTTGCTTCCTCCTTCTCCTGAGGAGAGGGTCTAATAAGCTCATTTTCATTGAGAAGGAAATAAATCATAAGACTCCAAACATGAATTGTGCCATAATCATAACATTGATGGGAATAGATGGTTCACAGATGAAAAGAGTTCTTCTGTGGGGCAGGGCCATCCAGTGCCCTGAAAACCCCACATGGGCTGCCAACCCCCACCCCCTGGCACATGAAGATGAAGGGGTCTGAATTTGCCTTTGCCTGACTTTTGCCGTGAGATGAGGCCTGGATCACACCAGCCATTTCTTGTGGTTTGCAATGAATTCTAATAGCATTTGTGACCATGGATTACCAAACTGACCTGTCAAATCCTGTGAAGAGATAAACTTCAGACTTGATCCTGCTTGTTTGATGTGCAAAGGCAGTTGGTTTCTTGCTCTGTTGTTGGAAAGGGAAAAGAAATGACCCATTACCACCATCCATGCTGACAATCTGATGATTTTGTTATGGCCCCAAATGCTTTTTCAGACCTTCTGCAGAAGCATGATGAGAAGTACTTTTTGAAATGTCAGCCTGGGGTACTGAGGAAAACAGACGCAGTGCCTCCTTAAGTTACATTCAGTGTTTTGGGAGAAAAGATCCTGGTAGGCCGTGGCTGACGTGTGTCAGAGAGCAAAAAGAACAAAAGCCCACACTCTGTAGAGAGGAGAGGAAGAAAAAGAATTATCTAGTAAAAATTCATCAAATCAGTTGTACAAAAAACTTTTTTAAAGATTTTATTTATTTATTCATGAGAGACACACAGAGAGAAGGCAGAGACACAGGCAGAGGGAGGAGTAGGCTCCCTGCAGGGAGCCCAATGTGGGACTTGATCTTGGAACTCCAGAATCCCGCCCTGAGCTGAAGGCAGACGCTCAACCGCTGAGCCACCCAGGTGTCCCTAGCTGTACAAAATGTTTAAAAAATATCTTATTTCTGGTTTTAAGCAGCCACAATAACAAAACTTTGCCCGAGCAAATGCAATTTCATTCATGTTTTCCATAGAGCCAGGTGTGAAACATAACCAATGAGAATGATTATTCATTTGGGTTTGCTTTTAGCAGTGGGGAACTATGCTTGTAATGAATGCAATTTACAGAAATGTGTTTTCACACATTAAAACCCTGTTCTTCTCAACTACAGACTGAAATCCCCAATAATAAAAGCTCTTTGCAGAAGTAAAATTCTAACTGAATAGTATAAAACGTGGCCACATTGCCATTTGTTCATAAAATTTTTAATAAACGAAATCCCTCTGACTCTTGCAAGACTTCTATTTGCAGGGAATAAATTACAGGGTTGATTTTTGTATAGTGCTCAAAAAAAAAATTCCATGTATATAAGAACTCAGTGTTGTCAGAAGAAAATTCTCTTTAATCCAGTAATATTTGATTTTGTTTGAAGCAATAGAATTGATCCTTCTGGGGGAAAAAAATCACTATTTAATAATCCACAATCAAGACACAAGTACATAGTTCATAAGAAGTAAAAAATTAAAAAAGGAAAAAGCAAATACCATGAACAAGATAAATAATGAGTTCATCTTTATGAAGGTTTTATCATGTAGTCCCTCAAAATATTATTTGTCCAGGAAAAAAATATCCATGGCCTATCTCACCTTTCCAGTGATCAACCCCTTTCTCAAATTCCTCCTCATATTACAAACATAAGAAAAATGTAGCACTCTTTAATGACTACTCAAGCCAGACCTAAAAGCTAAGAGGGCTGCTAGAGGAATTATTAGCTAATTATGGGTGAGCATGTTTTGGTTTGTGGCCAGCTAATGCCCCCTACAATAGAACAAGGAGTAAAGATTTCAGTCAACAACTAGATTGTTTTGTCTAAAATTTGCCTAATGACCCCTAGCTCTGATTTTTAAACTTTTTAATTACTTAATTGTTGTGACTGCAAATTAACCCTATACAACCAATGTTTTCTCTGAAAGTGTATTTCATCTTCTCAATTATTTAAGCAAGAAATAAGAGTTACAGCCACATCTCCTTCACTGTCCACTTGCAACCAGACAACTCCTCTCTCAAACAGGATGAGAACCTGCCACCTCGTCTTCACCCCAAGGCCATGGCCCTAATTGAAGCTGCAATCAGTGATTCATGGGTTGCTGTGGGAACTTCTGTATTGGGTGCCCATCATACCTATCTCCATTAGTGTTACCTTCCTAAAACACAGATCTCATCATGTCACTCTTGTGCTTGGAAATTTTTAGTGATTCCCCAGAAACAGAAAAGGTCTGAATGCCTGAGTTGGTATTAATAGAATTTGCTTATTTGACCGGGGTCATCTCTCATAATATTGACACCATGCACAAACACACACACACCCATGTACACACAAACACCCCCTAAACCCTAGCCATAACAAACTGAAGTACCTTATTCCCTGACCTCTGTTCTTTCAAACTCTATAGACTTTTTAGATATCTCTAATTCTTCCTGTCACTAGAGCTATTTGTGTTTCTATCTGCCCCATGTCTCTGGACGTCATGGAGGGTTATCAATAGCCAAGGTCCTAGAAAAGAGCTGGGATGTTGCAAGCCTAGACTAGCATATATTTGTTGAATTCAATCCATAGTTTCACAAATTTTATATTAAAGAGTCTTGCTTTTCTATCAGTAGATAATCACATTCTTTTTAACGTTTGGTGTACCCTATCAGATTTCACATGAACTAACTGCGTGGAGGTCTAGAAAGTGAACTAAACCAAAAAAATGCGAAAAGAGTCTGTTCAGTCTCAGAATAAACATATTGTTCACCGACTCAGCTACCTCCTGCATACTGGCATTTTATGTTGGGAATCATCTTCCTTCCTTCCCTAGGAACGAAGGACTAACCCAACAAAGAGAGTCGTGGTTGGGTGGTACTCCCTCAAACCAAAGAGAAGCTCCCCAATCTGTCCTAGGGACCCAGGTAACCTAGAAAGTGTGAGACAGTACACAACAGGGCATCATGGGGGGAGCCCCCGGGTCTACGGCTCCAGTTCCTGGAGGACTCGGACCCTCCCTCCTGAAGGCCTGAATTTCAAACTGAATTTGGATGGGTCAGGCAGAGTCTAGTCAGGCAACTACCTTGCCTTTGGGACCAGAACAAAATAGTAGAGGGCAGACTGAGAGGCACGGGCACATCCTCTTCCCCAGGAGAGGCCAGGGAAAAATGGCAGTTTGCATGGCAAACACCTCCCTCTTCTTCAGTGCCTCTTCACGCTCTTGCTGCCTTTTCCCTCACCTCTTCACACCCATTTCTGGGCTGTCCCAATCCCCTCTTCTGTATCATGTGTATTGCTTGTACACATAAATTATACTTTAAAAAAAAAAAAGGAAAAAATCATGGTGCTATGATGTCAAACTTCTTCAACAGAGATTTCTAGTGTACCAGAATTAAAAAGGCAAAGCATAGGGCAGCATGGGTGGCTTAGCGGTTTAGCATCACCTTCAGCCCAGGACCTGATCCTGGAGTCCCACGTCGGGCTTCCTGCATGGAGCCTGCTTCTCCCTCTCTCTGTGTCTCTGCCTCTCTCTCTCTCTCTCTCTCTCTCATAAATAAATAAATAAAATCTTAAAAAAAAAAAAAAAAGGCAAAGCATCCAAAGTGTTACTTAGACCCTTTGCCTAACACCCTTCTATCCCGCTTGGACTTCCTTCGGCCTTTGACATATAAAAAAATCATATTTGAAAAAAAAATCATATTTGCCTCCCAGGTTCTCTATTGACTCTGGAGGTTGACGAGCATCAAGTGTGTGAAGGGTGAAATTCCCCTTTATCCAGTCTGACAAGACATCCAAAGGGAAATGTTGGGTAAGCAGTATTAAGATAAAAAAAAAATCACTAACCAAAAGGTAATTTCATTTTAGACTTATTTATATTTGCTTAGCTAAAAGTAGGTATTCATCGTAGTGTGGCAAGCAGTAACAAAATGAAAGGAGCAAAAGACTCCCATTTCAGTAAAAACATTTGGGGACTTTACTGTGCAACGGGCATAGCATTGGGCTTTGTGAGGGACACAAAGATGACTATCATCTCTGTCTCCCTCCCTGCCCTGATATGGCAGCTCCAAGCTGCCAGTGATCCCTAAAAAGGTAAATTATAATTGCCTGCATTTGAACGGATCATAAGGTAGTCTCTTTTTAAATTTTTTTTATCATAATGTAGTCTTGATAGACTTTCTCATTTTGTCTGAAATGATATTCAGTTGATTGGTGATGATAGGACTTTTGCCAACTGTTGAGATATAGGCTACGAAATGATTACAGGAGCTTTATGTTGACAGCTGTGATATGAAAATGGCTAACCCTGGAAAGCTGGCAATGTGGCAAATAGCAAAGGACACAGGTTTTGTGGTCAAATAAACATGGGCTCCATCACCACTCTGCTGCTTAGTAGTTCTATGATTTGAGGCAAGTTGAATCAAGCCTCATTATCTGCATCTGAAAAATGGGGAACAACCATGGTACCTATTGCACAGGATTACAGTAAGGATTAAACGAAGCAATAAATATAAAGTGCTTGGCACAGTTCCTGTAACTCAATAATAAACGTTAGTTTTTATTACAGTTTTTTGAAAATCAGTTTAATTTGACCGACCACAATATCTGATTAGCATCTGATTGTATGGGCTGGGTTTGCTTATGATCCTAGATTCAAAATGTTGTGGTTCTACCCATAGGTGTCCATCAGAACCTGATAAGAAATCTTTCCTTGAAATACTTCTCACAGAAAACATGAACCATTTACCTTTCTGGGGTAGAAGACTGAGAAGAAGCAGAATCCTCTCACTTCTTCCTCATGAAAAAACAACTGGCACCACATTTTGTAAAACATGATTTTGTTCAAAATTATTAACACTGACCAGTCTTCAGATGAGTGGTTCTGTGGTAGGATGAAAAGAGGTCTGAACTAGAAGACATGAGTTTCAAATCCATTTCAACCACTAATGGGCTTTCTGAACTTGGGTTGGTCACAAAATATCCCTGGGCCTCAGATTGTATATGTATAAAATACCAAAGATAGTTAATTTATGGTTCTCAAACTCAAATGCCAATAGGGGTTGGGTAACAGGGTAAATAAAAGAAGCAGTGGGATATAAGACAATAGGCAGTGGTAGTGACTGAGGTAAATCAGAGAAGACATACTTTGCCTAAAAATGACATCCTCAGCTCCAGCTGGTTATTGCTGATAAGAATATGGTACATGAATATGGAGCCATATTTTCCTAATTTTTAGGAGAAGGCAAAAATCTGGAAGCAGATCTTAAAAAGGATAAAAACCAAACAAAACATAAGTTGACATTTTGAGATGGATATATTTAATTAACTAAGGTGTCTTCCTGGCTTAAAAAGGTTCTATTCTATTCTATTCTATTCTATTCTATTCTATTCTACAGATAGAGTTACTTTAAATTAATACAATATAGAAAGTGGTCTTGTTAAAGAAATAGAATTTATTAGATCAATTTTAACAAACCAGTAAATAGGATTATTAGATGAAAGAGCCTCATAATATGGAATTGGCTATCATAAAGTCATTATTAAAATAATAATGTGATTCTCAATTTTCCAAGTAGAACCCTTGGGATTTACCAAGACCTCTTCATGGTGGATGATGATAAAACAGTATTTCATTATCCCTTCCAAGGGCAGGGACTGGAAAGAAATTGTGCCCATTTACATGGCAAGATGGCAGGTGTTTGCCTATGTAAAATGTGATTAAAGAGCAATGAGTCCTTAAAAAAAAGTAAACAGACTAGAGTTTATATGTACAAATAACTCTGGAATCAATATAGAATTCCTGTGGTAGGTCATGGATTCCTCCTAACTATGCTTCCATAGCTAAACATATCTAGATCCTTCTTTGAGAACTGTCTTCACTGCCAGTTTACAAGCCATGCAGTAAAACCAGGCAGTTTTGTTAGGAGGCTTTTGTCATTTTTGTATTGCCTGATACTAAGCACTTTATAGATCTCATTTTTTACTTCATCATCACAGTAACCCTATGAGGGTGTATAATTACTTCCATCCCTCAGATGAAACACAGAGTCATAGAAGGGTTTTAGGTAATCTCCTCAATGACACACTCCTCCTAAGTGGCACATCTGGGGCTTAACCCCACATCCTCATTTCTAACTACTTCTATCTACTTCCTCTTGAACATGAATCACAGGACTTGACTTTGCATAGTTCCGTTCCCAAAATCCAACCCCCTCTCAAAGGGACAGCCTTTGCCATTAATGAGGGTATTCAGGGGAATGTGTCCTGATTCCTGGAGACAATTAATGAGAAGGAGTTTCAAAAGCCCTTTGAAAGAGTGGTAGCATTACTGGCAAGAACATCTCGTTTCCCTAGGATTCAACTCTAATTTGTATGTGTAAGCTCTGGTCTCCTTGCTTGAAAAAAAAAAAAGAGAGAGAGAGAGGAAAATAGCAAGCAAAAAAGAACTTATATACTTTAACGTTATGCCTCAGACCAATGTTTTCTAAATTTGTGTCCTGTGGAACAGTTATCCTGAAAGAAACGGGTCTGTGCTCCAAAAAAATTTGAGAAACTGCACATTTTATCCCTACCTTGGCTACTCACAAAGCACTTTGGCTTAAAAAAGCCTCTGGAATTATTTTATGTCATTTCACTTTTCTTAACATCTCATAGGATATTGGGAATCTATGCCTTTGGTACTCATATTATTTATTAGCTTAATTATTTATACCTCACCTCTTCTAGAAAAGCTTGCTAGCAGTGCTTAGGCAGGTACAAAGAATTCCATCTTAAAGGAAACACTAAAATATCTATCTCCATATAAGGAGTTAATTCAATTTTGTTAGTGTGAGTGTGATATCTGGGAGCATGCCTCCCTCTCACAGTGTCTACCTAGTCGAGCAGCTTGGCACACATAGCTTCTTTGAGGACCTCCCAGTGGATGCTCCTTCTTTCTAAGGAAGTAGATTACCACTTGCAGCATATTCAACAGGAAAAATGCCCCTGAGCTTACATTTACACTTTCACTATTTTTGTTTGGAGCATGTTCCCTCACAGCCATTTCCCAAATGCCTAATCCAGCATTTACCTGGGTCTGTTCCATGGTATATTCAGTTTACATAAAGCTCAATGAAAAAGCCCATGATCAATAAGATTGGGAAACTGCGTATTTCATACCCTTTTGAAGAGTCTCAATTTATTTAAGGATAAAAAGATTAATGTAATTTAAAACCTTACTTATCTTTACTTATGTACTTTCCCCAGATTTATCTGTTTTTTGTTCATGTAAAACCTCTCAACCCTATGAAAGCCTTAATTCCAGGGAATATACTCTGGGAACTATCGGGCAAGGCTGTTCTAGATTTGCGGCAAACACTGGGCAAATCTGATGGGACAAAAAAGAAGCAGCATGGCCTTCTTTTTTGAAAGCCCATGACCATTACTAGTCAAAGCACAGAATCCTAGCTTTGCCAATTTCAAGTTTCAAATTACTTTGCCTCTCTCACCTTGATTTTCTTCATATTTTAAGAGGATATAAAACCTAAATTACAGTGTTTATTTTAAGATTAAAATGAGTTCATAGATGGCAAACTGCTGAAGATGAGACTGGGCACAGTGTAGGCATTCCATAAAATTTAAGTCCCTTCTCCTTGGTGCTTCAGGACCAGAGCGATACAGACTGAATTTATAAACAACATCAGAAGGGTGGGCTGTTGACTAGTTATACCAATTCCTAGACTAGTTATGCCAACTCCTAGAAAGTTTGACTGTCCTGGTGTAAGAGTTAATAGACTATAAAAGCAAAGAGATAGATCCATGCTCCGATATTTGCTAGTATGCATGCCAAGAATACTCCCAAGGGGATCCCTGCAAATTTAAAACCTACATTCTAATCCCGGCCTGCTGTTGATAAAAGATGTATGTGACCTTGGGTAAATCACTTAACTTCTGCAGACCTCAGTTTCCTCACCTGTAAAAAGAGGAATTGAACTATATATCTCTCTGGATTGCCCCTCACCCCCCACCAGATTTATGTGAAGCTAAAGTAGGGTTATTTCCTACTTTCCTATTTAGGTGGTAGTGTGCTTAAGGATCAGCTGAATTTCATTGAAAATGTTTTTCAAAGATGAGAGGCCAAAAAAACTCCACAAAACAAAAAACTGACATAATGTGCTCACGTGTGATGCTTCCCATTTTAATGCTTTCCTATCTTAAAAGCATATTTTTAAATATGCAAATGTAAATTATTCACATGGCACATACCCTTAGAATTGTGCATTTAACTAAGGTGAATCATCAGCCTATTATTAATTATCATTCAACCAGCCCTAGTCTTTTAGATAAAGGAGAATATTAATATCTAAAGGGGCTGACTCATTTCAGCACAGTAAGCTCTAAACAAGTTGTCAAACCCCTCCCACTGTTCCCCTAACTAGCTCATCTATCAGCCCATGGCCTATATGGCTTGATCTCTTATTTACCTGTATATGCATATATATATACATCACATATTTGCCTGCATTTGTGCAGTTTTGTGTTTATACACACTACCCATGGCTGCCTAATTCCCTGTACAATGCCCATAACAATTCTCTGGGACAGATGACAATCTCACTAGATCTCAATTTCCCTATTAGCAGTAAAACTAAGGTTCTTCACTATATCTAATGGCTATTCCAGCTCTGATGTTTTATGTCTATGCTCTTTACTTAGATAGTCTTTGGCAGAAGCATTGGGGATATGTTCATATACATTATCTCATGTAATTCTTAAAATCTCCCAGGAAGTCTTGTTGCTATCATAATTCCTATCTTGACAGATGATGAAACAGATTCACCTACTTTATGTACCATGTACATAGTAAGTGCCAGTTACAAACTTAGAAACCAGATTCTCCCTTCTATATCTGATCAATGCCATCTCCAAGTGCCAAACAAGCAAACAAGTATGGGCTGCCCACTCTTTTCTTCTTCATCCAGAGTAGTCCTCACTGAGAGGAGAGTGTATGGGAGATTCCCCTAAATCATCTCCCCTCCATAGCCAAGAGAATCTGCTTTGGGCTAGAAGACACCATGCAGACCACTCATGGGTCAATGACAATTCTGATGGTGATTGAGATGTCACAAGTGACTAGAGGAAGTATGTAGAAGTGTCATTAGAGCTAGAGATCCCTGGCACATGACCAGATGAGCAGTCTGGTTTGAGACAAAGGGAGATTTTCTCAGGAGGGTTACTCCTGCCATTCAGCTCTCTGCAGACCTGCCTTCACACCACTACCTGCTCCCCATGCAGAGCCCATGCTTAGTCTTTCGTGAATGAAGCCCACAATGCTACAAGCATAGACTCATACATATTTCAAGCTAGAAACGACCTAAAAAAATCATCTTGTTTAGCCCCCTCATTTGATAAATGTCTTAAGGCCATACAAAGGATCTACAACCAATTCATGGGAATTAAGACCCAAGCTTCCTGATTCCCCCTTCACTGTGCTGGAAAAGTGAGGAACCAGGGCAGGAAACTACTTCAGCAGCCCATCAGCCTCAGGCTCATTGACACATGGGCCTGCCCAGTCCTTTTGCTCTTGGACTCCCATTTCCGGCTTCTTGGCTGGGCATTGGGCAACCTGAAATTTGACCTTCCACTGTAGCTAGATTTGCATTCTCTAATCTGCTCATTTCTTTACTTCTCTGTTGCCACCTCAGTTTCCCTCAGGACTCTGAGCTCCGCACTAACGTTGTTGCCCACTTCTTTGCTCCTTTTGTACTAAATGCTCTGGTCCTAGCTTTTCAGTTCAACTGGGAACCCCCTAACAACTTCATGGCCTTGGTGTTAATTTATTGCTTGTGAAGACATGTGACCCACCCATCTAGGTAGTTAGATGTAGGCACCAGAAAGAGGGAGTAGAGCTCGAGGTGAGCAGATATTTTTCAAATATCATCCTCTGTTCCCAATGCAATATTAATAATAAAATAATGAAAGCTTAAAAAAAAACTATCATTGGAGCACCTGGGTGGCTCAGTTGGTTAAGCATCTGCCTTCAACTCAGGTCATGATCTCAGGATTGTGGGATCGAGCCCCATGTTGGGCTCCCTGCTCAGCGGCAAGCCTGCTTCTCCCTCTCCCACTACCCCTCCCCCTGCTTGTGTTTTTTTTTTCTCTCTCTCTCTCTCCCCCTCTCTGTATGTTAAATAAATAAATAAAATTAAAAACAAAAACAAAAATAGAAAACAACCTATCATTGACAGGAATTATAAGACTATTATTCTAAATGCTTGTGGAAATCAAATATACAATTTAAAAAGATTATTACCTTTCAAAACTCACTGGATGCCTTATTTGAGAGTAAAGTCATATTTCTAAATACTTTCATTTTAAATCAGAAAGAATAAAAATATATGAATTGAGCACTAAACTCAATATCCTAAGAAAATAAGTATCAGATAAAATAATAAATTAGGAAGCAGTAGGAATAATAAATAAATCCAAGATTTGATTCTTGGAAAAACCCAATAAAATAGTAGACATTTGAAGGAAGCATTACTCATAAGTGGGGAAAGCATCAATTATTCAACAAAAGATTTTAAGTAAATTTGAGTATTTAGGAAAGAATCGAGGCAGTATCTCACCTCACATTAAACATCAAAGTCCCAAATGGATCAAGGAGTCAATTGTTTTAAAAAAAGTTTTAAGGAGGTAGTTGTAGGCACTATTTCATTGATCTTTATACAGAAAAGAGCATTTTTAAGAATAAAAGCAAAGGAAGAATATACAATATTTTGTTAAAAATGTAAATTTCTATATGTTAAAAATCATGAATGAAAAGACAAATCATAATTTATAAGGAAAACCCCCATCAAATAAAGATAAGAAAGGAATAAGTACTGTTCTGTTTTGTTTTGTTTTTTTAAAGATTTCATTTATTTATTCATGAGAGACACAGAGAGAAAGGCAGAGACACAGGCAGAGGGAGAAGCAGGCTCCCTGTGGGGAGCCTGATGTGGGACTTGATCCCAGGACCCCAGGGTCCTGGGCCGAAGGCAGACACTCAACCACTGAGCCACCAAGGTGCACCAGTAATGTTCTTAATATATAGAAAATGCTCAGAAAGCAACAAAAATGGTCAAAGGATGATTTCATAGAAAAAGAAACAAAAATTATAATTCTAAAAAAATTTGTAATTCTAAATGTTGATGAGGATGTGGTAATAAAATAGGTAAAAGTATTTGTATATGAGAATGGTTATAGTAGTGTTTATAATAATAAAAATTGGAATAAAAAATAAATAAAAATAAAAATTGGAATCAACAATAAAAAGTTATACAAAACTTAATCATCTGTTAAAATAATATTATCGAGGGGCACCTGGGTGGCTCAGTGGTTGAGCATCTGCCTTCAGCCCATGGCATGATCCCAGGGTCCTGGGCTCGAGTCCCACATCAGGCTCCCCACAGGGAGCCTGCTTCTCCCTCTGCCTATGTCTCTGCCCCTCTCTGCATCTCTCTGCATCTCTCATCAATAAATAAATAAAATCCTTAAAAAATAAAATTATATTATTGAAAATTGTCATGAGAAATTTTTCATGAAAAAATAAGTACATGAAAAGGACAGAAAAACATAACAGTTTTAACCCAATTTTATAAATATATATGTGTATATCTCATATATGTATCGTGTACGCATATCAATATCTTTGTGTAGTATGATTATGCAATCTTTATTTTTTCCTTTAAGCCTTTCTGTGTTTTTGCAGAATTTCTATAATAAGCATATTCATGTGCAAAACACACCAAAGTGCATTAAAAATTTTTAAAGTCTTTACTTGAAAAAAAATACAGGTTTCAATGATCTTAATGTCACTTTGAGACTACTTAAATTGATCTAGTTCCTTTAAAAAGGGGGTTATTATCTAATTAGATTTCTTAGATCCTTATGAGCTGAGCAGTGTTGTTAAGATTGTCTACCAGAATGTAGATCTTAAGTTATAATGTGATCCTATACTGAGATTTGCCAATAGGGCATTGGACAAGGTGTCTTGGGTGTGCCAATAGGGCACTGGACAAGGATTCTTGGGCCTCGTGACCTTAAGCAAAGCTGTTAACAGCCCTCTGAGCCTCAGTTTCCTCCTATCAAGCAGATATTAACACCTCCTCTACCACTTTCACAGAGTTTTTCCAAAGACCAAATAAAATAATCCAGCAGGAGCCCATGAAATATAGGCTATTATGAAGGCAACAACCATCCTTTAAAGAATGAACTATTGCCTGCCTGGAATTAACAGTTGGTATGTACAGTCTTCCTAAATCTCCTTCTTGTAAGGAAACATATACTCTCTTGGTTGCAGAGGGGAAAAAAAAGTTCATTCCTCCTATTGTCCCTTTTCTTACTGAATTTGTGAGGGTGCTAATTAAAAGATATAAGTGCATCACCTTTGGGGCTGAAGTACAGATAGATCATTGCACATCCCTGTGTTCACCTCCACCAAAATGCTAGGGGTAAATGCCTGGTGGAAATGGCAGAGACCTCACAGGTTCCCACAGGACCAAAGGTAAAGGGCAAACTCTACACTGTCTGCACAAATCCACCGGATGATTGCTTGGCAAGGCTATGGGATTCAGATCTCTGATTTGTGGCTCAGAATAACAAGTTCATTCATATAGTACATTGGTCTCCACCAACCCTTCCATGATGCTGCTATTGTGAAGATGGTTGTCAAATCTGAGTCACATTATTGCAGACTCTTACTGCATATAGTTTTGGGGACGGGACAGTCCACAGCACCTCTATATCCCAGAGCCACTGCTTCAACCAGACTTGCTGCAAAAAGCAGACTGCTTTCTCAGCTGCCACAGGTAATGGGGAGGGAGGGTAGTGCAACTGACGTGGAAGGAAAGTCAAGCTGCATGTAAGAGTCACCTGGGGAACTTTTGAATATCCCCATGCCTAAGCCACACTCCACATGTAGAATTTAACTCCTCAGGGTTAGAACTGGGTATCAGTATTTTTAAAGCTTCTCAGGTCATTCCAAGTGCAACCAAGATTGAGAAGCAGTGGTTTAGGCATCTCCCCTGCTCCAACATTCACATTCCCTTCCCTTTTCAAGTCCTCTTCCACATTCTGCTCTCTCTTGAGTGTGCCTTGCACATGCTTTGCCTGCCATGGAACTAACTCAACCCCGAGGCATCCTTTCTCCTTTGGCTCTTCTGCTGGCTGGTTCCATTTCTGCTGATCCCAAATCCCCAGGAAGAGATACCCCGACTCACCTTTCTGAACTAGGGTATTTGGGCCTTGGGAAGCTTTATGGTATCATACAGATTATTTTACATTATGGTATCATACAGAGTATTTTCACTGCCCACCTCAGGATCTGGATTCACCTCTGGATGAAGACCTGAGCCCTTCTTGCCCTAATAACCTGTGGAAAGGGACAGAGGTCATGTGCTATGAAACATGGCCAACCTTGGTCCTCTCCAGGTCTGTCGTATGCAAAGATGGTATGGGAGTGGCACAGTTTCCTTTTAACAAGAGCCGTGGGATTCTTGGCTCAATAACAAATCAGTATTGAAATCAAACATATTTCCAAGAAGCTCATAAAAACCAAAGATCAGGGGATCCCTGGGTGGCGCAGCGGTTTGGCGCCTGCCTTTGGCCCAGGGCGCGATCCTGGAGACCCGGGATCGAATCCCACGTCAGGCTCCCGGTGCATGGAGCCTGCTTCTCTCCCTGCCTGTGTCTCTGCCTCTCTCTCTCTATCATGAATAAATAAATAAAATCTTTAAAAAAAAAAAAAAACCAAAGATCATTGTTTTGCCCTCTTTATAGAATATGATTTTTAGTCTTTTTAAGTACACATAGGACAATAAAATACCCTGCTCAACTATTTTTATCGTGTATGTATAATTTTATACATCTTTGTCCACAGAATCCTTGTCCATAGGAAACTAAAATTGAATTTAGAATCAAAAGAATAAGATATTCATTATTACCTTAACCAGAGGGATTTTTTAAAAGTTCTTATTAAGAAATTTTTTATTGAAATATAATATACATAATGAAAAGTGCACATATCCTAAGGGTTTATCTCAATGATTTTTAAGACAACTTTTTTAGAGCAATTTTTAGGTTTAGAGCAAAATTGAGGAGAAGGCACAGAGATGGCCCATATACCCCCTACCCTCCCACATACATAGCCTCCACCGTTACCAGCATCCCCCACCAGAGTGGGGACATCTGTTACAGTCGATGACCTACATTATCGCCCAGGGTCCCTAGTTTACACTATTAACTCTTGGTGTTGTGCATTCTACAAGTTTAGACAAATGTCTAATGACATGTACCCATCATTATGGTATCATACAGAGTATTTTCACTGCCCTAAAATTCCTCTGGGCTCTGTCTAGTCATTCCTTCCTCCCCACCACCATGATTTTTTATAAAGTGAACACCTTTGTAACCAGCATCCAGGTCAAGAAACTGAGCACAATCATTACCCCAAAGCCTCCTTTTGTGCTCCCTTCCAGTCACTACCCATTGAGGGTAACAAGTATAGATGAGTTTTACTGTTTTGTTTTGTTTTGTTTTGTTTTACTTTATATAAATGAAATCACATAAGACATACTTTATTGTGTTCTGGCTTCTTTCTCTCAACTTAGGTTTGTGAGATTCATTCATATTTTTGCATGTAGTTTCAGCTTTAGCCAGAGATTTTGATCCTTGAAATCTGGTTCAACAAGCATTATTTAACCAGGAACTATGCTCAGGGCTGGGGACACAAAGGCAAACAAGGGTAAGCCCTTGCTATAAAGAACATTCAATCTAGTAATGTAGTAATGACAAGAATTGAATGTAAAGTGAATTCCTTTTGGTTTAACAAATATTTGTTCAGTGTCCACTATGGGACAGGCAGTATCACAGGTGCTAGGGATAAGCAATGAACAAGCAGATACAAATTCTAGTGGAAATTCTCTGTTTTATTTCCCTGACATGTGTGGGCAAGTTCTGCCTACTAATATCCATTTCCTGCTCTGTTGCGCATCTGCTTTCAACATAAGGGGGACTAGTACTGAAAGCTATTTCTTCTGGCGACTTGGGTATACAGTTTTGAAATCGCTGGTCCAACCATGAGGCAGCTTGTGAACCAGTGAGCACGAGAGGTATTTCTCTGTATCTATTTTGCCTTATTCTATTCTCTCCATCCCTGATACTGCCTGTACAGAATGAAACAAAAATCTGAAACTTAAGGAAGGCTTTGGATGTTAGCTTACCTTGGAGTAAAGATGGGAAATCTTATTGCTTTCCCAAACCCTGTAGTAAGAAGAAACAGTGGCCAAAGTTGGACTGAAATAATAAATCTTTGAATTTGTTTTAATAGCTACAAGTATCTAATATGTATCATTACTCATTAATGTTGACATTTCAGAGCCTAGTGAATGATTTGAGTATAAAGCTATGACGGAGGAGGAGGGATAGAGAATCCAACATCACTCCAGAATTGATAGCTTAAGAAGAAATGGAACAGATCATCTAATTTTATTTGTTTGGTTTGTGTTTTACCTCATTTTTATGGAAAATGTCAAGCATATATCAAAGTGGAGATAATAGCAAAATTCACTTCCATGTATCCATCTTTTACCTTCAAAGATTATCAATCATGCTCAATTCATCTCTAATCCACTGCTTTCTCCTCCCCTGATTATTTGGAAGAAATCCCAGATATCAATAAGTTATTCATAAATGTTCAGAAAGTGAGGTCTCTTAGTTTTAATCTCCTTAGTTTATCAGCACAGAGAGGCAAAGTCACCAACGTGGTTAGTAGCAATTATTTTTAATTCCTAGACTTCAAAAGTCAAAACGGTTACTAACAGAGAATATTGGACTTTACATAGTGCAGTTAAACGGCATGTATGAGACATGAATTGTCAAGTTATGTCAAACATCTGGTCTGATCCATGACCATGGTCACATATTGGATAATAGTTATTTATAAGTGGAATAAGAGGCTCCCCACACAAGAACCTTAATATGTAGACTGAACATCACTTGAATCCACTATAAATTTGTCATCAGTACATTTACAATCTTATTTTTAGCTTGTATCAACATTTTATCTAATGAATTTCATAAATTAATACTCTAAAAAAACAAAACAAAAAAAACCAACTCTGTATTATTTGGCCTACAATCACGTCTTTTAAATCTCCCATTCAGAGAGTGGCAACTTTTCCAAACTGTTCAACATGACGTTGGGACTGCTAGTTGATGTTCCTTTTCATCAATAATTTCAAAACAAATTCTTGTGGATTTTGAAATTGCAAATAAATGTGTCCAAGTGAAACTGTTCTTTTCAACGAGTTAGTAATAAAATGGGTCTAAGACCTTTCCTAAACTGCATTGTTTCCCGTCTTCAGCCTGTTCTATTTTCGAAGGTTAGTTGATGTTCATTGAGCCAGTGTCAATAGCTTATCTACTATGAGATATCAAAGCACAACTAGGCTTTGATGGAGATACTTTTCCAGGGTTTCCAGGCTTAATACCCTGAGTTACCATTGTTTGAAGATAGAATGTTCCAGTAGTTTCTAGAGCAAGAGGGAAAGATTCTGTTAGTGTCTTTGTTGTGAAAATGTGCAAAATGTTGCTTTGGCTGCTTTGACTGTCATACTTGTCCAATTGTATCTCAAAATGTTACCCAAGGTATGTGACATCCATCACTGTGAGAAATGGGACATAAAGCCTCTCCCAATGTGTATTTGATGAGGAAATAATTGGGGGTAAAAAAAAAGCTGCAAAGATTACCTAAATAAATAACACTGTAAAAGGCAGATACCCAGTCATTTTTTCATATACAACTCTCACTCATTTCCCTGTCAGGTTAACCATTTTCATTGTGTACTTTTTCTGGGCAGATTATTCACATCGAACTCCTTTGATGTGATCAGTGATGATGCTTTTATTGGTCTTCCACATCTAGAGTATTTGTAAGTAAAGAAACTTTTTTTTTTTTTGACATAATGATTCAGGACAAGTGTTCTCAGTTTCCTACAGCTGTCTGACAACAAATATTATAACCCATTGCAGATTCATAGAAAACAACAACATCAAGTCCATTTCAAGACATACTTTCCGGGGACTAAAGTCTTTAATTCACCTGTAAGTATGAATGTTGCTCTTACTTTTTAAGCGTATTAAGGGCCAATGCAGTTTGATAATCTGTGGTTCAAATGCCCACTTCATAGGTAGCCCATGAAAATTTAAGAATGATTTATCCCCATGCACATGTGCCATATATCTCCCAGTCATCAGCCAGTGTGGGTTCAGGAAATTGATTACTATTGATATGATTAGCCAAATCCAACCATAATTAGGAAAACAACCTAATGCAGGAAAGTTGTGTGACTGAAATAACTTTTTTATCATCTACATCATTACTCCCTTCATGGGTAATTATGGGTTGACTATATACCTTAATTTGATATGTGCTGTTTTTCTTTTTCTGTGTAAGCCCTGACTTTATATACATTTAGACATATACTATAAACACCAGCTATGTTTACACAATATCTGAACAATTTGTTTATAAATTAAATATTTAATTATTCAATGAACGACTAGCGCTACAATAGTTGTTCTTAACAGGAGATAATTGTGCCTCTTAGGGAACATTCATCAATATCTAGAGACAAGTTTAGTTGTCAGAACTCAGTGCTGTAACTGATATCTGGTGGGTAGAGGACAGCGATGCTCTCCTAAAAACCCTGCAATATACAAGACAGCCCCCACAAAAATGGAATCTGCACCCTGAAATGGCATAGTGCTGAGGCTGGGAAGCCCTGAAAAACATGAACCAAATAACTTATTTCTCCTAGCCTCTCTCACCTCCTACACACACACACACACACACATACACACACACACACACACACACACACTTTGAAGGAAGCTAGAGGGCATGGGAAGAAAAGGCACTAAGATTTATTAAGTGCCTACTATTAGGTCAGTCAATTTGCTTTACTTGGATTTTCATTTAATCCTCTCAACAATCCTGCCAGATAGACACAATAATCCCCATTTTAGAAATGAGAAAACAGAGACCTGGAGGAGATATATGACGAGTGAGCTGAATAGTTATGGGATTATAACATCAATTCAACAGTTGAACTGCAAGGGCTACTCATTCATTCAAGAGTATTTTTCAAGTGCCTAATATGTGTCTCATTAATATTAAGACATAGATGCAGGAGATCCCGATGTCATTCTGTTAACTTTTACATGTCCCTCATAATACCTCACTGACAATTGTTCTAAGCCTCAGAATGCAGCAGGGAACAAGGCAGACAAAAATACTTGCCTTTTGAATCTACATTCTAGTATGTCCACATAGCCATTACACTTCCTCTCACCGAACTTGTCTCAACTGCTGTTTGGATTTGCAGTAGTGGGGCACTGATGGGCAGATGTATTATGCTCAAATCATTAGGTTCTTCAAGTCTTCTATAAAAAGTCATTATAATAAAAAATATTTGCTATGCTATGCTACATGTCAATGATGTAACACAATGCAAAAATAGCTGTGTATGGTATAAACATTATGCCATTTTGTCAGAGAGCCAAACACTGACAAACCCCATTGTTTAGAAAATAATTAAAAAAAAAAAACAGAAACAAATATATGAAAGGGGAAATGGGAGTCATCACCTCAACTTGAGAGATGCTTAATTCACATAAATCCCATTCAACATAGCTTCTGTGTGATGCTCAGCATCATAAAGTGCTGAAGGAAAGATGTAAAATCCAGGTGCCCTCTCTGGGAACTCGGGATATAAGCCTTGCTGTTCCCATTGGTCCATTCAGGTGTATCTTCTCTCCAGTGTAAAGGATTACCTGACACGGAAGAAAAAGAGGAAGGAAGGAAGAAAGGATGGAAGAGAGGAAAAAAGGATAGACAAAAGAGTTAAAGGAGAGAGGGAGAAAGGAAGGAAAGAAGGGGAAGAGAAAACAGAAGGAAAGAGGGGAGCAATGGGGAGCAAGGGAGAATGAAAAAAATTTATGTAACACACTAATGAAAAATATCTATTTTGTTTAACTGGAGCCTATTAGGTCCATCAAATGAAATGGGAATTGAAATTTGTGTCATAATGAGGCCTCTTATCACAAGGAGACACTAGTATAGCATGTGCTTAGTATCCAGACATTTTCAAGCTCAAGGGAACACCAAAGTCAGTCTTCAAAGAGAGAAGCATGAATCTAAAAGGTCAGACAGTGAAAGGGAAGTCTAACCCTCTGACCAGATGCTAGAGGTGGGAAGAAAGTGTTAGGAGGGAACAGGTTAAAGTTAATTGAGTGAATATGACCCTTAGGTCTCTTGCATCTTTATCTAACAGTTAGGTTGACTCATATGGCATTGCCAGTATTAGACTGTTTTTGATCTACAAAAATGCAACGCCATATGGTTCATCCTAAATAGTCTCTAGGAAGTGCCACACAAAGATGAATAAGATCCAGTTCCAACCTGGAGGAGCTCAGTCTGACAAGAGGAATTAGACAAACAAATATTTTCTCACTGAGTGCCTTTGTCCCCAAGTTATGTTCTCCTTTCTAATTATGCTATTCAAGATGTATTTCCTCCTTCCTCCCTCCCTCCTTCGCTCCCTTCCTTCTTTTTTTTTTTTTTCCTTTCCTTTCTTCCTTTCAAGGAGAGATGGGTAGGGAGGATTTGAAACTCAAATGTCCCTCTGACTGCTCACTACATCAAATTAATTTTCCATTATTTACCACCTATAAATAAATCTGACATTTGTTTGAGCCATTAGTTTTCTTTCTAGGATTTTAGGCTTTAAATGCACTTTCTTCCACCTCAGACCAACTCTACCCAATCAAAGGGAAACACTGGAGGAAAAGTTTACAAAGCTCTTTCAGATTCTTGACCTCATGATAGTTTCCTGGTGACCTTACAAAATAGTGCTTAGCACACTACCCCTGGTTGACAGATGAGAACATGGAGGTGTACCCTGCATTTAAGCTGCTCCCCATCTAGTAGTAGTAAAGGCAGAAGTTTCTTGGGTTCATTAATGGGATGTCTCATGCCCTCTCCATTGTGTCAGTCATAGCAGGACCAGAAAGCTTTGACTGAGCTGCCTGGATCCTTCCACAAGACATGGTCTCAGGAGCAAATATGACTAGAGAAGAAGATCATGAAGACAGGGGCCCTAACTTTGCTTTTAGACTCCAAATGCAAATAGTTGTATTCAGACATATACTTTTAGATCCAACTGGTTCCCACTCTGGCTTAACATTGCACCTACCTGAGCATTTTTACAAATTCCATTAGTTCCTAAGGAAGCAACAAACTTATCTCACTTTCAAATGCATCTATCTCAGGAGACTTAACTTCTAAAAAGAGATTTATAGACAACTTGAAAGTTACTATATATACCCCTTCCCTCTCAAGCTAGCTTTCAGAAAAGGGAAAATTCCTTACATTTCAGTCCTTACAATGCCAGTCAAATCCTGGGACCCTCTATCTTATTACTTTATTCTGAGTTACTGTCCCAATGTTATACGTGTTTAACTTTAATGTTTGAATAGTTCATATTTTTCAACAAGGTTTGAATTTTTCTGATGAAATCAGAGTGAAAATGCATTAAAAATAGCTTATGGCCAGTGATGACCAAAATCTCTAAACATGATGTATTGGTTTCTGTTAACTCCAGATTTTTTAGTAGTGATTTCCTTTGGTATCACATATGTATCACTGTGACGAAGGCCCAATAGAAGCAGGACTGTTGGCATGCATGTATAAAAATATTTGGGGAAAATTGTCATCAATCTATATGTGTTGTGGAGCACCTGCTGATTCCTCAGCACTGGGGGGTGGGGGGTGCAAGAGATATATACAGTAGTCCCCAAACTCAGGATGCCTGTGTGTCCCCAGTCAGTCAGGTAGGATGTCTTCATTTCAGCCTTCACAATGACATGTATATAAAGAGGCAGTGCAGTGTAGTGGCTGACAGTGACCTCTGCCACTGGACTGTCCAGGTTCAAAGCCTGAACATCTGTGGGATATCAGGTCACTTAGCTTCACTGTGCCTCAGATTTCTCATGTGTAAAATGGGAGTGATAATAATCTGTAAAAACAGGGACAGGAGATAATAAGGTATGTAGGAGTACCTGGCTCCTAAGGTTGTCCTAAGATCAAATGAGTTAATCAATGCAAGATGCTTAGAACAGAACCTGGTATGCAGTAAATACCATTATGTAGGAATAAACTAACACTTGCTGCCTAACCTCTGTTGGTCCTGGATCAGGATTCCAAATGCTGCAGTTTTTATCCACTTTAAGCATTTTGTATGAAATTAAAATAACTGCACTTGAAACACCGCAAAATCAGTGAGACACCGACTCAAGCTGAGAATCTGCACTGCAGGGAGGCTGGGAGCACCCCAGATGGCTGTGGGCGCTGCTTTCTTAGCAGTGGAGCCCAGTGGCACTGAAACAAACGTGCTATCTGAGCCAGTCTGGTCTGCCTTAAAGAGAAGACTTTCCAGTAGATTCCATAGTCATAATCAGAGGTTTTCTCAGGTAAACCAGGATGACACCAAAGTGGAGAGAATGGTCATCCCCTCTGTTGGGAAGGAAAGACTGCCTGCCAATGGGAATGCTTGAAACTTCTCGTCTAGTTTCAAGGCAACTAGATGTTCGGTTGGGCAGTTTCTGGTATCTTAAGGA
Organism: Vulpes vulpes; assembly: GCF_048418805.1. NCBI lineage: Eukaryota > Metazoa > Chordata > Mammalia > Carnivora > Canidae > Vulpes > Vulpes vulpes. The sequence continues at coordinate 85,384,019 of NC_132794.1, forward strand.
ATGTTTCTTAGGCTGGCTTTGAATCACCAGGAAATGGTGCTTAGTTGAAGGCACACTTTAGAGAGCCTCCACACTGCTTTGGAATGATTGCCACACGGAGGTGAAAAGGAGGAGGAGGGCACATTGTGAGCAGCAGGTCCATGTGATGTGGGGGTGGGTGGCAAGGGCAGTTCCCAGGGTTTGCACTTTCTTCCCAACTCAGTGTCTTGGTACAAGGGGTCTAAGAGAAGCATCCTCTACTCTTTTCTTTGTCTAGATTGCCGTCCTTCCTCTCCTCCACTCCAGCCTGCCCCATTCATTCATTACTTTCAAAGTATCTACTGAGGGCTTACTTTGTGCCAATCACTAAGAATACAGTGGTAAGAAGAGCATCCTTCCAGTACTCACAGCAGAATCAACCTAGAAAAAAATTAACATCGATGAAATATGTCCTCGAACTTTCATCACCTTGTCTTCACTAACCTCCTGATCAGTTCTATCTGTGCCCCTCCCACCCTCCCCCACCCTGCCCTGCCCTACTCAGACATTCCAGTGCCATCCTATTCTGTATAAAAACTCACTGACTCAAAACTACGTGGCTTAAAGTGTTGCCTCTCCTCATATCATTTCATGATTTTTAAAGATGAAGCCATAGACTTTCATGGTGAAAAGCATAAAGATGTAATTTCAGAACTAGAATAGAACTTGCAAATAATTCTGACCAAGTGACCATTTACTTTATACAAAAGAAGACAGCCAGGACTCAAACCCAGATATGCCATTCCTGGACTACGTCATTTCCACCCCACTCCCCTGCCCAATCCAAGGAGTCATGAAGAGGGCAGACAGGCAGAGGGTCAGCATGGACAGTCACCAGGATTTCCTTCAGTCATACCACACTGAACATCTTTTCCTGACAACTCTGGTGGCCACCTCTGTCTCCTTGCCTCTCTCTCCATCAGCCTTCTAATTTGTTTTTCTCTTATTCCTAATGATACTTGTATTTAGTTTTAAAATCCAGCACTGATTTGGCCCTTGCTCACCTAACAGACTTTCAAAGAGGAAGGAGGACACCCCCCCCCCCCCAATTCATGCTCACACTCTTTCATGCCATCTTACTCTGGACCAGAAGGGGAGAGAAGAAAGTCTCTAGACCTTGAGGACCAGTAGCACGTCTCTCTGCAATCACTTGCTTTCCAAATAAATATCCCCCATGAGATGAAATCTGTATTAATGATTGAAAGAAAATATGACAAAAATCTTAAGGGTGATTACCTCTGCCAGATGATTATTTTATCCTTTAAAAAAAATAACTTTTACACTTACCAAATTTTCTTGAAGAAATAATATTACATATATATGTATGCATGTATATATATATAAGAAAAAATATATATGCCAGTGACATATATATCACATAAAAATATATGTATATGTTTTATGTATATCATAAAAGATGAAACACTTAAAAATACCAAGGCATGGAGTCTTGTCTATTCAGAGAGGCAAAGAAAATAGGTGATTTCACCCTCCTGAGCTGAGCATTCAAAAGTTCTTAGGTATTAAATATCACTGGTTTTGACAACAACAAACAAATTAGTTTTGTGGCCTTGATTATATGACATAAGGTTTAAATATTCACCTACAGGGATCCCTGGGTGGCGCAGCGGTTCGGCGCGTGCCTTTGGCCCAGGGCGCGATCCTGGAGACCGGGATCGAATCCCACATCGGGCTCCCGGTGCATGGAGCCTGCTTCTCCCTTTGCCTGTGTCTCTGCCTCTCTCTCTCTGTGACTATCATAAATAAATAATAAAAAATTTAAAAAAAACTTAAAAAAAATATTCACCTACAGATGCAGAAGTTTTATCTGGAATCCACTTCAAAAGCATGTGTATAAAAAAAATTTGTTGTGTGTGTTAATTTTCACAACAAATGGGGATGCCTGGGTGGCTCAGCAGTTGAGCATCTGCCTTTGGCTCAGGGTGTGATCCCGGAGTCCCAGGATCCAGTCCCACTCCGAGCTCCCTGCCTGGAGCCTGCTTCTCCCTCTGCCTGTGTCTCTGCCCCCCCTCTCATTCTCTCTTTCATGAATAAATAAATAAAATCTTTAAAAAAATTTTTTTCACAATAAATGAAATTGGTATTCTTTACTCCATTTTGCAGATGGAGAGGCGGAAACCAAGAGGTTAAATCAAGTAGGTGAAAGGCATACTCCTGAAAATGAGGACACTCAAACTGAAGCCCTGTCTGCTTGAGAGGGCTTCACTCAGTGATGCCAGGGATGAGAATGACAGCCAGTTTTACAAAAGACACAGAACATATTTCAACTAGAGCCTCTATTAGGGAAAAGGGAATAATAATATGAAGCTGTTACTCTGTGAAGCTGGGGGGATGATGGAGGGAAAGGAGAAACTGAGAAAGTTTAATGCATTCGATTTTTCCATTTTGTTCTCCAGTAGCAAGACTCAATGCAGGGATGGAATCTGAAGAATCAAATGATCCTAACATCAAGCCTAAAAACTCTACCTCTAACCCATGAAATGCTAACTCAATCTCTCTAGCTGTTTAAATAACCTAATAGGCACCAGATCTTCACCCTTTTCACCTAAGGACCAAATGCTGAGCAGGCTTCAGGGAGCATTGGGAAGTTGCTACTTTTTCTTCCTGGCCACCCTGGTGCAGAGTCCTCAGGAGACCCTATCCCACCCCACCCCCCACAGAGAATTCCCCTTTGGCCCCCAGATGCCTGAGATGGTTTTTGAAGCTCCAGGTGCTCCTCAAAGCTGAGTTTCAGCTGGTACAAAAAATCAGAGGGATGGCTCCCAATCTAGACTAACTGCAGTCCTAAAATTCTCCAGAGGATAAGGGCCTGAAACCCTGTGGGAATCTTGTGAGAAAAATGGGAGCTCCATCCTGAAACCCATCTCATGAAAGAGTTGATATCATCTGACCATTCAGGCACCCACATACTGACCCTGACATTTATTCACACTCCAGGTCAGTAACTTTGGGGCTTTATGAATGAAATAAAATAGCTGTTTTAGAATCACTAAATCCTCACTGGACAGAACCATTCCATACACACATACTAAGCAATGGGGTGTTTTTATTTTTTTTTTATTTTTTTTTAAGATTTTATTTATTTATTCATGAGAGACAGAGAGATAGAGAGAGAGAGAGAGAGAGAGGCAGAGGGAGAAGCAGGCTCCATGCAGAGAGCCTGACGTGGGACTCCATCCGGGATCTCCAGGATCAGGCCCTGGGCTGAAGGCAGGCGCTAAACCGCTTAGTCACCAGGGCTGCCCAAAGGGGTGTTTTTAAAACCTCAACTTTATTCTTTGTTTCTTCTGAATTTAGAATAACAATACGTGCTTGATGATAAAAAAAAATCTCACAATCTAGACGTCTATATAGCAAAAGTAAAAGATTCCAAATGTAAAAGATTATGTCTCCTTCTAGACCTTTCTTTATGCATTGTTAGATATGTGTCCTCCCTCCCCAAGTGGAATTACTCTCTACTTACTATTCTCCAATTTCCTTTTTTTCCCCTTAAGCATCATTTTGTGTTAAATCATTGAGCTCTACCTCATGTTTTAAAATTTCCTGCAAAAAAATAAAATAAAATAAAATAAAATAAAATAAAATAAAATATCCTGCAATATATTCCATGCTAAGTATAAACCATCACTTATTTACACAATCTCTTATTAATGGACATGTAGGTTGTTTCCAATTCTTTTCTATTAGACATAATGCTAGAATAAATATCTTTCCCCAATTGTGCTCAAAATAATTCAACTCCTCTTCACTTGGTAAATTGGTAAATACTCTTAATTGGCCAGCTAATTAATGTGTGGAGGCTTTTCGTATCTCTCTTCTTAACTTTGCATATTCTGCTGGTCTCCTATATGCCCTATGCATCCTTCACCATTTACCCATCAGTCCGCACTGGAAAGCTACTCTATATTAGGGCTGTTGCATTTGTTTTGCAGAATAATTCCTGGGATTTCTCAGAATTGCTTTCCTAGGACATTCTCTGCTCCAGTCCCTTCTGCCTCCTTTCTTTTTATGCAAATGTAAACCCAGTCACTGAGGCCTCCCAAAGACTTTAGGTAAACTATCTAAATCCTTCTTGGGGGAAGCGTGAGTGGATCAGTGGTTGAGCACTTGCCTTTGGTCCAGGGTGTGATCCTGGAGTACCAGGATCAAGTCCCATGTCAGTCTCCTTGCATGGAGCCTGCTTCTCCTGCCTATGTCTCTGTCGTGCTCTCTCTCTCTCTCTCATGTTTCTCATAAATAAATAAAAATCTTTAAAAAAAATAAATCCTTCTTGGACCTCAGGCATCCATCCAGAAGCCTTCGTGTCCTTTCTGGGTCTTACTTCCTCTTGTTTCTGCCTCTTTTATGTGGCCAGGCAGACTTCTTATGCCTACTCCTCAGCAAACCTAGGGATGAAGCTCCGTCCTATCTTTTTCAGAAACAATCCATTGTGAGTCAGTATTTCACTGAATTTTGGCAGTGGAACAGGAAGAGAGTCACATTAAGTGCAATAAATCCATCCATCATTTCTGTCTCTGGCACCTCTCCTGCCTCCCTCACCCACTGATCCCCAGAGTGAGAGCTTGCCTGTGACAAGAAGTCCTCAAAAGGCATAAAGCCTCATTTTACAGCCCAAGAATGCCAGCCTGCCCTCATCAGCCCCATCCCCCAAGGCTGTTGAATTAAAAGACCTCCATCTTGTCATGGAAAAATGATCTCTCTCTACCCCAGAAGCATTGTAGCCCTAAGTCTATGTCTTAACAGCTGCTTCTGTAGTTGGCCTTTGTTAGGTTTTTTAGTAACTAAATGGAAATGAGACCGCCAAGGCAAGCGAGGGTCCAAGAACAAATTTTATTGCAGGCACCCTCGGGCGAGGTTCCACGACTCACGGAGGGAAAGAGTGAGTCAAAGACAAGGTGGCAGGGGGTTTACATAAAGAGTAGCGCCAAGACAAGGTGGCAGGGGGTTTACATAACGTTGTAAGGCAGAACGGTTTCCTATTGGTTGGCTCATGTGCAAAGGAAGGATTGCAATCCAACCCGTCAGAGTGACCCTCACTATGCAAAGGAAGGATTGCAATTCGGTCAGTCAAAGGTGACTTCCTCCTCTGGGGTTTGAAGGGCATTGGGTCTGGTTGGGGAAGTCCAAAGGAGAGGTCTAAGGGTCTGCCTCAAGCTGTCAGCAGGTCATTGGTCCATTGACGTCCCAGGTGGAGGTGGTGACAGGAAACTCAGCCATTTTGGGGTATCCACCATCTTGAGGAGTTTCTCTTCCTGCCTGGCCCCAACAGCCTTCACCTTGGGTATGTGAGGCCTAGAGCTTCTAACCTTTGGGCAGCAAGTGGAACTCCCAGATTTGCTCATTGTTTAAAAGAACTGCTTTGGGCAGCAACGCAAACATGGTGCCTCTCCCTGGGCAACCCTGATGGCAGTAGTAATTCAGGACTTAACTGTTTCTTCACTTCACGCCCACTGTCCTATGACCCAGCCTCCTCTAAATTTGCACCCTGCAACCAGTTGCATTTTGTTTCATCCACTTAGAAGTTCACACGAGAACTGTAAGACACACAACTTGGGAGTGACTCAGGACTAGTCCAAGACTCCAGAAAGTCTCTTCATTCAACTAGGCAGAAAGGTGAATTATAGAGACATTCTTTTGAAAAGTCTTCTTTAGCAACATTTTATTAATCCTAATACCACTACAGTCATAGTGGTTCTTTCATATGGCCAATTTTCTAAATGTTGTTTATTTGGCAAGCTCTTCTCCTGCTTTTCCTCTCACCCTCTTCCCTGCTGCTCTTTGTTAAAAAGTAGACCAGATGCCAGGTACCATCAGGAGTTATCTCATTTACTTTCTCTATCTTGTGACACGAGGTATTATTACCTTCCCCTAAAATCGAAAAAGCTAAGTCCTAAAGAAGATTCATAGTTAAAGTCACACTGCCAGGAAATAGTGGAGTCAGGCAGGATTCAAACCAAGCTCTGAATAGCTCCAAAACTGCCCTTCTTTACATAATGAACCATCATTGAGACTGGAACATTCAGATTCAGTTCCCATTCTTATGTTCCAAGGTCCATTGAAAAGAGTTTTCCAACCTACTCACAATTTCTAAAACTCAGGAAAACAACATAATTAACTTAAAAATAGGTTTTAAAAGTCTTGAATGTTTGCACTTGAGAAATCTCATATTAATTAGAGCAGGTAAAAGACAGAAGAGTTTTAAGAGTCTTTTAAATGGAATTTGAGAGAATTTTCAAGGACTTTGAAGGCCAACAACATAAGCTCTTTGCTTCAGTTTAGTTTTTAATTTTTTTTGTGGAAGGAAAACTTTCATAAGAAAAGTATATAACAGGTATATACACACACAAGTCTGGTTAAGAGAAAATTATCAGCACCTACATCCCTTCTTATCATGCAGGGGCCACTCCTTGTTATGTCTACACTTCTGCAATATGGACACATTTCTCTTTTCTTGATACCATCACTCCTTACTCATTAGCTTTGATTAGAAAAATTATAGTGATTCATGAAAGAACACATAGAAGGAGAAAGAGAAAACAATTCCTGTGACAATAAGACAACTGGAAGAAAAGGAAAGGAGATGATTAAAAAGGATGGATGGATGGATGGATGGATGGACAGATGGATGGATATTTGTGAGAAAGTTGTTTTCTGAGGTCAGATGAATGGAACTAAAAAAAAAATATAAAAAAGGAGTATACACTTTGGAAAGAAGTAACGATGTGTGTTAGGTAGATCCCCAAACTCTAGAGCTATTGGCACTGTCAGTTGGGGTTTGGCCATGGTCTGAAGCAAATGAGAAGAGAGGGAGGAGCAGGGGCAGCCTGAGTGTGAAGGGAAATGGGCACTGTCACCCATTTAGTTAGTCATCATTTGGGACACATCCCCTAGACTGAATGTCTAAGAGTATGAATCTCATATTCCATTCTACATAGAAAGATCAATGCCCAATGTCATTCATTTTGTTGCTGGTGATTTGGGGGTTGTCAGTTTCTTTTTTGCCATGATATATAAAGTGCCATAAAGACTGAGTGAGCATTAAAGCAAAGAAACCAAGAATTGAAAATATGATAGTGGGAATGTTAGTAGTATTTTAGAAGAAGAAATAAAAAAGGTACTGCAAGTAATTTAGTGAAGTCAGGAAAGAATAAAAGGAATTCATAATTAAGTTTTATCATAAAATGCATTTTATTTAGTTTATCATTATAGTTTACATCAGTCTTTTTTTTTTTCTTTTTCCAGGAGCCTTGCAAACAACAATCTCCAGACACTCCCAAAAGATATTTTCAAAGGCCTGGATTCTTTAACAAATGTGTAAGAGGAACTAAGAAATCATTGATTAATTAATTTGTAGTAGTTAACAAAGAAGCCTAGTATTGATGTTTAGAATTTGTAATTGGCTTTAAATTTTAATTAGGGCCTTACAATTTAAATTTTAAATTGGCTTAAATTTTAAATTTACTTGAACTAATGTTTGAGTCTTCTATGGTATTTCCCACTGGAAATTCTGAACATAAAGTGCCCAGGCATTCCTTGGGGCAAAGTGTGTGTCCTATGGGAGGAGGTGCTGATAAGCGACTTTGAGGGGGTGGGAAGAGGAGGCCCAGAGTAGAATTTCAAGATGCCTTTTTTCTCATGAGGTCCAGGAAATGGGGCTACAAAAGGAAAAACATAAAGGAGTCTGGGAAACTGACCGAGTGTAGAAGAAAGGTTACACCCATGGGTTGGTCAGTCAACAGAGAAATGGAGCAGGAAGTGGGGGAAGGGAGGCAAGTTTGCCTTTTCTCTCCTTAGACTGAACAACAACTCTAGGCTTAATCCCCAGGAATTTGGCTTAAGCCCCAGGAAAAGGAATGAACTTAATTATTTTTGACCCTTTTTCAAACAAAAGAGCTTTCAAACTTTGACTTTTAAGCCTCAGAGTGAAAGATCTTTGTAAGGAATTTGTATATTTTGTTGTAAGCAAAACAAGTAATATATGCCTAACTCTCTCAAAAGCAATTTAGCTTCATTAAGTTCCTTCCAGACAGTAGAAGGGTATTTAAATGGTCATAAGGTAGATACAAGGACAAATGAAAGGATATATGAAAAAAAAAGGTTTCTTATCAATTAAGGTATTTTGCTACAGAATATATACTCAAAACAACTTTTCTCCAATCTGAGATCTGAGTCAAGTATTTTCTCCTAAACCTAGTATTTAACTTCAAATCAGTAAGCTAATGAAAAACTTTCTTTGTTCCTTCTGGTATTTCCCCAGCCCCGCCTCAATGCCTAGTGCCCCAATTCCTGAATGATGATTTATTTCCAAGAGAGTGCCAGAAGCAAGACACATCCAAGAGGGTCTCGGACAGACCACAGTTATCCGTTCTGGTTTACAATCACCCAGAGAAGTTCACACTCATTATTTAGGGTCAGAATATTCTTGGGAGATGAAGTCAGTCTTGGGAATGTCTTGGAAGTTAGATGATACGCCATGGCAGACTTGAGGATGCAGCTTATTTGGGCGTCATCCTCTGGCCCATCCTTGAAAGAAAAAAAAAGCAAAAAAACCCAACAACAACAACAACAAAAACACACTTGAAATTGACTCAGTCTCTATGGAAATCCCATAATGGGTTTGGCCTCTTGGGCCTACTCTGATATACCCAAATTAAGATAATTCTTAATTCTAAGAAGTACAAGGATCCTTGCCAACTTGTCTTTTAGCAAATTTCTTGGTTTTCTTGAATGTATCCCAAAAGAAACTTTTTTAAATGCTTCAACATTTAAAAATTATTCACGTGCTGTGTGAAGATGAGGCAGTATCTATCGTAGGAATTCTGCGTGACTGAGAAGGGTCTAGGAAGGAGCTGGAATTTCTGAACAGAAGCAATGCAAATAAACAGAAAGCTTGGTGAGTTGGGATCATATGTGGAAACTGAAATTATCCATGCTGTATAGTTTATCACAGACATGAGCTGCTGTACATCTGAGTTAACTCTGCTGTGTCAAAGCCATTTCCTATTAAAATTGAATTTGTAGACCATGGAATAGCATCAGGATGAATTACATCTGTGAGGAAGAACAAAAACAAATAGCTCCCTTGATTTAATTGAATATGATACAATAAGGACTATATTCTACCCTTTAGACCTGCACTGGCCAACATGGTAGCCACACATGTGGTTACCAAGCAGCGTTCCAGGTGCATCTAAGGAGCAAAGCTTTAGATTTCACTTAATTCTTAAAAAAAAAAAAAAAAAATTTCACTTAATTCTGAAAAAATTAAGTAAAAAACTAAATTTAAATTGAAAAACAGATTCTCAGTTCAATTATTGAAAGAATTATGTTTGGAACAACTTGGATGTGTGAAATTATTTTTTCCAACTATAAATTTTATGAAATCTAAATATAGATTACATACTTCTGATGAAAACTTAGCATCCAAATTGAGATATTTTTTAAAACTGTAAAATATCTCATTAATAATGTTTGTATTGGCTACACATCTAAATGATAATATTTTGTGTGAAATATTAAATAAATTATATTATTTTAAAATTAATAAAATAAGTTATTTTAAATAAAATACATCTTTAAAAATAGTTTCACCTACTTCTTGTTACTTCTTGTTTTTTCAGAAATACAGAAAAATTTAAATTACATATATAGTTCACACTGTAGTTCTACGGACAGCACAGCTCTAGACAGAGCTACCTTTGATCCAAGAGGGAATAAGTTATGAAGTTCTATTGACTGGGTGGCATTCAAGGATGAACTGTGGGAACTCTCTAAAATGAATTGTCAGTCAAGTTCAAGGTAGATTATGGGGCATGATGTAAAACTGGGTAAAGGCATTCTCCATGTGTTAATTGCTGAAGTAGAAGTCATACCTGTTTAGGTAGAATAATCCTACAGCAAAAGCAACTGAAGTTTGTCTTTCAGGGACCTGAGAGGAAATTCATTTAATTGTGATTGTAAACTGAAGTGGCTGGTAGAATGGCTGGGCCACACCAATGCAACTGTTGAAGACATCTACTGTGAAGGCCCCCCAGAATACAAAAAACGCAAAATCAATAGTCTCTCTCCCAAGGATTTTGATTGCATTATTACAGGTAATTATTCCAAATCATTCCACCTCATAAAGCTAAAAATAGGGCTACATTTTTGTGTGTGCAGGAATTGATATTTTTTATATCTTTAAAAGCCAACCAACCAATTTTACTTTTTAAAATTTGATAAAGCATTAAAACTTCGTGTGTTTAAAAGCAAAGTAAAATGATCATTTTACTATTACTCTTAAATAAATGTATCTCTTAAGAACATTTGAGATCTAGCCAAGGAGTGACGCATTAGCACATGGTTATTCATCATCATTTCCTATTTTTGCAGAATTTGCAAAGTCTCAAGACCTGCCTTATCAATCACTGTCCATAGATACTTTTTCTTATATGAATGATGAGTATGTAGTCATTGCTCAGCCTTTTACTGGAAAGTGCATTTTCCTTGAATGGGACCACGTAGAAAAGACCTTCCGAAATTATGACAACATTACAGGTATGAAAAGCCTAATCATATTTTGAATAGAAAGTCAAGCAAGTTGGACCAAGGGCAACAGAGAAAGACAACTAATATAGGGGATGCGTGGGCAGGCTTAGAGTCCTTTAATTCCCAACTGTATCATTTACTAAGTGACTGAGGACTCTCCTAAACCTCAATTTCCTGACTTGTAAATGAGAATAATAGTACCTAACTCACAGGATTGTTGTAAGATGATGTAATCATAAGATAATGTGATCACAGATTCAAGAAACTTAGCATAGAATTTAGCAAAGTAAATATGCAATAAAAGATGGATTATTTTTCTTCAAAAGAAAAGTATTGGACTAGGAATCATGAGTTTTAATCCAGGTTCTGCCACAAACTAGCTGGGTGAGCTACTCACCCTCACTGAGCCTTCCTTTTTTCTTAACAATAAAATAAAGATGTTATTTTAGATCAATGACTCTGCAAGCTCTGTTGCACAAATGTGACTCCTAAAAAATGTTAATGTACACCTTGTGACAAAAATGGTTTTTGGTTCAATAAATCTGTGAGCCATATCGCCCTCTTAGAGATTCATAATAATACACATATGAGGCTCTGAGAAGTCTAGCAGTGAGGAAGCCTCTTTCCAGTGTTTTGTGCATTTAATTTGAGCTTGGGAACCACTTTTTTTCCATAAAAACTTTTACTTAGGTGACCTCTTAAATTTTGTTCTCATTTCCACAAGTTTATAGTTTTTAAACAAGTTAGAATATGGAGCTTCCTCTGAAATGCTTCCATCAGCTTTAGCTTCTAATACCTTTAAATCTGCTCTTAAGGGGGACCTGGATGGTATAGTTGGTTAAGCATCTGCCTTCAGTTCAGGTCATGATCCCAGGGTCCTGGGATCAATCAAGCCCCGCTTTGGGTTCCCTGCTCAGAAGAGAGTCTGCTTCTCCCTCTCCCTCTTCCTGCTTATGCTCTCTCTCACTCTTTCTCTCTCTCTCTCTCAAATAAATAAATAAAATCCTTTTTAAAATTTAAAAAAAGAAATCTGCTCCTAAGAACGTTCAAACCTCCCTGTATAAGAGTACCCTTTTGGGGTGGGAAGGGTCATAATTAGATTGTGTTGGTGGCCTTCAGCCCCATTACTTACAGGATCAAGACAGGTCTGGAGGTTGCTTGAGACTGAGGTGCCCAGATGAAGAGATTTTCTCCAAACTGAAGTCCTCCCAGAAGCTTCCTTCTTTCTCAAGGAGGAAGATCATGCTTCCCTTTCTCCCAAACCCCTCAGTTTTCCAATGAACTGCAACAGCTTTGTGCAGTTTAAATTAAGTTCTTACCTGTGTATAGTCTATCAATTATTCTAGATGATTCTTCAGATGAACACTTGAAAGAGAAATGAATCACATATATACAGACTTTCAGAGGACATTATCTCATCAAAGATAACAAATATATTCCAAATGATGCATCCACTATGACCTCCCTTACTCCAGAAAGATATTGCTAATCATTCATGGTGTTCTTACTTACAGAGTGCAGACAGAGCTACAGAATCCTTCTCAACACAGTTTTCCAATCAATCAGTTGATCAGTATTGATACATAGTTGAGATCTAGTGGCCATCCGTAATCTAGTCCAAACCCTTATTGTACAGAGTGAAAACTGAATTACAGAGAAGTTAAGTGATTTTCCCAAAATCACACAATCACTGGAATTCTGAAAAGTGTTACAAATAGAATAGTTTCACCTTAGTAGAAAGAGTTGATGCAGATCTTACTGCTTTGGAGCTTTCAAAATTAGAAAAGGCTTGAGGCCCAGATTTTCCCTGCTCTGTTTAGATTTCCTAGAGCCAAGCTCCCTCTAGTTGATCAGAATTTACTGATATATGTCAAACTCTTACCGAAAGGATACTGAGCAAGGATACTGATCCATATTGTTTTCTGCAATATCCCAAAATAACTTTCAGGAGTTTTACCTGTGACTGTAACCCTCTTTTCATTTTTCTCAAGGATTCCTCTTCCTTGTCTTCTCTCTTGCCACCAGTGACCTAAAGCATCAGAAAAATGACAAGTGGCATCTCTTTTCTTCCTTAGGGGAAAATCAGGTTATTTTTAGAGCAAGAAGCCATTCACACTAGGAACAAACTAATTACAGGTAGAACCATGGGCTACCCAGATCACTGCTCAAGACTTTGTAAGTTGGGGGACTCCTGGGTGGCTCAGTAGTTAAGCGTTTGCCTTTGGCTCAAGTCGTGATCCCAGGGTCCACATCGGGCTCCCTGCGTGGAGCCTGCTTCTCCCTCTGCCTGTGTCTCTGCCTCTCTCTGTGTGTGTCTTTCATGAATAATTAAATAAAATATTAAAAAAAAAAAAAACAACAACTTTGTTTCAAGGTTTCTAGAAATTTGTGGGATTCTAGTCCAAGTTGGAAGCCCTGGAATAGCTCACCTCCCCAAAGGTTGGGTTAAAAGCATAGAGACTCTGGTAGACCTGGATTTGATTCACAACTTTGCCTTCTCCTAGCAGCACTGAAACTCTCTGAGCTTCAGTCTGCTCACTTACAAAAGGGAGGATAATGATATTTATGTCTTAAGATTATTGGGAATTTTTAATGCGATGATTTGGCAAAGCACATAGTGCTCAAGAAACGCAACTTTCATTATAATTATGGTAATTAACTCATGATGTGTCAGGGAAAGCAATGCTTTCTTCCTGCAAGAAGTGAGAGGAGAAAACTCAGGCTGTAGCTGTGTGTCCTGAACGTCTAGTGCAGGTTGGATGTGACTTGACAACTCAGTTTTCGGTAACAAGGTCTCATGAGGCACAAAGGCACAGAACTTCATAATCCTGCTGCCATTGGGCCTTGGAGATTGGCCTTGCCTATTCAACCAAGGAAATGTCTTATTCCAGGCTGATCTTGGTGGAAGTTGTATGGCCTCAGCCTGCACATTTACATGCTGCAAAAGAGGATGGCCATCCAACTAATCTCTCATTTGTCTTTTCCCAGGCACGTCCACTGTAGTGTGCAAGCCTATAGTCATTGAAACTCAGCTCTATGTTATTGTGGCCCAGCTGTTTGGCGGCTCTCACATCTATAAGCGAGACAGTTTTGCAAATAAATTTATAAAAATCCAGGATATTGAAATTCTCAAAATCCGAAAACCCAATGACATTGAAACATTCAAGATTGAAAACAACTGGTACTTTGTTGTTGCTGACAGTTCAAAAGCTGGTTTTACTACCATTTATAAATGGAATGGAAATGGATTCTACTCCCATCAATCCTTACATGCGTGGTACAGGGACACTGATGTGGAATATCTAGAAATAGCCAGAACACCTCAGACACTCAGAACGCCTCATTTAATCCTGTCTAGTAGTTCCCAGCGTCCTGTAATTTATCAGTGGAACAAAGCAACACAATTATTCACTAACCAAACTGACATCCCTAACATGGAGGATGTATATGCTGTTAAGCACTTCTCCGTGAAAGGTGACGTGTACATTTGCTTGACAAGATTCATTGGTGATTCCAAAGTAATGAAATGGGGAGGTTCCTCATTTCAGGATATTCAGAGGATGCCATCACGAGGATCCATGGTGTTCCAGCCTCTTCAGATAAATAACTACCAATATGCAATTCTTGGAAGTGATTATTCCTTTACTCAAGTGTATAACTGGGATGCAGAGAAAGCCAAATTTGTGAAATTTCAGGAATTAAATGTTCAGGCGCCGAGATCATTCACGCATGTGTCCATTAATAAGCGTAATTTTCTTTTTGCTTCCAGTTTTAAGGGAAATACACAGATTTACAAACATGTCATAGTTGACTTAAGCGCATGACACACCAAATTCTGTGGCTGCCATCAGAAACTTTCTACAGTACATGATCCGGATGAACTCAATGCATGATGACTCTTCTTATCACACTTGCAAATGAATGCCTTTCAAACATTGAGACTACTAGAACCAAGCACTACCAGTATCTCCATCCCTAACTGTCCAGTCCAGTGGTGTGGGAAGTGACCTTTTATAAGACAAAATTGAATCGTGTGACTGTTCTTTGCAGTGAAGATGTGTAAATAAGTGTTTAATGGTATCTGTTACTCCAAAAAGAAATATTAATATGTACTTTTCCATTTATTTATTCATGTGTTCAGAAACAACTGCCAAATAAAATGTTTACATTTTCTTTCATATCCCAAAGGTAATTATTTATGGTTGTTTTATTCTTGGTGATGGTATGTTGAGGAAATAGTATTATACAACAGGGTTATGTTTAGATCAAGAGCTCATGGTATGAATAAGGAGTGAAAATGAAACACTAATATTCATTACCCAAGATTTATGAACAGGTTTTTTTTTTTTTTTTTGGCTGATTTGGAACATTTAAGGGTGTTTCCAAAGGTCATAGCTTTTAAGAACATTTTGTGGTGAAATAGTGACAAATTTAAAGCAGGATAGAGAAATTTGCTTATTACAAATTGGAAGGGAAGACTAATGGAAATAAAGACTAGTAAGGCCAGCATCATTTTCCTATCTGATAGCTCTAGCTAAAAAAAAATATTCAAAAAACTTATTAAAGAAGTGAAAGTCAAGATTTTGAATTTTAAAAACCGTATTTAGGGACTTTCTAAGTGTCTGAACCTAGAATCATCTAAGAGCTGATTGAGATTGTAACCTTATACTACTTGCCTCAAATTCACCCTATATGGAGGCCTCCTAATCTGATTAAGGATGCTTCACTTCTAGACATCAGTTCGGATGTTATTGACATGTTGCAGAGTACCCAGGAGGCTCATATTTGATTTCTAAACTCCTGCTCCTGGATCACATGGATTGTTAGCACCTAGCACAATGCCTATGATAGGGTAGGCTCTCAAAACTGCTTTTGAAGATGCATGTGTGTCCTCCTGATACAATATAATAATAAACTTCTAAGTCCCTCTGATCTAATCAGTCCTATTTATTGAGTACCTGTTCAGAATGGGGTATTGTTTTTGTGGTGTTGTGGAGAAGAATTGAGGAGGAATAGGACATGGCCCTTACCCTCTGGGGCCTTAGATTAATTGGAGGGTTAGGACACAGAAACCTACAGAGTAAGCTGTAAGTGCCAACCATCATCTGAACATTCTGATTATAAAAATCCTGGGAGTATCAAAGATGAGTTCCTGGAGGAAGTGGTCCTTGTTTGAACTTAAAGGGGACATATGGCTTCAAAAGGGGATCACGGCGGAGAAGATACTCATGGCATGAATTGGTTCTGTGTGAATCAGAGCTTCCTCCAGCTTTTTATTCCCCACAATCCTTTGCCGAATGAATGGGTAGGGGGAGGAAGGCAGACATCAACCCCACTGCCAGCATATACTGGGCAAAGTTGAAGCACCAAAGGTACACACAATGGTTACACATTTTCCAAGAAGCAATACCTCAGGAAGTTATACATAGGAAACAAATTCCTTTACCATGTGAGGAAGATATTAACTGACACTAGAGTTATGGGTGATAAGAAGTCTTACCTATTCCTGATCTTGCGCCCAGGGAGAACTGGCCTTTGGATTTCTTTATTTTTTTTCAGTTCCCTTTTTCTATAAGTGGCATATATGCTGTTGAAGAACACCTGCTTTGTACAGACTGGATTTAAATCCAGTCTTGCCATGTCCTGGCTTTGTCTACAGGCAAGTTACTGAAGTCCTCTGAATCTCAGTTTCTTTATCTGTAAAGGGACAATAATGCCTACTCCAAGTACAGGGGAAAGATTAAATGAGATAATATGCATTTGGTGGATTGAATTTTCCAAATATGGCCACAATATTTTCTAACCTACATGTTCTATGAGAACTTTGCCCCTCACCTCAAGAGGTAGTGTCTAATTCCATTATTCTTAAATCTGGGCAGGCTTGTAATCAATAGAATGTGTAGAATGTGGTGGAAATGATGCAGTTTGACTTTTGAGCCTAGATCATAAAAACAACAAAGCTTCTATCTTGTGAACTGGGCCAATTGCTTTTGGAACTCAGAGCTGCCACCTACAAGATCCCACTAGGCTGAAGCCACCATTCCGAGGAAGTCCAGGCTTTGGTCGACAGCCCCAGCTGAGGTCCCATTTAACATTACATGAAGCACTGGTCATATGAGTGAAGATGCCTCTGGGTGATTCCAGCTCCTTGATGTCAAATCTTCCCAACCGAGGCCCTGGACATTATGAAGCAGAGACAAGCCATTCCCAAAGCATCTGGTCCAAATTCCTGACCCACAGAATTTATGAGCATAATAAAATGGTCAATTTAAGCATCTAAGTTTTGTGGTGATTTGTTACATTGCAGCAGTGATCAGAATAGCACACAAAGTACTTAACAGAGACCTGACACAAATTAGCACTTACTAAGTGTGCTGGCTCCACACTCAGAATATTGCATGCTTCTGGGTCAAGCTCTACATTATTACCTTAATGTAATTCATGGTCATTTCCTTTTGAAAGGATATCTCTTGTTTTCAATATGTTGCCAGTGTTCTAACTCTGTGCCAGCCCATCTGCCGAGTTCAGAGATGCAGAGATGAAAGGCCTAGGGGATCCCTGGGTGGCTCAGCGGTTTATTGCCTGCCTTTGGCCCAGGGTGCGGTCCTGGGGTCCGGGGATCGAGTCCCGCATCAGGCTCCCGGCATGGAGCCTGCTTCTCCCTCCTCCTGTGTCTCTGCCTCTCTCTCTCTCTCTCTCTCTCTCTCTCTCATAAATAAATAAATAAATCTTTAAAAAAAGAAAAGAAAAAAGAAAGAAAGAAAGGCCTAGATTCTTTGTTTTCACAGAAGCATGACTATTTAAATTGGCAAACCAACTCTCTAATTTACCTGAAACCTGAGAGCTAGAGATACAAAGCAAAGCGAGCAGAGGGAGGCAGCTACAACCTAAGCCTACAGACACTCAATCCAGATATTTCTTCATCATATGGTACTACCTTTCAACACCTCACCCTCCAATCCAAACATAGGATTGTAGATGGGGAAGAGGTGAGGAGTGAGAAGACTGACAAGAATTTAAGAAAAACTGAGAAGGACAGAAGGTAGGGCCCATGTTCACAGGAATTGGCCAATCCTTCCTGAGAGTTGCCCTCTCTCTCTCTCTGTACCCATCTTCTATCCTATACTATATGACCCTGGCTCCTCTCCAGCCACAGATGATTGAACCTGGAGGAACTCCTGATCCAGGGTTCAGCCCGGAAACTGGACTGGGCTCAGCCTGAACTGATCTAGTTCTCTCTCCTGGATATCTGGAATTAGGACCACAGTGGCTGGGTCAATTGGCTACAGGCATCAGATTTGTAAAGTGACTATCTTAAATCTGGTTCCCTCAAAGCAAAGGGATTTACTGAGGGAGTGCTCTCCTGCTATACTTATAAGGGAATAAGACCAGGGCAGGTGAAGGTTCTACACAGAGACGTCCTTTCAGGAGAAGTTAGCTTCAGACTGACTCCAATCCAGAAATCCAGAGTGTGAATCGTACCACACAGTGTGTCCTGCCTTGAGGCAAGGAGAATGGATGTTTATACCTCCCATCTGATAGTCTCTGACCAAAGAGTATGGGGACATGAAAGAGATGACCTCTCGGACATCTCCAGCAATGAAGGTTCCCGTTGGCTAAGGACAATCCTCCGGATAAGTATGCAAATCTAGGCTGTTATGAACTGACACCCATGGCAGCTGCAGGATGGGTACTTCAACCCAATAAAGAGCCTCTGGGCGGGAAACAAGGGCATATGCTACAGGCACAATGACAGAGATGCTGAAGACACCATTTTGGAGCAGCTGTAAGAGCAGAGGAAGCTGGTCTGAAAGGTAAGAAGAGAATGATGTAGAAGGTCAGAGAGAAGCGAAGGTGAGAAGCTATAGTCTGAGGGGGAGGAGGAGGAAGAGCAAAGAGAGAGAAAAAAGGAGAGAGAGAAAAGGGAGGAAAAGGAAGAGGGAGGGAGGTCTGGTGACCCTGGTAAATTCGCCTGAGAACCAGACTCTGTGAAGCTAGCATACACACATTTATTAGGTGGTACCCTTGGGATGCCACCTGGAAAGGATGAGAAGAAAGGAGAATTTGGCAGAGAGCAGCTGAGTCATGATGCAGTTCCAATAAAAGCAGCCCTGTAGGGAACTGAGATTCTCCTTCTCAGGTATCCCAAGTTGGAGCAAGGAGACCCACCAGATCTTTTCACCTCCATGGTGATTAGTCACTGGATGTAGGCTAGAAGAAAGCATGGCCCCAAGTGAGGCTGTGTTTTAACCACAGCAATCCCCAGAGGCTAGCAGAGGTAACAGAGGCTGTTTCTGAGTCCTCCCAGCAGCTAGGAAAGTAAGTCTTTTATTCCTGAAGGAGGATCTGGGCAATGCAACACAGCAGGCACCGCAGGGGGAAAGAGGGAGAGAGAGAAGAGTGGAAGAGATTCCTAGTGACTGTCCATTTCCCACTCATCCCTCATTATGTGCAATGGCATTGCCTGCCCCTGAATTCCTTGTACTTCTGGAGCCTTCTACTAACAACCCTGCCCCACCATCACCACACATACACATTTGGCTTTGTTCTATGTTAGTTTGAATGGATTTCTGTACTTGCCACACAATTATCTTTACCTAAGTCAGAATGTATAGGCATAGTTACCTCAGTGTGGATACGATGCTGAGTACTGGATATTTCCATCTCCTTTTCCTCTGCTATTCAAACTGTTTGATTTCTATTGATCTTATCTTCAAGTTCACAGACTCTCTTCTCTGTCATCTCTTAGCTCATTTCTTTAAAAAGTAATATTACTTTGACTAGATCAGAGCTGCTCACTTTTAAAAATTGTTCCAATGTTTAAAAAAATTAAACTGTGGAAATTAAAAAAAAAAAACTCCAATGTATTTTTGGCCAATGTCTTTCCATTGTGTTGTAGACCAATATTTTTGGAAATTAAAATAAAACTGAATTACCAGAAAATTAATCACACACTTTATTATTGTGGCAATGACAGATTGCCGTAAAAGCTCCTCAACATTTCCTCTCAAGTTTTGTACTCATTTCATCCCAAACTGATTCCAGACTCCATCTGGCCTGATATTGGTCCTGGGATCACATCTGTAGGTACACTGACTAGTCAATGAGGGCTCCACTCCCTCAACGCAGTTCTTACATGTTGATCTTAGTGTGGGATGTAGATGCATTTTAACATGATTGAATGGATGTCCATTGCATAGAACATCTAGGACCACCACCAGCCTACGAAGACCTACAAGTGGCCCTATAAAGTCCTAAAGGTTGAGTTCAAAATCTAGCCAGCTTCTCCTTCCACTCCAGCATCCTCTGTTTTACCCACACTTCCTTTACACTCACAATTTGCCAATCCCTGTTCATCTGAGCATATACTTGCTTCTGTGCCCAGGCTACCCTACCACCAATAATGCCCTTTCCCAACTCTTCTACCTTTGAACATCTTAGTCCTCACCTAACCACCTAGATATGGTTTCTCCTTTCTCCAGCTTTCTCAACCCATGGTTTTTACCATAAGCAAGGTTCATAGTTCATTCTGCCTTGTATTATGGTTGGTTGTTGTTCTATCCATCTCTCCTACCAGGTTACACATCTCTGCAGGTCAGGACTGTGTCTTAGGGGTCTGTGATTTTTATATCCCATCCCCCCCTTTATCCCCTGGAATAGTCTTATGTTGTAGAAAAAAAGCTGGTGGAAATGAAATAGCTTTAAGCCCACCAGCTTTAGCCTTCTTGTTTGCATATCTCAGAAGCAGCTTCCTCCCCTACAGCAAACTTCTAGCCCCATAAAGAATCCTGGTCATGGATTACCCCAAAAGAATAGACCTGCACAAGCCTACCTGCTTCCCCGGGATAACTGGGGTATTCTAGAAGATAAAAAGACATAATTTATTTTCTAAGTAAATCTCCATTCAAGCATAAGAAGCAAATCTACCTAACAACTGATCCACAAAAATGAAGGATGGGAACTAATTTAATTAATCCATGGAGGCCCAAGAACAAGAAGCTTGATACTAACACTTTCAGAAAGTCTATGCCCTTTGAAAGTTTTATCCCCGAGAAGGATCCACATCCATGGTCAGCACTACTCAGAGATGTCCCGAAAGAAGCATCTTCCCTAGCTGAAGCTTTTAACAATAATTCTCTGCAAAACTGTGTCCCAGAAATCAGTCCTCCCAACAGTGCCAGATCCCAGGACAACTGTTCTTTGTCCTTTATTCCCTTAACCTTGTCTACCCACACATATTTAACAATTCTAAAATAAATAAATAAATAAATAAATACCACAAAACTTTAGAAATGTTAATATTTTAATTTAATATTATAATTTATATTTTAACATTTTAATTTCATTATAATAATAAGTGGCATTTATTAAGCACCTACTATGAGCCAGGCACTATACTATGTGCTTTATCTGTATTGTTATTCCATCCTCTGTGATTCTGCAATAGGGCATTGTTTTACAAATTAGAAAGCTTAGTCTTAAAACAGCTAAGTAACTTTCCCAGCCACATAGCCAGTTAAGATGCAAAGTCAAGATTCATTTTGGGTAGTATCCATCAGTGACACAGCATGCTATAAAGTTCTTAAAGACAAAATATATTTTAAAAATTCAGAACTCAGGGTGCCTGAGTGGCTCAGTGGGTTAAGCATCTGCCTTCAGTTCAGGTCAGGATCTCAGGGTCCTGGGACTCTTGGGGTGTTTGAGTGGCACAGTTAGTTGAGTGTCCAACCCTTGGTTTTGGCTCAGGTCTGATCTCTGGGTCTTGGGATTCAGCCCTGAGTAGGGCTCTTCACTCAGCACAGAGTGCACTTAAGATTTTCCCTCCCTCTCCCTCTGCTCCTCCTGCTTGTGCTGGTGCTCTCTCTCTCTCTCTCTCTCAAATAAATAAATAAATCTTTTTTTAAATGTCAGGACTCTTGTAAGCTGCCAGATAAACACCCCAGTCAAGACCCCAGAACATTCCAAGTATCCTAGGACTATTGACTAGTACTTACACCAATGGACACAAAAAGCTCAATTTTATCAAAAACATTTCCTGAACATCTATTATAGGCAAAGTACTATGGAAGATGGTACGAAGAAAACAAAAATGAGCGAGAAATTGTCCCTACGCTTAAAGGATTTATGTACCTCTGGGGTTTATTTCTAAAAGGCAGCATGCAAAAACAATAAAAGGGGCAAAAGTAAGTTCTATAGGGATCTAAAGGAAAAGTGAAACATGACCTGTGTTTTCTTGCTTTTTGCCTGTAGATCTAACCTGCTGTTGGCCACAATATTTCTCTCTTTAGAGCAGTGGACATAGTAGTTAACAACATGTGTTTAGATGTAGACAGACCTGGGTTTGCATTTCATTGTGGCTGTTCACAAACTATAAACTTAGAAAAATTAATTAATCATTAATCATTTCTCCACCCAGGATCTGATCCCTAGGGAGACATAGTGGATTAGATTCTTTTTGTTATAAGTTGCTGAAATCCAACTACAATAGTTTAAATATAAAAATACATATAACTTTAGAAATACCTGGACCAGATATTCAGATGCTATTTTCATGAATCTGTTTATCTCTGACTCTATTGTTGACTTCTATCTAATCAGTCTCTCCTTTTGTGGTACAGAAATACCCATCAGCTCCTCCAACAGGACATCTTGCCAATTTAGCTGTGCTTAATAAAAACACAGTGCTCCTTTTCCAGTAGTTCTAGCAAAAGTTTGAAGCTGATGCTCAGTGGCCCAGGGCTCATCCCTGAAGCAATTGTTCTGGCTAAGGAGAGAAGGCTCTGATTGGCCGGGTGTGGGTCACATGCCCACCCCTGGAACCCATGGGTGAGAATCATGTGCAATGAGAGTGAGGTAAGAATATTTCCCTAAAGCAAAATCGTAGTGTTGTTAAAAAGAAAAAAGGATGCTGAACAGGCAAAACAACAACAGTCATCAACCGGAGGTGTGGTCTCTGTGGAGAATCTCGATTCAGAGAGCCAGAGTTACCAGGAAAGGGGCCACACCCTTAAATGTGTCTAGAAGCCCTTCACTAAAAGGTTTCAAAGAGTCCTTCCGGCTCCTATTTTGCAAAACTTGACAAAATATAATCTCCCATCTTTGTCTATTATTCATGACGATTCACTGTTACAATTGCTATATACATTTGTAAATGGTGTTCTCTCAAACATTCTGTTTTAAAATATTTAAACTGATATCCTCTGTTTCAAAATGATGTTTTCCCAAGTGAAATCAAGCTGCCAATTCTGATTTAGTGGCCACCCATTCCCTGGGAGATGAGATCAAGCATTCCTAGCTCACTTTTTTTCTGGATGTGCTTCCACTTCAGATCAATCTTCACCTGGCAAGGGCAGCTGTCTCTTTGCTCCGATCACCTTGAGATTGGCTTCAAGATTAAAATCTTAAAGGCTCCTTACTGGCCCAGGATTTTCCTTACTTAGCTTTCCCACAGGTATCTAGGCATTAGCTGGAAATTATCATAGATCAACCTTAGCAAAGAAGAGAAGAACACAAAACACTGACTTCTATTAATAACGGTTCCCCCAACTGGTTTCCCTCCCAGAACCACCTAGAAAGCAAAAACTATCTAGCTTCCTGGGACCCCACCTTAGAGCCACTGAAACTGAATCTTCAAAGAACAGGACCCAGGAATTTTTTATTTTTAAACATTCCTTAGGTGATTGTGATGTTGTTAGCCAATCACATTGAACTGACCAGCAGCACGTCAGGAACACCAAGCCTGTGGTTACAATACTTGGCCAAAGCTTTCCAATGTGCTAGCTTTAAGGATTACCTAAAGCAAGACATTGAGTTTCTTTTAGCCTTAGTTTTCTTTATAAGATATTGGAACTGGATCAGGTCAACCTACAGGTCCTTAGAGCTCTGAAATATCTGTAACTCTCTATTATAGGAGAAAAACGTAGCTTGGAAGTTTGGAGATCTTGGCTCATACAACCACCTTTATACTTTTGTGACCTTGAGAAGTCACTTGCACTTCCTTGCTCACAATTGCTTTTCTTTAAAAATTAGTTGGCTGGAGTACATGAATTATAACTGTAAGATAGCTGTAAGATAACACTTAAGCCTTAGAATATTCTCTAAAATAATTGTCAAGATGTACAGTATGAACAAGCTGAGGTTGATCATGATTTCCTGTTGACTTGGGTTTGCTGGGTTGAGAATCTGCAAGCAGCATTTGGTATGTTGGTGTTTAATGGATATGACATTTCACTACACCAAATGGGAATGGAATATTTTTAGCACAGAATTCTCTAAGTTTTAGTAAAGAGGGCTTGTTCTGTGAATGGAGTGTGAACAAGCAGAGATACTATTTTGAAAGACCAAATATAATCCCCCTCCCCATCACAGAATAGTCATACATGTACATATTTTCACCACAAAGCTGGAAGAACTTACCCCTTTTTATAGCTCCTAAAAGGCAGCATTCCATCTACTTTAATAACTCTACTGGCTCACACACATGCCTCCTGTCTTCGCATGGCCTGCATACTTATGGTTAATAGGTTAAAATATTGTTAATGATTGAAAGCAATAATAATAGCTACCATTTATTGAGCACTTAATATATGTAGAACGTGCTGAATATTTTATGTGTATTTAGTCATTCAACCCCTGTAACAATGCTATTATTATTAGTTTTTTCTAAAGAAAAAACGGAAGTTCAGAGAGGTAAGGAAGTCTATGTAAGGCATGTAGCTAACAGCTAAACTAGGATTCAAACCAGGTGTCTGCAATCAGGGCCCTAATGACTGACTTACACTGATGTACTTACACTGATCGTTATCAGTCAGGATAAGCTGGATTATTAATACTTGGGTAGCACTCAAATATTACTGGCTTAAAATAATAAAGACTTATTTCTTGTTCATGTTACTGAGAGCACTGTTCCAAGTCATCATAATCTATTCCATCAACACATGAATTGATGGAATAGCCACTATATGGAATAGCCACTATTACTAAATAACAGTATCAGAGGGAAAAAGAGCCATGGCAAAGTATGCATGACTGCTACTACTGCTTTTATTAGAATTCTTTATCTGAGTTTTTAAAAACAATGTGAATATAGTTGGGACCTGAGGTCGGGAAGACTATCCTCCCCTCCCCACACATGCTCATTGCCTCAAATAAAAAATAACCAACTATGGGAGAGCAGGTGACACAGTGACTGGGAATGGAGAAGCAAACATGGAACCCCAGGGCAGCAGAAGAGCCCACGCATGTGCTGGGAGGGCCCAGAGGCAGTGGCAGTACGAGTAAAGTCAGTAAGACTCTGTATCTTCCACATAGGTCTATGTAAACAGAGAGAGAGAAATTGTTTGCTCTCCCTTGCTGTCCTCTCTGCTCCATGCTACTCGCTGCTGCAGTCCCTGCTCTTTCTACATGAGGGTGAAGGAAAGAGGATGATGAGCCAGTCATCACCAAATTGTGATCAGACCCACACATCCATCAGCTTCGGGATCTTCTGTGTTCTTACACGATTCTTCAAGTGCTCACTGAGTGCTTAGGGGTCCTCCTGCATCTGTTCTAGCATAAGCTGTATGACCATGTCACTCATTATCTGCTGCACCCCCAGGCTGTCACATTGGTTCTATTAGGCCATCATATAGCATTGGTAACCATCTGCCGCCACCTTACAATTGGAGTCCAGATCTAATGCCTTCAGGTAGACATCCATGGCTTTAATGCAGTGCTTCATCTCCTCTAGTGCAGCTGCTTGCTGTGTGTAACCCTTGATGAAGGTTGGCGCCAGCTGGATACATTCCTCACAGTCCTCACAGTTTCCGCTGGCGCTGGAGTTTGGTATAGCAGGCAGCTCCATTGCTGTACATGTTGGCATCTCTTGAGTTCTGTTTGATGGCTTCTGTATTAATGCTTCATGGCCTAGGGAGAGTCCCCTTTCTGAAAACATTCATTGCCTTTGTTCTTCTCGTCCAATGCCAGGTCAGGGTTTACATGTAAGTCAGCTGCTCCCTGTCCTTGATGATTTTCTCCACCTGTTGGTATTTCTTGAGCACATCTTGGGTTCTGTGCTCTGCCAAAGACTTGTTATAGAAATGGATGGCATCCTTGTACTTTTCTTCTTTGAAATAGGAGTTGCCAATTCAAGCATAAGCTTTGGAAATAGTCTTCTCAATTTTCTGACCCCACCTCGATGGCCTTACACAGCTCCCAGCATTTACTGCAGTCATCCTCCTCGAAGTACACAGCTGCCTTACTGGTCACGTAGGTCGTGTTGGTAGGATCCAGGTCCTTGGCTCTGTCATAGTGCTTCAAGGCTATATCAAAGTCTTTTGTCTTGTAGGCCTCATTCCCCAGTTCTTTATCTTTCAGTGCCTGCTTCTTATCCTATGGAAGATCTTCTTCCACTGGCTCTGGCTTGGTATCCTTTTTGGGAGGAAGTAGCAGTAGAGCTGTTGCAACTCCCTCTTCCTCATCCATACTGCCCAGATCCACTCCCAGGAGGGCACTGAGAATAGTCACAATCCCTGGATCTTAGTTTTGTATCCAGGTCAGTTGGCTTGCTTCATAGTTGCTCTATCAGCTGCCGGTAGGTAGGATTAGTGAACAGCATCCTTGTTCTGGGATCACTCTCCAACTTCTGGTACAGATTGAGCATGTTGAAATAATCCATGGGTTTCCTCTCTGCACAACCAGGGCCTCCATTTTCTGTAAGCCTTCTTTGATCTAAGGATTATTTGCTGCATGTTTTAAACCCTCTTCATAGGTTCACTTGGCTTCTTCAGATTGGTTTAAGAACTCAAGAGCTGCTGCTTTTAGTGAATAGAACTTGCCCCAGTCAGGCTTTAAGTTAATGGTATTGCAACCATCCTCATAAGCCTTCTGGTTGTCACTTCTCTTGGCATAGGCTGCTGAGCGATTACCATAAAGCAAGTGGTTCTGGGGATCTGACCTAATAGCCTCAGAGGAGCTCTATAACGCATCATCGATGTTGCCTGCACTCAGGGCCTTATTGCCTTTTCTTTTAGCTAGCTCATTTACCTGCTCCATAGCCCAGCTTGGAACTGGATTGAATCAATTCCATCCGCTCTGCACTCCCAACCCTTAAAATCTATTTTCATTTAATACTTGGATAACTTTTTTAAAGGGAAGTTTCTCTCAAAAGATTAAAAGGGCCTCAGTCCTTGGAGATGTCTCTGTTTGATGAAGATTTTACTGTCTTGCCCTCCTTTTTTTTTTATTGGAGTTCAATTTGCCAACATATAGTATATCAGCCAGTGCTCATCCCGTCCTGTCTTGCCCTCCTAATATGAGGCAAATATGCCCTGTAGTTATCAATGACATGAGCCAGATGGTCATATTTACAATATTTACACTGGTGTAGGGGCAAAGTGCTGAGCACTTTTATACACACACATCTGCTAAAAGGCTCTTCCATGACAAAGAAGAAAGGTTACATGGTGGGTATATTCTCCCAGAAATATAGCCCAAGCATAGCACTGCCAGACTGCATTGGTGTGCCAGGAAGGGCCAGAGGGGCTAGCCCAAGATTCTAAGGCGGTCTACAGCATACAATAAAATTTGGCATGTGTTATTTGGTCCCTGATAACCCGGCACATTGGGCTATCTAAACTTAGTGTCCCTTATCTTCAGGATACCCAATTTCACCCCCATTAGCATCTTTCCAAAACTTCTCCCCTTTACTTTCAGTTTAAAGGGTCAACCTGATGCTAAGATTTGAGATATCTGCAACACTCAGCTACTGCTTCAAGGATACTCTAGTAGAGGAAGTATAACAATAGCAATTATTATTATGCTATAGAAAGTGGCTTTCTCTTTAGAGGCTCCCAAATAGAAACTATCATAATATATGGGGGCAAGGTCAAGAGATATCATTTGATAACATATTGAATGAGTCAGGGCATAGTTGATGAGCTCAGATATTTCCTGGACATATTTCAGGGCCCTTCCCAGAAATAACCCATTATCCATTGTGATGGGTGCCAGAATCATTCACCCGGGGATGTTAGATAGATAAACTCTACATGGAAGCTGAAACCTGGCTCCATGCCACCCTCCTTAATAATAAGAGGGATTGCAAAGGAAAAAGAATTAGAGGGTAATAATCGCAGCCTTTTGGGGGAGAGACAATGACCCAATGGTTAACAGGCGGAATATGCCCCCTGTGGCCAGCAGAGGGCAGCAGAACCAGACTACTCCTGCAAGTGACTCCAGTGACCCTGTGGCAACTGCTGTGGACATCTGTGCTGCAGGAGACCAGGACCACAAAGGGTAGTGCCAGAAAAGGTACAGCTATAGTGGGGAGGGGTTTGGGGGAAAGAGATTTCCTTCCCAGTGATAACATTCTTCCATGAAATCTATCCACTGTCCTGCCTCCTGGGAGATTAATCTTCCAAAGCCTAGTCATCCCAAGAGGAACAGTCAGAATGGCAATTTGGATCATGCAAAGCTGAATACTAGAACATAAACTCCTAATAACTCAATCAAGATATAAACGATTCATTAAATTCAGCCTGAATCAGTGCATCCTTCCCTGTGTTCCCCAACAGATTTACCATTACATTGCCTGTGCCACCAATGTCCACTGCCTCCACGACACAGGGATACTGGGGCACCTGGCTGGCTCAGCAGTTGAGCATCTGCCTTTGGCTCAGGGCGTTTGATCCCGGGGTCCTGGGATCAAATTCCGAATCAGCTCCCTGCATGAGCCTGCTTCTCCCTCTGTCTATGTCTCTGCCTCTTTTTCTGTGTCTCCTATGAATAAATAAATAAAATCTTAAACACACACACACACACACACACACACACACACACACCAGAGAGATAATATAAACACTTAACTCTCATTTTCCCTATAGATGTCCTGCCCTCCATCTTCTTTTCTAGAAAGTCAGTGTTCTCATTCAGAAGATGGTAAGTATGGGCAATACACACAAAGCGAGGGCCTACTTCATTGCCTCCCATTCTTCTTTGGTTAAGCCAGAGATGACAGAGTATAGCTGAATTTTACTGCTTTTGAAAACTAGCAAGACTCCTTCGACCTCATGTGTAGAAGTAGGGTCAAGTAAGATGTACCACTAAGAATCATAGCTATTAAGACAGCTGTCCCAAAAGGTCTGGGCAGATGCTCAGATGCTTTAAAGAAATTATGGCTAGCTTTGTTATCAAAAATGTAAGTCTAACCAGACAAAAACGTTGATGTTAACATATTTCCAGTCCTTCCCCTGTCCCTATAAGCTAAAGAGGGTTCTGCCTTTTTCTGTTCGGTTTCTTCCTTTCCCATGGTCCTCCCAGCAGGGTCCTGTTTTAGAGACTCTCATGAAGCAAAATTGGGAGGGGAATAACACAAAAAAACTCACAGATCAGGCTGAAAGAGGATGTCCAAATCCGTGTTTTAGAAGCAAGAGGGCCAGCAGCAGCTGTGGAAGGGGAGTGGGTGACCGAAGACACAGGAATTCTAAGTGTTTCTGTGAGTTACAGCCTTTAATGACATTAAAAAAAAAAAAAAAGTTGCTCAACTGTTCATTTGATGCAAGTCTTCTCTGAGAGTGGACCCTATGAATCATAGTTACAATAGAATTATAGACACTAACATAATTCTGCCTCTTCCTTTGAATGATCATTTGCATAATTTGAGTAGGTTATCCTGCAGTGCATGAGGAACATGGAAAAATACCTAACTCACAGAATCTCAGCATACCAAAAGCCAAGCAAATCAAAAGCCAAAGACGTATCGAAACACTGCTGTTTCTGATCTTTGCTTCCATGTTGCTGCACCTAAAGCTTTTCAGAATCATTTCTGTGGCTTGAAAACTGTTGGAGATCTTTCCACTCCATCCCTCTTGGAAAGTTCCTTTTTCTAGGGACCTTTAGCTTTGCCATCTCATTACACAGCTGAAGACTGTCCTCCAGAACCTCTGGCATGACCCAGCCCGACCCAGCTGATGCTTTTACATTGATGCCTCCCCCACGTGACAGAGCCAGTGATCTTGGTTCAGTGCAGTTCCTTTTTCTGTCCTGAAAGGACACTTTTAACTTCCAGAATTGAAGGCAGTTATAGAAGAAAACAGTTACTGGGTGTTATTATAGCCCCAAGACCAAAAAGCAATTAATTAAATGTTACATTACATATGGATTTAGGTGACACCACAGTATGAGAGGACAAAAGTGGCTTTTCCTCCTTAAACAGGGAAAACAAAAAGAAGGGATAACATTACCTAGAGAAAATCTCTCAGCTGCAGATAGAATTTTTATATCTGAGCAGCTGGGATTTTCTCTCTTCTCTCTCTCTCTTTCCTCCCTCTCTCTCTCTCCCCAAATTTTTTTTCTTCATTGGAGGAAGATGAGGGCAGAGATAGCTGAGAGGAGCTGGAATTCACTGGGGAAATTACCTCAGAAGCAAGCTATGGAAGAGGGCACCACAGAAACAGGTTCCCACGTAACCATGGTGATGAGCAGCATCAGGAGGAGGTGGGGAGATGAGGGAGCAAAGAGCCTGTGTAGTTAGAGGGCAGGAGAGAAGGCAGGGAGAGTAGGGGACACACAGGTCAACAGGGTGAGTGACAAGAGCTTTAAAGCCAAATTCAGGTTTTTATTTTTTTTTAAAGATTTTATTTATTCATGACAGAGAGAGAGAGAGAGAGAGAGGCAGAGATACAGGCAGAGGGAGAAGCAGGCTCCATGCAGGGAGCCCGACCAACCGTGGTCCCGGGTCTCCAGGATCACACCCCCAGCTGAAGGCGGTGCTAAACCTCTGCACCACCGGGGCTGCCCAAATTCAGGTTTCTAAAGGAAGAAAGAATTTGTGGCTGCAATGAACTAGGAAGGCAGGATGTAGATCACATTACAGATTCTTTTTACATTTAGAAAGGGTTTTAAATGTTTCCAGAGTTTAGCTATTTTAACAGAGCAAGATTAGGAGAGAGCAGTGGAAAGTTGCGGTTGAGTTGGGGGTGGGGATGGGGTGTGTTGGAGGAGAAAGGAAGGCACCCTCAGAGTTACCCAGAAGCCCTAAGACTGCTGTCATCTAGAGTCAGTTTAGCACCCGGCTACCTCTGGTGGCAGCTGTCTTCCCAGAGATTCCCTAACTGAGACTGAAGTGGAAAAGCCAAGGCTGGGTAAGTACAGGATGCCTACATTTAGCAAATACAAATACAGGATGCAGGTTAATTGTGACTATCAGATAAACAGCAAATAATATTTTAGTAGGTTTGCGTTTCATGGCAACTCTCATGAGGTGGCACTCACTAAATATCTTCTTGTTCTCTCATCCCCTCTATATTTAAAAAAAGAAATGATAGGCCTCTGGGTAGCTCATTCGGTTAAGCATCTGCCTTCAGCTCAGGTCATGATCTCAGGGTCCTCAGATCTAGCCTGGCATCAGGTTCCTTACTCAGCAGGGAGTCTGCTTCTCCCTCTTTTCCCCACTTGTGCTGTCTCTCTCTCACTATCTCTGTCCCTCTCTCTCAAATAAATAAATAAAATCTTTTTTAAAAAATAAAGGATAGAGGCAAGGAAGGAGAAAAAGAAGGAAGGGAGGGAGGGAGGGAAGATCTGAACACCAAATGCTAGTTTCTTTCTAATTACTGACCCACCTTCCATTCCTGCTTGCTCCTCTCTCTCCTCACCATCATAGAACATTCTCTAACTATTCTCTCGCCAATGTCTTCAAACAAACAAATCAGAACAAAGTCACACACAATCAAACCAAACCTGTCTGGTTCAGACTGTCTTTTCCTGGGTGCTACCTGTGTGTGATGACACCTTCAGCCTCATCTAGAGCCTTCACACTGACCTCACTAATCTTTCTTGCAGCTGATATAGGAAAGATGTTAGGATTCAAAGCCAAAGGCCATGAAAGAATTCTTGAGACACCTTTGGTGCAAAAAAGGTGATTTTATTAAGCATGGGGACAGGACACCTGGGCAGAAAGAGCTGCACTGGGGTTATGAGGAGTGGCCAATTATATACTTTCAAGTTGGGAGGGGTTTAGGGGTAGGGTAAGTCTCTAAGAAATTTTGGAAGCAAGGTTTCCAGGACCTTGAGAGGGCTAGCTATTGTTGGGTTTAATAAAACCTTAGACATGAGACCCTTCAAATGTATATTGTTGGGCCATATGCTTAGGGAATGATTGCCAACACGTATTGAAGAAACCCCCCCTGTAAGTAGGATCAGCCCTAATCCAGAGGCAGCCCATCCAGGTGCCTTCCTCAAGTTTTAGCAACAAAAAGCATTCTGTTTGTGATAAGAAAACCATTTCCCCCCACACCCTGATTGGAATGTCCCTGAATAGGTTCATGTCGACCTTCTGAGAAATCAACCTGGATGCTATGCGACTCCCGCGGTTCTTTTGTCTTTAAGCGTTTTTTTTCTTTTACCTTTAAAAGATACCTGTAATTGCTAATCGGGGCTCTCTTCCTCTTCGGAGGCGGGGAGCCTGTTTGCGCAAACGTCCAATAAACCCTCTTGCTAATTGCATCTGCCTGTCTGGGGTCTGAGTCTCTGGGGCGTCCGCCGGGACACGTTGGCACCCGTGAGCCAGGGTCCAACAGTATCTTGGAAGGTTTAGAGATAAGGGAAATTTTTAAAGGAATTTTTATTTTTATTTTATATTTACTTCAGCAAGAGAGAGTGTGCACAAGCAGAAGATGGGGCAGAGGAAGAAGGAGAAGCAGGCTCTGCACTTAGCAGGGAGCCCGATGCAGGGTTTGATCCCAGGACTGTGAGATCATGACCCAAGCTGAAGGCAGACGCTTAACCTGCTGAGCCACCTAGGTGCCCCTAAAGGAATTTTTATATGTTGAAGTAGACTTATAGGATCCTGGAGGTCTGGCTAAGATTACCTGCTGCTCTTAGCAAAGTATTAACACTGAGACAGCTGAGTCCCTCAAGTAATGTCATTCTGCCTGTTTCAAGTGTGGAGGCCGAGAAAATTAAGGCCATTCCACCTTAAATTCAGCGTTAGCACAAGTACAGCCAACCCTGGCCCCTGTGAATAAGAGCTGAACTTTACCTTACTTCAGTTACAGGAAGAAAACAGTTTACAGCTTAATATCCTAGAAAGCCTCACATTAGAATAAAAACAGCCCAAGCCAAGGGCAGGAAGCCCCTATTAGAATAAGAACAGAGCTCAATGCGCTTGAAACCCCCATATCAGAATGTAAACAGAACTTGAGAAATTCCTCCACCCCTTCTGGGGGTCCCCTAGACCAGCCCTTAAAACTAAGCTGAAACCCATCTCGGGGTCCAAGTCCCTGCTCTGCTGTGTCGGGTATACTTGGACCCAAGCTCGAGCTTGTAAATAAACCCTCGTTTGCATCAGTGTTGGCTCCTCGGTGGTTTCTCGGATTCGCGATCTTGGGCACAACACTGCCCTAGACTCTTAAGTTTCATGAAGGTAAGAACTATGTCTTGTTCATCTCTATTTTCAGGGTCTAAACAGTGCCTGGCCCAAACTCAGCAACCCTTCAATAAATGTTAGCTCCCCATTATGGCTCCTGCCAACTGGCCCCTACCGCAATCTCCTAGATGTTCATCAGAGCCTGGATCCTGGCCAGTTGCCTGCAAACTGGAGATTCTTGCCATCTGCCATCCCTTCCTAGTCCTGCCTTCTTGCTCTTTATCTTCAACTGGTGCTACTGAAAAGTGATCTGATCACAACCAACAATCCCACACCACAAAGCTTCCTCTGGTTTGTAGCCATCAGAACCATCTTTTGTAATCAAAACATCATGTTATGTGGCCAAGGCATTCTTTTTTTTTTTTTTTTAAGATTTTATTTATTTATTTGACAGAGAGAGAGAGAGAGAGATTGAGAACGAGCAAGCACAAGCAGGGGGAGGGATAGCAGAAGGAGAGGGAGAAGCAGGTTCCTTGCTGAGCAGAGAGCCCATGAGGCTCAATCCCAGGACCCCAGGATCATGAGCCAATTGCTCACCTGCTGAGCCACCCAGGTGCCCCTCATTCTCACTTTTTAAGAGGCATAAAAACCTCTAGAAAAGGTTCTCAAAATAAATATACTCAATCCTATTTCTTGCACCTCAAATCTATAAGAATGAGAGATAATATATTAAGATATATATTTAAACACTACTCTCAAAACACAAGAGCAAAATCTCAGTGGCTCAAAACAGAGAGACAAACTTAAACAATAAGCAAAATGTTAAGTCACGGGAACCAAAGGTAGGACTGGAGCCAGGCAAGCAAAAGTGGAGTTAAATACCTCCTAGGTAAGCCAGAATGCACCTTCTGTAAGAAGAACCTGTGCTGGGCTTCCCACCCAAGAACAGTGGGTGACATAGCTCCACCCACACATCTAGATTATGGCAGAAACACACTACTTGCTCAGGGCCAGTGTCCATAGCAGAGTCCCCTCCCGGTCTGTACCATGTGAATTCTGGAGAATTGTTGCTACAGAAATGGGGAGTTCTGAGCTAAACTGTAAATATATGACATGGATTGTGTTTGGTCAATCCATGGAGACCAAGGCTAAGGCAGTTAAGAAATTACCACACAGACAAGGGAAGTAGAGGAGAAAATCCCCACACAGTATGAGATTTCAAGGAAAAGTTTAGAAACACATTTAGCACAATGAAAAGTAGTTATAAAAGAGAAATTTATATCTTGAGGTGACAGATGAAAAGAAGTTTGAAATGAATCTGTCTGAAATCTTCAAAGAAATACAATAAGGTAATATCAATAGAATCATAATAGGATATTATAAAACTGGAATAGGTAAATAATGAAAGGAACACAAAAGAATTATCCACCTCAAACTTAAAAACAAACCAGCCAGCTCTTAAAGGAACTGTACTTCACTACATTGACAGAAGAGGGTGATCTTGAACTAGGAATGGCAAATTGCTCTGAATGAAGTATGAAATGAAGTATCATAAATCCACACGAAGCTACTCAAAAGAGAAGAAATTAATTAGGATAAAAACATCTCAGTTGAAGACAGTTTTTACTGAAAAACAAGAGCAATTGCAAAACACAAAATTCCAAGTGGGATATCCTCAAACAAGCATTTGAAAATATGAAAAATCTCCTTAAATCAGAAATTCAAATCCAAGATCAGAAATGGACAAAGTGGTAGGTAGGTAGGTAGGTAGATGGATAGATAGGTAGATATATCAAAGTCAGGAAAGAAAAGACAAAATCATCTTAGGAATGAAAGCTACATTATGAGTCCCCAGTGGAGAATATACTCAAATGAAGTTTTAATAAAGAGTACTGAGGAATGGCAGGAAAATATAAAAGAAAATGAAAATGAAATAAAGAAATAAAAAGATTCAGAGAGAAAGTGGTTGAAATGGAAGACAGAAAAAATTAAGGATACCCATGAAAGAAGACACATGAAACACTGGAATAAAACTTGTATTTAAAATTACAATCCGAAATGGAGAGATATACCATGTTCATGTATTGGAAGACTGAATATTATTAAGACATCAGTTCTCCCCAGACTGAACTATAGACTGGCTAGGAAAAACTCCTTGTTTCTCCTTTCTTCTCACACAACTCTTTTGACAGTGTTGAATAGAAGTGTGGATCTGTTCCTACACTTACCAAACTCTCCAATGCAGCTGGGTATCCTACAGTTCAACTCAATTCTGCACTGTCTACCTGGAGTTAGCATTAGAACCCACAAATAAAGGGCTCAGTACCATAGGGCTGTCCCCACTTCAGGTGCCTATTTTAAGTCCTAGGTTGTCTCTTATACCTCTGACCAACAAACAACCTGCTATATATCAGGGTTCCTGTGACTCCCTCCTCGGGTCTGGTAACTTGCTGGAACAGGTCACAAAAGTAAAGGAAACACTTACTAGATTTATTATATAATAAAAGATATGATAAAAGACATAGATGAACATCCAGGCGAAGAGATACATGGGGCAAAGTCTGGAAGGGTCCAAATGTAGGAGGTTCTGTCTCCGTGGAGTTGGAGTATACCACCCTCCCAGTACGTGGATGTGTTCGCCAACTCAGAAGCTCTCCAAACCCTATACTTCTGGGATTTTTATGGAGGTTGTATTGTGTACGCATGATTGATCATTAACTCAATCTGTAGATCCTCTCGCTTTCTCAAAGAATAGGAGGTGGGGCTGAAAGTTCAAAGCTTCTAATTGTGGCTACATCTTTCTGGTGACCATCATGCATCCTGAAGCCATCTAGGAACCCACCAAGAGTCACCTCACACAAAAAAAAATTCCTATCATCCAGGGAATTCCAAGGGATTTAGGGGCTCTTTGTTAGGAACCAAGATCAAAGACTAAATATTAGAACAGAAGATGCTACTTGTGCTCTTAACATTCAGGAAATTACAACTGTTTTAGGATCTCTGTGCCAGGAATCGGGGACAGAAACATTTTTTTTCTATTATTTCACAAGACACAGTATTGCTAAGATACCAGTTCTCCCCAAATTGAACTATAGACTCAATCCCAATCAAACTCCCAATAAACTTTACTGTAGGAATTGATAAGCTGTTTCTAAAATTCATACAGAAATGCAAAAACCTAGAAGAGCCAAAACAATTTTGAAAGAAAAGAAAAAATTTGGAGGACTTACAATATTTGATTTTAAGACTTACTACAAAATGAGCTATAATCAAAAGAGAGTGTCATTCAATGAGTATATCACCTCATGCCTGGCCATCATCAAAAAGAAAGGAGATAATACATGCTAGCATAATGTAAAGAAAAGGAAGCCCTTGTGCACTGTTGGTGGGAATATAAATTGGTGCAGCCAGTATAGGAAAACAGCATGGAGGTCCTAGAAGCAAATATATATATATATATATATATATCATATGATCCAGCAATTTTACTTCTAGGAATATATCCAAAGGAAACAAAAAACACTAACTTGAAAAGATATCTGCACCCCCACGTTAGTAGCATTATTCACAATAGCCAAGATATGAAAAAAACCTAAGTGTCTACTGATAGATGAGTGGATAAAGTTGTGGTATGTATGTGGTACCTATGTGCATATGTATGTGTAAATTTCCAGAGGAAATTTAATCATTATGACAACATGGACAGACTTAACATGACCCCAAGTCAGACAGAGATAAATACTGCATGTTTTCATTTATATGCGGAATCTAAAAAAACACCAAACTGGGCAGCCCCAGTGGCGAAGCGGTTTAGCGCCGCCTGCAGCCCGGGGTGTGATCCTGGAGACCCAGGATCGAGTCCCACATCAGGTTCCCTGCATGGAGCCTGCTTCTCCCTCTGCCTGTGTCTCTGCCTCTCTCTCTCTCTCTCTCTCTGAATAAATAAATAAGTAAATCTTAAAAAAAATTTAAAAACACCAAACTTCTAGAAAAAAATGAGATTCATGGTTACCAGAGTGGGAAAGGTAGCTTTGGAGGAATCTTGTCAAAAGATACAAACTTCCAGTCATAAGATAAATAAGTACTAGAGATGTCATGTAAAATACAATGGCCATAGTCAACACTACTAGATGATGTGTAGGAAAGTAGTTAAGAGAGTAGATCCTAAGAATTCTTGTCACAGGAAGAAATTTTTTGTTTCTTTTTATTGTATCTATATGAGATGATGAATGTTAACTAACCTACTGTGGTAATCATTTCATGATATATGTAAATCAAAGCATCATACTGTATGCCTGAACCTTCTGCTGTGATATATGTCAATTATTTCTTAATAAAACTGGGGAGGAAACTACGAAAGATAGAAAGAAAGGAAGAAAGAAAGAAAAGAAGGAAAGAAAGAAAGCCCTTCTGCAGTGGTACTGGCACAAAGCTTGACATATAGATTAGTGGAAAAGAGTAGAAGGTCCTAAAATATACCCACATATTATATAGTCAATTGATTTTTTATAAAGGTATCAAGGTAATTCAATGGGGAAAGAACTGACTTTTCTTTTTTTTTTTTTTTTAAAGGTTTTATTTATTAATGAGAGACAGAGAGAGAGAGAGGCAGAGGGAGAAGCAGGCTTCATGCAGGGAGCCTGACGTGGGACCCGATCCCAGGTCTCCAGGATCACGCCCTGGGCTGCAGGCAGCGCTAAACCGCTGAGCCACCCAGGCTGCCCAAGAACTGACTTTTCGAGAAATGGTGCTAGAACAACTGAAAATCCATATTAAAAAATGAACCTCGGGATCCCTGGGTGACGCAGTGGTTTGGCGCTTGCCTTTGGCCCAGGGCGCGATCCTGGAGACCCGGGATCGAATCCCACATCAGGCTCCCGGTGCATGGAGCCTGCTTCTCCCTCTGCCTATGTCTCTGCCTCTCTCTCTCTCTCTCTCTGTGACTATCATAAATAAATAAAAATTTAAAAAAAAATTATAAAAAATGAACCTCAACTACTACTTTACATCATGCATAAACATTTAAGTTGAATTATAAACCTAAGCATATTTAAAAATATAAACCTTGTAGAAGAAAATATAGTAGAAAATGTTTGTGATACTGGGGTAGGCAAAAATTTCTTAGATTGGGCATGAAAAGCAAAACATATAAAAGGAAATTGATAAATTGGGCTTCATCACAATTTTAACTTGTGCTCTTTCAAATACACCATTGAAAAAGAAATAGACAAGCCATATAATGGGATAAAATATATATACATTATATATATATATGTCTTAGGTTATATATATGACCTATGAATTATATCCAGAATATAAAAAGAACTCTTATAACTCAATAATGAGAAGATAGATTACTTCATTTTAAAAACTGGAAAAGAACGAAGATTGGGAAGGAAGAGTCTCTGGCAAGCTGATGTGGTATCCTCAAGCCAAAGTCAGGGTCCTCTTGATAGAACAGGCTCACCTTAGTTAGTCCCTCTGCCATGCTCAGTCATTGGAGGAAGCAGCCTTGGGCAGCAGATCTCCTCACAATGGTGGCAGTGGATCTAGAGGGGCAGAGGTTGTGGCCAGCTAGGGAATTTTGCTCTTCATAGTAGAAGATGGAGATGGCACATTTTCATGGCCACTCCATCCTCTCTTTCTCCTTTCTATTCTCCTTGGCCCATGATCTCCCAAGTATCATTTTCCTCTGAGCCTCTATTCCTCTATAAAATCTGAGAGATGGTACCAAACATTATGCATTTTCCTAACATCTGACAAAGATGAGGAACTCCAGCTTTCCAAGAGGCTCCCTTGAAATTTTGCAGCAGAAAAATACTATTCTCACTATTGCTAGGGCCTCTTTTCTCTAGCCCCAGGTCCCCTAGCATGGTGTGTACCATCCATGTCAGAGAATTCTGTCCCATTCCTACATTGTAATAAGAAGATGCTAGAAGGCAGAAAATCCCACATTATACCATCAGCCAATTCTTTTTTTTTTTTTTAAGATTTTATTTATTTATTCATGAAAGACACAGAGAGAGGCAGAGACATAGGCAGAGGGAGAAGCAGGCTGTCTAGGGTGAGCCTGATGTGGGACTCGATCCCAGGGCCCCAGGACCACAACCTGAGCCAAAGGCAGATGCTTAACCACTGAGCAACCCAGGTGTCCCTCATTAGCCAATTGTGTGCGTGTGTTTCTCTCCTAGTTTTAAGCAGCGTTTAACTATTTTAAGCATATTTCTTTCTTTTTTTCTCTTTTTGGAAGACTTGGTGATATAACACACGGTTTCAAGTTTCTGCTGCCAGAGGCCCCCTGGAAATAAGCAGAGGAATATTCCTATGGGGTTTGATCAGATCTCACATGGGTCTACACAATGCATCAAATGATCATCCACCAGGAGTTCACAGACTGGTGCCCCAATTGACTGGGCACTGAGGTCCAAAAGCTCCCATTTTATATCTTTGGCAAAGTCCTTCTCACACAAAACTCTACTCTCTTCCCCACAGGATGGTGGGTGGGATGATGGAGTGGTTTTCCTCAGATATCAAACAATGCCACAAAACTTGCCTCTCCCTATATCTATTTTATCATGTGAAGAACAATGGGATTCATGGGTAAGAGGCATCTATATACTTGGGGTTTGTGAAAAGTGATTTGAGGCTGATGAAGAATATGTCACCTCCATGGAGGGGTGAGGTGAGGGTTGTCATTCTCTGTACACACTTGGCTAGAGCAGCAGATGCATGTTGGGGAAGAATAAAAATCAGATTAGATAACTGACAGTAGTTTGCCAGGCATGGGATGCTAAGAGCTATAGTTTATCTTCTCAGCATATCTTTCTAGACTCATTTTGTTCTTGTCATTCAAGTCTTAGCTCACATGTCACCTCCTCAGAGAGGTCATCCCTAAGCACCCATTCTAAAAATCACTCCCTCCTGCTACCCCATCATGTCACTCCACTTTATTTTATTTGGAGTACTACTCATATTTAAAATTATGTTACTCATTTACTTATATTCTTGTTTGTTATCTTTGCCCTCACTAGAGTGTAAATTCCATGGGGACTGAGTCTATCTCTGTTTAGTTCACAGCTACAATCCCCTGCCTAACATTATTCCTAGCATTTAGTAAGTACTCAATAAAATAGGTATTGAATGAACAAGTGAATTGACATTTTTTTCATTAAACATCATGAATATTTGTTATCCATACCGGAAACATAAGTATAAATGCTATAATGATAGACGCATCAGTGCCACAGGGGCCCATAACTTGCACTGTTCCTCAGAATCCGTGTGGACTACTTTGCAAATTCTGAACTACATTTGAAAAGTCGCTGACAATGTCAATGAAAAAAAAGACAGAAGTTGAGAACTTGCAGAATCTTTCTCAAGTTGTAACACAGGGTTTTCTGATTTGACATTTAAGGGAAAATCAGCAAATCAGTCTATATCCGACATAAATCCAAGCATTGAAAGGTAATAATTACTCGTGAACATTACATTTAAAAACCTTTAGCATGAAAAAAACTTTAGGCAGATGGGTGTGTTTGACTTAATTTTTATTTTATCTCAGAAAAGAAAAAACAGACTTAACTGAGTCTTTTTAATGAATAAAAACTTATTTTAACACTAAATAAAACTTGCCACAAGCTGCATAGGCAATGGAGTATTTGTCAAAATGTAGGTGGAGAAGAATCAAATTCAATTAATCACCAAGAACACAGAGTTCAATCGAGGATAGAAAAACAGGAAGAAGAATATTAAAAGCTCTCACATATTAATGAAGTCTGCACACCATTTCCCAATATGTAAGATTATAATAGTCAAAATTTGTGTTATCTGCAGCTCTGGGTGTAATTCTCCTATATTTTAAATGTCACAAAAGTTCATTTCTTTAGATCTGGAAAGAGCACAGTTTTTCTAAAAATAGACAAATAGAGCCTGTAAATCCTTTACCCTGCTGAAGTCTAAGTATTTATAATTATGCCTTGCTTTTAAAAAGGAGGCAGGTACATTATCTGTGCCTTTTAAAGAGATGTTCGGGAATTTGGTTAAGGTTGTCAAATTTATAAGATGGTTGATTAGCTTAAAACAGGTTATTTGGGCTTCTATTTTGATTTTGAACCTTCTGGCTTCATTAATTCATTTTCCATTCACTTCCTTCTAATGCTGAGTTATGGGTCTATGTCCATCGTAGATAATGTGCCTCTAGTTCAGATCATCTGTGTTCCCAGCAGAACCTAGCATAATTCATTCATTCAAGTGTTTGTAAGTGCCTGCTATGATCTAGAAACTGCAGAAACAACAGTAAACAAAGACATCTGCCTTCTTGGAGCTTGCATTTTAGTGACAAAGACAAACAATAAATAAGATAAATAAGTAAAATAAGTACGCTGGTAGAGGGCCGCCTGGGTGGCTCAGTGGTTGAGTGTCTGCCTTTGGCTCAGGGCGTGACCCTGGAATCCTGGATAGAGTCCTGCATTGGGTTCCCTATGGAGAGCCTGATTCTCCCTCTACCTAAGTCTCTGCCTCTCTCTCTCTCTCTCTCTCTCTGTCTGTCTCTTATGAACAAATAAACAAATTTTTTTTTTTAAGTACTCTGGTAGAATGTGATGGATGCTAAGAAGAAAGCTAACCAGAAAAATGTCCATAGGAAATCCGTGTATGGGTGAGGGCTACAGTGGAGTCAGCACAGCCAGAAAAGGTCTCAAGGAGAAAAGATGTCATTTAAGTAAAGATGGGAAGGAAGGGAAGCATGTCAGGTAGATAGAGAGCACTCAGGTATTGAGTCATTGAACCACAGTCAATTGATTGCTCAGTTCTCACTGTATTTGGGATGTCTTCTCCTTTTGGGCACTGATGTGTTTACACTATAGATGGTTTGTCCCTTCTCATAACTCTTGAATAGTGTCCTTATCCATAGCCTATAAACAGCAATCCCAAATGCAGCTGATGTACATATCCACATCCTCAAGAATAAACGTCTCTACATTCTCCGAAATTGACTGAAAAGCCAGCTGCCTGGATACGTAAGGGTTAATACGATAGCTTGGACTAGTGACAGGTAAGCAGCAAGCCTGAGGCTGTTTGGATGTGGAATAGTACTATGCATAAGTAAAGATGAAACGGAAGTAATTAAAGAATTCCAAAGAGAAAGCAAAAGACAGAGAGGTGTTGCTATCAGGAATTTAGGTTTTATATGCAAACCGCAAACAATCTCCACATTATAAACTAGTTTTCTATCTCTGAGATGCAAATGTGTGGACTATCCTCCACACTTATCTACTGGTCACACCCAAAGGGCATGTTCTTCTTGGGGCAAGCAACTGCTGCAAGGGCCTTAATGCTCTTTTTAGCTCTCTATGCTTTTGCGCCTAGCACTCCTGACCTTTAGCCTGCTGTTCATTCTTCTAAGACTCAAAATTTGGAAGTTTTGAGTCACCAAAATTTCACCTTATCTGTCAAAACCCATTGAATAGTAACCATTAAGATTGGTGCATATTGGGATCCCTGGGTGGCGCAGCGCTTTGGAGCCTGCCTTTGGCCCAGGGTGCGATCCTGGAGATCCGGGATCGAAT
This sequence comes from Vulpes vulpes, assembly GCF_048418805.1. Lineage (NCBI taxonomy): Eukaryota > Metazoa > Chordata > Mammalia > Carnivora > Canidae > Vulpes > Vulpes vulpes. The sequence continues at coordinate 85,426,493 of NC_132794.1, forward strand.
CCCACGTCGGGCTCCCGGTGCATGGAGCCTGCTTCTCCCTCTGCCTATGTCTCTGCCTCTCTCTCTCTCTGTGTTTGTGACTATCATAAATAAATAAAAATTTTTTTAAAAAGACTGGTGCAAATCACTGTAGGTAAATTATACCTCACACACACACACACACACACACACACACACACAAAGGAAAAGGAAAAGGCTTCATTTCCTCTGAGAGTATTCCTGGCACAACCTCCCATCTTTGTCCTGCGTCTCAGCAGGAATGGCCATCAACACTGGCAGGCAGTTCCAGCGTCTGGGGGCGAGCTTCCTAGAGAGCCAAGGAGCCAAAAGGAGGGGCGTTAGTGCATCTGGCAGCAATCCAGGTGGATTATTATCTTTTTTGCCATTTCTACATTCCACATTCCCCCTTCTTTTTCTATTCAACAGTAGACAGATAATTACAGCTTTCTGGATTTCTGTTCACTATTGAATTATTAATTTTAATATGTCCTCCATCCTTGTTAAGTTTTGGGATTCAAATTTAGCATCACAGGGATCCCTGGGTGGCTCAGCGGTTTAGCACCTGCCTTCAGCCCAGGGCATCATCCTGGAGTCTCGGGATCGAGTCCCGCCGGGATCAAGTCCCTCATCGGGCTCCCTGTATGGAGCCTGCTTCTCCCTCTGCCTGTGTCTCTGCTACCCCCCCTCCCCGTCTCAAATGAATAAATAAATAAAATCTTTAAAAAAATTTGCATCATAATTCTGATGTGTCCTATCCATCCATCCAACCATCTGTCCACCTATCCATCTTGTAACTGTTTATAGCATAGCTCTGAACTCCAATTGCCTAGGTTGAAATTGTGGCTTCTTCACCTACAAAGTAACTTTGAACAAGTTACTTAACTTCTCTGAACCTCAATTTACTTATCAGTAGAGTGGAATAGGAATAGTCCTTAGGGATGCCTGGGTGGCTCAGCGGTTGAGCATCTGCCTTTGGCCCAGGGCATGATCCTGGGGTCCTGGGATCGAGTCCCGCATCAGGCTCCCCGCATGGAGCCTGCTTCTCCCTCTGCCTGTGTCTCTGCCTCTCTAATGAATAAATAAATAAATAAAATCTTTTAAAAAAAATAAAAAGGAATAATCTTTATTTATGAGAGTTACTGGGAGAACTAAATGGGTTAATGCACATAAAATGCATAGATGGTACCCAGCACTTATCACCCAAAAATTCACAGTGAGCATTCATTCATGAATCATTCACTGAGCATATGCCATATGCCAGAACTGAATTTGACACTATGGAAAGAAAATAAATAAGACAGGAACCTTAACCTTAAAAACTGAGTTTTATGAGGGAAGATTTATAGACAGATGGACAGACAGACAAATACGACAGAATGGATTGAATTATGAGGCAAGTCCTAGGTGCCATGGGAATCCAAAGAAAGGGTCCTCATCTTTCACTGGGAGACAAGTCAGTGAAGACCTCCCAGAGGTGGAATTAGTTGGACTAAGTCCTACAATTCTGGCTTCTTCTGTTTTTTTTTTTTCCCCCAAGTTCACCATCACATTGATGTCTTTGCTTCTGATTCCACATTCTCTGATGCCCTGGACTAACATCCAGACTTTGGCATTCTTATTTCTGGTTGGTGTCCTGCATCCCCTGTAACTCTAAAAGGACCCAAGCCTCTTCCCCCAAGAGTAGAGTAGGCAAAAAAGAACAATAGTGCTAGTAATATGGTAATAACAAATGTTCAAAAAAAAAATGTTCAAGTTCCCATTTCATTCAGAGTAAAAGTGAAAGCCCTTCTAAAGGCATCCAAGGTGCTATATCAGCTGCCTCCATCATTTCTCTGATCTATCATGTTATTCCTTTTTCTTCTGCTCTAGGCAGACCTTTTTGCTGCTCCTTGAATATATCAGGCACACAACCACTCCGGGGTCTTTGCACTGGCTTCAACCTCTGTCCAAGGTTTCTTCCTTCTACATCGGCAAGTCTCACTCTCTCACCTTCAGATCTTTACTCAACTGACCACCCTATCTAAAAATGCAAACCCTTCCTCCTAGCACTTCCAAGTTCCCTTTACTATGAGCTCTTTCTTTTTTTCTAAAGCGCCCATCATGTTTTCTCATTCTCCATAATATACTTATTTACTGTGTTCATTATCTCTTTTCTCCACTTGTAAGCCTCCGAAGAGGAAGGACATTTATCTGTTTTATTCACTAAATAGGCTATGTCAGTGGTTAGCACATTGTGGGTGCTCAATCAATATATTAAATGAGAGGATATTCACATTAGCCGCCTAAAGGAAAGCTTATGAGGCCACACAAGTTAGAAAGCACAGAACTAACTACCTCTCTGCCTTTTAATTATTAAGCTGCAGAAGTGTAAAAAACTCATTCTGATTTTACCCTTTAGTCAACAAAGCAGTAAAGGTCCTTGAACTTGCTTAATGAGTTCATGAGAATGACGGGTAATCAATGTGAAGCAACTACTTGCTCTGCCAAATTAGCCGCTAGGATCACCTGAAGAGCCCCTTGGGAGTGGAACAGGCCTCTCTCTGGCTCCCCGATTGTATGCCCAGCTGTCTGTGCAAGCCCAGAGGGGTATTGAGAGTGGAAAGAGAGATGAGACAGCTTCTACCTCAGGATCTCTCAAAGTTCCTGGTAGTTCTCCTTGCCTATAGGGAGCCTGGGACGTTCCCAGCTGGGGACCCTCAGCCTGGATCTTGGGTTGTTGGATTCCTCAAAGGCTGATCCTAGAACTATTTAACTAGAACCCAACTCTGATTCCATGCATGCTCATGGGATAACTGAATCTGAATCATGTTCTCTGGAATCTTCCCTGGCCTGGCTTTTCCTGGTCAAATGGCACTCAATCTCTCCTTTTATAGAAACTGATGTTCTGACTGCAAATCCAGAACAGATTGCCCTGGTCAGACTGGGTCTGGATCCAGCTGGGCCACTTAACTGGCTAATTGACTTTGAACATGTGTTTCAACCTTTTGACAATACTGAATCTTGAGTCCCAAGAAAACATTGAGGGTTAAGAAGTCCCCCACCCTTTCGTACATCAAAATCCCTTTATTTTTTTGTATTCTAGGAATAGCTAATCTCACAAAGGACAGCCCTGACCTCCCCAGATTCCAAGATAAGACCTGTCTCCACCCTTCCCAGAACTCCCCTAGATCCATCCTCTTGTTTATCTGTTTCTATAAAACCCCAGAGCCCCTTCCCTTTCACTGAGATAGTCCTAGTTAATAAACTTTCTCCCTAGCGCAATAGCCTGAATAAAACTAGCTCCTTAATTGTCCAGTGCATTTTGTCTTTCATACTTTTAAGCCTCAGTTTCCCCACCTGTTAAAAGGAGATCATCATAACTACTTCCTAGGGATAGGTGTAAGGATTAAATGAAATAATGTGTGAAGTGTAGTGAGCCCTCAATAAATATTCTGATGGGATTATTCCTGCTGTTAATTCCCTCCAGCCTGGTCCTACCAGGCCTTGATCTTTAGGGCTTCCTGTGCTGATAAACGTCTGAACATAAGAACATTCGTTTTTAGTAACTTAAAACTTGCTATCACCACACATTGTTAATATGTCATTTTTCTAGAAGCTTTTGAAGGGTTTAGTCACATGTAGTGCTACTGAGCCACTATCAACCACCATTCTAAGAGTATGTCCTAAATGCTATCTGAAAACAGCATTTCAGCAACCCCTCTCCATCCAGATATGGAGTTCTGAACCGCTTCCACAACCTACCCCAGACTGTTCTCCAAGATCTGGCTTGCATTTCCCTTCACATTTGATTCTTGGGGTGTTTTTGGTTTTGTTTGTTTGTTTGTTTGTTTTTTCCTATTCAGCTATATGTCTCTGTGTTATCATGGGGCTGGGGGTGGAGGACTCCTTTAGCTCTGGGGAGAGCTAGAGCTAATCACTCCCTCACTGCGCCTCTGCAAACCTTGTCTATAGTTGGAATTAGAGTCCTCCCAGGGAGCAATTTAATACTCCTGATACCCAGGTGGCAACAGAGCAACTAAATCATAACCTCTGGATATGGGACCAGGATGGATGTTTTTAAAAAGTCCCTAGATGTTTCTCTATGCAGCCAAGATTGAAAAACATTGTTATACAGACTTCTATGGTTATCAAACACCTTCTAGTATAATTTACCTTTCTGCCTTCCCTGATAAACCAAAGTTCTTAATCTCCAGTTCATGGACCTTTATAGGGATGATCAGGGATTTGTGACCCAGAAAACATATATAATCATTCATCCCTAGTCTAGAAGCTCCTTGAGAACAAGGCTTATAGCTTATCCATTATTGAAACCACTGTGCTAACCCCTTCTCACTCAATAATGTAACATTTATGCAATGATAAAACAGATATTGGAGGACAGCATCTCAGGAGGCATTGCACATAAATTCTTTGAGGAAAGAAGATGAGAATTAGGTTAAAGAATAATTTCATAGCTTCACATGCACAGAATAAGAATATATATATATATATATATTAGTATTTGGTCATATATATATAGGAGAAGAAAAATCTTTTTCCCTCTACTTTCCTGGATTTAATGTCTGACCCATTAACCAAACTAATAAAAGAGTAATAAGAGAAAAAACAGTTTTAATTACATATCCATGCAAGGGAGTTCAAAAAAATATAGCTCAAGGAAGCAGCCCCATGGTTGAGGCTTATATACCATCATAAGCCAGACAAAGGAGTTTTGGGGCTTCCAGTCAGGAAAGCCAAGATATGGGAAGGGGAGGGGAAGAAATTTATGACAAATAAGGATTGTCATGTTACTCTGATAAAAGCCTCTCAGAAGATAAAGGTTATCTCTGAGAGTAGCTCTCTTCCTGATATGGAGACATCTTTATATGAAAATTTCCTTTATAAGTGCAAATTTCCTTTACAAAAGGAGAAATTTATACTTTATTTTTCAGTAGTTAGGGGGAGGTAAAGAGCTTTTCTTGTGCCTGCTGGTTCTCAATGGTCTTTTAGCACAAAAGAATACATATACCGAAGAGACATATTTGGGGATAGATATTGTGGTACCTTTCATATGTTTATTGAGGGGTTTGATTCCTGTCAAATTGTAATTGTCTGAAAGTTTGCAGCATTTGAAGAATTATCCCAAGTTCAAAATGTTTGCCCAGGTTAATTCATTTTAAACCAACTTAAAGATTCACCCATTTCCCTTTTTCTTTCACCTTAATAGGATAATAAAAGTTGCAGAGAAGTTTTGAAATGAAAATGCTTTAAAATTCCTCCTGTATGGGACACCAGGGTGACTCAGTGGTTGAGTATCTGCCTTAGGCTCAGGGTATGATCCCAGGTCTGGGGATCAAGTCCTACATCGGGCTCTCTGTGAGGAGCCTGCTTCTCCCTCTGCTTATGTTTCTGCCTCTCTCTGTATCTCGCATGAATAAATAAATTAGAATCTTAAAAAAAAACTCTTAAAGCATATTTGAGCTGAAGGGGAGCAGAATATGTAACCCCAAAATAAGTCCCTTGAACATGTGGATTATTTTGAGCTGAAGGTAATAAAGACCCAGATGACCCAAGAAAAACTTTTTTTTTTTTTTTAAGATTTATTTGAAAGAGCAAGAGAAAGCACATGCACAGGTGCAAGTGGTGGAAGGGGCAGAGAGAGAGAGAGAGAGAGAGGGAGACAAGCAGACTCTGCTAAGTTGGGACCCCCATGAAGACAGTGACACAAGGTGATCCCAGGACCCCAAGATCATGATCAAAGCCAAAATCAGGAGCCAGATGCTTAACTGGCTAAGCCCCCCAACACCCCACAAGAAAAGCTTTTACCTATCCCTTAACTGCCCAAAAAAATTAGATAGGTGCCCTGGCACATAGAGAGAGATAGAGAGAGAGAGAGAAAGAGTGAGCATGCTATTACCAGAGATAGCTTTTACCTGAATGACCTATCTGTATGGCAAGGCAAACATATAAGTAGCAAACACCTGCTCTTCATATTGTCCTATGAATTACACTCCTCCCCTGGAAAGCCCCCAGCCCCTATCCCATTCCTTAGTTCATAATGGCATATAAACCACAATTGCTGGACTTATCCTTGGGTCTTATAGTCTTATAGGCACCACATATGTATGTAATTAAACTTGTTTTTCTTCTACTACTCTGTAAGTTGTTGATTAGACCAGCCAAAGTATCATGAAGGATAGAGGGGAAAAAAATTGTTCTCCCTAAAAGATTATAATCATCTGAGGTCTCATTATTATCACTGGAATGGAATACTGCACAAATTCAGAGATCAAACATGATCACATCTCTGCTTGAGGCCCAATCTGCCTTACAAGCAGAAAGCAATGTTTCCTATCCTGAATTGTACAAGAACCGTGGGGGAAGAGTAGTGAGTAGGGATGGGGGCGTCTTACCTCAGCCAAAGAGGAATTCAGTCCAGTTTCCTTCATCTCTGCTCTAGCAGTGAGTACCTGTATTAATTGTGCCTTTTATTTTCTTCATTTCCAATGCTTTGACAATTTGGGGCCTTGCTAACTGTAGATAGACTGTGTCTTCCAGGGTTAGCCTAGAGAGAGTAGATTTGCTTAGATTTCTCTTTTCCTATGCAAACTAACCAGTCCAGAGCCCATATCCCCACCACCTCCTCTATCAGCTTCTCACAGAGGGCCACTCTTCCCCTGCCCTAACCAACTCAGGGCCAGGTACCAGACAACTAGAGACAGACCTATACCCCAGAGCTCACTGAAATTATTCAGACTAGCTAATCCTCAGCCTGCTTACATGCCCTTATTTCTTTCCACAGAAACCACAATAAACATACTTGCCCACATTTTTCCTGAGTTCCTTTTGCCTCTGAGCCATCTTGTTGCTTCTCTTTATGCCCCCCATCCCCCACTGTGGTGTGGCATGCTCCCTTTTCTTGGGAACTATGAATAACTCTCTTTGTTGGCAATTGTTTCCCAATCTGTTAGTCTCACTATTCTTGAATAATAATAATAAAATTTACATGTTAAAACCCACCAGAGTGGTGAATCCAGCAGGCTATGGCTTCGGAGGGCATCAGCATTGAAAATGGGTCTTATAAAGTCCAAGATGCCTTGGCAAGTCCCCTACTGCCATGATGTCTGTGTGGTGTTCTAGATTGCAACCACAACTGTGGGAAATCCTGGGAGCAGAGCCCAGATTAGCCAGATTCAGATTAGCCCATATCCCACTTTTGGGATCCCAAGAGGGCAGAGCCTTAGCCTTTCAGTTCACATATCCAGGAACCTCCTGAGGGAAAGTCTGCCTGGTGGAAGCAACATCACCTCCATCAGCCTTGTTCTCTTTCCCTTCACCCTGGCCCATTTGGGGTTCCCCACTAACTCAAAGCTTAGCTTTCAGAAAGGTTTAGGGACAAATGTTTTTGGAGGGCTTGGGCTGCTTCAGAGATTGAAACAGTAATATGAGTTAAAATGGGTTTTGAGCTGGCCAGAGAACCTAGTCAACATATAAACAAGTATGTGTTCCAAGTTCCAAACAAGCGACATACAAATGCAGTTTCAGAATGTTGCTATTTGCAAGCTGAGTATGGCCTGACTTTACAGCCTCTAGCTAGTGGCAAAGGGGTTGCTGTGGAACAATCACTGTCCTAGGAGGCTGGGGTACTATTCCCAGCGTGGCCACTCGGCTAATTCAGTAAAACTGGCAAGCAAACTTTAATACCTTCCTTACCAGAAATTAGGAGAGTGAATCAGATTGTCTCTTGAAGTTCTAACAATAATGTAAAATTAAAGCTGAATTCCAAGAGGCTCATTTCCTGCTGTGAAGAATTCCTGCACTAAATGAATTATGGAAAGTTTTAGGACTGGGGGTGGTTTGACACCAAAGGATCCTCCTTCCCAGTGGAGTTTACTAATTCAAGGATCACAACAGAGAGGAGAATAGGCAGTGGGTTGAGGGCTGTAAGGATGGTTGGGCCTGAGACTCCAAGGTTCACAAAGAGACCAGGGGTGACCAATTTATTTCTTGCCGCAATTTCCTTTTTCTCAAATCACGTGCGGTATCCCATCTCAGTAGTCTCCGAGTAGCCATTTGCCTTCATTCCAAAGAGTAGTCATTTGCCACCTGCGGGTTTGCATTAACATAAACTATGCAGACACCTTTTTGTTCTAGAACAAAAAGCCTCTCTGTAGGGTTGCTTAAGGCAATCAGACATTCTGCTTAAGAAAGGCTGAATTAATTGCAGAAAATAAGCTGACATTCTGCTCCAAGTACTTTTGAAGGGAAATAATTTTGAATGGGTTTGTAACTGGTTCACTTACACAATTTTTGGTTTTTTATTTATTTTTTTTTAATTTTTATTTATTTATGATAGTCACACAGAGAGAGAGAGAGGGGCAGAGACACAGGCAGAGAGAGAAGCAGGCTCCATGCACCGGGAGCCCGACGTGGGATTCGATCTCGGGTCTCCAGGATCGCGCCCTGGGCCAAAGGCAAGGGCTAAACCGCTGCGCCACCCAATTTTTGGTTTTTTAAAAGGATTCAATGAGCTTTTACAGTTTAGGGGCCTAGGTTCAGTAAAATTTGCCCTGGGCAAGATGTTAAACATCGACACTCATGTACATCATCTTTCCATAGTGTTTATTACAAACATTCAAGCTACCGCTACTAATTCCTTAAGGGATATTAGGCTATTAAATGTTAAGACCTATTTTCACATTTCTATTTTCATTTTGCTAATTAGCACTTAACCAAAACCTGATTGACCCTCATCAACCAGTTAACAAAGAAATAGATTTCAAAAAGAATTTTCATTTAAACACATCACTGGACTGGAGTGCACTAAGCAGCAGGCGTTGGCAAAGCCTGGAGGTGGGAAAGACAGTGACTAGGGAGGCTGAGGTTAGTATAAAGCTCAGTAAACAGAGCAATGGTCTTGGAACCCAGAACTCATAGGTTCAAGTCCCAGCTGTGTAGGATAAAATGACCAAATGAATTATTGTTCAAACCAGGGCACATCTGACAGTAATGTTGCAGGATTTCTCTGCCTTTACTGCTTGTGGTTCTTGGTCACGTCACTTCAAAGAATGAAGAGGTAGCCAGACAAAAAGTGGTGGGCAGCAAAATTTATTGATATATATAGCACAAAGCTCCCAGAGAGGGGTGGGAGCCCAAGAGGGTTGCCCTGGAGTTTCTAAGTTTATAGGTTTTTATGAGCTCTTTTGCGGCACGATCTTAATTAAGCAAGGAGGGTGTACTGAGTCATGCCAATCAAGGCTTTGGTCATATATCTGTCTACCTGTTAGGTTAATGTCAGTGTGCTGATGGTCTTTTTTGCTGACATCTGGGGGCTTATGTCTTAACTGCCTCTTGCTTGTGATATTGAGAAATGTTTTGTGGTTAATTGCCTTATTTTAGGACATTTTGCAGAAGTCATTTCTGCAAAGGCTGCAAAGCAGAATGCTAGTGCAGCCCTGTCTAAGCTGCAAAACAGGATGTTGGTGCTGTTTTTTAGCTGTCCTGACTCCGTATTTTCTTACTGGGGATCCTGGCCCTAACTACCTAACTGTCCAACTAACTCCTAACAGTAACTGGATGGCAGACCAGGACAAAAGAACAGAAATTGATGTGGGAAACAAAGAAGAAAAATTATTGAATTTCCTATCTACAGCCCATTGACAAGTCCTCAAAACAGGCAAAGTGACATCCCCTAGCGATTCAACTGCCTAGATGTTATTTTGCTAAGGGCAAAAGGCAATCTTAGCCCAACCCCCAAGATCCTGTAAATCTACTTAGACATATAAAAAAATCTTTTGGAAACTTCCTTTATCTCTAACCCCCCCCCCCATACATTTGGCAATCATCCTCCAAGTATATGACCCAACTATATACATTGAAGGGTCTCACTGAGTAAGGGACAGGTGGAGCTAAGTAGGGAGAAGTAGGTAGGGGGCTACACAAACAGGCTCACAGAAATCCCAGAAATGCTGATTACACTGATTACTCTGAGGCATAATGAAATCAGTAATAAGGCAACAATCCAGGCCACCCTGATCTGAGGTCAGAGGTGGGGTCTTTTAATGGCAGTCACATTGTGACCAGACCCCAAAAAAGAATTAAGCCATTAAAGATGTTATCACCAGTCCTTATTCAAACCCAGACACTACAAGAATGATAAGGCGACAAGCTCCCTGGTCAGTGGAATATATACATAAAAATAAAAGACTGTCATTAGAGACCCACATTGGCAACCTTTTTGGAACCCTTCTCACTCCTGACAGGTTTTTCTGTATCCTTGCTTAATAAAACTCTATCACCTTTACTCACTCTCCTTTGTCTATAAGATTCATTCCTTGACCCTGTGAGACAAGAACCTCCCTTGCCCACTTCAAAATTTTCTTAGGAAAATCAGAATGAGTCGTCATCATCCCACATGGTTCCTTAGCAGTTTTGTGATAGTAGAAAGTCATTTGACCTTTGACCTCTCTGAGCCTATTTCCCAACTTTACAATGAAGATAATAATGTCCTCCAGGATTTTATTTTATTTTATTTTATTTTTTAATTTTATTTATTTATGATAGGCACACAGTGAGAGAGAGAGAAGCAGAGACATAGGCAGAGGGAGAAGCAGGCTCCATGCACCGGGAGCCCGACGTGGGATTCGATCCCGGGTCTCCAGGATCGCGCCCCGGGCCAAAGGCAGGCGCCAAACCGCTGCGCCACCCAGAGTCCTCCAGGATTTTAATACTTACTAGATTTGGAGATATATCTCAATGTACTTTATAACTTGTAAAACATGATATAAATGTGTCGTAGTTGAAAAAAACAAGTTCATTGCTTGCTACTGAGAGACTGAATATATGAACAATGGCCAGACCGTACATAAGAAATAGAACTTTGGGGATCCCTGGGTGGCTCAGCGGTTTGGCGCCTGCCTTTGGCCCAGGGCGGGATCCTGGAGACCCAGGATTGAGTCCCGCATTGGGCTCCCTGCATGGAGCCTGCTTCTCCCTCTGCCTGTGTCTCTGCCTCTCTCTATGTCTATCATGAATAAATGAATAAAAAAAATTAAAAAAGGGTCTAAACAAACTATTCTTAAAAAAAAAAAAAAAAAGAAAGAAATAGAACTTTGAGGGGCACCTGGGTGACTCAGTAGGTTAAGTGTCTGCTGTCAGCTCAGGTCATGATCTCAGGATCCTGGGATCTAAAGTTCCACATTGGGCTCCCTGCTTAGTGGGGGGTCTCCTTGTTCCTGTCCCTCTGTCCCTCCCCTTCTTATGCTTGCTCACCTGCACTCTCTCTCTCAAATAAATAAATAAATAAAATATTTAAATAAACAAAGCCCTAAAGCTGAGGAAAATAGGTGCTAAGAACACTCAGAGGATGAAGAGGAACTCAAGAGGTCCTGCTATCATTCTGTCATCATTTCCTACAGCCTAAATCAAGAGCAGAAATATTCCCAGAGTAGTAGGACTACCTTAGAAGGGTGTAGAGTCTTCCCAAGCAAGGATATTTGCATTTTCTCTGATAACTGACTCCATATAAAATAGTAGAGCTTGAGACTTCTCACTGGAACCCTGAATAGGCAGCTGCTTGCTCATGAGAGGGCACCAGCCCAGAAGGCGCTGGGGGCGATAGTCAGAAAAGGTTATGTTGGAAGAGGTCACCTTGCCTAGGGTACATTTCCTATGACCCTCCACCTAGATGTGCTTGGTTCTGGCTGATGAGATATACAGCGTCTATGCAGTACAGAGATCCTGCAGGGCCTCCTTCCCTGCAAAGGTTTTATTTTTCTCTCTTTAGTCCCTCCTCTGCCTCTCCAATCCTGGTGGTTACAAAAGCAGAATGGAAAAGAATGGGAATGGGCTGTATCTTCCCCAGTGCAGGGGCCCTTGGTCATACCCAAGTTGGGGAGGAAGGAAAGAGCATTGAGTTGGATGTGAAACTGAAGCTTCTCATTGTGCTGGACTAGGCTAGACTTTTTAAAACATGAGTGTGGCCAGGAAGCTTTGAGATCTGCCCAAGATGTCATTAAGAGGGAAGCCCGGGTGGCTCAGCGTTTTAGCGCAGCCTTCGGCCCAGGGCGTGGTCCGGGAGACCCAGGATTGAGTCCCACGTCCGGCTCCCTGCATGGAGCCTGCTTCTCCCTCTGCCTGTGTCTCTGCCTCTCTTTCTCTGTGTCTCTCATGAATAAATAAATAAAATCGTTAAAAAAAAAAAAAAAAAGATGTCATTAAGAAACAAAAAAATAGGTGTTTAGTGGATTTTAGTTCAATGACACTGAGCTGTCTAGTACATTCACACACTCTATTTTCTTAAAACAAGGGTGGGGGGCACATTTGTATGTTGTGCAGAATATGTATAGATTAAGGTGGGAGGAAACACCAAAATTGGGTAGCCCCAGTGGCGCAGCGGTTTGGCGCCACCTGCAGCCTGGGATATGATCCTGGAGACCGAGGATCGAGTCCCAAGTCGGGCTGGGCTCCCTGGGAGGAGCCTGCTTCTCCCTCTGCCTGTCTCTCTCTCTCCTTCTCTCTCTCTGTGTCTCTATGAATTTAAAAAAAAAGAAAAAAAGAAAGAAACACCAGAATTAAGACAAATGTCTCCCAAAAGACACCAGCGAGCCAAAATACATAATTTTAAACTTCAATATCCTATGACATGCAGGATCCTCTCCTACAACTCTTGACTTCTTTATTGCTGAGTACACAAAGTAAGGTAGTCAATAGTCATTATGCATCAATGACTGAATGATTCTATATGAAAATTATTTTCTTAATCTTTGCATCAAGAAGGCAGCTTCTATCCTCAAACTCTTCCCTATTTTTAAAATGTTTAAAATATAATCTCTGTGCATATATTCAACAAAAGAGAAGCTTGAAAATGGAATTACAGCTTTCTAGACATTAAAAAAGTAGGAAACTAATTTGTTTTACATAATTGCAATCTGAGTTTCAATGAAGTTTAAGCCATCCTTGATTTTTTGATAGATGCTGACACCTACTGGCCAAATTTGATATTAAATGCTTGCCATGCTTTGACCAAGAAGAAATGTTCCTGGTTCTTGGAGGGAGAAATTTGGAGAAAAGGGGGAAATCCTGGTTCTAGGTGGGTAAGAGTGTGACTACTGGGAAATAGAAATGCAAGTGTGAAAAAACACCTAAGGAAAAGAATCGCAGAGTAGCTTCTGAAAAGTCATCAAATAGCTGACCCCAGAACTCCTGGCTTGCCCAACTTAAGCCCTTCCTCTCCTTGAGTTTTTCACTTGGTGTTCTAAGCGACTTTACTACAGCTGCACAATTCTGCCTTCAAACTAGACTTTGGAAAAGAATCACCCTCCAAGCTACCAAACAGAAGTGCTCCTGCATCCTTGTCTGGGCATCCATGTGGCGCCTGATCATCCACATTATTATTGTTTGGAAGCTCATCCTGTGCTACTGTGCTAAAAGCTTTATAAGTGCACAGAGCCTGGAGTCGGGCTGCCTGGATCCCAACATGGCTCTGGTGTTTATAAGATATACAACTGGTCAGATGACTTAATCTCTCTTCCTTATCTCTAAAATGGAATCAACAATAATGCCTATCACATAGAGTTCTGGTGAGGTTTTAAAAAGTTTGCATATGTAAAGTGCTCAAAACAATGCCTAGTACAACTCAAGTGCTATAAAGAATGTTATTCTTACCTCACTTCACCTTTACAATGAACTCTAAAATAAATACTCTTCTTTTTTAAATGAGGGAACTGAGGCTTAGTGTATGAGTTGGAAATGCTTTCAGCTTCAAATAACTGAAAACTGGGGTGCCTGGGTGGCTCCATGGTTGGGCATCTGCCTTTGGTTCAGGGCAGGATCCCAGGATCAGGGATCGAGTCTCACATCAGGCTTGCGGGAGGCCTGCTTCTTCCTCTGCCTGTGTCTCTGCCTCTGTGTGTGTGTGTGTGTGTGTGTGTGTGTGTCATGAATAAGTAATAAAATCTTAAAAAAAAAAAAAAAAAACAAGAAGCTGGGATACTAGAAAGATGGGGGGGGGGGGGGGCAATAGGTAGACCAGGAGCCAGACTGTTGGGTTTGAATGCTGGCACCACCACCAGTAATAGAATAGAAGCAGGCTCCATGCAAGGGGCCCAATGTGGTACTCGATCCTGAGACCCCAGGATCACACCCTGAGCTGAATGCAGACGCTCAACCGCTGAGCCACCCAGGAGTCCCTAACCCAGCTTCTCATAAAGGCATGATCTATCGGCATATGCACAACTTCCCTGTAGGATAAGGGAGACTTGGCCTCCTAAGGTATGCAGGAGAGAATTACAGTTACGTGGCTTACACAAGTACAGCCTGACATACTTTCCTTTATAAAGTCTGATTTTCATAGTTGCAACTTGCATTTCTCCAAGGCTGTCCTGCTTAATCTTAGTCTCAATCCTTGGTCTAGTTTTTCTAAGAAGAAGTCCAGCTTCTTTGTCCTCTCCCTTTATCTTGTATCCTTGGCTCTTAAGCTTTGCCCAATGGAACTCTTATAAGCCATTTTTCCCCTCTGTCAGGGTTCCATTCCCCTAACATTTCCCGTTCGTAGTCATTTCACTTCTTTCTTCTTTTCTCCTTCCTCTAGTCCATGCTTCTCCTTTTCCTATCCTACCCACTTGCATCTGGAACAGGGCACCACTACAAACTAATTTCCCAGGCCTAGTATCTCATTGCTCATCAATTGTTTATAGACCATCATGGCATGTGTACAATATTTTATTGTATGAATACTGGCATTATAATAGGGCAAACCTTAGATAAAAACAAATATAAAATAAACATAAAAAATGGGGCACCTGGATTGCTCAGTTGGTTAAGCAGCTACCTTCAGCTTAGGCGATGATCCCAGGGTTCTGGGATTGAGCCCTGCATCAAGCTTCCTGCTCTCTGGGGGGCCTGCTTCTCCTTTTCCCTCTGCCTGCTGATGCTTATGCTCTCTTCCTATCAAATACATTTTTAAAATCTTAAAAATATATATAAAAGAATATATAAAAATAAATATAAAAATAAGCATTGCTCAACTTTATCATCACATGGATAAGAGCCTATTCTTTCATTCATAAAGACTATTTGTCTTTATTATGGTATAACACAAATAACATAAAAATTACCATTTTAACCATTTTTGAGTGCACAGTTCCATGGCATTAAGTACATTCACACTGTTGTGCAGCAATCACCACCACCTATCTCCAGAACTTTTTCTTTCCTAAACTGAAACTGTACTCCTTAAACACTAACTCCTCATTCCTTGCTCTTCCAGTTCCTGGCAATGACCATTTTATTTTTTGTCTTTATGAATTTGCCTCAGAGTGGATTTATTTTGTACTCTTGAGTAGAATAAGCTCAGAATCACTGCATGTAAGTTGCAAATGTTACACAGAGATGTAGGTTCAGGGAGGGCCTGTTGTTGGATGTTGCTGCAGACCGAGTTGCCTGCCTGTGGCAATGCTCAGGATAGCCCAAATGACCATCAGATGCCAAGAGGTGAGCTGTTGAAAGAGAAGACCCTCCCACTCTTGACCCCAACCCCCAATCCCACCCCTGCAAGCTCCCTTCTGATTCTTCAATTCCATGAAAAGGAAACTTGGACTGACTAATATGAAATGTGTTAATAGAAAACACAAGTTGGCTAGGTTATTATAACCAATATGTCCATACATGAGCTATTGAAAGTTAATGCCAGATTTGTGTATAATAATGTCGATAACATCTTAGTCTTTTGATTAAGGCAAGTATCTCCAAAAAAAAAAAAAAAAAAAAGAACAGGAATGAGGGATGTTGAGGTGTTAAGAATAGGCAAACTCTGTATGGTAAAAGTTACAGATAGAAAGCCTGTAGGCCAGATTCAGATCAGACTTGCCCAGTTTGGCCTGCATGATATATTTTTAAATGTGTTTAGTTAGCAGATTTAAACATCTAATTTCTGGTTTTACTTGAAAAATCTGACATCATTAGGCCTGTAGTCCAGCCTGACAAGAAAATAAGGTTCTCCACTTCTTGTTCCCCTACAGCCAAGCCCTACGAGCATTTAAGTTTGCAATTCTTTCTCTTTGGGATTTGGAGGCCATCTTTAAAGATACACTTAGTAAACTGTCAAAACATGATTAACTATAGCTTTATTTTTTTATTAAAGATTTATTTATTTATTTATTTGAGAGAGAGAGAACAAACATGAGTGGGGGGCAGAGGGAGAAGGAGAAGCAGACTCCTCACCTAGCAGGAAGCTCCTTGTAGGGCACATCCCAGGACCCCGAGGTCATGACCTGAACTGAAGGCAGATGCTTAACCTACTGAGTCAGCCAGGTGCTCCTAATTATAGCTTTAAAAATAAAATTTTAATGTTTTCTTTAAAATATTTTATTTATTTATTTGTTTGCTTGTTTGTTTATTTGAGACAGAGAGTGTGGGAGGGGCAGAGGTATATGGAGAGGGAGAATCTCAAGCAGACTCTGTGCTGAGCCCAGAGCCTGACTCAAGTGTTGATTGCTCGATCCTGAGACCATGACCTAAGCCAAAATCAAGGGTTGGACATTTAACCAACTGAGCCACACAGGGACCTCTAAAAGATAATTTTTAAATGAGTAGAGGAAATATTTGAAAATGAAAATGAAGATTCCATGAGTGCTATGGAAAAGGAGGTTTGACTTCATTTAACATATGCAAAGTTGGTAAAATAATTTAAAGAAATTGGGGTGCCTGAGTGGCTGCCTTCAGCTAAGGTCATGACCTCACAGTCCTGGGATCCAGCCTCAGGTCAGGCTCCCTGCTCAGCAGGGAGTCTGCTTCTCTGTCTCCCTCTGTCTTCACCCCCACCCTCCCACCCCCAACCCCCACTCATGCTTTCTCTCTTTCAAATAAATAAATAAAGTCTTAACAAAAAAAGGGCACCTGGGTGGCTCAGTGGTTGAATGCCTGCCTTTGACTCAGGTCAAGATCCAGGGGTCCTGGGATCAAATCCTGCATTAGGCTCCCTATAGGGATCCTGCATCTCCCTCTGCCTGTGTCTCTGCCTGTCTCTGTGTGTCTCTTATGAATAAATAAATAAAATCTCAAAAAAAGATCTTAACAGAAAAAGAAATATGAGGGGAAAGGTCAATTGATAGATGCCACTCCTCTCCACTCCCACCCCAACCCCTGCTCTGTCTCCACAGCACTTACCATTATTTAACATATCGTATGCTTTAGTTATTTATTATGTTAATTTATGTGTCTGTTATAATACTTATTATAGCTTAATAAAGTTATATTTTTAAATATAATTATTCATGTTCACTTATTTTGTTTCTATTCTACTAGAATATAAGCTTGCCAAGGGTAGAATTTTCCCATCTGTCTTATTTATAGTTGTATCTCGAGAGATGAAAATAGTTTCTGACACTTAGCAATATTTGCTAAATGAATGAATAAACTTATTGTGAGCAAGTAGTGCTGTATGAGCAGTTGTGAGTGGTACAGGGGATATATATGATACCACATCATGTTTGAAGCTCTCCATGTAATTAGACAAATAGGACATACAGACAAAAGACAATAGTAAAAGATTTGCATATAATTTTTAAACTTTTAAAATTTTTAATGTTTTATTTATTTGAGAGAGAGAGAGATCATGAGCCTCCCTCCCCCGCCCTTGGGAGGGGCAGAGGGAGGGGGAGGAGTAGAGGGAGGGAGAAGCAGACTCCCTGCTGAGCAAGGGTCCCAGGATCCTGAGATCATGACCTGAGCTGAAGGCAGCTGCTTAACCTACTGAGCCAACCAGAAGACTCAACTAGAAGATTTGTATATAATTAACAAATGACTGGAGGAGACAAAATGTTCCAAAACTGCAGAGAGAGGAGAGACTTCGACTTGTATTTGGATGCTCAGGAAAGCTTCATAAAGGTGGGACTTAATTTCAACTTTGAAGGAAGGGTGAGGAAAAAAAAATCAGATGACATCTGTGAACATTTTCACTCTATCATTCCATAGTCTGAGCAGAATTTAACTAAAGTATATATTCCTGGAGGTCTGAGAACAAGTAACAAGTAATTCTCCAAAGCAATGATTTTAGACATTTAGTTCATGGCAAGGTGAAGGATGAATTCACAGGACACGGTACTGACAGCACTTGCAGAGGCAAGGGAAAGAAGTCCTGGTGATTTCACAGCTTAACTAAGAGTATCAGTAATAGAAATAGAGAAGTCAAGGAAAGGTAGAGGCAGCTGGTCAGGATTTTTATCACAAGTAACAGAAATGTAATTTGAACTTCTATGGCAAAATAGAGACTCTTGGCTCATGGAACCAAACTGTGGAAAGAGCAGGAATAACACGGAGTCTCAAGAACATTTGGCACAGGAACTCGAAGTTCATTTCACTTTCCATCAGCATCTGTTTCTTTTCTCTGGGTTCCCTTCATTCATGAAGCTGGAGTACTTCTGCCAGCATCTCCCAGGTTCACATGCTCCCCACATCAGAGATGAGAGCATTTGCTTCCTTAGTTCCAATTAGAAAACTCCCAGGGAACCCTAATCAATCTATTAGGGTCTCTACTTTAGTTGGAGAGAAGAGGCAGAGAACTCTGATTAGCAGTGCCCACTAAATCACCAGGTTGGCAGCTGGAGCAGTCCCTCAAAACAAAGGCGGGGTATATTTTGAGAAAGAATAGGAACACATGCTTGATAAACAAAGCAACTAATGCATACCATAAGGGACAGGCTGATAGCCATTTGTTTAAACATTTTAAACTTAGGTAAACGGCATACATGTAAGATTGCAGAATTACATGATCTCAGAGTTCCATAAAAGTCATCTGATCCCACATCCTATCTAATGTATTCATTATTTCCATAATATTCCCAGCAAGTGATCTCCCAACAGGAACCCAAACAATTTACTTCCTCCTTAAGCAGTGTATCCATTATAAAATGTTCCTAGTTGTTACAAAGGTGTTCCTTATAGTCAGGTAAAATTTGCCACCTTGGAATTTCCACCAGTCAGTGGCAACTTCCTCTGTTGGAGGTATCCAAAATGAATCTCTTCCATTCTGCAGGTTCTCTCATGTTCCCCAGTGAGTCTTTTCTTCTCAGGCTAAGTATCAATTTACTCCAACTATTTCTCATGCGGCATAGAAATTAAGTCTCCTTGGAGTGAATTCTTTCAACACTCAACAAATGTTTATTTATGCACTTGCTTTGTACCAAGCAGTAAATTGGATCTTGAGAATAAGATGATGAGAAAAACAGATTACATCCCTATCCTAATGGAGCTTACAGTCTAGGAGAGACAAATGCTATATATTCACACAAAAATATTGCAACCATGATAGATACTATAAAGAAAAACTACACTAATTAATTATCTTAATTTTTGGTGGCCAGCATCATGTAAAATGCTTCATGAATGGTCTTGCCAGCAATAATGATGGGTGATTTAAATAGGTACACAAAGTCCTTGACATTGCCTTCAAAAGGTGCAACCCTCCCCTTGAGTATTCACTGGACCAACGGGAAAAAAGCAGAAGTGACAGGATGCCGCTTCAGAGACTAGCTCATAAAAGGCACTGCAGTTTCTTGCTTGCTCTTTCTCTCATGAAGGGAAAGTCAGCTTCCATCATGAGAAAGCTCAAAGGTCCAACTAAGATGCCCACGTGTGAGAAACGGAGGTCTCTGGCTAACAGTCTTATGAGAAATGTTGGAAGCAGATCCCCAGTCAAGACTTCAAATGGCCACAGCCCTGGGCAAATTTCTGTTGCAACTTCATGAGATCTGAGCCAGAAACACCCAGCAAACCAGTCCTTAGTTCCTAACCCACAGAAACTGTAAGATAATAAGTATATGTTTTAAGCTGCTGAGTTCTGAGAAAATTGGTTACAGTTATAAACAATATAATAGCCAAAATATAACAATTTAACATCCATCTGAAAATTAATAAATGGAAACATCTTTTAGAATGGAGTCAGAAGGCTGCCAAGGGAAGAAGCTCTCACACCCTGCCACTCATCAGTCGTAGATCCCACAAGAAGAGACAGACTTTGTAAGTCTATATACTATTTTACTAACCCAGCAGGAGGAAGGAGGATTTTTTCCTTCCCTGGCAAGAGACCAGCCAATGAGAATCACAGCTCAGCCAATGAAAAGCTACTGTACTTCCAGCTCCTAGTTTATTCTAATGGATTTAGTTAAAAACAGCCACTCCTAACTCCCCTCTTTGCTCTATGAAAGAGCCATTCCTATCTTTTGTTCTCTGGACTTGGCTGTGGTTTCCTCATCTTTTGGTTGTTCCAGATTGTAATTCTCAGCAATTCCTGAATCTTTTGCCTGTAAAACAGCTGGCAGTTTTATTTTTAAGATTAACAGTATTCTTCACATTGACTATTTTAGCTGTCAGATTGCCCTGTTGATTCATGTTGATTTTACTGTCAATTAATATTCCTCAGTCTTTTTCTCTCACATTCTATTAAGACTTGGCTCATTGTTCCATCCTATCAAAATCCTTTGAGAGTTTAATTCTCTTTCAAGATAATAAGTTATCCCTCTTGCTTCGTCCTACTTCATGGAAGAAACAATAACATCAAAATCCATGAAACTGGGTGGTAGTCCCAGGTTTGCCACTTGGTGGCAAGGTTGAGTGACAATGAGAAAATCTCCCAATCTCCTTCAGCTTCAGTTTCTTCATGTACAAATTGAGTATAATAATGCTGACTTTGTGGGGTCTCTGTGGGCAGACTAATCCAAGATCTATCTGTTCCTAGATCCTGGACTCACCAGCTACAAGGGACATCTTTCATCTGCTGAGCTTTTACTCTCTTGCCTGCTTCTGGTAACAATTCAAATTTCTTTTGAGCCACCCCTCCTACATTCTCAGTCCATACAGTTCAGCAAGGGACTGCTCAATTATAAATGACTTTAAATTATAAAGACTGTATAAGTGTAAGAGGTTTCTGGTTTGGAGCAGTGGTTGAACAATGTCAACTCTAACTCCATATCTCTGAGATTCTCTTGGCCTTCTCATTGTCACACTCCAGTCTTTTCATTCTCATGCATCAGTGGCAGAGCAGGAAGTTACTGGGTGGGATGTGGGGTACACATAGAGAAAACTGGTTTCTCTTTCAATCAGGGGAGAAAATTGTTATGACTTTATCATATTGATAATTAGTAAACAAACCTACAGGATGCTGGACAGTGAGCTGGGATTCAACAAAAGACCACAAAGAATTGAAATAGAGAGGTTTATTACTCACAGGTACTAGAGGAAGTATAATGCATGCCTTGAGAGACCACACAGGGAAGTCAAGGCAGGGCTCAGGCAGAAAGACAGGCAGGACCTGGGGCACATGTATTAATGAGGGTCTATAGGTGAATTGCTTTGGGGATCCCAAGCCAGATTTCATCAATTTAAACCAAAAAGAGCAGGGTTTTTGATAAGTTCCCCAGAGGTTTTACCTAAGAGGAAGGGTACAAGGGTAAGGCCCTGGGAGTTGGGGGAAATTGTTTATCACAAAGGCAATTTCAAAAGTCATATCAGAAATTTACACTTACTTAGGACTCTGTAGGCTATTATCTAGGGTATGAGCTTGCATGAGGAGGCTAATGTTAGTTTAAGGTCTCTACAGTTCATTTGACCAAAGAAAATAGATGCTGAGGCAGCAATCCCAGAGTAGCTTAGCTCAACCCCCTTTTTCACTTCACTGGCCAAACTCAATAGCATGAACACACCTAGCTAGAAGGAAAGCTGAGAAATTGAGTATTTGGCTTTTTCAGACTCTTAGGCAATGGAGAAGATGACAGAGAAATAATAGTTGGGTAGGTAGTTAATCAATAGCATGTGCCATAGGTAAGCACATGACCCAGACTAGCGAATTAGCATATTCCATCCTCTCAATCACAGGATGGGTGCATGGATGGATGGGTACATGGTCCTGCATGGCTCCTCAAAAGTCAGAAATACCGTGGCCATTTGCCACCATTAATAAGGAGTCTGCCTGTGAATGGTGTTGACACAGAGGAAGCAGAGTGAGAGGCAGAGAAGCATATTCCAGTTGACCTCATTTGAGTGCCTTGCTACTGTCATGCCTAAACCAGCTATACTTTTCTTCTGGTGGGGGGAGGGGTGAAGGGAGGTGGGTGGGCGGTGGGCATAGGAAGAAGGAGAGAGAATCTTAGGCCTCCATGCCCAGCTCAGAACCTAAAGCTGGGCTTGATCTCACAACCCTGAGATCATGACCTGAGCCAAGATCAAGAGTTGGATGCTTAACTGACTGAGCCACCCAGGTCCCCCCTAAGCCAGCTATATTTCTTAAACTTGCCAGTAATGTGAGCCAATAAAATCCCTAGACCAATATGGCTAGCATATTGCTTTAAAAACCTGCAATATACCATGTTTCACAATATTCATACCTTTTGCAGTCTCTCTCCTTGAATCTGGGCTGGCCCTCTGTCTTATTTTAGCCAATAAACTATGATGAAAATGACATTGTGCAAGTGCTAGGTCTAAACCTTAGGATTTGAGCCACTGCACTTTTGGAAATCAGCCACTCTAGAAGTCGACTACCCTGAGATAGTTGTGCTGTGAGGAAGTCCAAACTAACCATATGCAAGAGAACTGAGGAATCTAGCTGTATTAGTCAGGGTCCTTCAGAAAAACAGAACTAATAGGATATGTAGATATATACAGCAAGAGATATATTATCAGGGATTGGCTCATAATGTAAGCTGAGAAGTCCCATGATTTGCCATCTGTAAGCTGAATACCCAGGAAAGCTGGAAGTGTAGTTCCAGTTTCAAACCAGGGTCTTGAGAACCAAGGGAACCAATATGTAAGTCCCAGTCCAAGTCTGGAGGTCCAACCAAGAGTGCTGATATCCAAGGGCAGGAGAAGACAAGTAACCCAGCTCAAGTAGAGAAAGAAAATTTGTCCTTCCTATGCTTCTTTATTCTATTCAGCCCCTCCATGGATGGGTGTTTCTCCACCAAATTGTCAAAGGTGATCTTTACTCAGTCTACCAATTTGAATGCTAATCTCTTCCAAAAACACCCTCACAGACACACCCAGAAATAACATTTTATAAGTTACCTGGGCTTCTCTTAGCCTGGTAATATTGGCACATAAAATTAACCATCACACCAGCTATCAGCAAGAACTGAGGCTCCCAGCTGAAAGCCAGCACAACTTGTCAGCCATGTGAGTGAGCCCTCTTAGAAGTGGATGCTCCAGTTCCAGTTGATAAGCTTTCCCCACTGAGTTCTATCCACAGTGCAAATACATAAAATGGTTGTTGTTTTAAGCTTCTCAGTCATGGAGTTGTGTATTACACAGCAATAGATAGTTAAAACACTGAGTAGGATTCAGGTATCATTTGCAGTTGAAAGGTCTTTAGCTAATACACCAGCCATTTAACCTTAGAGGAGCTGTATTATCTGCTCACAATTCAGTTTCTTTAGCTATACAAACTTGTAACCAACTTTCAGTGTATATTTAATTTTCTTCCATTCTTTGGGTTATTTTTAGGGTTAAAATGAAATAACACATATAAAAGTACCTTATAATATCAAGGATTCTTGCTGACTCCCAGTGACCACTGCTTTCCCACCTGCCTTGCTGAAATCCAGCAACACTGTCTCCAGCATTGCTTGATCATCCAGCTTTGTAAATGATGAAAAAGTGAGTAGGATTAACTTAGCTAGTAAATTCCTGCTGATGCACAATGACCATTGCTTTCCCAAGTGGGTAAAAGATTCACCAAATAGAACTTTCTAAACTTTTGCCATGAATAAAGAAGGCATAGAAAGCCATTTAAAACTGAATTTTGTTCATTTCTGCATTTATTTCTTGTTTATTCCTGTTTCCTTCCTTCTCTCATCTCACTTCCCTTTCTACCTGCCATCCTCAGATTAGTTGAGGATTCTTTGGCCTTGACTAGTGAGGAAATTGACTCCGCTTTTCTTTTCTTTTAAGAGAGAGAGAGGCAAAGACACAGGCAGAGGGAGAAGCAGACTCCATGCAAGGAACCCATGTGGGACTTGATCCCAGGACTCCAGGATCACACCCTGGGCCAAAGGCAGGTGCCCAACCGCTGAGCCACTCAGGGATCCCTCCACTTGGTTCTAAGAGGAATATTTCATCCTGATTCTCCTCTGGACATGCAAGAGGTACAGAACAGAAATCTCAGATTGGTTTTGGAGTTCTAAAAGCAGGGGGATCTAACTTGCTTTTCTCCAGTAGAATCTGGGAGGGGCAAAATAGCAGAAACTGGGAATAGGTTTGGGGTTTTGAGCTCAGTGGGGACTGGGGGCAAGACCTCAGGCTAGAAATGGCTGCAGTGGCCTGGGCAAATGGGCTTGAGAAATCTTCACTGGAGACCCCCATACCACGCTAAGTATGGATACAGGAAATTATTCCCCTTATACATCCCAGGCATAGTAAAGGGTAGCAACCATCCAACAAGATTCCTTTGGGCCTGGTTTGATGAGCAACACCAGGAACCCCATGCTCCTGGAGAAGGCACCCAGTGAGCTGAGAGAACACCAGACCTAAGAGAAGGACCCAGCCCTAAGGAGGGATGACTCAAGTGGAATTTGTGTGGATTTACTAAAGACCAGGTGAGAATGAAGACTTCTCAGCAGAGGCCAGACATTCCACATGCTCCTCCCTCTTGTACTTTAACATAAAATACTAGAACCTTGATGAAAGATTGACTAAGAATTTAAGGGCTACCACTCAAATAAGAGTGGGAACTCAGGACAGAAATCAAGCTGATTTATGGGGCTCCTGGGTGGCTAAGTCAATTAAGCATTTGCCTTTGGCTCAGGTCATGATCCCAGGGTCCTGGGATCAAGCCCAACATCCGGCTCCCTGCTCAGCAGGAACCTGCTTCTCCCTCTGCCTGTCATGCCCCCTGTTTGTGCACTCTCTCTCTCTCTCCCTCTGGCAAATAAAATTTTTTTTAAAAAAGGGGGGGTGGGGCAGCCTGGGTGGCTCAGTGGTTTAGCACCTCCTTCGGCCCAGGGCATGATCCTGGAGACCTGGGATCCATTCCCACGTCAGGCTCCTGCCTGGAACCTGCTTCTCCCTGCCTGTGTCTCTGCCTCTCTCTCTGTGTGTCTCTCATGAATAAATAAATAAATAATCTTTAAAAAAAAAGAAAAAAGAAAAAAGAAAGAAATCAAGCTCACTTATAGAAAACTAAGTGCTCATATTTTTCATACCTGAATTTGTGCAAACATATTATCTGCCTGGATTTTGGTAAAATAGTTTGCAGATGTATGGGGAGTACTAGGACCTGATTACCTCAGGTGCCATCACCCTGTGATACCAGGACATGGACTCCCAATATCAAGCCCAGAGCCATTTGATTCAGTTCATGAAGGCGGAAGAGACTGCTGCCAGTAAGTGCCACTGAACAGTGGTCAAGCAGTTCCGTGATTTCAAGATCAAGGTCCTGGTGTCTCACCAGGTCCAATGTGGACAATAAATGCTATACCTCACCACTAAGAGGCCCAACATCTTTTATTATTATTTTTATTTATTTCTATTTTCCCAACATCCTCTTTTAGATACAGGGCCCTTCCAATTCCCAGGTCTGCTCAAATAAATTCCTTGGAGGGAAAAAAAGACATACTCTCTACCTAGGGAATGTGTCAAGTGGAAATGTGGAAGATGGGTAGGGATTAGGGAATAATGAAACATGAGAGAGAGTTCCAGGCAACAGGAGGAGCAGTGTGCCCTCCTGTTTTCAGAGAACTGTGTAGTAGTTCATTTTGAGTAATGTCTCATCTAAAATTATTTTTGTTTGTATATTTTTTATACCACTAAAGGGACAAGCCTCAAAAGTTACCAAAATCCAGTGGTTTCTGGTTACCTGAGATATATTGTATATTCCATGATGTTAGTTCCCTTACCCAACTTTGCATAACGTTGGGGACCATTTTGAACTACATTGTTTTAGTGGAAATCTACTGGAGTATCTGCCATTTCTCAGTGACCCTGTTCACAGTGAATTGCTCTTCCATGAAAGTGGACTCCTGGCAACCTTGTTTGTAATAGATGATCCCGGGCAATTATAAATCAGATTGAGGGAGACATCTGGCTCCATCTGAACCAATCAGATTCTCTTCTGGAAATTAAGTTTGGTGGCTAAGCAACAGCTTGTTATTCTCAGTATGCAGCTGGAACTGAGGGACACAATAACCCCAAAAGCTGACTTTTCTTTCACTGAACAGAGAAGTGAAGAAAGAGAAGAAAAAGGCAGATGGGCAGGGAAATCGCATCATGGAATCATCTGTTCCACAAAGAGAGAAGAGTCTGAGAGAGGGTGCTTTACTTCTGAGGGCAATCCTGTAGGAGATCCAGCTGCATTCTCACCTTTGGCTTCTGAGACACACCCTGTCTCTCCTTACATACGTAATCCCCCATCTCCACTTGTCTTTTGTGAAGCTAGTTCAAGTAAATCCCATTACTTGCCAGAAAGAGTTCAAAGATAGTGATTATTTGTGCGTCTTCATTTTCGGGTGGGACAGTCAGTACCTGTTACATGCCTAAACAGTAATGTTGCAAGACCTCAAAATAAAATTATTCCCTGCTCTAAATGCATGCCTATGACTCAGCAGTTTTCTTCTCAGAGTCCCTGCGAAGTCCTGGTAAATCTCAGCCAACTGCTGCTCTCTCCCTGTTCCCCAGTAGGTTAGGTTGACTGCTTCTGCAACTTCACACTAACTTGCTCAAGGCACATCATATGAATAAGTTGTCTAACACATTGGGATGCAATGGTGAACAAGACAGACCAGATACCTACCCACCCAGAGCTTCTAGCTTCTAGCTGGAATTAAACAAAATTATAATTCTATTTAAATATTGTTTAGCCAAGGAGAAGTACAGCATGCTAGAAAGACACATGGCAGGGGGTACCTAATCCAGTCAGGTAGGGGTGGAAGAGGAAGAGTGATTTGTCAAGAGGGAACACAATACCCAATCAAAGTCATTGATTACATTCATCTGTTGGGCTTCAGACATTGTTCTAAGCACTTTGCGTGTATGAGATCATATAATCCTCACAAGTTTATATGGTGAATACTTTTATTAGCTCCATTTTATAGATGATTCAGGTCCATCATAGAAAGATTAAAAAGCACATCTAAGAACATACAGTTAGTAGTGGTGGAGCTGAGATTCAAACCTGGGCTGTTTGAATAATAATTGTTTATTTATTGATGGAACAGCTACAAACTGGACAAAGCACAACAATGGTTATCCCTCCAACAACACCCCTACTGGTCATTCTTATTCCTAAAATGTTAATACCTGTAGGCCTTGAAATGAGCATCTAGTGTGACTACACTGTATATGTGGAGTTAATGTCAAGATATAGAAAAAACATTTTGAGGCAATTCTGTCATGTTATCACACTCCAGATAATAATGAACAGCAGCCACATTATTATCAGCAGTGACCTCTACATATCGGGAAGCAGGAAAATAAACAGGATCATTTCAAGGTTGCAACAGCTGCCAGCTGAAATTACCCCATTAAAGGGAACTCCAGAGGAGTGGTTGCTGGGTAACAGGAGAAGCTTGCTGACATGCAGCACTCCTTTTCAGGAAACTCTTTCCATGCAGATTTTTATTTCCACAATTTTCAGATTGATTTTATAGCTTCATCAGAAAATGATTATTTGGGTACTCTATTTCACAAAACATACTGCGGCATTTACTCGTGAGAAGCCATTGAGAGGTGAACCAACTTCAGGCTGAAAGCTTAATTACCAGAACTTGAGTGGTATTTGGATACACTATATTTTGTACTAAAAAAGAAGAGATGGAATTTTTTTTTAGAGTGACATGCTTTTGTGTGTTTTCCAAAATTGTATTCATAATTCATTAACAAAATACGGCATTCTACTTTAGACGTTTTTTGTTTATTTCTGCTCTTCTTTCCTTCTGGCCTTTATTCCCCCCTCCTCTTCTTTTGGCTCACATCTATCCAGTTAAGTCTCTGATCATTTCCTTCCTGGAAACTTTATAACATTTAAGTAAGAGATAATGGCTTGGTTTGGACATATGAACTCTCAGAGACAATGGATTTATTTTTTTCAATTTCTCATCTCTCTTGATATTAACTGTGTGATTGATAGTCATTAGGGCTCTCACAAATATCTTGGCACTCCTGTTTCTGGCACATGGCAGGACTGCACCTCTCACCCATCTTGAAGCTAGGCGTGATCAAGTAACCTGCTTTGTCCAGTAGAATATGAGCAGAGTGATGTGAATAAATTAAAAGCATGTAAGGCAATAATAATGGAAAATTACAAGTTTGGACAAAGATTTGGAGAAACTGGAGCTCTCATATATTGCTACAAGAAACATAAAAATAGTGTTACTGTTGTGGAAAACAGTTTCTCAATAAATTGAACATAGACTTACCATATGACCCAGTGATTCTGCTCCTAGGTATATACTCAAAAGAACTGAAAACAGATTTTTTTTTTTTTTAAGATTTTATGTATCCATTTGAGAGAGAGAGAGAGAGAGAGAAAGCACAAGCAAGGGGAGGAGCAGGGGGAAAAGAACAAGCAGACTTCCCATTGAGCGTGGAGTCCCATGGGGGGTTTGACTTGGGCTTTATCCCACAACCCCAAGATCCCCACAACCGTGGGATCATGACCTGAGCCAAAGTCAGACACTTAATTGAGTGTCTGGATACCCTGAAAACAGATATTTAAACAAAACTTGTACCTGAGTTTTCATAGCAGCTATATTCAAAATTGTCAAAGGTGGAAACAACCCAAATGTCTATCAATTGATAAATAAACAAAATGTGGCATACACACATAATGGGATATTATTCAGCCATAAATAGGAAGGAGGTACTGATATGTGCTGAAACAGAAATGAAGCTAGGAAACAAGATGCTGAGTGAAAGG
The DNA here is from genome assembly GCF_048418805.1 of Vulpes vulpes. Taxonomy (NCBI): domain Eukaryota; kingdom Metazoa; phylum Chordata; class Mammalia; order Carnivora; family Canidae; genus Vulpes; species Vulpes vulpes. The sequence continues at coordinate 85,455,369 of NC_132794.1, forward strand.
AACTATATGTAAAAGGCCACAAATTATATGATTCTATTTATTTATTTATTTATTTATTTATTTATTTATTTATTTATGATTCTATTTATTTATTCATGAGAGACACAGAGAGAGAGGCGGAGACCTAGGCAGAGGGAGAAGCAGGCTCCCTGTGGGGAGCCCAATGCAGGACTTGATCCCAGGACACTGGGATCACCCTGAACTGAAGGTAGACACTCAAACCCTGAGCCACCCAGGTGTTCCACTCATATGAAATATCCAGAACAGACAAGTAAAGAAAGCAGATTAGCAATTGCCTAGAGTTGGGGGTGAGGGGTGGGGGTAGGAAATGTGCTTAATGGGTGTGGGATTTCTATTTGGGGTGATAATGTTATGGAACTAGATAGTAGTGATGGTTTCAAAACATTGTGAATATACTTACTGCCACTAAATTGTACACATTAGTTAAGATAATAAATTTTGTATAATGTGTGTTATATCACAATTTTTAAAAATGAATGTGTGTGTGTGTGTGTGCATATGAACGGCATATATAATTCCCCAGAGCAAACATGAGTTGATAGGGAATATATATCAATCTGAATGATTACAGCATGACTAAGAAAGAAACTTTTACTATTTTGCCATTTGTTGCAATAATAGCATATACCCCATCCTGACTGATAAAAACTATTATATTGCATTTATTTCACCTAATCTTTTCTTCAGCCTCCTTGGTGCCAGGTACTGGGGAAGCAAAGATGAAAGGCCATAAGCAGCTTACAGATTAGCAAGGGAGATAAACATGTTAACCTAAAAGTATTCTTCTGTGTGATGATGCCCTAATGGAGATTATGAACATAGGGGAAGCATAAACGCTAGGATGGCCAATTCCACCCTGGAAACTCAGAGAAGGCTACCAACCCAAGACAGCCAAGATTGAATTACATTTTATTTTATTTTTTTTAAGATTTTAATTATTTATTTGACACAGAGAGTGGGGCAGGGGGAGAACACAAGCAGGGGGAATGGGAGAGGTAGAAGCAGACTCCCCACTGAACAGGGAGCCCAATGCTTGGTTTGATCCCAGAACCCTGATATCATGACCTGAGAAGGCAGACGCTTAAACGACTAAGCCACTCAGGCTCCCCTGAATTACATTTTAAAAGATGTATAAAAGCTAGTGAAAGGGAGAGATTCACTGAAGGTTGATGGAAGAGCTTGTGTTCTATGCAATGATATAGGCATGAAACAGCTGGGCATATGGCAGCAAATGGCGATCATTAGATAATAAGATGTAAGGTGATGAGCACTGGAGAGGGGACTAGAAAAGTCAACAAGTATCTAGAGTTTAGACCTAATCTTTCCATTCATGCCATACATGGAAAATGAAAACACAGCATACTGGAATAAAAAGTTGACGCTTCTTGTGATTGACAACACATCTGGCCCAAACTTGGTCACCCCTGGCATTCTTAATCCACTGTAACACACAATTGGGGCACATGTTTTGGGAAGCTCTCCTATGAGTAATGAAGTAACACTGAAGTTTTTAAGCTAGGAAATAATATAAGATTTGGAAAATAGGCGTGCCTGGGTGACTCAGTCAGTTAAGCATATGCTTTCAGCTCAGGTCATGATCCTGGGGTTCCAGGATCAAGCTCCATAATGGGCTCCCTGCTTAGTGGGGTGTCTGTTTCTCCCTCTGCCTCTGCCCCTCGCCTTGTTCTCTCTCTCAAATAAGTAAATAAAATCTAAAAAAAGAAGAAGAAGAAGAAGAAGAAGAAGAAGAAGAAGAAGAAGAAGAAGAAGAAGAAGAAAGAAGAAAAGAAAAGATTTGGAAAATAAAGGAGTATGAAGACTAAAATTGAAGTCAGAAAGATCTAGAAGGAGTCAACGGCAACAACCCAGAAAAATAATAAGAGCTTACATCATAATAGTGGCCATGGAAATAAAAAGAGGGGATAGTTTCAAGGTATAGTTACAAGTGACTTCCACAAGGTAGAATTAACCAACCTTACTGATTGATTAGAAGTGGAGGATGAAGGGAGAGAAAGAGGCTGATATGGCTCCCCACCTGGGTCGAATGTTACTGGTTCCACTGGAATAAGAGGGAGAGGAAAGAGAGGATTGTGAAGACAGGAGTCAGTTATCAGGGACCTGTTGAACTGATGTGCTAGTGGAAGTACCTGAAAGGCAGTTGAAACCCAAGGTAGAGATTCAGGGTATGGGTTCAGAGACAAGACTGGAGTAGGCGTAAAGATGGAGAGTGGGGGTGTCATGGACAGATACAAGCAGTAGTTAAAGCCCAGGGAATGGATGAGTTGGTTGAGAGAGGACGTAAGTGAAAGAAGAAAAGGTCCAAGGTCATTTAAGGGGAACATAGAGGAAGGAAAGCCTTTGGGAATAACATTGGCATTTCTTTGATGCATAATAGGATTTCTCAACTGACTGAACAGATATCCGTTGAAAAGAATGACTTTCTTTTATCTTTCTAAATCTGTCTGAATTATCTGTAAAGGCACCTCTGGGAAATTCCAGAAGACTGGTCCCCTAATACAGCCGGATACTTTTTATGAAAAATGAATGTTTAAAGAGTATATCACTTGAAGTAATTTTAATAAAGTCATAGTTATGGCTCTTGCTAACATATTACTACTATTTATTATGATTATCTACTCATATGTCTATCCCTTCTCACTGGACTGTAAAATCCTCAATGCTAGACAGCGTTGGCGTCTAGCGTAGTACCTGACACATAGCACACAGTTGATAAATATTTGTGAATTACTATGAATTTGAGTTTTAAAGTTCAATATATTCAGAGTATAACTCAGTTTCAGTAGTCTTTCCAATGGAAATATGTTAAATTGGCACGATATACTATAGTTCTAAATGTGGTGGTGCCCTTCATAATAGTCAACATTGATAATGATGCATGATATAGTCATAAAATGTCATATAGTAAAGAGAATAAATCAACTGAAACTACCTATAATAACAAGGATGAATTTCACAGATATGATATTGAATGAAAGATACCACACAAAAACAAGTACATATGTAGAATTCCAATCATATGAAGTTCATAAACAAACAAATGTAATGCATAAGTTTTAGAAGTCTGGAGAGTTATCTTTAGAGGTGGGGTAGTGATGGGGAAGAGGCACAAGGAAGACTTTTGCAGAACTGGTTATGTTCTATTTCTTGATCTGGGGTGTTTTTTTTTTCCATGAGTACATTAAATTTGTGATCATTCATTGCACTGTAAACTTATTATTTGCATTTTTCTGTACGATCGCTAGACTTCAATAGAATATTGCTTTATGCAAATAATTCTGATACATGATACTACATGATAACTAATAACATGAAAAAATAATTCCTACAAGTGATAGGGAGTAAAGCTTTAGGCAAGTAATTGAACCTACAGTAATCAACTAATAAGAAAAGAGAGAAAAAAGAATGAAGCCAGTGGGTTTCAGGTGTGGGAGACTTCATTGGTTTATTAGCTAAAGCAACCCGAGTGGTTGCTGATATATCTGCGTAGGATCAAAACACAAAGTAGGGTGGGCAGCCTGGAGGGCTCCCCGGTTTAGCCCTGCCTTCAGCCCAGGGCCTGATCCTGGAGACCCCGGATTGAGTCCCACGTCAGGCTCCCCCCATGGAGCCTGCTTCTGTCTTTCTCTCTCTCTCTCTCTCTGCCTCTCAATAAATAAATAAAAATCTTAAAAAAAAAAAAAAAACACCAAAGTGGCCTTGCTGTTTGATAAGGCCATCTCAATTTCTGAGCATTCAGCACAACTCTCACCAAAGGACACTTCATTCCATTAGATCAAAACTCTGAGAATAAAGGATTTCCACTCAGGCTGTAATGAAGTAACTGGTATATTATCCTAGCCACCCTGGACCACCCCCCGCCCCTGTAAATAAAGTACAGATAAATATGAAACAAATCTATTTTTAGACAGTGAACAACACTCTATACAAGAGTATAATCTCTCAGAGAAGGGGAACAAATGAGGGAAGTCCTTCAAATTGTCTCAGCTTTAGGCTTAAAGGCACTTAGATTCTGACACAGAGAGGAGGAATCCAAAGCATAATAGCCTTACTCAGTTGAGGAGACAGAGATTCTAGTTTGGTGAGATTAAGATACCTGGAATTTGCACAGTAAATGTGTGAGAGGAGGATACTATGCAGAGAAAAAAAACCTCCAGAAATCTGCATACAGTTGGGGGGTGGGGGTGGGGTGGGGAAGACAACTATTGAAGAAAGAAAAACTTCCAGAGAGCTAGGAGCTGAACAACCCTGAATTTCACAAAATTTGGGGAGACCTTTCTATTCTGATTAATCACAGTGGAAAGATCTCATTAAACATCTAGGACATTCATGAGGGATGCCAGAAAGCCCAAGTCTTATGAGTAAAAATAATCTAGCTGTAGAGTTAAAGCTACCACGAATCCCTTCTAGTGGAGTAAAAAGTCAAACTTTTAAAGTATCAAGCTGAGCCACAATAAATTAACTGCAGGGCAGAACAAAGCTCAACAGTTCTCTTTGTTTTTTTTGTTTTGTTTTTTGTTTTTAAGATTTCATTTATTTATTCATGAGACACACACACACACACACACACACACACACAGAAGCAGAGAGAGACACAGGCAGAGGGAGAAGCAGGCTCCATGCTGGGAGCCTGATGTGGGACCGGATCCCAGGACTCCAGTATCATGCCCTGGTTGAAGGTAGACACTTAACTGCTGAGCCAGCCACGCATCCCAAAGCTCAATAGTTCTTAAAGGAAGACAACAAAATCTAGACTCTATCCTAATCAATAAAAACAAAACAAAACAAACAAAATAACACTGACCTGCAAAGAAGTAGGAAAATGTAATCTATAACTAGGAGAAAAGTTAGTCAGTATGGAAATCCAGAAATGACAGAGATGATGGAATTAGCAGATGAGCACTTTAAAACTATTATTGTAAATAGGACTTAAAGGAAAACATAAACATATTAAGGCAAGAAATGGAAACTATTAAGAAGATCCAAATAGTAATTTCTAGGGGGATCCCTGGGTGGCTCAGCGGTTTAGCACCTTCCTTTGGCCCAGGGCGCAATCCTGGAGTCCCGGCATCGAGTCCCGGGATCGAGTCCCCCGTCGGGCTCCCGGGATGGGGCCTGCTTCTCCTCTCTGCCTCTCTCTCTCTCTCTCTTTCTCTATCTCTCTCTGTGTCTATCATGAATAAGTAAATTTTTTAAAAAATCTTAACAATAGTAATTTCTAGAGTTGAAAGACATAACACCTGAAATGAAAAATTAGATTGGCCTGATATAAATTTAAATACTACAGAAAAAGACAAGAAATTTGAAGACATGAGGCAGAAACTATCTAAACCAAACCACAGAGAAAAAAGAGGAGTAAAAATGAATAGCCTCAGTGATCTATGAAACAAGAACAGTCTAACATTTACATACTCAGAGTCTCAAAAATTAGGAGGGTAGAGTAGTAGGGCAGGCCAAGAAAGAAAATATTTAAGGAAATCATAGCTGTTAATTTTCTACATTTAAAGAAAAATATTAACCCAGAGAGCCAAGAAGCTCAATGACCCCTGAAGAGAAAACTACAAATTACATCAATGCATATTAATGAAAATCAATGATTAAAAAGTTGCCAGAGAAAGTAGGGCAACAGAGATAAGAATATTCAATTCAAGCCAGAAGAAAATGGACCAAGATCTTTAAAGGATTGAAAGGAAAAACTGTCAACCTATAATTGTACTTCCAACAAAAACATCTCTTAAACACAAAAGAGATATAAAGGCATGTTTCAGACAAAGAATTATGTGCCAGCATATCTGCTTTACAAGAAATGTTTTTCAAAGTTCCTCAGACTGCAAAAAAATGACATCATGTCAAAACTTAGATTGGTATGAAGGAATGAAAAGTGCTGGAAATGGTAAATATTTGAATATATCTAAAAGGTTTCTCTCCTAATTTTTAATCTCTTTAAAAGATAACTTTCTTGAACAAAATAAAAACCAATGTATCTCCATGTGAAGAACCTTCTAATATTCCATTTCCCTTGTCCTGTTCATTAAGATATCACTGTCATAATCGTCATACACTTTATTTCTACACAGTAGAAATGTGAATATATATGCATGTGCACACAAGCACATGCACATATATACAACTTGCAGGATGAACGAAATATTCACTGTGGCAGAATCAGACTGGCCTTAGAGAATCTGTTGTTCTAGAGCAGTAATGGTTAAGATTCAGAGTGGGTATTAGAGAGTACAGGTTAAGTTTAACTCTACCAGTTATTAACTATCAGACGCTGAGCAGGTTACATAACTAGCCCAAACCTCAATTTCCTTATCTGTATAATGCAAGTAGTGCCTATTTACTAACATGGGTGTGAAGATTAATTAAATTACCATAGATAGAGTGTTAGCACATCGCCTGGCTGACAATAACAAGGACCTGATGGGGGGCACCTGGGTGGCTCAGCGGTTGAGCATCTGCCTTCAGCTCAGGTCGTGATCCCAGGGTCCTGCGATCGAGTCCCACATCAGGCTCCCCTCAGGGAGCCTGTTTCTCCCTCCACCTATGTCTCTGCCTCTCTCTGTGTGTCTCTCATGAATAAATGAATAAAATCTTTGAAAAAAAAACCAAACAAACAAGGACCTGACAAACAACAACTATTACTGCACTAAAATCAATTGTGTCCCCACCTTGCCAGATATCAACTTGTTTGGACAGTGCTTGATCAAAAAGATATGACAGGAACTAGGGAAAGCAGGAGGTGGCAAGTGGCACTACAATCTTCCAAAGAGGAATACAAGAAATCATCTAAAGTAATTAGAGACTTAGGAATGTATGAGTCTAATGGCAACCCGTAGAAGAGTTAAAAACAGAAATTGTTTACAGCGATTGTCTCTGATAAATGGGATTGTAGGGAAGGAAGAAAAGATTTTATTGTACATAGTATACCCTTTTATACTGTTAAAAATTTCATCACTCATTAAATATTACATAGAACTTCAAAACCAAAAAAAAAAAAAAAAAGAACTTCAAAACCTAGTTCTATAATTTATAAAGTACATCTGGGGCAAGTAGAAATGTTAAACAAATATACCTGAATTTGTATAAAAAATGGATTCTCTTGAGTGCTTCCCATCCTCACCACCACTGAAGGTGAAACTGCTTGCCGTTTCAGAAGACTAGTACTGGCCTCCATCAGGCTGTGGCAAACAAGAACTGTGTGTGTGTGTGTGTGTGTGTGTGTGTGTGTGTGTGTTATGTTCACACATGCATGCAAACCTGTGCACCTCCATTTGTCTGGAAAGTAAATGCTTTATTGTTTAATATCAGAATCTTCTGCTGACACTTTGGTTATGCCTTCTTCCTATTACTAAAAATTAATTACTCTTTTTACTAAATTAATATTTTTCCTTTTGGTTGATAGCATGAAAAGTTGGGAAAAATCCAGTAATGAGAAAATAGAAATAGAGCAGAAAAAATAGTAGAGTGCACTGGAGAGACAGTGGACACAGAAAATAACTAAAATCAGGTCTGCATTGCTCATGGGTATCTATTCACTTTGCAAATTGCCTGTGAACTCTCATTCCACCCCAGCCCTGTGGGTCCTAGCCAAACTAGCTTTGGACAACATAAATGAGGTAGAAAGAGATCAGAGTTGTGGACACTGGAGAATGTTTGTTCTTGTAGCAGATGAGAAAGTAGATTGGTTTCTATTATTATTGTTATTATAAAAATTGCTCTTTTCCTTTGTTTCATAGCATTTACTCCAAGAAAGTTAAGATGCTAGACAGATAACATAAGCCTAACACAAACCACACAGCATCACTGTGGTATAGAACATAGTCATGGAATGTTGTGAAAGTACTGGCCTCAAAGCTGAAGCCAGGATATAATGTGAGAGGGACTATGCCCTAATGAGGTCCTTTCAGAAACCAGCAATCCTGGCAATCAAGACCCCTGGATAAGTAAAGTTGTTGGGACTATGGACTTTGACTCCTGACAGTCTTGTATTCTAATCCTTTGTCTGCTCTTCCCTATCAGTGTGCCTTTTTGGCAAGTGTTTAACATCTCTGAGCCTTAATTTTCTTATCTGTAAAATGGGGATAATAAAATGCACACTTTTTTTTAAAATACTTACTATCTGGCATTCTACATGTATTACTTCATTTCATTCTCATAGCAGTGTATAGTATTATTATCCCATTTCATTTATTTTTATTTTTAAACATTTTTGTATGTTTATTATTATATTTCATAAAATTATACCTTGCAGTTCAAAACAAATAAAATTTTTTAAAAATTTGCGTATTTCATGAAGCAAACTATATACTAGGTAGTCCAACTATTAAAGTAAAGCCATGTAGGAGCACCTGGGTGGCTCAGTCCATTAAGCATCTGGCTTTGGCTCAGGTCATGATCCCAGGGTCCTGAGATCCAGCCCCATATCAGGCTCTCTGTTCAGTGGAGAGTCTGTTTCTCTCTCTCTCTCTGCCCTCCCTCCACTTGTGCACTCTGTCTCTCTCCCTCAAATAAAGAAATAAAATATTTTAAAAAATAAGTAAAATAAAATAAAGCTAAGTTATGATTCTTAGTTAACAAAGTTTCTTTTTTTAAAATTTTTACTTAAATACTAGTTAGTTAACATATTGTGTAATATTGGTTTCAGGAGTAGAATTCAGTGATGCATTACCTACATACAATACCCAGTGCTAACAAGTGCCCTCCTAATACCTATCTCTCATTTAGCCCACGCCCCACCCATTTCTTCTCCAGCAAACCTTAGTTTGTTCTCTATTGTTAAAAGTCTCTTAGGATTGTCTCCTCCCTTCTCTTTTTTCCCCCTTCATTCATCTGTTTTGTTTCCTGAATTCCACATATGAGTGAAATCACATATTGTCTTTCTCTAACACCTTTTGCTTAGCATAATACACTCAAGCTTCCTCCACATTGCTGCAAATGGCAAGATTTCATTTTTTTTGATGGCTGAGTAATATAATACATGTATATATAATATATATACATATATAACACATATATGGTACATATATAACATATACACACACACACACACACACACACACACCACTATTCATCAGTCAATAAATATCTGGGCTCTTTTCACTGTCTGGATATTGTTGATAATGCTGCTAGAAACATCACATGCGCATACCCCTTCAAATCTGTATTTTTGTATTAGTTGGGTTATTATCCCATTTTATAGATGTGAAAATAGAGGCTCCTAGAGAGGCTAAGTCACTTGTTTGAAATCACACAGCTAGTAAGTAAGGCAGCGGGTGCCCCAGCAGTTAGACAAGAGCCCTTCCGTTAATCATTACACTAAAATGTATGACAAAGTTCACCTGAGGATTAAATGAAATGCATTTAATAGTGGTTGGCATACTTTGAGCATTTAATTAAGAACAATTATTATAATGAGATCTGGGTAGAATCCAAATCCCAAACTATAATACATTTGGGGTTAAAGTGGATTATGTTGTACTTTTATCATCTAGGGCAAAGTCTAAAGTACAGACATCCATCCTCATTCTCAGGAGATTTGTAAGCAGAAAGCAAGTTCCCACAGGAGGGTACAGGTTCCCCAGAGGCAGGGCAGGGGCCATGAATCATTTTTACTGAAGCTACCTTTCACAGGGAAAAACAGATGAGAGCAGGAAAACAAGTCACTGGAGAAAGTCCTGGTGGTATCAAGACCAGCCGGCTGCTCCTTCTGACTGCTTGGGATCCCACTTGTGACTTCTGAGCTTAAGAAATAGAAATGGAGGGGCACCTGGGTAGCTCAGTCAGTTAAGCATCTGCCTTCAATTCAGGTCATGATCTCAGGGTCCTGGGGTAGAGCCCCACATTGGGGAATCTGCTTAGCAGGGAGCCTGCTTCTTCTTCCTCTGTGCTTCCCCGACTTGTGCTCTCTCTCAAATAAATAAATAAAATATTTTTTAAAAATAGAGATGGAGAGAGCCAAAAGGGCCAAGCGGATGTATCCAGACCTGCACAACTGCACGGAACCCAGTGTCTTGATTCCTTGCCAGTGGGTCAACCTGGCAGGGACAGGAAGCTAAGCAAGATGCACACAGCATGGGTTCTGCATGCTAGGTAATGCTCTCATCCTCTTTTGTTCCCCCATCATCCCTCACCCCACCCTAGAGAGGACTCTAGCCTTGTATTGTGCCCCCACTGTATCCCTGCTAGGAACTGGAAGTAATCCAGTGCAGGCACTCAAACATTAGTTGAATGAGTTACGTGAAAATGGCATTAAGATAAACATAAATATATTGGGGAATAGAATAGAAAAGTTGCATACATGTCTAAGACAGGACAAAGGACTTTAAAGAAATTTCCCATTTCTGAAGAGGGCTTTAAACTCCGTCTCCAGGGGATCCCTGGGTGGCTCAGTGGTTTGGCGTCTGCCTTTGGCCCAGGGCACGATCCTGGGGTTCCGGGATCGAGTCTAGCGTCGGGCTCCTGGCATGGAGCCTGCTTCTCCCTCCTCCTGTGTCTCTGCCTCTCTCTCTCTCTCTCTATGTCTATCATAAATAATAAATAAATAAATATTTTTAAAAATATAAAAAAATAAACTCCGTCTCCAGAAATTAAAGTTTACAGTTCCAAGTGTTCACACTTTTTTTAGCTGTTAGGGATACTTGGATGGAAAAGTTTCAGAAGCCCAGAACACACTATACCTTGTTACCTCTTTTCCTTCTACTATGTAACTTTTTAATGTATTATTATCTGTCTATAATTATGAAGGAGAACTGAAGAAAGGAGAGCATGGCTAGTGCTGGGGAAAATATCTTGCACTCCTGGGTTTGTATGCAGACTCAGGTTTACTTCAACTTTGGATCTGTGTTGCTGGCTTATTGGATGTCAGTTGCATACCCTCAGAAAGTAAGATTTCCCCCTGGCATTTCTTTTTTAACTTTTTTTTATTGTGGTAAAATATAAACAACATAAAATTTACCAGTTTAACCATTTTTAAGTGCACCAGTTCAGGGGCACTTAGTACAGCAATGTGAACTAAAGGGCACTCAGTTCACATCGTTGTACAACCATCAATCACCATTACCCACCCGCACAATGTCCATCATCACAGATTGACACTCTGTACCTGTTAAACACTAACACCCCTTTTCCTCCTCCTCTTGGTTCCCGACAACCACCACTCATTCTGTCTTCTATCTCTATGCATTTGACTATTCTAGGTCCCTCATATAAGTGGAATCAGATGGGATGTGTCCTTTTAGGTTTGGCTTATTTCACTTTGTATAATGTTTTTCAAGGTTCATCCATGTTGGAGTATGTGTCAAAATTCCCTTCCTTTTAAGGCTGAATAATATTCCATTATATGTATATACCACATTTTGTTTATCCATTCGTCTGTTAGTAGGCATTTGGGATCTTTCCACCTTTTGGCTACTGTAAATAATGCTGCTATAAACATTGTTGTACATATTATCTGTTAGATTCCCTGCTTTCAGTTCTTCTGGGTATATAACCAGAAGTGGAATTACTAGATCATAAGGTAAATTCTAGGTTGAAATTTTTCTTAGGAACTGACTCTGGCTTTTTTCCCTGTTATATTTCCAGAATCATTTTTACCATCTATTCAAACAGTTTATTTTTGGCTCTCCAATGTACTATCCTACTTTTATACTAAACTACCTCTCTTTTGCTTGTTCCCTCTTTCATTTATCATGGTATTTAGAATTATGATCTTATGTTCCACAGTACTGATATTCCCCAAAACACAAACATTGGACCTCATTCCTTGGAGCAGTAAGGAAGGAAGTTAAAGGGAATAAAGTGCAAGGCCCAAATTTTGCAGGATTTTTTTTCCTTTGAGTCTGCAGTTTTTAGTCATGCTGCTTCAAAGAATGAAGAGATAGACCAGGCGGAGTGGTGGGCAGCAAAGCCAGGGTTATTGAGCAATAGCAAAGTGATAGTACAAAGCTCCCCAAGAGGGGCGGGACCCTGAGACGATTGCCATTGAGGTTTCTAAGTCTAGGGGGTTTTATGCCTTGCTGGAGGGATGTTTTAATTTGATTAACCCTCCCTGCGTCTGTCATCCAATCAGGCTTTTGTCATCTATCACATGGAAAAGGCTGGAGGACTCCTTCCAGGGTGCTGTAAAACCCTTTTGAGGGTGGCTTCCTCTTGGAGGGGGCAGCCTTGTCCTTGCCTACCTTTCTTCCAATTATCCTTCATCCAAAGCATCCCATCATCTGTCGTCACCCTAGTCAATACTGATATGGTACCCATTTTCTTCTCCCTTTTTGTGGATGGCATTGAACGTGAAGTAGTCAAGGTACTTTTTGATCAAACCATCTGATTCGTCCTTACACTTCCTAACCACTATCTTTACTATTTGAAAAGGAAAACTAACAGGGTTCCTGGACCCAATTCCACTTGGGGGGGGGGTGGGTGGGTGGTAGGAGGTTTCCCCACATCAACAATTTTACAGATACCAACTGAGTGTCCTACGATTCAACTCAATTCTGATACTGTTTACCTCGAGATAGCATCAGACCCCACAGATTAGGGATCAGTCCTCCAAGCCTGCCCCTAACCCCTTCAGATGCCAATTGCAAGTCCAGGTTATTGCTTGTGCTTCTGACCCACCAGCTATAGGTTGGGGGTTCCCAAGACCATTGCCTCAGGTTTAATGAATTTACTAGAGCAACTCATAGAACTAAGAAACATTTTACTCACTAGATCATCAGTTTACTATATAAAGATACAATTTAGGAATAGCCAGATGGAAGAGATCCACAGGGCAATGGATGGGGAAAGAATGCAAGGCTTCCTTCCATGTGCTCTCTAGGAGAGCCACTCTCCCAGTACCTTCACGTGGTCACCAATAGGAAGTTCTCCAAACTCCATCCTTTGGAGGTTTTTATGGAGGATTCATTATATAGGCATGATTGATTAAATTACTAACTAGCCATTAATGATGGAACTCAATCCCTGCGCCTTCCCTCTCCCCACAGGTGTTGAGTGCAACTGCAAGTGCCAACCCTCTAACCACTGGTTGGTTCCCCTGGCAATGAATCTCTATCCTTAGGTATTTTCCGAAAGTCACTTCATTAACATAAACCCAGTTGTGGTAGAGAGAGGTTTGTTATGAATAACAAGATTCTGGGATGCCTGGGTGGCTCAGCGGTTGAGCTTCTGCCTTTGGCTCAGGATGTCATCCTGGAGTCCTGGGATCAAATCTCATATTAGGCTCCTGGCATGGAACCTGCTTCTCCCTCTGCCTGTGTCTCTGCCCCTCTCTGTGTCTCTCATGAATAAATAAATAAAATCTTTTAAACACACACACACACACACACACACACACACACACACACACAAGATCCTTATTACACCTTTATGGCTCTGAAGCTATTTTAGGAACTAAGGACAAGAGACCAACTATTATGACAAAAGTTGCTCCCATTGCTCTTGTCACTCAGGAAATTCCAAGGGTTTTGAGAGCTGTGAGCCCAGAACCATGGATGAAGAGCAAATAATTATGTGAATGACCAAATATATATTTCCTGTAAATCACAATATTGCAGGAACTCTTCAAACACTCTGCACATCTAAATCTTTTTTTTTTAAGATTTTATTTATTTATTAATGAAAGACACACACACACAGAGAGAGAGAGAGAGAGAGAGAGGCAGAGACACAGGCAGAGGGAGAAGCAGGCTCCATGCAGGGGAGCCCGATGTGGGACTTGATCCCGAGTCTCCAGGATCACGCCCTGAGCTGAAGGCAGGCGCCAAACTGCTGAGCCACCCAGGCATCCCCAGCACATTTAAATCTTACCAATAAATGTAGTTGTGAAACTGCACTTGATGTCTAGATGTTTGGAGAAGGTTTTTGGTTCTTGTTTCATAATCGTGGTCTATGACCCTCACCACACTTCTCTACAATTTCCCCACTAAAATATCACCACCACCACCACCACCAACAACAACACCAACAACAAAATCAGTTTCATATATTTTTATAAGCAGCTTTAAATTCTTTTTAATACAAGGCAAAAGTATATGTTAACCAAGTCAGAATTGAGGTGGCTATCTGTTCCAGTTTGCCTTCAATAATCCCAGTTTATGCCTAGTGCCCTGCATTATTTTTGAAAGAGCTCCTTTTAGCCTTAAAAAGGGGGGTTCCAGTTTAGAGGATAAATGATATGTTTACCTTATTAAAAATACACCTTGATTTTCCAATAAAGTGCTTTTCAGGTGACACTGTGCTTTTGCCCACATTATTGGACTCGATCTACACAACTCTGCAAAACAGGAAGGGAAATATTTTATCTCTGTTCATTAAATGAAGTAACCAAGACTCAAGTAGTAGGTGGTGACCGTCTGAGGTCACATACTTAAGGACAGAATCAGAGGCAGAACCCAGGATTCCTGACTTCAAATCCAGTATTTTTTGGCTGTCGACCATTCCGCAAATATCTGAGTAAAGACAAACTTCACTCTCTTGGTTGGTAATCTGTTTGCACTTGGACTTAGGACATTTAGGCAGGTTCATCCCCTCCAAGACACTGTCTTTTCACATTTAAAGCAAGCAGAGATGAAAGAAGACTTAATAAAGAGCCCATTAGTGAATCCTAGGGATCCTGGGGCCAAATGACCTATGTTTTTTACTTTACTGGGTGCAATTACATCAGGTTATTGCAATCTTACATTTAACCAAATTAGGACGTCTCAGTTAACAACAAAAAGACAAGAAAAAAAATCGATAATGAATGCCTACTAAGAACACATCAATGGGTTCTGCCCCAGTTTTTTTTTTTTTTAACCTAAAACCGGTAAAATTCTACCTTCCTTGGATACCTGGCAAGGAGACAAAGACAGGCACAGTGTTTGCAAGGTGCGCAGGTGTCCAGGGGTGCTGAGCCCGTCGCCGCACCACTAAAGGAGCGCGCACTGGCCTAAGCTCCGCTGCCTGCCCCCGAGAGGGCCGCACGACTCCCGGGCGTCCCTCCCTCCTCCCTCGCAACGGCAGGAAGGGGTCTGCCGCGCCTGGGGAAGGCGGCCTGCAAGCTGCTGGCTGCTGGAGCGAGGCCGGAGCGAGGCCAGAGCGGAGCCGAGCGGAGCCGAGCGCAGCGCAGCGCAGCGGGCGCCGGCGCCACACCCCGGGGGCGGCCGGGCTCCCGCGCGCGAGGTCACGGGCGCCCGAGGTAAGAGGGCGCGGAGGACAGGCGCGGGCCCGGCGGGGGAGGCCGCGCGCATGCGCCCCGCCCCGCCCCGCCGCGGCCGGAAGAGCCGGGCCGCCGAGCCGCTGCTCGCCACGCCGGGCGCCACGGCGCGGGGGAGGGCGCCGGCCGCGCGATGCGGCCCCTGGACAGCGCCGGGGCCGCCGAGGTGCCCGAGCCCGGGCTGCGGCCGGACGACGCGCCGCGGGGAGCGGCGGAGGAGCCCGCGGCGGCCGAGGCAGCGGGGACGCCCGGCCGCGGCCGCTGCGGGCTGTGCGGCTCCTCGCCGTGCGGCTGGTGCGCGCCGCCGGGTGAGTGGGTGCAGACCCGGGCGCGGGTCTCGGGGGGGGGGGGGCGGGGGCGGGGGCGGGGCCCGCATCTGCGGGCGGGGGCGGGGGCGCAGGGAGGACCGCGCGCGCCCCGACCCTCCGCGGCCGCCCTGCGGGTGCGCTCGAGCGCTCCCCTTGGGGTCTGCAGAGCCGAAGCCCCTTACGGCCCCGCCGGCGCGGACAGCGGAGAAAGTTTCTGGCTGTGTCGGGAGCCCTGTTGGGCCCCTGAAGCCGTTCCCGTAACTGAGCGTTGCGGCGGGGGCCGCGGAGTGAGGCTGCAGTGGGCGCGTAGGAGCCCCCGGGGCCGGCTGCGGGCGGGCGGGCGCGGCGCGAGGCAGCGATGCGGGCGCGGAGCCGCCTTCCTGCAGGGGAAGTTGAAAAGCCCAGAGTGGGGGCGCCCGGCGGCTCAGTCGGTTCAGCGTGGGGCTCTCCGTCTCCGCCCAGTTCTCCATCTCAGGGTCCTGAGTTCAAGCCCCGAGTTGGGCTCCATGCTGGCATGGAGCCTACTTGATTAAAAAAAAAAAAAAAAAAAGCACAGAGTCTAGAAAATGTTTGCCTTTAAAGTCTTACACTCTTGGGAAGGCAGAGTTGAGTGGGAAACCACCTGGTTCTTAAACTTTTGGTGTTAGGACTTTTTTGCTTTTGTAGTTTTTACAGTATCTTTATTCGTAACACCTCACACTGAACAAAGCCAAAAGTCCATCAATGATATAATGAATATTTTGTGATTCTTTTTCTATTTTTTTTTAAAAATATTTTATTTATGTATTTATTCACGAGAAACAGAGAGGGGGCTGGGGGGGGGGGTGAAAGAGACACAGGCAGAGGGAGAAGCAGGCTCCATCATGCAGGGAGCCTGACGTGGGACTCGATCCCCGGTCTCCAAGGTCACGCCCTGGGCTGAAGACCCGCGCTAAGCCGCTGAGCCACCCCGGCTGCCCTCTATTTTTAAAAATTTGAATCATTATATTATAGACCTGAAACAAACATGGGAGGACTAGGATTAGCATTAGTTGCTAATTAGGATTAGTTGGCTAAACAAGCCAGAGGCACAATATTACATACATTGTTAGGAGGTTCAGACCTGTCTCAAAAGCCAGGTACCTTGGGTAGAAACACCCTGATCCTGTTCAGCCTCTTCCTTCCACAAATGAGGAAGGTGAGGACTTGGGGGGGGGGGGGGGGCGGGGCAAGGGGGTTGCTTTGTTTTCCCCTAGATCTGGCAAGTAAGTATGAGTGAGACACAGCACAGGCGGGTGCTACAACAAAGCTCATGCTCTCAGCATGCCAGAGACCCAGGCCAAGGCCCTTTCTGCTGACCACAGTGCTCCTTTAAGCATATTCCTCTTTAAACTGCACCATCCACCTGGAGCATCTTCCTGAAAGAAGAGGAAATAGATCTCCTGTTGCAAGACAAAGTTACACCGTCTGCATCATCTCATTCTCTGACCCCAGATTTCTACACCTCTAACCCAACCCCATTTGCCCCTTCTCCCTATTGATTATGAGCTTCCCGTAATATAGGGAGACGAACCCCAGAGGATGATTCTTGCTCCATTTTGGTCCTCAATACTAACAAATGACCAGACTTCTGGTTATTTATGCATGACTGGTACCTCCAGAGCAGGGGTCACTCCAAGCTGTGTTGACCAGATGTGCAGCCCATGAAGAGGTGAATTTCTCACCTTATCAGTTTTTATGGCTGTCATTTGGTGAAATGCTGAGTCAGTCCATACAGACTCTTAAATGTTTCTGCTGTTCAGTGTGAGGGCAGCACATGCCAATGTGATAACCCTATCTTAAGCAACTGCACTTAAGAATCTTGTGGGGTATTTTAACTTAAAAGAAAGCATTTAACTTCAAGGAATAACAGTAAGACTTAGTAATAGTGATTGTAAGATTACGAGATAATATTCTGAAAACAGAATTGCTTTAACACTTTAAATCACTGTACTGTTTGTTGTCATTGAACTTTGTGATGGTGTCATTTTAATGGCTTAATCATGGTTATCTCAGGAAAGCTCATTTTCAAATTCAGGTTGAGACCCTTACCTGTTTTTCTGCCTTCTTGGATAGCCTTCCTCGGCAGCATACAGCTATCTTAAGACATCTATTTACTTTTTTAAGGGACAGTGTGGATCTTAGACTGAGGCAAGAAGTTCTAGATTTGTGCCTCGTCTGCTCCTGAAAAGAGTTCTCTAGTGTAGCACTGGTTCTCAAGCTGGTAGAGCTTTTTACAGTTGCAGAGATTCTGTACCAGTGGGTTCAGGAACTGAAGTTTAAAAAGTTACTCAGTTGATTCTCATTCCCAGCCAGGGCTGTGAATCACCAGCTTAAAGCAGAGGATAGAGAAACGGAGCAATTTTTCAATTTTCTTCTAACTCAGGAAATTACACTGTGGCCACTTACTTAATTTGAATTTAGAGTTGCCAAATTATTAGCTATGCTTGTAGTGGAATATGATCATAGAAGCACATTACATAAGCAGATACCTCTTTGAATTATGCTACTTTCTTGTTCATCTCCATTGGCAGAAAGGAAATTATTCAGTAAGAGACGGGTCTGCCTGAGTAGAACCAGGCCTCACCCTCATAACAAATAATCAAGCTCAGCCAGGCCTTGTAACAACAGGCATGTCCCAGTCAGCGATCATGGGCCTTAACGTGTTTATAGGCAAGAAAATATGTGAGTGTGGCAGTGTTTTGAGAGACAAAAGAAAATTAGAACCAGGGGTATAAAGTTAAGTTTTTAAAAAGTTAAATATCATGTGAAGTTACAATATTCCTGGAGAAAAATTTAAAAGTTTAGGTTGGAGAAGATCCTTGAAATATAGACCAGGGAGATGTTTTCTGTCCTGGATCTTCCTGTTCTGTCTGAGGTTGCAGGTTCTATGTATGAGTTGGATTTCTTTTAAGAAACTTTTAACTTATTTTATTTGGACCTGAACTCTGAAATTTCAGAAGCTGAACTCCGAGGCTGACCACAGCCAAGGCATGTATTTTGTGGCACTTAACTTGGAAGTCTTCTAAAGTTTCCTTCTCGTGGGCTGAGTATGTGCAGTTTGTTTCTGTGGTATCTGAGCACCTAGGTATTGAACAGAATGTGGAGGATTCTGGCACTTAAAAACATATAACCCTTGACATGACAACTGGTAGCTTCAGATGATTTTCTTTGACTAAAGAAAATCTGTTCTTTGAAGAAGAGGTAGAGGCCTCTGAGCACATGTACCTGCAACAGGAAGAGGTAGAGGCCTCTGAGCATACCCGCATCTTTTTTTTTTTTTTTTTACTTTTTTTTTTATTTATAAATTAATTTTTATTGGTGTTCAATTTAGCAACATCCAGAAAAACACCCAGTGCTCATCCCGTCAAGTGTCCCCCTCAGTGCCCATCACCCATTCCCCCCCCACCCCCCGCCCTCCTCCCCTTCCACCACCCCTAGTTCATTTACTACAGAGGTCATGCTGTAGCATATGCCCCTGGGAAGATAGTGCATCATCATACTTTGGTCCCAATTCACAAGTGTTTGTCACTTGTGGGCAAAGGTATCCAGCTAATATAAAGACGTTGAAATGTATTACCTGGTGTCTGCATTTGTCAGAGAAGGGCGTTTTTCATAACCATGATTATGCAATATTGTTTCTATAGCTGAGTAACATGTTATAAATCCCCAGCCTGGAATGACAGTCCTAGTTTTACTACAAATGGCAGTGCCCAAACAATACACCCTTCCGTTTTGCTGTGCTCCTAACTGATAAGGACCAGTAGTGTTTCCTTCTTACTCTCCCCTTATTTTTAATTTCAAAAAAAAAAACTAATATATTCCTTGGTGTGTCACCTCTCTTTTAGGGAGTTCTCTGCTTACTCTGTCCCTTTTTTGCTCCGCTTTGAATGACAGGGTTGGGGAGGGTATGAGATTGAAAACAGGTTCTTGTCTTAGGTAACTAAGATAGAGGAGGTGGCTAAACAAATGTTTAATGCTCATACAGTAAGTCATTAATGGATTGAATATGATGCCCTAGAGAAAGCAGAAGTTTCCTGGTTCAGATCTAGCCAAGAAGTTAGTGGTTAATGGCAGTTCTAATTTTTAAAAACTATATTTTCAAGCACTTTGAGGTCAGAGAGGTGGTAGATATCCTAGCCCCTGCCCTCAAAGAGTTTGTGTTCTAAACGGAAACAAAATCATAAACCATGAAAAATAAAATATTTGATTAACAGTTCAAAATCACAAAAACAGAGCCTTCCCAGATTATGCTGTCGCCAGTGGTGTTAGACTTGGCGTCTTTCCATGAAGTTCTCTCATATTATTTCATTCAGCAAGTATTTAATCAAGGTCTTCTGTGTGCCAGGCATAAACAAGACAGTGAGGTCCCAGCCTGGAAGAGTCCACAGGCTTGTGGGGGAAGTAAGATAATCAACAAGTAGCCATATGACACCGCTATAAACTGTTGTCCAGAAGGAATGTGTTCTTCATAAGGCCCGGTTCACCAGTGAGATGATATAAATGATCACTCGGAAGCATTTTTCTCTAGCCATCTTGACAGGCGTTTCTTAAAGATTTCTCTCATTGTCTTGGCAAGCATTTTTACTTTTTTTTGACTTACAAGTGAGGGATGATTCTTGAGCCAAAGGAAAATCCATTTTATAGGGTAAAACTGCATTTCAAAGTTACAGGTTTAAATTGTTGCTTTCATCAATGATTCTTCATTTTTGATGGGGAAATGGCTTGGGTCCAGAGAATGGATATGCTTAGGAGACAGTATTTGTAGCCTGTTAGCTATTAACACTGTTCCATTTTTCTCAATTCCTAAGTGAAAATAATAAAACCTACACTTGGAAGCAAGGACTAACCAGAACTTAATCTTTTTCAGAAGCCAAGAAGAAAGCACCCTGTCCTGGACTTGGCTTGTTTTATACATTATTGTCTGCCTTCCTTTTCTCAGTGGGCTCTTTATTTGTTAAAAAAGTGCAAGACGTCCATGCTGTAGAAATTAGTGCATTCCGATGTGTGTTCCAAATGCTAGTCGTTATCCCTTGCTTAATATACAGAAAGTAAGTATTTCTTACCTGCAAAGTAGAAGGTATTAACAAATGTTTGTGAATCTTTTGACCTGCTTATTTATTCTATAGTGTCTGCTTTATCCCTCCCATAGATTTACCAGGTTCCTACATCCTTTGGCTCTGATTAATAAAAAGTCTCGAGGACCCACCCACAGAATATGCTCTCATAAGCATATACCACATGCCCAGCAAAGGAGGGGAAAGAGATTGTTGTCCTGCACCCTCCGTTTTGAGAACGAAGCTTTCCTTGTACAATTCCCTCCATCTTGTACCACCCTTCCTTCTTTCCCTTGGCATACTAGTATTTAGAAGAAAAAAGTAAATGAGGAGAAGTGGTGGTGTCTCCTCATACCAGGGTTTCTTTCAGTAGAATGGGCTGCTCTGTTATCACGGCATACAGAAGGTTACTGTAATAATATCTAGGTCTACCCCTAGGGTGATGTGGGAAAGGAAGAAGGTAATTTTGAGCAAGGCCTTTTAAAATAGTTTCATATTTAGTGTCCTCATCTGTGAACTGAGGGAATTATATATACCTTTGTTGCAAGGGCCAAATAAAATTTATTATAGATCAGAGCGCTTTGTATAGAATGTAACAGTATATGAAAACTATGTTCCCCATCCTTACTGTTCTCTCCCCACACAGCACCTCTTCCCTTTCCATATAGAATCCCTTCCCTTTCCCAGGTTAAAATTATGCCTCTCTCACCCCATTATAACCTCTGCCCACTCCTTGTACTTAGAAGCCTTGGAGGAGAGACCAGTTGGGTCCCTTGTGGATGTCTGGCTCTTTCACTCTTTGGGCAAAAAAATGCTTAAACCCTAAACTAAATGCTTCAGTCGCATGCCACCAGCCTCCTTGTATCTATAACACAGTACAGATTCATTTCAAAGAGTTTCATTCCGTATCCTGAGGATTTGATGAAAAAGGTCAAAGAAAACTTACTAAGATTTATATTGTCAGAAATTCCTATGTAAGTGTGGACAAGTCACAGTATTTTAGGAAATGATGATAAAACTTCAGAAATTTCTAGGGTTGCAACAGACCACTGATGCTAACACAATTTTCTTCCCTATAATAAAAGAATTGGCAGTGAAAGGCAAAGAATTTTTTTAAATCTTAAGCACCAATCTGTTCTGACCCATTTTATGTTTCATTATAATGGAAGATGATATGGTATTCCAAGCATTTTCAAAGTATGAGTCAAAGGTGACCCATACTTACATTTCTAACTCCAGATATCCAGGGGTCCTCGTCAGGCCTACAGGCTACCCTACAGATGTTCAGTGCTGGCATAGTCAGCAGGCTGCACCTAGCCTGACACGTACCCAGCACTTTGCTTGGTAAATATTTAAGTTTTAGAAAAAATTCAGTAGCTTAACTCTTCCTGCAGAGAACAATGAAAAGTTGTCTCACATTCAATGGCAAAAATAAATTTTAGCATTGCTTCCACTTTTATAGAAAAACGCCTAAGTTTGGCAACACATACTAGCCATGACCAAATTTTCTTATGTAGGACAGCTCAGTCTTGAAATTATATTGATTATAAAAATTCCATGTTGTCAGTGTAGAAAATCAGGGGAAAATAAAGAAAAATTATGTATGAGTCCATTTTTAAGGTTTGCCCACAATTAACATTTCAGTACCTTTTTTGTCTTTTATGCAAGCGTATAAACATAGGGAAAAAATTCTATTTGCTGAATTATTGTACTATTTATGGAGTTCTCTTTTGCTATTTTTGCTTATACTGTGAACACTTCCATGTTTTTAGCTATACTTAGAACCCACTGTTTAAAGCTGTGGGCACTATTATAATTAATTTACTATTCCCTTATTTTTTGACAGTTAGGACTTCAAAAATAATGCTTAATTAAGAACTGCAATATCAAAAAACAGATGCCAAGTTGGTTTAATGTGCGTCCCTCCGTTTGAATTTGCAGAAGTGGGTTTATAGGCCCCAAAGGTCAACGCATTTTCCTCGTTCTCCGAGGAGTTCTGGGCTCCACGGCCATGATCCTATTGTACTACGCTTTCCAGGCCACATCCCTCGCCGACGCCACGGTTATCACCTTTAGCACGCCCGTGTTCACGTCTATCTTTGCTTGGATATTTCTCAAGGAGAAATACAGCCCTTGGGATGCGCTCTTCACCGTCTTCACCATCACCGGTGTGACCCTTATCGTGAGGCCCCCGTTCCTGTTCGGCGCCAGCGCGGCGAGCGGGGACCGGAGCTACTCAGCCCACCTGAAGGGCACGTTCGCCGCGGTCGCGCACGCCGTCTTCGCCGCCCTGACTCTGGTCATCCTCCGCAGGATGGGCAAGTCCGTGGACTACTTCCTGAGCATCTGGTATTACGTCGTCCTCGGGCTGCTGGAGAGCGTCGTGGTCCTCTTCATCCTGGGGGAGTGGAGTTTGCCCCATTGCGGCCTGGACAGGCTGTTTCTCATCCTCATCGGCCTGTTTGGTTTGGGGGGTCAGGTGTTTCTCACCAAAGCCATCCAGATAGAAAAGGCAGGGCCGGTGGCAATAATGAAGACCATGGATGTGGTCTTTGCTTTCATCTTGCAGATTATTTTCTTTAACGATGTGCCCACGTGGTGGACGGTGGGCGGGGCCCTGTGCGTCATAGCGAGCAGCGTGGGCGCAGCGATTCGGAAGTGGTGCCAGAGTGCGCAGTGAGGCCCGGTGTGCGCCGTGAGGCCCGGCTGCGGCCCGGTGTGCGCCGTGAGGCCCGGCTGCGGCCCGGTGTGCGCCGTGAGGCTCGGCTGCGGCCCGGTGTGCGCCGTGAGGCCCGGCTGCGGCCCGGTGTGCGCCGTGAGGTCCGGCTGCGGCCCGGTGTGCGCCGTGAGGCTCGGCTGCGGCCCGGTGTGCGCCGTGAGGCTCGGCTGCCGCCGGGTGTGCTGCCGCCGGGTGTGCGCAGCCTGAGCTCGCGTCCCGCGCGCCCCACCGTGCGCACGCCCAGAAGCAGCATTTCCTTCACTGATTATACTTAATAAATTTCATAATTAAAGTACCGTTTCTGAATATGGGATGTCTTTAATGAGCTAAGAATTAGCCAGTCAGTGTGGTCTAGCAATTTTCTTTTTTTTTTCCCCCTCAATGATGTGTTGGTTTGGGTTTGGGTTTTTTATTGTTCTTGGGGTGGCGTGGGTAAGAGGACAGATCATTTGTTGCAAAAAGCCCTGCAAAATGTTTTATGACTGGTGTATGTGATTTCTTTGAAGCATATTTTTGGTACTGATGGTACTGATAGAGGTGGGAGAAAATTTTAGAACCTCTTTTAACCAGTGTAGAGGCTAAGAAACTTATGGATAATAATGCTGCTATAATTGGTATTATTATGTTGGAAATTCATTTGAAACCTAATTCCACTTAGGAGGCCAAAGCTGAAACTTGGAAAAGGTGCCTACTTAATGGTGTTAATAATACAAATCAGCCTTATTTTCAAGGCTTTTATAAATGATTATTATTCTTTTAACCCATATGAGTGCCTTTTCATTTTGATGCCAGAATTTTTATATGTAAAGTTAAAAAACATTTTTGATCACCCCGTTTGGCTAGTTTTCTGTTTCAGTGACATTCATGATGGTAGCTCTGTCATTCTGTAATTTTAAGTTGTCCTCTGTTTTTTTGAAACTGCACTACATTTTTCTTCACTTTCTAAGATTTCAGGTCTTTAAACCACAAGAGAAATCTTGGCATAACCAGTGTGCACATTTCCATCCTGAAGTATTTTCCCCTCACTAGAAATGTGATTTTCTATAACTTCTCTTTGAATTTATAGTATGATGCCAAATAAAATTTTCTCAGGATTTTATTAGGTTGAACCATATGAAATTGCTGAAATTTTACCATTTTAACTAACAAAAACCATAGTTTCTTGTGGTTCACCCTAATAGATACCTCCCTTACCTTCTTTACACCAAATATTTAGAACACTGTGGCATATATTTTTTTAAAACAACTTTTTAAAAAATACAGTGATCCTCTTAAACTTATTTTTATAGTCTTTTTCCCTTATGGAATTCTATATAATAGTGTTTCATGTTATTTGTTAAATGTAAAGACCTGTGAATCCATGGTTGATTGACTTTTGTAGTTGCTTGATTAGAAAAAAAAAAATCACTGTTAAGTTCTAGTATATCAGTCTGTTATTAAATGTCAATGCTGCACCATGATACGAACTTTATGAATTCAAACATTTTATATCTGGAACTTCATCAGGCCAATACTCTGCAGTTAAGGAGAGAATATAATATTTAAGAAAGCTTGGGAGGTTGATCGGGAAGTAGAGAGTACACACAAATGATTCTTTATCACAATAAACCCTTTATTGGTGAAACTATGATGGTTTCCAACTCTTACTGTCCAACCTAGCAACTGTTATTATCTTAAGCCTGTATATTGGTAAGATTATAGGCTTTCTCTCCCTTTCATCATAATTCTTCAAAGAAAGAACGAACTTGGCTTCTGAGGTTTATGCCTTGGTGAGAAAGGATCTTTTCTAGTAGTTTCAAGAGGAAATTTTTAGCTTGCTGATTTCCCCAAATGTTTCCCACCTGACAAATCCTAAATGAAATCTACTTAAGGGAGTCACACTATCATTATAATTTTAGCCTAACCCACAATTTTTGGATCTAGAGTTGCAGAAGCATCATTTTATAAGGATATTAGATAGTTACAGGATCAGAGCACTTTAGAACTCAAAGGTTAGAAATCCTCTTGTAGGAACCGCACTGCATAGATAGGGATGCTGGGGAGGGGATCTGCCCAAGATGGGTTTCCATGGCCTTCTCCTCTCCCTTACTTCCACGATAAAGTATGGAAAGTAAATGACTGCTTAAGCTACCTAAGGTAAATTAACTCAGGGAACCCTCTCCTGGTTCTTTATCTTGCACAATAAAAGAACCTATGGGACATTGAGAGTTAAATCCATTTGGGCCTGTACACTAGAGACATGTTTTATTTCAACAGTGTGGTTTAAGTACTTGAATGTCACAATATATGACCAAGGTTGGAGAAAATGTTTCTTCTCTCAACTTTTACAGGGTGTCATTCTTAAACACTTTTATATAATGTCCAAGGTATATACAAGGATGTGTATTGTAACAATTATAAGTGTATATTTTACAAAGATTGTAGTTTCTATATCTTGAAAATATTTTTGTAAATTGTTTTTATTTTGTAAATACTAATAAAGTTAATATCGAAGAAGGCTACATGTTGGTTTTTATGATTATAGTAAATGTGCTCACTGACTTATTTCCTTTTTCATCCATGTGCTTCAAAATTCATTTTATAAAGGATATTGATCTCTGAATGACTATTCAGCTGTGATGTACATCTCAAATTTCAATCTGTTTTTTTTGTTTCCTTGGTACTGTTATATCCAGTCTAATATCTCTAAAATAAAGACCCTAACCTTCCTTTCCAGTAAGGCCTTCATCATTGTAGACTCCCAGAGCTTGGAGTAGCTTTGAACCCATACTTTTATTTCCATAGCTAATATGTCACTAAGTCCTGGAGTGTCTGTCTTCTTATTGTCTCATGGATTCATTCTTTCCTTGCCATTTCCACTGCTACCATCTTAGTCCAAGACTGACCACCTCATGGCTGAATTATAACAATTATAATAATATTCTAATGGGTTACCTACTGCTTGATACTTTTCCACTCAGATCCTTGTCTCACTGCCAGATGGACCTTCCTAAAGCCCTGCTCTCATTGTTACTTTGGTTCTCATAAAACCAGAATGATGCCATATCACGTACCACATCTCATCCAAATTATTTTTTCTGGCCCTACTCCCACTTTTCCAACCTGATTTCCCATGTCCCAACACAAATCCATACTCTCATCAATCTTTCCACAGACTCCCACATTTGCCAAGGGATTCCTTCCTATGTCTCCCCTGCTGCCTTTGCCTTCTCTTTGTCCTCTAAACCTCCTAGCCTCCAGGGCAGCCCCGGTGGCCTGGCGGTTTAGCGCCGCCTGCAGGCGGGGGTGTGGTCCTGGAGACCCGGGATCGAGTCCTGCACGCGGCTCCCCGCATGGAGCCTGCCTCTCTCTCTCTCTCTCTCTCTGTCTCTATGAATAAATAAATAAAAATATTTAAATAAATAAATAAATAAACCTCCTAGCCTCCAAAAGCTCAGCTTGAGATTTTGTTTCTTCTGCTGCTTCCAGCTTCTGCCACCCACACTAGCCCACTCTGACAGAGTGGATAAGGCACTGGAATAGGAAGGAGTCTAAAGATAAGAGTGTGGTTGTGTCACTTTCCAGATGACTTAGTCACAATGTATCTCAATCTGTCCTCATTTGTTAAATAGAATATTACTTGCCCAACCCATGTTCCAAAGGAGTGCCACAGAAGGACTTGCAGACCACAAAGGAAGATAACACTACCTTATCAAACTGCAGTTAGAGGTTAACATTCTCCTCTTAAAAATTATGTCCAGTTCTGGGTCCTTCGTCCTGAGCAGTTTCACGAGGACTGCAGGAATAGTCTAAAGGATTTCAAACCTCATTTGACTTCTTCCTGCCAGAACACAATTCCACTGTTGGACAATTCTCAAGTTCCTGGCTGATCTGCCCACATGGGTACCAAGGGTCACCAGTCTTATGCATAGGTGTTGCCACTTTTCCAAAAGTTCTGGCTTTGGCTCTAATCCTGTGTATTATACTTGAATCTGGCTGGGGAATGATCCTGATTTTTTGTGTTTCCCATGCACTACTCTCTGTACTCAGTATCGCTTTTTTAGCCCTTATCTGTTCACTCAGTAAGCACAATTAGTCTCTTAAGGGTAATCTAGTGGTAAGAGCCAGATGTCTTTATGTAGCATATTGGCCTCTGATGTAGTTGTATGGAGCTGTGGTCAGTACTGGGCATTAGGATTTGATTCTTAGGGTGTAGGTTGGGCACATGAAGCCTGGGCACTACCCCAAGCACACCATTATATGGTCTCTTTGGTCTAAGAATTCACTTAGAATTCTTCAGGCTGCCCTAACAGGGACTCTCTGATCCACAAAGACCTATCCAAGTTTTAGCCTATTTGAACACAAGGTTTGGAGAAGCTGGATTTGGAAAACCAATTCACAGACAGCCTGTGAAACCTGGCGCTGCCTGTCTTCTAGAAATTGGGGTGAGGCTTTATAGAAAGAAGGAGGGTAAGGAGAAGACATATCTAATGTCAAGGCAGGGCAGAAAATGTTGCATCATAGAAGTCCAGTCCACAAAAAATATTCCACTGGGTTGCATGAGGTACCATACTAGATATCATCTTTTAAGCCAGATTTTTAACAATGTAAAAGAATGATATTCACACTATATTTTTAAAGTTATTTTTCATAACTATTATTTATGTTAACATTATGTAATCATTTTAATAAAAATTTTTTAGTTTTGCTTTCAAATGTAAATATCTATATATAACCCACTTAACAGAGCTCTTTGGAGTTCTCAATAATATTTAAGAAAGTAAAGGAATACAAAACCAAAAAGTTCCCAAGCTGCAGATTTAATGTATAGAATTCTCAAATTTGAAAAACTTAAAAGCAATGATTAAGCCCACTATCAAATCTATCAACTTTTTCATTTCAAACCTGACAGTTTGAAATGCAGCTAAATAACAATTTGTAAATTAGAAACATTTTTAATGTGATGTACCATTTTAGAATTATGAGTTACACAACCTTAGATCTACATAAGAGATCCAAATTATCTACCCGACAGAGAGCAAAGGAACAACAAGAAATCCAATTGGCCTATGCTCATAGGGTCATATCAAGTTGTCTTTGTTGCTTCCTATGTATGTGTCTTAGCTCCTTTGTACATGCATTTTAGAAAAGTCAGAAGACTTTGATACTTGGAAGGTAAGTATGTATATTGGTACAACTTCTATGAAGGGCAATTTGGCAGTGTCTATCAATTTACAAATGAACGTACTTTTTCACCCAGAAATTCCATAATTCCATTTCAAGAATTTATCATACATATATATATACTTATTGTATCATATATATATATATACTTATTGTAAAATAAATGTACAAGTTTATTCATTGCAGCATTACTTGTAATACAAAAAAATAGAGCTAGTCTGATGTTAAATAAGTAATGGTAATGGTAATGAGTTAAATGACTAAACAAGTAATGGTACTGAAAGGGAGGAAGAAATTTTCCTCTGTCCAAGGTTCTTCTAGCTGGATTAATAACTAAATTTACATAAGATAGATTAATGGAAGAAAAAAAACTTCACAAAGTTTTATTACATGTGCACAGAGCCCAATAATGAAATTGAGACCTAAAGAAATGACCAAGGCAGGCAGTTTTAATACTTTGTAGACAAAGAGACAATAAATCTATGAGGAATTGACAGGACAAAAATAACTGTGGGAGCTTCAGTTAGTAAAGAATTCTAAACAGTATTTAGGCTTAATAAATCAGTAAAAAGTAACAAGAGTTGTTTATACAGCCTTCTTGGCTCTAAATTTCCATCTCTGGTGATAAAGATATCTCTACTTCTTCATACAGGGAGGGCACTTGGGAGATTTCTTTACTGTTTTCAGGGGGACAGAAGAGGGCCTGAGGGTTCTTGCACAGGCTGTGTCTTAAGTAACTTTTATTTAAAATATTTGATATGCCGAAGTGACATATTTGGGGTGGACTGCCCTTGGTCCTTATGATGCATACATAAAATGAAATACACAATAAAAATAAATTAAGGAAGAGCAAGGAAGCTTTCTTCGTATGAGTGTGGAGTAATCTTCAAGATTATTAAGTAAAAAAGCCAGATCCAGATAGTAATACAGCATAGTATGTATTCATTTATGTAAAAGGAGGGTAAACAGGATATTCCAAGAGGATACACAAGGAACCGGTAACATTGGTTGCCTTTAGGGAAAAGAATTTAGTGGCTGAAAGAGTGGAAAGGAGACTTTTAATTAAATTCCCTTTTATACCTTTGAAATTCTGAACCATGTATATATGTGACCTAGTCAAAAAACAAAATAAAAAATAAACTGGTGAAACAACAACAAAAAATGACTTGTAGAAAGGAAGGGAGAAAAGAAAGGAAGGGGTAAAATAGAGATAATAGAGATATCCATATACATATGCATAGAGAAATGTTTACCGCTTTAATCTGAGCCATCACTGTGGTTCACCATTACTGACTTCCTTTTGCCTCATTCAGCCCACGAATCAGGCTTAAATTCCCACATGCTCCATGGCTGAAGAAAATATAAAAGGAAAACCTGAATTTCAGCTTAATAAAATATATCTTCCAAGATCCCAGAAAGCATTGCCCAGCCCTGAGCCAAATATCTATCTTTCCATAGCACCAGAACCATTTTTACATGGAAAGGAAACTAACATTTACTAAATATGTCCCATCCAGGCCAGGAGCTTCTTGATTTCTGTCTCATTCAGTCCTTGCTAACTCTGGGAGATGGGCTGAATAGAAAACTGAAGTTCAAAGAAATTGAATAGGGTCAACCTACCTAGTAAAGTCTAGCGCTCTCACTTGTAAATGGTGAAGTTGGCCACTACCCTAAGTCTACCTGACCACAAAGATTTGATCTTTCCAATTCCCCATGTCACCTCCCTAGCTGGCATAGAATGCACACTAGGGAGTCACTGTAGCATTTGTCACTGTGGTGAAAAGATTGTTTCTTGACTTTGGGATTTGAAGGTATGTATGCCCTCTTCGTCTCTCCTTTCCCATGCATGTAGCAAGAGCTGAATGTGAAAGAATAGAAGGTGACAACACTGCTTATATTTTAGTTTTATTTCTTTCAATCTATCAATATTTATTGAGAAATAGCCATATACAATCACAATCAAAGCAGGAAAACATCAAATATTGTCAAGTATTGCTTTCAAAATGTTCAAAACTGGATGCAAACATGACATACACACACTATAATAATCCATACATATATGCTGCAATGAGAACCTCGAAATGAGATAGTCTCCTAAGGTGACAAATCAAGGAAAAACAAAGAACAAAGGTCACCTAAAGATACAGAATTGAATTCTGGGTCAGCCACATTTAGCCATAATTTACCTAGATGTACTAAAAACATTTCTAAAGATATAATGCACCAATTGGAATAAGGGTTGGCCAGGCTTGGAAACAGGAAAGAAGGGTGGCTGCATCAGGCATGTTCCCATTGTAGAGATGGGCTGCACCAAGATGGTGAGTTCCTAGTTTTTCTCCTTAAAGTGCCCCCAGTAGCTAAGAAGGGTCTAGAGGCATAATCACAGAGGTATCACCACAATCACAAGGCAATAACAATAATCACTACCCTTTATTGTATCCTTCATGTATCAACTACTCTCCTAACTGCTTTTTGTACTCTGGATCATTAAGTCCTTGCAACTCTGTAAGGAAGGCTTTTTATTGTCTTCATTTCATCCTGGAGGAAATAGAGGCTTGAAGAAGTTACATGACATGTCCAAGTTAAGTGACTTGTCTACTTGCTAATAAGAGTCGGAAATTGGGTCTTAAAACCCTGGTCTGTTAAACTCCAAGTTTACATTCTAGACTCTGCTCCTCTACCGCTCACCCTAAGCCTGAAGCCATGCTTTAAAAAAAAAAAAATCCCAAGTTTTATGTGCCCCCTGGCACACTGCAGAGTAGCTCAAGGGACTCTTCAACTCTATTTTAAGAAACATGGCCAATGATTATGCAGTTAAGTCCTCATGCTACTGAAAACTAGAACTATAAAATCACAACCCTTATGCTTTCTATATCCATGTTATCAGTATCTATGCAATTATAATTTGGCTTCTCATATACTTTAAATGCAGAGGATAATGGATTAAGCAAAAGATTAAGCCCTTGGTTCCCTACACTGTTATATTTCTCATTATATACTAGTAAAATTGGCATTGTTCCACTTATTGGTCTCCATATACTTAGTCATTATGACTCTTCCCAGAGGGATATATTGTTATTCCCAGCATCCCTCATCCCTTTTCTTCTAAGCTATTACTCCTATATTACACAGGGTAATTATGCTAGCTCATATAACAACCCCCAAATCTCAGGTATGTGCCAATAGAGTTTTATTTCTTAATTATATCACAGTCTGATTAAGTTGCAAGTTATAAGCTCTCTGTAGTTTCTCCTTTAAGTAGTGACTCAGGCTTCCAGGCTCCTGCCATCCTAAAGTCCTAACTTCTTAAACATGTAACCTCTAAGCTTGCTGCAGATTTCATTACCACATGGACTTGCATATGTGGAACATCACTTACACCTAAATCTTACTGACCTTAACCTAACTGAAAAGGAAGGTAGGAAATAAGGTTTTCATCTGGTTCCAGGAAGAGGAAAAGAAAATAGAACTTGGTGAACATATAACAGTATCTGTACTGCAACCCCATCCCTTTGGAGAACCACCCAAACCTAATTCCATATAGTTCTAGCGAACTGGCAATACAGAATCTCATCAGCAATGATGGCCTAAGGAGTGGGTGGGCCTATGACCTGAATGCAACAAAGTCAAGTTTCTCTCTCCTGATCATTTGAACATTAAGCAGAGTCACCAGAGCAGAAGAAGGGACATAGCTGAGTTGTCTGACAGCAGTGTTCAGTGAGGTGGGCCTTGAGTGCTGGCTGGCAAGAGGTGTCCAATTCTTTAGTCAAGTCTGTGAGCTCACCACTATCATTCCAATTAATCCCCTATTCACAACTAAAGTAGAATCAGTTTCTGTTACTTGTAACCCAAATAGATAAAATTTGCTATCTATATGCTGACCAACCAAATTCTCACTCCCTCATGACTCAGCCCTGAACTATGATAATTTCACTGAGGTGGTGCCTCCCCTTGGGTATCTGATGCAGTGTCTGACCAATCTTTTTCAGGTGACACCACTTTATCTCATTACAAGCCGTCTTTGAATTTCTATGAACATGAAATTTCTATGAAAAAAAGCAATTAAAAATATAAAGCAGATGTCTAAGGCCAAATAAGTGATAAAGACAACATGATATCCTCAACAAGGGTATCATGTGGGCAATAGAATCATATCCAGGAGTGATCTCTAAGGAAAAATCTCAGACAATACTTTGTCAACCTTTTCTATTTCACAGACAAAAATCAAGATTTTACAATAATAGCACAGTCCAGTAGAAGCATAATGCAGGTCAAAGCTCTTAAAATTTCCTCTCAATTTTTCCTTGGAATAACCTTATGAGATTGATGTTCTTTTCCCTCTTTTATAGATAAGAAAGATAAGACTCAGCATGTTTAAGAGACTTCTGTAAAGTCACACAGCCAGCAAAGGACAGAGGTAGAGCAGGCCACACATAGGTCTATTTGACTTGAAGCAGTTTCTAATTGATCTCATGCTTCCCATTTATAATACAAAAAGTTTAATTGGTCTGGACTTTACCCTACAGGTTGAGAAGCAGGGCAGAGCCTAAACATAGTCCAGAGGAACAATACTCATACCACCAGTAAGATGTGTACCAAACCAGCTGCTCCCTGTGAAGGCAGGAGACACCTGCTATGGAACTGAGAGGAGCAGGGATAAGGGGCTAATTGATTTCCCCAGCCAAAAACACCCACGAGAAGCAATGGTGAGGAGATCAGCAAGGTGAAAACAAGAGAAATGTTTACACTAACCGGAAAGAGATAAATGAGTTTGAACATTAGCAAAGGGCAGAGTTGATGATATAAGACAGTCATAACCCTGGCAGATAAACATGCAATTTCCATAAAGTGAGCGGAAGTGAGTGCCATAGGTCCCACCTGGTAGCTTACCCTTGGGAGGAGGAGAAACCAGAGCCCTGGAGCCAGGTCAGGGGTTACCCAGACTGGCTGGGAAGCAAGTCAGAGGGAGACCCAAGGTCTCCAAAGATGGGAAAGGAGATGGGAGTGTGCAACCATCCAAGGTGTGTTGTGAGAATACATGTGGTGGTGAGATCCATGTGGGCTGTCAGGGCAGACACACTTGCTTATTACTCATGCTCAGCAAGGACTGACCCCAAAAGGTAGAGCTCATCTAAACAGAACTCAGTGAAATGAGAACATCATGCTGAATTTGCCACATGCTTACATTATGCTTTTTCTATATTTAGAGTTTAAATACTTTTTATTTATGAAAGGATGGCAATAGTGTATAACCATTGTTTGGATGGCTTTGTCTGTCTTTTTTTTTTTTTAATATCTTTACTTAGCAAATATAGAAGTTGACAACCTTATTTGGTCCTTCAGTTTTATTATTTAAGAAAAATTCTTAGTGGTAGGTAAACTTTTAAAAATCACAGGTTAAGGGATCACTGGGTGGCGCAGCGGTTTGGCACCTGCCTTTGGCCCGGGGCATGATCCTGGAGACCTGGGATCGAATCCCACATCAGGCTCCCGGTGCATGGAGCCTGATTCTCCCTCTGCCTGTGTCTCTGCCTCTCTCTCTGTGTGTGACTGTCATAAATTTAAAAAAAAAAAAATTTAAAAAAAAATCACGGGTTAAGATTCTATCCGCTCTCATACATACTGGATTTTTGCTTCTCCTAATTTTAACTACTCCCTCTACCAGAGCTCCATGCCTTTAGCCTATAAATATGCTCACATTTCTTCCAATTAAATCAAATTAAATGGAATCTTCCCTAAACTTTCCTTCCCTCCCCTCTAAATACATCCGATATCTATTTCTTCTTTAACTAGTTACCATTCTTTCCTCAATCTCGCAGCTGTTCCCCCCAGTTTTTCACACTGGCACTTGAATATTCAACAATGATCAATAGCTTCTCCACCAGAATAAAGATTAATTAAAATCTGTTATTCAATTCTAAAGTTTTTTCTTCTGGTTGAATTATTGTGAAAATGGTACTGCCTTCTTCCTATTAAATCACCTTGGGAGGGCCCAGGATTTTGGTTCTATTACATGTTAGATGTTTATGTATAAGAGAAAAGCTATGTTCCAAACTGGTTTTTAAGTAAGTATTTTTTTTATCTTCTTATTTTGACTTAATTTCAGAATTACAGAAACATTGTAAGAATTATATAAATTCCCATTACCTTTTACCCAGATTCCCCAAGAGTGAATGAACATTTAAGAGTAAGTTATACACATGATGCCATATAGGTCTTGTGTTATTCAAGATTCTCCAGAGAAACAAACTAATAGAAGACATATATTCAAATCTTGAGAAAGAATTATTTTATGTGATTGTAGGGGCTGGCAAGTCTGAAATTTGTAGAGCAGGCTGGTAGCCCGGAAATTTAGGTGAGAGTTGATATTGATATTGTCTTGAAACTGAATTCTTCAGGCAAGCAGGCTGGAAATTTAGATAGACTTTCTATGTTGCAGTCTTGAGAATTCCTTCTCCTTTGGGAAGCCTAAATGCCTTCAAATGCTTGGATAAGGCCTCTTGAGGCCTTCAAATGCTTGGGTAAGGCCTTCAAATGCTTGGGTAAGGCCCATCCACATTACAGATGATAATCTGGTTTACTCAAAGTCTATTGATTTAAATGTTGATCACATTGGGGTGCCTGGGTGGCTCAGTCAGTTAAGCATACCACTCTTAATTTCAGCCCAGGTTATGATCTTAGGGTCCTGAGATTGAGCCCCATGTCAGGCTCTGTGCTCAGCAGGACATCTGCTTGAATCCTCTCTCTCCCTCTCCCCTTCCTCTTTCTCTCTAAAAATAAATAAATAAATCTTTTTTTTAATTTTTTAAAGCTTTTATTTATTTATTCATGACAGCAGAGAGAAAGAGAGAGTGAGAGAGAGAGAGAGGCAGAGACACAGGCAGAGAGAGAAACAGGCTCCATGCAGGGATCCTGATGTGGGACTCGATCCCAGGTTTCCATGATCACACCCCGGGGCCAAAGGTGGTGCCAAACCACTGGGCCACCCGGGAAGCCCAATAAATAAATCTTTAAAAAAAAATTAAATGTTAGTCACATCCTAAAAATATCTTCACACCAATATCCAGATGGATGTTTGACTAAACAACTGAGCAGCATAGCCTAGCCAAGTTGACACATTAAATCAACCATCATACCCCTAAAATGGTCCTTTCAAAGGCTACCCAGAGGCTCAGGCTATGATTTTTCAGCAAAGACAGTGATAGTATTTCAAAAAGAAAGCTTTTAAAATTCAGAAATCATTTCCAGGAAAGTGGTCCTTCATTTTTTTCTAAAGATTATCTATTTATTTATTTATTTGAACGACAGAGTGAGACAGAGCATGAGCAGAGGTGGGGAGGCAGAGGGAGAGGGAGTAGCCGACTCTCACTAAGCAGGGAGCCGGACTTGGGGCTCAATCCCAGGACCCTGGGATCATGACCTGAGCTGAAGGCAGAGTCCTAACCGACTAAACCACCTAGGAGGCCCCAGGACAGTGACTTCAATGAAATGGTTTAGAAGTTACCATTATCACAGAATGCTGATTTGGACATGTGCCTGGACTACACTTTAGGGAAAAAAAGAATCGTCAAGATACCTTAGACACAATAGGCTCAGGCCGCCCTTGGTTTAGAGCTCAATTTTACCAGTAGATGTCGCTATAGTCAGACATTATTTTAGAACAACACAAAAAGGTGACCTCATTCGTGTTCAAAGGATATGGGGGGGGGGGGGCAGGGGGAGAGCGAACTAACTCTTACTCTTCTATATCTAAACATGTACTCTTCATTTTAAGAAAACACAGTAGGCATCTAATAATCATTTGTTGAGTGAATTAATGAATAACCAATGTATATTAATTATTCTACCTGGAAATTTTTATAATTGAGTTATGCTCTGATAGGTGAAGAGGAGGAGAATTTGTCACCCTAAAATGTGGCTCTTTGGCATAAAGACTATTTTAGGCTGATTATTGTTAAGAAATTGTAGATTCAGGAAAAGCTCTTTACCTTTCTTTCAAATGCCTAAATTTACATAACATTACAGGAAGAGCTATTATCAGAGATACCTTTTTACCTAAGAAACTTACCTGTAACACGGGGCAACCTTAGTTCCCTGAACATCTCCTTGCCCTTCCTCTGAATGGCCTTCCTTCCCTCTGTACCCATAGATTCCTACCCTTTCCCTTAGCTCAAGATGTTATGTTTCAACTACCTAGTTGCCCTTTGAGTGTCATATTTTTATAGGTTTCCCATATAGGTACATTACATTTTAAATTAAATTTTTCTATTGTTAATCTGTTTTATGTTAATTTATTTGACCAGCCAAAGAACCTAGAAGGGAAGTGATAAAAAGAAACAAACCGGGATCCCTGGGTGGCGCAGCGGTTTGGCGCCTGCCTTTGGCCCAGGGCGCGATCCTGGAGACCCGGGATCGAATCCCACGTCGGGCTCCCGGTGCGTGGAGCCTGCTTCTCCCTCTGCCTGTGTCTCTGCCTCTCTGTGTGTGACTATCATAAATAAATAAATAAATAAACAAAAGAAACAAACCAAAAATTGGAGCCACTTCTGCTAAACCCCACCAAGACCTAACATGTAACCTAACTGCAGTTTCAGCCTCCGGTAGGAGTGGAATTTTAAAACCAATCAGTCTGGAATTTCTTGATCCCACTAGTGAGGTCATTTGCATAATAAGGCCTCTGGGCTTGCCCTAAGGGAAAGTAACCTTGCCTGAAATAATCCACTCATAACTTCCTTGTCCCACTTGCTAGGTAAGATGCTGCTCTACACTGAGCTCAGTTTTACTAAAGAGCAAGATGTGATATGTCGAGTTCCGTGGGAAAGTGAAGCATAGGCCACTTGTTTTGTCCTCCATCCAAGAGATAGGAAAGAGACAGATCTTCCTGGCACCAGAGAAAGGCAAGTTCTAAAATCTGGGATAGAGAGCCAAGAAACAATTCCCACTAGTTTTCCTTCAACACCCACCATCTTTTTTTAAACTGAGGTTTGCCTGCATAAAACACAGAGATTAGGGAAAGTTTAGAATTATTCAGAGGTTTGCTACTGATTTCATATGAGAATATGCATTATATCCATTTTGAACTCTTGCTAAGGAGCTCACTCTGCCAAGTCCTTTATCTGATTCAATCCACTCAAAACCTCATAAGGCAGGAATTTTTATTGTCCTAACTTTTATAGATGAAATATCTGAAAAATAGCTGGTGGGGAGTTAGAGGTCAAGCAACTTGTCTAGTACCACCCGGTTAACGAATGGTAGAACCAGATCCAAACCCATCCCTGGATGAAGCACTCTGCCAGGCTCTCTTAGGTTATTATTCCCAGGTAACAGGCTCTAGGCAGAGTCTGACCATAGATTACATGTAGACTCAACCTTAAGTTCATTTTGCCCCATTCGTTTTAAAAAACTTAATTAACTGAATCATGCCTATGAAAGAGGTACTCTGCTTTGTGCTAGAAGAGAAATGTAAAGGAAAGAAGCCGAGTGCCCTTAGAATTTATAATTGAGTGGCAGGAGTGTGGGGAGGGGTGTCTGGAAATGAGGAGGGACTTGAATGAGGAAGGTCACCCAGTCTCTGTCTTCTCCACATAGCTTAGGAAGGTTCGGGGAAAGTTGAGAAGATTTAGAGCAGCTGCTATGAGGAATGTGTTAGGTTAAATAATATGTCTGGAGAAGAGAAGGGTATTTCAGGATCTTTCTTTCCACTTCTTAGAATTAGTTGAGCTTATTTTCTAATCTAGTCTTGTCTCTCTTGCTTTTTAAAAAAAGAGTTGGTACTGCTTTACACTTTCCTTTCAAAGACCCCATTTATTTATTTGAGTGAGTGAGTATAAGTGGAGGGAGAGGCAGAGGGAGAGAGAGAAGCAGACTCTCATCCCAGGACCCCAGGATCATGACCTGAGCCAACGGCAGATACTTAACCAACTGAGCCACCCAGACGCCCCTCTACTCTTCTCTTTTGAAAATTTGTCAGCACTTAAATTTTTTATCACAAAAATAGATAATTGATAATATTACATTATGGAGGAGGAGGCGGCTTCTTTGAAATGCTTACTCGACTCTCAGAGTTGGCTTTTTTTTTTTTTTTTTTAAAGGTTTTATTTATTCATTCATGAGAGACAGTGAGAGAGGCGCAGAGACACAGGCAGAGGGAGAAGCAGGCTTCCTGCAGGGAGCCCGACATGGGACTCGATCCTGGGTCTCCAG
Organism: Vulpes vulpes; assembly: GCF_048418805.1. NCBI lineage: Eukaryota > Metazoa > Chordata > Mammalia > Carnivora > Canidae > Vulpes > Vulpes vulpes. The sequence continues at coordinate 85,494,072 of NC_132794.1, forward strand.
GATCAGGCTCTGGGCTGAAGGCAGCGCTAAACCGCTGAGCCACCGGGGCTACCCTTGATTATCTATTTAACTTTTTTTTCTTAAGTCATCTCAGTTCTGAAGTAAAGAAACAACCAAGTAAGAAATGGCTTCAAACCCCAAGTTGAAATTGTAAAACAAACATCTGCGTTTGCTAGTACCTTCAAGGCACGTGGGTTGTACTGCCCTAAATCTTACCTTTTGAACAATGTCATCTGCCTGCCTTGTGTTTCTTCCTAACCGTGTACACGTTTCCTGGCTCCACCAGAATGTTTTCATTTCTGCCTCATTCCACTTAAAATAGCTTGTTAAATTATCTCATTGCAGGGATGCCTGGATGTCTCAGCAGTTGAGCTCTGCTTTTGGCTCAGGGCCTGATCCTGGGGTCCCCAGATCGAGTCCCACATCCGGCTCCCTACATAGAACCTGCTTCTCCCTCTGCCTGTGTCTCTGCCTCTCACTCTCGGTGTCTCTCATGAATGAATAAATAAAATCTTAAAAAAAAAAAAAAGTATCTCATTGCATTTTATGTTTAGAAATCTCTTTGAGACATTCCATCCTGCTTCTAGCAAAGGCGGTAAATCTGTTTGAGTGTTAATTACTAATGTAATTTCTTCAGACTCAAATCTTCCCTCATACACTTTGCTTCAGAGCAGGTAGAAAATGCTGCCGTGGAGAAATTAAAGATAAAAATCTCTTAACTGACGATCTAATAAACAAGTCCATAACCAGTACCTTTTTTCAGAGAAGCCTTCAAAAAGTGTATAAACTGGTTTTTAAAGCCCTACAGAGGATGAGAATTCCCCAAACAGGAAACACAAATGGCTAACGAGTATATGAAAAAATTTCAACTTTTTGACAAAGTACATTAATACAGCAATGAGTTCTTTTCACTTTAAGTAAGAATCTTTGTTTTTGTTTTAATAATACGCAATATTGGCAAGAGGGTGCAAATTGCCAGATGGCACTGTGGTTGGCAGTGTAAACTGTAAAATCTTTCTGAAAATAAATTTGTAATATATGTCATATCCTGTGGCCCAGGAATTCCATTTCTAGGACTTTTTCCTAAGACAACAGTCTGAATGCAGGAAAAAAAAACCCTTTACATAAAGATAATCTTTTTGTATAATTTATAATAATAAAATATAAAGAACTATACTCCTATTTGAATATATTAGTTTTTTTTAAACTACATCCATAGATTAGGATCCTAAGCATCCTTTTACAATTATGTTTATAAAGACAAAACTAAAGGCAATTAATTGTGATGTGACATTAAATGGAAAAATCAGAATAAAGATGTATAAGCAAATATATGTATAATACATATGAAGTACATATGTACATATATGTATATATACATCCACGTCATCTTGTAAAATAACTAGAGGCGCTCTGAGGCTCTAAGTATGATTCCACAAAGCGAAGAGAGCAGTTCAGTACCTTACCAATGTATTGTCATCACTCAAGTCATTAATTTCTGAACCATGACATGGTATCAGTGACACTTAGTACTTGTATTAGCTCAGATTCCCTAGAAGCAGAGCTTGAGACAGGGATTTGGGTTTATATGATTTGCTAGGTTGTGCTCTTCAGGAAGAGCCTGTGACAGCTGAGAGGAAAAAAGTAGGGAGAGAAAGAGGCAAGGATGTGGTTTTAGGTAAAGTCTCATTCTTACTGATCCTGGGAGTGCACTGGAACAGAAACTATATCTTAGTGTTACAGGTGATTCCCTTCTCCAAGCTGTTCTGGGGTTGGGGGCTGGGGAGAGAAGGGTAGAATCATGGACAGCCAAGTTCAAAGCAGCAGGGCACAGGGTGCAACAGCAGAGAAGATCTGCACTGGTCCTGTTGTGTCAATGAAGCCATGTAGCCACAACTAAGCCATATGAGCATTAAATGACACCACTGTGTGGCCCTATAAGAACCATCAAGGAACATAGCTTGTTTTTTTTTTTTTTTTTTAAGATTTTATTTGTTTATTCATGAGAGACACACAAAGAGAGGCAGAGACACAGGCAGAGGGAGAAGCAGGCTCCTTGCAGGGAGCCTGATGCTGGACTCGATCCCAGGACCCTGGGATTACAACTTGAGCCAAAGGCAGATGCTCCACCGCTGAGCCACCCAGGTGTTCCAAAGAACATAGCTTTTTATATTCTTAATGTTAACTAGCTACTGATTTTTTTTTCTTTCTCTCTTTCTCTTTTTTAAAGATTATTTGAGAGGGAGAGAGTGCATGTGAGAGCACGGGAGAAGAGCAGAGGGGGAGGGAGAGGGACAAGCAGACTCTGCGCTGAGCGCAGAGCCCAAGGAAGGACTTGATCCTAGGACCCTGAGATCATGACCTGAGCTGAAACCAAGAGTCAGCAGCTTAATGGACTGAGCAACCCAGGCACCCAACTAGCTACTGATTTTCAAAGACCACATCTAAATTTAATTATGTGACATGGAAGCTCAGCTTAGAGAGCATCCCTTCCCCTGGTGTGGGCACCATCCATTGTTTCCACAAGCTTTGGTCACCTGCCTTCCTACTGCTTACAGATATGGGGTGAGGGTGAGGAAGGGCAGAGCAGGAGCAAGGACATGGGGTTGAGCTCTCCCTATCAGCTAGATAGGATTTTTCCTGACTCTGTTCTTCTCCTGGGTACAATAAAATAATTAAATTAAATCAATAAAGCATCCATAATCTGGGCCTGGAAATCCCCAGAAATTGTATCCAAAATTCAGTCTTCCATGCAATTTTCTGGGATTCCAGTGCCTAACTTTCATCAGATTCTTACAGGAGACTTTTAGCTGACTTCCAAGCTTCCTTCCACTCCAGCACGCTGATAATGAGTGCGAGAAGAGACTTAAGTGAAAGGACGATATCAAGCATTCAATTCTTTGTTCTGGTTTTATAAATATCTTGTGTTAGCAGAAGGATTCTTTACTCTCATTTTCCCTAAACTCTCATTCGGATTTAGGAAAATTAAATGCAGGCTTCCAAGGCACATCAAATAACTTTCAAGGCTACATTTTCCATGCTCCCCACCCTGGTGATAGGTGGGTGTTATCTTCATTTTACAGAGCAAGAAACTGAGGTGCCTGGGAAGGGACTTGTCCAAAGTCCAACAGCACCCCCTTGTGGTTTGGTCCCAGGTGGCAAAGAGGTGGAATCTAGTGGCTTTCAAATGTCCTGGGGAATATATATATATATATATATATATATATATATATATATATATATTCCCCCTGGGGAACATATTTTGAAATATTTTTATTTAAAACAAGGTATATGTTTTCTTCCTCACTCTTTTAAAAATTATACTTTAGAAATTCAACAACACGGATGTGTAAAATATAAATGGAAGGCTCAAATCCCAGTTTACCTCCCTAAGTGCTAAGTAGTACAGTGATTCTTTCTTACATATATAGATTTGTTTGATTGATCTTCACAAAAATGGAATTATATTATACACTCTACCCTGTAATTTCTGTCCAGACATTCTATCATGGGCATTTTCCATGTCACAATATAAAGATGTACCTCACTCATTTGAAAACTGTACTAAAAACAAATTTATATGTATTAAAAATCCATAACATGTTCATTTGAATCAGTAGCTTAAATTGTGAACAATGTGGAATGAAGCTTCTGCCATGGAGAGATTATTTGAACTTCTTCTAAACTACTTTTTGAGGTTGAAGTTCTTCACTGTTCAAAAAAAAAAAAAATTCAGGTGCTGTTCAGGACCACTCACATGGAACTGCCCAAGGACGCATGCACCTCCAGCCCCAGGGAGCTGTTCTCTAATAAATGTCGGACAAAGTTCAGGCCCATCTGTTTTGTGCAGGTGCTCATAAGGTCATAATTACAAACTGTGCAATAGCAAGAGAACACATCAGATGTTTTATCATAGCTATACTGTATTATACATAGATTTAGCTCTTACAATTTTGGTGTCCTGCCTGTCCAATCAACAATACTTATAATATTTATAAGTTTTAGACACATATGGCTTAGCTTTTAACTATAAATGTTATTATATTTTTGAAATAAGTAACCTAAGAACTAAAAGTCAACTGAAAGATAGATGATAGATAGATAGATAGATAGATAGATAGATAGATAGAAATGTATAATTATTTAACAAATCTTATTCAGGAGGAGGGGCAAGACGGTGGAAGAGTAGGGTCCCCAAGTCACCTGTCCCCACCAAATTACCTAGATAACCTTCAAATCATCCTGAAAATCTACGAATTCAGCCTGAGATTTAGAGAGAGACCAGCTGGAATGCTACAGTGAGAAGAGTTCGGCTTCTATCAAGGTAGGAAGACGGGGAAAAAGAAATAAAGAAACAAAAGGCCTCCAAGGGGGAGGGGCCCCGCGAGGAGCCGGCCTGAGGCCGGGGCGAGTGTCCCCAGGACAGGAGAGCCCCGTCCCGGAGAAGCAGGAGCTGCTCCAACCTTCCCGGGCGGAAAGGCCTCCCGGGGAATTGGAGCAGGATCCCCAGAAAGGCGGGGATGCCCTCGGGCTCCCGGGGACACTAACAGGCACCTGCGCCCCCAGGGAGAGTGCGCCGAGCTCCCTAAGGGCTGCAGCGCGCACGGTGGGACCCGGAGCAGCTCGGAGGGGCTCGGGCAGCGGCTCCGCGGAGGGGGCTGCGGGGCGGGAGCGTGAATCCAACAGCACAGGCTCCGGAGCACAGGGCGCCAGGACACAGCCCAGGATCCGGCCTCCCCCGGGACAGGCAGAGGCCGGGAGGGCCCAGGACAGCGAGGACGCTCCTGCCCCGAGCTGAGCAGATCAGCGGCCCCGCCCCGGAGCCTCCAGGCCCTGCAGACCGAGAGCCCCGGAGTTACTGCGGGGGCTGACTCCAGAGCTGCAGAGCTGGCCCCGCCACTGCGGTTGTTCCTCCCGGGGCCTCACGGGGTAAACAGCCCCCACTGAGCCCTGCACCAGGCGGGGGGCAGAGCAGCTCCCCCAAGTGCTAACACCTGAAAATCAGCACGGCAGGCCCCTCCCCCAGAAGACCAGCTGGACGGACCAGTTCCAGGGGAAGTCAAGGGACTTAAAGTATACAGAATGTTTTGTTTTGTTTTTGTTTTTGTTTTTTGTTTTTTGCTTTTTGATTTGTTTACTTCTCCCTTTTTTTCCTTTCTTTTTCTTTCTCTTTTTCTTCTCTCTTTTTTTCTTCCTTTTTTCTTTTTTCTTTTTCTCTTTTCGTTCCTTCTTTCTCTCCTCTCTTTTTCTCCTTTTCCCAATACAACTTGCTTGTGGCCACTCTGCACTGAGCAAAATGACTAAAAGGAAAACCTCACCTCAAAAGAAAGAATCGGAAACAATCTTCTCTCCCACAGAGTTACAAAATCTGGATTACAATTCAATGTCAAAAAGCCAATTCAGAAGCACTATTATACAGCTACTGGTGGCTCTAGAAAAAAGCATAAAGAACTCAAGAGACTTCATGACTGCAGAATTTAGAGCTAATCAGGCAGAAATTAAAAATCAGTTGAATGAGATGCAATCCAAACTAGAAGTCCTAACAACAAGGGTTAACGAGGTGGAAGAATGAGTGAGTGACATAGAAGACAAGTTGATGCAAAGAGAGAAACTGAGGAAAAAAGAGACAAACAATTAAAAGACCATGAAGATAGATTAAGGGAAATAAACGACAGCCTGAGGAAGAAAAACCTATGTTTAATTGGGGTTCCCCAGGGCGCCGAAAGGGACAGAGGGCCAGAATATGTATTTGAACAAATCCTAGCTGAAAACTTTCCTAATCTGGGAAGGGAAACAGGCATTCAGATCCAGGAAATAGAGAGATCCCCCCCTAAAATCAATAAAAACTGTTCAACACCTCGACATTTAATAGTTAAGCTTGCAAATTCCAAAGATAAAGAGAAGATCCTTAAAGCAGCAAGAGACAAGAAATCCCTACTTTTATAGGGAGGGGTATTAGGGTAACAGCAGACCTCTCCACAGAGACCTGGCAGGCCAGAAGGGGCTGGCAGGATACATTCAGGGTCCTAAATGAGAAGAACATGCAACCAAGAATACTTTGTCCAGCAAGGCTCTCATTCAAAATGGAAGGAGAGATAAAGAGCTTCCAAGACAGGCAGGAACTGAAAGAATATGTGACCTCCAAACCAGCTCTGCAAGAAATTTTAAGGGGGAAATTCCCCCCCCCCCCTTAAAATTCCCCTTTAAGAAGAAGTTCAGTGGAACAATCCACAAAAACAAGGACTGAATAGATATCATGGTGACACTAAACTCATATCTCTCAATAGTAACTCTGAACGTGAACGGGCTTAATGACCCCATCAAAAGACGCAGAGTGTCAGACTGGATAAAAAAGCAGGACCCATCTATTTGCTGTCTACAAGAGACTCATTTTAGACAGAAGGACACCTACAGCCTGAAAATGAAAGGTTGGAGAACCATTTACCATTCGAATGGTCCTCAAAAGAAAGCAGGGGTAGCCATCCTTATATCAGATAAACTAAAATTTACCCCGAAGACTGTAGTGAGAGATGAAGAGGGACATTATATCATACTTAAAGGATCTATCCAACAAGAGGACTTAACAATCCTCAATATATATGCCCCGAATGTGGGAGCTGCCAAATATATAAATCAATTAATAACCAAAGTGAAGAAATACTTAGATAATAATACAGTTATACTTGGTGACTTCAATCTAGCTCTTTCTATACTCCATAGGTCTTCTAAGCACAACATCTCCAAAGAAACGAGAGCTTTAAATGATACACTGGACCAGATGGATTTCACAGATATCTACAGAACTTTACATCCAAACTCAACTGAATACATATTCTTCTCAAGTGCACACGGAACTTTCTCCAGAATAGACCACATCCTGGGTCACAAATCGGGTCTGAACCGATACCAAAAGATTGGGATCGTCCCCTACATATTCTCAGACCATAATGCCTTGAAATTAGAACTAAATCACAACAAGAAGTTTGGAAGGACCTCAAACACGTGGAGGTTAAGGGCCATCCTGCTAAAAGATGAAAGGGTCAACCAGGAAATTAAGAAAGAATTAAAAAGATTCATGGAAATTAATGAGAATGAAGATACAACCGTTCGAAATCTTTGGGATGCAGCAAAAGCAGTCCTAAGGGGGAAATACATCGCAATACAAGCATCCATTCAAAAACTGGAAAGAACTCAAATACAAAAGCTAACCTTACACCTAAAGGAGCTAGAGAAAAAACAGCAAATAGATCTTACACCCAGCAGAAGAAGAGAGTTAATAAAGATTCAAGCAGAACTCAACAAAATCAAGACCAGAAGAACTGTGGAACAGATCAACAGAACCAGGAGTTGGTTCTTTGAAAGAATTAATAAGATAGATAAACCATTAGCCAGCCTTATTAAAAAGAAGAGAGAGAAGACTCAAATTAATAAAATCATGAATGAGAAAGGACAGATCACTACCAACACCAAGGAAAAACAAACGATTTTAAAAACATATTATGAACAGCTATACGCCAATAAATTAGGCAATCTAGAAGAAATGGACGCATTCCTGGAAAGCCACAAATTACCAAAACTGGAACAGGAAGAAATAGAAAACCTGAACAGGCCAATAACCAGGGAGGAAATTGAAGCAGTCATCAAAAAACTCCCAAGTCACAAAAGTCCAGGGCCAGATGGCTTCCCAGGGGAATTCTATCAAACGTTTAAAGAAGAAATAATACCTATTCTACTAAAGCTGTTTGGAAAGATAGAAAGAGATGGAGTACTTCCAAATTCGTTCTATGAGGCCAGCATCACCTTAATTCCAAAACCAGACAAAGACCCCACCAAAAAGGAGAATTACAGACCAATATCCCTGATGAACATGGATGCAAAAATTCTCAACAAGATACTAGCCAATAGGATCCAACAATACATTAAGAAAATTATTCACCATGACCAAGTAGGATTTATCCCCGGGACACAAGGCTGGTTCAACACTCGTAAAACAATCAGTGTGATTCATCATATCAGCAAGAGAAAAACCAAGAACCATATGATCCTCTCATTAGATGCAGAGAAAGCATTTGACAAAATACAGCATCCATTCCTGATCAAAACTCTTCAGAGTGTAGGGATAAAGGGAACATTCCTCAACATCTTAAAAGCCATCTACGAAAAGCCCACAGCAAATATCATTCTCAATGGGGAAGCACTGGGAGCCTTTCCCCTAAGATCAGGAACAAGACAGGGATGTCCACTCTCACCACTGCTATTCAACATAGTACTGGAAGTCCTCGCCTCAGCAATCAGACAACAAAAAGACATTAAAGGCATTCAAATTGGCAAAGAAGAAGTCAAACTCTCCCTCTTCGCCGATGACATGATACTCTACATACAAAACCCAAAAGTCTCCACCCCAAGATTGCTAGAACTCATACAGCAATTTGGCAGCGTGGCAGGATACAAAATCAATGCCCAGAAATCAGTGGCATTTCTATACACTAACAATGAGACTGAAGAAAGAGAAATTAAGGAGTCAATCCCATTTACAATTGCACCCAAAACCATAAGATACCTAGCAATAAACCTAACCAAAGAGGTAAAGGATCTATACCCTAAAAACTATAGAACACTTCTGAAAGAAATTGAGGAAGACACAAAGAGATGGAAAAATATTCCATGCTCATGGATTGGAAGAATTAATACTGTGAAAATGTCAGTGCTACCCAGGGCAATTTACACGTTTAATGCAATCCCTATCAAAATACCATCGACTTTCTTCAGAGAGGTAGAACAAATTATTTTAAGATTTGCGTGGAATCAGAAAAGACCCCGAATAGCCAGGGGAATTTTAAAAAAGAAAACCATAGCTGGGGGCATCACAATGCCAGATTTCAGGTTGTACTACAAAGCTGTGGTCATCAAGACAGTGTGGTACTGGCACAAAAACAGACACATAGATCAATGGAACAGAATAGAGAACCCAGAAGTGGACCTTCAACTTTATGGTCAACTAATATTCGATAAAGGAGGAAAGACTATCCACTGGAAGAAAGACAGTCTCTTCAATAAATGGTGCTGGGAAAATTGGACATCCACATGCAGAAGAATGAAACTAGACCACTCTCTTTCACCATACACAAAGATAAACTCAAAATGGATGAAAGATCTAAATGTGAGACAAGATTCCATCAAAATCCTAGAGGAGAACACAGGCAACACCCTTTTTGATCGGCCACAGTAACTTCTTACAAGATACATCTACGAAGGCAAAAGAAACAAAAGCAAAAATGAACTATTGGGACTTCATGAAGATAAGAAGCTTTGCACAGCAAAGGATACAGTCAACAAAACTAAAAGACAACCTACAGAATGAGAGAAGATATTTGCAAATGACGTATCAGATAAAGGGCTAGTTTCCAAGATCTATAAAGAACTTCTTTTTTTTTTTAAATTTTACTTTATTTATTTATGATAGGCACACAGTGAGAGAGAGAGAGGCGCAGAGACATAGGCAGAGGGAGAAGCAGGCTCCATGCACCGGGAGCCTGATGTGGGATTCGATCCCGAGTCTCCGGGATCACACCCTGGGCCAAAGGCAGGCGCCAAACCGCTGCGCCACCCAGGGATCCCTATAAAGAACTTCTTAAACTCAACACCAAAGAAACAACCAATCCAATCATGAAATGGGCAAAAGCCATGAAGAGAAATCTCACAGAGGAAGACATGGACATGGCCAACATGCACATGAGAAAATGCTCTGCATCACTTGCCATCAGGGAAATACAAATCAAAACCACAATGAAAAAAAAAAAAACCACAATGAGATACCACCTCACACCAGTGAGGATGGGGAAAATTAACAGGGCAGGAAACCACAAATGTTGGAGAGGATGCGGAGAAAAGGAAACCCTCTTACACTGTTGGTGGGAATGTGAACTGGTGCAGCCACTCTGGAAAACTGTGTGGAGGTTCCTCAAAGAGTTAAAAATAGACCTGCCCTACGACCCAGCAATTGCACTGTTGGGGATTTACCCCAAAGATACAGATGCAATGAAACGCCAGGACACCTGCACCCCAATGTTTATAGCAGCCATGTCCACAATAGCCAAACTGTGGAAGGAGCCTCGGTGTCCATCGAAAGATGAATGGATAAAGAAGATGTGGTCTATGTATACAATGAAATATTACTCAGCCATTAGAAATGACAAAAACCCACCATTTGCTTCAACGTGGATGGAACTGGAGGGTATTATGCTGAGTGAAGTAAGTCAATCGGAGAAGGACAAACATTTTATGGTCTCATTCATTTGGGGAATATAAATAATAGTGAAAGGGAATAGAAGGGAAGGGAGAAGAAATGTGTGGGAAATATCAGAAAGGGAGACAGAACATAAAGACTCCTAACTCTGGGAAACGAACTAGGGGTGGTGGAAGGGGAGGAGCGTGGGGGGGGGGGGTGGTCAATGGGTGACGGGCACTGGGGGGGCACTTGACGGGATGAGCACTGGGTGTTATTCTGTATGTTGGTAAATTGAACACCAATAAAAAATAAATTTATTAAACAAACAAACAAAAAAAAACCCAAATCTTATTCAAAACAGGAAATCCAAATAGCTTCAAATTGAGCTACCTAAGCTTAATCTGGCAATGCGGAACACAATTGTACCAATCTTACAATGTAGACAAAATTGCAGGGGTGAAATTTTAAACACAACATTCTTTTATGCAATCTATAAAACAAAATGTGATTGTTTTAAAATTTTAAGTAAATGCTTCACTGACACAGAAACTGACTATCTGAATATTTTCAAAATGGCTTTGTTGAACATTTCATAATGTTACAATACACACCTGAAAAGTGTGTTATACCAAAAGAACAGTAAAGCATGGTAGCTCATGGTTCCAGCTCTGGAGACTGATGAACCTAGATTTGAATCCTAGCCTCATCACTAGCTAGATGATCTTTAGCAAGTAACATCACCTTCCTAAACTTCATCTGTGTAATGGGTTTATTAGTCCCTAAGTAACAGGGATGTTGCAAGGATTACATAGGATCACGACAATAGAGTTTAGCATAATACCTAATACTGAATAACCTTTAAGGATTATTATTCTTTTAAGCAAAGGAGAAGCAAAAGCCACCAAGAGCCAAATTGAAGGATGTTCTTCTCTGAGGCCTTGCTGAGCAACAAGTAGCTCATCAGTTGTCTCACCTGTGTAACCCTCCCACATGGTGTTCCTTTTTTTTTTTTTTTTTAAGATTTTATTTATTTATTTATTTATTTAATTTTTTTTTAATTTTTTATTTATTTATGATAGTCACAGAGAGAGAGAGAGAGAGAGAGAGAGAGAGAGAGGGGCAGAGACACAGGCGGAGGGAGAAGCAGGCTCCATGCACCGGGAGCCCGACGTGGGATTCGATCCCGGGTCTCCAGGATCGCGCCCTGGGCCAAAGGCAGGCGCCAAACCGCTGCGCCACCCAGGGATCCCAGATTTTATTTATTTATTTTAGAGAGAGAGCACAAGCAGGGGAAGGGGGAAAGGGCAGAGGGAGAAACAGACTCTCCACTGAGCAGGGAGCCCGATATGAGGCTTGGTTCCAGGACCCTGGGATCATGACCTGAGCCAATGGCAGACGCTTAACAGACTGAGCCATCCAGGCACCTCTTACACGTGGTGTTCTTAACCACTTCACTGCATGATCTCACAGTGTCTGTTCCTAGCAGGGAGATGCCCTTCATTAAATCTATTTTTCTTCTTTCCTGACATCTGGAAAATGGAGAGAAAGTGTTAAAGTTCAGTACAAGAAAAGGCAAATGTTAGCAGAGAAAGACTCTTGCTGCAGGCCTCTGAGGAAAGCTGCCCAGAGGTGCTATGATGCCAATGTGATCTGAAGGGAAAAAATCGCTTCCAGGCTAGAGTTTACAGTGAATTTATTTTGTCTTCTTTTTTCATGAAAGTAATACATATAGCTGGTAAAGAAAAACAAAATACATACTACAGAGAAGTTAAGCATTATGTTTCCTATCCCCACACAACTGCAGTCCTGGTCCCTTGCTCCAACTATTGGTTTTGAGGTCTTTTGGGGTCACCTCCATTGGAAATGGATTTCAATAGGACAATCTTGTCCAAGCATTTGTAAAGTCTGAGGTCAGGATTTGGTGAACCAAGGAAACAAAAGGATTCTGTGTTCTTCTGGTTAAGGCCAGTGTCAGCATCAGGAATTAGTAAACATCGTCCTAGCAGAATTTGAAAATGGAATTCTGGAATAAATGGGCAGATAAAGGTCAAAAGGGCCAGCAGAGCCAGCAGAGGGACTAGGGTTGTCTTTCCTGTTTATCTCTTACCTCACCCATCCCAAGGTTCCGGGTAGAGCCAAGCAGAGGACCATCATAAACTGGACATATGTCCATAGTTGGTCCAAAGAACAAGGCTTGGAAACTAGGTTAGATACCAGATCTCTTCCTGTCACAACCAGGCACCTAGGATGGTGACAGAATAAACTTGATCTTAAATGTTCTGGTCCTGGCACCCAGACAGATCCCTGAAGAAAAAAGAAGAGAGTCCACGTGGTGAGATGCAGTATTCTCTTAGCCAAGGCAGCCACAAGTAAATTAGAATAAGTCAGAACTCTACTCTCCTTCCCATAGACAGGCTAGCCAATATGTAACTTACCTAGCAGGAATTTGGAAGCTGATTAAGGAAATGAAAGCAATCCAAGTTCATTTTATTATGGTCAGATGCCAGCAAAATAAATCTAGATTATCATTATGTATTTATATACATGAAGGGAATGATTTGGCATGTATTGCAAAGTATTTAATTTAGACATATCATGGCATTCAATGTTTTGTTTCATTATGCCTTTATTTATTGACATGCCAACATGACCACAGAAAATGCTAAGTTCCTGCCAGTACTTCACTGACCTTCTGTATTATTAGGAAAAATTAAAATTAGCTATACAGGGGGAAAAAAGATTCATTTTCATAAGTAGCTTATGTGTGATGTAGTAAGATCAGTGAAACTCAAGGAGGAAAGATGTCTCCTTCAGCACACAGCTCTTTGAAACTTCTCTGCCTTTTCAAAGGCTATCCTCCCACCTCCATGCTATCCTTCTAGGCTCACCATCTTTTATGATTTTCACTTCCCAGTTAGGATGCGTTTCTCCCTCTTTTCTACTACCGGGTGCGCTGCTCTTGCTTAAATAATTGTACTAGCAATGTGTTTTAAGGATTAAATTAACAGTCTGATTCTCCTACTGGTCAGTGAATTCCCAAGAGGGCACAAGACTCAAGAAATTGCCTTGCTCATTATGTTACATCACACAAAAAAGTACCATGCTGCAGTCAAAGAGAATAAGGAACCATCAGGCCTCAGGGATATGAAAACCAAAGAGACAAGGAGATACCACTTCACATCCTCTAGTCAAAAAGTCGATAACAGCAAGTGTTGGCAAGAATATGGAGAAACAAGGAGAATGGAGGAACAAAATGTGGCATATCTATACAATGGAGAGCTGGGGAAAAAAAAAGAAAAGAAACAAATACTGATAGATGACACAACATGGATGAATCTTGAAAACATTGTGATGAATGAAACAGTCCAGACACAACAGACTACACATTGTATGATTCCATTTACATGAAAGGTTAGAATAAGCAAAGCTAGAGAGACAGAAAATAGATTGGTGATTTTTTAGGTTGGTGGATTTGGGGGAAATGGTCAGTAAATGCTAATGGGTACTAGGGTGATGAAAATGTCAAACAACTCTGTGAAGATACTAAAGTTATTAAATTGTATACTTCAAATGGGTGAACCATATTGTATGAGAGCTATATCTCAATAAAGTTGTTACTAAAAAAAATAAGGAAGAACTCTTGAATACCTCACAGTATGATTTCTAAGATAAAGCTAACCAAAAAAAAAAAAAAACAAAAACAAAAACCAACGTGCAAATTTGTAATATATGTGTAAGAAACAAGGTAAATAAAAATATGCATACGGCAGCTTATTTTAGCAAAAAGAATCACAAGAAGGATAAACCAGATATTAATGATAATGTCCCTTATAAAGGGAAAGTGGAAAAGTGGTAGGAGAGGAAGAAGAGATATTGTCACTTCTCTGGGTAAACTTTTGTGTATTATTTTGACTTTTGGAACCATGCTAATGTTTTTACATATTCAAAAAAATTAAATCAACAAGTTAACATGAAAACTAAAATTGAATGCAAACAAAACCAAATATATCGAGCTGTATATCAAATGGATAATATAATTGCATGGGGGAAACTAATTTAGGACTCTGAACATATAAACATACTCTAAAGACAAAAAGAACCAGAAACAAATTTTAACTTTTGCTTAGTAAGTTTTTTAGTGGCAGCATTATGGGCGTACTCTTAGAGTATTTTATAAATATCATAGGATAGAACAAACAATTAACCTCATATTGAAGTTTTTGGAGATCAGAGCTTTGCTGCTGGAAAACAAATGTGTAAATATAAATGGGGCATGGATATGAAGAACTCTGTGCTGCTGGACTGGTATCAGAGGAATCATTGTAAAGTAACGATTTAAAAATACATAGGTATAGATTTACTATTTATATTGGCTGAAAAGGTCTACAAGAAATCACAACCCAGAAGCAATAAGCACACTAAGTGCCCAAATCTTGGTTTCTAAATTCCATTCCCCACTAATGAAAACCAGAGCTTCTTGGAAAAAATGGCTGATTGTAGCACTAGCCATGGAAAACACAAAAGGATTACCTTGTTGTGTAAAGAAGAGTTCAAAACATATGAGGACATGTCAAAAGTTTCATATTCAAGTCAGGGACAATTTGAGCAATAAATAAATATCATTAGTTACTAATGATATTTATAACATATTATAACATGTTAAACAAAATAAGAATCCATGAGCCCATACTGATTAAAGGATAGATAGAAGATGGATAGACGATAGATGATAGATAGATAGATAGATAGATAGATAGATAGATAGGGAGATAGATGATAGATAGATAGATAGATAGATAGATAGATAGATAGATGATAGATAGATATAGATAGATAGAAAACCTCCTTATACTGGAAAATCAATCGATAAATGTGGATAGAACGATAGAATTAGAAAATCACTAAATTGCTAGTTGGCCACCAATATAGTAATAAATTCAGCCAAGAAATATCAGTGAATGCTGAAATTAGTGGGTGAATGTTTAATGAGGAACAGAATACTTACATCATCAGAAAATAACTATATAAAATACTTTCTGAGTATAAGGTGAGAGAAAGTAACTATAGTAGAGAAACCTTGCAGCAGATACCACTTTAATCAAGTAATGAAGGTTAACATCACCATGATAGGAAAACTGAAATTGTATGCTACCTTATAGGATATATTGAAGATATACAGGATCACTTTTGAGATATCCCTCCCAAAACATAAAACTTGAATCTAATCACAAAAAACATAGAGCAGTCAAATTGAGGGACATTCCACAAAATAACAACTTTGAGAGTGTCAAAGTCATAAAAGTCAAGGAAAGATAAACAGGTATGGCAATTAATTGCAATATGTATTCCTGGATTGGATCTTTTTGTGACAAAGGACGTCCATGGAACAAAGAAGAAACATGCATTGGGTCTGTAGATTAGATAGTAATCATCAATGTTAATTTTCTGATTTTAAAGGTTGTATTGTGGTTTTGCAGGAGCATGTCCTTGTTTAAAAGAATTCTAAAGTATTCAGGGGTAATGGACATTAAGTCTTCAACTTTTCCTCAGAAAGTTGGGTAATGGGGAACTCTTTGTTCTATATTTGCAACTTTTCTTTAAGTTTGAATTTATTTCAAAAAGAAAAAAAAAAGATTCTGTAAGTCCACACTTCTCCTAAAAATAAACAGACATAAATAAAGGAGTAAGGAGAAAGAGAAAGTTTCTATTTACAGAAAAATGTCAAATGCAAAACGTATGAGGTACAATAGTTTTTTGAATCAGCATTTTGTCTTTTTTAAAAATTATTTTTATTTATTTATGATAGTCTCACAGAGAGAGAGAGAGAGAGAGAGGAAGAGACACAGGCAGAGGGAGAAGCAGGCTCCATGCACCGGGAGCCCGACGTGGGATTCGATCCCGGGTCTCCAGGATCGCGCCCTGGGCCAAAGGCAGGCGCTAAACCGCTGCGCCACCCAGGGATCCCCTTGAATCAGCATTTTGAACTACTGTGTTATTAATTGATTCAGGCAAGAATCATCAATGGATGCTAACATTATTGGTCAAAAATTTGTTGGGGAAAAGGGAATAAAGGGGAAAGGACAGAAAATGAGTGAAAATATCAGTGAGGATGACAAAACATGAGAGACACCTAACTCTGGGAAATGAACAGGGGTAGTGGAAAGGGAGGTGGGCGGGGGGTTGGGGTGACTGGGTGACGGGCACTGAGGGGGGCACTTGGTGGGATGAGCACTGGGTGTTATGCTATATGTTGCAAATTGAACTCCATTTCACTTCCAAATGAAACTGGACCACATTTCTCTAAGAAATGCTGGAGAAGATATGGAGAAAAAGGAACCTTGTGCACTGTTGGTGGGAATGTAAGCTGATGTAGCCATTGTGGAAATGGTATGGAAGATCCTCAAAAACTAACTAACTAACTAAGTAAGTAAGTAAATAAATAAATAAATAAATAAATAAATAAATAAAATCTTTAAAAAATTTGTGGAAATGGTATGGAAGATCCTCAAAAACTAAATAAATAAATAAATAAAATATTTAAAAAATTTGTTGGGGACTAGAATATGTATACAGACTCAAAGCATCTTCTTAAAGATTACTTATTAATTACAGAAGAAGAAATGGTACCTTTACAAAAATATTGTAAATACTACTGTAGCCAAGTGATCAAAATTAACATCACCCAAGGTGGGATGAAGGAACATGAGGTGATATCTGCCCTGATGCACTGAAAGAGTTTACCATGTTGTATTTCTGCCAAGAACACATCTTCATAATGAAGTCACAGAGGCACTCAGACGCACCTCAAGTGAGGGACATTTTATAAAGCAATAGGCAAGTACTCTGTAAAAATGTTAATGTCATGAAAAACAATGAAAGGCTGACAAGCCATTGCAGATTGAAAAACACTAAAGAGATGTGGCAGCTAAATGGAATGTGTGTGTGGTCCTGAGTTAAATCCTGGATTAGTGAAGAAAAGTATTGTTATATTCAATATTGAGACTGTCAGCAAAATTTGTTAGAAACTGTATTTTAGATAATAATATTTATTGGATCAATGTAATTTTCCTAAATTTGATAATAACAGACTGTCCTAAGGAACTGCAAATGATCCTAATAGCCAAAAGAATCTTAAGAAAGAAGAACAAA
Source organism: Vulpes vulpes (assembly GCF_048418805.1). Taxonomy (NCBI): domain Eukaryota; kingdom Metazoa; phylum Chordata; class Mammalia; order Carnivora; family Canidae; genus Vulpes; species Vulpes vulpes. The sequence goes on from NC_132794.1 coordinate 85,511,449, forward strand.
CTGGAGGTATCACAATTCCAGATTTCAAGATGTCCTACAAAGCTGTAATAATTAAAACAATATGGTACCGGCACAAAAATAGATACACAGATCAACAGAACAGAATAGAGTTCAGAAATAAACACACTCATACGGTCAATTAATCTATGACAAAAGAGATAAGAATATACAATGTGGAAAAGATAGTCTCTTCAATAAATGGTGCTGGGAAAACTGGACAGTTATAGGCAAAAGAATGAAACTGGACCACTTTCTAACACTACACACATAAACTCAAAATGGATTGGAAACCTAAAGGTGAGACCTAAAACCATAAAAATCATAGATGAGAACAAAGGCAGTAGTTTCTTTGACATCAGATATAGCAACATTTTTCTAGATATGTTGCTAGATATGCCTTCTGAGTCAAAGGAAACAAAAGCAAAAATTAACCATTGGGACTACATCCAAATAAAAAGCTTTTGCATAGTGAAAGAAACCACCCATAAAACAAAAAGGTAATCTACTGAATGGGAGGAGATATTTGCAAGTGATATATCTGACAAGGAGTTAATATCCAACATATATAAAGAACTTATACAATTCAACATCCTCCCCCCCAAGAAAATCCAATTAAAAAATGGGCAAACACCTGAAGACACATTTTTCCAAAGAAGACATACTGATGGTCAATAGATACAGAAAAAGATGCTCAACATCATTAATCATCAGGTAAATGCAAATCAAAACCACAATGAGAGATCACTGGATACCTGTCAGAATGGCTAGTATCAAAGAAGAGGGTGCTGGGTAGCTCAGTTGGTTGAGCAGCTCACCCTGGGTTTTGGCCCAGGTCATGGTCCTGGGGTCCTGGGATGGAGCCCCAGTGTTGGGCTCCACACTTGGTATGGAGTCTGCTTGAGATTCTTTCTCCCTCTCCCTCTCCCCCTGCTTTCTCTCTAGCTCTCAAATAGATAAATTTTTTTTTAATAATAAGAAATAAGAAATGTTAGAGAAGATATGGAGAAAAAGGAACCTTGTGCACTGTTGGTGGGAATGTAAGCTGATGTAGCCATTGTGGAAATGGTATGGAAGATCCTCAAAAACTAAAAATAGAAATACTATACTATCCAACAATTCCACAAATGGGTATTTACTCAAAGAAAATGAAAACACTAATTCAAAAAGATATATCCAAAAAAAGATATATGAACCCCTATGTTTATTACATCATTATAATAGCCAAGATTTGGAAGCGACCTAAGGGTCCATTAGTACATGAATGGGTAATGAAGACGTGGTGCGCGCACACACACACACACACACACAGAGGAATATTTACATAGCCATAAAAAAGGATGATATCTAGCCATTGGTGACATGGGTGAACCTAGAGGGTATTATGTTAAGTGAAATAAGTCAGTCAGAGAAAGATAAATACCATATGATTTCACTCATATGTGGAACCTAAAAAACAAAACAATAAACACACACAAAAAGAAATAGTTATAATTCTTTTTTTTTAAAATTTTTTATTTATTTATGATAGTCACAGAGAGAGAGAGAGAGGCAGAGACACAGGCAGAGGGAGAAGCAGGCTCCATGCACCGGGAGCCCGACGTGGGATTCGATCCCGGGTCTCCAGGATCGCGCCCTGGGCCAAAGGCAGGCACCAAACCGCTGCGCCACCCAGGGATCCCAAAATAGTTATAATTCTAAGGACATACCCATTAGCAGTAAAGGGTCTTATTCTCTTGAGCTTACTCTTAAATGTTTCTTTAGAAAAAAAGAAGAACATGTGTGTGTGTTTAAGACAGAGAGAGAAAGACAAATGTATCAAATTGCTAATAAAAGGCTAAGTTTTCAAAATTTTAATTTATAAAGAAATTGTCTTCCTCAATTCTGTATCCCCAGGACTCCCCTAGCCTAACCTTGGGAATATAATAGATGCTCAACATATGTTTATTAAACGCTTAAATTAAATGAGAAAGTCTGATCAGGACTCTTTGATCTGTAAGATATCCTGTTCAAAATTCTTAGGTGATGAAGGAAGTCAGTACATTTAACTATAAAGTCAGAAGGTATATTTGCTTCGGGCATATCTGGATCCAGGGGCTCAATCAACGTCCTTAAGATCTGGACTTTCTCTCTTTCTTGCTCTCATTCTCTCCCTTGGCCTTATTTTCCTATGTTGTAAATACATTTTCCACTGTTTCTTCTACTCTCTTTCTTAAGCTGACTCTCCATATGGTAGCCCCATACAGCTCTCTAATTCAGCAGAAATAAGGATATTTCTGTCCAACTATTCCATATTCTTCCACTACTAAATCTCACTGAACTGACTTGAGTAGTCAGAGAGGATGAAAAATGCTGATGGGCAGATATGAGACTTGTGTTCTCAAGTGTACCTACATGCCTTGTGGAATGAGCAGCCTTAAAAGTTTCAAAACACAAAGCCATGCAGACTCTTGGAACATTATCACTGAGATGAGAAGTGCAGCCAGGTTCTCCCTTCTCCCCTGGTCCCTTTTGATTAGCTTCTCTATGAGCCTTGTGGTACAAAATGATCCGCTGGACACTACAAAGTTCCCACAGTGAATCTCCAAAGCCCAAGCTATTTATCCTCAGAGGTTAATCCACCTATGCTTCAAAATAAAATGCTGTAATTTGAAAATTAAAGGAAAGAAAGTTCCACTAAATCTCTTCTTTAAAGAACAGTGATAAGAGGTACTTAGGTAGGTCAGCTGGTTATGCATCTGACTCTTAATTTCGTCTCGTGTCATGATCTCAGGGTTGTGAGATTCAGTCCCATGTTAGGCTCCATGCTAGGCATGGAGCATGCTTAAGATTCTCTCTCTCCCTCTCCCTCTGCCTTTCCCTCCTGCTCTCTCTCTCTCTCTCTAAAAACAAAACAAAACAAAAAAAGGACAGTGATAAAATGTGATTACCTGCTCTAATATGCTACAATCCACCAGTTATGATAAAAATCAATTCAATTAATCAAGCAGTGGACAATTTTAGACATTTGGGGGAGTGCTATGAGATTTCCAGAAGTAGAAACTACGGTCTCTGCTGTCAAAAGTTCTCATTTCAGTCAGGGGAGAATTTACACACTAGAGACATTCACCAGGAATCTGATCTAGCCCCTAGGTGCCAGGGATGTTCCCTGTGAGTTCTGTGGGTTTAGGGGCAAACAGAGCTCAAGAGAGATTAGAATGTGACATCAACGAGAATACGGCTTTTTGCCTATCCTACACTGATATGACCCCATGCCTAAAAGAGTGCCTGGCCCATAATAGAGCACCAGTAAACATGTGTTAAATGAAAGAATGGACTGAGGATGCCCAAAAAGGCCATCAGAAAAAGTGGGAGGGAAAGTGAAGGCTAAAACTTAATGAGAAAGGATGGGGACCACACTCTGGGCCTGAGAAGAATGGGGTGGCTGGCAGAATGGGGCAAAGCCAGGCCATACTGGAACCAATGATTCACACTGGTGCAGAAGGAGACTTGGTGAGCAGCAGATGGTATGGGGGCACCGACTTGTGCAGGGCAGTGGTCACTAATCAGAAGCCCCAGGCTATATAAGCTGGCAGATATGTTTTGTTTGACCTCCCCAGTGTTTTAAAGATTTCTTTATTTTAGGGAGGAGGGGTGGAGAGAATCTCAAGAAGAGAGTGCAGAGCCCAATATGGAGCTTGATCTCACAATCCTGAGATCATGACCTGAGCCAAAACCAAGAGTCTGACACTTAAATGACTGAGCCACCCAGGTACCCCAAGACCTCCTCAATATTTTAAAAATGAAAAAATCCTATATGGCATTCAGATTTCCAGCTTCTCTTGAATACTCAGAAGATCTGGCAGCCATGAGCCATGTTGTCACACAGGCACAGCTGGTGGAGCTAAGTGGCCTCACAGGCCTCACGTCCTCTTCATTTTACCACAGCCACCTACTCCCAGTTTTGTTACCCCGGGGCCAAGTCTCTCCTTTACATGACCTGCAAACTCCGTAAGTATTTGAGCTCGTGGCATCATATGTGGACTGCGAATTTTACTCAGTTACCTCTGAAAACCCACTTAGCACCTTCACCTTCCTGTTTGTACTTTCTGCATTGTATTCTGTTCTCAGTAAAATTTCACAATGTTTTAAAAATAAGTATCAGGCACTCAGAGTTTGGCAAAACTAAGCTAATGCTTGAAAACTGTAAAAAAAAAAAAAAAAAGGAGGCATAAACAAATGTTTTACCACAATTTGGCTCAAAGGATTCCCATTCATTTAAAGACTTGAGAAACAAAGTCATTGATGATGCCTGCTCCCTTACCGCAACCCCACCCACAATGTCCCAGAGCTACCATCTCTTTAAAGACATTGGTATGAATATTTTTGCCATTTCCTTCTCCAGTATTTTCAGAAACTTAACACATGCTGGATGTGGCAGGTGTGATGCTAATTTTAATATGGGTGGGAGTCCACCCAGCCAACTATTCAAGAAGGGCTTTGGGAATTGTATCAGAGCTTCAAGCTGGTTGGAGCATATTGTGCTGCCTGAACAACATCCCATTTGGGCACAAGTCCACTGAGTGGGGGCCTCCTTCCAACCAGCTAAGCCCCCGTGAGCTATGAGTATTAAAAAAGAAAAAAAGTCACCACCTGTTTCAGCTTTGGCAAGAACCCTAAAATAGAGCAACCATTTCTCACGAAAGCTGAACTTCAGTATTTGCAGTTGCTTACTTCCTTATCAAAAATCAATTTCTGCCTATTATATAACACACAGAAATAGGATGACCTCCCCTAGTTTTCTAATTCACCACTTTTCTTCTTGACCAAAGGAATCTTTTTGAACACTTTTGTGTAGATTTGGAGTTAATGGGGAGGTTTTTATTTTTCCCCCTATGAAAAGCCATTGACCCACGACAAAGAAGACATCTATTTATTTAAAAAAAATTTAAGTTGTTCACTTTTAAAAGGAAGTATCTGGCTGAGTGTTCTTTGTTTTGTTTGGTTGTTGTTTTGTTTTGTTTTCCTTTCTCAGGCAACCTGCAAGAGGCTGAATGAAAAAATAAACAACATAAAACTTTATTCAGTAAATACAACAATCCATAAAACAGCCTTCAGCGTGTATAATAGTATCCATGGAGGGAGATGGATAAAATGGGATGGCAAAAAAAGGCCAAGAGAGAGAAGGAAAGGGGAACAGAGAGGGAATGAGAGAGACAAATGTCCTGGAAGATAGGAAAGGAAAAGCCTAATGCTGACTCCTCCTCAGACCACTCTACACGCTCCCAACCCTAGTGCCTGAACTCATCTTACATCCTCATTGTGCAAACGCTACACCTCCTTGGCCTATGTCCACAAGCCTCTGGAACTTCTCTCTAGTCTATTCAGCTGGATCCCTTATACCTTGGATCCAACCCCTGGGGTACCCTGATAAAATCAACCACAGGATCTTCTTTCCCCAAACATGTCTGAATCTCCTCAAGAATAATGAGCACACTCCAGGTAGAAATATCCCTATGATAGGTTATTCATCTTAATTATCCAGTGCTTTTTTGAGAGTGTGCATGGTTTTATTGACTACATTTTGGATGGCTCATTTTTAGGAGTGGAGAAAAAAATACATGCCTAGCTCTTTATAAAATCAGCATTTCCTGATTTTCTGTTTAGTACCATTGCCATCCGAGAAATTGAGAATGACTAATTCAAAAGGGCCTTTCTCACCCCCTAAAACATAATTCTCTAGTATTCACAGCACTAGCCATTCTGTCAAAATATCTTATATGCAGCCCTATTATTTCTTTTATTTAAATAAATGCAAGTTGTTAATAGTGAAATTAGATAAGCAGGATAAAAATCTTAGAGGAAAACAAAATCTATTCCTTAAATTTTACTCATAGAAATAGGATGCTTTCAAATACACATTAAAAAAATAGTTTACTGTAAAATGTGGAGGAAGAAAAAATAGAAAAAATATTTCTGAAAAACCATTAGGAATTATAAGTCATCAGTAAAGTAAATACATCTCATCATTTCCTTCCTCCCACCACAGCTTCTGGCCCCCATTGATTCTGCAGTGTCTCTTGGTAAAGAGCACACAGAGAGCGGAAGTTAAAGATAGATAAGTGGATTCTAAAGTCTGTGAACTCAGTAATTTTATCTTCCCTCAGCCAATCTTTAATTTAGGCAAGGACTCAGAAGTCAGCTTCCACTGCTCATCCCTATTCTTGGCCTTCCAGTTATATCAGATAATCCTTTTAAGGCCTGGCATTCTTATTGTCAAATACAATTGCTGGTTAATCTGATGGCTGCCTCCTTTCCTAAAGAAAGTCCCTCTAAAACCAGATGAAATTATGTCAGATCTAGCCTCAGAGCTCCAAGCTCCTCCCTAGCCTCTGGTTCCAACAGTGAAGAATGAGCGATGTTCTCAGCAGACCTGGGAATGGGAGACCCCTGACCTGGTTCCATTTATGTTCTGAATTTGTGTTAAGTCTTTAGGGTGCCTGGGTAGCATCTGCCTTTGGCTCGGGGTGTGATCCCAGAGTCCCGGGATCGAGTCCCACATCAGGCCCTGCCTATGTCTCTGTGTGTCTCTCAAGAATAAATAAATAAAATCTTGAAAAAAAAGAAAGTCTGAAAGTGAAGCCAGAAGTTTATTTGAATTCTATTATGAAACCAGTTAATTTTCTGGTCTACTAGAAGGGTAGCAGAGTGATTTGTCTAAAAACAATGTCACGCCTCTGCTCAAAAGCATCCAGGGGCCCTTCTCACTCAGAGAAACTTTTTCAGCCAACAAGTTCTTTTTTTTTTTTTAATTTTATTTATTTATTCATGAGAGACACAGAGAGGCAGGACCTAGTATATAGGTATATACCTAGTAGTAGATCTCTATTATTTTTATCCTACTTTATTTTGAGCATTTTTTACTATCTGATATATATTTACTTACTTTCTTTTCTTTTGCCTGCTCTTTTCCTGCCAGAATATACGCTCCCTGAAGATGATTTTTGGTCTGTTTTGTTCACTGCTTAGACTAGTACTGGCACATGGTAGCCAGCAATACATGTACACTGCATGAATTAAATAGTGCTAGTATCATTAGGGCAAACTGAAGGGAGGAAAATCTATTAAATCAGCAAGTTGATTGTGTACACATTATAGGTCACTTTGTCAAGAGGTTTGGAATGATAGCTTACAGGGAAGGAAGAAAATTTTTAGAGCTATCACCAGCCTGTGCCTTAGTCAAACAACCACGTTGTGGTCCCAGCTCCTCCTCTATAAAATGTCAGGATTGGACCAGTGTTCCTGACACCCTGTAGCTCCATATTCCGTGATCCAACATAAAAATTAACAATTGACTTGATTTGCTCATGCAAGTGTTTATCATTCATTCACTCACTCATTCAACAAATATTTATTAAGTGCCTTCATGAGCCAGACAGCACACAGGTGCCTTATTTGGCCTATTGACAATCATAATCTACGTGGAGGGGAATTACACCCTTGCTGATTTAATTTTTTTCTTTTGTGTGTGTGTGTGTGTGTGTGTGTGTGTGTGTGTATCAACAACTACAGCTAAGTTGGGCTCTAAAAAATGAATGCTATCTCTTAACTCTTTTAAGTTTCTAAGACATAGGCAGAAACTGGAAGGCTGAAAAATATCAACATCAACATAAGTTTATTATTATTTATTTTAGTGTCTTCCAGTTTTTCTAAAACATACTCATTATCAGAAATAGAGTGGGGGTAAGTGCAAAAAACTCTGCAGACTGATTGGCCATAGCTTTTGCTCTGTGGAAAACTAGTGTTCACCCTACCTCTTATTGTCGTTTTCATAATGGTCACAGACTGAAGCATTGCCTGAAATGAGACGAGTTTCTCTATCATTTCTTTATCCAGGCAGTTTATGGCTTGACTTAGCATACTTCCTCAAATGTTGGCGGGCAGAAGGAGTTAGAGAGTCAAAAGCCTTTTTCTAGAGGTGCCTGGGTGGCTCAAGCATCCAACTTTTGATTTCAGTTCAGGTCTGATCTCTGATCTCAGGGTCCGGGATGAAGCCCATTGGGCTCCATGCTCAGCGGGGAATCTGCTTGAGATTCTCTCTCTCATGTTTTCCTTTGCCCCTTCCCTGCTTGCACATGCCGGGATGTTCTCTCTCTAAAATAATAAATAAAATATATTTTTTTAAAAAGGCCTTTTCAGGATGCCTGTTTGGCTTAGCAATTGAGTGTCTGCCTTTGGCTCAGGTTGTGATCCCGGGGTTCTGGGATCAAATCCCACATTGGGCTCCCCGCAGGGAGCCTGCTTCTCCCTCTGCATAGGTCTCTGCCTCTCTCTCTGTGTCTCTCATGAATAAATAAAATCTTTAAAAAAAATAATAAAGCCTTTTCTACTCCTATTGACATCGTGTCTGTGAATAAGCCACACATTGTTCCCTTGTACTTTGGTTTCCTCATTAGTAAGATTGTGGGTTTAGACTTTAGACCCCAGGCTCTTTCAGGCTAAATATGACTATCTGTAGAACAAGAACAATCCTTGCAGAAAAAAGAAAAAAAAAAAAAAAAAAAAAGAACAAGAACAATCCAAAACAGACAAAAAGCCAAGGTAATAAGATAATAAGATGTCCTATTGTCCAAAGGCCTTGTTTTTGCTGGAGAGATACACCTGCAAAATCACTGGCTATGTTTTTGGACCAAATACCCCAAAATGTACTTTGTCTGAAATATTTGCTATGATTAAGTCCCAGGAACAATTTTTCAACATCTGCCTACTGCATTTTTAAAATTAATTAATTTATTTATTCATGAGAGACACACAGAGAGAGAGAGAGAGAGAGTCAGAGACATAGGCAAAGGGAGAAGTAGGCTCCCTGCAGGGAGCCTGATGTGGGACTGATTCCAGAACCCTGGGATCACACCCTGAGCCGAAGGCAGATGCCCAACCACTGAGCCACCAAGGTGTCCCTGCCCACTGCATAATGTTAAGAAAGTGTCTTGGGAGAGTGAAGTGGACTTGGGAGGTAATATGTAAATGCTTCATTCAACAAACGTTTATTTGCCTCTGATGTCCTAGCCTGCAAGCAGGAGCTGGTTAACATTTTTTCATTCACACTCTGCATTGGGTCTCCATGAGACAGGTATCACTGGCATACTTTGTTTCATAAATGAGGACAGCTGAGGCTCTAAGATGTAAAAAGCTTACCTTTGTGAGGATTATACAAGTCATGGACAAAGTCTATGGGCCCCCAAAGATTGGACACTCTTTCACCCTCCAAACGCATCTTTCACATTCACTTATGGATCTAGAATGTTATATTTGCATATGAAGTGAACAATATGTATTGGAGATAATAGGTGTTAATAATTACAATTCTTTTTCTAAAAAAAGGAGGATATTTTATCCTGTAACTGGAGAGTTTTATGAAAAACTGAAAAATCTGACCAAATTCCTTTATTTTAAATCACCAAAGATAAATCATAAGGCACCTCTCTAAAAGGAAAAGTCTGTAGTGAACTTTGGAAGCTCTGAAGTGCTGTTTGCAAGAAAATTTAGGTGAATATATTATTTAAATTTTGTATGGGGGCCAGGTTCCCTCCCCATATGTCAGAAGTAGTTAATAGATACCTCCCCTAATATGAACTCAGTAACTAGATGACCAGAACGCTACATGTTACCTCAATTCCTAAGATGTCAATTTCCTTATTTGCAGGATATGAGGGCTATATGGGAAGATCTGCAATCTAGTTCTGCTCTATAGCCCTTTAATGTGATCCTGGGATATAAATCATGCTGGCAGGGCACCTGAGTGGCTCAGTTAAGCAGCTGACTCTTGATTTAAGCTCAGGTCATGATCCCAGGGTCCTGGGATCAAGCCCCACATCAGGCTCTGTGCTCAATGAGGAATCTCTCCCTCCCCTCTGTCCCTCCCCCTGCTCACTCTCTCTCTCTCTAAAAACAATAAATAAAATCTTTAAAATCAACCAATCACACTTCCCAAATAATTCTGTAAAATTGTAAAAAAAGGAAAAAAATGTTGGCTGTAAATTAGTTGTATCTACTGGTCATAAATGATAGAAACAGTTCTTGGTATTGTAAAATAATAAAGAAACTGGAAATTGAAGTAAAAGCAATAGAATGAAGCTTAGAAATAGGAATGAACTAGGAAGTTTTAGGTAGTAGAAACAAAGAAACATCATCTTCCTGTTCAGTAGGTTTAACTGTTTGGGGCCACTATAATGTTTCAGAGAGAGAGAGCATCTGAACGATTTAGTTTAGAATTTCTGCCCTGCTTTGGCCATCCACTGCTCATGTACAGTGGATCTATATTATTTCTGATTAGAGGTGACCATAGAACCCCCCAAGCAAAAGTTGGGTGCTGTTACCAGAAGAAGAGAGAGGAAGCTGGGCAGGCAAAAACAACAAATGTCCATGAACCCAATGTCAAGAATTTGGCCTTACTGTCCCCTTGGAGGGATCTGTGACACAGGTTTGGGGCTAGGGACAAATACAAGCCATGAATAGACACATGAGGATAAACCCTGGACCAAAGCTATGGTCTAGGCCAGGAAGGGGCAGGCTGGAGCTGAGGAAGGCAGATGACAAGAGAGGACACTTAGAGCTCTGAGGGTAAGCAGCTGTATTTTCTGATACGCACTTCATCCAGCCGCCTGCACTGAGAATGCACCACATGGTCAGTGGAATGGAATGCAGGGCAGACACCAGCCCCTCCAAAGCACAGAAATCTGATATAATGCCTTTAGCCTAATGCATGTCCGGGCATTTTCTCTGATTTAATTCCAATTCTTTGTGATGTCCAACAAAATAAAGATGGCCAGTCTGGGTCAAAGGGTCAGACCAGCCAAGTGAGAGTGGTCATGCCCAAACTGCACATTTAGGTGAGGCCAGGTACAGTTGAGGATAAAACTGCCCTCTCCCCTTTCACAAGCTGAGGCTCATACAGCTGATACTGGAGAGGGGTCCTGGTTTGCTTTGGAAGGGGCTGGTACCTCAGGGGTAGAGGAGACTGCTATGATAGAGGCATGGGGCACAGCAGCTTTTGGAGCCAAGGACTGGAGCCAAAGGAGCAATAACAGCTGCCAGATCCAAGAGGTCAATTTGAGACTGTGTTCAAGAATGAGGCAAGAGACCAGGAGTTAGGATTTAAAAAGGTCTGGAAACACAGTGGGAAGTGGGATGGTTTGAAAAAGTTCAGGATATAGACTATACAGCCCAAGGGCCAAAGTCTTGTTTTCACTGGGTGTTGGCCACATGGCAGGGGCCTGGCAGCCAATCAGAATAATTTCATAGCATAGAGCTGGCCTGGAGGAAAATGGGCAAATACCCAAGGTGTCCATGGACACCTGAGCAGGCAGGAACTAGGAGTCAAAGGCTGGAATCCAGAGTCCCAGAGGTCAAAAAGTGGGCATTAGCCAATAAGACAGACCTCTACTTCCAGCAATACCCTCCAAGTGAGGACACCAGGTCATTGGACTTGGTGGTGATGCCATCTTCTAATTGGGTAAGTACAGATGCTTAAAGAAAAAAAAGGTCCTGTTTCTCTAAGCGGTTTTCAACCATGGCGGCACACGGGAATCACCTGGAATCTTGAATAGGTCAATGCCAGGACTCCGCCAATAGAGTCTAGTTTAGTTAGTTTGGGCATAGCCTGGACTTTAGGGGTTTAAAACTGTCTTTAATCAGGATTAAAAATATAAATATTCAAAACTTGAAAAATTACAAAATGTCAACTAATCCTCCTACAAACAAACTAGCTCCTGATCAATAACTCAAATGCCCTCTTTGTGAGTTCTAGGGAAGAAAGAACCCTACCTCATTCATCTCTTTTTCTCTCAGCACCCAAAACAGTTCTGGGCATATATTAAACACTCATTAAAAATATTTCCAGTTGAAATAAATTATTTCTCAAAGGGCACACAACAAAAGTGTTAAGTTGTTCTTTTGGTAGTGAAACTATGGGTGCCTTTTTTCTTTATTTTTTAATCTCAATTTTTGTATTTTTCAACAGTGAACAGGAACTACTTTTACAGTTAAAAATGCATATTTTAAAAATTCTCATTGGGAAGACCTATTGAGTCTCCAGTAGGGGAAAAAAAGGAATGTTTAATGTCATCATTGCTTAAATATTTCCCAATGAAGTAGTTTAACATTCATACCAAGACTGCGAAGATTCAGTTTGAGTTTGAGAAACTAATAATTGATGGGACTAAGAGACAAGAGCAGTTATGCACATTTTGCAAATGCTTGCAGACAGCAACAGGAAATAAGAAGATATATAACTAAATGCTTTACCAAACAGGCCTGAGGTAGTGATTACTGCTGGATGAGAACATTTGAACATCTGGTCTGCTTTTTCAATATCTAATTTGCCTTCAAACATCAAATACTCAGTTTCTAAGTTGATGATTACAGAATACTATTAGAGCTGTCACATCAAGATTCCTCCACCTCAAAGGATTCCTTAAAAAAAAGCTGAGGTTTTTGTTTTTGTTTTTAATAATCTGTAGTGGCTCTAATCAAGGATTACTAAACCTTGGGTTAGAGTATTTATTGTGTTTAATCTACTAATGGAACAGTTGTATCTTGTAAATTATTTCAAATATTATTAGATTTGTGTTTGCCTATTTTTAAAAAATTCTTTCTTTTAAGGCACTTCATACTCCACTTGCACTACCTACAAAGCCCTACACCTACAGACAGTGGAGTCTACAGAGGGTGGCCACAGCAAACCTCCGTTAATAAGGTTTTTGTGATGCAGGACAAGTCACCACCATAAATGAAAACATTATAGCCAAATGTGAGAGGTTTTCTTTACCCTATCAGAATGGTAAGCAGTTTCCCCTCTTAACTTGCTTATACAGAAAGCACACTTTAAAAACATTAAAAAAAAAAGATACAGAATACCGTAAATGGATATTTGTCTATTGTTCTATTTTGCAGACTATATGTGGTAAGGTATTGCTGAAATACCTAAGTGATGGCTGTTTATTGTTTTGGTTAACACGAAATACAAAAAGAGAAGATACGTGAAGAGTACTGAAAGGAGTATTGCAGATGACAGATTCAGTAATGGCTCCAGCAGACCTCAAAGGATTAGTTTTACAGCAAGAAACTTGGGGTAACCTGGCTAAATATTTCACTCACGTGATCAAGGAGGTTGGGGGTCGGATGGCTGGGATTTGCTTAGCAGTGCTGGTGACTGTGGCTTAGCCAAGGCTTGGGGTTAATTTCTCCCCCATTGCTTCAGACTCTACAGAACATCCTGCTTATGCCCTGTGCTCCACTGTAGAACTTGTGGTCTCACCCCTCAGGTCGAGGCTATCTTAAAATGGCAAGATTAGGAGCAGGACTGGAGCCAATCTAAAAAGGAGGAGGGCTGGCTGGCTTAGGCTGCTGGGTGTGAGAGAGATGAAGATGTTCTTGTCAAAAGCCCAGCAAGGATCCTTTCAAATTTCATTGTTATAAATGTCCTGCATTTAGGCAGCATTTCCCACTTTTTTAAAAAAATTTAATTTATTTATTTATGAGACACACACACACACAGAGAGGCAGAGACACAGGCAGAGGGAGAAGCAGGCTCCCCTCCGGGAACCCAATGCGGGGACTTGATCCCAGGACCCCGGGATCTTGAACCAAAGGCAGACGCTCAACAACTGAGCCACCCAGGTGTCCCTCCTACTTTGATCCAATGGAGTAGGCACTGGGAAGGAGAGAAGCAGGAGGAAATGAGAATGCTTAGGGCCTGGAGAGTAAGGAAGGCTTTTGCACAGGATATGATTTATCTGGACCCCAGTTGATTTCTCACTGGGGTTCTACAAACTGACCTGCATTATCAGAGCCTCTTCCATATTCATTTGAATTTTTTTCAGTGATGGAAAATTTATGCTTTCAGTGGTTGCATTTGAATTTTGGAATAGCCGAGCCCATTCAATTAGAATTAAGCTGAGCCAATCATAACCTACATTTGGATAGAGCCTTTCATTTCACGAGATGCTATAACAATGCCTTGTTTCATTTAATCTCCAGGACAACCCCTGGAGTAGGCACTATTATTCTCTAGTTGTAGAGGAGGAAAGTAAGTTTGAAGCAGTTAAAAGATGTGCAGAATTGCAAAACAGAGGCTGGACTTGAATCCAGATCTGATTCCAAATCCATTGCTTTTTACTCCATATCAGAGATGCTGTTTTTAATTTAAAATATATGAAGCAGTAGTATGGAGCAACTTAACTAATTTTAATACACACTAGGATAATCTTGGGCTAAAGACAATTCAAAAAGAGGATTTCCAAAACATTTAAGCAATGTCATCCTCACCAGGATAAACATGTGTTTTCCTAAGAAATAAATGTATGGTTTTCCTATATTTCCAAATGCATGGTTAGATTTTCAAAGTCCTATTATTTTATTGTTACAACTGGTAAGACTTTAAAATGCTTACTATATTTGCTTCCATAAAAATCACTACGCAGGAAAAAAATACTGTTTAACATCTGGGAAAAAGCTATTAAACATCTGGGAAAGGAAAAATTGCAAAGAGCCTCTAATAGGACATAAAACCAGACTTATGGGCTACTTTTTATCTGGGAAAAGAAAAAAATGTTAGCATAATAATAGTTATACCTATACATCTAACAGAAGAATCTCATTATATTTCAAGGTTTTATCTAGAATCTAGAGATTCCAAGGAAATAAATGTGAGAGGGGTATTTCCCTAAGTCATTTTTTTTCCTCCCATTTTTGGTTTTTGGTCATTTGTTCCATTATACCTACCTTTCTTTTAGGTGACTATGTAGGAAATCAGCATGCAATAGTGTTATATCAAGATAAAAGTGTCCTGTAGGTGCCATAATTGATCATTGAGTGGCTGGACACCGGTGTGCTCCAGCAGCTCAGAGCTGAATGTTAAATATTCAGGAATTTTGGGAGCCAATTGTTAAACTGTTGGTACTTCAAACTACAATGGGAGTATTTACAACATGGAAATCAAGAAACCTGCTACAAATCAGGGTTCCCTCCTCACCCAGAGCTAGTTTGCCAGCACATTTCCTGTCAGTTTGAGGAATTAGGGATGGGGTTTTGCTACTTTACAAATGTTGAAAGTCAGAGAAGAACAAAGAATGTGCCATTTTGTCCAGTAACTTTGGATTTGATTCATAGAGTTTTAATAAAGCTGAGAGAGTTGGACTGCATTTAGGGACATTTCTGCAATGTCGAACAAACATTTGGCACCACATAAGCAATTCAATATGGTTACAGTGAGTTGTTTAATTTACCTTCAGGTTAAAATGATGTAAGGTGGTCACTACATATTGTCAAATGAAAAAAAGCAAGTTACGAACTGCATACTGTTGATCCAAGAAAAAAAAATCAATGTAGACATGTATATTCTAAAAAAATATATACCAAACTGATGTCTTATAAGAGCGGGGAGGAAGAATAATGTTTACTCTTTTTATTTCTGGATTGTACTTTATTGCTTTCTTTTTTTAATGAACATTATATTTCCTTATAACTAAATAATAATTTTAAAAGAAGGAAGAGAACCATACAATGTCAGATAAATTTGGTCAGGCTAACAATTTGACAATGATATGCTCAAAGCATAAAACTGATGCAACTGACTATTTTCATCCACATTCTTATAGTCTCATTCTATTTTCCTTTTTTAATTGTCTTGACTTTTCAAACTGTTGTTCTTGATAAATGCATTTCCATCTTTTGGGCTCCAAATTTTCAGTTTAAAATACTTTAAAATTGTACCTGCTTTAAAATACTTTAAAGGAAGTTCCTACATTTCATGAAAGACATACCAACTCCACCGTTGGGATGAGTTAGGTCTTAAAAGCCCACCACTATGTCCAGGATCAGTTAGGTCCTGGACTGTGTCCATTAGCAAGCCCCAGGGGACTCCTAATTCCAATTGCTGGTTGCAGGCAGAGTTGACAAGATTTTCTTCTGGCAAACTGCTTTGCTTTTGTCAAGGAAAGTTTGTAAATGGAAAGTTTGTTCATAGGGAAGTTTCTGGAGAACTCTAGTTAAGTTGTATTTCTGGCTTGGCCATAAATGAACTACATTACTTTGGGTTAGTCATTTAATCTTCTAGAACCTCATCTGAAAATAGGGATAGTACTGTATTTCCATGACTCTAAGATATACATTTCCTCCTATATTTTACTACTCCTGAGATGGGATGTGTCTAAATAAATTTTCCAGCTTCCAGGCCCAGTATGGGAGATAAATGTCATTTGTGAGTGTAGGAGAACTTAGAAATTTCCATAAAGGTATCTGTTCAGTTCATATCACTTTGCATTTGGTAGCACTGCATGTGTTTATTTGCATTTCATCTTAAGTAACTCTACATTTACATTTATTCTAAGTAAAGCAAACCTTAGTCACTGGAGGACTGATGAAATCTCCATATTTTCTTGTTAAGTAACAACAGACACTCTCTAATAACTATTAAGAAATACATAGTCTTCCACTGGTGACATGTCACAATCAAGGGAAAGGGAAAATAACACTGGGAGGCTAATGTTAATAATTAATTAAATCAGTTATTAACACTAATGTTGTTAATGTCAATTTAATAAAGATTAAATGAGATTTTGCTCATAAAATGCTTAGGATACTACCTGTTACATAGTAAGCACTCAAGAAACATCTTCATCATTGTTATCATCACACTTTGCAACACATTCATTGAAAATAACTTACCATATCCATATCTCACAAACCCTGGGCAAGGAAGGCAGTGAGATCTGAGATGATGGTTCTCAACCTTAACCAAACCTCAGAGTTACCTGGTGAGATTTTGAAAAATATCAGTGCCCTGAGACCCAGACCAATTAACCCTCTAAAGGTTGGGCTCTGGCACTTGAAGTATTAATAAAGCCTCCCCAGTGATTCTAATGTACGTCACATTAAGTTAGTGATTCTCAAACTCAGCTGCACATGAGGGACCCCCACAGCTCAGCTCAGCACATGAGCTTCTCAGGGTAGAGATCTAGGTATCAGGTTTTCTTTCCTAAGTGGTAAAGCCCAAACATCAGAATAACTTGGGGCCCTTGTAATTGAATTCAGACTCACATACACCCCAGTCCCCCAATTCTTACTTAGGTCTCAGGTGAGAGCCTTGTAGTCTATATTTTTAATAAGGTCCTCAGTTTATGCTGTGATATGGATTTGAGAATCATCAATCTAGCTTCATTCACTAAATCGGCAGTTAAAAGAGCTAGTCTTAGTTCTGCTAACTAGTTCTCTTGTACAGTTCTCCTCTATGAAATAAGGAGGTTGGGTGAGATGTACTCTAAGATGTCTGAGATCCATTCTGACACCAACATGGGAAGCCTGAGTCATTGGTCTACTGTGGGACATTTGTTGTGTTGTCTGGTGAAGGCAGCCTTCTGTCCACCTTTTTTGGGAGTATACCTCTACTGTGTGATTTTAATGGGAGCTGCCAATCTTCCTATAGAAGTCATCTCCCAGGCCACTGTGATTGGTCTAAGGTTGAATATTTACCCAAAGTGAGTCAACTGGAGCAATTGTGCAACAGTTTTGAACTTCAGGCCATAGAACCAAAGATTCTGAGACTTCTCTGGTGATAAAATGGAAGTTGCTTATCTGGCAGCCACAGATACCTATTCCTCTGCCACAACCAAGGGAATGAAGGTGATGTTCTAAAAAGCCAAGATGAGAGGTAGAGAGAATGTAGCCTACTTCGAATCTCTAATTTTAGGGCTTGTAGTTTGGTTATATGAATCAGTTAAGTCTCAAGTTAGATTTCTATCAAACACAGAACCAAAACAAACAAACAACAACAACAACAACAAAAAACCCTCCCAACTAATACAACTGATCCTAACTAAAAATGACACTATAATTTACAGAGGTTTTATGCATATGCTCCCTCAGCTTCCTAATGATAAACATGAAGTAGCATGTGTATTTTCTTTTAAAACTGAGATATAACAGACATAAAATAAAATTCACTAAAGCATACAGTGGTTTTTAGTATATTCATAAGGTGTGCAATCATGACCACTGTCTAGTTCCAGAACATTCCATCATCCCAAAAGAGCAACCCCATCCCCATTAGGAGTCTCTCCTTATTTCCTCTTGGCCCCAGCACATAACAACCAAATCTACTTTCAGTTCTTACATTCTTCATTGGAAGGTAAGACAAGGAGATCTAGAAATTTTGGTGGCTTTCTTAAGCTTTTCTGAAGATGCTAGAGTTGAGATTAGAGCCTGTTAAACCATTCTGCCTCCCTTTTGTAGACATATTTATGCCTGGTTTATTTCGTCAAGTTATTATATTTGTTTGCTATTGTAGACGGGGAAGAGGGTTAAAACAACTACATGTAAATTGCTGTAGTCATTTAGAAATGGCATTGTTTTGTTCTGAAAGGGCAATTCACTCCGACGTGGCTTGCTTTAATTTTGTTAACGTTGTGCTTTCTCAATAAAAGAGATCAGTATGCTTCTTTGCAACTGAAACCCACTTGACCTCCCCAGGAGGGGGAAAAAATGGTTATTGAAGTTAAGTCAATTGAGCTGGAACTGACTGTCTTATAAATCTAAGGAAGAAAACAAGTTTTAGTCCCTTTTGGAGCCATATGTCTTAAGTATTGTAATTCCATTTTAGTCTACTAAGCTTCTGAACAGGACAAATAAACCTTATACAAAATTCAGAGTTCAATAGGATTATAAAAGAGACATCAGAGAGAAGATGTGGATATATTTTGATTCATTTGGAATTCAAACCAACTTGGAGCCTTTCATTTGGCAGATATTATTTTAGTAAGAGTTTTGCCTACCGACTGCTTTAATCTAATTCTAGAAACCAATAAACTGCAATCTAATTGGGAAATGATGAAAGACAGTGATTTGGAGAAATGGATTTGTTTACATGCAGTTTTGTCCAAGTTCAGCTTTGTAGAAGAGTCAGAAATATCCAGTCTCTACTTTAGGGGTAAAAACACATCTAGAGGTACACACCCACATAGCTGGGTATGTATCTCCCTTTGTGTGCTTGCTTTCCATTCATGGGAGTCTATTTCTGTCAATGGGGATAATACCAGGCCTGCACATCCCAGCTTCCAGGGCCCCTCAGGGTGAAGGACCAGAGAACAGCAAGTCCCTAGAACAATTGGGGTGCCTGTTCAATTTTGGCTGCCTGTGTCACTGCTCTTCCAGTCTGTTGAAGCATTTGGGGGAACACCCAGTCTTTGCAGAAGCTTGAACTTGGCTCTAGAGAAAAAAAATGAATAAAGAACAAATTTTCTCTGAAGCTGAGAACAGGGGCCTTCACTCTCCTAATTTTCCTGACAATCAGCCACATCTGGATCAGAAAACCCAGTGCACATGCATGACAGGAGGAGGGACGACATACACTCCTTCCTGACGCACCCTGGATATGGTGGGTTTAATGGTCTCTCTCACAACCAGCCGTTAATAGATGTCCATCTTCCCCAAAAGACACATAAAGAGAGGCTCAATCTCACTAATCATCGGGGATATGCAAATCAAAATCACAATGAGATATCACCTCATACCACTAGGAAGGGATACTATCAGAAAGACAAGAAATAACAAGTGTTGGTGAGGATGTGGAACAAAGGGAACCCTCCTGGGAATGTACGCCTGAAACTAATATAACATTGTATGTCAACAGTACTTCGATACAAACAAAGGGATACTCACATTCTATTTGTTTCACAAAGCCATAGTGGTTTCATGTCTCTGTCCTTGGTCCACACTGTCACTCTACTAGGACAACCACACCTCACTTCTTTCAAGACAGTCTCCTAGATTTGGCTTATACTGTCCTCCTTGGAAGCCTTTCCTGATCCCCCTCGTCTGTAGTCCTGGTTAGCTCCTTCCTTGGTGCTCCTCTAATATCCACCCAATCTCATTCTGCATCTTCTTCTCATGATGACTATTGTACTCTGTTATTACCTTTCCTTTAAAAATATCCCCTATTTGATTGTTTCTACAGAGTCTGGCTTACCATGCTTATCCCTGTATCCTCAAGACCTGATATCACACTTGGCTTATATCAGGCATTTCATTCACTCAAAAACATGTATTGGAGATGTATTGTGTGCTAGTACTGCGTAGGCTGCTGCAGCTAATCAGCATACAGTGCTGAATGAACAGTCTCCCATCCCTTGGTTCTGTGCCATCTTTTGCAGTGCAGTGGGAAAGAGAGCTTGCCAGGGGTGTTGGGTATCAAGGTGTGAATGGAAGAGACAAGAGTGATCTCCCTCGTTATTTTTGTTTACATGTATTGACTGCTCACTGTGTGCCAAGCACAGTGTCTAGGACTTCATGTGCATTCACACACTTACTCCTTTGGTACCATCTTTATCTCCATTCTATAAATAAGGAAACTGAGGTGTAGAGGTTATAGTTTGCCTAAGGCCACAGGGCTAATAAGTGCAGCTAGAAATAAAAGTCAGGCCATCATCACTATACTATATTATAATCGGTGGGAGATGAAAGAGAGGTCGGTTTTTTTCTGATCTCTGTGAATGGAACTTCTTTTCAACCCTCAGATGGAGGCCAACTCTGGGTCTGGGCTCTGAAAAGCCAGCTCCAGCTGACTGCCACTATGCCACTGAGCAGTGAGCAGCTATGGTTCTGACCCATTTAGTAGGCAGCGTAGCATGATGATAAAAGCCCAGTCTCTGAACTAAACTTCCTACATATGGGTCTTACCTCTATAATGTCTCAGTTCTACAACTTTAGATGAGTCCCTTAACCTCTGTTTCCTCACTCGTAAAATGGGAGATACAGATTGGAAGAAGGTGATCAGCCGTATCAGCTCGTCTGGGACTGCCTAGTTTTAGCTGAAAGTTCTATATCCTAGAAAATGTATTAGTTTCAGGCAAACCAGGACGGTTGGTTACTCTCAGCCAACTGTTTTGCTCTAGGATTCATGGCCTTTATGAGGACTGTTTGAGTTCAGTATTATCAAGCATGGCCACTGAAGACTCTATAGTAGCTCTCACCCAAGAGTCTACATCAGAAGCACCTGGAGGGCTTGTTAAAACACAGATTGCTGGGCTCCACCCCCAGAGTTTCCAAATCAGTAGGTCTGAGGTGGAGCCTGAGAATTTGTATTTTTAACAAGTTCCCCAGTCATGCTGATGCTGCTGGTCTTAGGAACACACCTTGAGAATTATTGCTTCTGCGCATTTAAACATCAGTATCTTGGGATCCCTGGGTGTCTCAGTGGTTTAGTGCCTGCCTTTGGCCCAGGGCGTGATCCTGGAGTCCCGGAATTGAGTCCTACGTCGGGCTCCCGGCATGGAGCCTGCTTCTCCCTCCTCCTGTGTCTCTGCCTCTCTCTCTCTCTCTCTCTCTATGTCTATCATAAATAAATAAATAAATAAATAAATAAATAAATAAATAAATAAATAAATCTTTAAAAAAATAAATAAACATCAGTATCTTATTAGCAAAGAAATTGTATTTGAATGAAATTTAAATTTCAGCTGCCATGACATGACAGGAAAAGCTGAAATTTCATAAATATTCTGGTTTGTTTATTTTTAAAGATTGTATTTATTTATTCATGACAGATACACACAGAAAGAGAGAGAGAGAGAGAGGCAGAAACATAGGCAGAGGGAGAAGCAGGCTCCATGCAGGGAGCCAAATGTGGGACTCGATCCTAGGACTCGAGGATCAAATCCTGAGCCAAAGGCAGATGCTTAACTGCTGAGCCAGCCACGCATCCCAATATTTTGGTTTATATGTGCACTACCTTGGGGCTACCCAAATTGGTATTAAGATGAAAATATTGCAAGGGACAATATGTTAACAGTTGTGCTAAGAAAATTGGTTTGTTGGTTTAACCAATAAATAGAGTAAACCAGGCTTCTTTCAGTTAATCTTTAATATACTAAAATGAGATGTAAATCTCTGAGGGAGATGTTACATTTCCCAAACTTTCTAACCACAGAAATCCTTGCTCTCCAGTATTTGGAAACTATTGCTCAATTTACAATGGAATAACAAATCATTCCACCAGTTTTAAAGTAACATTTAAGCCCCAATCTCTTACTCATTAATTGGCCAATTGCTAAATGAAATTATGTAGTACTGAAGGTAATGAAAACCTTATTTGTCTACAGATTTCTGCAGACCACTTTATGTGTCAGATTTAACTTGGGTTGTTCATACATATTTTTCTTTATTACCCAAGGTCTCAGGAGCACATCTTTACTCTTGCCATGGACATTTTTGGAAATGGCTGTAGGACTCATACAAATCCTTTCTCTGAGAGTGGCACCCAATAGCTATGACAGGGCCACCAGACCCTCTTAGCAGCCACAGTCCAGAGTTGTTTCATGACCCACGCTGGCTGATCTTTCCTGAGAATCTGAAACTGTGAACTGAAAGAGGCTAGAAAGCCCTTGGAGCCTCTTCATATCAACGGCATAGCACTAGTGAGAAGGTCTGCCACAGTTTCCCCATGTGTAAAAAGAAGCAGATAACAATATCTACCACACACAACTGATATAAGGATTGAGTGAGTTAATATACATGGAATACTTAGGAGTGCCCGATGCATAGTAGGACCTTTTTAATTGTGACTATTTGTTAATGCTGTTATCAATTAATTGAAGATAACAAGCCTCCTTCCCTCTCTAAACCTCAGTGGTTCAAATTCTTGATTTTCATGAGATAATGCAGTGTCCTTCCAAAATATTCCTTTATGGCATCTGGTAAGAGGAATAATAGTCACCCAAATAAATATATCCAAGTTCTAATCCCTGGAACCTAATGAACCTTATCTACTAAAAGGGGCTTTGCAGATATGATTAAATTAAGGAGTTGAACATAGGGAGGTAGTCTTGGATTCTCTGGGTAGGCCAGAGAAGAGATGTGATCATGAAGCAGAGTCAGAGAGATCTGAAGATGCAGCATGGCTGGCTCTGAAAATGGAGGAAGGAGCCATGAGCAAAGGAAGGTAGACAGCCTCTAGAAACCCTAGAGCTTTGAGAAGGGATGCAAAACTGCCAACACCTTATTTTTAGCTCAATGAGACCTATTTTGGATGTCTGAACTTATGGTTCTGACTTTCAGAATTATAAGATAATAAAATAGTATTGTTTTAAGCCACTAAGTCAGCTATTACAACAGAAATAGGGAACTAAAATATGGCATAGGCTAGGCAAAGCTGGATTCTGTTGCTCACGACCAACCAATCAACTAAACAACAAACAAACCCTAACCATCGTAGCTCTACAATCACTGGAAGAGTCTGAGGCATGGAGAGGTCTCTGTTGGGTGATTTTTCAGGTGTTTATGGCATCTAATACAATCGCTAGGTGGTATTTTACTTATAGCTGGATTGGTCTGGGGGCGTTCATGATGGCTTTACTCATATGCCTAGCACCCTAATGGGGACAGTTGGAAGGTTAGACCTTTCTCTCTCATCATGTAGTCTCAGGGACTCTCCATATGATCTTTCCAGCAGGATAGCTGGACTTCACACATGGCAGCTCTAAAGAGCGAGTATTCCAAGAGAACCAAGCAAAAGCTGTAAGGCTCTTATGAGCTTGTTTTGGAAGACTCAGAAAGTCACTTCCACCACATATTATTGGTTAAGGAGCAACGTATAGAATTAGTTCCACCAAGAAAAGCATGTGGCTAACATGCAGAGAGGAATAATTTCTCCAAAGCAAGACTGGAGGCGCTATTACCAGTGGAGGGAGAAAGGAAAACAAAAACAAAAACAAAAAAACAGAACAGAGGTCTACCAATGAAGGTATAGAAGCCAGCAAGTTGACAGATGAGAGAAAAGCAACCCCTATAGCCAACTTACTTTAAAGTGCCTATATTAAAGAGGGTGTCTACAGCTTTAAAGAGATAAAATATGTAAAGCAAGTGCAGAATGAATGGTAGCTATGAGTTTCATTCTTTGTTTCTCGTTTAAATAACTTTTGAATGTACTGATAAAATAATAGCATCAAGAGAAATCATAATATTCAGGATTCTACCACAGTGGCACCTAGTTTCAAATTTCCTTCCAGTCCATACGTTTCACATACATAGTTTTTACAAGATTAACTAATTTGTCACTTGATCTTTAGAATACCCACAGGGTACACTAAAATATGGGGCCTTTATCCACCATGCCTTGAAAGTTTTTATAGAAATAAATTTAACTTTGTTGAGATTATTTTTTCTTTATTGCATAAACTGCAACAGTTTTAAATGACTTTAAAGAAAAAAATTCACCCATAATTCTGACACTGTAATACAATAAATTTAATGTTTACATATTACCTGTTAGTCTTGCTGCATATGCATACATACTTTTTTTCCCAAAGTTGGAATCACAATGGTTCTGCATTCCTTTTTTTTTTTTTTAAGAACTAAATGCTAACCATTAATAGTTTGGTTTCCATTTTAGGAAGTCTTAAAACCGATGTTTCATGCTTGCATAATATTCCATCTCTTGGCCGGGCATAGTTTCCTAAAGCTAACACTTATTGTTAGACATTAATTTCTTTTTTTTTAATTTTATTTTTATTTATTTATTCATAGAGATGCAGAGAGAGAGAGAGGCAGAGACACAGGCAGAGGGAGAAGCAGGCTCCCTGCAGAGAGCCCTAGTGGGACTCATCCAGGGTCTCCAGGATCACGCCCCCGGCTGCAGGCGGCGCCAAGCCGCTGCGCCACCGGGGCTCCCTTAGACATTAATTTCCACTTCCAATTGTCAAGCCCAGCATTTTGCTTTTGTCAACCTAATTTCTGGAAATGAATCCTCAGGGCAATGATTGACTCCATCATTATAAATGTTTCAGTGCTTAGTAAGCACTGCTCCATTCTAGTCCACATGGGCTGAGCCTATGGTCATGCCCTTGGCAGACTATAGTTTCTTACCACTTTGGCAGTACTGGATATTATTTTAAAAAACAAAGCACAGTGAAGTGGGAGGAACTGGTTTAATAGGCATAAAATGGGATTTGTTTTTCTTGAGCTGTTTATTTTTCTATTGCTATTTTATCCATTTTATTTTGAAAATGTTTAACCTTACAGAGGTTGAAAGAAGAATGTAGTGAATCTCATATTCCCTTTACCTATATTCACTTATTGTCAATATTTTGCCACATTTTCTTTTTCTCCTCCTTTCTCAACATATGCACACACACACACACACACACACACAATTTATTTGCTGAACCATTTGAAAACTGTAGACATCATGATATTCTATTCCTAAACACTCCATCATGTGTTTCCTACATAATACCATTATCATTCACAGTAAATGTAACTGTGATACAACGTAGTGTCTAATATATAGTATAGAAGCCAATTCCTCAATAATTACAAAATATCTTTTTTTTTTTCTAAGTAGGCTCCATGCCCAGCACAGAGTCCAAAGTGGGGCTTGAACTCACACCTCTAAGATCAAGAGCTGGGCTGAAATCAAGAGTTGGATGTTTAACCAACTTAACCCTCACAGGTGCCCCACAAAATGCCTTTTCAAGCTGCTTTTTGGGATGCCTACGTGGCTCAGCGGTTGAACATCTGTCTTTGGCTCAGGTCGTGACCCCAGAGTCCCGGGACTGAGTCCCACATCAGGCTCCCTGCATGGAGCCTGCTTCTCCCTCTGCCTGTGTCTCTGCCTCTCTCTCTATGTCTCTTATGAATAAATAAATAAAATCTTTTTTTTAAAAAAGCTGCTTTTTAAAATCCACGATTTGATCAAGGTTCATACATTGCATTTGTTTGTCGCATCTGTTAGCTGTCTAGAAAAGTGCCCTGTCATACTTTTAACTGTTTCAGAAACTTTTTTTGTGTGTGTGTGTGTGTTTTTTTTTTTTTTTTAACAGTCTTTACCAACTGTTTCAGAGTATATTCCACGTTCTGGATTTGCCATGTTGTATCCTTCATGATTAAATTCAAGTCAAACATTTTGGTCAAGAACACTACACATGTGATGATGTGTGTACTTCCCATTGCATCTCATCAGGAAGCACATTATACCAGGTTGTACAATTATTGCTTATGCTAAGTTTCATAATTGTACTGTCTGTTGTAAAAGCACTTTTTCTCTCCCTCTGATTCTCAAGACTGTGTGAATATCATGTTCTCCAACATTTCACCCAGAGTGTTTGGGATCTCCTGACAATGCTTCCTAATTAGTTACTACATTAATGGCTACAAAATGATGATTCCTAACTCAATTCTTCCTTTTTACATATTAACTGATATTCTTATATAAAAATGAGCTACAACTCTTTTAAAATACTAGTGTGAACTCATGAGTTCTTTTTTCAATGCAGTGTTAAAGTTCATTGTATTGCTAGTGATTTTGAAGCTCAAGCTGTCCCAAATTGGACTGGATAAGAGCTTCTCAAGCTAACTCCTGTGTCCTTTTGACATGTTCCCACTGGTCTTTCAGCTCTTCTTTGAATTTTGGCACAAAAAGACATTATAGGCTCACCTTGTACTCTCATTGTCCCAGACTTGGGATAAGTAATTTCTCTAAGGAAACCTTGTTCCTTTTAGGGGGAAGTGGTATGTAGTAACCAAGATCTGGGGGGTATTTGTGCTCATTGCTACTGGGGTGTCACTATTTCTAGGCCCTGTCTGTGGAAAGGCTTCACATGTGTGTATATATATGTGTATGTATCTATTTGAAATCATGATTTCACACTGATACCTCCAATTCAAACATATCATCACAAGATTCTTCCTCACCTTCCCCTACTCCACATTTGTATTTCCCTTCTACCACAGTGAAAATTCTGGTTCCCCAATATATCAACATATTGCTCTATTACACAACATGAAAAAATAGTTTCTGAATTACTATGTCAATATCACTACCAAAATAAAAACTACAAAGTGAAATTCAAGATCTTGAAGATTTTTTCTTGTTGGTTTGTCCTTTAACTATATCTCATATGGGTGTACCATTAGAATATTATGCTAAAAATTTTCTTAGATTAATTTATTTTAATGTGTAGGTATATTATCAGTTTGGTATCTACTTATATTGAATCTTATAGTTTGCTTTTTTCATCATTTTTATTTAAATTTACTTTTGAAAATACAGAACATTTTATGTGGCTCTAAGGTTAAAACTATATACAAAATATGATAGGCTATTCTATTGGTAGCCCTCAATGAACTATAGTATCTGGTGTTAGTGTCCTGTGTAGTCTTCTCTCACAGTGACATGGGATTTGGCCAGATGACAAACACGTATGTTCAAGGAGAGGTTTGATTAAATCTTACATTGAGACTTGTTGTCTGGGAACATTCTTTGAACTCAGCCACCAAACTGTAAGAAATACAGGCTCTCTTGCTAGAAACAGGGACCAGGTAGAAAGACCCAGGAAGAGAACTGAAGCACCCCAGCTGAGCTTCTAGCTTAAGGCAGCCATATGAGTGATTCTACCTGACACCATGTGAAGCAAAAGAACCCTTCCAGAATCGTGAGAAATTACAGATTACTATTGTTTTCAGCCACTAAGTTTGGGGTGTTACACTGTAATAGATAACAAAACAAAAGATATTCACAGAGAAGTCTCAATCCCATCTATTCCATTTGTATATTTTTGCACAAAAAATTACCCCAAAACTTACAGGCTTAAAATAATTTATTATTATTATATCTCACTCTTTAGTGGTTCAAGAATCAAGGAAAGGTATATCAAGGAAGCCTTGACTCTGCTCTACAATATCTGAGGCTTCAGCTAGGTTGATCTAAATGTTACAGGCTAGCCTGGGTGGCACAGCGGTTTGGCGCCTGCCTTTGGCCCAGGGCGCGATCTTGGAGACCCGGGATCGAATCCCATGTCGGGCTCCCGGTGCATGGAGCCTGCTTCTCCCTCTGCCTGTGTCTCTGCCTCTCTCTCTCTCTCTCTGTGTGACTATCATAAACAAATAAAAATTTATAAAAAAATAGTATTTAAAAAAATAAATGTTACAAGCTAGAATAGCTGGGAAGCTGTTTGGACACACCTCTCCGTCTCTCTCTCTTCACACACACACACACACACACACACACACATACACACACACACACAGCCATCCACATGACTAAGGCTCCTTAGCAATATGGCAACCGCATAGTTGCTTCTTACAGAGCATTTCAGGGCTCCATGAGTGAGTGTTCCAAGAGACCAGAGCAAGCTCTCTTTCTCTTAAGGTCCAAGCACGTACACTGACACAGTATTACTTCCATTTGAATTCTGTTAGCCAAAGCTGTCACAGAATCTACCTATACTCAAGGAATAGGAACATAGACCCCACCTCTTGATGGAAAGATGTCAAAAAATCTGTGGCCACCTTTAATCTGCCATCTCATCTTTTCTTTCTCATCCCATTCTCTCTTTCCCCCTTAAGAAACCATTTTAATTGTGTGTTTTCAAAAATAAGTGAGAACACCCACAATTTGTATTTCCCACTTGAACCAATAGTACTGTTGGATAATAAACAGGTCCATCACCCTCAAAGTTTCCTCCTGTCTCTTTGTAATCTTTCCCTCCTGCCCCACCCCAACCTTGTTCCAGGCAACCACTGATTTATCACTATTGTGCTGATTCTGTCACTATAGGTTGGCTTACTTTTTAAAGAATTACACAGAAATGAATAATACTACATATACTGCTTTTCATATTGTATTTTGTGTGGCTTCTTTCACTTAGCATACTTATTTTGAAATTCATTCATATTGTTGTATGTACCAACAGTTTATTCCTTTTTATTACTGAGCAGTATTTCATTGTAAGGATATATCACAATTTGTTTTCCTGTTCATCTGTTGATGGTTTTTTTTTTTTTTTTTTCCAGTTTGGGACTTCTCTTAGTCTGCTAAGGCTACTAATTGCAAAATACTATAGACTGAGTGGCCTAAACAACAAACATTTATTTCTCATAGTTCTGGGGACGGGAAGTCCAAGATCAAGGTGTCGGCTGATTCACCTCCTGATGAAGGTCTTCCTCCTGGCTTGCAGACAGCCACTTTCTCATGCGTCCTCACAAGGTAGAGTAAGCTCTGGTTCTCTTTCTCTTCTTTTAAGGAGACTAAGCCCATTATGGAGGCCTTACTCTCATGATCCCAACTAAACTTAATTACCTCCCAAAGGCTCCACCTCCAAATACTGTTACATTAGGGTTAGTGCTCCAACATAGGCATAGGAAAAGGACACAAACATCAGTCTGTGCTATTACAAATCACAAATAAAGCTCTTATGACCACTCATGTAAAGTCTTTGTATGGATATTTGCTTTCCTTTCTCTTGGGTAAACACTTAAAAGAGAGATTGCTGAGTCATATTAGGTGTATCTGTTAATGGCAAGAGTTTAGGGAGCCTGAGCGGTGCAGTTGGTAAAGCCTCCAACTCTTGGTTTCCACTCAAGTCATAATCTCATGGTCTTGAAATCAAGCCCTTCATCAGGCTCTGAGTTCAGCCTGGTGTCTGCTGAGATTCTCTCTCCCTTTGCCCCTTCCACTCATGCTCTCTCTCTCTAAAATAAATACATAAATCTTAAAAAAAAAAACACCCTGCTAGAGTTTATATGCCATTTTTCATTCTACCAGTAATATATGTTTCAACTGTTTCATATCTTTACCAATAAACTACAACACTTGCATTATCAATTTTTTTGACTTTAGCCATTTCATTAGATTTGTATGGTTATTTCATTGCAATTTTAATTAACTAACATAACTAATGATATTCATGCAATAATTTGCCATTCAAATATCTTCTTTGGAAAAATCCATACAAATCTTTTACCCATTTTTAAAATTGGGTTCTTTGTTCTCTTATAGTGTTTTCAGAGTTCTTTATATATTTTAGATTCAAGTCCTTTATCAGATGTATAATTTCCAAATATTTTATCCTGGTCTTCAGCTTATCTTTTCATTCCTTCACAGTGTCTTTAGAAGAGTAGAATTTCTTAATTTCATTGAAGTCCAATTGTCAGTTTTTTCTTATATGGATCAAATATTAAGTGCTGTATCTAAAAAAACAAAAACAAAAAAACAAAAAAACAAAAAAACAAAAACTTTGCTAATCCAAAGTCACAGACATTTTCTCCAGTAAGTTTTTTATTTTAGGTTTTGAATTTAGATATGTGTACCATTTTTTTAAGTAGTGTAAGACATGAATTGAGGTTCTTTTTTTTTTGTATATGGATATCCAATTGTCCAACACCACTTTTTGAAAAATTCTTTGTTTTTTTTAACTTAATACATCCTAGAAATCACTCAATACTTATTAGAAATATTTAACATTCTTTATTATGTCCACATGGTATTCTGTTATATGAATGTGCCATAATTTATTCAACCAGCCTCCTAAATAGGACTTAGGTTTTTTTCAAAATTTTAAATTTGAGAATTACAAATAATTTTATGATGGATAACTTTGTGCATATAGTGTGTTTTGTCTATTTATATATTAATTTATATCTTTGAGGTAAATTTAGACTACCTATTTTTCAGATATTTTCAGATAGAGTTATGTTAGATGTTTTGAGGCCTAAGCTTAACTCTTGGCCATATTAATTAGCCAAGAACTTACCACTTACTAGGAAGTATACTAGGTGTCCTACATACATAACCTAATTTCCTTCTCACACTCTCTGATTATTATGCCCATTTTAAAGGTAAGAACCTGACGTTCTGAGATATTAATTCAGTAGTTCTGAAATGCTATTGGGTCTGGGCCATTTTGAAAATCTGAAAAAAAAGCTGGAAAACTTTTGCAGAGAAATTCATCTGCATGACATTTCTAGGATTTCATAGACTCACCTACTCCTCACCTGTAAGTGCCCACACTCACAGGTAGATTATAACAGTAGCTATACTTTGAACTCTCCCTCCATACTCTTGTCATGAAGATTTTACATTTTTCTAATAACCAAGTGGTCAGCAAGGGAAGGAAGATAGAGGGTGCAGTCTTATTTGTCCCTGAGAAAGCAGTTGCTAAACCTATAGTAGAGGATGTGACCAGGGGAAGGTCCCAGCTAGACCAATCAAAGTGATTTGATGCTAGCAAACACTTGCTTAAGCCAGGCCATCTCACTCAGAAGTCCTGGCCATTTGACTCCCTCACAATACTTAAAATCTACAGATACAAGTCTTTGGTGACAGGAGTGTTGAATTAACTAACTGGATTCTAATATTCTGAAGTAGGTGTTAGGGAGAACTGTCTAGAACTATGCCACACTTATGAATTGGCTCATTCAACAA
The DNA here is from genome assembly GCF_048418805.1 of Vulpes vulpes. Taxonomy (NCBI): domain Eukaryota; kingdom Metazoa; phylum Chordata; class Mammalia; order Carnivora; family Canidae; genus Vulpes; species Vulpes vulpes. The sequence goes on from NC_132794.1 coordinate 85,542,677, forward strand.
ATTATGTTAATGTTTATCAAGTACCTCCTACATATCAGGCTCTCTTCCTGGCATTTAATTATCAGCTCATCTACTTCTCACTGCCATACTAGAAGGTAAATACTATTATCATAAGTAAGAGGGGAACAGGATTTGGGCCATGGTCGTCTAAGTCTAGGCAGCATCTTAGCCATGAGTCTGTATCTGCTTATTGAGAACCTACTCACTCACCTTCCCTGAAGTAGATACATGCCCAACATGTTAAAAACAGCCAGAAGCTAAATATGATGAAGAGGAAAAACAAAAGGGAAGAGGTGAGAAAGATGTCAGGAGACCAGGTCATGTAGAGCCTTGTGGGCTGAGGAAAGACTTGTGAATGAGATGGAAGCCACTAGGGGGTTGCAAGTAGAAGAGTGGTGTGATTGGGATTGACTCACACTTTGAAGGAATTATTCTGGCTGTGGTGAGGAAACTAGATGGTAGGTGGCAAGAGCAGAAGCAGACAGACCAGAGAGGAGGCTGCTGACAGATGTGCAGGTGAAAGACAATAGTGGGTCCAGGCACTGGAGGTTGTGAGAAAGGAACACCAACTTTGCAGGACATAATTGAGCTTCATTACTGGTTTCCTGGTAGCTCTTGACTCCCAGAAACCAACCACTGACCAACAGGTGCATCTGCAGGCTACTTGAAGTGTCCAAGGTCTCAGATTAGGAGTTCCTGGTCTAAGGAAAGTATCTAAGCAGAGCAATAGCTCTATGTTGTTTGACTTACCAGAAAGCATGTAGCTTAATATAAATGAAAAATGAAAAACTTTAATGAACTGTGGCAGAGCCTCCAGCCTCTAATAAATTTGAACATGCCTGCTCCTTCAACAGTGAAATTATGCTCAGAGTTCAGACCAAATTGCATTAACTGTTGCTTCCATGTATTCAATAAAAAATAAAAGCATGAGTCACATTCCCAATTCCAAAAGTCATACTTTTTCAATTCCTTTATAAGGGCTGCAGGAATGTATCTGGCTGCATCTCAATAACTGATCCTCTACGGAGTTACCATCACCAAGGGCTGGTCCTTAGTCTTGTAGAGCCAGGGATTTCATCTGGTTGTTGACCCAGGAGTTTCCTAAAGGAGGCTCCTGACCTGCCTGAGGATGCATATGGCCCAGAGCAGAGATTGTTGGTGTATCATTGTGGGAGCCAGAGTCTAAGAAAGATGTCATGAGATGTCAAATGGCTCAAGAGAGATACCACATTCAGCAACAGGGTGCTCAGGAGGAAGGTGGGTCATTGAAGATCAAGAGAGAGTCATTACTAACCGTAGGGAGCAACTGCCTTGGTTCAAATCCTGATTCTGCTACTTAATTTACTTAATATTTCTGTATTGACACTAAATGAGTTAAAATGTATGATGTACATAAAATAGTGGCTGGTATATTATGTTATTATATGATAAAATCATAGCTAAATGAAGAACAAAGATAAGTTAGGACAGCTACCAAGAGATCAAATTGAAAAGAACCTGGTATTTTACAAGGTGAAGCCCTAGGGCTAATTCTCTCTAGTTAAGATCTACCCCAAAAGCATCCACATTCTAATCCCCAGAACCTATGAATATATTACATTACATGGCAATAGAGATTTTCTGGCTGTGATTAAGGGTCTTGGGATGGGAAGATTATCCTGGATTATTGGGGTGATCCAAGATCATCACAAGGATCCTTAGAAGAGGGAGATAGGACATCAGAGAAGGACATGCCACAGCAGAAGCCAAGATGGAGGTCACAAGCTAAAGGAGACTGGCAACTCTTGGAAGCTGGAAAAGGTAAGAAAGATCCTCCCTAGAGCCTCCTGATGGACCAACCCTGCTGATACTTTGGCTGTAGCCCACTGAGACTGATTTGGACTTCCAACCTCTAGAACTATAACATAATAAACTTGTGTTGTTCTAAGCCACTAAATTTGTATAATTTGTTACATCAGCAATAGGAAATGAATAGTCTTCACCACTCAATGAGGTATCAGTACTTCCATTTTACCTCTGGGATGATACTTCCTGATAACACAGAGTATGCTCCCAAATCTCTCCTGTAAATTGTCCCAGGCAGTTTTCTGCAAGTACTATTGCCCTGTCTGGTTCATGTTTCTGGCCACTTCAGTCACTTGGGTGGTGCTTGTTTTACTTACATTAATTGGATCATATAGTGAGGGATTTTTTTCTAGATAATATATTCAAAGGAGTTATAGTTTATACAGTAGCTGTATTCCGTGAAAAAGAGAGCATACACCAATCCCTTGTGAAATAAATCATTTCTGTACTTTAGTCATGTTTTTAGGTATCAGTGGGACTATTTAAAAATACCCTACTGGACGCCTGGGTGGCTCAGCAGTTGAGCCTCTGCCTTTGGCTCAGGGTATGATCCCAGAGACCGGGGATCCAGTCCCACATTGGGCTCCCTGTGAGGAGCCTGCTTCTCCCTCTGCCTGTGTCTCTGCCTCTCTCTGTGTGTTTCTCATAAAGAAATGAATAATATCTTAAAAAAAAACTACAGTGACTCCTTTTCAAATGATTTTGTTTAATTGGAAGCATATCTTTATAAGCAGTATCTTAAACTATAGCTCTAACTTCTGGTTTTTGCTTATTTACGCATTCATCCTTTTGACTGGTATCCACTGAGATGCTGTTTAGTACCACCTATAGCACAGGAGTTGGGAAATGATAATGAGTGGAGTCAGACAACAAAAAAAATAAATAGAAAAATATTTTCTATTTCAGGCTGTTAAAAAAAACAGCTATGTAGAAACTAAAATAAAGTGATGTGATAAAATTGAAATAAGCTTTAAAAACTCACTACTGATCACCCTGTGGAATGATTACCTTCCAAGTATGGGAAGATGTCTTGAGAAATGCCCTTCCATCTATGAAGCTTCGGCATAGCTCATAGGTAGAAGCTGGAGTGTGTTTCCCCTGTAAGTTTGAAGATGAACTTGTTTGTTCTTTCTAGGGCAAAAGATGAGAATGTGTTAAAAGATCTTCACACATGAGACACACAGTAAATAGGTATTATTATTATTCATTATTTGTCAATGTTCAGCCCTCCATGGTGTTCTGAGTTCACCGGGCAAGTGGAAGTTACAAATACACAGCAGTTGGTTTCACTTAGGCAATGGTCTATTCCAAGTCTTCATGGTTAGAGGATTGTGATTGGAAAGGTCATCTGTGTCCCATGTTGGGTGCCCACAGCAATGACAACAGCAACATTCCTTCTTCAGAGGAATATTCCTGCACACTGTCACCTGCTTGATCCCAGGGTATCTGTTTGGCAGAAACCAAGCTGCTATTCCCCAGTGAGGCACAGGGGAGACAGCACTCCATGACTTCTGACAATCTTCAAGTTCCTTGTCTGAGCTTGTTTGCTGCCTTAATTCCAAACCACCTTCTCCCAGCTGCTCACTGTTCCATTTTGATTCTTGCCTTTTTTTTTTAAAAAAGATTTTATTTATTTATTCATGAGAGACAGAAAGAGAGAGAGGCAGAGACACAGGCAGAGGGAGAAGCAGGCTCCACGCAAGGAGCCCGATGTAGGACTGGATCCTGGGTCTCCAGGATCAGGCCCTGGGCTGAAGGCGGCACTAAACCACTGAGCTACCTGGGCTGCCCTTGATTCTTGTCTTTAATTTTAGATTCGACATTCAGGTTCACTTTCCCATCAGTGGCCCTGGATCTTCCAACAATAATTCTTGTTCTCCATCCATGCCAGCTGTGCTGTTGCCTCACATCAGATCAGATCAACCACCCTCCAAGTTCACTTCAACCCTTTGAAGCAGCTTTTCCTCAGGCACTACCCATGTGAACAACCCCCCACCCCTCAAGCTTTCCCTACTCCATTTTCATGAGCTTGAAAACTAAGCAGAGAGTTTTTTCAGAGACATTAGCCTAAAGGCAGTATAATAATAGGGGTTAACCAAACAGGTTCTGGAAAAACACAGCCTGGCTTGGAAAACCAGATCTTCCACTTACCAGCTATGCAAACTTGGACAAATTTAACTTTCAGATTTCTCATCTATAAAATGGGGCCAATGATTCACTGAGGTAATGGCTATTAAGGGTTTAGCTCAGAGTCTGACTCATAGTAAGTAAATGTTAGCTACTTTTGGTTTATCACAAATTTACTCAATAACATAGTGACCTGAAAGTGTCAAAGGGTGCCTACCTTTCCACCAAAGTGCAATCTCCCATAAAGGCATGTATTTTATAAATCTTATTTATAAAAATGGATCCTCCTTCTCTAAAATCAAAATGGAAAAGTATTTGGTTGTATGGCTCATGTAAAAGATGAGAGGATAATTCTCTGGAGATGTGGCAGGTTACCAATGGCAGAAACAGTTTGATACAAGGCTTAACCATAGAACATCCTGAGAAAATGTAGAAAAATGGTAATCTATGGCTGAGTGAAAGAAGTGGAGAATAAGGCTGAAAAGATAGGAAGGGGAAGATAATGGAGAGCCTCAAATGTCAGGTTGAATAGGAAGCAGTAACACGCCAGATTATAGGCTCTAGAGGCCCAGGCCCTGGATATGAATACTGGCTCTCATATTAAGTAAGCCAGTGGCATTCAAACTTTTCTGAATATGACACACAGTATAAACGATGTTTTACATTGTGTTCCAGGACACACGCGCACACACACACACACACACACACAACTCCTGAATCAAAGGTTAATGAAACAGTTCTTACCCTTACAGCATGGTGTATTTTGATATTTTTTCTGCTATTTTATTTCATTTTTCAAAGCTGCTAGCCATGGCCACTAAATTGACCTCATGACCTATTAATGAGTTGCAGCCCACAGTTGAACTAAGAAAAATTACTTATCTCTGAACTTTAGATACCTCATCTATGAAAAGGAAATAATGCTGGTGCTGTAGAATGGGAAATAAGATAAACTATGAAAAGCACCTGAAGAGTGATTGATACATAGCACATACTCGGTAAGTAATAGTTCAAAATATTTTTGCCAATGTATTGATGGAATTGTAGAGAAAAGTTCTGAGCAGCTAAAGATTCCTGATTTTGAGTCTGGTGATCAGGGAAAATTCTGCAGTGACATGAATTGGATGAGGAGTCAGGAGAAGGCTAACTGGGGATACCTTCAGAATTATTGCATGGCTTCAGTTTGCTTTTATTTTCAGACCATGATAATCATACCTGCTCACTAGGCAGTTTGGTTTTTGTGTTTTTAATTGTTTTTGATACATTAACATGCTGTTTTAAATATTTATGTTTTTAAATATTCACTCAAGTTTCTTCTATTGCTTTTAAGACTTAGAAAGCCCCTCCCCAAAATTGGACCAAGGAAATATTCATCTTCACTTTATTTTACTTTTTTATGTTAATAGTTTCATTTTAACATTTAGTTATTCATTCTTCTGAAATTTATTTGATATGTGTGTGAGGCAAGGTTCTCACTTCATATTTTGCCAAATAGCCAAATTTTTAATACCATTGTTTAATAATTCATCCTTTTCTCATTAATGTGTCATATTTATCATTTATTAAACCCAGATATATTATATATGTGTGTGTGTATTTGGGTTATTTTCATACCATCTTTTCTATTATTTTGTTCAGTTCAGGCTTGTGATCATATTATATATATTTTTCTTTTGCAGAATTGAGAACGTTTTCAAACATTAAAATGTACAGAAACTATAAAAATTATGTATCCACCCCTCAGAATGAACAAATGTTATTATATTTGTTTCAGATATTTTTAGTTTACAAACTTTAATTTTTAGAACAATTTTAGGGTGATAGCAAAATTGAACAGAAACCTCCTGTTTCCACATATGTACAGCCTCTCCCATTATCAAGATCCTGCCCCAGAATGGTACTTTTTTTTTTTTAAGATTTTAATTATTTGAGAGCAAGAGAGAACGAGAGAGCTGAGAGAGTGAGAAAGAGAGATCATGAGCAGAAACGGGGGGAGGAGGAGAGGGAGAAGCAGACTCCCTGCTTACTGGGCAGCCCAACTTGGGATCATGACCTGCAGAAAGCAGACTAGGACTGAGCCATCCAGAGTGGTACATTTGTTACAACTGATGAATCTGCATTGATACATCATTATTATCTAAAGTCCATAGCTTAAATTAGGGTTCAGCTTTAGTGTTATATATCCTATGGGTTTTGATAAATGAATAATGACATGCAGCATAGTTCAGCTGCTTTAAAATAGTTTAGGTGCACCTAGCATTCATCCGTCCCTCTCACCTAACCTCTGGCAAACACTGATCTTACTCTCTATAGCTTTGCTTTTTCTGAATGTCATAATAGTTGGAATTATACAGTATGTAGTCTTTTCAGATTGGCTTCTTTCACTTAGTAATATACATTTAAGATTCCTCAATGTCTTCTCATGCTTTGCTATTACATTTCTGCTTATCACTGAGTAATATTCCATTGTCTGATTATACCACAGTTTATTTATTTACTCACATACTGAAGGATAGCTTGGTAGCTTCCAAGTCCTTGCAACTATAAACAAATCTGCTATAAACATTTGTGTGCAGGTTTTTTTTTTACATTTTTATTTATTTATGATAGTCACACAGAGAGAGAGAGAGAGAGAGAGAGAGGCAGAGACACAGGCAGAGGGAGAAGCAGGCTCCATGCACCGGGAGCCCGATGTGGGATTCGATCCCGGGTTTCCAGGATCGCGCCCTGGGCCAAAGGCAGGCGCCAAACCGCTGCGCCACCCAGGGATCCCTGTGTGCAGGTTTTTATGTGAACATAAATTTTCTATTAATTTTAGTATATACTAATATGCTGGATTGCATGTAAAGAAGATGTTCAGTTTTATAAGAAACTGCCAAATTACCTTCCATGGTAACTTTACCATTTTGCATTCCCTCTAGCAACATATGAGAGTTCCTATTGCTCCATATCCTTGTCAGCATTTGTATTATCAATGTTTGGGATTTTAACCATTCTAATAGGTATCTAATGATACCTCATTTTTTAAAAATTTGTAATTCCCTAATGACATATGATGTTGAACATCTTTTCACATGCTTACCTGCCATCTGTATATCTTCTTTGGTGATGTCCAGGTCTTTTGCCATTTTAAAAATTGGTTTGTTCATTTTCTTATTGTTGAGTTACAGTTACTTTTATATTTTGGATAATAGTCCTTTATCAGATGTGTCTTTTGTAAATGTTTTCTCCCAGTCTGTGACTTACCTTCTCATTCTCTTGACTGTCTTTCACAGAGCAGAGGTTTTTAATTTTAATGAAGTCCAATTTCAGATATTTTTAAAGACCAAAAGCATTACAGATATAATTAAAGTGATATTTATATCCTTCCCTTTCATTCCTTTGCCTGTCTAGAGGCAAATTACTGTCATTCACAAAAAGGGTTTTCTGTTCACACATCCTTTTTTTTTTTTGTTCACACATCCTATTCATGTTTTTACACTTGCGTTTCATGTATGCCCATGAGCCAGATATAATCTTATTTTGTTTGTTTTTATTTTTTTTAAAGATTTATTTATTTATTTATTCATGAGAGACACACACAGAGAGAGAGAGAGGCAGAGACACAGGCAGAGGGAGAAGCAGGCTCCATGCATGGAGCCCTACGTGGGACTCAATTTTGACCCTCCAGGTTCACACCCTGGGCTGAAGTCAGTGCTAAACCACTGAGCCACCCAGGCTGCCCATTTTGTTTGTTTTTAAAAATTACAGCAATGGTATCCTACTGTACATGTCATTCTGCATTTTTTGTTTTTCACTCAGCCTATTTTTTAGATATATCTTGATACTTATGGATCTAATGCATTTACTTAAATCATTGCATAGCATTCTGTTACATGAGTAAACAAAAGCAAATGTGTTAATACATTATCCCATAGATGTACATTCAAACATTCAGGCTTGTGTTAATTAATTAATTAATTAATTAATTTCCTTTCTCTCTCTCTCTCTCTCTCTGTCTTTGGGTAATTAACAACAAGGCTGCAAAGAAAGTATAGTATGTTTCTTCATGTATATATGCAGAAATTCCTCTGTGTATATACCTAGATGTGTAACTGGATTTGAAGCATAAGGATATTTTCAACTTCACCAGATACTGCCTAACTGCTCTTCTAAGTGTTTGTACCAATTTATTGTCTCAGAAACAGTATATATATTACCACGTTCTGTAATTCTAACATTTGTTCTTGCCAAACTGTATTTTTTGTTGCCAAAAAGCTGGTGTAAAAAAAAAATCTCACTTTAAAATATATTTGTTTTTCCAAAATTATAAATGAGGTTTAGCATGTTTTCATGTTACTGTCCTTTTATTTTTTCCTATCAATTACCTGTTCATATCATTTGCCCATTTTCTATTTTTCCCACTGATTTCAAGACATTCTTTAAAGGATTCTAAAGCTTTTCGCTATGATGTTGCAATTTTCTTCTTTCAATCTTTGGATTTTAACTTTGTTAGCGATGCCTATGCTTATATGGGTTATATAGTAAATGCCAAATTTACCAATTTTCTCTTATTATTTAGCTTTTAAAGACATTCATCAAAAAACTGCCTTTCTACCCTGGGACTGCAGATCTTTATCCTATATTCTTTTCTAAAAGTTATAAAGTTTTTATAACTTTTTAAAAAAAGTTTTCTCAAAGTTTTTTTGAGAGGGTATATCTCGCTCCTTTATCCACTATCACAGAGTCATCCTGGCTCTTCTATGTCAGATGCCAAAGAAAACATAACAGTCCTTTTGGTACCAAAGTAAGAGATCACATTACCTAAAAAAAAAAAAAAAATAAGTTGAGATTGGCCTCAGACATTTCTTAAATAAATGCAGAAAGGATGCTGAACGCAGAAGCTAAACAGGTGTGGGAAGGTCCCTAAAGAAGACACCCAAGGCTGCAAACATCCCACAAAAGAGGCAAGATGCCAAAGAAAATGACACACCCTGAAGGGAAATCCTATAATTCCATGTTGGAAGAGCCTAAAGAAGTTTGAGAAGCAATTTATTGGAGGAGGCAAGAAAACAAGTACTCACATACATTGTCAGTGGAAATAGAAAGTGTTACAACCCCTATCATGGTCAATCCTGCAGTTTTTAAATTTAAAACTTTTGAAAACTTTGAAACCTAGCAGTTCAACTTACAGCAATGTCTCCTATAGAAATACTGCTCATACATTAGTAAAATGATGTGCATACAAGGCTATTCATTGCAGTCCTTTTTGTAATTGCAAGAGGATGTCAATTACTTAGATTAGACAACAACTTAGATGTCCATCAAGGGAGGACTGGATAAGTAAATAATGAGATGGCTATATACTGGGGTGCAACTGTTAGTTTAAAAAGGAAACAGTACTCTGTACTATTATGGGAACATCTCTACAGCATCCTGTTAGGTGAAAAAATCAAGGTACATAAAACATCGTGGGTTATTGACACTTTTTTGAAATAAGGTACAAATAAATATTTGAATCTGCATAGAACAGCCCTAGGAGGATATCTAAATGGTTTTGTGAGGGTGAGGGAAATGCAGAGAGAGAAATTCACTTTTTGCACCTTTTGAAAATTTGTCCATGTTCCTTAATCTACAGATATAAACTGATTCAAATTGATCTACAGATTCAATCCCTACCAAAATCCCAGCTGAGTTTTTTGGCAGAAATTGCCAAGCCAATCTTAAAATTCATATGGAAATGTAAGGGACCCAGAATAGCAAAAACAAACTCAAAAAAGAACAAAGTCAAAGGAATCACACTGCCTGTGATAGCTATTAAGTAAATAAATTTGTTTTATTTTTATTTATTTTTTTTGAAAGATTTTATTTGCGTGAGTGTGGGAGGGGTGGGGAAGAGAGAAAGAGAGAGAGACAGTGTGTGCACACAAACAACAGCAGAGAGGGGCAGAGGAAGAAGCAGATTCTCTGCCAAGCAGGGAGTCTGATGCAGGACTTGATCCCAGGACCCTGGGATCATGACCTGAGCCGAAAGCAGTCGCTTAACCAACTGAGCCACCCAGGCGCTCCAATAAATTTGTTTTAAAGAGTAACAAGAACCAGGGTGCCTGGGTGGCATTGTTGATTAAGCATCAGACTCTTGGTTTCAGCTCAGGTCCTGACCTCAGGGTCCTAGGATAGAGCCCCCCATTGGGCTCCACATTCAGTGTGGAATCTGCTTGAGATTGTCTCTTCCCTCTCCCCTGGCCCCTCCCCCACACATGCTTGTGCTCTCTCTGTCTCTTTTCCAAATAAATAAATCTTAAAAAAAAAAACCAATAACCTAACACACTTAAAATTGTCCATTTAATCTTTTTAAAATTAATGGCATAAGATTTTTCATACAATTGTCACATGATCTTTTACTCTCTACTATAATTCTAGTTACGTCGAACTTCTTTGGAGCCAGACTGCCTACGGTCTTTGGCAACTGGCCATGAAACTTTAGCAAACTACTTAACTCCTCTGTGCCTCGGTTTCCTATATGTAAACTGGAATTATAAGAACATTTATTTCATAGGCCGATTGTAGGGATTAAATGAGTCATGTCAAATACTTCCTCTGACACTAAATCACCTTTCTATGTATTTTTCTTTTATCTTAATTATTCTTGCTAAAAGCTTACCTAGCTTATTAGTGTTTTTAAATTTGCAGCTTTTTTTTGGTTTTCTACTTAAATAATGTATTACTTTTCTTCTAGGCTTTAATCTGTTGTTCTCTGACTAGTTTCTTGTGTTGAATGCTTACACAGTTTAATATACACCTTTCTAAAAAATATATATATACACCTTTCTTCTTTTCTAATAAATGCTTTTTAAAAGATTTATTTATTTTTTGAGAGAGAGAGTGCACAAGCAGTGGGGAGGGGCAGAGAGAGAATCCTCAAGCAGACTCCCTGTTGAGTCAGAGTCTGACACAGGACTTGATCCCAGGACCCTGAAATCATGACCTGAGCTGAAATCAAGAGTTGGATGCTCAGACTGAGGCACCCAGGAGCCCCTCTAATAAATGCATTTGAAAGCTATAAATTTCCCTTCAGTACTGCTTTAGGTACAGCCAACAAGTTTAGGTATATAGTTTTTTTTTTTTTTTATGATAGTCACACACACAGAGAGAGAGAGAGGCAGAGACACAGGCAGAGGGAGAAGCAGGCTCCATGCACCGGGAGCCCGACGTGGGATTCGATCCTGGGTCTCCAGGATCGCGCCCTGCGCCAAAGGCAGGCGCTAAACCGCTGCGCCACACAGGGATCCCTATAGTTTGTTATTTTTAAAAAATTATCATTTAGTTCTAAATATTTCAGAATTTGTTATGATTTTTTATTTAGCCTATTAATTACTTAGAAATATGTTTTTTCTTTTCTAAATTGTTCAAGCCAAACTTCCTCATTGCAAACAACAAAAACAAACTCTTGCTAGCTTAAGTATAAAAGGAATATACCAGAATAACTGGGAAGCCTGGAGAATCAGGCTCAGAAAATGGCTGGAATCAAGAAATAAAAGACATAGCCACACTCATATGACAGGAGCAGCCAGAGTAGGACAAGTTGCTGGTGTTTCTCCACTGGACATTCACTGCTACCACATGACCTTTACCTGTGGACAGTCACTATTGATGCTGAAATGTCACCTTTGCTCTCGTCCTAATGTCTTTCTTTTACAACAACCTTTTAGCTAATCATTTATTTTTTTTTAACGATTTGTTGAAATGTTCAGTCAAGCTTTTTAAAACTTCTCAATATGGAAAATATTAAACAAAAGGAAAAGGAGGGAGAATATTATAATGAAATTCAATGTGATGATCACCTCAGTTTCAGCAAATCAGCATTTTCTGGCAAATTTTTCAAAAAAAATTCTGGAGGGATTTTTTTGTTTTTTTGTTTTTTGTTTTTTAATTTTTTTTATTTATTTATGTATGATAGTCACAGAGAGAGAGAGAGGCAGAGACACAGGCAGAGGGAGAAGCAGGCTCCATGCACCGGGAGCCCGACGTGGGATTCGATTCTGGGTCTCCAGGATCGCGCCGTGGGCCAAAGGCAGGCGCTAAACTGCTGTGCCACCCAGGGATCCCCGGGATTTTGTTATATGTTAAGTATTAACTTAGTAGAAATTGATATTTTTAAATCTTTAAGTCTTCTCATGAATGAATAGTATGTCTCTTTACTTATTCAAATCTCTCTAATGTCTCCAAAATAATTAGACATGCGTGTGTGCACACATGTATATAGATGTATGTATATCATTATGATTATCCCTGATTTCCATATTTTAATGCTCTTGTTGCTATCATGAATGAGATCACCCCCAATATATCTCTAAGTAGTTATTAATGTTATGTAGGAAGGCTGTTGATTTTTTTAATGTTTCACATATATCCAGTGACTCTAGTAAGTTCTCATTAATTCTAAGTATTTTGTAGTTTTGTCTTGTATTACCTAGAAACATAAACACATTTTTTTCTGCAGATAATCATAATTTTACCTCTTCTTTTTCAGGAGGTACCTTTTTTCTTCCATTGTATCCATGTGGCTAAACCTCTGAATAAAAATGTACTGTCCCAATGACTGGGCTCCCTTTACATTTATGACCACAATTGAACTCTTAATGCCTGGCATTATATTTCATTATTACATTCGCTCTCTCACTTTCCTAAATGAGTATTTTACACCTTCTCTCTCAAATTTTTTGCACCTCTTACCTGAGGACATTGTTTGCCATTTCATTGAGAACATAGAAGCAATCAGTAGAAAACTTTCAGAAGCTTCTAAAAACTCTACCTACCTCCCAACATCCATATCTATTTTTCTAGTTGCTAAAGCTACAGAGCAAAATTATCCCAAAACTTGTGGCTTAAAAGACTGAAAACATTTATTTTACTCACAAAACTACAATTTGGGCAGGGATTTGCAAGGATAGCTTTTGTCTGCTACCCTGGCTAGAGCTAGGATGGCTTGAAGGCTAGGTCTGGAAACCCTATGAAGTCGCACTCACTCACAGGTCGAGGGTTAATGCTGGTGGTCAGCTAGGATCCTGTCTGGGGCCATCAGACGGAACCCTTCCTTCTGTGTTCTAGGTGCTTCACATAGATTAACTCATTCAATTCTCATAACAACACTTAGAAATAGGTATAGTTTACCGAAGAGGAAAATGAGGCAGAGGCAGATAGGTAACTAGCCTGAGGGCCTACACCAAGGAGACAGATTGAGGATTTCAACTCAAGTGGTCCCATACTAGTGTATGCCCCTAATACTGGCTATGCTGAGAGATAACATTTAGGACTGCCTCTCCTGGCTTTGCCCACTGTTCCCACTAGATCTCCTCTACCCTCACTCCTAAGCACCTTAGAGAAGTAGAGCTACCTACTACTTTAACAAACAAGGTTTTTTTTCCCAACAACCTCAAACTGCCTTAGTACTTCACCTTCACATATGACAGAACTCTAAAAACCTTGTTAATGGTGCTCACTCCACTGTCTGAACTTCCTAGCCTACTTGCAGAGAGCTGGTAAACCCAGTACAATCTGATGCATGGACTTCAAAGGAGAGAAGATGGTGATTCTCAAACTAAAAGCTGGCTTGTTGCTTCCATTCTTGGTTTTCAAGGCTACCAAGATGTCTGTTGGCAAATACCTCTGCCTGGCAATAAGCTACTGTTTAGCAGAGACCAATAAATTTGTCAGTGATGCCGGTGCAGACCTTGGGGCTTGTTTATAAATGGGTTAACTGATGGCTGTCTTGTTGAGTGTGGCAAAGGGCCAATCTTTTTTCTGTAATATGTGCAGTAGGGAGTGTGGGGCCTCCTATTGGCAGCAACAACCATGAAGTCAGAGACACCCTCCCCCCCCACCAACGTGAAAAATTACAGGATGGGAGAGGAAGAAAATAGGGAGATGATTCCATTTCTTAAAATGGTTTTATGACTTAAATTCCCTAGTCCCAACATTTATAACTTATTTAAATCAATTTCTATCAAATGGAGACCATTATGTAACAAGTTCAGAAAATAAGTGTGCTTTCTTCTGAAATTTCAAACACAGACACACTATATTTAAATAAAGTTTCCACAGCATTATTTCTTGGGGGTTTGCTTTTATTGCTTTTGAAGATGCAGAATCATCTTGTATACAAAGATGCATAACTTCATTGAAGCTGAATTTTCCATGGAAATTATTCAGTGCTCCCTCAATTCCCCCCACTTTATCTGACAGTCTTTCTTCCTCCAGATAATGGCTGGCAGCAACCCACAGCATGGAGGTTATATGCTGCACTTTTGAAAAAGTCTTGAATGGAGCCATTGTTCCCCTGAGATGGTCTGCATGTTTCACTGAACAGAGAGCAGGGTGTAAAAAAGGCACCTTGTGTGCAACTGTTGGCGAGGTTGGGAAGTGAATTAAAATCTCCAGAAAGTCTGGGCAGTGCTGTTCAGAGGAGCAATGAACCCTCTGGAAGCACTGTTAGCTCAGACATTCCAATGCGGTGAGGCAGCCTCAGGGACACGGCTCCCTCCAGTCTCATTTAGAGAGGGAGCGAGGGGGCGAGCAAAGGACATTGATTTGGATGTGCTCTCTTTGCAAAGATTTGAGGAAGGTGCTATTTCCCAGGCATGGATGGGATGGTTGATTATCACACTCAGGTAACCTTCCCGTTCAGTGGACCTAGATTTGCCTTGGTTACTAACAGTGCAATGACTCATTTGCAGGATTCAATGTTAACTGCTTGTGCATCTACCAGTTTGTAGCAATCTAATTCCCATGTGCCTATTTTTTTTTTTTAAAGACAACGCAAGTCTTTGGAGGCTCTAGGTGACTGGTGATATTTGACATTATGAGATTCATTAATCTTGTTTTATTTAATTTATTTAATTATTTAATTAATTCATTAATCTTGTTTACTGTCAGCAGTGGTTCCTTTTTTCCTGGCTCCTCCATTCACCTGTCCAGTGTGGACTCAGGGATTGCAGTAACTGACCACTCCCTATTACTCTAGTGCTGAGATCTCAAGCGCTTACTGAACAGAGAGTTTCCTCAGTGTCCTCTGCAGAGACCTTTTCAAAACCAGCTCTCAAGGGAGGCAGTGATGTTAATTTTCAGTAAAATCCTAGTGGTGAGAAAATAGCAAAAAAACAGTTAAGGACCAGGCTGGCAGATTTTTCTTACCGGCAGAAATTCTTTGGTGTCCTCTGGTGCATTCTTGCTCCAACCTCTCCTGTGCCCTGGAGGCTCAAAGTAGGGGAAGTCACTTTTAAGATCAACCTGAAAAAAAAAAAAAAAAAAAAAACAAACTTGAGCAGGAGGAAAGTGTGGGAGGAGGTGGGGATGTCCTAGTTAGAGGCTCAGCCTAAACACACGTATAGAGTTGGAGTGGGAGACATATGCTGGGTGGTCCATATTAACCAGGATGAGGCGGGTTCCTACAGTCGGGGGAGTTAGTTTGGAAGGCAGTGGGGAGCCTCTGAAGGCTTCTGCACAGATTAAAGTTGTAGAAGAGGGAAAACCCTATGACTGTGGATCCAAGAAGAGGACAGAGGAGAGGGGTGATGGGCCTCAGGAACTAATCCCGATTGAAGGTACCAGATGTCAGACCTATGGAAAGGTCATGTGTCTATCAAAGTAGGTAAAGAAGAACAGGCTTAGGGGAGAGGGGAAGGGATGATAATTCGACTTTTCTTCAGGTCCCCGCATCTCCTGACTGTCGACAGGCAGTCAAACCACCCGGCCCTAGGGGAGACTCTGCAGGGCCTGCAGCGTCGGCGGTGGGTGAACAAACATCCCCACGTTTGCTTCAGCAACGACAGAGCACTGGACTTGGAGTCCGCGGCCCTGGAGCGAGAGCAGTGCTTGGCACAGCGCCAGGCACCGTGTGGCGCTCAAGAAAATGTGTTAAGTCAACGCCCGACCGAACGGGTCCGAGGGTCTGCGCTGCCTTTCCCAGGGTGACCGCGGGCAAGTGACCCGCCCGCCACGAGCCCCAGTTTCCAGCAGTGCCAGGCAGGCGCGCTCCCCGGGGAGGTGTGGGCTGAAGTCCCCGCGGCCCGAGGGGCCCAGGGTTGCCGCCTCCCCGGGGCCCGGGAGCGGGGGGCGCGCGGCGGGCGCGGGGCGCGGGCGGCTGCGGGGTCCGCCCCTCGCCCCCTCCCCCCCCCGCCCGCTCCGCGCCGCCCGAGCCGGGGGCGGGCCCGCCCCAGGCCGCTCCCCCCGCCGCCCGGGGCCCGCGGCGGCGCTCTCGGCCTCTCCCCCGGGCGGGCGGGTTCTGGGAAAGGCCTGCCCAGGGCGGGGGCCCCGCTGCCGCCCCGCCGTCCCGTACCCGCAGCGCGGGCGGAGCGAGAAAGCGGCGCCCCGGGGCGCACAGGCTCGCGCGGGGGCGGGCGCGGGCGCGGGGGCGGGGGCGGGGGGCGGCGCGCCCCGGGCCCTGCCTCCGGGCGCTCGCCTGGCTGCCGCGCTGCTGGCCCCGCTCGGCCGCGACACACGGTAGCGGGGACCCCGACGCCGCCGGCCGCAGGCGCGTCCCGGACGGACGCTGCACTTGGGGACTCCGGCGCGACGGGCCCGAGGAGGAGGTGAGGAGACGACTGCGTGGCCCGGGCCCGAGGGTGGCGCAGGGGGACGTGGGCTCTTTCCGCGGGGGCAGCCGCGCGCCGGCACCTGGCGCCCCCCCCCCCCCCCCCCCCCCGCGGACGGAGGCCGGGCCCGGGGCGCGCAGGCCGCTCCCGCTGCGGGCCCCCTGGGTGCGGGCTCCGCTCCCGCGCGCCTCGCCCGCGTCCGCGCCGCCTTTTCCGTGGACTTGCGGAGGCGGAAAACATAAGCTGTTGGGGAGGCGGCACCTGGCGACTGTATCTCGAGGAAGGTGCCTGCGGCATTGTTCCTGGAGAGACCGATCCACGCCGCGTTGGACCCGGGCTCACTTGATGGCTACGAGGATGGCCCCGTCCTTCCACGGCGCTCTGGCGCTGATAGGGGCAGCCGGGAGCCGGGAGCCGGGAGCCGGGAGCCGGGAGCCCTCCGTCGGGGCCACTCCTAAATGCACAGTACGAATGTGTGGGTTCCCCGCCCCTCCCGTGTCTAGTATTTCAGCCGCGGGACGGTCGGTGCAACAGACTCGACCAAACTGTTCCGTGTAAGAAAGATTCTACATTTAAAGGTTTATCGGCGTCACTTTCGATAGTGAGCTCCCTGAATAGATGTTATGGGGCATTCACTTCATTGAAAAGTGGTCTTTGCACACCCTTTATAATGGTGGTTGCACTTTGCAGAATTGGCTGGTAGGTCCTTTAGATCCCTGCAAGATTAGGCGCATTTCCTTGTGTTTCTTGTCGGAGCCCCCGGCGGTGTAGGGGGAGGCCACTGCCACGGGGTGGGCGCAGCGGACGCCAGGGACGCTTGACCCACCAGGGAGAGTTGTTGAGAGCCGGTCTTGGGAGGTGGACGCAGGTGACCCCATGGATACCGTCAGGGCGGGAGAAGGGCAGTGGAGCTATCGCTGGATACTGTATGCAGCCATGTCTTCACAGATATTTCCTAAAGAATGCCTGAAGATGCTGTCATCTAGAACATCCTTTCCATTTTCCTCTTCTTGAATGCCCTTCCCCACCCATTTCACCACTCTAAACCCTAACCATCCTTCCAGCTGAATGTTGTTGCTGCTGTGAGGCCCTCCCTGATAACCCCAGCCTCAAATAGTCGACTGTGCCCTGCTGGGATTCCTGCAGCATTTTAGGTTCCAGACCTTCCTCCATTCTCTTTCTTTGAGAGTTATTTGTGTGCAGGTCTCCTTTTCCCTACTGAAGGCATTAACTGTGGCTTTCCAAGCACAGTGCTTTTAGCCATAAGACCCTTGGAAATAATTGTGGGCTGCTAATAAATGTTAAGACTTTGGTTCTTCAACACCAATCTTTATTTTGGAGGAGATAATATAATTGAAAGTATAATTTGTTGAAAAACATAATATTTACCATTTACAGGCCCACAGAGGAACTTTTCTTTGTACCTAGGAGCCATGCATAATAATTATCTTTGATCCATGCTTTGGGACCAAGTGAGAGGTGAGATTGAGCTGAGGGACGTTCTTCCAGTCCTTCTAGTAACATAAGCTCCTTGGATGTGCTCCAAGGTTGACCTGTGTCATTAAAAATTCCATGCTCAAGTGTGTTGTGGTGAAGCTAGATTCCAGTGAAGGTGCTTGGTTTTCTTTTTCTGTTTGCAACTGTGGTTAGTTACAGTCCCTTCTGGGCTTTTGTTGTATACTTTAAAACATGAATTTGATGTGTAACTTGTTATACATTTCTAAATGAATAAAGGATAATTGAAAAGAGTTGTGCATGATGTTTTGTAAAGCAGAGAGCAGGGAATGTTTCCCATGCTTGGGCAAGAGGAGATATTTGCACAGAGCAAGGCTGCTCTGCACGTGTGTGTGTTGGCATTCCCAGTCTTCCACACACCTGGCTGGCAAGCAGCCTAGGTAGGACAACAGCTGCTTCAGTCCAGACTCTGTCTCTCTCTGCCTGGGCCTACCTCTACTGGGGGTGAGTGGGGGGGGGGGGCAGGGGGCTCCCAGGGAATACAACAATTTAGAGCTGGATTAGAAGGAAAAGTAGGAGAAAAGCTAGAAAAAGCAGTAGCAGCTTGGTTCATCAATTTGCTTTCCTGCTGACATTTGGTCAAGATCTTGGCATTGAGCAAGTGGGAATTCAGTTGGGAAGAGGAAGGCAGGTGATGGGGAGCATGGCACTCTGGCAGAAGGGCTGGGAGGTATTAATGTGGCCCAGTTAAGAGGGGTCCCCAAAAAGGAAGTTGGAGATGGAGAAGTAGGGAGTAAACATAATATCAAAAATGTACTTTGCCGTGGGCCAACCATGGAGCCTAAAAAGGAAGAGAAAACTCTTCAGCTTCCTGTGGTCTTCTTTGCTTTCAGGTGCAGAATGCAGACTTATTTTTATTAAAGCTACAGTTCATCTGTGTTATGGCTTAAATAGGTTTTCATGGGCCAGATTGGAATCTAGCCCTCTATAGCTATGCTATCAGTATGGTAACCACAAGTCATGTATGGTTATTTGCTTTAAGTTTAAATTAGAATAATTAAATGAAATTAATGGGTTACCTTTCAAGTGCTCAGTAGTTATGTGTGGCCAGTTGCTACCCTACTGGACGATAAAGATGTAGAACATTTCCATCATTTCAGAAACCCCATCCTAGAATATTGTTCTAAAGGATTCATGCCTTTTTTTTTTTTTTTAAGATTTTACTTATTCATTTAAGAGAGAGAGTGAGAGCAGTGGGCGGGGGTTGAGGAGAGAGGAAGAAGCAGGGATCATGGCCTGAGCCGAAAGCAGACCTGTAACCGACTGAGCTACCTAGGTCCTGGGTTCATGCCTGTTAATCCCCAAGATATTGATGTCAGAACCCAATTCAGTCATAAATTAAAATGTTCCTGTTTATAATCCTCTAGCAAATCTATTTAGATGCAAGTAATAGTAGCAGTTGTTGGTAACGCTTTTGTAGTGTTTACTGCATGCCAGGCAGTGTTCTAAGAATTCTACATCTATTAACTCATTTCATTCTAACATGAGGCAGCAAGTGCCAGAGACCTGTCCGTTACCTGCAATTCCAAAATCAAAACAAGCTCTGAAAACTGGTTTTCTTTTTTCTTTTTTTTAATGATAGTCACGGGGAGAGAGAGAGAGAGAGGCAGAGACACAGGCAGAGGGAGAAGCAGGCTCCATGCACCGGGAGCCCGACGTGGGATTCAATCCCGGGTCTCCAGGATCGTGCCCTGGGCCAAAGGCAGGCGCTAAACCGCTGCGCCACCCAGGGATCCCTGAAAACTGGTTTTCTTAAGTTTGGCTACAAAACTTAATCTGAGTTGACATGAGATTATTAGAGTCTTTATTTTTCTGACCTGGTGAGAATTATTCATACATTTTTATTTCAGAAAGAATAGACATGTTTGCTGTGGATCCTATCAAGAATGTTATGTAATATATGGTCTATGGTACTGTCTTACCATTATAAAAACCAAAAAAAAAAAAAAAAAGCCTTCTGATTTTGGAAAAAGGAGTATGGGCCAACATTATCATGCCCATTTTGAAGAAAGGAAAACTGAGGAACTAAAAGGTTAAGCAACTTGTGTGGAATCATAGCAAGAAAGTGCCAGAGCCAGGAGTCTGTTGGAACAGGCTGGCTTCAGGATCCATTCCCTTGACTACTGCTATCCTGCCTCTGGTCTCATCATCCAGAACAAATGACTGGCCACTTTTTTGGCTGGGTGAAGCCAGATAGCTTTAATTCAGCTCATTAGAAAGCTTCAGGTAGAGCTCTGGCTAAATTGTTAAGCAGTTGAGATTGAAATGCTATGGGTAGTTAAACTGCTATAATAGGCACGCTTAGTGATGGTTAGCTTGCCCCTTTCTACCTCGTGCCAATCGCAATTTATTTTGAGCCATTTGCTGTATGAGAACCAATAGCAAAAGAGGCCCTCATTGTGGCATTGGTAAAGCTACTGGGCCTTTGTTGAAACCAGTGGCACATGGGGGTTTATATACTCATGATTGTTATGAGGTAGGAGGCAGGAGATGGTTTGGTCCTGGTATCTACTGACTGCTGAGCACTGATGAGGCCATTCTGGGGCTTGCAGGGGTTCTGAGACTTCCTGGGATGGTTTCAGAGGATCTGGATCCATCTGACTAATTTGGAAGTCTCTCCGGGGAGACTAAATTCCTCTCTTCTTTTTGGAGGTTGACTAGAACTGCAGACCTGGCCTGGGGTCGGGAATGGACTTTTCACTTTTCCTCCCCAAGTGGTGGCAGGAATAGGTGGTCCTTTCTTGACAACATTTGAAGAAATTCTTTTTACTTAAAAATTTTTATTTATTCATTTGAAGAGGACAACAGAGAGCGTGTCCAGGGTGAGGGATAGAGGGAGAAAGATAAGCAGCTCAGCAGGGAACTAGATGTGGGGCTCCATCCCAGAACCCTGAGATCATGACTGAGCTGAGATTAAGAGTGGGACACTTACAGACTGAGTCACCCAGTCACCCACATTTGAAGAAATTCTTAATTACCCCCAACGTTCTCCTTTGAGTATAAGAAAATGTTCTGAGTGTTCCACTGTCTGTGTGGATCTTTTAGTATGGGCTCCACAGAACCTCTGTCTGTGTCCAGGGAGCATTTTGCCTTTTATAGCGCAGTCACCAAGGTCCCTAATAGTCATGGTACAACCCCCCCCCCCCCCCAAGTTATAATGACTTAAGCTGTAGGGACACAGCACTCGATTGGTGAAATACAAAGACACTAGAATCAAACTTACCTAGTTTACATAGGCTTTGTCACCTACTAGTTTATAAGCTTAGTTAATTGCTTATAAGCAATTAGCCTTTCTGTAGGATAGTGATTTTTACAGGGTTGCTGTGAGACCTAAGCAAGATAATTCACTTACAGCACTTTGCATAATGCCAGGTACATAGTGAGTGCTCACAAAGTTAGCTACTAAGATTCTTATTCTTGCCCTCTGGGCCTGTCTTGCTAGTTTGCAATTTTAGGCTTTGGAGGGGTGTGTATGGTAGGCTGAATAATGCCAATAGCCTCCTAAAGGTGTCTAAGTCTTGATTCCTGGAACCTATAAATATGTTGCTTTACATAACAAAGGGACTCAGCAGAAGTGATTAAAGATTTTGAGATGAGGAAATTATCTGGATGGGCCCAGTCTGATCAAAAGGGTCTTTATAAAAGGGATGCAAAAGGATCAGAGTCCCTAGTAGGAGATAGGGGTACTGAGCCAAGGAATGCAAGGCTGCCCAGAAGCTGGAAAAGGCAAGAAAATGGCTTCTTCCCTAGAGCCTCCAGAAGGAATGCAGCCCTACCAACCCATTTTAGACTTCTGACCTCGAAAACTGAGATAACGAATTTGTGTTGTTTAAAGCTACAAAGACTGTGTCAATTTTATCACAGCAGCGATAAGAAACTAATATGGCACAGAAGAGAAACAAGAAGGTGGTTGGGAGTGAAACAAAACTCTCCAATGAGGGAATGAGAACAGCCAACATGTAGTGCAGACCTTGCTGGGTACGCTTCTAAGTGCTCTATATGTATTAACCCATCATCCTCATGACCACCCTCTGAGATAGGTACTTTTGTTATCTATATATCAGAGAAGAGGAAACTGAGGCTCTAAGAAGTTGGGTAATTTGCCAGAGGCTACACAACTAGTAGTGGTGGAGCTAGGATATGAATCCAAGTAGTCTGGCACTCTTAAGTGCTACCCACACTGCTCCCCAAAGCAAGCATTTCTGTCTCTTAGGTCTGACAGTATCGGCCACTGAATGGTATGGGACTGTCTGGAATGAAAAGAATATTTGAATTGGTGAGAAGGAGGGCAATGTAGTCCTCCTAACACCACCTCCCCCCTCCAAAAAAAAAAAAAAAAAAAAAAAAAAGCCTGATATTGAAATGCTTGGTAAGTTTTTGCCATTGCTATCTCCTATGATATGTGTGGACAGCCCGGAGCTAGAGAACGCTGGCTCTGGGAGCAGTTCCTGTGCTGGCCACCCTCTCCTCTCATGCTCCCACCTCTCTTCTTAGAGCGGCCTCGCTCACTCACCACAGACCGCTGGCCCAGGCGTCCTGTTGGCTCTGCTTCCCACCTCTGCCTGTTTATTGGATTTGCCTCATTCCTGACTCTCTGCTCCAGCCCTGAATTCCACCTCCCTCTGGCCCCTCAAATGCTCAGACTGAGATGGTTAGCGTCAAGGACTGGATTGTGAGGGACCTTTGTGACTGCTAAGGTTGCAGGGGGAGGTTATTTTTGCCTTTTTCCTTTGGTTTATGTGGCTGCTGTTAGTTTTCTAGCTGTGCTTCTTTGGTCTCTCAGGCACATAATTCGGAGCGGTATTGGTTGGGACCAGTGGCTTTCAAACTGTGTTCCAGGAGTATGTGGAGCCCCTACCAGGTGAGGGGTGTGGTGGGGAAGACCTCAGCCCTTCACCCTGCTTTTGTAGCCCGCTCTTACTAATTTTACTTCTCTATTGAGGTTCTGTCTTAGCTTTGTCGTGGAAAGGCAGTTCTAACTGCTAGAGACAGAGACATTTGAGAGGAACAAAACTGCATGTTAAGGCACTCTGTATTTCTTCAGCCCAGAGACTGGGGTGTGCAAGATACAGAAATCTGTGTTTTCTCTAATTGCATTTTGCAAGTTTGGGGTCTGGATGCATATTGCTTAGCTTTGTTTACATCCTGCCTCCACTATTTATATACAATCTGCACAACCTTCTGCAAAACTTGGCCTCTGGGGGCCCAAACTTCCTTATGTATGTAATGGGAGGGGCAATAGTAGAACCTATGTAATAAATGAGATAATTCATGTACAGGGCTTAGATTAGTGCCCGATACACAGTAAGATTTCAACTAACCCTAGCTCCCAGGATCCTTTTTGTTATTACCCAGTCTCCCAATGCTGTTGCAGAAGAAGCAGGCAGCCTCGTGTCTTCACGGGGTTCTGCTCTCCTGTGCTGCTGCAGCTGGGGGGGGCGGGGGAGTCTCTTGTTCCTTCTTTCTCTGCCAAGTTGCTCCTGAAATTTCCCTCATCCCTGATTATAGGTGACTTCAGGTACAGTGACAGAAGGCTGCCTCTCATGGGCACAGCAGCCACACTCAGGGTCTCTGAGGCCTCGCTGCTTCTGCCAAGAAGCAGGGTCTCTGCTACTTTTAGGATTTGTAGGACATTTCTTCTTTTTTCCCCTGCCTGCCAGATGCAGGGACTGGGATGGGAGAGGTAGAATGAAACCCCGGTCTTCTCCCTGCTTCTTTTCCAAGGCATTTTGATTTATAATACAGACTGAATACTATTGAACCCTTTCCCCTCTACCCTTAGGACTTAACAAAATGTAAACATAAACAGGGTGGTTAAGCTTGACAGGGTTATTGGTCAGGCAGTGGTCAGTGCCATTATGTGCTCAGTGGTAGCATTGCTGTGTACTTTATGGCATGATCTGCTACGTGGTGGCCCTGACAAATGTGCTCCATTTATAAAAATACTGGAAAGTCTCCTTCTGAGGGGGCTGATGATGTGTGCTCACAAGTCCAGAGGTATAACAAAACATGATAATCTATAAATTTTTAATGCCTTTTTGGAACAGCTACATTATAATAATAAAACAGTAAGGCTGCAATATTCAGAATTAAGGAAGAGGCAGAAGCAAGGAAAGACTCTGTTTTGATGACTTCATTTTATGTTTAAACTATATAATATCACCGACTATGGAAAATCCAGGGAATGGAAAAAAAATCATTGGAAAAAACACATGTGACCAAGTGCATACTATACACATCTGGGATTAAAATATCATATAACACAGTTTAATTTGGATATCACTGGAATTGGTTCAAGTTACTGTCATTTCTAAAGAAGTCTTTATTCATTTGTTATTATTAATGACATGAACTCACATTTCATTGATGAACATATTTTCACCTATGTTATGTTTGCCTAAAAGAATTGAAGCCCTCTCTGGTAGTCTGGTTTGTCAATCTCAGAGAGGTGGATACAATTCACAGAAGTTAAATACTTTTGGCATGAAATTGTATTCCCTTTTCCCCCTAAAAGCAGAATGAACTTGGATGACAGAGCAAAGCATAAATCTCACTCTGTGTGTAGTTTGTTAACTGTTGGAGTATGAGCAGATTCCGATTCACTTCTTTGCCGCTCAGCAGGCTCAATAGTCCCTAACTCAGCCTGGATTACTGTGCTTGAGATTTATTTTTTCATCATGCCTCGGCATGGCTTTAAAATTCACAGTGGGAGGGATTGGTAAAGTTCCAGGCAGTTGTGAAAGAAATATGCTCAATTAATGTTTGAATCTAACAGAGGAAGGTAAGAATTTGCTAAGCTATTTTATATAGGAGCTATAGAAATTTACAAAAAGAACCCTAAAAGGTGACCTTCATGTACCATCAATGCAACATAGTAGTCAGACAGCCCTGAAGGTTCTTCCATGACATCTCTTGGATCTAGGACTTTGACTGCCCTTTGCTGACTGAGAATAGGCTGGGCCTCACCAATGCCAAGTCATGGGATGGCTGACAACAGGTGAAGTGTGTTCCCAACCCAGGCAGGCAGGCCCAGATCAAATTAGTTACAGAGGATAAGAGAGTGTGCTTATTTCTAGCCGCACTGTATAGTTCTAATGAATTATCACTATCTAAGCAGTCACATCTAAAATATGTCACCTATTTAGGAGATACTAGTTAAAAAAAATCTTTAATCCAAACAATTTTAACTAAAATTTTATCTTTTAATTATTAATGGACATTGTATATCCATTTTATGATTTGTTTATTACTTATTTATTCTATGCTGTGTCATCCAACAATGAAAATTGAGGGCTAGAAAGGAGGAATCCAAGTTTCCTCTTCTCACTTTTTTTTTTTTTAATATTTTATTTATTAAAGAGAGAGAGTGAGCACTCATGAGAGAGCACAAGCAGGGGGAGCTGCAACAGAGGGAGAGGTAGAGGTAGGCTCCTGAGGATGCCTGGGTGGTTCAGTGGTTAAGCGTCTGCCTTTAGCTCAGGGGGTGATCCTGGAGTCCTGGGATCGAGTCCCACATCAGGCTCCCCTAGAGGAGCCTGCTTCTCCCTCTGCCTATGTCTTTGCCTCTCTCTGTGTGTCTCTCATGAATAAATAAATAAAATCTTAAAAAAAAAAAAAAAGAAAGAAAGAAATAGGCTCCTGGCTGAGCAGGGAGCCCAATGTGGAGCTCCATCCTAGGACCCCAGGATCATGACCTGAGCTGAAGGCAGAGGCTCAACTGACTGAGTCATCTAGGCGCCGCCCCACCTCACTTTTAAAGTTTAAAGAACTGGTCTCTTGAGAGACTCAGGATTTGACCAAAGCCAACTAGCTGGGGGACAGCAAAACTGAGACCTTTGTTTCAAATAGAATTATGACCATACTGTAGATACATAATACATAATTTTGAATCCTGGATTCTTTGCCTGATATTCATTTCATCATTAAGATGTTTTCATATCATTCAGTATTTTCAAACCTTGATTTCAGTGGCTGGGTCTCATTCTGTCTCGTGGAGGGGGTTAGAATTCCCCTATTGCTGGACACTTAGCTGTTGATCCCCAATTTTTTTCTATTTAAATACC
Organism: Vulpes vulpes; assembly: GCF_048418805.1. NCBI lineage: Eukaryota > Metazoa > Chordata > Mammalia > Carnivora > Canidae > Vulpes > Vulpes vulpes. The sequence continues at coordinate 85,568,799 of NC_132794.1, forward strand.
TCTCCATTGCTCAGATCTCTAATTCTTTCTTTAGCAGAGGCCCTAGAAGTGAAATTACCAGATCAAAATGTAGAACTTTAAAAAAAATATATTTTATTTATTTATTCATGAGAGACACACAGAGAGAGGCAGAGACACAGGCAGAGGGAGAAGCAGGCTCCATGCAGGGAGCCCGATGTGGGACTCCATCCCGGGACTCCAGGATCACACCCGGTGAGCCAAAGGCAGATGCTCAACTGCTGAGCCACCCAGGTGCCCCAAAGTGTAGAACTTTTTTAGAGACTTCGAGTACATCCTGCCAAAATGCTCTCCAAAAAGGTTGTACCAATTTGCACTTCTACTAATGTTACACTAGTCTTTCCAATGGTTGTAAGTGAAAGATACCAGACTTGGTATTTCATAGTTTGAACGTACATTTCTTTGATTACTGGAAATAAAATGATTATATATATAATATATAATATATATATAATATATATATCATCATGTGCTTTCTCTTGGTTATTTAATAGTTTTGTCCATTTGTCTTTTATTTTTTAAGATTTTCTTTATTTATTCATGAGAGAGAGAGAGGCAGAGACTCAGGCAGAGGGAGAAGCAGGCTTCCTGCAAGGAGCCTGATGCCGGACCCAATCCCAGATGCTGGGATCACACCCTGAGCCAAAGGCAGATGCTCAACCACTGAGCCACCCAGGCATCCCCATTTGCCTTTTTCTTTTTTAACTTAAGATTTCTTAATGAATTGAGAATGTAACATCCCTGCATTCTATATTTTTGCAAGTATTTTCCTATCTTTGTCACTTGATGCTGTTTTTCTTAACTAGCATTTTTTTCCTGATTGCAATATAATACAAGTTTATTTTGGATAACTTGGAAAATAGAAAAGCTCAATAAAGAAAAAGTCCAAATATTACCCACAATTCTACCATCTAGAGTAATTAGAACATTTGGTTCATGGCTTTCTAGGGGTTTTTTCCTTGTGTTTTTTTATTTCTCCAAATTGAGATCATATTTTCATGTTTTATACATTTTCGTGTAACTATGTCAATCATAATTAAGCAGATTGTGCTTATCCCTGCTATGGGATACTATATAAAAATATTAATGAAATACCATATTTTTGAAATGTTTAGCATGTTTTTTAATGTACAGAAAATTTTAGTATCTATATGGTCACAGATCTATGTTTTCCCTGATAATTATTTCCATGGCCTTTAAATTTGTAGTCTTTATCTATTTCCTATGATTAGTTATATTTTTTAGATTTTCAGGCTCTTATTTACATTGAGCTTTTCATTTGGAATCAGTTTTTTGTCCATTTTATGAGTTGAAGACCTAACCTATTTTCTAAATACTTAGTTTTCCTTAAAATATACTTATTTTCTCATATATATATATATTTACATTCCTTATATAATTTCCTTGAATAATATATCTGTTGGATAATCCTAGGCAATACCTAATCTTATTTTGTATATTCTAAAGTCTGCCTTAAGCCTAAAATAATCTATCCACAAATGCTTGAGTACCTTACTGTTTAGTTATGTTAGCCTTATAATGTATATTAGTGTCACATAGAGGCAGTTCTCTCTCATAATTATTCAAATTTTCTTTATTATTGCTTTTTTGCTTATTCTTGCCAATTAAATTTTGAGATATTTTGTGAGATCTCAAAAATCCACTGAAATTCTGAATGGGATTATAAGAAACCTATGTACTAATTCAGGAAGAATGAATATGTTTATAATATTTAGTCTTTATATACTACTATATTTCCTTTTCTTGAAAACTTATTATTGATGCATAAGTGTTATATTAGTTTCAGATGTGCAACATATTGACTTGACAGTCCTATTATATTACTCAGTGCTCACCACAATAAGTATAATCACCATCTGTCACTGTATAATGTTATTACAGTGTTATTAACTATATTCCTTATGCTGTGATTCCCCCTCCCCCACCTCCTCTCTGGCAACCACCAGTTTTCTGTATTTAAAGGTTTGTTTGTTTTGTTTTGTTTTTTAGATTCCATATATAAGTGAAATCATATGGTATTTGTCTTTCTTTGTCTGACTCATTTCACTTAGCATAATAACCTCTTAGATCCATCCATGCTTGATGGCCAGATTTCATTCTTCTTTATGGGTGCGTAATACTCCATTTTAGTGTGTGTGTGTGTGTGTGTGTGTGTGTGTGTGTATCACATCTCACATCTTCTTTATCCTTTCAGTATGTTTCTTAATCTACTCAAATATATTTATATCCCTCATTAAATTTTGTAGTGATCTTCATATTAATCATAGTTTTCTTATTTTTTAGGTTTTTATTTTTTTAGTTTTCTTATTTAAAAAAATGTTTTGTATTTTTTATTTAATCAACTTAATTTTTTAGTTGATTCTCCTGAGCTTTTTAGGTAAAGAATTGTATTATCTGCAAGTAAGCATTATTCCCTTTTGAATCAGAGATCCCAGAACATTAATAACAAAGAATAAGGATAATAGACCTTTTTATTTAATCCTGATTTTAATGGAAATGCTTTTAATATTCACTAGGAAATACAATGTTGTCTTTTGGTTTTAAAAAGTTTAAATCACTTTGAGAAAGTAGTTTCATATTCACAGATTTAAATAAGAAATAAAGGAGAAAAGAATTATGTCACATGCCAAAAAGGTAATCTTTGAGGTAATTATATGCATTTTTTTCCACGTTTGACTACTAGTGTGTTTTATAACAAATTTCCTATTGTTAAACCATGCTGCAGTCATGTGGTGACACTTTATTATCATGGTGTTAATGAGTTACATCTCTAAGATAGAGATTAATCTGGAACCAATTTAGATTTTACTTTATACTTTTTTTTAGCTAGCTTTATTTTAGCTTTGGTCATCAAAGCCTGGTGTTAAAATTAGCTTGCTTCTCCTGTCTATGCATAGATTGGATTCCAAGAGACCCCTGTGCCTTCCTGAGAGTGACAGGGGCAGATTCCCATGTGTAAGGAGCTGGAGTCGCTGTTTGTGTCGTGGAGAGTAAGGAGGATAAAGTATTTATCAGAGACTGATTAACTGAGGCTTTTTCAGTGTCCTAAAAATGCAATCAGTACCTTTGTTTTTTTTAACCTGGATGCCCTTACCTCTTTATGTCTCTCATAAGATGGGCATAATTGGAATTCTGCTGTTAGAGGATTCCAGACACTGAATGCAGACCTCCTTTTCTGGAGCAGTGGGATGTTGAGTAGCACAGCAGCAAATCCACAGGACAGGCATGAGCTGCATCATCGCCTAAGAACCTAGCAGTTTTTAAATTCAGTGTCAAGGCTTAGTTTAGGTGAAAGGTTATAAATATATATATATGTATTTATATATATTCCTGGGGTACCTGGATGGCTCAGTCAGTAAAATGTCTGTGTTTGGCTCAGGTCATGATCTCAGGGTCCTGGGATCAAGCCCAGTGTTGGGCTCCCTGCTCAGTGGGGAATCTGCTTCTCCTCTCCCTCTGCTGCTCCCCCCAGCTCTTGCCTGTGTTCTCTCTTTCTCTCTCTCTCTCTCTCTCAACTAAATAAATAAAATCTTAAAAAAAAAAGTGTTCCTAAGGCACATAAAAAGGAAGAAAGAAAGCAGTTACAAAACTTAAGAATATTAAATGGAGAATACTATATGTGTGTAGTTTGTCCGCTATAGGATTGAGAAGCTGACCCCAAAATGTAGTTATTGTGTAGGTGTCTTTGTGGAGAAACTGAAGATCATATGAACTTCAAATGTAGGGAGGTGGTTGGTTGTCTTTTCACCTTCGCCTTCTTCACACACTTGCTACTTACATGTTACCCCTCATTCCCTGTCTCCTCATTTTTTCCTACAATTTTGTTTTTTCCCAACCTTCTTTTTTCATCCATTCACCATGATATACACAGAGGTCATTTTGAGTCATTCCAGTGTGTCAGGCACTGTGGTGCCTGGTAAGATGAGCAGGACCCCCACAGCTACTGCCTACCTGGACTTACTGAGCCAGCAGTAATGTAGGTGAGAGCCTGACAATTTCTGGGATTTGTGAAACAAGGTGTTACTCTCTCCCTTTCTATCTCAGACATTTATTTATTTATTTATGAAAGGGTAGTATAAAACATCACAGATGAGGAATCAGTTACAAGCCATAAAATACGACCATATTTTGTCAAAGGGGTTTGGTGAAAACTGCAGCTCACCTCACAAGAAAGAGGCTTCTTATACTGCTACTTGGTGTTTTCTTGAGCAAAACATTTTCATCTTCATGTGTTCCCTTTTTTTAAAAAAATATTTTATTTATTTATTCATGAGAGACACAGAGGGAGAGAGAGACAGAGACACAGGCAGAGGGAGAAGCAGGCTCCATGCAGGGAGCCTGACGTGGGACTTGATCCCAGGTCTCAAGGATCACATCCTAGGCTGAAGGCGGCGCTAAACCACTGAGCCACCTGGGCTGCCCCATGTGTTCCCTTTTGAAGACATTTCTTTTCAACTTGAAGAATTCTGGAAGCAAGGGCGCTAGGATGAAGAACATGGCCAGTTCCAAGGAATAGGTTAGAATGCACAAGAAGAGGAGGCAAGTGGTCACCTCGTGACTGGCTCTGTTCTGTGCAGAGGCTCAGGGGAAAGCTTGGATGTTGGATGTTGTCAGAATGTCCAGGATGTTGGTTTCTGTTGTCCTGAGGAAGGCACTCAGGTCCTTCCGGAGTAACTAGTTGACATAAATGCTTGTCTGTTGATTTACTACTTTATTACATACACTTCTTGAAATAGACTGCTGCTGGTTGATTCTGTAAAGAAGATGTTGACTATATTCCTAATTTTATACCCAAAATTTGCTGTCAAAGATCTTTTAGTCCAGCTAGGGAGACAGGGCACAAATAGTTAAAATTTTCAGTGTCCTTGTGAAGAAATGTCTGAGTCTGTGGCCATTTGTTAAATGTCTTGAGTCCAGGAGAGGGAGCTCTGGCTTGGATTTTCTGGCACAGAGTGAGGGCTTGACTGAGGCAGGGTAGATAGAATAGATGGCTTGATAGAATAGAATGGTGTTCCTGCTTGGGAAAAGATGAAGTAGTCTCAGAAGGCTTGTTCACAGGAGAGCACAGCCCAGGTGGGCAGGGTCTCCTTTGAGGCTCTCTTTTTCCCTGTTTGCCCTGCATAAATGTTGGAGCTCCATAGGGTAAATCCACCTCCATGAGTTTTCACCTTTACATCAATGGTTCCAGATCTTTTTGTGGTCCACTCCTTACTCTTCAGCTCCAGATCTGCCCGTACAAATGCCTGTGTGACATCTTCCCAAAACTTGTGTCACCAATTGAACTCAGTCTTTTCCCAGACCTCTTTCTCCTGTGTTCCTTAATGTAGTGAATAGAACGCTTATATCGACCTACTTACCAAGACCAGAAACCTCAACTCTCCAAGGCTATCCCTTTGGAGCCCATGGTCTTTTAGCACTGGGGGCTTCTCCCCATTTCAATGTCTGTTTTCCCCCGTAGAGTATATGCTCCATGAAGCCAGGGGCAGGGACTACTGTCAGTGTTCACTTCTTTTATCTCCAGTCCCAGCACTATTGAGCCTGACAGATGTTGATTGATTGACTGTGTGAATTGAATTTCTGTTTGTCCTGCCTTCTAAATATTTCTCTAGTTAAGCAGACCTCAGTTTGAAATCCAATTTTGCTGTTTATAAGCTGGCTAATGTTGATATTTTTTAAATTTTATTTTGGGATAATTTTTTTGATTTACAGATTAAGCTACTTTTAATCTGAGTTCCTGGATCCGTAAAATGAATATTATCCTAGTACCTGTCTCATAGATTTGTGGTAGATTAAATGAAATAGAGCACATGAAACATTATTAGTGTTTTTGACAGGTGCATACTCTATACTGTTACAAAGTTAGGTTGGAAGCTAGAACATTGAAGGTCTTCAATACAGGTTAAGAGGTTTATGCTTTATCTTTCAGAAGATGAAGATCCATGAAAGTTTCCAACGATGCAGTGGAAAAACCATGAGCTCTGGAATCAAGAGATATGGGTTCAGATCAGAACTCTACAACTTAATAGCTGTGAGGCTTTTCACAAGTTTCTTAGCCATTCTCAACCTTAGTTTTAAAACCTCCAAAACTGAGGGTCTTCTGGGTGGCTCAATGGTTAAGTGCCTGCCTTCGGCTCAGGTCATGATCCCAGGATCCTGGGATTGAGCACTGCATCGGGCACTCTGCTTAGTGGAGAGTCTTTTTCACCCTCTCCCTCTGCCCTTCCCCCTGCTCGTGCACACACATATGTTCTCTCAAATAAATAAAATCTTAAAGAAAAAAAAACTCTAAAATTAGGACAATAATACCTTGTACCAGGAATTGTTGTAAGGTACAAGGTAATATTAATAACTGAGATAGTATATGAAAAGTATCTGACAAGGTACAAGGTATTATTAATAAGTAAAATCGTATATGAAAAGTGTCTGACACTAATTTGTTCTTTTGGTTTTTTTTTTTTTTTTTTTAAGTTACTCTCTTTCTTCCAGTGATAAGCTCTGGGTTCCGTTGGAAAGAGATGTATGATCCAGAGGCTTGTCTTTGGCTCAGCTCAGTTTAACATTTTTGTCAGATACTTTAATGAAGCCTGATTTCCTAAATTCGCAGAGAACTCAGTGTTGAAATAGCTGATATAATAGGTGATGGAATGGAGGCTCAAAATGACATCAACAGGCTGACATGGGAAGTCAGGCATCTAGCAGATGGATCCAAGCAGTCAGGAGCAAGGAGACCAGTTGGAAGATGATTCCACTCCTCCAGGTTAGAGATGGAAAGGACCTGAACTGGGTGGTATCAGTGACAACAGAAGAGAGTTAACAGTTGGGAGAACTTTTTTGAAAAATCACTAGAATATAGCAGCTAACTGGGTAAATATGTGGATAAAGACGGCCAGAGATGAAAGAGAAGTTTCCTTTCTTGGTTCCTGGGAAAAAGAAGGCGCCAGTTACTAGGAAGCAGGAAGTTAGGCAAAAGAATTGAATTAGGGAGAGGAGGAAGGCAGGAGTCTGGTTTTGTACACGGGGTATTGGCTCTACCCAACAGGAAGTTGGAAAGTCAGGACTGTAGCTTATGGGAGAGAAGCTGTGTCTGGAAAGAGGCATTTGGGAGTCATCCACATAGAGGTGATAGTTGAAGTTGTGGGTGGGAGGGGATGAGATGGCCAAGGAGTGGCCGGTGCTATTCAGAATCATTAGCGTTGTTGGCTCTAACTTAAGATAAGCAGGATAAACAAACCCTTCCCCAAGTGGGAACTAGTTCTACTGCCTTCCTCAGGTTCTTTAACTCATTCAAGCAGTTTTACAGGATGAAAAAAACCACATAAAATAATATCAGATTTAAAAAAAATCATATCTTTGATTTGTATATTATGGTTTATTTTTAGTTATGCAAGTAATACCTTCTTGATTGGAAAGAATGTAAATACTGTATAAACACAGATAAAGTAAAAGCCCCCATTAACATTAACCCGTGTCCAATTTTACTTTTTTTTCAGAAGTAATCACTGTTACAAGTTCAGTGGGTGTTCTTACAAATTTTTTTATGCATTTATATAGTTGTACCCATATATACACATAAAGATACACTTTTGGTTTTGTGCATATGGTTTGGTTTTATATAAGTGAGTTCATAAAAAAAATGAGTTCATAAAATGTTCTTTAATTTTTATTTTCATTTATTTATTTTTAAATATTTATTCATTTGAGAGAGAGATAGTAGGGGGAAGGGCAGAGGGAGAGGGAGAGAATCCCAAGCAGAGGCCCCTGAGTTGGCTCTCAATTCCACAACCCTGAGATCGTGACTGGAACCAAAATCAAGAGTCCAACACTTAACCAACTGAGCAACCCAGGTACCCCAATTTTTACTTTAAAAAATGAAACAATATGCTCTGAAACTCTTTCCAAGTAAATTTATTTAGATCTGAGTCATAAAAACAAATAAAAAATCTGTTTTCCTGGGTATGAATATACTGTTTTATTTAATCATTTCCTTATTGATGGAATATACCATGTTTTCAACTTTTGCATCTGTCCATCCTACAGATATTTATTGCTTGTGCTATGTAGGAGACTGCCCAGTAAATACTAGGTATGTTGGTAAATAGTAAGCTAGGGTTTTGCAAGTGTTGGGGTTGATGAGAAGCACATCTTCCAGGGGTCAACTATGAATATGCTGTTAACCTTATGACAGAAAATTTCTTTGTCAGCCTCAGCCACTTGCTGTGTTCAGCCATGCCAGAGCCTTCTCAGCGCCTTAAGCTGGAGGACTTGGAAGTAGCAGGGAGAAAGGGAAAGGATTAGCCTATACTAATGAGATGGGGCTTCCACCTCTATCCCCAGGTTCAAGCCAAACGAAGTTATAGTAATTGATTGTGGGGGAGTAGAGTGGGTTTGAGAACGTTTTTCTTATCACAAACATAATCAAAATGAATATACAAAACTTTAAGTTCACACTTGAGAGCTTCTGAGGGTATATCCACCTGTGAGAAACTGGTTCATTGTTCTCTTTTCTCTTGAGTACGTATGACTGAGGCAGCTCCAGTGTAAGGACAGCAGCAAAAGGAAAGGGAGAAGGAGCACCTGGGTGATTCAGTGATTGAGCATCTGCCTTTGGCTCAGGTTGTGATCCCGAGGTCCTGGGATCAGAGTCCCACATCAGGCTCCCTGCATGGAGCCTGCTTCTCTCTCTGCCTATGTCTCTGCCTCTTTCTCTGTCTCTCATGAATAAATAAATAAAATCTTAAAAAAAAAAAAAAAGGAAAGGAAGAAGAACCCCTTCTGTAACTGTTTTATCTCAACTCAACCATTCTTTTCCTTTTTCCTCTTTCTCTGCTTTTCCTGCCTTTAATGCTCTGAATCGATTGTACCACATTTAGTGAGCAAGTTTGGGGCATAGGTGTTTTATGCAACAACACCAGGGCCCTAATTTTCCTTCTCTTCATTTCTGCTGCCTTCTTCACTCAGGACTCAGAGAAGATTCATTCCACTTTGGGCTAAAATGCAGGGAGTCTACTCCTAGCCAAGCCAAACTGGCCCTCAGGGCTGCTGGACACTGAATAGGCTCATCTCCACATGGCTTCCACAGGGATATGTCTGAAGCACAGCTCTCATCTGCTACTTGCAGAAAAGTGGTTGGTACCCACTTCTTTGGGTATATGTCCCAGCCCCCTTTGTCCCTCTGATCCCCACCTATCTCCTGGCACCCTGAACACCCCAGCAGCAGATGCCTAATGCTTTCACTACTTGGAGCTCCCTAAATATAACACATGGTCTTCCCATTCTGTGTCTTACCTTGGGCTGCTCACTTTTCCCTATCCATCTTTCTTCTGTACTTTAAGTTTAGGTGTCATTCTAGAAAGCCTTCCCCAACACACACACACACACACACACACACACACACACACACACATCTAATACCATATTCATGTCACTGACCTTGAGCTTTTTGTTTAGTATCTGTGTCTTCCACTCCAGGATGACAGTCTGAGTCACCTCTCTGCCCCAGGACCTGGAATATATACTGGACACTCAGTTTATGCTTGTTGAACTCAGATGACCTGGGGCAGGGATTATCTTTGTGGTTCTTCCAGGTTTGCCTACCTGACAGATCCCTGACTTCCTAAGTAACATCTTATTATTTGAGAAATAATGCCTTATAAGTGAGGAAACGCATTGAGAGTCCTTGCCTTATAATAAATAATTGTGTTGCATTCAGTTTGGGTGGTTTGCAGGGTGGAGCATCATCATTTTTAGATTCCAGACAAATCTCTGCCTACGAAGAGTGCTGGAGTAAGGAGCCACATCATTGTGTCAAGGTCAGGGTGTCATGAACTGCCTTTCCCCCCAACCCGCTGCAATAACCCCACCTATCGTGTGGAGTCTTTCCTTTTACAAAGCACCTTGGCCACAGCTGATTTCTTGTGTCCTTTCCTGTAAATCATCTTGGGAGGTAGACAGAACCCATGTATACATAATTTAACAAGTGAGGCCAATTCATTTATTTATTCTACAAATATTTATTGAGTTCCTACTGTGTCTCTGCTTTGGGAACATGGTAGTAGACAAGACTACTTTTGCAGCTCTCAGGAAGCTCTGGTCCTAGTTGCAGGATGCCAACCAGTAGCTAGTATACAAATAAGTAATACATTTAATTTCCAGTGGTGGTAGATGCTCAGAAGACAATCAGGCAGTGGAATAGGATGGAAAGCAATGGGTGGGAGAAGGCCACTTTAGAGCTTGCAGAGCCTTTCTGAGGTGATGACATTTGAGCTGAAATCTGAAAGGTGAGAAGCAACTGGCTAGATGGTGTCTGAGGGAAGTGGAGTGACTTGCTGAAAGTCCCAGGGTGGAGCTGGCCCTGAAGCTGTGAAGCAAGCTCATTCCCCGATGTTCCTTAAGCCCTTCTCTTCCTTCTCTACCATGTCCAGGTACACCCATGAGTATGTTGGGGTACAAGCTATGGGCAGGAAGTGGATGAGGTATGCTAACGCATGCCAGGAACTCTGACCAAGTATGGGCCCTGTCAGCTAGCCTTAGAAAGTACACGGCAGTCCAGATTTGAAGAGGGGTCACCCAGGGGCCAGATTTCTTCATCATTTGTCTCTCAGTAGGTCCATTTCACAAGGGATCCCTTAAGAGTAAACCTCACCTCTTTCCAGATCAGCAGGAAGGGGTATCACAAACTCCTCTACAAGGCAGGTAAGAGGTTATCATCCTGCCCTGTTTTTCTTTCTTTTTTTTTTTTTTTATTGTGATAAGGTATACATAACATAAAACTGGCCATTTTAACCATTTTTAAGTGTAAAGTTTAGTGGCATTAAGTGCAGTCACATTCTTGTGCAGCCACCAATACCAGCCATCACCAGAACTAGTTCATCATCACAAACTGACACTCTGTACCCGTTCACTAACTCCCTGCCACCTTTTTTATTTTTTTTAAAGATTTTATTTATTTATTCATAAGAGACACAAACAGAGAGAGAGAGAGGCAGAGACACAGGCAGAGGGAGAAGCAGGCTCCATGCAGGAAGCCCGATGTGGGACTTGATCCCAGGTCTCCAGGATCATGCCCTGGGCTGAAGGCGGCGCTAAACCCCTGAGCCACAGGGGCTGCCCCCTGCCACCTTTTTTAAAGCTCTGGTGGATCATAGGTAAAGAAACGAATGCCATTTTACAAAAGCTCACCACCACCTGCACCCTCCAGTGAGTTTATCCTCCTTGTGTTTAATGCAGTGTCATCGATGTAGCAGTCTGAACATAGCTGGCACTAGAGTCACCTGGTTGGCAGGGAGAAGAAGGGGAAGTGCCTGCTGAAATTTAGATCTCCTCTGTCCTTCCTGAATCAGAACCTCTCACCCAAACCTGTGTATTTGTACTAAGTCTCCCACATGATTATAATGCTGACCTAAATATAAGAATCACTAGTTTCAGCCTAATGGGAAGAGCACATGAAGAAGAATATTAGTGAGGGCATAAAGGGCTTGCTATGGGGAAGTAGCTACCTGCATTTGAATATCTGCTTCCCCAGTGGCTAGCTGAATAATTCTGGGCAAGTTGTTTAATCTCTAAACCTGTTTTCTTATCTCTAAATTGGAAATTGTGGTCTTAGTATGTATCTCATCAGAGTTGCTGTGATGATTGAATAAGACATGAGATGCTCAGATGGGTGCCTCGCATGGACGTTCTCAGGTCTTGATGTGGCCTAGAGGTGGCAAAGTGACCCAGGAGATTACTTTACACAGGGTGGTTCTGTTTTCTTGAGGAGTTATGGGCAAAGTGGATCAAAATGTATGATTTAAAAAGTGTTTCATCTTTCTCTGTCATCCCACTGCAAGAAAGGAACCAAAGTTTTAGTTAGGATAGGAAATATATAGATACGCCTGCAGCAATTGATAGGGTACAGTATTCTTGAAAAATCTTTTCAGAGATGGATTTGTGTGGAGAAATTCCTCAGAGGGGGATCCCTGGGTGGCGCAGCGGTTTGGCGCCTGCCTTTGGCCCAGGGCGCGATCCTGGAGAACCGGGATCAAATCCCACGTCGGGCTCCCGGTGCATGGAGCCTGCTTCTCTCCCTCTGCCTGTGTCTCTGCCTCTCTCTCTCTGTGACTATAATAAATAAATAAATTAAAAAAAAAAATTAAAAAAAAAAAAAAAAAAGAAATTCCTCAGAGGATGGTTAGGTGATGAGTAGTAATGCATGTAGTACTTAGCTGTGGGAAATAAGAAAATGAGGCTCTGGTATCTGTCCCTGATACTTACCACCACCCCATTTTGGAACAAGGGCAATTAAAGCTTGCTTAAAGAATGTTCTGGGTGGCTGATGCAAGAGTAGTTTGAAAGTGAGTCTCATAGTCACTTGTCAAAGAAGTTTCCTCAGTAGAATGTAGCTCTGCAGAAAGGAATGTAGAGGGGGCTAAGGAGTGATAAACAGGACACAAAAGTGGAGGTGAATGCAGGTTCAGGGAGTAGCAGACCAGACCACGCTAGCTGAGGTGAGTGTCAAACTGGTGGGTTGGAGAGTGGTTTTGATTAGATCACCTTCAAACTGGGCTCTATTTGGACTAGTTTAATATAAAATATCACCTGAATCTAGTATATGTCTCTTTGATAAATTTCAATTAGAATCAGTAGTTTTATGGCCCATTTGTACTTAGTGCTTAGCATAGGATTTGGCACATAGTTAGGTGTTCAAAACTTTTTTGTTAAATAAGTGAATAAATATACCCTTTGGCTGACCAGCCCTTGCAGGAAAGATTGAGCGATCTGGAAGTTATTGTACTCCAAGGATAGGACCGTATTACAAATATATCAAACAAGTGAGATTAGGCATGACTTCAGGGGAGCATTTTCCATGATCTCCTCCTTTTTAAAATAATATTTAGAACATTGGGAAAGGAACATTGTTGATGTTTGTATAGATTCCATTGTGTTCAAAAGTTATTCCTTTGGACAATATAATATTAATATTTAACAAAAGAAGCAGGATATAATTTTAGTTCTGTATAGATGTATGTTCATGGGGGAAAACTGGAAGCAAGCTGTAAGAAAATTAGGACTTACCTAATGATCTTACCTAATGATCTTATCCTTATACTTTATGCTTATTAGACTTTTTTCAGATTTTCTGCAGTAAATCTACTTTCATAATCAGAAAAATATAACATATGTTATTTGTTAAACAGTATAGAATGTGGTATAACAGTCTTGCCAAAGCTTGCTTTGTTTTTTTAGCCCTAGAACTCATAAAAGTCATAACTGATATTTGGAATAATGATATAGTGGTAACAAAAATGAACTATACCACAAAAAAAAAAAAAATGAACTATACCTTACCAAGTGTCATGTGACATTATTGATTTACTGAGGAGCTTATGCGATCCAGGTTCCGAGATTGGCCATCCCATGGCTCCTTGCTTCCACCTGCATATCCTCACCCTCCCTGGATACCCTTTGCCCTTCATCACCTTTTAGAGGCTCATGAGTGTCCTGAAAGCTGGCAATGCAGATCAGAGCCACCCTGCTTGCTTTAGATTGTGGACTCTGCAAACAGCTCTGTACTTGAGTTACACTACCCTGAAAAATAGCAAAAGTGCCAAGGTATTTGCCTACAGACTAAAAAAATTAAAATGACAACAACAAAACCCCCAAAACTTATGTGCTTCATTTTTTTTTCAAATACAAAAAAGTATAAGTAATATTTCTTCTCCCTTTTGGATGACTTCTTAGTGATAGATCAGAGGCACAGCTAAAATGAACTTTGAGAGGGTTTTTGGAGGGTTTTTTGTTTTTTTAAGATTTTATTTATTTGAGTCAGAGAGCACACAGTAGGGAGGAGGGGCAAAGGGAGAAGCAGACTCTCCGCTGAACAGGACCCTGGGATCATGACCGGAGCCGAAGGCTCGGTCAACTCAGTCAACTGACTGAGCCATACAGGTGCCCCTGAACTTTGAGTTTTAATGAGGTATTCCATTTACATAAGCCATTAGAATAGTATCAGCTCCTCAGCTGTTGGCTTGGGCTTCCACCCAGAATTTGATGTCATTGGTGGACGTTTATAAGGAACAGGAATTATTTTTAAGCTTGTTGACCAGAGGACCTCTGAAGACCTTCTTGGTACTAAATATAATGTTAAATATAATGCAAATATAAAAAAGAAAATGGCTAGAAATGGTTATCTTATGAGTTAGGTATGTGGATTCAAAATGCTTTCCATCTGTTAAGGCTTTATGGGAGAGCCTCTCTGAAACTGGAGAGTTATTTAGTCTGGAAAATGTTTTACCCTGTGAGATGATGAAATGTAGGCTAGGTATCAGATGTGGGGGAGCCAGGTAGGAGGGAGCTCAAGAAGCATAGCCATGAAGAAAAGAGTTTGCAGGAGCTGAATCATATCCTATTTTGATTAAATCAGGATCATTTTACTGAGAGACTGTAATGTGAGAATGTGTTAGGTAGTAGAGCAGTTCTTTTATGTTTATCTCATCCAGAGTGAGTTAGTTTTCATCACATGTATTTTTAATTCTTTGGAAAGACAATTACATTAATTGAGGAATGACTTATAGAATACCAGTTTGAAAAGAACATTTAGTGAATGGATGTGTTGATATTGTGAACTGTTAATTAACTAAAACTTGCTTGTAATATGAGCATGCTGAATGGTGGCGGTTGGCTGCTTGGGGAAGCCTGTTACATTTTTAATGCATAGGATGGATAATACAAGGGCTTTGAGAAAGCAGCTCTGGGTTCTTCTCATTTTTCTCTTCCCCTTCATTGCAAGACTTCCAATGTTGCCTTGACCTAATGTGAGAACTTTCCAGCACCTCTCCGGGATGGTTCTACTCCTGCTGCTGCCATTATGCTTAGCAAGGGTAGAGTAACCTCCACATGCCAGTCAACCTGCAACCTTCCATCCCATCTCCAAACATGGCCAAAACTTCTTCTCTTCTCCATGTTCTCCCCGGCCTCACTTCCCAGGCCAGAGTCCTTTTTTAAAGACTATGATATTCTCTGGGAAGTCTTTGCTGTTAAGACTTGAGTTCCTGGGATCCCTGGGTGGCTCAGTGGTTTGGCGCTTGCCTTTGGCCCAGAGCACGATCCTGGAGTCCCGGGATCAAGTCCCGCATCGGGCTCCTGGCATGGAGCCTGCTTCTCCCTCCTCCTGTGTCTCTGCCTCTCTCTCTCTATGTCTATCATAAATAAATGAGTAAATCTTGAAAAAAAAAAAAAAAAGACTTGAGTTGCTGTTATTTTTTATCTTCACTTTTTATCAGTTGCACAATTAGTACACACACTATTGAATGATTCTCTCACTTTTTTCCCCCCTGGGGTTACTCTGTGCATTTTATTGGCTACAGAGGAGGGGCTGCCTCCATGTCACCGGGAGATGCTCACAATTTCTTCAGCCACTCCAGGCTGGGGCCCCGGGGGTCCTGGAGGTGGCTGGGCACGTCAGGCATGTTCCCATCATCTCAGAGGGGCACTGGATAGTTGTAGGGCATGGCCTGGTTGATCATGGTGGCATATTTGGCGAAGGGACTGAGGGTGGGCAGAATCACAGTGAGGCCTCCAATGGTGAAGGATGCGAGCAGCACCGGCAATTTGGCCCAGGCATCCTTGAGGAAGGTGGCGAGTCTCCCAGCCATCTGATCTCTGTGGTGGCGGCCAATTCTTTGACTTTTTAACTGCCTGGGTTATTCAGTATTTTATGATATCAGCTCATATCCTAAGTTTTTTCTTTATGGCTCTGTAATAGTGAAGGATTTTGCTGTAGGCAGGGATTGTGTCTTTTTCTTCCTGTGGAGCCATGTAGTGCCTTGCACATGTGCCAACACCCAGTATATTTGTAGAGCTAAACTTAAAAACTAATTTAGCTGCTTCCACTGGATGAGATAAAAAAATCACCTTTTGCGTACAAGTAATATTCTATACAAAACAATATATGAGCAAATATTTATTGAGCCTTTGTTATTGTAGTCCTGGGAAGTGATTTAAAAGAAATAAACATGGTTCTACATCAGGCAGAAATATGTGATGACACTGGATATAATGATAAGAATAAAGGGTACTATTTTTTGACAGATTACCACTTTATAGGATTATTGTGAGGGTTACATGAGAAACTATTATTTCCTCCCATGTCACAAATATAAGAACTAAGCCTTAGCAAAGTTAAATGGAGATGGGATCCAAACTCAGATTGAATGATTCCACTGCCCTGGTGCTATGTTAGCACCATATTATGCAGTTGAGCAGGTTGTTCAGTGCTTGGAGGTGCCTGGCCGAGAGCACAAGTGGTATTGAAATGCAGCCTGCAGTCCACTTGAAAAGCTGATAGGAGGTAAAGTATACAGTTGGAGGAGTGTACACCTGTGCAGCTACTACTCCTTTGTGCCATTTTATCATCTTATCTGTGCTGTTTTCTACAGTTGCAATGAGTCACATATGACTATTGAGCACTTGAAATGTGGCTAGTGCAGCTTTGGAGCTGAATTTTTAATTCTCCTTAATTTAAATTAAGTTTTTTACTTAAACTCAGATGGCCACATATGGCTAGAAGCTACTACATTAGCACAGGTCTAAAGGTTCAAATAAATGGAATCATTCAGTGCCTAGCTTCTTTGATACAACCTAATGTTTTTAAGATTCATCCACATATGTTACATAATTAGGGGATCATTCTTTTTATTGTTGAGCAGTCTTTGATTGTATGACTATACCACAGGTGGTTTATTTATCTGTTGATAGGCTTTTAGGTTTTCTCCAGTTTGGGCTGTTATGAATAAAACTGCTAAAGACATTTGCATACAAGTCTATTTGTGGATGTATGCTTTTATTTTTCTTCTACCAGTGGAATTTTGGGGTCATCTGGTAAATGTATATTTAACTTTATAAGAAGCTGCCAAACTGTTTTCAAAAGTGGCTCTACCAATTTATATCCCACCACAATATCCAGGCTCTCCAAGTTTGTACCAACTTTAGTATGGCCAGCCATTTTAATGTTAGCAATGCTAGTGGGAATGAAGTTCTATCTCATTGTGATTTTAATTGGTATTTCCCTGATGACTAATAACATTGCACATCATTTTGTGTGCTTGTAGGCCAATTGTATTCTTTTATAAAGTGCTTATTCAAACTTTTGCCCTTTTTGAAAAATAGTGTTGTCTGTCTACTTATTACTGAGTTGTAAGAGTTTTTTATGTGTTCTGGATGCATATCCTTTATTAGATATTTATCTTACAAATATTTTCTGCCATACAATAATGGCTTGCCTTTGCAGAGCAGATGTTTTTAATTGTGTTGCAGTTTATCAATTGTTTTTCTTTTGTGATTTGTACTTTGTGTTCATTCTAAGAAATTTCTGCTTACTCCAGTAGTTGTAAAAATTTTCTCCTATGTGTCCTATTAGAAGTTTTGTAATTTTGACTTTTACACTTAGGATCCATTTTGTGATCCATTTTGAGTTAACTTTTGTGTGTGGTGTGAGGAAGGGATTGAACATCATATTTTTTTCATATAGAAATATTCATGTATGTTATTTTATGAAGTATCTGTTCAAGTCTCTTGCTCATTTTTTAAAAATTGTGTTAAGTGCTTATTACTGAGTTATAAGAGTTTTATGTATATTCTGGATACAGGAACTTTTTCACATGTATGTTTTGTTTTTTGTTTTTTGTTTTTTTTTCACATGTGTTTTGTGAATATTTTCTCCCACTCTGGGGCTTTTCATTCTTCTTTCCTCCCTTCCTCCCTCCTTTCCTCCTTTCCTTCCTTCCTTCCTTCCTTCCTTTTCTTTCTTTCTTTCTTGAAGAACCGAAGTTTACAAATTTTTTAAAAACTTTCGATTAAGTCCATTTTATTTTTTTTTCTTTGTGGTTAGTGCCCTTTGTGTCCTAAGAAATTTTTCAGCATCCCGAAGTTATGAAGATTTTTCCTGTTTTCTTCTAAATGTTTTACAGTTTTAGATTTTAGTTTTAGCTTTATAATCTATTTTGAATTAATTACTGTGTGTGGTGCGATATAGGGGTTGATGTTCATTATTTTTCTATTTGGATCCAGTACTATTTATTGACTATCCTTTTCCCACTGAATTACCTTTGCATCTTTGTTCAAAAGCCAATTGACTGTGTATAGGTGTATTTCTGGATATTCTATTTTATTGATCTAAATTTCTATCCTTTTGCCAGTAACACACTGTTTAGATTACTGTGGCTTTGTAGTAGTATTGAAATCAAACTGTGTAACTTGTTCTCCAATTTGTTCTTTTGTGTGTGTGTGTGTGTTTTGTTCTTTTTTTTTTTTTTAAAGATTTTATTTATTTATTCATGAGAGATACAGAGGGAGAGACAGAGACAGAGACAGAGACAGAGACACAGGCAGAGGGAAAGCAGGCTTCTTGCAGGGAACCGGATGTGGAACTCAATCTGATCTCGGGACTCCGGGATCATGCCCCATGCTGAAGGTGGTGCTAAACCGGGGAGCCACCCAGGCGGCTCCTCCAATTTGTTCTTTTAACTATTTTGGCTACTCTAGGTCCTTTACATTTTACATGAATTTGTGAGATTGTTTCATTACTTGAAGATCAATCAGTATAGTTTACCAAGGAGAAAACTCATATAGTCATCTTAATAAGTGGAGGAAAAGCAAAAACTCATTTGTAATAAAAACTTCTAGCAAATGAAGGATGCAAGGAAACATCCTTAGTTTAATAAAAGATATTTGTAAGACACAGTTAACATAATATTAAATTGTGATGTATTAAATACTCTCCCTCAAAGACTGAGAATAAGGCAAAGATGTATGGTCTTTATACTTATATTGGTATCATAATTGGAGATCCCAGCCAGTGCAATAGGCAAGAATAAAAGGTATGCATTTTGAAAAGAAATAAGTAAAACTTTCTTTATATGAAGATGACATGGTATTTGTATAGAAAATTCTAAGTCATCTACAAAATATCTATGGAAGTAATAATTGAATTTAGCAAGAGTATAAGTTGTATTGTTTACACACAATATTCAGTTGTATTCCTGCATACTAGCAGCAAACAACTGGAAAATGAAACATAAAATAATTCTGCATATAATGGCAACACTATCATAGGAGCAAATTTAGCAAAAGATATTCAAGACCTCTATAGATAAATACAAAATATTACTGAGATAAATTTTTAAAAAATATACGTGGAGATTTCTGTTGGTGAGCACATGGAGATTTGGGGAAGGTAGTGTGCTTGGAGAGGGCATGGAAGCTACTTGACATTGTCCTATGCCTTGCCCTATGCGTCTCTACCATCTGGCTGTTCCTGAGTTATAGTTTTATAATAAACTAGTAATCTGTGTCTCATCCTCTCAGCCATCATTTTCAAAGCAGTAAATTCATTGTGGAACAAAGTGGCAGCAAATGTCAGACTCTCTTCTCTGGACTTCCTTGGTCTAATGCCTTGGTAGCTCTTTAGCACCTTTATGAAAGTTCCAGATGAACCAAAAATTGTTGAGGGACTATGAAATAATCCTTTGTTTTAATAATTTATTAAGAGTTCATATTTAGGGTGCTTGAGTTGCTCTGTCGGTTGAACGTTTGCCTTCAGGTCAGGCTATGATCCCAGGGTGCTGGGATCAAGTCCTGCGTTGGGCTCCTACCTGCTCAGCAGAGTCTGCTTCTCCCTCTAACCCTCCCTCCTGCTCATTCTCTCTCTCTCTCTCTCTCTCTCTCTCTCTCTCTCCCCCTTTCTCCCCCTCCCATGCTCGCTCTCTCATGCTTTCTTTCTCTCTCAAATAAATAAAATAAAATCTTAAAAAAATAGTTCATATTCAGACAATACCATGCATGACTTGATTTTCCTGCGTAGGTTCCACAGAACTACGTGGTTGACTCTGCCACCACCTCTACACAGCATAACCAGTTTACTCAGCCACTGTCCGCTGCTGCCTCCTTTGAGCAAATGCAGTTCAGCTGTGTGACATTCCATAAACAGCACACACATTGTATAAACAGTGTGGCCATGCAGCAGCTCTTGCATCCATGATATACAGAAAATAGTCAAGAAGGGCTCTCCACTACCCCAGGATCTAGAGTTTTCTTTTTTTGAGTTTGCTCTTATAGTGTCACTCATAACTGAGACAGCTGCCAGGCCCAGCTATCACACAATATGTCCTATTAATAAAAACAAGAAACATGCAGGAGTTAATTCACCTAAACACAGTTTAAAGTCAGTTTAAGGGCAGCCTGGATGGCTCAGCAGTTTAGCGCCACCTTCAGCCCAGGGAGAGTGATCCTGTGGACCCGGGATCGAGTCCCACATTGGGCTTCCTGCATGGAGCCTGCTTCTACCTCTGCCTGTGTCTCTGCCTCTCTGTGTCTCTCATGAATAAATAAATAAAATCTTTTAAGAAAAGCCACTTTAAGTATAGGGCACATCTTTTTCCCAATATTTTATTTTTAAAATACTATTAGATGTCCAGGGCAGTTATAATATAAAGGTATTTCAACTTAAATATTAGCTCTGAGGATATCAGATATTGTTTTATGGAAAGCTTTTAAATCACAATAAAATAGCAAATGGCAAAAGATATATATATATCTGCATATATATAGATATTATATCTATGTGCATATATATATATGCATGCCCATACGTATATTCTTCATACATATATATATATATATATATGGAGAGAAAGAGAAAGAACTCTAGTGTTAGCTAGCTATATCATGATTATGGATTAGACACCTCAATATTGGGGGCGCCTGGGTGCTCAGTCACTTGGGCCTCTGCCTTTGACTCAGGCCTTGAGCCCAGAGTTGGAGGATCAATCCCCACATCTGCCTCCCTGCTAGCCTGCTTCTCCCGGTCTCCCTGCTTGTACTTACAACCACACCTGCTCTCTCTCTCTCTGTCATATAAATAAATAAAATCTTAATAAAACAAAAACCTCAATATTTTTAAAATGATATTTCCCTCCAAATTGATACATTAATTTACATTACCAGTCCCAAGCAAAGTTCCTGCAGGAGCTTTTCTCTTTTTTTTAGTTTATTAATATAATTTATATTGAGTTTTGAATGTTAAACTTTCATTCCAGGGATTAAACCCCACTTGGTACTAATGTATTAACCTTTTTATATATTGGTACATTTAATTTCTTTTATTTATTTATTTATGATAGTCACACACACACAGAGAGAGAGAGAGAGAGAGAGAGGCAGAGACATAGGCAGAGGGAGAAGCAGGCTCCATGCACTGGGAGCCCGACATGGGATTCGATCCCGGGTCTCCAGAATTGAGCCCCGGGCCAAAGGCAGGCGCTAAACCGCTGCGCCACCCAGGGATCCGTAATTTCTAAATATTTCTTTAGAATTTTTACATCTATGCTCACAAGGGACATTGATCTATAGTATTTTTCATGTAATGTCTTTGTCTACTTTTGATCTCAGGGCAGAGATTTGCCCTCACAGAATGAATTGGAAAATATCCCCTCCTCTTCAATTTTCTGGAAGAGTTTGGGTAGAATTTGTATTATATTTTCTTTAAATGTTTGGTAAAATTCACCAGTGAAACCATCTTGGCCTGAAGTTTTGTTGTTTGGGTTTTATTTTAAGGTTAGATTTTAACGGCAAATTCAATTTCTTTAATAAATTAAAAGTCATTCAATTTTTCTGTTTCTTCTTGAATAAGTTTTGGTAGTTTGTGACTTTCAAGGAATTTGTCTATTTCATTTGAGTGGAAAATTTATAGGTATAACACTGTTAATAATATTCCTTAATTATCCTTTTATTACCTATAAAATCTATAGTGATATTACTTTTCTCATTCCTGAATATTGATCATCTGTGTCTTCTCTCTTCCTGATCAGTATGATAGGAGTTTTATTAAGTTTATTGATCTTGTTAAAGAATCAGCTTTTTATTTCATAAATGTTTTGATCTTTCTGTATCATTTATTTTCTTTCTTCAGATTTCATTTGTTCTCTAGTTTATTTTTTTTTTAAGATTTTATTTATTTTTTCATGAGAGACACACAGAGAGAGGCAGCAATACAGGCAGAGACACAGGCAGAGGGAGAAGCAGGCTCCATGCAGGGAGCCTGATGTGGGACTCAATCCCGGGTCTCCAGGATCACGCCCTGGGCTGAAGGCAGTGCTAAACCGCTGAGCCACCCGGGCTGCCCATTTCTCTAGTTTCTTAAGATAGAAGCAGAGGGCATTGATTTGTATGTATGTATGTATGTACTGCTTTAGCAAATTCTGATATTAACATCTTCATTCAGTTCAAATGGTTTCTATTTTTTCTTGATTTTTGTTTTTTTTAAGTTTTAATTTAAATTCAGTTTAGTTAAAATATAGTATATTATTAGTTTCAGGGGTAGAATTTAGTGATTCATTAATTGCATATAACAATACCCAGTGCTCATTACATCGCCTGCCCTCTTTAATGCCCATCACCCAATTACTCTATCCCCTCACTGAACTCCCCTCCAGCAGCCCTGTTTGTTTCCTATAGTTAAGAGTCTCTTACAGTTTGCCTCCCTCTCTGTTTTTATCGTATTTTATTTTTCCTTTCCTTTCACTATGTTCATCTGTTTTGTTACTTAAATTCTACATATGAGTGAAATCATATAGTATTTGTCTTTTTCTGATGGACTTATTTCACTTCGCATAATACTTCCTACTTCCATCCATGTTGTCGTAAATGGCAAGATTTCATTCTTTTTGATGACGGAGTGATATTCCTCTGTGTGTGTGTGTGTGTGTGTGTGTGTGTGTGTGTGTATCACATCTTCTTTATCCATTCATTTGTCAATGGACAGACATCTGGGCTTTTTCCGTAGTCTGGCTGTTGTGGACCCTACTGCTATAGGAATTTTTTAAATTGATATTCTCCAGATTGGGGTAAGGTGTGGATTTACTGTACTAGATAACAGGCACTATGTTTTTTCTCAAGTAAAGGAGTGACAATATGATGAGAATAATGTTTGGGAAGTATTTTTCTGCACTTTCTCTTAGCCAAAAGTCTGAGAAGTGAGGGAATATTTTTCTGAAAATTATATGGGATGGACTGAAATAGGAGGAGGTTAACATTTAGGAAACTGAAAGCTCTTCAGGAATCCAGGTACTAATGGACAAGGAGTGGGTTCCAAGAGCCATGGAAAAGAAAGAATAAAATGTCTATTGGGACTATATACCTTGATACTGTGCCAGGAATGTAGGGTGCAGAGTATTTCTAAAACCCTTAAATCTAAGGATGCAAGGTCTCTGCTCTTCACAAGCTTTCAATCCAAGCAGTAGTCCTATATAATCGGTAGCTACGGTATAGTGTTTCATGACATGCTGTACTGGTGAAAGGTAGGGAGAACTGTGGGAAACAGATGAGAGCAATTAATGCTGTCCAGTCAGCGTCAGGGAGGGCTACAGGGGGGAGATGCCATTTACACTGGGCTAGGGAGTCTTAGCAGAGTTAGAAAACAATGGAAAGGAAAATGCACAGAGGCATTAATGCTAGGCTAGTTCCATACATGGAAAAAAAGACTAGTATGACAGGAGATCTTCTCCTTGGGGGTATCGGTTAGAGATGAAGCAGGAGAAAATAGACTAGGACTAAATCATGGAGGATCTAATGCCACCTTCTGCTACTCACTTTTCTCCCTTTACGTCTCTTATCAAAAACATGCATCTTTGTGTGCATGAGTGTGTGTACGCGCATACACAGAACTCCAGAATTTCTTGACATGATTGTACTACAGCAAAGGAGAGGGAATCCTGTAAGTGTCACAACATTGCAATCCTATCTGCTTCCACTCTTCGCTTAAAGTTCTAGTAATGTCTATGACTCTGTATTTCTGGGAGAGCAATAAGGTGAGAGGGGTCATTTGCAGGCTGATGGAGACTGTGTTTGCAGTGAGGATTTCCTTTCTTTGTGAGTTTTACAATTGAGAATTAACCTGTTATGAGCAAACTTTTTTGTAATCCTCCATTTTACTATATTGGCGACCTCATCAATGTATTAGCTCAAAAATATTTGTATATCTTTGTCATCTACCTATCAGTTAACTCCTGATATCTAATATACTCAGTATATAAAGATTGGGGTATCTCTGGGTTTTCTGGGTCACAAGTATAGCATCCCAGACTTTGAAACTTTTCTGATAAAGGGGGTGAAAGTCATAAAAGGTTAAGTCTGGGCCTTGGAAAAGAACCCAGGAATAGTACACCAGTGCCTTTGGAGAATGTTTTAAAAGCTTTGTTTCTTTGTAAGTTATGGAGTTTCCATCATAATAGTTTGGAGAAAGGAGGTCAGGAGGGAGTGGAGGAGCAGACAGTGGAGAAGAAAGTGAAGACTGACTCATCCTGTAGGGTTTGGGTGTGGGTGTGCCTGCAGTAGAGAGAAAGGGAGGAAGGATTGTGTAGGCAAAATATTTTCTTTAATCTCTTTGCAGAGTGGGCTTTGGGGAAGAGAATGCATAAGTAAATAACTGTGGCATGGTTGTTTATCTGTCATATATGTGATACCATAAGTGCATCTATAAAATCCTTTAAGTTTAAAGATGAAATAGGACTGTTACATCCTATTACTAGCTCTGACAGTTGTCCTAGTATTTCTTTCTATGATGATGAAATTACTTTTGCTTTCTTTGATTGAATTAAATGTTTTCCTAAGAGCTTCAGATGAATTCATAGTTATGCATTGTATTTTCCTACTTCTTTATCTTTCTGTACACTGTTCCTTTTACCCAAGGTCTCTTTTTTGATGATACATATTAGTAATTGCTACCTCTTGTAAAGTTCAAGCTTAAATCCCCCTCCATCAGAGCTTTACTGACCTCCTGCTTCTGAACCTTGCTTCTGAACTCTGGAATGTGACAGGTGCTTAATAAATAATTGACAGTTGTCTGATAGTTTTTGTTGTTGTTAGATCCCACCTCCTTCTGACATTTACAATCATAAAAAACAATGTGCTTGTATTTAACATTTTTCTCATTTAATTCTTTATGGCACAAAGGATTTCATCTGGTTTAGAAACAAAATTGAAAAAAAGAAACATAAAATTGGAGACATACTGCAAATTAGTGAATATAACTTTCTCTATAATGCAGGAATTCTCTCTATAGTTTCTTTGTTATATCACATCTCTACTTTTAGATAAGCCATTCAAATATTCTGAACATCATCCATTAAATGGGGGTGATAATAGTATTCCTTTATTAATTAGGAAAAGGTTTGGATGTGACAGAAAACCTAAAATACTGGTGGCTTAAACAACATAAAATTTTATTTTTCTTTCCCTCAAATCCAGGAAACAACCACCCAGGTTTGTATCTTATTTCTTTATGAAAGGCATCCATTCTTAGTTTACCTCATGGTCTAAGATAGCTGCTTCAGCTCCAATCATCATGCCTTCCCTCCAGCCAGCAGAAAGGAGAAAAGTGGAGGAGAAAGGCACACCTTGTGGTTCAAAGACATCTCCCAGAAATAGCAAACCACTTCTGCTTATATCTAATTAGCAATAACTTAGTGGTATGGCTATATCTAACTATAAGGGCTATAAGGCTGATATAGGGATGGCCATATGGTTGGCTAAAATTCAGAGGTTCTATTACTGAAAAAAATGTGAACAGATTTTGGGTTCAATTACTAGTTTCTGCCACTCTACTGATAATGTTATTATAATCAGATATTATGTACACTGTGCTTAGAACATGCCTGACACACACTCCATGCTCAGTAAATACTTATGAGACATTAGTTTTATAATTAACCATTATAGATAGTATTCATTCACTCTGTTATTTGTTCAACACCTATTGAACACTTGCTATGGTGTACCCTGTGCCTCTTTCTATTTAAATCTCTATATCAACAACGAGGAGAAGACTACCATCCAGAATAGCTTCTCCTTTGTTAAACAGATCTAAAAGTTAGGGAATACTTTATCACACTAAGCCAAAGCATACCTCCTCAATAATTCATTTGTTTTGGCCCTGATCCTACCTTATGAAACAAAATAACCAGCCTATTTTCCTCATCTCTGCTCTTCAAATATATGAAGATGGCAGTCAAGGCTTCTACTTAGCTTTTTGGCTCTAACTAGACATTTTATTAACTCATTTACCTAGCACACAGTTTGGCAAACTTTTTGTATAAAGGACTAGATGGTGAATATTTCTGGCTTTGCAGGCCTTATGGTTTCTGTCACAATTTCTCAACTCTATCATTGTAATGCAAAAAGAAACCATAGACATTACATAAATGAATGGCTATGGCTGTGTTCCAATAAAATTTTATTTACAAAAGCAGCAGGTCAGATTTGGACCTTGGTCTGCAGTTTGCCAGCCTGATTTAGCCCATGAAATTTATTAACAAGGCTATTTGTGACTGTTATTTCTCCATCCTGAAGGTGAAAACTTATTCTATGTCACTTCTGATTCTTCTTAAACCTTTTCTTTTTTTTTTTTTTTTTCCTGTCTTACTACTTTGGCTAGGATTTCCAGCACTCCCTGCATCTCCATAGCCATACTTCATGGCCAATCATTTTCCTAGACATATTACCCATCCTGGCTCATGTCCAGCTTGGAAATGCTACCTTGACAAGTTACCTCTGGTTCTTCCATATTCTTAACCCACATATCCTTTGGTCTCTCCCAGGCTGGTCCTTCTCCAGTATTCCCTACAAACCACATTAAGAAAAGAAGAATCTTTTTCTTCACCTCTTTTTTCTTCAGAACTATTAGACTACGATCTTTATTCAGTGCTTCAGGGTTTTTTTGGCCAACTGTCTAATGCTAACTATAACTTTAACCTAACATATTGTCTCACAGATAGCCTAGGCCTAAACCAAGAGGTGGTAGGTAGAAAATTAACATTTATTGATTGACATATAAAATACATAGATTTTTATTCTAATGTCATAGAAATGGAAAGTATAATTTGGGATCGATCATATAACCTGCTCATAGTCATGCAGCTGGATTCAGGGAGTCCAACTCAGTTATAGAATTGAAATTTAAATTTGAGTGAACCTGGTAAGTGGAGTGAGTGCAATCTGGCAAAAGTAAATTGAACACCGTGTTACCAATGGGGCCGCTAAACTTTACAAGGCATAGAATAAGAAACACTTGCCCTTAACTTTTGGTTTCCAAAGCATTTTCTTCACAGTCTGATGGAATAGTTGATTTTATTTCTGTCTTACAGCAGAGGAAATCAAACCAAACCCAAAGTAGTTAAAATATTTGCCTGAAGTGCCAGGTGCCAATGTCTTACTGTTTTTCTCTATGAGAATCCACATTTGCTCTTTTCTAAAAAGTCCACCCCACCTCTTTATCTAGCTAATTCCTTCTTATCTTTCAGCTAGATCATCATCTTCTCCAGGAAATCCTCCCTGGCAATAACTTCCACCTTGTCCCCACTATCTGATTTAGGTGCTCTTTTCTCTGTGTTAACCCAGATTATAGCCCTATTTGCACTGTACTTTACCTGATGATTTATTAGCTTATAAAGAGATCAAGGACAGATTCTGCCTCATTTATTTTTGTACTTGATAAGAATTTGGTTAATAAAAGAATGACCTGAGCTGCAGTCTTCAGTCCTTGGTCTTAATTACAGCTGGAGGCAAAACAAAGATCTCAGCCTTCCAGAGACAAAACTGAAATAAAAAGAGGATCCATGAATCTCTGCAGCCAGTGGACATTAGGAATTCAAACCCATGAGGTTTCAAACTAGGTAGCAAGAAAGCATCATAACTATAGTAAAGAGCATAGATTCTGGAATCAGGTTTCTTGGGTTTGAATCCTGCTCCATCATTTTCCAGCAGGGTGATCTTTAGCAAGTGACCTAGCTTCTTTCTGCTTTGGTTTCTAATCTGTCAAATGTAGATAACGATAGAATGATCCATATTAGTTTTCACTTGCTGTGCAACAAATTACCTCAGAATGGTGCCTTGAAACAATAAACATTTATTATCTCACATTTTCTGTGGTTCAGGAATTTGGGAGCTGAGTGCTTCTGGTTCAGGCTTGCTCATGAGGTTAGAATCAATATGTAGACATGTAGACCATGGCTGCAGTCATGTGAAGCCTGGACTGGTGTTGGAGGATCCCCTTCCAAGATGACTCACTCCAGTGGTTCTTGCCCCCTGGAACTCTGTTTTCGACATGGCAGCTGATTTCCCCCAGAGCAAATGAGAGGAAGAGCAAGGAGGAAACCCCAATGATTTTATAACTTTTTATGATCTATTCTCAAAATGATCACATTCTGTATGTTGGAAGTCACTACATACAGCCCACATGCAAGGGGAAGACAGTTAGGCTCCACTTTTTGAAAGGAGTATCAGAGAATTTGTGGACATATTTTAAAACCATCATGCTGGGATCCCTGGGTGGCGCAGCGGTTTGGCGCCTGCCTTTGGCCCAGGGCGCGATCCTGGAGACCGGGATCGAATCCCACGTCAGGCTCCCGGCATGGAGCCTGCTTCTCCCTCTGCCTATGTCTCTGCCTCTCTCTCTCTCTCTCTCTCTCTGTATGACTACATAAATAAATAATAAAAAAAAAATTAAAACCATCATGCTATCTTGTAGGGTTGAGTGAGAACTACATGAGAATAATTTTGAAGTGCTTAGAACAGGGTTAAGCAGCACTTGCCTTGAATTACCTTCCTCCTATAGGTAAAAAAGGACAGATTAACCGTCAGTCTGAAGGCTTTGGCTTTAAAAGTTACTCTAAAAAATAGAGCAAAGTTATTGAAACCAAGTTAATGCCATAAGCCATTAAAATTATCTATGCTAGGATGCCTGGGTGGCTTAGCAGTTGAGCACCTGCCTTCAGCTCAGGGCGTGATCCTGGAGTCCCAGGATCGAGTTCTGTGTCAGGCTCCCTGCATGGAGCCTACTTCTCTCTCTGCCTGTGTCTCTGCCTCTCTCTCTCTCTCTCTCTCTCTCTCTCTCTCTGTGTGTGTGTCTCTAGTGAATAAATAAATGAAAATCTTTAAAATAAAAAAAAATAAAATTATCTATGTAGTTCTTGGCATGAAAAGCTGTTCATGAATTGAATTTGTAAAAAAAAAACCACAAAAACAGGTGTAAAGCAGGATATACAGCATGATCTGGTGCTTGTGTAATTATATACTATATCTCTGTGTGTTGATGCATAGGGAGCCTTCTGAAAGGGATTTCCTCAAACTATTAATAGTGGTTATCTCTGGATAGTGGGATTTATGTTAAGTTGAAAATTTTTTTCTTTGTGTTTTCTGCATCATTTGAGTTGGTTTACACTGAGCATATATCTCCAAAAATAATAGAGGCATTTTTTTTCCCCAAAGAAAATAAAAAAGAAACCAAGCTGGGAGGAGGATGTGAAAGGTGGAAGGCTTAAGTTGAATCAGTACATTGCTGCTCATTGTGGGCCAATTGACTCCCTGTGAAGTATCTGGTGTCCTCTGATTTTTTTTTTTAAAGATTTTATTTGTTTATTCATGAGAGACACAGAGAGAGAAAGGCAGAGTCACAGGCAGAGGGAGAATCAGGCTCCATGCAGCGAGCCTGACATGGGACTCAATCCTGGGTCTCCAGGATCAGGCTCTGGGCTGAAGGTGGCGCTAAACCGCTGAGCCACCTGGGTTGCCCACCTCTGATTTTTTTTAAGATAGTTGTGAAGACTGCATATGCTAGAGCATATGATGATTGCATATGATTGCACTTGAGGGCCATATATATAAGGGAGGAGGGGTTGCTACTTCTTCGGGATAACAGGAAAAGAGAGAAGCAAGGGGAGGAGGGACACCTGTGTGGCAAAGGGCAAAGATAGGTCAAATCTGGTGTTAACAGCAGAACATGAATGCTCATCAATTTTCTTGGAAAGGACAGCTTTATCTACAAAGGAATAGTATACTTGTGATGTGCAACCATAGTCTCATAGTGACTTGTATATTCTTGATAATTACACTTGCCATACTGAATTGACATTTGTTCAGTTCTCCCTCTCAATAGACTTGCAAGCAGGTCCTGGATATCTAGCCCATTATACATTTCCCAGTATAGAACAGGGTTCAATAATTTGGAGAATAAAGATAAACTGAATTCATTTTTCATAATGCTTTTCATAAATTGAATTTTTTATGTCCACTTATATTCATCTTATAATTTCTTATAAGAAATTCGAATATATATAAATTATAGAATAATTTATAATTATTCACCAATAATTTCTTATTCAAAGGAAACAGAGGGAGTACACAGTCACATTTGCCACATTTTTCTTTGTTCATCTTTTCCTTTTTTTCTACCTTTTGATTACTTGAAATTTTTTATGATTCTAATATTTTGACTTATTACCTGTATTTTTTCTTAAAGTGGTTGTGTTGGGGCTTACAGTATACATCTTTAACTTACGACAGCTTGCCTTTAAGTATAATTATACCAATTAATGTAGAAAATAATCTTACAACAATATACTTCCTTTTCTCTTCTCTTGACCTTGTGTTATTATTGTCATTTATTTTTCTTCTGCATTTGTTAGAAACGCCACAATACATTATTATTATTTTTGTTTTAAAAGATCAGCTGTCTTAAGTGGTTTGCAATAAGAAAAATTGTATTTACACACATATTTAATAACATTTTCCATACTCTTTATTCTTTTGCATGGATCCAGATTTCTATCTGGTATCATTTTTGTTCTACCTAAAGTACTTCCTTTGCCATTTCTTTCTTTCTTTTTTTTTTAATTTTATTTATTCAGAGAGAGGCAGAGGGAGAAGCAGGCTCCATGCAGGGAGCCCAATGTGGGACTTGATCCCGGGTCTCCAGGATCACACCCCAGGCTGCAGGCGGCGCTAAACCACTGCGCCACCGGAGCTGCCCCTCCTTTACCATTTCTTATAGGCAAATTTGCTGGTGATGAATTCTTTCAGCTTTTGTATGTCTAGAAAGTTTTTATTTTATTTTTGTTTTCAGAAGATATTTTTGCTGAGCATAGAAATCTAAGTTGGCAGTATTTTTTCTTTTAGTACTTTAAAGATTTACTCCACTCTCATCTGGCTGTATTGTTTCTTATTTTATTTTATTTGTTCATCATTATAAGTACATTCTTCAATCCCCATTTCCTATTTCGCCCATCCACCCCACTTTTCTCCCCATGGCATTGTTCCTCATGAGAAGCCTGCTGCCATTCTTATTTTTGCTTCTCTCCATTTAATTTGTCTTCTTTCTCCAGTTTTTATGGGCTTATTGAACTCTTAATTTTTTTCTTTATATCAGCACTCTGTTGGGTTCAACCTGAGTTCCCCTTTCCTCCCTTGTAGCCTAAAAACTCTCAAGCTGTAAATTAGGGCATTTATAGGACTCACCTCATTTCGTTTTTTTCTTATTTCAGGAATCACTATTCTGTGTTACCTGTTGTTCAATACGTAAAAACCATTTTTTTATGACTTTTTTCAGTTGTTTAAGGTGGGGGGATAATTCTGGTCTCTGTTATGACTTCACTTTGTCTGGAAACAGAATTTCTGAAATATTAAATCAGAGAAATAAATACCTAAAACATTAAAAGTAACTATAAGATTGCAAAGCTCCTTCCTCAAAATTAGTTCATATTTTGTGTTAGCTTAGAATTATTATGAGTTCAGTTTTAAAAATTTATTTCATGTCACAGTGTTTGACATCATGTCTTTTTCTTACAGGAAACATTCAAACTGGATTTTTAAAACATTAGTAAGTCAGTGATCAGAATTTACAGAATGCAATCCCCAGTAAAAATCTCAAAAAGAATTCATTCAACTAACAGAGTAAAGAAAGTTGAACTACCACCTTGAAACCCTGGTCTAGAAAAACGTATTGCACATGACAGAAAGTGACAACTAGGGAAATATATTTGGCTCTTAATGCACCCGAATCAAAGAAATTGTCACAGTGCTTCTCAGAGGACTTGTATATCTGAGATTATTTTAACAATAAGTTGTTTTATAAAAATCTTGACATGATCGCCAGGGAAGAGAGACAGCAATAGCTGAAACCTGTGTGTGTGGGTCAGGATGACTTCTGAAGAAATGGCAGCTTCTGTTCTCACACCTGTGACTCAAAGAAAAGTGACATTTGCTCCATCGGCTGTAGATGAAAGTAGTGAAAAGGTCTCAGACGTCAGTGTTCCAAAGGCACATAGTGTCAAGCAGAGTGAGCAGACTTCTACCATCCCGTGGATGAACAAGCTTAAAGAATCTTCTGGAAGCAACTTGCCCAAAATTCTCTCCATAGCAAGGGAGAAAATAGCAAGTGATGAGAACAGCAATGAAGAGTGCTGGACGGAAAGCACACCAGTTTCTGTGAAAAACCTTAACATTAACCATAACAACATCCTGACAAACCGCCAGTGCGTCCTTCCTCAGAGCCAGTCTTATGACACGTGCAATTCTGTCATGGAGGAAGACCCATGTTTGGAAACTGGAATCTCATCCTCACTGGAAAGAAAGGTATTCCCTGGAATTCAACTGGAAGTCAACAGACCTCCCATGGACTTTAGGCCTCCAGGCCTAATGGACTTTAGTACCTTAGGAAGTCAGTCAGCCATTGTAGATACTGGCCAGGCGCACCCTGACAGCAACAAAGCAGCATTTCAAATCTTTAATTATGAAGTTGACAGAAGGATGTCAGACACTTTCTGTACCCTGTCAGGTGACTTGATATTGGATGACTGTGGAAACTGTGTGCCACTGTCATCTGGTTTTGGCGGGGAGCAAAAGAAAAATTACGTGGCATATACCTGTAAACTCATGGAATTGGCTGAACACTGTGATAATGAGAATGGACAGCTGCAGTGTGATAATTATGATGCCTTGGATGACAAATACTTGTGCTTTGAAGATTCTTGCCAAAGGGCCAGTGTGGTATGTTCAAGTGACAGCTTTCGTAGGGACGACCTAACTAACAGTCCACCTGCCAAGACCTTTCTGAGCCATTTTGAAGACTTCCCTGATAATGGTGAAGATGTAGAAGATTTTTTAAAAAACAAAAAGGAGAGATCCACTTTGTTAGTGAGGAGATTTTGTAAAAATGACAGAGAAGTAAAGAAATCTGTGTATACTGGGACAAGGGCAATCATGAGAACTCTGCCTTCTGGTCACATTGGGCTGGAAGCTTACAGTTACATCGATCAGAAGAGAAGTGGTCCCTTATTACCCCGTGGGAGAGTTCTGGAACAGCTGCCAGTGGTGGCAA
Source organism: Vulpes vulpes (assembly GCF_048418805.1). Taxonomy (NCBI): domain Eukaryota; kingdom Metazoa; phylum Chordata; class Mammalia; order Carnivora; family Canidae; genus Vulpes; species Vulpes vulpes. The sequence continues at coordinate 85,602,019 of NC_132794.1, forward strand.
TTAGGCAAGATGGGAGCCAGTGCCTGTCAGAAGCCCAGTGGTATCGGGTAAGAGTTAAAGTTTCTTTTTGACCGCATCTTTAAACTTGATCTTTAAAAATCCAATTTTCCATTGTTTTAGTTCATGGAAAGTTTTAAGTTCTGTCAAATTGTGATTCTTAGGGGAAGCATTTGTAGTTACTGGAAACTAATAGACCTAACAGATACTCCAATTGATAGCTGTTAAGATTGAGTTAACTTTGCAACGATTTAAGTAACTAAATATACATATATATGTCATCAGGAGTGCAGAAATTAGGGAGATTCCCTAGTTACTGTATGTAAGATTATAAGACAGACTCCTGATAGTGGTAAAGAAGCTCCATTGACTGATTATCTAGTCATGTCCTTTGGAGGTACATGCCTATGTTTTTAGGTTGCAGGGCCTAAAAGAACTAAAAATCTGGTTTCCTCCATTTTCCAACCAGTGTTCCCACTTTCTTTCCTCTTTGTCTTTTTTGTGCCATGGACCCCTTTGGCAATTCAGTGAAGCCTCTGGACTCAGAAGAATGCTTTTAAGATTTATTTATTTATTTATTTATTTACTTATTTATTTATGATAGACATAGAGAGAGAGAGGCAGAGACACAGGAGGAGGGAGAAGCAGGCTCCATGCCGGGAGCCCGACGTGGGACTCGATCCCGGGACTCCAGGATTGCGCCCTGGGCCAAAGGCAGAGCTAAACCTCTGAGCCACCCAGGGATCCCCCGAAGAATGCTTTTAAATGCATCAAATGAAATAAAAAATGTTAGCGAGGACACAGATTATGTGGCCATATGTACATTTATCAAGGTATTGTTTGAAATTGTGATATATGGTAGGTGCTTCCTTATTAACACATTAAACAGTGGCATTCAGTAAGGCGATAACTACTGTAATTTCAAAGTCGTAGGAATATCAGTAGGGAATGGTTTCCCTGGGGCTTTGCTAGTTTAGCACTGCAAATCCTGCATCCAGGGAAACCCCTTAGTCCTGGCCAGACCAGGGCAGTTGGTGACCCTGAATATAAATACTCTTTTAGGAATTTGACCATGACTGTAATATATGGAAATATCTGTGATTTCTATTGGTGACAAGATCACAGATGCTATTCCTACTGCTGAGGCTTGTTGCCTATATTCATAATTGAAAGATATGCTAAATGTCTAATTCTCACATTTTAGCATTTCACAATTCTTTGAAACCTGGCCTTGTGAATAAATACCCAGTTCAGAAAAACATTATTTTTATTGGAACACAACTGGTATATTTTTACTATCATCATCATCAGTCATGGTAATTAATACTTACCATGCATTTTACATGTGCCAGACATTGGGTTACATAATTTACATTATTGATGCAATCCTCTCAGCTATCCTCGGATACTGGTATGAGTATTAACCCCATTGTTTTTCTAAGAAAATGGAGTCTCCCCTGAGACGTACCTTGTCCAAGGTTAGTTAACTGCTAAGTGGTATAACTAAGGATTGTAATCCAAGGAGCCTAGACTCTTAGTTTCTCAAGATCCAGAAAAAGAAAATTGAGAGTAAGCTTTTAAAGGAACAGAAGAATTATGTTCATTTCAGTGTCTGTTGATTGAGTAGCCATACTCACTGATGCTTAATGGGCTTAGCTGTGTTCAGTGTGGCAGTTCTAACCCTGGTTCTGTACTAGAACCACAGTGTCCAGGCCCCACTCTAGACCCTCTGAATCAGAATCAGTAGGGTAGGGTACAACGTGAATGTTTTTTCAGAGTTTCCCTGGTGATTCTATGATTCTATGGAGTTGAGAACCACTGTCCAGGAGCTTTAACTGAGCTCTTTGCTCTTTGGTCAGGACATTTGGGGAATATTTACTGTCTTAAAGTCCCTGACACTGCTTGGGTTCTCAGAAGTGGCAGGGTTGAGCTGAAAGCTCGCCTGAAAAGTGATGACTGACAAGCCCTTCTTTCTGTGCATTGAACCTACCATTCACCCAGCAAGTGTCAGCTGATTCGTTTTTACCGCTTCACCTTATTCCTCATAAAACGTGAGTTACAAGCAAGGTGATGTCAGTGACACGCAGGCTCCCCAGCTCTTCTGACTAAATTATCCACACAAAGAGAAAGGAGCTCATCACAGTAATGTGTCTTCCCAATTAAAAATGCAGGACTTTAAAAAATTCATGCACACCTGAAGTTGAATGTTAAGAATGCAACAGAAATTTAAATGCAGCAAAGAGAATGTAAGCTGATTGATTGAGAACCGTTATCACAGGCCACATGTCCCACCCCTTCCCCCTTACTCAGGCACAAGGGTCATGAGCCTGCTGTAAGTAATTGCAGGATCATTTCTGGCGTGACCATACTCACTCCTCCACTTTCTGGAGCATTGCCACTTCTCCTGAGAAAGCTCACGGATCCCTAGCTCCACTCAGCCCCTTTCTGTCAGTCAGAGGCCCTGGGATGGGTAATTTCCAGTGAAAAGAACCAAAGAGATGATGCAAATCATCCTCCCTTAGTCTCTGGAGGCTGGGAGAGGTTGCCACACCTCAGAGTGAACTCCAGGAAGTCCTTTCTCCTTTCTGACTGGGTTTGCAATAAATTTGTGGGCAAATTTATTAACACTTAAGATGAAGCTGGGGAATGGATTGATGGTCCACTCCTTTCTGAAGGGAGAGTTCTGAAAGGGAGAGCCCTTTTTGAATATTCTAACCATACCATGGCAGGAATGACTCCGTATTTTCTAAAGTATAGTATTCTCTCAGTATCTCAGTTTTTAGCATAGAGTCTGGTAGAAATCTTTCTCAAAATTGCACAGATAAATTATAGCCACTTCCTCCAACTCCTATAAGCAGCTTCCTTGACCTGAACAAAGCAGACCCTAGTACAGTGCTCCCGTTCCTGATCATTTCACATGTAGCCATCCTGGTTCCCCAATCAGATTATAAATTTATTAAGGACAAGAAGTGGCCATACCATTTTCCTACTCTCCATGATGCAAGCATAATGCCAAGTATGTGAAAAACAGGACAGTGTCATCTTAGGAACATGGTCTCTGGAGTCAGCCAGCCTGAACTGAAAGTCGACCACAGTGACTTCACCATTTATGGCTAGGTGTGATTTCAGGCAAGTTATTTGACCCCTTTGTTTCTAATTACCTTATATGTAAACTGGAAGTAATCATAATATTAGGGGATTAAATGTAATGGCCATGTGAAGTTGACAGCACAGTATCTGGCAAGGAGTGGGAGCCACTGTTCTCACTCTGGCAATTTATTACATGCTTTGTCATGAACACGTGCCCACCGCCTTCTGTTCTTTGGAGCTTCTCCCATAGGGGAGTTTATGGTGAGGTGAATTTGAATGTATGTCTCTCAGTTTATGATGTGGTAGCTTGTATAGTCCTTCCTACACATTTATTTTTTTTCCTTCCTGCACATTTAAAGAATGTGTTATGTGTCCAGTTAGTTCCTCTGCCTCACACTGAAATTTTTTTCATGTATGCTTCGACCCAATTAATTTATGTTTGCACAGCTGTGCAGGAAGAATGGAAGATGTTAATGAGGATTAATGCTTGCTGACTGACTAACCATATTGGTATCCTCCTCCCCCTGCTTGTGAGAAATGAAAATCCTATCTCTTATCCAGTTACAGCCACACTCCTTATTCTCCTGCTCTACATTTATTGGCTTAACAAGAGGGTATATTTTGGCAGGTGTGGCTCAAGTCTCCAGGTTGAAAGTAGGCTTAGAGTGTTTTTCCTTCTTAAAAAACTCTCTCCCTGCCTGAATTTGGGGGAGTTTAGGGTACTTAAGAGTTATTCTGAAGATGAAGGACCAGAAGTTCCTGCCTGTGCTGGAATCATTCATGTAAGCAGAGTTCCATGTACACTGAAGAATGGAGCATGGAGGAGGGGAGGGTGGCCAGGGCAGACGGGCCACCAGCTCCCATACTATCACTTAATTTATCTCTCTGCTGTGGTCTGCAAGAGGATTTATTGTAAAAGGATATGGGTGTCAAAATAGGAAAAAATGAAGTCTTATTCATTTTTTTAATAATCAGACTACAAAAACTGTAACTTAGAAAGTCAAACCAGCTTCTGTGTTGTTAGCTCTTATCCTCTTTTTTCCTTCTAAAATATATCTTTCTTCTTCACATTTTATTCTACTCTTTTGCAGAGAAAATTTAAATGTAGGAGGCAATGAAAAAATTTTGAGTGGCTTAACATAAATACCTTTGTCAGTATATATATCTTTGAGTCCATATTTTCTCAGTTATGTACCAAGGGACCAACCAATAATAAATTATTCTTGCAAGTTGTAACTTTCAGGGATGATCAGATATCCACTGGGCTCTGCTGTCCAGCATTGTCATAGGTGGCTGCTGAAACAGCAATATGTTTCATTTTCTCCTCTGGAAATTTGGTCTCCCTACACATTGGGTATAATGTGGACCTTGAAATAATTAAAATTTCACAGGGTGTGCAGGCAAAACTAAAAGCCTGGGCTTGGTGGCATGCCAGGCCCCCTCTTCCATTTCTAAGGGTCACGTCAAGTTCGTGACATGGATATAGGACGATGTTGTCCCCTTCCTGCTGAGCACAGTGAAAGGGAACCCAGATCCCGGACGGACAGCCCCTGCACAGTTTAGTCACGTCTGGTGCATCAGTGGAAAATGTGACAGGCTGTCAGAGGCTGACACTGTGGTGATTGGACAGCTTTCCCGTATTAGCTGCATGGGGGCAGTTTAGGATAAATTTGCTTCCATATCTCTGTCTACCAGCTCTTTGGCTAGGATTCGGCAAAAAATGGAATGAAAATGAAAAATGCTGACCCTGGACACTAAATTTAAGGTGAATATATTCATGGCTACTGTTACTCATACAGTAGCCTGGGACAGTAACAGCACTAGGCTTGTTTTTTTTCCTTTTCCCCAGATGTCCTGCATAATGAGAATTAGGCCTCATCCCTGGATATGGACCATGGTTAAAATGTGGCCTGAAAAGAATCAGAACCCATAGGCCAGGATAAGACTATCAGATGGAGTCTTGATCTAATGCACACTCTGCATTTTTACGCAGGAGGGATTTGGGCTGCCCATAGAAGGACCTCCTGTAGTCATGAGTGATAATAGTGTTCCTCTTCCCATGGTCCTCTCCCTGGGTGCTGATTCAAATATAAGTCCCCTCGAAGGCTTATAGGCCTTCTGGAGTAGTGTGGAGGTTTCTTCTCCAGTGACCACGGGATCCAGCATCAGGGACTGAAGCATCATTGGGAGTGAGGGGTGACTATCCCCTGATTCTTCCATGACTAGACTAACTCATGACTCATGAGGGGAGGGCCCTCCCTGAAAAGCTCTTCTCAGACAGTGGTGCTGGGTCATTTTCTGGTCTTGAAGACCCTTATGACACTAATATGGTTTTCCATCCATTGGTTCTTTTTTCTAGCAGCTGGCCTGGATGCATTCAGAGCCAGATATTAAATATGAGTCCTGCAGAGCTCAGGCATCCAAATCCCAAACCCTAGCCAACATTTAGCCCTTGAGCCCCTGCCCCATCCCAGTCATTTAGGCCATCACCCCTCAAACAGTCTTCAGCAAAACAGAGATTGCATTTTCTTTCAAGGATAAGGAGAGCCCATACTTTGAATCCCTAAAGCAGATCTCTTTGGAGGCAAGGAGAAATTGATTACTTCTGTTTTTGATAACTTTATTGATAGTCTTCTTTATTTTGATAGCTTTATTAAGTGGTTTTTGACCTATTCACAGATATGTGCAGCCATCACCACAATTTCATTACTTCATAAGGAAACCCCATACCCTCTAGCTATCAGCCTCCATTCTCCTCATGCTGTCTCCCCTCCCCCACCCAGCAGCATTCACTGATCTACTTTCTGATCTCTAAGTTTCCCTATTCCCTATTCTAGACCATCATATGAATGTGCACTCTTTTGTGACTGGCTTCTTTCACTTAGCATAATGTATTTTTAAATTTTAATACCAGTGTACTGAACACAATATAATATTTTTAAGGTTCAAGGTACATCTCTACTGTAGCATGTGTAGGTACTTTGTTTTTTTACCTCTGAATAATACTCCATTGTATGAACATATGACATTTTATTTATCTATTCATCAGTTGTTAGACATCAGATTCTTTCCACTTCTTGTCTGGTATAAATAATACTGCTGTGAACATCCATATGCAAGTGTTTGTGTGGACATATGTCTTCATTTCTCTTGGGTACATATCCAGGAGTGGAATTATGGAGTTTTATAACTGTGTTTAACCTCCTGAAGAACTGCCAGACTATTTTCCAAAGCAGCGACACCTTTCTGCATTCCCACTAGCAGTGTGTGAGGGTTTCTATATCTTGACCAGCATTTCTTAGTGTCCGCCTTTTTGGTTATAGCCATCCTAATGGATATGAGGTAATATTGCATTGTAGTTTTGATTTGTATTTTCCTGATAGCTAATGATGTTGAACACATTTTGCTGTGCATATTGGCCATTTGTACATCTTTGGAGAAATGCCTATTCAAATCTTTTGCCTATTTTTAAATTTCTTTTATTATTGAATTCTTTATATTTCTGGATAGAAGTCTATTTTCACGTATGTGTGTGTGTGTGTGTGTGTGTGTGTATAGAGGTACAGGTATGGACGTGGATATAATGAATGCAAGTCAAGAAAGTAGCAAAGAAGGCTTACAACTTTAATTCATAGTGAAACTTGTTAAGTATTTTCTTTGGACATTGATCTCATTCTCAGTCGTCTTTTTCAGATTTGCCCTACTAGCAACAATGGTTAAGTCAAATTTTGTATCTTCCTTCTCCCCCAAATTCTTTCTGAACTCCAGTCTGCATAGTTTCTCACTCCTCTTCTGCCTGAGCTTGTATTATATAGGCCATTTTTCTTATTATCTAAATTCTGCACCCCAGAGCAATGGCAGATTGTCATCTGCAAACTTGTGCATTACATGGAATGCATCCAAGGCAAGGCTGATTAAGGAGGTCACCACTTTACAGTAATGTACTTCATTATGTACAAGTGGTGGGACCAAGACTAGGCTGAAACGAGCAGGATGCCTGAGTGGTAACTTTTAAGGAGGCACTCAATCTCAGGGTCTGGCTGGTGTTAGCTCTCTACTTATCAACTAATGCTTCCTTAAATTTTGAGCCCTATACCTAGCTCACTTTTCTCACTTTAGTCCCAGACCTGGGTAGAGGATCTAAGAGAATCTGTGGTTTAGAAATGCCTATCATCTTTTTAGCTCAGGAATGGCCTTGACTAATCCCTCTCATATACCTTAATGCACATATTGTTAAAATACAAGCTAAGAATGGTTCCTCATTTTTGAAGCATTCAAAAAAAATCAAAAGAAGAATGATATTTCATGGCATGTAAAAATTATATGGATTTGAAATTTCAGTGTTCACAAATGAAGATTATTAGAACACAGCCTCATTCATTCCTTTTAGTACTCATGTATTTTTCTGTAGCTGCTTTCTCCTTGTAACAGCATAGTCAGGGAGTGCTAATTGAGACTATATGTCTTGGAAAGACTAGAATATTTATTATCTGACCCTGTAAAGTAAAATTCCCCCTGGTTTAGAACATCCCTCTCTACCTTGCTAGTTTCTACACATCCTTTAGTCCTGAGCTTAGATTTCACATCCTCTTGGTGGTCCTTTCCTGTGAACCCCTCCCCAGCATGGACCCCAGTCCAGAGTTTCAGCCAGTGCCGATATGTATTTCTCGAATGATTCCTTGAATTATAAGTAAAGAAAAGCAGTTTCCGCTCACTGCTGAGGTCTCCTTCTCTCCTTCCCCAGACCCAGTGCAGGCTTATAAGCTGTCCTCCCTTTGACCATTGGAGCTTGGAAACACTTTCTTTGAGCAATATCTAGGACAGAATCAGAATTTCCCATTGCTATTCAGAAAGGCCTTTTTCAGTCCTGTGAACCCAGAGACCTATGCTTGTTACCTCCACAGACTTGGCCTGAAAGACAAAGAGGGGACATTTGTAGATCTCCTTGTCTGTGACCATTTCAATTGCAAACCCCCCTGGGAAAGTTTCCATATGTTTTGCGTTTACAAGGGGAGCATCTAAGACTGCTGTTTATCTGCAGTGGGCCACAGAGGAAAGAAACCCCCTCCTCAAAGATCCTGGAGCTCTGTCCCTGTCCTTCGGAACCTGTAGTCCCGTACAGGCACAGATTTCCACCATGGACCAGAGGGGATCTAGCTTCTGTTTCTCAGTGGTGGTCAGAGGTGGGGTTGGTAGTAAAGGGATAGGGTCAGTATGCTGTGTTGAGGAGATCATTCTTAAGTTGGGGAGGTATTTGGTCAGTTTCTTCATACCATCTGACCCCCAGTACTATCAGGAATAAACTTGAGGCAGCATCCTCCCCCACACACCCAAAATAAGACCTAAGTATCAATTCCAGCTCTCCCATTAACTGGTTGTATGACCTTAAGCAGGTCACTGCTGAGATTTTTAGTTCCTTTGAAAACGAAGTAAGGATAGGGGTGCCTGGTTGGCATAGTCGGTTAAGCGTTTGAGTCTTGATTTTGGCTCAGGCCATGATCTTGAGTTATAGAATCCAGCCCTGCATCTGGCTCCTTGCTCAGTGTGGAGTCTGCTAGACATTCTTTCTCTCCCTCTCTGCCTGTTCCTCCCCCCTGCTCATGCTCTCTAAATAAATTAATAAATACTTTTTTAAAAAGTGAGGGCAGACATGTATTCACTGTCTGCTGTGTGCTATAAAATTTGCATATGTTAATACATTATAAGTTACACATTTCATCTTATCTCTGAAAGCCCAACAATCTGTGATTTTCCTGATTTAAGTCTTAACTCTGGATTTATGGTGGAGTAAATATTCTACCTCCCGCAGCAGTGCCTCCTAGAGGCTTGATTTGGAGAGAACGTTGTAGTCCCTCTCCAGCACTTGCAGTAGTGAATGGGCGCAGGAGAGATGCTTCTTCATCAATGGCTAAGCCCTGAAATGCCTATAGCAGTAAAAAAGCAAGCACTTGGTGGGCTTTTACCGTATGCTAGGCACTGTGCTTTCCAGACATGACCAAGGTCACACATTGTGAGGACTCCAGCCTTGGTTGGGCTGTCTCCAAAGCCCATTCTCATAACCACTCCTCAGAGGTTCCTCTGGAAGATTCTGATGTAACTCATCCCTATAACTTGGCAAGAGGTTCTGTTCCCTTATTAACTGTGCAAACTTTGAGCTGGATGAGCCCTTAAGCTGTTTCTCTGTCTTCAAATGTGATCTGGGTGTGACCTTTGGATGAAATGGAAGATGTGGGGAACAATACCAATTCTTAATGTGAGGGGTGTGTTGGCTCTTGAAATGGCTAAGATTTATTTTTATGACTCAGCCTGCTAGGGGGAGGAAACCAAGCCCAAAGGTTTGAATTTTTCACTGAATTGCTGTAATTTAAAAGTACATTTTGAGAGTTTTATAAGTAAGTAAGCAAGAACAGAGTCCAAAGCAAACTGCACACATCTGACTCAGAATCTATAGCTTATTCATGATCATGCTAGAATGACCAAAACTGGTGCAAACATAGTTTAGTATTTTTCCATTTTAATTTAAAGTTTTCTGTGATCTTTGAGGGTTCTGACCAACTGCCCTAAGTATGAAAAACATTGCTCAGGAACATTTCTTTCCGTAGTCCCACCATTTTCACCTCCTTCACAGGGCTGTAAGGTTGGAGGGAAAAAAAATGAGGCTGGTTGTATATTCAGATGCTTGGCAAACATTATAAAATGACCCCGGGGTTATAAGTTTTCTCTTCTTACTCCAGGCTCTGAGGCTTCAGCTTGAGGTACCTGGGGGAAAAGGGGATTCCGAAACTATTCTGGAGGCAGCAAAACAAAGCCAGAGTCAGCTGTTTCCTTTCTATAAACGCTGTAAGCATCCAGGGGAACCTGCTTACTGAAACCTGACCCTTTGGTTTCCTCATTGTGAGGCTGGCCTAGTTTTCATAACTTCATTTTAAACTTGAGATTAGGTGATTTTTGTCACCAACACCTACTTCATCTTATCCCTGTGTTTTTAATGTTTTTTTTTTTAATTATTTATTTATGATAGTCATACAGAGAGAGAGAGAGAGGCAGAGACATAGGCAGAGGGAGAAGCAGGTTCCATGCACCGGGAGCCTGACGTGGGATTCGATCCCGGGTCTCCAGGATCGCGCCCCGGGCCAAAGGCAGGCGCCAAACCGCAGCGCCACCCAGGGATCCCCTATCCCTGTGTTTTAATAAAACAAGGAATCAATTTATTTGTATACCACGTTGAGCAGCCTACCTTCAGAAAATTTAGCATCAAATTATAAACAGTGACACTTTAACAGTGAATGTGGATGTGTCTCGAGAGCCAGCATGTGGGAGTTTGGCAGTTGGAAAACCCCATGGCTTCAGTTTTTCCAGATTGTGTACCCTTCCATCACATAGTAATTTCTTAGCTTTGAAAAACTTAGCCTTGAAAAACTCTTCTAGAATAAGAGAAGTGTTCATTTGAGTTCTAAATTGGTGATCCAAAACTGGCTTAGTAGCAGATTCATTATTTTTCTCTTTAATGGGGCCAAAGAAAATGGTCTCATGTCCTGGATGGACCAGCAAGTTCTTCTTTTGTTGGCCACATACCAAATAAGGGCACTGTAGTGTGGGTATGACTCTGCCATGACTAATATTTTGTGAGGGTAATGCCATTATTGTGGCGACCATCTTTTCCAAATAAAAAGTTGGGAACTTTTTGTTGAGAGGACAGAGGGGCAGAATATTTGAAATTGAGACTGACTTAGGAAATCCAGAATGATTGGTCTTGGAGTTGCTGTTGATCACAATACAAAGGAGAAAGAATGTGAGTGAACTAGAGCACATCTACTTTGTTGCAAGAAAAATGAGGAGCTTCAAAATGAATGACTTGGTAGTGGTACTAAGTGTGTTGTAGAGACAACACATTAGAAGCCCAGAACAGAATCTAGCAAATGTTTTTCTCAAAGTTTTTGTTTTTCTGTATTTTTTCCAAGTACTTGGTAGCTACTGTGCTTTGGAAGTATAAAGGTAGTAAAATAGATTTCGTTGAAAGACTAGGATATGCTCAGCTAAATAAGGGTTGTCTCTTTCTAAGAAATCACCTTGAAAGGCAGACTCCATTTTCCACTTATGTTACCATTATGCAAAATGTCTTCATCCTTTGAGCTTGGATGGGCATTTTAGAAACAGTCCATTCAAGCATCCTAGCTAAAGGTGATTTAGCTCAATTTGATATAGGACTGTGAAGGATAGGATTGGTTTTATTAGGGGCCTTATAAACAGACAAGAGGTGAAAGGAGGTATCTGGAAATGTTTTGAGTAAAGGTAAAATTATAAGTTCTGCATACAACATGAACTGGTATACAAACTTGGTCATTGCTTCACAGTCTTGCTCAGTATCAATGGATAGTTCGGACATACCCACAAACCCACAATGCCCATTTGGCTTGTACTCAGTCTCATGTACACGAAGCTCATATCACAGGTGAGAATGAAATTTAGCCCCATCTCCACAAGCCTTCTTGGCCAAGTGCTCTTGTACAGGGTGCACCTGCTCAACCATACAAGGTGATCCTGGTGAACCATACCATGTGGAAGACAATCAGAGGAGCTACTGAAGAACAAAGCTATAATTGGATTTTTTCTTGGATTCGTATATAATGTGCTCAGCACAATGGAGTCTGTAAGTTCTAGTGGTCTGAAATATAAACAAATAGTGCAAATGCTTTTCTAGGTAAATATAAAATAAGTATTTGATAACTTCATGAACTGTAGAATTCTCCAGCTTGGAGGCCCATCTTCTATAACCTTTTTCACTCCCTCATTTTATGGATAAAGTAGACAAGTCCCTCCACAGTGGAAATTATTTGACCAGATTCACGTAGCTAATAATGGAAGACACAGAACTAGAATCTGGATCCTCATCTCTCAAAATAGGATGAAAATATATGATACAGCCTTTCACATAGTAGGTGCTCTATTAATGTCAGCTGATTCTGAACCCCAAAGCCAGAGACATGGATTCCTGATACGTCACCTGCCCTGGCATAGTTCATGATAAATAATGGTGGAGGCCACGTGCCTTATCTTTCATTTGTTCCACAGTTTTCCCAGATTGTAAATGATCGTGGTTGGTGCATATTCAGTTACCTTTTTTCTGTGTTCTCTGGTCCATTCCAGTTTTCACAGCTTTTCCTATCTTCAGTTCTTTAAGAAGCTGGCTCATCTTATTGCAATAACATTGTCGGTTCTTTAAGTACTCTGAGGTGCCCTTTAAATTTGAGTGTAGCCAAGTTTTGTTGAGTTCATTTCTCCCCTTCGTCTAGTTTCTTTCCATCCTTCACTTGGCAGGTAGCTCTCTGGTTAACGACCAGGTCTTCAAAGCATATGGAGCAGCCGTGGGATCCCTCCCAGTCTCTCAGGAGGATATTTTCCTGTGTTCTTTTTCTCTTATTTATGGGATGTGGAGCCAGTGAGAGACACTGAGCCCAGCAGGAAGGGCCAAACTGGGCCCAAGTAATTGAGCCAGCAATCCCAGGCTCATAAAACATTAGCACTGGAAGCGCCTTGGAGACTGCCAACTCCAGCTCTTCATTTTACAGAGAAGGAAACTGAGGCTGAAAGGAAGGCCTGGGTCCACTCAGGCATCAGTTTCACAGCCAGGTCTGGAATCTGGGTTGCTCCCAAGCCAACTCTCCTGCCCTGTGCCAGATGCCAAACACTGTTTCTGACCATAGGCAAGGAGTGAATTGATTGTATTATAACAGATAAGTTATTCGAGGTATAAGGCTCCATAGTGGTTAAGTAAGTTTGGGAACCAGCTGGCCTATGTTCAAATCTGACTCTCTACTTACTTGCACTGTGACCTCATGAAAGTTACTTAACCTCTCTGTGCCTCTATTTCCTATCCTCTAAAGTGGGGATTATAATTTAACCTACTTATTGGGATTGTTGTAAGATTAACAGGTTGTTCTATGTTAAATGTTAACAAATGTTAATAAAAATGTTATTAATTTTAAAGCATTTAGAACAGTTCTTGGCACTGCTGTTATTTTCTTTTTGATTCTTAAGCCTCAATTTTTAACGAAAATTCTGAATTATCTCCCTACAAATACAAAGTTTTCTCTAGGAACCCTGAGGGAATAACTCTAAATTGTGGGATAGTCTCCAAGTGCTATAAGAGTGGCAGGGGGGTTTGTATAGTCTGAGAAGGCTTCCTGGAGGAGGTGGGCTATCATTTGGGTTCTGTCAGGAGTTAGGATTGTTCTGCCTACAGTGGGCAAAGTGTTCCATCATAAGAAAATTGACCATCTTTCTTCTTGCTGAAGTCCACATTTGGTTTATTCCAAATGTAATATTGATTTCAGAGGCCTTCTGGCATCTTGCCTTAGCCATTTTCCCCCAAGGAAATTGCTTCATATAAAATTTAAAGTGACATAATTTTTCTCAACAGAATAGGAATCTCCCTGTTTTGTTTTCAAAGCACCTCTTGTGAAAATTGCCTTCTATGCTTTGCAAAGGTTGTTGGCAGCATCTGTTGATGTAAAGCAAAAAGGACTGGTCTGTTTGTTTGTTCATATAGTTGGTTTTTGGTATTGAAATGAGCACCTATCTGACTCACCATCTAAAACTGAGGCTAGGAAAACCCTACACCTAGCCTTCTAGCCTCCTCTCTTGGCTCTCCCAATTTTAATCTGTCCAGGCACCATTACCTGAATCTCATTTCTGTCATTCCCTTACTTTCTTTTGTATGCAAGGTTGTTGCATGTATGTGTATACTTAAGAACTATATAATAATACTAAATTCCACTGCATTTTATACTTTAAAAGTTAATTAGTTGTATGTCACATTATTTTCACCTTAATATTAAAAACTATGCATTTTTAAAGAAAAAAAATGGTCATGGGAGGAAAAAGAGAGAGGCAAACCAAAAAACAGACTCTTTACAATGGAGAACAAACTGATGGTTAGAAGAAAGGAGGTGGATGGGGGATGGGTGAAATAGGTGATGGGAATTAGGGAGTGCACTTGTGATGAGCACCAGGTGTTGTAAGGAAGTGTTGAATCACTAAATTGTACATCCGAAACTAATATTAGACTGTATGCTAACAAACTGGAATTTAAATAAAAACTAAAAAATAACAAATAATAAAATAAAATTTAAATTTAAAAATATGCATTTTTAGTTTTAGTTGTTTTGAACTTTTCATAAAGGCATAGTATGTGTAATTTTTAAAATTTTTATGCATTATATTTCTTTTTTAAAAGAAAATAAGTTATTTATTCATGAGAGACACAGATAGAGAGAGGCAGAGACACAGATAGAGGAGAAGCAGGCTCCATGCAGGTAGCCTGTTGTGGGACTCTATCCCGGGACTCCAGGATCATGCCCTGGCCTGAAGGCAGATGCCAAACTGCGGAGCCACCCAGGGATCCCCATGCATTATATTTCTAAGTTTTATTTATACTGTTATATGTTTTAGTTTGTTTTGATTGCTGTATAATATTCCTCTGTGTAAATATAGCATAGCTTCCTCAGGCATTTTCCAGTTGATATGCATTTAGGTTGTTTTTATGTTTATGCTATTTTAAATAGTTCTTCCATGACTTTTTTTTTGTCTATGTTGCTTGTTATACACGTCTAAAATTTTCTCTTGGACGTATACCTAGGAGTGGAATTGCTGGAACATAGGGCATGTGAATATTCAATTTAGAAGATAGTGGTAAACTGTTTCCTAAAGTGGCTGCACCAATTTAGACTATATGCCCTGCCCCTTCCCCCACCCCCTGTGATATATAGAAGATTCTATGAATCTGTATCCTTTCTAATACTTGGTATATTCCAACTTATTTTTGCCAGTCAAGCAGGTTTAAAAACTTTTCTCTGAGGTTCATTTGGTATTTCCTGATCACTAGTAATATTAATCATATCTTTACATTGTCATTGTTTTTTTATTTGTGTTTGTGTGTGTGTGTTGTTTTGTTTTGTTTTAAAGTAGGCTCCACACCCAGCATGGAGCCCAACATGGGGCTTGAACTCATGACCATAGATTGAGAACTGACCTGAAATCAAGAGTCGGACACTTAACCAACTGAGCCGCCAAGGCACCATCATTGTTTCTTTTTCTATGAAATGCCTTAGATCTTTTGCCCATTTTCTATTGGGTTGCTTGTGCTTCTGATTGATGTGTAGTTTTTGTATATTCCTGATATCCATTTTCATTTGCATGTATTGCTGATATTTTTCCCAGTTTAAAATTTTTTTTGGTAAAATTTCTCTCAATAAGATATACAAAAATTTAATTTAAATAGTCAAATTTATTTAAGTTTTATTTTATGGTCAATGCTTTTTGTTTTTAAGAAAACTTTCTCTACCTGAAAGCTAAAAGTATTCATTTGTATTTTCTACTATGAGTTTTATTTTTGACAATTTAATTCTCTAGTCTGTTTAAATCCTTGATTTTATATATGGTATGAGGCAGGGATTTCACTTTAATCTGTTTTCATATCAGTATCCATTTTCTAGCTGTAATCTGACATGCCCCTCTTGTCATATATCAAAGTTCCATACATGCACCAGTCTTCTCTGAGCTCCTAACCTAGCTCTTTGGTTAGTTTATCCATCACTGTGCCAATAACATTAGGATGTATAACAACTTCTTTTGAGAAGTGTCCTTACTATTCTTGGCTCTTTACTCTTTGCAATCAATGATGATGATGATGATGATGATGATCATGACCGATGACTGAGGACGGAAACATCACATAGTTACAGAGAAATATACAAGCAGTACAAAGGGAAACACAGTGATGTAACTGGTACCAAAATCAGCAAATGGAAATTAGCACCCCACAAGCCTTACTTGAATCATCTTCCAGTCTCTCTCTCTCTGTCCCCCAAAAGTAACCAGTCTTGTCTTCTAACACCATACATTCATTTGGCCTATTTTTGAACTTCATATAAATGAATTCATAGAAGGTACTATTTTGTATGGTTTCCCCCAGCATTATATTGTGCAATCCATCCCTGTAGTTGTAGTTTGTGCATTCTCATTGCTATGTACTATTCCATTCCATTTCATGACTATCCTACTCTTTATATACTCTACTCTTAATAGTCATTTGAGTTGTTCTCAGTTTGAAGCTATTGTGAATAGTACTATTCTGTACCCTGCCAGCCTCCAAGCCCTTCCCTGAGCTGATTCCCTCTTCCTGTTATTCTTCCATTCCCTCTGCTACTTAAGACTCTGGCCATTTTATAAAGCCTTGGTAAGTAAGGCCCATCCCTTTTGGGAATCTTTCATAGACCATCCCAGTATACCAAGCTATTCTCTGTTAGGGCATCTAACCTTGTAGCTCATGAGTTGAACCCTAACTGCAATACTTGGAAGGTTTTTTGCAGGAGAAAGAGGAGGAGGAAGAGGAGAAGGAGAAAATGAGAAAGTTTTACAAAGCAGTTAATATCTGGCAGATAGGAACTAATCAGATCTAATTACTTGCCAGGGAAGAATTGGAAAAATTTTTCCTAAACATGTAAACATTGAGTTCACTTTAGTCATATGCAAGGAAAGGATGGAGTACAAAGCTCCCAAGAATTTGTGTATGTCAAAGAGATAATGGGGATAACCAATTTCCATTTCATCCTTCTCAGGAGAAAGTGTAGGCCAGGTTCATAGCATGATGTAATGGAGAAAATGACTGAAGTTGTTAATGACTTATGCGCTTCTACCCTTAACTATTGCCAGTTTATGGGATGGGATACTTAGAAGAAGTTGAAGCAGATTATTAATACTTAGTTGATTTTAATGCTGTCAGATGGCTATGTAATGGAAACTTGTTGAAAAGATTTCCTCAACTGTTTTTTCAGATTAGGGACTTTGGGGACCAAAAGGCTCTGTGCAGTAGTGGTTTGAAATGCATCTTTTTTTTTTTTTTTTTTTTTTTTTTTTTTTTACTAATGAGACAAGGATCTGAATAAACTTAATTAGAAGATGCAAAAAAAAAAAAAAAATCCAAACCAAACAAAAACAATGTAATGCAGATTTGTTAAAATAAGTAAAGATGCTCAGACTCAAACTGGACATGACACTTGAACATTTTTTGATTAATTCATTTATTTAACAAATATTTATCAAGCACCTGCTACTATGTGCCAGTACTGCTAAGGAGCTAGAGAAACAGTGAAAAAAAACAGAAGCATCTCTGCACTGTTGAAGTATGGTAGTTGGGATATAGGTTCTCTATCTTTAACAATGACCAAAAATAGAAGTGGCTTAAATAAGATAGACATATGTTTCTTTGTCACTTAAGAGTGGTCTGTGGTTATTTAGAAATTTTACCCTACAAACATCCTCCAGGGACTCAGGGTCATTCTGGTGTATTTCTGTTATCCACATGGTCCAGATGGCTCAGCATTTCATCCATGTTCTCAATGACAGGAAGAAGAAGAGGAGGAAAAAATGGCATGCGTATTCCTTTTATTTATTTTTATTTTTATTTTTATTTTTTTTGCGTATTCCTTTTGACACACCCCAGAAGTTGTCTACATCACTTTCCAAAACATGCCATTAGCCAGAATTTTGTTACATGATCATTACTACCTCATTCCAAAGAAAACTGGGAAATAGAGTGTTGATTCTGAAAGATCTTAGACACAGATAAATTCAAGGGCATTATGTCTATGGGAGAGTGTATACTGGAGGACTAGTAGTCTTTGCTACATTCTAGTACAGGGAAAAACACATTAGACAACAAATATTATATAGTCAGATGATATGTGTTAAATCAACATACAGAAATAGAGGATAAAGGTGAAGAAAAAGGTACTATTTTAATAAGAGAGGGAATAATTCTCTGATTAGGTGACATTTTATCAGGAGTCATATGGAGAATATGTAATTCTCACATTTCTAAGTGTTTCTAAGCTCACAGACTTGGAGAGTTACTTAATTGCAGAAGAGAATCACAGTTTTTCTTTTTCTTTTTTTAAAATTTTTAAAATTATTATTATTTTTAAAGGATATCTTTTTTTTTTTTTTATGATAGTCATCACACGGGGAGAGAGAGAGAGAGAGGCAGAGACACAGGCAGAGGGAGAAGCAGGCTCCATGCACCGGGAGCCCGATGTGGGACTCGATCCCGGGTCTCCAGGGTCGCGCCCCGGGCCAAAGGCAGGTGCCAAACCGCTGCGCTACCCAGGGATCCCAGAATCACAGTTTTTCATGAGTAAGAATCACACTTTAAGATTTTGCCAGCTGTCTTGGCTTGTCTGGGTGATCAAACTTCAGCTCCATCATTGTAGCTCATTATAAGAGAACCTGATCCATCTGAAAAACAACTATATTCATCATAAAGATATGTCATTCCATCAATCTTGGCAATGAGCGTATACATCCCAGAGCAAGCCAGAAATTTCTGATTATGTGGTCAAACATTGAGCAGTGCTAGAGACCGGTGGGCATTATGAAAGTATATTCTTCATCATGAGACTACTGAAATTGAAACTTAAAGTCACCATTAGTAAAATAAACCTGGATAGAGAAATTGAAATGTGTTGGGACTGAATGGAGTCCATAGTTCTTGAAGATCTCTCAGCATGTCAAACACACCAGTATTCTCATCAACACGACTAAAATTGAACAGTAACAGGCAAACCGCCTATACACCAGTAGGCTTATGGTCATCTGACTCATTACTTGAATGCCCTTGTATTTTTATATATTATCTCCCTGACTAAGGCCTTAAATTTTTTTTTTAAAAAGGGTAATACATATTTCTTATAAAGAAAAAATGGTGTATAAAATCTTCAAAGTGATTGGTTCTTCCTTCTCCAAACTCCCCTACCCCTATTTTGCCTCCAAATTAACTGTTTGTTCTGGCTCCAGACCTTTTCCTAAGAATTCTATCTAGGTTTTAAGCTTCTTGTTTAACTTTGTAATCATTTCTACCTGGAAGAGTGCTTTGCACAGAACAGGTTCTCCATACATATTGATTGATTGATTTGACTAGTGATTGATAAAATAGAGTTCAGGAAGGAAAATACCCAAATGGAAACCTCGAGCCTTGTGAGAAGCTAAGTGCAATATTTTCAGAGTTGCATTTGACGAGAAATATTGCTAATAACCTTTTAAGGAACATTCTGGGTGCTATTTTTCTACTTCCTCCTTCCCCCTTAGTACAAAATCATGAAGACATCATCAACAAAACCTTTTCTCAAAGCTATGTGTGATTTCCTCTCCCACATCTTCCCTCTTAGTGAAGAGCCTGTGGAAGGAGGAGGTGGGCACGACAGGAGAGGGGCCCTAGCAGTAGATAAATCTCTAACTTTGTTCTGGCTGGCTCTAAAATTTGCTGTGGGGTGCTTTTATCGGTAATTTCTTTTACAGATGTTTTCAGAGGAAGTTGAAATTATGCTGGTAAAAACACATCTAGACTCCACAGTGCAATTTAAACATACTGTATTTTATTTCCTCAAGCAAAAGGGCTGGGAACTCTTTTTTTTTTCTTTCTTTCTTTTCCTCCCTCTCTCTTTTCCTTTTTAATTAAAAAAGGAAATGAACCAAAGAAAGTCTAAAGTATCTCTTCCTATCTGGACTAAAAAATTAGTTATTGCTTTGGGAATAAAGGTAGTGATCATGATGTTTCATTTCTAGTTAACCAGTAGTTGTCTTTAAATATAAAGAATCATGACTTCAGAAGATTAAAAAATATGTAGTTTTAAGGTGTGATTCATATTATTTCCCCAAGGTTTCATTTTAATTTTATTATCCTCTAACCCCATGACTAAACGTTTCTTTGGCAGTTGCAAACTGAAAAAGTCTGGGCTATAATAAGCCCTTTGCTGCTTCTGATTAATGGCCATGGATATGCCTTTCATTCCTTCCGGTGAACCTGAGATGTACTGTCTTGAGGAGTGCTTTCCGAAGGGAAAATTTTTGAAGGCCTTCCATTTCTCTGAGTTTTCATAATAGTGGAATGTGTTATACAGGCAGCTGAGGGAGCAGTTAAGAGTGAGGCTCTGGAAGCAGGCTCTGTTCCACCATTAACTGGTGGTGGAGCCTTCAGCAATTTACTTGATCTCCTTAAGACTTAGTTTGTCTCACCTGTAAAATGAGAACAGTGGAAATAACACCTAATTCAGAGATATAAGATTGGATATCTGAAAAAGCACTAAACATAGCACTTGGTAATTGTCCCAAGAGATTTCAGTGGCTGCAATTGTGATTATGACCTCTCTCTGTGACTGTCACTGCTACTCCTAATGGACTGTGAAGCCCCATAGTAGAGGAATATGCTGTGCCTGAGCAAATAGTGTGTGCGTTACTGTTATCTTATGTAGCATGTGACATTTTTACCCTGTTAGATGGCAGTCATTTATAGCCTGTTGCCCATCCTAGATTGTACCCCTCCTGACCTGCTCCTATATACTAGCTTTTGCATCTATCAGTAGACCCTCAGGATGGCTTGCTTTGAGCAGGTCCTCAAGAAGGGGTGTTTTGTTGTGTGGGGTTTTTTTTGTTTTGTTTTTGTTTTGTTTTTGTTTTTGTTTTCTGGGTTTTTTTGAGAAGGAGAGAGAATGGGTCGGGGAGGCAGGTGAGGAGCAGAGGGAGAGAGAATCTTAAGCAGACTCTACACCCAGCATGGAGCCCAACATGGGGCTCAATCTCATAACCCTCAGGTCATGCATGACTTGAGCATAAATCAAGAGTTGGATGCTTAACTGACTGAGCCACCCAGCACCCCTCAAGAAGAGTTTCTTGAATTGCACTGGGAAATCCTAGGTGGAAGCTGGGTTCCAGCCTGCACCAGAGTAAAGTCTCTCTCTTAGAAAATATAATTATATTATATATTTATATATAATTGTTGAATGAAGGCCAGGGATAGGGATTTAGGATTTTTGCATTCCAACCAGGAACTGGGGCTGCCAAGGTGCTAGTCACTGTAGTAAGAGCCAGCCTTCCAGTTTCTAAATAAAGTTGAAAAGTAAAGCAGATTTGGAAAGCAGAAGTTAGTCTCTTTTACAGGATGGCCAGATTAGTTTCTTTCTTTCTTCCTTTTTTTTTTTTTTTTTTTTTAGTAAATATTTTAAATTACAAGAAGTAAATGAATACAACTTGAAATTCAGATTCATAAGTTGCCAGAGTCCAGGTTGAAGAAACAGGTGGTAGGAGTGTCCATACAAATGATAAAATCATCAAGGGAAAAATGCAAGTCTGAGAGTCTCAGGATATAATTGAGAAAGTCTCATAATGTGAGAGATGGGAATGGTCAGCTCCACAGGCTTTAACTGTGGATGACGTCTGCCTTGCTGATCTTTCCAGCCAACAAGGATGAAATCAAACCGAAGTAAAATGAAAAAATGCAAAAATCTCTCCAGTCTATATTAAAGAGGTGACAGGTCCTCCCTGCTAACCCTGGGCTCCAGGAAGTGTTTGGGGAGAAAGAGACCATGTTAAATCCAAAATTATTCCTTTTTCCTCTGCTGGCCAGTGCTTCTACCTCCAACTCATCTCCACTAAATCTTTGATTTCCTTTCTCCCCTCAGATCTCTGCTTTTCTGGGATTTCAGTTAAAAACTCCAAACTCATCTTCTCAGAGATGAGTTAAGATGGTATAATAGGGGAACCCTGAGCTTGCCTTGTCCCTCCAATACAGCTGGATCCAACTATTTTGAACACCTAGAATTATGATCTGAAGATTAAAAAAACAATCTGTATAGCTGGAGGAAGAGAACACAACAGAGGCTTATCTTAACAAACAAATCAAAGCACCCCTAGTTAAAGATCCAAATACTCCCCAATACAAGCAAGGAGGACCTCTGTAAAGGACAGAGCAACGTGAAAGAGCAGCCATAATATAAGAGCAGAGTGTACAGAGCATATACCAGAAACACTTCCTGAAGTTTTTGCTATTCTTGTTATTGTTGGTTTTGTGCGGGTTTTTTTTTTTCATTTTTCTTTTTGTTTCTGGACAAAATGATTAGATAGAGAAATTCACCCCAAAAGAAAGAACAGGAGATAGTACTCCCAACCAGGGATTGATTTAATCAATACAGATATAAGTAAGATGTCTGAACTAGAGTTTAAAACAACAAATATAAAAAAGCATCAAAGACAATAGAGAATCCCTTACTGTAAAGGTAAAAACTAAAATCTAGTCAGGCTGAAATTAATAATGCTAGAACTGAGATGCAGTCCCAAGGGGAGGTCATAAAAATGAAGATGAACGAAGCAGAAGAGCAAACCAGTGATTCAAAAGGTAAAACTACAGAGAAAAAATGAAGCTGAAAAGAAGAAGGAAAGAAAACTACTAGACAACAAAGGTAGACTTAGGGAACTCAGCAATTCTGTAAAGTGGAATAATATCTGAATTATAGGAGTCCCAGAATAAGAAGAGTGGGAACAAGGGCAGAAGGTTTATTTGAACAAATTATAACGGAGAACTTCCCTAATCTGGGGAAAGGAACAAGCATTCAGGTCCAAGACACACAGAGAACTCCCTTCAAAACAACAAAAATAGGGGATCCAGGGCGCGATCCTGGAGTCCCGGGATCAGGTCCCACATCAGGCTCCCTGCATGGAGCCTGCTTCTCCCTCTGCCTGTGTCTCTGCCTCTTTCTCCCCCTATGTCTATCATGAATAAATAAATAAAATCTTTAAAAAAAAAACAACAAAAATAGGTCAACACTTGGACATATTATAACGAAACTTGCAAATTACAAAGATAAAGAGAAAATCCTGAAAACAGCTCAGGACAAAAGGCCTTTAAACTACAAGGGTAGACACATAAGGCTGACAGCAGACCTGTCCACAGACACCTGGCAGGCCAGAAAGAACTAGCATGATATATTCAATGTGCCAAATATGCAGCGAAGAATAATTTATCCAGCAAGGCTGTCATTCAGAATAGAAGGAGAGATAAAGAGTTTCTGGAACAAACAAAAACTAAAGGAATTTGTGAACATTTAACCAGCCCTACAAGAAATGCTAAATGGGACCCTTTGAGTGGAGAGAGAGACCAAAAGCAGCAAAGACTAGAAAGGAACAGAGACAATCTATAGGAACAGCACTTTACAGGTAATACAATAGCACTAAATTCATAGCTTTCAATAATTACTCTGTAAATGGACTAACTATTCCAATCAAAAGACACAGAGTACCCCCCCCCAAAAAAAAAGACACAGAGTATCAGAATGGTTAAAAAAAAACAAGACCCATCCCATCGATATGCTCCTTACAAGGGACTCATTTTAGACTCAAAGATACCTCCAGATTGAAAGTGAGGGGATGGAGAAACATTTATCATGCTAATAGACATCAAAAGCAAGCTGGAGTAGCCATCCCTATATCAGACAAACTAGATTTTAAAACAAAGAGTGTAATAAGAGATGAAGATCTAACAACTGTAAATATTTATGCCCCTAACTTGGAAGCAGCTGAATATATAGATCAATTAATAACAAAATTAAAGAAACTCATTGATGATAATACAATAACAGTAGAGACTTTAACACCCCACTCACAATAATGAACAGATCATCTAAGCAGAAGATTATCAAGGAAACAAGGGCTTTCAATGACACACTGGACCAGATGGACTTAACAGATATATTCAGAGCATTTCATCCTAAAGCAGCAGAATACATATTGTTTTCAAGTGCACATGTAATATTCTCCAGAATAGATCACATACTTGGTCACAAACCAGGTCTCAACCAGTACAAAAAGACTGAAATCATACCATGCATATTTTCAGACCACAGTGCTATGAAGCTTGATGTCAACCCCAAGAAATTTAGAATGACCACAAACACATGGAGGTTAAAGAACATCCTACTAAAGAATGAATGGGTCACCCAGGAAATTAGAGAAGAATTTAAAAAATACATTGAAGCAAATGAAAATGAAAACACCACAGTCAAAACCTTTGGGATGTAGCAAAGATGGTCCTAAGAGGGAAGAATACAGCAATATAGGCCTTCCTCAAGAAATAAGAAAAGTCTCAAATACACAACCTAACCTTACACCTAAAAGAGCTGGAAAAAGAACAGCAAATAAAGCCAAACTACAGCAGGAGAAGAGAAATAATAAAGATTAGAGCAGAAATCAATGATATAGAAATAAAAGAAAAAAAAAACAGTAGAACAGACTGACAAAAGTAGGAGCTGGTTCTTTGAAAGAATTAGTAAGATTAATAAACCCGTAGCCAGATTTATCAAAAAGAAAAGAGAAAAGGCCCAAATAAATAAAATCATGAATGAAAGAGGAGAGATCACAACCAACTCCAGAGAAATACAAACAATAATAAGAGAATATTATGAGCAATTATATGCCAACAAATAGGCAATCTGGAAGAAATGGATAAATTCCTAGAAACATATAAACTACCAAAACTGAAACAGGAAAAAATAGAAAACCTGAGCAGACCCATAACCAGCGAAGAAATTGAATCAATAACCAAAATACTCCCAACGAGTGTCCAGGGTTGGATGGTCTCCTAGGGGAATTCTACTAAACATTTAAAGAAGAAGTAATACCTATTCTTCTGAAACTGTTACAAAAAAATACAAATGTAAGGAAAACTTCTGAACTCATTTTATGAGGCCAGCATTAGTTTGATCCCAAAACCAAAGACCCTACCAGAAAGGTGAATTATGGACTAATATTCCTGATGAACAGGGTGCAAAAATTCTCACCCAGATACTAGTTAATAGGACCTAACAGTACATTGAAAGGATTACACACCACGACCAAGTGGGATTTATTCCTGGGCTGCAGGGGTGGTTCAACATCCACAAATCAATAAATACATCAGATTAATAAAGCATAAGAATCATATGAGCCTCTCAATAGATGCAGAAAAAAACATTTGACGAAATATGGCATCCTTTCTTGATAAAAACTCTCCTCCATGAGACGCCTGAGTGGCTCAGCAGTTAAGCGTCTGCCTTTGGCTCAGGGCGTGATCCTGGAGTCCCGGGATCAAATCCCACATCGGGCTTCCTGCATGGAGCCTGCTTCTCCCTCTGCCTATGTCTCTGCCCCCCGCCTCTTTCTGTGTCTCTAATGAATAAATAGAGGGATAGAGGGAACATACCTCAACATCATAAAAGCCATTTATGAAAGGCTCAGAGTGAATATCATCTGCAACAGGGAAAAACAGAGCTTTCCCCTAAGGTCAGGAACACAATAGGGATGTCCACTCCCACCACTGTTGTTCAGCATTGTACTGGAAATTCGGTCTCAGTAATCAGACAACAAAAAGAAATAAAAAGCATCCAAATCAGCAAAGAGGTCAAACTTTTACTCTTCACAGACATCATGGTACAGCATGTAGAAAACCTAAAAATTGCACCCAAAAAATTGCTAGAACTGATAGCAGGAATCCACCAGCAAAGACACAGGATGTAAAATCAACACACCAAAGTCTATTGCATATCTATACACTAACAAAGAATCAACAGAAAGAGAGATCAAGGAATCTATACCATTTACAATTGCACCAAAAACCATAAGATACCTTGGAATAAACTTAACCAAAGAGGTAAAATATCTGTACTCTGAAAACCATAGAACACTTATGAAAGAAATGGAGGAAGACACAAAGAAATGGAAAAACATTCCATGCTCATGAGTTGGAAGAACTAATATTGTTAAAATGTCTATGCTACCCAAGGCAATCTACTCATTCAATGCAATCCCTATCAAAATACCATCAGCATTTTTCACAGAGCTGGAACAACAATTATAAAATTTGTATGGAACCAAAAAAGACCCCAAATAGCCAAATAATATTGAAGAAGACAACCAAAGCTGGAGATATCACAATTCTGGACTTCGAGTGGTATTACAAAGCTGTAATAATCAAGGCAGTATGCAACAAACAAACAAACAAAAAACAAGGCAGTATTATTGGCCCAAAAGCAGACACATAGATCAATGGTACAGAACAGAGAATCCAGAAATGGATCCTTAACTCTATGGTTAACTAATCTTCGACAAAGCAGGAAAGAATATCCAATGGAAAAAAGTCTCTTTCAGCAAATCACGTTGAGAAAATTGGACATCCATCGGCAGAAGAATGAAACTGGACTACTTCCTTGCACCATACATAAACTCAAAATGGATGAAAAACCTAAATGTGAAATGGGAATCCATCAGAATCCTAGAGGAGAATGCAGTCAGCAACCACTTTGACCTCAGCCACAGCAACTTGCTAGACACGTCTCCAAAGGCAAGGGAAACAAAAGCAAAAATGAGCCCTTGGGATTTCATCAGGATAAAAAGTTTTTCCACAGCAAAGGAAACAGTTAACAAAACTAAAAGGCAACCTGTGGAATAGGAGAAGATATTGACAAATGATGTATCAGAGAAAGGGCTAGTATTCAAAATGTATAAAGAACTTCTCAAACTTAACACCTAAAGCCCAAAAATCCACTCAAGAATGGGGCAGAAAACATGAACAGACATTTATTTCTCCAAAGAAGGCATACAAGTGTCTAATAGACACAAGAAAAAATGCTCAACATCACTTGCCATCAGGGAAATACAAATCAAACCCACAATGAGATACCACCTCACACCAGTCAGAATGGCTAAAATTAACAACTCAGGAAACAATAGATGTTGATGAGGATGTAGAGAAAAGGGAGCCATCTTACACTGTTGGTGGGAATGCAAGCTGGTGCAGCCACTCTGGAAAACAGTATGGAGGTTCCTCAAAAAGTTAGAAATAGAACTACCCTACGACCCAGCAATTGTACTACTGGGTATTTATCCAAAGGATACAAACATAGCCATTTGAAGGGGCATCTGCATCCCAATGTTTATACCAGCCATGTCCACAATAGCCACAAAAAGAGCTAAGATGTCCATCAACAGATGAATGAGTAAAGGGGTGTGTGTGTGTGTGTGTGTGTGTGTGTATACACGTACATACATACATATATACACACACCCATTGTATACGTATATATATACACACAATGGAATATTCCTCAGCCATCAGAAAGAATGAAATCTTGCCATTTGCAATGACATGGATGGAACTAGAGGGTATTATACTAAACGAAATAAGTCAGTCAGAGAAAGGCAAGTACTATATGATTTCACTCGTGGAATTTAAGAAACAAAACAGATGAATGTAGTGGAAGGGAAGGAAAAATAAAATACAGTAAAAACAGAGAGGGAGGAGGCAAGCCATAAGAGACTCAACTATAGGAAATAAACAGGGCTTCTGGAGGGGTGGTGGGTGGGAGATAGGATAATTGGGTGATGGGCATTATGGGGGGCACCTGATGCAATGAGCACTGGGTATTATATGCAACTGTTGAATCACTAAATTCTACCCCTGAAACTAATAATACATTATATGTTAACTAAATTGAATTTAAATTAAATAATTTTTAAAACAAAAATTTAATAAAAATTTAGAAAAAAGAGGGGATCCCTGGGTGGCTTGGCGGTTTAGTGCCTGCCTTTGGCTCCGGGCGCGATCCTGGAGTCCTGGGATCGAGTCCCACGTCGGGCTCCCGGCATGGAGCCTGCTTCTCCCTCTGCCTGTGTCTCTGTCTCTCTCTCTCTCTCTCTCTCTCTCTCTCTCTGTGTCTATCATGAATAAATAAATAAATAATTTTTTTAAAAATTTGGGAAAAAGGGGCACCTGGGTGGGTATCTGCCCTCAGCTCAGGGTGTGATCTGGGAGTCCCGGGATTGAGTCCTACATCAGAATCCCCTCGAGGAGCCTGCTTCTCCCTCTGCCTGTGTCTCTGCCGCTCTCTGTGTTTCTCATGAATAAATAAATAAAATCTTTTTTTAAAAATTTAGAAAAGAACCTCCAAATGTCCTCAATGCCATTCTCAAACATAATGTAACAGCATTCAATAATGTTGACTAATACTTTCCACATGACCAGTGCTCTCTGTAGGAGGATTTTTGGGTTACATCTCCCTTTGCCACATGATGCATTTTTTTTTAAATAATAAAATCATTATTGAATCATAGAACATGGAGTCCAAGAAAAGATATAAAAGTTGGAATGTAGAAATTTGATTTGTAGAAAACATCAAAACATCACTCTCCCCCTGTCCAGCTGTGTACCCACCCCCATGCCACACCTCTGCTAGAGGGTTCTCCAGCAAGGTCACAAGGGGGCAAACCCCTCCTAGTATAAGCAGTTTGTTTGCAGCATCCCCCAGGCCATGGGGACAGTGAAAGTGCAGAGACCCTGGGTCAGAGCTGTCCCAGGGTGGGGTGGGGTGGGCTGAAGTGAGGGGCTGATATCAAGGCAGGAGTTTCCAGAACAGGCAGGACATAAATGCACCCTGAGGGACAGTGTAGGTCCTCAATCTTGCAAAGACAGACACCCAGGACAGGTTGTCCCAGAAGCCCTGACTTGGGAGCCAGCTTGAGGTTACAAAGGGGAGGCAGAGCTCAGGGTGAAGGCACAAGGCTGCCCATCCAAGGGCACCTTGAGGCACTCTTACTTTTGAAGCCCTTCCTGGTACTATTTTTATATAAACCATTTTAAATATGGCTTTTGCTTTAGGTTTTTGAAGGGTTTTTCATTATTTTGAATTTTTAAAATAATAAATTCTTTGCTGTGATTTAAGGTGTGTTAAGTTTCTACATGACCATGTAGAATGAACTTGTAGTTAGTGGACATGTTATTTTGGGGGAGAAATTTCATTTATAATTTTGGTATTGTAGTTTTTCTTTCATATTTGAGCCAACCAATTATTTCTTCAGGGCTTAGTTATTTTCTGTAGGCCCTTAAAAAGTTTGTTGGCATACTATGAAGGATAAGACAAGATAGAACCAGTTTCTTTGGTGGAGCTTATGGTTAATAGGACCTTTGTTCTGTCATAGAAATTACTGACACAGTACTAGGTGAAGCAAGAGGTCACATGGAAGGGTGGACAGACCCTCATTTCTGCACAGTCTCTTACAATAGCAGAAGATGTGTTCTGTAAAGGAGACTGGCTAGCTGTCTGCCAAAACTGTCTTCCTTTTCTTTTTAGCTCCCAGCCAGACCACATTTCTAGACTCCCTCACATTGAAATGCACCCATGTGCCCAAGTTTTGGCCAGTGGAATGGACAGAGTTGGAAGTATACCACATCTAGATGGGGCCCATAAACAAAACTTCCTAGTTGATCCTCTTGCCAGCTCTCTTTTCACATCCACCTGCTGGAGATGCAGGATTGGGGACCCAGGAGAGGTGGAGGGCAAAAGGCAAGGAGTCTGCTTGCTGAATCACCATGTAGAAATCTTCCTGCTGAGTGCTCACAGCTAACTGTGTGGACACAAACTATTTTGTGGAGCCTTTGAGGGTTCAGAGGTTCAGGACTTGACTCTTAACAACAGTCAGAATCATCTTAGCCATTAATAACATTCCCTCATAGGCTCTTAGTCTATCAGAGCGAACAGATGAAAATTAAATGACCCCACAAATTATTCAGGTGAAATTAAAATGCCCTGCTCAGTCAGAGAATATGAGAGCAAACCTAAATAAATTACAGTCACTTTTGAATAGCTGAAATTTGAGCACCATGATCTGATGTGATTTTATTATGGAAGGAGGCTGTATAATGGGATAATATTTGGTCCTGTATCATAGGGTTATCCCGAGGACTAAGTGTTGTATTGTAAATAAGCTAATAATTACACACATAAATTAATAAAACATAAAACATTGCCCGAATTGTAATAAACATTTACTGTTTTTGTTGTCTTACTTTTGAGTTATACTTTCTGTGTTCAGATCCCAACTCTACCTCTTATTGTAACCTGGGCAGGTTACTTAACCTCTCTGAACTTCAATTTTGCCACCTTTAAGTAGGGCTGCTAACAATACATGCCTCATAGAGTTATTGTAAGGAGTAAGGAGACAATTTATGGTTCCCTCTACAGTACCACATGTAGTGCATAATGAGTTAATGGCCTCTCTCTCTTCAAGCTGCTTTAGAGCAACTTTTTCTTGAGCTATTACTATGTTAGCCTCCATACTCTGCTCATAGAGACCTTACTATCATTAGGAAGGCAAGATATACACACAGAAGTAATAACCATTCAAGGTGTTACATATGTGATTTCATGTGAATATGAGTGACTGTTTCACTGTTGTGGTCTTGTATCAGTTTGAATTGTCAAAGGACCTTTCAATCCATTGTGAGGCGCTGTGCAGCTCAGCGCAGTGATCTAGGTCTATATCCAGTGGATTTCTGTAGCATGGCTATTTTATGGATATCAGTGCAGCATGATTATATTTTTTAGCAGACTCTTTCATACCTCAGTAAGATAGAATTTTCTGAAAGTTAAGATTCATTCTTTTGACTTCATTATGGAAGAGCAGCACCATATGCTTAAATTTATACTTATTACTCTTGGATTTTTATCAAGATTAAATAGAGTGGAAAAAAGAGAGAGAGGGTTGGACTAGTTTTTAATGTGATTGAAAGAGTACCCAGAATTTATGATTCTCTTTGTCAGACACCATGAAATTGTTTTATGAAATATTAAATAATCAGGAATATTGTTATATATTAAATACCTTATTTTATTTTATTTTTTAATTTATTTTATAGAGCATGTGAGCAAGGGAGAGAGAGAATCTCAAGCAGGCTCTACACCCAGTGCGGAGTCCAACAGGGTACTCAGTCTCACAACCCTGAGATCATGACCTGAGCCAAAATCAAGAGTTGGACACTTAACCAGTTGAGCTACCTATGCATCCCAGTACCTTCTTATTTTAGATTATAGGATAGACTGTAATGGGTAGTATAAGAAATGTATGAAGTAATTGATTTTTCAAATTTTAACAATTACGTATCTTCCTACAAAATTGAGAATACAAAAAAGAGAAAAGGAAGAAAGTTATCTGAATTAAACCACCAAAGAATGGCCAATATTAGTATTTGGTGAATTTCCTTCTAGTCTTTGTAGCATATACTTTTTATCCCCTCAAATTGTGAGTCCTATCCTATTTAATGTTTTTTTCTTAGCCTTTTTAAAAAAGAAGTTTTATTAAGGTGCGATTTACATAACGTAAAATTCACCCTGTTAAAATATGTAATTCACTGGTTTTTGGTGTATTTGTGGAGTTGTACAACCATTACCATATTCAATTTTAGAACATTTTCATTACTCCAAAGAGAAACTCCGTTACCAATTACTCCCCATTCTTCCTCCCTCCAACCCTAGAAGCCATTCATCTCCTTTCTCTCTCTGTACTTATTCTGGGCATTTTGTATAAGCAGAATTATACAGTAAGCAGAATACACATTGGCCTTTAGTGACTGGCTTTTTTTCACTTAGCACCGCATTTTCAAGGTTCCTCTATGTGTAGCATGTATGTCACTATTTTGTTCCTTTTTTAGCTGAATAATATTTCATTATATGGGTATACCACCTTTTACTTATCCATTCAGTAATTTTTAGACATTTAGATTGTTTAAACCTTTTGGATATTATGAATAATGCTGCTCTGAATATTTGTGTACAAATTGTTCTGCAAACATGTTTTTAGTTCCTTTGTGTATATACCTAGGAGTAGAAATGCTGGGTCAAGTGGTGATTCTATGTTTAAAATTTTGAGAAATCACCAAACTGTTTTCCAAAATGACTTCACCATTTTTATAATGTTTTATAGACTGCTTTTTCATGTAGCATTTTATCACAATCATTTGTGTCACTAAATTATTTTTGCAAATATTATTTTTAATAGCTGACCTATATTCCATCCTGTGGTTATACAATAATTAAGTCAACTATTTTCCTAATGCTGGACATTGATGATGATGATGATGATGATGATGATGATGATGATGCAGTGACTGTGTGTGTGTGTATGTGTGTGTGTGTGTATGTATGTATGTACTCATCTATTTATTTATTGTTTAGTAGGCTCTACACCCAACATGGGGCTTGAACTCATGACTCCAAGATCAAGAGTCTCACATGCTTCACCAGCTCAGTGAGGTGCCCCCATCCCTCTTCCTTTTAGAGTAAATTCCTAGAAGTAGAGTGTTTAGGTCAAAGGATATGTATTTTTTTAAAGATTTTATTTATTTATTCATGAGAGACACACAGAGAGAGGCAGAGGGAGAAGCAGGCTCCATGCAGGGATCCCAATGTGGGACTTGATCCTGGAACTCCAGGATCATGCCCTGAGCCAAAGGCAGCTGCTCAACCACTGAGCCACCCAGGCATCCCAGGGTATGAACGTATTTTAGACTCTTATTACTTAGTGTGACATTTTCCTCTAAGAAGGATTAACAACCTACGCTTTCACCAACCTGTGTGCATGGCTCTGTCATGTCCTTTGCCCATTTTTTCTAATGAGAACCTAGCAAAAATCTGTATTAGTCTCTCTCTCTGTCTCTAATAAATAAATAAATAAATAAATCTTAAAAAAAGAAAGAAAGAAAGAAAGAAAAAACGGCAACCCAGGTGGCTCAGGGGGTTAGCAATGCCTTCAGCCCAGGGCATGATCCTAAAGACCCGTGATTGAGTCCCATGTCAGGCTCCCTGCATGGAGCCTACTTCTCTCTCTTTTTAAAAAATCTGTGTTAGTTTTCCATGCTGCATAGTAAATGCTACAAGTGCTTTGCCTTTAAGAAACACAAATTTATCATCTCAGTTTCTGTAGAGCAGAAGTCTGGTGTGGTGTGGCTGGATCCTCTGCTCAGGTTTTTACCTAGCTAAACTTAAGGTGTTAGCCAGGGCTGCCATACTCATTTGGGGCTCGGGGGTCTTCTTCCAAGTTCACTGGTTGTTAGAATTCATTTCCTTCTCACACTTTCTATTCATTAAATTACTTTCTTTGTCTTTGAATTAGGAGAAGATACCCTGGTACTCACTTTTAGCAGTTCTGCAGGTACAAGTTTGAGAACGAGTGGACTAGATTAATATTAAGACCTTTCTAATTATAATATTTTACTAATTGTTATCTATTTGACCTTCTTTCTGCAACAAAAACCTAATTGTAACTGGTCTAATACAGCCTTTCAGAAGTATACTTCAATTAACAATGACAAAGAAACATTTTCTCAGTGGAGAATTTATGCTTTTGCTTGTTACTGTGTGTCAACGTGTTTTTTAAAATTTCAAGTGCCACATAAAATTAGCTGTATTATTGTTATTGGTGTGTAAATTTGGGGGGAACTTGGTGCAGTCTCTCAATACTCTTCTTTTTTGAGAATTATGCTAGTCTCTGGAATCAGAAACATCAATGACAAAGATGTCAAAAACTATGATGGCCTTTTTTTTGCAAATGTGTTCTGTAAAGTATTTTTGAGCCAAGCATCCCGTGATAGCCAAGTTTGGGAACAAATACATTTCCTATTTCTAATCCGTTATGTGCTCCTCTGCAAAGTCATAGTACACATGAACACTTGAAAAGTTCTTCAGTAAAGAGCTTGTTTGAATTACTACATCAGATTTTCCTTGGCTGTGGAATGAGCATGCTATAGGCAATGCTGCTTTATGCCTCTCTTTCTCTTCATTAATCAGGTTAAGCACAGCTCAGTGGGTTTTCTCAAACTTGGGTGATGACCAGGGGATCTAGAAAAAATTACCTAACTTGTCTAGGATACTATTTCCTCCTTGGTAAACTGAGCATCGAGGGATTAATTACACTTTAAAGTCTCTGTTCTAACATTATGGGATTCCATCATTTACTTTATTATAAAAGTGTAAAGGAAAAACTTCTGGTAAACACAGCTTTGCTGAAAATAAAACAATTAAAACCAAAACCAAAATATTAAAGTCATCTACTGGCCCTCAGAGAAGCAGTTGGATCATGGAAATCTTTCCTCATGAATTTTTGAATATCCCTTAGCATAAACATGTGCCCATATCAGCATAGCTTACAGTGATCTGTCTAAATGACAAGTTTGGTGTGCTCTCATATATTGGACCCACAGGGTGGTGACAAAATGAAAGGGGAAAGGAGAGAAGTTTGGTTGAACAGAGATAGTTGTGGTGGAAAGCGAGATAATAGATATGTGGAAAGGAATGTATTGAGAGCCTTGAATGTTGTGGGGCTGATAGGCAGTACTTCCTGAGTATAGAAATAACATCATGACAAATATAGTTTAGCTGAATTTCTCAGGCTGTGATGCATAGGATAGATCAGAGGAGAGAATTGCTATAAGACAAGGACTGAGGCCATGGCAGCAACCTGCTGGGCAGAGATGGGGCTGTGCCGGGTGAGGGCAAGAGCAATGTGGAGGAAGGGTTGTTGGAACATGGTAACTCATGAACTCTGACTCTTGGGGGAGAAGGCGGAACCAGTGGTGACTCCAGGGTGGAGATCTCAAAAGAGGAAGTGATACTGTTGGTATTGACAAGGTGGGTAAGCAGAAATGGTGACTCAGAAGTAAAATGGCACTTTTTACTAGATATGTTGAAATTTGGAAGGGTACCAAGGCAGCCCAATAGAGCTGGCCAATAAGCAGGGCAGGCAAGTACGTTGAGAAGTATGACAGAGAAAATAACTCTGTTGCTTCTCTTATCAGAAATATCTGTGTTCTATGCTAATCTTGTTTGCTCAGGTACTATTGCAGTGGGAAGATACCTTTGTACTCCATTTAAAATATCTTCTACATTGTTTGAAGGTGAATTTATTACAGTGCTCCAAAATATTGGACACTTATACCACTTTTCAAGCTCCATTTTATTTCTTTATACTTTTGTGAAATTAATAAGTGATCTTTTTTTCAACTCAAATACTGGGCATGCTCTTCCAGCTCCCGATGGCTTTTGCTGTTTGTTTCCATCATGGCCCTTGAAAGAGTGAGTGCCTGTGTTTGATTAAATTTGCACACTGTTAAATTGCATCAGGTTATAGTGGAAACATTCTTTGTGATTTTTGTTTGCCTTCTTAAAATAAAAAGGCAGCTAAAAACAATATCCATATAGGTACTTCCTTCCATGTTCATGGCTTTAATGGCATGTGAAGCCCTAACTCAGGGCTTAGGTGGTGCAAGAGACCATGTAGCTCTGAAATGCAGGCTTACCACACGCCTGGTCTCCATCAAGTTACTTTTTCTCACTAGGCTCTAGATTTCTCTGCTCTAAAATGGAGATAACCATACTACTTATTTCCTAATGTGGTTGTAAGACTGGATACATTTAAGGCTTAGCATAGTACCTGGCATCTGGTAAGTACTCAATAAATAGGGACTATTATTATCACCATTATTACTAGCAATGGAAATGTGTGAGGTCTACCGCTGATAGAACTAGTTAAAATTTTAATTATATACAAAAGGATAAAGACATATAAAAATAAAGAAGAATATGAGAATAAGATTACCTTTCTCTCGATGTCTGTTTCTTAGTTTTGTGAGCTTGGCAAAACTTCCCTGCGCCTTGAAGAAATGAGTACACTTGTGGCTGGCCTTACATGAAAATTACAAGGATTAGTGCATTTATATTGAACTTCTGGATTCTCTGATTGCAAAGTAGGAAATATTTTTTGCAGCTGTGATACATTAATGTTAGCATGAATCCAGGCACAATTACTGGGCTTAGATTTTTTTCCTGCCCTTTTCCAACTTTCATGAACCCTTTCTGTGTTTCCCAGTTATGAGACTAAGGAAATGGCAGAAAATGTGGCTCCAAGGTATAGCGAAGAGGAAGCCGTGGGACAAGGGCACTGGATGCTCCACGTGGCAACTTTCAAGCAAAACCTGTTTTGTTTTTTTCTGGTCTGAGAAAACTTTCCACAAGACATGTTTCTCACCAAAACAAGCTGGAGAAACCAGTTGTGTAGGAAGATTATAACAAGTTGTGGTGAAAATGAAGTTCCTTTATTGGAAGTCAAAAGATTAGCTTGAGCAGCCAATCTCTAAGTGGTAGTTCTTCCAGAGTCTGGAAATGGAAGAGACCATAGAAAACCAATACAGTGTTTCTGTGGATGGGAATTAAAGTGTACTAAGGACCCGGCCTTTAAGCAAGACACCCAGGACAAACAAAAAGCAGGGATTAACATCACATAGAAGAGTAGTTGGATTTCTTATGATGTGTGTGCCATTAGCCAAAGAAAAAATGTCTTTTATGCTTACACAATCAGGAAATTATCCCCCAGGATTTTCTGTCTATTTTTTGTTCAGGCAAGTAAGGGAGTAAAAGTTTAACCCGTAATATCTAAATTGTAGCACCATAAAAACTCAAGTAAAAAAGTTAGTCTTTGTTTTTACATGCCTCCAGTGATGCCATTTGGAGGGACTGCTCACATGAGGAGCCAGTATAATGATGAAAAGTGAAGACTCTTGAGCCAGACTGCCTGAGATTGAATCCAGGTTCCACCTCTTCATAGCTGTGTACCTTCAGGCAAGTTTCTAGACCTTTCTGTGTCTCTATTTCCTCATCTTTAAAATGGCAGGATAGCAGGAGCCACCTCAGGTTGTAAGAATTGAAAAGAGGTAATAAATGTAAAACATTAAGTGTTTTATGTGACATACAGAGTAAGCAGTAGGTATGAGTTAGCTATTATTATTTTGATAACTTGGTGGTTAAGAGTGTGGGTTCTGGACTCAGATGGCCTGAAGCTTGACCTTTGATGTGTTACCTAACTTCTCATAGTCTTTACATTTGTCAAATGATTATACCAATGTTACCTACTTTATAGGAACGATGTGACAAGTGACAATGACACTTTATCATTCACACAGTGCCTAGTATATAGCACTCAATAAGTGTTAGCTATTGTAGATTTTTAAAAAATATATCTTTGTTGCCTTTAAAACATACCATTTTTAGCCCTCAAGCAGAAAATTGGAAAATCTGAAGGTGACAACTATAGGAGTTTATCTCTACCCTCTACTGTAGGAAGATCCTTCCCAGATTTTATGTTGGTGCCTAAACAACAGAGTTAATTATTGTCTTTCTGAATTAACTTTCCAGACTACACTGTTCTATAGCCAATCTTGGCAATACATCAGGTTCCAGGAAAGTATGTGAATCATCAGAGGATGCTCGACTCTGTTCTTCTGAACTTCATAAAAACATGTGATTCTATTAGCAGATCTCATGAGTCTCCTTCTCTGATATTCTTACTTCCTTTTATCTTCTGCTGGCTCAGCCCTGGTTTCACACCTACCACTCCATGCCTTCTCCCCTCCTGCTACCTTTGGCCCAATCCCAAAAACACATGCAGCCTTTTCTTACCTGGACTCTTTTCCCACCCACTAACTTCTTGCTATCTTTCCTCCTGCTCTCTGCTGTGAGCAGATCCTGTATCTCTGCCTTACTCACTACTGTCGCTCCTATCCAATGGGAGTACGATGGGGAACAAAAAGATAGTCTACCCTTGAGAGTAGAAAAAGGAATGAGAAAAAAAGTCTTTGGATCATACTGTAAACAAACAAACAGATGCAGAACAAATATCAAAAACACTGAACTTTTACCCCAGTTATTGCTCAGGGCTCTGCTGAGAAAGGTCAAGAAGAGGCAGGAAAAGGGATAGGTTACTATTTATTATAGCATAAGGGCTTTTATTTTATTTTTAAAAATATTTTATTTATTTATTCATGAGAGAGAGAGAGAGAGGCAGAGACACAGGCAGAGGGAGAAGCAGGCTCTATGCAGGGATCCTGGTGTGGGACTCCATCCCAGGTCTCCAGGATCACACCCCAGGGCTGAAGGCGGTGCTAAATCACTGGGTCACCAGGGCTGCCCCATAAGGGCTTTTAAATGTTCCTCAGCCTTCAAGAAGCCTGGCCATGTAATGAACAATTAATATGACTCAAGTTCTGTAATCAATGCTTTTACTGCATTCATTTATTTAATCTTCACCAAATCTACAAGGTAATGATTATCACGCTCGTTTTCAGATGAGAGAATTTAAGCTCAGAGAGGTTAAGTAAGTTGTCCAAGATCACCCAGCTAGGTGATGAAGCTAGGTAGGATCAGAACCACAGTTCTGCCAGATTGCAAGTCTGTTGCTCTCAGTCATCCAACTAACCTGCTTTACTATGGTAAATCTCTCCAAGTCTGGTCATTGTGATCACCCTGGATTGGAGACAAGGCAAAATGCTTTTATAGAGATAAAAATATATAATGTGTAGGAACATGTAGGGCAATGATGTACAAAGTTAAGGGCTATTATGTTACAGAATCTAAAGTGTTATCAAAATGACTGCTTAAACCCCCAGGCTTGGCCCTTGCCCACCTATCACAATCTGCAGCCATCACCCCTGCTCCCATACCTCTGGTTTTCCTCAGCACCTCCATTGTGTGCTGTGCTCCTTGCTACCTCAGGGCTTTTGCACATTGTATTCACTCTGCCTGGAACGCTCTTCCCTGCTTCTCTCACCCACCTTGACCTAACCAATTACTATTCCCCCTCCTAGTACACACAAATGAACCTCACTTCTTTACAAAAGCCCTTAATAACCACCCCATTCCCCACTAGGTTAAACCCCATAGAACCCTGCACTTTTTCTTCATATGTCTATACAACTCTAATTAATTTAAGCAATGTATCTTCTCACTAAATGGCATGTCTCAGGAGAAGACCACACTCTGATTGGTGAAGCACTCCTAGCAGCTCTATAAATATCTATTAAGTGGGTGAATAACCAGTGATAAGTAAATGGGGTGAGGGAAAGCAAAAAAAAAAAAATGTGCCAATTGATTAAACTCCTTAGGGATAATAATTCATTCAGTTCACTCAACATATATTAGAAGAATGCCTACTATATACCAGGCTCTGTTCCAGATGTTTAATCTGGGATTATGGAAATGAGACATGGCAATATTATGGCAAGGACTGACAACATGAATATCCTGTAAGAGTTGGGGAGAAGGTGACAGTTCAATGCCTACTCCCAGCACAGGGCAGTGAGAAAGGCAGATCTCCTTCCCCATGAAGAAAGTGAGGCTTCCATAAGTGAAGACTGTAGAGTATCTGAAATCTTCAGTTAGGAATGAAACAGCTATAAAGGAAAGAATGCGAGGGAAAGAGATCAGTAAGTTGATGTCCATGTTTAGTCTTGGCCTCTGATTCTCACTCAGTACTCCTTAGGGAAACTGTCTGTTCTTAGGTCTTCTACTAGCTTGTCTCTGTAACTCTCCTTGTTTATATCTCCCACTCCAACTACTCACTCAACTGCTGCCTCTACCTGACCTGGGTTCTGTACCTTTGTCTGTCCTAGTCATTGAAATCTGGTTGTCTTTGTTTCAATGATCCATTAATCTGGTCTCATACTCTTGGATTGCACTGGAAACGGGATACAATGTATGCATTCCTTTCTCTTCCTTTGACCTATTGGCTCTGAGCCAAAGCTGGCCTGTGTAGATACTTACCATCTGAGGAAACTTAACCCCTGTTTTCCAGTCCTACACCCAGACTCATGTCCAACCTTCTCTTGGCCTTACTCCTTAGAGTAAAACCTTATACTGTTGCTGCCTTTATTTCCTCCTACATAAGAGACAGGTCTTTGGGTTCCCACCACCAGTTTTGGTTCAACATAACCTAAAACAGAATTTACCTCCATATGCTTCATTCTTTCTGTACTTTGGTCAGGTTGCAGATGTAAAACTTATTGCAGCATATTTGCCTGCCGCATTAAATTATGAAATCTCTGAAGACAGCAAATGTCCTTAATTATCTCTATGTTCCAAAATTTAGCTCAGGCCCTGGAAAATAAAAGAAGACCTTTAATAAATGATGTTTCAAAATTAATTGGAAATTGTCACTCTTCCAGAAAAGCTGCAGTTAGTCTGCACCATCAGGAAGGTTCACACTATTTCCACTTCTTGTGCATAGGACCATTGGCTGCCAGAGGGCATCAGGGCTAGGATAGCATTGTCATCTTCAGATTATTTGGGGGAAGGTTCCATGGTCAGTTGATAGAGTCAGGGCCATGGCCTCTTTGCTTGTAGAGAACTTCCTAGATACCAACATGCACAAAAGTTCATCTATTGATTTTCACAACTTCCCCGCCCCCTCCAGCCTGCTAAAGATAAAGATAAAGTCTGTGTTTGTTTTTTCAGTGTTGCATTTTCTGTCTCTTCCAAAAGAGGTAGTATTCTGGGTGGCTGAGAGAGAAGCTAGGTTCTTCTCTAGAATAATGGACACCCAGGGGAAGGAGGACTCAGAAATCACAGAGATCTGTGTTGAGAGAGAGTGAACTTGGGGTGGGGGGGAGGTCATGTTGCAGAGAGAGCTCTGCAGCTGCTAAAAGGTGAAAAGGAATTGGGAGAGAGTAGAGAAGAGTGAATGAGCCTCTCTGGTGTTCTTTAAGAAAAGCAAATAAAAGATTTGACCTGGGAAAAATCTTTCTCTGTATTTTTCATTGGTCTTTCCCTTTCCTGGCATATGGGAACTTCTCAATAAATACTTATTGAATTAATTCCCTAAATATTCCTTAAATATTAGAACTGTGTCTTCAACAAATGATGATGCCCAGACTGTAGGCCCTGTATTCATACCAGTCAGGGTAGTACAAGTCTGGGAGCACAGTCCTTTGACACCATGAATCTTGTATGGTGGGGTGTTACAGAGGAACAGGGAAACATAGACCAACCCAACCCCAACTTCACAGTGAAATGACCATACTTTGGTGTGCAGTGATAGTTCAGGACCAAGGACAGCATCCATTGGCCGCTCCCCCTCACATTTTAGTGCTGCTACTCCCATGCTTGTGTGTGATTCAACATCCTGGGCCCCTTATCTCTCTATCACACCTACTCTGCAACCCTCCCATCTGGAACCAATCCAACTACTGCCTTTGCCATTTCTAGATGTGGACTACCAAATACTGCCAGAGAGAAGTGACAAAACTGAGCCCTCAGATGACACACAAATTTGCGGTCTCTTGTATTAGCTTTACCAATAAGTCTTAAATGTTATCATCACTCTACTCGATACCCCACAATGTCTATTTCAACCTACATCACTCTAGGCCCTCACTTTTGCCTGCTCTTTCAGTTATAGTGTGTGATTCTGCCTCATGCTTCCATAGGAAAAGGAAGTTACAAGGCAAGAATTTCTTTAACTCTTTACATTCTGTTTTGCCAGCCCTCAAAAGAAAAGGTGTCCTATGGCCTTCTCAAAACAAATTACCCTACCTTTGCTTTTGATTTTTCTCCCCATCCTTCCAGGTCCTCTAGGACCAGATGGTGTTCCATCAGCTATCCTCCCCCCTCCTCTGGTTCTCTCTGGATCCTCCCCACAATACTGATTGGTGTTCCTAGACAAACTGTGAGAGTCCATCATAGTTATGTAGATTTGAGCACCCTTTTCCAGGCCTACTGAATCAGAGTCTTCAGTGGGGTAGGGGGCTGGAATCTATATTTGTAGCAGGTATTCATGGGTTGGGAAGCCTTCCTTCTTTTATTCTTGTGGCCCCCAAATCATCCTCCACTTAGGAGCCAGAAAGACCTTTCTGAAGTGCAAATTTACTCACATCATTCCCTGTAAAAAGCACTTTAGCAGGTTTTTTTGTTTTGTTTTGTTTTGTTTTGTTTTGTTTTGTTTTAACAAGTCACGGTCAAGGGAGGATGCACATAGCACACTCAAAATGGGTAATTTGAAGACTTTATTGAAGGTCATATTTTAAAGGTATGGCAGAGAGAGGGACCTAAATGAGGGCTGAGCAGGACCCCAGGGCTAATAACAGGAACCCTGAAAGGGTAAGGGGAGGGAGTGGTTACTTATTT
Organism: Vulpes vulpes; assembly: GCF_048418805.1. Taxonomy (NCBI): domain Eukaryota; kingdom Metazoa; phylum Chordata; class Mammalia; order Carnivora; family Canidae; genus Vulpes; species Vulpes vulpes. The sequence goes on from NC_132794.1 coordinate 85,643,742, forward strand.
AGGGAGAGAGAGCTGCCTGACTTGAGCTGCATTTAGTGGAAAGGTGCATCCAACCTACAGCAGTGAATTCAGCATCCCTCTGAACTCTTGCCAGCATTCCCCATTGGATGAGGCAAAGAGCCAGTGGCACACTCTATATTTGTCAACTTCAGGGCATAGAACATGGTGGAGAAGGGAAAAGAGTAGGATTTGGGAAAGTAGGAGAGATAGGTGGGGTACATAAATAGAAGTTACCTATCATGTATTTCTAGCTAGTGCTAGGAACTAAACCTTCATGGGTATATAGTGTCTATCAGGCTGTCCCTTCCTGCCTCCTGTCCTTCCCAGTAACCACTGTAGGTTTCTGGGGCTCTGGAGCAGTCTTAGGCTACTCCTTTGCTCATGTATCTATCTGCTCATATTACCTACTTTGCCTAGAATGCCCACTCTATTCTTATCCACCTAACATCTGCCACACTTTCTGCAAAACTAACCTGAATGGCACCATCTTTATGAAGACTTCCTTTACCCTCCTCAACAAGTAGAATTGGCCACATTCCTTTTTGCTTCCATAATACCTCACACTTATTCCATCATCATAATAATAGTTAACATGTAGGGAGTGCTTACTATATGCTAAGTACTGAGAAGTTTGCATGTGTTAACTGATTAAATCCTCATAAAAATTTAGTATCCCCATTTTACAGACAAGTAAACTGAGACACAGAGTGGTTAAGTAAAATTGCACTAAACTACCTAGCTAATAATTCACAAATCCAGGATTTGAAACCAGGAAAACTGGCTCTAACTACTAATCACTCTGCCATAGAAACCCACAGCACCAGTACCATATGACTTGCATTAATTTATTTACATGTCTGTCTTCCTTTACTAAACTATTAACTTACCAAGGATAGGATGGTGTTTTATATATTTTTTTCTTCACTTCCCCCCGCCTTCTCCCAGTACTTAGCATAGAACTTGGCAAATAGGAGTTACTTAATAGATGATGAATGGAAGGAATGAGTGAAGGGTGAAGGAAGAGAAATCTTTTGCAAACATTTTCTCTTTACAGTTGAAAAGACTGCAACTCAGGGAAGCTAAATAACTTTCACTGGCATAGCCCATGCTATAATGTCAATCCAGTTCTGCTTGATGATAAAGTCCATGCCCCCCACCCACTATCAGGTTACTTCCAAGAGGAATACAAAACTTTAATGCGATACAATTGTTCCCAAAGAAAAACATGGCAAACCACTTAGCATTTTATGGATCTAGCATAACTCAGATAACTCAAAGGAGATTGGGTGCCATTTGAGGTCAAGACCCAAAGCAAAAATTACTCAGGAAAAATAAATTAGTGCTGGAGGGGTGGTAATGGAGGTATGGGACAGGGAGAAAGTTCTAAGTCAGAATTCAAGGTACTATCCAAAGAGTTGTAATTTAAGAACCATAGTTCTGGAACTGGAGGACAGGCATCTGACCCCATTGTACCTCTTTTTGAAGCCACAACTTGAATAAACAGAAAATAGCTATGATTTAAGGAATGTGCCTTCCAAGGAATGGGGAAGGATTTGATCAAAGTCAATTCTATAGGATGGCTATCTGGGGACTCTAATTCTATAAGGAGTTACTAAAATATCACTAGAATATATTGGAATTAGCATGCCACTTTTCTCAGCTTTTCCATAGTCAACTCCTAAAATGATTAGGGAAAGAGGAATTTGTCTTTTCCCATGCAAGTCTCTTTCCATCAAATAAAAACTGTTTTGAAGTATGCGCACCAGTGCTGGCCACTCTTCAAAAAGTGAGCAGATAAGGCATCTGGGTGGGCCCAGTAAATTAAACATCCAATTCTTGGTTTTGGCTCAGGTCATGACCTCAGGGTTGTGAGATCGAGTCCCACATCAGGCTCCATGCTCAGCTCAAGGTCTGTTTGAGATTCTCTCCCTCTCCCTCTGTCCCTCCCCCTGCTCATATGAGCACTCTTTTCTCTCTTTCAAATAAAATAAATAAATAAAATCTTTTTTAAAAAAGTGAGCAGAGTGTAACTGCTGCCATTGGCATCAGCATCAATCCAGACAATGGCCAGCTGTCATCAGCAGGTGCCACCGACCAATTCTAAAACTGAATAATGCATGATGTAATACTTATCTAAATTATGAAGAGTTAAGATTCCTGGTTTCAAAAAAATACTTGCCAGAAAGTAATACATCCTTCTTTTAAGCATAAAGAATGAGATGCACATTTTCTTAATAGAAGATCAGCTTTGTCCTTGGTCTAACAAGTAAATTTTGAGCAAACATGTTAAGAACATCAATGTTAGGACTATCCATATGTCTGAGACTCCTCCTCTGTACCCACACCCTCTGTCAATAGCCTCACCCTAAAAAGGAAGAGCTGGTTACCCTCCCTTCCCCAGGAACAATGATCCTCCAGCCCAGGCCAGGTTGTTCTCCTTCTAGTCTCTCAATTTGCTCCTTCTCTTTCTTCTCTTTATCTTAGTCCAGGCTCTGATTGCCCAATTACTGGGTCAGTTGCTTCTGTTTTCATTTTCTCATATAATGAGGGTTAAATTAATGTCATCTGATGTCATTAGGTGGCGCTCGTCGTGGAGTTTCCCCAGAAGCGACCACTCCAGACTCAGAAGCATTGGTTGGCGATGTGGAGGTTTACTGAGTAGAGGGTTTAATCACTTTCCCCTCAGCAACAACTCCGACTTCCCCTCTGGCATCTCCAACTGCAAAGGTGATGCCAGGAGTTCTTTTTCTCCTCCCTGCCCCTTATCTCCCACCCCAGAGAGCATCCAGCTCTCCATACTCATGTCTTCATCCTTTCCTACCCAACTTCCCACTTCAAGCTTTGGGCATTTTCTTGGAGTGTAACCCACTGGCCCCAAGCAGATTATTACATTTATCTTTTTTTTTTTAAGATTTTATTTGTTTCTTCATGAAAGAACAGAAAGAGAGGCAGAGACATAGGCAGAGGGAGGAGCAGGCTCCCTGCAGTGAGCCCGAAGCAGGACTTGATCCTGGGATCCCAGAATCACGACCTGAGCCAAAGACAGATGCTCAACCACTGAACCACCTAGGAGTCCCTACATTTATCTTTTTTTTTTTTTTAAGATTTTATTTATTTATTCATGAGAGACAGAGAGAGAGAGAGAGAAAGAGAGGCAGAGACACAGGCAGAGGGAGAAGCAGGCTCCATGCAGGGAGCCCGACGTGGGACCCGATCCAGGATCTCCAGGATCAGACTCTGGGCTGAAGGTGGCGCTAAACCGCTGAGCCACCTGAGCTGCCCTGCATTTACCTATAAATGAACATTCTGGCAAATACATTTTTCCCCATGTCATTATTTAGATTTTTATAGGCTAGCTCAGGATACTAATCAAATTTATATACCTTTTCATAGGTGAACAGGTTCTGAATTCCAAGTAACTGACTTACAAACTTGTAACTGGTATAACTACAATCATATGGAGCTAGTGAAGGCTAAAAATCATCAGGAATGGTTTCACGGAAAGTGAGTCTTAAGTTAAATTTTGAGGGATATGCAAGAGTTCAGAAAGGGAGATGTTTCAGATGAGGAAGTGAAGAAACAGAAGCAGAACTCACAGGGGAGAGCAAAGAGGAGAAGAGAGGAGCAAACATGTTGAGAGAGTTTTACCTAATAGTTTAAATAAACAGACTCCAATGGAATGATTTGTTTCTCCTCCTCTCAACTTTCTTTGATTTTAAGTTAGGGATGATAATGCTGGGCAGACATGTTGCTGTTTACACACCACATCCAGGGCAGACCTTACTAGTCACCATGACACTTTGTGGGGGAGAAGTCCAGATAAGGCCTAAAATTCCTTCATGATGAAACATCCAAACACTTCTACCAGTTGATTAGAATTGGCATGCAAAAAAAAAAAAAAAAAAAAAAGAATTGGCATGCAGTATGAAATTCATTTTGCTATTCGTGGCCTGCATTTAATGACTTTTATCTCTAAATCGAAATGTATTATGACTAATTTATTTAAAAATCTAAATATCTATTTATAACAACTTTAATATAATTGTTCAAATTATAGGATACTGTTTATCTGGGATATAAATTTCATAGTGATACACCAAAGCCCTTTTAACTGATGCCTGAATCCATTTGCTTTTAGAAAAGAACATCAGTCTAGTTACTGATGTTAATAGTTACTGTTCTCAGATTTCAGTTTTGCTTTGATCCATTTCCCAGAACTTGGTACTAATTTTCTTAAGAATAATTTTATAATACCAAGTGGAACAGCTTTATTGATAAATTTTAATTCTCTCATCAAATAGATCACTTATGCCTGGACAGTACAGCTCTCACATGTTTTCCACAAAGACAGTAGGATTTTAAGTGTCTGGGCTTCTGTGAATTCCCTTCATTGCTTACCTTTTTCTCTCTCTCCTGCCATTTAATTCTTATCTTCCAAGAACTGGCTCAAGTATTATCTTCCTGTGATATCTTTCTTAAATCTCCATATCCACCATCAGACTTAGTGTCCCTCTTCTCTGCTCCATAGCATTTTGTATTTGCACCATTAGCAGAATGGCTAGTTAGCCCGGGACATGCCCACTCTCCAGCTGGGCAGGGAGCTTTCTGAGGGCAGCTGAGTACCTCACCTCCTCATCACCCAACACAGTGTAGGGGCCAGATGCATTCTTTATTTTTGGTTACAGTAAGACATCATTTAAAAATACTAGGCTAGTAGAGGCACCAGGGTGGCTCAGTCAGTTAAGTACATGACTCTTGATCTCAGCTCAGGTCCTGGTCTCAGGCTTTTGGATTCATGTCCTTCTAGCCTAGGAGAATTTTCATTTTGTTTGAAGGTATCAAAGTTTGTGCTGTTTTACCTGAGAAAGCAAAATTGACATAAAATTAGAAGACAAATACATATATGTGGACTTCAGGAGTCTTGGAAGACTGAGTAGTTTTTCTAGTGACTAAACTGCTGGCATTCTGTTTTTTACAATAAAAGTGCCATGGGGTGAAAGCATTGGTGTTAGTGTCTATCTCAAGCTGAGCCTACCTTTGTTTGAGTGAAGGGGAATGTATTTGGATCATATGACTGGAAACATGCGTGTCATGAGACAAATATGTGGGCATTTCTAACAGGACAACAGATGATATCCTCTTCCTGAGTACAATGGGAAAAGCAGGGAGTGTGGGGAGGCCTGCATCATGACCTGGATGAGAGAGTACATTCAGAATGGGTCTTGATGTTCAAAGTTCCCTTCCTCTTGAGCATTACCCTTTGCCTCAGTTTTCCATGTGAGAAATGGGTGGAAGTCAGTGGAATTATTGTGTAATAAAAATAGTGTTTACTTCCTATGAGTCAAGGACTGTGCTGAATACATGAGCTCATGTAGTCCTAACAACAGCCCTATACAGTGGTAACATTAGGATTCCCCCTTCACTGGAGAGAAAATGGCAGCTTGGCAGCCCAGTGACTCGCTCAAGGTCAGCTGCAAGAAAGTGGGAAACTCGGTGTCTTGAATCCAGGTCTTCCTAACTTTATATAAAGCCTTTCCTTTTACTTCTATGCTAAGCTGCCTCTGTGGGAAATCTGGAGAGTTTCATAAAAGAGCTCTACATAGAATGGGTCAGGGAATCCTTATTAGAGTGTTCAGTGGGAAGTTAATGAAGACAATGTTCTCTATTTTCTTGAGAGAGCTTCCAGCTGTTTTGAAACTGTACAGTGCTTGATTTGATCAATAATGTGATCTTTTGAATCCATTTGAGTTCATATTACTGCCAGGTGATTTCTGAGACTTTGGTCCGTTGCAGTAGGAGTTCAGAGAACAAAGGTCTCTGTTAGGACTGGAGGGGGTCGGTGCAAATTGAGTTGTGGCTGCCTCTCCTCAACTGGGTCTTGCTGTCTTCTTTCCTGCCAGTAGGTGGAAACAGAACTGAATCTTCCAGCCCTTGTTCTTCCAGCTGAATCCCAGCAGGATTCCTTTAATTTCTGCCTCAAAAGAACCGCAGGAAAAAAAAAAAAAAAGCCCTCAGGAGAAGTTCGGAGTGTGCAGTTAGGGGGTGGCATTCTGCAGTCAAACTGGAGTATTTCCAGCATGATGGTAAGATAATGGGTTGAGCCTCTTCCAAGGCCAGGTGCTGGAAGCAACTGCTGGCAATCTTGGGTGTCCTGTGAGCACTGCTGGACATCCCATTTCAAGTAGGGTTTTTTCCCCCTGTCCCAGCCACATACCCTTTTCTAAGGCTTTTGTTCCAAGTTTTAAACCTTTGTACTTACTCTCAATTTGTGTATCATCTTTTTTTTTTAAACCACATTTCTGAAATAAAAACTTACCATAAGTGCATAAATGAACAAATAAAAGGCAAAAGTCTGGGATGCGTGGGCAGCTCAGTGACTGAGCATCTGCTTTTGGCTCAGGTTGTGGTCCTGGAGTCCTGGGATCAAGTCCCGCATTGGACTCTCTGCAAGGGGGCTGCTTCTCCCTCTGCTTATGTCTCTGCCTTTCTCCATGTCTCTCATGAAAAAATAAATTAAAAATCTTTAAAAAAGAGGTGGGGGGAGTCTCCCACTCATGGTCCCCCTCACCTCCTCAAAGTATTCACTAACTGTTTGTGGCATAGCTACCCAGACATTTTTCTGTATGTCTACTATGATAGATCCTCATTTATATAAAACCAGAATCATGTAATAAGCATTATTCTGTATCTTGCCTTTGCCACCCATGGCATACGGCTCTCCATGCATGTGATTATCTGAAGAATAGTGGTTCTCAGTTGGGGCAATTTTGCACACACACCCCTCCCCGTATACATCACACCTACTTGGCAATGACTAGAGGCATTTTTGGTTGTTACAACTGAGGGTAGAGGGAGGTGCTCCTGGCATCTAGTGAGTAGAGCTCAGAGATGCTGATAAACATCCAGTGATGCACAGGGCAGCCCCTCACTACAAAGATTGATCCAGCCCCCCATGTCGATACTACTGGGTTTGAAGAAGCCCTTCTCTCTCTCTCTCTTTTAAGATTTTATTTATCCATTCATGAGACACACAGAGAGAGAGAGAGAAGCAGAGACACAGGCAGAGGGACAAGCAAGCTTCATGCAGGAAGCCCAATACAGTCCTCCCAGGACTCCAGGATCACCCCCTGCGTCAAAGGCAGATGCTCAACCACTGAGCCACCCAGGTGTCCTGAAGAAGCCCTTCTCTAGAGAGCCTCACTCTTTATAGTGGTGCACAGTATAGTGGGTGCACAGTATTCTATGGTGTGGATTTCCCATTCTGTGCTAATCAGTCTTCCTAGGAGCAGTCCCCTAAGGCTGTTTCCAACCCTTTGCTCTTAAAATGTCCTAGCAAATGTTGTTAACATCTTTGTGCACTGTGAGATTTTGGGTTTTTTTTTTTTTTAAATTAATTTTTATTGGTGTTCAATTTACCAACATACAGAAAAACACCCAGTGCTCATCCCATCAAGTGTCCACCTCAGTGCCCGTCACCCATTCCCCTCCAACACCCGCCCTCCTCCCCTTCCACCACCCCTAGTTCGTTTCCCCGAGTTAGGAGTCTTTATGTTCTGTCTCCCTTCCTGATATTTCCCAACATTTCTTCTCCCTTCCTTTATATTCCCTTTCACCATTATTCATATTCCCCAAATGAATGAGAACATACACTGTTTGTCCCTCTCCGATTGACTTACTTCACTCAGCATAATACCCTCCAGTTCCATCCACGTTGAAGCAAATGGTGGGTTTTTTTCTTTTTTTTTCATTTCATTTGTTTTTATTGAAGTTCGATTTGCCAACATATAGTGTAACACCCAGTGCTCATCCCATCAAGATTTTGTTTCTACAAGATAAAGACACAAAAGTAAAATGTCTGAGTATGGGAACTTTATTTTATTTTATTTTAAAAGTAAAAGATCTAAAACCAAAAATTTGTTTCTTAAGTTCCTAGCAAGCTCATTTGGTGGCAAAACCTGACTTGAACTGGCATGAGGCTAGTTACAGTCTTCATTTATTCTATTTAATGGGAATATTCAGATGCTTTGTGATTATGGAATGCTGCCTCTGTCTCTGATAGGAATGTTAGAGTAGAAGTACCTCATTGATTTTTTTTTTTAATCTTAAAAAAGATTGAATCCCGAAGTTTTCTAAACTTTCTGATATTGTAGTGATGTGCTGCCTTTAGACCCTATAATCCTCATGAGCAGATAGTGATGATTTTGATGGTTTTGTATTCAGCATCTAAAACCTCCTTTTAATGGTAATTTGGTTGTATCAAGAAGAGCTGCATGTATTCAGGTCATAATTAATGCCAGTGCCTTGTGGTTCTTAGCCCATCAGAAAACAGCAAGCATGACCTTGAGAAGCAGTTTTTGCCTTGATATTTATGAGTATATTTATAATATTTTCAATAACTACAACAATTGCTTATTGTGGTTCATGCTTAAAAAACATTACTAGGGGGCACCTGTGGGGCTCAGTGGTTGAGCATCTGCCCTTGGCTTAGGTTGTGGTTCTGGGGTCCTGGGATTGAGTCCCACCTCAGGCTTCCTGTGGGGTGTCTGCTTCTCCCTCTGCCTGTGTCTCTGCCTCTCTCTCTCTCTCTGTGTCTCTCAAGAATAAATAAATTAAAAAACAAAACAAAACATTACCAAGTCTGACTTTTACCATGGTGTCCCTAAGAGGTGTGTTTTTAGCTTTCTTTATACTTGAGGGAATGGGCTTTGGCAGTTGATGACTTAGGCAAAGTAACATATATGGCAAAAAGAAGCAGAACCCAAGCTTGCAATAGTGTGTGCTGCATCCCTCCCCAGTGTTAGTCCAATTCATTTTCCCCTGTGTGGAGCAGAATTTTAGTATTTCTACATGGATGGCCATTAAAATTTTCTGAGAAAAAAAAATAGTTTCAAGTTCCCTTTTCTCTCAAGGAAGTTGCACTTGGACTTGAGGGCAAATAGGTGAATGTCACTCGAGTCTAGTGGATATTTTCATCACAATGTTAAGAGAAAGTCATTGGAGCAAATCTGAGGTCACACACTCTCCCTCCAGAGGACTCCAGTATCGAGCGTTGTTTGAAATGAGAAAATGCTAATGTCTTCCCTGGAGTCTGGATTTGAGCTGATATTAGGGGAAAGCTTTCAGTTTTATTTCTCTTGGTTTAATCCCAAGAAGATGTCACTTTCCATTATGAAAATTGCAGGTGTAAAATATATTATCTTTTGTTCTCTATAGCAGAGCCAATTCAGGAACCCTCTGGAGAAATTCCTGCCCCAGGCCAATTGGAATTTCTGACTCTTGAATCTTTTGTGTGTGACCAGCTTCAGCTAAGGTAGCATCCAAGAAGGATGCTCCTAGATTTTTTTTTTTTTTTCCTAACTGCCTCTGACATAATCCACTTTGCTGCCTTCTAGCTCTAGGAGTTCCTCCAAAACTCAGTGTGCAGGAAACGTTCCCATTCCTCAGCAGATCCCCGTTCCTCAATGCACGTTTCCCAGGGTGTCCTCTGCAGTTCAACCTACTGACTTGTTTTCAAATTTATCATTTATTTTACATCAGTGAAAGGCAGTATCACAGTATGAACTCTATGCAGACCAGTTAAGTTCTCCTGTTAATCCTTTTCCTGCCCAGCTTTTATTATCGCTTTTAGATGTCTTTCAACTTTTTACACCTGATTCTTCACCCTGGGTGATTTCTCTCTGGTTCTTTGATTCTTGAGAAAGATCAAAGTGCCCATCCTCACAGCACCCCAGAACCTTTAATAGAGGTTTCTATATATTCTGCACTAACACCCACATAGCCCTAGGCTTCTTTCTGCCTCAGGGCCTTTGCACATGTTGGTTTCTCTGCCTAGGATGCACAATTCTACCTACTACCTCATTGTATCTGGTGGTTAATTTCAGTTCATGTCCTCAGAGAAGGCTTTCTAAAATCATATCTCTTCCCCTTGCCAAGACCAGACATTACTTTGATTATCTCATAAGTCTGTCTCTACCATAAGACTGGACATGGTATTAGGCCAGAGACCAGGCAAAATACTCCAGTACAATAAATATTTGTGCAATGAGTGGATAAGCAAGGCCTGTACTGCTCTGTGTTACCAGAGAAGTAGGTCCTGTGCTTTTAGACTTTATTTTCTAGACCAGCATTTTCTCTAAAATGTGCATCTTTCTGGGCAGCCCGGGTGGCCCAGCAATTTAGCACCACCTTCAGCCCAGGGCCAGATCCTGGAATCCCGAGATCGAGTTCCATATCGGGGAACTACATGGAGCCTGCTTCTCCCTCTGCCTGTGTCTCTGCCTCTCTCTCTCTCTCTCTGTGTCTCTCATGAGTAAATAAATAAAATCTTTTAAAAAATAAAATAAAATGTAAGTCTTTCTTCTAGTCACTCACCTGTCCTTTCTGCTGCCCCCACCTGCCAGCCTTTGCACTATCCCTCTCCAAGGCATCCTAGCTCCCATCTGGACCTAGTCAGCATGTTCAAAAACTGGCTTATTTAGGCATTTTTCTATTATGTCATTCTTCCTCAATGTCAACAGTTATTGTTTTAGATATAGTTTGTTTGCTTATGCTCACTTATTACTGTTATTTCAAGCATATAGGAAAGCACAGAGAAGTTTATGACAAATAGTCATGTATCTACTGCCTAGAGTTGCAAATCCTGTTTGCCTCAGATTTTTTAAAGAAATGAAATGTTAAAGGGACCTATTTTCTATCTTCCTTCCTCAGAGATAACCACTATGGGGACAATTGTCAGACTAGTCCCTGGAAAATCTTGAAGTGAAAGAAAATAGAAAATTTGACATTTTAGCTAGCCTTATGGATGGGAAATACTATCTCACTCTTGTTTTCATTTATATTTTTCTGATTACTGGTAAGGTTGAACATTTTTCAGTTTATTGGCTACTTGGGTTGCTTCTTTAAATTGTCTATTTATATCTTTTGCCATTTTTGTGTTTGGTTGTCTTTTTCTCATTGATTTGTAAAGTTCCCTGTGTAGTTGGATTATTCTTTTGCTTTATATGTGTTGCAAATACCTTCTTCTAGTCCATAACTTTTATTTCTTTTGTATCTGTTCAAAATATCATGTGTTGTATAGAAATTTTAGATTTGAATGCAATCCAATTAACATTTTCCTCTTTGATTTCTGTTTTTTGTATTTGTATTATATTCCCTGCCCTGTGTTTATAAAGATATTCTCAAAATGTCTTTAAATGTTTCACTTTTCATGTTTTGAATTTTCATTCATCTGGAATTTATTTTTGTTATTAAGTAGAAATCGAGTTGATTTTTTTTTTTTTTTGAGTTGATTTCTACCAAGCTGCTACATACAGTTGGGTGTATTTTTAACTTTGCCATCTTTATACTTCCTCTTTGTTTTTCTTGTCTTATCACACTGCCTAGGACTTTCAGTGCAGTATTAAATTGATGTGTCCTCAGCCCTATACTACATCTCATTTAATTTGATTACTGTAATAGTCAGTAATGCAGGTGTTATTTCAACTTTATAGCTGAAGGTACCAAAACTTGGAGAGGATGAATAACCTTCCCAGAATCACACAGCTAGTCAGTAAATAAGTAACAGAGTCAGTATTCAATTCCAACTCTGAGTGACTACAAAGTTGAACTGCTTATACTGCCTCTTGTCACAAATGACTTGAGGAAAAGATATTCCTTCTACCTTGTCTACTCTTGCCTGGATTCTCTATGTATAATGAGGAAAGGAGATTTTATTGAAGTCATGCCAGAAAAGCACTTCCAGTGTGTCTGAACAAAACCCATAGACTTTGTTTAATTTAGACCTGCCAAAAGCAGATTAAAGAACCTTGTAAGTATGGAACAGGTCTTATTCCAGATGGTGTAAGCATTCACGCAGGTTTAAAAAAAAAAAAAAAAGTCCTATGTTGGTGGAACTTTAGAAAGGAGAAGTAGATCTTCATAGTAAGTTAACATTCTTGGAAATATTAACAAGTAACTGGAATTTCCTTCCTTCCTTTCTCCCTTTCTTCCTCTTTTCCTCCTTTTCTTCCTTCCCTCCCAGCCTCTATCCATAAAAGATTTGAGGCATCCTGCACATATCTGCCCAAAGCAAAATAAAATAATAGGATGAGAAAAACAGGAAAAAAGGAAAAATAAATATGGCAAAATTAATATTTGCTTTAGCGTCATTTGCAAGAGTTTGGCCACAACATAGACCTGAGCATCCTGGCAACTGAAGCAAAGAAAATCTGTCCAACTATACAATTCATAGTGAGCATGGGATCAAAATAGAATGGTTGCTAAGGACATACATAGCATTTCCTACTTCTGCCATGGTCTCATACAGGGACCCTGTATGAAGATGTCGGCAATGCTTACCAGCATCTTCTCAGGAAGCACACATCACCTGTACCCAGTTCCTCTACTCAACCCTGAGCTCTTGAGGGAACAAGCACCATATCTGTTTTATCCTTCATCATATACCAGAGCTCAGCACAGAGCCTGATGCATAGTAGGTGCTCAGGGTATATTTTTTGAATGAATGAGTATGTTTTGTAACATCCGTCAGTAAAAGCCAATAGCTGGATATAAGGTCAATATGCAGAGATCAATTATATTTCTTTACACTAACAATGAACAAATTCAAAATGAAATTAAGAAAAACATTCCTTTTATAATATCATCAAAAAGAATAAAATGCTTAGGAATAAATTTAACAAAAGTTTTGAGACTTGTACTCTGAGAACTATAGAACATCATTGAAAAGACATTGGAGCAAATTTATTTATTTATTTACTTTTTGGAGCAAATTTATTAAAAGCAATTTTAGGGGAAGTAGAAATACTGATATTTTAAGTATGTGGCTTTCCAATGATTTGATTTGATCAAAGACTGTAATATAAAATTTTAGTAGAAATATCTAGGCCAGACATACTTTTGGCAATTCTTTCTGATCATTACTTTTTGCATCCAAGCTCCTGGTAAGAAGGAACAGCAGAGAATCGGGATTTTTCATTCTTGGTTAAGAATCTGAAGGGTAAAAAAAAAAAAAAAAAAAAAAAAAAAAGAATCTGAAGGGTAAATATTACATGTTGCCAAGAAAGGGTATTGCTAGAAACTTAGATGAATCTATAATATACCATAATTACTTTGTGAGTTGGGAAAGGGTATATTAGGTAGAAAAAAATCAGGATGTATGTGGAAAATGGGAAATTGCCTCAAATGATTAGCAGCATCTAATAGGACCCTTTTATTAATTACTGAATTCAGCCATTAATCTGTATTCTGATACCTGCCTTAAAAATGTGTCTGTTGGGATCCCTGGGTGGCGCAGCGGTTTGGTGCCTGCCTTTGGCCCAGGGCGCGATCCTGGAGACCCGGGATCGAATCCCACGTCGGGCTCCCGGTGCATGGAGCCTGCTTCTCCCTCTGCCTATGTCTCTGCCTCTCTCTCTCTCTCTCTCACTGTGTGCCTATCATAAATAATTAAAAATAAAAAAAATGTGTCTGTTGTCGTTAGCAGATTTTTATTGAGCCCACTATGAGTGCCTAACATTTTTGCAAACAGCTTCACTGATGTTCTCTCATGTAAGGCCCTTAGCTCTATAAAAGAGGCACTGCTTTGACTTTCTCCTTTTACAGAAGAGGACACTGGGGCCTAGAGAAGTTAAGCCACTTGTCTAGGGTCACACAGGAGATGTGACAGTGTCAAGAACAACAGCCTGCCCCCGGGAGCCACGCTGCCTGTGCACTCAACCTTCTTGCTATGTTGCTCCCACTTATTTCCAGCCCAATGAGGGCAAACACTGGTTTCCTGTGATTGGCCAAGAGTGATGTTCCCTGTTAGCTATGGTATGTTGGATGGTCTCTGGGGGCCTTGTTTTGATTTTGTCCTCAGGACACCACAGTTAAAGAATCGCCCCAATTTTAAGATCATCTTTCCAGAGAATCTCCTAGAACTTTAGGATAAGTAGCTACAGTTTGTACAGCCTTTGCCAAGTGCTAGACTCAGAAACATTACTGCTCAGACAGGAGCCTTGACATGAGCACAGTTGCCAGGCTTACTCCTGCTTCATAGGATTCTCATTCTGCAAAGGTAACAGAGTTTGTAGTGAAGACGCTGGACTCTGAAGTCAACCAGTCCAGTTCAGAGCCTGATTGAATATGGAACCTTCTTCATACTGGTCTTGGAAAGAATAACTAGGCCTATCACTTAGGGCACTTCACATGCCTTGGGGCACTTAGAAAGCTTTTAAGAATGGTAGCAGCTAAACACACCACCTTTGGGGTAGGGAGTGCATTCTGACAACAGGCAGACACAGCTGGCAGTTCAGAGCTCACAGCAGCTTTGTGCGGCGGATGGCAAAGGCTGCTTGGACACTTGCCAGCCCCGACTTTGAAAATTTAAACATTTTCAAGTTATTTTTAACCAAACTTAAAGAACAGGGATTCCCACAGTGTGAAGGAGGCTGCCTCAACTTTGCCATTTCCCACAGGGAAAGAGACCAAGGGAAACTTCTTTTTTGTTGGGGGAAGAGAGGAGGGAGAGGTGAGAGTACAGGGTGGAGGATGAGCACTGAAGTGGGAGCACCAAGCCTAGGTCCTCAGCCAGCGACCCCTGGAGCTCCTGGCACTCTTTCTGCCTCCATAAAACCAGGGAGCTGGACTACGGGCCCTCCTGATGCTGACATTCTGTGAAACCATAAACGCTTCCTTGGAGCTGCAGTTTAACATGGGCCCTCAGCTTTTATGGAGGAGCTATGTAAGTCTGGGCCCTTGCAAAAATGTCTCTGTATCTTGTATGCAAGTCCCAGGGAAGGGATTGTCCTTCATATTACCCAGTGCCCTATATCGCAGCTTATAAATTCCTCTCAAAATTTGGAGCCAGGAAAAAGTTTGCTTCTCAGCTTGAACCCTTACTTTTTTTTTGGATTGGATGACATCTGTGCTGTCCCCTCCATTTGTTTCTCTTCTTACTTCCTTTGCCAAGAGGCTCAAGAGCTAAATACAGTGGTCAACAATAGTGGCTTCCCTCAGACAACTTGGAGCTTGAAATCTTTCTCAGAGCTGAATATTATTGTTGCTTGACTTTATGTACCATAATACAGAAACCAAACCAAATCCTTCTGTGGCACTCAACAGGGCATGAATCATTGACACAGAATGACGTAGTGACTAGATGCAGAAATACACAAATGCTGTCCCCCCACTATCAGTAGCTTCTTTTGTCACCCTCTTTCACAACTCCCAGTGAGTGTGAAACAATAACAACACGTGTGAGGTCTGGACCTGGCACTAAGTCTTTTATATGTATTTTCTCATTCAACAAACTTGTGTTTGGGGGTATTATTACATTCTTTATTTAAAAGTGTGGAAAGTCAGATACCAGAAGGTTAAGTAGCTGGACAAAGTCTCAAGTGAATGAGTTAATGAAAGACCGCTCCTTTCTGTCACTGCTAGTGGACAGGCAGGCCCATTAGATCCAAGGAATTCCTTTGGCCCTGGGAGTCTGAGTGGGAGAGAGGCTTTGGCCCATCTGGTGTTGGCTTGTTTATGTGGGTAATTAGTAAGCCAAGCACAAGCAAACAAAAACCAGGAATAAACATGAGGTTGGGAAGGGGAGAAATGATGACCACCAAAGACAAGGGAAACGTCTGGATTCTGACTCTCCTAAGATCAATCCTGAACTCCCATTGAGCCTATTTGTTTGAGGAACCCTGTGGAGTCTCAGAGATGTTGGCTCATCTCTTTTGGAATATGTATGGAGTCAGGCTGTGGTTGGGGAATGGTTCCTGGGATGTCCCACATTCCCTCATACTTGGATTTACTAGGAGTCCAGCTTGGCTGTGGGGCACAAACTCTGCCCACCCCTAACAGAGTTGTGGAAACATTTCCCAGTATTGCCTGACCTCCAGAGCTGGCACTAATGGAGGAACCTGTCAGCCCATTCAGCCACAAGCCCTAAACTGATCCTGCATGGTGGCATCTTTAGTGCCTGTCCTCACTCCTCTCCCCACTGAATACAAGACTGGCCATGTGTAGGGACAGGATGGGAAGTTGTCATGGCCAGGCTGAGCACCCAGGGCTTGGCCTCGTAGACAGACTAGGTAAGTATAGCCTTACTTTGGCCTTTGGACTCAGCTGGGAATATGTCCACAGTCAGTATGCAGATATCCAGGTATGACCAAATAATAACACAACTTTTAACATTTCACATTCAAAAGTATCTCGCATTCAGCCAAAAATATCTGTTAAAGCATTCCCCTGTGCCAAGCTTCATTCCATGTGCTGGGGGCACAGTACCAAGCAAGGTAATCTGGGCATGCTGATAGGGAGCTCACTGCAAATGATTATGCAGCCTGTTGCCCCTGGTACAGTCAAGTGCTGTGCTTGGGAAGCCTTGTCTTTTGGAATCACTTTGGTTGACTCTCCCTTTAATCTGGAGATGGTATCATTGCTCAAAACATTTTTGGAACTGCCCTTTAGGAATCGCCTTCAGGGCTAGTCTGGGCCACACAGGAAAATCCATCTCACTATTTTATAGCCACACCTAGCTGTGACCAAAAATGGTTTTGCCCAGCTTAATGACCCACTTTATTCCCCAGACTTGGCTCTGATTGACTTGCCTGTGAGCCAAAATTACATCCACCCTCCTAGGATGGATATTTACCACCATTGAATATATTAGTAGTAATTTGGATACTTTTGAAATAATTTCTCACTTGCCCAAACTCCCATCACCCTTGGTGGCTCTGTAGTAACACTTAGCCCAGGCTCCCTTTTGGTAGAATAACCTCGTTCTGCTTCCACTTGCCCTACCAGGTGGGGAGCCTTTGGAAAACAGGACCATACAGTTACACTCTCTGCAGTGACAAACATGGAAAAGATATTCAAAAATGTGTATTTACTAAAATGGGATGGACAGGCTCTAAAGGACGTTTCCAAAGAGGTGTTCCAGAATTTCTCTGAGTGACAAGACTATCATTGGGAGAATAGGTATTGTAGTGTAGTATATGGAGCTCTAGAATCTTTCGGGCTTGGCTCCAATCCCTACTCACCCCCTTAGCCAGCTGTGTGGCTGGCCCCATAAGGCATTCATTCCCCTGAGCTTTCATTTCTGCATCTGCAGAATAGGGATGATAATACTGCCTCATAGAGACTTTTATAGGGCAAGTGACAATATTCACATAGTGTCCTTAGCACGGTGCCTATTGCATAGTACACTAACTCAATAAATGGGAATGATATTGTTATTACTATTGTTATTAGTATGTCTATGGTGGCAGTGGTGATGGTGATGGTTAGTGAAGCTGGCAGGAGCAATAGGCTGATGGTTAAGGAGCACACCACACAAATCTGGTACCACTACTTACCAGTTCACCACCACCTCATTCCTCTGTGTTTGGGGGTTCCTTCATCTGTAGAATGGGAACAATAATAGTATCTACCTTGCAGGATTGTTGTGAGGGCTCAGTGAGTAAGGTGTTAGCACAATGCCTAGCACATAATAAATACTTTGTAAGTTTCACATTGTGATCAATAATACATCCAAAACCAAATCGTCTGCCTCTAGCATCCCCACCAGTCTCAAGCCAGGCAGTGAGCAGTTATGAAACCTTAGTTGATCTCTCCCCCAAGCAAGTGCCTTTCCCCTCTTCCCTCTCCTCAAACCTTCTCACGTCTTCCCATTCCATCTGTTTCAGGGACTGTAAGATCCTAAAGTAATCAATAGCAGTTGTCTGTTGGGAAAGGTATTGGGAACCCTTAGGCTTTCTTATTCATCAAAAGTTATAGGAAGAAAAATGGACTTCCGGCTTAAAACAACACTTTTCCTGGGAGTTACCTTTACTTTGAAGGCATCTGCACCTTTAGGAGCCTCTCATACCTGTAGCACGGCAGGCTCCCACATCCATGGATTGGTGCCTTCCAATTACCCTCTTGATACTAGGGTTTTTGCATACAGATTCACTTTGGGTTCTGTTTGCTACCTTTTATTCTCTTGACTAAAACGATGGGTAATTGAGAAGTTCTGAATATCTTTTTGGAAAATATACTCTTGATGAGACCAGAACAATCCAAATAACTCTCCATGCACCAAGGCCAGATTAATAAAATCCAAAGATGAATATATATTTTTTTCTCTCCATCTAGAAAAGTTGTATTTCACAACAATTCTTACAATGTCCTGACTCTGGATCAGGGCCCTCCCCTGATTCTGGATATTACATCATTTTATTTCAGCTAATGTAAACACTCATCACCCTGTGTGTTGCAGGATTTTTCAGTACAGTTTGAGATTGGGCTTCATTTGGTGGATCTAGGTTGTTGCAGTGACTGATAGTTTCAGAAGGAAATGTAGCAGGAAGAGGCTTTGCAGGAATGGAAGAGGTGAGGCAGCTTCATGTGAGATTCTGCAAAGGGATTAAGATTTGGCACTGACTTGGTTTCTGTGCAGCCTCTTAGGCAGAGAGCCTGGCGAGAGGGAAGCAGGCTGTCAGCTGGGGCTTTGCACGCTCTCAGCCTGCCTTGAGGTTTGGTTGGCTCTTCCCTCTCTCTGCAGTACCTAATTTTACCTTTCTTAAAGGATGGATATGGATGCTGGAGGCTTAAGGAAGACGAGGTAAGGGCTCCCATTGTCCACAAATCCCCCAGTTCCTTAATGCATGGAATCTTGGGGACTGTTTCTTCACTCACACCGCTGTGCAGTGTTAGCCAAAACACAATTCCTATGAGACGTTTCACAGAGAAGATCAGGGAAGTTTCTTTCTTAGTTAAGAAAATTTCTAAAATGTTTTAGCCCAAAATAGTTAGCTATAGAGATGCAATTTTTTTCTTTGAAATCACAGCTTTAAGATTACTTCTTTGCATTTTAATCTGCTAGATTTTGAAAAGAATCTTGATGGTGTACTAGATGTTTGTTTTCCTTCCTTTTATAATGACCTGTGGTGTGTTATATATCAACATCTAGTGTAATGAAGATGAGTAATTCGTTATATTCTTCAAATAAGTTGATATTCTTTTTGCAGATTTGATTTGTTTTTTTTCTCTTTCTTAATCTTTTGCCTTTTGTGCATATGGTACCCGTAAGGAATATCTTTAAGTATAGCTAAGTTTTAAGAAGAAAAAGTATATACTTAGAGAGTTCAATTCAATCATATTTTATAGGATCCCTGTTTTAAATGAACTACATGTTTTTGATGCTTCAGATATACTTTATTAAAAAAAATTTTTCCAGTGTAAATATCTGTGGCTGGTGGGAAAGGTGGTTTAGCTTATCTGTGTGGTTAAGCTATTTATTTACAAGCAGTAAAAGCAAGTTAGACCTTTGATAAGATCAGCTCAAGAAGAGATCATTGGAAGAGTAGTTTCTGCTCACCACCAACTTAATTCCAAATTCTGTTCCTTTTCTTAAAAAAAAAAAAAAATTCTGGAGTTAAAAATAACCCAGAATAAAACTTGAAAACTGTTTTGTTTCTCTGTATTTGGCTAACTTCATTGCAAAGTACTGTGTTTAAGGAATTCAAGCTATGAGGACTCCTCTTGAAATGGTTTGCTCAATTCTATCTTTGAATTTCTATACTCTTTTCAAGAGCAGAGGATGTTTTGTGAGTATGAAGATTCAACTTTTCACCGAGTCTTCATTCCTAGTCTGCAGCCTTGGGGGATGGATAACAACTCTAAGAAAATAACATGAAAAATCATGTCCATTTTCTGACACAGATTCAGTTCTCCAGTGTCTGTCATATTGCCGAGTTGCCAAAGTGAGGAGAGGGGGGCATTTGGCCCCCCTCATTACAATGAGTGACTTCCTTGGACTGTTGTGATTGATAGAGGCAAGGACTCGTGATCCCTCTTATTTACTGAAAGTAAACGGTTTTTGTTCAGTGTAGGGATCTCTGACCCTGCCTTCAATTTTGTTTGGGTGAGGGGGGTAAGGTCTGTGCATCCAGTTGTTCTTACTATTTTTGTTTGATGAGCCCTTTAGTTCATGAAGTCCTCTGGTTTTTCTTTTGGAAATAGACTGACAGTAGAGTCTTAGCCTCATATATTACTTTAACTTAGCTTTTTAGCCATTGTGTTTTTTTCTTTTAGCAAGATGGCTAAAAATAAGGCAGTCTTAATGCAAGGTGTGAGAGCAGCTATCATCTTTAGGAAAATAAAATCAGGCCAAGGGTTAAAACATGCACGCAGACTCTTAATTGTGCTGTGTACACTCTCTTCCGATTATTGAAGAATGTAGGCAAGCTATCGTAACAACTGCTTTCCCTAATGGAGCTTAAAAAAAAAATCAAGCTGTATAGTGTGGAAACGGTATGTCATCCTGGCTTTCCTCATTGTCACATTGATATCTTCTTAAGGGACATCTGGAGTCCTCTAATATTTTTAGAAATGTCAAACAAAATATGTTTTGTTAACAAAATATAATTTTGCCAATGTATTACCTTATCCTCATTCTATCTTCTTCCTCCTTGCTTGTCATTTAGGAGAGAGGGGAAATTGTCCAGCTAAACAGTTGAGGAATGATCGTTAGGAACATTCTAGAGTAGTTGCTGTGAGTTATCCTTTCCTTTTCAGTGTGCTCTTGATAGAGATTCAGTGTATTTGCTGTTTTTATTTCTATTAAAACAGCAAGATAGTCACATGACTGAAAAAAAGTTTTTTTAAGTACAAAAAGGGTAAATAATGAAAAGCTTCTTCCATGGGTTCCAGACACCCCGTTTCCCCTCTAGGTAACTGAAAGAATTCTGAAAAGGAGTAAACAGCCCTTTAGACCTGTGCTGCTCAAGCTTGGTATGCCAGGGCAAACACCTGCAGAGCTGGTGAAAACACAGCTTCCTGGGCTCCCCCTATGCCCCTACACTCCTGTGCCCCTGAGATTCTGACTCTGGAAGAAGGAGATTGGATCCCAGTATTTGCATTCTCCATGGTTTCCCAGGTGCTGATGCCATCTGGTGGGATCACACTTTGAACAGTGCCAGTTTAAAGTGAAGTCCTCCTTTTTCTGTGTCCATTTCCCACCCTCTTTCCTCTACTTTTCAGAATGGCTGAAATCAACAGCCCTGGTAACCCACTGGGAGAAAACTGTGGTGACAAATAAAACACATCTGTAAATAGAATTTGGCTGGAGAGAGGGGGTGGCGATGGGCTAAGGCCTTGTGTGTGATGGACACACACTGGGTACAGGGCATTGCCTTACAGTTGGTCTACTGTAAATTCACATCTCAATTACAGCCTAAAATGGTGCCAGCAACTGAGGTGAGCACCACCTCCATGAAAAATCTTCTTACAGGTTGTAATTTTGAAAATATTTGGCATAATTATATGTATACACACACATCTATGTATGTACTGGGAAAACGACCCAGCCTCTGTCCCCTTTCACCTCTGCTTCCCTATAAGTGCCATCATATCTCCTGTCTGATGGCAAATGACATACGTGAATATGTTTGACACAAGTGAACACAGGTCACTCTGTGGTACTGAGCAGTGTTTTCCATGAAACCAGCCCAAATTAGAAACAGGTTTGTTTTCCTTTATTTACTGGGTCAATAAATGTTTAGTGGGGGCCTGGTACACCACACACTGCCAAGGATGTGGATGCAGCAGGGAGGTGGATGACATGGTCCCTGCCCATGAAGCTTTAGATATAGTAGAGATTCTTAGAAAGGGAGATGAGTAGTCCAGCACAGAGATGGAGGAGGGAGAGAAAGGGAGAATAATAATGTATGAGGCATATGCTTAGTAAATGGCTGGTTGTGTGTATGGATCCCTTCCAGTAAATGACTGGTTGGGTGGATGGATCCCTTTAATTGAACTGTCATATTCAGTTCAATTAAATAGTTACTCAGTGCAAGTCATAACATTAGGACTATAGGGGACACGCATGAAAGTAAAACATAGTTCTTGCCCTCAAGAAATTTGCTATTCAGGGGCAGGTGATACAACTCCCAACTGTCCAGCCCTGTCTCATTTTCATAGAACTTCCCCATATATTGTGGACCCTCGGTGATAATGTGATGTGGATTGGATAATAAAATATAATTACTTGTTTCTGGTACCCTCTTCTGCCACTTCCCAAAGGAGCTGTTGAAGCAAGAAGAACCAAAAGCTAAAACAACCTACTATGTTGTATTTAGTGCTCATTGCACACCTACCATGCTTTGCCACAAGAAGCCATTTGAATTCAAATGGCTTGGATATCTAATACTAATAACCTTCATATTCTCACCTGCTGCATGGAGACATACAAAGAAACAGCAGGTGCACGTGTGTGTTGTGGGGTGGAGAGGGGTTTTGCCAGAGGCTATGTATGTTGAGTGATTTCTCCACTGGGGTCCATCTAGCTTACGAATCCAGGAAGGGGTCAACAGATTGCACCATGAGGAAAGAACTGTGGCAACCACTGCAAGTTTAGGCAGGTGTGGACAAGGGGAAGCCTTAGGGCATTCTAGAACAGGGACTCCATCTTTGTAACAATTGGCAGAAGGAGTTGTACGCTGGCACTAGCTGGGTAAGGACAATCTGATGAAAATGGAGAAGGCAGAGGTCGGAAACTATCCTGTGCATGTCTCAAAGGTAAATTCCCAACTCTCTCCTTTAGTCCCAGTAGCATGACCTGGGAGCAAATAATAGAGTTCTGAAGGCTAATTTGGGAAGCTGAAAAAGAGGCTGAAGATCAAACCTTTTGTAATCATTGCTGAGCTATATATATATATATATATGGCTGTAGTCCATTGATGGCTATCACACATAGCACAGATGGAAACAGGTGGAATTTAAGGGTCCTGGTAAAAGCAGATACAGGGATATTGTGTTTCTTAGTTAGGAATCAAAGTTGTGAGATAGCTGTCAAAGAAGGGTAAGAAACCAGAATTATGAAACAGATTGTCAGAGCACTGGAGAAATCCAAGGAGCCTCAGCATAAAAATGGCATCAGGAAATGTCCAGTGGGTAGAAGTAGCCAACAGTTAATGAAAATATGGCAGTAGAAAGGGGTTATAAGCCACCTGACAAGGATAATGAGATTGAGCTGGGAACTGCAATAGGACTGGCTAAGCTAAAGAATCAGGCCAATTAGTAATAATGAGAGTGTTTACTCACTTGTAAATTGGCAAAATATCTCCCTGGGATGAATTAGGACAAATGATCATTTCCTGTCCTAATGATTTTACAGAAAAAAAGGAAGAGAAGCACCATAGGAGGTGCAGAGAGTATCTGTGTGTAACTACTGTAATTTAATAACTCTAATAAGTTTAAGATGAACAGTCTGGTGTAAGAACGGAAAATGAAGATAATATGTACGTAACAAGAGAAGAAAAGCATGTGTACAGTAATAGAAAAGGAATTATAAACAAAATGTCAATCAGCCTCAAGAATCTTGCCAGCTAATTTTTAGAAAACACTACTAAACGTGTTTTAGGAGGCACAAAGTATGACAAAATTTGAGAAATCATTTGGGGGGGGGGTTGGAAAGAACCAACTTTTTTCCTACTTTACCTTCTTTGGCCAACACAGAAAGAATAAATAAGAGTTTGCTAAACACTTACTTTGTACCAAGCAGCAGGCACAACACTCTCTGGCCTTACTTCATTTGACTCTCATAGCCCTGGAGGCTGGGATAATAATCATGATTTACAGAATCAGCCAAAACAGGATTGCTGAAGACAAAGGCACGTTCATAAGAAAGAGATATCTTCAGAAAAAACAAAAAGTTAATTCAGTTGGAAAATCAGGGGAACCCTCTCAGGAAATGCACAGAAAGGATCCCACATAATTCAAGGAGCATCCTATAAGAATCAGACATTAGAAAAGAAACAAGAGGATCTTTCAAAGTAATTGAAATGAAGAAACCAGCCAACTACCTGGTAGAACCTTTGTAGATAGATGATCAGAACACTCCTTTGGATTTTGGAAAAAGAGCCAGCAGACATAATAAATTATGTGCCCTGAAATTTTCAGAGAAATATATCAAAATGAATATCATTCTTAAAGTATCTTTAGAAGCAGAGGTACTAGATCAAGTAGTAGCCAATGCACAGAATGTTCTGGACTTAGTTGATAAATTGGGTGTGGATAAATCACGGGGACAGGTTGGCATTCATCCAAGAGTTCTGAAGGAATTCAGGGGTGAAATCGTGGGACTGTTGGTCAAAGCATCTAAATTTTAGCTTCAAAAATCCAGCAATCCCCTAACCTTCTTTGTCTCATAAAATTGCTTGCCTCCACTCTCTGCACTACATTATTTGAACATAAATTATATGTGTAAAACATGAAATGCAATATACCAAATAAGAAAATATGTTTTAAACAGCAGTGATTTTGAATTGCCAAACCCTGTTGTGTCACAGTCTTGAAAGTCTTTGTGAACATTTCATTCTTGAAATTGCTGAGAATTACCCAGCCCCTTAGGATCATGTAAAATAAGCTTATAATTGTTCATGTGAACTCAGTAGCAAAAGCACAAAGAAATGGGCAGTGACTCAGTGTTTTGAGAAAGTATTTATCATACAGAGCTGCTTTGCTAAAGGGAGAGAAGATTCTTGCAACCTCGGAAATGGACGCTCAATGTCCATTAATTACCTAAAAGGCATGTGGAGGATTTGAAAACTAATCAGCTTCTGAGCCCCTAAGTGCACAGTCCAGCTGCCCAATTTGCCCGGTGGTCTGGCCCTGCTCCCAGCTGGCTCAGGACTTCTTCCCTTTCTCATGGCCTTGACTTCGTCTCGCCCTGCTCAACTGCTAGTCCAGACACCCTGTTCTCAGAATTGTTGCAGGCAGCCCTGGCTCTCTATCATCCATGGCCTGCACAGAGCAGGAGTTAAGCTGGGGACCCTGGCCAGAGTCAGAACAGAATTTGTGCTGAGTGACATGGAGAGGCCAGTAAAGGGAGTTGGTCAGGGGCAAAGCAAGCAGCAGTAAACGAGATGGGAGCTGAGGTGAAGGTCATTCGGCCATTTCGAGGGCCTTTTCTGAGCATCTGGAATATTCCAGGCATCATACAGGGATACAGATGTGAATGAGACAGCCACAGTGGGAAAGATAAACAAATAAAGACACTAGAGCAGGATTTCACAACCTCGCACGAGGGGCATTTGGAGCTGGATAATTTTTCGTTGTAGAGGTGTCCTGTGCATTACAGGATGTTTAGCAGCATCCCTGGCCTCTACCCACTAGGTTCTAGGAGTATCCTCTCTCACACACCACTGTGACAACCAAAAATGTCTCCAGATACTGCTGAATGTCCCCTAGAGGCAAAATTGTCCATAGTGGTTCATCACTGAGGTAAGGTATGATAAGTGCCTGAAGGGAGAAAGAACGGGCAATTAATTATGGGAGCTCCTGGTAGGTCCTCTTAACCCAGACCTGGTGGGCAGGGGAGGCTTCTGGAGCAACTCATAACTAAGATGAGAGCTACAGAGGGAGTGAGTGGTCCTCAAGGGCAAGTTTGGAAGAGGAGTGTTAGGAAAGGATGTCCTTCAGGCAAAGGGAACAGCCAGGCCTGGAGACAGGGAAGAAGCCCTTGGCCAGCTGGGTAGTGACTCGTGGGTGGTGGATATTCTTTTTGGTGCACACCCTTATCCCCAAGAGGCAGCATCTTACTCCCAGGATCCACCAGCAGATTAACACGTTTGGGTGCTGCAATTACACCAAAGCAGCCGCCACTGGATGAGTAGCAACATTGGTTTAGAAATGTTTAGCCGGTTGTCAAAAGTATAGGGTAAGAAATGGGTCTCTAATGGCGTATTTTCCATAAAACTCTAATTGCCCCTTTCAGCTCTAGTATCTATGTTTGATAAGCAAATCTAATCAAATTAGAGCCAGATTCAAAACTTGTTAGCAAAAACTTTTTTTAAAAAGATTTTATTTATTTATTCACGAAAGACACACACACAGAGAGAGAGAGAGGCAGAGACACAGGCAGAGGGTAAAGCAGGCTCCACACAGGGAGCCCGATGTGGGACTCGATCCCAGGACCCCGGGATCATGCCCCGGTCCGAAGGCAGACACTAAACAGCTGAGCCACCAAGGGATCCCAGCAAAACCTTTTCTCACAAGGCTACCCCAGGAATTGCTTTCCATTGCTGGGACTACAGACTCTTTCAGGAACTACAAAGGATACATTTTAACCACCTTTCAAATTCCTCCCTTTTGAACCAACTCTGTTGTAGAGAGACTGGTTTTTATTTCCACCAGGAAAGGGGCTATGAGCCATGGGCTGAGTCTGCCTCCGGTCTATACAACAATGAACACATTGGGGAAGTATGGCGCTCTGAGTAGCAGGACTAATTTCATACAGCTACTAAGGGTTACAGGTGGGATCTGAACCCACCTTTTAGACTGATCCCATGTGCCTTCTACTTCCATATTCTGGAGGAACCACCTACCCCGTGGTCCTTGCTAGAGCCCAGATCCTACACCATGAGGACAGACTGGTTGGGGGGCTTCTCAGGCTGCATGGCAGATCTGGACTGGAATGACCTCCAGGACTAAAAGTGAGGTTATCATCTCCAGCTGTTCTTGGGGGCTTCTCGTGATCCAGATACACCCTTATTTGAACCATCAGTTCACTGATCATTCAACATTGTTGAAACGTCTTCACAAGGCCAGACCTTGGTTCTCTTCACCCTCCCCTCTGTCCTGCTGCTACCATGGGTAGTATGGAATGATGCCCAAGAGTCTAGGATCAGGATTTGGGAGACCTAAATTCTAGATACCCCTGCCTTTTACTTGCTTTTTGGTCTTGAGTCTGTTGGTTATCCAGCTGACTCATTTGTGAAATGATCAGCCAACCATAAACTCTACCCAGTTGTCTCTTCTGGTTGCCCTGGGTATGGAATAACATAATGGTTATAAAGGCAGACTGAAAAGATGATAACTTAACACCTGTCAGAAGGTACAGTGTCAGCAATGGGAGGGACAAATTGAATTGGCGCACAGTAGGAACTTAATACATGTGTGTTGAACAAAGGCGTGAAAGAAACTCCATCAGGTGGTAAATCCCAGAGAGGAACTTTATATCAGAGTCTGATTGCCCTGTCAGGCAAACAGCTGGAAGCTATAATAAAGGGGAAGCTCTCCAAACACTTAGGTAATATAACATATTAGGCATAGGGCACGATTCCTTCAATGAAAGAAAGTACCAAGAAGATCATAACTGATCATAACTTGGATCCTACCAAGTACATTTCACAGATGATGAAACCAAGGATCAGAGACATTTGGTGGCTAGATCAAGTTTGTGTGCATTATCACTGGCTGCCTGGGATAGAGGATGAGGGGGAGACCAAGGTGATGCTGAGGTTTCTAGCCAGAAGAGTGGAAGGAGAGAGTAGAAATGGTAGAGCCGGGATAGCAGGGACAGTGAGCCTATTTGTGGAAGGGGAGGTAGAATGGTCCAGGTGAGCAATCATCACGACAGATGCTTAACCTCACTTGAATGTACATTTGAGAAACTTTATATCATCAAGGAAACCGAGCTCTCTTGGAAAAAAAGTAGTTGCAGAACAAAACAAGATTTCTGGGGACTCACACCATTCATTCTTTCTTTAAATGAACAAAAAAACTTTATTGTGCAAGTTTTTGAACAAACAGAAAAATATTGAAAATAGTATAGTGAATCCCCTTGGGCCCATCACCTTGCTTCACCATTTATCAACATTTGCCAGTGTTGTTTCATTGGTCACCTCCCAGGAGTATTTGCCACTCCTGCTGGAGTATCTAAAATAGACCCCAGGTTTATATCATTTTATCCATAAATACTTCATTATGTATTCTTTTTTAAATTTTATTTATTTATTCATGAGAGACACAGAGAGGCAGAGACGTAGGCAGAGGGAGAAGCAGACTCCACGCAGGGAGCCTGATGTGGGACTCCATCCCAGGACCCCAGGATCACACCCTGAGCCAAAGGCAGATACTCAGCTGTTGAGACACCCAGGGTTCCCTTTATTATATATTCTTATAAAGATTTTTATAGAAACATAACTACAGCATTATCCATATCTAAACAAATAGTAATTCTAAATTACAATTTAATAATGAGCCTCTATTCAGATTTCCCTGATTGTCCCCAAAATGGCTTTTAATATTTGATTTTTGGAATCAGAGATCAGATGAGAAATATTACATTTGAATGATGTATCTCTTAAGTCTTTTACTCTGTAACGGATTCCTTTCTTTTCAGACATGATTTACGTGTTGAAGAAGATGGAGCAATTTTCCCATAGAACATTCTTTCTCTTTTAAAGCATCTTGAATTGCCCTTATACTTCTTATAAGTGCACTGGGCATACAATTGTTGGTGACTCTGGAAGTATCTCTCAGGAGTCTCCATCATCATGGCCAATGCTGCTTATGTTTTTGAAGAGCAGGCTGGGTACCAGGCTGAGCAAGAGCAGCCGTATTTGCTTTACCAGTGGTAGAATGAGAACAAAGCATGGGTAATGCTGTGCCAGGCCATTTGAGAAATGTGGGGGATAGGGAACTGCCTTCACATGGCTCTGAGAAGCTTATCACTCAGTTGGAAAGAAGATGATTTTGCCTTTATAAGGCAGACTGAAAAGATGCATAACTTAACACCTGTCAGAAGGTACAGTGTCAACAATGGGAGGGACAAATTGAATTCACGCACAGTAGGAACTTAATACATGTGTGTTGAACAAAGGCGTGAAAGAAACTCCATCAGGTGGTAAATCCCAGAGAACTTCCTATCAGAGAGTCTGATTAACACAAGGCAGCGCAGTGTTGAGAAGCCAATTAAACTGCACTTGGCTCCAGCCTCAGCTGTGACACTTAACAGCTGTGTGATTACAAACCAGTCACTTCATCTTTCTGAACCTAATTCCTCATCTTTAAAACAGGGACATTAAACTATGCCTACCTCAGGATTATATGAGAAGTGGGAAGTGTGGGCCCTGGAGTAAGACCATCAGGAGCTGACTCTAAGCTCTGCTTCTTCCTAGTGGAATTAAGTACTCACACTTCGCTCCATGCCAGTCCTGTCCTCAGAACTTCATGATCCGTTTTAAAGATGGCCAAACTGAGGTTTAGAGGAATAGTTTGTGCACATTTACCTACTTAGTGTACTGGGATTGAATACAGGCAAACTAATATGGAGCTTACACAAACTGCTGGGATATATTACTTTTCCCATCCAAGTTTATCAAAATTCAGTACCCTTGTATGTAAGGAGGGAAACATTATATCCACTTTATGGAAGTATTGTGAAAGTTAAACAAGAAAAATATACTCAGCAGGTAGCAAATGCTCAAGAGTATTTGTTTTCACAGTTGTTATAAAATAATAAATTACTATACTAGTTGTTGGACAATGCTGTGGACTATTACATTGTGCAGAGCCATCTGCAGGTGTATTAGGAGCATGGAGAAAGGAATCTTTAAGTTGGGTTGAAGCCTTTATGGCAGGGGAGGAGGCAGGTAGGCCCCAGCAGGGATTGGGATTTGACTATCACAGGAGATAAAGATGTAAAGCAAGAGGGGAGAGCAGCCCAAGCAGGAAGACTTGATAGAAAAAATAGTGTTCAAAAGAACACTATTTTTAGTTTAAACTAGAAGTTTAAACTTCTTAGTGTCTTATTAGTGCAAGTGAGTGTTTAGATGGTCAGAGAGAACACACATAGACACCCTGCACCCCTTTCAGGAGGGTCTGTAAGAAATTAGAGAAAGGGGCGGACGTTAGGAGCCTGCTGCTCTGGGTGCAGCTCAACACAACTTCTGACCAGTCTGTCTGTGATCTCAGTGAGTCACTGAACTTTGCATTCCATTATTTCTTCCTAGGTAAAATGGAGATCATAAAGGACTTACATCTTAGGGCTGCTTGGGGGGGTTATATCATGTGGGGAAAGAATCCATAGAAGTCAAGACCCAGAGTTTTTTTCCATTCTGGCCTCCATATGGTGCTTCCTGCCTCTATTGTGGCCTCGCCTTCCCCTCCCCTCACTCCTTGAAGGGCAGCCAGGACTCTGGGTCACCCTGGGTCAAAGGCTAGCTGACTAAAGCACCGGGATGTTGCACCAGGAGGATGCTCTCAAAGGCTTATTCCTTTTGGTAGAAACACGGCCCGGGATAAGAAAAGGTGTGAATCAAGAGGAGGGATTAAGTATGCTTCTCTGGACCTGGTTAATTGCTCTGCGCCCCACCCCCAGTATTTGCTTGGATAAGAAGTCTATCCCCGGTTTCTAGAAAAACTTAGAAGAAGCTCCCTCAGTCTGAAGTTGTTAAATCATTTGTCTGTGAGCTTTTGACTACCCTTGGGACTCTTCCTTTCTTCAAGTGCTTGGTGCCTGAATCTCTGCAGATAAGAGAGATTTTAAAGGTCACTAACACTTTGTTTTGTATGAGTCAGTCAACTGCTTTGGCTCTGCCCTCATGCTGCAGGCAGACTTCTAAGGGAAGACGGATGCAAGGAGGTTAATGATCTGTTGCAAAACTGGTGAGCAAAACTCATCTTGGAGAGAAGGTGTACAATTCACTGCTGGGGAAACATGGGAGGACTCCCTTGCCTTTGTGGAATTGGAGGCTCTTCCTTTCCAATGGAAGGCTCTTCTTCAGGTGGCCTTCCTGGAGAAAACACCTAGAGAATGAATGTGACATAGCCAAAGTTATTAGGAAAAGGAAATGGCATTTACAAAAGCCTGGAAGTCAAGAAGAAAGAATAAGTCCATGATGGATTTGGGACACCTGAAGGGAGCTACTTCTGCAAATGTACCAGCCCCTCGGAAGATCTCCCCATAGAGGGAAGTGCAGTCATTGTCAGAAGCCATGCCATGTAGAACCTGGACCTGGTGTAACAAGGAAATAGGATCTATGGTGGGGTAAGAGGTACGAGTAACGTAGGTGTGTGTGGTCTGCTTTCCTTCTCCTGAGTGCCTTACCACAGTGTGACCACCACAAAGCTCCCCCTTTGGGGGCCTCAGTTTTTTCATGAATGAAACAGGGACTGGATGAGCTCCTTTCAGTTCCTCAGTTCCATGGCTCTCTGAAATTATTTTTAAAGCTGAGAAAAAAAAATCAAGTAACTACTGAAAACAGATTTCAGTCCTTATTAGGTTGCAAAATGGGAACAGAAACAGAACCTGGTATTGAGAAAGAATTCAAAAAAAACAGTTAAGGAGAGACATCTTTGATATTGAGTAGATAAAGATTCCATGGCAATTCAAGTCAGTGCTGAGCTTGAATTACCAAAAAACAAGAGCTGAATCACAGGAGAAAGAGGAAGAAAAGAAAAACCCTCCTCAGAGGGAAAGGGGCCTTTGGAAACAAGTGTCTGAGGGCCATCCCCAGGGTGGAATGGGTTACTTAGTAAAGATGATGACCAGGGACTGCACAGATGTGCAATGTTTTGATGGCAGTGTTTTGGTGATGTATATCAAAGAGCATGTGCTCTGTGGGCGGGGAGGGGGCTGGATTGTGTTTGCTTGTGGGAAGATGCAGGCTGAAGGGCACAAGGAAGTTGTCACCCTTCGCTCTGTGCTCAGGCGCTGGAGGGGTCTGGCTCTTGAAGCCAGAAGGCCATTTGTAGAGCTGAGTGAGTGCCGGCAGGCCAGGCCAGGCCAGGCAGGGCAGGATGGAGGTCTGACGCCTAGTGGGGTGTGTGTGTGTGTGTGTGTGTGTGTGTGTGTGTGGTAGATGTCTGTTTGGGGCATGTACTTGGTGTTGCCTAGAGACCTCTGAGGCCAAGGGCCAGAATCCCCTAGGAAGCTAGATGCTTGGGGCTGCAGCTGAGCAGCTTGTCTGTTCTGCTTGCCAAGAAGCCAGGTTCTGATAAAGAATCCTAGAGAAGAGAGGAGAATGGGTTTTCTTTCCAGCAGCATTATAATACTATAGAACCAGGGCGAATCATCATCGTCTTTATCCTGGTAACAATAAACATCTGGTAGGTGTCAAATGTTAGGCTAGCTCCATTACCTACATTATTTCCAGACCTTCCAGCAACCCATCAGGTGGGCATTATTTTTATTATTGCCATTTTATTCATTTTCCCCCTCCATTGCAGAAGTGGAGTCTCAAAAAGTTTGGGCCTCAAAAGTAGTGAGTTGAAAAGATGAGGATTCATACCACATTTACCTCCTTCTCTTTCATGAGGCACAATATGAATTGTGGTTTTCAGTCCCACACAGGCCAATTTACCAGTGCTCCCAGTAATGCAGAAAAGTGACACTGTATTCACATTTATACTTTAATAAACTGAAACATAATGTCTTCATTTAATAAATAACATTATGGCTGTCCTATAATTTGCAATTTTTTGACAACTAGAGAAGGGAACAAAATTTACTGTTTGTCTTCCCAGGTGAATGAATTGTCTTCCTGGTTTTTGCCCATTGCTGGCCCTCTCATGGCACAAATGAATACAATACAGTCTGGCAAAGGTTAAGTGGCCTGTCTCAGGTCACACAGCTAGTTGTTGGAATGGCCAAGGCCAGAACTCCACTGTAGGGTCTCCTGACTGACTTATCCAGCCTTCTGCCCCATAGCTGAGCTTTCAGCACCCCTCAACCTGCCACTTTGAGGAGAGGTACTCGAAGCTCTCCTCATTCCAGGGGCTGTTCCAGGGGAACAAAGAACAAGATAGGCAGCTCCTTGACCAAAGGATCTTGACATGGAATCCTTCCTACAAAAAGCTTTGGAATCTCTTCTGATGAGTAATAGGCAACCACTCAGACACACTTTAAAATAGCTGGTTTGTTTTGAAATAATAATTTTTAAAAATGCAAAGAAGAAAAACAGCAGAAGAGGCAGATGGCATGTTTTAAAAGAGTTCTTACTGAAGATTTTAAAAGCTATTATAAAAACTAGCTAATAAACTGCCCATCACAATCCAGAGAAGAATATACCTAAGATCTCCCTGGAGCACTCGGAGACAAAAACAGCCATTACTGCGAAATCTCCTGTTTCGTGAGCACTGTCAGGTGTCATGCTAAGTGCTTCTTGAGTACTCTTATTTATTCTTCACAGCCACCTGATAAGATAGATACTGTTATTACCATTATCACCATTTTATGGCTAGGCAAACTCAGGCTTAGGGAGAGTCAGCACTTTTTTTCAAGGTCGCAAGATAATACGTGGCAAAATTGGGGCTTGAACTCTTAATTCAAGGTTTGTGCTCTTAATTATTTATGTTACCAGACACCCTCTAGTCCCTTAAATGGTGCAGTGGCTGCAGCCCTCTGGCTGGCCTGTGAGGGGGTAGTTGTTATGAAAACAAATTATCCCAACCACTTTGAAGAATAGGTCTAAAAAGAGCATCCAAAGGACCATTTGTCAAGAACATTTTTCTTTTTTTTAAGATTTATTTATTTGTTTATGATAGAGAGAGAGAGGCAGAGACACAGGCAGAGGGAAAAGCAGGCTCCATGCTGGGAGCCCGACGCGGGACTCGATCCTGGGACTCCAGGATCGTGCCCTGGGCCAAAGGCAGGCGCTAAACCGCTGAGCCGCCCAAGGATCCCCCAAGAACATTTTTCAATTCCAATAATTAAGGCTTAAGAAGTTAGGTAATTGGGCAGCCCTGGTGGCTTAGCAGTTTAGCGCTGCCTTCAGCCCAGGGTGTGATCCTGGGGACCCGGGATTGAGTCCCACGCCGGGCTCCATGTGTGGAGCCTGCTTCTCCCTCTGCCTGTGTCTCTGTATCCCTCATGAATAAATAAACAAAACCTTTAAAAAAAAAAAAGAAGAAGTTAGGTAATTTGCTCTAGGTGACAACTCTACATTTTGTAGCCAAACTGACCCAGACTCAGGCATTCAAGCATCAAGTCTCCTGGGGTGTTTCCCTCCCCACTGCCGTGCATTTGTGCAAACATGCGTGCACGCAAACATGCACACAGACACACACACACACACACACACACACACACACACACACACCCCTTATTCAGAGAGGCCAAGAATAAAATGGGTTCAAATAACTCAAGCAAACAGTTGGTTGAAATTACAGACTCTGAGGCTGGTGGGCACCATGCCAGGGCATTCTAATTTCATCTCTATCAACAAACTTGTATCTCTTTTATAAAGAGAAGAGTCATTTTGATTTCAGCAATTCTGGCAGGAGGTTTTTAGTGTAAATTTTTCCTAGTCCTTCCTAAGTACAAATGAAGAACAGCCGATCCCTATCTTGTCTAATGTATGGTTTTCTGTGGTACTTTTGTGAGTGAGTAGGATGAGCAGAGAGGAAGTATCCTTTAAGAGGATCAATATGCAACTGCTCTCAGCTGCCTTGTGTTGCCTCTAGCAACTAAGACTTCTCTTACAAACACATAGACAGTGCTTACTGCGTAGCAGGCACTGTTCAAAATAATGTAGAAATAGTAAATCCTCATCACAACCCTATGGGAGGAGGACTGAAGAGGAGGAGGTACGTAACTTTCACGTGGGTAGTGAGCAGCAGGGTTGGGCTCAGGGCTCAGGTCACTTGACTTCTGTGCTGGTTTCCCGTGGGTAGTGGAAAGTTGCAATCTCTTCTAACATCGAGTTGATTATCTTTGTGCAGGGTTTTTCTCATGCAGAGAGTAAGGCTGAAGTTCATGTATCTCCTGACCCTGAGAGAACCCAGCTCCAGCAAGCAATGGGAAATGAGTCAGAGTCTTGATTTTGGTGGTTTACTTTGTGAGAGAGATTTGTTGAATGAATGAACAAATGAAACAGGCTTTTTGCAGCTTCTGTCTGCCACCCAGCTATTCCATGATTTCCTTCTTTTGATCTTTTAAGACATCTAAATACCCACAAATTCAGATATTTCAGTCTATAATTGGCCTTCAGCCCCCTTCTGCATCTGGCACAGGGGACTTGACTATATTTCACCCCTTGTACATTTGACCTCTCACTCTAAAAATAAGGGCCAGATAAATGCTTATATTCTTTATGGAACAGATGATGGTTTTACTGGGTGAATGTGGCTTATGCTTTAGAACAGCTGCATGTGTGGAAGGAAATTATTTGAGTAACCCGTTTTCAGACCTTGGCACATACATTTGGCCTAAAATTCAGTATGTGCTTTCTCAAAAAGGAAATGAATGTAAACAATCTTCTCTTACATTATCCTGTACATCTGAATCGTATGTTTCGATGACTTCTCTTTTGACTCTAGTATAATATATTGGTAATGGGAAAGGAAGTCCCATTCAGTTGCCACTTTGTAATGACATGAAAACTATAGAATGTTGGAGCCAAAAGAGGCCCTGGAGATCATCAGAGGTGACCCTGTCATTTT
This sequence comes from Vulpes vulpes, assembly GCF_048418805.1. NCBI lineage: Eukaryota > Metazoa > Chordata > Mammalia > Carnivora > Canidae > Vulpes > Vulpes vulpes. The sequence goes on from NC_132794.1 coordinate 85,678,926, forward strand.
ATAAAAGGATTCTGAGACTCAGAGAAACTTGATTCTCTGGGGCCCCTCACATCAGAGGTGGTGGACATGGGACCAGAGCCAGGTCCAAGCCAATTGAGTTGGATGATGCTGGGATGAGCTTTGAAAAGCTGGTGCTAAGAGATTCTCTGGCCACCACAGTTCCCTCCCTAGCCGCTCCCCTCAGCTGCCTTGCCTACACTGGAGATTGCCTGTCTATAATCTCTGTCCTTGGGTACCTCTTCTGCACTTTGCCTGGAATCCCCTTCATGTATCTGGCCCTGGTCACTTGAACAATGTAATGGCCTCCTGACTGACAGCCCCCATCTTCTGGATCATCTCCCCACCTGCACACACAAAATACTTCTAAGACATATAACTAACATGCCCAAAAGGCCAGTCTTGATTACCTTGGTCCTTTTCTAAAATGCTCTTATCTGTTTCATTTACTGATGTGTCCCAGTCATCTAGAACAGTGCCTGACACATAGAAGGTGTTCAATAAATATTTGTTGAATACTTATCTCCTATTGAATAAGTTAGTTCTTACTCTTTTGCCTGGTGTGCAAGGCATCTGGCACTACTCTTTTCTTACTTTTCTCCTTCCATCCTTTGGCCATTAAAGAAAGAACCAAATCATTCTTTTCCTTGGCCAACAATTTACTGAGCGTTTACAATATGTCAGGCTTTTTCTAAGACTTTAGTGTATATTAACTCATTTAATTGGCACAATAACCCTACAAGGTTGGTACTGTCATTATTACCATTTTACAAATGAGGACACTGAGTCACAGAGAAGTGGAGTTACCTATCACTTGTAGGAAAAGGCAGAACTGGATTCAAGCTCCCAGTAGAATGGCTTCATAGTCTGTGCACATGATCACTGTGCTGTAACTAGCTTTCCTGTTTATGTTTAATTACAGATATCAACAATCTAGAAGTACCCAAAGTAAAAAGTGACAATCCTCTACCTCTCCAAGAAAATCGAGGCAATCCATGTGTATCTTTCCATATTGATGTATTTATATTATTATAAAACAAAAATTGACTCGTATTACAACTTGCCTTTTTCACTTAGTGTATTTTTAAGAACTTTTCATGTTAGTAGAATATCACTACCTCACTGTTTTCAACTATTGCCTAATATTCATTGTATAGATGATTTAATCAGTCCCATTGAACACTTAGTTGTTCCTAAGGGAACAATGCTGGACTGAACATCATTGTACAACTATGTGTGCAATGTTAATATTTCTGCAAATTTTTATTCCTAAAAATGTGGTTGCTGAATCTCTTAAAGTTGTGATGGATATTGATCAGTGGTCCTCTCAAAAACTTGTGCCAATTTATCCTCCTGCCCATAATGTCTTGAAGTTCTCCGTGACTTTCTTTTCCTTTTCAAATGAGTTCAGGAAGTGAACACTGGTGACTTTCCTAATAGTTCCAATCCTCTCAGAGAACTTCTCTGCTTCTCACACCTCTCTTTCTGCAGAGGAAACATTTCTTCCTCCCACATGGCTCAGCTAGATCAGATTCCCCCCCTGCTCAGTCCCTCTCGCTTGTGCTTCCCCAGCCCCTCTGTTGACCTCTCTCAGTTATGCAAAGAAATAATAGGGATCCTCACTGGGACGAAGGGTTCTTTGCTGCAATTTTCTTATCAAGAGAACTTAGAAGCTACTTAGAAAAGAGTGAACTCTGTATTCCTGGCTGTGATGCCACTTCCCTTCGTGCCAGTTGAGATCGGGGTTCACAGTCTTGCAGCATTACTCTTTGTGTAGGTAAAAATGATCCCCTAATCTTGTTCAGCCTTATTTGGGGCACAGCAGTGAGTATGACTAAGAAAGGAACAAAGAGTTACAGTGGAAGGCAAAACTAGGCAAGGGCCCTTTAATTGATGAAGGACATGGAAGAGGAAGGATAAAGGCATAATGCTTGCTGAACCCCTCCTTTGTGCCACTCTCTTAGCTTGCTTGGTGCTTTACATACATTATTGCATTTTAGTCCTCCAGGGAGAACAGACTAAACAGATGAGGAATGTTCTGTCTGGAAAAATGAGGAGGATATGAACAAAGTTTCTAAAGTCATAAATAGTTCTAGTGTAACTACTGGGAAGAAGAAAAGATACCCCTTGAAGTGAGGGCAGAGCCAGTCTAGTACAAGAGAAAGGTAGTAAGTAGTACTTCTCAAAGTGGCAAGTAAACACTGGACTCTATAACCAGAAGTGTGGTGCCGATGGGAAAATAGATTATTTTTAAAGGTTTTAGAAAACTGCATGGTAATAGGTTGCTTAGGGTCCTTAGCCATTTTTGTTGATGCCAAGAGATCCAACGCTGCTTATGGCCCTAGTGTCCATGAAGCTATCTAGGTTGGAAATGGTTGGAAAGAGGACCTTCTGAGATTCCTTCATCTCTCTTTATTTTTTTTTAAAGATTTTATTTATTTATTCATGAGTGACAGAGAGAGAGAGAGATTAAGAGACACAGACAGAGGGAGAAGCAGGCTCCATGCAGGGAGCCCGACGTGGGATTCGATCCCGGACCTCCAGGATCACGCCCTGGGCCAAAGGCAGGCGCTAAACCGCTGCGCCACCCAGGGATCCCCCTTCATCGCTCTTTAAACCACAGTCTCTCTACTACTTATCTTTTGTAAATTCTAGACTTCTACTTGAGATTTCTCTTGAAAATACTTTTTTTGTTGTTGTTATTTAAAAAGTCCACAAGCCATTGCATTAGTTTCTTTGATTTCATTGTTGGAGATGAGCCCCAGGCTAAATGGACCATGGGTATAGCCAACTGTGGTGGATTTACCGCAGACCAAGGCTCCACTGTTGCTTCTCTCACTTCCATAGCATAGGCTGGGGTTTGTTGGGCTCCTTGTCCATTCCTGACCCTGTCTGTTCACGGGGGAGGGCAGGGAAGAGAGGGCAAGTATGCCAGCAGGAGCTGTTCCCTGGTCCTGGTAGAACAAGCCCAGTCTATTCATCAGACTTCCTGGCCCCTACCCCACTATGCCCCAGGCAAGGTCTGAGCTCCTCTGCAGCTGGGGGCCTCTGGAAGCTTTGCCCGCTGGGTGCCCCAGGACAAGTCAGGGAGGCCTCGGCGTCCACCTCACTCAAGTTCATGCCTCCTCTGAGTTCCTTATTTAATGCCTCCTCTTGCCTGGCCTTTGTGGTGGTCTCTGAGTCAGAAGATGGGGTTGAAATCTCTGCATGGCCATCTTGCAGCTGTAAGATGTACAATACTCTAAACTTTTCTCCAAACCTTGGTCATGTGTCTATTTTAATAGGTTCCTCTGGGGCAGTTGCAAGGATGAGCTGAGATAATGCAAATGACACACTTTAGCAGAGTGCCTATAATGAGGGATACCCTCAACTGTCCTCAGTGATCATGGTTGCTGTGATGATACGTCATTTTTATGCCTCCTTTCATCATTGCCAACATCCTGGTCCCGGACCTGTGACTTGGAAGGAACTTTTGATTCCTGCCATGATACCTGATTGTGAACCACTAATTCTCCACCCAGACATCTTCCTATTTCTTTCCAGTTCTTCAGCTTGCCTGATCAGACTGATTTTTCTGTGCTTGACAGTATTTAGGTTGACATCATAAAGGAGAGCACACAATACACGGGAATACATAATAACAACACTCTATTTTTTAAAAAAGAATTTATTTATTTATTTGAAAGAGAGAAAGTGCATAACCAGGAGGAGGGGCAGAGGGGGAGAGAGAAGCAGACTCCCTGCTGAGTGCAGAGCCCAACCCAGGCTCCATCCCAGAACCCTGAGATCATGACCTGAGCCAAATGCAAGACACATAACTGACTGAGCCACCCAGGCACCCCAATAACAACCCTTTTTGTGCTGTTATTGCATTTAGAGAAGTATGTAGCTCCAAAAGTACTCATATACTAATTCATATTTGATAGTCTTCCTATTTTGAATTGAACATTTCAGATGTCAGTGACAAAGCTGGGGACATGTTACACATCAAGACATATTGCTTTGAATTGATTTATATATACTTGCAGGTTTCCCTTTGAACCTGGGAGCAGGAAGAGAAAGTCACAGTTTAACTTCTGCTTCTCTGTAGCTATCCTATAATAAGCTTCTAAAACATAAGGAAGAACTGGTTTGGGTGTTAATGAAAAAAATTTTATCTTTGACCTTATTTTTGTTTTAATGTTCCCAAATTGATCCCAATCAACAGCTGTTAAGATTTTTGTCAGAATCATTGCATTCCCAAAAGCTGAAACACCTGAGATAAAGAGAAAATGCAACCCAAAATGTTTAAAAATAAAATAGTGAAACTCCTTTAATGAACAGAAAATGGCTTTATGCTTATAGGAAAGACATTGTAAATAAAATCATTTGCCTCTGTAACCAGCAAGTCCTGCCATCTTAAGGGCATATTAGGTCTCTTCGTGCCAAAAATCACAAGCCTTTCATTCTTGTTCTCATGGTCTACTGCAGTGCTCTATTCAGAAAGTTGTGGGATGAATTTTTTTTTCTAGGTCCTTTGATGTTCCTCAAATGGAAACACTTTAAGTTGCAAGTTTGGAGTATGTTTTTAGACTAGCGCAGAACCAGAGTCCAGGGGAATGTTTCACATGGGTTTTGATGTTAGATAGAATCGTTTCGCAAATCCTGTTTGCCTCTCAATATTGTACATGGATTATAGACCCTTTTTAAGATTTGTCCAGAAAATAACCACTCATGAAGAAAAAGTTTATGCACAAATATGTATATCACAGCAGGCTGAAGACCTGGAACAACTACAATTTACTCTACAAAGAGAAAGGTTAATTACTCTGTGGTTGAATCATGGGGAGCAGCTTTACATAACAAATAAAGTAGTGTCTTAATGTGGAGAAAACTTGGTTGTCATGCTATACAGAAAAAGCAGAATATGAATGGTGTATAATACAATCACAACTATTACATGTGAAAATATAAGGACAGTGGTATCACAGGCAGTCTTTTGCTTTTCTTAATTTTCTAATTTTTCTGTAATGAGGGGAATGGATGGGAAACATTTGGGGGGCTAAATATAGGAGCATTATCCTTTTTTGTTGGTGATTTTGTTTGATTGGATTTGTAGTGCTATAAAAGTTTTCTTTGATTTTTCTAGAACAGTTTCTCAACCTCAGCCAATTTTCTAGGCTGGATAATTCACACTTGTGGGAGTGGTCCTGGACATTCTAGGATGTTTAACAGTACCATTGGCCTCTACCCATTAGATGCTAGTAGCACGTCTTCAACTGTGACAACAATGTCTGGCAATGTCTCCACATATTGCCAAATATTCCCTAGGGGAGCAAAATGGCTGAGAACCACTGTTCTAGGATCATGATACTTTACCAAATGTCCACTCCTCTCTGCAGTAAGAGGGACCAGAGAGATGGTGAACCAGGAAGGAGAATGTATGTACCAGGGGGTTTTGGTGAATGACTTAAGCCTGGAGCTAGTAAGACCTCAGGTCAGTGTAGTGAAGAAGGGGCAGAGATAGGGAGAGAGGAGTCCTGGAGACCCTTCCAAGGGGAAGCAGGTACAGTGTTCACAGTACATTGTTTTCACAAAGAGGCCATGGTGCTGGCAGTCCAGAAGCAACCTGACTCCGAGACATGCACCAAGAGCTAGCAGTATCTGTTCAGTTGTGCACAGCATGGAGAGGGCTGGAAATTCTCTCGTTCATGAAACACTTGTTTGCCAGAGAGGTGCTTGGCATTAAAAAAGTACGGCAGGAGGTAGCAGAACTCCAGGGTGGGGTTCAAGGAGAGGTCTTCAGCCTCTTGCAGGCAGAGGTGGAGTGAGGAAGGAGTCTGCCAAGCAGCAAGGCTCCTAAGAACAGAAATATGAGCAGTTCCGGTCACAAGAAGGAGGTAGACCCCTGACTTCCCAGCCAGAGATGGGAATGAAAGCAGAAGCGCACTTGACTAGACATGGTGGAGCCTGCACCAGAGACCTAAGCTCCTTAAATTCCTCCTGACTCCGAACAGGATTGTCCTCCGAACCTGGGGCAACACACAGCTGGCAGGTGGAAGAAGCAGAGCCTCAGAGGGGGAGCTGGCTGAATGGGCAAGAGCCCTGAGGGCACTAGCCAGGTGGAAGTGAGATGGTGCAGGGTCTCAGGTCTCGATTGAGACGTTACACATGTTCTGTGAGGACAGGAAGAGACAGAGTCAGTTTTCCTATAGGAATGATCAAAGAATGTGCACTTTTTGAGTTTTGATATGCAGTGCTAAATTACCTTCCAAAATGACGGTATAATGATCAATGGGTAAAACATGATTTTAATATTTTATAGTGTTTAAATAATAAATTTATTATTTAAATTTATTATCTTAAATGTTTACAGAGGTTCATAGCTGTTGCAGCTTTGTTTCTGTGACCTGTTTTTGATCACATCTCTGATTTATATGATGTCTAGTCAGGAACACAATCCCAAATAATAAACATATATTTGGGAAAATATACTTTATGACAATCCACTTTATGGCGTGATTTCCAGAAACGATGTGACACAAAGTAAAGATTGTCTGTAAGGTTGGTGTTGTTTTATCTGTTCGTGAATTTTCATGCTTTTGTCTTCTTCAATGGCTAATTTATTTTCTATCCTCTACTAGAAATGTATATTTAATGAAGTTTGAATGTTCTTTTTAAAAAGTGTGTAGAGCACAGGAAGATGAATAGGTGGATGAGTAAGATGGTGGCTCAGTTGAATATTATGTGTATCTTCTCTTTCATGAAATAAGTCCATTCAATTAGTTTGAATAATATGAAGTTTCCATTTTATAGCTCAGAAATGGTCAGATATCAGCAATTTTGTACGATTCAGTTTAATAGTAATGTTGGCTATAAAGAAAATTTTTGTGAAATGAATATTCTGCTTTTCATTACTTTCTTAAAAATTTAGAGATTCATTTTCCTGAAGACAGAGTTGAAAACTTTGGCTGTGTATCCTTCTGGGCATGGCTGGAATTCAACAAATTATTCTTGCTTAGGCTGGTGTTTCCATTGGAACAAGAGCTCTTAGCCCTGGCTGTTCATAAAATCACATTTAAAATTGGGCAAAGATACTGATGGCCCCTGCTACAGGATGATAAGTCAGAGCCTTGGGAGGGAGGAAGGAAAAGGGGAAAGGCTCATGCCTCACTACCTTCTGTCCCCTGGGTGACACTAAGGTACAGTTACCTTTGAGAACCATGCACTAAAATTCCACTTTAAGCAGTCTTAGCAAAGCTTTTTTAGGCCCTAGAAAACAAAAACAGCAACTCTGCTCCTGATCTATTTTCTGAACTTGTTTTGAACCAAGTTCCAAGGATGAAATGTGAAAAAAATTTATACTTAACTTGATTGAACCCATATTTTCATTTTCACTCAGTAGCACATTTATTGGGTGCCAACTATGTGCCTGGACCTATGGATCTGGGTATTTGGGGGAAACAGATTAATGATAAGTAAAAGGAGAAGAGTTTGGACCCTTGAAAAAGCCATAGGATTATATGAAATGTCCAGAACCGGCAAATCTATATAGATAGGAAGTAGATTGGTGGTGACCTAGGCCTGGGGAGGTTGGGGAGAAAATGGGGAGTGACTGCTAATGGGTATGGGACTCTTTTATTGGATAATAAAAGTGATATAAAATTGATTGTGATGATGATCACACAACTCAGTGAATATACCAAAAACTATTGACCGTACACTTCAAATGGATGAATTGTGTGGCTTGTGAATTAGATCTCAATAAAACTGCTATTAAAAAAAAAAAAAGCCACAAGTATCCTTCACTGGGAGGACTTCACACTGAGTAGTTGAATTGGGACTGGCAAAGGAGAAACTCAGTGCTATACCCTCATTCCTTTCAAAATTGACAGAACTTAAAATGGGGACAATTCTGAAAGCAAAATGAAGTAAATCCCGATTGGTGACATTTAATTATCACCTGTATTCCAGATAGCATGTGAATGATGAGACAGGAAGATGGGCCAGGAGCCATGCATATGTCCTAGGACATCCAATGTGTGAGAAAGAAACAAGAACTTTCATAGAACTGACTCAGTCCCAGGGCTCCTAAGTGTTTTACTTTTATAATTCATATAATCACCACAGTCTTATCCCCATTCTCCTTAGTGAAATGAGGCACATAGAAGGTAACTGTCCCAAGGTCATGCAACCAGCCAAGTAGTGACTTTAAGATTGCCTTGAAGAGCAGATAGGATTCTGATAGGTGACAAAGGAAAGCTTGGGTGTGCTGAGTTCGGAGGGATGGTGGTAATAAGCAGCTTGGTTTGGCAGGAGCAGTGGATCCCTGGAGGGTAGTAACTGAGAATGAGTCCAGAAGGGTGGACAGATGATGGAGGCACTGTCATGACTACATCCCAAGATGCCGTGGGGTGGTCACCATTGGAGATGATTGAGTCAAACCGAGGCTTAAGAAGGCCATGTATTCTCAATGCTCAGGTATGTGTTTCTGTCTGATGTGTGTGTTTCTGGGTCTGTTTAGCAGCAGCTATGAGTGTATTGTCTGGAGCACCACCCAGTGTCATCTACATCTTACCTGGTGCTCATGTAAGACACACCACAGGATCTGCCATCCCACTTGACCCCATGATCTGGCGTCTGGTTGGAGTAGCCATCAAAAGAGAAGTCACAACAACCTGGGGGAACTACAGATCCTCCAAGGACCTGCCTTAGAACCTTAAATTCTTTGCCATGATACCACAGCCCCAGCCCAGGGGCTCTCCCCAAGCCCAGAATGCTCAGAACATTTAGCGTCAGACCTCCTGGATGAAAAGGCAAACTCTGTACAAAGGAGAAGGAAAATACTGTTCTCCTTTGACCCCCTCACTCTCTTCAAGACAGGAGCAAGTTGGGCTTCCCAGCGTTCTCCCCCTTCCCACCGGGATGGATAGGGATGAACAGTAATGCAGCTAACAAGGGCAGAGGAGGGAAGGACATCCAGCATCTTTGGCTGACAGTCTGATCTCCAACCCAACCTGTATTCAGAGCCAGCAACTTTTCATCCCCATAAACTCATCCCTGTGCACCTTCCTAGCCCAGTGTTGTCCATCTCAGAGCTTAGTTCATTCAGGAAGGTTTTCCTTCAGATTGCTGTCTGTTCTGACTTCCTCTCCTGCTTGGATATTTATAACAAGCTTCATAGCTCCTCATACCTTACAGGTAACTTTGCTTTTTATTATGATCTCCATGTTACCCAGATAATCAGGAATTCACAGTACAGCTGCTCTTGCCTTATTTTTTCATCCACCGGCCTTACTATAGGTTCATGTATTACACCCTGTCTCATGCCCTTGCCTGATTTGGGGGATGTGGTAGCTACTCACTTCCCCCATGAAGTCAGCCTGTTCCACTTGCCTGAACCTTTCTCTTCTCACTTATTATCTCCTGTCACATCCTGTCCACTTACCTGAACCTTTCTCTTCTCACTTATTATCTCCTGTCACATCCTGTTCATTAACTTTCCCTATTACCTGACCTGCCTTCCAGCCACCTCTGGTCATGTAAGAGACACTCAATGAAGCAGGGGTGAGTCATTGATTAATGGGTGAGTGCTTCATAGGTTGGTGCTTCATAGGATGGAGGGTGATAATTGTTCTGATGTCCAAAACCAGGCAAACAGCAGGTGCCTCCAGAGCAGACTTATCTCAGACTCACTGTTCTTCTTCATGCCCCCAACTCCTTCTTTCCATCCTGAGCTTCAAAACTGCATCTTTCTAGGATTCTCTTCTTGTCAAATTCTTTCCCATTCTTAACTGCTCATACAGTAGATCTCATTTATCCTCACATTCACTATACATACACTTCTTGGCTTTGCTTATTTTTTATTTCTCGTGTCTGAAAATAATACTAGATATGATTTTTTTTTAACGCTTTGTGAGTGGCCTTTGATTGATTTTGGAAATAGAGAAAGGATTCATGGCCTTGATAGGAAAAGGTTGCTCCGTCTGTCTTAAGAATTCTAAGAAATGTGTCCTGGGCAAAACATGGATGAGGAAACCTGCTGGAGGAACTGACGGAAACAGAATTAGCCCAGTCAAGGATAGCCATGCCCTCCTTCCTAACACAGAATATGTCCTACTTCCTGCTTTCTCCATGGCTGACAGGTGAAGAGTGGAAAAGGAGCAGTTTGGAGGGAGGGCATCAAAAGAAAAGAACTCCTATACCCCTGACTTCCTGGAGCCTGTTTCTTCTCTATTCTTAATGCCTCTACCTCCTATTTTGTAGTACATCATAGTCACTGCTATATCACAAATCAGCAACAGTTAAGAGGGTCATCTGTGGTCTCTCCATCAGTTTGGCTCCATGCCAGGTCCCCATAAGTGCTTCTTCTCCATCCATGATGAGCACAAATATAGCTCCTTCCTCTCCCCTTCACTCACAGGAAGTAAATGGCTAAGCACCATTGGGGTTTTTATAGTGAGGGCACAAGATTTTGAGAAATGGAAGAGCACAGGGAATGAGCTTCTCAGTTACAAAAGATAGCCTGATGATAGAACCCTCTAGCTGAACCCTCATTTTTTCTCCAGAAGACACCCACTGATGTTCAAAGAAACCACAGAAATGACTGGGATTTACACTGAAGTATGGCCCAATCGGAAGTCTCCTTCTTCCAGCTCAGTACTGCATGCACTAGGCCTCCTTTAGTTCCTACCTCCTTTGCTGACAGTGAGCCTCAAGCTGCCCTGCCCTCCCTCTAGGGAGGCGATGATGCTCTCTGCATTATCTTTGCCTCCTTCCTTTGTCATTACTGGTAATGTCCAGTAATGATGCCAAGAGCTAGCTGAATCAATTCAGGGAATATATGATGAGTTCCAACTGTATGCAGCAGATCACTGGATCATGGCAGGTGCAAAGGAGAAAATCCTTGAGACACCCACCAGTGATTGATCCCAGTGGGGTCAGTCATGCCTGTCAGGAGACACACTGTTGTTGGCATTGCCTTTAATTATATGTAGTCACATCTGTATAGTATCCCTTACAAGCTCTTAGAAAATAATTACTGCATTCAGTTATTCAGGGTCTCTGCAAGTGAAAGACAAAGGTATTTTAGACTGTTGCAACCCAGAGAATCTGGAGACAAGGAGAGAGCTCTTAAGTTTCCTTTTTACACAATGGAGCTTCATACCATTATTCTGTATATAATCTTTTTACCAAAACACTGTCGCCTATTTCTGTCAACAAAAGACCTCTTTGTTTTGATAGCCAAGAAAAACCTTAGGCTCAGTAGAGACAACAGAACAGGCTTTTTAAATGACAAAATGTAAGGGCCAAAATGCCTTATTTTTGGAATGTAAATTAGAAGCTTTTATTTTTTTTTTTAATATGAGTGTAGTCCTCCATTTTGATGAACTTTAGGTGCTGTTTTGTTTTGTTTTAATAATATCCATGTAGTTCTTTGGAATGCACCTCATGGTGACTATATCTTTTGTATCTGACTACAGAGTAGGCACAGATGAAGTGAAAGGTAATAGCTTTCTCATACCTCTGAGCATGTTATATTTGACCTTCGATCTTTCCATATGATCCTATTCCTGAGCATATGTGCTTATGCACACACGTTAGCCAAGAGCCTCTCTAACAAAACAGAAGCCCTCTATCTGGGGGAGAGAGTCCCTGACTCTTCTTCATTAACTTGCATACAGTTCTCCATTATTTTGGAAACTTCTTGAAGGCTTACATTTCTACTTCTATATTCCCAAGATGGAGAGGAAGGCAGTGTTTCCTTCAGTCTTTCCTATCTTTTTCTGGCTCTATACATCCAGCTAGACAGGGAAAGTTCTCAATCGCTACCCACTTTGTCAGATGCCTGTCTCATTGTTACACTGCAGGTGTGAATGAGGTCAGTGGTCTCTCTCCTGTTCCAGGCTGGTAGATAATGTTGAGCACTTTGTCCATTCCCACTGGCTTTTGTTAACAAGGAAACCATCACAATGTAAGAACTCTTAGAAGTGATCATCTTGGGGCACTTGGGTGACTCCTGTCAGTTGTGTCTGACTTGGGCTCAGGTCATAATCTCAGGGTCTTGGAATCAGCCCTGCGTTGGACTTCATGCTCAATGGGAGAGTCTGCTTGTCTTTCCCGCTGCACCTTCCTCCACTCATGCTTGCTCTCTCTTCCTGAAATAAATAAATAAAATCCTAAAAAAAAAAAAAAAAAAAAAAGTGATCATCTCTATCCCATTGGTTCCTTGAGAGCTGAGACTGGATCTTATTTGATATTACATCTTCAGCATTTAGCATGCTACCCCTAAAAGGGTATTGGTGTCCGCAGACAAAGGAGATAGAATCCTCCAGCTATAAACTTTTTTTTTTTTTCTACTGAAGTTACTTCCATGGTTGTTAGCTTAGGAAATATTTGTGAAAGGGAATAGTTCTGGGCTAATTGCATTCGCTTATCAGAACTCAGAAAGACCTTGTCTACACCCAAGGCTCATTACTCACTCTCAGTTCCAACCACAGGGAGCCACTCTGCACTTGCTGTTCCCTCTGTTTAGAATGTTTTCTTCTCAAAAAAAAAAAAAAAAAAAAAAAAAAAAAAGTGTTTTCTTTTCTCATACCTGATTCTGCCCTCACTTTTAGCTGGCTAACTCTTACTGTCTTTAGGTTATGTTTAGTTGTTACAGCCTAGGAAAAGCTCTGCACTCCCCCACCTCCATGGCCTTCTAAAACCCTCTTCTGTGTTACCAAAGTACTCTGTGGTCACACCATTGCAGAATCGCATGCTATAAAAGAATTTCTCATTTTCTGGCCTACCTCCCCGGATACTTGGTTACTCTCTTGAAGACAAAAACTGTTTTATTCATCATTTTCTTCTGGCACACTGTTTGGCACAAAGTCCACATTCAGTAAATATTTGTTAAGTGAATGAAGGAATGGAGTCCAAACAAGGAAGACATTCGTAGGCATAGATTTCTTCCTCTTCAGAGATTAGGATGCAGCCAGAGACTTTGTCCATGTCTACCTTGCATGCCAATCTGTGCCACTCCAAGGATTCCCCTGAGTGAGTGCTCCTGCCTGGGACCTGGTTGTTACTTACGTTCTGTCAGAGACTGCCCTTCTCTGCATGGGGGTCCCTAGGATTTCCCCCCAAGCTGGGCTATACCCCTTTCCTATACCATTCCTCAACTCTCCATCCTGTCCAGGCTCCTGATGCCCTTTCTCTCCTAGACTCAGCAGTTCCTCTCCCAGGCTCCATGTCTTCCTGACCTGAGTTCAATGATCACTCTGTCTCCTGGAAACCTGGTGCTCTCCATTCACTCATCATGGCCCAGTCCATTTGCTTTGCCTGAAGCATGTTCACTGGTTAGCATGTGGTTGTTGTCAACCAGTTGTTAAGCCTGATTCTACCTTGGATGAAACCTGAAAGTCTATACTGCTAGTTCTAAACAACTCTCAAGTCTTACTGGTAGCATGAGGCTCTGAAGTGGGTGCTGTCATGCCTGCAGCCAGCTTGATGAGTTAAGGCCAGGAGTCAACTTACACAGGGTGCTGTGTTTCAGGGTCGGTCTAATGTTGGATCACTACCAAATTTCTATTCCTTGGAGATTAGGGGGAAGAATGTCCCTAGCTCCTCTCTGGTGACCATTCATTTAGCCCCCATTAGAGGAGAGACTTTCAAGGATTAAACCACCACAGATTTCCAGTAGAAGAAATGCAGTACATTCAATAATGACGAACAACTATCTACTGACAATTAGAGGAGGGTCTCTGCTTACAGATCCTACTAGTCAACACTTCTTTATCCTACCTTCTTCCTTTGCCCTCAGAAATGAAGCTCAGAGAATCCCCATCAAAAGATGGTGGGAGGGGACGCCTGGGTGGCTTAGTGGTTAAGTATCTGCCTTCAGCTCAGGGTGTGATCCTGGGATCCTGAGATCAAGTCCCACATGAGGCTCCCTGCAGGGAGCCTGCTTCTCCCTCTCCCTATATCTCTGTCTCTCTGTGTGTCTCATGAATAAATAAATAAAATCTTTTTTTAGAAAAGAAAGGTGGTGAGAAGAAATGAGGGGTGGAGGAGAGACACAGGCAATGGGAATAAAGGGAAGGCAAGGCGAGAGCATGAGGAAGATAGGAATATCAGGGGATTTGAAATTGGGGAGGAATAAAAAAATTTGAGAGTGAAGAAACCATGGGGATCCAGGGAAAGTTGGAGAAAATATCCCCAGGAGCAACCTGGACAGAAAGAAAACAGAGAAATAAGAGGAATAAAGAAGCCTGCTTTAACTGCCACATGAACCAAGAGGGGATACATATATATATGCCAAGATATCTCCACAGGAGATACATTATATATGTATATAATATATATAATATACATATTATATGTTATATATTTTATATATATATGTATATATACACTAGAATATAACTTAGCCATCAAAAAGAATGAAATCTTGCCATTTGCAGTGACATTGGATGGAACTAGATGTATTATGCTAAGCAAAATAAGTCAGAGAAAGACAAATACCATAGGACTTCACTCATGTGGAATGTAAGAAACAAAACAGGTGAACATATGGGATGGGGAAGAAAAGAAAGATACAAACCATCAGAGACTCTTAATGATAGAGAACAAACTGAGGGTGAATAGAGGGAGGTGGGTAGGGGATGGGCTAAATGAATGAAAGAGATTAAGGAGGGTTTCAGAAACCAATATTGCACTGTATGTTAACTAGAACTTAAATAAAAATCTGGGAAAAAAAAGAAAACAAAAACGACAGATTACTTCCCCACTGCTACTAGATGGTGGCATTAAAGAGTCCAACACGATCAGACAAAAACCAGGCTCTTTCCTCTCTACTGCCAGGCTTCTATTCTGCTGTTCCATCTCTGGTGGTCAGAGCAGTATATTCTGGGAGATCAGCCTCGGCAGTCTTCAGGCAAAGAGCAGAAGAAGGAAATGCAGTGTTGGTTGGTCCAGAAGCAATGACTCCAGGCAGTCCAGGGCAGAAGAGGCCAGGACAGAGTGAGTGGGGGGATTCAGTTCGCACAAGAAGCAAGCAGCCTGGCCCTCTGGGTCAGCCTTGGTCCCCTCCACCTGTTGTGGACACACAGCAGCCTGGAGCCATGGGATTTCAGGAATTTTCTGCCCCCCTCACAGCTTCACATGTGCATAGCTTAGCAAGAATGTTGCTTCTGAGCCTCTGAGCCAAGGCATCATGGTCCGCAGGATTTGTGAGTTTGTTTTTTCCTTACAGGGGCTTTGTCCCCATGTGATTCATTAATTGACCCATTGCTCCTTAGAGCTGCAGGGAGCCTGGTAGTTCAGGTCATTAAATCCCTTCTGTCGGCCTAATTCATGGCTTGACATCACAAGCCTCACAACATAATCCATTTGTCCTGATTTGATTGATTTTTTTTCTTTCCAAGAGGCGTCCTTAGCAGCCAGGTTTTCTCATTATGATATGATTCATCTGTATGGTAATTCCCATTAGAATTAGTATCTCAGACATGATTCATCCTTGGTAATATTAAGCCAGAAGCATCATTTCAGAAAGGCCTGTTCCAATCACAAGGACTTTCTGTGATAGATGCCCCATCATTCAGCTAGTATTTGTAAAATTTACTCTGTCCTGGACTCTAAGCTGGGGCTTTGGGGAATATAGATATGGACTTCACCCTTGACTCAGGAGCTCCCATTCTGAAAGAAAGGTGACATGAATGTGAGTATTTATGGAACAGATAATGAGAAGTGCAGAGATAAAGAGTAACATTTTTTTTAAATTTTTATTTATTTATGATAGTCACAGGGAGAGGCAGAGACACAGGCAGAGGGAGAAGCAGGCTCCATGCACCGGGAGCCCGATGTGGGATTCGATCCCGGGTCTCCAGGATCGCGCCCTGGGCCAAAGGCAGGTGCCAAACCGCTGCACCACCCAGGGATCCCGAGAGTGACATGTTCTACTTAAAGTCTTAGGTAGTGATTCTCAAACTTTATCAGTAATCAAGGTCACCTGGAGGACTTGTTACAACACATTTCAGGCCCCAGCCCAAAGGTTTCTGATTCACTAGGCCTAGTGTAGGGCCCAAGAATTTGCATTTCTAACCAGTTCCCAGGTAATGATGACATTATGGGAACTGTACTTTGGGAAACTGGCTCTAAACCTTCAGTGATTTCTCTGTTGGCTCCCTTTCTCTACAGCCTGCAGGGTTCTAAGCAGTGCACTCTGTGCTGGAGATAGCCTGTTAAATAAGACATGGCCCCAGGCCTCTCTGGGAACTCACAGCCTGGGAGGGGAATAAAACAGTGACTTCCATATGTCACAGACGTGCCTCTAGAGAGTTTTGCAAATGGGCAGTTGGAGCACAGAAAAGAAGATGGTCTTTTCTTGCTAGTGCCTGGAGAAGGCTGCATGGAGGAGGCAAAGTCTGAATGCAAGGATAAAATGTGGATTGAAAGAAGTTATGTGGAAGGGCTTTTCCAAATGTTAAATTCCCAGTTATCAAATGTCCTGGGACACCCTCTCACACTCCTTCTTAGATGTTTCCTGCAATAATAAAGGTTCAGCTTACTTCCCATTGAAGCAAATGGCGGAGCTCTGGTTAATTGGCCTGGCCTTAGCAAAGCCTTTATTTTTGGCTCCCTGAAGCTGTGTTTGGTCAGCGTCTCGTGCATGGTCTGAATATTCTCAGTAGAATGGAATTCTCCGCACAGGCACTTGAATGGAATGTGGAATGAAGAGCAGAGGAAACGACCACCTGCTACCAATATCCTGCTCCCTGTTCCTGCCACTAGGTCTGCAGGTTGCTTCAGCCCTTATCCCCTAAAACAGCCTCATTGCTTTTGTTGACTCTTCAGGAAATATGGCAGTTCCTCCATCATTCCATTTTGTTTAGACACACATACCCCTCAAACTTCCAGTATTTTCAACCTTCTTAAACACTGCTTCTAGATTCCAGAAGTTAGGAAAAGGGCCCAGGAGACCAGTAAAAGGGGTTTCCAAACCACAGCTCCTAACTGCATTGTTACCCAGCCTATTTACTCACAGTTAACACATAGTTCAAATAAATGTGATTATTTGGTTTTCTGGCTCAGGCTACTTTAAGAATTACATTATGGGGAGATAAGGTGCTATTAGAAGTGCATAATTGTCACTAGTGACAAATGACAACTGATATTAAAGAACACTGATAAGATAGAGGGAAACAGAAGATCCTAACTAGGGGCACCTGGGTGCCTGAGTCAGTTAAGTGTCCAACTCTTGGTTTCTGCTCAGGTCATGATTTCAAGGTTATGAGATCAAGCCCAGTGTGGGACTTTGCACTCAGCAGGGAGTCAGTTTCCCTCTCCCTGCTGCCCCTCCCCACCCCATACACACTCTCCCTCAAATAAATAAACAAACCCTTAAAAAAAAAAAGAAGACGACCCTAACTCTACACTGTATTAGAAAATAATGATCAAAATTGTCATCAAAATTAAGGTTAAT
Organism: Vulpes vulpes; assembly: GCF_048418805.1. Lineage (NCBI taxonomy): Eukaryota > Metazoa > Chordata > Mammalia > Carnivora > Canidae > Vulpes > Vulpes vulpes. Next base: position 85,696,369 of record NC_132794.1, read on the forward strand.
CTCCTCCATCTCCCATTTAAGAAGGCTAGGAAGCATGGATCACTGAACAGTAACACTAAGATAATTGAAGATACTGTTGGCTAACCCTTTATGTTGAAGAATATTCTTTGAATTAAGCTGAACTAGGAGAGTCAAGATATGAATGTATATCCTGTTTTTTTAAGCCCCAATATTTCCAAATCATCATTTTCCTGCAGAATCAGGATGGAAAATAGATCAGATTAAGCATTCTCAATCAGCAAATTATAATAAAATAATGTTAAACTATTGGCAAATATCTCAGAACAGGCCACATTTGGTTAGTAGCAATTAGGAGCCTCATTTGGGTATAGCTATTCTGGATACTTTGTAAACATTTGATGCCATTTCATGTGATTCCCATGTCTGATGTTCAGCAAATACGAGTGACATTACAATGTCTCCTGTAGTTCAGATGACTCCAATAGATTCATGACCAAAAAACTGGAGAATTCTAGCCAAGTTCTTGGAGAAGATATGGAATAGAGACATTTATTAATTTAATCAAGAACTTATTGAGAAACTATTATGCCAAACACTCCTAGGCACTAGAAATAGAGCCGTGAAAAAAGAAGCAAAATCCTATTGAAGCTGATATTCCAGATGGAGGAGACAGCCAATAAACAGAATCCTACAATGATCCCTCTTAAAAGTGATTTCTTTGACAACTGTAGTATAGGATTCCTTAACTGGTTAGTAGCACTGATGGAGAATCCTAGTGCTAAGTCCTAGCTTTGTGCATACTCGTTCTTTAAGTCGTGGTAATCTCTCTTCCTAGAGCTGTTCTGAAGTTTTAATGAAGTCATGGCTCGAGACTCAGTACCCACTTCATTTTAAGCACTCAGTAAATGTTGCTGTGATTACAACATAGATAGATATGATAGATATATCTATCTGATATATCGACTATCTGATGGTCGATAGATACCTAAGTAACAAGCCGTCTTCTTGTTGAAAGATTTCAGAAGATATGCCATCAAATCTAGGAACATCATAATTTTCCATAACTCTGACCCCAGAAAGATAGCTTTTAAAGCAGAGCAAGTTATGAAATTTACTCCCCTGGACCAGTACCCTCTTTGATCCCAGTAGAAGTCAAATTAAGACAAAGCTCTTGGTAGCTATGTAGAAGGAGCTCTCCTCCTGGGTGAGTGCTGTGGATGTGGTATATCTGGCTTCTTCATGCCTTTCCATGCACCAAAGTCTTTGGCTTTGTCTTATCTGAATTGCCCCAGCTCTCCTCAGTCTTGGATGTTTCTTTTATTTTGTTTTAGTTCTGAACTCTGTGTCCCAGTGCTGGTTTCTACAAGGTATCCCTCTTTCTTGAGTCATAAGGAACGCAAATGTTTTCTTAAGTTTGTCCAAGCATTACTTGCTTTTCTGCAAGTAACTTCATAATATCAAGGTCATCCTGCTCAAAGGTAGCACCTTGGCATAAAGGGAATATAGTGTACCTCCATGAAAAAAATCCAATCACAGTCCGCAGTCATTGTCACGCGGAGCCATGAGGGGTGCTGTTGGCAACATTGATCTATATAGCTATCTATGTAAATCTTAAATCTCTAAGAATTTAACAATGACCCAATGTAAAAACCTTGACTCCTTTTCTTTCCTCATTCCCAACACTTCAGCAAGTCCTGTGGAATCTATTCAAAATATATCTTGACTGTATAACAGTCTTCAACATTTAATTAACTTGTTTGGCCCACATATGTATTGTCTGCACACTAAGATGAAGCTCTTCCTGCTCACTGTTGGATACCCAGTAATTGGGCTTGACTTAACATATGTGCTTAATAAATATAAATCAATTGTTGAGTGAATGAGTGGACACATTCCTGTTTGGCAAACTCAGATGCTGTGTTGTGACATGTTGATTTTATCTCAAAAAAGATATTGGCCTATACAGGGTAGTGGTGTCTAGTTTTCAGCATCTTTAATATCACATTAATCGAGTGAGATAAAGTTTATGTATTTTTTTTTACATTGTACTCTAAAACTATAAATCTCCATATAAAGGAAGCATATTTGGTCATTCACTAATCATAACTTGCTTATTTTCAAAAGTAGTTTTAGGGTGACCATGAAAGGAATTATCGTGAATCAAAACAATAACAGCATTATAAACACCACTTAAATATCTTGCCAAATAACAATATTTTCTTGAATCCCGTTGTTTGGGCTTTTGGTGTAACCAAGTTTAGTGCAATGGATAAAGCCAGACCACAGAGCTGGACAAACCAGATTTCAGTCCTGGCTCAGCCTCTTACTAACTGGGTGAAGTTGGCTGTATTTCTCCATCTCTCTAAGCTTACTATTTCTATTTGCAAAAATAAATCAACCTCACAGGGTTAGTGTGTAGATTCAAATCTCATGTAAGTAAATACTTATCATTGTACCCAACACACCATCATTGTGTCAGTTAACTTTTATAACAAAGCACTCCCAAAATGTAGAGATTTTTCACAACAATCATTTACTTAGCTCTGTGTTTCTGTGATTTATCTGGATAGCTCACCTGGTCTGGATTGACTAATCTCTGCTGGGCTCTCTCATATATCTATGATGACAGTTGGACTGACAATTGGATGAGCTAGGATCTAAGATGGCCTCGCCATGTGTCTGGCTGTTGACAGGCTATCCACCAGGATAACCCGGAGTGACTGGGCCATGGTCTCTCATCTTCCAGCAAACTAGTTCTGGCTTCTCCAGATAGCAGTTGTTACAGAGTTCCCAAAAGCAACAAGAGAGAGCAAGGTCCAAAGAACAAGTATTTTTCAAGACTCTATATGCATCACATTTGTTAAATTCCCATTGGTAAAGCAAATCACAAGGCTGGCTCAGAATCAGTGAAAGAAATAATTTATGGCCATTTTTACAGTCTAACACAATCAGAACTGTCACCATCATTGTAAAAAAAAAAATATATTTGTTGAGTATTTTTTAAGTGGTAGGTGCTATTCTAATTGATTGTATTTATAAAAAGCTTATAATCCTTACCTCAACCTTATGAGGCAGATACTATTATATCCCCATATTGGAGAAAAGGAAACAGAGACACAGAATGACAAAGGAGCTGATCTAAGGTCACACAACTGGGAAGCAAGGGAGCAAGGATTCAAACCAACATTCATATGTTGGTATGTTGGTTTCAATCCACGTTCATAAGACTGTTCTATACTGCATCCTCTTCCCACTCTACATATGTAGGACTTTCCATGATTGTTTCTTTTTTTAAGTGGATGATCTAATAAGAAGAGGTTATAGCCTGAATTTAACATGTTCCCTGAGCATTTTCATATCTGTCACCACTTCATCCATGTTTCAGCTTTCTTCCAACAGGCACCTTATTAAAGCTTACCCAGTATTGTTATGGCTGATATGTGTTAGTCCAGATCTTGGTTGAACCTGTTGATTATTTTTTGTTTGTAGTGGTTGGAGTGTTAGCAGTGGTGTGGAGTTTATTCTAGAACTTTTCATCTTTATTTCTTCAGAGAAATTTGAGGATTTGGAAACAAGTGACTTATGGTGATGCTGAATGATTACTAAATAAATACATAACATATATATATATATATATATATATATATATATATATATATATATATATATATATATATGTTGGAGGTAAAATGCAATACCCCTTGAAAGCAGAGACTGTGACTTTGTCTCCTTGGCAACTAGCAAAGGGAAGAACACCCAGAAGACATGTTATGGGAGCTCAGTATATATTTATTGTATATAGTTACACCAAGTTCATGTCCCATTAAGGCAAGGAATCACACACTTATATACTAATAGTGACCAGATATTGGCAACATGTAATCACTAGAGAGGGGTAGAACTGGAGAACTCATGCCTCAGGTAACAGGGAAAGGTCTAGCCATTTGACACCGCATGGGAATGTTTAGTGTTGCCAGATTGTTCTAGTTTTTAGGAAATGCTGTAACTTCAAATGTGTATGTAAAATTTCCTGATTTGATTTGATGTTTTAAAATATTAATTAATTGGAATTCCTGGGTGGCTCAGTGGTTTAGTGCCTGCCTTCAGCCCAGGGCATGATCCTGGAGTCCCAGGATCGAGTCCCACATCAAGCTCCCTGCATGGAGCCTGCTTCTCTCTCTGCCTATGTGTCTGCCTCTCTGTGTGTGTGTGTGTGTGTGTGTGTGTGTCTCTCATGAATAAATAAATAAAATCTTTTAAAAAATAAAAAATTAATTAACTAATTAAATAATCTCTACAACCCAACATGAAGCTCAAATTCACAACCCTGAAATCAAGAGTTGCATGCTCTACCAACTGAGCCAGCCAGGCACTCCACTTTCCTGAGTTTAAAACACTATGTGTTAAATCAAACAGGTCTTTTGATACATCTGACCCATGGCCAGCCAGTGTGTCACCCCCTACATCAGGCGCTGACTGGCATCTCTGTTGTATAACAGCTGTCCTAAAGGCCCAAGAAGGAAGGAGAACCACAGAATAAGGCAGAGATGGAGCAATGAGATAATAAGAGAGGCAGAACTTCAAGAAAGATGGAAAATTGTCTATTTCAGAGATTTCACAGAGGTCAAGGAAATGAAAATAAAAAAAGATCATTTGATTCGAGTAGATTATTTGGTACAACACTGCATTCACAGGCTGTGTTTTTAAAAAAGAAAGAGAGAAAGAAAAAAAGAAAAAGAAAAGAAAAAAGAAAAGAAAAGAAAAAAGAAACGAAAAGAAAAGAAAAAGCAAGCCGTGGGCAAGTAACATGAGAAATACTCCAAACACTCAGTTAAACAAAATAAAATCAATTTCTTTACTCTGACCCTTTTCATTGTCTTTAATATCCTAATATGCAATGTAAATCTTCAAAAGGAGAAATAGGTACTGTTTCAGTGATCAAGGAATCATTTCATACAGTTCCTTTAGATCTAATGACCTGGGGAAAACGTTTAGGGAAAGCTGTATAAGGGACTGAATGAGTGAGCCACTGGGACTCTCTGGAGGAGTGATATGGAAACTGGAATGCATAAGGTAATGAATGAGGCATGATAAGCCAGTGGAGCAGCTTAGCATGTAAAAAAGTAGGTAAACCCATTAGTAACTAAGAACCATCAGCATCTTAACTTTGTAAAATAAAAGCCTTTTAGCATCATTCCTCTGATAAAAATGAATAAACCAGGGCACCCCCGGTGGCGCAGCGGTTTAGCGCCGCCTGCAACCTGGGGTCTGATCCTGGAGACCCGGGATTGAGTCCCGCGTCGGGCTGCCTTCATGGAGCCCGCTTCTCCCTCTGCCTGTGTCTCTGCCTCTCAGTCTCTCTCTGAATAAATAAATTAAAAAAAATACTTATTAAAAAAATGAATAAACCAAAAAAAGTAAAGGGGTCCCCAACTTCTCATGGATTAAACCTCTTTGCCTGACATTCAAGGTTCTCCTTTATCAGGCCAACTGACATTTCTGATTTCCCTGTTATGTCCTATACTTATTCTCTGTTCTAAATACCCTGCTCTGCACTCTGTCCTTAGGGCATTTTCTGTTTTCCAGCCTCTTTACCCTTGCTTACCTTGTGAGTTGCCTTTCCCAGCTGCTCCGATTAGAGCTGTGCCTATTTTCCAAGGCACAGCTCAAATCTGCTTTCCTCAGAAGCCTTCCTTAGCCATCAAACCTCACAGTTTTTTTCTCTGAATTTCTAGAGCATTTAAATTTCTGAAGGATTCGTTTGAGACTTAGTGTGTTGGAGATTGCTTATATGATTGGGAACTGAGAGAAGAAAGGCATGTCCTGAGCTGTGCAACTCTCAACCCCGGTTTGCCCTCACAATACACCCAAATAAGGTTAGGATGATATTATTCAGCAGCACATAAGAACAAGGGTATAACCCCATCACAGTGAATTTCATAGACTATGCTCTGTTGTTCTGCAACCACCTGCTGCTATTCCCTGAGGATAGAAGAGTTCATTCTCTTCTTGCTTAGAGTAATCAGTGCCATTTGTAGACACTAGGTTGAGCACTTACATGTATAGTCTTGGTGAACCCCCCAATTTCTCTAAGAAGGGGCACTAGTATCCCCAGTTTACAGAAGAGGAAGCATTGTTCTCTAAACATTCAAGTCAGCTTGTTCATGTTTATGGCCCTCTCTTTAGCTGGTCAAGGCAGAACCAGCAGTACAACCTCACATTCCTGACCCAAAAGTCTGGGCTTTTTCTGTCTCAGCACACCATCTCCATGGCTACACGGGCCACCAGAAATTTAATGACAGAGAAAGGAAAGAATTCATACTTGCCCTTCAAGTGGCAAATATATATTAGTAGGCTGCAAAAGGCAGAGTAGAAGTCTAGTGAGAGTCAGTGCAGTTTGAATATGAGGGGTATTCTAGGAATATTCTAGGATCTGCTAAGGACCTAGCACAGCCCAGTGGGCATCCTCTTGAAAACCAGTGGGTTGTGGTTAAGGTGAGGTTTGGAGGTTTGTGCATGACAGGGGCACATGCACAGCCTGGAGGACATGTGAGGGTCTTCTCTTCCTTGGGTACTCACTGATGTCACTAGGGGGATTGACCTCCATTTTCACTCTGCTATGAGCTCTTTGATTATCTCTCTGTCTCTCTTACTAGACTTTGAACTCTCTGAGGGGAAAAGCTGTCTTATTTACTTAGACCTGACACATAACTGGTATATAAATATAAAATACTTGTTGATTTGATGAATGGATGACAAGGCAAGGTGCTCAAGGTGGAGATAACCCAATATAGTCCACTTTTACTCCACTGTCAGAAAACTAAATTAACTATTTCTTCCCTGTTGTTTATATGCTACCCAGCAGTCTCAGGCTTCCCAGAGACCTTCATAAAACCCAGAACCTCTCTTCAATAATGTAGAACCTCATAATTTTCAGGCCTCATCTTCTAAATTAGATTGTGCAGTTTTTCAGCACAAGAGGTATGTGCTACTTCTTGTACATGCCTCACATCCTTCAGCTCACTGCCTCACACAGAGCAGGATCTATATAAATGCATGTTGAGCAACTGTATTGGAATTATGATTGGAAGCCTATCCTAACTGTACAATCTCTGTGAGATAATTCTTGGTGAATTCAGGTGATAAAAGGGAGAGGAAATCAGGATGGTGACAGAGACAGAGCAAGAACAGTGGGTAGGATCTGTCAACTCATTGGATGTGGAAGATGAGACAAAATGAAGAGGAAAAAGGATTCCAAGACTTTGAACCAAGCTGATGGGCTGAAGGATTATGCCCAAGAGAGAAATATAGAACTTCTACTTCCCCTGAACTTCTCATCCTCACTGCAGTTTGAGCAGAGAGAAAAAGATTCCTCATGAATGTCCGGCTCAAGTGTTCCTTGGAGGCAGACAAACCTGGGGCAGTCAGACACTCAGGAGAGTTCAAAAGGACAAAAAGGAAAGGTTGACTTTGTCACTCTGCAGAAGAGCTTTGCTCTGCCAAGGAGGAGGAGGAGAAATTGGAGCTGAATATATTTTTGGTTGGAACTACTTGTAAGTGTTCTGTTTGATAGCAGAGTTGTTTGAATGGCCGATTTCATAACTGCACATAGCTTTTCCAAATAAATGGTGTCTGTAGAATGTTCAGGTTAATGCATGAGTCCAGTGCTCAAGAGTGTTTGTGCTTAGAGCAACTGGGCCTTCTTTCTTAATAAGTCATCTTGGCATTTTGTCAACAAACTAATTTGCTTTTCTAAGAAACTAGATTAATACTTCCTGTACTCTGTGCTATTCACAGATCTACAATGCAGTGAGAAGGGAAGAAGAAATAGAAAATACAATTGGATCTCTTCTCCATTACTTTACCAAGCTCCCAGCCTCCAAGACAGCCCGTGAAAGGATTAGTGTTGGTCCATGCCTAAAGCAGTGTGTCCGAGACACCATATGTGAGTATCGTGCCACCCTCCAGAGGACGTCCATATCTCAGTACATCACGGGTTCGCTCCTAGAAGCAACCACATCTTTAGGAGCGAGAAGTGGCCTACTCAGTACTTTTGGAGGATCCACTGGACGAATGATGCTAAAAGGTAATGTCTGAGATTTACTTTTCACTTTCCACCCTTTCAGTGCAGAAAGGAATCTAAGTTAGCATTTATGCATCTCCTCATGGAAAATTGAGTGTACTTTTTGGCAATTTTAAATAAAGTTTGTCGCTGTCGTAAGCTATAAAAAAGATAGTCCTTTATCAAAATCCTTTAAGGTATAAACATTCCAAACAATAAGCATTAAGATTTTGAGATTGTTTTTTCAAAAGCAGTATAACTGATTACAAGATTATCTTTAATCAAAAAGAAACTATTCAGACAAAGGGTTTCTCCTAGTGGTGGTCTATGACAGATGTGATGTGATAAGATGTGATAAGATGCTTAAAAACAAGTGTGGTCATGTGGTCACAGTGAAAACCAACACTGAGATGGAACAGAGCAAAATGTAGTCCTTTCTACACAGAATCAATAAGTTCATGTTGACCAGAAAAGCTAAAGGCCATCTTCCAATGATTCCCATCTTTAAAAAAAGGATAGTCAGGCATCCTGCTAAAACATGAAAGCCAATGGAAAATGAGGTGCCTCAGCACCAGAACTTCCCAGCTACTTCCCACGAGTAGCAGACAGGCAGGTCAGAAATGGCAGTGTACCAAAGAACCTTGGAGATTTGTGCACTGCACAGCTGTCACAACCCGCTTGGCAGTCTTCCCTGGCAGGAAGCTGCCATCCAGACGGGGACCATGCAAAGCTACGTTCCACTGCCTGGGGGCTGCCAAGAGCTTGATCTGACATCCGGCCGTTTCTCTCAAGGAGAGCAGCTACTGCCCCTCCACAGCAAGCCCCAGACCTATGGCTAGCAAACCAGTGGCCTTCCTCCTCAATCCTTGGCCACCCTCCCACTCCACACCACACACACCTGGGCAGGCTCAAGGGGAAGTATACAGTTCCCTGTGTACCATGTAGGTACCATGTAGGTTTGTTTTCTGGAACCATTTTAATTTTGCAGCTTGGTTAAAAATAATGAACGAAGGAAAACACAAGTTGTGGGAACACTAATCCAGGTGACCAAAGGGTTTCATATGTTTTTTGAGTTCCTACTAGGTGCTTGGTGCTGGGTAGGGAAAAACAGTTCCTGCTGCCATGGAGCTTTGTAGTCTCTAGATGGTAAGCAGTTTCCTCTATGCACAGGACTCAGGATTTCTCTACTCTATTGTAGCTCCTGATGACTGCCAAACTTCCATTCTCCATCCATGCTCTTCCTAGAAAGTTGGGCTGAGATTGGTATGCCGAGTTATTGTTGCTTCAAGGCTTGTGACTCTATGGGACCTCATCCTGTGAGTTAATCAACTTGTGTTTCTCAGATACCCCATCTGTGCCCAGCAATGTAGGTATATGGGAGATTCTAATGACGTACAAGTCAGTTTACTTGCCTTTAACTTGTTTATGATCCTAATGAGGAGGCCAGTGTTGTGTGCACCAAGTATTCGAAGAATAATATAAGACTAGAGAGAGTTAAGTGCTAAATAGTGTGAAAGTGCCTCCAGTAGTTCAAAGAGTTTAGAGAGGGAGTTAATGTTCTTTATGACAAATGGCATGGCCCAAAACATGAGACCTCAAACAAACAAACAACCATCAGTAAAAGCCACTTTCTTTCTTCTCTGTTAATTGCAAAGGGACAGATCTCAGACTCACCAACTAAGGCAGCTGCCTCCAGCCTTATACAGACCTCTAGGAAAAAAAGGAGGCTGCTTGTTAGTATGTCTGTTGCCCTGATAGTAACTTGACCTCAATTGCTATCTGTACTTCTCCCTTCAGATCAGAACATTTTTTTTTAAGATTTGTTTATTTATTTTAGAGAGGAGGGAGGGAGCGCTAGAGGGAGATGGAGAGAGAGTCCCAAGCAGACTCTGCACTGAGTGTGGAGCCTGACACAGGCTCGAGCTCACAACCCTGGGATCACAATCTGAACTGAAACAGAGAGCCAGATGCCACTCAGGCACCCCCAGATCAGAACTTTTTGATCAACATTCTTAGCTCAGAGATTCATTGGCCCATCTGCTAATGTGTTATCTTTAAATTGGCAATTTTTACAAGAGTTGGGAGTTTCTTTAACTTTCTGTTTTGTAGTTCTTTAATGGTTTTTGGTATCCCTCTGTAAGTAGCTTCTGCTGAATAATACAATTAGCTGGTTGGCTTCTGTTCCAGGCTTACTTCTGTAGCTCTGACTTGTTTTCTTGGGAAACTTTTTTTTTTTTTTTTTTTTCCTTGGGAAACTTTTACAACTTCTGTACCTTCTCCTGTGGGGTCCTCAGAGTCTATACATGCCATAGTGAAACATGTTTCTTTAACATGCAGGGGAAGAAATTATATCCAAAAAACCACATCAGCATTCAGAATCATAGATTTTTTTTTTAAGATTTTATTTATTTATTCATGAGAGACCAGAATGAGAGAGAGAGAGGCAGTCACAGGTAGAGGGAGAAGCAGGCTCCATGCAGGGAGCCAGATGCGGGACTTGATCCCAGGACCCCAGGATCATGCCCTGGGCCGAAGGCAGACGCTTAGCCACTTAACCACTGCGCCGCTGAGCCACCTAGGTGTCCCAGAATCATAGAATGTTTATAGAATCTATAGGTTCAGCATACTGACTAGTTGAGTCTTGACCTCTGTTGGCCATATACTCCAGCAGGAGGTCTGGAGGACACACTGGCACTGTAACCTGGTTGTCTGATTCTTTTATTGTTCATTGTGTGTCCTGTGGCATTGAGTTGGCTGACAGCTTTCAGCTCTGTATTACTAATGAAAATCTCTGGGAAGTATATAACACAGACTCCGTCCCATTTTATAAATAACTTGTATTCCAGAAGTTCGTTTCTCAGGAGCTGTGTGGAGCTTAGAATTCTTTACTAGCGACACAGTATTAAACATTGTGATTTGGTTGACTCTAGTCCTCAAAAGCCTCTTTAACCCACAACACAGTTGAAATCTATAGACTTCCCATGGAAGTGTATTCTTTTTATTCTCTTGTAACACTAGTACTGGAATACTGAGAATCAGCCTCCAAAGAAAAAGCAATACAAATGAGTTGAAAGAAACTTCTTGTGTAAGGGAAATACATTTAGTCCAGGTGAACAGAGTTAAATTGAAACTTCTATGAAGATTTTGAAAAGAACTTTGGGCCATTTTAGAGATTTTAGATATTAGCATCTAGTTCTCTTATATGGTTAATCACATTTCAAAACTCATACCTATATATAAGAATCAGAAAATTATTATTCCAAGACTTTACTCTCCCCCCTTTTTAAATGGAGGCTTATAAATGGAATGAAAAAGAGAGGCAGGGCAGGGTTTAATTCCCCACCCCCTCAACCCCCGAGGAAAACGTTAGGAATAGATTCAAAAAGAATGACTTCTTCCATGAGAAAGGTCATATTTGAAGTAGATTAAATGGGTTGGGTAAAGGTAGAGAAAAAGACAAGTACCGTTTGATTCCATTTATATGAGGCACTTAGAACAGTCAGCATCATAAAGACCAAGGGCTGGGAACGAAGAGTCATTGGTACTGAGTATAGAGTTCCCATTTTACAAGATGAAGAGTTCTGCACAACAGTATGAATGTATCTAATACCACTGAATTATACACTTAAAAGTGGTTACGATGTTACATTTTATATGTATTTAAACCTCCTTCTCCTCCCCCTCAAAAAAGAATAAAATATTTTAAAAAGAGGACAAAGATGTTATGTAGGTCTTTGGTCCCAGGTTTATTAAGATGTTAGAATCAAGGTTCTGGAAAAAGGAAATACGAAAACAGCTTCTCATGTGAACATCCAGGGTGGGGTGGAAGCATGTCAATTTGTCTTCTGGAATGGTTGTGATTACAAGATGAGGTTTGGAGCCTGCAGTAGTTGAAAATAGGAAGAGAAAATGTCCAATCAGTTGTTCACCAGTCACAAGGCATTCACAAGTCAGGAACTGGTGACTCAAGGCTTGATTGGCCAGAGTTCTGCAGCCCTGCAGCTTTACCACAGACTACAGGATTCTGCTAACTCTTCAACATCTCATCGAGCTTCCACACCTCCAATGATACAGGTGACTCTAGAAAGACAGCCACCAGTCAGGAGACAAACATTCCTGGTTTCCCGCCTTCAGGATCACTAAGGATGATCTATTAAGTCAAAAATTTGCCAAATAACAAGAAACATTTTCTGATATGAAGCATTGATTAGCAAGAATATGCCCTGGATATCAAAGGTGTGTTATCTCCAAATGGGAAATGGAGTATTTATACCATCTCCTTCTGGTCTAGGTCCGTTTCTCCCTCTCCCCATTAACCTTGCTAGAATCTCAGGATCAACCACCTGTAGCAGTGACAGCCAAAAGAATTATTGATGTCAATAATCAGGAGGTTTTCTAAACCCATTACCTGCTTTTGTTTCTATTTTTTTATATGTACTATCTACTGAAAATTACAAAAAGCAAGATAAGTAACAAGGGAGAGAAAAAAGTAAAAAAGTGAGATCACTGATATTAATGCTGATAGTAAAATTAGAAAAAGTAGTGGTAAGGGAAAGGATTTTTCATTAGAAGGCAGCTAAGTGTTTTCAAATGTGCAGATTGTACCAGCCAATATAATAAATTTGGTACATTAAACTCAATTTTTCCTTCTCAAACTGTTGCTAAGTAAATTTGTAAATTTAAGAATTAAGTATTTACATATAACCAGGACAATGCTTAGTTATTCATATTTAAATTATGTAGTAGAAAAGAAAACTCCATTGTTCATTTTAACCAGTTTGAGTATGTGTGTATGTAGAGAATAGCTATTAAAGTTATTGGTCATATATAGAGTGTAAATAGAATATTAATATGAAAACAAAAATGCCTTATATACTTAATATTCTTATTGAAAGTAGACAGTATTTTATTTCTGATAGAAAGGTCTAATAAATTTTTCTTTTATTGCAATAAGGATATTCTATTTGTCTATTTTTCTAAAATTAATATCTTCAAGGATAAAAACAAGAAGTTGTAATAAGAGTACACACACACATTTGAACTATGTGGCTGTACCTCATAAATAATTTAATTTATAAAGACTGTCTTTGTTGACTTCCTCATAATCAAAACAATTACCCTTTCCATGCCTACCAAACAGAGGAAAGCATATGCATATTTCTCATTCCCAGATTTATTTAAAGAAATCCTCTGACTTATTAGTTTTGTGGCCTTGAAATTATTTTCTTGGTATGTGTTCATGTAATTTGGGGTATGTTTCTATACCAGTTAATCAACTAGAAAGTATTCATTCACCGTGGCCAAGTGCCATATCACCTCTGGGAAGAATGCAAAGGATTACATCTGGAAATCTTCAACTTGAACTAATCTTCAATTTCTCACTCCAGAGAAAATGTAATATTAGGTCTACTGAAGTAGCTCTTACTACCTGCTAAGAGATTCATGAAGTGCTGGGCTACATAATTGATGGCAGGATCTGTAGCTCCTGGGGTAGGTTTGGTGGGTATAGGACAAGGCCCTATGCCTTCGGTGTACAGTAGTCAGGTGTCATCCAGGACTGTGACTCTGTGCCTGAGTGTGACCCACGAATGTGATTCTATGTCTAGGTGTGACCTAAACTTGCTCAGATGTGACTTAGGAGTGCAATTCTACCTCCTAGGTAGAACCTCAGAGTAAAAAGTACCACACATGACCCACACATGTCAGTCACTTCATGGCCAGGTGTTAGGGTTGTGACTCTGTACCCCTTCTTATAACCAGGGGATGCTTCCAAAGTACCAGGGAAGAATGAAGTCATGTACCTCAAATGTAGTAGAGACATGATGCTTCTTAAGCCAAAACAATTATGGATATTTTGAAGGGGAAGAAGGGTGGAGCAGAGGAATGACTACTACTACTACTACTACTTCTTCTTCTTCTTCTTCTTCTTCTTCTTCTTCTTCTTCTTCTTCTTCTTCTTCTTGTTTTTTGTTTTGTTTTTTTTCAAGATGACATCCCCATTACTGTTATCTCTGAAATTTTAAACTCTTCTGTAAAGAGAAAATTGGGCATAGGGACGGATTAGAGTAAGGTAGAATTACAGTACTACTACTTGTTTACATTTTCTTAGTTCTTGCTGAGTGCCAGGTATTGCTCTGAGTGCTTTGCATGTATCATTTCATTGAAAACCATTCAGTGGTCCAGTGAAGGAGATACTATTTACTAATGAGGAAACTGAGGCCCAGAGACATTAAGAATCTTGCACCTGGGTACAGAGGTAGTCAGGATAGTGTGAGTACTTGAATCTGGGTAGCCTCTTGAGTGCATACCACGTTCCAGGCAATGCATCAAGTCCTTTTACTGCATTATTTAGATTAGTCTTTATTGTGGGTTAACTTGTGTCCCCAAAAAGAGATACGCTGAAGTCCTACGCCCTAGTACCTATGAATGTGACCTGTTTGGGTCTTTGTAGATATACTCAAGTGAAGATGAGCTCATTTTCAGGGAGAGTGAGCCCAAAATCCAGCAACTGGCTTTCCTTGTTAGAGGAAGAGAAGAGACATAGAAGCAGACCCACATTGTGGTAAACACCATGTGATGATGGAGGCAGAGATGGGAGTGGTGGAACCATAAGCCAAGGAATGTCAAAGACTGCCAGCCACCACCGGAAGCTGGAAAGAGACAAGGGAGGATTCCAACCAGAGTCTTACAGGAGGCATGGCACTGCTAACACCTTGACTCTGGATGTCTAGCCTCTAGAACTAGGAGAAGATAAATTTCTCTTGTTACAAACCATTCCATTTATGATAACTTATTGCAGCAGCACTAGAAAACTAAGACAGTCCTTTTGATAATCCTGTGAAGAGGAAATTATTAGCACCAGAAAACTGAAGCTCAGAGAGGTTAAATGACTTGCTCAGTGTCACACAACCATTAGTGTGTGCAGGCAACCTAGACCAAGCTTCTCTAAGGTTCATGATCACAGCTATGATGGAGACATATTTGCAGCTCTCCAGTGGCAATGTACATCTCCACCTTGTTTTAGTTATTTGGACGTTTTTCCAGTAATAAGCTCTGATGTTCATCCTCCTCCCACACACACTTTGCCTGGCACAGGACCAGGCACAGATTAGGTCTTCAGGAGGCTGTATTTCATGATAAAAAAGCTTAGATTTTACCTTGTTAGTAATGAAAGATGCTGGAGGGTTCTGAGGAAAGGTGTGATTTGATCAGATTGGGTTTTTAGAAAGACCCATCTGGCATAAACTTTCATGGAATCGAGTAGTGGATGTGTTCACAGAATCAAGGAACATGTCATTGCTATTTGATAACACTTAATTGAATGAGATAATTTTGGAATCAAATATGTAGGTTATACAGACATATCATAAACTGTAGGTTATAGAGACTTATCAAACTCATACAAAACAAAAATGCAGGGACGCCTGGGTGGCTCAGCAGTTGAGCATCTGCCTTTGGCTCAGGACATGATCCCAGTCCCAGGATTGAGTCCCTGCAAGGAGCCTACTTCTCCCTCTGCTTATGTCTCTGCCTCTCTCTGTGTGTCTCTCTTGAATAAATAAATAAAATCTTTTTAAAAATGCAAATATATTCAGGAAGTTTTTGAGCTGGCACAAAAGCCATTTCCAGTGTCTCAGCAAGCCATTCTAAGCACCAGGGCCCTGGAATGGTTGCAGGGCTATCTCTGGGCACCCCCCTTACTCTTGTCTGAATTCCCCTTTCCTCTCCTTCCAAGGCACCAACTGCCTCTGGAGGTCCAGAGCCACCTTGACTATACCAGCCCATCCACTCCTCACTCATGTCCCCATAATAACATCATTTTCTCTTCTTTCTGTAGTGGATCCCAGCTGGGCTTTGTGAACAAAATGCCCTGATGGATTAGAATAGAGTTCTGGAGTGTTGACTGATGAGGGAGACTCCCTTGGGAGAGCTGGAGACAGATGGAAGAGCTGATGGCAACTGGCATAGGGAATGGGGCACACAGGTGCAAAGACATGAGACAGGAAGAGACACAATGTGTTCAGGTAACTGCTGGTCTACCAGGCTGTCCTGGCTGCAGCTTGGGAAGTACAGAGGCTAAGTAGGAAGACATGGGGCTGGGGCTGGGGCTGGGGGAGAAAATAGGTCTCCAGGGGGCTATATTTAATAATAAAGAGCTTGAATTTCACCTTGCAAGTAACAAGAAATGCTGACGATTAGTAAAGAAGGGTGTGATTTGATCAAATTGTGTTTTCAGAAAAATCCATCTGGCTACAGTAAGGGGTGGGGCTGCATAGTGTGTCATCCTTAACCCCGGCCTAAGTTCCAAAGTATAGCCTCCTGGGCTTTACCCCCAAACCTACTGAGTCTCTGATCCTACAGGTGAGTTTGCTTGGTGTGGAAGGTGGGTGGAGAGAAAGGAAAATGAGAATTGAAGCACTTAGGAAGAAATTGCCAAGGCATTCTTCTTGGTAGGGTGTTTCTGGCACATTTAGCCACTGGTAAAAATTACAAAAAGGCCCCCTCCCCATTCTCTGTAGGGTAATACAGCCTCATACCCATGCATATCATTTAGTGCACAGCATGCTGGCTGGATTTCAGACCTCTTTTCCATTCAGGTAAGCACCTTTGTGCAGTGCAAAAACTTCACTGTATCAAAAAGTCTGAATCCTGAGAAAGCAGCAGAGAGGTGTATGTAAGGGGTAAAATTAATAGAATGTGGAGATTGAATTTATCTATAGTATAGATAAAGGCAGCTGAGCCTAAGATGACCATTAATTTTACCTCTAAAAATATCCTTCCAATTTGTTATTAATGGTTAAAAATCAATAGGATTGTTGAATCATATGCCCACTCTTACCCTGTACCCACCATCACTTTAAGAAATCAGGAGGTTAAGCATTCATTAAATAATAATTATTGAGTTTAAGTGCTAAAACCTCCAAAATAGGAAACTAATAAATTCTCCATGATGAAAAAAAAGTCATAATTATTGAATTCAGAAAGGTGATTGGTGGGCAGCCCCAGTGGCTCAGCAGTTTAGCGCCGCCTACAGCCCAGGGCGTGATCCTGGAGACCCGGGATCGAGTCCCACCCATGTCAGGCTCCCTGCATGGAGCCTGCTTCTCCCCCTGCCTGTGTCTCTGCCTCTCTCTCTCTCTCCTCTCTGTGTATTCTCATGAATGAATAAATAAATAAAATCTTAAAAAAAAAAAAAAGGAAAAGAAAAAAAAAGGTGATTTGTGAGGACAACAACCCCAGGTAACCACTTGGGGTCTCTGTATTTGAGCTGGTCATAGTTACAGAATCTCAGAATGGTCCATGTTCCAGAAATTCATTTGGAAGATAGTTATTTGAAACTCTATACCCAAAGACAAAACAGCAATTAAATTCCAAGCCTTCCCCTAAATACTCATTTGACACAAATAAAATTGAACTCTGAATATTTTAAATGAATAAGTCCTAAAAGATGATTTTTCTAAGTCCCAATTCCTTATCTTTCATTGAAATGATTGAATATATTCTTGTTTCAAGGGAAGGGAATATATAAATAGGGATGTAAACTTTCTTTAGTGTAAGGACATAACTGCCCAAGAATAGACACAGAAACAAGCAAAAATGGTTACTCCCAAGAGAAGCCTTTTGCTTGTCAATTTCTACTCATCTGCCCTGTTCAAATGTTGATTTCCATGAGCACATACTACATGGATCATGTTTTAAAAGAGACCTTTGGAGCCTATGTGAGGATTCTGATGGATTCAAGCCCCTCATTTCTAGTACCACTATTGCCAGCTGCCATACTGAAGACCATTTGGGGCTATCATTCAAATGAGAAGACAGAGAGGGGAGGACCAGAGGCTTCTTTGAAGTAGGGTGGGGAGAGGGTCTCAGAGTGAGTAAGACTAGTGTGATTTCAGGCTCTTCTTTGTTCTGATAGGATTGTCAGCCTCTGAGTTGCTTCCTGATTTAAAGAAATGCAATGCGAGCATCATTCTGTCTTGGATTTGAGACTTGATTTCAACACTGTGTTATCTTGAATAGGTGACTTTCCTTCTCGAGGCTTCAATGTCTATATCTGTAAAATGAAAATAAGAGCACAACTTCACAAAGTTGTTTTGAGAATTAAATAAGATACTGTATATAAAGAACTTAGCCTAGTAGCTGGCACCTAATATGTGCATAATAAATGTAATGATGCTGATGCTGAGGATGATGGTGGTGGTAATGATTGCTGCCACCTTGGAATGTCAGCCCTCCACTGTTCTTAATTCAAGTGCTCTGTTCTTAGCTCAGTCACAGATGCACACAGAAGGAAAGACACCCTCCAGGTTTCCATGGCTGGAGACCCAGAGCAGTAGCACCTTAAGGGACACTTGAAAGGAGGTATTTGCAGCATGGGGGCCCACCCCTATGTAAACTCTTCAGTTAGGTTTTCCTTAGGACCCATGCATCAGGCCATTTATTCATTCATTTGTGTATTCAACAAATATTTATTGAGCATTTACTGTGTTTGAAGCACTATGCTAGGTCCCAAGGACAAAATATTGAATAAGATATAGTCTTAACTTTCAAGAAATTCACTTGCTATTGGAGGAGACGGACAGATAAACATGCAGTTTTGGGGTATAAATGTTATAGTTGCAGTAAGCACAAGATGTAGAGGCTCAGAGGGAAGTTCCTGTACCATCTCAAGTGAAGGCTGTTTCTAAAACCATTTACAAGCCTGGAGAAATGTGAAGCCCTATTTCACCATGGAAAACAAGCCCTCCCCTGCATTGTCAAGCTTCTGTTGTTTCTACTTCGTTCTTTGTTGGCATCATCTCTCTCCCCTTCAGAGAGGAAAAGATGTGAAGCATTTATTCCCAGGATTAAGAGGCATGTCTAAAATCTGTGATTGGTACAGAAATTAATGCCCAGGTGAAAATTGGTATGTATTTATGAAGATGCATAAAATTAAATGAGATTTTTGCAGTAAATGTAACTTAATCCTTTTGAGTGTTTTGGATTCTTTAATCTTTTAAAGAATTTTAAATGAACTACGAAAATTCTTGTCCATCGGACAGCTATAGGACATAATAGAATAGTTATAGAACATAATGCTTATAATTTGTTTATAATAACATGTGGGTCAGTACCAGGTATTTAAAGGCATCTACATTTGGGACCCCTGGGTTGTATTCTGAGATATGCACGGGCTCTGGAGGATTTCAGGTCATGGGTTTAAGAAGCTGGGCAACAAGTTTGGACAAAGAGGAGAAGAGTTGTAAACACAAACAGGTTGACTTTGAACTGGCTTCTGGTGGTGGGGGTGGGGTGGGGGTAAGGAATCTCCCTGGGAGGCATAGGAGTTGTTCTAGACAGGAAAAGCACATGAGATGAAGTTCCAGGGTCAGAATGAGTGCAGTATCTGGGAAACAATGAGGAAATGATTCTCAGCAACAATCTAATGAGTGGGTACAAGAGGTAAGATTCATTTGGTAGATGTGGTTACAGTTCTGAGAGCAAGATGAAAATCTGGACCTCAAGCATTAGAGAGCCGTCATTGACTCTCAGAAGGTTGAATATTAGGAAGGTCAGGCCAACAGCAGCATGTTGGAGTCAAGAGCCTGGAGGCAGAGTCACACTCTGTAGGAAGGAGAGAGACAAACACAAGCCTAAAGATTATTCCCAGATTAGGAATGGCACACCCAGAATAAAGAGCCAGAAGCTGATGCTAGCCCTTGTAGTTTCATTGGCACAGTGCAGTGGTTACAAGAAAAAGACTAGTCTTGAAAATTTAGCATCGCTGGGAGAAAGATGAAATGTAATAAAAATTACAGTTGGTTCAGAATGGAGGCATTTTTTACTACAACACAGCACCGCTGTGAAAATCTCCAGGCTCGTGCCAATGGAGAGAGGCTGCTAACCTTTTCCTGGAGTCAGGGCATCTGAGTGCTCTTGGCGTATTGGCCCAGCCCATCTGGCTGGGAGCAGGGCCTCCTCTGGCTTCCATAAAGCATAGATCTTGCCCAAATGTGGAAAACCTTTAGGGACATGAAAACCATTAGGGATCCGTAGCCCTGATTTGAACCAAGCAGAATAAACAAACCCCTGCCCAAATTGGAACTTGCTGGATGCCTTTCAGACTTATCCAAGGAGAGAGGCTGGAAGCCTCAAGGGTCTTCAAGTGGGGTTAGGTCTTGTTTCAGCTACTCTGCTCCAGTCTGATGAGACTTAAGTCTTTGTCCTTTTCTGGAGCATTTTAACACCTCACATGCAAATCCACAAATGGATTGTATTCTGAACCTATCACATAGACAGTATTTTTTTTTCCCTGCTAGCGGGATTTTAAAGCCCAAGTTAGATCTTCTGGAAGTGTGTTATATATCCAGGAACTCGGTTGGAAAAGGTCCAGAGAGCATTCACATTTTCCATAGACAGGGTCTTGCTAAGTTCCCAACCTCAATTTCTATTTTCAATATCCTTTGTCACTCTTTCCAGCTGCATAAGTTTAGTTAGTTTTCTATATGCATAGCATCATATAACTTTACATCTAACTCCCCAGAACTGTGAAGTGGCTTATTTTCTTTTTTTGATCCCGATGATTTTTTTTAAAATGGGGAGGCAGATTCAGAGAGAATTACAAATGTTCATTTGTTCACTAAGTAGTCGCCTCAGTGCCTGCTAGGGGCAGTTTGGGGACAGACAAGGGGGAGGGGGTTGAAGAAGAGCAAACAGTTCCCCTAATACCCTGTTATTCGTGATCCACTAAACATGGAGGTGGACAGAGGGTGAGGAAACCAAGCACAGAGATAAAGAACCAAGCCCTCCATGGTCACAAATTCAGAGGCCAGAGAAGCATGATTTGAACTACTCTCAAGCTAGACCAGAGCTCTTACCCTGTGTCCAGTCTGCCTTTAGGAAATACACTGTAATATAGCACAATATAGGAAATATTTCCTGAGCTCTGGCTGTGGCTTTGTTCTAGTTGGGGATAAAAACAGTGGGAAAAAAGGGCAGTGTTTTTAATCCCCGGGAGTTAGTGATTTCGTTGTGGTTACATTGTAGCATGATACATATGAGGCTAAGGTTGGTGTGTCCTTTGGTGACAGACAGACCTAAACCCACATACAAGCTGTGTGACCCAGGGCAGATTACTTACCTCCTCTGTTCCTAAATTTCATCATCTTGCTCGTAAAATGGGGACAATGCAGATAATTGCCTCAGAGAATTAGACTGGTATACCATAAATGAATCTAATGACTATAAGGTGATTAGCACACTCTCAAAAATAAAAAACAGAGCTAACAAGATGGAGATGGGACAAAGACATTCCCAAAATACCGAGAACAAGGGCTTAGCTGTAGAATGGTCCCCTGACAGGGACCAGCAAAGAAGGAGGGGACAGGTTTGGCAGAAGCAGAGCAAGGGAACATGGAGGGGACTGTGAGAAATGGAGCGCCCTGGTCTGGAGGCTTGTCTGGAGCAGGAGGCTCGGGGAGGGGGCAGACAGGGCTCTGGATGACAGTCCTTCCTAACTCTTGCTTTCAGAGCTCATTTCTCCCATCCATACCTACTCCTCCCCGTGATTTCAAGCCACATCAGCCACAGACAGCACCTCCACCTGTCCAGAAGGTCTTTTTAATCTTCCTAGCTTGCACAGTGGGATGATACACAGATAAATCCCTTCCTCTCCTTCTCTAGCTCAGGCATGAGAAAGTTGGAATTTTTAATACAAATGCTTCCTTTCAAAAGGAAAAGAGAGAAAAGATGGAAGGAAGGGAGGAGGAAAGGGATGGATGAAAAGAAAGGAAGGAAAATGGAACCAGAAGGGGTAAGGGAAGGTTATATCAAAATAGCAAAGTTCAGCAAAGCACAGACTTACTAGCTTATTTATCAAAAGTGGGTCCCAGATCAACCTTGACGATGGATTCCACTTGTAGGACTTCCTGTTCTTCCTATCCTTTGCTTCTTCCCTGAATGTCTGGACTTGGAGAGATTACACTAGCTCTCTGAGGAAAATCTGCAGACTTGGCTGCCATGTCCCTCCCAGAACCTCTGACCTCTTCACAGAGGACCCTAGGTCTTGGATCTCTTTGATCTTAGGCTGTGTCACACTCCTTTGTGCTTATCAATCTCTCCATGTATTTATTTGGTGATGGTTACTGAGCTCTCCTCTCTGTGGGCACTCTGCCAGGGGCTGGAGACAGCAAAATAAGGTGTAGGAGGCCCAACACCAGTGCCAAGGACTCTGAACACAGCACTGAGAAAGAACCTAGGGCTACCTAGAGAGAGCACCTTTGTAGCACAAGTATAGTACCCAGAGGCGACTGCTTTAGTGTCTACTTGGATATAAATTTGGTGATTTTGCTTTTCAAAAAAAATCATTCTTGTGTCTTTATCATTTTAAACCTAAAATCAAAAAGCCTATATTGCTTTAAAAATAGTTACTAGGGGGGCACCTGAGTGGCTCAGTGGTTAAGGATCTGTCTTTGGCTCAGGCTGTGATTCTGGGGTCCTAGAATCAAGTCCCACATCAGGCTCCCTGCAGGGAGCCTGCTTCTCCCTCTGCATATGCCTCTGCCTCTCTCTCTCTCTGTGTCTCCCATGAAAAAATAAAATCTTAAAAAAAAAATAGTTACTAGTTTTAATCTTTTCTACTACTCAGTACAAATTAATGGAAAGCCATGTATTTATGAAGTGATCAATGTATAATAAAATAACTTTGATTTAGGCTTCTTTGTTGAAAATGGATTTTTGAAGTGTAGCTTCAGAGTGCCACTTTGGGGGACCTCAAATTTGATTATTGTCTCTCCAAGCGTTAGTTTTCTGTATCTGCAAAGTAGAAATAATAGCTTGTCCTATAAATCAAAGGAATGCAGAGGCATCTGATTTGTTGACTGTAAACAATTATACACATGTAAACTGCCTTTGCTACTACTATTAGCAAAGTAAAACAATGGCTGTAGTTGTGGCCATGGGTGAGGTTTATAAAGCCAGCCAGCTCAACCTCTCTATGTCTGGATGCTTCTGTGTTGACACGTAATGAAACTCCTTCAGACAGAGCTGAGCTTCTCAAACTGTAATGTGCATCTGGGTCCCCTGGGAAACTTACTGAAATCCAGGCTTGGGTTCACTAGGTCTGGGATGGGATGAGATCCTCAATGTTTATGAGGTTCCCTACAGTGCAGTTGTTGCTGGGCAAGGCCCTCATATTGAGTCTCAAGACTTAAGGTTCTCCCTGAAAGGCTCCTCAAGGGACCTCTCTGTCTTATGGCTTCTTTGTCTCCCACCTTTGCTTGCGGAGAGCTAACTCACCTTTTGAAGGCCAGGAGCTTCCCTGACAGGTCTATATCTGGTCCTGGAGCAGGATAGCCATCTGCCACACAGAGCAAAAACCCCATCCTCCTGCAGCACTCTTTGCTTACTGCCACATCTGGGAGGCAGAGTATTTTTTTTTTTTTATGTTCTCCTGAATTTTCATTACACAGTACCTTGACGTCTGATCCTCAGCTCAGAAGAGGTGTCCATTCACCCACTCTGCTTGAATCTGTCTTTGAACCCTGGGACACTGATCTGAGCAAATCACAGAAAACTGACTGCAGAGTCTGCATTATTTGTTTTTAAGCTTTTTATTTATTTGACATAGAGAAATTGAGAGAGAGAGCACAAGTAGGAGGAGTAGCAGAGCAAGAGGGAGAAACAGACTTCGCGCTGGGCAGAGCCCAATATGGGGCTTGATTCCAGGACCCTGAGATCATGACCTAAGCTGAAGGCAGACACTTAACTGAGGCACCTAGGCACCCCAGTATCTGCATTATTTTAAGAAATAGAATTCTAGGTAAAAACATGAGTTCAGGGACACCTGGGTGGCTCAACGGTTTAGAGCCTGCCTTTGACCCAGGGCATGATCCTGGAGTCCTGGGATCAAGTCCCACATCAGGCTCCCTGCATGGAGCCTGCTTCTCCCTCTGCCTGTGTCTCTGCCTTTCTCTGTGTCTCTCATGAATAAATAAATTTTAAAAATCTTTTAAAAACAAACAAACAAACGAGTTCAAGTCCTAGCTATGCCACCCATTAATCCTGCAACTTTAATCTTTTCTCCCCTACCTTCCATCCTCAGTCCCTTGGTCTCATTTGGTTTCAAGATCAACTTAAAAAGACCTCAAATAATCACCCTTGATAAAAATGTTGGGAGTTCTCTTTGATGCCCATGATTAGTGGCCAGTGACTCTAAGACTCAGAGGCCAGAGGGAAATCACTCGGTCTGTGATTGTTCCTTCAAAGACAACAGAAGTGGCCAGTTGAGTCCCTTTAGGTGAAGAAATTACAGAATAGATATGACCCACCAGCTGTCAGAGAATATAATCTCCTTGTATTATTTATATTTATATCTGTAACTGTAGACAAAAAGGAAGTCACCCTGAAAGAAATAACAGACCAGTGAGTAATTGGGCCTTTAACAGAATGAAGGAGTCACATGCCTTATGTGTATTTTAGACCTATTTCCACCTTTGCCAACTCTCATATGCCTCTAAATAAGTGAATATCAGCACACTCCCAGTATATATGATAATCTGCTCAGAGTTTACATGGAAACATGCAGGGCTTCTATTAATGGCCTAGCCACTGTGCTGAGTGTTTTTGTGTACATCCTATGAAATTCTAGAAACAACCTGGTGAGGTGGGATCTTGATCCCCATTTTAAAGATGAGAAAACTGAGACTTAAGGCTATAAACTGGTGCCCCTTTAAATTATACTTAAGAAATTGGGAAGGGGAAGGATCACAAGTGGCTTTACACTCTGTTGTCCTGAGCCATTCCCTTCTGGCCCCAAATTTGCCTACCCCAGTCTGCAAACCCAAGCCTCTATGCTTGGGCTAACTGGGTGCCCCTGTTTTAGAAGACATTTAGGGAACCTCATGGTAATCCCACCCCTTCCCACCTCAGAGGTTTGTCAAAGTATTCATTCCATGCATGATATTTTAACTTGTGAGGAGATTAGGAAAATTTATTTTCCCCATCTTTTTTCTTTGATGATGTTTGTACTCCTTCTTAGCTAGGAGTTCACAGGAAGATGAGCAGATGGCCTGGTTTGCTCCGAAAGATTAATCACAGGGTTAAGCAATTCAAGGGTGGGGAGCATGGATTTGAACTTGGTTCCATCCTACTTCAGAGACCTGGCACCTGAGCATTTTCCTGTGTTGCATCTGAAGCCCATGGTTCTTCCTTATTACCCCGTGCTTCTGGTAAGAAGCACACGAATGAAGGTGCCCAAAACCCTTATGTCTACAGCCCTGGTTTGTAGGATGAGAGCTGGCCGTAGTCCAACAGCAAGTCACAGATACCTGATGCTGGTGGGCCTGGACTGTCTGTGTCCATCAGTAGGCACCAGCACCTCTTTTGTCTCTGCTGCTCAGACTCATGGGAGAGAGGTCAACACCTGTTCTTCTAGTTCCTATGACTGTTTTATACCAAGTCAGAAAGGAACTAACCTTAGGAAGGGAGTGTGAAGTTTCTCTAGGATATGTATAAACCTGTGTGTTTTCTTTACACATTTTATTGGGCTGGCTTCCACCTTTCTCCCACCTCCCACTGCCATCGTGAACATCACCTCACAGGACCAAATGGCCTTTCTAACCCCTGACATGTTGGCCTAGGAAGAGTTTTATAAGGATTCTTCTTGGTGTCTTACAGCTAAGGACAATCAGGAGGCTGTTGCAGACATCCACGTGGTAGCTGAGAGAAAGCAATGAAAATAGGATGGAAGGGACCCGTTCTTGGGACAACTGGTGGTTGAATGGATTTGAACTCTTCCCAGGATGTTAAAGAATAACAGACACCTCCAAGATTTTGGACCCAGAAAGATGAAAGTGGTACCATAAAAAGAAAGTGAGAAGTATATCCATATTGGATATCTTGACTTTGAGATGTTGGAATGTTCAAGGAGATGCTCCCAAAGCACCAGCATTGAATCTGAGTGAGAGATCAGAACTAGAATTGTACATTTGCAGGTCATCTGCTTGGCCGTGATAGTGACAGCTTGAGGTGAGCTTTTCTGGAGGAGAGAGAAAAAGACATTTGCAGGTCATCTGCTTGGCCGTGATAGTGACAGCTTGACATGAGCTTTTCTGGAAGAGAGAGAAAAAGACAAGCAGAGAACTGAGACATGTACATTCAGACTGAGGGGCTGCAAGAAGGGGCAGAAACCACTACCATGGCTGGACAGTTAAGAGGAAAGCCAATAGAGTGTAGTGCCCTGAGCCAGAACTCAGGAAAGTCCATGGTGTTGGGCTTAGAGTTGTAGATTATGAAACTCGTGCTACATGACAACTCTCTGTTGATGTTAATGCACCAAATCATAATATTCTCAAATCTATTGTTAGCTACAGTGGCATAGATAGCTATTTTTTCCTGTTAAGGTGAGTTTGATTTTGTCAATAAATATCTTCTATTTATATCATCAAACATAGTCAAAAAACCAATAACTGCCTAATTAAATACAAAACAGTTCCTGTATAGCCTCATCCACTACTGAATTGAATTCCCATAGTAAGTACTTAATGAGTACTTAAGAAATAGTACTTGGTCAACAAGTGAGACCCTGTGAATCCTATGACCTTCCAGGTTTTGGTGCCATTTCAGTTGAAAAAGGGAAATAAATAAAATAAGTAAAATAAAATAAATAAAAATTTTAAAAATTTAAAAGAAAAGAAAAAGGGAATTAGTTTGAATATGTACATAAATTAACCTCAGGTACCCAAAGTAAAAAAAAAAAAAAAAAAAATGGTAAAGAGGATGGACTTTGGAGTCAGATGGGTCTGAGCCATAATCCTGGCCTCACTACATACTACCTGTGAATAATTAGGCATGTTACTTAACCTCTCTGAGTTTTCTCAGCTATAAATGGAATACTAATCTTACATAGGCCACAGAGGTGCTGACAGGGCTAATGGTGATAATTAAAATGTTAGCAAGTAATACTATTAGTACCATTATTATTGCCTTCTAAGGGAAAAAAAAAATTTCCAGGCCCATATGTGTTTTTCTTATTAAGTGATTTCGACGTACCTAAAGTCTGGTCCAAGTCATTTCTGCAGTAATATGTACTAAATTAGAAATTACATGCACCAGTTTTCTTTTAAGTCATAGAGCTGTTTTAATTGATACTCATATCGTCAAGGGTTAAAAATTCACATTGTAACAATAATACAGAGTGCATGTCCAACATGAATTTTAAAAATATATATTTCCTTTAAAACAAATACAATTTTTAAAAATATCAGAGTGTTTGTGATGTGAAGTCATGGTTACAGTCACGTCCCAGTTTGTCATCTGTTCTTGTCCAATGTCAAGTCCAATTTAGGGCTAGAATTGCAGATAGACAATAAATATCTGGTGGTCTTGTACAAGGTTCTTCTCAGATATTTTTAAACATGTAATGTAAAACTGAATGGACATTTTAAAGATATGAAAACCAAAGTAATACACTATTAATGCCTTAATGGATAACAACCACATGGTCATCTCAATAGGTGCAGAAAAAACATTTGACAAAATCTAGCCCCCTTTTATGAAAAAAAACCAACAAAATAGGAATAGAAGGGAACATCCCCAACCTGACAAAGTGCATCTATGAAAAATCCACAGTTAACATAATGAATAATGGGAGAAGCCGGAATGCTTTCCACCTAAAATCAGGAACCAGACAAAGATATCTATTCTCACCACTTCTATTCAACATCATACTGGAGATTCTAGCCAGGGCAGTTAGGCAAGGAAAATAAATACAAGGGCATCCAGATTGGAAAGGAAGCAGTTAGACTATCTCTATTATCAGATAACATGACCTTATATATAGAAAATCCTAAGGAATCCACTGAAACACCATTAGAACTAATAAATTAGTTCAGGAAGGATGTAGGATATAAACTCAGTTGTATTTCTGTACACTAGGCATGAAAAATTGAAAAGTGAAGTTAAGAAAACAATTCCATTTACAATAGTATCAAAAACAAAATATTAAGGACAAATTTAACAAAGGAATTCTAAGACTTGTACACTAAAAACTACAAAACATCATTGAGAGAAATTGTATAAGTTGTAGGATATAAACTCAGTTGTATTTCTGTACACTAGGCATGAAAAATTGAAAAGTGAAGTTAAGAAAACAATTCCATTTACAATAGTATCAAAAACAAAATATTAAGGACAAATTTAACAAAGGAATTCTAAGACTTGTACACTAAAAACTACAAAACATCATTGAGAGAAATTGTATAAGACATAAACGGAAAGACATTCTATGTTCATGGAGTAAAAGATTAATATTGTTCAGATAACAGTATTCCCCAAAGCAGTCTACTGATCTAGTGTCATCCCTGTCAAAATTCCAGCTGCCTTTTTTGCAGAAATTAACAAGCTCATTCTAACATTCATATGGACTTTCAAGGGTAACCAGAAGAGCCAAAATAAGTTTTTAAAGGAAGAATTAAATTGAAGGACTCATACTTCTGATTTCTAAACTTATTGCAAATATATGGTAATATACATGTGGTACTGGCATAATGACAGACATATAGATAAATGGAATAGAATAGAGAGCCCAGAAATAAACCTTAGCATATCTGGTCGAGTTATTTTTAAGAAGGGTGCCAAGATCATTCAATAGGGAAAAGTACAGTCTTTACAAATAGTGCTAAGAAAACTGAATTATCTACATGTAAAAAAATGAAGTTGGACCCTTATTTTCCACTATGTACAGAAACTAACTCAAAATGGATCAAAAACCTAAATGTAAGACCTAAAATTATGAAACACAGCAGGGGAAAAGCTTCATGACACTGGATTTGGCAATGATTTCTTGGACATGATACTGAAGACACAAGCCACAAAAGAAGAAAATAGATAAATTGGATTACATCAAAATGAAAAGCTTTTGTGCATCAAAGAACACTATCAGTGGAGTAAAAAGTCAACCCACAGAATGGGTTAAAATATTTGAAAACTACATATATAAGAAATTAGTATCCAGAATATATATAAAACTCAACAACAGGGGCACCTGGGGGGCTCAGTCAGATAAGCATCTGCCTTTGGCTCAGGTCATGATCTAGGGTCCTGGGATGGAGTCCTGCACTAGGTGCCCTGCTCAGCAGGGAACCTACTTATTCTTCTTCTCCCTGTATGTGTGCTGTCTCTGTCATTATCTCTGTCTCTCTCTCAAATAAATAAATAAAATCTTTTTTAAAAAGATTTCATAAAAAAATTCAACAGCAAAAAGACAATCCAATTCAAAAATGAATAAAGGACTTAAATAGGTATTTCTCAAAAGAAGATACGTACATGACCCATAAGCACATGGAAAGATGCTCAATCATTAGTCATTAGGGAAATGCAAATCAGGGCCATAAGATACCACTTCATAGCCAGTAGGATGGCTATAATTTTTAAAAAAGAAAGAAAACAAATGTTCATCTGGAGGTGGAGAAATTGGAGCCCTATTCACTAATGATGGGAATGTAAATTGGTACAACCAGTGTAGAAAACAATTGGAGCATTCTTCAAAATAATGCTAAAGTTACCATATGATTTAATAATTCCACTCCTGGGTATCTACCCATGAGAAATAAAGAAATATTCACATAAAAGTTTTTGCACAAATGTTCATAATCACATTATTCGTGGTAGCCAAAAAGTGGACACAACCTGATTGTCCATCAACAAATGAATTAGATAAACAAAATTTGTTATATACATAAAATGGATTATTATTCGGCCATATAAAAATAAATGAAAATCCTAAGGAATCCACTGAAACACTATTAGAACTAATAAATTAGTTCAGCAAGGTTGTAGGGTATAAGCTCAGTTGTATTTCTGTACACTAGGCATGAAAAATTGGAAACTGAAGTTAAGAAAATAATTCTATTTACAATAGTATCAAAAGCAGAATACCTAACAAATCTGACTAGGGTGATAGTTGTATAATTCTATGAATATGCTAAAAAACATTGAATTGTACACTTTCAAAAATGAATTTTATGGTATGTGGATTATATCTTAATTTAAAAAGAAAGAATGGACACAAATAGCTCAGCAGTATTTTGGCATGAAAAGATTTAATTCTGAGACTGCTCTGACATCTTGATGGAGTTTGCTGATAATGAAAGTTAGAAGGGATACGAATGTTCACTTTACAGAGGGAGGAGCTACAGAGTTCGGAACAGCAGGGGTTTGATGGAGGGGCTTTTTTAAAATTAGGTAATCTGTTAGTACAATGTATGGCAAGATGATACAGACATTTCTTATTATATGAACAAATGAGGTATCATTAGGGATCTTAAAAAAAATTTTTTTTATTATGGTAGGCACCACACCAAAGGGTACAAGTTGCAGGTTATAAAAATAAAGCAAAAGTTTCCATAGCTTGAAATGATTTGATACATGACAGTCTCTTCCTCTGGCTTCTAAGATGAAAGGCCTCAGAATTCTTTCTTATTCTTTCAAATGATGACTTGATGATAAAAAGGACTAACTACTGAGAACTGAATACATATTAAACTTCTTACATGCATTTTCTCATTTTAATTTCCCCATTATCACTGTGACATTTGTTGTTGAAAACTTAATCAAGATCACACAGCATGTCAGTGCCAGAGCTGGGCTGCAACCCCATACCTGTGTGATCCCAAGACCTCACTCATAAACACTGGACTATGCCATCACCTTCTTCTGGAGGAGAAATCCCCCCAAGAGTTTATAGTTCCTGAGATTCTAGCCACACCAATTTGGGAGGCAGCAGTGTAGAGAGGAAATACTGAGAATTGGAATCCAGGGCCTGATTCTAGTCCAGCTTTGTCCTCATCAGCTCTGTGACCTTGAGTAAGGAACTTGACCTCTCAGAGGCATATTCCCTGATTTGTGAATTGTGGAAAATTTATCTCAACTATCCCTGTAGTTCCTTCCAGCTCGAGCATCTGGGCTGAGTCCAGTGTCTGGCTGAGTCCACTCAGAAAAATGTCAGATTCAGTTGTAACAGAGACACTAAAGAACATAATCATCAAGTCAGTGTAAGGTGGTAATTTGGGGAGCCTGGTCTTTGGTGTCAGTCTGATGTGATACTGGTTCCATCGTAATCTCAGCAAGTTCCTTAACCTCTGCCACTGTCTGCTAAAATGGGGATAATGATAGCATAGCGTGCTGTGCCATCTTGCACAGAGAGGTTGTGAGCACTAAGGTTTCTGTAAGTTCTAGTACATACTACATACTATGTAGGTATTATCTATTTCTTAATAGCATAGTAAGTAGTCACTATTATGTTATTAGTAATTGATTTATGATTATGATTATTATTATTGATGGTTATAATTATAACATAGAGACACAAAATCCCTTAAGGAAAATTAGTGTATGTTTCAATAGCCCAGCCACATTAGACTCTGAAGGTTAGGTGGCCTGCATGGTCTCAGTTCTAGAATCATCCTTGCCTACTAGTGATACGGAAGAGCTTGATTCTTGTCTCATGGAGTCGAAGAATGAATCTCCAGGACACAGGAGGAGTGAGTAAAGTGATAGAAGTTTATTGAGCAAAGATACAGAGAAAACTCTCAAGTGAGGATGGTCCCCACAGGGTTGCCACTGAGGGCTTGTAGTGGCAGTCTTTTATTGAGAAAAAATTATAAACATAACATTGACTACTAGAGAGCCATTAAAAATATTAGAAAGCTCATTTTAGAGTTGGATAAATGAATACTGAAAAGTAAAGTTTTTTAAAAGGTTAGAAAAAAGTATGTTTACTCTGCTCTCTAATTTGGTAAATACTGTGTGTATTTGTAGAAAAAACCCAAACACATGAAATGTTGCAAGAGAAATATTAACAGATTATCTCTGGGTATGGGATTATTGATTATTTTAATTTTCCTCTTTATGCTTCTCTACATTTTTTTATACTTTCACAGTGAGCTTATAGTTTTTGGAAATCTGAGTGCAGAAGTTATTTTTTATTAATAAGAAGTGTCAGATTTTTTTTCTTCTCTGAGTCTTTTCAGTCTGTTGTTTTATCAGAATGTGGCTTAATTTTCAATCTAGGCATATTGGGTTTTTTGTCTCTTTTTTTTTTTAAGTACCAACTTAGAAATAATATGGTACATTGATTTTGTGAGCTCATCTTTTTCATTGTAGTATTGAGGACAGGCCAGACACATTTGTTGCAAGATTGATTAGTTACCAATAACAGATAATGAGAATTGAGGATAGGCCAGACACATTTGTTGCAAGATTGATTAGTTACCAATAACAGATAATGAGAAAGAATTACCAATTACCTAACTTTTCTCTGAACCCATTTACTTCCCTGTTAAAAGCAATTTTTAATTCTGCCTGAGATTAGTGTCTAAACCACCTCTAAGTCTTTTATAAAAAAAAAAAAATCAACATCCTTCCTCTCCTGTCTTATTTTATAATTGGAATTGTACCACTCAAAGTCCATTAAATGTGCAGTTGATAAATCTAATGCTTAGCTTAAAAAAATAAACAGGCTGTCTACAAAATTAATCTAACCCAAAAAAATGGATACAGTAGATATGATAGAAATTTTTCTACTTCCTAATTTGAAGAAACTTTTCAAAAACAATATTGTGATATTTATTAGGAAAAAATCTGAACAGCACAGATGTTAAACCAGCTTTTATCCATGAGAAGATTGAAATTTTGTTCTCTGGAAGAATTTTTCAGATATCATTTTGATACATTTTTCTCAACACTGTCATATGTACAGTAGAAAAAAAGTTAAAACAAAATGTGCAATCTATAAACACTATTAGTGTGGTGTGTACTGGACAGATACGCAAATACATACCTACATTTGTAAAATTATTTTTCCTCCAACAGCATCATATTTTGTTGTTCCCAATGTGGTGGAGTTTTTTTACCTAAATTTATCATGAAAAAAATGTCAGTGTCCGTACATATAAGTTTACCTCACTTTGTATTTTTGCAAGAATTTCTGTTGGATAAAATCCTAGAAGTGGAATTGCTAAAACAAGAGGTGCACTATGTAAATTTTGGTTTGCCCTTCCCAAGAAGCTTATGCCCATTTTACCAACACTCACAGAGAATGAAAGTAAAAAGTCATGTTTCAGAAACAGGTTCTCCCAAAGCTTTACCTCAGTTCAAAAACAAACACATCAACAAATGCTAAATTACCATCAAAATATAACACAAGTACTATGCTCAATTTTTCACTGAAGTCAGATTCCTGTAAGGTATAATCCTGGATGAAACAATAAAAATTGAACTGAGTAAATTGAAGATTTTAGTGGCTTTATTAAGCAACTGATTTGTAAATCAGACAGCACCCCATCTAGCAAGTAGAATTGTATTAAAGGGAAGGTTTTAATAGGGAGATGAGTGAGGCAAGAGGTTATTTGTAAAAGAAATGATGGATTGTTTCAGGCCAGATCATTCTCCCTTGGGGAAAAGGGTAGGGGGTCTTATTAGGTGGATTACCTCATCTTTGGGGGGGGAGAGGAATGGGCAATAGAGAGGGCCCCCATGACAGATGACCTCATGAGTGCTGACCAGAAAATTCTAGATTGATTGGCATAAAATCCTACTCCTAAAGAGCTCTGGGTTTGCTGTCCCAGGGACAAATGACTCCACCTTGGGCCTGTGGCTTTTTTTTTTTTTTTTTAAACAGACTCAGCAAGAATTCAAGGGACTCCATCTTCCCTGCAGAAGATCCCTCAAATGAGGATAACAAAGGGCCAACCTTTGGAATCAGAGCTGAATTTTCATTCCATCTCTGTCTCAATTGCAGAGTGTCTTTAGACAAATTTCTGAACATCTCTGACTCCTGTTTTGCCATCTATAGAATAAGGTTAATCACAGTTGCCTTAAAACAGTGTTCTTTGTAGCAATTAAATGGGTTTCTTGGTGCAAAGAGCTAATAAATGGTGAGGAGGAAGAGGTAGGTGAGTAGCTGTTGTTCAGAGGCTAGAAAAGGATTAGGGTATTAGCCAAGGGTATCCTGTATAATAAAGTTTTTAAAACTTTTGCAAAAACCCCTAATGAAATTGCTAACATGGTATAGTTAATATATACCATGTAACACTACACCTTCTTCCCCCACCCCCGCCCCCATTTCTGTCCTCCCCACCTTGCATTATATTGTTTATCTGTCTCCTTTCTTAGAATGTTGTGTATGAACAGGGATCTTTTCATGTTCACTAAATCCCAACATCAGTGTAGCCTGAAACAAAGTCCAACACATAATAGGCACTCAATAAATGAATCGATGAGTGAATGAATGAATGAATGATGCATGGAGTTTCTACATAAGCCTTTCTTAAACCAATTCAGATGTACTGGCAGCTAATGAGGCTGGCCTTGGGATACAGATCACACCCAAGGTAACTCAGGCTTGGCTTGGGGTGATGGAGAGTACTGGGCCAAGAGCCAGAATCTTCTGATTCCCGCTCAGCCTTTGCCAGTTTCAGGGCTGACCACTCACAAACTGTATTCTTGGGCAAATCACATAGCAACTTAACTCAAGCTTTGTAAAAAACAACATTAGCAATGCTTGCCTGTCCAGACATCCTCATGTTATGCAAGAAATTATGTGACATTCCTTGGTAAACTCTAGGTTTTCTTGGGTGGCACAGGAAGAAAGACCAAATGCTTTTAGTTTTGATTGGGACCAAAAAGCAAAAAGAGAAATAAATGGTAAGTGGCAGGTTATGCTGGGCTTGAGCCCAAGCCCAAGGCGCTTCCGTGGGCTTGGACCCAAACTCGCATTTCTGAGCAAGTGCTAACCCTGAGGGAGGGGCTGGGTTTCTTGGGGAAGAAGTTCCCCAGTGGCTGTACACCAGGTCATTCATCAAGTTGAGAGGCTTTTCTGGATATATCTGGACTGCACAATATGTGGACAACCCCTGGAAATAGAAGCTTATCATCAAAATTGAGGGCTTTCTGATTACCAGAAAGGAAGCCAGGAATGAAGGCCTCTGGGAATGGCAGGGGTAGATACCACTCAAGGGAAGCCCTAGGAGGCAGGGTGATTGCCTGGATCCAACTGGAGACCCTAAAGTCTAGGGTGATGTATTTTTACGTAGATGTTTTGATCCTCCCACTACCCACATGGTTTTGTCATGAGCCACACCTGTTCTCTAGTGCCTTCTGGAAAATAAAGCTTCATTCCTCATTTTCTACAGTGATCCTCTATCTCTTCTAAGATACACTGCAGCCTGTAAGGAATAACCTGCGGTTTTCTAAATAAGCCAATGTGCCTCTCACCCACTGACCTTTTACACAGAGTTCCAACAATAAGGCAGTCTAAACTTCCTTGGATACTAAGTAACCTCACAAACACCATAAGCCCTATTCCCCCACTGACAGTCACTGAGTGTGATGATAAAAGTCCTGAAGGGACTGGAATTTCCATGTAAATGATATATAGACAAGGTTGAGGACAGCTACTGTCTGCTGTGATAGTACAGTCCCCTTGTGGGAATTATTAAAGGCTCTGAGAAGTCCTGCAGTTAAAATTGGGAGGGGAGGAACCAGAGTCTTGTTTAAATTTGTTTAACCCAGTAGATCTCTAAATTATTAACCAAGGAACCATGTTCTGCAGAAATTTAGTATAATACTCTTTGGGAAATACTGTTTTAAAGCATGGGAATGTTCTTTTGAACTTATAAGAAGGAAAGGAAAGAGCACCTTTAAGTGTGGTTATGGTGGTGGACATGATGGTTTTACCCTTCAGGGTCAAATCCTTTACCTTTGGAGTTTGAAGAGTTTATTTTATCAGATCATTCCAAGCACAAGAAGTTGATTTATACTATCACTCCAGATGCCTCTAAAAATCAGAATGTCAGTGTGGCATTCTGTTGTTCCATGAGGCCATATGCTGAGTGATCAGGAACATAAGTCCTAAAGTCCAATAGACCCTGATTCAAACCCCAGCTCCCAGCTTACTTCCATGTGACTTCTTGTGAGCCTCACATAATAATACTATCTTCCTCTTGAATTAATCCTTATAAAATACTTAGTTCAGGAAGCTAATATTTGAGCAGAGAATCAGAACTTACATATACTGTGTCTCATGGTAAATACTTCCAGGGTGTGACCTTGCCTAGAGATATAGCCCTCTTCTACTGTAGAATAGCTGTTTAACTGAAGAACATAGAGCTGGGAGCAAACATTGACTGTGATTGAGGTGGGTAATTGTATCACCATAAATTTTCTACAAACTTTTTCACAAGAGAAGAACTGCAGCTTCTAGCGGGTTTTATGAATTTTGTTCCACGACTAATGAGGAAATGCCAGGGGGTCATATTGCTACTAGGTCTCTTATCCATCGTAGAGTTGTCCATCCTGCAGAAAGGAGGGTGTGACAGTGATGTAGAGCTGGGGCTGTGCAGCATGAGACGGGGAAGAAGGAGATTATGAGGAGCATTCAGCAAGAACGATAGAAAATGGACGTTTTTAAAGTGTGGAACTTGGGGATCCCTGAGTGGCTCAGCAGTTTAGCTCCTGCCTTTGGCCCAGGGTGTGATCCTGGAGTCCCGGGATGGAGTCCCATGAGTCCCATGTCAGGCTCCCTGCATGAAGCCTGCTTCTCTCTCTCTCTCTCTCTCTCTCTCTTTTTCTCTGTGTGTCTGTCATGAATAAATAAATAAATACAATCTTTTAAAAAAAAATAAAGTGTGGAACTTGTGGGACAGAAAATTATGCCCCAAGATTTTTGGGATGTTCATTATAGTGCATGATATAAAACCCCTGAGTACCTCTGCTTTAAGGAAACCCACAGGAAAGGTCTACGTTATGTTTCAAGGTTTCTAACATCAGATTTGTGTTTCCTTTGAATGCCCTGTCATGCTTATCCTGAGACACATGGGGCTGTGGTATTTATTAAGGTTACAATGACCAGACTTCTTTTTTCTTCTTTCATTCGATTTTTGAAGGTCTCCTTTATTGCTGCTTCTCACCAGTCACTAGACTCTTTATTCATTGTAGCAGCATGTGAGTCTTATCTCAAGATATATTACAGTTTATAATATATTATCTTATGTTATTTATATATTTTATTAAATTATCTCTTCTCTTACATATTAGATAAGCAATTTCACAAGATTTAGGACTTACTTTCATTTCCATCAGAGAGTGCTGTACTTTGAAATAATGTTTCAGAGTTGGTTATTTCTGGGAAGACTTCCCATATAGGGCTAATTCCACTAAACATAAATTATCAGTATCCAGAAGCTATAGTCTGCCTGTCATCAAACCACATTCTGAGTCAATTTTCAGGAAATCCAGTACTTTCTAACCTATTCAGAAAGTTAAAGAGTAAGGCCACATAGATTTAAGCCATGTAGATTTGAGCCATGTCGATGTAGATTTGAGCACTTGCCATATTTTAATTATTTTCAAATAAAAGCTTAGAGAGAACCAATATGACTTGGTAGTCCTTGCTTTCCACTGTTTGATCCAAAAAAAAAAAAAAATGGATAAAATGGTTACAATAAATCATTGTGCTCTTTACTCACTTGTTCACCTTTTAGAATCAAAGAGAAACAATAATTTGGATACTACAGTTTTTATACAGAAGACAAAACAGGAATTTCTGACTGGAATATATTTAAAATAGGATCAGGCTTGTATCAGTGGAGAGAAGTATTATTCAAACTTTACAGTTTGCTTCTTACAATTTTTGTTAGATTGTCACTGAGAGCATTTCTGAAAAAGGGGAACAACTCAATTAAACAGCAAATATCACCAAGAAATTTTCTTGAACTATACTTCAGAGGTGATGGGTGGGCTCCATGGGAGAGGATAGGGTGAGGGAAGAATGTCAGAGCCCAGACTATCAACAGAGATGCCCTGTCAACAGGGTGGTCTAAGAACTAAGAGCTCCCAGGTTCTGTTTTTCTCTCCCACATTGTTACTGGTTTCTTAATTTGGGCAGATTGGATGGCCTAGTTTTTGGATCAGAAGATATGGTCACCATACTTATAGAGGAATGTAGACTACCCTCCACAGAGGGAACACAGTAAAAGGAAGGCTAAAGAAGATTTGGAGTTTAAGAGAGAAGGGACGTTTCATGGGCTTGTTTTTAAGGGTAAGGGTAACCAAACACTTGGGTAGGCAAAGAAGAGTCCACGGAGAGAAGGACTGATGGGTAGATAACCATTGAGGCAAGTTGAATAGGCTTAATCACAAACCTAGGTGGGCATTGGAGAGGAGACACACACCTTTCTCAGAGCAGGAGGAGAAAATGAAAAACATAGAGGCATCTAAACTAATGGAAGGAGTCCCTGACACCTGGCAGTTATCATAGTGTAGTAAACATGTGGTAAGCATTAAACACAGTAGCTACATTTGTGGTGAGCACAGCATCATGTTTAAACTTGCCAAATCAAAAAAAAAAAAAAAAAAACTTGCCAAATCACTGTTGTATGCCTGAAACTAACATGATGTTGTATGTCAACTACACTCAAAGACAATTTTAAAAAAAGAAATGATCAAACAAATGTAAGGAAAACAAAGATAGGTTTGGGAGTGTGAAAAGAATAGAAAGGCTACCCCGCCAAAATAAAGAAGACAGTGAGTTATTGAGGAAAATAAACAAATAAATTCCTGTAAGCCTGAAGCTGCCCTGAGGGCCAGCTGAAGTGAGGTAACACAAATTAGCAAGGATCCCATCACTGAGTAGCAGCAATGTCAGTGTCATCTTACAGCAGCCCAGAAGTCAAGGACGAATGGTTGAGTTTAGGACTGAAGATTGGAAAGTACATGTGGTAGAAGTTCAGGGAGACTTGGGAGGGCATCCTGGCTTCTGTGGGTGCCATGTTAAAATGCTGACCATGCATCCAAACCAAGACCAAGGAAATGGAAGTCTACCAAGGACAGAGAAGGTTTAGGAGGAGGGTCGAAGGGAAAAGGCAGTCAAATTCAAGGCCAAGAACTTCAGAGTTCAGTATTACAGAGATGGAGCATTTGGAGTGACGATTCCAAGGTTGTCTGCAGTAGAGATTTAAAAAAGAGTCAAGGATGCTGAGATCTGAACGTCGATGAAGCCTTCCTTACGAACTGTGCTGTTGTTCAGTGTCCAAGACAGGTGACAGTTGGCAGTGAGGAATGCCACACCATCAAAAGGGTTTTATTCTGCAAAAGGGTCAGTGAGAATGTTTTAAGAAATTAAGAATGTAAGAAAGATTCTGGGGAAGTAGAATGTGGTCACCTCATGAAGCACTATGAAGGGGGGCTGGCCAAAGAGGGACTGCTGGGAAGGAAAAGGTGGGAACTGGACAAGGAATGGAAGCAGCTTGGCCCTCAGGGCAGCATCTCCTGAAGGGCTCCAAGCAGTGTTAGTCCCACAGAGTGACCCAGTAGGTGTGCTATAAAGTGGGCTCTGGGGAACACTGGATTAAGTAACATAAATGGATTTCTTTACCACAAGACCCCTTAGAGCCTTAAACAATGTACCTATGTGCCTTGTGTGTTTCCAAAAGGAGGATTTATGACATACGTGACATTTCCCCAGTTTAGCCATAAAACTGATCATACTTTGGAAAATTTTGTTGTAGGGCTCATCAGAGATTTTCAAAGCTTTTTGAACAGATGGATGGATGGTTAAGCAGATGAATGAATGAATGGCTTGTGGGTAGGAAATGAGACTCTCAGATCAGGGAAGTGGTCAAAATAATGTGAATCTATGCCAAGCAAATAATTTGGAGCCTATGAATGCATTTGGTACTTCTGTCTAGTGCACTTGCTGTGCTCTCTCCCTCACAGCCTTCTTACTGCCACTTGTGGAGTAGGAAATAAGATTTATTTGTTTAGACACATCTCCTTATTACCTGTTCCTCCCTTACTTTCATAGGTGGTTCTGTCCCTGCAAACCCCAAATGGTTCTCAGCAGAATCAGTCTTTGAGGGTGGAATGTCAGCAGGTAGATCATGAAGTTTTGGACCTTGTGTGCATTGGGTTCCAGGGATCTCCTGATGTTTACACACTATGTGCACATGTGTCCACATACATCCTCCACCCCCAGCCTTCTTTCCTCTTCCATCTCGGTTGCTATACCCACACCCACCTTCATTTCTCTTCACTCTGATGCTTAGCATTGGAGGATGAGGAAACAAATGGTACATTTGACTTCTCTACTACTCTGCAAAGTGTCATAGTGAACTGGTTAGAGCATGGTGTGTGAGATCAATTCTCCTTCTGAAAATGGGGAACTGAGCCTTTCCCCACCCCCCAGGGGGCAGGAGCATACAGGCAGGACAGTTATCTGAAGGGTCTCCAAAACAAGAAGGGTAGTAGAGAACTATTCACCAAGCAAAAACTTGGTTAAGAAACCTGTAAGATTTGAAATGGTTCTCAAGTAAATATCTGTTGTGGGGATATCAACCTTGGTGTCACCACAACTTTTGTTGCTTTATTTTAGAACGCCAGCCAGGCACCTCCATGGCCAATTCCAGTGCCCTCCCTTCAAGTTCTGCTGGAATCAGCAAGGAGCTGATTGACTTGCAGCCTCTCATTCAGTTCCCAGAGGAAGTCGCCAGCATCCTGATGGAGCAGGAACAGAACATTTACCGAAGGGTCTTACCAGTTGACTATCTTTACTTCTTGACCCGGGACTTGGGCACTCCAGAATGCCAGACACCCCTGCCCTGCCTCAAAGCATCCATCTCAGCTTCAATTCTTAGCTCCCAGAACGGAGAGCACAATGCCCTGGAAGATCTTGTGATGAGATTTAATGAGGTAAGAAGCCACTTGGAGATGTACTTGTAATCGAAACTCTAAATACATTTCTCCTTTTAGGTTTGTGTGTTATTGGTGTCTCATCTACCGGTTGTTCTTGCCACTTTCATGATGGCTGCTTTCTTCCCAAGCAACGAGATAGACAACACATTGTTGTCACTTCACTCCAAACTGCACTAGGCCTAACCGTTCCTATCCTCACCTCTGTCTATGGGCCTTCTCCCTTTGGACCACCAGTCCCTGCTCTCTTCTCCCCTCTCCCTGTCAAAATATTCTCCCTGAAGTCATTTTCCAGTATTCTTCCAACTTGTTCTTACAGGTGCTTTTAAAACCAAATGTCTCAATTTTGAGTTCTGACAATGTGATCCCTGGCCATGGGATCTGTTTAACCTACCCCCTCTTCCATTGTCAGGGCTCCTCAGCAGAAATTTAAAACCAGTGCACCTGGGCCAGAAGCATGGGGAGGAACGTGGGTTTGAGGGACAATCGATTGCCCCACTCCTGTTCCCTGTATCCCATCAAGATCCTCAATCCCAGAAAGTTCCTCCAAGACCTTACCAGAAGCCAATACTGGAGAGGAGAGCTGTGACCAGAGTCTGGGAAGGCACTTGAGAGGAAGGCACTATGAGAGGTCTAGGGGCTGGAGGAAAAGAGCCAATGGTTAGCATGGTGTGCCCCTGGAACAAGGATGAGGGACAGGAAAGAAAGGCAGGTTTCTATCCAGTACTGGGGTCAGGGGGTACTGCGTTCTTTCACTCAAAGAACACTTTCCACAGTATAACCCCACACCAAGAGTTTTCTGTTCTACATTTTATTTCTTAATTTAAGCCTATTTCTTAGGCTTAACACAAGATTTCCATCTGTGTTTGTTGGTTGGTTTAACTCCTCAAATATAATAGTTTCCAAATTTAGTCATCTAGTAAACTACAAGAATGCTGAGGTTGCTCCTGTTCTGTGTTCTGAATATCTCAGATGGATGGAGGGTCAATCCAGTTTGTTACTTAGACCCTTTCCAACTATGGCAGCTCACCTTGCAGCCTCCATAGCCTGCCTATCATGAGCACAATGGTGGTAGTAAATGTCAGTGACCTTGATAAGGCCCAATGGATCCAAAAAGATTTAGAGGCAGAGCCCAAGCAGTTCTGTGTCCAGACATGCCCCAAACACCATTCCTCAAAGGAAGATCTGTTATCCATAGGAATCGCTGATACCATCTAGCATTGTCGTGCTCATCATTTTACATGTACCATTTATTTGTTCTTCATAACCCTGGAAGACAGATACTCTCATTAAGCCCATCTTACCAATAAAGACACTAGGGGGATCCCTGGGTGGCGCAGCGGTTTGGCGCCTGCCTTTGGCCCAGGGCGCTATCCTGGAGACCCGGGATCGAATCCCACGTCAGGCTCCCGGTGCATGGAGCCTGCTTCTCCCTCTGCCTGTGTCTCTGGCTCTGTCTCTGCCTGTGTCTCTGGCTCCGTCTCTCCTTCTATCTCTCAAGAATAAAAAAAATAAAAAAAAAAAAAGGAATATCTTTAATAAAAAAGAAAAATAAAAAAAAAATAAAGACACTAGGGCACGGGAAGATGAAGTCATTTGCCCAAAGTTACATAGATGATAGGTAGCAATAGTGATATTCAGACCTACATAGTCAGAACCCAGAGCCTGGGCTGCAAACTACTATACTTCTACCACTATCAGGCTCATGTGAAAGGCTGGCACCTCATCCTACTCCAAACTGAGCAAGACAGACTCTCTGGGAGTCCACTTGAGAGCCTGTGAACCACACTGCCCTTACATTGCTTTTTAAAATAAATCTGATTTTCCCTACTAATAAAAGCAGGATGGAAAATGGAAGTTCCAGAACATTGAGTGTTTTGTGGATTTTACCATATGTTGTGTATTGCTTTAAACTTCCAGATTTACTCACTCTCACAGCCTTCGGACCTTACCCTTGTCCATTGTTGTGGTGATTTTAAATTCTACCTGAAATTTGCCTTGCTTGAACTTTTACAATCTAATTTTAAATTAATTTTGCGGAAAGAAAATTTCAGTTTCTTCTATTCACTCCCATAACCTCAGGAATCAAAGATGAAGCAGTGATTTCACTAATTCAGAGTTAGTGATGATACAAAGCACAGCTGAGTTGAGGTATGCTTTGGACTATCGCTGAAAATAGTTTAGCTAAGCAACTTCAGAACATAAACAAGACTTCTGGGAAAACACTTAAACTACTTAAGAGAACAGTCTGTTTTCAAGTATTCTCAAGCATCTATTTTCATACAAATTATGGATACTGATTAAAAATCAGTTTTTTATAGTCACAGGCAGATCCAAGACGACCTCTAGTAGGTAACTCTGGGCTAGCTAAATACTAATTGCTTTATATACCTTAGTGCAGAAAGGCTGCATTACATTAAAAGAGAATTCTTAAGATTTTTGTTTAATTAGAAGAGTCTTGCCTTCAAAGTAGTGTGGCTTTACTTTCTATAAAGAAAAGAGAAGAAAGGAATGAGCATTTATTTACTAAGTCTTCTGGACTGGCCATTTTCACATTTTTAAATCCCATTTAATCCTCATAGTTGTGTAAGGCTGTTACCATTATCCCTGATTCCCAGACAAAGGAAGTGAAACCTTAGTAACAAAACAGATAATGATAGTATTGGATTATAGTTCATAGAATAAGTATTCTTGAGTCCCATACTGATAAAAATAAATGAATAAATTCATCAGGGGGAGGGGAGGGGAAACTTAATTATAAAAGAATCAAATTTAAATGTAGAGGTATGAAAGAAATAGGAAATCGCTTTTAGGACCCCCAGCAATAAATTGTTACATACAAGAACCACTGATGAACACTAATATTATTGGGCAAAAATATGATGAGAAACAAGATATGTGACTCAGAGCCACAAGGGGCACCTGGCTGACTCAGTTGGTAGAGCAATTGATTGTTGATCTCTGGGTCATGAGTTCAAGCCTCACATTGGAAGTAGAGATTACTTAAAGAAACAAAAAAATAAATAAAAAGCCAAAGTATCTCTCCATAAAATATTTATTAATTACAAAAAGAAAAATAGAACAGTGGAAAAACCCAGTAGGCACCACCTTCAGTAAGTGCTCATGATCAACACAACCAGTAATAAGACATATTGACATGTTAACTCTTGCTGTGGCGCACTAAGAAGACTGTGACATCATCTCTATGATGTTCTTGACACAAAGAGAAAAGAAAAAGGCATAACCTAAATCTAATCATGGGGGAAAGAAACCATCCAACAACCCCAGGTTGAGGGATATTCTACTCTTCAAGAGTATCAAGGTCATGAAAGGTAAAGACTGAGAAAAACTACCAAAGACTAGAGGAGACAAAGAGACATGA
This sequence comes from Vulpes vulpes, assembly GCF_048418805.1. Lineage (NCBI taxonomy): Eukaryota > Metazoa > Chordata > Mammalia > Carnivora > Canidae > Vulpes > Vulpes vulpes. The sequence continues at coordinate 85,740,498 of NC_132794.1, forward strand.
CAACAAAATGCTGTGGGGGATCCTACTGGATACAGAGCTAGAAAAAAAAGACATTAATGGGGCAACTGGTGAAATTCTCAAGGCATATGGTTTATTTTGTATTAGAGGATCAATGTTAATTTCCTTGTCTTGACAATGGTACTATGGCTATGAAAGAGGCTAACATTAGGAGAAGCTGGGTGAACTGTATACGGGAAGTCTACTATTTTTGCATCTTTTCTGTAAGTCTAAAATTACTTCAAAATAAAATGTTAAAAAAAAAAATACCAGTGCATCTCAGAGAGGTTAAGTCACTTGGTCAAAGTCACACAGTGGCCAAGTGAATGTCAGAATCCAGATATCTGTCTTCACAGTCTACTCTCTTCTAACACACTTCCTTGCCTCTCCTCTCTGCTTGTTAAATTACCCAGTTCAAGTTTGTAGTAAAACCAGAATTGCTGATTGAGAATTTAATTAATCTTGAATCTCCTTTCTCTTTTCTCTCTTCCCACTTCCTTTCTAAGTCTCCTGTACATTCTATTCTTTTTCTTTTTTCTTTTTTTTTATTTTTAAAGATTTTTATTTATTCATGAGAGACAGAGAGAGAGAGAGAGAGGCAGAGACACAGGCAGAGGGAGAAGCAGGCTCCACACAGGGAGCCCGACGCAGGACTCGATTCCAGGTCTCCAGGATCACGCCCCAAGCTGAAGGCAGCACTAAACCACTGAGCCACCGGGGCTGCCTGTCTATTATTTTTCTATTCCTCTTTCTGTTTCTATTTTTATCTAATCTCCTTTATCATTCATTCATTCATTCATTCATCATTTAAGACTTATTTATTGAGTACCTCCTATGCTATAACCTTCTCTTTTTTCACTGCGTCAAACATATTCGTTTAAGAAATTATCAGTATATGATAAAAAATCTACAACATTATAAGACCATACTTTGGTTCTGTCAAAATCAGATACACAAAATAAATGCACTTTCCTCAGTGGAAGGAAGATATATATATATTGCTTGGAATGCTGGAGAATCTCAAAGACAAGATACAGAATATTAGCTCCATGGCAGGAGTGCTAGTTGCTTAGGGGAGAGGTAAATGCATTTATTTATGCATTCAATTATTCAGTTAACATATTTTCAGCACTTCTCAGAAACAGGGCACCATGGTGGATAAGCACTGAGGAAAATGAGTAACAGTCTGCGGCTGCCAGAAGCTACCAGTCTTAAATTGTAGTCAGGCACAAATCACTACCAAAAAAGGCAGAAAGTCCGTGCAGTGTGAGTGGCACAGATGTGGGAGCTGAGGTGTCTAGGTGGGTGATCAGAGCCCTCTCTGCTCGGCTTTGGAGGTTGGGGCTGGGCCTTGAGGTATGGCTGGGATAGAGGGGGGACATCACAGGAAAGGGAAAATATTCCAGACTAAGAAGACAGCCAGTTGATATTATGAGCAAGACTTATTGTCTAGGGAGGAAGCTTGCTCCTGATCGTCAATAGAATATTATTCTGATCTAGAAGTTTCCCAGATTCTAACAACTCTTTACCCAATGACTTAACTGTAATGTGGGGAAAGGAAAGGAAAACCCCTGATGCCTTTTGGGCAGTGTTGCATAACATTTGTTCTTAGGAAAATATGGTTAAAATGCAATTCAAAGTACAATCATAAAATAACTGAAGAAAATGGCTTACATTAAGGAGGGCCAGGAGATAAATCATTCAAAATCAGTTTAGATTCTGGCTTGGAAAACAGTGTTTCTCTCTGTTCCCCATTCTGCACAACATCAGGACTGATGCACATCAGAGTAACCTCTTCAAGACAGTCAACTCTTTATCCTTGCAACTAAATGGAAGATGCTGGGGGTCAGCCCTGAAGCCAGTGGTAGTCGGATAGCAGGGGTGGGGCTGGGGGTGTATTTGGATAAACTCAGTCCTGCTTTGCTTGATTTGGGAGGCAGGTCTTCCTGAACCCTTTTGATCTGGACATCTCTCTTCATTCATACTCTTGATCTAATAAGTCTCCGAGAAACACCAGCGTTCTTTCTTTTTTCAGGTTGAGCAACCTTACATCCTGACCACCCACAAAGTCTCTTACTTTGACAGTCTCCAATCATCCTGGGGGGTTTTCCCCCTACTCTCTTCCAGTATCCAGCCTCTGCCTTTAGTGCAGATTCCTTTTGATCTTACAGGTTTTTTTGTTTTTCATTTCTTTTAGAATAAATTCCAGAGCCATTTATCTTTTCTAGAGGAGACAGAGAGGTGTGCTTTTGTAGATAACTTCCCTGAAGAGATTGCATACTTTAGCACATGAGCTAAGACATGACTAGAAGCTATTAAAGATTGAAGATCATCCTTACTTCCTTTGTTCTCATGCCTTTCTTCCCCCACCACCCCTGGGGATGGTGGTGGAACATGGCAGGTGGGTGGTGTTGTGGGATTGAATTTCTGAGTCACGGGTTCTCAAATCTTATGCCTCTTTAATATCTTTAATATGGCCTCTGCTTCTTGTCTTATTTCTTGTGCACCCATTGATGGCCTTGGAAGTTGGAACTCACCGTGGGCTGCCTCTAAACTGGGCCTCAGGACCTACCAAAAAAGTGAATTTTTGGCTCTATAACCACCACTGCCCACACCATTGCCAGATGATCTTTTGTGTAATAGATAGTTGATTTCTCTGACTGGAGACTGGTTTTCAGCTCAAAAGGCCATTAGCAGGTTCACTTTTCCCTGTGGTCTGAATAGTTTTTGCTCAGAGTAGTTTTTAGCAAGAGCATTCATCTGGGCTCCTCTTTTGGATCAGGTAGTCCAGGGGAAGGCCATGAGCCCATGAGCTCACAGTTGTTCCAAGCCCCCGGACGACCCTGGAGGGATTCCACTTAGCTCTTTGCCCCAGGTGACCTTTCCCAGGTAAACCTAAGCAGGCATCAACTTGCTTCTTTAGCCACATGAATGCAGGTAGCCCAAAGTGACACTAACTTCTTACTTGTTCCTTCTGTTGGGTAGGTTTCACTAGATTTCAGTTCAATGGCTTAAAGGCCATCCCCTCTATGAACAATGCCAAGGTGCAGCTTAACTTTCTGGGAGAGAATCACAAGAATAAGTAAACCATCTGGCCAGAGAACTGTTTTGGCCTGGGTCCTTTCAGCCAGAATCCTTTATATATTTCATAAGTGGTGATCAATTTGGCATTTTCCAACATCTAAAAGTATGCTCCATCATAGCCAAGGAGAGACCATTTCTGCACAGTAAGGAAAATGCATGACATATGATAATAGCAGGGAGTAGGGTGGGGGAGTATCCTCATGCCCAAATATATTCTTCATTTGAAATATTTTGGAAAAAAAAATACTGTTTTTTTTTTAAATCTGTATATTCAATCATGTTAGAAAAAGTTACTATCAAAGCTTTTCTCCCCTCCTTTTATGCAGACAGCCAAGTAAATCATCTGTTTAGGGCTGCTATACAAACTTCCTCATATCTGAATACTCATGGGGTGCATTGCTAATGAAGCACCCTCAGGGTAAGGGAAATTGCAGCTCACTGTGGAAAACCAGATTTCTCCTTGGGAAAGCACATCTCCCTAGAGGCACCTCTGAAAGTAGATACTACATTCATTCTCCAGAACATTTCAGCACACATTCCCGAGTTAACAGAAATTTTAGTCCAGAAATTTCTGGACCAAGAAATAGAGTAGGCAGTTAAACCACAAGGACTCAGCTGTGTAGGGCAGTATTCTGAGTAGTGTTATTAGTAGAGGCTAATCTGTCCTGGAGCTGATTGACAGCAAATTGTGATTGGCAGTTCTTGGCAATCAGCACTCACAGGATTTTACTCATTTACAGTAATGGTCAGTGAACAACAGGGCTGGGAATGAAGAGCAGCATCACCGTGCATCATCATTCAGGCTGCAGCTCTAGGATCGGCCTGCCTGGGGTCTAATCCACCATTCCCAGCTGCAGAACCTCAAGCTAACTCTCTAATCCCTCATCTCTAGATGGGGATAATAATAGTACCTACCTCATCTGGGTTATGTGAATGTTCAGAGAGATAATGTGTGTTGTAAAGCATGAGGACCTAAGACACAAATGGTTCAATGTTGGTTACAAAACAAACAAACCTGAAACTAAAATAACGAGTAATAACGAATCCCATTTCTTTTATTATAATAACTGTGTTCCCCCCGCCCGCCGCCCCACCCAATTTAACAGATGAGAAAACTAAAGCACAGAGAAGCTAATTAAATGACGCGTGAATTTGAACTAGGATTTGAATCCAGGTGATCTGGCTTCCGAAGCTAATGTTTTTGGATCGTCTACCTGGTGCTATTAAATCAAAAGCTAAGGAGACTTTTTTCCTCAATTTAGTTCTCTTATACTGAAAAAAAGCCATTTTCTTCATAGGAGGACTCAAAATATTCTTTATGATTTCAACATATAAAATGAATTTAACCTCTTTGTTGAATTTAACCTTTTTTGCTGACTTTAATACATGTGCTCACTTCCTGATATTGAAAATGTGGTATCTCCTTTGAATTGGAAGGCTGTGCTCCTTGACATGGAGAAGATAATCCTATCTTGAGGTGTCCAAGAATATTGTCCCAGAAGAACATTAGAATACTTTGTTATTTCCACAGGATCAAACAGAAGGGGGATTTTAGGTCTTTGGCTTTTAAAGACCTTGAGGTACCAGATGCCTGAGAATGTAGGATGCAAAAAATAAATCCAGGTTTTACTTTATTTCTTTATCTTCCTCTCTTCACCATACCATCTCTGTCATGTTTCTATTTCATTCCCCACTTTTATATTGCATGAAACCTATACCCCAACAGGGATGGTTTTTGAAATTCAAAATCTTAGGTCCTATCTCTGTATGTACTTCCAAAAATAACAGGGGGGAGGGAGTCTGTGCACAGTGCGGGGACAGCAGGAGAAGGTGGTGGACAAGGGCTGCCACACACCATGCCTGTGCTTATTCTTTCTTTTTTCATTTTATTTAAATTCAATTATTAACATATAATGTATTATTAGTTTCAGAGGTAGAAGTCAGTGATTCATCAGTCTTCTATAACACCCAGTGTTCATTACATTACATGCCTTCTTTGATGTCCATCACTCAGTTACCCCATTCCCTCACCCTCCTCCCCTCCAGTGACCCTCAGTTTGTTTCCTGTGATTAGGAGTCTCTTATAGTTTGTCACCTCTCTGATTTCACCTTGTTTTATTTTTTCCTCTCTTCCCCTATGATCCTCTGTTTTGTCTCTTAAATTCCACATATGAGTGAGATCATATGGATAATTGTACTCATTCTTTAAACATCTAATGCAATTTCCTTGAACAGTGGTTTTTCACTGATCAGCCAAATAAAGCAAGGAATTAGAAATATTTTCAAAATATGCACATGCCTGCAGCCTACCCCCCAGGAGTTTCTGACTCCATGGATATGTGGTGAGCTCAGGGATCTGTATTTTTCAAAAGCTCCACAAGATAATTCTGATGCCACCTATGGTTGAGAGTCACTGCTCTAGACCATTAGCCCCACTGGAATTCAAAGAGAAGAACAAAGCTGTGTCCCAAAGCAAATAGGACGACACTGATTCCTGTCTTTGGGGTCATCCATTAATGCAGCTAGTTGAGAATTGGCCAAAGTAAGTTTTAATAAATGCGGTGGCTTACTTGCTTGTCTTCTTTTTATTTTTCCCCTTCCTTCCTTATTTTTTTCTTTCTGCATTTTTTTTTCATTCTTTGGTACTTATGCTGCAGTGGAGAACTTGGCTTGAAATCTTAAATATTTAAAAACTGTTTTGTTACTATGACCGGATATTTTCATTCTTAGTGACCCTTCTTTTTTTTTTTTTTTAAGTTTCTTTTTTAAAAAGATTTTATTCATTTATTCATGAGAGAGACAGAGAGAGAGGCAGACATACCCTCTCGGAGAAACAGGCTTCTTCTCAAGGGGAGCCCTGTGTGGGACTTGATCCTGGGACTCTGGGATCATGCCTGAACTGAAGGCAGACGTTCAACCACTGAGCCACCCAGGTGTCCCCTTAGTGACACTTCTTAAAGCTCCCATTATGTCTCTAGGATTTAACCAACCCAAAATGAGAACTTCCAGTTGACCATTGGAGGCCTCTTTTATTCTGTTTAAAGCAGGCATCAAGTCAGTACTTCAAGCTTGGGACCTGTAGAAATAAGAATAAAATCAATGGAAATTAGCAGATACACAAATAAGAATTTTAATGTATGCAAGAAGTATTTTTCTTGCGGTTGCTGTTAATTATTGTTGTAATTATTATTATTACAAATAGTAAACGTAACTCAGAGAGGCAGCCCAGTGTCTCTTCAAAGCACACTGTTCTTTGCCATCACATATATGACTTCAATGACACTGAAACTGTGGGGAAGACCCGGTAGGCTTTAATCAGAGACTAGGATTTTAAGTCTCTCTCCAGGTCTGCATTAAATGACCCTATTAGGACATTTAATTCAACTCTTTAAAAAACCATTCTCTCAGAGATCTTTACTGCAAATGTAGGAGCCAAAGAGGAATGTAATTATGCTTTGCCAAGAATCTACATTTGCGCAAGAGATTTAAACATTCATAAATCCAGTTGCCTTCTCAATGCCTCCCCTTGGCATTTTTCATTCAACAAGATTTTATTGAGTACCAACTTATATACTAGGTGCTGATTTGTGCCTGGGGGTTCAGCACAGAACAAGACACACAGAGCCATTGGCCTTACAAAGCTTCCATTCTAACAATGTCTAAAAGGCAGCTCAAATGTGATAAGAATAGAACTATAGTATTGACATCTCCACCCCTTCATTCATGTACCACCCGTTTTCTTCCTCATCTTATCATCTACCCAAGTGCTCAGACTAACAACCTAGGACTCCTACATTTTACTCTTTTTCCAAACCCTTAACATCCAAACTATCAGCAAGTCCCATTTTCTTTACTGACAAATATATTTGAGTTGGCCCACTCCTTAGTATTTCACCTGCTCCCACTGGCCACCATTGCACCTCACCTTCAGTACTACTTTTATGCTTGCATACCCTGTAATTCATTTTCCACCCAGCACCCAGAGTGATCTTTTATAAACATAAAGCAGATAAGGTCACCCCCTGCTGAAAATCCCCCAATGGCTTCCCTTTGCATTTGGAATAAAATCCAAAATGCCGGGATCCCTGGGTGGCGCAGCGGTTTGGCGCCTGCCTTTGGCCCAGGGCGCGATCCTGGAGACCCAGGATCGAATCCCACGTCGGGCTCCCGGTGCATGGAGCCTGCTTCTCCCTCTGCCTGTGTCTCTGCCTCTCTCTCACTCTCTGTGTGACTATCATAAATAAATAAAAATTTAAAAAAAAATCCAAAATGCCAAGACCATGCATGATTATGACCAACTACGTCACCCTAACTTTACACCAGCCACCCCTCTCTCTGACTCCGTTCCAACCACGTTGACCTTTAGTCTGTTCTTGGACATACAGAGTTAGTCTTCTCCACATGTCCTTTGCACTTGCTGTTCTCTCTGCCTAAGACCTTCTTACCCTGGTCATACCCAACTTCTGTCTTCTCTTAGTCATGTCTCACCTTGAAAGTCAGAAAAACTATTGACTCATTTGCTTTTCATCCTTAGAAACTTTTTAAACTTGTTCACTGCTATATGTCTAGTTCTTTGCAAAGTGCCAGTTATATAATAGATGCTCAATAAATAAGGACTTATGAATGCATAATGCTAGTTGGTGTTAACAGTTGTTGAAATAAGTGCTATTGGAAATACAAAGAAAAGCAAGACATAGCCCTTTTGTTCAAGGAATTTATAATCTAGTTCAAAGCATATAAGACCTAAAATATTGAATAAATATACACCAAAAAAAAGCAATGTAAAGCATCAGCAATCATGTGTGAGATCATGGTGAGAGGACTGTCATGGGTTAGTGGAAAGAGTATGATTCTATTCCTAACATCTGGATTTGAGTCCGGGTCTACAACTTATTCACTATAGAACTCTGGGCAAGTAAGTGACATAAACTAATTTCAGCTTCATATTTCTTACCTGTAAAATGGGATAATTTTATCTTCACATGGTTGTTGGGACATTTAAGCAAGATAATAGAATAGCATAGAATAGATACTAAATAGTAACTAGTTTGATTCCATGATGCATGAGAAGCAAGGTCTGTGTGTACCATGAGAGGAAGGGCGAGGGCACCAGGCACATTGCACTTAAGGATGACCAAAGGCTTCAGAACCTTAGTGGTTGGGAAGGCTTTTGCCAGACACAACTATGAACATTATCACTGATGAGGTTTCAGAGGTTACGTTACATACCCATCATCCACCAAATGTAGAAATCTCTCTGTTGTAGATTCTTACCTAGTTTTTGCTAAAAACTTTCAAAGACAGGGTTCACTTCATTTTAATGAGCCTGTAATGTTGATGGAATTCAATTTGTTTTAAAATTCTTCCTTAAATCAAACTGAAATCTGCCTCCTTATAAATTCCACCTGTCGTTCCCGGGGGAATAATAGAAATTGTCTTCCTTTGTTTGGTTCTCTTGAGGCTGGACATTCCCCATATTGTCAAAACATAGCATTTTTCAATATCCCTCTTAAAAATGAAGTTCCCTAGTCTGTTCTGAACACCTCCCTTCTTGCACTTGGGTCATTATCCTGCTCTGAATGCCTGCTAATTTGATTATTTTTTTCTATAAGCTGTGTTTAATTATTAGCCCCCCTTAGACTTTGAGCATGCAAATGGCTAAGTTCATCTTTTCTTTGTGCAAAGATTTTTTTTTTGTTGTTGTTTTCTTTCATGGATATAATTCTTTATATTTAAGTCTACTAAATTTTATCTTTTGGGGGCATTAAGGCCTGTCAAAAAGTTTTTTACTATTAATTCAGTTATTTATTGAGTTAGCTAACCACTTCCAATTTTTTTTCATACTCAGGCTTGTTACATAAAAATGTCAAACCAAATAAGGATTAATAGGAAGCCCAATGGTACATCATTAGAGTGCTCATCAGGTTGGCCTTACACCATTAATCCCCTCTTTGCAGAGTGTTTTTAAGCTAGGTATGAATTTCCTTAACGCTGCAATCATCCAACAGAGGTTTCTCATTTTGTCTCTTCTTATAACTTGAGATACTCCATGAAATAATTTCCTAAAACCAAGACACATCCTTGATATGTAAGTCAAATTTTCCTCTCAAGAGGAAAGAAAAGAGTGGTTAATTTGGCAGTTAGCCAATTGAAGATGTCTAACTTTTTTTCCCAGTTATTTAGGTGGTAGTGATGGTGATGATGATGGTAGTGATGATGGTGATGGTGGTGATTGTGATGATGGAGATGATTGTGATGGTAATCATGGTGATCATGGTGATGATGACAGAGAAATTAATTTGCTGCTGCGAATTCTTACACTGGGCACTCTGCCAAATACTTTACATACATACATTACATTTGGCTTTCATACAATCCTGATAGATGGAAATCACTGCTTTATTTTACAAATAAGAAAATTGAGATTCAGAAAAGTTACATAAATTGCCCAATATGACATTACTGGGAAGTGACTAAGCCACGATGAAACTCGGGCTTTTATGAACCCCAAAGCCCAAACTCTTTGTTATATTGCTTTATATATAGAACTGTACATCTAATTGCACAATAAACATTTGTCATGAGATACCATGAATAAAGAAATGGGGCAATAAAATGCCAGTTTGTTTGAGGGATCTGGGGGGTAACTAAGTAAGACCAGCATTGCATTTCCCAGAGTGAGTTATATAGTATGTCAATATGCATTCTGTGGAAAAATGGTCTAACATATATGCTACATGGTGCGCAAGCAATGATAATGAAGGTAGGATTTTTTTTTTCATTGCAGGACTTCTCAGGTCATTTATTATGCTAATGTTTATTGAGACTCTCTCAGAATGCAGTATTTGACAAACATACTTGAATACTGAGTATCTGGTACCTAATAGAACATGCTTTAGGAAATCCTGTCATGTAGGGGAGATAGGTGGGTCTGTCATACAGGGGAGGAAGTAGGTCTGGACCTTAATGCCTCAGCCTCCCAAAAGCAGCTTAGCCACAGATCCCTCAAAAGCTGGAGAAGGAGCAGGAAAGGAAGTACACATGTGAAATATTTAAGTTACATGACAGTTGAAATACATTCTAGTATTCCCTCTTCCCTTCCTCCCTAGGATGAGGGTTCTGGGTTAGTTAGGGCTGGACAGTTCCACAGTGGACCAAGTGAATGAATGGCAAAGAGGTGGATGGCGGGGAGGATCTTTCAAATGAGAGAACTAGCTTGATCAGACATATTCTGGGCAGGCTCATCCATGATACCAGGAAGAGAGAGCCATCAGGAAGAGTTGCTGTAAACAACAAGGGATGACGATGAGAGCCCTGGTATAGGATACTGGTGAGCAAAAAAGGAGAAAATGGCTCCCAGTTGTTTAGAAAAAGAAACCTACTAGTATAGTGACAAGTTGGGTAGGAAGGTTGAATGCAGGAAAAGGTCAAGACTGACTTTAAGCTTCCTGGGCAGGGCATTGGAAGACATGAGGCACCTGTGATACCATCTGAACAGTAACAAAGTCCATCTACGATGGTCAAGTTGCACATGCTCTGATTCACACATACAAGGTTTCAGATCCTAACCCTGTTACTTATTAGCACAATGGATTTGGCCAAATTATGTTGCTCCTCTGAGACTATTTCCTCACTGATAAAAGGGAGCTAAGGGTAGTTTCCTGATGGGTTGTTGTAAAAGTTAAGATAATTACTCCTCAGCTCAGGATAGTGCCTAGCACAATTATAGGTACTCAACAAATGTTACTTGTTATTTCTATTATTGCTACTGTTATCACCATTATTATCATCATCTTATAAGGCTATACTAAGAGTAAAGTAAGGTTTTTAAGAGTGTGGAAGGTAGGAACCTAGAGCTCATATACTAGGAGATTGAAGCTGCAGATACAATTTGAGAATAATCCCTATAGAAGGATGGCTGCACCATGAGAATTCATCTGTTTTCTAAGACCTCAGGTGTGAGAGAGATCACAGATTGTAAGGATCCAGTTTTGGTAACACCCACCATTGTGGCAGGTAAAAGGATCCAAGGAGAAGGAGAATGTGGGCTTCACGTGAAAATCAGGCAGCGTGAGTAATGAGGACCAAGGGGGAAGAATCTCAAAGATGAGTATCATATTCTGAGCCAGGGAAGTTCAGAAGTGCATTATAAAGGCCGCAATGGTGAGCAGATCAGAGAATGACATGGCCTTACTAACCTATCCCCTAAACTGGGCCACACCCCAATGTAGTGCAAGGCCAGATTTGCAGAAGGATTTCTACAGACCAGAGCAGAGAGGAAACTAAAAATGCCGTGCAGCAGTAGTGGAAGCCTGAACTGTTGTCACATGATGGGAGACTTCGAAGATGTCAGAATAGGTACTTTTCAGTATTTGAAGAGTTACCACAAAGATGAAGTTGACTTATTCTTTGTGATGTTAGCAGGCGGAACTAAGTCTAGTCATTTCACCTCAGCTCAGGATAGTGCTTTAGAGCAGGCTGCCTCTGAGGCAGTGAGTATCTTATAACTGGAGAAATTTCATACAGAGTCTGGCTGATGGGCTGCAAAACTGGGAAGAAACTCTTGGTTTGGGTTGGAAGGTTGACCTAGATCAAATCATGGCAAAAAGGGCAAATCCATTCTATCACCTGTTTTTATATAGCTTGTAAGCTAAGAATTGTTTTTACATTTTTAAAAATGATTTTTAAAAATTAAAGGAAGAATAATATTTTGTAAAATAATATTAGGCGAAAATGTATGCAATTCAAATTTTAGGGTCCCTAAATAAAATGTTATTGGAACACAGCCATACTCATTAGTTTACATATTGTCTGTGGCTGCTTTGGCACTGTAATGGCAAGGCTGAGTATTGCAGCAAGATTGAATGGCTCACAAAGCCTAAAATATTTATCATCAGGCCCTTTACAGGACAAGCTTGCCAAAAGGTTTGAGATCATCTAGTGGCCTCTTTTCAACTGGAGATTCTGTGAGAGAGGAAAGTTTTTGCCTTAAATTTGGGTGGGAGGCCAGGGGTCACTTCGAGACCACCACGGCCTGCAGGGGTGGAAAACCTGGGTACAATGGTGAGAAAATGTAGATATTGGATTGGGAATACTTATTTGAAAAGTCTGACAGAACACAAAGGTAAAACCTGGCTGATGGCTCATCAGACCAGCACAGAACAGGGAAGGTATTTGTCGGGTGATAGGAAGATGTATATTCGTTTGTGTCAGAAGCGAGACATAAAAACTTTTCCTGTGCTTGATGAACCTACCGGTATTCTTAGTATCTGCTTTATTTTATGGCACAGTTAAATATATCTGTTGTCATATCTCTCAGCAAGAGGGGATTTTCTAAATGTTCTTGTTTATAAATGTGCAGAAAATTTTTGCACAGAGAGTCATGCTTTTGTTGGCCAAAGAAAGTGAACACTTGCTGATTTTCTGGCAATCCTAACAAAAATACTGAAGTGTATTTATACTCTGGGGGCCAGAATGAATTTCAAAATGACACTGCTCAGATACATAATCAGCCCAGTTTTCCTCTTCTGCCTCCACTGAGTTTAACAACTTTGTCAAATCCCTTCCTCTGAAATCCACTTCTGCAAGTGAGTTGAAACTAATTCTCTCTCCTGCAGAATAAACATAAGGCGGGCTTCCCTGCTAGGCTCTCAAAAGCTTGGTCCCCCACCAACGGATGAGATAAGCAGGCTAAATCCATGGAAAGTGTGGTATGAAACTATCTTTTTTTTTAAAGTACATTTTTTTATTGCTTCTTACGGTGTGATTTCCTTATTAACATCTTGTAACAGTTATCAAAATGTTTACTTCACACTACTTTGAGGCATAATGTTATTTCAGTAGCATTTCAAGCCAGACACAGGGACTTAGTTTCTGTTCCTATTCCAAACAAGGCAAGATACATATTATGTAGCCCAATGTAAATTAACTGTTACCTATGCCTGTGAGGGATATTCTGCTAATAAAAACCCACGCAGAACTAAATATCCTACTTTGGCTAACAAGGTTGCATCCATTCCCAGGGGAATTGTGTGACTATGAACAAAAGCTATATTCATCCATTTGATTTTCCCATGTGTTCCTTGTCCCTTAACACTACTAAGAGATAGGTGTCTGCTCTTCATTCTTTAGGAGCTCTTTATTGCCAAGCAAATAGAGTGCAGACATTTTAGCCACATGCAAGGGGCTCTACAACCTACCTGTCCAGTTTTCTTGTCCATTGATCTCTGCATGCCCCTTTCACATTTGTCAGCCTCAGTGAGTTACTGTTGTACTCCCTAGGAAGTAATGGAGACACTGCACAATTCCAGAGGTCACCATTCACATTCTGCACAAAGTAGCAGCTTGGCTGAGACCACTGGCTGTGAGACTTGAATTGGAATCCCCGTTGTACCTCTATACCTTATACCTCAGACTCCTCTGTAAAATGGTGCTAATGACACCCACCTAACAAATAGGGTTATTTCAAGAATTAAAAGAGATAATTTGGGGGGAATACGTTTGCCACAGTGATTGACCCAGACTTAAGAATTCTATAAGTAGTTACTTATATATGATGAAGATGATGCTAGAAAACTAATAACTCTGGATTACTTTTAGAACAGGTAAGGAAATTTTCCTTGCTTCCAATTCTATAACATTTTAAGATCACTACTTACAAGCTCTCAAAAAGTTTGGGGAAATGATTCCCATATTCAACAGTTTAGCACACCTCAGTGGGCTCTTGAATAGATAGAGGTGCTGATATTAGGGTTAGTTCCACTGTCTCTATCTGGATTCATAGAACAGAGAAACTGCATCTAAAGTAAAGTTTTCTAACATTTTCAACTCATATCTTCTTTCAGACTGTTAAAAAATTTAAAAAAGACCTGTCATATCTACATTTACTGTGATTTTGGAATTTTCAAATCTAATTAGTAGCATGAATAAAACCATTTCTAATACTGAATATACATTTTTCAAACATTACATGTTCTCCTCTCCCCTACCTGCACTGCCCCAATCCTGGCCAGGACTGTCCTCACCCACCTCCCCAAGGTGAGAATCACAGTCAAAGAGAAAGAATAGTGGACTAGTCCAGTTCCACTAGGGCTCTTCTATTTCTTGTACTTTGTGATTTAAGGACTAAATGTCCCAATTCTGGAGATCCAACTTCTCCTAACAGGAAAGGGACACAATGAGAGATGACGGAAACAGAAGTTTGGGCCTGAGAATGTCACCCTAAGAATTGGGGACCTTATCTATCTATCTATCTATCTATCTATCTATCTATCATCTATCTGTTTATTTATGGAAGAGAAGGGACATGACATGACATGTCTGAGGAGGAGAACACCATATCCAATGATTCCCTTTCTGTTGGGAAAATGAAATTGGTGGGAGGGAGGACATTCTACAGCAGTATAACTCCCTAAAGATATTAAGAACATCTTTCTTAGAAACCCTTAAGAAAACAATACACACCATCCACTTGGGATGGTTTTAGGAACCAAGTTAGAAAACTCTGGACTATAGATGTGAGACTCTGACTTCAGGGAATTGCTTTCATATCTGTACCATGAATCTAAAAAAGATCAAGGCAACTTTTAATAAGATCATGAGTCTGGAATCTTCACTTTGCTTCTAGCCAGCCATGTCATATTGAATAAGTCCTTTAGCCTGAGTGCATCATTTTCTGACCATAAGATAAGGGATTAGACAAGATGATCTCCAAGACCCCCTTAGACCCTGAGCTCTGGAGTCTGACCTCCCCAAGTTAAGTCCCAGCTATATTATTTATAAGACCTGGGTTTCTAAATATTTCTAAGCCTCCTTTTGCCTGTCAAATAAGGATTTGACAGGATTGTTATGATCAAGAAATGTCATCTATTGTTATTATAATCCTCTGATGCTTAATGTATAGGGTGAATTTAATGTAATACTAAATCTAAAATATCCTATATGTACTACCCACTTCCTATACCTCTATTTGCAGGAAAAAGAGAGGGAGGGACTGAGTGGGCCAGTTGAAGCTGTGGGCTCAGGGGGCTTCATTCTGTGGGGTTGGAGTGACACTGAGGGTTCTGTTATTGCAATATATTTTAGCATGCAGTGTTTTCTTCCTTACTTTGAGGTGATGGTTTCTAACAAGTTCATCTTTATCCTGATTATTACAGCTGGGCAGAGCCCCTAAAGGAGAAGCAACTGCACTCCTAGCTTGAGTGAAGGAAATTTTTTTTAAAATGGTAGGGTAGGATCTATTACCTGCCTTTTATGGGAGAAGTTTAGGGAGAAAGGTCCCACTCAGGTTTACTGAGGTGGAACTGCCCAGCCCAGAATGCCCGTCCACCTTCCTGGCTATTTTCTCTATTCCTGACAACACTGCTTTTTGGTTTATTTGTTGTTTTCAGTATGCTTTATTATAAAAGTTTCATTGAGATATAATCCAAGTGCCATACATACATATACTTAAAGTATATAGTTTAGATAAGCACTGAGTAATATATGGAACTGCTGAATCACTGTAACACTGTGTATTATACATTAGAATTAAAAAATTTTTTAAAGAAAAAAATTATAAAAAATAAAGGCTACACTTCAGTGACTTTTTAGTATATTCATCGAGTTGTATAACTATCACTATAACTTTATTTTTTTTCACTATAACTTTAGAACATGTTCCTTAAAAAAAAAAAAAAAAAAAAAGAACATGTTCCTTGCTCCAAAAAGAAACCCATACTTATTAGCAGTTGCTCCTTATTCCTCACTAACCTCACCCCCTGAAAACCACTCATTTATTCACTGTTCCAATGGTTTTGCCTATTCTGGACATTTCAAAAGAAATCATTTAAGATGGGGTCATTTGTGCATGATTTCTTTCACTCAACATTGTTTGTAAGCTTCATCCATGTTGCAGCATGTATCAATACTGATTTCTTTCTTATTGCCAAGTAATATTCCATTGTATGGCATATCTCATTTTGTTTATTCATCAGTTGATTGACATTAGAGTTGCTTCCACTTTGGGGCTATTATAAATAATGCTCTAATGAGCATTTCATATATTTTTGTGTGGATGTGTATTTTCATTTCTCTTGGGTATATACCTAGGAGTGGAATTGGTATATATGACAACTCACTGCTCAGCATTCTGAGGAATTGCCAAACTGTGTTCCAAGGTGGCTGCCCTATTTTATACCCTCACCAGCAACAAATGAGGGTTCTGGTTTCTCCCCATCCTTGTCAACACTTGCTCTTCTCATTTTCTCTTACAGCCATTCTAATAGGTGTGAAGTGGCAGCTTACTGTGGTTTTGATTCGATTTGCCTAAGTAGGCTAATAGTGTTGAGCATTTTTTCATGTGCTTATATTAGTGTACCTTCTTTGGAGAAATCCTGCATTCAAATCCTTTCCCATAACATTTCTGACAATGAAACGCAAGACATTAAGATGTAGTCTCATCCTTCATAGATTGGCTCTTGTCATTCCAAGTCCTTAAGGATGAATATGTGTCCTAGGAAGGAAAGTGAGAGAGCTCTACTTCCAAGTGTGAACAAGAAGAGAGGGGTCATCACTCAGGATTTCTACTCTAATCCATAAGCAGAGAAGACTGGAAATCAGTTGTTTTCTAGAAATGTGTCCTTTCTCAGAAAAGCTCTGGACATGAAGGTAGAAGACCCAAGTTCAATTTCTGGTTCTGCTTGGTGACTGTGACCAACTTGCTTGGTAGGTAACTAAGCTTCTTTAAACTTTCCTTTCCATCACCTTCCCCTTTCATATTTCATCCTTCCTTTTTTTAATTGAAGTATAATTTACCTACAATAGAACTCACCCTTTTTGTTGTACCATTTGAATTTTAACAAATGCATACAGTTGTGTGATGGACCACCATAATCCAGATAGAGAATATTTCTCTCATTCCAAAAGTTCCCTTTCCTCCTTTGTAGTCCATCTCTTCCCCTGACTGCAAACCTCTGGGAATAATGATCTGATTCCTCTCTTTATCCTTTTGCCTTTTCCAGAATATCATTTAAATGGAATCTTACAGTGGTGGATAGCCTTTTGAGCTTGGCTTTTTTCATTTAGCAGAATGCATTGGAAATTCATCATTGTTATTGCATACATCAGTAATTTTTTCTGAGTAGTATTCCATTGTACATATATCTATGATAGTTTATTATTCATCAGTTGAGAGACATTTGGGTTATTTTCAAGATTTTTCATGATTATGAATTAAGCCACTAAAAATATTCTCAGGTGAATATAGGTTTCATATCTCTTGGGTAAATACTAAACTATTTTGTAAAGTGATGTACAAATTGTCTAAATCACTTGGCATTCCCAGCAATATGTGTAAATTTCAGTTGCTCCATATCCTCTTATCACAAACTCGTTTTTTCATCAGTAAATGAAACAGCAAACACTGCCTTAATATCACAGGACTGTTGGATAGAAATAAAAGTGAAACTGCATAAGTGGAAGTGCTTTGTAAACTGTGAAGTGCTACAGCTGAGTAAATGCTGCTGAGAGTGATCATGCCCACTTTATATATAAAATTGTGTTTCCCACATGAGCCAAATGTTTCATTTTTCCCTCTACATCTTGGCAGACAAAGTGAGTTATGGCAAGTCTAAAGCAGCAAGAGGTTTGCCTTAGATGCATTCTAGAGTTTGTTTTGGCTCAAAGTTTTTGAACTTTTCACAGAAGCAGATAAATGACCAAGATGTAAATCATCAAGTGTGAGTCAGCTTTGTAAAGAAAAATGACCCTATGTGATGGAAGTCAGCAGGAGTGGAGTCAGCAGGACAGACGGTATGACGTGCTGTGGGAGAAATACATGCAGACTTAGCCAGGCAGTGTCCCCAGGGCAAGGCATTTATGATGGCTAAAGTAACTGAAAGGACTGGCTGTCTAAAATGTTCTACTGCATTAGGGGTGAGAGAGGTGGGTAGGAGAACTGACAATAAAAGCCCTTCAACATTCTTCAAATGTTGGAATTTACTGATTTCCATGTTAGAACAAGAAAGGCATAGGAAACAAACAAGCCAAGGTTTTCTCCTTGGCTTCAGTGTGAACTAATAATTACCATAATTTACAGATGGTTACATGTAGAAATATTTAGAGATATGTATATATTCATTGGTCAGTGTACATACGTACATTTTCTTGTTCTGTCATCCGACAGGGCCTAGTAGCAGCTGATACCCCAGTAGCAATAAGCACATCTTATCCCCAGACCTTGGTATCTAATACCTTTTTCCAATAAAAAGGAACCTGGACTCCATAGAGGAATACTTCATTCTAAGACTTGAACTGGAAATAACTAAGATGAACCTGGAGCATCTGGTATTGTTAGTATATAAGGAAATAGTCAAAAACCCACCATGAATGGGGTATATCAAAGAGGCCAGGAACCAACTGAAAAAGGTCCCAATGGTCAAAGCTAAAGCAATTTGAACAAAATGAAGTAGTATTAGGTTATAGCCTGTTGTGATTTTGTTAAATGAACATTTGTTTGTTTGTTAAGTGGGACCCTGGAGTGTCTGGAAGTGAGCCACATTTCAACAAAAGACCACAAGGAAAAGTGAAATAAAGAAGGTTACTACTCACAGGTGCTGGAAGAAGAGCATGGCATGCCTACAAGAGCCACTCTGGGAAGTCAAGGCAGGCTGCAGGCAGAGAGAGAAGCAGGATGTGGGGCACATGCCTTTGTTAGGGTCCACAGAGCAATGCTTTGGGGTTACTGTGCTAAAGCCAGATTACTCAGTTCAAACCAGAAAGAGCAGGGTCTTTCAGGAAGTCACATCATACAAAATACGTATTGATCAACTGTTATCAGTAAGGCTTCTGGTCAACAGTAGGCTCTTGGAGTTAAGTTTTGAGGCAGTCCAAAGTTATATGTGGATTTTTGACTGTGCGGGGGGGGGGGGGGGGGTCAGTGGTCTTAACCTCTGTGTTCATATGTCAACTGTAAACAGATCTCCTATACAAAAGAATTCCAAATAACTTATTGTAGAAACTCCACCCTCTGAGAGGTTTGGCATACCTCCTACCCCTTCAGCATGAGCTGCACGTAGTGACTTCCCTCCAAAAGGTACAGTATGAAAAAGGAGGAAAAATGAGTAACTTTACAGGGAGGGAAGCAAGCTAACACTACCTCAGCCAGGTTATCAAGGTTAACATCAACAGGCAAAAGTCATGTTGATAACCTATGCCCTTGTTGTGATATAATGAGAAAGGCATTTTGCTTCTGTGGTTTTCCTTCCACAAACCCTTAACACCAGTCTAAACATGAAAAAAGCATCAGACAAATCCCAACTAAGGACATTCTACAAAATGCCTGGCCAATACCTCTCATAACCAAGGTCATTAAAAATAAGGAGTCTGAGGAACACCTGGATGGTTCAGCCAGTTAAGCACCCAATTTGTGGTTTTAGCTTAGGTCATGATCTCAGGGTTGTGAGATCAAGCCCCACATCAGGCTCCATGCTGGTGTGGAGCCTACTTAAGATTCTCTCTAACCCTGTCCCTCTGCCAAGCCCCATCCCTCCCACCCCTGCATGCATGTGAGGTCTGTCCTGTCTCTCTCTCTAAAAAAAAAAAAAAAAAAAAAAGAATAAAAATAGTCTGAAGAAGCGGTCACAGTCAAGAGGAGCCTGAGGAAACACAATGATTAAACATAATATGGGACGCCTGGGTGACTCAGCAGTTGAGCAGCTGTCTTTGGCTCAGGGTGTGATCTCGGAGTTCTGGGATTGAGTCCCACGTCGGGCTCCCTGCATGGAGCCTGCTTTTCCCTCTGCCTGTGTCTCTGCCTCTCTCTCTCTCTGTGTCTCTCATGAATAAATAAATAAAACCTTAAAACACACACACACACACACACACACAATATGATATTCTGGACAGGATTCTGGAACAGTAAAAAGACATTAGGTAAAAAACTAAGGGGATCCCTGGGTGGCGCAGCGGTTTGGCGCCTGCCTTTGGCCCAGGGCACAATCCTGGAGACCCAGGATCGAATCCCACATCAGGCTCCCGGTGCATGGAGCCTGCTTCTCCCTCCGCCTGTGTCTCTGCCTCTCTCTCTCTCTGTGACTATCATAAATAAATAAAAATTAAAAAAAAAAAAAAACTAAGGAAAAAATGAATAAAGTATAGAATTTAGTTAATAATATACCAATTTGCTTTATTAATTGTGACAAATGTACTATATTAACTTAAGATGTTAATAAAAGGAGAAAAATGGGTGCTGTATATATGAAAATCCTCTGTACTATCCTCATTTTCTGAAATCTAAAAATATTCTAAAATAAAAACTTACTTTAAAAAAAGTTATTGCCTTACAAAATAAGAACTAGAAAGACCTAAAATTTCATTTGTTTATATAGAACACTTTACCTCACTGAAAACATTCCCTGAGGAATTTCAGTTCAATCTTGATGAAATTTTAAGTAAGATACATTCTTTCAGAGGTTGTTTTCCATAAATTGTGTGAGTTTCAAATGAAACTTCTATTATGACTTTTTTTATTGTTGCCCATTGAGATACCCCAAAAAAAGATGACTATAGATACTTGGGGGGCATTTCCTTTTAAAAACTTAAAGAAAGATGGAGAAGGAATTGGTAAAAAATAAAAATTGAACAGATAGTTATTCAGACTATCAGACACAAAATCAAAGGCCACTCCTTCTGCCAAGTTAAAAACAAAATCCAGCTTGGTTTTCGTTTGTTCTCTAAAATGTTATTTAGTTTCACTTTTCAAATTAACAAATAAGAGCACCATACAAATAAGATCAACTTAACAAATGTTACAGATCTCTATATTTTACAATGTGACCATGGTATGGAGAATATGTCCACTTGCAAACATCTAGACTGTCTGGATCAATTAAAATGTTTCATACCAAAGGAAAATTCCTATATTCCTTTTTCAACTTAATTTATTCCTGGCCCCAAGTCCCCTTTCTCCCCTAAGATAATACTGATGCCTTTAAAGGATATATATGTAGTGGTTTCATCTTTCATTGCTTTCTAGTGAGCTTCCTGTAACAGAAGGTTTCTGGCAAGATGTTTTTACATTCAGATCCAAATCACTGTGATGAAACGAAGCCAAGAACTTTAGTATCATCACACACCCCCCACCCCCCACGCCCCCAACACCACCACCAAAGAGCTGATGCTCCTCGCCCCTGCCCTCCTCCCCCCACCAGCAAGACTCAGGGCTGCCAACCACTTACTTTGCTAGGCTTTCTTCTCCTTGAGCCCTGACCTTAGAACAATGGTCCCCCACTCCCGTTCCCCCCCCCCCCCATTACTCTCCAGGGGCACTTCGGTTTATTATATGCTAAGCTGGCCATTTAGGACTTGATGACAAGGTGAGGAAAATTTGCAAGTATGCACTAAGTCCTGCAGAGTTAGACAATTACCAGGTACGGAGTTTCTTTGCTGATTTGATTTATTGTAACATAAGTCTGGCTCGTCACAATTTCAGTCTGAAAACAGTCATGTGTGCAGCTGTCTCCACCCCAGGGAGTTAAGTCTTCCTCAGCTAAATGTACCCAGGTCCTTCAGTTCCTGCCAGGACTACTGTGTCCTCTCAGGCTTTTCTGTATGATTCTTGCTTATAGTTGGTTAAGTAAAATTGTTACTGACTGGCTCTAGCCTGATAGTTACTGATAGCTGCTCTAGCCTGTCCTGGTCATGGCAATAGCCACGATTAGCTGAGCATGAATGTCAGCACCAGGCTGTGTGCTCCATACATGTGGACATGTGGCTTCATTCATCTTTTGCACAGCCCTAGAGTATAGTTACTGTGGGCTCAACAAACTTAGAAAACACGACTGACTGCACCCAGCTGGCATATGGGAGAGCTGCATGCAGACAAATCATGGTCTCATCCCATTCTGCTCCCCCTGACTTGTTACCCCTCCTGCATATCACTTATGGACACCTGTTTGTCTACCCTGAATATGTATCCAAATTAACACTCTTACACCCATCTCAAGATTTGCTATATCTTTCCATATACAAGGAAACATCAAAGTACAAATAGGATTTTTTACTTCATATGAATGTTTTAGGCAGAAATTATTATTTTAAATCCAATTGATCACATTTGCTTTGGGAGTATAAACTACCATATTTTCAGTTTCAAAATGTAGAGTTCTTCCGCTTGCATTAAATTCATTATGTCCTTTCTGGTGACCCCATAGTCCACAACAAAAATGTCATACTTGGCAATACTTGGTTTCCTAAAGGTATTTTGTCCAAGTTCCCATTATTATGTCTGAAGTCCCAAGTGAATTTGGTAGACTCTTCCCTGGAGGTGGTCCTCTGTAAACAGAAAAGATGTGAGAAGGTATCTCCCTGGATCCTGTCAACCTGTGCATTGACACGATGAGTAAAGAAAAGATCACACAGACCACAGCCTTGGCTTCTCTTTCCAAAATCAGAGAACACAAAGAAAATCAAACTGAGTGAATATCCACAACATGTAAAGGGAAAAGAAATACTCATGTTTAATTTGAAACAATAGAGGATGGTGGAAAGGGTGGGAACCCTTAGGTTTTAGTCTGAAAGCTTCCCTAATCAACTATTTGTTTTTAATTTTTTTAAAGATTTTATTTATTTATTCATGAGAGACACAGAGAGAGAGACAGAGACACAGGCAGAGAGAGAAGCAGGCTCCCTGTGGGGAACCTGAGGCGGGACTCGATCCCAGGACCACGGGATCACGCCCTGAGCCAAAGGCAGACACTCAACCACTGAGCCACCCAGGTGTCCCCTAACCAGCTGTTTGTGGCTGTTAGCAAAGTCAGTATCTCTGGGCCTTATTTTCCTTACCTGTAAATTGTAAAATGTCACCACTGGACTGTTTGTTAATGTATCATTTATGTCTCCTCCTCCTTGAAAAAAAACAAAACAAAAGACCTCAAGAGGCTTTTAAAAACAGTGCAGCAAAAAATCTAGGATCACGCAAGCGAAGTTGGAATGATGTGGGCAAGAATGCCTAGGCAAAAGGAAACGGATACCATTGATTCAAAAGTTGGTCAGAAGCTTCCAGATAGCCCAGACAAAAAGAGAGAAGTGATGGACTATATTGTTCTTGTTATCTGAAAAAGGAGTGTGGAATGGAGGGAATAGAAGGAAGAAGAGGAAGAAAGGGGAGGAAAAGCAGCAGCATACCAAATTGTCAGAAAAGCCAAGCTAAACTCTGGGAGGAATTGTTTTATGTGTCCTATAGAAAATGGATAGTCTTCAAGAGGAGCTTTCAGAACAAAAACATTGGAAACAGTCTTTCTCCGGCCATATTTTATATCGACCCTCAATAAAAGGACATCATTAAAATGCATGGCTCTCTAAAGATATCCGTGTAGAGGGCTAAAATAATCTGATCCAGGTGCTGGCGGGGAGAGCTTAGAAAATCTAAGGAATGAAGGCCCGTTATGACCCTTAGAATGTCTTTCTCAAATACCACTTGCCTCAGCCAAGCTTTTGACAGGCGTGATGTGCTACAGATGGTTGACAATTGAGATTCCTGGCAAGACCCTTCATATACAAAAGTAATTCATGTTTGTGAACATTCTCCTACTTCTCCCACCTTCCTATTTCTCAGGGATTCTGGGGACATCTACCTGCAGAGAGGGCCAGTAAACTTTATTATTATGGAGGGAGGGAATAGTGAGGGATGGAGGGAGGGAATTTCATTTTCTACCATATAAAATGCTGTATTACTGGATTTTCTTTTTACAACAAACATGACTTGCTCAAAACAATAGCAATTAAACCGGGGACCTTGGAGTTCTCAGGGGGGGATGCGGGGGAGGGGATGGCACGGGTTCACTTAAAGGAGGGAGGGAGAAAGAATGAAAATAAAGCACAGTTACATGCAAGTAGATTTGAAAAGGTCTGCTTAGCATATGAAGCCCTAGTGTGGTCCTATCACTTAGACATTGCTCCACAGATATTTGTTGAATGATGAAATAAATAGAAATGGAAGAGAGCACTGGCTAGTGAGAGTCTGGAGGCCAAGCTGTTTCAACTAGGAAACAAATGTACTGTGGCTTCTTTAAAACACTTTGTTGTGAAAACGGCAGCATCCTCAGGCCCTTCCAGGATGAGCAGCCCCAAAATGCATCCCCCAGATTCCTAAATGGGTTCATCTGTCAACCAGAGTTATATGTCAGAGGTGGGCTGCCAGGAGTGCCTCTTCTGATCCAGGAAACCTGGGAATGAGCCCTTCCTCCTGTTACCATTCAGCTAGTGCTTTCATTTGCTTCTTGAGGCCATTCTTGGAATATCCTTAATTTGTTTCTTCAGTCATTCATCCAGAAATACTCCTTGAGTGCTACTATGTGCCAGGCACTGTTCTAGGCTTTGGAGATCCCTACAGTGAAAAAACATAATTCTCTACTGACGAGTTACATTCTAGTTAGGTGGAGACAGATAATAAGAAAAATAAGTAAAATGTATGGAACGATAAGTGTTAGGGAGAAAATAAAGCAGGGAAGAAGGATGGGGAGTATTAGGGAGGGGTGGCTATTATAAGCTTAAGGAGGGTGGTGAGAGAAGACTCACTGAGACCCTAGTATCTGAGTAAAGACCAGAAGGAGTTGAGGAGTGAACTATCTGGAGACTGCAGGAAGAGCAGTCCAGGCAGACGGAACAGTAAGTGCAAATGCCCTGTGGAGAGAGGGTGGAGGCGGAACACATACCTAACACATTCAAGGAACAGTAAGGAGGTCGGTGTGACATGCTACTGGCAGTTGAAATTAATATTCTTAGTGATGTATGTAGCTATAGTTGATTCACTTATTGCTCTGTTATTCTACTGAGTGTTCTTTATCTTTCTATCATTAAAAGATGTTTCTCTCTCTCAGACACACACACAAATACACAATGTTTAAAGTGTGTTTTTATATTTATTTTTATATTTATTTTTTCATTAGTAAATGTTTAATTAAAAAGGCCAAATATTCTTTCACAATTATGAATTCACTAACCATTGTAGCTTAATTGTAGGACACTGTTGAACCATTGACAAAGGATGAATAGCCTTCCTTTTCTTTCCCAACACGAAGGAATTGGGGCAGGCCCACCTCAATGAGGTGAGGGGCTGGAAGCCACACAGAGGTACATCAATGGTGTGTCCTAGGATGCAGGACAGTTAAGGGGCCACATAGGTGGTAAATAGAAAAGGAGGGAGATTGGTTACTTTGAGCAAATAATTAGGTAAATAAGTAAGTACATTTAGGGCAAATCTATGAAGCCAGGTGTATCACTGTTGGAAAAGATACTTACAATCCTAGAGAGGAAGAAGGCTAGAAAGAACCTTGAGGTATTAAATGGAAATGTAGATTTCATTATGAACTTGTGTTTTACATATATACACATAGATTATAGGAATAGTTTTAGGGATGTGTGAGGGTGTGGGTGTTCCAGCTCTGTGTGCTTGGAGACTAGAAACAATGACATTTTGGTAGCAGTGAGCACATTTAGCACAGAGATACTAGATTCTAAATACCATCCAGAGGCTTTTTGGAGAAATGGGTGATCCCACAGCTGAGATTGAGAAAATTAAGATAAGTCTACAATATCTTGTTATGCTAGAAAGCAAGGAAATGCTCCAGTGATGATGGAGACATATCAAAAGGACTCATGAGCCACTGGAACAATTTGAATTTTATTATGATAGTCATGGATTCCCAAATAGTGAAAAAAAAAATTGCATCCATGAGTCTATGCAGATTTAAATAAGTGAATAAATAAATAGATAAATGGGGGAAAGGGTGAATTCACTCTTACCAAAGAATGCAGCTAGTAAATATAGAAGGAATGGTGGAAATACAAATCACCATTTGACAGCTGTCACAGAGGTAGATGGTTGATCCCGGTGGTAGTCATCAGCAGAAGGCAGGTGGACAGAGGATTGATAAGGAGCAGGATTCCAGTGCAATCGTCAATTTATCTCCCCACAAAGTACCAGTCAATAGATAAATGGTGATTTTACATTGGCGAAAACTGGACACATGATCAAGATCCATAGGACCAAGTGGTGCAGTGTTGACATCCTCCTGTGCTCTCTAATATGAGGCATCCAGCCAAGCCCAGCTTTGTTCTGGAATGTTCCTGACAAAACAGCATAAGCTAAGTCTGGTCATGAGGAAATATCCCATGGAGCCAGGTTGAGGGCTGTCCTACAGAATGAAAGGCCTGCCATCTTTGAAACTGCAGAGGACACAAAAGACAGAAGAATGCAAGAACAGTTCCAGGTTGGAAGACACTGAACAGACTTGAGAACAAAATGCAAGGTGTGGGTCCCCAGACCAGCAACATCAGCACCATCTGGAAACTTGTTGAGAATGCAGACTCCTCCCCTCAACCCCCAGGCACCCACTCCACACCGACTGAATCAGGAACTACATTTTAACAAAATCCCCAGTACTTCCTGTACATATTTAAGTTTGAGAATGCCAGGGCCCTTGATCACTTCCTAGGCTTTATCAGAATCACCTAGGAGAACTTTTATTTAAAAGGACAGCTTCCTACCTCCCTCCCCCATATCCTGAAATAGGGTGCTAAATGGATGCTAAATGGTGAAGTCTGCAATTGAATATTTTTATGGTTCTGATATCGAGCCATTTGGAGAACCACTGGGCTCTGATTGGCGATGTCTGTCATATGTACAAGTGACTGGAACAGGGACCTCAAAACATGGACTGGAGAATCAAGCTAATAATCACCAGGATGCCCCCAAGTACCACGACATGACCCCAAACTAATACTCCAGTGCAGGGGTGGAATGTAAATAAATATTGCTGGTTCACATTTCAGGAGTTTTCCAGAACATTTAAGTGGATTTGAAAAATACTTTTTAAAAGATTGTTTGTACAAACATCATATTCTTTCCAGTCCTTCTTTGGCGTAGAAGTTTAATCAGATTTAAAATGGTGAGTGTTCTTTGTAAGGTTGTATGTTTCTTTTCTTCTAGGGCATGTAAAACAAGACATCTGGGTTTTATCATTAAAATACTAAAACATGTCCAGCATTTTTAGGAAATTTTTAGAAGTTTGTATGCTATAGGTGTTGGATATATTTGAGAGAAGGCTGTAGTCTATTCATTTAGAGTTTTTAAAAGTTTGCGCAAGCCAAATATTTTGTGTCAGAAAAATATTTGAGTAAACCATTTAAGTTTTTGACTGTATTTTCCAACACTTAGAAAATTAGGAGAAAATAGAAATCTCTTAGTCAATCTTATATGAAAATATCTCATTTTTCACATATTCTTAGTTTTATATTATACACTGAATTCTCATCAATTCATGCCAAAATATGTCTTTATTCTCTTATTAGTATCTTTCAGTTTATCTGTGGATATAAAAAGCACCTTCTCTGATTAATTTCTACCCTGCCACAGGAAAGATATAAAAATACAGAATTTAAAGAGTGAGGCTAGGTGTATTGTAGGCAAATTCTCTGCATGGGTCTAAGACATGATGCTCCGCCATCCTGATATCCAGAGAGGCCAGGGAGAGGCCAAAGAGGAGAACAGCAAGGGAAGCATAAGACATTTTTAAAAGTTGTAATTTCTAATTTCAGAGAAAAACCACATTAAATGTAGGTACCACACAAAACCAAATCATTGGATATGTGCCCATTAATATTAGTAAAATTGGCTAACCTTTCCAGTGGGCTTATAGATATACAAAACACTTATCTGCTTTATTTCCTATAATCCTGCAATTCTAAGGCAGGTGTTGCTCATAGGCCTGCTTTAAACTGACGGTACAGAAGAAGAGAGACTATGTAACTGGCGCCGTACCACACAGTTAAGTGTTAGAGCTTAGACTTGAAAACAGCACCTCTGACCTCAAACACAGGCTTGGTCTGCCCCCCACTGCATGTAGTAAAGAATATTTGTCCAGTCAACATCCCCAAAACATGATCTTTTTTTTTTTAAATTTTTATTTATTTATGATAGTCACACAGAGAGAGAGAGGCAGAGACATAGGCAGAGGGAGAAGCAGGCTCCATGCACCGGGAGCCCGACGTGGGATTCGATCCTGGGTCTCCAGGATCATGCCCTGGGCCAAAGGCAAGTGCCAAACCACTGCGCCACCCAGGGATCCTCCAAAACATGATCTTATTTTGGTTTGCCTTGCTTTGATTTTTTTGGTATGATACGGGTCACTTTCTAATACTTGAACAGTGTGTTTTTTACTTTTTAGTTTCTGTCATCAACACCCTTGGCACTTTCCAAGTAAATATTTCCCTAAAGAGATTTCTCAAGCCAGAAATGGAACACATCTTTACCCATCCAGAGTGAACAGTCAGCCCCTCTAGAGAGGAAAAGTAAGGCTGGTGTTTGGCCGCCGCCCCCAATCTTGCCACAGCTCTATGTACCCCTTAAATTACCAAACCCCAAAGAGGTCGTTCACTTTTATAGAGACTGTTGACACACCCCCGAAACTGTCAACACTCCCAGATTTCTTTTACGGACTCTCCTGATGACAAGGAGCAAGCTCTAACTTCAGCCCACTGGGCGAAATCCCAAGTCCTGCCAGCCTCATAGCCCCCATTTGCTAAATTAATCCCTCTTCTGCTGGTCTGAAGCTCACGTCAACTTTCCCACATCCAGTGTTTTGAGTTTCTGCAGCTCCTATTCTGGGGTTTGTGCCCTTGAACTGTGAATCAGGGTCCCCAACCCATGACCACTGCTGCTACCACTGAGCAGCCACCTTCTTCCCTTCCTGAAACAGATCCTGGCTGGATTTTTCTGGAAAGGTTCTTCCTGCCAACCCCCTCTCCTCCAGGAAGCAGAGGAGGTTTCTTGTCTCCTCCTTTGACCTCTCTTGCCATCCCTGGTAAAGACACATAGCAACCACATCAACTTTAATGTGTTCTTGCTCCTGTTTTCCTTCTGTCCCAAATCTGCACTCTCCTATAGCCCTTTCCCCTTCTGTAGCTGGTCTGCAGGGCACAGCTGGAATGTGTGGCTGGAAGGGGAAGAGTTCAGGGTGCAGCATGTCTGAAATCCCACAGGCAGGTGCCTGCTGTTGAGGGCTGTGATATGGCAGGCCCTGTGCTAGCCACTCTGGTTTCATAGCCCTGACTCTTCTTCCTTTTGTTCCTTGAGTTTTGCCCAACTAGGAGCCACTGCCACCATCCCTCAGACCATCTGAGCCAGCATCATTAGCAATTCCTGAAGCTACCAGCTCTCCTTTTCCTCACCATCAACTTCTTCACTCAAGTGAGCCTGCTTCTCTGAGGCACCACGGGTGGAGGGGCCTTTTCACAAATCCTCTTCACAGAGATGATAGAAGCCCAGTATGTCCTGAGGGCAAGGAGACCCGGGGTCTAGCCTTGGCACTGCCAATGACTAGGTGGGTGACCTTGGACAAGTCACCTAACCCCTCTGCTTCTTGGGGTTCTTCATCTAAAAAATAAGAGAAATGGGATAAATAACTGCTAAGGTCTTTTGATTTATTAGCTGCCACGTTTTGTAGTAGAACCACATGTCTAAAACCACATGTCCACTCAGCTCTGTCCTCATGACAGCTTTGGGTATGAAATAAGAGTTGCCAAGGTACCTTCATCTCATTTTGGATTATAAGAAAAATCTTCCTGTGTCTCGGTTTTAAAATTCCTTCAGTGATATATTGATTCCAAATTTATGACACCAGTTATAAAATCAGATGCTGCCATTTCTGACTATTTCTACCTCTCGAAGTCTACTCATACCATGTAGTTTCTAGAGATGAAAGAATGTGTTCTCAGGTTGGACAGATGCAAGGAGAGGTCTCCAGAATTGCCAGTGGAGATGAGCCTGTCTGGCTATGTTCACTTCATGATAAAGGAGTTTGGAGAGACCCAGTGCCAATATCCCAGGGTCTTTCTAAATGTAAGTATTCCTTTGGGAAAGAAAAAAAAATTGCATGGTCAGAAGAATTTGAGAAACTCCAAATATTAGCTCCTTCTTGGAGATTCACCATGTGCATTAGCATATTTAAAGCTCCAAGAAATCCTGCCAGTAAAGAAATCTTAATTTATCCTAGCACTTTCCAAATTTATAGAGCCTTAGATACTTTGTTCACAAAATACTTTTACATCTGGTAGAATATTTCCCCGGAACAGAGTTTGGGAAGCATTGCCCCAAAACATTCCTGACCTATCTCTATCTGGGTCTTCAGAGCAGAAAGGGATAACTAGAGATACTGGAGTATTTATTGAGCACCTTCTGTATTTCAGAGCACATGGGAATAATTAAAAATTGGCAGGTCACCTGTCTAGCAGCCAGGATTTCAAAATCTAAAGCTGCAGAGGGACAGGACGGGAATAAGAATGCCAGTCAACAAACAAGACAAATGAAGTGTCAGGTGCCACTTGGGAGCACTGGAGCCAGGCCACAAGGCAGTGGTCTGACTTCCCGAGTTGAATTTCCCTGCTCTCAGCTGTCAGTCTCCAGTTCTTTGCTTTGCTCTACCAGGCAGTTACCTTTCCCAGTTACATGATATCAAAGCAGGACATTCATTGTTTATTTTTAAGATTAAGTGGTTGGTGAGGCACACTGAGTAATATTATCCTGTGCTGACCAACCTAGAATTTTCACCTTACACGTACTGCTCCGTTGGGTTTTATTTGGAATTAGAATCTGTTCTTTCCCCAGAAGAGATGACCTCCTTTTCCCAAAGTAAGAAAGATATTGATATTGATATGGCCAACATCTCATGCTGTTGTTTGATCCCAGAGTGAATCAAGTGTCATTGCAGACCTGTGTACCTGATGTTTCCCGGACAGGGGGGCCAAGGTTCCCAGGGCACCTTTCTAGGATCTATTTGTGATTAGCTATTATTTTTCCAAGCACTTCCCCTGGAACAAAGCCATATCTCTGTGTCCTCACTTCCTCACACAGCTCCTGCCCACACCCCTTTTCCCCATTACCTGTTTTCCATCCACCCCCCACCCCCCACTCTTCCGCAAACATTCCTTAGACTTTCTATTGATACGTTTTTCCTAAATTTCTTTTCTTGCCTCTTTTCCACTTTTTCTCTGCTTCTCCTTTCTGACCTCTTTAAAAGAACTGAAGGCTCATTCTTTTCTGAGGGTTTTTAACCTTAGGAAGTTCCTCTCTGCTAAAGAGAAGAGAATCTAGCACTGTAATAAAAAAAGGCCAACATTGTTTTCTACAAAGACTAGATCTTGAAAAAGAAGTTATTTTTTTTAATTATCAATAGTTGACATTTATTGAGTATGTTCTCTGTCCAGGCAATAGAGCCCTTTACCTATATGTCTTTAAAAAAAAAAAAAAGACTCTTTTTTAGTACTCCTTATAATATAGGAGGTTTATCATTAACATTTTATGGATAATCAGTTGAGTCTCAAGGTCATAGAAATAATAAAAAAGCCGGGCCAAGAAATGAACCTGCCATGTCTCTGGCTGCCCAGCCTGTGTTCCCATCTCTCCCCCACCCTCCTTTAGAACAGGGAAGTTGAAGAGACGGAATTATGGTTTTCATCAAATCTATTCCCTAACAAGTTTCATTCACAGAAGCTCACCCCTCCACACATGTACTGCACAGACAGTAGATTGAATTACCTCCTTAATGATCTATTATATGCACCAGTGTCCAGCTTGGCCAGGATGTAATTGATCTTGGTGGGATGCCAATATCCTTTCTTTCTTCACACAGATTTATCTTCAGGGGAACATATGCCAAAACATGCAAACCATTTTATTTCCTTGCATTCTCTCCTTCCTGCTTGATCATTAGTGTTGGTTTCATTATTAGTCTGCTCTTCCCTGCTCCCCATCCTCACTGCAATCAGCAAACATTTGATATTGGGCCCTACAAGTCAAAGAGTGACTTGCTGGGCTCATTTTTACTTTCTTGTGACAGGTGTCCACCTGCCCGGGGCCCATAGTGATTTATAGCATGTCTCAGAACCTCTGGACTTACTTGGTGACCCTGAAAGACAGCCTTCACTCTTCTCCTTTTCCCAAGCAGTATGACCTATGCACAGTGACTTCCCCATCCAGGGGACATAAGTAACCTGGGGGGGGCCACTTCCTGTGCATTACTCACGGCTCCTTGAATGGGCCTCACCAATTCCAGAGCAGATGAGAAGGTCACCATTACCCTCACTCTCTGATGCCTAATTATCTCAAGGAAAACAGAATCTTCCAGTCATGGGCCAAATTACCCACAGGCCTTCCATGTCACTGCTCCCTGGGTATCCTTCCCCAGCACTGGCCTCTTGAGCTTCTTGGGTGAAGAGCCAGCTGATGGGGTGGGGCTGTTAGCCTCACTTCCCCTACTGCAGCCCCCAGATACCATGGCATTCAGGTCTTGGACACTGTTCTGAGAACAGCAGCACTGATGTTGAGTCGGCTGCTGTGGCAGCTGTGCCTTGTGCACGACTCAGAACAAGAGGTCATTAAGCACCTGCCATTTGAGCTGGACCCTGTGCCAGGAAATAGATGAGTGAGACAACCAATACCTGTTTTCAGGAAGCTTGAACTCCAGTGCCAGAAGCCAGGGGGGAAGTGGTCACAGTGCAGTGATAAAGTTAGGTTAGGACAGAGGACGCATTAATGTGAGGGTTCAAGGAAGGCTTCCTGGAGGAGGTGATAACTGGGCTTACTTGGCAACCAGTGAGATATGGGGATGGTAGGGAGAGGAGAAGTCAGGGACTGGGGTCAGGGTGGGCTTACAGAGCCTTTGGGCCCTCCAGCTAGAAATGCCCAGTTAACTCTTGGATATACAGGACAAGAGATAGATATTCAGAGATAGCAGTGGGGGCAGGAGGTGTAAAACGAGGTTAGTGAAGGAAATCCTCTAGGGAGAAGAGACAGTATAAGAGCCAAGGGCAGAACCCCCAAGAAATACCAGCATTCAAGAACTGACTTGTGCCAACAGAGGATAATATTATGAGCATGGGCTCAGGGGCTGGCTGGGCTGCCTCGGTTGAGATCCCACCTTCACAACTTACTACTTGCACAGGGTGTGTGACCCTGTGCAAGTGACTATACCTCTCTGTGCTTCCATTTCATCTATAAAATGGGGTGATAATGACATATACCTCATTGAGTTGTTGTAGTACGGGAAGGATATAAACCAACATTTTCAGAGTATGGGCCCAATAGCTTAATTTAGCTGATCTTACTAAATAATTTAATGCATTAAATTAATTAATAAAAAATTTAAAACAGTCTATTTAAGTAGATGGTAAAAGAGCATTTAATAGCATTATTCCTCCACTGATTTCAGAAAAGGGCAAAAGGAAAAAGAGCCTGCGACACAATCAGGCCTCTCCGTGCCCACTGGCCCTCAGTGAGTAAGTGAAGGAGAGCCCACACGGGAGCCAGATCACAACCAGGATGGGAAGGAATGGATCATGCTGGGTGGTGCAGATGCCACCAACTCCTGGGAGGGCAAGGGTCGCGGCTGCCTTACTCACTGCATGCCCCAGTGGCCAGAGCACTGCCCAATGAGTGGCGTATGAGCTCCTTAAGGACAGAAGAGCCCTCCGTTTGCTTAATGAGTATAGATTTTCTGAAGGTCTTGCAGCTCAGCTGCCATTAAGAAGCTGCAGGGACCAGGGAAAGCACGTGGGCCACTCCAGTGGTGGCCACAGTTTGGGGAGCAGGTTTCTTGGGGGCATCTCTTGACTGTCTGGGACACCAAGTTGTTTCTGCAAGTGAGCTGCAGGATAGAATCTCATAGACCTTCTCCCTTCCAGATTCTCTAATTCATGAAATCCTGTCCTATTCTGCATGTCATAGAAAACATGGAATTTTAGACAGGTGACAGAATGGGAACATTTGTAGACAATTGGCACATGCTTACACCTCTCTGAGCTTTCAGAATGCCAGTATTCTGTTTCTAAAGGGGATGTTCCTTCTTTGAGCTGAGCTCACTATAGTGTTGTTAACGCATTTCTTTGCTCACTAGATCAGGGTAGCTGTTGCGGCTATAATACAGTTTTAAAAGCTAAATGAATTCACTCTGGTCTAATGCACGTAAGAGAAAATGGAAAGTAGTAAAGCATGGTAGTTTAAAAGCAGAGGATTTTGATTTGGCTCATTCCTTGTTTATAGGTTGTGTAACATTGACAAACTAGCTCTGCCACTCTGAACCTCAGTTTACTAATCCGTAAAATGGGAACAGTATAAGTACTAGCATGTAAGCCTGAGGATTAAAAAGGATAAGCAATGTCCCTTTCACATGTAAATGCCCACTGCATGGAAGCTGTAGTTATTCTAAGTATTATTATTAAAATCATACAAAGAGAAGAAGAAATTGAGTCATAAGTGGCCCTGATCCTATCAGGATAGTTTGGAGCTAACTTGTATCAAGACTTTTTCTGTAAACTCCTAAGCATGGGTTTTAATCCCATTGTTAAAGTGAAATGAGTGACGTCTGGGTGGCTCAGCGGTTAAGTGGCTGCCTTTGGCTCAAGGCGTGATCCTGGGGTCTTGGAATCGAGTCCTGCATCGGGCTCCCTGCACGGAGTCTGCTTCTCCCTCTGCCTGTGTCTCTGCCTCTTTCTCTATGTGTCTCTCATGAATAAATAAATAAAATCTTAAAAATAAAATAAATAAAGTGAAATGAAATGAAATAACAAAGACTCTATTCTAGGGCTATCAATAAAATACCTTTACCAGAG
The DNA here is from genome assembly GCF_048418805.1 of Vulpes vulpes. Classification (NCBI taxonomy): domain Eukaryota; kingdom Metazoa; phylum Chordata; class Mammalia; order Carnivora; family Canidae; genus Vulpes; species Vulpes vulpes. The sequence continues at coordinate 85,775,223 of NC_132794.1, forward strand.
GAGAGAATATGAATGATATGAGACTCACTGTTGAATACTATTTAATAATTGGTTTCAGAATGAATGATCCATTCAATTGAGCTTGGTAAGGGAGTGGAGGATAACACATCCTGCATAGCCCTTGGCAGTTCTCAGCAATCCATTTAACTAGAAATTGTATTTGCATATTGAAGTCAAAATGTTTCCTCTAGTTGCTTTTAAAACACTAAGTAGCCATAAAAAAGAATGAAATCTTGCCATTTGTGACAACATAGATGGACCTGAGAAAATGAGCTAAGTAAAATAAGTCAGACAGGGAAAGACAAATACCTCTGATCTTACTTATATACAGAATTAAACAACAACAACAAACCAAGCTCATAGATATAGAGATTGGTGGTTGCCAGAAGTGAGGTTATAGAGTGGGGAAAATGGGTGAAGAGGGTCAAAAGGTACTAACCTCCAATTACAAAATAATTAAGTCTTGGGTGAGGGGGCACCTGGGTGGCTCAGTGGTTGAGCATCTGCCTTCAGCTCAGGTTGTGGTCCCAGGGTCCTGGTATTGAGTCCCATATCAGGCTCCCTCCTCAGTGGGGAGCCTGCTTCTCCCTCTGCCTATGTCTGTGCCTCTGTGTCTCTCATGAAAAAATAAATAAAATTTTACTCATGGCGATGTGATGTACAGCATCGTAATCACAATTAATAATATCTATTGCATATCTGAAAGTTACTAAGAGAGTAGATTGTAAAAGTCTTCATCACAAGAAAAAAAATTATAACTATGCATGGTGATGGGAGTTAACTAGACTTAATTGTAGCCATCATTTTGCAATATAGATATGTATTGAATCATGTTGTTTGCCTGAAACTAATATGTTATATGTCAGTTATACCTCAACTTAAAAAAGGAGTGCACTGTCACAGAGAGCGGAACAGCAAAACATTTTCAAAACTTTGAATAAATGTATTCTTTGTACAGAAAAGCAGTTTAAATTAAGTATGTCCTGTGGAATTGAACACTTGTCAAAACCTGTAGAATTCACATTGAGAATATTTACATGTAGTTTATTGACACAAACTGTCGGTTAAATGGAACCAAAATAAAGAAAAAAAACATTTTAAGAGAAACAGTAAACAATTCTAAGAAATTTAGAATTTCAGGAATTTTTAGTTAAAGAATTTGAGAACAGACATCTTTTTGCAAACCAGGGAGAGAACATTCTGCAAACAAGAGAAGGATGGCCAGAATACTATGGTTTCTATCCTCAAGGAGTTGACAATTTAGAGAAGGTGGATATATATATAAATACATCGGACTTAATTGCAAGGCAGGACATGATATCTTCTTTCTCTTATACTTGCTCCAACTCCTTGTGCCCCCCTGCCTAGCCTAGTTCCTGGCATATGCTCAGGCACACAGTTACAGTTTCTAGGAAGAATTAGCACTGTTACAGAGATATGAATACAGTACTTTGGGACAGCAGTGGGGACCAAGGAAAGGTAAAAAGACTGACTTCCAATCACAGTAGCATAGAAATGGGTCAAGTTGGCCTAGTACTTAGCCAGTCACAGTATCCACTACACCACTCCCTAATTAGTTACAGATATTATTTCCCCCATGAGGTTCCAGCCTCCCCAAGAGCAGGTGCCTTGTCTGTCATGTTTACTGGTGTCAAGCATGGTACACAGGACATAGTAAATACTCAATATACTCATTAAGTATTTGTTGAAAGAAGGAGGGTCATCAGATTTATTTGTCAAGGCTTCCCCTCCACTCCCCCAGTTGCAAGTTAACACCAATTCAAACCTGCTTCAACAAAATAAGGGCATATTTTGGTTTATGTATATGGACTCTTCATAGGGCTTCAAGTATGGCTGATCTAGAAATCTAACTAAGGACCTCAGGAATCTTCATTTTTTAAAAAAATTTTAGGTATTTATTTGAGGGAGAGCACACACACACACACACAAACACACAGAGGAGCATGTGTGCCCATGCGAGTGGGAGAAGGGGCAGAGGGAAAGGGACAAGCAGACTCCAGGCTCAGTGCAGAGCCTGTCATGGGGCTCAGTCCCAGGACCCCGAGATCATGACCTGAGCCAAAAACAAGAGTCAGACATTCAACCAACCTAGCGACCCAGGTGCACCACTCCCCCCACCCCCAATCTTCATTTTTACTTTGTGTTGTCTTCATTCCCAGGTAGGCTCTCCTGATATTGTGGCAAATACAACCAACTCATATCTTTACAGTTTACAATAATAACAAAAAGATTGTGTCTCTTTTCCTGGTCATTTTGAGGAAGAACTCAGTCAAGGGGGGGTGTCTGGCATGGCTCGTATACTCATCTTTGAACAAGTCCCTGAGACCAGGCCTAAAAGCTGGGGAGGAGCAACCTCATGAATTCTGTACAGATCAAGATGAGGCAAGCTGATTTCAATTTAGAGACATTGGACAGCCAAACCAAATGAACAAAAGCCCCTGTATATTCACACCCCACGGAAATTAGACAGTCGCATAGAGACAGGACTAGGCAGAGAGTAGGAGATGATATAAAACATAGTAGGGCTGAAATATCGACAGATGAGTGGTGGGCAGCAGTGGGAATTAAGTGCTGAAGATGTAAATTTAGATCAGATGCTGTGCCAGGTTTGAAAATCAAAAAAAAAGAAGATTTGAATTCATTCTGTAGACAACTATGATGCAATGTGAGAAGGAGAAGAGAGGGTATAATCCAGGATGTAGTTAGAGCCTCTCCAGAAGCCACCATTAAAGGCCTCTCTTTTCCCCTCTGTGTCCCTCCTAAACCAAAAGTCACCACCAGTGGAAACATGCCAAGCCAGACATGGAGTTCAAGAGACTCTCCTGCAGCCACTTCGCATCCAGAAGGATGCCTGGGCACATGTAACTTACTGGCTTCTACATCCTCATCACTGAGCCCCCACTGTGACCACGTCATGGCCTCTGCTTTAAGGAGTTCACAGCTGGAGATTGTCTCAGACAAAGCACTAGAAATATACCCATATGAATATGTACATAAATATGTGTGTGTATATATACACACATATATATGGGACTGGGAGGTTAAAGAGGAAAAAAGGAGCACTTTACTCCTCATGAGGAGTCAGGGAAGCCTTCAGAGAAGAGGAAATATGTGAGTTACCCTTCTTCTAGGAAAGGCCTGTGCTCGGGGCAAACACTTCTGAGGCAATGAGATTCTTCCTGGTCCAGCCTTGGACTGCTTCCTTCCTTGTGGTTAGAAGGAGAACGTAGAGCTTCCTTTCTTCAGGATTCCTGTGTTCTACTCCTTGGAATTCAACTGCTCCTTGACTCAGGTAACAGCATCCCCATGGCAGGAGCAGTCCACGCTGTAAACATTTACTGAGGCCCTAACTACATACACACTGAGCATCAGGGTGTTCTGATCTTCACCTACAGTCTCTAGTCTCATCCTCACGATCTCTCTATGAGGTAAATACTATCATTCTCATTTTACTAAAGAGAAAATTGAGGCTGATAGCTAGGAGACTTGCCTCAGGGCCAGACACAAGGAAGCAGTGGAACGGGAGTGAACCTGGTCCACTGGGCCAGTGCCATGCTCTCCACCACAGTGCTCTCCACCTCCCTGTGACTGCTCCTGCCTGCTTGCAGGTGGGTGACAGTTACACCTCCAGCTCAAGTAGGTTACAGAGATGATGATCCATAGTATTGGACTGGTACTACACCAAGGACGCTTCTGCTCTGGGACAGTTCTCAACCTAAATGTGCATAAAATTCACTGGGGAGTTGTCTTAAAATGCAGATTCCTGGGCCCTGCTCTCAGAGAGCCTGGGAGAGACCTTGGAATCTGCATTTGAACAAACACCCTACTACTACCACTAGAGGTTCTGAGGCCAGTGGTGCGCATTTTGAAGAGTGCTGCCTAGGCAGGTGTGTGTGTGTGTGTGTGTGTGTGTGTGTGTGTGTGTGTGTCTGACAATGTGACCACAGTTCAAGCGTTGTTTTAGGAAAGCTCCTGGAGGGCAGGTGCACCATGCACCACACATAAACTACTTCAGAACAGCTTGTCCAGGTTTTCATTGTCTTCTATAGACCCCACTATTCGAACCCAGCCCTTGCAGTTAGGGTGACCAGATACCCACCTCAAAGGATCATCTTTCCATGAAAATTGCTCCACATGTTCAAAAAAAACTTTTTGGCACCAAAACATTGGTCTCTTTTTTCTGGACCTGGGAATAGCAGTAGGAAGTGTTCAAGCCTTTTCCCAAATATAATCTCTGACCGATTGGAGGCTGAGAATCCTCTCTGCCCGAGGCCTCCTGGGACTCTGGGTGGCCTGCCTGTTGGTCAGAGGCACCAAGCATCCCCACGCTGGAGATGTGGGAAAGATGGTCTCTGTCCTTGAGGACTTAAGGTCTAGTGGCAGAGATAGAACAGACCCATGTGAAAGAGTCATGCACACAAATATAATAAAAATAAAACATATGCAAGTCCTTGCAGCAGTGAGAGTCCCAGTGCAAATATAAGTTCCGTCTCAAGGTCCAGCGTAAGTAAGACAAGGCGAAACAGGAAGAAGCTGGATGTGAGTTGCGAGGTGAGCCATGAGAACAGCCTTCCTAGAGGAAGTCCATTTTTTCCTTTGCCAGATCTCACGGAGTGCTTAGGTAGGCATTGCCATGGGTGAGTGGGGCAGACCCCATGTCTGCCTTTGTGTGGATTGTGGGGGCACCACAATGGCCCAGCACGTGGAAGTAGCCCAGAAAGGAAACAGAGTGGGCCTCCTCCAGAAAGTGATGTTTTTATCAGATTCCTAAAGGCAGCCCTGCTTCTGACTTTAGGGGAGCCAGGAGTAAAGACAAAGGACCAAGCACAGAGAAGGACCCTGCCTGTGACCTACCCACCTTCTCCTTCCATGCTGCCTTGTGTGAGGTATTCCACTATGTGTGGATACCTCAGACCTCAGGTTCAAACTCCATCCTCACCCCACGGCCACTCAGCCAGCCTTTGGGCCTAGTGTTATGATCTACCCACAGGAGGGCTGATCCAGATAAAAGACTCTCACAGGCCCAGAAGTGGGATTGAGCTGTTTTGGACAGGGAATTTGGGGTCTGCAGATCTACAGGGTCCCAGGTCTACAGGGGTGAATGATCTGTAAGTGGATGTACAACCTCTAGGCAGAGACATTCCCTTCCACCCCAACATGGGCCTTCTAAATCATGGAGCCCAGGGCAAGAATCCTGATGGCAGAGTCTGAGGGCAGTTTTGTCTAAGATAAGTAAGCATTAGCTAAACCAAAGATCAAGGATTGGGGGGCTGCCTTCCCATAGAAGACCCCTGAAATGAGAAAAGGCCTTGGTCATCTCCCTAAAAGTAGAGGTATGGGGGAGCCACGGTGAGGTTGGAGAACCAACAGGGACCCAGGAGCCAAGGTAAGGATTTGGCTCTACAAAGGCCGTAGGCAAGTCATGGTGGGCTAGGGAAAGATAATCATGAATGGAGCAAGAACATTCCTTCCAATCTGAGCTTGTGCAATGCCAATAAGGTGTTTGATGTGAGGAGAGCAGGCTGTTCAGTTTGGCCTAAGAGTACTGACAAAGGCAAGGGCAGAAGAAAAGAAACATCAGGAGAAGAGCCGTTGTGAAAGAGTTGTAGGCATGAACCGGGGGTTGGGCCCTTGGGGTAAGCACAGAGCCTCTGGAGGAACTGTGGAGGAAATGGGCTGGGGGTCAGAGTCTGTCTTTCTTCTGTGCTGACCATTCAAAAAGGCAAAATAATCTACCACATTCAACACCTTTCTACTTCTAGGGATGCTCCCTAGGCTTGAGTCATAGTACTTTCTATGTATGGGATTTTTATGTTTTTCTGTGTGATTTCAGTGTCCTGAAATTCTTTCTGGATTGCAACACATCCTATTTTCCACTTAGTAAATATGATCACCGTTTGTTTTGGTGTAACATTTTTCAGTCATTGCCAAATTCTCATGGGACTTTTGGTGACATTTATTTTTCATATTTAAGACTGAAACTCTCATCACTTAATGCCCATGAAATTATGAATACATTAGGCCACAATAAGAATTATCCCTGATATGTCTGTAAGCAGATGGTGTGTGTGTGTGTGTGTGTGTGTGTGTGTGCGTGTGTGTGTGTGTTTATGATAACAGTGCTTACATAATCCCAACAACCAGGCCCTGGGGACTCACACTTGGAGATGGAACGGCTGGTTTAAATTAAGTTTCCATGTGAAATACCGTATCGCTATTTTTTTCCTAGCATTGTGGGAAAGTATATGGAAAATGATTTGACGGATAGGAAATAAATCTGGATGCATGATCAGGATTGAGACACAAACCACGTGGTGGCCTGTGCCTGCTCGTGAATCAGGCCTCTCCAAGGAAAGGTGAATTAACCTTTTCAGGCTGCTAGACTAGGAAGTCACTGCACGGTACCAGAATAGCCTGAAGGAGTCGTGACTTTCCAGAGCCACTGATTTGCCATCAATTTCAATTTAAAAAAAGAAGCTAAAAAAAAAAAAAAAAGGAATTAATGCAATGAGTGTCTAAGGAACCATTTTAATTTTGGGGATTCACTTTTACTTGTAAGGATATGGTTTTGAATTTCTAGCTCAAAGAGTCAGTAATTCCATTATTCTAAGTGTTTGCTCATGGCTTCCCAAGTAGGATAGTCTCATCAAAAGCAAATCACACACTGAAGGGGGCACTTGACGGGTTGAGCACTGGGTGTTATGCTATATGTTGGCAAATTGAATTCCAATAAAAAAAATATACAAAAAAAAAAAAAAGAAAAGAAAAGAAAAGAAAGCAAGAACTGCACCAGAGCACCAGTGACAATCTTTATTGACAAAACAGTTTCTTGCTCTAGAGAGCCCGGGTTTCACAAAGGTGACTTCAGACTGGGTAAGCAGGTGATGAGGAGACCAGGCATCAAGACAGTGATCAAGGGGTTGCTCATAGCTACAGGTGAGAGTTTGGCTCCCAGAAGGTTCCTGTGTGCTCAAAACAGCTCCGGGAGATCAGAACAAATAGTTATCTTAGGTTATCTTCTTCCCAAGAGGCTCTGAATTCCTTCCAGGATGATCTGGACCAGGGCTTGTCCTTGGAGTCTGATTCCAGATCTGTTCTCCTGATGTTGCACAAAGTCTGGAGCAGGTAGAGAGCAGAGATGCATGCTCAGAGTCCACTGGGCCTGGGCTGGGCTCAGGAGTGGCAGGTGGTCCACCACATTCAGCATTGCTGGCTGGTACCACAGCGTGACCCTGTTTTATCACCAAAGGTCCCTGTTGCCACTGTTTCCCCATTGTTTTCATGTAGGAAAAGGAAAGGGGTGTTCTGTCCTGCTTTTTTCTATGCTTTCATCATTTTTCGGTACTCTTCTTGGTATCTTCTTCTTTTATTCCAACTCTGTGTTCAGAGGTACTGCTCTTAACTGAGTGCTTAGAAAAACCTAAGCGGTGCCAAGTTTAAAGAAACTGTCACCCCTCATCAGATAAAAAAGCACCCGACTGGGAGTCCTTATTTTGACATCAAGAATTGTGACCTCAGAAAGTCACTTCTCCCATGAGCCATAGATTCTTAATCTGGAAAAAATGGGTTTGGACTGCCCTCTGTGGTTGCTGCCAGCGCTGAATGTCATTCATTCCTACCATTTCCTCGATGGGGGCGGGGAGGAGGTGGACTAGCCAAGGACCTTAAATTTTTTTCTGCAGTTGCCATGGGTGACCATGAACTCTAGTGTTCAGGCCTCACTCTCTCTCAGGCCAGGGAAATGAGCTGGCCCCAGGTTTCAGCGCTGCTATTGAACCCGTACAGCTACTGGGGCTGTATGGGGTTAAGAGCAAGGCTGTGGTTTGTTAACAACTGAATTTATCAGCCCCAACTTTAGCCAAGATGGAGAAAGTGACTTAAAGTCTAGTATCCTAGCACCAAAGTATAGGTAGCAGCAAATAACCTTGGAGATTAAGCAGAGGGTTCTGAGGCTGCATATCATAAAGCGAGGACTTAGTAGTGGGTAATTATTAAATATTATATACTAGTCTATATAGTAGAAGAAACTAATCCCATTAGAATAACCCTCATCCCAGAGCTTGTATATATACATTAGGCGTTTAGGGAGTGGTTAGTAGTGCCACCTCTGCGACACACACCTAAATTCAAAGTCAGGCTTTACTGCTTTGAGTGGAAGGCTTGAGCAAATTTCTTAAGCCCTCTGTCCTTCAGTTTCCTCATCTATAAAATGGGGATAATAATAATCCCTGACTCTTAGGTTTGTTGTGAGAGATAAGTTGACATGTGTAAAGTACTTAGAATAATTCCTGGCAACTCGTAAGTGCTAAGTATTTGTTCTTCCAATATTACTTTGTCAGTTGAGAGGCATAATAGATAATACATTTGTGAAGGATAGCTTAAATATATTTTTTTGGCATTTTTTCATTTGATATTATGCATTTTACTATTTGATAGATATTCTTTAATTGATGGACTAAGTGCATTGATTGCATTTAATCTTGCTGTCCATCAGTCAAATGTAATTAAATTTATTTAAATCAATATTATCCTTAGGCCTTACCTAAGATTCTTACCATCTCATGGAATTTTATAGCTCAAGAGGGAGTTTACGAATTACCTTTGAGCCTCCTTGTTTTAAAGATGGAAGATGATGAATAGGGAGAGGTTATGTGACTTTCCTAGAATCCCATAGCAAAACAGTGATGCAGCCTAGATAGAGCTTCACCTCAAATCCCTCAGCTGGGTCATTCATTTCCTAATACTAAACTGATTTTTTAAAAAGAAAAAGTTTTCCTGTAAAAAAAAAAAAAAAACTCATTGAGGGGCATCTGGGTGGCTCAGTCAGTTAGGTGTCTGCTTTCGGCTCAGGTCATGATCCAAGATCCTGGGATTGAGCCCCATGTCAGGCTCCCTGCTCAGCATGAGTCTGCTTCTCCCTCTCCTTCTCCCTTTCCCTCTATGATCTCTCTGGATCTCACTCTCTCTCAAATAAATAAATCAAATTAAATATATTCACTGAGTTTGCAGGATGCAGGCTCAGTGGATGACCCTGTCTGCATTTTCCAGGTGAGCTCCTGGGTGACATGGCTGATCCTCACGGCAGGCTCCATGGAGGAGAAGCGAGAAGTCTTCTCCTATTTGGTGCACGTGGCCAAATGCTGCTGGAACATGGGCAACTACAATGCTGTCATGGAGTTCTTGGCTGGTCTCAGGTATGGAAGTGTGGAAGATGGTTATCTGGATACCAGCCGAATGGCACTGAATTAATTGCCCTGGAAATCCCATTTACCCAAACCAGGCAATTGGTAGTGATTGTTTGGGGGAAATACATTATTCTTTGCTAATACCACAAATCTTGTCCCTCAGAGATGCAGCAGAATTCAGTGCCTGTGGCCAGTGGCAATCCTAATTGGTTCTGTCTGCTCTGATCCCATGCTGTTGGCTGTGCTCGAGAAAATTATCTGGTTGCATAACTCCATCGACCCCATCACTGATCCCCACTTGCTCTCTGTGCTCAGTAAACTCCACCATTATCTGTCTTTTCTCAGCTCTGCCTGGAATTGCCTCAGCACTGTAGGCTCCCAGCCACTGACTGGGAATGGCTAACACTGATAACAAGCATTCAATAATGTCACTTGATATTTTTATTGAACACTAAACAATGTATCAAGCTTTGTACTATGCATTTCCTATTTCCAAAGAAATACCCCCTACCTAGCTGCATTTCCTATGCATTAAATCTTTTAATTCTCAGAACAATTTCTTGGTAGATACTGTTATCCTGACATCATACAGAAAGAGAGAGAGAAAGAGAGAGAGAGGAAGGGAAGGGAAGGGAAGGGAAGGGAAGGGAAGGGAAGGAAAGGAAAGGAAAGGAAAGGAAAGGAAAGGAAAGGAAAGGAAAGGAAAGGAAAGGAAAGAGGGAAGGGAAGGGAAGGGAAGGAAAGGAAAGGAAAGGAAAGGAAAGGAAAGGAAAGGAAAGGAAAGGAAAGGAAAGGAAAGGAAAGAAGGGAAAGAAGGAAGAAATGAAAAAACTAAAGTTAGGAGAAGTCATTCACCTGTGGCCACCTGGCATGTCTGGAATGTGAATGCAGGCAACCTTGATTTGAGAGCCCTTGCCCTTCACCTCTCAAATCCTGCTCTTATGCCTTCTCCCCAAGCTAATAATAAGATTACCATTTTATCAATAAAGTCTCCTGCCTTATTCCCTTTCAGCCGCAGTCACCTGGCATAAAGTAACTGCCCCTCACTCTTGTGGGAGGCAAGGTAGTATGGGAAAGAAGGGTATAAGTCTGTTGGGTCAGAATAACAGGGAATCAAATCCTGGCTCCCCAATGGAATAACTGCGTGATCTGAGTAAGTTTCTCGAACTCAGTGAGCCCCAGTTTCTTGATCTGTAAAATGGGGATGCTAATAATAAGAAACACCTACCTCCTCACACAGGATTTAGTGAGATAGTACAAAGTGTTTGGCATACAGTAAGACTCCATAGAGTTAACCTGTTGTTAGCGTCTGAGATTCACCTTCCCAGTGAGGGTTCTCACTAGAAATAGGTCTTTCCTCATAACATTATTGAGATTTTTCTTTGATTCTCCAGATCCCTGCAAAGGGATTCTGGGTTGGGTGAGGAAAGGAAAATTCTCAGAGTTGGATTTTTTTTTTGTCTTTTTGAACTTTCTTAACTAAGAATAAACTCAAATGATCTTGTCACTGGCATTTAAAATGGCCATACAAATGTATCCGGTATGGCTCAAAAGAAGGGAAAAATAGAAAAAGTACTGGGAGAACAGGGGATAATTTGGATGACTGGATTTTCTTTGTGATAAATTTTCTACAAAGAACCTGTGTTATTTTTCTTAAAAAAAAAAAAAAGATCATCTTATGATAAAATAGTTCTTTTTTTTTTTTTTGATAAAATAGTTCTATGTTAATGATGCTTAGCCTCTCTGCTTGGCAAGCTAGTGTTGCCTACTGGCTGGTGACTTTGCTTCTTCTCTTCTGGACCTGACAGTCCTCATAGCATGGTGGCCAGCTTGCTCCAAAGTGAGCAACAAGAAAGCAAGGCAAGAGCTGCAGTGCCCTTTATGACCTAGCCTCACACATCACACAGTGTCACTTCTACCATATTGTAGTGATCATATAAGACAAAGCACGGTTGATGGGGTCAGGGGGATCTATACCGTACCAGGAGGTGTGGATCATTGAAGGAAGCAATTATAAGTAAAAGATTTACATAGAACAATATTTAATCAATATTTGTCATTTTAAAATAACCCAAATGAGCATCGGTGGGGGAATGAAGGAAATAATATGATGCATCCTTATAATGGAATATTATTTAGCAACCAAAAATGATGTTTTTGAAATATGTTTAATGTTACTGGAAAATAAGCAATATATAATGCATAAAAATATCTGGGAACAAGGCTGTCTTTACTTAATAACTTCAGCAATATTTATACAACATTTATAAAATAGTCAGACCAGACATCTACAAATAGAATAAATACTGGAAGGAAATATGCCTAAAGTTGTCTGTGGATAGTAGCACTATGGGTGGATTTTCCTTATTTTGGGTATTTTCCGGATTTTCTACAAAGAGCATCTAGTACCTTTATAAACATAAAAAGAAATAAGAGCTTTTAAATAATGTCAATTCTCAATCTAACAAAAAAAAAATCATTTGATCTGATCTTGCTGAGCTTAGTCTTTTGACCCCAAGTGTACCAGGATGGCCCCATTACCTACAGAAAGAGGGATGATCCAATAATGAGACTCATGTCATGTATTCACTTTGTTTATTTATACTTCCATTTCCTGCCGCCAAAAGGATTCTCACCAGTTTAATAAGAAACCAGTTTGTAGAACAAACTGGACTCAGTGCGGTGAAATCAGGAAACAGTTTTATTTTTCTGTCTTTCTGACCTGCCTGATAAGGCCCTCCCTCCCCCAACTCTTGAGTTACACCTTGTGAGGTCCTATAGCTTTCACAGTCACTGATTTGGTGAATAACTTGTCTCATTCTCTTATGCTTATGAACATCAATAAATCTCAGAAACATACAGCTGTGCAAGAAAAGCAGGTTGCCTGCATACCTCCAGTGAGACACCACTTGTATAAAGTTTAAAAGCACACAATTCTGCATGCTGCTTAGTGATACATACGTATGTTGGGGAAGCATAAAGAATTGTAAGGGGACGGAGAACACTGAAATACAGTTGTGGTCCCGTTCAGTGACGGAGGGACGAGTGTGGGCTCATGGAGGAAAGCACCAGGGCCTCAATCACATTATTAATGTTTTATATTCTAAACTGTGAGTTTAGTGCATGGGCGTTTGTCATGTTGTACTTCTCTATGTCCTCTGAATGTCTGATATATGACATAATCACTTTTTAATCCAGTTCGATATAAATCAAAATGTCAGTCTCTCACTTGATTTAAAGCTTCACCCTTTCCCCACATTTCACAGCTCAACCAGTCTCAGAAACTTGCAGTAGAATGGGAGGATGGGGTTTACTTTTCTTCTCTCCAGCTCAGGGTCTCTACAGAAAAAGTGGGTGAGAGAAGAAAGAGGGGGGGAGTTGAGGTAAAGGGAGCAAAGGTCTCACTTGATTGGGACAGTTGTAATCTGACCCAGGTGCTCCCACAGAGAGGGATGTGGTGTGCTTTTAGGGTTCCTTCCTAGTTACTCCTCCTCACTCCCCCTACCTGATGCCCTGTAGGTACCTCCCACTGCACCGTTAGCCGGCAAGGGGCAGGGTGGCCTTCATCCCCAGGATCCAGCTCTGGAGGTCCTGCCCTCGTAGACTCTTTCTGCTAGCATCCCTTCCTTTGGCAAGGAGGCCTTTTTAGACAGCTCAGCTGCAACTGCCCATCCCGGGGTCCCTTCCTGACTTACAGAAAATGCTCAGTGCTTTGCCCTCCCAAAGTTTGCAAATGCAACACAGGCTCACTGGAGCCTTCAGGCAACTCTAGGCAACCTGTCATCTTTAGACTTTCCCAGGCAAGAGTCACACATCAGGCTATGGGATCAGCAAACTCTGAACGTAGGTCAACCTCTCCATGGAGTTCACTTGAAGCCTCTGCCCTGGCGGTGATCCTCCTCCTTTCACATATAGTACTCTGACAACTCTATCCAAAGAAATACCCCCTACCTAGCTGCGCAGATCCAATCCTTCTGCAATGGCTGATGGACAGTTGTAGACTACAGATGGCAGAGCAGTTTGTGTGTCCTTGTGACATCCTGGTGCCTCTCTTTAAGGAGTTGGGGCACAACGTCACCTGTTGTTCTCCGCAGCAGTTTCTTTTCTTTTTCTTTCTTTCTTTTTTTTTATGGTATATTTTTTTATTGGAGTTCAATTTGCCAACTTATAGCATAACACCCAGTGCTCATCCCGTCAAGTGCCCCCCTCAGTGCCCGTGACCCAGTCACCCCATGCCCCCGCCTACCTCCCTTTCCACTGCCCCTTGTTCATTTCCCAGAGTTAGGTGTCTGTCATGTGCTGTCTCCCTCTCTGATTTTTCCCACTCATTTTCTCTCCTTTCCCCTTTATTCCCTTTCACTATTTTTTATATTCCCTGTATGAGTGAAACCATATAATGTTTGTTCTTCTCCGATAGACTTACTTCACTCAGCATAATACCCTCCAGTTCCATCCACGTTGAAGCAAATGGTGGGTATTTGTCGTTTCTAATGGCTGAGTAATATTCCATTGTATACATAAACCACATCTTCTTTATCCATTCATCTTTCGATGGACACCGAGGCTCCTTCCACAGTTTGGCTATTGTGGACGTTGCTGCTATAAACATTGGGGTGCAGGTGTCCTGCCGTTTCACTGCATCTGTATCTTTGGGGTAAATCCCAGCAGTGCAATTGCTGGGTCGTAGGGCAGGTCTATTTTTAACTCTTTGAGGAACCTCCACACAGTTTTCCAGAGAGGCTGCACCAGTTCACATTCCCACCAACAGTGCAAGAGGGTTCCCCTTTCTCCACATCCTCTCCAACATTTGTTGTTTCCTGTCTTGTTAATTTTCCCCATTCTCACTGGCGTGAGGTGGTACCTCATTGTGGTTTTGATTTGTATTTCCCTGATGGCAAATTATGTCTCCGTAGCAGTTTCATCATAGGAAGAGTCCTATTTAACATTCTGTTATGCAAATAGTATTTTAAGATAATGTCCCTCAGGATGGGCCAGTGGCTTAATGTCAAAGCTGGATTTAGTTAAAAGCAATTGTACAAAAGAAGCCGAAACAGGGTTTATGTATATCACTGAGGGACTGACCTAATTCAAGGATAACCTTTAAAAGATCAAGAGTGGATGAACCATGTGTTGTGCAGACAGTCCTCCATAAATATCTGTACAAACCAAATTACCCACTAAGTTTTTGGCTACAGCTGCCAGAAAAGCTCAAACCTAGGTTCAACGCCCATCTTCTGGAATTAACTCCTTACACACGTGTTATTTGTATCTGCCCGACTTAATTTTGTGTTTTGGTTTCTAAAAGTAATACATCATTTGGGGAAGTAGGTAGAGATAGGAGTCCTAAATAAATATTAAAACATAAGGAAAACTGCGGCAAAGAGAATGGATTTGTATGGAATTTAGGATGTATACTGTAAACTGTATTATTATTTCTCCTTTGGTCTAAAAAATCATCATTTACTTGCAATAGGTCAAGAAAAGTTTTAAAAATGTGGCAGTTTATGGACCAATCTGACCTCGAGACCATGAGGAGCCTGAAGGACGCCATGGCTCAGCATGAATCTTCCTGCGAATATCGGAAGGTGATAACGAGGGCTCTGCACATACCTGGCTGTAAAGTGGTTCCATTCTGTGGAGTGTTTCTGAAGGAGCTCTGTGAAGTACTGGACGGAGCCTCTGGCCTCATGAAGCTTTGCCCAAGGTACAATTCCCAAGAAGAAACTCTAGAGGTGAGCCTTTCAAAATCTGAAGAGTCATTGCTGCCAGCAGAGAGAACCTGCTGAATCTAGGTTATCTGTTGTCACTGTTGTGTTAAGTCCAACAGTTAGGTCCTTGGAAGTTCCAAAGAAAAGCATGTCAGTTAACACTGGGGCTTAATCTTGTTAAATTAACTTTAATGGAGCAGTGTGTAAGTACAAGTGGAAATGGGGGTTGTTTTCTGATTTTATTTTATTTTTTTAAGGGATAACAGGCTTTCTTCTCTCATTGGGTGGGAATGTCTGGATGCTGAGGATAAAAGAAGTCAAGCAAGAGTATTAGCTTTTCAGAATTAGAGGGAGAAAGCATGGCAGGAGGTCAGTGCTGCCTTGCTTTCCCCCTTTGTGGGAGGATGCTGAAGAAGATGGCATCTCATCAAAAGACAAGCTCCAGATTCCAGGCCCTGCCTCAGCTCTCCCAGGCCCATGGCCTCTTGTTCCTGACTCTGAGAACAGAGAGGAGTGTGTGAAATCTGACTCAGAGCATCAGGCATTGGAGAGAAGGGGCTTTGAGAAACTGGAAAAAGAAATGAAAGAAGGGACTAAATTGGGGAGAACTTCACCAAGATTTTTTTTTTAAGTTTTAGAGGTAGAGTTTAGTGATTCATCAGTTGTATATAACACCCAGTGCTCATTACATGGAAGGCCCTCCTTAATGCCCATCACTTAGTTACCCCATCCCACCACTCCCCACCCCTCCCCATACCTGTTGGTTCCAAACCCAAATCTAGGATTGTTCTCACCTTGGCAACAGCATCACTACTGACCACACAAACACACACACACACACACACACTCACACTCACATATACCCCTTCTTGGTGGCTATGGGATGACTCCTAAAACTTCAGCCTCTTCTGTGTCACCTGGGAACCAGGGAATCACCTGGTGTCAGGGAAACAAGATCCTCTGGTAGGTACAGACACTACCAGCTTGCAATCCTCTGGCTTAAGTGGGGAGATAAAAGTGCAATAAATGGAGGAAAGAGCTTAAAGCAAGCCCCCCAAGCTATGCCCACTCCAGCTCCCTCACATCTTAAAAGCAGGGGATGCCACATCCAGCGGCACAGCAGGAGCTGTTACCTTTAATGGTCATGAATACACACGGTAAGATCTTTAAAACCACCAGGAAGTCTCAGTGCTACCGTCCGATATGTGAGAAATAAAGCAAAACGTCATCCTTTCTCAGTGTTTTCCTTGGGCCCCAGGAATTTTATCTGGCTCCACAGAATAATAGACTTTTGTCATGGTTTTTCTCAATTCTCACTACCGGGATAAAACAACCCTACCCTTTTTCTGTAAAGTGGCTAATCTTCTCCCTAGGGAACCTTGAAATAATATTGCTTTTTGTGTTGTAAATTTGAAATGGAGTGTTGATTCCTAGGAGGACTAAAGTTGTCTTAGCAGAAACAAGAATGAGTTCTGATAGTTCACGTGGTGAAATGAAAATATGTTTTTCCTGGAAGCTCTGTCTTTTTCTTTCAATAAAATAGGCACAAATGCCATTATTTATGACTACTCTGATTTTATTTCCCTACCCAGGTAGGTTATTTAGACATAGCACATGAACTTGCAATAACAAATTCTTGGTATGTTTTTCTGTAGTTTGTAGCAGATTACAGTGGACAAGATAATTTCTTACAACGAGTGGGGCATAATGGCTTAAAGAATTCAGAGAAGGAGTCCACCGTCAACAGCATCTTTCAGATCATTAGGAGCTGCAGCCGAAGTCTGGAGGCTGAGGAAGAGGACAGCCCCAGTGAAGGGAACAGCTCTAGGAAAAATTCTTTAAGGGACAAAGCCCGATGGCAGTAAGTTTCACATTTTAAAAAGAGAGATGCTCATTTTTTCTTTTTCCTATTTCAGTTTGGTTTTGGGTGGACTCCTAACAAAAACCCACCACCTCTATTAGGAAGCCATGCTTTATGTTCCAACTTAACCAATTCTGAATTAGAATTTACCTTCCTAATTTGGCTGCTCTGTTCTAGGATTATTGCTCATAATTTAACTTCTTACCACCTATTATCTCTTTAAAAAGAACCAACTAGAGCTATCCTGTCATTTCTTAAAATTCAGCAAATTAAATTTCAGGATTAGAACCATGATATTTTATTTATTTCATAGCTTCTATAAAAATGGTTTTTATTAATTACTGGGCAGGACACAGGGACAGGTGTTAAAATATTTTTAAGTCAAATATACTGATTTATGAGAGCTAGAGTAATACCCGGAAGTCAGTAGTTTTAGCAGCTCCCCTAAACTTCTGGGTGATTGTAAATTAGGTGATTTAAAGATCTCACTTCCAGAAACATAGGTTTGCAAGGTGTCATCTGTAGCTTTGTAATTGTTCAGTTGGTTCAAATGCTCTTTATCCATGGGCATTGCTGCCCCACTAGACATGCATACCCACAACCAAATGAGAAATTCAGAAATCAGCAGTCTTGGGGCATGTGCTATACCTCTTCAAGGCCATTTGCTCACGGTGAAACCTAACTCAAATGGCAGAGCCTGCCTGGTCCAGCTGGAGTAATCCTCTAGGCCTTCCATAACCATTAGGTCTACTGGCTTTGACATCTTTGCAGGAAAGATTTTATCTGTAGTCAGTACTCATGAGTCATACCTTGCAGTTGTCTTGGAGTCCTTATACACACTTGTATGCATTTAGAAGACATTGTGGTTTGTTTTACAAAGGCTTTCCTGGTTGTCTATGTGTGAGCCTACACTGGGAAGGGCAACAGTGTTTTTAGAAAATAATTTCTTTGCAGTTGGAGCACCAGATCTTTAGAATCTGTTATGAACAAAGAAATGAATGCCTTGTGTCTGAATACCTAATGCCATTTTGTTTTGAGGAGGGAGGTAAACCTATATTCCAGATTTCTCCAAAGGACCCAGATGCTCAAAGAATCATCTTACCACAGTTTCTTAACCCTTAAGTTCAAATATCTCACGAGTAGCTTCTATCAGTTTTTTGGTTGTTGTTCTTTTTAAGATTATCCCAAATCGAAGATTATTTGAAAGTTTTCTCACTAACTGTTGGCTGATCTTAGCAATCCAGATACATAGAGAGGACCATCAACAAATAAACACAGGTCTGCACAGGAAGGGCCTCATAGCCATTTCTGTCCTTAATCTATATCTACCTCTATCTACCTATCCATGTTTATAGGTATGTAGGTATATACCTATCTCCTTCTACAAAAGATTTCATAGATGCTTATAAGAATAAATATAAGTAGTTGAGGTATTATGGAAAAAGGGAAACAGAAGAGGAAAAAGTAAAACATACTGAAATGTATACCATCTCCTACAGTGACTAAATTTGGTTCTGAGAATTCTTAGTGACCAAAGGAAAGAGAACATGATCCATGATAAGTTTTGCAGTATTTGTAAGAAAAATCAGACAGGTGATTTAGAGAAGAAGCATGCCTTTTTCCCCAGATTCCCCAGCATGCCTTTTTCACCTGACTGAATCCCTTTGTTAAAACCTGCTAGAAGGGAGACATCATCCCTCAATAGATCAAGTAATGAATTTTGTATGGCTCTTCTTTATAACAACATTCTCTTGGGGCTGTGTCAGGGTAGGGGTTACTTAAAGGTGTCAACCTTTCTTTCTTTCTTTTTTTTTTTTTTTAAGATTTTATTTATTTATTCATGAGAGACACAGAGAGAGAGAGAGAGGCAGAGACACAGGCAGAGTGAGAAGCAGGCTCCATGCAGGGAGCCCAACATGGGACTCTACTCCAGGTCTCCAGGTCCTCAGCCTGCCTGGGCTGAAGGCAGGCGCCAAACCACTGAGCCACCTGGGCTGCCCTGTATCAACCTTTCTAAAGTACTTTTAGAAATGCTGCCTTTGATTGAGCCTTAGAGGCCTCTGAGTTTCCCGTAACATTTTTTTTTTTTTAAATTTGGGAGTTCCTTCACTGATACATTCCTTTTTTCATCCCATCACTTCTGAAATTTTTATTTCCAATTTTCTGCTCATCCCCTGTCCCCCCCCTTTTTTTTAATAAATTTATTTTTATTGGTGTTCAATTTGCCAACATACAGAATAACACCCAGTGCTCATCCCGTCAAGTGCCCCCCTCAGTGCCCGCCAGCCTGTCCCCCTTTTTAATCATTTTATCATCTGCATCCCAAGATCATTGCTCTTCCACTTCCCATTTTAAGCAGTCTTAGAAGGGGAAAAATTTAAAAATGCAAATATCCTGTGAAGCCATATTGAAATCACATTAAAGCTATGTCCCTCAGTACCAGTCATAGTTTTTTTTTTTTAACCTCAAGTGACTGCTTCTCTGAAAAGAACCACTGAACACAAAAGATAGGGGTGGGGGTGTTAAAAGAATTCACTGAAACTAGATCAGCAGGCACTGTTTCCGGAACCATCTGCCAGGTCTTGGGAATCCATTCCTGAATCAGAGCCCCCTGTTATCATTTCCAGCACAAGGTTGTGTATAGCAAAGGGATTTCCAGATTCCAAGACCCATAGGAACCATGCTGTGTTGTTGATTTGGCTGAAACAAAGACTCTATAAACAATAACTTTCAGCCCTGTTCATGTGGCATACTCTGTGGAAATTACACCAAAGAAAGAAGTGACAATCTCATGGTCTTTCCTTCACCCAGCCTGCAGGGTTCTCTTATAATTTGTCTCAAATCTTTCACTCCTCTGCCAGAAAAATCCATTTGAAGCACTCACAGAGGGATCCCGGGGTGGCGGAGCGGTTTGGCGCCTGCCTTTGGCCCAGGGCGCGATCCTGGAGACCCGGGATCGAATCCCGCGTCGGGCTCCCGGTGCATGGAGCCTGCTTTTCTCTCTGCCTGTGTGTCTGCCTCTTTCTCTCTGTGTGTGTGACTATCATAAATTAAAAAAAAGAAAATTGAAGCACTCACAGAAACCCCAGGAAAGTGATGGTAAAAAGTTCAAGTCCTCTGCAGTAAAGGAATAGGGTTGAGAGAATCTCAAAATGTCAGTGGCATCATATCGTCAACCTGTCCAGCTCCCCTGTATGGATGAAGAAGTGGTGTCCAGAGAGGTGAGGTCACTTGGTCACTTGCCTACGGATGGGATGCCTACAGAGCTGGGGCTAAGCTCGACCATGCATTCAGTGCGGGACACAGTCTTTTCTCCTGCAGTGTTCAAGGCATTTCTTACCACCATAGAGGGGCTAACCCTCAGCTTCTTTTAACTTCTAGTTCCTGTAGATTAGGAACATCTGAGTTCCAGAAACACTTCAGTTACCCTTTGTATGACCTATAAAGCTCATTAATAATTACTTTTAAAATTTGCCAGCATGGAGAATAAACAGCTTTGCCTGGGTGAGTATGTAAAAGTCATGGAGGCTTAAAAGAAGTGTGTGGTGCCATTGTAGGGAGATGGAGATTCAGACTATTAATATGTGTAGAAAAGAGTGTGTGGTCACATAGGAGCTTCAAGTTCTTAATATTGTTGTCTCTCTTTGAGGTGATGCAGCTTAAGAAGGATATGCACATTTGAAGAAATTGGATATAAGTAGATAACAAGTTCAGACAGAACCTTAGAATGGAGGCTGCGTGAAATGATTAAGAGCTCTAACTTTGCGGACACATTGCCAGCACTCTATGTCACCTGAGTGGGTGACTTAATCTCACTAATCTGAAGTTTTG
Source organism: Vulpes vulpes (assembly GCF_048418805.1). Classification (NCBI taxonomy): domain Eukaryota; kingdom Metazoa; phylum Chordata; class Mammalia; order Carnivora; family Canidae; genus Vulpes; species Vulpes vulpes. The sequence continues at coordinate 85,795,829 of NC_132794.1, forward strand.
TTTGTCTGTAAAATGGGAATGGCCATAACGCATTATAGAGTTGTTGTAAGGATTAGATGGGATAAGCAGGTTTACATTGTAAGTGTCACATAAATAGGGCTGCTGTAGTTAATGGCTGCCATCACACCCTTTGGTGCCAAGCCAAGGCATCTGGGGGCCTGAGCATGTAGGTGGGCATTTGGCAGCAGTCACCATTTTAGGACCGCTCCTCAGTCATGATCCCCGTCTTTACTGAAGAGAGCTGAATTCTGTGCCCTCTTACTCCAAAAATCTCCTTGAGACTTGCCTGGAAGATTATCTGATCCCAAAGAGATAGAAAATAAGAAAGCTGAGCAGAAAGAAGTACAGTATCTGAGAAAAAAATCATAGTTACCATTTCACACACGCGCGCACACACACACACACACACACACACACACACACACATTCAACACGCAGGCCCAAAGTAATAAAAGGACAAGAAACCAGGTATTCTCCATAGAGGATGGTGACAGACCAGTCCCAACCTTACAAACACCCAGTTCATAACATCCTTTAGATCACAGACTGCTTCAGGCCAGCCCAGACCTTAATTAACATGGTCTCCACCACACCACCGCTGGCTTTGCTGGGGGTAGTTGGGACCCTCCTGTTCTCTCTCTTCCTGGGCTAGTACCCATGACCAATCCCATGTCTCTGACCTGTAACAAAGAAAGCCATTTCCCACTGTCTGCTCAACATTGAATTGAAGCCAGTTTATCATTCGAATCCTGACTTGAAACTTGGACACCATTTCCACAGTAAAGCAATGTTTGGGTGGCTACACTTTGAAATATTGACTTTGCAAGTATAATTGAGACGATAAAAATATTAGTAACATTTAACATTCCATTATTTTTTGAGAGACTACTTTTGAACAAACACTGTCCTAAACACATATATTAAACTATATAATCTTCCAACAGTTACATTTGACTCAGGATCTCATACCTCCCAGGGCCAGGATTTAACCTCAGGCAGGCTGGCTCCCAATCATCTTTATGATCCTATAATCATATTAACTTTGTTAGGAAGTAATAAACAGTTATGAGGAAAATACATAACCAGATTGATTAATAGCCCGCTTGTCCCCTTGTATAAAATTTTCTTCAGGTTGGGCAGCCCCCAGTGGCCCAGCAGCTTAGCACTGCCTTCAGCCTGGGGTGTGATCCTGGAGACCCGGGATCGAGTCCCATGTCAGGCTCCCTGAATAGAGCCTGCTTCCGCCTCTGCCTGTGTGTGTCTCTGCCTCTCTCTCTCTCTCTGTCTCTCATGAATAAATAAAATCTTTAAAAAAATTTCTTTGGAGAACATTAGAAAAATATTTATCTGTCAATTTATGGTTTCTAACTGACCAACACTGCAGAACTTCTTTGGGGATGGAGTACAAACTTTCCTTGTTTTTCACTCCTTAGTCATCTTCTTGAGTCATAGAACCTAAGCCTGACAAGGTAGTTTCTTTGCTGGTAAACACATTTTTGATCTTTGATTATGTTATTTGGTTCCTAAATAACCCTTTAAGTGCCGCCTTACTCCTTCTTGTAAACCCACAGAAACTTGTCTCCTGAAAGACTCTGGCACAGAAATGCATAACATTCACCATGTGATCTACAAGACAAAACTACTAGTTACCTTCTCAACGTAAACTTACTTTGTTACCAACAATTGTCAGTTTTATCTTGGGCATTAGTCCTGAGAAGAATGCCTTGTTTTAAGCTTTACTTATTTATTTGAGAAGGGGGTGGAGGGACAGAGCCCACCTGCCTGCTATCTCTCTCTCTCAAATAAAATAAATAAATAAAATATTTTTAAAAATTCAATAACTTATCTAGCAGTTCCTTTCCTTGTGCCTTTGGTCAGACATATTGCTAAATACAAGCTTTTAGAATGCAGCTATCAAAAATCTACTCTGACCTTTAGCCTTTTATATTTCCTATGCTAATTTGAATTCGAGTGAAGTGAAAAATGATGCCTGGTGTCATTAAAAAGCTTTATGTTCTTACTTCTGATTAGAAGACAGACCAAATTTCTCTCTCTTTCCGCTAGATTTATAATCGGAGATTTGTTGGATTCCGAAAATGACATCTTTGAGCAATCCAAAGAATGGGACTCTCCCAGCTCAGAAGAGCCTCAGAAAGCCTTTGACCATGGGACAGAGCTGATCCCTTGGTACGTGCTGTCCATCCGAGCAGATGTGCACCAGTTCCTGCTGCAGGGCGCCACCGTCCTCCGCTACGACCAGGACACGCACCTCTCTGCCCGGTGCTTCCTCCAGCTTCAGCCTGACAATAGCACCTTGACTTGGATAAAGCCCACAGCTGCCTCCCCGGCCAGTGCTAGAGCAAAACTCGGTGTGCTGAGCAACACGTCTGAGCCTGGCAAGTTCCCGTCACCAGGCAGTGCCGGACTGAGCAGCCTGGCCGAGGGGGTCCTGGATCTGTTTTCAGCAAAGGCTGTGTACATGGGACACCCTAGCATCGATATCCACACTGTGTGTGTCCAGAACAAACTGGGTAGCATGTTTCTCTCAGAGACTGGCGTGACCCTGCTCTACGGGCTCCAGACCACAGACAATAGATTATTGCACTTTGTGGCACCCAAGCACACTGCTAAGATGCTCTTCAGTGGATTGCTAGAACTCACAAGGGCCGTGAGGAAGATGAGAAAGTTCCCTGACCAGAGGCAGCAGTGGCTGCGGAAACAGTATGTTAGCCTCTATCAGGTAAGGGCGCAGCCTTCCCCCTCTCCTCAGTACCTGATTCTCAAGATATTAATCTTGCAAAACCACACTTGGACTACCAGGGTTTGCTCTCACACTTGGTCACCTACTACCTGAGTGATACTGGGCACCTTTGTCTTCGCCTCTCTGTGCCTGGCTTTCTAATCTATAAAACAAGAGCGATAACAATACCCCGTCTTAGGATGGTTATAGGGCCCAACTGAGTTAGTAGGTGTAAAACCATAATGTCAGCTGCTGTGTATAAAGAATAGTGTCTGGTTTGTCGTAGATCCTATTAGTATTTTGTCTGAACTCAGCGACTGGTCATTGTACGCCTCACGTAGGAAATAAACTAGTTAATACAAGCATTTTCACTTACTCAGTTTCCATCAGAAGTATTATGGTGGGAATGTCTTTATTATTAATTAGGGATGAGCTGATACATTGGAAGCCTTCCTTTTGGAAACTGAAATCCAGCTTCATCACTTAATATACTACATCACTCTCGGAGCATTAATTTACTGTGTATTGCTGCCTCACTGTAGAACTTCTAAGTTTAAAAGAAACCCTCCCAAATGTGCGACAACTCATACATGGATTTCTGCCTCACCGGGTTTCTGTTGGCAGCTGCCCTGAGGAGGCAGTTTCTCACAGCCAGCTGCTTAAAGTGAGTGTGTTTCTCATGAACCCTAAAATTATCAAGTATTTCAGCGCTAAGGGTGGCAGCAGGACTGGCCTGAGTGAGATGTGAGAAGAGACACAGGCATTACCTGAGTAGCATACTTGTAGAGAACGGAGGGCAGATTGCTGAGAAAGTGAGTCAGAAACCCCACCAGAGGGGGGCACTGTTGGTGGCAGTTCCAAATGGGTTGTATCCAAATATTCAGTTTTTCTGTTATGCATTTCCATCTTTTGGGCAAAAAATTATGGTTTTTTACTAGTCTCATAAAACAAATAGAACTATAACTTATATTACTCAAATGACTGATTTCATGTACTTTTCACATTTCTCACACATTTTCTCCCCCCTGGGCTGTAAGTAGGGACATATATATATAATGCTCCTCTTTCCCCTTTCCCCACACCCATGCAATACTTACGAGAGCATATCCTGAGTAACTAACTAGTAATTGATTAATGAGCACATGGGCTTATGGACACGATAATGCTAGTACTGCACAGCCCAAAGCCTGTTTCAGTTAACTCATCTTTTTTTTTTTTTAAGATTTTATTTATTTATTCATAAGAGGCACACATGAGAGAGAGAGAGAGAGAGAGAGAGAGGCAGAGACACAGGCAGAGGGAGAAGCAGGCTCCATGCAGGGAGCCTGACATGGGACTCGATCCCGGGTCTCCAGGATCACACCCCGGGCTGAAGGTGGCACTAAACCGCTGAGCCACTGGGGCTGCCCTCAGTTAACTCCTCTTAAAACAGAAACCAAAACACATGCTTCCTGTCCACTCTGCAGAGAGATTCCAGTGTGGTCAGATGCTTGGAAAAAAGGTCTTCAGGAGCTATTGTAAATATTGATTTTTAATTATAATCATTTCTCAGCCTTCCAGAATCATATAAATCCATTCAACCTGGACATAAACCAAAGTCTCAGAGCTCAGTTAAAGTCACAGTCATAAACCCAACATGGTTTATTTGCTCCATTTATTCCCTTTTTTGATTTTATAGCATAAAGTAACTGAATCAACACCTATTCTGAACCAACACCAACCAATACTTGGTTTCTCATTCACCCTGGCAGCCTTCAGTTTTTGCTGAAGGAGGCACCAGCAGAAACCAGGAATAGCAGAAAAGGTAAAAGGCACTGCAGGTCAGTGACAAAGGAAGGGACCTGGAGGCAACGCAGTCCCTCCCAGTTGCAAACATAGCTACAAACCCCCTGCCTCCATCCCTCCACCACTGCTTGGAAACAAGCTGTTATGATGTAAAGGCAAAACAGCTCCCTGTACCTCAGCCACTTCTGAAAACACAGACGTTTTGAACAATCTAAACATTGTTCTGCGTGAGCTACCCAGAAAGACAAGGCAACATGTCTCAGAAACAGATCCTCAAGATAAAAAAAAAAAAAAAAAAAAAAAAAAAAAAAAGTGGAAAAGGTCAGTGAATGATTAGTTTCCCATTATGTAGACAAGCTCCCAAATAGTCTCAGAGAACATCAAAAAGATGCTACCAATGTGGTACTTGGAGAACAAAAAGTCAAATAGGCAACCTGTTAAATGCCCCTCTTGGTGACTTTTAATACTGCTTAGCACACTAGCACACTAGCTCCTGAGAAGTCCTAAGGTACAAAAGAAATTAATTTAAATGTATCTATACATTAAAGTAATTTATGAACAGTCTTGAGTTCTTCCAAACTTAAGAGCCCTGTAAGAGTATTTCTTTATTCCCAGTTTGGAAAGGGCTTACGCAGAAAATAATCTTTCTGGGGCACCTGGGTGTCTCAGTTGGTTGAATAACCGACTCTTAGTTTTGGCTCAGGTCATGACCTCAGGGTCATGAAATTGAGCCCCATGTCAGGCTCCATGTTCAGCGTGGAACCTCAGCTGGGTTCTCAGTTCTGCATAAGACTCTCTCCCTCTCCCTCTGCTCCTCCCCTCTAAAATAAATAAATATTTAGAAGAAAAAGAAAATATAATCTCTCTGACATTGGTGTCCTCTAGTGTGATGAATATATGTGAAGTTGCTCTTTTTTTTAAAAGGTTTTTTTTTATATGAGAGAGAGCATGAATAGGGGTGCAGAGGAAGAGAGAGAAGCAGACTCCCCACTAAGCAGGAGCCTGGTACGGGGCTCAGTCCCAGGACCACCTGAGCCAAAGGCAGACCCTTAACCTACTGAGACACCCAGGCACCACATGAAGTTGCTTTAAAATACAAATATTTTAGTACTAGTAAATGTATTTGATCTAATGGAACTAGAAACAGGAAATAAAGCAAAAGACAAGAAGAAATAGTAACATTTGTAATGAAGCCTAAGAATACAGGAAAATAAAAGAAAGTAAGCCCCAGAGATTTGATGTGGGGTATGGGACAAAGACTGGTATCATGAGCTTTGGCTTGAGGTTGCATGGGCAGAGCTGAAAACCCAAAGTCTTGGGTATTTGAAAAGATCTCTGGGAATCTGAAAAGATTCAAGACAGGGTTCTCAGGTGAACTTCTGTTGTAACTAACATGAACAGATTCTAAGTGTCTTCGAGGGGAAAAAAAGAATTTATTTAAAGGATTAAACTGTCTTCAAAATATGATATGGAAAGATGATGCCAACAGATAAAAGTGCATGAATATTTTTTAAGGAATCAGTTTCCTGATCCTAATATCCATATGAACTTCTTTTAGTTTCCCATATTCCTAGGCTTCATTACAAATGTCACAATTTCTTGTCTTTTGCTTTATCTCCTGTTACTATTTCCATTAGATCAATTTATGTTTACTAGTATAAAATGCTTGTATCTGAAAGTAACTGTTTTCTAAAACTGAGAATGTAGTTTCACTTACAGTAGACTGTCTTCCAAATTAAAAAGAGAAGGTACATCCTTCACCCACCCCAATGAAGTTTATTGTTTTGTACATAATAGAAGAAAGAGTCAAACTACATTTCAGTTCCCAGAAAGTTTCCTTTAAAGATTAAACAAAGGCATATGCCTTTTCCAGGCCTAAAATATTTCTATTAAGAGTAAAACTTGGAATCCCTGGGTGGCCCAGCGGTTTGGCGCTTGCCTTTGGCCCAGGGCGCGATCCTGGAGACCTGGGATTGAGTCCCGCGTCAGGCTCCCAGCATGGAGCCTGCTTCTGCCTGTGTCTCTGCTTCTCTCTCTCTCTCTCTTTCTCTCTCTCTCTGTCTATCATGAATGAATGAATGAATAAATAAATAAATAAATAAATAAATAAATAAATAAATAAATCTTAAAAAAAAAAAAAGAGTAAAGCTTGACCTTTATTAGGTTGTTCTGAATTTGGAAATACCAAAGCAGTAGAGGCTGGTTCTTTTATATACATGGTATGGGTCTATTAAATTTTTTTATTAAAGATTTTCGTTTTTTAGAGCAGTTTGAGGCTCATAATAAAATTGAGAGGAATGTACAGAGATTTCCCATAAACATTCTGTCCCCCATGCATGAATAGTGACCCCCACTGTCAATATCACTTACCAGAATGGTACATTTTTTTTAAACAAAGGATGAATCTACATTGATAAATGACAATCACCTAAAGTCTATAGTTTACCTTAGAGTTCATTTTCAGCGCTGTATATTCTGTAGGCTTACACAAATATATAATGATATATGTTTATCATTATAATATCCCCCATGGAGTATTTTAACTGCCCTAAAAGTTCTCTGTGCCCTGCCTATTCATCTCTTATTCCCACTCTACCTCACCCTTCCCTCCTCCCCTGCAACCAGTGATCTTTTTACTGTCTCCATAGCTCTGCCTTTTTCAAAATATCATATAGTTGGAATCATACAATATATAGCCTTTTCAGATTGGCTTCTTTACTTAGTATTATGCATTTAAGATTCCTCCATGTCTTCCCATGACTTGATAGCTTATTTCCTTTTATTGCTGAATAATACTCCATTGTGTGCATGTACCATAGTTTATTTATCCATCTACCTACTAAAGGACATCTTGGGGTAGCCCGGGTGGCTCAGCAGTTTAGCGCCGCCTTCAGCCCAGAGCGTGATCCTGGAGTCCCAGGATGGAGTCCTACATTGGGCTTCCTGCATGGAGCCTGCTTCTCTCTCTACCTGTGTCTCTGCCTGCCTTTCTCTCTCTCTCTCTCTCTCTCTCTCTCTGTCTCTGTGGGTCTCTCATGAATAAATAAATAAAATCTTTAAAAAAATAAAAAAAAAATAAAGGACATCTTGATTGCTTCCAAGTGTTGGTATTATTAATAAAGCTCTTGTAAATATTCATGTTCAGGTTTTTGTGTAGACTTAAGTTTTCAACACTTTTGGGTAACTCCCAAGGAACATGATTGCTGGATTGTATGGTAAAAGAATGCTTACTTTTGTAAGAAGCTGCCAAAGTGGCTGTGCCATTTTGCTTTCCTACCAGAGCGAATCCTTATTCCCATTACTCCTCATCCCCACCAGCATGTGATGTTGTAAGTGTTCTGGATTTTTGCCATTCTAATAAGTGTATAGTAGTATCTTACTTTAATTTGCAGTTTCCTGATGATCTACAATGTGGAAAATCTTTTCATATGCTTCTTTCCATCAATATCTCGCCTTCAGTCAAGTATCTGTTGAGGCCTTTGGACTATTTTTTTAGTTGGGGTGTTAGTTTTCTTATTGTTGAGTTTTAAGTTTTCGTTGTGTATTTTAGATAACCATTCTTTATCAGATGTTTCTTTTGCAAACATTTTCTCTCAGTCTGTGGCTTGTCTTCTAATTCTCTTGACAATGTTTTTCCCAGAGCAGAAGTTTTAAATCTTAATGAAAGAATCTATTAAATTTCTAAAAATGAGTTAGTTAAAATCCATAGGTAAAGTGTTTACAAAATTTCTTTCAGCATATGTTATTCAATAAGGTAGTTAAAATTTATTTATGAAATTGTGTCATGAAATGTTTATTCCACTTTGAAGTCAATTGTAGTGACTTGTTAGCAGGGAGCCGGCCTGCCTCAGGAAGGAATGATCTCTAACCATTTTTATTCTCAGTAGCACTGTATTCAAGATTCATTTTCCAGGGAGGGAGATTCTGATTGGCTTATTTGGATCTTGTTCTAACCATTGGTCAAGGAAGGATGTTTCACCTTGATTAATAGATTCAGACTATATCCAGTGGAGATAAAGTAAAATTGAGGTATGGTTAGAGAAAAAAGAAATGATTAATGAACAAGCATAAATCCCAGATATCCATCAGAGATCACCAAAAGGTTTCCCACATCAAGCATCCAAGTTACTCAGCATCCTCAGATCCATAACAGGATGCAGGAAGTGGAAGGTCACAACTCAAGTCATAAAATCACATAGCTATTGAACTTTAGGGTGAAGGAACAAGTACACACACAAAGACCCTTTTGTTATTTACAGAGTGTCTACAACCAAAACAAAATCCATTTACAGTAAGCACTTCTTTGGAGTTGCAAAGGAGGGCTGGCCTAAAATCTTGCAGAAAGTAAAGATAGTAAATTATGGGAATTAATTTTAAAAGGTCCATGTTATGTAACCTGCTATATATCATCCATATTGTCTTTAATTCACATGTGACATTTTATAGTTTTATTAACTGGCCTCCTGACTTAGAGAAGTGTTGGCAGTTGTTTAACGAGTAAATCTCTGCTGTTCCTGTGTATGTTGCTCCGAGTTACCCTGTGAGAAACCACTATTGTGAAGCACTGCCTGCCCCTTAAGTATCTTTTTGCTGCTCACAGTATCATAATATGCATGCTGTTCTGCATGCCCTGGGCTCTCTCTCCTTGGGTATCAGTCACTCAAGAGGACAGCAGACCATTTTTTTAAATGTATTTATTTTACTGAGTATAGTTGTTGACACATAATGTTACATTAGCCTCAGGTATACACCAACTATTTAATAATATATTTTCTCTGAGGTTTTCTTCCCAGAACCCTCTGAAGCAAATTTCTCATATGCCACATACTTTGTATTTCAAGTCAAATTGTCCCAAGCATCAAACTAGGTAAAAACAACCAACCAATCAAACAACAACAAAACAAAAACCTAGGATGATACAATACATATAGAACTTGATCTTAAGTAGATTCACACACACACACAGTCAGTCCTCCAAAGCCCTAATTTGCAAAATGTATCTTCCTGAATATTCCTACAGTGGTAATACTGGAATGTAACCTCTAAAACTGGAAAGGAAGTTTGTTTTAATCCCATTTGAACAGTGGCCCCTTAAAGCACATCCCAGCAGGGATATGACCAGGACAACAGAGGACATAATAAGAATCTTGACGGGTAGGAAACAGCCACTTGGGTGGCCAGATCTCTAGTCTTCTGTAACTGCCTGTGCTCCTCCACCTCTGGGAATTTACTAGAAGCCATTCATGTAGTGACTTCCCCATTGCCTGCTGTTGCGTTGTGCGTTCAGAATGTGATTCTTTTACAGGAGGACGGACGGTATGAGGGCCCAACTTTGGCTCACGCTGTGGAGTTGTTTGGTGGCCGGCGATGGAGTACACGCAATCCCAGCCCTGGGACATCTGCAAAGAGTGCTGAGAAGCCCAGTGTGCAGAGAAACAACACCTTGGGCATAAGCACCACCAAGAAAAAGAAGAAAATCCTTATAAGGGTAGAGTGCTATTTATTACACATCAGACCCAGTCATCCAGGACTGTCTTATGGTCCACATCAGCAGAAACTACTTAGCACATTTGGGTTGGGGGCAAGATGAAACAAATGAAATTCAAGTCCTACCAAGCACCTCCTGGCGCCAGGACCAATTAGGAATTATGTCAACACCTGGAAAAGTCAGGGGCCAAAAACAGTGAGGACTCAGTAAGAAACATTGTGAAGCCATCCACAAAGTACCGTGGGAGCAGACATGAGGAAGATCCAGGGCTAGGATGCAGGCAGAAGAGGAAGCTTCCCAGGGAATTGGACAGATGGGTCTTGAGGATGTATAGGATTTATCAGACAGACAACAAAGGGGAAAAGCATTTCTGGCAGAGGAGGCAGCAGGGAGGCACGAAAGACTTGGCTTGTTCAAGGAAGCACATGTAGTTCTGGGTTCATGCTCCAAGCTGGAGTACAGGCTCTGTGGTGGGCAAGCAAAGGCTAAGAAGACCAGAGATCCGGTTTAGAAGGCCTTAGAGAGCCAAAATGCTGAACGTAGAACGTAACTGAAAATATATTATCAGGAGAAACAACCTAAATGTCCATCCACAAATGAAAGACGAAGAAAAGGTGATGTATACATATAATGGAATAGTGTCCAGCCTTTAGAAAGAAGGAAATCCTGTCATGCTACAATGTGGGTGAACCTTGAGGACATTACCCTGAGTGAAATAATCCAGTCACAAAAGGACAAATGCGGCATGAGTCCACTCATATGGGGTACCTACAGTGGTCAAACTCTTAGAAAACAGAAAGTAGGATGGTGGTTGCCAGGGACTGAGGGGAGAGGCATAGGAGAAGTCGCTTTTCCTTGTGTATAAAGAGTTTCAGTTTTCTAAGAGGAAAAAGTTCTAGAAATTGATTGCACAGCAAGGCACATAGAGTTAGCACTATTCTTCTTTATGCCGTAAAATGGTTAAGGTGGTAGACTTTCTGGTTTTTACCACAGCAGAAAATATTTGGTTAGTTACCACTATATATTCTATATTACACAATATATAGATTATCACTATAGTGCGATAATGTATTTTCTCCATGGTTATCTAGAAAAAGTCCTGTGCTTTATGTATGGGAGACTATTGATGTCTCAGCCAAGCTTAGTCTGCTTCATACTTTGGTCTCTATGCAGAGATGCCAGGGGTGATGTGCCTGCTCTTGTCAGCCCCCTTGCCTCGGCATGCTGCTATACAGGGAAGAACAAGTGAGAGAGGGTAGTGTGAGACCACTGGGCCAGCCTTCACACAGAGCTCTATACTGGTTTAGAATGGATCGTGTTAAAGGTGGGGCAGTCAGAAGGGGACCAGCCTGAGCGGCAGCAGGGCCCTGAGGAAGAGAAACCCAGACCGAGGGGAATTGGTATGTGTGTGTTCCCAGGGTGAGAGTGGAGAGGCAGCCGACGATGAGATGGCCACCCGGAAGGCCAAAATGCACAGGGAGTGTCGCAGCCGGAGTGGTTCTGACCCACAAGACATGAATGAGCAAGAAGAATCTGGTAAGGCTGCATACTAACACCTGAAATTTTTTATTACTATTATTATTTTATAGGGAAAATATGCATTTGGTTTTGGATTATGATTTAGGTATTATGGACATTCTTTTTTATTAATGTTTTCTTTTTTTTTAAAGACTTTATTTATTTATTCATGAGAGACACAGAGAGAGAGAGAAAGGCAGAGACACAGGCAAAGGGAAAAGCAGACTCCATAGAGGGAGCCTGACTTGGGATTCGATCCCGGGTCTCCACGATCATACCCTGGGCTGAAGGCAGCGCTAAACTGCTGGGCCACTGGGGCTGCCCCCCCGCCTTTTTTTAAGATTTTATGTGTTAGAGAAAGAGAGTGCATGAGCAGCGGGGAGAGGCAGAAGGAGAGGGAAAAGCAGACTCTCTGCTGAGCAGGGAGCCCAATGCAGGGCTCAGTCCCAGGACCCTGGGATCATGATCTGAGCTGAAGGCAGACACCCAACTGACTGAGCCACCCAGGTGCCCCATATTGTGGACATTCTTAACAAAACTCTTTGTCTTGTTAAATATACTTATCTTTGTATTTAACTAGATAGTGGTACCCAAGAGGTACTTTTGCAAGCTCAGCATACTTGGAAGAAAATACTCATTAATTAACTTGGCCTTATGGACAGGGGATGTGAGATACACAAAATACAATGTGGTAGATTAGATTAGATCAGTGATTCTCAACCATGGCTGAGATTATTTTTTAAAAATATCTGGATGCCCTGGCTGCACCCCAGCCCAACTGAGTCCAACACTCTGGCTGGGACCTGCACATCTCTATGTATTTAAGCTCCTGAGATGATTCTAATGTACAACCAAGGTTGAGAACTCACAAGTCCACTCATCAGAATATCTTGATACTTCACATTATAGAAATTGCCTGCATAGACTTATTTGCTAAGACATTCAGAAGCAGCTTTTGTTTTTCTTTGATTACTAGAGAAAGGGTAAGCTGATGTCATTGTCTGGTTTCTTTGTTTCTCTCTCACAGAGGCAAATGCCATCATGAGCCCTCCTAACACTCTGCCTTCCAGAAGAGCCCACTCTTTGACTACAGCTGGGTCCCCTAATTTGTCTGCCGGGACATCATCTCCCATCAGGCCAGTGTCCTCCCCTGTGCTGTCTTCTTCAAACAAGAGCCCGTCCAGGTGGGGCCTTAACATGATAAAACAGAAGGACCCTTACATCATTCAAGTTGTATAGAAGGGCATCTTCCAGTGCTCTGTGGAAAGACTATCTCTGATTTTAACTTAAAAATTACATTGAAAACTGAAAAACCCCAAATTTTTAAATGCTTCTAATTTTCCCAATTTTACCCTCTTATCTTCTTGCATTACAGTAATCTCTCCTAATAATTTAACAGACCAGTCCTTCAGAGGTCAATAGGACTAACCAAAACCCAAGCTATGATTTTCTAAAGCTGCCTTGTCAAATGTAGTAGCCATTGGCCACAGGGGGACAAAGAAGATGGCTATTTAAATTCAATTTTAAATGCATTAAATAAAATTTAAAATTCAGTTCCTCAGTCATACTATGCATATTAAAAGTATTTTATAGCTACAAGTGGTCTGTGGCTACTATATTGCACAGTGCAGATATAGAACACTTCTATCATCGCAAAAAATTCTATTAGCACTGCTCTAATGAGGAATAAATTAAGTTTTAACATAAGCTACTTTACCTTTTGCTGTTAGGTGAAATATATTTAAAACTCTTCTTGTATATGAGACAAGATACAAATGACTGGGGAAACAAATGTATTAGAGCAACTTGGGTATATTAAGGTAATTCTAAAGCTGTTATTATAGTAAATTACTTTATAAAGTCCATGCAAATTACAGATTTGAGACATCTACCCTCTCAGAAGAAATAATATTAAGGTGAAAGCCTTCCAAAGGAATTAGAATGCTACACCATCTCCCTCAACCCCCCAAAAAGTTTAGAAATGCAGAGGTTCCAGACAGAACCAAGATAAAACACTCTTTACTTTATCACATAGAGGAGTGGTAGGAAGAAATGACTGTGCAGTCACTGGCTTTGGAACGTTAATTACACACTCCTCTGTGTGTGTGTGTGTGTGTGTGTGTGTCTGTGTGTGTGCCCCCGCGTGTGCGAGGCACAGACACACAACACACACAATCTTTCTCTTTCTCTCTCTCTCTCTCTCTCTCTCTTTTTCCCTCCCTCAAGGAAGTTTGCTACTGATAAGAATCCTACAGTAAATCATCTTTTAAAGGGAAGCATCATTCACAATGTGAATAATGAACATAAATAATGCTTTATACATTTAGATTTCTCTGCTTGGTGAAACTGGGTCAGAGGTACATGGGAATTATTTATACCACTCTTTTTTTTTTTAATTTTTATTTATTTATGATAGTCACAGAGAGATAGAGAGAGAGGCAGAGACACAGGCAGAGGGAGAAGCAGGCTCCATGCACCGGGAGCCCGACGTGGGATTCCATCCCGGGTCTCCAGGATCGCGCCCTGGGCCAAAGGCAAGCGCCAAACCGCTGCGCCACCCAGGGATCCCCTCTTTATACCACTCTTGCAACTTTTCTGCAAGTTTAGGTTTGTGACCAAATTGAAAGCTACAAAGAATCAGAATTCTTTCTATTTCAGCCTACACAATATCCTGGGTAAATAATAAAATAGCCAGAGAACCTGGATAAAGTGGCTTTTCCTTTATTTCTATCACTCACAAGTGGAAAAGAGAAGGACAGAATAAGGGAGGAAAGTCTTTTCAAAGAGATCATGCCAGATTCAGGATCACAAGGCTCACCCACCTGAGGACAGGGGTCCATGCCCACCAAGTAAGCTAAACCCAAAATATAAGGCAAGGAAAGAAGAATTAGCCCAAATGCTATTCGAGGAGAAAGCAAGCCTGAGACCTAGAAGGGGAGAGAGTGGACAGAGTTTCCTAAAGCCTAAGGGAGAAGGGTACCTGCAGACAGCGGCTGACCTGGAACCAGAAGGGAGGAAGACAGAGAATGTACTCCCTTAAATGCAAATGATAAGCCACTTTATCAGATGTTTTCCCTCTTCCTGAACCTCCACCCTCTGTTTCCAACACCACTTTGGGGATCAACAACCCATGCCCACAAACAACTACCAATCTATCCTTTGTAATTCTCTTCCATGCACAGAGGTGACTTTCAGATATCAACACAAAATAATTTTCCATAAATAAACACTATTAGCAGATTGAGGATAAACTGGCTATTCGTTAAAATATTCTCTATGCTTTCTTCTATGTTTGAAATATTTCAGAAGTAAAAAAATAAAGCACAAAAAAAACAAAAATAAAAAAAGAAAGATCCTATTTATTGATTTGACTAAAAACCAATCAAAATATTTCTTATACTATCCTCTCAGAGAACCAGTATAGAAAATAAAAATGTTGTGAAACAGCTAGTCTGAGCTTTTGACCAAGTGGGCCGATATTTTTATATTAAATATACAGCCTTGGCAGGTGCAGATATACTCTAGACAGAATTGGCTGCTTTCCATTCTTAATTATTTTTGTGACTCACATTTTCCATTAGTATTAAAAGTCCTTCCTTGTTTTCATCTAATAACTGGTTAAGAAAGGAAAAAGAGAAGACATTGATATGTTCAGGACTTTCTTTTTAAATGTGTTTCTGTAATTTAGGATATAGGGAAGAATGTGCAAAATTTTCCATAGGTTATGCTCAAGTACTTTGGGGCACTTTTGAAAAAAATGACTTTTCTTCAGAAACATTGAACTTAAGGTTTTTCTACCCATTGACCTGTGATTTCAAAGAACTGTTTTGATTAGTAAAAGGGTATTTTAGCTTTGTGACCTTATTACATAGGCTGTAAACATGAAGTGGTTTCACTGTGTAATATGTCTTATTTATTCTGACACAACATAGATTAATTTGGAGAGAAATGAAAAGAGAGTCTGAAAAAAGCCTCAATTTTAAATGACTTGCTATCCATCTTTTTTGCTCATATTGCTCCTCAGAGGGCATCTGCTGGGGCAGAATGACACCACTAGCCTTGGCTTGCCTGTTAAGGCCATGTCTTTGTTGCAGTGCTTGGAGCAGCAGCAGCTGGCATGGAAGGATCAAAGGAGGAATGAAGGGTTTTCAGAGCTTCATGGTTTCAGACAGTAACATGAGTTTTGTTGAATTTGTTGAGCTGTTCAAATCATTCAGGTATGGCATGCTTTCTTTGTACCCTTTCTCAGCCCCCGTTTTTGTAACAATACCAAACCTGAGTGTTTTCTATTCCCTGCCCAGTGTGAGGAGCCGCAAGGACCTGAAGGATCTCTTTGACATCTACGCCGTGCCCTGCAATCGGGCCGGCTCTGAGTCGGCCCCGCTCTACACCAACCTAACAATAGACGAAAACACCAGCGATCTTCAGCCTGACCTAGGTTTATGCAACAATTTAATATTTCCTCTTGAGACCTTTCAGTTATAATCTGGGGATTATTTCAAGTTGTCTTAGGGATGGGTACTATTGGTATCGTAGGTGAGGAAATTCATCATTGTGGACCTTACCCTACACAAACACACACACACACATACACACACACACACACACATGCATTTGTCCTATTATTAATATCTTGCAGTATTAGCCTGGTATATTTGTGACAGTTGAGCTGATATATTGATTATAACTGAAGTCCATAGTTTAGCATTCACTGTTTGTGTTGTACATGCTATGGGTTTTGACAAAAATATAATGACCTGTATCTACCATTACAGTGTCATACGGAATAGTTTTGATCTCTTAAAAATTCCCCTGTTCTCTGCCTTTTAATTCTTCCCACCTTCACTGTGAATCCCTTTTTACCATCTCCCTAGTTTGTTTGGTTTTTTTTTTTTCCAGAATGTTGTATAGTTGGAATCATACAGTTCGTATGTAGTCTTCAGATTGGCTTCTTTCTCTTAGCGATATATATTTAATGTTCCCTTATGTTTTTTTCATAGTTTGATAGCTCATTTCTTTTTATCACTGAAAAATACTCCATCACATTGATGTATCACCATTTGTTTATCCATCCCCTTTTGAAGAACATCTCAGTTCCTTGCAAGTTTAAGCAGTTATGGATAAAGCTGCTATAAATATTTGTGTGCAAGTTTTGTGTGGACATAAGTTTTCAGCTCCTTTGGGTAAACACCTGGGAAGGCAATTACTGGATCATATGAGTAAGCCTATCTTTAGCCCTGTAGGAAACTGCCAACTTCTCTTCCAAAGTGGTAAGAATTAAAATGACTGGCCGTACCAAAGTTCATGCCAATGTGGGACACCTGAAGCATCACTGGTGGAAAGATAAAATGGTACAGCCACCATGGAAGAGCTTGGCAGTTTCTTACAAAATTTAATATACTCTTATCATACAATCCAGAAATTATATGCCTTGATATTTACCCAAATAAGGTGAAAATTTATTTTCACACCGAAAACTGCACACAAATGTTTATGATTATAATTTTGAAGTATAAAACAACTATAATTTTAAGAGTATATCTTCATTGTCTTTAAAAGTAAACATGTAGTTATTCTCAAAAACCAAAGTTAAAATTCAGCCTGAAGTCCCCAACTAAATGTACAGTTAGCTCTCATTTAATACCCTAAGCTCATGGGCTTTCATCATCATTGACCTAGTTCTCTCTTGTTTCTTTAATGCATTGATTCATATTTTTTTTTATTCCTTTAACTATGTGAAGCCAGGAATAAGCACTGAGTTTAATGGCTGGTTTAGATCAGTGTTGAGACTAATCCACAACACCATTATCTCCGAATGAACTTTGTGAAAGACTCTGGCTAACTTGTCCACATTCTGTGGGTGGTTCTGTTTCAGATTTATTGACCAGAAACGTCTCGGATTTGGGGTTGTTCATTAAGAGTAAACAGCAGCTGTCAGACAACCAGAGGCAGATTTCTGATGCCATTGCTGCTGCAAGTATCGTGACGAATGGCACTGGGGTCGAGAGCACATCTTTGGGCATCTTTGGGGTCGGCATACTCCAGCTCAATGACTTCCTAGTCAACTGCCAGGGAGAACACTGCACTTATGATGAAATCCTCAGCATCATCCAGGTTTGTACCCATTTTATATGCACATATGTAGAAAGCCTCTGATTATTCTAATTGTTTTCTGCTAGACATATTGTTTCTATACTTCTTTCCAAAGCATTTAAGCCTGAGACAGAAACAGGATTTTATTTAATGCCAAGTATATGCATTCTTATCCAACATACAATTAACAGAGATCACAAGCCTTCTCCTAGTGACTATGATAAGGAATCAGTACATGATTCTTTCTTGTTGTTCTAGCACACGTAATAAAATTAGTAGTCTAGATTTCCAGCCTCTTTGATCATTTAGCAAATATTTGTTAGCTAGGAGCCTGGCTCTGTTCCAGGACCTGGAAATATAGTAGTAAATAAGATTACCTTCTGATCTTTACCTAGTGGGTGAGGCAGACAATAAGCAAATAAAAATAGAATGTAATTTCAGATATTGATAGATTGTGAAAAAAAAATCAAGCAGAGTAAGGGGACTTAGTGATGTGGGAGGCTGAGAGGAGGAAGCACAGGCCACGCTGAGGAGGTGACAGTGGAACTGGGCCCTAAATTAGTAAACCACATGAAGGTCTGAGGAAAGAACATTCCAGACAGGGAGTAGGGAGCTCTAAGACTGAGGTGGGAGTGAGACAACAAAAAAGCTGGTGTGATAGGAGCCCCATAAGCCAGAGGTGCAGTGGTAGACATGATTCCAGACAGATGGGCAGGGGCCGAATCATCTGGGCATTCTGGGCCATGGTAAGGAGTTTGGCTTTAGTCCATTGGACATGGGAAGCTATTGGAAACTTTTGAGCAAGGAAATAACAGGATCTCACTTATGTATTCAAGAGGTCACTCTGGCCCCATTGGGAAGTGAACTGTGCTGATGATGGAGTGGAACCAGAGAGACCAAGTGGGAAGCTGTTCCAGTAGCCAGGCAAGATATGATGACGATGGCTTCCACTAGAGGGTGGCAGGAAATGGGCTGGGATGCTCGTTAGGGCTACACCACGTGGAGCAGAATCAGTCTAGGTTTCCAACCTCCCTTGTTGACCGATTGGGAATCCATGGATTCACTGCCTGGCAGCTGATCACTGGAAATGCCAACGATGTACGATTATGATTCTACAGTCAGGTGCTCACTCTACTATTATTGAGTATGAGCACTGCACTAAGTACTCTCTATGAATCATCTCATTTTGCCTCTCACCAACTCTGTCGTGGCTGCTTATCCCCATGTTCACCTGGAATACGCTGATAACCATTTGTTTTCATATGAATCAGACTTCTCCTTTTCCTTCGCTCTCCCTTTTTCTCTTAAATAAATATGCTTTGTATAATAAACGCACATATAATAAATGTTTTCTTTGGGACTAAAACACTACGTCTTACCACTACATAACTAAATTAGTTCAAATATTTGGTTTAGATGTTTCCTGATGAAAACAGAACAGCTTTAAAAAATGATGTGGTGGGTTTTTTTCCCCCTTGGTTTCCTTTACCTAAATAATACTCTTTTTGTGTCCCTTGCAGAAGTTCGAGCCTAGCATTAGTATGTGTCATCAGGGCCTACTGTCCTTTGAAGGATTTGCAAGGTAACTTTTAAAATATCTTTTGCCCATCATTTAAGAGCATGTTTTCCCCCTGCAGTCCTAAGAAAATGTGTTTCCTCTAGGTTTCTGATGGATAAAGATAATTTTGCCTCCAAAAATGATGAGTCACGGGAGAACATTAAAGATTTGCAGCTGCCTCTCTCCTACTATTACATTGAGTCTTCACACAATACCTACCTCACAGGCCACCAGCTCAAAGGAGAATCATCGGTAGAACTCTATAGCCAGGTACAGAACATCGTGTGGCATGTGATTTCCACTAAAGCTTATTGATGTAACCCCCAAAGTCAAAAAACCCAGACCCCCTAACTCCTTCGAATAACATACAAACTATTACATCTGAAATGTGACAAAACATAATGTGTGGGAAAACTGCCTACACATACAGTTGTTTTCTTTCTCCCTCCTATACTTAACCTTTATTCTAGGCACCAAAAAAAAAAAAAGTATTTGTTTGAGACTCAGCTTTTAAATCCTTCCTAGTCTGACCTACTCCTACTAAAGTTAGATTTTCCCATGGGAAAATTAATCATTTCACTAAATGCTAAATAAATCAATATAGTGGGAAAGCATAATAGAAAATGCAACTTTCTATGAAGTTACTCCCAAAGTATTGTTTATTTTCATTTGCAATTTGTTAGACAGTCAGTCCTTTCCTATGGTAACTCACTTAAGGAACAAAAATCTACAAAGACTGTAGACATTGTCCCCACACAGTTAAATTCATGGGAATGTTCTTGGAAACTCGTAAGGGTCTTTGGACTAGAAAAAGCACATCCTTATGACCTAAACACCAACGCTCCATGATCTGCCTGTCAGTTGCCTCTGTTTTATTTTCTGTAACTTTCTCATCTACGCTGCCTGTTTTCTGACCTTCTACAAGAAGACTTAATCAGGAAGAAGGTAGGCTAGGCCCAAAGAATATAAGAATGGGGTTGTAAGGGGTGACGCAGGAGGGTGTTCAAGGATGAGAATTATCATTGTTTATGCAAACCCAGCAGAGCTGAGTTTCCTTTGTTCTCTGGATCAGCCCAGATATTCCTCAAATATGGGTCAAACTTCTGCCCAAAGCTTATCTAATATGGAATTTATATTTTAAACTCTAAATTCTAAAGGACTTTTTTTTTTAAAGATTGATTGATTGATTGATTGATTGATTTATTCATGAGACACAGAGAAAGAGGCAGAGACACAGGCAGAGGGAGAAGCAGTCTTCTCGCAGGGAGCCTGATGCAGGACTTGATCCCAGGACCCCAGGATCACAATCTGAGCTGAAGGCAAATGCTCAACCAGTGAGCCACCCAGGTGCCCCTACAGGACTTTTATTATGAGATGGAGATGTGTCCTTAGAGTAGTGATTTTCAAAATAGAAGTTCTCTCAAGGGACCTCAGCTATGGACAATGAGAGGATAGCAGCAGAGAGGACGGCCCCATCCTCCGCCCCTGCTGTAGCTAAAGTCCTATTCTTCTGTGCTTTATATATGACCCTCCATTTGCACAGAGGATTCCAAGGCTAAAAAGGGGTTTGAAATCCACTGTTCTAATTCTAGGGCAAAGAAATGCAGTGTATGTGGTGGGTCTGTATATATTTCTCCCAGGAAAGTGAGCAGGGGCCAATCTCCTAGCTTTAATTTCTATCTTACTTCCCTGTTTGACCTCCAAGAGGTTTTTTTACCTCTTTAATATGACATTTAATATGAGATTGTCACAGCCTTTGAATGAGGCACAAGAACCCCTCAAATGGAGGGGTGGTTAAATCCAGTGTGAAGATCCCTTGTACTATATTACTTACCACTCCATTTTATTTATTGATTGATTTTAATTTGTGTTTTTAAGTATTTTATTTATTTATTTATTTGAGAGAGAGAGAGAGCACAAGTGGGATGAGAGGCAGAGGGAGAAGCAGACTTCCTGCTGAGCGGGGACCCCCCCCCAGATGTGGGGCCACCCAGACGCCCCTATTTCCTACCACTCTCTGCTTTCCCTCAGCCCTCCTAGTCACCTCCTCACCTCACTCCACAGGACAGATCGGAAGTGAGAAAAAACCGTGTTCTCCCTGAAATTTCCAGCCCTGGTTTTCTTTTTCTAGCTTTCTGTGGAGGTCTTAATGTCATGAAGACTTTGGAAAGACCTTTAGTCTTTTCATGCTGAAAAACCATCTCATGTGCACCAGTCAGTGAGCGTTCCTTGGTGTGGCTTACTACAGAGATGAGGCATCCTCATGCTCTGTTGTCATACGACACAACAATTCTCAGCCCAGAGCAATATACCTCTAGATACTTTAGCTGCTAGAGGAAGCTGATAGCCTTGGGAGTTCAGGCCACAGAATCAGTTCCATCTGGGAGATGGGTCAGGTCACCTGGGAAGACTGGGTGCCACATGCTATGCAATGGGAAGAATCTAGCAAAGGAGTTCATAAAAAATACTAAAATAAAGGATTCTACTGTCTGAGTTCTGTTGCAGAACTCTAGTGGCTCCTCACCCACAGTATTGGATTGCTGTCACATGGAAATAGTTATATGGAGTTTTTTTTAATTTTTTAAAAGATTTTATTTGTTCATAAGAGATACAGAGAGAGAGAGTGAGAGACAGAGACAGGCAGTGAGAGAAGCAGGCTCCATGCAGGGAGCCCAACGTGGGACTCGATTCCCAGGTCTCCAGGATCACACCCTGGGCTGAAGGCAGGCGCTTAACCACTGAGCCACCCAGGGATCCCTGTTATATGGAGTTTTAAATCAGTGAGTTGGCCCATTCACAGATATATCTGCCTTTTGGTTTGCTTTACCCTTCCAATACACTAGAAATCTTTTAAGATAGTTCACAGAGTCTATGGAAGAAGAGGCTCCTGCAAGCAAATATTATAGACCTACAACCCAAGCACACGAGTCAGGAGCTCTGCTTCCAGCTCTCCATCCAGGATAGCAAATAGGTATTATCTCATCTAATTCAGTAGTGGTGCTTCCTGGAGCACTTTCCTAAAGAGGCTGTTAGATAACATATGAAAGCTTAGGAGGTACATATATTGTGATTGATTACTGATGACTGCTGTGGATATGGGAGAGGGGAGTTTATGGATTATTTGCCTCTGTTATCAGATTAGACAGCAAGACAAATCCTTGATGACTGGCTTGCTTCTACTCTTCTTCTACACTATATGTTCATAGTAAAGGCATTAACTTAGTGGCAGAATTGGGGTCTAAATAGAGATTTTATTCTGATTGGATTCATACAAATGTTTAGCCAATTGGCTTCATTTGCTTTGGTCTGCATCATCAGCCCCTTCACCTCCTCTCTATTTGCCAGCTGGAGTGCTAGCCTGGCTCCCTCATTTCAGGATGTACCATGTGTAGGCCCCTTGAGGGACCAAAGTTCCTGGGGAAATAGTCATACAGTTTTGCTATCAAATTTTACCTTCCAATAGTATTCAACTCTGGTAAACATTCTTTCCACCACAATCTGTTCTCTCCCCTAATTCACTGTGGCCTTTGGCCAAAATGCAGGATTTATTTTAGATCATCTGCCCTTCTGTTTTAGCCCTGAATCCAAACACTGATATGTAAAAGCATGTGTTGGGTTTAATTTGAGGCTCTGTGTCCATTTGCTCATCTGAGGTGGATCCATTCATTGATCACACAGGTCCTCCTGCAAGGCTGTAGAAGTGTAGAGTTGGACTGCTGGGATGGAGATGACGGGATGCCCATCATCTATCACGGACACACACTAACAACCAAGATCCCCTTCAAGGTAATGCTTCATAACGTTCCTTAAATCAGAGCACAGTCATTATCTTCATTAGTCTTTTAAATGAGTGGCTTTTCCAAATTATACCTGAGGTTGGGGTTCTGATATTGAGTCTGTGGACTTCCCAAAATTGTGTGGGATGTGCACACGTTCATTTTTCTGGGAGTTGATATAGAAGTCTCATTAGACTCTCATTTAACCAGAGTTTAATAACCATTACCTTAAATGAGTTATCTTATAATAACATTGTTGCAATTTTTACATCATAAGATGATATATAAAATGTAGGGGCTTTTTTCTTGTTATAGGAATTAAAAGTCATTTATCCTGGTGTCCTGCTGATAAAGATGAACATCATGTGTTAGGAGATGCTTAATAATTAATATTATACAGTAATGAGAATTAGTTCCACCTGAGGAGGTCAGTCACCTAGGAAGACTAGTCTCACTGGATTATTGTTTCAAATTCTTTTTTTTTTTTAAGATTTTATTTAGGGCATCCCTGGGTGGCTCAGTGGTTTAGCGCCTGCCTTCAGCCCAGGGCGTGATCCTGGAGTCCTGGGATCGAGTCCTACATCAGGCTCCCTGCATGGAGCCTGCTTCTCTCTCTACCTGTGTCTCTGCCTCTCTCTCTCTCTCTCTCTCTCTCTCTCTCTCTGTGTCTCTCATGAATAAATAAATAAAATCTTTATTTTTTTAAAGATTTTATTTATTTATTAGAGACAGAGAGAGAGAGAGAGAGAGACACAGACAAAGGGAGAAACAGACTCCTCACGGGGAGCCCGATGTAGGACTTGATCCCGGGACCCCAGGATCACCGCCTGAGCCAAAGGCAGATGCTCAACCACTGAGCCACCCAGGCATCCCTTGTTTCAAATTATAAATAGTTTATTAGTTCATTTGCAATTACTATCCTCTTTCAGAATGATTTTAGCTGTGTAAAATCATTCTTCTCTAAACTGAGGCTGAGCTGGGATGGAATGCTATTTTTTCTGTCTTAGATGCTGAGGAAAACAGCTAAAATGCATTTTCTCTTTAGCTCATTTTCCTATTCATCTCTCTTAAAACTTTTGTACTCAGTATTGAAGAGGGGAGATTTAATAACTGTGTTTACATGCACACATAAATATATGTATATATGTCTTATTGCCCCAAATAGATTGATTATAAATTCCTTGAAAGTAGGAAAGTATCTTAAGCCTCATTATTTTTGATGCTGTAACAAACTGTGCCTTTTACCTAAAATGTAATCAATATACATATTGACTTGTTAAATTTGGCACACTAACAACTGTTCCTTATAAAGTATGTGAACAAAACTCAATATGAACAGTTTAACATGTTTCGAGAAACAGCCTGTCATCTTACTTAATTTGAAAATACATTTTAAAAGATAAAAACCATTTTGGCGGGCAGCCCCATTGGCGAGCGGTTTAGCGCTGCCTGCAGCCCGGGGTGTAATCCTGGAGACCGGGGATCAAGTCCCACGTCAGGCTCCCAGTATGGAGACTGCTTCTCCTTCTGCCTGTGTCTCTGCCTCTCTCTCTCTCTCTCTGAATAAATAAATAAAATAATCTTAAAAAAAAAAAAAAACACATTTTGGCGAGAGTCTTCTGCATACAATAGTGTGGGTGCTTTCTGTGGCTATAAGTACCTCTTCAGACGCCTGAACAGACATCTGGACTTTAATGAGCTGTTTGGGCTCTCGCAGGAGGTGGTTGAAGCCATCGACCGCAGTGCCTTCATCAACTCTGACCTGCCCATCATCATATCGATTGAGAACCACTGCTCGTTGCCTCAGCAACGAAAAATGGCAGAAATTTTCAAGGTAAGCTATTAGCTAAGACTTAGAATGGTATCTCGGTCTTGTCACTGTTGCTTTTACATGGAGCCACCATGGACCACATCACAGCTGAACCTCAGCCATGAAGCACCTACATTTAGGGTCCCTCGGACCTAAGAAATAAGGGTGCCCTGAGAGCTTGGGCTTCCTTTTGAATGGTCCATCTTTCCAGCTGAAGTGATGAAGCATTGATGTATGGTCTCCTGACCATTTCCAGAAAGCCATAGGAGATAAGGAGGGACTGACTCTCCAAGGCTACAGATCTCCCTACAGATCAGGGATGCTAGGATGGCACCTGTCTGTTGTATGTGGAAAAGCTAAAAATATCTCAGAGCAAATCTTGTGGCTAACTCTACAGATATGGGGATCCAAGTTGGCAAAGGGCTTAGACTGGCCAGAACAGTTGCTGTGTTAACACTTGGCCCTTCGTTATACAGATGAACTATAACGCAGACAGATTTAGGGTCAAATACTCCATTATATTTCCCCCTTCTCCACTGAGTAAGGCACTTATGGAAATATAGTTCTCAAGGGGAGGGAATGGCATGGCCAAAGGGAAATGTCCCCAAATACTTATGCCAACTAAGCTAATCAGCTTTGTATATTGCCTTTCTTTTGCCATCATTTAGAATAATGGTCTCAACTTTTTTGATTGTATGCTCTGTCAGTAAAATACTGTAGTATGTATTCTTATCGTATGTTTATTGACTTATTCATGCATTATATATATATCCTACTTATTAACATATTTTATACATTAATTAAAACATGCAAAAACAGACAATGAAAGGAAATAACATAGAAAGAGTAAAGAATAATCCTTATACTATTATTTATTAATGGTACAAAATTCCTTTTGCTCTCACAAAACATTTTAACAGTAAGTTTATTATTTATTACCTAAGTTTTTAGTGGGAGTGATGTGATTGAATATGTTCATTTTTGGAAATTTTTATGATTTGGCAACTTGTATGTCTGGCTTTAGGTTTAGTTTAGTATATCAGTATTTGATTTGAACAGCTATCGTAGCCACTAAAGATACCTTTGCAGTAAAACATGGATGCGGATGGAAAGGAGTTATCATTAGCTGCTCCTGCCAAATCATGGTACTCATTTCTCAATTCCATTAATGAGGTAAAAATAGGTGAAACACTATTAAGCTTCCATTTTTTTAAATTAAAAAATAACTAAAGATAAAAATTGCCATATTTTCTATCTTTACCCCAATGGATCGTCTTGTGCCTACTCCCACGACCCACCTCCTTGAGGGATACACATTCCCCTTTGGAGGCCAGTGTTCAAAAAATCTTTGTGAGAAGGGTATGTGCAGTTTTTTATACTAAATGGTGGCAAATTCTCTTCATAATCTTTCATCTTTGTCACCACTCCTTAGCTACTTCAAGGTTTCTATCTTTTTGACTTCTTATCCACACCTGGAATGGATCATATTTTACGAACCATAGAATCTAAATGAATCTCCTTTTCTTCTTTAGATATCAGACCCTAGAGCATTTTTGCAAATAGTTAGAGGTGACCCCCCCCCACCCCCGCCCACGGAGAATGGACTAGAGCACTCCTCCTGACCTTCTAACCACCTCCCTTCCTTCCAGTAAGAAAGGTTTGGCAGGGAGCAGACACCACTTCTTTCATACTTTCTCTTCCTAGGATTTGTAGAACAATTCAACTGAGCTGAAATAGCTAGTTGAATAATTCAAGCATGGGTAAAAGGCACTGATTATGCATTTTCCTTTATTCTTCATAGACTGTGTTTGGAGAAAAACTGGTGGCTAAATTCCTGTTTGAGAGTGATTTCTCAGATGATCCAATGCTTCCCTCACCTGACCAACTTAGGAGGAAAGTGCTTCTTAAAAATAAGAAGCTAAAAGCCCACCAGACACCAGTGGATATCTTAAAGCAAAAGGTATTCTCCTCTCATTATAAAGGCTATGGGTATGCGATGTGCCCAGAACAAAGAAATCAATGTTATTCTCACCTTTCAGATGACCTGCAGGGTAATCAGTTTTTGACGATTGAGTTTCCTGGAATGATAAATTTGAGTTTTGGCTTTCCCTTTAAAAGACTGATAAATATTTTCCTCCTATTCATCTAGAATTTTATTTTATGAAGTTAATTTCTCATGTACCTCATTATTTAATTTACTCTGAGAGGAATAACATGTGACTCTTGTTTCTGAACCTGGACTTCATAGCTGTCAATCCCACAGTGGTTGCTATGTTCCCCTTTAGATAAAGCCCCCTATAGGGAGATACCCCCCCCCCCATAGGGAGAGACCCATAAAGAGAGCACTTGGACAAGGGTCTGTGACTCCTGAAATCAGTAGTGGAACCACAATCCCAGCAGCCCTGTGGTCCCAGCATGGAAGTTGGCACAATGTTTCACTGTGGCATGTGGACTCCAGGGCACTCCCATACCCGCCTTATCCACAGAGACCACAAACCTGCTTATGTAGAGAACCTTCAGCCCAAGGATCCATGAAAAAGTTTAGGTCCAGAGCCACTGAGTTTATATGTCAAGTTGCACTTATCCCACAGAATGACAGCTGCCAAAGTTCTTTGTCTTATTTAGGGCTTTGTCTTTATTATTGGCCCTAAAACACCACTTTGATGCCATTCCAGCAGCCGGGATAGTCTAGAGTTCAATCTAGGTCATGGCCGATGGCTCTTAATTTCTGTCTATGCCATCACCTCCAAGTCTCTAGGACCTTCTCCAATCCTGCTTCAGTGGCTTCCAGAGAACAGAGAAGTCACCAAAAGGATTCTGTGTGCCCAACAAATTTAGACCCTTTATCCAAAGTCATTAATAAAAAATCTCAAGTCTAACTTGAGTCAAGTGTCCAGTGTCCTCTACCTAGTTGAGTAGTCAATTTGGAACAATTATCAAATCTTCTGAAAGCCCTAGTTTGTAGAACTCACAGGTAAGGGCCTGAGCTTAAAGTCAAGTGGTATATAATATGGTACAGGAGAAAGAGCATTAGGTGCAGAGCTAAAATACCAGTTTCTAGTCTCTGGCTCTATCACAAACCAGCCATGTCACCATGAGCCAGTCAATCTTTCTAGGCCTCCATTTCTTTCTCTGTAAAATGAGAATGCTAAGGTAACTAGCTAGCTTCATAGGACCCTTCTGACACTAACATCTCACAAAATCTTTCCCAAAGTGAATCATGGGACCCCTGTCAGAATTGCAGACCACTCTGTAAACATTTTATTGTTCCACTTCTCAGTCTCTATTTCCAGTATTTCTTGCCATTCTAGAACATTACTACTTCCCTGAGAGGTCCTTAAAGAATCTTGTCGTCTGCTGGGAGTTCCTAGATTGTCCACCTCACCTGTAGTGGGACTCCAGGCTGCCCAAAGTCCAGGCTGAGTTAGGGGTTTACATTATATCAGCTAAAAAATTCAATGATTCACCAAATGCCCAATTACTTCAGATGTCCACAGGGGTGGGGAGGAAGGTGAGGTCAGAGGCTCCATTATCTTTAGACTTACCCTTCTGAACAGAAAAACTAATATTTACAGAAAGGGCCCCAAACCAATCCAGCCAGCAGATTCCTACTGATCACGTTTGTCCTAAATGGAGTGGCTTAGGATTACCATGGATCCTCTAGAACTATGGTCATTGAACTTTTTTTGCTCAAATATCTCTTTTTTTTTTTAATTTTTATTTATTATAGTCACAGAGAGAGAGAGAGAGAGAGAGAGAGAGAGAGGCAGGCAGAGACACAGGCAGAGGGAGAAGCAGGCTCCATGCACCGGGAGCCCGACGTGGGATTCGATCCCGGGTCTCCAGGATCGCGCCCTGGGCCAAAGGCAAGCGCCAAACCACTGCGCCACCCAGGGATCCCCTCTTAAAATTTTTTTGAAAAACTGTATTTCTCACATTTTTCCCTCTTTTATACATATTTAAGTTGACATTAAAATTTTTATCACAAGTTTAGTTACAAAGGATAGATTTTCAAACATAATATTCCTTATGTATAAATATAGATAAAATAAATTATATACCAATAATAATGTACAAAACAATCATCATTGTCAAAGAAATCAACCCAGTCAGCTAGTATATGTTTGGTCAAAAAGAGTCTGATTTTATTTTTTTTAATTCAATTAAGCATTGTATTATCATCCCTATAATGACCATATGACTTTTGAATATTAATTCTAAGATGCATGGATGGACAGACAAAAGGAAGGAAAGGGAGGGAAGACAGAGAGAGAGAGATAGACAGGGATAGACAGACAGACAAAGGCATGGAACCTTGAATTTGCTTGTTGCCTGTATGAAGTAAGATGCTCCCCTCAATACTTTTTCTAGACTCTCAGGAGCTTAGCTCTGCATTCTCAAATGACCCTTTGCTACCTTGGGTAGTTTCCACCTCATCTTATGCATCACAGATTTTTTTTTTCTTTTAAAGATTTTATTTATTCACGAAAGACACACAGACAGAGAGAGGCAGAGACACAGGCAGAGGGAGAAGCAGGCTCCATGCAGGGGGCCTGATGTGGGACTTGATCCTGGGTCTCCAGGATCACACCCTGGGCTGAACGCAGCGCTAAACTGCTGAGCCACCTGGGCTGCCCACATCACAGATTTTTTTTACTGGTAAGCAAGAGTTACACTTTCGTTAAACAAGGGAATAACAATTATGACAAGAGTGTGGGGAAGAGAGAACCAGCCAGCCGTGAGCTTGTTCTCAGGCCGTCCTATTTTTTAAAGAGTACACATAGAGTTTGAAAATCTTGACTCTAGAAACAGATTCCATTAAAAATATATGAAGCCACACATAGAAGTCTTAGAAGTAGCTGGAGGTACACAGTTTGAAGATCACATGTGGCTCTTGGCCAAGAGTTGCAAAAGTGGCCCCCTTCAGGGGTCAAGCAGAAACATAAATGTGAGGGGCCACCTTGGTGTATGACAGCTGGAAGCAGTCAGGACAGGAGTGGGGCACTCATGCCCTTGTAAATGAACAGCTTTAACTAAATTCTTTTTAAAACACTGCACCAGCCAAACCAGACTGATCTGGAGGGGAAGTCAGCCATGAGGACCACCAGTTTGATCCCTCTGCTGGGTCTGCCTGTGTCCAGTTTTGGACTTCAAAGCTGCTCCAGAAACCCTGGCATCTGTTTGGATTCCAGAGACCACAAGATCTATGCTGATGGATTTTGTTAGGAAGTCATTTTAACTAAAATATTAGCATGTTTTCCCTAAGGCCTGGCCGTCCACAAAGGCTGTATCAGTAACTGACTACCTACCATGGGGTGCTGTTTCTTCTATACTTGTTTTCTTTACTCAACAACTACTGCCCACTCCTGACTGCCAGGCAGACACAGCTGTCCTGTGTATACCTCTGTGGTCTTCTAGATGTGTTGGAATGTTGTAGCTTGTTGCCTTTCCCGTTTTTTGCAGGCATTTGCAGTTACTTATGCGGCCTCCAATTCACAAATGAATATATCATGCTATTTCAGAAGTCTTCTTTATGTTGAGCCCAAATCTTCCTTCCTGTTCCTCCTACTCTCTGGCGCTACTTCTTCACTCTGCAGCTGCACAGACCAATTCCATATCTAGAGAGCTAGCATGTGTCTCCCACCAGCTTTTCTCTTCTCCAAACTAAACATTCTTGTGTCAACTGTTTCTCACAGGATATGGCTGCTCAGACTCTTTTACTTTCCTTTAAGGATGTTTTGGATA
The DNA here is from genome assembly GCF_048418805.1 of Vulpes vulpes. Taxonomy (NCBI): domain Eukaryota; kingdom Metazoa; phylum Chordata; class Mammalia; order Carnivora; family Canidae; genus Vulpes; species Vulpes vulpes. The sequence continues at coordinate 85,826,342 of NC_132794.1, forward strand.
TTCTTTAATTTGTGGATATTCTTGAATTTGCCAATCTTAAGGTGTGATTTCCAGAACAAGTCAATACTCCACATAGGGTCTGATAGCACAAGGAGGGCAGCAAAGCCATCACCTCTCTTAACTTAGACTTTTTTTTTTTTAAAGATTTTATTTATTTATTCACGAGAGACACACAGAGAGAGTGAGAGAGAGAGAGAGAGAGAGAGAGGCAGAGGGAGAAGCAGGCTCCATGCAGGGAGCCCAACGTGGGACTCGAACCCGGGTCTCCAGGATCAGGCCCTGGGCTGAAGGCGGCACTAAACCGCTGAGCCACCAGGGCTGCCCTTAACTTAGACTTTATGCCTTAGTTAATACAGCCTAGAACTATTCTCGCTTTTAAAATTCTTCAGCTCACATTGGGTTCATGTTGAGTTTGTGGAAAACAAAAAAGAGTTCAGTTATTTTCACAGGGACTGCTCTTTGGCTAGTATCCCCACTTTTTCAAGTTTACAGTAAATTTTAATCTTTCACGGGCAGGAGCCTCACATTTATCTCTGTTAAATTTGTCCCTCTTGGTTCTGGTATACCATTCATAAAAAGGTTCTTTGTGAATTTTGACTTCTGATATCCAGTGTATTTATTAGCAGTTTTTCTTGTTGTGCCTTCATTCCAAGTTGCCCTTGAGCCAGATCAGCAAGCAGAGAGCCTAGCCTGTGGTCCTTCTTAGAGAACCTTCCTGGAGTTTAGGTGATTATCACTCCTGTCTAGTGCTCTCCTCTCCTGCAGCCCACATTTCTCCAGAATCTGCTTTAGCTTCTTTATTTGTAGAATAGAAGACTGAGGCCTAGCCATTTATGTGACTTTCTCAAAGCCACCCAGCTCATAGTAGCAGAGCTAGGATTCAGATTCAAGTCTTTAGGAAAGACTCTTTCAAAGGCAACATAGAAGTCAGAATACAGAGATTCCTGGGTGGCTCAGTCAGTTAAGCATCCAACTGTTGGTTTCAGTTCAGGTCATGATCTCAGTGTCATGAGATTTAGCTGCACATTGGACTCCGTGCTCAGCGTGGAGTCTGCTTGTCCTTCTCTCCCTGCTCCTCCCCCCACTCACACATACTCTCTCTCTCTCTGTCTCTAAAATTAATAAAATCTTTAAAAAAAAAAAAAAAAAAGAAGTCAGAATGCATTGATAATCACTGGAACACTATTAAAAACATAGATTCTTAGGTCCCATATCTGCCCAACTAAATCAGAATTTCCACAAGGAAAGCTGGGTAATGTTTATTTTAAAAGAATTCTTATCACCCTGGAAGTTTGGAAATACTACTTATCTGTTATTTCCCACAAAGTGAGTTACCTTATCCAAAAAGTCTAAAGAGTTTAGTGTTCTGGAGATGCATTATTAGTAAGCCCATACTAACTCTTGCTAATCACCTCTTTATTTTCCGTGTTCTCACACCAACTAATTAATAACCCATTCTGAAACTTTGTCAGGTATCACCTTGATGCTCCCCACTATATAATTTTCACAATTTAGCTCTTCCTCTTTTTGGAAAAATGGGACAGTATAATCCCACTTCTAGTTTTTAAGACCACTTCCAGCCTCCCATACCAACAATCATACCTGCAAGGTCTTTCAGTCATCTGGCAGATTGTGGCTTTAGATCTGGTGATCTGAGCTCACACAAGCTGGGTGAGTGAATGCCTAAAGCTCCTATGTTCAGACCGAACCCCTCACCTACCTGGGTCATTGCCATACCAGGAACTCACCCTCAACAAGGGTGGGTTGCCTCAGAGCCAGGGGGATTTCTGAAGCCTTCCATCTGCCTCAGACTCATGCTGAGGCTCTTACTGAGTCTCCCTAACTACACCACATCAGATCTCTAGTTTTCTCCATGGTCTCCAGCACTTCAACCTGCTAGACACAAACAATGCATGTGAGATGACAGGGACTATGCGAGGTGCCAGTGGAACAGAGCAGAGCAAGACATGGCCCTTCCTAGTCCCATCTGAGCCAGTCTCCTCATCTGACCCCCAGCTCCAACCCCCTGACCTATGTCTGAATTACCTTTATTCAAGGGCCAGGATGCTATTTTTCTGCCTCAAAGTAGGATATTGCAAAGAATAAGGATGTCAGCTCCTGGTTATCCTTTTGGCCACCTCTCCATACTTCTACATTGCTAGAAGTGTTTGGGAGTTTAAGGGACCTTGGCATGCTGCTTTCTGATATTGCCAGTCCCCGAATCTTTGCATGGAACCTCTCCCATCATACGGTTCCCACACTTTTCTGCCAGTGGGTCTACCAGGCTCTTTGCATCATCATTCCCAGCCCTTGGCTCTACCTTGAATGCTGACTGTGTCACAGCCCTTCTCTTATCCATGACAAATAGACTTGCTGTTGTGGCTCCCTTTTACCTAGAGCAGATTTCCCAAAGTTTAAAGAACACTAATGCTATGAAACATGCTGAGAAAAGTGGGGGGGGGGGGGCAATCCCTGGTTAAAAAAGCATGAGAGGGCAGCCCGGGTGGCTCAGCGGTTTAGCGCTGCCTTCAGCCCAGGGTGTGATCCTGGAGACCGGGAATCGAGTCCCACGTCGGGCTCCCTGCATGGAGCCTGCTTCTCCCTCTGCCTGTGTCGCTGCCTCTCTTTCTCTCTGTGTCTCTCATGAATAAATAAATAAATCTTTAAAAAATAAATAAATAAAATAAAACATCCATAATTCCGACAACAAATACAACCTATATTATAGGGGTTCTTAATATTAATAATATATCCACAGAGAGAATTCAAGGGTGCATGATATAGATGAAAAAAAAATTACCCCTCCATTTTCACTGACCTCCAGCTAAAATTTAGCATTTCCTCCAGTAATAAACCACAGTAACACTGGCAGTATTTGGATCTTCATCAGCAATAGAAATTATAGTTTTTGTCTGTTACATCACAGTTGGTTTCCAATATCTCCAGGAATAATTTATGCCCATCACTATTTCAAAAATATCACTTGACCTACCCCTTATACATTTTTGTTTGTGTTAATAAACATATTCCTATAGCACCACAATTTGTTCTTTTAATATTTGATAACGTATTCAACATTTTTTGTAATCTTTTGTACTTTGTTTTATGCATTTAAAATGTCGGGGTGCCTGGGTGGCTCAGTCAGTTGAGAGTCCAGCTCTTCATCTCAGCTCAGACAGATCTCAATCCCAGGGTCTTGAGTTAGTTCAAGCCCCACACTGAGGTCCATGCTGGGTGTGGAGCCTACTTAAAAAAATAAAATAAAATAAAATAAAATAAAATATCATTCTGAGAAAGGATCCTATCTCACCAGACTGCTTAATGGATTTATGCACCACAGTAGGTCAAGAATCTTGAAGTCTTATTTTTTTTCAAGCAGACATACCATATTTTATTGCCCCATTCTTCTATTGTTGGATTTTAGGTTTGTTTCTTGTTTTTAATTCATGCAAGGAACTTTTCTTACATTTCTGCTTATTTCCTTTTTTTTTTTTTTTAAGATTTTATTTATTTATTCCTGAGAGACACACAGAGAGAGAGAGAGAGAGAGAGAGAGAGAGGCAGAGACACAGGCAGAGAGAGAAACAGGCTCCAGGCTCCATGCAGGGGGCCTGATGTGGAACTCGATCCCTGGTCTCCAGGATCAGGCCCTGGGCCAAAGGCAGGCTCTAAACCGCTGAGCCACCCAGGGATCCCCACATTTCTGCTTATTTCCTATGCTAAGTTCCCAGACCTCTATTAGCCCTGTGTCCTGTGTTATCACCTCGCAGTAATTCTAGTCAAATGTAGGGGCACATGATCTCCCTCATAGCACCTATCAAATTTTCAGAAGTTTCTGAGCCTTAGTTGATTAATCTGATTGATGGTTCAGATAAAGTCTGCTGAAAAAACTTTATTTAAACAACCAGTCATTCAGTCTCATTGTCCATAAGGATTCCAACCCTTTTCTTGCGAAAAGCTTTTAGATAGCCTGATTCACTTCATCATTTGGGAGTGATGGTTGTTCTCCTAAGCACCAAGATTTGTTCTGTAGGGCTTGCCCCAGGGAACCCGGGTGGCTGGGCACTACATACAGATTCCCTGTGATTGTTGTTTAAGGCTCCGAATTATTTTTATAGGGATAACATTCTCCCAAGTATTGATACTGAACTTTAGATGAATCTAGATTTTTATTTTCTCTCTCAAATGAATCAAAATAAGCCACTTTTTAGGTGGTCACTTTGAAGGCTATAAATGAAACTTCAGTAGCTTAGCATATGCAATTTTTAATTACTGATATCTTCCAGGCTCATCAGTTAGCATCCATGCAAGCTCAGGCTTATAATGGGGGAAATGTCAACCCTCCACCTGCTAATAACGAGGAAGAGGAGGATGAAGAGGACGAATATGATTATGACTATGAATCCCTGTCTGATGGTAAGATAAACACAACCCTATGCTGTGTGCAGAGAAATGCCTGGATGATTTTCTGTTGTGGTTTTTTTGTTTCTCCTCCTCCCCCCACCCCCCCCACACACACACAAAATGAGTCTGGCACTTCACAGGCCAACCATGCAGATTATTGTAATCACTGTCCAAGAGTTCCTGAATCCCATTGCTTAGCGAGGAGGACCAAGCAAGGAAGGGGATTCTGTTAGCCACTACAGCCAACATTCAAAGAAAGAAAAGGAGGGTGTGGGAAGCAACACAGGGGTTATTCCTGAGGTTTCTGGAGGAAAAGGTGGAATTGCAGCAGAGAGACCCCATTCTCACCCTTGCAGTTTCTGAGGCAGCTAATGCTCTTGGCAGTCATTGTGGCTGCTGGCTCGTCTCACTCCTCTCCACCTGCAGGGGGCAGCATCGTGGTTCTGTGCTCTCTGCTCCTCCCTCTCACCACTTTCACATATGTTTTTTTTGTAAGAAGTATAGAAAAAATTTTTAAAAGAGCAGCATTTCTCTTCCCCCTCTCCCCGGTTCTCACATCACTAAGTCAACAAGGTGTTTCTGTCTGGCTCCTTCAAGGGACAAAATATGGTTGATGGCTAACGGCATAATACAAAAAAGTCACATGAATGGAGTTATCTACAAATTATAGGTGAAGGATCCCTCTTACGTGAGAATTAGATTTCAGGTGTGTTCGTTTGTACTAAATTGGTTATAGATTGCAAAATGTTTTCTAGGTACCATTGCTGATGGTAAACTGTTTCAGTAACTTTTGAAAAGTAGTGTAATAAAAAATTGCCAAAATTTCTATTTACACAAATAACATTACATGTGTAGAATATATTACTTCTATGTAGGATCATTGTTTTGCTAATATGTAGATATGCCCAGACCAGCAACCATTTACCATTGGCATGAAGACAGCCAAGCTACCCTCCTCCAAATAGCTGTTGTTCATGCTCCAGGATTGCCCCCAAGTTATGTCCAGTTCCATGAGCTTCCATCAGGGCCAGCACTTACAGCCCAGTCTCCTTTTGCCTCCCAAATATGATACTAATCTATGTCTATTTAATATTTGTCCTTAGTAATAGTTTATTGCTCCATGCCATCAACTAAAAGCCAAATTTACTTGACCTGAAATCCATCAGATAATGTGAGGGCCATAATCTCTAATGGGGAAAAAAGGGGGGAAAATGAAAAGAAGTCAAGATAATTTCTTGAATCCTATTCCTGAAAACTTGTGGGAATATGAGTATTCTTATATTGACTTAATCTTCCCCATGGATCCCTATTATAATTATGGTGATTCTGTCTCAGAGGAACAAATTTATTCAAATAAGAAACAAAACCACACTTAAGAACTCAACTAATCCAGATGTCATTTGCCTCTGTGAGAAGTTAGTTTGCTGGAAGATAAATTCACTCTATCATAAATTACTCCTGTGTTTCTTCTGTACTTTTGAGCCCAGGATGAATGGGCTTTTCTTAATTATTAGTATTATTATTATAGGAGTTTTTGATATGCAAATAACAAAATGATAAGATATTTATTTATTTCAGTTAGGAAAGTAAACCCAAAGTACCCTGCTGAATTTCTAAGATAGTTGCATGCTTTTTTAAAACCTGCCTTCCTGGATGGGGGTATGCATGGAAAGGGGGCCTCATTACATCCTACTTCAATAAACTATGAGATGTCGGGTCAATATCCTGTCTCCACTCTAGGCCTTATGACCTTCAGATGTGTAATGAAAAGATTCTGTTCAGTGTTGACTGGTGTTCTCCCTTCTTCTAGCACTAACACCTAAGATCTATGACAGCTGAAAGCCACTGCCACCACATGGGTATTTCCCATTTCATTGACAGATTCCTCTGACTGGCTGGTTCCCAAACAGGCCTTGTAGTTTTGCCATAACTTGTTTCAGCTGGTTGTGTTGAGGCTACCTCATGCTACTGTTAAATGCCCTGTCAATCTTGCAGGCTTGGTGTGGTTTCTGTGGTGCCTCACTCACGCACCTCTGTGCAAATCCCTCTACCATCTTCACACCCTCTGACTAAGATAAGAAGGGAATGGAAATCTGCCTGCTCTGTGTAGAATGATTTGGAGCTTCATTGGGGACCTCAGAGATTTCTCAGCTTCTTGTAATGATGAGTCCTTTTGAGAAGATGTAGAAGCTGTGACCTGTCACCCTCGGGGAACTAGGCATGCTCTCAAAGTTCTGCATACGGTTGCAGGAGGGTGGCTGGCCTTCTGAAGCCCTCACAGACATCCCAGGGGAAGAGCTCATCTGTAGAATCTGGGTGGCCAGTTTATCTCTGTGACAGCTCTGGTCCTCAGTTTCATGTCTATAAAGTGAGAGAATTAGTTTACAGCCCCTTTGGGCTATAAAAAATGTGACGATTCCTAAGCACACAGTTAATTCCAGGAGATCTAAAGGAAGTTGCAGATAAGGCCCGTGTGTTTCAGGAATTCCTACTCTGCCTTTTGGCTAAGAAGTCCTTCATGAATATTTATTTTATTAAATTCCATTAAATAAATATAAATGTATTTTCTTCCAGCCTTGCTGTTTATCTTGACCAGCTTTGAAAAGGCAGTAAAGAGTATAGATTTGAATTTGCAACTTAATATAGACGTTCTAGGACAGTGACTGCATGATTCTAACAATTCAGTCGATTTCTATCCATTTAACATAATGCATTACTGGGAATGTTATGACAGTCAGTAACTGAAAATATGTAATGTGAATATGGCAGCATGATTAACATTAACAATGTTTGCATTTCTTTTATTGCTAGGCCTGGCCTCTCTAATAGTCAAAATATTAAATCAATAGAGGATTTCTTGTTTCATTTATCTCACAATCTAAGCGATTGTTATTTATCCTTTGCTTCATACCTTAATTTAATTTATCTGGCTTTTGTCTTAATTTTCCTTACTTTTATCCTCTTTCTGATTCTGTTTTTCTATAGCAGATGTCCTTACTGCTTCTCCTGCTCCTAACAGTCAGGAAGGTAAAGCCGTTTAAACTGGGCATTTTAACTGCATGAATGTGGACATTCCGTGTTCAGGTTCTTAGCCCTGACTAGCATGAAATCGTGATATTTACATGAGTAAAAATGTGATGAAGTAATTGATCTTGTTTACTCTTGACAGCCTTCTTGGCCCTTGTTTGGTATAAGGATATTTTGGTGTAAGCATTTATGGTCTGGTGAGTTAGTGAACCTTGGGTGAGAAATGAGAGCTTTCTTGTTTTTCATTTTAAAAGAGCCTAACTGTGGGGCACCTGGGTGGGTCAGTGGTTGAGCTTCTGTTTTTGGCTCAGGTCGTGATCCCAGGGTCCTGGGATCAAGTTCTGTATCGGGCTCCTCACCAGGAGCTTGCTTCTTCCTCTATGTCTCTGCCTCTCTCTCTCTGTCTCTCTGTCTCTCTGTCTCTCTCTCTCTCTCTCTCTGTCTCTCATGAATAAATAAATAAAATCTTTTTAAAAAGTAAATTTAAAAAAATAAAAGAGCATAACTGTGATGTGCCTCTAACAGCTTTAAGGTCATTTTGAATAGAAATACCAGAAGAAGAGCAAAGTGTAAGATTATTTGTCATGCTTTAGATATTCCTAGGTATATTTTAATTTCTGTCCTCAAGGTTTTGCTTATTAAATTCATAAACAATTATGAAAACTCTACTTTTTAATTAAGTAGAATTGTGAAAACTGCATTGCAAATAACAGTATCTTTTTTCCCAGGGTTTGACATTTCTAGAGGTAAAAGATGCTAATAGCTTCATTTTAAAATGAGAGTGATTAACTCCTGTATGCACAATCTAAAAGTGCTTCTACTACTAAGTCCTCTCCAAAGTTGTGTGCTGAGGCTTCTGACACAAGGGTGTACACACGTAAGGTTTGTACAGTCCCAGTGATCTGTATGGACATGAGCCTTCTCATTTAGATTATGTCTATATGGTACCAAAAGTACTGGTAAGCAATTCAATTAAACATAAATACATCATTGACCAAATTTAACAAATTTTAAAAATTATACTCCAAGCCATTGTTTTGGCAACATGTAGCAAGAGCCTCAGTCTTAATAGATAAGCACAAGTGTCTGGATATCCTTATAATGATGTAGACAAAGCTCTCAAGTGAAACATTTGGTTCTTGTTTGCTGAAGCCTGCCAACTTATTTTCAGACAACATTCTAGAAGACAGACCTGAAAATAAATCATGTAATGACAAACTTCAGTTTGAGTATAACGAAGAAATCCCCAAGAGGATAAAGAAAGCAGATAATTCTGCTTTCAACAAAGGAAAGGTGGGTGAATGGCTTCTGTTCAGTTACAGTTGGGCCACAGCACTCTTGTCAGTTGTGGGTAGAATTTCACTCTCTCCTGGTCCCTTCCCTTCCCATTTCCACCTGCTTTCTCTTAGATGCCAAAGCCCACATGGTGATGTATGGGACACCTTCATGCCATTTGTAGAATGATAGCCACTGGTTCATCCAAACAATGCTGGAGAAGGTATACAGTGTGACAGGCACTGAGATGGCACAGGAGGTAGTTTAGTGATGGAGACAAATATGTAAACAGTGCTTGTAAATGAGTACAATTTGTAGATGAATACAAAGACCTGTGACTACACAGTGTTATCAGAGCATCAGGGAGGATGGTGTTGGAAAAGATTTGGCCAAGTAGACAAAAACAGAACGTTTAGGCCAAGAGAACAGCCTGGTACATCCAAGGAATTTCTAGAATTTTTAAAGTGTTTGGGATGACCAACCAGATAAACAGGGCCAGGATTGTTAAATGTTCACAGAGGAGTGACACGGAGAATAGAGATCTAAATGAGCTACCCTGCCTTCAAGTGCCTCCTCACACTATGTAGACTCTGAGCAAATCTGTAGACACAGTTTCAGTGACATTGTGAGAAAGCTCAATAATAAAGTATGTCAAAAATGTGAGCCATAAAAGATGTATATTCAATCATCTCTCATTCAACAAATATACATTGACTATTCCACATTTAAGATACTGGACTGTGCCCTCAGCAAAGATGAAGATGAGTTAGGCCCATCACTTACTTTCAGAAAGTTGTGACTCTGGGAAAGGTGTTGGGACATGTATGTGGATAGATAGAGAGCGACGTGAAACACACTGATGGCATGAGAAAGGAACAGATAAAGATCTTTGGGGATTCAGAGGTAGGTGGGCATACACTTTCTATGTAAACTTGTGTCATTTTTCCCTTGATAGGTTTATGACATGGAACTGGGAGAAGAATTTTATCTTCCTCAGAATAAAAAGGAAAGCAGACAGATTGCACCAGAGCTTTCTGACCTTGTCATCTACTGCCAAGCGGTAAAGTTTCCGGGTAAGAGTAGACAATATCATCTATAACACTTAAAGATACCAAAAGATAAAAATGTGCCATTTATTTAATTGGACACTGTAAATGCTTTCAAAATAACTAAATTGTGTTATCAAAGTCCTTGTTACACTACCTTCTAAATATTTTTTATAATTATTATTAGCTTTGATGGTCATGGGGAAAAATATCATAAAATGTTTATTTTCCAGATATCATGTCTTTTTGTAATAGTTAATAATAATGATAATAATAATATTCATAACATCTTAAGAGCTAAAATTTATTAAGCCCTTCAGTACCAGGATTTGCGCTAAGTATTTTACATACATCATACTACTGACTTTGCATAAATCATGTTACATTCTGTGAGGTAGGTGGATTTATTCCCATTTTTAAATGAAATGAAATGAAATCTGAGAAAGACAAACTGGTTCAAGGCTTCACAATGTATCAGCTAAGACTCTTTTGTTTGAAAGTGATAGAAATTGACTTAAGCAAAAAAGAAATGTGTTGGCTTAAGTGTTAAACATAAAAACATAAAAATGAAGGGATATCAAGTTTCAGGTACAGGTTGATCCAGGGCTTCTCTTTCCCCATTTCTCACTCTGCCTCCTCTGGGTTGTGCCTGTTCCCTTTGTGGTGCAGCAGGCTAGCACTACATGTTTTCAGATTAGCTCAGTCTAAGAATTTCCCAGAAATTTCAGCACCAGTTTCATTGTTTTCCATTGAGTCCTTTGCCTATCCCTGAACCAGTCCCACTAATTCCCCAGGACTGACAATTGACAATCTGGGGCTTGTGGCACATTCCCTATCTTTGAGCTGGGTAGCGAGACTCCACCCAAACCACAGGACCAAGGGTGGGATTTCAGCGGGAGAGTAGGTTTCCCCAAGTGGCTATTCCTAAAAGTACAATGACCTTAATGATGATAAACCATTCCTCCCGCCCAAAAAAATGTGCATTTCAATTAATAAAAGGTAGAGCTATGATTCTGAAGGTTGTCTATCTCCAAAGCCCTGCTCTTAACCATTGCACTATCCTGCCCCTCTTGTTAAGAGTGTGATCTCTGCATTTATCCAATTGCGTGTCCCACAAACGGGGCATCAGGGGCTGCAGGGCAAACAGGAAAGTCCATAAATATAGGAAAGTCAGGAAAATTAATTTCCTTATACTGTGAAAAAGGATCCCCTTGTACAAAATTTCTAAGGACAGAAAAGCAGCTGGAAACAGGAGATTCATCTAAATTTTGGAAAATGAAGTATATAAACTTGGCCTAAGAGATGTGTTAAAATTTCAACCCTGCATGTGAATGCAGATCCTGGCCTCCAGAGGCATATCTTATGCCTCACTTCTCATACTCTGCCCTACAAACAGGACAAAGGTATTAGGCTATTAAAAAAATAGGTAATAGCAGTCTTTTCACACATATGGAAGAAATTACAGATAGAAGTTCCTCAATTTAAGGTTTTTTCCCATAAGCTGTTTTTTTTTTAAGATTTTATTTATTTATTCATGAGAGAGGCAGAGACATAGGCAGGGAGAAGCAGGCTCCCTGCGGCGAGCCCCATGTGGGACTCGATCCCAGAACTCTGGGATCACACCCTGAGCCGAAGGCAGGCACTCAATCGCTGAGCTACCCAGGCGTCCCCCATAAACTGTTTTTAAATATTTGACAGCTGCTACTGCTTATCTGATAGCAAATCTTGTTGAGGAAGATATGAATTTATAAGTAGCAATCAAAATCTTCAAAGAAATGTAAGAACCCAGCTATTTAGGTTTAGTCTCACAGATCATGACTTTCTGTCAACGTAAGTATGATATGAACGTATTTGCAGCAGGGAAGATCATTCTCCTTATGGGATAAAATCCTTTTCCTGTCAAGGAGCCTGGTGGCTTGCATGTCCTTTATGACTGGAACAAGTGTGAGGTCCACTGCATTCACAGATCAGGAATCACTCACATTCTCACATGCTCATGTGCTGGCTCACATGCTCACATTCGAGAATCACTGCATGTCTTGTTCTTTATAAATTCTATGGACACCACACCCAAGCCATTCCACGGACTTTGTTCTTCTCAAGCACTGATTAAATAGTACAAATTCCCAAAGATATTTGAAGTCACTCTGAAAGAAAGTTTATGTATCAGTAGAGAATTGTGGGAGAGCCAAAAGGTCATTGGGTCCAACTTCTGACTTGAGACACAGGCTAATAAGCATGGGGTCATTTGGCTTATGTTTAAAATTGCAAGAATGCTATTCTTAAAAGTGTTTATATAGCACACGTTCTTTATGAGTATACTACATTTAATTTGGTTTGAGGTTTTTGGGGAGTTTGTTTTTTTTAGTAACTGAGGTTTCTTACAGTTTTCTCTCCCCAAACTTACTTCCTCTCAAAATTAACAAAACTGTGCTACCAGAACCATTGTTCTAATAGATTTTAAATATTTATTGTTATATGCTTTGTTTCAATGCCCATGGGGAAAGCAGATAAAATGTTTATTTGGCTACACTATTGACTTTGATTTTGCTACATTATCAATTTCAATGCATCTCACCTTCACCATTCCAAGTCCCTTCTAAGGAGCCACATGCAAAAAAATCTTCAGAGCAGTGAGACCACAAAGATCTGTGGTATTACCTTCCCCAGAAGGAAATTAATTACCCAAAGATCATGAACCTGCTTCAATGGCAGAGCACACCTCCTCCGTGGCCTTGACTTGGGTCAGTTACATAACTTCTCTGCACTTCCAATTCCTTATCTGTAAAAAAAAAAAAAAAAAAAAAAAAAAAAAAAGTATAACTTGCAGGGTGGTTGTAAAAATTAGCAATAAAGTCTATAATGTGATTGACACACTATCTAGAAAAGAATTGGCTCTCTGGAAGTGGTGGTTGTTATTGATAAAAGGGCCAACAGGGCACAAGAAGGCTGCTTATTGCTGTATCAGTGATTCAAAAGGAATCAACAGATTCCTTCCCTTTTCTTGATCACCCAGCCAAGGGAACAACCAGGCTCTTCACAAAGGAGTCCACATACCCTTTGATGTGTGCCAGGATGTGTGCAAAAATCCGAATCAACAGCTCCCTCACTCTGGCCCCTTGGGAGAAAACCTACTGTGATATCACTGTGCTGAGTGCAAAATTCACACAAAATTTTAAGATAAAGCATGAGAACCTCCTAGTCCAAGTTTGTACATCTTTGTGGTTACAGATACTTAAGAGGAAAAAAATATTTAGAAGCCCCACAGCTGCTATGAACTGAACACTTTCTCTGACCAAGACACTCTGCTAAGTATGTATATACACATGATCTCATTCAACCCTAACCATGACCCTTTCACAGATGAGGAGGGAGTAATGCAGAGAGGTTAAGTAATTTATGTGAGGTTGCACTGCTAGGAACAGGGTTTAAGCCCCAATGTCTCCGCTCTTATTAAGCACCGCCTAATCCTGTGTTTTCTCTGATGATGTTCTTGGAAGGCGTATTTTCATCTCCAAGAGGACCTCCTGAATGCTGCTTCAGCTGAAGGAGACACTTTCTAGTGCTACAGTTGTACACAGTGGAATGGTTTGGAGGCAGCACCTCTGGCTTGATTAGTGCTCTTAAATGACTCTTCCTGCACTGGAGCCAGGTTGCACTCATTTCCTCATTCAGCAAAAGGCTATTAAGTTCCTGCTGCACACCAGGCACTATGCCAGGTGGGAAGGGTCAGGCAGTGGTTGGACTAGGAGGAAGCAAAAGAAGCCACGAAACATCATGATCGTCATAATGTATTTCCCATCGAACCCTCAGATTAACCCCCCATGAGTGAGTTCCTATCATCACACCCATTTCATAGATAAGGAGATAGGAACGGATAAGGTAGATGTTATGCCAACCTCATACTGGCAAGAACTGAACCTAAACAATGAGACGCTGAAGTTCAGACTTTACCCAATCTTTCATTGCTCCAAGTTGAGTGATTAGGTTCTAATAATTAAATATTGACTTGGGGAGCTTTCTTTTCATGCAGTTTTTCAAAATCTTTCTGATGCACAATCAAGTGAATGTATTGTGATTTTGTGATGATCATGCAGTTCTTGTCCTATTTGCCTCCAGAGAGGAAAAACTTTGCTACCACTGCCTGCAATGCTATTATTAACTGTGTTAAAAATGCTAGTAGATCTTCTGTCCCAGGGCTGCAAGGGAGTAGTAGGACTTCAAAATAAACAGTAACAGGGATGGAAAATGTTGAGTTCCCTTGCTTGTAGTTTTTGGCTTATTTATTTTCATTTTATGGGAACAGGGCTGTCAACTCTAAATGCATCTGGCTCTAACAGAGGAAAAGAGAGGAAAAGCAGGAAGTCCATTTTTGGCAACAATCCGGGCAGAATGAGCCCTGGGGAGACAGCATCGTTTAACAAAGCATCTGGAAAAAGTAAAGTCACCTTCTTCCGATATTTTGGCCTGATTCTGCATGCTGGATGATTCCAATACTTGACCATCTAAGCACTTCTCTTGAACTTTTAATTTCTTTTTTTTTTTTATGTTCATGAATGTTTACGTTATCTAAGTGTGGTACCAATATATTTAAAATTACAAATTTACACTCTTACCTTCCTAAAAAATAACATTTCACTGAAGACGTTCTAAACATATTTGCCTCAAAAGTAAAAGCTGGAGCCACCTTGGAACATTCTAGTTGTTTTTGGAACTCCTCATCCTTATAACTCTTCATCCTTATAACTCCAGAAGATATATCCATTTTATTTCTAATTACTTTGTATTATAAAAGTAATAAATTCTCATAGTTAAAAACTCAAACATTTCAGACTATTATTAAAATTCCTTTCCACTCTCAATGTCCCAGTTCTACTCCCCAGAGGCAACCAGTGTTAGGTTTATTGTGTTTTCTTCAAGAAAAATAAAATTCTTTTTAAGATAATACAACGGGATATAACTGAAGATACTTAGATAACTTTTTTTTTTCTTGAGGTAAAATTGTATATAACATTATACTAGTTTCAGGTGTATAACATAGTAATTTGATCCTTGTATGCACTACAAAGTGATCCCCACAATAAATCTAGTTAAGTTGCCATCCATCATCCTACACTTAACCCCTTCACCCATTTCACCCACCCCTTCACCCTCCCCCTCTGATAACCGCTGACCCATTCTCTGTATCCAGGAGGCTTGTTTGGTTTTATATGTTTGTTTGTTTTTTTATATTTCACATATGAGTGAAATTATGTGGTATTTGTCTTTCTCTGACTGATTTCACTTGGCATTATGCCCTCCAAATCCATCCATGTTGTTACACATGGCAGATTCTCCTTCATTTTTATGGCTGAGTAGTAGTCTATTGTGTGTGTGTAGATAGATAGATAGATAGATAGATAGATAGATAGATAGATAGATAATCACATCTTCCTTATCCATTCACCCTTCAGTGAACACTTAGGTCGTTCCCATATCCTGGCTATTGTGAGTAATGCTGCAGTGAACATTGGGGTACATGTATGTTTTTGAATTAGTGTTTTTATTTTCTTCAAATAAATACCCAGGAGTGATATAGCTGATCATATGGAATTTCTATCTTTAATCTTTTTTTATCTTTAATCTTTTGAGGAAACTCCATACTGTTTTCCATAGTGACTGCACCAGTTTGCATTCCCACCAAACAGTGTACAGAGTTTCCCTTTACTCCACATCCTCTCCCACAATTGTTATTTCTTGTTTTTTTATAATAGACATTCCAACGGGTGATATCTCTTTGTGGTTTCAGTTTGCGTTTCCCTGGTGATCACTGGTGGTGTCCATCTTTTCATGTGCCTATTGGCCATCTCTATATCTTCTTTGGAAAAATGTCTGCTTAAATCATCTGTCCATTTTTGTAATCAAATTCGGTTTTTTTGCTCCTGAGTTACTTGAGTTCTTTATATACTTAAAGAATATTTAACCCCTTATTGGATATATGACTTGCAAATATTTTCTCCCATTCCATAGATTGCTTTTTCTTTTTATTGATGATTTCCTTTGCTGTGCAGAAGCATTTCAGTCTGATGTAGTCCCACTTGTTTATTTTTCTTTTTGTTGCCTTTGATTCTGGAGTCAGAGCCAAAAATTCAACAGGAAGCTTATTGCCTTTGTTTTCTTCTGGGAGCTATGTGGTTTCAGGTCTTACATTCAAGTCTTTAAATGGTTTCAAGTTCATTTATTTGGTATGGTGTAAGATACTCTAGTTTCATTCTTTTACATGTGGCTGACCAGTTTTCCCAACACCATTTATTGAAGAGACAATCTTTTCCCTAATGTGTATTCTTGGCTCTGTTGTCATAAATCAGTTGGCCATATATAAGTAGGTTTATTTCTAATTCTGTTCTATTTCTATTTCTATTTCTATTCTGTTCCACTGATCTATGTGTCTCACTTTATTCCAGTACCATATTGTTTTGATTACTATAACTTTGTTGTATAGTTTAAAATCAGGAGACATATATAACTTTTATACTTCTATAACTCTCCTCATAGCTTTCTATACATATCTACCTTACTGCATGGTATTCCACTGTGTGGGCATACTGTCATTTATTAAACCACTTCCTTGCTGGTAGAACATTTTGGTTGCTTCCTGGGTGGTGGTGGTGGTAATGGGTGGTTTTGGAGTTTTTGGTTTTGGTTTTGGTTTTCTTTAGTTATTTAAATTAAAAAAAAAAAGCAATGCTAGAGTGAACACCCTTGGACACATATGGTTGTCGTATTTGTGCAAATTTATCCATAGAATAGATGAGCTCCTGAGGCAGAGGACTTTCAGGCTTTTGATTTAAATTAGTGTTGTTATACTCATCTTTAAAAAAAGAGATTTATTTATTTATTCATGAGAGACACAGACTGAGAGAGAAGCAAAGACATAGGCAGAGGGAGAAGCAGGCTCCTCTCAGGGAGCCTGATGTGGGACTCGATCCCACATCCCAGGATCACAACCCGCGCCGAAGGCGGGCACCCAACCGCTGAGCCACCCAGGCATCCCTGTTACACTCATCTTAAAACACAATAGCTATCATTTTGTTTCAAGGTAGTAGACTAACTCACAAGGAACAGGCAAGATGTATTCCAATCTGTTATGTGTTATGATTGCCTACTGGGATGTTCAGGTTTATCTTTCTAAAATATTTAAAGTTTTCTGCACTAATCTGGGGCTAATCTTTTGGGGGGTTTAGGTTCCTGTGAAGGAATGCGACAGGCGTGGGAGGAATCTTCTTCCCCCCTCAACCCAACCACATCCCTCAGCGCTATCATTAGAACTCCCAAATGTTACCATATCTCATCGCTGAATGAAAATGCCGCCAAACGTCTGTGTCGCAGGTATTCTCAGAAACTGATCCAGCACACTGCCTGTCAGCTGCTGAGGACTTACCCGGCTGCCACACGCATCGACTCCTCCAACCCCAATCCTCTCTTGTTCTGGCTCCATGGGATACAGCTCGTGGCACTCAACTACCAGACAGATGGTAATGGGCCTGCTTCACCCAGCAGGGTGCCTCTCCACCTCTCTCCTCTGCGTCTTCTATTTCAGCAAACGTAGTACAACAAACAAGATTGCTTAAAGGGAGCAAGATTCCACATGGGGCATACCATATAGGAGGGTTAAAGTACAGAGGACCAACAACAGAAGTGAATTTGATAAGGAATTGGGTCCTTGGTGTTTTGATTAAGGCAATAGATAGGAACCATGAAGGGTCCCTCATCATCTCCTGCTCCTGCCCCATTTTTAAAGCATTTTTAGACATATGACTGCTCTTGATAGGGTTGTGTCCAGTTTGTTTTCAAGATCTTTGGGGGTAGAGAAGAGGTAACGCCTCTTAAGAAATTCTCTTGCTAAGCTCTTGTTCTTGCCATCAAAAACTAGTGTGGCTCCAAACACTTGGCAAAGTAAAATCATTTTAGCTTCTTCTCTTCCCTTTGAGATTGAAATAGAGAATGATGGTCATTGCCCTAGGATTGTCTAACACAAAGGAAACCAGTATATGAACCACATGAACAGTGAGAGTAGTGTCCGTGTTTCTCTACTGTGGATGAGACTCTCATAACAGGGTAACTGATGACACCTAAACCTCAGGTAAGAGCTACTGTTTATGGCATGCTTACTGTGCACCAGCACTGAGCTGAATTCTTGACCTCCTATTATCTCATTTAATCTTCGCAAACCCTATGAGGTAGCTTACTTGTATAATCCCTGTTTGTTAGATGGGCAAACCAAGGCAGAAAGAGATTAATTTGCTCAACAAGAATGAATTATAATTAATAGACTCAAGGACTCTGTGAGTTTAGAGGATAAAGCATTTGTTTCCACTTGGTTATGGGGGGAAGAAGGGAGCTACAGAAGATAAAGAATAAAAGAGGAGTGTTTCCTAGAAGCTCATTCAAAAACCAGAGTCTTTCCTTTGAATAGTCGAGCGGCCTCCCCAATCCTCTCATGTGCGCTGAATCAGATCCTAGTTAACCATGCTGACCCATCAACCAAAACACAGCCCTCTCTCCTGCCAATGTCAAACCACAGCGCTAGTCCTGGGACCACCTAGCAAACTGGCACTAGCACCAGCAGTATTCATTTGTGGCTGACCCTGCAGACATGGTCAGATATTTCAGTCCTGTGTTTTTGCCCTTTCATATTTGTTTCTTTCAATTGATATTAAATAAGTCAATGCAAGTGAAGTACCATACTCAACATAGAGCCTGGCACATAGAAAGCATTCCACAAACATTAACTATCATAAGTGTTTTTGATAAGTTATGAAAACAGTATGATTTGGACTCTCAAGTGGAAATAATAATGAAATATTTTCAAAGTTGTAAAAGTTTCTTTTCAGTCTGTCCCGAGTGGCTTGTGGGTTCATTTCTCTGGCCCCATCCTTAGCCCTGTGTCCACTGGTCCCCTTGGTTATCATGATACTGAAATATTTTAAGTAAAGTGAAGTAACCAGCAAAATGGTTTTCTCAAGGAAATGGAAATGCATTTAGTTTGGTATGTGTCCTTTCTCCTGAAGTGCCAAGTCTGCTGCAGACATCCTGGCTCTACTGATGGCAAAGGGAGCTACAGCGACAGGGAACACGGGAATTATCCCTCCTTGAGCCACCCCGCCATATGAAACACACACTGAGACTGCAGCTCAGCCTCCACACACCCCTGAAGCTTTCTCCTCTGGCCCAAATCAAGCCAGAGAGCGTGTTGGAGCTTACCTACTCAGCAGAGGCAGATGGTTGTATCGTGCGGTTCATCCTTAACATTTCTCTGCAAAACCTTCCAACTCCCAGAAGGGAGTACTGCCATATATCCTCTCTTGGTTTCAATATGGCAAACAATGATAAACATCTGCCTAAGCTGGACGAACCACAACTACATGCAGTTTCAGGGTGTTTATCTGTAAAAATAGTTTTCTTTTCCTCAAACTGGGGGGTAGAGCCAGGTCAAGACCTTGCATGCAGTAGGTGCTCAAGAAATGCATGCTGCACTGAGCCAAAACAGATTGTCTCTATAAGCCCCACTGCAGTCTGAACCTATGGTTCATGATTTTTGGTCCAGATCTCTCCTAGGTACTTCTCTGTGAATTGCAAGTCCGTATTGATAAGAGTCAACATTGGAATCATTATTTTTAATTCTTGAAAAGGATTTCCAGGTTAGGAAGTGCTTGATATTCTATGAAATGACCCCAACCAAATAACAGAACCCCCTCCCAGGGTCCCTTTAGCCTCCAGATATGTTCTATGGATCATCTACCTTACCCCTTCCTGAATTTCAGGGAACCTGATGTCCCAAAGGGGTGTCCACAGACTTAGGGTGATCGCTTCCCAGGATTTCTTTTTTTTTTTTAAGATTTTATTTATTTATTAAAGACACAGAGGGAGAGGGAGAGACACAGGCAGAGGGAGAAGCAGGCTCCATGCAGGGAGCCCAACATTGGACTCGATCCTGGGACTCCAGAATCACACACTGCGCCAAAGGCAGGCTCTAAACCACTGAGCCACCCAGAGATTTCTAATGGCTCCATCAACTCCTGAATGTCTGCAGTAATCTAGAACCAGGTGTAGCCCAGGTCTCCTCAGTAAAACCAACTCTTAAGTTGGGAAACTTGTCTGAGCTTGGTGTGCAGATAGACTGGTTTTTGCTGGCAGTAGTCCCTCAAAGCTCTTTCCATCTGGGGCAGAACAATTTCTGCGTCATGTCCTAGGATCTACAAGTATATAGACATTTAGCCCTAGTTAAAAGACAAGCTTCTATTAATACTTATACTTTCCTAAATGATTGTCACACTCTTTCTAATGACTTTTCCAGCCCCCAAACATAAAGATAAATATTATGAGAGTGGTGGCTACTTAATACAGAGTTTTTTTAAAAGAAGAAAGACCATAAAGGGAATGCTATGCTTGATCTGCCATTAGATGCATTGGCTGAGAGGGATGATGGGGTTACACAGATTCCTGCACATCCTGTCCACGTGGCTAGAACAAGGGTTTTAAAACTATAGCCCTAGATGAAGTTTTGGAACCAGCTGCAGGACCGTAGGAGGACTAGATTTAAGGTCTCACCTTTATTCCAAATGAGCAGCTCTGCGTGGATCTGTTTCACATATTGGATCACCAATGAGATTTTAGGTAAGGAAAAGTGCTTTAAAGTTCTGGAAAGCTACAAGGATAGACACATTGCTAATAAAATCAGATTTCAACCCCAAATGGGTGTTGATTTCATAATCATATTTAATGGCTGCTTTTATCAAGCACCTTCTATGTGCCACATGCTGGGGTAGGGGCCTTCACACATCATCTTATTTATCTTTATGATACCCTTGTGAGATATAGATTATATGGCTTCAGTAGTTAAGATTCGGTAGTTAAGATAATATATATTACATGGTTTGGTATTCAAGATGAGTCAGTCTGTCTGGGTGTGAACTCTGATGTCCACCACTCACTAGCCATGTGCCTTGAGTTTTTTCATTTCTTGTGCCTTGGTTTCTTCATCTATAAAAATGAAAATACTAAAATAAGCTATTTCATGGGTTATGGAGGCACTGATGCACACAAAGTGTTTAAAACGGGGGCTGGTGCATGGGAAAGGTGCAGTGAGTTGCTATAATTTTGTTAGTAGGATCTATCCATTTCACATTTACCATCTGCATAGGCTAGTTTGCTTCACTCTGTTGCCTTAATGGCTCAGTCGCAAGGGACTGGATGGGCCTGAAAGGTTGGGTCCAGTGTGCTAATTTTGTAGATAAGGACCCCTGGAGCTCTCTTGTGTCTAAGACATCTTCCCCCCAAAATTCCTGCATGTGGCCTCAGCCAACTCCACATACACGGAAACATTTTATACACAAGACAAGTGAAAGCCAACTTTCTCATTCCTCCATGGGCTTCTACACTTTTCCTTGAGGTTGGTCCATGTAGCAAAGTTTACTCTGCACATGGGAAGAATCTATCAGAGGAAACATTTGTCAGGTGTGACAAACTTTTTGCTCATTTGGGCAACTTTTATACAGACTTGCGCCATCAGATGAGTATTTGAGTGTGTAAGAGCCCCAAAACAGTGCAGGGATCCAATCGTTCATCAAAGAACTATGCCAAATAAAATTTGGCCACAAATTCTGAAAGCTGTTGTGAGAGTTCCAGGCATTTATGATTGAGGGGATCGTGAACATGATGTGAATCACATGTAATAATGATTTTGTTTTCATATTGAACTACAATTATAAAAAAAGTATTGCAATTTATCGGTTGAAATGGAGATTTCAAAGACAAAGTATGGTTTTCTGGCTATTCTCTTAGCCTTGTATTACTAAGATTTCATCTTATATCTGGAAAAGCAAGAATTGTTCATAAAATTGTCTGCAATGTTTGTTGCTTGGGGATAAAAAAAAATGCCATTATTCCTTTCTAAACCTCAGTATAAAATGAGGTCTTTCGAATATTTTTCTGGATGGATGTTGTGAATTTTTATTTGCAAGAGTTTTTAAGTGGAAGAACATGGGATGGAGCATGAGCTCCGTGAAGATGGAGTCTGCGTCATGTCAGCAGCTGTGTCTCAGGTGCGTGACACAACCTGGCACAGAATTGGCACGCAGTGAGTCTAAGCCATGAATAGGCGCTTATCTCTTCTTCATGCTTAGGGGAGAATTGATACAAAGTTCTTTTGAACTTAAAAGTAAATGTGTAAGATGACGCGTGAGCCACCAAGTAACAAGAAGTACTGATTTTATTCTGCAGATCTCCCTTTACATTTAAATGCTGCCATGTTTGAGGCCAACGGTGGCTGTGGTTATGTTTTGAAACCCCCCGTTCTGTGGGACAAGAACTGTCCCATGTACCAGAAGTTTTCACCCTTGGAAAGAGACCTGGACAACATGGAGCCTGCCGTGTATTCCTTAACTGTAAGTATGGCCTCTGTTGGCAGGGTATAGATCTGTACGCCTTCCTAAACACGAACTGGTTTTGACTTCAAGGCATCACAGAGGTCTCATGTCACAATTTTGTTCAGGCAGATTTAGTTCCCAAAAGCATTTCTTTACCTCTCAGAAAGCAGTGGCTCGGGATCCCTGGGTGGTGCAGTGGTTTGGCGCCTGCCTTTGGCCCAGGGCGTGATCCTGGAGACCCAGGATCGAATCCCACATCGGGCTCCCGGTGCATGGAGCCTGCTTCTCCCTCTGCCTGTGTCTCTGCCTCTCTCTCTCTCTCTCTCTCTCTCTGTGACTATCATAAATAAGTAAAGAAAAAGAAAGCAGTGGCTCTGGTTTAGGTACACTGTCACCAGGCCCTATATTTGCCAGAGCCCAGTAGGTGGACTTATGAGGTCCTTGCTTCACCTGCATGCTGATAATGTTAATTCTATCCTCCAGCCCCCGAGCTTTGTAACTGCGAGTGGGATCCTGTAAACATTAAGCTCCTGGTTAGAGCAGATCATCTTAAACTCTGACAAGTTCTTACAAGATCAGACAGGCCTCAATATACAAATCAAATAAATATTTTTTCTCCTTACAGTTTAACCTCTATCAGCCCTGCACCCCTCCTTGTTCCTTTTATTACCTAATTTACTAATCATCAGAACGCCACAGGCTGCCCCCTAACAGCTCAGCCCCGGTAGCTTATTACCCACACTTATTCACTGCTCTTTCCCTCCCAATAAGCTGATAGAGACAAAAACCCACCAGATGGTGATAGGAAAGGCAGGGAAGGACGAAGTTACCTTTTCTCTCCATCTTCACATCTTGTCTGTCCCTCTGCAGAGACTGCTGGACAGCCTGTGCTCATGACGCCTCAGAGCCCCAGGGCTATGGGGAGCAGCGGGGTGGGGGGGGAACCTGCTCACAGGTGTTCCTCCTATAGTGCTTTTCTCTGCCCCCAAGACCAGGGCAGCAGCCCCTTTCTGTTTGACCATTTCAGCTGGACTGAGCATAGTTCCATCTACTTACAGAAGGTAGTGGATCATTTTTAACAATATTCCCTGTGACCTGCTCCAAAACTAAACTATTTAAGAAAACGATTTGAGGTATATCAAATATAGACACCTAAAACATTTTGAGCAGAATGTCAATAACCAGTTCTCAGTGACATTGCTTTCAGTCCCCTTTTCTCTTGCCTTCTTGAGAAATTTTATTATCTTAACTGCTTGGTTTTTGAAAGTATTTGGCCGTTTTTACAGTTGAAAGGTTGCAGTCAGGTGAATGCTGTTGACAAAATAGGCTTTCACATTATTCCAGTCATGTGATTACCTAATGACAATCACTTTTTTTTAAGCAGCTTTCTTAACCATTTACCCCGTTTCATTCCAGAGTGTTCTCTTTCTTGGTGAAGGGAAGGAATGAGGTACAGAGGTTGCTTTGTTTCTTTTGCATCTTCAGTGACTTTGATCCTTTTCTCCCCACTCAGATTGTCTCTGGTCAAAACGTGTGCCCAAGTAGCAGCACGGGAAGCCCATGTATCGAAGTGGACGTGCTGGGCATGCCCCTGGACAGTTGCCACTTCCGCACAAAACCCATCCACCGGAACACTTTGAACCCCATGTGGAATGAACAGTTTCTCTTCCGGGTTCACTTTGAAGATCTCATATTCCTGCGTTTTGCAGTTGTGGAAAACAATAGCTCAGCCATAACCGCTCAGAGAATCATCCCCCTCAAGGCTTTAAAACGAGGTAGAATAAAATTGTCAAAATGGTGATAATTTTTGCAGCCAACTGATGGATGCCCTGGAGTTCCTGATGCTCTTCTCTCAACTTGTGTGTATGTTTAAAATTTCCATTGTACAAAGTTAAAATAAGAGGCACAAAGAAATGATAAAAATTTGAACACTGTTTAAGCACATCTCAACAGAGATTTATCTTTTACATTATCCTACAACCAGAGGTATTGACAACATCCCGTAAGAGTGCAGCGTCTCCTTCTGCTCATGCAGGGAGGAGTGGTTGTGCTCCTTTTCCCACACGCTCCTTCCCAGTAACGCCTGCCGCATCTTGGCATGTTCAAAGCAGGGACTGATGTTAGGAGAGGAGCCCAAGGGGTGCCTGGTAGCTTGGTCAGTAAAGCACAGGACTCTTGTTCTCAGGGTCTTGAGTTCAAGCCCTATGTTGGGTCTGGAGCTTACTTGAAAAAATTTTTTTGTTTAAGCAGGCATAGAAGAGCCTGAGAGGAGGGGGGCCCAGGGTGTACTCATCACAGAGGCAGGCCAAAGGTGGAGTTGGACCCACCATGGGGCGGCGGGGTGGGGGGGGGGGGGGCCTGGAGGTGGGTGTTGGGGACAGAGCAGGGGCAGGTGGAGAGTCCTGAGCAAAGGCCAGAGCCAGTGGCCTGATGTGGGGTTCGGCTTTGCTGTGGCACTCCTGGAACTTTAGCTAGTTGCCCCAGTCAGCACCACTGCATTTGCTCCTCCAGCTTGAAGTGTATCAGAGTTTCCTGGGACTCTTGGTAATAAAATGCAGATTCTAACTCAGAGGATCTGAGGTGGGGCATGAGATTCTGCATTTCTAACAAGATGCCTGGGATGCTGCCCCTGCTCGTCTACTTTGAGTAGAAGGTTCTAGTACATTCTTCTTCCCACAGCCACACTCCAACTGGCACAAACATGTTACAGGCTCCTACATTTTGTTCTTTTCCTGTTTTTTCTTCTCCATGGTGCAAGTAGTACTTGGGCACTGCCCTCGTCAGCTCAGGCTACTAGAACAGACCAGAGGCTTAAACAGCAAACATTTCTTTTCTCACAGTTCTGCAGGATCGATATCTCCCAAGGCCTCTCTCCCTGGCTTGTAAGACAGCCACCTTTTCGCTGTGTCCTCACATGGCTATACCTTGGTCCCTGTGCATGGCGCCTGGCGTCTCTCTGTCTTTGTGCTAATCTCCTCTTTTTATAAGGACACCAATTAGGCTGGTGTAGGGCTTACCCTAATGACCCATTTTAACTTCCTTAAAGGCCCTAACCCCCTTTAAAAGCTTTACCTCCAGATATAGTCACATTCTGAGGTCCTGAGAGTAAGAGCTTCAACATAAGAATTTTGGGAGGACACAGTTCAGTTCATAACAGTTATTGCAGAAATATGAGAAAGCACAGAGAGGCAAAAACATTCTTACATACTTTACATAATATACATACATATACATATTATGTAATTTTTTTTTTTTTTTTTGCAAATAGGCTTTTTTACAAAACACCATTCAGTGGTTTGTTTTTTGTTTTTTGTTTTTTTACCACTCAGTGTTTTGAGCCTGACTAGTTCTCACTTCCTGATTTGGTGGGGGAACAACCTTTCATGTTGACTGCCATGCATCTTCATCACCACTTTTACTGGCTACATGTTATTCCATTTTATACTAAAACATTCACACCATAATTTACTTAGCCAGCCCCCTGTTGGAATATTATCACTAAAAATGTTCTAAAAGGAATATTTGTAAAACAGTGACTATGGGTGACTTGATACAGAAATGATCAGGTCTTCCCAATATATTTTGTTTGAGTGTAGGATTTTCAGCTTGAGTCTGAGTCAGAAACAGTACATGGACAAGTTAGTTACCACTAAGCAATCCAGAACTATCCCCAGGGGCAGCAGTCTGCTGATGAAAAGCCATCTGTTGGCTGCATGCCTGCTGCTACTCCCTGCCCATCTCAAGGCCTGATATCTGCTAGCCATTTATTAACCTTCCTGGGGTATCTTTTGCACAGAGCTCTGGGGTACATGGCTAACAAGCTTCTCCACTTCTGCATTATTCCAGGATATCGGCATCTTCAGCTGCGAAACCTCCACAATGAAGTCTTGGAAATCTCTAGTTTATTCATAAACAGCAGAAGGATGGAAGAAAATTCCTCCAGCAGTGCCACGCCAGCCTCTTTGGTAATGAAGTTCCATTTCACTCAGCTTATTTTCAAGGATTGCTATGCTGGGGGTAGGCTTTCTTGTGGCACAGTACCCGGGCCATTAGAGTTCTTAATTAGGTAATAATGGAAGTAATAATAACTATAACGTCCGGCACTTGTTGCTTTCTGTGCACTTTACGTCTATACTGACTCGGTTAATCCTCTCAGTAACTTTGAGAAGTAGCTATTGATACCATCTCCATTCTATAGGTGAGGAAGGTCAGAGCCAAGTATATCTGAGGTCACACAACTGTAAACCCAAGTTATTCTAGTGCCAGAGCCCATATTCCTAATGAGTACATGATAGTGCCTGCTGAGGAGGTGAGCCCAAAATAACACCAAGGGGAAGACACTAATTAAGCAAAGCTTGGGGGAAATGCAGAATCGACCCTCTTGGAAATGGGAGGGGAACACCACAGAAAGAGCCACCATTGCAGATTCTCTGTTTTAATACGTTCCCCATGTAAGTTCTATGCCCACTAAAGTTCAAGAACCATTGGACCAGCACTCACCCCAGTAATGCAGGGTTGTTTACTTAAACAAGTAGCACTGCTTTAATTAACTGGTTGATTCCATTGTCTTGCCCTTTAGAAATGAATTTAAAATGGTGCCCATTGATTACCTCTTTACATATTTGATAACCTGTTGCATCAATCTTACACTTCATCATAGTGCTAACAACCTGTGGAAAGGTGTCCTGTATGCTCACAAATGGCACTAGCTTGACCACTGCCATGGCCACCTATAAATCCTATAAATAGAGAGCTTTCTTCTCTATTCCTCTTCCCCTCACCTCATCAGTGTCTTCTCTCTCTCTCTGTCCTGACCTCATTTCCTTAGGTTCTCTTCCTTTTCCCTTCAGTATATGGCCAAGGTCGAGAATAGCACCTTGGCCAAGGTGAAGGGAGCACTGCCTCTACATGTGCAGAGGACAGGGAAGCAGGGCCAGGGCTGCCTGGTACCTAAGGGCAAGAATCAGACACTTTCACAAAGCTGAAGTAGGGCTTAGTGCCATATTCTGAGTCCATCACCCTGCATACCGATTAGCACTGAAGATTCCACACATGCCATGAATGAATCATTGTTCCTCACAACACTTCTGACACCAGATATGCAGTGTCTTTTCTGACACTTATTCAGCTCTGACACCAGCTGGGTGTCCTACCTTTCAATTTGATTCTGACACAGTCTACCTGGAGTTAGCAACAGATCCCAGAGTTAAAGGCTCAGTCCCACAGGACTGTCCCCACTTCGCATGCCAGTGGCAAGTTCCAGGCTGTCGCTGATACCACAGACTGACCAGCTATAAGTTCAAGGTTTTCCACAACCTGCTCCTCAGTTTCAGGACTTTCCTAGAATCATTCACAGAACTCAGAAACATGCTTTACTATTACCAATTTATTATTAAGGATACAACTCAGGAGCAGCCAAGTGGAAGAGATACATGGAAAAGAGGGTACAGAGCCTCCCTGCCCTCCCTGGGTGCACCAGCCTCTCAGCATCCCGAAGTGTTCACCAAACCAGAAGCTCTCAATCCCCATCTTTGAGGGGGTTTTTATGGAGGCTTTGTCCCCTTTTTGGGGACGGAAATAATAATAAAATAAAATAATAATTCCAGGGCCAGGCATAATGTCTGATTCAGCTCTCCATCAATGAATTTTTATGTTGAATTAATGAGTATATCTTAATATACAAAATGCTTAGAAAGTTATGAGTTACACATCTTCTCAGCTCTTACTAAAACAGAAAAGCTTTTCATAATTGTTTGTGTGCCTGAGCAGTGAGCTCTCAAAGACCATAATATTCTGTTTATCATCTTACCAACCAAAATTCTAACCCAGGTTCCTAAACAGAACTTAAGAGACACTGTTGAAGGTCAGTTCATAAGTAAGAACTAACATACATTTCAAGTATCATCAGTCTCCTAAGTATGATGGAAAGAGTCCCTATTATTTAAAATAAATTAATATTTTAATGTTATGCAGCTAATATCCTCACTAGACTATTTTTTTTAAGATTTTAATAATTTATTCAAGAGAGACACAGAGAGAGAAAGGCAGAGACATAGGCAGAGGAAGAAGCAGGCTCTGTGCAAGGAGCCCAATATGGGACTTGATCCCAGGACTTTGGGATAATGTCCTGAGCCAAAGGCAGACCCTCAATCACTGAGCCACCCAAGTGTCCCTATCCTCACCAGACTATTAAGGAAGATGCACCATCACCTTTTCAATCACAAATATACACATCAGGTATAGAAGAATGATTTTCTTTCGCATATATATGTCCCCTACAGACTTCTAAGAACTAGCCCTTCTGTATTGAATATAGCCTAGAAGTAACATGAGAATGAGAATGAATGAGAAACCATGCTATCTTCCTTGACAGATGTTTAATACAGAAGAAAGAAAATGTTTGCAGACTCACAGAGTCACAGTGCATGGGGTCCCAGGTCCAGAGCCCTTTACTGTTTTCTCCATAAGTGGAGGCACGAAGGCAAAGCAGCTTCTCCAACAGGTGAGTCCACTAAGCCCACGGTTAGGAGAGTCCAGCGTCTAATATATATGGTGTGTGTGTATATGTGTAAACACATGTGCAAACACAAAAACACACATAAAACACGAAGTCCATGTTGGTGATCTACTTTTTTTTTTTTTAATTATTATTTATTTATGATAGTCACAGAGAGAGAGAGAGAGAGGGAGAGGCAGAGACACAGGCAGAGGGAGAAGCAGGCTCCATGCACCGGGAGCCCGATGTGGGATTCAATCTCGGGTCTCCAGGATCGCGCCCTGGGCCAAAGGCACGCGCCGAACCGCTGCGCCACCCAGGGATCCCGGTGATCTACTTTTTGATTATTTGTATGATTCAGTACTGAGATCTACCCTAAGAATGACCTGCGAGAACTTGGTACCACTAGACAAGCTAACCTGTAGAAAAGAATTTTTTTTTAAGTTTTATTTATTTATTCATGATAGACATAGAGAGAGAGAGGCAGAGATACAGGCAGAGGGAGAAGCAGGCTCCACGCCAGGAGCCCGACGCAGGACTCAATCCCGGGACTCCAAGATCGGGCCCCGGGCCAAAGGCAGGCGCCAAACCGCTGAGCCACCCAAGGATCCCCTAGGAAAGAATTTTTAACCTTTCTTCAAACACATAAAAACACGGGGCTCAGGAAGGGTAAAGATCAGAAGGAGAGGCTCTCCAAACGTGGTAGTCTTTGCTTCTCAGCCTAGACCTGGGCTCCATCTCCCTTTTTAATGAAGAGCTTACTGATTAATCAGAATTTGCACACAAGCTGAATGGAATTTGTTTGCCATCCTAGGAGTTGAATCAACTTTTTAGAGCATCAGGTTGGAGCACATAGCCAAGAAGACATCTTCAGTCTTTATTTAGGTCTTTATTTACATGTTGAGCACTGCCCTTATCCCTCTTCCCCTGGCACTTGATATTAACCCTTGAGATCCTACCCCTCTGGTAGTGCAAAGATGCCGACAGGGCCTAACACCAAAGGATAAGCTGTTCCCCAAAGCCCGCAGCAGCACTGGCCTGAGTACCCTCACATGATACTGCTTCTACATGGGATCCCCCCGAGATCTCTGCGGCTTTCTGTAGGCAGGGCCACTGCCCCACAGGAGGACATGTCAGAGTGAGAAAGCTGGGAACAAAGCAGCATCCAGAGGGAGGCAGCTCCTCAAAAGGAGGGGCAAACCCAAACCCACGTGTGACGTCTTTTCTCTTCATACTAGAAACTCCACCCCTGCTTGGCACAGTGACCTAACATCCTTGCAGACTAACCCAGTTCAGAATCCCTTCTCCTCCTTGCAGGTAGACCAAGGGAGCAGTGACCAAAAGGAGTGACCCTTGGGCTCTCTCTGAAGTTAGGGTGTATAATGAAATGTAGTTGGGATTATAGAATGTATGGGGTGGGAGGGGGTCAAGATTAAAAACCAATCAAACAACCATAAGGAACAAGAGAAATAGTTCTGGTTTTTGAGAGGAAGTCTCTATGGACAGGCAACATTTTGCCCCATTTTATAATTGACCTAAAGTCCGAGGAAACAGCTTAAGTGCCAGATTTCATAGACTAACAGAAGCTCTACCAAGACTTTGCAGTGGGGGGCGGGGGCAATATTCATTTTGGGGGCATGTTTTTGTTTTGTTTTTAATTTATTTATTCATGAGAGACACACAGAGAGAGGCAGAGACATAGGCAGAGGGAGAAGCAGGGACCCCGATGTAGGACTCGATCCCAGGACCCTGGGATCACCCCATAAGCCAAAGGCAGATGCTCAACCACTGAGCCACCCAGGCATCCCTTGTTTTTGTTTTTTAAAGCAATCAGGCCATGAACTTCAGTGTCTACTCTCACAAAGTATTGTTGGGGATTTGGAGACTCTATAATGAAAACATTAAGTATGGCAATATGTCCACAGAACACCCATAAAAAAGAAGCCGATTACTTTATTGTCACCTCGTGTGAATAATGCCATGGATATCAAGCAGAACTGAGGAGGGGGTGATGCTGGCCCTCTCGTTGGGGTGAGGTACCGACTGACCTACTCTCGGAAGCGTCACATCCTGAATTACTCAGTAGTAGTAGCTGTCTTGCCCCCACAGGATCCATAGCCCAGCATCAATTACAGACTGAGGACTGAGGTGAAGGGAGCAGTGTCTTCCTGAGAATCTTCT
Source organism: Vulpes vulpes (assembly GCF_048418805.1). Taxonomy (NCBI): domain Eukaryota; kingdom Metazoa; phylum Chordata; class Mammalia; order Carnivora; family Canidae; genus Vulpes; species Vulpes vulpes. Next base: position 85,857,178 of record NC_132794.1, read on the forward strand.
GCCTCCACCATCCTCAGTTCACTCTGGTCTTCCTCCCAGCCAAATAAAGCAGGGCCAAGTGTTGGCTCTGGTAGTCGCATCATTGGCGGGCAAGGAGCAAAGTGTCTGCCTAACCCAAGCCAGATGGTGGCAGCCTTCTCGATCCCCGCTTGGAGTCCAGCATTCTGTCCTCACCTGTATGAGGCGAATGTGAAGCAATGCATCAGCCAGAGGAGCCTTTTTTTTTTTTTTTTTTTTTTAATTTATGATAGTCACACAGAGAGAGGCAGAGACATAGGCAGAGGGAGAAGCAGGCTCCATGCACCAGGAGCCCGACGTGGGATTCGATCCCGGGTCTCCAGGATTGTGCCCTGGGCCAAATGCAGGCGCTAAACCGCTGCGCCACCCAGGGATCCCAGCCAGAGGAGCCTTAATGTTGGCTAGTGTTGAATAAGTTCTCACAATGTGTCTGTGTCCTGCTTCATAACCAGTGCCTCCATCGTAAAACGAAATTAAGAGAATGTTACTCTTACTATTACCATTCTATGGATGGGGAAACTGAGTCTCCTGCCCAATGCCCAACAACCAATAAGTATTAAAGGCAAACCCAAGGCCCGGGTCTGTCTGGCTCCAGAGCCTCATCTCAGCCACTCTGTTGGGTCGCCTGGGGTCAGTAGCCAAAAAAGAAAACAAGCTTGGAGGCACAGTGTCAAGAGTTAATTGAAAGGAGAATTCCCAGGAACTTAGATCAGATGAGATTAGAAGACAAGTATTTCCAACACAAGGAAAAGAGAAGATGTTGGTAAAATCTGTGCTAGGTTCTTTGCCAGTGGTCCTGTGTTATAAGATTACAGAGAGCTAAATTCATAGATTGGGAAGCCTAAAGTTCTTAATTCAGTAGGAGCTCTCATTCCAGCTGTGGGAAAAATAGTTATGCTCTCTGGGGATTATGAATAAATTGTGTCATTGCCCAGAATGAACATAAACAATCCTTGTTGAATATAAGAGAGTTCTGAGGTTTTCCAGGAAGAATTAGGCAACACTACAGAGTAGGTCTCACTTATAAATGGCACATCAAGCCTATGTAAATACTGTGAAAATAGGCTTATCTTGTGAGGTTGTGTGTGTGTGGTTGTGTGTGTGTGTATTTATTCAAGTATAGTTAACATACAGTGTTGTATTGATTTCAGGGGTACAACAATGTAATGATTCAATAATTCTCTACAGTGCTCGGTCCTCACCATGATAAATGCACCGTTAATCCCCCTTCACCCATGTCACCCGTCCCACCACCCAGCTCCCCTCTGGTGACCATCAGTTTGTTCTCTGTATAAAACAGGCTTATTTTTGGATTAAAGTTTTGCCTTTGCTTTTTCCTTAGATTCTAACTACTGAACAAGACACCAAACCTATTGTCACAGACTATTTTTTGATGGAAGAAAAATATTTTATATCTAAAGAAAAGAATGAATGCAGGAAACAACCATTTCAGAGAGTCATCGGTCCAGAAGAAGAGATCATGCAGATTTTAAGCAGCTGGTTTCCAGAGGAAGGATATGTTGGCAGGATTGTCTTAAAAACCCAGCAGGAAGTAAGTGTGTCCTACACCATAACAACTCAGTATGTGACTAACCACCTCACCACTAGCCACCTCCTTAATTCAGAATTTCTTGTAATTGAAGTTGCTTTATGTTCTTCCTCTTAAGTAAATGTGCAGAAATGATTTTATTCTTCTGCATGTATCAAGAATGTTCTAAGCTACAGAAATTCAGTCTAAAAATTATCCTTTGTGTAAGAAAGGGAGCAAGAATTCAAAGGATTCCTTTTGCATGCCATCGGGGTAGGTGGGTCCAGGATTTGATTTATGTGCGAAGAGGCATTGTCTGAAGGGTCGTGGTAATGTGTCACGCTAGTCCCATTGGTGTTATACATTTAGAGATTGGTTTCATGCCTACTAAAGTTTTGGCTAATAAAACGTTCTGTGCTTATAGGTAAAAACAACAGTAGTTCCTTGAAAATATTCTATAACTTCAGAAAAAGAATAATCTCTCAGCCTTAGCCAGAATTAGTAAAAATTAACATTACATTCACTAACATTCCCGTGGTCACTCCCACGAAGGAAACAATTCTAACATTGTTAGCTCCTGTTGGACTTCGTGAATGAAGCACTGATTTTTTTTTTCCAGAATAAACTGATGAGAGTCCACTAGCTTACTGCCATTTTTTAAAATGACGTATAAAGTCATTGCCTCAGTGTAGACAGTCATGCCTCATGATATGTCAATAATGAAGGAGTTGGGTCAGTTCAACAATTAGAGTAAACAATATTTATTGAGCACCTAATATGAGCCAAGCCCTGCTCTGGGCACATGATTGCTCCTTTGGGGCATGTAATAGAGCTTGGTTGGCACAATGCCCATCAGAGGCCATGATGTTGGGACACAGTGGAGATGATAATGAGGCAGTTTTCAGCATCATATGCTACTTTTTTACTGTGTACCTAATTATGAACATGGCCTACAGCCTCCATGGAGCTACAGCACCTGCTCTGGGAGCCACAGCCATTGCCTTTCTTCCTAACCTTGCCCTAGACCATGAAAGGACACTTCATTTAGGCAGAGAAATATAATTGTCTCCCTAGCCTCCTCTCCCTCTCAGACATTCACATTGTAAAGACAGGTAACAAGCAGTTCTAATAATTATAGCTTTATGAGAAAATATCAGAAGGCTTACCTGGGCTTTGGAAGCCATCTTCAATTTCTCTCTACATTTTTTCTTATTATTCTTCATTGTCTTGCCTCATTCTCTAGCTACGTGTAAAAAAACTACTCTCTAAGTGATAATGTCAGTAAGTGAATTTTCAAACCATTTAGTTGTGTAATGACTTACACTGTTTAAAGTTCTCACTCACTGCTTTCAATTGAGGGAATGGAAACCATCTCACACATAAGGAAATGGAGGTTCACAAGGTTAAATAATGATAAGGTAAGACATAGAACTCACATCTCTGGCTTTCCGGTTCCCCACCCTGCACTCCCCATGCTGGTCCTGAGCCAACACTCTTGGGCACTGGTGCCCAGCACTGTGGGGGCAGCAGGAGGCAGCAAGTAGGAGAGAACATGGGCAGGCTGTTTTGAGTGTCATATAGCCAAAAGGGCTGTGGAGGCTCAGAATGCCCATCTCCAACTTAAAATGCACAAGGGGCACCTGAGGTACATTGGGTTAAGCTTCTGACTCTTGGTTTTGGTTCTTAACATGATCTCAGGGTCCTGGAGTCGAGCTCCACATAGGGCTCCACACTGAGCATGGAGTCTGCTTGTCCCTCTCCCCGCTGGCACTCTCTCTCTCTCTCTCTCTTTCTCTCTTTCTCTCTATAATAAATAAATAAATTAAATAATTAATTAAAATATTTGAAATGTATATGAAAGGGGTTCCTGGGTGGCTCAGTGAGTTAAGCATCTGCCTTTAGCTCAGGTCATGATCCCAGGGTCTTGGGATGGAGCCACACGTCGGGCTCCCTGCTCAGCAGAAAGTCTGCTTCTCCCTCTCAATCTGCCTGTAGCTGCCCTGCTTGTGTTCGCTTGTGTTCGCTCACTCTGTGTCAAATAAATAAATAGAATCTCTTTTTTTAATAAATAAAATGTATATGAAAACAGGCTGTAGAGACCTGAGGAATAAATATTTAATAAGGGCTGGTGGAAGAGAAACATTCTGAAGAATACAGGGGATAAATTAGAAAGGAAGGCTAACAAGCATTTTCTGATGGGGAAAATACAGTAAGCTCTCCTGTATAATGCCTTTGTGGGAGGATTTTTTAAAAGATTTTATTTATTTATTTATTTATTTATTTATTTATTTATTTATTTATTTGAGAGAGAGAAAGAGAGAGAGCAGGAGTTGGGGAAGGGGCAGAGGGAAAAGCAGACTCCCCACTGAGCAGGGAGCCTGATTCGGGACTTGATCCCAGGACCCCAGGATCATGACCTAAGCCAACGGCAGGCACTTATCCAACTGAGCTATTCAGGCGTGGAGAGGTTTTTGAAGTGACTGTCATGTTCCTGCTAAGATAACAAATCACATTTAAAGTGTTTAGGTTGGGACGCCTGGGTGGTTCAGTCGTTGAGCATCTGCCTTCAGCTCAGGGTGTGATCCCGGCCGGAGTCCTGGGATTGAGTCCCACATCAGGTTTCCCTGCATGGAGCCTGCTTCTCCCTCTGCCTGTGTCTCTGACTCTGTCTCTCTGTGTCTCTCTTGAATAAATAAAATCTTAAAAAAAAATAAATAAAGTGTTTAGGTTGACCTGGTACATAGTGACACATACAGGTACATATTTGCTGACTGAATACATGAATTCAGCAGTTATTGAGTGAGCAGATACTAGCATAGTCGATAGGTCTGAGCTATAAGTATTTCCACTTATTTCATTCTGTGGAACTCGTGAGATAAAAGTAGTTTGCTCACATATTTAAAGTCTCCAAACTGCTATGACCTCTGATCTCTTCTGCCCGCCTGCCTGCCCGCCTTGTATAGTTGTCTCACCTCCTAGGCTCTCAGGTGGTCAGGATCACATCTTCCTGCCGTCAGTATGCCCTCCTGTGACACCTCCTGGATGTGAAATCAGACAGACCTGGCTCTGCCACAAATTAGATGACCTTGGACAGCTTGTTTAACTTCTGTAAACCTCTGTTCCCTAACCTGTAAATCTGTAATAGAAACTACTTTACCTGATTAAAAAAGATTAACATGAGACTCATGCCAAACATATAGACCATATGTAGAAAAATGTTTAGTAAAAGCCTAAAGAGCTTCAAGAGAAGGCTGTTGTTCTGGCCATAGAAGCTGTGCCTTCTAATGCGGCAGAGAACTCCTTGCAAACAAATAGGTTCTGAGTGAGGTTCCAAGGAGCTCTCTTGAAAGTCATGCTTATTGCATAGTTATTTATTGAGGTATTTTATGTGTCTATTAGAACCTTTTTTGTTTTTTTTATGCTTGCTTGCTTCGTGGTTTTCAAGATACAGATTATAAATTGTCAGATGAATTACCACCCAACCCCACTCTCCAACTGATTAAATATATTATGATCAACACAGTGATATATTACACAGCTAAGTCTCTAGGAACTGACACGAAATGAACACCACAGTCTTTTAAGTAGGGACAAAAAACAAGTTGCAGAACATTATGTGAAGTTAATATAATATAGACAGTAACTCCCCCCTCCCCAACACCCGTAATATAACAAATGGGGGCCAGAAACAAGTCATGAAAACTGTAGAGACCATGACTACAAGATTAAAGAAATGATTGGCGTGAGCCTGTGGGCTGATTGACAAGCTCCAGGAACCAGTCCTTTCTGGTCCTGGCTGTGGTTTGGCGCCACCTGGTGACGATATCCATTCTCACTTTTATATCAATGGGGACAATTCTGGGTCCCTAAGGCTGGTTGGAACTTCCAGAATAGTGACAGCGATTCTTGGATTTCTCTGGTTTGTTAGCACCATTTCAGTGGCTTGATCTGAGGAGATTAGGCTAGGAAACTGTTGAAGATCAAAGGACCTTCCTGCTAAATGCTCACTTCCTGAGATGGGGTTGTCCCTCCCTCCTTTAGACCTCCCCCTTGCAGAAGCTAACCTACCCTTTATTTGAGACTAGAGCTAACAACAAACAGGAGCTATTTGGTGATTATATTATATCTAAATTCACACAATTCCAGGGCTTCATTGTATATACGTGTTCACATACACAGAAATACATATATCCATAGCAGATGTTTAGAAGTATATATGACCTAACAACAGTGGGTTTTTTGTAGAGAAGACAAGAGGAGTGAAAAAGCTGATAATAGGGAAAGTATGGCTTTTTATCAATATATTTCTATACTGTTTGAAAGAATTTTAATAAGGTACATGTCTATAGATACATCTAAATATACTTAAAGTTACATGTGTAAAATTTACTGAAAGCCAGTTCACCAAAGCCAATTAACCTGATGATCAGTTGTCTTAATTATTGAGAATTTTGTCAATATTCGTTTCAGGGTATCCTACCTCCAGCCATTGTTTCAGCCTTTTCACCACTGGTTCTTTTCTTCCAGCCTGGCTGAGGGGCAGTTTGCATGTTTCATTGTTCAGGTATCTAGCATTTCTTAAATGTGTAGGGAATGGATGGGCTTTCTCTTAAATATAATTTACTGTGTTCTTATTTGGCTTTTGGTAATTGGCAATTTGGTACATTGTCCTTTTACAAATATATCTCCAGTTGACTTGGACCCAAAATCTACAGGTAGTAGGAGTAGGTGTACTGGTTTATTGTGAGCCAGACCTTAGCAGTCTGTCAACATCAGCAGAAATACCTACATTGGGACCCCTGGGTGGCTCAGTGGTTGAGCTTTTGCCTTCAGCTCAGGTCGTGATCCCAGGGTCCTGGGATTGAGTCCCGCATTGGGTTTCCCACGGGGAGCCTGCTTCTTCCTCTGCCTGTGTCTCTGCCTCTCTCTCGGTCTCTTATGAATAAATAAATAAAATCTTTAAGAAAAAAAGAAAAATACCTACATTACTTTCTTTCCCTCAGAAGACATGGGTATTCCTGTGGAATCATTTATGAACTATTAAAGTGTATGAAATAGAAAGCTGAGAAATGGTTTCTACATTGCCCAGATACAGCTCACGTTTCCACTGTGGGTTTTTCTTTCTTGCTGTACATCCTCTTACCATTTACTCATACTTTTCTTCTTTTTTAAACACAGAACCTAGAAGAGAAAAGCATTGTTCAAGATGACAAAGAGGTGATCTTGAGCTCGGAGGAGGAGAGCTTCTTTGTCCAAGTGCATGACGTTTCTCCAGAGCAACCTCGGACGGTCATCAAAGCGCCCCGTGTCAGCACCGCTCAGGATGTCATTCAACAGGTGAAAGCCTCCCCCTTGCTTGTCTCAGTCTGCTCCTCAGTGTAAATCACTGGGACAAATCAGACGTCAGCTTGTCTTATGAATGAAGTTCTAGAACAATGGAGAAATGAAAAGGGAGAGTGTGTCTCTAGGTTGGGATACTAGTTCATTCCTTTAACAGACACTGGCCTAGTATCTGTTGGGAGTCTGGCTCTCTGTGGAAGGGTTGATAACAGATTTAAGAGGGGACTCCACAGAGTAGTAATTTCATCATCTCAGAAATGCTTAAGCCAGGCCCTGGTGACTGTTTCTTAAAGATCTTACAGAGGACATGCTGGAGGCCTTCTCTGGCCCTCTCGCTCCTCTAAGTCATGCTTCTTGGCATAGATGGTTTCAAAAAACTGTATCTCCTTTCTTCAAGCCTCGTGATGGTTTGTGTTTATTAAATGCCCATTTGAGAAGTGGTAAAGCTAATGGTTCATGGCACAGACTCTAGATCAGATAGCTCCAGGATCAAATCCCAGCTCTACTTCCTAGGGCCTCAGTTACAGTGGTGTGCTGGGAAACCAGCTCTCCTAAAGAAAAAAAAAAAAAAGCCCTAATTGATTTTTAGTATTTTGCCAATTTCTTCCTTCCTTTCTTCCTTTTCTTTCTTTCTTTCTTTCTTTCTTTCTTTCTTTCTTTCTTTCTTTCTCTTTCTTTTTCTTTCTTTCTTTCTTTCTTTTTTTTTTATTTTTTTGATTTTATTTATTTGAGAGAGGGAGAGAGAGAGCCTGAGCATGAGAGGGGGGTAGGGGGATGCAGAGGGAGAGGGAGAAGCTGACTCCCTGCTGAGCAGGGAGCTTGATGTGGCCAATCCTGAGACTCCAGGATCAGGAACTGAGTTGAAGGCAGACACTCAGGACCTGAGTTGAAGGCAGACGCTCAATGGACCCCTAGTATTTGCCAATTTCTGTTGCATGGATACTGCAGCATGTCTGATTTTATGGCCTGTTCGAGTTGGTTCCAGCACACTATATTATATACTGGGTGGTAAGCTACTGCATCGGTAACATGGAGATAGTATAACAGTACTTTCCACACAGAGTTGTTGTGAAGATTAAATCAGTAAATATACATAAGGCGTTCAATGCCTAGCACCTGGTAAGCACTATTTAAGTGCTATTTGCTATTACTACATTGATCAGGTGGTTAATATTTTCCTCCTTAATAGAGTTTGACTCTAAAAGAGACTAGACATGTTTGTTTGTTTCCTTTATCTCCCAAAGTATAGTACGTATCTGGAACACAGAAGGCCCTCACTAAACATTTGATGAACAAGTAAATGTATAAATGAAAGATGATCTTGTACTAAATGGGAAGTGAGACCAGGCAAATTACGAAAATGCCTTCCGCATCCAAGACCCTGTGACAAGGAGGCAGCCTGCTGGGACAGAGAGGCTCCCAAGGGTTAGGACTCTGTCCCTCATGGTCTCTGTGACCTTCATGTCCATGAGGCTTGGTGCATGTAGCAAGTCCAGTAGAAGTCCTTACTCTGTTACTCAGTAGCTGTGCATTCTCTGGAATCTGCTTAACCTCCATACATTTTTCTTGTCCAAAAATGGGGTAATATGTAAATCAGGGTCTGTTGTGAAGCTTCATCAGGTAACATGGGAAAGCATATTATACGCAACAACCACACAAATGTCAAATGAGGGATAGGACGATACAATCTGAAAGTTCCCCTCCTTCTCTAAAAGTTGGTGACATGTTCCCACCTTAGAGTTTCATTCGGAATGGATGCAGGTGCTGGAGATGATGTGTCAGTATCCAGTTGACCATCACTTATCTTTCAGACCTTATGCAAAGCCAAATATTCCTATAGCATCCTGAGTAACCCCAACCCGAGTGACTATGTGCTTCTGGAAGAGGTGGTGAAAGATGCTACCAAGAAGTCCTCCACCCCAAAGTCCTCCCAGCGGGTCCTTTTGGACCAAGAGTGTGTGTTTCAAGCCCAGAGCAAGTGGAAAGGTGCTGGAAAATTCATCCTCAGGCTAAAGGAGCAGGTGCAGGTAAAGTTCAAAGCTCTCTTGCTCTCTCCACAAAGGATCTGATGTTCATAACTACGTGGTAATCAAATCTGGGAACTCGTGAAATCTAGGAGAAAGTTTCAAAGTCAAGGAATATTGTTGGGAGAAAACTGGCTTTGTTTTTACTACATGAAGAGAAATGTCCTGCTGTGGTTAAGCGGTCCTGAGACGGGATTCCCACAGCACTTCTTCCCAAAGCTCTCCTGAGAGAGGAAGAAGAAAGGGCTCCATGATAGCTTGTTAGGTGATTGAGGATCCTGACTTTTACCTTATACCCATGGAAAGTTTTTTTTACCCCCACAGGCATCCCGAGAAGATAAAAGAAAAGGCATTTCTTTCGCAAGTGAATTCAAGAAGTTCACCAAATCAACTAAACAGCCCCGAGGACTCACATCTTCTCAGGTCTTGGCCTCAGAAAGTGTCCAAAACAAGGAGGAGAAGCCCACAGGCAGCTTGTCCTCCAGTGATACCACAGACTCCCGACAATAACCAAGGTTGGCATGTTTTACCCAGGTAGACTGAGTCATTGCACCATTTTGAAACAGGGGCCCATCTATACTACTGTACAAGGCAGCAGGCCCAGAGGAAGATGACCCCTGAAGTCAGATGGGAATTGTACCAAAAAGCAGGAAAAGGGCTCTGAAGATCCATGTACTTTTAGCATTTATCATTTTAGACCACTTGTAGATAACTAAACAAAGGCCCCGAGAGGACAACAACTTGCCCAAACTACTACATCAGCCTCATTTTTGTTCAGACCTGGAACTGCCTTAATTATCTGTCACTAATACAGATATTCTTGAAGGACTGTTGTGGGTCATTCAACTCTCATGCCCTTGCATTTCTAATTTCATGCTGTCCATTTTGGGGTTTGATTTAGCCACAATGACCTCACCTTAGTCTGCCTCAATTAAAAAATAAAAATCTGGTATTCAAGATCTTATGGTTAGAAAGAAAGCAAAATTGCCTAACAGCCTCTATCTGGAAACGGCAGTAAAGTCAGCCTTTGGTTGCCTGCCCATTGCAAGGTATCTACAGAGTAAACTTTGTTCCATCTTTAAACAAATTATATGGAACCCCAACTCAAACAAAAACAAAAAACATAAGGAAACCAAGCATAGATTTTTTTTCATTTAGTTTCTTAATGAACCCAAGGGATTAGTAAAGCTCACTCTTTACCTGTGCCATTGTAGTTCTAAAATTGAGAGACTGCTAGCATAGCGAAGGCATTGCGGCTTACACTGCAGAGCTTCGTCTGCCTTTATCACAGTCAGGAATTTCTTACATAAAATCATAGAAGCTCGCAATTAAAGAATTCATTGATACCTTTTGGCAGGACCTAATCTGATTTACACGAGCGCAAAAGAAGGCCCAATACACCGAGCCCATGTTTATAATTTAAGGAGAAAGTCCTGAATTCATGGTCCTCCATACTACAAATGCCTTCAAAACAACCCCCTCCTTCAGAGTATGAATCATGTTATGAACTCTTGTACAGATGATGCCCTCAAAAAGGCATCCTTGTGAGGACTTTCTGTGCTCATGAGTCCAGTTTTGTGTTTTTACTGCTTTCTGAGAACATAAGGTTTCATGTTACTCAGATTTTCACCCCTGAAGTTTTAAGAGTTAGCCCTCAATAATTTAGGAACTCCTGAACAATTATTTTATCTTACTCTTTTATCTGGAATAAGGCAGAGTTGAAGTAATTCCACCTTTAAGAAAAGTTGAAGTTTATTGTGATTAAATTGGATTGTGATTTTTAAAAAATCTTTCTAAAGGATGTGGTGTTCCAGGGCAGAAATAGGCTCGTGTTCCACCTCCCAGGAACATCATGTTATAACACTGTGAGTTTATGGCAAATAGTCTCTCCTTCCAAAGCAGCCACCAGACCTGAGGGTTTCTCTTGAACAACACTAAACCCGTGCTACACTGCAGATGTTTCTGCTCCTTCATTTTAAATATACTAACAGGCTTATGTATACCACTTTACAGGTGAAGATCTTTTGGTAAGAAGTTAGTCAAGAGTGAACATGATGGAAACAAATATAATTTCCTTACTTTCATTACACTTCAACTGGAAATTGATTTCTGAACTGAAGCCTTCTTCACTCATGATGTGAGGTCCATGCTGAGGTCAAGCAAAATGACACAGGGCTACCTACCAACCAGTTTCTTGATGAATACAGCAAAGAAGCCCAGGAGATTGCCATTTTACAAATGTCAACAGTTGGAACATTGCTAAGCTGCTTGTAGTAACAGACTTAGAGTAAGGGTCAGCAAACTTTGTCCATAAAGGGCCAGACAAGAAGTATTTTAGGCTTTATGGGCCATATGATCTCCGCTGCAGCTACTCAGTTTGGCTGTTAACAGTGCAAAAGCAGCCATAGACCATCTATACATGAGTGTGGCTGTGTTCCAATAAAACTATTTACAGACACTGAAATTGCAATTTCATAGGATTTTCATGTCACAAGTAATCCTCTTTGGGTTTTTTTTTTTCAAGCATTTAAAAATGTAAAACTATTCTTAGTTCAAGAGCCATACAGAAACTGGTGGTGGGCTGGATTTAGCCCAGGGCCATGGTTTGCTGACCCAACTTAGAAAACTGGGAACAAGAGCCACAGTGGTCTGAACACAAGCAAACTAGCTTTCATCACATTCATGGCTGACAATCGGAAGCTTTGGGGCATTGCAAATGTAAATATATCCTGTAAGATTCATTAAAAAGTAAAATGTAGTTTCTATATTGTGCACCATTAGTGGACTCTTTGGCATTTCTTTTTATGTAGAGAATGATGGATTTTTTTAAGTTTATTGCTTATGTATTCACAGATTATTCCACTTTTGGTTTTCACAGACTGAATTTAGAATGATGTATAAATTAATTATCTTCTGAGTTGTGACATCTTAACAAGAAATTTAACCATTTCTTAAAGCAAAAGTAGACTGAGTTGGTGTTCGAATTTATTTATTTTGCAAGGTTTGTACTGACACTGTACTTATGTATTTATTATACATAGCTTTCTTGATATTGCTTATGGATTAGAAGCATCAGTGGTTCTATTTGAAGACAAATCTCCTAAAAAGAAAAAATATGTGTTCTCTGAATACCTGACATGGAACAGAATTTCATGTAAAAAAAAAAAAAAAAAAAAAGCTTTAACTTTTTAACTGAAGAGCTATTGATCCAAGCCATAATTGCTATTTAAGGTAATTACCTTTAAAATCTTGCTGTATAAACTATCACATAAGCGTAAAGCATTCTTCTCATTCTTGGTATGAAGCAAATTATGACTTTTAAAATGAAATGTGTTCCTCCAAAATCTAAATTTTATCTTTCTACTGGTATTAAAATTTTTTCTTCAAATTATAAAGCACACCAAAAATCCTTTTTCTTTGGAAAGTTTTTGGTTTTTTGGTTCTGTTTGGTTTTGTTTCATTTATTTATTAGCAATTATAAACGTGAATAAAACAGTCCGCAGTTCTTTGCATATTCTAAAATTGGAAGTGTTAAAAAATACACCAGACAGCTTTCACATTAATGGAAGTTCTTACTGACTCAAAGCCTTAATGCTAGCTAGAACAGCCACCATTTGCTGGTGCCAGAATTCAAGCTATTCCAGTTTGATGTGGTTTGCCCAGTGCTACAGGTTTCTCTTCAAGTCCTCAGTCTAGAAGAAATGCACAATACTGCCCCAGTTGGAAAAAATATTCCAGAAACACTCTCATGCTTCTATAAATTTGGCATTTTTTTCTGTTTTGGTTTACCGTGTACTGAAAACCGAGGTACTGGCCTCACTGGCTGGACTCTAAATGAAAACCGTGCAGAGAAACAGGCCGAGAAGCAAGACTCGTCGCTGGAGGTTTAGCCCTTGGCCTTGACACTAAGCTCCAGCCCCACCCCGCCCCACCACCATCTGTAACATAGTTGATTCCGTGGCAGGACAGTCTGAAACTTCTGGGACAGAAGTGAGACTAGGTTTTACAAGTGAATGTATTCCCTATGTCGAACCCAACTTGGTTGTTCATCCCACTTAGAGGTCAAAGTACAAACTCCATTGTATCAGAGTCTTGGGGACACATTTTGCTCAAAATGTAGTGTCCACTAACACGGTGTTTGCCAAATATATGAAATTTTTATTGGTAGCTTCTCTGAACTATATAGCTATGTTGGTATACCAAATGAAAAATTATCCTTTTATTTTGAATGAATCAAATAGCCACTCAGACTGAACCAGTTACCAAGTCATACCTTCCAGACTGCTAAAAATCTGGGTAGCAAACTTTTATCAGTAAAGTTGATATGGAAGAGAACTTAAATATGCAAAGTAGGTTTATTACAAGATTTTGGAGAAAAATATGTTAACACACTTCACTAAAAACAAAGGAGCAGGAGTTCTGTTACTGCTAGGTGATACCAGCTTTACAGAATGTGTATAGCTGGTGAGAAAGGATTAGATAAGAATCCAACATGGTCTGTGATGCTGAAAGAGATTAATTTCCCCTTGATCACCTGTTCATCTGGAATTGGTTGTTTTGCAAAGTAATAGGTTGCGTGAGGTAGTTAAGGAATTGAGGGTAAGTTTGAGGGCAAATCGATAGGAAGTAACAATACTATTTGGGCAGCAAATGCCCTCTTGAGGAAATACCTCTTTTCATATCATCCTTAGCAAGTAATAGTTGCTTAGCAATTCTCCAGTTGGGGGTAGACAGGAAGTGCAACTCAGCAGAAGCGAATTTTTACTTAAATTTGCTTTCATACAAAGGTCTCCCATCTCCATGGCTCGGAAACACTGGAGGCTCACTGATGACGAGGGCCCCCTCCTGCCACACATACTCCTTTCTCAAACGCCATCTTCCCCTTCCTTTTCTCTTTCCTTCTAACTCCATAGACCTGTCCCCTCTGCCCGGATACCCACAGGCCTTGCTTAATTCTGACAAGTCACAGAGCCTGCATTCTGCCTGATAAAACCGAAGTCACTGCCACCACACCAAGAGAAGAGTAGGATTCTCCTGGCTGGGGTCTCATCTCTTACTTGGTGGAGTGAGAGGCAGCCTACAGCCTACAATTCTCTCAATGGCTGCCTCTGACCCCTTGCAGTTGCTTCTTACATGAGCAGTGAAGTGAGGGGACCCTCCAGAAAGTTACCAGAAAAGGAAGATTGCCTCTTACACAAAGTCCAGCCTTAGGTCAGCACCCCCATGATACCGTGTGTTGTTAACAATTTGTATGTTCTTGGCCATCTCTAAGTGTCAATGTCCTAAGGGATCGGTCTTTGGTTGATGGCTAAGGATTGTGACGTGGGATGATCTAAATGTCGCTGAAATACTGAATCTCCATGATTCCCAAGTTATTCATATACATCTCTTGGATGTATAAAATCTCTAAAATAGTCTCCAGAATAGACATGCTCAAGCAGGTCTATGAAACCTTTCCTAGGTATCTGAACTTTGAAATAATTTGCTCTGACACTGAATTGGGTAAAGTTCCAGTTTTTTAAATGTTGTGTGAATGATCTTATCCCAGTCCAGGGAAGCTGGACTTATACATATTACCCCCCACTTCACTTTTAAGTGCCTAGCACAGTGCTAAGTACACAGTAGGTACTCGATATTTGTCTAGTTTAAAAAAAAAATGTTAAGGCTGTGGCGTGTTATAGCCTCAGAGTGTGTGTATGTTACTGTTAATGACTATATTTAGTTCTGAAAATGAAACTCATCAAACAGGCCATATAAGTTTATGCACAAACAGATATCATTCTCAAACCAAAAGAGTAGTTAAATACTAGATGTATAAATTAATGGTCTCACTGTGATTCTCTATATGTGTAACTAGGTTAAAAGCACAATACAAGTGTGAAATAGTTGATGAATTTCTATTTTAAAATGGATTTTTCACCTAAAGTACAGTTTCTGCTGCCAAAGTGAAAGATAAATGTATTTATATATGTTTGGTAAGTAAGTAAGTAAGTAAATGACTGAATGATTCGTGACGTGTATTGGTCCCAGGGAAAGATCCTGTGACCATCCAAAAAACTATTCATAACATTTCTGGACTGTTTTATATCTGAAATGTAGGTTAAAAGCAAATATGTGTATGTTAAATCGTACATTCTCATTAAAATAATTAAGCCTAAAATCACATGTAAGAACATGCCAAAAGATTAACATGCAATGTTGAGCTGATACTCTCCATTAAGCTGGAGTAATAAAGGAACTTTCTATTTTCATTTACTTCATGAGGAAAAAAAGGGGGGGCTTTAAGCTCTAGACCAAAAGAACTGGCTTCTATAGTTTTGAAGACATAAGAGATGTATTTAGTTGGGACTGCTGTGACTTCTTTAATTCTTACGTAAGAAGAGAAGGCAAAAAAAAAGTAGCTGTTTTATTCAATTATTCACAGGAGAGGATATTTATAACCTGTTGTTACAAAAACTTACTTCATAGGCCATTCCTAGAATATGACAATAGCTTAGGTAAAATATTGCTTTTTAATTATATTCATAAGAATAGGACTTTATCTGTACAAAGAGACAAAGAAGAAGGAAGAGAAGGAAGAGGAATAGGAGAAAGAGAAGGAAAAGAGAAAAAGCCCTTCAAGAGCACCATTTATCCTTAAAACAGAGTCAAGTCTTCAACTTGGTTTTCCCACCCAGAGTTCATCCCCCATCACCCTCCAGAGCACATCAGAAAATGCGACGAACTCTGAAGAGACTAGCATCACAAACTTTTTTTGAAAGTAACCATAATGAACACTCTCATTTTCTTACATAAGATCAAACTAGGTTACTTCTTAAAGTGTGTCATTCAGCAAGAGCCAATGAACTTGGCGTCCAATTTCAAGCTATTTTTTTTTCTCAAAAATTTTCCTGAAAATATACTCATATATAGAACTTGTCTCATTTCCATCTATAGTGTTGCAATAAAAATGTACTTATTTCATTTGAGAGAGTTTGGTTATAAAGAGTAGCTGAATGGTAAAAAAAAAAAAAAAAAAAGCAATCTCGTGGTCTTGATTTTTCTGCACTCTATGCCCTTATTTTAATCTAGCAACTGTAATTCAATTAAGTTCACTCCAAAGATCTTTTTTAAACTATAACTTAAGATGTATATTGTTTTTTGGGTTTTTTTTTTTTTTTAGAGAGGAAGAGAGAGAGCATGGAATTCGGGTAGAGGGAGAGAGAGAATCTTAAGCAGACTCCACGCCCAGCGCAGAGCCCGATGTGGGGCTCAATCTCATGACCCTGAGATCATGACCTGAGCTGAAATCCAGAGTCAGACGCTCAATCGAGCCACCCAGGCACCCTTAGATGTATATTAAATCTTAAAAAAGCAATGTCATTAAAAAACTTCAAAATATGGGAATGGAGGGCTTTCAATTCTCCTTTCTTAATTACAATTTCAGAATTAGGGCAGAACCCTGTGCCATGCAAAGGGAAATTCTCCCTCCTCTATGCATTTTCTTAGGAAGCTTCCCTTGTATAAAAAGAGAATGTCCTAAATAAACTAGTATGTCTCTGTGTGCACCTAAACAAACATAAATATACAATAAAGTCCACTGACACTTCACTCTTCTACCGTAGTGATGTTTTCAAATATTTGGTGAAATCCAGAGGCAAGTGAGTAGCTGCTTCACTGCAATGTCTTTTGATTAGTTGATTTAAATCTTCATTCAAAAATGAATCCCCTTGTAAAACTTCATTCTGAAAAAAAAAGTTAAAAGTGACTCATATTAAAAGTTCTTTGCCATAAGCAAAAGCCAAGCCATGAGCAAAACTGAAAATGGCAACAGTGGACCCTGAACCAGCACATGACACCTGATAGTGACAAGCACTGGGTCTGGACCCGGACACATCCTACATGCCTACACTGAACAGAATGGTCTCATGACCATCTCCACAGAGTCCCAATCCCACACATCCAGCCCGTCATCAATTCCTGAACATGGGGAAAAAAAAAAAATCTGTAATGCAATTAGGAAGTTGGAATCAGTTAATAAGACAGTTTTTATTTCATCTTTTAAAACAAAAATAATGAAAAAATCTCACACACCTTTCTTTTGGAACTTAAAGATTCAACGGGAGGATTGAATGTCATTGCAGCCATGCTGTATGTCTCAAAGAGTTCTGCAGCAGATCTATAATCACAGAAGGAATGTAAAGACATCACTCTATCTGGATATCTAGAAAATAATTAGACTGTACCCAAAGAGAAGGACTCATTATTCTAATGCGCAGCCGAGTTTAGCGCCACCTTCAGCCCAGGGCCTGATCCTGGAGACCCAGGATCGAGTCCTACGTTAGGCTCCTACATGGAGCCTGCTTCTCCCTCTGCCTGTGTCTCTGCCTCTCTCTCTGTGTGTGTGTCTCTCTCATGAATAAATAAATAAAATCTTAAAAAAAAAAAAATGCCAGAAAAGGATCATGAATAAGAAAGCTGATGGGTAATTGTTTTCTTCTTCTCCATTTTAAAAAAACAAGGCTGGAGGACAGATAGGACATATGAGGGAAAAAAGTAAATGGCATTTAATAAGGCCAAAGTTATCTCTATTCTGCCCAGAAGGAAAAGGGTTCACAGAAAACTAGAGTTTATGCCTCATTTAGAATGAGGAAGCAGCTGACTTCTTCTGCCATGTAGAAATATACAGCTATTTTGCCAAATCTCCCAGTACTTCAAGAGAAGCTGGAACTTTTATTTTTAGGTGTATTTGTCCAATATTTAAAACATAGCAAAAAATTCAATCTTTGTTTAAACTGAAGAGGCCAGAATATCTGCTGGCCTATGGTCACTTGTCTGTGATCTCCAAATTCAAGAAACCAGGGGCTGCAAGTGAGGAGAAAAATCTACAGCAAACTATTAATTCTGAGCTGTGAGTACATTACAAGGTGTCTCTTACGTCATTTTCTTTTCCATGGAAAAAGGTCATTATTCTTTCAACTGTTTGGTACTTTTGAAATTTTTCAAAGTAAGGAAACTTCTCCCAGCAGGACCCTAACTCTCAATCTGGAGCATCCAATGGAGGCTGGGGGGCAGATGCAGCCGCACTACACCAAGGGGACTGCGAGGCCCATGGAGAGAACTGTGGCCTCTCTGAGTGGCAGTGTTCCAAAGCACTTCTCTTCTCTCAGTTCTGCCCTGCTGGCTCCAGCAGGACCATCGGGAGGAGGGGACACGGGACTCTCACTGTGGCTGGACTTGTGAATCGTCACAAATACAGCATTATCTTACTAAATGTCGGGCATTTGTGTTTTCACTATTCTTTCAATTTACCTGGATGTGTGAAACTTTTTATAACCAAAAACACATTAAGTGATCATCAAAAACACACTAACAAAATCACAGTCAGCATGTTTTCTCCTTAGAACAATTCAGGAATACGAATCAAGACCAAATCTAGATCAACTGGCACTTTGTATTTCCAAACCTAGGGCTTCCTAAAGCAGACTTCTCAGAGCAAATAGTGACCAATGGCAGGCCTGACACGGAGGGGCTGGCTACTACCTCCGGCTCAACTCTGGCTTGAGCGCTGCCGAGCCTTCAGAGGGGGCTCCGGCCATCAGGTGGGCCGCAAATCTCCGCACGATGGGATGGTAATGTCTCTGAAGGACAAACAGGACAACCACATTTTGCACGTCAGTAATTTATAAAAGACCAACCACAGCAAAGATATTCTTTAATAAACACTATTTCTTAAAATCACAGATACGTATATAATTCACAATAACCACATACTGAAAGAAAAAATACTCTTTGCTCACATAATTACATTAATCTGATGACCAAGTTACCAGTGACATAGCTTAGTCTAGCTTTTACAGTATGAAAAGAGTAATCTAAAAGCAATTTCTCTTTTAGAGTGGAAAAAGTTAGCTTACAACAGGTTTCCTGAGACATATCTGCTATGAGTCTCCCTCTATGTCCACACTCAAGGATAAGGACACAGGCCACCCTCTTGAAACTGAGAGGCAACTTGTCTCATTGGGTGGGGCCATATGCAGATCTTCTATTCTGAATAGTGTTGGGGAAAGATTTCAATAATTTTTCTAAACTTCACCCCACAAAACTGCCATTTTCCACTTTCCTAGAAAATGTACCTCAACATCTTTAAGACCAAAGTGAAATGTAGACTATTAAAACAAGAATTCTACAAAAAGCCATCCCAGAACAAAATTATATTGAGGATTCTGGCAAATAACTACTTGGGGAAAAACTGAAAAACACTGCTAACAGAAAAAAGGTCATCCTTACCTGCAGTGCATGCAATTCCCAAAGCGCAGTGTTCTGAGCATTACAGTACTCGGGCTCATCCAACTCAGGAAGGAAAACCCCACTGCCCTGAGATTCATTGTCAAGTAATAGATCTGTTTTTGGGAAAGTCTGCAAAAATACCACATAAAAAGAATTAAATTCATATTCATAAAGAATATTAGGTTCTGTATTTTCATTTCTGTTTAAATTTAATTTGAAAAAAAATTAAAATAAATTTAATTCGATTTTATGCTTATATGAAGAGCTATATGCGGGGCACCTGGCAAGCTCAGTGGGTGGAGGAGTGACTCTTGATCTTGGGGTCATGAATTCAAGCCCCACATTGAGTATGGATAGAGCCTACTTAAAAAATAAAATATTTTTTAAAAAGAGCTATGAACACATGTACTTTATAGCTGTATTTATACTGACACAAAAATGTGTTTGTCAACATTGTAACACTAAAAAAAAAGTTGAACAATAACATATATATCTTAAAAAAGCTGTGTTGTTGCCCGGGTGGCTCAGCGGTTTAGCGCCGCCTTCAGCCCAGGGTGTGATCCTGGAGACCTGAGATCAAGTCCCGCGTCAGGCTCCCTGCATGGAACCTGCTTTTCCCTCTGCCTGTGTCTCTCATGAATAAATAAATAAGATCTTTAAAAAAAAAAAAAAATTGTCTTGTCTGTGTATGTGTGCTGTATGTGTTTATATGTGAATAAAAAAAGTCTGCTGGAAGAAGAAAACTCCCCAAATGGTAAATGGTTACCTCTGCAGAGTGTCAACAAGGGTAGGAATGCTTTCTTTTTGTAATTTTATATACTTCTTTTCTCTCTGGATTTTGCCGTTATCACAGTAATAACACAAATAGGGAAAAAAAGATGCGAACAAGACAGCACTGTTATATTATATACCAGAACTTAGCTATACTCCTTTGTATCATTACTTACGTGCATTAATATTCTATTAGTTGCTAAAATGCCAATGCTTGAATTTGGAAGAACGTGAAGAGCAAGGGTACAAAGACGCTTGATGAAGGCAAGGGCTCTCTGCTGAGAAACCTGCTTTCTGCGCTTAGTTAGCATGACATCAAGGCACTGTAGTACAATCTCAACATCTTCATTGGTAGCACCTAAAACAGCGGATATACCCTTCAGGGCTGTTCTCATTGCGTTTTGTTTTTTTTTTTTTTAATTCAATTAGCAACATATCATTAGTTTCAGATACAGAACTCAATAATTCATTGGTTGCATGTAACACCCAATGCTCATCACATCACATGCCCTCCTTAATGCCCATCACCCAATTACCCCATTCCATCCCGCACATTCCCTCCAGCAACCCTCAGTTTGTTTCCTATAGTTAAGAGTCTCTCATGGTTTGTCTCCCTGATTTCTTTCCATTCCATTTTCCCCTCCTTCCCCTATGATCCTCTGCTTTGTTTCTTAAATTCCACATGAGTGAGGGATGCCTGAGTGGTTCAGTGGTTGAGCGTCTGCCTTTGGCCCAGGGCATGATCCTGGGGTCCTGGGATCAAGTCCCACATCGCGATCCTGCATGGAACCTGCTTCTCTCTCTTCCTGTGTCTCTGCCTCTCTTTCTGTGTCTCTCTCATGAATAAATAAAAATCTTAAAAAAAAAAAAACTCTTATATGAGTGAAACCATATAACTGTCTTTCTCTTATTGACAATTCTAAGCATAATACCCTCCAGTTACATCCACATCAGTATAAACAGTAGGTAATCAACCTTTCTGATGGCTGAGTAGTATTCCATTGTATATATAACCACATCTTTTTTTATCCATTCATCTGGCAATGGACACCTCAGCTCTTTCCAGTTTGGCTATTGTGCATATTACTGCTATAAACACTGGGTTGCAGGTGCCCCTTTGGATCACTACCTTTGTACTTTGGGGGTAATACGTAGTTTTATTACTTTTCCATTACATAACTTCACTGCACTCCAGATAAACCCAAGCTGAACTGTCATACCTGTCCCAAATCATTTCCCTAACCAATGAGGTAGTGCTATACTACTCATGAGACAGAGAGGGTTGTACTACAGCTCCAGTCAATTCCAGAAATTCTCTCCAACTCTTATGAAACATTAAATATAGATGTGTGGTCCTCAGAGGCCAACATTTTAACACACCAATTCTGATTTCTCATTTTTCATTGACTGTTATACCAGTCACAAGATATTCTTAAAAGATAAGTATTTATTAAAAACACATTATCAAAATGTACATACCTGCATGTAACTTAAACAGTGTTTTATATAGATGTGTATAGAATTTCATCGGATCAATATTCAGAACATCACCTTTGAAATTACAACAAACAATTAGGTATGTTACAGCCTCCACAGGTAAAGCAAACAAAACTTGATTAAGAAAATATCTTACCTTGCCCAGAAAGAATATGAAAAGCAGTCTGTACACAGTGAAGGCTTTCTCGGTAGCTTAGGTCCTTCAAAAAAAAAAAAAAAGAGAGAGAGAGAGAGAGAGAAAAGGACATTAAGGATAATAATCAGCATTTGTATCTTAAAAAGTAATTCATTAATAGAGTTACTTACACCAGACTCAATGAGAGTATGAAGTACTACTAATAAATCATCAAAAAACTCCACATTTATAAGGTGAGCAAACCTAGAATCAAACAGATTCTAGTTAATCGGTGACCTAAAAGCAGAAATAAAACAGCTAGGAATTAAATTTGACTTTAAAGGCATATTTGTAATATTCCTTATTTCAATGTTAGTTCCAATGGAGATACTGGTAATTACTGATACTTCTTATTAATTGAAAATGGCCTTTATGACAATTCATCCACAGCTGGACACTATACTCTATGCTCAGCAGGAATATATAAGAGGCACTAAATAAACTGAAAATATTTCAGGAATATTTCTGCCCTACAAAACAAGTTCTTAAAAATGAACAATGCCCCAAGGAAAGTTTATCAGCTACCGAGCTGTTCTAAATCATAAAAGGGCCAAAAGCATCGGCTTCCGGGAAAACGAGAAGTAGGAAAAGGGAAAGGAGGAGAGACTTTTACAGGAATACAGAAAAAATATTTACTAAAGCTTTAAAAATAAAATGGAAAGAATATTGGACATACAGTCTAATTCAAGTTCTGCAATTACTTGCCTATGTGATCCCTTTCAGTCCTGGGCCACTGTTTCTAGGAATAATTGAAATCACTCAGTAGAGTTATAGGAAGAATAATCTGATCTACTAAAGGTGAGAGTACTTTGTAGAGTATAAAATACTAGGCATTGAAGTACTTAAAGATTTTTTAATATTAGTGCAAGAGCCTTTGACACTATGTAAATCTCAGAACAAGAAAAAATCTTTTTTTTTTTTTTAATTTTTATTTATTTATGATAGTCACACACAGAGAGAGAGAGAGGCAGGGACATAGGCAGAGGGAGAAGCAGGCTCCATGCACCGGGAGCCTGATGTGGGATTCGATCCCGGGTCTCCAGGATCGCACCCTGGGCCAAAGGCAAGCGCCAAACCACTGTGCCACCCAGGGATCCCAAGAAAAAATCTTAAAAGTGATATATTCTCCATGTACCAGTATGGCTTTTTTGTGAAGCAACTGGGCAGTATTTATCAAAATTTTAAAAGAGCAGACCCTCTGACCTGCCAACAATATATGCACACAAGCGCATGAAGATATTTTCAGTGCAGCACAGAGCACAGGCCAAATAAAAGTATTATTGATCCATAAAATGGAATATCCCAAATGTTAAAAAAAAAAAAAAAGTGGACATAATCATGCCAACATGAAAAGTTACCCAAAGTAACCATTTTATCAACAAGGAAAATACAAAGTACAGAACAGCATACAGAGCATGATTCCACCTGTGTGACAAAAAGACAGACTCATGTACATATCTAGGAGTAGAATTTGTCATTTTTAATTTTATATTCTTTTGAACCATCTGAATTTTTAAAGTAAGAATGTATAATTAAAAACTTTTTTAAATAAAGGAATTGGTCATTGAAAAACAAACAGTAAGTCCTATCCAATGTAGGAATAATCCCTTGTCTGACCAACCTCTCGTCAAATCTTTTCAGTAACAAGGTCCAATTACTTTCTTTTTTTTATTTTAGTTATTTATTCATGAGAGACATACAGAGAGACGCAGAGACATAGGTAGAGGGAGAAGCAGGCTCCATGCAGGGTGCTCAATGCGAGACTCGATCCTGGAACTCCGGGATCACACCCTGAGCCAAAGGCAGACACTCAACCGCTGACCCATGCAGGTGTCCCAGCCAAATTACTTTAAAATCCCATTGCCAAACAGCTACAATCATTAGGAAGAAATTTCTTATACTAAACAGAACTTGCCTTTTCTCTCTTCCAACCATATGTCCTATTTCTAAAGCTGTGCTATCCAACAATGACAGGTACTAGCACTTGCAGCTATTAGGCATTTAAAATGGGGCTAGTCCAACTGAGATACCCTGTCAGTGTGAAATATTCTCATCAGTTTTTATGAAAAAAAGAACATCAAATATCTCAATAAGTACTGACTGTACATCAAAATATTTTAGATAAACTGAGTTTAATATATTAAAATACATTAAAATTAATTGCACGAGTTTTTTTTTTACCTTTTTAATGTGGATAACAGAAAACTTTAAATTCCGTAAGTGGTTTACAATATAGTTCCACTGCACTACCCTACAGGATACTACCTCAAATACCACAACCACCATTATTCTAGCTTACTATACCACCCCAACAGGCCCAGAACACACTGAGAGATTTCTCTTTACAAAAGAAAAGACTGCACAGGACTCGAGAAATGATGTGCAAGCAGGATTAGAAGACTCAGGAGTCGCCTACATGGACCACACAAGAGTCTAACAGTGGGTCAGACCACAGTGCAGACAAAACAGTCTGAGACGAACCTCTGCGACCTAAAACATAGTCAGCAGAAGGAGTTACTGAAGGAGATTTAAAAAAGAAAAGATTTGAGATGAGAAAACTAAAAAGACAGCGTTATGAAGAGTTTCGAGGAAAGGCTGGTGACAAACAGAAATGGAAAAGGACACGGGGTCAGCATGAGTGAACCTTCGTTAAGAGTCATGGGGTTTTTTATTTATTTGGAAAGAGTCTAAAAGGCGTCAACCTACACAGCCCTTACTTGGCAAGGCCTTCTAGAACTGCTGGCAGGAGAGGTGACCTCTGGGCCTTCTTCAATATTCTGAAGTAGGTTACAAACACAATATTCAGAGTCTCCGTGTGCTGGCAGAAGAAGCAGACAAAATGACTTGTGAGTATAACCCCGTCTCCTTTCTTCCGAGTTTCCACAACAAGGATGGTGAAAACTCAACCTTCTGTCCCCTCCCCACCTTCTCCACAATCCAACAGAACAGGATGAAGCTATGTGCCCTGTGATGTCACGAGACCAGCAATGATCACATCAAAGCCTTGGGACTTAAACCCAGATTCTACAACCACAAGTTGCAACAATAACCTCTAGTTAAAACCCTTTCATAAAACATTTTAAAAGCGTGAGAGAATGTGAACTGCCTACCAGTTTAAGTTTTCTCTCTGTGCTCTCTGAAGCTTCTGCCTCCAGAAGCTCTCGCTCTAGTTTCTCTTCTGCTTTCTTCCACTGTAAAGAGACAGGGAAAAGGAGAGTAAGAGCATGCAGCACTGAGTGAAAATGCACGCTTCAGAGGCAGAATACTATGTATCCCGAAACACACACCACAAATGTCTGTGAATACAAACACAAGTCAAAAGTACACAGACCTGGAGAGGTGGCTAACCCCAACCACAGAGAGGACAGCGCTGCCTCCAGGGAGGATGGTGAGAACAAGACTGGGGAGAGGGACATGGGGACTCTAACTCTATTGCCAATGGTGTCTTCTCATGAATGGAACTGAAGGAAGTCTACAAATATCTGCTCCTGGTGAAAGGTACATACGTGGGATACTTATTCTCTGGAGTTTTCTCTAATTTAAGTTTTTTCAAAAGAAAAAAGAAAAAGGAACACATGGAGCCCAGAAATAATCCTTATTGTTAAATCATCTATACCATGGAAATTAGTCATCAACAATACTTCCTTAACGCGTTTATATACAATGCATAAAACCAGATACTAGAGAGAAATTCAACAAAGTAATCAGTTTTTCCACATCCTTATGCTGTATGAGCAGCAAATAAACAGTTACTCAGCTGCCTGACATGCAGGGACAAACTGAGAAAGAGTTTCCTGCCCTCATGCAAGTTAAAGAGCTGCCATGTTCTTAGAAGGTCCTCTGTTTCCACACCACAGCTATGTACATGCTGTTTCTAACAGGGATATCCCAATCTATTTTAGGATATTGGGTATATTAGGATACCCAATCTATAAATAATTAAAATATTTACCTTCATTTGTTTCCAATCATTAAGTCTACTTTGGTATTTCTGTCCCCTTTTCAAAATTTGTTAGATACATTCAAAGATGGATATCCCTGAAAATTTTTTGTTTTGTTTTTATAAGCAATTTGATAACCCTAATTAACTACTTAGAAATGTTCTGAGAATAACAATGCTGGTGGTAGTCATTAACGTTTATAAAGCATGCCCAGGGTCACGCACTTACTAAATGCTTTACCTACATCATCTTATTAAAATGCACAGTGACCCACAAGATATGTGCTGTTACTAGCTCCATTTCTCAAAATTAAAAAATGTTACCAAAGTTTCATACTAAATAAACAAGGGCTGGAATTTCAACCTAGGTTTCAAATAAAAGCCAAAACAGAAACATTAACAAAAACCTACTTTGTTGCCAACTTTACATGACTATCGCCTTCCTGTTAAGGAAGGGATCTCAGAATCACAATGAAACAATGAATCTAAGACAATCTGAAGAGCAAAAAAAAAAAAAAAAAAAAAAGGCCAGCACTTCAAAGAAATTTTTTCATTGTTCTTTTTGCCAATGAATTGTCAGTTTAATTAAGTTAATAAAGCACTTCTTTGCAATAACTGGGAAAAATAAAATTTTCTAAATATCAGGTTTTGACATATTTGTATTTATGATTTAAATATCTATGCCTGGGGCAACCTGGGTGGCTCGGCGCCGCCGTCTGCCCAGGGCCTGATCCTGGGGTCCCGGGATCAAGTCCCACGTTGGGCTCCCTGCATGGAGCCTGCTTCTCCGTCTGCCTGTATCTCTGCCTCTCTCTCTCTGTCTCTCATGAATAAATAAAAATCTTTAAAAAAAAAACTATAAAAAATAAATATTAAAAATAAATATCTCTGCCTGTGCCTATACTATGATTTTTTTATTTTTTTATACTATGGTTTTAATTTCAAGTCAAACAAAAAAAGGAAATCAACCAAACCTTTCTCTGCATTCTTGATAGAGTTTTTCTCTTTTCCTTGAAAGTCATGAACTTTTTTGGTTTATTAATGTCCTCTGTATCTTTTTTCACTTCTAATTCCTTGATTCTTAAGCACAAGAATGTCTTTAACATCTAATATGAAGAAAACACAATAAAGAGCTTAATATTCATATTTCCCTCAAAATCTTTACACAGAAAAAGCATTCAAAAAGGTTTTTCCTTCCTTTGTACCAAAACAAACAAAAACACCTTTGACACATCTTTTATCACCTTTCACACAACGCTAAACATATCTTATTGCTAAACATATTTGGTGATCTGTGTCTAGAAAAGAATAGTAGTATTTGGCTAGATACACATAATGTTATTTTGCAGTGTAATGAGTATAAGGACGAGATAACACATTACCTGGCATCAGTAGATAGAATTACAAAGAGCGGACAGGCCAGAAAAAGGTTTGGACCAGTATGGGAGGAGAGGATGTAAATCAGATATTTCTTTTTTTTTTTTTTAAACATTTATTTTTTATTTATTTATGATAGTCACAGAGAGAGAGAGAGAGAGAGAGAGAGGCAGAGACATGGCAGAGGGAGAAGCAGGCTCCATGCACCAGGAACCTGATGTGGGATTCGATCCCGGGTCTCCAGGATCGCGCCCTGGGCCAAAGGCAGGCGCCAAACCGCTGCACCACCCAGGGATCCCCTAAATCAGATATTTCTAAACCAGCTTTAATTTACCAAACCAGCCTCTATTTTGCAGTTAGGAGTTCTAATTTTCATCTTTTTCCCCCCAATTAAAAAAAAAAAAAAAAAACCCACATAGACCAATGTTGTTAACTTTAAGTTATTCATCTCCAACTTCACCAAGAAACCAAGTTTCTGGTTCACTAGGTCTAGAGTAGGGCCCCGTAATTTGTATTTCTAATTCCCAGCTGATGGTGGTCCAGGAACACAATGAAACTACTGCCTTCAGCCGTTCAAAAAATCCAGAAACTAATTTAGAAACTGGTGTTTTGTGTACCACAGCAATCACCCAAACACAAAGACAAAAGGGGTTCAAATCCTAATTTTCTCTGGAAGAAACCATTCTACTGACCTCCTTCAGTCACAGCAGCATTCTTGGAAAAAAACACGTGAGAACTATAGGTTTGTGTTATTTTGATGCTCCATTATGTATATTTGGGAGAGATCGGAATATTTCAGTTTACAGGGCTTAAAGCACAGAATGGAAACAAGAATTAAAAGCAGAACAGCAAACAGGAAGTCTGCTAGGTACCAGAAAGGGCAATATGAGTATTCTGTAGGTATTCTATGTGCTCATAAACTATCATGCACCAAATAAAAAAATAACTCCAGATTAAAGACGGTCAACTAATCTTTGGCAAGGGCACCAAGAATACAATGCAGAAAAGACAGTCTCTTCAAATAAATGGTGCTGGGAAAACTGGGTATCCACATGCAAAAGAATGAAACTGGACCTTCTGTTACACCACTCAAAAAATTAAAGTGAAATGGATTAAAGACATAAATATAAGACCCGAAACCATAAAACTCCTAGAACAACACATACAGAAAAAGCTCCTTGGCACTGGTCTTAGCAATGATTTTTTGGATAGGACACCAAAAAGCACAAGCAACAAAAGCAAAAATAAACAAATGGGACTGGGACACCTGGGTGGCTCAGTCAGTTAAGCGTCTACCGTTGGCTCAGGTCATGATCCCAGGATCCTGGGATCCACTCTTGCATTGGGCTCCCTGATCAGCGGAGTCTGCTTCTCTCTGCCCCTCCCCCTGCTGTGCTCCTTCTCTCTCTCTCTCTAAAATAAAATCTTTAATAAATAAATAAACAAGTGGGACTACAATAAACTAAACAGTTCCTGCACAGCAAAGGAAACCATCAACAAAATAAAAAGACAACTACTAAATGGGAGAAAATATTTGCAAGCCACATATCTAAGATAATATCCAAAATATATGAGGAACTCCTACAACTCAATGGCAAAAAACAAATAACCTGATTCAAAAAATGAGCAAAAGACCTGAATAGACATTTTTCAAAAAAAGACATACAACAAATGGGCAGTAGATGTACAAAACAGTGTTCATTCAATAGCACTAATCATCAGGGAAATGTAAACCAAAACTACAATGAAAAGTCAACTCACACCTGTTAGAATGGCTGTTATCAAAAAGATAATAGGGGCGCCTTGCTGACTCATTCAGAGGAGACTGCAACTCTTGATTTTGGGGTCATGAGTTCGAGCACAACACTGGGTGTAGAGATTACTTAAATAAATAGATATACTTTTAAAAAAAAGTTAAGAGAAAACAACTATTAGGATATGAAGAAAAGGAAACCCTTGTATGCTGCTAGTAGGAATGCAAACTGGTACAGCTATGGAAAACAGCATAGAAACTTCAGAAAATTAAAACAGAATTATCATATGATCTAGTAGTCCCACTTTTCTGGGTATATATCCTAAGGAAATGAAATCAGTATCTCAAAGAAATATGTGCACTCCCACGTTCATTGCAGCATTATTCGCAATACAAAGATATGGAAACAGCCTATGTATCCATTATCAATGAATAAAGAACCTGTGCTATATACATACAATGGAATATTATTCAGCCACTAAAAAAGGATCCTACCATCTGTGATCAGAAATGAACCCAGAGGACATCCTAAGTGTAATAAGCTAAAGAGAGAAAACAAATACTGTACAATCTCACTTACATGGGGAATCTTAAAAAGTCAGATGTATACTAAAACAGTGGTTGCTGGGGGATGTGGGAAATATCATAAATATCAGTCAAAGGATACAAACTTTCAGTTATAAGATAATTAAGCTCTGGGGGTTCTAATTTATAGCACAATAATTAGTTAATAAAATTGTATTGTATAATCTGAAATATGCTAAGAGTAAATCTTTAGGATTCTCACCACAGAAAAAAAGTGAGAGGTGATAGATTTGTGATAGAGAGGTGATAATTTGACTGTGGTAATCATTTCACAATGTGTATGTGTGTGTGTATATATGTGTGTGTGTGTATATATAATCATGTTGTATAAATTTAAAACACATTGTACAGCCTAAATATAAACCAAAAAAAAAAAAAAACCCAACACATTAAAGAATATACTTTATATTCTAACATCACTAAAATTGTTTCCCTCTGTGCAAGTTTCACATATAAGCCTTATTATCTGATCACTCTACAGTTCTCACTAACGACGCTAAGTATTTTCTCTTTAAGCCCAATATTTTTAACATTAGCTGTCCTATTGAAATTATCAGCTTTAAGGAACGAAAGAGAATTAATAGCAAACAAAGACTTGAAATTAGGAAATAAAACTGTAGAAAACATCAGCTTCACAATTAAATTAAAACTACAGGACTAGGGCCCATGTGGGGCCTTTCCCCTTGTGGGGATGGTGTTTCTTTTTCTTCCTTTTCTTTCTTTCTTTTTTTTTTTTTTTTTAAGATAAAACGTTCAGAGCCACAAAAAATAAAAAAATAAAAAAAAATAAAACTACAGGACTAAAAATGAAATTCATAAAAATATGTAAGACCCAAATGAAGACAATTATAAAATTTCACTTAAGAACATAAATGAAGGCTTAAATAATGGCAAGATACATATTCTCTTTTTGTTTTTTGTTTTTTTAAGATACATATTCTCAAATAGAAAAAAGTCAATTCTGGGGCACCTGGGTAGCTCAGTTCGTTAAGCATCTGCCTTCGGCTCAGTTCATGATCTCAGGGTCCTGGGATGGAGCCGCACTCTGGGCTCCCTGCTCAGTGGGGAATCTGCTTCTCCCTCTCCTTCTGCCCCTTCCCTGCTTCTGCTCTTTCTCTCATTATCTCTCAAAAAAATAAAATCTTAAAAATAAAAAAAGAAAAAAGTCAATTCTGTAAATAATTCTCCCAATCTAATCTATAGTTTGAATCAATTCCAATCAGAATCTCTATGTGAACTATTTTGAGAGGACAAATCAAAAAATCTCATTCTAAATTCCATCTGAAGTAATATATAAAAAGTAATTTAAAATATTTTGGAGGAAAAAAAGGGGGCCAATGCCTTTTATCAGTAATGCCCATTTTGATCAGTACCATCCTACCAAGTATACTATATAGATGTACTATACTACACATTATAGATATACAGCTACAGTTATTAAAAATAGTGTATTACTGGGACGCCTTGGTGGCTCAGTGGTTGAGAACCTGCCTTTGGCTCAGGGCATGATACTGGGGTCCGGGAGCAAGTGCCACACTGGGCTCCTTGTGGGGAGCCTCCTTCTCACTCTGCCTCTCCCTCCCTCTCTCTTTCTCTTTCATGGATAAATAAACATCTTTTAAAAAATAGTGTATTACTTACAGGGGATTAACTGATTCAACAGAACAGAAAGAGTTCAAAATAAAATTCTGTGTAGGGATTTAAAATAAAATAAAGGCAGCATTTTAAATCAGCAGCAAAATGAAAATGGTATTGGAGTAACTGGCTATCCATTTCATTTTTTTTCCTTTTTTTTTTTTAAAGATTTTATTTATTTATTCATGAGATACACAGAGAGAGGAAGAGAGAAGCAGAGACACAGGCAGAGGGAGAAGCAGGCTCCATGAAGGGAGCCTGACGTAGGACTCGATCCAGGGACTCCAGGATCATGCCCTGGGCCGAAGGCAGGCGCTAAACCACTGAGCCACCCAGGGATCCCGGCTATCCATTTCAAAAAGTATATGCATATACAAAGTATATGCAATTATACCATAAACACACACAAAAAGTCAAATAGATTATTCAAAAATAAAAAATGAACATTCTTCTAGAAGGAGAAAATCTATAATCCTAGGATTAAAGAAGTCCTTCCATGAATGACAAAAAATATAATCTCATATAGAAAGGGGGAAAAAATTACAGTCAATTAAAATGTAAAACTTTGGGATCCCTGGGTGGCACAGCGGTTTGGTGTCTGCCTTTGGCCCAGGGCGCGATCCTAGAGACCCGGGATCGAATCCCACGTCGGGCTCCCGGTGCGTGGAGCCTGCTTCTCCCTCTGCCTGTGTCTCTGCCTCCCTCTCTCTCTCTCTCTCTGTGTGACTATCATAAATAAAATTTTTTTTAAAAAGTAAATAAATAAATAAAATAAAATGTAAAACTGGGGATCCCTGGGTGGCGCAGCGGTCTGGCGCCTGCCTTTGGCCCAGGGCGCGATCCTGGAGACCCGGGATCGAATCCCACATCGGGCTCCTGGTGCATGGAGCCTGCTTCTCCCTCTGCCTGTGTCTCTGCCTCTCTCTCTCTCTCTGTGACTATCATAAATAAATAAAGATTAAAAAATAATAATAATAAAATAAAATGTAAAACTTCTTTAAGACAAAAAAGACAATACAAAATTAAATGGTAGAGCAACAAACAAATATTTGCGACTTACATAACAAAAACTTACTATCCTTATATGCAATGTAACCTCAACAAACACACCCAGCTTTTGTTTCTTTTATTCACTATTTTATATACTCAGGACCTAGAAGAGTGCCTAGTACACAGCTGATACTTATTGAAAGGAGTATCAAAAAAAGCATTATGTCATTAAAACAAATACCTGAGGAGAAAAACTAGCAGCAATATAAATGGGTAAAAAAATTCAAATGACTAATAAGTATATGGAAGTAAAACTTCACCAATAAAGACATACAAACAAAATATATATATGACACACAGATTTACCCACCAGACTAACAAAGACTAAATGGCAGAAACATTCAGCATTTGGTAGGTTGTTCTCACTGTGAGAACATAGTGATAAAATCTATTTGCAGGACAATGTGGCATTACCTCTCAAATTTATAAATGTGTATACTGTTGGATCCAACATCTAAAGTTTAAAAATTTAATCCAGGGACACCTGGGTGGCTCAGTGGTTGAGCATCTCCCTTCAGCTTGGGTCATGATCCTACTTCTCCCTCTGCCTATGTCTCTCTCTGTCTCTCATGAATAAATAAAATCTTTAAAAGTAATAACAATTAAAGGAAACTACAGCAGACATTAAAAAGAATGAGATATGAGATCATCCCATACAACACAAAATGCAAACAGCTCCAGAACAGCGTCCATAGAATAAATGCATTTCTATTCTAAAATCTAAGCATGTATTAAATAATTTTAAAAATATATAAACAAATATACACATCTATATCTATAAACATCTAGAATATGTACTAAGTTGTTAAGAGTACCTATACTTGAGGGAGTTTCCTACTTTATACTTCTGCAAAGAATAAAATTCCTTGTAATGACTGAAAATTAACTTTATAATTTAAAAACAAATAAAATGCAAAAAAGGAAGGCTTACCTCTGGCCTAACTTCATAATTTCTGCCCTTCACAAAACCAGAAATCACTTTAATCACACCAAGGGAAGCTTGGCCTAATTTATCTTGCTTAAACAATTTCTTTACTGCCTCACAACACATTTCAGAGATCTGAAAAATAAAATGTTACACTCAGCCAGTTTTCTCAAGCTCAGCACCACTGGCATTTTAAGCCAGACAATTCTTCATGGGGGAGAGAGGGGGCAGAGGGTGCTCCTGTGCACTGTGGGAAGTTGAGGAGCACTGAGCTTTTACCCATAGGATACTAGTAGAAGCCACTACAGTTGTGACAATCAAAACTGCGTGCAGCCATAGCCTCACATTCCCTGGAGGGTGAAACCACCTCCTGCTCAGAACCATCATACCAAACTTATGTTCAAAGAATTTTCTTAAAGAGGCAATGTTTAACAAAGTGATACTATTTTAGCAATAAATAATAGCTCCAGAAGAATTCTGAGGAAAAAAATAATCATAAACTCTATAATTTTGTATCCAGGATGACAGCAACCCACCAACTTTGACACGTCATTCATGAGAGGGACAATCAATACGATGATGTTGTTGTGAAAGTTGAAATGAGGTAGTGACACCAACAGCTCACAAAGGCTCTTCACAGCCACTTCTGCCAGTCCTTTGTAGGCCTTTAAGGAAACTACATTACTTTTCTTCAGTTTCCTTTGCTTCCAGTCTAATCAAAAGATAACTGTAGTTACTTTACTTATTGATCAAAACTTCAACAACAGTAATATGCAATAATATACTATGTAAACTCTTAAGTGAGTCGAGTCCACATTTTGACACAAGTACAAACGCGATCATAAAATTTATCTGCCATCATCTACATGGACTCTAATCATCATGTTAAGAACTGGCTCTCCATACATTTTAAAAGATGTATTATTAGAAGAAAAGGGTCTCAGGGAATAAATCGGGGCAGGGGGAGACAGAGAGCTGGATACCTTAAGGAATCCCTAGGCTTGCTCTACAGGCTTTCCCCCAAAACACTAAGACTACAAGTCAAGAAGACTGCGTTCAAATCCTAGTCGTCCATTAATTAGCTAGTAAATATGAGCAAGCTCCAGACTCTGAGCCTTCATCTCTTCCATGTTCCAAAAATCAGATCTGGAGACTCTAAAACAACATTTCCGTTGACTTCCTAATGCTCTCTATGGGATCTTTACCCAGGAGGTCCAGATTTAAATTTTTCTTCAAAATAGCCAATGATTCACAGTACTTTTCTAGGAATTTCTACACACATACTTTGCTACCATAACATAGCACCTTGAATATGAAAAAAAAAACTGGTTTTTCTAGAGTAGGTTCAACACTTCCGCCACATCATACACAACCAGAGATGAAAAAGACATATAGATGATAGTGCCTTTGTTTTAAGCTTGCTTCTCATGTATATGAGTTTTCCTCAAACGGGCTATATTCATCATAAGAACTATATCTTCCGGGATCCCTGGGTGGCGCAGCGGTTTAGCACCTGCCTTTGCCCCAGGGTGCGATCCTGGAGACCCGGGATTGAGTCCCACGTTGGGCTCCCGGTGCATGGAGCCTGCTTCTCCCTCTGCCTGTGTCTCTGCCTCTCTCTTTCTCTCTCTCTCTGTGTGACTATCATAAATAAATTTAAAAAATTTAAAAAAAAAGAACTATATCTTCCATCTACTTAAAACTGACGAGACTTCATAATGGATGGATGAAGAAACAAAATGTGGTACATATATGCAAGGAATATTTTGCAGGCTTAAAAAGGAAGGAAATTTTGACACATGCTAGAAGAATCTTGAAGACATTATGCTAAGTGAAATAAGCCAGTTATAAAAAGGACAAATATTGTATAATTCCACATATAAGTTGAGGTTCCTAGAGTCAGATCTATATTCAATTCAAATCAGAAAGTAGAATGGTGGTTGCCATAGGCTGGGGGCAAAAGGGAATGAGGAGTTCATGTTTAATACATACAGAACTTAGGGGCAGCCCAGGTGGCTCAGCGGTTTAGTGCCACCTTCAGCCCAGGACGTGATCCTGGAGACGCAGGATCAAGTCCCGCGTCGGGCTCCCTGCATGGAGCCTGCTTCTCCTTCTGCCTGTGTCTCTGCCTCTCTCTCTCTCTCATGAATAAATAAATAAAATTTAAAAAAAAAAATACACACAGAACTTCAGCTGGGGAAGATGCCAAAGTGCTGCAGATGCATAGCGATGATGGGTGTATGATGCTGGATTTACTTAATGCCACACAAGTGTACACTTTAAAAATTGTGAAAATGATCAATTTAATGTTACATATATTTTACCATAATTTTTTAAAGATTTTATTTATTTATTTATAGAGACACAGAGAGAGACAGAGACACAGGCAGAGGGAGAAGCAGGCTCCATGCAGAGAGCCTGACGTGGGACTCAATCCAGGGTCTCCAGGATCACGCCCCGGGCTGCAGGTGGCGCCAAACTGCTGTGCCACCGGGGCTGCCCCCTTTTTTATTTTTAAAGATTTTATTTATTTATTTATTTATAGCATAATTTTTTTTTAACTTGAAAAAAGTACTTCACAATGGTCCCATCCGCTTAGAAAAGGCCTACACCTGCAGGGTACAATACAGAGGCCACAAACCACATGTGACAAGTGAGTAGTTGACCTGTGGCTAGTCCAAATGCAGATGTGCTGTAACTTAGTACCAAAAAAAAAAAAAAAAAAAAAAAAAAAAAGGAATGTAAAATACCTCACTAATTTTTAAAATTGACTACATGTTGAAATAATAACATACATAGTAATTTTATTACTTTTTACTTTTTTTTCTTAGTATGGTTACGTATTTTTTAAATGACATGTGTGTCTCACATTGTATTTCTATCGGACAGTGTTGGTCTACACAAAGCTCCCAGGCCTTGGCTCCTAAGTAGGCTCCAGTTGGGAGGCCAGAGCACAGAAGCAACATCCACAGCACCCAGTCCCACCATCTCCTTCCTGCCCAACAGGATTCAGTAGTCCTGCTCCAGCTGAGATAGCAATTGGGTGATCCTTAGGCTCATTACTGAGTAAAGGAACCCAACTGAGTTAAGTGAAAGCACCAGACCTAGGCAACTGAATTCTTCTCCATTCATGCTCTAATTTTCATAGGTCCTTCTTTTCTGAACAAAGAAAAAGAAAATAAAAGTTTGATGGAAGAGTTTATCATCCATCTACTATGACTGACTCCTAAGTCCATTTTCAAGGCACTAATTTCATCCATTTCAAGTCATACTTCTCCCCTAATTACCCTACCCAAATAAAAACCAGCAGAATAATTTTCAACCATTCACAACTAAAGAAAGAAACATACATCTACTTACTAGGGAAAGGCCTGGAGCAACAAAAATATTAACAGCTGATCAATACAGGGATAGGGCCTGTACAGGCCAGCCACAGTTATAAGCACCTTTATCTAGAAATCAATTTCTCACAACAATCTTATGAAGTAAGTACTTTTATTTATAAAAGAATGGAGACACAGAGAGATTAAGTGATTTGCCCACCACATGGGTAGAAGTTAGAAGGCTCAGATTTGAACCCAGGCAGACTGTAGACTCTGCTCTTGACAACATGCTATACTGACTCTCACCACAGAGCACAGAATATAGAACTCCCTTGGGGATCAGCAGTTTAGCGCCTGTCTTCGGCCCTGCCTTCGGATCCTGGAGTCCCAGGATGGAGTCCCACAGCAGGCTCCCTGAAGCAGCCTGCTTCCCCTTCTGCCTGTGTCTCTGCCTCTCTCTCTCTCTCTCTGTCTCTCTCATGAATAAATAAATAATCTTAAAAAAAAAAAAAAAAAAGAACATAGAATTCCCTTGCTGACCAAAGCTAAGTATGTTATATATTTTAAAAATGTTTAATATACCTTTAACCATTTGCTCCAGATTTTCCAAATAAAATTTATATTGGCTAACCAGGCCTTCTTCAAATTCTCTTAATTTTTGGGTTTCTTTGCGGATCTGAAAAAAATCAAAAAGATCAATTATTTTTTAAAATCAAAATATCGAAATCCTGGGGCTCCTGGGTAGCTCAGTTAGTCAAGTAGCTGTCTTTGGCTCAGGTCATGATCTCAGCCCCATATCAGGCTCCCTATTCAGCCAGGAGCCTGCTTCTGTCTCCCTCTGCCCCTCCTCCCACTTGTCTCTGTCTCTCTCTCTTAAACAAAATCTTAAAAAAAAACAGTGACACCCGAGTGGCTCAGCCATTGGGTGTGTCTTCTGCTCAGGGCATGATCCTAATCTCCTGGGATCAAGTCCATCAGGCTCCCTACAGGGACCCTGCTTCTCCCTCTCTCTGTGTGTTTCTCATGAATAAATAAATAAAATCTTAAAAAAAAAAAAAAAACTTAAAAAATGTATCAAAAGCCTTAAATTAGCACAAAATATGAGTGCCGAGTATATACCCAGTCCTATAAAACAAACAACTCCTACTATTTCTCCCATCTCTAGCTCTCCAAAATGTTCAGCTTATTTTGTGTAGTAGTTGTATATATCATTACCTTGGTGGATTTTTCTGCTTCTGTGAGGGGCCGTATTTTATATGAAGGAGTAATGTCTTTAAATAACTCCATCAGGGAAACTATCACCAGCTTTCGAACAGTAACAGCCACATCAGGATCTTGTTCCATCAGCATAGAACGCAGTTCTTTTAATTTTTTAATCTGTTAAACAAATAGCTTATAAGGGCAGAGAAACCATGGTAAAACAATTATGAACAAAAGACAAGAGCCTCACATCTGGAACAAGTGGAATCCACATAATGACTCAGAGTCTAGTCAAGCCATATACAACTCCAGATATTACCCACATTACCAAAAGATAAACCACTAAAGCTAACCATATTTTTGTTAGTCAGAAGAGATACAGACTTTAAAAAAAAAGTTTAAATTTATTAATTTACCTATTCACTGAAATTCTTTTTATTGGGTTTTCTTAAGACATGTGTCCTGTTTCCCTTTTTTGAAATAAATTGTTATACACACATATCTGTGAATTAATCAGGAATTAAATATAATGCATCTATTAACTTTAACTACAAGACTCATACAAAAATCATTTTTTTTGTTTTTTTTAATACAAAAATCATTTGTATGAAGTAATGCAGAAGTAAAAAAAAATGGTTTCAATGAATGTGCTTGCTTTAATGAACTACTATTGCCTGCTGGATCTCTTGAGAGAAGCAATACTCTGGTTGGTTAGCAACATTTGCCACAGCAGAGGGTACGATAAATATGTCACCACCTATCTGCTATCCCTAACTTGTGTAAGCATGAGGCTCCAGAGCTGGAAGACCCAGATTCCAATCCAGTGGCTATTAAAATAATAATGAATTTACTTGAATTTTTTAAGGCTGTTATTCAACTGTAAAATAAGATTAACAGTTCTTTTCTTTATGGTTTTATAATGATTAAATAAAATGATACAGATAAGAAATATTCCAACCAACTTCCCCCCAATTCTGTTCCAGATTTTCCACTTTGTTTAAAAAAAGAACAAAAAAAAAAAAGAACAAGTACTACTCCAAAACATGTTTAGATGAAATTTTTTTCTGCAAATGTAAATAATCTACTTTATTGTTCAATAAACAAATATATTCACAGTACGATGATGGGAACACCAACATTAACAGTAATAATAGTACCATTTTATATGACTTCATATATATTTGATTATTTAATCCTCACAACAAAGTTTTAAAATAGGTACCATCCTCTTTTTAGTGATGAAGAAAATGAGTCTTGGCTAAAAGGACTTATCCAAAATCTAACAGGTAGTACTCTAGTTTTCTTGAATCCATATGTTGTAACCGTGACCATCTTCACCACTGTTTCCATGGCCCACTGATAATTCATTATAATTCTGATCTATTTCACTTAACATATTTTCCACTTGCAAGTACTCCTGAACTAATCTCACTGACTTTTGTGTTGCATCTTCCTTATTAAAAATCCTGTCAAGGAATCCCTGGGTGGCACAGCGGTTTAGCGCCTGCCTTTGGCCCAGGGCGCGATCCTGGAGACCCGGGATCGAATCCCACGTCAGGCTCCCGGGGCGTGGGGCCTGCTTCTCCCTCTGCCTGTGTCTCTGCCTCTCTCTCTCTATCATAAATAAATAAAAATAAAAATAAATTTATAAAAAAAAAAATCCTGTCAATCAGTCAAGCAAATCTGCAAATGGGTTCCTTCCCCTTCATCCAATTAGTTTTTATATTTACCACTTTCAGAGTTACATTAAATCCAGTATCTCCATTTATTTTTATTATTTTATTTTATTTTATTTTTTAATTTTTATTATTTTAAAGAGAGACAGGGGAGGGGGGTGGAGAAAGAGGAAGAGAGAATCTTAAGCAGGCTCCATACCCATCGCAGATCCATGAGCCAGAGTCATGACCTAAGCTAAAATCAAGAGTCACGCTTAACTGACTAAGCCACCCGGGCACCCCTCAGTATCTTCGTTTAGAGATGAGGAAATCAGACTCAAGGGCACCTGCATGACTCAGTGGTTGAGCATCTGCCTTTGGCTCAGGTCATAATCCTGGAGTCCCGGGATCGAGTCACACGTCGGGCTCCCTGCATGGAGCCTGCTTCTCCCTCTGCCTGTGTCTCTGCCTCTCTCTGTCTCTCATGAATAAATAAATAAAAACGTTAAAAAAAAAAAAAAAGAAAGAAAAGAAAAGACGACTCAGATGAGGAAAATAAGACAAAGTGTTTAAGTGACTTTTCTAAGATTAAAAATTAATTTCAGATATAGGACTAGGCTAAGCTTCTGTCTACTCTTACTGTAGCTCAGTAATTGTGTTTTAATGTTTTTCCTTTTTGCATGTGCTTATAGGTTATAAGGGAATCCTAAAATAGTATACATTTCCACCATATCTAATATGAAGAGCTCAAAGAAATTGGTACCACTTACATTAGTTTCTGGGTCTGATAATATAGCAGATGCCAAAGTTGCAATATGCATTTTCTTCTCCTGTAATTTCTTCCTTCTTTCAATTAAATGTTCTTCTAATGTCAGTTCTCGAATGGGATCTTCAACAATCTCTGAAACAGGTTAGATTTCTCCTCTTAAACATTTCTTTACAAGTATTTACAAGAACCTTAATCAATACAATAAAATTCTTATAATAATAAATAATAATAATGATAACTAACTTTTATAGAACACTTGCCATGGGCCAAGATTACTACAGATGATCGATCCTCTCAAAAATGCTATGAGGCAGGTACAATCATCATATCCATTTTGTACGTAGAAAATGAGGCACGGGAGAATAACTTGTTTATATTCATAGACCTAGCAGAAATGGAACTCAAACCCAGGTAGTCTGACTTGAGAG
This sequence comes from Vulpes vulpes, assembly GCF_048418805.1. Classification (NCBI taxonomy): domain Eukaryota; kingdom Metazoa; phylum Chordata; class Mammalia; order Carnivora; family Canidae; genus Vulpes; species Vulpes vulpes. The sequence goes on from NC_132794.1 coordinate 85,897,440, forward strand.
CTCATATTCTTAACTACTCTGCTAATAAACCTATAATAATTCCTAGTAATTAAGGGAAAAAGCAACCTGATTTAGTTTTTTAAAAAGAACACAATAATTAAGAAGGGCACATGATGTAATGAGCACTGAGTGTTATATAAGACTGATGAATCACTGACCTCTACCTCTGAAACCAGTAATACATTTTATGTTAATTAATTCAAATAAAATTTAAAAAAATAAAATCTGTATATAAAAAAAAAGGAAAAAAGTATAGAATACTCTCCCTTGTTACTGTCCTTTGCACTACCAAAAGTATGTCCACTTTAAGAAAAGAAATTCAAAAGGAATTAGATTTAATAAACACACAAGCATAATCTCTAATGAGTCTATGAACGATGACTGAAAACAATTGACCTGTAATCTTATTTACACTATTAATGAGGTTTGCTAAGTTATAGTAAAAATTAACCAGGCTGTTCTATAGCAAATTTCAAACAAAAATAATTTCAAACCATAAAACATGTTTTGAGTTTAACTCTCATTGCAACTTAGTTATTAGAAACCCACATTCAATTATCTAAAACAGATATGCACAACATCTATAAGTATAACTGCTCTAATAAGTGAAATGATTTCATATCACAGAATCATTTTGTAATTTAAAACTAAAAAGCAATAACATCTGGGTGGCTCAGTCAGTTAAGCATCTGTCTTTGGCTCAGGTCATAAGCCCACCGTCCTGGGATAGAGCCCAACATCAGGATCCTTGTTTATCAGAGCCTGCTTCTGTTTCGCCCTCTCTCCCTCCTTGTGCCATTTCTCTCTCAAATAAATAAATAAAAACCTTTAAAAATAAAAATTAAAAGTAAATAAAGCTTTAAAAGTTAGCAATAGGCAGGAAATTCACTTAAAATTTTTTAAAAATTCAAAATGGAGGGACGCCTGGGTGGCTCAGCGATTTAGTATCTGCCTTTGGCTCAGGGTGTGATCCCAGAGTCCTGGGATCAAGTCCCACATCAGGCTCTCTGCATAGAGCCTGCTTATCCCTCTGTCTATGTCTCTGCCTCTCTCTCTCTGTCTCTCATGAATAAATAAAATCTTCAAAAAAAATTTCAAAATGGTAATAATTTATAAGACTGTTCATGCACACCTAGACATAACTGCATAAAATTTTCCATAATAAAGAATCAAATTTCAAAGGTGAGACTTTCAACATGTGGGGAAATGTTCAAAATGACCTTGAAATGACCAGCACTCTGAAATGCACATTCCAGACTTTATCTAAAATTAAGTCACATTTACTATTCTCAATTAACAGTTTAGTAACTATAAAATACATCCCAATACCTTCCTCAAGTTCCACCTCTTCTTGATCCTCTTCATCTTGGTTATTGTCAATAACTATATGAAAAACATGTATGTTAAAAAATGTGTCAATACACATAAGTGATAAAACTACAAAGAAAAGCAGGAAAGTAATGACCATAAAATTCTGGAAAGTAGTTACTTTTGTGAGGAGGGAGCAATTACTGATTGAGGGGCGCACAAGTTTCTGGGTGCTGGCAACATTTATTTCCTGCCCAGATAGCAGCTTTATGGGTGTGTTTCTTGGTAAACCACATAACTTCGAGCCACAACTCTGACTTCTAGACTTCTGTGTTTTATTTTTGAAAAAACTAAGCTTTTAAGGAAAAAGATACATACAAGAAAAAAAAGTGCTAAAAAAGGACAACTAACATGCTCTAATTTTAAAACAAGAGTATTTGGTGAAAAAAAATCTGAAAAGAAAATCACCTCAACATTGTAGCTTCAGTTATACTCCTGGTACCACAGACATGAGATAACCATCTGTATTTCTGGCCTAAATCATCAAGCTTACTATATGACTAATTGCAGCTACCCCTTATTTTGTAGGTAAAAGGAAAAATAAAATTAAATCTTGAGTGAAAAAAAAAATATGATGGTATTAGTAAAGAGCTAAAATGTTTACTAATACACTGGCTGATTAGATTTACCTGGCTTCTAGCCCCGGGGGGGTGGGGGTGGGGGCTCAGCGGTTTAGCGCCACCTTCAGCCCAGGGCCTGATCCTGGAGACAAGGGATAGAGTCAGTCCCACGTCGGGCTTCCTGCATGGAGCCTGCTTTTCCCTCTGCCTGTGTCTCTACCTCTGTGTGTGTGTGTGTGTGTCTCTCATGAATAAATAAATAAAATCTTAAAAAGAAATAAAAAAGGATTTACCTGGCTTCTCCCTGGTCTGTGGGATTATACCACTTTTATCCTTGATGGGAAGCAAGTGAATCAGTTCCTTCTCTGGTGCAGTTTGCAGAGTTCTTGGTATTTTTTCATATTTATCTATAACACGCTCATGCTTTCGTTTCTTGGCGTGAACAGGTTCACTGCAGGAAAAAAAAAAATCAATTTTTAATGTATTTAAAAAGGAATCAAGAGACGCCTGGGTGGCTCAGTGGTTGAGTGTCTGCCTTCAGCTGAGGTCGTGATCAAGTTCCCCTCAGGGAGCCTGCTTCTCCCTCTGCCTACATCTCTGCCCTGTCTCTTACGAATAAATAAATAAAACCTTTGGGAGGGGAAAAAAAAAGGAATCTAAGGACACCTGGCTGGCTCAGTCAGTTAAGTGTCTGCCTTTGGCTCAGGTCATGATCTCAGGGTGCTGGGATGGAGCCCTATGTCGGGCTCCTGCTCAGTGGAGAGCCTGCCCTTCCTCCCTGCTCATGCTTGTTCTCTTTGCTCTCTCTCGCTCTATCTCAAATAAAATAAAATCCTTAAAATAAATAAAAAGGAACCTAGAGATCTATCATTTTAAAAAAGTACACAAAAGTAAACTGTTAGCCAAACTGAAACAGGTAGACAGATAGTAGTATCTAGATCAGGCACATAGCAGGGACTCAAATGGTAAATGAATAAAAGAATTGTAGTGTACCACAAAGACTATAGCCACATCTAGTTTTCCCTTCAGATGCAAAACAGAAGCAAAAGTTACAGCAGATTCTTTTCGAAGAATAGTCTTTTTGAAGACTATTCCACAGAGCCAAGGGTGACATCACCCTTTTTACTATTCCCAAATAGATTCCCATCACCTATTTTACTTTCCCAAAAACCTTCAGACCATAGCATAGTCTTAGGAGTTAAAGAGATCTAGGTTTAAATTTCAGATCCACTACCTGTGATTGTACGAAGCATCAGTTTCCTCTATAAATGGAATAATACCTCCCCAACAGGGTAACAACAGCTGAGGTTATGGCCATTAAGAACTCAGGACCATTCCGCCAACTCCCCAAACAGAGAACTGCATTCTTCCCCAGCACACTCTACTTCACAATTCAGACTCGAAAAAAATAAAGATGTACACTAAATAAAATCAGTTTTATTCATGAACTTCCTTTAATTTAGGGAATTAACTGAGTCACAGGGTTTACTCTCTTATAGTCAGTCAAGCTGAACACCTTGCACTCATCACCTAACTAAAATTCAGATTCAAGTTTTTAACACTGAAAGGACATGAATGATTATAATCTAAATGAAGCGTTACCTAGAAGAAAGATCTCTCGTTAGAAAAGAGGCTCTTTGTCCTAACTCTCTCATTAACTGCAAGTCATCTTCATCCATCATATCCAAAGGAAGCGCTTCCTCTTCTTCCTCCTCTTCCCTCTCAATTCTTTTACCTGTTCCAACAACAACAAAATCAGAAACATGTATTAGAGGTATAGAACTCTGTGTTTTTGTGTGAAGAAGAGGAAACGTTTATGGTTTTCTAGTACATTAGCCCAATGCTTCTAAATGGAAGCACTAATGACACATTGGCCAGACAGTTCTTTGTTCCACTGCGGTATCCTGAGCTAGATGCTATCATCTCCAAATCCTGACATCTAAATGCCAGGGGGCTTCCCAAGTCACTGCTACAACCAAAAAATAAAACGCCTCCACGCAATCTGCAAGATCTTCCAGAGCATGTGAGAGAACCAATAATTTAGCCGCTTCACTTCTAGATCCCTAATGACTCCTCCCACTTCCATTCCACTTCAGCCACCCCCTCCATGGGCCACATCCCAAACCCTGGCCTTCACTCCCGTTCACCCCCATTCCCGTTTGTCCTTCCAGCTCTCACTCAGTTGCTTCCACTGCACTTCTGTGACCATATATATAGACCTTCAATCCTCTAACCACTCCACTTCTATCTTTCATTGTGTTTCTATCCTCACTTTGGTGCTTCTACTGCATAGTTATCATTTCAACCGCCCTCGTGCCAATATTCTCAATTCTCAAAAATAAATATATTTTTCCCCTTTTATTCAAATGGCATAAGCATCTCATACATGGTGATAGCCTATAATTTCAAGTGAGTGAAAGCATCAATACACGCTTTCACCCTTTTTGTTTAAAATTAACGATTTTGTAGACTATTTCATGTTGGAACATAAAAAAGTTTCCTCCTTTCTTTAAACACCCTTTTCCTGATTTCTAAGATACAGTTCTGATTTTCTTCCTAATTCTCTGGCTCCTCCTCAAACCCCATTTACAGGTTTTATGCATCCACCCATTTCTTAAATGCTGAGGATCCTTAAATTCTTTCTTGGCTCTCCTGTTCTCACACTATGCATTCTTCACATTGATTTTACCCAAGTCTAAGGCTTCAATTACCATCTATATGTAGATAATTCCCAAAACTATTCTCCCTAACCCAGATATTTCAGGGCAGCCCTGGTGGCTCAGCGGTTTAGCGCCGCCTTCAGTCCAGGGGCTCATCCTGAAGACCCGGGATCAAGTCCCATGTCAGGCTCCCTGCATGAAGCCGCCTGCTTCTCCCTTTGCCTGTGTCTCTGCCTCTCTCTCTCTCTCTGTGTCTCTTATAAGTAAATAAATAAAATCTTTAAAAAAGAAAAAAAGATATTTCATTTGAACGTTATAATTTTACACCAAACTGCCTAACAGACTTCATTTATATGCTCAACATATAAAAATGAATATTTTGGGGATCCCTGGGTGGCGCAGCAGATTGGCGCCTGCCTTTGGCCCAGGGCGCGATCCTGGAGACCCGGGATCGAATCCCACGTCGGACTCCCGGTGCATGGAGCCTGCTTCTCCCTCTGCCTGCGTCTCTGCCCCTCTCTCTCTCTCTCTCTGTGTGACTATCATAAATAAATTAAAAAATTTTTTAAAAATTTAAAAAAATAAAAAATAAAAATGAATATTTTGCTTTTTATATATAATTATTAACATATCACATTTTTCAAATTCTACTAAAATTTAAAAGAGATCTTAAAAAGCATCTAACTCAACCAACACTTTTTTTTTTTTTTTAAACAGATGAAGTACCTGGAGAGTAAGTGACCAGCTAAGGCCATTTTGCTAATAACAAAAGAGAAAAACCCAAGTTACCTGACTTTCAGTCCAACGACCTTTTATACATCATAATAAAATGTAGCCAAGGGATCAAACTAAATAGATCAGGTTTAAAAGAATGAGATATACATGAAAAGACTGAACGGTCAGGTGCAATCAAATATGAATACCCTGAAAGTACTAGTAACATTGTAGAAGAACTGACCTGACTCAAAACGGTCATATTTCCTAACCCGTTTTGAGTACTTGGGAGTTCTTGAATAGTTTTACAAAAGAATAACCCTGACCGTTGTTTCACTCCAAGTTTCCACATGAAAAGAAAGCCAGAAGTTTAGAAAACTAAGTGAACTTTGGCAACGCTGTGACGAATGCCCCAGACAAAAGCGATGTTCTTACCTTAGCTAATTGCCAATGAATGGCAAAGTGGCAGCGCTGGCATGCTCCCCATCATTTATTTACACGGCAACTCTAAGTTTGTTTTCCCAAGTATTCTATCTTCAGATCTGCTTTCTAGACAAACTAAGAGCAGAGGCCAGCTCTTTATCACAATTAATACTATAATACTGTAATGTTTTCTCATATGGACAGTGATGAAGCAGATAGGACTACTATCCTTACCTACTCTTGGGAAAATCTAAAAAGAGGAACTACTAGAAAGCAGTTATTTCATGAGCATTTTAGAACAAACCAATAGAAACTGTAAGACATGAACACTTTCAGTTACCTGGTCTTTTCTCCTTTGGGTCCTCCAGTGGGATCGGTTTCTTAGACACAGCATCCTTTACAGCTTGCCTTAGTTTCCTCTGTTCTTTTCGGTACTTCTTGAGAGTGCTTTGTTGTTTAAATTGCTTATTTTTTAGCTTGTTTTCAAGTTTGACTTTACTAGTTTTTAGTAACTTCCGAAAGCTTGGGATCTGTTTTTTATTTCTTCTCTAGAAAACAAGAGGAGTACTGCATACCCAGAAATTTAAACTGTATACTCAGAGCAAAACGTTGTCTTTAGAATAAGTAACATTCATGTATCGCCCTACTCTTTGCAAAGTTCTCCAACATATTTGATTTCCAACAACCTCGTTAAGCAGTGATTGCTGTTACCTTAAAATTACTGATGAGAAAGCTAAGGCTGATTTTATATGACTTGTCAAGGACTCCTAAACTAAGGAGGGCAAAACAGAATTCGTATCTTTGGATTTCAACGCTTGCTGGTAACCCCTCATTCAGAAATCCAAATTCCAGCTCTTTTCTTCTGTGAGTACAGGGGCAAATCACTAACCTTCCTATCTCTTTACTCATTAGGGGGAAAAACAGACTTATCTGGAGTCCCTTGACTCACATTATAAACTCGTTGAGAGCAGTACCCAGTTACCCACTTGAAAAATAAAGGTTCGAAAGACAGTCTCGAAGAACCCTTTAATGTCTCACACCCTACAGACACGAGGAGACTCCGTGCTCGTCTCACTGCGGCCCCCTGAAGCCAAGTGTGCGCAAGGTGAGCGGTCGAAGAGGCTCCAGATCTAAGTGCCAGGAGGTCGGCAGCGCACACAACCGCGAGGGGGCCCGACTCCCAGCCACCGCCTCCTGTACAAGCGCAAAAACTCCCCGAAAACCCACACCGGGCAGCGACTGTCAGCCAAAGGGGCCCTAAGCCGCAGAGACCAGGCTCCTCAAGACACCTACCGCCTTCATCCTTAAATACGAAGGGAGTCCCGACGCTACGGTAAGACCAGGAATAGAGGTAACGCAGGAATCCGGGGGGGCAACACACGCGCCCAAGGTACCACACCGCGCAAGGCGGAAGCCCCCGCTGGCTCCTCCCCATCCTCCGCCGCCGGAAATGGGGGCGGGACTTCCGCACAAGGGCTTGGCTGCGCGCCCTCTTGCGGCGCGGGGTAGATGGCGTCCCTGGCGCGCGAGAGCGCGCGTGGAGACGCGTCGGCGCTGAGCGAATGCGGGCGGGGAGCTTCGCAAGGTCTGCGATTCTTGCCCTGTCGCCCAATTTCCTTTAAAAGTCTTGGAGACGTCGGGCTCCGCCTTTCAAAACGAAAGGGCTTGATTTTTATCAGTCACCTTACTGCCCGTTGTGCCTTCCTTCACGCAGCTGACCTCGTCTTCCTGTCAGAGATACTCCGTCGAGGCCCGAGAGGCGAGGCCGACAAAGGCTTCTTCCTTTCGTGGAATGCCGGCCGCGGCCTCCCCCACCCCCCGGGCTCCCTGGGAACGTTGTGGAATGGCGAATGACTTCTCGTGACCTTCCGGAACTCAAAAGCCTCGAATTCTTGGTATTTTATTTTTGAAACATTTCTTGCCTTCGTTTTAACCGTTGTCTGATAAAAAGTATGTCGGTGAAACCCTGCGTTTCCATATTTTACAACGATGGCCTTTGTGTAAATTTTACTGTCTGCTTAATCCGCCAAAGTCATTAATTTCAATAGGATTTATGTAATTTGCAAGAATGTGTTTTTCAAAGTGTTTGTACCCCAAAGGCCTTTTTTTTTTCCCTGAATAAATTTAAGAATGCCATTTCAGTTTATTTTAAAGAAATAAAGTCAGTGATTTTTGAGCCTATGTCTCAACTGGAGTCCTGACCCCTCCAGTCCTAAGCCAGGTAGGAAGAGCCAGGAGGGGCTCAGAAGTCTGATCTCCCTCGTGGGTGTTAGCATTAAAGAGACTGAGAAGAAAACTGCCAATTTCTGTGTTCTAATTCAGAGACCAAGAATCCCATTCTAGGGATCCCTGGGTGGCGCAGCGGTTTGGCGCCTGCCTTTGGCCCAGGGCGCGATCCTGGAGACTCGGGATCGAATCCCACGTCGGGCTCCCGGTGCATGGAGCCTGCTTCTCCCTCTGCCTGTGTCTCTGCCTCTCTCTCTCTCTCACTGTGTGCCTATCATAAATAAATAAAAAAAATATATAAAAAAAAAAAAAAAAAAAAAAGAATCCCATTCTATCTGGGTGGAATTCTTTCCCTCCCAAGTTCAATGGTTTTTCCCTGTTGTGATCTCTCTCCTTCCCCACAGAACCCTCAGAAACAGCAGAGCCTGTCCCCTGGAGTATTACTTCATCAAAAAAAATTGAAAACATCAGCCTGTGTTCTTCCCAAGTGCCCAAATCCCTTCCCAAACATAGTAATTTATCTCTCATCACTCCCATCCTTCCAGCCTTACCTCCAGTCTCCAAGGGTGAGGCATCCCCATTTCTGTTCAAAACCAATTTTCTCCCAACTTCATCAGACTGCTGTGTTGCTAATTATCCCCTTCCTGTTTTCCCTCTCCAATGGATTCTTCCTTTCAACCTATTACCATATTCAAATTGTTCCATAATTTGTTTTCTTTTTTTTTTAATGTAATTTATTTATTCCAGAGAGAGAGAGAGGCAGAGACACAGGCAGAGGGAGAAGCAGGCTACATGCAGGGAGCCCGACGCAGGACTCCATCCTGGGTCTCCAGGATCATGCCCTGGGCTGAAGGCAGTGCTAAAACACTGAGCCACCCAGGCTGCCCCTATCTTCTTTTTTTTTTTTTTTTCAATTTGAGAGAGAGACTGAGCAGAGGGGCAGAAGGAGAGGGAGAAGCAGACTCCCACTGAGCAGGGAGTCTGACTTGGGGCTCCTTCCCAGGACCCTGAGGTCATGACCTGAGGCAAAGGCAGACACTTCACCGACTGAACCACCCAGGTGTCCCTGACTAATTCCTTTTTTTTTTTTAATTTTTTTTTAATTTTTTTTTATTTATGATAGTCACACACAGAGAGAGAGAGAGAGAGGCAGAGACACAGGCAGAGGGAGAAGCAGGCTCCATGCACCGGGAGCCCGACGTGGGATTCGATCCCGGGTCTCCAGGATCGCGCCCTGGGCCAAAGGCAGGCGCCAAACCGCTGCACCACCCAGGGATCCCTGACTAATTCCTTTTAATTGCTGTTTCATTTTCCAAAAAGCTGGTATTTTGGTGTCTCTACTTCCTCTTTTCTATTATGACAGCCCAAGCTTGTGCTAGCTTCTTGAGGAATTAAATCATTTGCTTGGCCCGTTTTAAGTTAATAATCAACTTGAATCCTTAGATCATTTTTAAGCACTTGTTGCCAAGCTGACTCCCTCCCATCTTGAATTTGAGCAATCTATTATTTGAACACAAACTTAAAAATGGAAGTTAATGTGATTCCTACTAGCTTAATCTTAATGGTTTTTCAATTCTTTGGTCTCCAGCTTTGTATCATTTCCCATTAACTCAACCCATAGCTAAAGTCAGTTTGGGTTCTAGGGCCTCTTGGATCCTCCAGAGTTTTCCTGAATGCTTGGGCTGAGAGAGATCACTGGGCTACCTCAAACTAGCTTCACAGGGATTGTACTCAGAGATTCCTATGAGCCCTTTTGAGCAGTCTGTTAAGAGCCCATCTGGACCTGCCTATAACATTCCATTGTCCTTTTCATTAGAGTCACCAAGAACCTCCAAACTGTTTTTTAAGAGTGCATGAAGCTATATCATTTCTTTTTAACCTCACTAGATCTCTCCACTTTATTTGATGCTACACATTTCTCCTTTTTTACATTACGCTTTCAATGTCCTTGGCCCTCCTAACAGCCTCTTCCCTGAGTTCTTGTCCCAACTCCATTCCTTCTTCTTCATGCCTCTTCAATGTAGGTGATTTTCAAGGTTCTGGTCTTGACCCACTTTTCTACTTCTCATTCTACTTGCTCTTCCAGTGTGAGCTCATCCATCTACATATTGCAAAAAGATTTCCAAATCCTTTGTCCAGTCCATGCCTCTCCTTCCAGGCTTCTTTGTTATAGCTACCTCCTTCTGGACATCTTCACATAGTAACCATGGAACTTCAAATAACCATGTTCAGAACCAAACTATTTTCTTCACTTGTACCTCTCCCAATATGCCCTATTTCATTCTTTTACCCACAGCTAGAATCCCAGTATTTCCAGAAATGTTGGAACACAAACCAGGGCTTTCTTGGCCATGGTCTATAAATAAACTGATTTGAAAAATGTCACTAAGTATGCGTGGAACAATAAGGATTCTGGTGTTCCTGTCCCACAAGATAATTCGTAGAAGTTGTAACAAGGAACCTTGAAGAAACTAAAAACACATAATAGGCTCAAAGGAGGTATGTTATTATTTCCTAATGAGAAATTACTAAATGGTGCTAGATTATAAATATAAATCTCCAAAATTCAGACATCAAGAACTTGAAAATGTGTATATGCCATTGGCCTCTTCCTTAGCTATGTAAAAATATACTTGAGAAAAATGTATGTATAGTTGAGAAAGATAATTATGTATGACCAAATAGAGATTAATTGAAGAGATTGTAATTGTATAGGTGATAAAAAAGAAAGAAAAGCTTGGGAAGAAATGACAGAGCAATGTATACTTAAATGGACCCTTACAGAAAGGACAAGTTCTATAAGTTCACATAGATGGGATAATATTTTCTGAGCAAGATCACACAGGTAGTGCAAATAATTTATATTGTGGACCATCAGGAAATTAGGTTAAAATAGCTAATAACCATCATTACAACTGATGATTAATTGTGGAATTAAAATTATAAATAAGGGACGCCTGGGTGGCTCAGCAGTTGAGTGTCTGCCTTGGGTTCAGAGCGTGATCCTGCAGTTCCAGGATCGAGTCCCACATCGTGCTCCTTGCATGGAGCCTGCTTCTCCCTCTGCCTATGTCTCTGCCTCTCTCTGTGTGTCTCATGAATAAATAAATAAAAAATCTTAAAAACAAAATTTGTAAACAAAAGATTAATGCCAAAAAATAACACACCAACATCCTCTCAGCAGTTATTACACACACAGAAAAAAGTCCTCCACAAGTGATTGCAACTTTATACTTACTTGAAGACTTTCACAAACCCTGCAAAGCAGGGCTGAAGTGCCAAGGAATTTTTACCCCTGAGAGCAGCCTCCAACCAGTGATAAATTGAAGTTGAAGAATAAATATACCAATTTGGTACGCTAGAAAATGTACTTCAAAGATCTCAGGCCCTAATCCCTGAAACCTGTGAATATTACCTTATATTGGTCAAAGGTGTGATTAAGGATCTTGAAATGGAGAGATTATCCTGGACTATCAAGGTAGGCCCTGAAGGGAATCACATATGTCTCTATGAGCTAAGAGGAAGGAGATTTCATACAGAAGAGGAAGAAACAGTGCGACTACAGAGCAGAGATTGTAGTGATGTAGCCACAAGTCAAGAAATGTCCCAGCACCAGAAAGGGGAAGGGACAAGGGACATATTCTCCTCCTAGATCTTCCAGAGGGAGTGTAACCCTCTTGACAACTTGACTTCAGTGATCACGATTTCTGATTTCTGATCCCTCAACTTGTGAGAGAATGAATTTCTATGGGCATCTGACTGGCTCAGTCGGTAGAACATGCAACTCTTGATCTCAGAATTAGAGGTTCCAGCCCCACATTGGGTGTAGAGATTCCTTAAGAAAAAGTTTAAAATCTTTTTTTTTAAGTAAATTTCTGTTGTTTTCAACCACCAAATCTGTAGCAATTTGTCGCAATAGCCATCAAAAACTAACACACCAATATTTATACTAATCAGTATGCCAATGTTCTCGTTCCTAAGAGGTAGGATGACTCTGAGGCATCCTCTACATTGTCTCCCAGAGAGCCACGAAAGGCATGTGCACCACCTACAAAGCTAACCTACTCATCAGCCCGCTCTCTTACTGTCCTCCCGTCTCACTTCCCCACCCCTTCTATCAATGGTTTCTGGACTCTTTTTGAAAATAAACCATTTGCGGGACACCTGGGTGACTCAGTGGTTAAGCATCTGCCTTCAGCTCAGGGCGTGATCCTGGAGTCCGGGATGGAATCCCACATCAGGCTCCTTGCATGGAGATTGTTTCTCCCTCTGTCTCTCTGTGTGTCTCTCATGAATAAATAAATAAAATCTTAAAAAAAAAAAGAAACCATTTGCCCTCAAATCCTTGTGTATTAATTTCTTCCTGGGGCTGCCATAACAAAGTACCACAAGTAGCATGACAACAAGTTTATTCTCTCACAGTTCTGGAGGCTGAAAGTTAAAAATAAAGGTGTTGGCACAGTTGACTCCTTTTTAGGACTCTGAAGGAGAATCTCTTCCATACTTCCCTCCTGGTTTCTGGTGACAGCTGAAAGTCCTAGGAATGCTTCAGCTTGTGAGTGCAAGATTTTCATCTCTGCTTCCATTCATACATAGCATTCTCTCTTGTGTCTGTGTCTTCATGTGGCTGTCTTCCCCTCATATTGAATTATGGGATCATGCTAATGACCTCATCTCAACTTGATTACATCTGCAAAGCTCCTATTTCCAAATAAGGTCACATCCATAGGTACTGTGGGTCAAGATTTTATAATCTTTTGGGGGGCACATAATTCATACAACGTTGACTCAGGATCCAATTCAGGGACTCCAACCTAATACAGCTATCACTTACTAAGCATTTTTTATGTTTCCCTAAGTATAGATTATTTCATTTTATCTTCAATAATCTTATGAGATAAATATTAGCTCCATATTAAAGTTCTTGACTTAAGGATTAGATATACTCTAACAAAGTCTGCATTTCACTAGGTGGGAAATGTAATAAAATGCTAGTTCCACTAGTTGGAGTTTTTTTTCACCAAAAGGGACCAAATGCCTTAAACTCTTTCCTAATCTGCTACATTATAGAAAAGGAAAAAATTAAAGAGGATCTTCCTAGGGTTTTAATATGTATTCTTTTCTACTTAAGATTTTTGTTAATAAATTGAATTTATATGACATGACATTTCTGCTCTTTCTTGTATTAGTTGTTCAGACCCATTATTTATTCATTGCTCTCCAAAATCTCTAGGGAAGGGGAAGTGGATTCCATGCACAATGTCATGTACAGTTTCTGATAGTCCCTTGGCAGCAACAGTTCCTCTCCCCTCCCTGTACCAGACTCTGCTAGGAGTTCTCTATGAAAGAATGTTCTGTAAAACAAGGACACATTGTCTCTAGACCTCTATTCTAAAGCTTCTGGGAAGTATAGCTGAGCAGGGATGAGACTATAGATTGAAATTAACATCTAAACTAACATGTAGATCATTTCACACCTCCCACAACGGTGCCCCGCTTACCCTAATATTCTCTATTCCACCTATTGCCAGAGCTCAAGTCCTCCCCCTGGTTACTACTTTGGAAATATAACATGGGCTTACCACATACACACAGAAGACCTACTTAGTTGGCATTTATGTTTCGGATTGCTTTCTTTCATTTTCCAAGTTACTGCTGCTGATTATAATTAAAACCCCCTTGGGTGAATAAATGGATACATAAGTGAAATAAGTGGCTATCTATGAATAGAATGATAAGAGGTCTGGATGATCTAAAATATCTCCTCCTACAGCTGTCACTCTAGAAAGAAGATAAGATCTGCCCCTACGGAATCTCTCTCTTGGGCCCATTAGTCCAAAGGGACTTTTTAATATGCTATTTAGGACCTTTTAACATCCAGAAAAAAAGGAAATTGCTACCTTCTGGAGTAGCAAAAATGGGACGTGAAGGTGGGGAAGGATGTAAGTGGACATGCTCCAAAATAGCTAGTTTTTAAACATGATCTATAATGTAAGGATGTATGTGTATATCATAATAGAATTACAGCTTTAGTGGGAATATGAGTTATCTATTTCTGCTTAATAAATTGCCCTAAAACTTAGCAACTCAAAACAATAAACATTTATTATTTCACACAGTTTCTGTAGGCTTGCAATTTTGGAGTGGCTCAGCAGAATGGTTCTGGTTCTTGAAGTTGCAGTCTAGGCATTGGTTAAGGCTGCACTCATCTGAAGACTTCACTGAGGCTTCAGGATTAACTTCTAAGATGGCTCACTCATACGTCTCTTGACAAAAAGCCTCAGTTCCTTTACTGCCTGTTGGCAGGAAGCTTCAGTTACTTACCATGTACCCATCTCCTTAGGACTGCTTGAGTATCTTCATGACATAGCAACTGGCTTCCCCGAAAGCAAGTTATCCAAGAGAGAGCAAGGGGAAAGTTCTAATGCCTTTTAAGATCTAGTCATATGGGGCAGCCTGGGTGGCTCAGCGGTTTAGCGCTGCCTTCGGCCCGGGGCGTGATCCTGGAGCCCGGGGATCGAGTCCCACATCGGGCTCCCTGCATGGGAGAATCAGGCTAAGAGCCTGATTCTCCCTCTGCCTGTGTCTCTGCCTCTCTCTGTGTGTGTCTCTCATGGATAAATAAATAAAAATCTTTAAAAAAAAATCTATTCATATGGCAATGTTCAAATCTGGTTATACTTAAGTCACCTAGGAGCTTTCAGAAACTAACAGTACCCCATCCCACACATTTGAAATCAAATCTCTGAAGGTGATGCCTAAGCTTTGGTGCTTTTTTACTCTTTTTAAGCTACTCAGATGACTCTAATACAGCCATGTTTGAGAATCCTATGTGGGGCACTTACTCTCAAATATAGCTGTATCTTGGAATCACTTGGGGGCGGGAATGGAAAACACTGGTTCTTTGGTCCTGTTATGGATTGAATTGTACCACCACTACGACCCCCAATTCATGTATTGAAATCCCACCCCAGTACCTCAGAATGTTACTAAACTCAGAGATAGGATCTCTAAAGAGGTCAAATGAGGTCATTAAGGTAGACCCTAATCCTTATAAAAATAGGGGTCCTTATTAGAAGAGATTAGAATACAGGTTCAGAGGTAAGACCATGTAAAGGAACCACTAGGAAAAAAAAAACAAACCACCATTTACTAGCCAAGAGGCCTTGGAAGAAACTAACCCTGCAGACACCTTGATCTCTGACTTATAGCCTTCAGAATCATGAGAAAGTAAATTGTAGGTAATAAATAATCCTGAGCTCCTCAGACTCTGATACTTTTCTTATGGCAGCCCTAGTGAACGGATACAGGACCAGTCCTCAGAATTCTGATTTGATAGGAATGGATATAGCTGGGGATCAGAGCATTTTTAATGCTGTTTGAGTGATTTTAATGTGCATCAAGGCTAAGAGCCCCTGCTTTAAGTATCCCGAAGTCTGACTTCATCTGTTTAAACAAACAAACAAATAAAAAGATCTAGTATTGGAAATCATCACCTCCACTATTCAACTTGTTAAAAGTGAGTCACTTAATTCAGACCACACTTGATAGGGGAATGAGAGTTCACTTTTTTTTTTTTTTTTTTGAGAGTTCATTTTTAAAAGGGAGAAGTATCAAAAACATTTATGGACACATTTAAAAATAATCAGTGTTGCTGGAGTGCCTGGGTGGCTCAGTTGGTTAAATGGCTGGCTCCTGATTTTGGCTCAGGTCATGATCTCAGGGTCCTGGGATGGAGCCCCAGGTCTGGCTTTGTGCTCAGTGAGGGGTCAGTAGGGAGTCTCTCCCTTTGCTCCCCACCTCCCCTGCCCCGCTTCCGCTCTTACTTTCTCTCACTAAAATAAACACATCTTTAAAAGAAATCAGTGTTGGGTTCAATGAACATTTATTAAGCATCTTTATTGGAACCTAGATGGGCACTGGAATTCAAACACGAAGTATTTTTCTGTCACTCAGGACTAAAGAAATCGGAAGTTTTGTGTAGGTAGATAAGAGGCAACTTTAGAACACAAGATATTACAGGACTGTGATAGTTTAAAGCCGAATGTTCATGAGGTGAGATGTAAATCATGGACAGTATGAGGGACTGATTTTCTCCTGAGCAGAGGAGAGAGGTTATTTCATAACCATGTGACTTCCCATTCTTGAAACTTTTGTAGGATCTGAACTGAGAAGGACATACAGAGATGGTGACTCATTCCATCTTGCAACCCTTGACACCTGGATCATTATTTTTTATCTACAAATAATATTTACTGGTTTGTTGAATTAAATTTAACTGATGAATACAGATGAATCCTAAATATAGACTCACGTACTTCATTTGATTGTTGTAAATTTAGATTACTGTGGTTTAGAATAGTGTTTTCTGTCACATATATATATTTTTAACATGGTCAGCTCTTTTCTTTAGAATTTAGAGCAGTCACAGACAGAGGCATAAGCCCTTTGAGGCCCATGGCCCACATTCTGTCAGTGGAATTGCTGTTTGGTTAAAATAGTGTGCCTCTGTGGGTCTGTGTGTGTGATATTTTTAATCGATTTTCTAATGCCTTTAGGTGGGGCACACACTCAGTACGCATTCTCTTGTTCTCCACTACTTCCTGTTGTCTAATATCCATCAGCCATATTGGTTCTTAAAGGCTTCAGTGTGAGACCCATGGATCTAGATTTAAAACTTTAGGATTTTAGTGCATAATATTATTTTGGCTTATTCTTTTTTTTTTTAAGATTTTATTCATTTATTTTAGAGAGTGAGAGAGTAGGGAGATAGAGTTTTCTGCTTGATTTCTTTCTCCTTATTTCCTCCTTCCTCCTTTTCTTTTTTTTTCCCTTGAATGGGAAGGATCATGAACAACTTCCTCAGTTCTTAACACAGTATCATCATTTATCCAGCCAAAGACTCTCAGTTGCATTTTTTATTTAGCACTATATTCAGTTTTATTTCTTTTCAACAATTCCTTTCTCTTCTCTTCCATAGGCAACTATTTTAATGCATTTAATGTAGATTCTAAAAATGCATTTCTATTCTTGTAAAAAGATACATTTCTGTTTTGTGTATAGGTATTTTTAATTTATGTAAATAACATTATGTTATTCTTTTCCACTTGACACTATTTTTTTGGTTTTACGTTATTTATTTGAGAGAGAGAGAGCATGTGTGAGCAAGAGAAGAGAGGGGGAAACAGACTCCTCCTGAGCAGGGAGCCTGATGTGGGGCTCAATCTAGGGATTCCAGGATCATGACCTGAGCCAAAGGCATGGTTAACTTACTGAGCCACTCAAGACACCCCCACTATGTTTTTAATATTCATCCAGGTTTCTCTGTGTATCTAATCTCTCGTTACAAATTGTTGCATCATTCTCCATCATGGTTCATTTACCACTTATTATATATTTACTACAGCCGCACTGTCTTCAATTCCTTTCCACCTCAAACAACAACAACAATACACACACCCTTTAATGAGCGTCCTCTTCTCTTTTTTGTTTAGATTTTATTTATTTATTGGAGAAGGAGGGGGGCAGGCAGAGCTCCCTGGCAGGGAGCCCAACATGGGACTTGATCCTGGGTCTCCAGGATCACGTCCTGGGCTGAAGGCGGCGCTAAACTGCTAAGCCACCGGGCTGCCCTAATGAGTATCCTCTAACATCCTCTTAGAGATCTGTGAGAAAATTCATCTGAAGAGTATAACCAGGAATGGAATTGCTGGGTCATAGGTTACATGCTCACTTGATTTAACTAAGTCATGCCTGCTGGGTCTCCAGAATAGCTGTATTTACCAGAGATTTTCTGTTCTATGTTTACTTCATCCCTACTGCTAACAGAGCATTCTGGATTCTTCAGTTCTTTTTCTCTTTTACACCTTTTATCCTTCATATACCCATAGTGAGCGCAAACCACCAGAGTTCTATTCTCCCCCAGGAGTCTAGACCCAAAGCTAGTTTACCACATTCCCTTGAGGAATTCACAACACACTTATACACTAAAGATAATCATCGTCTTCTAAAGGAGATTTCTGTTTTCTTTCTCTAAATATTTAAAGTACTGTAAGATTATCTTTCAGCTCATAATTTATATGCTCCTCCATGGTCCCCTTTCAATTCACAAATATTTCTTAGGATTTCTAGTCACTAAGTGGACTGAAAACAAGTTGGACCAAAGAACTTTTTGACTTAGTCTCAAAAACAAAACAAAACAAAATACATAAGTGGCTAATATGGGAGAGAGGTGGGGTGTGGGACAGGTTCACCTTAATTACTAGTCAAAGTAATTTGAAATACTTAAGAATAGTCTAAAAATACCTAAAATTTGGGACACCTGAGTAGCTCAGTGCTTGAGCGTCTACCTTCGACTCAGGGCTTGATCCCAGGTCTGGGGATTGAGTCCAGCATGCGGCTCCCTGTGAGGAGCCTGCTTCTTCCTCTATGTCTCTGCCTCTCTCTGTGTCTCACATGAATAAATAAATAAAATCTTTTTTTTAAAAAAACCTAAAATTTTTTCTATATTCTTTTCTATTATAAAATGCCTTCCTATTATACTTTTATAATAAAAATAAGACTTTACTGAAATAAAAAGGGAAATATTTAATCTACTCCAGGTCTGGCCCCAAACATTTCTGAAAATACTAACACTTAACAGATTTAGTCCTCCTTATGCTAAATTTATGCAAAACTCACTTCCTTATAACAGTGACAGCTATTTGCAGAAACTGTCACTATTTTTGCAAATCTGTCAATAGACTGTTTTTGTTTTTGATATTTTATTTCTTTAAGAGAGAGAGAGAAGGGGCAGAAGGAATCTCGAGCAGAATTTTAAGCATACTCTCTGCTGATACAGGGTTTGATCTCCCAACGCCAAGACCACAACCCCAGCAGATATCATGAGTCCCACACCTAACTGACTAAGCCACCCAGCTGCCCTTTAATAGATGCTTATAGATGCTTTTTCTACCAAATGTAACTGAATGCCCTCCTGCAGCATAAAAAACATTTGCAACTCTTGTCACAACTCATAATTATGACACGTATATGGGAAAAATGTCAAGATTTCAAATTCTTTTTTTTTTTAAGATTTTATTTATTCATGAGAGACACAGAGAAAGAGAGAGAGAGAGGCAGAGACACAGGTAGAGGGAGAAGCAGGCTCCATGTAGGAGCCTGACGTGGGACTCAATCCTAGGTCTCCAGGATCAGGCCCTGGGCTGAAGGCAGCACTAAACCACTGAGCCACCTGGGCTGCCCAAGATTTTAAATTCTTGTGGAGGATTACCATTAATCAATTTTTAAAATTTCATCAAAAGGAAGAATGTAAAAATTTTTAAAACCTCCATTAGTCTTCTTTCATGTCTGTCCTTTGTGGCCTTTATAAAGCTAGACATGCAGTTTTATACATCATTGTCATTATGATATATAACTGTATCTCCACCTTTTACTTAATATTATTTTGTAAAATTTCTCCCTATTTCTGCATTTTTATCATTTTAATCATCTTCCTATTTCACTGGTATATTAGATTTTCCTATACTTCCTATATTGTTGACAATTTCAGTAATTTTAAATTTTTAACTATTAAATATTTTGCCATTAGCATTTTTGTATAGCTTTTATGTTATTCTTTTGAAAGATTTCCTATGACAGATTCCTAGGAGTAGGATTACAGTGCCTCTTAATATGTGGCATCAGTTTGCTTCTCTAAAGGATCAATATGCATTTCTAAAGCACTTCATCTGTCTCTTGGTTTGTGGCTGTCCCTCTGTGGCTTACCAAACAGCATCTGCTTTGTGATTTTACTATCCTTTATTTTCCACACATATCTCACCCTGCTGAGTTAATCTGTAATGCACATCCTTTCGATACTTGTTATCTAACTGTAATCCAGAATCTCAGACTTAGTCACCCCCTCTTACCAGCTGAGGCTTTACCAAGCATGTATGGCACTAAACCATTTGTGAGCATTGAAGATGATTTCAGTATCAATCCAAGTCACATGGTCCCACAGAAGGTTGCCCATTCCCATTGCTTTACAGAAATTTCTTCTGGATTTTGATATCAAATTTATTCTAGGTCTTGTCAGCCAATTTCCAGAAGGACATATTGACCACATTTTTGTTTAATCAGTTCATCATCGAACTTCATAAGCTCATCAGTATATAGTGAGGACAAGCTATGGTTATTTTAGGTTTCACTAGTGTCTACTCATACAATAGAAGTCATCTTTAGGTTAAACATTTATCCATGGGAGATGAAATTGTATGTGTTCAGGAGTGTAAATGGGAATCCGTTTCAGGCAGTTCTTAACAAAGGCTTTGAGGATTATAGATAAATTTAATCTATTGAGTTGGTAATTCCTGGGATCTAAATATGTTTTTTTTAAAAGATTTTTCTTATTTATTTGAGAGAGAGAGAATGAAGTGGGAGAGAGGCAGAGGGAGAGGGAACAGACTCCTCGCTGAGCAGAGAGCCTGAAATGGGGCCAGACCCCAGGACCCTGAGATTATGACCTGAGTTGAAGTCAGACGCTTAACTGACTGAGCCACCCAGGTGCCCCTAGATATGTATTTTGATGGCAGTTTTATTCATCCATTTATTTCTATATTCCTTTAATAAATGTTTATTGAATAGCTACTGTGTCCTTGGCACTATACTAGTTATTATTGCTAAGAAAGTGAACAAAACAGACACAATCTCCTTCCTCTAGAGCTTGCAGTGTACAGTGTGTGTGTGTGTGTGTGTGTGTGTGTGTGTATGTGTATGTGTGAGTCTCTGTATGTGTATATACAAATGATAGTCTAAAATGCCATAAGATTGGAGCTGTGATAGTGGCTACAAAGAAAAAGAATGCTTTGAAAGCATGTAACTGGAGTCTAATCAATTAGAAGGGAGGTCAGAGAAGTCTTCTCTGGGGAGGTAACATTAACAACTGAGTCCTGGGGGCACCTGGGTGGCTCAGTCAGTTAAGCAGCTGACTGCCTACTCTTTATCTCAGCTCAGGTCATGGTCTCAAGACTGAGAGTTCAAACTCCATGTTAGGCTCCATGCTGGGCATAAAGCCTACTTAAAATAATAGTAGATAAATAAATACAGTGTGTCCTGAACAAAGAGTAGGAATTAGCCCTACAAGGTGGGGAAGAACCCTCGAGGCAGGGGACCAACATACATGAATACCCTTAGAGAAAAGGGGCTTTGCACATAATTTCAGAAACAGAGAAAAGGGAGATGTGTCTGAAATATGATGAGTGGGGAAAAGAGAAAGGAGAAATAAGGCTGAAGAGACAGATAAAAGTATAACAAAAATCCCAGGTCATTATGCAGAACATCCTAGATATATACAAGCTTGCAGAAGGAGTTTTGTAGTATCTGAGATGAAAAGAAGATCAAAATGACTAAAGTTCAGGGTTCTGGGGAGAGAAGAGGAAGAGGGGGATGCCTGGGTGGCTCAGTGGTTGAGCATCTGCCTTCGGCTTGGGTCATGATCCCAGAATCCCAGGATCAAGTCCCATGTTGGGCTCTCTGCATGGAGCCTGCTTCTCGCTCTGCCGTGTCCCTGCCTCTCTCTGTGTCTCTCATGAATAAATAAATAAATAAAATCTTAAAAAAAAAAAAAAAAGAAGAGGAAGAAGGGGTTTGATAGGTAGATAGACTGTGAAGAGCTTTGTAGGTCATGAGAAAAGATTTTGTCTTTTGTCTTAAGAGAATAGGAAGCCATTATATTTAGATTAAGGAAGAAGAACCCTCCCCAAGTGTACCCAGAAAAATATAGCCAAAAATGTAGGAGAAAAAAATGGAGACAATGGAGTAATGAAAACTGAGGAAAAAGTGTTTCTTTTAAAAGGTTGAAAGGTGGGATGCCTGGGTTGCTCAGTGGTTTGAGCATCTGCCTTTGGCCCAGGGTGTGATCCTGGAGTCCCAGGATCAAGTCCCATGTTGGGCTCCCTTCGTGGAGCCTGCTTCTCTCTCTGCCTATGTCTCTGCCTGTCTCTGTGTCTCTCATGAATAAAATCTTTAGAAAAAAAAAAGGTTGAAAGGCTAACATGATGATGACTAAAAAAGCAGGGCAGTAACATGATCAGATTTGTGTTCATAAAAAAAGTACTTTGGCAGGGTGCCTGGGTGGCTCAGGTCATGGTCCAAGGGTCCTGGGATCAATTCTCACATCAGGCTTCCTGCCTGCTTCTCCTCTTTCTGCTCGCTGCTTCCCCTGCTTGTGCTCTCTCTCTCTTGTCAAATAAACAAATAAATAAAATCTTAAAAAAAAAAAAAGTACCTTGGCTGCAGCCATGGAAAATCATTTGAATGTGCCCACAAGTGAATGTGGGAAAAGCAGCCGGAAGTTAATTCTGTCACCCAGGAAAAGATGATGGCAATTTAGTCTGGGTGGGTGATATAGTGTGAAGTGAATGCATTTAAAAGATATTTATATTAGATCCTCAGACTTTATCCATTTTATAGCTGAAAGTAGGTAAGAATCTTTCAGCTATCCAATTTCAGAGGCTCTAATGTAAACCGTGATGACTATAGTTAATAACACTATTATTATATATTTTAAAATAACAAGAAAAAACATTTTATATAAAAAAATACAAGATGTGTAGGAGGTAAAAAAAAGACCAGACAGACTTTAGTAACTACTTTGTATATTAGCTTCTTAGGGCTGTATAACACGTTACCAAAACTTAGGTATCTTTAAAACAACAGAAATTTATTTTGTCACAGTTCTGCAGACCAGGAATATGAAATCAAGGTATTAACAGGGTGGATTTTTTTTCTAAGGCTCTGAGGGAGAATTCACTTCATGCCTCTCTCCTAACTTATGGTCACTGTCAGCAATTCTTTTTTTTTTTTTTTTAAGATTTATTTATTTATTTGACAGAGAGAAGAGAGAGAGAGGAGGCACAGTGAGGAAGGGCAGAGGCAGAGGGAAAGGGAAATTCAAGCAGACTCGTCTCTGATCATGGAGCCCAATGCAGGGCTCTATCTCATAATCTTGAGATCATGACCTGAGCTGAAATCAATAGTTGGACGCTCAACCAACTGAGCTATCCTAGCTGTCAGTAACTTTTTGTGTTGTGTTCCTTGGCTGGTAGACATATCATTCCAATCTCTACCTCCATCTTCACATGACCTTCTTCCCCGTGTTTCTATGTGTCGTTTTTTTTTTTTCTGTCTTTTAAAGGACACCTATCACATGTATTTATTACCTCTTTGGGGAGAAGGAGTATGTCTAATCCAGGATGATCTCATGTTAAGAGCCTTACCTTAATTACATCTGCAAAGATCCTTTTCTGAATAGTCATGTTCATAGGTACTAAAGGTTAGAACTTGGATATATCTCTTGGCAGGACACAATTCAACCCACTACACTTGGCTAAGGGGATAAGGAAGACGGAGGTATCAAGGATGACTCTTGGGTTTTAGGTTTGTGCAACTAGATGTACAGTACTGTTATTTAGTAAGGTATAGAATATTATAATAAGAATAGATTTAGAGGAGGCAATTATGAGTTTAGACTTATACACATTAGATTTTAGGTGGCTTTGAGACCAGCAAGCAGAAATGTTGGGTAGACAGTTGGCATGTCAGATCTGGAAAGACCAAGTGGTTGGTCTCTATTAAGAGACCATATTAAGATAGAGAACAATGGAAGAAAACCAGGAGAGACTCATTTTAGTCATGTTATGTTTGTGATGCCTAGAAGTATCTGGAAATGTCATATATTTGGATTGTAACGTGGAAGTGGTAGGTTAAATTCTAGTCGTCAGTTTATAAGTGATCATCTAAATCATGAGAATTAGTGAGATTTCCTGGGGTACAGAGGGTTGAGTGAGAAGAGAAGAGGCTTCGGACCTATTCCGCTAGGAAATTTCATTAAAGAGGAAGAAATCCTGCCTTCCTAGGAAGAAATTGAAAAGAGGTGGCCAAAGAGGTAAAGAGGAAAACTGAGAGACTATGGCAACAGTACAGCAATGAAAACTAAGGAAAAAGAGTGTTTCTTTTAAAAAGTTAAAAGCCAGGGAAAGGAGTGATCAACAGTGTAAATGCTGTTGAAAGATAGAGCAAGATGGAGACTGAAAACTTTCTATTGGATCAAGAATAGTAAAGTCGGGATCCCTGGGTGGCGCAGAAGTTTAGCGCCTGCCTTTGGCCCAGGGCGCGGTTCTGGAGACCCGGGATCGAATCCCACATCGGGCTCCCGGTGCATGGAGCCTGCTTCTCCCTCTGCCTATGTCTCTGCCTCTCTCTCTCTCTGTGACTATCATAAATAAATAAAAATTAAAAAAAAAAAAAGAATAGTAAAGTCATTAATGAGAGTAAAGAATTGTAGAATAAATGGGAGGTGAGGGGATCCCTGGGTGGCACAGCGGTTTGGTGCCTGCCTTTGGCCCAGGGCGCGATCCTGGAAACCTGGGATCGAGTCCCATGTCAGGCTCCCGGTGCATGGAGCCTGCTTCTCCCTCTGCCTGTGTCTCTGCCTCTCTCTCTCTGTGTGACTATCATAAATAAATAAAAATTTTTAAAAAATGGGAGGTGAGAAAATGGAGACATCTTTAAAACATCTCTTTTTTTTTTTCTTAAATAACCTTAAACGTAGAGAAAAAGTTACAAACATAGGGGCACCTGGGTGGCTCAGTCAGTTAAGTGTCTGCCTTTGGCTCAGGTCATGATCCTGGAGTCCCTTGTCAGGCTCTCTGCTCAGCAAGGAGTCTGCTTCTCACTCTGCTCCTCCTCCTGCTTGTGCTCTTTCTTTTGCTCACTGTCTCAAATGAACAAATAAAATCTTTTTCAATTTATTATTTATTTATTTATTTATTTAAAGATTTATTTATTTATTTATTCATGAGTTACACACAGAGAGAGGCAGAGACATGGTTGGAGAAAGAAGAGAGAAGCAGCCTTCCCACAGGGAGGTCCATGTGGAACTCCATCCGGATCACGCCCTGAGCTGAAGGCAGATGCTCAATCACTGAACCACTCAGGAATCCCTAAAATATTTTTTAAATTTTTTTAATTTTTATTTTTATTATTTTAAAAGATTTTCTTTATTTATTCATGAGAGACACATAGAGAGAGAGGAGAGAGGCACAGAGACACAGGCAGAGGGAGAAGCAGGCTCCATGCTGGGAGCCGGACATGGGACTCGATCCTGGGTGTCCAGGATCACGCCCTGGGCTGAAGGCGGCGCTAAACCACTGGGCCACCTGGGCTTCCCTAAAATCTTTTTTTTAAAGAAAAAGTTGCAAACATAAAGATAGTAAAATATTCATATATCCTCCCAGATTTGCCCACTGATAACATTCTATCCCATTTGTCTTTGTCATGTGCTCTGTATGTATGTGTATGCATGAATAATTTTTTTCTGAATCGTTTGAAGGTAAATCCCATATATCATAGACCTTTACCCTAAATACTCCACTGTATATTTCCTAAGAATAGAAATATTTTCTCATAGAACTGATATGCCAATTATAAATATAAATTATAATTGTAACTATCAATATTTACATTGACACTTTTATTTAACCCACTGTGCATATGACAATTGTGTTGGTTGATGTAATAGTGTCCTTCATAGACTGTTTTCCTTTTCTCTACCTAGTACAAAGTGAAGTTTAGGGGCAGGTATTACATGTAATTGTCATTTTGTTTTAATCTTCTTTCATCTCAACTATGGCCACAGCTTTTGTCTTTCAGGATACTCGCATTTTTTAAAGGAGTCCCCTATTTCATTTATTATTTTTAGTATTTTTTAAAGATTTTATTTATTTATTCATAGAGACACACAGAGAGAGAGAGAGAGAGAGAGAGAGAGAGAGAGAGGCAGAGACACAGGCAGAGGGAGAAGCAGGCTCCATGCAGAGAGCCTGAGGTGGGACTCCATCCAGGGTCTCCAGGATCACTCCCCGGGCTGCAGGCGGCGCTAAACCGCTGCACCACCGGGGCTGCCCTATTTTTAGTATTTTTTAAAGATTTTATTTATTTATTTGAGAGAGAGAGATGGAGTCAGGGGCAGACGGAGAGGGAGAGGCAGACTCCCTGCTGAGCAAGGAGCTTGATCCCAGGATCCCAGAATCACAACCTGAACCAAAGGCAGACACTTTAATGGACTGAGCCACCCAGGCACCCCCCCCACCATTTCATTTTTTAAATAGAATTTTCTTCACTTTGAATTTGATGATTTTTGTATGATTAGATTGAGTTTATACATTCTCAGCCACACTGTGTCCTTTTCAGGGTATCACATCTAAGTGTGTGCATAATGTGTAAACAGCTTTTTAAAGAAGCTTGCTTGCTCAGGGAAGCAGAGAGATAAGGTTGTAGCTATAAGCCAGTATTTCTCAACATTGGTTGTAAATTAGAAGTACTTGAATAGCTTTTAATACCAGTGTAAGGCTCCTTTTCAGAGATATTGACTTAATTGGTCTTGGGTGGTGACCAGACATAGGCATTTTTAAAACTTCCTAAATGTTACTAATGTACAACTGAGTTTGAGAAACATTGCTTGAAGAGTATGTGGGTGGTGATAGTGGTGATTTAACATGATAGAAGTTAAAATGTTTTAAAGCTTTTTGAAATCCAGTTCAAAAGAAAAAGGTTGAAGATTAAAGAAAGATATAAAGAGTCTAGAAGCCTTTTATTTGAGGCCTTTGTACTCTTCTTGAGTACAGTTGTAGCAAAATAATATTATGGGATAATGGGACCATATTTACTGTTCAATAATGAGGAAAGGATCATACAAGTAGAATATGACAAATTGTATTTTGAGAATTCTGCGAAAGTCAAATGTTCTTAGAAAATGCAAGAATACAAAGTATATTCATAGTTTTCCATATTTTAACTGTTAATTAATATTTTGTAACAGCGATTATGAATATCCTATCTCTAGATGCCTGGGTGGCTTCTTGGTTGAGCATCTGCCTTCAGCTCAGGGCATGATTCTGGAGTCCTGGGGTTGAGTCCCACATTGGGCTCCCCACAGGGAGCCTGCTTCTCCCTCTGCCTATGTCTCTGCTTCTCTCTGTGTGTCTTTTATGAATAAATAAATAAAATCTTTTTAAAAAAGGATTTTTTTTCTCAAGGGAACCAATCCAATCAAAAAATGGGCAGAAGACATGAATAGACACTTTTCCAAAGAAGACATCCAGATGGCTAACAGGCACATGAAAAAATGTTCAACATCACTTGGCATCAGGGAAATACATATCAAAACCACAATGAGATACCACCTTACACCAGTCAGAATGGCTAAAATTAACAAGTCAGGAAATGGTAGAAGTTGGCAAGGGTGCAGAAGAAGGGGAGCCCTCTTATACTGTTGGTGGGACTGCAAGCCGGTACAGCTACTCTGGAAAACAGTATGGAGGTTTCTCCAAAAGTTGAAAATAGAGGGCAGCCCCAGTGGCTTGGCGCCGCCTGCAGCCTGGGGTGTGATCCTGGAGACCTGGGATCGGGTCCCATGTCGGGCTCCCTGCATGGAGCCTGCTTCTCCCTCTCCCTCTCCCTCTGCCTGTGTCTCTGCCTCTCCCTCTGTGTCTATGAATAAATAAATAAGATCTTTTAAAAAAAAGTTGAAAATAGAGCTACCCTACAACCCAGTAATTGCACTACTAGGTATTCACCCCAAAGATACAAATGAAGTGATCCAGAGGGGCACCTGCACTCCAATGTTTATAGCAGCAATAGCCATAATAACCAAACTATGGAAAGAGCCCAGATGTCCATTGACAGATGAATGGATAAAGAAGATATGGTAATATATATACAGTGGAATATTACTCAGCCATCAAAAAATCTTTCCATTTGCAATGATGTGGATGGAACTAGAGGGTTTATGCTAAGTGAAATAAGTCAATCAGAGAAATACAATTATCATAAGATTTCACTCATATGTAGAATTTAAGAAACAAAACAGAGGAGCATAGGGGAAGGGAGGGAAAAGTAAAACAAGATGAAATCAAAGAGGAAGACAAACCATAAGAGACTCATAATCATAGGAAACAAACTGAGGGTTGCTGGAGGGGAGGGTGGTCACTGGATGGGGTAACTGGTGATGGACATTAAGGAGAGGACGTGATGTGATGAGCACTGGGTATTATATAAGACTGATGAGGGATCCCTGGGTGGCTCAGCAGTTTAGCGCCTGCCTTTGGCCCAGGGTGTGATCCTGGTGTCCCAGGATCGAGTCCCACATCTGGCTTCCTGCATGGAGCCTGCTTCTCCCTCTGCCTGTGTCTCTGCCTCTCTCTCCATGTCTATCATGAATAAATAAATAAAATCTTTAAAAAAAAAAATGACTGTGGGAAACAAAGGGTTGCAGAAGGGGAGGTGGATGGGGAGATGAGATAACTCAGTGGTGGACATTAAGGAGGGCACATGATGAGATGGGCACTGGGTATTACACTATGTGCTGGCAAATTGAACTTAAATATATATATATATATTTTTTTTTTCCTTTTATGCTACTGCTGTGGAATGTTGCATGAGAAAGCTTATTAATTGTGATTAAGAAAATAAAATCAAGAATACCAAAAAAAAAAAAAAAAAGACTGATGAATCACTGAATTCTACCTCTGAAACTAATAATACTGTATGTTAATTAATTTAATTTAAATTAAAACAATTTAAAAAAGAATATCCTTTCTCATGATAACAGTTTCACCTGATTTATAGGAATGTACCAGGATATGTTTTTTATGCCTACAGTTGTAGTAATATAATATGGTACCAAAAGATTTTATTTTATTTATTTATTTATTTATTTATTTTATTTTATTTTATTTTATTTGGTACCAAAAGATTTTAATATCAGGGGACCTGGCTGGCTCAGTTGGAAGAGCACATGACTCAGTCTTGGAGTAATGAGATGAAGCTCCAAGTTGGTGTAGAGATTACTTAAGTAAGTAAAACTAAAAAAAAATGTTTAATGTCAAACTCTTAAGGACCACAAAAAGGATAGTCCACTCCTTGAAAGGAGATTTTTTTTAATTTGCAAGATGGCATATATTACTTATCAGATAAGACAGAAACTTACCTTGAAAGTGGAAAATATAACCACTAACTGCTAAGAATGACTAAAATTTATTATGGAATACATATTATTGTAGACAAAGTTACAAAACATAATTGTATTTCAGTTTGAAGTCTTCACTGAGAAAACAGTAGCATCCCATGGGTTATTATGGTTCATAAAATTTTTGTTGCTATTGACCAGGGGAGAGGAAGGAGGTGAAATAAATAAACCATTTAGAGAAACTGGAGTTTAAAATATTGCAGTGTGGTTTCATAGAGGGAGAAATAAAGCAGTACCTAGAAAATAGTAAGTTAACAAGTTAGAAAAGGCTTAAAAAGTTAGGAAGTTAGGAGAGAAAGGAAAGAAAAAAAGTTGAAATGAAACAAGGTTGTGATTAGACTCTCTCAGCTATCTTCACCATTATGTAACTATAATTATGTCTAGGTTATCTCCTAAATTAATGAAATTTTTTTATTGAGGTGAAAATTTACATAAAATACAGCTATTTAAAAATGTACAATTCAGTGCTGTTTAGTTCATTCGCAATGTCATGCAACCACCACCTGTATCTCCTTGCAAAACATTTTTCATCATCCCATATCCATCAGGTAGTCTAACCCTATTTCTATCCTCTCCCCCCCTCCCTCAAGGAGACATTGGCAGTCACCAATCTGTTTTCTTTCCCTATGGATTTACCTATTCTGGATAGTTCATACAAATGAATTATACAATGTGGACCTTTTGTGTCCTGTTTCTTCCACTTAATGTTTTTGAGATTCATCTACTTGTGTCATATATCAGTACTTCATTTCTTTTTATGACTGAATAATAGTCCATTGTATAAATATCATATTCTGTTTATTCATCCCTCTGTCGATGGACATTTGAGTTGTCCCTATCTTTTTTTTTT
The DNA here is from genome assembly GCF_048418805.1 of Vulpes vulpes. Lineage (NCBI taxonomy): Eukaryota > Metazoa > Chordata > Mammalia > Carnivora > Canidae > Vulpes > Vulpes vulpes. The sequence goes on from NC_132794.1 coordinate 85,927,308, forward strand.
TATGAATTGTGCTGCTAATAAATGTTCATGTATAAGTTTTTGTATGGACATCTGTTTTCTTTTGGGTATATGTCTAGGAGTGGAATTGCTAGGTCATATGGTAATTCAATGTTTAACCTCATTAGGAACCACCAAACATTTTCCATAGCAGCCATACCATTTATATTTCTACTGGCAATGTTTGAGGGTTGTACTTTTTTCCACATCCTCTACAACACTTACTTTCCACTTTTTTGAATATATCCATTCTACTCAGTTTGAGTGCCATGTCATTGTGATTTTGATTTATATTTCCCTATTGACTAATGATATTGAGCACTACTTTATATGCTTATCAACAGCTATTAACATATATTCTTTGGAGAAATGACTGTTCAAGTCTTTTACCCACTTTAAAATTGGATTGTCTTGTTAAATTGTAAGAGTTCTTTAGGGTCGCCTGGGTGGCTCAGCATTTGAGCATCTGCCTTCAGCTCAGCATGTGATCCTGGGACCCGGGATTGAGTCCCACATCCGGCTCCCTTCGAAGAAACTGCTTCTCCCTCTGCCTATGTCTCTGCCTAAAGATTTTATTTATTCATAAGAGACACAGAGAGAGGCAGAGAAATAAAATATTTAAATAAAAAAAAGAATCCTTGGGATCCCTGGGTGGCTCAGTGGTTTGGCGCCTGCCTTCGGCCCAGGGCATGATTCTGTAGTCCCCGGATCGAGTCCCACATTGGGCTCCCCACATGGAGCCTGCTTCTCCCTCTGCCTGAGTCTCTGCCTCTCTCTATCATGAATAAATAATCTTTTTAAAAAATTTAAAAATTCTTTATTCTGGATACTAGATGCTTAATGTATGATTTACAAATATTTTTTTCTCTTACTATATTAATTTTTTTTACTTTTTTTTTAAGATTTTATTTATTTATTCATGAGAATACACAAAGAGGAGAGAGAAGCAGAGACACAGGCAGAGGGAGAGGCAGGCTCCATGCAGGGAGCCCGATGTGGGACTCTATCCCTTGTCTCCAGGATCACGCCCTGGGCTGAAGGCGGAGCTAAACCGCTGAGCCACCGGGGCTGCCCCCTATATTAATTTTTCCACCTCTGTCCTTCAAGTCATTTCTTCTGAAAGATCTTGACAATAAATATATTGCTAACTGTGCCCTTGCCACTTAGTCCTTCCTTAAGGCCTTCAAATATGCTCATTATAAAAGACATTTGATGTTTCTTAAACTGGGTGCTGCGCACATGGATGTCCATTTTATTTACATATTTTACTGTCACTCATGTATAGGTTATATTCCCTCTTGTATATATAAGAAGAAAATAAAAAGGCTTGGCAATGCTGCTTTCTCTCATTACTACCCCATCCTATTTTTGTCCTCTTTCATTGACGTACTTGTAGAATGAGTGGCCAGTATTTCCCCCTTCATGTTATCTACCCCTAATTCCTCTTTATTTTATTTTTGTTTCTAATTCCTCTTTAATCCTTTGCAACACAACTTCTTTACCCATCTTGAAATAATGACACCTTTGAGCCTCTGCCCCACCTCCATCTTTTTTCTTTCTTCCCAGGCAAAGTCACTAATGACTCACCTTGTTGCAATATGCAGATGACTGTTCAACCCGTATCCCGTATCTCCAAATCTAAGCCCTACTCCGTTTTAGAACACTAACTATATCTGAATATTCCCAGTCTTTTTCTTTACTAGATATATTTCTATTAATCAGTGTCCCCCCACCCCCCACTCCGCCCAGATCCAAATCTCTATTTCTTCAAACCACATTAGTTTCGGTCTCAAGAGTTTTGTAGTAATTGCCAGTTCCTCCCTCTTCAATCGCTTCTTATAGCTGGCCAGTTATCACGTCTTATGATTTCTACTTTAAATGCCTTTCATTTCCACTCAACGGCTACCACCCCATTTTTTTTTAAATTTTTATTTATTTAGGATAGTCACACACAGAGAGAGAGAGAGAGAGAGAGAGAGGCAGAGACATAGGCAGAGGGAGAAGCAGGCTCCATGCACCGGGAGCCTGACGTGGGATTCGATCCGGGGTCTCCAGGATCGCGCCCTGGGCCAAAGGCAGGCGCCAAACCGCTGCACCACCCAGGGATCCCTACCACCCCATTGTAATCCATTATCACACAGCCTCTCTCGGACACCACTCTTCCCCTCAAGTGATAATAGAAATCTCTAGGAAGCGCGATGTGATGAAACCTGGTGCTAGATAAAAAAAGATTCCTTTGGTAGTATCGTGGAAGAAGACGTGGGGAAGGGAGGGTGTTGGGATGAAACGATGAAGCCCCAAATTGCGGCAATGGCGGTAGAGAAGATGCATGAAAAAGCGTAAAGTCGACTGGTGACCAACTGGAGGTGGAAGGACTTAGATCTACTATCCTGTATTCTACTCCAATAAATTAAGTACGTCGAGTGACTTTTTGCTGAGGGAGGCAAGCGGGCGCCTCCGTAAGCGCGGTCACGCTCGGAGCGAGCCAACCAGACTGCGTCGTCCGGATGGCGGAGCCCAGATTGGCCGCGGGACTGTTAGGGAGCCGGCCCCTCTAGCTCCCGTCTCTATGGTTCGCGGAATCTCCAGGTCGGGGTTGGACCCGGCCAGCGTTTGCGCGTGCGCGAGCTCCTGCGCGTGCCCGCCCTCCCGCAACTGCCCGGAGCCCCGGGTGGGAGGGGCGGGTCTGGGAACGCTGCGGCGGCCGTCGCCGCGGCCCCAGCCCCCAGGGTTACTCCGGGGCCAAGGCTGTGCCGGGGACTCTTGGCGTCGCCTCCTCGGGTGGCACTCGCCCGGCCCTAGATGGTGGGTCCGGAGGATGCCGGAGCCTGCTCGGGAAGAAACCCTAAGTTGCTCCCGGTGCCGGCGCTGGAGCCCGTGGGCCAGGACGGAAAGATGATCCGGGCCACGGGCGGCTTTGGCGGAGGCGTCGGCGCTGTGGAGCCGCCGGCAGAGGAGGAAGAGGAGGAGGAGACGCCGCCTCAGCAGCTCCTCCGGCGCTATCTCGCGGCGGCCGGCGGGGGACAGCTGGAGTCGGCGCTGTGCTCCTGTCCACTCCCCGCCGGCCAGCCCCGCGCCCCGCCGCCCCCCGCGGCCCCGCGCCCTGACGCCTGCCCGCGGGACTCGGGCTCCAAGCGCCGAGGCGCGGCGGTGGCGGACGTCCGCGCGCCGCGGCACAGAGGCATGACCAACGGGGACTCGGGCTTTCTGGCGGGCCAGGACTCGCGGGACCTGGAGGAGGCTCGCGGGCGAGCCCGCGCTGGCGGCCGGGACCCGAGCCACCGCCGCCTCCGCCCGGAGGGGCCTGGCGACGAGGGCGCGGACGGCTCGTGCAGCCCGTCCGACTGGGCCGCGCCGCTGGAGGACCCGCTGCGGAGCTGCTGCCTGGCGGCGGCGGACGCCGACAAGCCCCAGGGCGCGGGCGGCGGCCCGGAGGGAAGCGCGGGCGGCGACGGCGGGAGCAGCGGGGACTCGGAGCGGCCGGGAGCCGGCGCCGGGGGTTGCGAGGAGGGCCCGTCCGCCGCCGCCGCCGCCGCCGCCGAGAGGATTAGCGGGGGCGCCGGCGCTGAGCCTCGCCCCGGCGTCTCGGACGTTCGCGTGAACTCTCGGAACACGTTCGAGGTGAGCCGCGACCACCTGCCCCCCGCCAGTCCGCCGGTGCCCGCGCCCGCCGCGGAGCAGGGCGCCGCGGGGACCTCGGCCCGGGCTCGACGGAGCGGCGGCTTGGCCGACTTCTTCGCCAGGTACAGCGCAGGCTGCGCCGGGGCTCGGGGCGGGCTCGGGGCCGGCTCGGGGCCGGGGCGGAGGTCGAGGCCGGGGTCCGGCGGAGAGCGGCTTGAGGGCGGCCTGCGGGCGGGCTCCCGCCGCCGTCAGGACTCGGCTGTGATTTGTCACCGCGGGTAGGGGAACTGGGTCTGCATTGTGTTGCCTGTGGGAGAAGTTGCCGGCTTTGTGGGGAGCGACGCTTTCTGTTCCCCCTGCGGGCCGGAGGCTATACCTGCTAGTCACACCTGGTTTCCGCGTATTCCGGTCCTGCCACAGCTGCAGTTTTGCCTCCTCGGGAAAAGTAGACAGCCCGCTCCGTTCTCGGTTTAGTTTTTACTGTCCTGTGAGGATGAGGGCTGGGGGAGCGGGGTGGGCGCGGCGGGTGTGCGGGTGTGGTGGTGAAAGAGAGAGGAAGTCGTTTTGCAGAGATGGCTATTTGCGTGCAGCCTAACCCATTCAAGTGGCTTGGGAATTCTGGAAATTGGAAGTGATTGTGTTTCATAGTGTTTAACTGTTTCAGTGGCCTTTATTAAAATGCAGTCAGTTTGGAATTTAGAGTGTGAGCCAAGCCCTTAAAGTCAAATTGCTGTGGCGCTTTATCTAGAAAATCCGTCTTCTCTACTGCCAAATAGGCCTACGCTTTCCTCAGCAATTTCTTTTTAATTTCTGACACCGTTGTATTTGAGTTTTGACCTGCTGTTCTTGAAATTAAGCTATGGTGCTGGATGTTGCAGATTTCGGAATAGGGTTTTGATAGGAACAAAATACTCATCCTATTGCACGTTAATGAAATGCCAATTTTCCTGGAGTCATGTCTTGATACGCTTTTTTCTTTTTTCTTTTAATCTCTAGTCAAATAGGAAAGTATTCCCAACTTGTAAACTCTCCCTTTCAGAGATCTTCTGTGTTTTTGTTTCCTTCTTAGGGATCTTGATAGAAATGAAAGAAACAAGTTATGCAGCTCTAGTTTTAGAGAATTATGCAATCCGTGTGCATATTTGTAGACACAGGCACAATTTTCTCATTGTAACTGATATTTATTTTTCTGTCTTATCCTTTGTTTTTCCTGCTTCTGTGAATTTACAAAAACTTACAAAGTTGTTTACATCAAGATTAGGAAATCCTGATTTTGTGTTACTAGTAGGACAAAATATATAGTAGTGAGATTTGCATTTGTGTCTATAGTTGCAAAAATACACAAAAAAAATGTAGTTAAAGCTTATAGTGGCAATATTTTAAAAGCATGCAAGATGAGCAAAGTTTATACATTTGTGAGCTTTGGGTGTTTATTGGTCATGTTTTGATGTCAGGCATCAGGCAATTTTAGACCTGGAAGCAGCTTTGGAAATCACTAATTCAACCACTGTACCCAGAATGCCTGCTGTGTGCCACCCTTGTGAATAGAGATGATTTGGACAGTGGAGTACAGGCTAGTAGGTATTAAGTTTGAAGACAAATGCACATACATGGATTGCAAATTATGAACAGTAACAAGGCAAATTAATAGGGAGAAATTTTGATATAATTATTTTTTTCCTTAGTCTAATAGGCTAGACTAATAGGATTTCAGTTAATATGCCTAGATTACTACATTCATACAGCCACATTAATCATGTGTATCAGAGCACTGGATTTGAAGTCAGAAAATAGGTACCAGGAAGTTAATTTCTCTAAGCCTCATTTTTCTTAATTGAGATCTGAATGTCAATCTACTCTGTCAGTTGCTGCTTTGTATAACATTCTTGGGAAGGGACAGAGAGGCACAATCTTTCTTTTAGCATTTAACTAAAACCTTAAATGGATTCCGAACACTTTAAAGGTAGAGACCAGGATCTTCATCTCTGAGTCTACAGTAACTTAGCACTGGTATTGAGAACCTTGCTCAGTTTGTGTTGAATTGGCAATTTTTATGGACTCTTCCTCTTTACTATTCTCTAGGTAGTGTAATTTTGGTTTTTTGTTCATAGGCTCCATCTAGAGCCCAGCTCAGGGCTTGAACTCATGACCTTGAGATCAAGACCTGAGCTAAGATCAAAAGTTGGAAGCTTAACCGACTGAGCCCCAAGTAATTTTGAAGAAATCTTCTATTCCCAGGCAGAATGATCAGAAATTTCCTTTGCCTTGGCAACTTAAGAGGTTTTATCCCTCCGTTCATGGGTACAACTGTCATTCTTAACTCTGAAGCTTCAGATGAGGGATCCTCTTGGGGATATCTTGTTCTAGGATGTATTCTTGTTCTTGAGTGCAGCCCCTACCTACCGCCACTTCATTTTTTGTTGAAGAAACTCATTGTCTACATAAGTTTAGGTAGCTAATGGCAGAACTGGAATTAGAAACCAGGATTCCTCTTTTCACACCAGGTTTACATTCAGTCACAATTTATATTCACCTGTGGCTTTTTACTCTCTCACCTGATTATCCTCCATCTTTACCTTCTTTCTCCTTCCTTTCTTTCTCTTAACCTGGCAAAAATCTGTAACAAGTACCTTTTTTTTTTTTTTAAAGATTTTATTTATCTATTCATAGAGACAGAGAGAGGCAGAGACACAAGCAGGCATCATACAGAGATCCTGACGTGGGACTCGATCCAGGGTCTCCAGGATCACGCCCTGGGCTGCAGGCGGCGCTAAGCCACTGCGCCACCGCGGCTGCCCTGTAACAAGTACTTTTAAGGAATAGTTTTCAGGGATGCCTGGGTGGCTCAGCGGTTGAGGGCATGATCCTGGACTGAGTCCTGCATTGGGCTCCCTATGAGGAGCCTGCTTCTCTCCCTCTGTCTCTCTCTCTCTCTCTCTCTCTCTGTCTCTCATGAATAAATACATCTTTAAAAAAAAAAAAAGGAATAGTTTCATGTTTGTTTTAACCAAAGTAAAGAGAGGGGAACATTTTATAGTGATTTACCTGTTACTACAAAGTTACCTTCAATTAAGTCACATCATTGGCGGAAGCTTCATTGAGTAGAGTAGAAATTCTATAGGAGCTAAAGGAATTTGGTCCAGGATGGGACTGCTCTCCATCTCCTATTTTCCTTCTCTTCCAGATGAGTCAAGTTCTAATTCAGTCCCCGTTGGGGGCTTGCCCTCAGCTTCAAATGTGCATCTCTCTGTGAATGGCGACTTGACGATGGGAGCTCCAGAAGTAATATTCCCTCGGATCCTTGATCTTTTCCTGCTCATAAATGTTTAAAAATGCTAGGTGGGGAGGGCAGCCCAGGTGGCTCAGGGATTTAGCACCACATTCAGCCCAGGGCCTGATCCTGGAGACCCGGGATCAAGTTCCACGTTGGCCTCCCTGCACGGAGCCTGCTTTTCCCTCTGCCTGTGTCTATCTTTCATGAATAAATAAAATCTTTAATAAAAAAAAAATGCTAGGTGGGGAGCACCTGAGGTGGCTCAGTCATTTGAGCTTTGACTCTTGGTTTCTGCTTAGGTTATGATATCAGGGTGGTGAGATCCAGCCCTGTGTCTGGCTCCACACTCAGTGCGGAGTTGCTTGAGATCTTCTCCCTCCCCCTCTGCCCTTTTATTGTACACATATATGCACGCTCTCTCTCAAATAAATAAGTCTTAAATAAAATAAAAGTGCTAGGTGGGTACACTACCCCTACTATCACCAACTTAGCTGTAAGAAGATGAAAACTTAAAAAAAAAAATCTCAAAAAAAATATCTCTTGTGTTTCTGGGCTAGCCTCCATTTTTCAAGGATCTGCTTATTACTATTTCAAAAATAATTTTAAATTATTTTTATGGGTCCTTCAAGCAAATTCATGTCTTAGTTTTTTTTTCAGACTAGATTGGTTTGTTTTTTAGGTAGGTACACCCTTTATAGATGTATTTTTTTGAGCCATTTAACACTTTTGAATTTTGTTCAGATAGTACTGGCATAGTTACTGTTGTTTAGAAACACACAGGTATCTGTGTCTCCAGGTAGTACTGATAATTTTTTTTTTTTTAACAGTCTTCATGTGAATCATGAGAATCTGGTGGCCTTAAAGGGCATAACTAATGTTGAGAAGGAAGTATTGAAGATTTTTCCTTTTATTTATTAAAAAAAACATTTTTTTAAGTTCTTATTTATTTGAGAAGGAGAGAGGGGGCTGAGGAACAGATAGAGAAGCAGACTCTCTGCTGAGCAGGGAGCCTGATGTAGGGTGGGGTTCCATCATGGGACTCCGCCATCATGACCTGAACCAAAGGCAGACACTGAACAGACAGGCATCCAAGCACCCTTTTTCCTTCCTTTTTTTTTCCCCCCTTCCTTTTGAAAAGGGAATTGACGTTATAGATTATGAAACATACAGATCCACCTTGCTTTTTCTATAGTTACTGACGTCTGAAACTTAATACATGTTGTGGTAAAAAATTATTTTCATGGAACTCTTTTTATTACAGTTAGGTTGAATGAGGAAGACTGAAGGCTCTTTTAGTGATTTCTTTTTTTTTTTTTTTAAATTTTTACTTTTATTAAATAGGCTCCACACCCAACATGGGGCTTGAACTTAAGACCTTGAGATCAAGAGTCCCATGCTCCACCTCTACTGACTGAGCCAGCCAGGTACCTCTAGTGATTTCTTTTCATATCTAGACAGTCTCCATTCTCCACAATATAAAAAATGTTTAGAATGTATATTTTTTTGTTAAATATAATAGTGAATTTTAAATTCCTACAATTACAGTTTTTCTTTCTCCTCCCCCCCACCCTTTTTTAAGTAGGCTTCATGCCCAGCCTGGACCCCAATTCAAGGCTTGAACTCACCACCCTGAGATTAAGACCTGAGTGAGACCAAGACTCAGATACTTAACCAACTGAACCACCCAGGCACCCCGTACAATTTTTCTTTATTTAAGGTTGTCAGAAACAGCAAAATCAACATTTCTTTTTCCACCTAGAATTTACTTGAGTTGGCAAGATCGCGATTCACCTAACTGAACCATCATAAACCTCTGTAATATAGGGCTCCCCTATTTGTTGCACAGTGTGGTGTAATTATTTATAAGGAGAATGAAGGAATATCTTGACTTAAATATTAAATTTCTATTACTACAAGAGATTATAAAAAACATGAAAATATTTTGACATTACTTGTATATTATAATTAAAATGTTTGAAATTTTTAGAGAAGCTGAAAAGAAAATGTAATTCATTGCTCTAGAATAAAAACAAGATACTTTTTAAGATTTTAGAGTATTGTGAAGTTCACCCATTATATTAGATTGAGGAACTAATGGCTCAAAAGCCTTTTGTATTTGTTCCCTGTGTCTGATACCCCCCTGCTTCCACCATCCAGTGTTTTCTTAAAACACAAAACGCTAAAGCACTGGAAACCCAGTTCTGGCTCAAGGACTTTAGAAATTCGTGGTTTTAGGGTGGATGGTTAGAAATGTGATGATATAAATATAAATCAGGTAGAAAATACTGAGAAACCCCAACTTTTCTGAGACCAAGATAACTTTAAGATAATTTGGGGGGGGTGTAGGGGACAGTGGGGGTGGAGGAGAGATAATCTTAAACAGGCTCCAGGCCCACCACAGAGTTGACATAGGGCTCATCTCACAACCTGAGACCATGACCTGAGACGAAATTAAGAGTCAGTCGCTTGGGGATCCCCGGTGGCTCAGCGATTCAGCACCTGCCTTCCGCCCAGGGCGTGATCCTGGAGTCCAGGGATCAAGTCCCACCCAGCTCCCTGCAGGAAGCCTGCTTCTCCCTCTGCCTGTCTCTGCCTCTCTCTCTCTCTGTCTCTCATGAATAAATAAATAAAATCTTAAAAAAAAAAAAGTCCGTCGCTTAACTGACTGAGCCACCCAGATACCCTGAAACTAAGATAATTTTAAGTGCTCAAATATTATTTTGAAGTGTTAAATTAGTGTATGTGCTGCTGAAGCACTTGAGCATTAAAGTGCTAAATTAAGTTAACATATTTAACACTATATCCCAATAACAAGTATTGGAGTACTTGTTTGGTAAAAATACTCTGAACTATTAAAAATGGGCATAGAGCTTTACTTTTTTTTTTTTTAATACTTTTAATTTTAGAATTGTTTCACATTTATAGAAATGTTGCAAAGATAGTAGAGAGTCATACTCCTACCCAGTATGATTGGGTATACTCCTTACCCAGTTCCTCTGTTGTTGATATCAGATTACTGTGGTACATTTATCACAACTAAGAAACTAGCATTTGTACATTGCTGTTAATTAAACCTCACATATTATTCAGCATTGAGATACTGACTAAAAGATTTTTATTTAGGGGGCAATTGTGTTTTACTGTACAATAAGAAATATTTAAAGTAGAAGGGATTTTAGGGATCACTTTATTCGTCATTTAATATCCTATGGAAAATTAACAGTGCTGTTAATCAGAGAAATCTCTTATTTGCTAGATATCATCGAGTAAGGTGGTATTAATTTAATATTGGAAATGAGTTAAACATGGTAATGAGTTCTTTAGGTGGACCGAGGGCATTGATTTTCAAAGCTTTTCATACTATTTGGGGCAGTATTTGACAACCAGTACCTAACTGCCTCTAGAAAAACTTAGGAAGCATATCTTAATTCTACATAATTTAATACTTATTCAAGATTATATTGATAATGTTATGTCAATTTTAATAAAAATTATAATGATAATTTCTGGGCAGCCAGGTTGGCTCAGCGGTTTAGGGCTGCCTTCAGCCCAGGATGTGATCCTGGAGACACAGGATCAAGTCCTGCGTCACGCTTCCTGCGTGGAGCCTGCTTCTCCCTCGCCTGTGTCTCTGCCTTTCTCTCTCTCTCTCTCTGTGTGTGTCTCTCATGAATAAATAAATCTTAAAAAAAAATTATAATGATAATTTCTAATTCAGGAAATACTCCTGTGTGACCTACAAAGGGTGGGATTCATTTTTATTTTACAATTACTTGCCCATAGTCAGATAGTGAATGAATAAAAGAATCAGACTAATGATCTGATTCCTAGGGCTTGAAGCTAATATACTGATTTCTATGAATCATGAGAAGTTTACTAACGAAAACATAGCTTTTGGTGTAGTAAAAATACCATTGGCTTGAGAGATAAGATTTTTGGCTTTTGTCCTGGGTAGCTGCTTCTGCCATTGAATAATTGTATGACCTTGGGCAAATAACTAAATTTATAGACTTCAGTCTCATCTGTGAAATTAGGAGATTCAGAGTCACTTTCAGCTTTAATATATTGTGATTATATTAAACAATTTTTTTGCAGCACTATTGTAGACCTCAAAATTTTGCCAGCTTAAATATTACAAATGTGAACTGAGTTAAAAAACAGGGTGTAAAAAAAAAAACAACAGGGTGTTTGGGGACGGCTGGGTGGCATAGCGGTTGAACCTCTGCCTTTGGCTCAGGGCATGATCCCAGAGTCCCGGGATCGAGTCCCACATTGGGCTTCCAGTATGGAGCCTGCTTCTCCCTCTGTCTGTGTCTCTGCCTCTATGTGTCTCTCATGAATAAATAAGTAAAATCTTAAAAAAACAAAAAACATTAAAAAACAGGATGTTTGTTTCATCCATAAAATGAGAATGTTGCCAGAGATAGAAATATCTCTGACTCTAAATTCTGCCTTAAAGCTCTTTCCACTATTTTTCCATGCCTCCATAGTGGTGCGCATCAATGTCCTGACAGATGCTCTTAAGAGCATTAACAGTGCTGAAAAAGAAAGGCAAACCCCACATTCTTATATGCCATTCTCCAAAGTCATCATCCAGTCTCTGTGAGGGTGCAGCATGGTTACATTGGTGAATTTGAGATCATTGATCACAGAGCTGGGAAAATTGTTGTGAACCTCATGGGCAGGCTAAACAAGTGTGGAATAATCAGACCCAGATTTGATGTAAAACTTAAAGATCTAGAAAAATGGCAGAATAACCAGCTCCCATACCCCCAGTTTGATTTCATTGTAGTGACAGCCTCAGTTCATATCATGGACCATGAAGAAACAGGATGAAAACACACAGGAGGGAAAATCTTGGGATTCTTTTTCTAGGGAAGTAATACATATGTGAAAATAAAATGCCTCATCTCTTTTAGTAAAGGCCTAACTCTGACCCAGAATAATCATGCTAAACATCAGTTAATCAGTTTTGTTTCTTATATGTATATAGTATAGAGCAGCGGCTTAAATTAGAAAATTCTAGATTTTTTTTCTTGTAATATCTTTGGAATAGGAGGGAAAATAGGATAAGTAAATTCTCGTTAATGTACTGGAACTTGAGACCTTAACTTCTGGACCATGATTTATATCTCAGAGGTTCCCAGTGCTCTACTTTGGCGAATAATACCCTAACACAATAAGTCCAAGCTTTTTTGTTATACTTCAAAATTACCTAAAAGCACGTTTAAAGAAAAGAGATTCTCCAGAATCCACAACCCCTCCTTTGTCAGATTCAGGGGACTTGCTTTTAGGCAGATGGCATATTCAAACTACAGGATAGTGTAGTATTAAAAATACTGGTTCTAGAGTTAGACTGCTTGGTTTGAAGTAGTTTACCTAGCTGTATAATTCTGCACTAGTTACGTGGCCCCTCTGGATCTTAGCAACTCATTCATAAAGTAAGGATAATTGTTGATACCTACCTCATGAGACTGTCCATGAGATAATGTTCTAAGTGCATTGTATTTCTTATGTGGCATATAATGAAGGTTCAGATGTTGTTACTCGGACTTCAGCAGGACAGCTGCAGCTCCTTCCCCAACTTCATCATTGAAATCCATTGGTTTAAAGAAAGGAAGAGATGAATGGATTTTTTTATATACTACCTGAAGTAACATTATATAATTTGTATACTAGATTTTTAAATATAATTGGTATTTGGGATTGTATGGAATTTGATTCAAATGGAGTGTGATGCTGTGATCTAAAATTTCCAGAAGTCTTGAAGCTTTGACTAAAAAGCAAATCTGAGAAGAAATTGAAAGCAGGGAATGTTGAGAACGATTAAAATATTTGTATCTTTTATTGTTTTAAGGAACAGGCAAAAGCAAGTTTTATAGTTCATGAAATGTTTAGCTTGGCTCACTCATATATTTCATATTTAGTATGTTGTGGTGGGAAAGCTTTGGGAAGAGTGGAAACATTTGGAGATTTTGAGGTGACACATCTGTTACCCATCTCCCCAAGTATATTGGAAAGGGGAAAGTCAGTCCTTTTCAAGACAGCTTATTTCTTCCTAGGAACTCTGCTATCTATGCTGAGTTGTCCCCAGGTAGTTCTGATTGATAGTTGCTTGGACCCTACTACAATAATTCTTAAACTTTAGTGTTTAAAATTACCTAGAGGAAGGAGGTTGTTAAGAATGCAGATTTCTTGAGCTCCCCCCACTTACCCTTTCGATTCACTAGATCTTGGATGGGGCCCAGCAGTAAACCAAGTATTTTACAAGGACTTCCTAGTGATTCTGATGCAGGTGATTCCCAGGCTATGATTACTGAAATAATTGATAGGTAGATCTCCTCAGATAACAACTGTGAAAGAAGGTGCAACATGCATTTATAACTCATTACCTTATTGATTTAAAATTGGGTCATATGTAGGTCCTCTGTAATTGGTGAGTGTAAGTACAGATACAGTAGAGAACAGGGGTAAATATAAATGTAGAAGTATTTTGCTAGCCTTCAACAGGTTGAAAGGTTATCTCTGCCTGATTAAATCTTAGCTTCCTTTTTATTAGTGGGAAGGGTCTTTTACTTTCACTTTATGTTGTGCAGATAGCCATGTTTGCCTGGTCTGTGAAAAGCTTTAACTTTGAAAACCTTACTCAGATCTCTTCAATGTAGAGTCATAACTTTACCTCTCCTTATTTATAGCTTATCAAAAAAGGTGTTAATTTTCCTTCCTTCTGCCGCTAGTTGTAACTCTTTTCCATGCCTTTAAGAAAAAATCCTGCAGATTGCACATGGCTTATTCCCCTCTAGATTTGCTGCTTCAGCCCTTCTTGGACTTCTTATTTCTGTGACCAAAAGAAGAAAGAGAGGGAAACCCCATGTGACTGTCTGGGTTTTCAGCAGGCTCTTTCCTGCAATTAAGAGAAGTTTACCTTAGGAAACCAAGTTACAAGTTATACTCCTAGTTTAGAGCTACTTTGAGAGTGAATTTAGTAATGTGTTTAAATTTACCTTTGAATTTGGCTTTTCACTTTCTTTTTAATTTGAATTTTATTTTGGGATACATTATTGGCTAGAAAATATTTCCATCTGCCTGTCTAACCCCACAGAGATTAAAACATTATGAGTTTGGAACAGAACATGATAGTTTTGAAATCAAATTATGTGCTATTTTCTCATATTTTCCCAAATACTGTAATGTATAACTACCCATCATACATTGGGCATTGTTTACAGTTTCCAAATCTGGTTTTCATCTAGACTGTTTATAGTCATCTTCTAGTCAAATAGGGGAAATACTTTTATTGCCCCCAAGAAAAAGGTATTCAGAGACTAAAATTTAATTTTTTTTTAAGTAAAACAGAAAGTGCTCATCCTTTTTTTGGTTTAAAAAATAGAAATTTCATGTATGATAGTTCTGTAGGTTAGTTAGAAGCCTAACAAGTCTCAATGGGCTAAAATCACTGTGTCAGCAGGGCTCCATTATTCTCTAGAAGCTTGAGGGGAGGGTCCATTTCCTTGTCTTTAGGAAATGCTCATATATTGTTTGCTTTTGAAAAGCAGGACAGGAAATATAAAATAAAACTACTAAGGATAAATCTTTTGTTTCCATACTATTCCAGTTAAGGTGGTAAGGAAAAAGATAAAATTGGAGAGTGTGAAGTTACAGTTAGAGGCAGGAAAAGCTGTTACAAGAATGAGCTTGAAGAGATTTCTACAGAGAAAAATTGCTGAGGAAAATACATGTTAGTTGGAAGTTAGCTCATACTTTGGCTGCTAGGCTTTAGTGTATTACTACAGATTATCCCCATATTTATTTTTCTACCCTGCTTACCTCAATGCCTTTGTAGAGGTTTCTGGCAACTTCTTTCCTTAAAGATATGTACTGTGCCTTCCTCTTAAATAAATAAATAAATAAATAAATAAATAAATACATACATACATACATACATACATACTATGGTTGATACATCTTTTATATATGTACATGAGTATATATTATGTATATATAATGTAAAATAATCTATATGTATATGTAGGTTTAATTTAGGCTTTAAAAGTTTAGGAGCTAGTATGATAGATTCAGATATTAAAAAGTACTATTTTATTCAATGTGTTCTTCCTTGAGTTTCAGTGTTAAAAGGAAAATTATCTACAAGTATCATGGTTCATCTTGCAAACAGAATGAAAATCCCTCTCACCCATAAGGAGAAAATTAATTGCTCATTAGCAGGAAGATATATTGTGTAGTTTTATTTTTTATTTATTTATTTTTTTAAAAGATTTTATTTATTTATTTACTCATGAGAAAAAAAGAGAGACCTAGGCAAAGGGAGAAGCCAGCTCCCTGCAAGAAGCCCGATGCAGGACTTGATCCTGGGTCCAGGATCATGCCCTGAGCCGGAGGCAGACACTCAACTGCTGAGTCACCCAGGCGTCCCATGAAGTTTTAAAGTTTTTTTTTTTCAAAGATTTTCTGTATTTATTCATGAGAGACCCACAGAGAGAGAGAGAGAGAGAGAGGGAGAGGGAGAGGGAGAGGGAGAGGGAGAGGGAGAGGCAGAGAGACACAGGCAGAGGGAGAAGCCGGCTCCAGGCAGGGAGCCTGATATGGGACTGGATCCCAGGACTCCAGGATCACGCCCTGGGCTGAAGGGAGGAGCTCAACCGCCAAGCCACCCAGGTGTCCCAGTTTTAAAGTTCTGAAGTTAAGTTATTGAAGTTTTAAATAAGTAAAAGGTCTCAACTAAGTAGTTTCTGTGTTTCTGAAGAGTGATGAAGTAGATGTTTGTAA
Source organism: Vulpes vulpes (assembly GCF_048418805.1). NCBI lineage: Eukaryota > Metazoa > Chordata > Mammalia > Carnivora > Canidae > Vulpes > Vulpes vulpes. Next base: position 85,942,987 of record NC_132794.1, read on the forward strand.
AATGTAAGTGATAAAATGTAACGCTCTTCGCCCCCGCCCCCTTACATTGCCCTTGACACTCTTCACCTCACCCCTGTTGGATTGACTTTTTAATTTATTGGTACTACCTAGGATTGAAGAGATTAAAATCCTGGGTGTTTGGAAAACAGAGGATTTGTTGTGATTCAGAATTGGGTGTTGAGAACCAAAATTTGTTATCAAAGACTAATAAAATTTTTGATAGATAATTGTTATATAACCAGCACAATAATTGAACATATAACCAGGAAACTATGGCCATCTTTGTAATATTCTCCTAGAAATGCATTAATACTGTGAATAATACTTAGGACAGCAATTAATTTTCAAAATTGGAAGTACAAGTAACAGAATTAAACTGCAGGAAGGAACAATTTTAGAAGCTAACCACTATTGGGACACCTGGGTGGTTTAGCAGTTGGGTGTCTCCCTTTGGCTCAGGGCTTGATCCTGGGGTACTGGGATCAAGTCCCACATCCGGCTCCCTGCATGTGGCCTGCTTCTCCCTCTGCCTGTGTCTCTGCTTCTGTGTGTCTCTCATGGATAAATAAATAAATAAATCTTAAAAAAAGAAAAGATAACCACTGTTTCATTTTTCTAAATAAAATAATAACTAGCCATATATTTAATGAGATAAGATTGTTTTGCTCTAGGAGGCCACTAAAATATAATCTTTTGATTTGGTTGTCTGTTTAAAGGAAATATAACACCATGTAGAAAGAAGAGACACTTACCTTGGTCACTAGAGGGATTTCAGCTATGCTACTGGAGATAAGTTCTGGGACTCCTGAGTGGCTCAGTGGTTGAGAGTCTGCTTTTGGCTCAGGGCATGATCCTGGAGTTCTGGGATCGAATCCCACAATGGGCTCCCTGCATGGGGACTGCTTTTCTCTCTGCCTATGTCTCTGCCTCTCTGTCTCTCTCATGAATAAATAAATAAGATCTATTTTTTTTTTAAAGGAAGATAAATCTTACTATCCTGCATACCGTCAGTCCTAGAAGTACTTCAAGGTCAGGCCTGAGCAAAAGGTCAACAAAACAAACCCACCACCACCACCACCACCCTAGAGCTAAGTGTGTTTTTGCCTCTTAATTCTTAGAGTTTAGGCACCTGATGGATATTGTTTAGCCTCTGCTTGAATTCTTTTACTAACAAGGAGGTCAAGTTCCTCAAGACAGCCTATTGAGGGTATTGTTAGAAGGTTCTTTATGTGAAGAGAGTGTATCTCTTTGTAATGTTTCTGGTCCTAATTTGCCCCTTAGAGCCACAAAGAACAAATTAGTTTTTTGTTTTTGTTTTTTTAAGATTTTATTTATTTATTCATGAGAGAGTGAGAGAGAGGCAGAGACACAGAAGGAGAAGCAAGCTCCATGCAGGGATTCCACCCCGGGCCCAAGGCAGCGCTAAACCGCTGAGCCACCTGGGCTGCCCAAATTAGTTTTTTTTACATAATCACCATTAAGGTATTTAAAGATTGCCACTGAACGTCTTTTTTGTTTTTGGACTCTCTGACCCAAGCATACATAGTTCTTATGAGTTAGTTTGCAATTTTCTTATCATTTATTTATTCAACAAAAGCTTTTTTTTTTTTTTTTTTTTTTAAGATTTTATTTATTTATTCACCAGAGACACGGGGGGGAGGGGGAGCAGGCTGGGACTCCCTCCCGGGACTCCAGGATCACACCCTTGGCCAAAGGTAGCCCTAAACTGCTAAGCCACCCAGGCTGCCCTCAACAAAAGCTTTTGAGTTCAATTATGTATATGAGGCACTATGGAAATTAAACAATATTAAACTTAAGATGGGGGAGTCACATAAATCAGTACTTCTACAGTATTACCTGATTAGCGTTATAAAAGAAGATACAGGATGCATCAGTAGCACTGAAGGAGTGATTAACTTTGCGGGTAGCAAGTTAGGGAACTCTTCACGGTAGATGAAACATGAATGTTTGGTCTTTTACTAATGAGAACAGTTGGGATTGGAATGAGGCTGACTGAGGACCGTACAGGCACACAATAACATGTGCAGAATTTATGCATGAAATAGCACAGTGCTTTGGGGACTGCAGATACTCAGTGTGACTGCCCTTAGGGCAGGTGGGGTAGAGTGTCAAAATCTGAGGCAAAATGTTGGAGCTGAACTGTGAGGGTATTTGATGACAGAAATAAGCAAATTGAATTGATTTCACGAGGGGACCTTTGATGGGCTTTTTTTTTTTTTTTTTTTAAGATTTTGAGAGAGAAAGCAAGCACAAGTGGTGGTGGTGGGGGGCAGGGAGGGTAATGGGAGGGAGAAGCAGATTCCCTGTTGAGCAGGGAGCCCCACGGTGGGCCCTATCTGAGAACTCTGGGATCTTGACCTGAGCTGAAGGCCGACACTCAACTGGCTGAGCCACCTAGATGCCCCTGATAGGTTCTTAAAACAAGGGCAGCATGCTCAGAATAGCTTTTTTTTTTTTAAAGTTTTTAGTAGGCTCCACACCCAGCATGAAGCCCAACATGGGGCTTGAATTCGGGACCCTGAGATCGAGACTTGAACTTAGATCAAGAGTTAAAAAAAAAAAAGAAAAAAAAAAAAGAGTTAGATACCTGACTGACTGAACCACCCAGGCACCCTGCAGAGTTGTGTTTTAGAACAATGACTCTTGTGGCAGATGATTTGTGACTTGTGAAACCGGGGTTTGGATACACTGTGGTAGGATATGGGTGCTTGTCAGTCTCTTTATTAAAATGTGATATCTAGTTGATATAAATAACATTAAATTCAGTCTTTGTCAGAAGGAATCACTAACAAATTGAGTGACATATGCTTATACCAGATGCCTTTTTGTGAAGCTTTAATGGAAGAAAACTTTGAATCTAAGTTTTGTTTTGAGAGAAGAGGGATAACATGAAAATGAAGAGTTGTACGAGAAGTTATGTCTGCCATGTTTTATAAGGAATTTGATGAGGGGGAAAAGAGCTAGAAAAGCTGTTAGGCTGGGTTTTTTTTGTTTTTTGTTTTAAGATTTTATTTATTCATGAGAAACAGGGAGAGGCAGAGACACAGACAGAGGGAGAAGCAGGCTCCATGCAGGGAGCCCAACATGGGACTCGATCCTGGGATTCCGGGATTACACCCTGAGCCAAAGGCAGATGCTCAACCACTGAGCCACCCAGGCGTCCTTGCTTGTTACTTTAATAGTATCGTTTCTCAGAGTATTTTGGTGCTTGTTTTTGGGGATATGTTTCTATAGGAGAGAAATCAGTTGGGCCAATGTAAGATAGGACTTGAGGAACTGAATGTTGGACGGGAGTCAAAGCTGAAATACATTTAGAAGCCAACTAAGCAAGTTTAGTTGTACATTAACTGTAATAAAGTACTTTAAATAATATCCTAGGTATAATAGATTTATCCCCAGGCAAATAGTTATACATAATATGTAAATAGTTGTGGTTTGTACAAACTGACATAAATGACTTCACCTTCATATTCTTTTGAAGGATTAAAGATTTCGGGTCTGCCACCCTTAGATTTGGCCTCTTGGGTAGATCTGGCTCTATCAGCTTAATTTTGATGGAGCCTAAAACTGTTTTGTTAGTTATCACTGTGTTTGCAAAACAGTCCATATTTAAAGGACTTTTTTTTTTTTAAGATTTATTTATTATGAGAGAGAGCGAGAGTGCAAGCTTGTACACACACAAGTGGGAGGGGCAGAGGGAGAGGAAAGAGAATCCCAAGCCGACTTCTTGCTCAGCCCTACACAGGTCTGGATCTCACCACCCTGAGAACATGACCTGAGCTTTAGGGACTACACCACCCAGGCACCCCTAAAGAACTATTACATAGATTTTGGGGAAATCCATTATACAGCATCTATAACTGGCAGTGTTAATGTAATAGAAATATTGAACTCTGTATGGTAAATGTTGCCTTAATGATGTTGCAAGTTTTGAAATATCCTTTATACCTTTTCCACTTGTGACATAAATCATATCCTTTAACTTTTCTTTTCCTTTTTTTTTTAGAGAGAGAAAGAGAGCTGTGAGAGTGGGGTAAGGGCAGAGGGAGACTTAAACATGGTTCCATGCCCAGCCCAGAGACCTATGTGGGTCTCTTTCTCATGACTCTAAGATTATGACCCGAGGGGAAATCAAGAGTTGGATGCTTAACCAACTCAGCCTCTTCTTTAGCTTTTTTTTTTTTAATTCTTTTTTTTTTGGGGGGGGGGGGGTTTAAATTTTTATTTATTTATTATAGTCACAGAGAGAGAGAGAGGCAGAGACATAGGCAGAGGGAGAGAAGCAGGCTCCATGCACCGGGAGCCTGACGTGGGATTCTATCCCGGGTCTCCAGGATCGCGCCCTGGGCCAAAGGCAGGCGCCAAACCGCTGCGCCACCCAGGGATCCCTTCTTTAGCTTTTTTGATTAGCAAAACAAATTATTCTCAATTTCAGTAGAAGTTGATGTATCTGGTTTTTTCTTGCACTCTACCTTATATTTTTAATCCTTTATTAATAGCAAACACATTCATCTTTTGTCATTTTATTCATTCTTACAGATCCATACTAAATAACACTTGTTTACCATCACTAAAGTTTTTTTTTTTTTTAAGATTTTATTTATTTATTCATAGAGGCAGAGACACAGGCAGAGGGAGAAGCAGGCATCATACAGAGAGCCTGACGTGGGACTCGATCCAGGGTCTCCAGGATCACGCCCGGGGCTGCAGGCAGCGCCAAACCGCTGCGCCATCGGGGCTGCCCAAGTTTTTTAATAATTTTAAATATTAGCCTTTATTTTAGATTGATAAAACTTAAAAATAGCTCATGTAGAATAAACATTTTAAATATAAGTACACATTTTTGTATCTTGTTTAAAAAGCCTTAACCAATGGAATTAATTTTCTGTGTAATGTATTTAATTCCAAACACTGCCAGAAAAAAGAGAGAAAAGTAAATTTCCTTGAAATAGTTCTTACTTTACAAAGTTGCGTAGTTTAGATATGGTTTTTGGCTTGGCATATTTATTAATACTGGGAGATGTGGATTTAGTCTTAAACTGATGATCAGGTTTTAAAAACTGATAATTGGAAATTTAGTTTTAGATCTCTTAACATTTTTTATTATGGTAAAATACATATAAAATTTACTGTGAGTGACATTTAAGGCATTCATGGTGTTGTATAGTCCTCACCACTGTCTAGGTCCAAGACATTTCATTACTCCAAAAGGGACCTCCATTCCCATTAGTAGTCACTGTACTCCCTTCTCCCCGCAAACCCCTGGCAATCACTAATCTGTGTCCTGTCTTAGTAGGTTTTCATATTTTGGATATTTTGCGTAAATGAAATCATACACTACACGGCCTTTTTTGTCTTCTTTCACTTAGCATAATGTTTTCAAGGTTCATCCATGTTGTAGTACACACTACAATTCTACTTTTTTTTTTTTTTTTAAAGATTTTATTTATTTATTCATGAGAGAGAGACAGAGACCCAGGCAGAGGGAGAAGCAGGCTCCATGCAGGGAACCCAATGCAGGACTCGATCCCGGGTCCCCAGGATCACACCCTGGGCTGAAGGCGGCACTAAACTGCTGAGCCACCCAGGCCACCCAGTTCTATCTTTCATAACTGAGTAGTATTCCATTGTGTGGATATACCACATTTTGTTTATTTATCCATTGACAGACATTTATTTGGGTTGTTTTCACCTTTTGGTTCTTGTGAATACTGCTGCTATGTACATTTTGTGTACAATTTTTTTTTAAATACTTCTCAAGTTATTTTGGGTGTTATGCCTAGGAGTGGAGTTGTTGGGTCATATGATGATGTCTAACTTAATTAAGGAGCCACCGGTTGTTTTCCACAGTATCTGTACCATTTTATATTCCCACAGCAATGTACAAGGATTCCACTTTTTCTGCATCCTCTTCAACACCTATAATTTTCCTTTCCCCTACCCCCTAGTTAAAGCCATCTTAGTGGGTATAGAGTAGTATCTCATGTGGTCTTTTTTTTTTTTTTAAGATTTTATTATTCATAAGAGACACACACAGACAGGCAGAGGGAAAAGCAAGCTCCATCAAGAAGCCTGATGTGGGACACAATCCTGGATCCCAGGATCGTACCCTGAGCCGAAGGCAGATGCTCAACCACTGAGCCATCCAGGTGTCCCTCACTGTGGTCTTAATTTGAGTTTCCCTAATGAATAATAGTGTTAAGCATCTTTTTGATGTGCTTGTTGGATATTTGTGTATCTTTTTCGGAGAAATGTTTATTCAGAACTTCTCATTTTTGATTGGGCTGTTCGTATTTTTGTTGGGTTATATGAGTTCTTTATATATTCTGAATACCAGCCCTTTATTAGATCTATAATTTGGAAATACTTTCTCCTATGGCTTGTCTTTATACTTTCTTGGTAGTAAAGAAAGTACTTATGATGCACAAAAGTAGAACTTTTTAGCTTGGCTATATTTGGGGCACCTGGATGGCTCAGTTAAACCTCTGACTCTGGATTTTGGCTCAGGTCATGATTTCAGGGTTGTGAGCTTCATGCTCAGCACGGAGACTGCTTGCGATTTCTGTCTCCCTCTCCTTCTGCCCCCTCCCCCTACTCTTAGGTGTGCATGCATTCTCTCTCTCAAAATCTTTAGACTGACTATATTACAGTTCTAAGTATGTGCAAGCAACTTAGTTTATAATTTAATAGGGGAAATAAAATGTGTATATAAGATATATAGAGCATAGAGGCAGGAAAGTACGGAATATGTAGAAAAGAGTATAGAGTTTGGCTGATATGTTAGGGTTAGTGTTTTTAATTTTAAGGAACAGAAGCCCATCTAAGCTACCTTAAATGAAGCAAGGTTTATTGTAGGCATGTAATAGGCATCTTGTGGATATTTTGAAAATAGAAAATAAAATATACCTGGGCTACAGAGTGTCTGCAACAGTGGTTTCTCCACTTTTCAAGAGATGGTTTTTCTCATCTCTCTCTCTGCTAGTTCTTCAGTGCATGATTTCCACCTGCAAAAGGCCTATAACGCTGTGTCCCACCTCCACCTGATTTTTCAGTTTAAGCATCTACCAGCCTTCAACTGACTCAGTCTCTAAGTCTCTTATTTAAAAATCTTGGGACTCTGATTGTCTCAGCCTATGAATTAATTTGTTCCAAAGGACAAGGCCATAAGATACAAATGCAGATACAAATGGGGCTACTGCTTCAGTAAGGATTGGGGCAGATGCACAAAAAAGTGGGAGTGGGTCACAGGTGTGCTAAAGTCACATATATTTCAGCTCATATTTTCCTTGTTACCACTCATGTTCTTGTTCTAAAAGTCCTTTCCTATACTCTTCCTCTTTTCTTCTGGTGGTTTCTGTCTTCCCTCTGAATGTCTTAGATACTACATTGGGTGTATGATGGAGATTTTCTTTATAAAGCATTCGGGACATGGTTTAATTACTATGTAGCACAAACGCAAAAATATTTTAAAAATTCTTTTCCTCTTTAATTGTATTCCATTTTATTCTCTCCGTGCAACAAAAGTATAAAAAGATCTCTATTAGTAAGACATTGCCTGAAACTTACTATGGCTGGCTCAATCAGTAAAGCATGTGACTCTTTTTTTTTTTTTTAAGATTTTATTTATTTATTCATGAGAGATGCAGAGAGAGAGAGAGGCAGAGACATGAGCAGAGGGAGAAGCAGGCTTGGGACTTGATCCTGGGACTCCAGGAACACACCCTGGGCCAAAAGCAGGCACTAAACCATTGAGCCACCCAGGCGTCCCAAGCATGTGACTCTTGATCTTGAGGTTATGAGTTTGTGTCTCATGTTGGGTGTAGAGATTACTTAAAAAATAAATGTTTGTTTAAAACAAGAAATAAGATATACCATAAGGTGACTTGCTGATATGAACGTAGGAAAAAGAAAATAATTTATATTTTTGAACTTTAAATGAATATCAAAAAAGATTTTGGCAATGTGTAGAATGAAAGAGAATAGGAATAATTATGAAGTTTTTACATGTTAATTCTATGAAGGATGCGAACAAGTGTGGTTAGAAAGAAAAGGAACTGTTCAAGAGACCTGGCTCAGGTCTCCAGTGATGTGACTTTGACAAGTGATTTTATAGGCTTTTTTGGGTGGTGGGGGTGGCACATTCAATACTCGGAAAATTCGATGGAAGTTACAGACAACTGCCTAAGAAAAATTTACGTAAAATTTATATTGTTTACTTTAAATTGTGCATACAGTTTGAGGAGGCTTGTGGACATTCTCTAGCTCATTCATGTAGATTCATTGATTTATGAAGAACCTTTGACCTAGTTACTCTCTGTTGTCCCTAGCGGCTCTAAAATACTTTAAAAAAAAATTATAACCTTCACTTTCAGCTTTACGTTCTCTGTGGGGTTTCTTTGACAAAGAATAAATTCTACTGAGTTCTCTCCTTTTTTGATAGCTCCAATCTCTGAGAATATGTAGGTTAGTTTAGAAGTATATATTAAGGGGATCCCTGGGTGGCTCAGCGGTTTAGCGCCTGCCCCTTTCCGCCCAGGGCATGATCCTGGAGTTCCAGGATCGAGTCCCACATCAGGCTCCCTGCATGGAGCCTGCTTCTCCCTCTGCTTGTGTCTCTGCCTCTCTCTCTCTCTCTCTCTCTCTCTCTCTGTGTGTCTCTCATAAATAAATAAAATCTTTTTTAAAAAAAGTATATATTAAATAAAAATTTTGTATTTTTTTGATTTTTACAATTTGTAATAACAACAAAGAGAAGATCCAGAAACAGCCTGAAAAAGAAAATTCTTAGGATTAAAGCCTCAGTTATCTGGCAGAAAAAGTACTTTTTTTGTATATAGTCAGCTGAAAGTCTTTTTCAAGAAAAATGATTGAGGTTTGGAAAGAATGTAAGTAATCTTCATGCCAGATCTTTAATCCAAGATACTCAAGGAGAGCCAAAGTACAGCATTTTAAAGAGACAGTACTTTTACTTTTTGAATCAATTATGTAGTCAACTGTGGCATTCCATGATCACTGGATAATGTTTTCTTTTTGGCCTTCTATTTTGCTTTGGGGAAACTTAAGTACAAAGTCCAGGAAGTTAATGTGTTTTCAGCAGTCCAGTTTCTACTGAGACAGAGTTGGAAGATCAGGTCATGATTTCTAGTTTAGTTTTGTTATCTAATTTTTTTTACTCTTTTTTTTTAAAAATATTTTATTTATCTATTCATGAGAGACACAGAGAGAGCGCAAGGCAGAGGGAGAAGCAGGCTCCCCGCAAAGAGCCTGGACCCCGGGATCACGTCCTGAGCCAATGGCAGAGGCCCAACCGTGAGCCACCCAGGCGTCCCCTCTTTCTAGTTTCTTTTTTCCTTTTTTTTTTAATTTTTATTTATTTATGATAGTCACACACAGAGAGAGAGAGAGAGAGAGAGAGAGAGAGAGAGGCAGAGACATAGGCAGAGGGAGAAGCAGGCTCCATGCACCGGGAGCCCGACGTGGGATTCGATCCCGGGTCTCCAGGATCGGGCCCTGGGCCAACGGCAGGCGCCAAACCGCTGCGCCACCCAGGGATCCCTTCTTTTTTTTTTTTTTAAGATTTATTTATTTATTTATGAGAGAGAGAGAGAGAGAGAGGCAGAGACACAGAGGAGGAGGGAGAAGCAGGTTCCATGCCAGGAGCCTGACGTGGGACTCCGTCCCCGGACTCCAGGATCACGCCCTGGGCCAAAGGCAGGTGCTAAACCGCTGAGCCACCCAGGGATCCCCTGATTTTTTTTTACTCTTGATTAAAGTTGAATTCTTAACTGCTCAGAAAAGCATTCTAAACCCATTTGAGTGATGATTAGAATTTAAATAGTCATATAGGTGTAAATGTTAGGCAAAAACTAATGTTTTTTTCTGGATCTGACATTGTTGGTTTGTAAGAAGATTGACGATTTAGGCAGTCCTAGTTTTTATGTAAGTGTCAAATTCCATAGTCTGAGAAACTATAGAATTTACATGATTTTTTTCTCAGAACTTACATGGTTTTGTCATGTTTACATGGGTTTGCCAATTCTTAAAGACAAACCCTGGAGATTCTGCTACTTTAGAAATCACTGTGTAAGTTTTGCTCCTTTTTGGCTAGCTTTATCCTTTAATACAGTGTAGTAGGCAAGTGGTCTGATTGTTTTATCATATGTAACTCTTTTTGTTTGGTAAAAGAAATGAAACCTTGGAAAAATGAAACACATAGATATGTGAAGCAAATATTAATATTAATAAGCAAAAATCATACAACCTTTATTATAAAAGCCACTGAGAAAAAAGGTAGGTCTTTTATTTTTTTCTCTTTCTCTTCTAATCCCTACATCAGTTTTTTTCTTGGTGTTTTCTTCATTTTTCTGTTTTCAGTAATATGGAAACATTGAACCGCTACTTCTCACCTAGTACTGTTTCTTAACTGGTACAACAGATTTTCTCATTTTCTTTTTGCTAAAAAAAAGAGTGGACATAGATTTGAGGAGAGAATGGGAGATGGTGTGTTTGTGTGTCTATGTGTGTAGATACTTGTGTGTGTGACAGTAGTGTAACAGTAGTGTTGACTGGGGGTAAGAGAATGAATTTAATGGAGAAAAGATCGATTACCATTACCATTTCCTATTCTCTAGATAAGATGTCACAGGATGGGGAAAAAAAAAATAAAAAACAAAACCAAAACACCTAAACTAGAAAACACATAGTTTTTAATATCTCCAGTGTGTCTGAAGCAGAAAGATCCTTTCAATTCCTAAAATCTTGACTTACAGAGTTTGGGGAGAACCAAACCAAATCTGAGTTTGAAATCAGTAAGAAAAAAAACATTGGACACTGATAAATGGGACCTTAAAACGTCAGCTTTGTGTTGATGAAACCTGTACTGAAAGACATGCCTTTGGCTGCAGTTTGCCTCCTAAATACTTCACCTGATTACATATATCCAGCTAGTCACTAGCACAGCAGACCTTTCCTTAGGGGGTTGGAGGCAGAGGGGTACAGAGGAAACAACCTCATATTATTAGGAAAGCAGACCAAACTGTATCTTCTCTACTGTTAGGCAGCAATGTCTGTCACCAAAATTTAACCCCTCAGGTGGAGGAGATAAATGAAGGAGCAGAAAGAAGCCAGGAGTGTCCCTCCTCTCCATCTCTCCCCTTGAAACATGACGAATACAGAGTAGAAGTGATCTTTTCCTCCCAACACTGCCATATAAATCTCATTCATACAGTCAAGCTTCACCTCTGGAATCCAGAGAGGAAGAACTGTCCTTTTTTGTGTGTGCAGGTGCTTGAACATATTTGGTTTGTTTTGCTAAGAACTTTTTTTTTTTAAGATTTTAATTTATTTATCCATGAGAGAGAGAGAGACAGAGAGAGAGAGAGAGAGAGAGGCAGGCAGAGAACAGGCAGAGGGGGAAGCAGGCTCCATGCAGGGAGCCTGACTTGGGACTCGATCCTGGGTCTCCAGGATCACACCCTGGGCAGAAGGCGGTGCTAAACTGCTGAGCCACCTGTGCTGCCTGCTAAAAACCATTAGTGTTGACTTATGTTTAAGAAATTTGAATATCTTGGGGGATAGAAAAAAATGGAAGAGTGTGTGTGTGTGTGTGTGTGTGTGTGTGTGTTTTCAAAAGATGATACGGAGGAACCTAGTCCCATACATTTATTTGCATTAAGACCTCAACTTCACTAGTTCCCTGATAGTGGATTGGAGAACGAGGGATGAGGTCTAAGAAGAATGACAGCAATATGACATATTTTTGAACTATTAATAAACCTTTTTGTTATGTTTTCCCTTAAGACTTTAGAGTGATATTCTTTTCCTACACTGCTAGAACCCATTTGATCTATATTAATCTCATATATTTGTAATAATATCTTAAAATTGCTTTGCAGATGTATGCCTTTTAGTTACATTATATCCAGTTTTTGAGGCAGGGAATAACCTGAAAACCTAATCCAAATTTCTTAGTGGCATAAGAAATTAATGTGGAACATTATCTGGTGGCCTTTCTTAGCAATTGGATACCTGTTGGCTCCTATTTCTTTTACAGAAGTTTCTTCTAGTAACCAAAGTTTATCAGATATGTAAACTTAAGGTATTTGGCTTTGGTTTGTTTGTATAATTTAATGAAAATTTAAACTTCATGATGAACTTATTATCATTGTAATATTATAATATAAAACATATTTAAACCATATTGATACTCTGTTGTGGAGGTTATGCATTTACCTTGCTTTTTTCCTTTTTATCCTTTCCAGTCATTTCAAAATTCTTCAGAAACTACATCCATAGAAAGGCCTACTATTGTTTGGTTTAAGAAGTTAGTATTCCTTTATTTTAATTTTGGAGTTGAAAATATCCTTATAAATTAATTTCAAACATAAACACACATCTTAACAGGCTTTTTGTGATGCAGGATAATTTCTAATGGTCTTTACTAGAAGACTCATGTATATTTGGCATCTTGGCTGTGATTTATGAAGAGTTTTGTAACTTATACAGGTCTGATACACAGTATTAATATGGATAGCCTCTACTTTTTCATATGAGAAAACTAGAGGTTTGGTAGTGATTACAGTACCTTCACTGTAGATAAAAATATAGAGACATGAGCACCCTCCAAGGGGTGCTTTCTGTAAAGTTTTATGCATGGGGAATTTTCTGATCTGTGATTATTGCTCTCTCTTGGTATAACTGCATCTTATGCTTGTGGTTTCCTCATTCTGCTGCTTTGTCTTATTCTCAGCCAGGTCATATTATTTGAAGTTATGTTTCACTGCATTTAAAAAGAATGCATAACGCCTTCTATTTTATGTTAGCCTGCTGTAATTATATACATAATTCTGCGTTTTTAGTACAGAGAATGAAATGCTATTTTTTCCCTTCATAAAATTATCTTCTTTATATATTATGAGGAGACAAACGATTTATAGGCTTTTAGATTTGAAACAATTTTTTTAAAAAGACTTTTTAATTTATTTATTCATGAGAGACAGAGAAAGAGGGAGAGAGAGAGAGAGAGAGAGAGAGAGAGAGAGGCAGAGACATAGGCAGAGGGAGAAGCAGGCTCCCTGCAGGAAGCCCGATTCTGGACTCCATCCTGGGACTACAGGATCATGCCCTGGGCCAAAGGCAGACGCTCAACCACTGAGTCACCCAGGCGTCCCTAGATTTGAAACAATTAAAATTGTAGTGAAAGATCTAATTATGGTCAGTCATTAGAGTTGGTGGTGGTTGTAAAAAACACACCAACAAAACTTGTTCATTGTACACTTTTTACCCCCAAGAGCTAATTTTTAGCATGAGGTCTTCTGACCCAGTAATTACATACATCAGTATGCTGATTGAGACAAATTTATATAGAGATGTGAATTGACCCTAAGAAGAGTACTTAAAATCTGAAATGCTTATCAACTTTGGCCCAAATAAATATACCTAAGCTTGTGGCAAAAGTGGATACCTAGCACTGTGTAGGAAAAGGCTGACTTTATAGCTTCCCAATGGTGGATTCAGAATATGCAGTCTTTTAACTATTTTAGATAATGCTCTCCAATTATTAGGGAGTTACAATTGGGATTAGCTAAGTTAATAACAGCAAAAACTAGTATTTTTTTTGACACATACAAAAGAAAACATGTAACAGATATGTGAATTATGAGGCACGGTGTACATTGGTGAACCCTTTGCCTAGTCTCAGAAATAGAATGTTATCAATACTTTTGAAGATATACCTGTGTCTTACTACCCTTTTTTTTTTGTTTTGTCTTACTACCCTTTTCACCCCTGAAAAGTAACAGTTGACCTGAATTCATTTGGTGATTTAAGTAATAGTTTTGCCATAACATTTTTCTTATTGTATTATTTTGAGCTTCATAAAAATGGTATACTGTGTGTACTCTTCTGCATTTTGATTTTTTGTTTTAAAAAACTCAGCATTGTTTTTAAGATTCTTCCATGTTGATGGATATGGCTTTGGTTCATGTTCATTGAGGAAAAATGTTGCATTTAATAACATGCCACAATTTAAGTTTTCCATTCTTTTTCTGCCAGTGGATTTTGGACTATTAAAGATTTTTGCTCTTTTAAGTTAGTCTGTCTTTCTTTCTTTCTTTCTTTCTTTCTTTCTTTCTTTCTTTCCTTCCTTCCTTCCTTCCTTCCTTCCTTCCTTCCTTCTTAGATTTTATTTATTTATTCATGAGACACAGAGAGAGAGAGAGAGAGAGAGAGAGAGAGAGGCACAGACGCAGGCAGAGGGAGAAGCAGACTCCATGCAGGGAGCCTGATGTGGGACTCCATCCCAGGTCTCCAGGACCATACCCTGGGCTGAAGGCGGTGCTAAACCTGAGCCACCCAGGCTGCTCATCTCTTTTAAGTTTCTTGAATGTTCTTAAATATATCTTTTTTTCCTTTCCTCAAAGTGTTTTGGCTGTTTTTGGTCCACTCTTCAATATAAATTTTAGAGTTTTTTCAAGTTCTCCAAAAACCTTGTTGAGGGGCACCACAATGGCTCAGTCGATTAAGTGTCTGCCTTCAGCTCAGGTCATTATTCCGGGGTCCTGGGATCTAGCTCTATGTTGGGTACCCTGCTCAGGGGGAGCCTGCTTCTTCCTCTCCTTCTGCCCCTCCCCCAGCATGCGCGTGGGTGCTCTCGCACTCTCTCTCAAATAAATAAATAAAATCTTTAAAAAAAGAAATGGAAAAGGTGGTCAGTATCCTTTCTTAAGGAAGTTCTCTTCTAGTCATCTTTTATAGTTTCCATCAATGGGAATGTTCACATTGACTTTACCATCTTTTTTCAGCATTGAGGTTATCATAGTTATTTTCCTTTTTTCTGTTAATGTTTTTTTTTAAGATTTTATTTATTTATTCATAGAAACACACAGAGAGAATGAGAGGCAGAGACACAAGCAGAGGGAAAAGCAGGCTTCATGCTGAGAGCCTGACGTGGGACTTGATCCAAGGTCTCCAGGATCACGCCCTGGGCTGCAGGCGGCGCTAAACCGCTGCACCACTGAGGCTGCCCCTGTTAATGTTTTGAATAACGTTTAAGATCTTACCAAGTTTGACTGCCTTTGCATTTCTGAGACAAATCTAACCTAGTCATGATATTTTTATCTATCTTTACAGATTATATTTCGTTTGCTAATTTTTTTAGGATATTTCTTCTATGTTCATGAGTTAGATTGGTCTATAATCTTACTCTTTTAAGCTGTTCATGTCTGGTTTTGTTAGTTCATATTGGCCTTAAAGATATGATTAAAGATTCCTCTCATTCTATAAAATGTTTATACAATTTTGATGCAATCTGTATCTTGAAAAATTTGGTAGAACTCTCATATAAAACTTACATGCCTGATTTTGGGGGAGAGAAATTTTAACTTTTACTTCAGTTTTTAAAATGATTTTGGGATGATTGATATTTTCTGTCCTAAGTCTGTTTTGATAAATTATATATATATATATATATATTTAATATTTTACTTATTTATTCATGAGAGACACACAGAGAGAGAGAGAGAGAGGCAGAGACACAGGCAGAGAGAGAAGCAGGCTCCATGCAGGGAGCCCGACATGGGACTCGATCCCGGGTCTCCAGGATCATGTTCTGGGCCAAAGGCAAGTGCTAAACTGCTGAGCCACCCAGGCTGCCCAATAAATTATATTTTTACATGGTTCTGTCCATTTTGAGAAATGTTCTAAATTAATTGGCCTAGAGTTGTTTATAGATTCTCTTCCCTTTAAAAATTTTGCTGCATCTGATTTTATGGGCTTCTCTTTACTCCTAATTTATTTATTTCTATTCTTTTTCCATAACTCCTAGGGGAAATTTTGTCTATTTCATTAAACTTGACAAAAGACCAACTTTTGGCAGTGTTTACCCTCTGTATCTGATTGTTAGTTTAAATAGTCTTTTAATTAACACCTATCTTGAGGTATAGTTTACATTCCATAAAATTCATCCATTATAAGAGTACAGTTCAATGATATTAAATTTATATAGCTATACAGCCATTATTGAAATCTAGTTGCAGAGCATTTCTGCCACACCAGAGATCCTTTGTACCCATTTTCATCCCCCATGCAACCACTAATCTAACTTTGTCTCTATAGAATAGGCTTTTTTTGCATAGTTCATATAAACAGGATTGTACACATGGTCTCATACATCTGACTTCTTTCATGGAGCATATTTTGAGTTTATCCATGTTGTAGCATGTATCAGTTGTCTCATGCCTTTTTACTGCTGATTAGGATTTCATTATATGAGTATATACATTTTGTTTGTATATTCAATAGTTGCTGGATATTTAAACTGTCTTCACATTTTTGCTATTATGAATACTACTACTGTTAACATTTCTGTGTAAGCCATCATATGGACCTATGTTTTCATTTCTCTTGGGTAGGCATCTAGGAGTGGAATTGTTGGGTTGTATGGTAATTTATGTTTTACTTATGAAAGAAACTGCCAAATTGTTTTCCAAAATGGCTGCACCGCTTAACATTCCTGCCAGCAGTTTTCCAAGCCTTTTACATGCCCACCGTCCCAGCTTTTCCACATCCTTGCAAACTTATTTTTTTTGTTGTTTTATAAATAATAGCCGTCCTTACTGGGTGTGGTTGGTACCTAATTGTGGCTTATGATTTGCTTTTCCTCAATGCTAGACTTATGAACAGTTGTTCATATTGTAGTGACATCCTATTTTTATTCCTGCTTTTAGTGATTTGAATCTTACCTCTGTTTTCCTAGTCATCTAGCTAAGGGTTTATCAGTTTTATTTATCTTTAAAAAAAAACAACTTTTGGGGGATCCCTGGGTGGCGCAGCGGTTTAGTGCCTGCCTTTGGCCCAGGGCGCGATTCTGGAGACCCGGGATCGAATCCCACGTCGGGCTTCTGGTGCATGGAGCCTGCTTCTCCCTCTGCCTATGTCTCTGCTTCTCTCTCTCTCTCTCTCTCTCTCTCTCTCTCTCTCTGTGATTATCATGAATAAATAAAAATTAAAAAAAAAAAAAAAAAACAACTTTTGGGCAGCCCGGGTGGCTCAACGGTTTAGTGCTGCCTTTGGCCCAGGGCATGATCCTGGAGACCCGGGATCTAGTCCCACGTCGGGTTCCCTGCATGGAGCCTGCTTCTCCTTCTGCCTGTGTCTCTGCCTGTCTCTCTCGAATAAATAAATAAAATCTTAAAAAAAAAAAAAAGCTTTAAATTTTTTTTCTCTATTATTCTATTCTCTATTTTCATTTATATCCTCTCTAAACTTTATTCTTTCCTTATGCCAGCTTTGGGTTTAGTTTGGTCTTCTGATTTCTTCATCTATGCAGTTAAGTAATTAGTAAGAGATGGTTTTTTTTTTTTTATTATTTAAGATTTTATTTATTTATTTGAGAGCAGAGCTAGAAAGAACATGCAAGTGGGGAGAAGGAGCAGAGGGAGAAGCAGACGCCCCACTGAGTTGGGAGCCAATCCGGGGCCTGATCCCAGGACTCTGGATCATGACCTGAGCCGAAGGCAGATGCCTAACTGACTGAGCCACCCAGGCATCCCAAGATGGTTCTTTTTTAATGTATGTGTTTACAACTATAAATTTCCCCCTTAGCTGTATCCCATAAGTTTTGGTATGTTGTGTTTGTTTAAATTCATCTCAGGGTGTTTTCTTTCTTCCCCCGAGGTGTTTTCTAAGTAACCTTGTGATTTTTCTCTTTGACCTCCTGATCATTTAAGACTGTTTTGTTTAATTTCCACATATTGGTGAATTTTCCAGTTTTTTTCTTTACTGATTTCTCCTCTGATTTTACTGTGATTGAAAAAGAAACTGCATGATTTCAGTCTCTTTAAGGTTATTAAGACTTGTTTTGTGGGTTAACATACAATTCATCCTGGAAGATGTCCTATGTGCCCTTGAGAATGTATATTTTTACTGTTAGATGTGGTGTACTTGTATGCCTGTTAGGTCTAATTGGTTTATAATGTTTTAGTCTTTTCCTTTTTGATCTGCCTGGTTGTTGTATGTATTATTGAGACTAGGCCACTGATGTCTCCAGTTATTATTGTAGAACTGTCTATTTCTCTTTTCAATATTGTTAATTTTGTTTCACATATTTTAAGGCTCTGTTGTTAGGTGCATATATGTTTATAATAGTTATTATATCTTATTGGATTAACTTTTTTCAACATATAATCTTTTTTGTGTCTTGTAGCCTGTTTTGTATTAATAACTATTTTGCCTGACAATAATGTAATCACTCCAGGTCTTCTTTGGTTAGTACGTGCTTTCAGTATAATTTTCCATTCTTTTATTTTCATCTTCTTTGTATCTTTTTATCTAAAGTGAGTCGCTTGGGGTGCCTGGGTGGCTCAGTTGGTTAAACATCCAACTCCTGATTTCAGCTTAGATCATGATCTCAGGGTAGTTAGATCGAACCCTGCATTAGACCTCATGCTGAGCATGGAGCCTGCTTAAGATTCTCTTTCTCCCTCTCTCCCTTTACCCCAAATCCTCTACTCTCTTCCCCCCTCTAGAAATAAATACATAAAATGAGTCTCTTGTTGTCTATTTGACTGTTGTTGTCTGTTGACTAATTGACTATTTCAATTAAAAAAAAAGTCTCTTGAAGATAGCATATAGACAGTGTTTCATTCAATCTGCCAATATCTCTCGTGTGGAGAGTTTAATTGACTTATATTTAAACTAATTGTTGGTGAGGAAGGACTTATTCCTGCCATTTAGCTATTAGTTTTCAATATGTCTTTTATGGTTTTTGTTCATTAATTCCTCCATTACCACTTTTTTGGTATTTAATATAATTTTTGTAGGACCATTTTGATTCCCTTCTTTTTCTGTATGTTTTAAAGCCATTAGCAGTAACTTTAAGGATTACAGGTAACATCTTAAACATACAGCAACCTATTTTGAATAATACCAAATTAGTTTCATTAGTATATAGATCACACTACTAAACATCTTTGTCCCTTGTTTATATTCTTATTGTCAGAGATTACATGTTTATACATTGTGTGTCTATTAACATAAATTTATAAATATTGCTTTATACATTTGCCTTTCAAGCCATATAGGGAAAAAATAGTTTTACAAACCAAAAATACAATAATACTGGCTTTGACATTTACCTAATTAATTTTACTGATGTTCTTTATTTCTTCTCATGGCTTTGAGTTTCTCTCTTTTTTTTTTTTTTTCAAGCCTGAAAAACTCCCTTTAGCATTTCTTACAGTTCCGGTCTATTGGTAATGAAATCCTTCAACTTTTGTTTATCTAGAAATATCTTCATTTGTCTTTCATTCTCGAGAAAGAGATTTGCCACGTATACAATTTTTAGTTGCTATTTTTTTTTCTTTTAGAACTTTAAATATGTTCTATTTCAATATTCCCACTAGTTCTGGTCCCCATGGTTTCTGATGAGAAATCAGTTAATCCTATTGAAGATCTCTTGTTTGCCGTATTTGCTTCTCTTGCCGTTTTCAAAATTTTCTCTTTGTCCTTGGGTTTTAGCAATATGACTATAATGTGTCTCAAAGTTTAACTACTTGAAGTTTGCTGAGCTTCTTGGATATATATATATATTCATGCCTTTCATCATATTTGAGAAGTTTTTAGCCATATTTCTTAAAATATTTTTTTCTGCTCCTCTGTTTTTCTTTTCTCCTTCTAGGACTCTTATGGTATATGTGTTGGTATACTTAAGAATGTCCTACAGGTTACTTAGGCTCTGCTCATTTTTATTCATTCTTCTTTCTTTCTTCTTCTAGGACTGAATAATTTCATTGGTCTTATCTTCCCATTTGCTGATTTTTTTCTTCTGCGTGCTGTAATCTGATGTTGAACTGCACTAGTGAATTTTTTTTCATTTTAATTATGCTAGTATTCAACTCTAGAATTTGCTTGGTTCCTTTTTATAATATTTTTCCTTATTGATATTCTTATTTTGTTCATACATTCCCCACTCACCATTTCTTTGTAATTTCCTTTAGTTTTTTGAGATAGTTAATTTAACATCTTTGAGTAGTAATTCCACTCTCTGGGCTTCCTCAAGGATGTTTTTGTCCAATCCTATTTTTCCTGTGAATGATTCATACTTTGCTCTTTCTTTGGGTGCAGTGTAATTTTTTATTGAGACCTGGACATTCTTATTACTGTAATGGGTATTCTTAAAATCTGTTACACTTCAGTGATTGCTGATTTTTGCTTGTTGAATGCTAGAGTCATCCATTTGTGATATTTCCAAACTATTTTGCAAAGTGTATACTTCTTTTTGTGTGGGATCACAAGTTTGTTTTTGTTTGTTTTTTTAAAGATTTTATTTATTTATTTATTTATTTATTTATTTATTTATTTATTTGAGACACAGAGAAGCACAGAGACATAGGCAGAGGGAGAAGCAGGTTCCCCACAAGGAACCTGATGCGGGACTTGATCCCGGACCCTGGGATCATGCACTGAGCCGAAGGCAGACACTCAATTGCTGAGCCACCCAGGTGCCCCTCAAATTTCTGTTCTTATTTCTGCAATCAGTTGGTAGCCTGAGAAGGATTTTTTTCCTTAAATATCTGGCTCAGAAAGAGGGACAAAAAAGAATTTTATCTTTTTTAATGTTCCAGTAGACACCACCAGTAGAAACCACTGCTGCAAGATGACTGAACTGATATAGGTGTCTGTGCTGGTCCCTCAAGGCACTGCCAGACCAATAAAATCCATAACTCCAAATTTTAGAAGGATGTGATCCCAACTATCCTTCCTGATGCATCAACTTCAGAAACATGGGCTCCTAATCCCCAATGCTGTGGGAGGGAAGGGTTGAGGAACTGAGGGAAGGTGGTTGTTTACACGTGTTGTAGACTTAGGAAGGATCAACATCCTCTTCCTTCATGTACTTCCCTGTTTGTTACAAGAGTTTGATAAGGTTCTAGAATTTTAAAATGGTTCGTTACAATTGCTCTTTACAGCTCAATTTTTACTTTGGGGGAGGAACTGAGCTCTAGATCTTCCTGTTCCTCCATTTTGCATCAGTGATGCTTTTGAACTGCAAATTTGATTTCAATTTGTTTTAAATTTGATTAAGGCCAGTTTACCAATTTTTTATTTTAGTGGTGCCTGGGTGGCTCAGATGGTTAAGCATCTGCCTTTGGCTCAGGCCATGATCCTGGGGTCCTAGAATCCAGCCCCACATCAAGCTCCTTGCTGAGCATGAAGTCTGCTTCTCCCTTTGCCCCTCCTCCTGCTTATGTGCATGCAGCATGCACATTCCCTCTCTCAAATAACAAAATCTTAAAAATTTTAAAAATATTTTATCATGACTTTGATGTCATGTTCAAATTTTTTGCATAAACCGTGGTGACTCCTGTGTTTAGCATGGCTGGATGGCAGACCTTTGGAGTATAGGCAGGCCACAGAGAGCCTGGTAGGGGCAGCATAGCATGGCTTGGTAAGAACTGCCCAGGGAGTACAAGTGAGCTGTGTGGGGCTTACCAAGGGAACAAGTATATCACTGCCAGCAAGAAGCCTTTGGGGTGATAGTTTCCATATCAAGAGGGCTGCAGAAAAGCCATCTCCAGGCTGAGTTTGCTGATGCTGCAAGTTTGCTTAAGGACTACATGTCCCAGGCACTTGACTGATTAAATTTCTACTGGATGTCCTCATACCCGTGCCACTGACCCACCTTGCAGCAGCTAGAAATCGCAGGAAAGCTCTTTATCCTATAGTGTCTCTTCATTGCCCTCTATTAAGAAAATTTAACAGTTTTATATTCATTTTGAAGGAGAAATGCTCATAGAAATTCTGTTATTACACACATGATATCAAATATTATTTAAATTAATAGA
Organism: Vulpes vulpes; assembly: GCF_048418805.1. Taxonomy (NCBI): domain Eukaryota; kingdom Metazoa; phylum Chordata; class Mammalia; order Carnivora; family Canidae; genus Vulpes; species Vulpes vulpes. The sequence goes on from NC_132794.1 coordinate 85,964,850, forward strand.
CCATCCTTTGAGGGTTGAAATTTTATGTTATAAAAATATCAGTCCTTAGTATAATCATTATTAAAAACCTCCAATCTAGAGATCTTATTAAGTAGAAAATTGAGTTACTATTTATATAATCCCTGAGATGAAACTTCTAGGGCCTCCTAAGTAGAAATTACTCTACATCAGTTCAATTCCATTGCACACCCAAGGAAATGAGAGTGTCTTTTTAATCTATTATGGATTATCCCACATTTTTTGGTAATATTTTATTTACTTATTTGAGAGAGAGCACAAGAAGAAGGAAGGGGAAGGAGAAGGAGAAGCAGGCTCCCTACTGAGCAGGGAGCCTGATGTGGGGCTCCATCCCCAGGACCCTGGGATCATGACCTGAGCTGAAGGCAGCCACATAACCCACTGAGCCTCCCTGGCACCCTGAGTCTCGTCAGTCTAATAGTCAGTTGTATAAGTAATAGAAATAATTTTATTTAGGGGTACCTGGCTCACTTGGTGGAGCATGCAATTCTTGTTCTTGAGGTTGTGAGTTACAGACCTATGTTGCATGTAGAGATTACTTAATAAAAAACAATCTTAAAAAAAGAATTTAAAAGTATTTTGTATTTGTCTTGAGTACAAACATACTTTAAAAATTATTAAGTAGGGGATCCCTGGGTGGCTCAGCGGTTTAGCGCCTGCCTTTGGCACAGGGCGTGATCCTGGAGTCCCAGGATCAAGTCCCACGTTGGGCTCCCGGCATGGAGCCTGCTTCTTCCTCCTCCTGTGTCTCTGCCCCTCTCTCTCTCTATGTCTATCATAAATAAATAAATAAATCTTTAAAAAAATTATTAAGTAGTCCTCTGGTTATCAGAAACACAATTCATGTAACTTTTTTGTGTTTCAGAAACCTTTTTCCAAAAAGGACAAAGGAACTCAAATCAGTTGTTCATAGTGCTCCTGGTTGGAAATTATTTGGTAAAGTCCCTCCCAGAGAGAATCTTCAGAAAACTTCCAAAATCATTCAACAGGTAAGTACTAATATAGCCATGTGGTTTGTCTTAGTGTTTCAAATACTTTTTGATAACTAATCATATTCCACTTTCATTCATACTTTTTCTACATAAAAAATTGGGGGATTATTAGATATTTGTAGTAATGTAAATTTTTTTTAATCATGCACATATTTTCAGTTATCTTTTATGGTTTTGAAAATTCTCTAAAGTGATAGAACATTGGTTTTTTCACCGTAGTTTTTCCTTGCAGAGCTTTTTGGCTTTTTTGTTTCATTCTTCTTAGCTAAGCACTCTTACCACATACTTTGATTTCTAGTGGCATATGGTTGCCAGTGATGCAGAATTGTCAATTGATGAAACAGAAAGCAAAAACTGAGTAAATTTTGAGGTTGAACTCTGTTTTTGATCACTTTTCTAGTGTTCTGCCTAAACCAAGGACTTTGTGAGATGGGTGGGTATATAATCTGTTTCTAGTAATTTTGGAGCCAGTTCTTCTAATATCTATATTAATATCCATATTCTGAAGCTCTTAAGAATTTTAGATATTTGGCTCTTAAAACTTGACTCCATTAGTACTAGGATATCAGTGAGACTGGATCAATTTACAGGCATTTTTAAGTTCTGAGAAGTTGTTGTTCAGGAGATATGTATGTACTGCATTTCCTGTTTCTCTCCTTCCCATTCGGAGTTTTTCAGATTCAACACAACCATCATGTATAAAAATAATCACATTAAGACAATAATCGTCATTCAAATTGGATAAAATATCTTCCAATCTTCCATTAAGGATTTAATAGTGCCTCTTTTATTGCTTAAAGAGAAACTGGTTTCCCAAGTAATACAAGAAAATTTTTAGATATTTAAAAACATTTGTTGTAGTTAATTTTATTTACAATTAAAATATTGACTAGTTTATAAAGGTGCTGGGACTTAGAACTGTAGTGTTGTGTTTTGCAGCCTGTGAGCCCAGGTACCCCATGTGCTGCAGCTAATGCAGAGGGGAACAGTGGCAGACTCATTGATATTCCACATGTGTTGGGATACAGCACAGACCATTATCTTCAGATTATACACAATTTCAACATTAAATGGCATTATATATTTTTTCTGGCATCATATCTTTGTGAATCTGGTTTTCTGAGATTGCTGTGATGAAAATCAGATACTATGCAAAGATCAATGTTCAACAGGAAATGAGCGTGATCGTGTCCAGTCTGATTTCAAGATTTGTAAAATTAGAGTGCACCACAAGCATACATGCCTAATAAGTAATTGTGGTTATTTAAGAATTAAAACCTTTTTCCCTTCAATTTATATGTATTATTTTTTCAAATGACTATTAAGTGTTAGGACAGAAATCCTTATTAAATTGTTGGACATAACTATTTATTAAACAGAATATTTAGGCATTTCTGTTGGTTTAGGGGAAGTTGTGAAAAAATTATTGGTACACTAAGGGTACTGTTAACCAAGAAACTAGGAATTTTTGCTATCTCAACATCTTAAATTTTAACTTTTTTATAAAGTCTGAAAGTAACTTCTCTTGTCTAGAGTTTTTCAGAAGACCAAGTTCGCCCTCTAGAGGCAAAACAGTGGTCTTGCTATTGAAGGTTTGTATTCTTGACTTTATGATAGTTTATGTTAAATATGCATGTGCATACTTTTATATCTTTATGTAAACTAACATTCTGCCATAGGTCTCTAAATTACTGGTTGGATAATTTTCTGTTACTTATATGCTGTATACGTTTAATTAGTTTTCATTTTGGAAAGTTAAGACGTCACATTCTTTTCATATATATTGTGTGAAAATTTGATGAGTGCTCAGGGAAAAAACAACTCTTATTTTTATGTGGGAAGAGAGAGTGGAGTTTAAATGCAGTTGCTCTCCTCTGTAGTCCTTTGTCTGGCCTTTTACAAATGATGTTATCTCCTACCTGCTACTTTTAGTTTTTGAATGTTCCAGCAATGTGGAGGTGCTAGTGTGTATTTTGGTGCCTTTTCCATGATTGTTTGTTTGCTGGGAGGTCTGGTAGATAGTGAAGTCTTTTTTCTTCTGATCCTTTTCCACCCTCAAAATATGTATCTCCCTTTGGATGGAATCTATTTCTGCGTCTCCCTGTCTGCTTTTTCTTTCCCTATTTCTGTGTATGTTCTCTCATCCTCATTTGTCTGACTTCGCTCCCCTTTTTCCTGCAGTTGTCATTTTCAAAGTGGGCATGATTTTCTTTTATTAGTAACAGCAAATTTATAACTTTGTGTCTCTGTTGTTTCCACAGCCCTGACTTTTAAACTGTAAAATATTAATGAATATAAAAGTATATTTGAGATCCTTTACCATTTACTCCTTTTGAATGAATGCTATATGTTCAGAGTCAGAAATAAAAAGTGAAAGTATTACCAGTAAAGACGTGAGGAATGTTAAGGCACGTCTTTATTTTCTTTTTTTAAAAAATACTTAATTTATTTATTTGAGAGAGGGAGAGCAGGAGCAGGGAGAGGGAGGGTGCTGGGAGGAGCAGAGGGAGAGGGAGAAGCATATTCCCTACTAGGCAGGGAGCCCAACGCAGAATTTGATCCTAGAACTCTGGGATCATGACCTGAGCTGAAGGCAGATGCTTAATGGGCCGAGCCACCCAGGCTCCTCAGAACACATCTTTCATGTTTTAGGGCAGGGCTTTATGCTATTCAGGCTATAGAAAATGAAGGTTGCTTAGTAATTCCAGTGTAAAAGTACCTGAAAAAGTGAGGCAGTGCTAAAAGTACAAAACAAAAGTACATTCTGCTGGGCTTTCTAAGGATTCCTTACTTGCTTTTTGATTGGCATAATAGTAAGTTTTACTGAGAGATTAGAGGAAGAGTAGTATCTCATAGGATAATAATTTTTTAAAGCAGATATTCAGAAAGGAGTTGATATATTCTTAAGTATAATTATATTATTGGGCCAGAATTTTCTTTTTAGTGGAAAGATCTATAAGATTATAAAGTAACTGTATGGAAAAGTAAGATTTTATTTATAAACTTTTTTCCTAAATTATTAATTACACAATTAACACATGATTGCATTCTCTATAAAGTATAAAACATTATAGGAAGATATGTTTCATTTCACTTCCCCCTCACATTTTTAGGCCTTTTAAAATTCACTTTTTGTGTGGAAGCACATATAATTGTATATGTATATTTTTACATATGTGGTGTTATCTATATTTTTATAATTAATTTTAAGTACAGGATATTACTCTATATAATTTTTTTGCTTATTTATATTTACATGTTTTGCACCCTTGGCTTTTCAGAGATACATGAAGTTCATAAGTGAAAGATATTTGTAGGTTATTTTTTAAATTTTTATTATAGTAAATTTTATTAAAGTTCTGATCAATTATAGTGCTTTCATGTTAGGATAAAGCAACATAAAAATCATTTTAGGGTAACAGCAAAGTCAAACTTATGTTTGGCATTTAACTTGAATCAATTCCCAAATCATATGAATATTCATAATATTATTTTATGAGGATTATCACATGTGTTCTCTTGCAGGTGTGAAATTCCTGCTTGTGGCCTTTTGAACCAGTTGGTGAGCCATATTAAGAATTGCATCTATTAATTATAAATAGTGTTTCAGTTATATTGTATTCAATTGACCTAAGTTTTTGGTTTTTCTAAATTAATCGGCCAAAGTTGGAGTGTAGCTACATTGTCTTATGACCTCCAAACTGCAAGTAAGAATGATTACAAATAAGCCATGTTATGTATAATTGTAACATGATTGCAATCTAGATTGAATATACCCTATTTATGTCAAACTGACAGATTTTTTTTTTTGCTGGATACTGTTTTTATATTGGCATCTTGAAATAAGCGAATGAGGTTACAGTACTTAGATGATGTTTCCAGTTTTTCATCACTCCTGTCTTTTTCTGAGTGAAGTTTCAGTTGAGAGGTTGAATCACTTTCACAAAGCTTTTGACAGGTAAGGGAAAAAAGTTTTAAGATACTGATTTCTTAATCTGAGCACTTCAAAATGTATTAAAAATCTAAAAGAGTAGGTCACTTTCCTCAGTTAAGCCATTGCCTTTGAAATGTTTTACTGCAGGAACAATAACATTATGAAAAGGACTAGAATATGTGTGCTTTGTGAGCAATACTTAAATATACAACATTGTGAAGGTGTTAGAGTTTAATATTGTGGTTAATAACTTGATTGGTGTGTGCAGCATTAGAATACTTGAAAACAGTTTGTTGGCTTTAATTATGCTTAAATATAGGTACCTTCATTGTAAAATTTGAGTAGTGCAAAAAGTCCCTACTTCCTTATTTGTGGTTAAATTGTGGAGGGGCTAGACTATGTTCAGAATTTATTTTAGAAGAGTCCTTAAAATTGTTACACCCTTGTGTGTTTCATTTTCACCTTTGTTTACCTAGGTAATGTCACCTTGAGAAGGTAGTCAGTAACTACCTTTCCAGCTGCATGTGTGTTCTTTGTTTTATAGTTAATGATAAATTATTGTCTTTCCTCTGTGTGAATAAACTGATTTCATAGAAGTTAATTTGTATGGTCTGAGAAAGGCATTCATAATAGCTCAGCCTGTGCTTCTTGGAGAGGAGAAAAGTATAAGCCTTAAGAGAAAGCTTACTTTAGTTAAAGAAAACTAAAAGAATAAAAGCAGAAAATTCTCACAAATTGAACTGTGCAGGATTTGGAGGAAAGTTTTTTTGATCTCAGAGACAGAGACTTGGAAAAGGGTTATAGTCTGAAAATACTTGGAAAAGGGTTATAGTCTGAAAATACTGACTACTTGTTATTTGATTCTGTAAATTCAGTTTGTGTCAAAGTTATATTAAAAGTTTTATTTTGTCTTTATGTTAGACTTGAATATTACATTAGGCATCAAATTAGATGAAACAAACAAAATTGTTCTAATAACTATACCAAAATGAAGTGTACTAAGGCATTCCTGTATGCCAAAGGGTCATGAAATGTTTTGTCCCAAGGTATCATTTAAGGTTTAGTTATGCGATGGATTTTATTTCTCCTGATTCACAGACTCTGGAATAAAATTTAGAGTCAGTAAAGGCATCATAATTGGCTTTATCCTCTCGGCTCCAAGCTTGGTGGTTTCCCTGGCTCTTGGATCAAGTTGTGTAAGAGAGCCTCTTTATCTTGGGCAGGCATGGTCTTGAGGTGGTAGGGAGGTCTGTCTACATGGGGAGTTACTTCCATTTCTGAAATATTACTCTGGCTATCTATAAACTGTTCACAGCATATAGAAATATGAGGGTCTACTTATTGATGCAGCTTTAACATTAACTCCTTTAGGAGAGGTGTTCTGTCTATTGAAATTCAAAGTCAAGTAGGTTTATGTCAGGCTCTTTTGGTTTTCATGTTATCTTTGGAAGAGAAGCTCCTATTTTATTCTTTCTTCTCCCCAGTTCAGTATTTTACTTCTTTAAGAAGCTATTCAAAGACTCTGGCCACCCTCCCTTTGAACCCGTAGTCTGATCTTTTCTCACACTGCCGTCCTAGTCACCTTCTTTCTGGTAGGTATCTTTAGCTACAGAGCCCACAGCATCAAAGTGTCGCAGAATACCATTCTGCTACCAGCTCACCATGTGACTTCATGTTAGCAAACTCTAAGCCTTTTCTCTAGCAGAAATTGAAGGATAAAATTCTTGAACAGATTCTAGATTCTTCTCTAAGATTGTCTGGCTTTTGTTTCAATAAATGCATAATTCAACATACATTGACATGTACTATATAATAGGTATGGCTCGAGTTCTTGGGATATAAATAAATATGAATCCTAGTCTCTGAATTATTCTAGTATAACTATGAGGCAAGACAAAGCTTTATATATAATTTTAATGATTTTGAGTGCTGTAGTACTTTGTCAACAAAGTATGAAGAGTACATATGAAAGAATAGTTAATTCTCAGAGATGACATGAGTTGTGTTCTGAAGTATGCTAACTAGTAGGAGTTTATAAGGTAGACAAGATGGGGAAGGCCATTCCAGAAAGAGGAAATTGAACAAGCAAGCAGGAATCAACAAGATTTGTTTAGTTAGTAGGCCAGTATATCAGGGATATAGGATAGATGGTGAAAGGTCATTAGCCACAAGATTAGAGAGTTGGGTTTTATCCAAAATACTTTTAAATAAGGTACTGAGACATCAAATTCATGTATTAGAAAAGTAATTCTGGAGGTGTTATATAAACTAAATTAGAAAAGAGTGGGTTGGCAAACAAGGATATTAAGATTTATTGTAATAGTCTATGATTCTGGTTGCTAAATACAGTGGATTACCTAGAGAATGTATTAAAAATACAGCCCCATACATTGAGTTCCTAATGTCAGATTTGTGTTTTTCAATTCTTGTGTTTCTAGTTGGCTCTTTTTCAAATCTGCTATATCGCTTTTTACAGTTTACAGTTCCCTGCTGAAATTTCAAGCTTGGCCTTTATCTCCTTAAACATAGTAAGTATAGTTGTTTCATAGCCTGTGTCTGATAACTCCAGTGTCTGCAAATTCTGTAGGTCTGTTTTTTTTTTTAATTTTAATTTTAATTTTTTTATTTTTTCATTTATGATAGTCACAGAGAGAGAGAGAGAGGGAGAGAGGCAGAGACACAGGCAGAGGGAGAAGCACGCTCCATGCACCGGGAGCCCGATGTGGGATTCGATCCCGGGTCTCCAGGATTGCGCCCTGGGCCAAAGGCAGGTGCTAAACCGCTGCATCACCCAGGGATCCCTGTAGGTCTGTTTATATTGAAAATTATTTCTGCTAGTTTTTTTTTTTTAAGATTAATTTACTCGCGCGTGCGCGTGCGAGAAAGAGAGAGAAAGCAGGTATGAATAGGGGAAGGGACAGAGGGAAAAGGAGAGAGAATCTCAAGCAGACTCCCTGCCGGGTGCCAAGTTCCACATGAGGCTCCCAACTTATGACCTGAGCTAAAATCAAGAGTTGACCTGAGCTTAAATTCAAGAGTTGGGGGCCTAACCAACTGAGCCTCCCAGATGCCCCTCTGCTAGTTTTTGTTAGATGCTACTTTATCTCTGCATGCCTAGTTACCTTTGCTTGGGTACTGGATATAATATTTGGAACATATATATAGAAAACAACTTGAAGGCTATCATCCTTGAGAGATTTTAATTTATGTCTCTCAGGTACCTGATGGTACTAGCTATCTAGTTTTTTCTTCCTTTAAGATGAGCAGAGCTCAGATGCTGTCTGACCATTTTTCTTATTAAGTTGAAAACATTTTGGGGGGAAGCCCGGGTGGCTCAGCGGTTTGGCGCCACCTTCAGCTCAGGGTGTGGTCCTGGAGATCCGGGATCAAGTCCCATGTCAGGCTCCCTGCATGGAATGGAGCCTGCTTCTTCCTCTGCCTGTGTCTGTACCTCTCTCTCTGTATCTCTCCTGAATATATAAATAAAATATTTTTTTAAAAACATTTTTTGGTTATTAAATCAACTTTTCATTCCTGGGATAAACTCGCAATTAGTCAAAGTCATCATTCATTTTGTATGTTGCTGGATTTGATTTGCATATATATATATATTTTAAAGATTTATTTATTTATTCATTAGAGAGAGAGAGTCAGAGACACACACAGGCAGATAGAGAAGCAGGCTTCATGCAGGGAGCCCGATGTGGGGCTCGATCCGCAAACGCAGGATCATGCTCTGAGCCAAAGGCAGATGCTCAACCACTGAGCCACCCAGGTGTCCCTAATTGATAAACTTCTTTAGAGTGTTTTTGGATTCATAACAAAATTGAGCAAAAAGTACAGAGAATTTCTGTATACCTCCTGTCCCACACAGGCACAGACTTCCATGCTGTTGACTTCCTATACCACTGTTTTGTACCTTTGTTAACAATCAGTGAATCTACACTGACACATCATAATCATCCAAAGTCCATAGTTTACATTAGGGTATACTCCTGGCGTTGTGTACATTTGAAGAGTTTGACAAATGTATAATGACACTATAGTATCATATTGGAATAATTTCACTTTATTCATTAATGAATAAAGCTGCTATAAACATCTGCAATTTTTTTATGGATATAAGTTTTCATTTCATTTGGGTAAATGCCAAGGATTCTGATTGCTGGATCATATTGTAAAGATATGTTTAGTTTTGTAATAAATAGCTAAACTGTATTCCAAAGTGGATGTACCGTTTTTCATTCCCATCAGCAGTGAATGAGAGTTCTATTGCTCCTCATCCTCATCGGCATTTGGTGTTGTCAGTGTTTTGGATTTTGGGCATTCTAATAGGCATGTAGTAGTATCCTATTGTTGTTTTAACTTGCAATTCCCTATTAACATATGAGGTGGAGCATCTTATGTTTACTATATATCTTCTTTAATAAGGTATCTCTTCAGATCTTTTGCCATTTTTTAACTGGATTGTTCATTTTATAACAGTAAGGACAAGGCATCTTGGTGGCTCAGTAAATTGAGTGTCCAACTTTTGATTTTGGCTCAGGTCATCTCATTCGTCAGATTGAGCCCTATGTTGGGCTCTGTGCTAATAAGCAGGGAGGGAGTCTACTAGAGATTCTCTTCCTTTCCCTCTGCACCTCCCACACTTGCTTGTTCACACTTTCTCTATAAATAGGTAAATTTTTCATATATATGTATAAGAAGAACAGAACTCAGTAGACTTTTAAGTGTTTTTTGTATATTTTGTCTAATAGTTCTGTATCAGATACATCTTTTGCAAGTATTTCCTGCCAGTTTGTGGCTTGTCTTCTCATTTTCTTATAGCATCTTTAACAAAGCAGAAGTTTTTCATTTTAATAAAGTTCTGTTTCTCACTGATTTCTTTCATGGACTGTGCTTTTGGTGTTACAGGAAAATAAAATTATTATCATGACCAAGGTCATTTAGGTTTTCTCCTGTCTTCTAGGAGTTTTATAGTTGGGTATTTTTTGTTTTTTTAACGTCTATTGAGTTATTTTTTTTTAAGATTTTAATTTATTTATTCATGAGAGACGCAGAGGGAGAAGGGGGCTCCCTGCAAGGAACCTGATGTGGGACTTGATTCCAGGACCCCGGGATCATGCCCTGAGCCAAAGGCAGACACTCAACCACTGAGCCACCCAGGCTTCCCTATTGAGTTAATTTTTATGAATGATAAAAGTCTGTATCTAAATTCATTTTTTTGCATGTGGATGTCCAGTTATTCACCGTTTGTTGACAAGGCTGTCTTTGTTTGATTCTGTTGCCTTTGCTCTTTTGTCAAAGACTAGTTGACTGTATTTATGTGGGTCTATTTCTAAGCTGTCTGTTCTGTCCCATTGATACATTTGTCTTGTCTTTTGTCAGCACCACACTATCTTGATTATTGCAGTTTTATAGTAAGTCTTGAAGACAGGTAGTATCAATCTTCTACCTTTATTTGTGTCCTTCAATATTAAGTTTGCTATTCTGGGTCTTTTGCCTCTACCTATAAACTTTAGAGTCACTTTGTTAATACCCACAAAATAACTTCCTAGTATTTTGATTGAGATTATGTTGAATTAATAAATTTGAGAAGAACTGACCTCTTGTCAATACTGACTCTTCCTGACTAAAAACATGTCATATCTCCCCACTTATTTTGTTCTTTTTGATATCTTTCAACAGAGTTTTATAGATTTCCATTTGTAGATCATGTACATATTTTGTTAGATTTATGCCTATATCATTCTTTTGGATGCTTATGTATAAATGCATTTTAAATTTCAAATTCCATATGTTTATTGCTGACAAATAGGAAAGCAATTGGCTTTCCTTATATCCTGCAACCTTGCTATAATCTCTTGTTAGTTCCAGGAGTTTGTTGATTTGTTCAGATTTTCTACAATGATAATCATGGCATCTGCAAACAAAGAGAGTTTTTATTTTTTCCTTCTCTATCAGTATACTTTTTATTTCCTTTTCTTGTTTTATTGCATGAAGTAGGACTTCTATATAATGTTGACAGGCAATGGTGGGAGGGGATATACTTGTGTTCTTGATTGTAGTAACAAAACTTTGAGTTTCTCACCATTAGATATACTAGGTCCAGATTTTTTTTTTTTGCTATTATTTAAAAAAGTGTGTGTGTGTGTTGTTCCATTATACCTCTGATCATTTCTTTGGGATAACTTTTTTCTTTTTAAATTTTATTTTTTAAATTTATTTTTATTGCAATATAGTTGACACACAATGTTACATTAGTTTCAAGTGTACAACATAATGAATTGATAGTTTCATACGTTATGTTATACTGTGCTCACCATAGTATAGCTACCATCTGTCACTGTATAGTGCTATTACTAGCTACAGATTTTTAGTAGATATTATTTATCAGGTTGAGAAAGTATCCTTTAATTCCTAGTTTACTGAGTTTTTGTTAGGAATGTGTTGAATTTTGTCAAATACTTTTTCTGTATTTATATGATCATGTGGTTTTTCTATAGCCTATTGATCTGATGGATTATATTAATTGACTCTAAAATGTTGAGTCAGTCAGCCTTGCATACCTGGGGTAAATAAATTCCCCTTGGTTGTTGTGTATAATCCTTTTTAGACATTGTTGGATTCAATTTGCTAATATTTCATGGAGGATATTTGTATCAATATTCATGTGAGTTATTGGTCTATAATTTTCTTATGGTGTCTTTTTGCATGTTTTGATATTAGGATAATGCGGGCTTCATAGATTAAGTTAGGAAGTAATACTCCTTCTTCTGTCTTCTGGAAGAGATTAGAAAATTGGTATAATTTCTTCCTTATATGTTTGGTAGAATTCACCAGTGAAGCCATCTGAGCCAGGTGCTTTCTGTTTTGGAAGGTAATTACTGATTCAGTCCCCCTTCTCTCTTTCCTTGCCTTCTTTTCTCTTGCTTCTCCTTCCCTTCCTTCTTTCTTTTCTTCCCAGAGTTATTAGGCTGATTCAGTTTTTTTAAACAGATAATAAGCTTTTCAGATTATCTATTTCTTATGAGTTTTAGCAGATTGTATCTTTAAGAAATTGATCCATTGCATCTGAGTTACCAAATTTATGGGCATCTGGTTGTTCATAATATTCCTTTAATGACCATCAGATCTGTAGTGATGTTCCATCTTTGATTTCTGATATTTGTAGTTTTTGTCTCTTTCTCTCTTCTTTTTTCTTAGCCTGACTGGAAGCTGTGTCTTCATTGATTTTTCTGCCTCCTGGGTCTGTCAATTCTGATAGTGGGGTTTGGAGCCTCTACATATAATAGTGGATTCATCTGTTTTCTCCTATAGTTTTTTCACTTTTTGCTTCAAAATTTTGATATCTATTGTTCAGTGCATACACATTAAGGATTTTTATGTCTTCTTGGAATATTGACCCCTTTACCATTATATAATGCCTCTTTTTTATATCCCTGATAACTTTTCTTTCTCTGAAGTTTGCTCTTTCTGAAATTAATATAGCTATTTCTACTTTATGTCTTAGCACGGTATGTCTTTTTCTGTCCCTTTACATTTAATTTATAAATGTCTTTATATTTAAGTAGATTTCTTGTAGACATTGTTAGCTCTTATTTTTTTTATCCCACTTCTTTATTTTTTTTTTAAGATTTTATTTATTTATTCATGAGAGAGAGAGAGAGGCAGAGACACAGGCAGAGGGAGAAGCAGGCTCCATGCAGGGAGCCTGACGTGGGAATCTATCCTGGGTCCCCAGGATCATGCCTTGGGCTAAACCCCACGCTAAACTGCTGAGCCACCCAGGCTGCCCGATCCCACTTCTTTATTGGTATATTTAGACCATTCATATTTGAAATGATTGTCGATGTTGTTTGGATTAGTATCTTGTTCTTCATACCTCTTTTTGTCTTCTAATCTTTTGCTGCCCTTTGTTGTTTTAATAAAAAAATGTATTCTAATTTCTAGTCTTAGCATATCAGTTATACTTCCTTTAAAAATTTCATTAGTGTTTGTCCTAGAGTTTGCAATATGATTTCATTTACAGCTAATCCAAGTTCATTTTCAAATAACTTATACTATTTCACAGGAACTGCGAGTACCTTATAGTAAAAAATTCCCAGGGTGTCTAGGTGGCTTAGTCAGTTAAGCATCTGATTTTGGCTTGGGTTATGATCCCTGGGTCCTGGGATTGAGCCCTGCATCAGGCTTCCTGCTCAACTAGGAGTCTGCTTCTCTGTCTTCCTCTGCCCCTTCCCACTGTGCATCTCTCTTTCTCTCTCTCAAATAAAAATCTTTAAAGACACAAATTCCCCCCTTCCATCCCCTGTATCCTTGCTGTCATTCATTTCACTTGTATGTAAGCACGTATAATTACGGATGTATGTATATACACATACACACACATATACATATATATAAATGCATTTGTAATTGAATATATCATTATTTTGAACCAACTGTTATCTACTAGATCAGTTAAGAATAATAAAAATAAAAACCTTTATTTTACCTTTATATGTTTCTTCCTGATGCTCTTCCTTTCTTTGTATTCAAAAACGTTTTTGACCTATATGATTTTCCTCCTCTCTAAAGAGCTTCTTTTAACATTTCTTGCAAGGCAGATCTAGGTAGCAAATCCCTTCAATTTTTTTTAATCTTTATTTTTCTATTTCTTTATTTAATTTGCTTTTGAGGGATGCCTGGGTGGCTCAGCAGTTGAGCGTCTGCCTTCGGCTCAGGGCATGATCCCTGTCCTGGAATTTAGTCCCACATCGGGCTCCCTGGGAGGAGCCTGCTTCTCTCTCTGACTCTTTCTCTGTATCTCATGGATAAATAAATAAAATCTTTAAAATAATAATAATATTTCCTTTTGAAGGATCATTTCACAAAATACAAAATTTCAGGTCATTGCATTTTTTTCTTTCAACACTTTAAATGTTTCTTGTTTCTTCTTGCTTGTATGGTTTCTGAGAAGTTGAATGTAATTCTTATCTTCTCTATAGGGAAAGAGATTATTTTTTCCTTCCGTGGCTTCTTTCAAGATTTTTTTCTTTATCTTTGTTTTTTTGCAATTTAAATATGATCTGCCTAAGCATAGTTTTTTTTTTTTTGGCGGGGGGGGCATTTATTCTGTTTGATGATCTGTAGTTTGGTGGTTGACATTCATTTGGGGAAATTTGCTTCTTTTATATTCCATTACACATATATACTTTTGTAGTTGTCCCATAGTCCTTGGATACTCTTTTTTTTTTTTTTCCTAGTCTGTTCTCTATGTCAGTTTTAGAGGTTTCTATTGAGATATCTTTAAGCTCAGAGATTCTTTTCTCAGCTGGTAGATAGTCCTATCTACTAATGAGCCTATTAAAAGCATTCTTCAGGGATGCCTGAGTGGCTCAGTGGTTGAGCATCTTCCTTTGGCTCAGGTCATGATCCCAGGGTCCTGTGATCGAGTCCCACATCAGGTTCCTTATGGGGAGCCTGCTTCTCCCTCTGCCTATGTCTCTGCCTCTCTGTTTCTTTCATGAATGGATAAATAAAATCTTTAAGAAAATGCACTCTTCATTTCTGTTGTAGGTTTATTTTTTTATCTTTCACATTTTTTCATTCTTAAGATTTCTCTTTCTCTTATATTGTCCATCTGTTCTTCATGTTTACTTTTTTCAGTAATACCTTTACATATCAGTCATTTTCATTAATACCTTTACATATCAATCATTGTATTTAAAAATTCTTTGTCTACTAGTTCTAACATTCCTGCCATATCTGACTCTGATTCTGATGCTCATTCTGTTTCTTTAAACTGTTTTTTGCTTTTTATTATGCCTTACAACTTTTTATTGAAAGATGGACACATGTGCTGAGTAAAAGGAACTATAGTAAATAGATAAATAGACCCTTAGTAATATAGTAGTAAGGTGGCTTGGGGAGGGAAAGTTCTATACTCTTATGATTAAACCTCAGTCTTTTGATGATTTTGTGTCTTTGGATTGTGAACTTTACCAGTATGTCTTAGTCTCCATCTCCCCTTAGGTGGGAGAGGATGGCTAGAGTGGGCTGAAGTTGGGTGTTTCCTTCCCCCCAGGTAAATTAGGCTTTGATAAAACCCCAACAGGTTACGCTCTGATAAAATAGTTTCTTCTGAGAACGAACCTTTTTAAGGAAAACAGATGCTCTAGTTATTTCAAAATAGCTCCTTTCAGTTAATAATCAAAATCTATGAAGAACTTATCAAACTCAATACCCAAAGAACAAATAATCCAATCAAGAAATGGGCAGAGATACGTGAACAGACATTTCTCCAAAGAAGACATACAAACGACCAACAGACACATGAAAAAATGTTCAACATCACTCTGCATCAGGGAAATACAAATCAAAACCACAATGAGATACTGCCTCACACCAGTCAGAATGGCTAAAATTAACAAATCAGGAAACAACAGATGTTATTAAGCTATAAATTTCCCTCTAGCCATACTTTAGCTGTATTCCGCAAGTTTCAGTATTTTCATTTCAAATGTTTTCTCTTTTTCTTTTACTAATGATTATTTAGAAGTTTATCATTTTAATTTTCTAATATTTCAAAATTTGCCAGATAAGTTTCTGTAAATGATTTCTAATTTAATTCTATTATGGTCATATAATATACATTATGCAATTACAGTCTTTTTTTTTTTTTAATTACAGTCTTTTTTAATTTGAGACTTGTTTTATGTGTCAGACAGAGCTTGTTTTAGTGAATATTCCTTCTACACTTGAAAAGATTGTGCATTCTGCAGATTTTGGCAGTGTGTTATATAAATGTCAGTTAGGTCTTACTAGATAGTGTTTTTCAAGTCCTGTATAATTTGCTGATTTTATGTTTATTCTGTGAATTACTGAAAGAAGAATAATAAAATCACCACAATCTACTTTGCTGTTTTTCCTTTTGCTATACGTGTAGCTTTTTTTGTCTTCTTGATTAATCAACCTATGAAGTTTTTGTCTGACTTTAATTTAGCCACTGAAGCTTGCTTTCAGTTAGTGGTTGCATGATACTTGCTTTTCTATTCTTTTTTACTCATCTTTAAAGTGGGTTTCTTATATAACATGTATTTGAATCTATTGTATACTGTCTGATATGCTGAGCTTTTTATGTATAAGTGTCATTTAATGTCATAATTGATGTGACTTGTTTTAAATTTACCATCTTGCTATTTCTTTTCAAATTGTCCCATCTGGCCTTTGTTTCTTTTTTCCTCTTTTCCTGCCTTCTTTTGGATTAAGTGAGTATTTTCAGTACTCCACTTTATTTCCATTATTAGTTTATTAGATACGCCTTTTAGTTTTTTAGTGATTGATTTGACCAACAGTTCTCAAGTGTTTAAGTTTCACAAATCCTTTGGATTTGTAGTGATTAGAGACCTCAAAGAATTTTTGCTTAAGATGATTATCAGTTATTACTATACCCAAAATTAAAACTGAAAAGTGTTTAAGTATTTATTAATTAATTTAAAAATAATAATAGTAAAATCATTACATGTTAACATAAATAACATTTATGTTAACTGTATTTTTAAAAATCTGTTAAAAAAAAAACTGGTGGGAAGAGTGGCATTGTTTTACCTTTTTTCCCCCCTCTTTGAAGTCTGGCTTAATAAAAGGCTAGATTATATATCTATTCTTGCTTTCAATTTCTTGCTATATGTTGTTTGGTTTATATCTGGGAAGAAAATCTGGCCTTAAACAGATAATGTAGATAGTGTTAAAAACAAAATTCAGTTGAGTAACTGTGAAGGTCTAATTGGCTGTATTAAGCAGTATTAATCGCATAGCATCCCTTTCACAGCATAGCTCCGAGGAGCTTTGAGGAGCTTTACAAAATGGAAGTTTTTTATTGGAAGAAAGGTGGGACAAGACATTATTAGCAAAAGAAAAGAAAGGATTATTTCAGGCCAAGTTGCCTTTCTTTAGGGATGACCCCTTGAAGGGTCTTATGATGAGGATTATTACTTCATTTTCCTTGGGGAATGGGGGTGGGAAGAATGGAGAGGGCCCATGTGACAGATTACCCCATTTGGTAATGACCAGAAAATTCCTGTCTGATTAAGACTACATTTCTCGGGCAGGTTAAAACTGCAGTTAGGTTAGTTATCAAACCTCTGTGTGGTCTAAATGATTCCATTTTGGTCCTGTGGTTTTCTTTTTGTAAAGGGAAGAACATTTTAAAAACCTTTTCAGTTATTTGTGGATATTCTTCTTTGTCACACTCAAACTATCAAGTGGTAGTCTCTTAAAGGTAAGTTATATTGTGGAATCTGAAAATATATAACTCTGCAATATTAAAATCCACTGTTCTCTCCTGCACTTTGGATGTTTTTACCCCATGTGGTTTCATAATATCATACATTGATCATTTGGAACATACTAGTTTACCATATTGCAGATCATTTAAATGTAATTTTTATTATACAGTATTTAAAAATTATAGTAATATCACCACTGATTTCATCTAAAAAATTATTGAAAACTGGCAAACATATGGTGGCATTTATAAGTTTGCTGAATTTCAATTTCCCTTGAAAGGTTGACTTTTATTATTGACAATAATTATTCAGTTGCTTTTCTTTTTTTTTTTTTTTTTAATTTTTTATTTATTTATGATAGTCACAGAGAGAGAGAGAGAGGCAGAGACACAGGCGGAGGGAGAAGCAGGCTCCATGCACCGGGAGCCCGATGTGGGACTCGATCCCGGGTCTCCAGGATCGCGCCCTGGGCCAAAGGCAGGCGCCAAACCGCTGCGCCACCCAGGGATCCCCTCAGTTGCTTTTCTTGAAATCGTTACTTCACTTCATCATTTTTTGTTTTAATAAGCATTATATTGGAATAAGTTTAGATTTATAGAAAGGTTGAGAAGAAAATACAGAGTGTTCCTGTATATTCATTCATTTTTCATTAATGGTAACTCTACTAGCATTATTTTGGGCTTTGTCAAAACTAAGGAATTTATATTGGTATATTGCTGATAACTAAACTCCAGATTTCATTTGGATTTCACCAGTTTTTCTACTTATATCCTTTTACTGTTTCAGGATCCGATCCAAAATAAAATACCATATTATATTTTGTTACCATGTTTCTTTGTCTCTGTGGACTTTGACAATTTCTCGATTTTTCCTTGTTTTTGTGACCTTGACACTTTTGAGTGGTACACTTTTCAGGTGTTTTCCAGCATGTTCCTTACGAGAAAAACTACTATTTTCTCTCTCTCCTTAATATTTCTGACACCAACTGGGTAGGATATCCCCCCCCCCCCCCCCCCCCCGCCTGCCACCCCCCCCATCCCTCCCCGCATGCTGACCAATTCTTTTGACAGCAGTGCGGTGATCTACAATTGAATTCACTTCTGACGCTATTTACTTGGAGTCAGTGTCAGATTCCACAGGTTAAGTTTTTTTAATGTTACTTCAGCACTAGGAGAGCTAATGTTAATACACTGACAAAGACAAACTATTAGGAATATAGTTTTGACTTTGCAGGCCCAATGAAAGCATCTCTGGGACACTGTTGAGAACTGCTGCAGTAGGGCTTATGATACTTTCTCATAGTCTACCCTCAGTAGTGTTTTGTCACTTTGCATATGAGGTAATAACCTTACAACAGCATATTGCCATTCTTTGCCTTCTCATTTCTGTGCTGTAAACCCCTTCATATGGTGATAATATTTTTGCTTTCAGTAGCTCTATATCTTTTAAAAATATCCTTTAAGTGAGGGGCACCTGTTGGTTCCGCGGTTGAGCATCCACCTTTGGCTCAGGTCGTGATCCCAGGATCCTGGGATCAAGTCCTGCATCAGCCCCCCTCCCCCCCCAGGGAACCTGCTTCTCCCTCTGCCTAAGTCTGCCTCTCTGTGTCTCTCATGAATAAATAAGTAAATAAATAAATAATCTTTTTAAGAAAAATGTTTAAGTGACTTCTGTATTTTTGTCCTTTATGTCTTTTCCAAAATGTCTTTTTATATTTTTCCATATTTACTATTTTCATGCTTTTCATTTCTTTGTGTAAGCCCCTTTTTTCACATGATACAGTCCTTCTGCCTGAAAATTTTCATTTAAATGTAGTTCAGGTCTACTGACAACAGATTCTTTCAGCTTTTGTCTGAAAAAAGTTACTATGCTTTTGGGTTTTTGTTTTTTTGAGTAAACTCTATGCCCTATATGGGCCTTAAAATCATGACACAAAGATCAAGATTTGCATGCTTTACCAACTGAGCCAGCTAGGCACTCCTATTACTATTATGCTTTTGCTTTTGAAATATATTTTCTCTTGGTATGGGATTCTAAGTCAACAAGGTTTTTTCCCCCCTCATTGTTTTATTTTTTCTTTCAGCATTTTAAAGCTTTTTCCATTCTTTCTGACTTGCATAGTTTCAGATGGTTCTGAACGTTCAGGTCTCTCCTGAATGTTCTATGTATTCAGTAATGACTTTACATTTTGGTTCGTAAGAATGTGAATACTTCTCATCTCTAAGTGAGCTCTGGGGACTCTTTCTCTTACTGCTCCCCAGTAATTGTTCTTATCCCAGGAGCTGTTTTTGCCTAGTCTTGTGTTTTGCCTTACACGTTGAAGGTTAGTGTTCAGCCGAGACTCAGCAGGACTCCGATGCAGATTCCTGGAGCTCTTTCTCAGTGGAATGCTTTCTTTTTCACTAGTCTGGCACACAAATTTTGGCCCTTCTCAGCCACTGTAAACTAACAGTCATTTTTTGTTTCAATTTCCCCTTTCTGTACTGATGTCCAGGGTAGCCTTCATGCACAGTGGAGTGATGCTAGGCTTATCTTGTTTCCCCTTTGTCAGGGATCATCACAAAGGCTATTTTCAGCAAGAAAGGTGCTATGAATTACCCAGTACACATGTGGGAATTTACCCTATCTTTGTAAAGAATTAGCCATTGTGTTTATGTGTGTATGCGTGCGTGTCATTTTTAGGAATGTAGATGAAAATAAAATGCTTATTTAAGTTTTGAATTACATATTCAAACGATTACGATATAGTATATAAAATAATGTATTAAGAACTAGTACTTTCCTGTTCAAAACTGTGTTATTAAAAAAGAAAAAAAAAACTGTTATATCTTCAACATCAATGTTTAGCATCACTGTGATCACTGTAACTGGTTTTGGGGTCTCTAATCCCGGAGCACATTATTTTCACTTTTGTCCAAGCTGTAGAAGATACAGTGCCCCCCCCCCTTTTTTTAAGTAGGCTGCACGCCTAGTGTGGTGCCCAACATGGGGCTTAACTCTTGGTCCTGAAATCAGGATCTGAACTGAAATCAAGAGTCAGACACTTAACTGACTGAGCCACCCAGGCACCCCAAAGATACAGTGCTTTTTGATTCTTTGTACTATCTTCTATGAGAAATTTTGTCTCAAGCCATAAATTTCCAAATGCATTACATTTTTTCTTTCATTCTATAGGTATAAAATTATCACTATAGCAAAGTCTCTTACTATGTTATTTTTTGATACAATATAATTTTATATATTTAAAGACTCTTGATGATAGCTTACAATCAGATGGTTATAACTCCAGAAATAAATATTTTACGTTTAATTTCTTCCTTTCCTACTCCAGTTAAGCAAACAACAATAAAAAAATCTGCTCATCAACAAGTGACCTTCCACACTGATTGAGATAATTTCAAGATATGTGTCTTCTAATAATTTGCTGTTCAAAATTAATAGAAAGTACCTAGTATAAAAGATGCTATTAGCAAATGGGCTACGTCTTTTCTGAGAGATAATTTTGGGAAAAAATATCTTTTCTTTTTATATGTATAGAATATCTCTTTACCTTGGAATTGTAAGACATTTTTTCTACCTTATACTTAAGGAGATGACAACAACTGCCTACCATATTTTGATCAGACTAGAATGATTGCCTGTTTGATGCATATTTTTTTTACAGTAGCAGAATAAATTATTCTACAGGTGTTGGCCTGTCTGCCCTTAGCATTGGTTTCACCTACTATTCTAGTTATCTCAATTAAAGTAAAAATAGTTTATAGGACAAAATATTTTGAGTGAAAAGGAAAGAATAAATTACAAAAATAATAAATAGGCTTCATTACAACATCCCATAGAAATACATTCCATATGTTAAATGCTGCTTCTCTTACATTTAGTGGATAGATTCCAGCTACTCATAAAATAGGTCAGTTAAAACAGCTTTGTTGGCAGAAAATGGAGCAGAACCTTAGAGTATTTTCAGATGGTGAGTGTACTATGGCTAGCATTATTTACTGATTTCTTTGGACTATGATATTTCCAGTTGCTTTTTAATATTGTAAAATTCCTTTATAGCTTTATAGATTGTAAAGTTATAAAGGACCAGGTCACAGTGTTTAGCTCATTATTAAACTTCTGTTGAGGAAATATATGGGGGATTTTTATGATATGATAAGACACATGGAATTAAAGAGGAGAACCTCTTAATCATTCAGATTCCCGTTGTTTTTCTACATATATTTAAGCATATGTGACATACTTGTTTATCACTTCTTTTGACTACCACATCAGAGAGCACAATTCTAGAGGCTTAATCATATTGAAGTTTGATTTTTTTCTTTTGGCAAGAATATTTCAGGAATTGTGGTATGTACTTCATACTGCACCATAAGAGGAAACATCATCTGGTGGTCTTTTCTTGTGATGTTTAGTTGGATCAGTGTATTGTCAGTCTGATCTACCCATTTTACAGATCCCCATTATTCTCTCACTTAATGATTTTATCTCTTTTTTTTAAATTGTCATAGACAGCTACTTGTTAATAGACAGCTACTGTTAATATAGTAAAGTATAGATTGTTAAAAGGCCAGGCTCTGGAATTATACTGTCTGCCATTTATGACCTTCAGCAAGTGACTGCATCTTTTTGTGCCTCTACTGTGGTTAGGTGCCTCCCTCACAGGGTTCTTTCAAGCATCAAATGTGTTAAATGTTTGAAACAGTGCATGGTACATTGTGTCAGTAAATATTGTTAATATATTGATTTAGAAGTGCTATTTTACTGTGTGCATTAGCATTTTTTTTTTTTTTGGCCTGGGAAGTTTTTTTAAATAATAATCATTATATTCTGTCTGTCAGTGAGACCAGGTCACATTGTAGGAAAACAAAGCGCCATTTATTTATTTATTTATTTATTTATTTATTTATTTATTTATTTATTAAGATTTATTTATTTATTCATGATAGACACATAGAGAGAGAGGTGGAGACACAGGCAGAGGGAGAAGCAGGCTCCATGCAGGGAGCCCGACGTGGGACTCAATCCCGCGACTCCAGGATCACGCCCTGGGCCAAAGGCAGGCACTAAACCGCTGAGCCACCCAGGGATCCCACAAAGTGCCATTTAAATGATTAAAAAAACCCTCATCTATGTCTAGCATCTGATTTTTAATAAGAAAAATACTAGCAGAAAAGGGGATTTATTACATTTGAGTTTGTAACAAAGAAAAGAAACCTAATTAAATATATATATCCTAGATGTTAGGAGAAAAAATTATGAAAAAGAAATGAGTGACCTTTTGACTCTCAAAAGCTATGTAGTTCTTTGCGATGGGAGGTAGTATAAATGAACTTGAGAAAGAAGTCTTTAAAAATCCTGTGCAGTTATCCAAAGATGCTCTCAGATTAACAGCATAGATTTACTAGATGGAAGGGGAGAGGCAGAACTAAAGAATTATAAAACAGTAATACAAACCTTTATAAGCACTGGCAGTAACTATAAAGTAGGCTGGAGTTTATTAAAGATGTTTAAGGCAGCATAAATTTCTTAGAAAGTAATATGGCAAATTGGAAGATTAAGCCTCAATAAGACCATCAAATTTCTAAGGGAGATAGAACCATCAGTTTATTATTTTACAACTGTTTGATTCAGTAGGGAGAAATAGTCTTTGATTTGGAAAAAGATAATATAAAAAGAATTATAGGCCATGGTAGGAAAGCAGCCAGTAAGTGGATCACTTGATCATGTTAAGTGCATTTCATTTTCTTCATTTAAATTAATGTCTTCTCTAGCTGCCAGCAAAGACTTACAAATCTAACGAATTTTATTTTTTTTATTTTTTTTTTAATTTTTTATTTATTTATGATAGTCACACAGAGAGAGAGAGAGGCAGAGACACAGGCAGAGGGAGAAGCAGGCCCCATGCACTGGGAGCCCGACGTGGGATTCGATCCCGGGTCTCCAGGATCGCGCCCTGGGCCAAAGGCAGGCGCCAAACCGCTGCGCCACCCAGGGATCCCAGACTTACAAATCTACCCATGAAATTGTTGTATAATATTTAAGAATTTCTTTTCTTTTTAAGATTTTATTTATTTATTTGGGAGAAAGAGAGCTCATGTGAATGGGGATAGGGAAAGAGAGGGCCAGGGAGAGAAACCCAAGCAGACACTCACTGAGTGCAGAGCCCCACACGGAGCTCAATGAAGGGCTTTCTGGGATCTGGAGATCACAACCTGAGCCAAAACCAAGGGTCAACAGACACTTAACTGAGCCACCCAGGTGCCCCTTTGAGAATTTCATAAAAAATATACTCATTACCTGGAATGGCCAAATCTAGATTTATTTATTTATTATTACTATTTTTTTTTTTTTTAGAAAGGGAAAGATGTAGGTTCTGGAAATTCTTTTTTTTTTTTTTTTTTTTTTTTTGGTTCTGGAAATTCTAAGCCTGTAAGCTTGTTACTGATTTTTGTTGAAATTCTGGAAATAATTTCAGTAGAAGTCTGTGAACATTTATGAAAAAAAATGCTCATCTATAGAAATTTAAAGTTATCTACCAAGAACATACCATGTCACATTCACTTTCTTTTGAGAAGTTATCTGTTCAGATGAATTAGAAAAATACTGTAACAATAGTTTCATGATTTTAGTGGTACATTTCACAATCTTTTGCCATATTTTTGGATAAGAAATGATGGTGAATTGTTTACCTTTAAATAGGTAGTTGTATAGTATTTAGATTTAGAGTAGGTCAAAATTCAAAACCAGCGTTTGATTACAGTGTTAATCTTGGGAGAGATCTTCAAGGCATCACAGTAGGATTATGCCTGTGTCAACATTTCCATTATTGATCTGTCTGAAGGGTTGGAAAGTACGTTTATCTGCTTGTAGATTATTCAAAGCTGGACTTGGATAGCTGATACCATAGAAGGCAATCAGAAACCTCTCCCTAAAACCTTACCTCATTAACCTAGTGTATTTGTATCTCCCCACTCTCTTAACATACTTTGATACTTTATATGTAATATAAATTCATGATTTAGATTGCTTCAGGGAAAAGGGACTTTTTTTTGGTCTGCCTGATAGTTTTATCAAATTAATGTATCAGTTGTATGTGTCTTTTATTATAGTGTATCCAATGATACAGATTTAATGATGCAAGCAAAGTTGGAAAAGATTCTGCATAAAGTATATATATTTTTTATCTACTCTAGGAGTATGAAGCACGAACAGGGAGGACCTGTAAACCACCACCTCAGTCTTCAAGACGTAAGAATTTTGAATTTGAGCCACTTTCTACCACTGCCCTGATTCTTGAGGATCGACCATCGTAAGTATTCTGGTTGTCATCAGGCACACTGTTTATATTTTAAACTTCAATATAAATTTCAATTTAAATATATTGAGAAATTAAAAATAGAAATGGCTTTATTTTAGAAAATTTTAAAAATCTCAGTCATGTATCCTAAAACTTATTGTGAAGAATATATTACTGATGTCCAGACTTTATACATATTTTCTTGAAGTATCTCTGCACCAATGTATGAAACAGAAAATCTTGGCTTTTTCATATCTATTCTTATTTCAACCCTCCTGCTTTATCTTAACAAGATAAGGCAATTATTTTTCCTTTCTTAACATTTAGTATGTACATAAGACACGTGTGTTCTTGCCATTTGGACAAATTTTGAAATCGGAACTGGAAATAAATAATTACTATCAACTCTTTGGTTTACTATTATAAAGAATACATTTTTCCTCCTAAGATTTTATTTATTTGAGAGGGAGAATATGAGCAGGGGAGGGAAGTGCAGAGGGAGAGGGAGAAGCAGATTTCCTACTGAGCAGGGCGCCCCATGAGGGATTTGATCCTAGGACCTTGGGTTTATGACTTTAGCCAAAGGCAGCTGTTTAACTGACTGAGTCGCCTAGGCACCCCAAGAATATATTCTTAATATCCAGCAAACGTTTTAAATTCTTCCTTTTGCTTTTTCTGCCCTTTACATCTCAGCCTTCCACAAAGCTGCTGTTCTTCAAAATACCGTCTTTGATTTGTTATCAAACAAAAGACACCTTCCCTAAAGCAAGATGTTTTGATTCTTTTTTTTTAAGATTTATTTATTTATTTATTTATTTATTTATTTATTTATTTATTTATGATAGACATAGAGAGAGAGAGAGAGGGAGGCAGAGACAAAGGAGGAAGGAGAAGTAGGCTCCATGCTGGGAGCCCGACGCGGGACTCGATCCCGGGACTCCAGAATCGCACCCTGGACCAAAGGCAGGCGCCAAACCACTGAGCCACCCAGGGATCCCCAAGATGTTTTGATTCTTAACTCTTTTCCCCTTCTTGGGCTCTCTGGATATACTCTTTTTCTTCTCTTAGACTTCTCTTCCTTCCAGTATAAAAATTCCTAACCTGTTTTGTCATTTTCCTGGTCTGCAGCTTTTCCCACCCATTATCAAGAGGAACATAATAAAAGAGTCTAGATCCAAATAGGCAGAGGTTAAATTGAATATTTTTTAGACATTGTGAGAGAAGAAAGTTTGGACATAAGTATATTATTATTATTTTTTATTCCTATTGCATTCCTTCACACTAAGGAACTGTGATCAGGACAGTCATAACTCCTTTCCATTGGTTAAAAAAAAGCTTTTCAGAGATTTAGTTATGAGACCATGTCAGAGTTTTATTTCAGTCTTACTGTCAGGCCAGTTCATAGTGGTTAGATGAGTGAGAAAAGAATGCCTGGTTGAAAGACCTTCAGACTCTCCCAGGTAGTCAGCTTGAACAGGTAAATAACTAAATTCCCATTAGAGTTTTCTTAAACTGGTTGAAATTCATCCAAAATGGATTAAGCTCTTTACCAGGACTGTTCATTTCTTCCCAGGAGTTCATAAAAATTCTATGCAAAAGATCTGTCCTAAACAGTATTTGGGACATATTTTTCTTTATGCCATATTTTATTCTGCAGTGAAACCTGTTTCTTTAAGTCACGCCTTCATCCCTTTGCTCCTTTATTGCCCTCACTTAGGTGCAATTCTTATATCCACTTCTCACTTACCTAACCCTTTAATGACTAGGCTTTATCTTTTCTATCCAGTCACGTCTTTGACTTCAACCTTCAGTGATCTCTGCTTCTCTTAAATTTTTCTTATAACTTGTACAAGCAGTTCCACAAAATTGGAACTTGAAATAGTACACTAGACACAGTGAATTTATAAGATCTCAGTGTTCTGAAAATGTATAAACAACTGAAAGAATGACTTTCTTTTCCATGCTACCATCTGAAATTAATATGGTAATTATAATGTTACAGTTTCTATGCTGTTTCTGTAATTTTGTTTATCTGTAATATAGAGATCAACTTGATAGCTACTGTTCCCCTCAGTTCTGAGATGCTATAATTTAAAATTTTTGTTCACCTTTCTACAATTGGAGGGGTCTTTACATTTATGTAACTAAAGCTAACAAACAAAAGCTTTCCATGGTGTTAGAATATGGAAATCGCTCATCCCTCCTCTACTTCAACAGTTGAATGGTAGATCTAGAGAACCAGTGAGAATGAAAACTTTCACTTTATTAAGGGTAAGACCAGATGAGAAGGCATGGTGCAACTTGTTTATTGAATGGCACTCTGGGGTGCCTGGGTGGCTCAGTTGGTTGAGCATCTGACTCTTGATTTCAGCTCAGGTCATGATCTGAGGGTCGTGAGATCAAGCTCCACATTGGAGTCCAACACTTAGCAAGTAGTCTACTTGAAATTCTCTCACCTCTCCCTCTGCCCCTCTTTCTGCTCATGCTTGCTCTCTCTCTAAAATAAACAAACCTTTAAGATAAATAAATAATAAATGGCACTTCCTACTTTATCTCCTTCAGAATACTCTCTTAGCATATTTGGGCCAGTTCACATCCATCCCTTCATGGGCTAAGAAGCTGGAGCAGAGCCTTGTATAATCTGTAGTTCTGTTTCTGGATGCAGCCAAGTTCTGTTAATACTACTACTTTATCTATGAGGTGGCATCTGGGTGCGGTTGAAGAAAGGGGAAGAGGTTTTTCCTCAGTGTGAAATTGATTTTGGAAACTTCCTCTTTCATAGGTCACAGTGATAGTAGGAGGAAAGGAGGAATTTCCCTTTGCAAAGGAAGTTTGTGAATTGGTGCTACTTTTCCTTCTTTAGTCTCTGTAATTTTGCAGAAATATCCAGTCATTTACTGCATAGATCTTTATAGTCAGAACTTCTTTACATCTGAAGCAACTATAGTATTTAATCATCTGAAGTTTCAGAAGATTTCAAATGTAGGAATTTCTGTAATTTTATCCTTTGGTTGTTAATATTCTGTTTATGTTTTGCTATCTTAATCCACCTTGCAATAAAGCTAGCCTTGGACAGGAAGGTAAGGGCATCCATACAGGGTGACTGTGTTGTTGAGAGCCTCTTCTATGTTTTAAATCAGTGATGCTTATAGGACTTTTTTAAAACCACCAGTGGATAGAGGTACCTCCTCTTTCTCCTCTGGCTTCCCTTTTTTTTTTTTTTTTTAAAGATTTTATTTATTTATTCATGAGAGACAGAGAGAGAGGCAGAGACACAGGCAGAGGGAGAAGCAGGCTTCACGCAGGGAGCCCAATGTGGGACTCGATCCCAGGACTCCAAGATCGAGCCCTGGGCTAAAGGCAGGCGTTAAACTGCTGAGCCACCCAGGGATCCCTCCTCTGGCTTCCTTACTGAATTACTGCATACACAGTACCAAACCAAATGGAGAAATCCTTAAGATACAAGTGAAGGCTGACAAAGTGCAGTGTAAGGTTTTTATGTGATACCTTTGAAAGGCAGAAAATGTTCATACCATGTATTTTAGCATGATATACTACCTTAGATATTCATTGATGGTTTCTTCTCTTGACCACATAACTAATTTACATTTTTATAAGAGATAAGAATAATCTTTATCTTTTTTCATAGAGTGACTAAGAGTACTGAGTGAGGTGCTTAATATTTCCTGAGTGATTATATTCACTCAGCCTTTGGTTTTCTTTTCTTTTTTTTTTTTTTAAGATTTTATTTATTCAGGAGAGACACAGAGAGAGGCAGAGACATAGGCAGAGGGAGGAGAAGCAGGCTCCATGCAGAGAGCCCGATGTGGGACTTGATCCCGGAATTCTGGGATCATGCCCTGAGCCAAAAAGGCAGACGCTCAACCACTGGGCCACCCAGGCATCCCAGGCTTTGATTTTTAAGACTAAATAATCCTATTTTTAAAATTTACTTCTCTAGGCAAATGAATGCAAAATCAGTGGGGTTTTTTGGGGGGGGGGCAGGGGGGAGAAAAAAACACAAAAATAATATATGTATTTGTTTTTATGCTTTATTCATTCACTGTCTAGCCTATAATTACTTAGCCTTTAGGGTGGTGAAAGCTCTGAGCTTCTCAGAATGTCAACTATTAGTAGGATGCCTACCATATGGACCATTCACCTTTGGAGCATAATTATTGGATATGTACGATGTACCAAGGTTTTTGCATTTGTGATGATTTGAAGAAGGGGATGCCAATACTTAGAATACTTAGAATAATTAATAAGCCAATGATTATTTATGTACTGTTTTTGTTTAGATTATATAAGTCCTCACTTAAAAAAAACTGAAAACACAATAAAAAAAAACGTGACATAGGACTATCTGAAAAGTTCTATTTCCTGAATGGTGTTTAACTCCTTTCTGTAAATCATTTCATGCTAAGACTGGCATGCTTACCACAGATATAAATAAAGCTATCACCTAGCCTCTTCTCAAAATCTTTCAGGACTAGGTCAACATAGTTTGGGGAACTATCTGGAAAAATCAAAGTGTGAATGATCAGTGAAACAGTAACATGTATATAAAGGGACTGTATTCTCTTATTAATTAGGCCTTTATAACCATGGTTTGGAGACATAGTTCTGTATTACATAAAATCTGTGGTCTTTGTGCTTATTCACAGTTTAGTTCTATTTTCTTTTTTTTTCTTTTTTTTTTAAATTTTTATTTATTTATAATAGTCACAGAGAGAGAGAGAGAGAGAGAGGCAGAGACATAGGCAGAGGGAGAAGCAGGCTCCATGCACTGGGAGCCCGACGTGGGATTCGATCCTGGGTCTCCAGGATCGCGCCCTGGGCCAAAGGCAGTCACTAAACCACTGCGCCACCCAGGGATCCCTAGTTCTATTTTCTTACATAGAGGATTTAGATAGCAAGTTACTGCTCCTCCTTTTTCTAGAGTCTAGACCTGTAGTCTCCATTATGGTAGCAATTAGTCACAGGTGGCAATCTAAATTTAAGTCTAATTAATTAAAATTAAATAAAATGTAAAATTCATTCCCTCAGGCATACTAGCCACACTTCAGGTGCCTGGTAGCTTCGTAACGGCTGATGGCTGCTGCATTCTGAACAGCACAAAACATTTCTATCATTGCAGAAAGTTTTAGTACTGGTCTAGACCATGAGAAGAGACTGTGAGACTGTGCAGAGAAGAGATTGATCTATTTAGTTCTATAAATTCTGCTTTCTTAATAAATAGAAGACCAGATCCCCCAAATGGTATTCTTAAGTCTAGACTACTCTTTTGCTGAGACTTGTGGAAAAGAAACAGGAAGGGATGAAAGTGCAAAAAGCATTAAGATTCACACCAGGAGAAGCAGGCAGCATTCTAACTGAAGCGAATGATCAGGTCCTTTTGGTAGAAAATAGTATTAACTGATGAGAAGTCTTAAGAGTAGATTTATAATTCAAAAACTAGAAATGAAATTTGAAAAATTTTTTTTTTTTTTTTTTAAATTTATGATAGTCACAGAGAGAGAGAGAGAGAGAGGCAGAGACACAGGCGGAGGGAGAAGCAGGCTCCATGCACCGGGAGCCTGATGTGGGATTCGATCCCGGGTCTCCAGGATCGCGCCCTGGGCCAAAGGCAGGCGCCAAACCGCTGCGCCACCCAGGGATCCCCTGAAATTTGAATTAAGCTATTTTCTCTGCTGGTAAAATACAGATTTCTAAAGGTAGATGAAGTATAGCTATCAATCAAATAATTTTCTGTTGGGCAGCCCCGGTGGCTCAGTGGTTTAGCGCCACCTTCAGCCCGGGGCGTGATCCTGGAGACCTGGGATCGAGTCCCAAGTCAGACATCCGGCATGGATGGAGCCTGCTTCTCCCTCTGCCTGTGCCTCTCTCTGTGTCTCTCATGAATAAATAAATAAGATCTTTATTTTTTTTTTATTTTTTTTTATGATAGTCACAGAGAGAGAGAGAGAGAGGGAGAGACATAGGCAGAGGGAGAAGCAGGCTCCATGCACCGGGAGCCCGATGTGGGATTCGATCCCGGGTCTCCAGGATCGCGCCCTGGGCCAGAGGCAGGCGCTGAACCACTGCGCCACCCAGGGATCCCCAATAAGATCTTTAAAAAACAAAAACAAAGCTAGATGCTAAGGAGATGGAGAAATTGGTCTTTTATTATAGGATGGCAATCAAGGTTCTTTTTTAAAATTATTTTTTGGGCTTCTTTTGGATAAAATATTTTGTTCAAGTATTTTTTAATTTCATCTATTATTGGTGAGTTGCCTATATTTTTAATATTGTATTAGTAATTTCTCTGTAGTTTATTTATTTTTTTTTTAATTTTTTTAAATTTATTTATGATAGTCACAGAGAGAGAGAGAGAGGGGCAGAGACACAGGCAGAGGAAGAAGCAGGCTCCATGCACCGGGAGCCCGACGTGGGATTTGATCCCGGGTCTCCAGGATCGCGCCCTGGGCCAAAGGCAGGCGCCAAACCGCTGCGCCACCCAGGGATCCCTCTCTGTAGTTTATATCTTGACTCTTCATGGGCTACCTTCAAGTGATATACATTTTAAATATATAAGGCTATAGCAATATGCTTCTGCTTTACAGGTTGTAAAGCCCATGTATTAGGGTTCTTCGGAGAAATGGAAATCCCATGTATTAAGGTTCTTCTTTATATATATCCTATATGTAAGAGATTTATTAGAAGGAAGTGGCTTTCATGAATTTGGAGGCTGAGAAGTCTAAAGATCTGCAGTGAGCAAGCTGGGGACCCAGGAGAGCTGATGTTCCAGTTCAAGTCCCAAGGCTGTGAAGTAGGAAAGCTGAAAGTGCAATTTCCAGTCCAAGTTCACAGGAGAAGACCCATGTCCCAGCTCAAAGGCAGGCAGGAAGAGTGGGAGAGAGAGTGACACACAAAACTAATCATTACATCTACCATACATTTTTGTTATTTTTTCTTTAAACTTTTTATCTTCTAAGAATTTTTGTAACTAGATTTCTATCTGCTATTATTTCCTTCTACTGAATTTTTTTCTTAAGATTTTTATTTATTTGAGAGAGAGAGAGAGAAAAAAAAAGTGTGGTAGGAAGGAGCAGAGGAAGAGAGAGACTCCCTGCTAGCAGGAAGTCTGATGTGGGGCTTGATCCCAGGACCCAGAGATGAAGGCAGACGCTTAACTAAATGAGGAACCCAGGTGCCTCCTGAGCATTTCTTCCTTCGTTCTTTCAGAGAGAGAGAATAAGCAGGGGGAGCAGCAGGCAGAGGGAAAGGGAAAAACAGGCTCTTCACTGAGCAGAGACTGATGTGGGGATTAATCCCAGGACCCTGGGATCATGACCTGAGCCAAAGACAGAGGGTTAACCAGCTGAGCCACCCAGGCGCCCACTGAATGTTCTTTTAACACTTTTTGTAGTGCTGATCTGCTCTCTTAATACTTTTACTTTGAAATGCTTTTAAGATTTTTATCTCTGAGTTTTATGAATTTGATGATAGGCTTTGGTGTGGATTTCCTCGTGTTCCTTCTGTTTAGGGTTGATTGAACTTCAGTGTGTCTGCATTTATCATTTTTTATCAACTTTGGAGAAATTGTAGCTTTATTCAACTATTTTTTTTTGTCTGCCTCCTCTCCCCTTTCTTCTGAGTCAGTTAAACATATATTATGTTGCTTACTACGATTCATATCCCACAACTCAGGCTGTTTTGGGGGTGGGGGTTAAGGGATTTTTTTTCCTTTGTCTTTCATTTTGCAGAGATTTCTATTATATCTTAAATCTCATTTATTTTCTGCAGTTTGTAATCTGTCAGGCCCATCTTTTGTGTTTTTTTCAGTTAAGAAATTATACTTTTCATCTGTAGAGATGCGATTTGGA
Source organism: Vulpes vulpes (assembly GCF_048418805.1). Lineage (NCBI taxonomy): Eukaryota > Metazoa > Chordata > Mammalia > Carnivora > Canidae > Vulpes > Vulpes vulpes. Next base: position 85,997,234 of record NC_132794.1, read on the forward strand.
TCTTGAGTATTTCATATCATGTTCCTGCTGTTTTCCACTTTCTTGAGTATATTTACAATAGCAGTTTATCATCCTTGAGTTATAATGTTGTTATCTGATATTTCTGCATTATCTCTGCTGATTTTTTCCTCAGTATAAATTGTATTTTCCTGCTTCTTTGCTTCCTTAGCAATTTTTATTGGACCCTAGCTTTTGTGACTTTACATAATTGGATGCTGGGCTTTTTGTGTTCCTTTAAATGTTGTTTGGCTTTAGTCTCATATGAAGTTCTTTGGAATTGGTTTGACCCTTTTAATCTAATTGTTGTTAGAGTGATGCTAGAAGAGCCTTTAGTTTAGGACTAGTATCCTTACTACTGAAGCAATATCCTAACTATTCACTGGATACTCTATCTATTAAGAGGTCTTTCCACTCTGGATGGCCCAGTGTGATCTTTGAGAATGTTCTGCCTTTTCCTTTTCTGGTATTTCTTTCCTTGGCTACTGTAATTTGATCACACACATGCATAAATAGTACTCGGCCAGAAATTTGAGGGTCCCCCTCTGTAGATCCCCTTTCTCTGTGCTCTGACCTGCAAAGTCTAGCTGTCTCAGCCTCCTCAACTCCAAACCTTGTTTCCTCAACTCAGCAAGACTGATGAGCCCTGGGTACTTCCTTCCAGCACTGAGACTTGGAAGCCCCAGTCTTTTTATGCTCAGGCTTTTGTATTTGTAGCATTACCATGTTTGTTTCCTTTCTCATAAGGATCACTGTCTTGTGCTGCCTATTGTCCATTGTCTAGGAATTATTGCTTAGTATATTCATTTTTCTAATTAATCAAGCAGAGGGTAAGCCTTTTCCTCTTATTCCATTATGGTCTAAAGAAGTCTTAAGTCATTCCTCCTTGTTACAACATACATGAGGAATCTATCTGGAGAAGAAGAATCTACCTTGAGAGGTAAAATGTATCATTTGAAAGTTTGTCACTTATCTTTCCCCATCCTAGCCTGTTGAAAATAATTTATTTTTATTTTATTTTATTTTATTTTATTTTATTTTATTTTATTAATTTAATTTAATTTAATTTAATTTAATTTAATTTAATTTAATTTAATTTAATAATTTAATTTATGATAGGCATACAGTGAGAAAGAGAGAGAGGCAGAGACATAGGCAGAGGGAGAAGCAGGCTCCATGCACCGGGAGCCTGACGTGGGATTCGATCCCGAGTCTCCAGGATCGCGCCCTGGGCCAAAGGCAGGCGCCAAACCGCTGCGCCACACAGGGATCCCTGTTGAAAATAATTTAAAACACTGAGGGTCACCTAGGTGTCTCAGGCATATAGCATGTGACTCCCCTCCCTCTTTTTTTTTTTAAGATTTAACTTACTTATTCATGAGAGACAGGGTGAGAGGCAGAGACACAGTCAGAGGGAGAAGCAGGCTCCATGCAGGGAGCCTGACTGGGACTCGATCCCGGGACTCCAGGATTGCGCCCTGGGCCAAAGGCAGGCGCTAAACCGCTGAGCCACCCAGGGATCCCCTTAAAATTTTTTTAAATTAAAAAACCTGACCCCTCAAACTTGACATTATAATGATATATTTGGATATATGGTAATACTCAGATGTCCTTCTTTTGCATAGTCATATATCTAAATCACCTGTTCTGTGAAGCTATTAATTTTATTTATTAAAAGATTTTATTTATTTATTCATGAGAGATAGAGAGAGAGGCAGAGGGAGAAGCAGGCTCTGTGCAAGTAGCCCGATGTGAGACTGGATCCTGGATCCCAGGATCACGCCCTGAGCCAAAGACAGACGCCCAACTGCGGAGCCACCTAGGTGTCCAAAGCCATTAATTTTATAAGCCAAAATATATTATATGCAAGTGATTAACTGATTATCAAATTTGTTGTTAGAATGTTATCTTAACACTGTGAAAGTGGGAAGCAATTTGCTATAAAAGTATACCTGCACTTACCACATGACCCAAGAGTTCTACTCCTAGGTATTTACCCTAGAGAAATGTACCATGGAGTAAACATATACCTGCATGAAGACTTGGGGGTGAATTTTTAATAGCTTTATTTGTAGTGGCCCTAAACTGGAAATAATCTAGATATTCATTCACATGGATAAATAGAGCACTGCCCACCAATTAAAAGAAATACATTACTAATATGCAGAATAACATGGATGGATTTCAAAAGTATGCTCAGCAAAAGAAGCTAGACACAAAACAATCTATATGAAATTCTTTAAAAGGCAACCAACTGTGAGTGCCAAGATAGCTCAGTTTTTAGGTGTTGGCTCTTGGCTTCGGCTCAGGTCATGATTTCAGAGTCTTAGGATCCAGCTCCATGTCAGGCTCTACACTCAAGGGGGAGTATGCTTCAGGATTTCTCTTGGTCTCTCTGCTCCTCTCCTTGCCCCACTACTCACTCTGTCTTTCTCTCTAAAATAAAGAAATCTTTAAAAAAAAAAAAAAAAGGCAACCAACTAATGTATAGAGACGAAAATCAGAGATGTAATTAATTGCCTAAGGTAGGAGGTGGGTAAGTATTGAGTGCAAAGGGGTCATAGTCATAAGGAAACTTTGTAGAATGAAGGAACTGTTGTATATCTTGATTAATATGTTGGTTGCACCAAGTATATTCATTTGTTAAAACTTGTCAGACTGTATTCTTGAAATGTGTTCATTTATTGTATGAAAATTATACCTCAAAAAGTTGACTAAAGAAACCTAGTAAGTGGGTTTAACAAACTACCTAGAAATATTGGCTGAATCTGACACATTTAAATAATATATAAACAAGTATACTACATCAGAATATAAATATAGTAACGTTTATATAACAAATATTAGCAACATGGATTCTGATTATTTTCTAAAATGCAGAGTTCTTTTCAACCTTTTACTTAAGGTATGAAACGAGAAGCTTGGATAGAAATTCTTTGTATTTGGCTATTAAAAGGAAGAAATTTATACATTTAAAAGTTAGTTTTTAAAAAATTGGCTTAAGACATTTTTTTTTCCAGAAATCTTCCTGCCAAATCTGTGGAAGAAGCTTTACGTCACCGACAAGAATATGATGAGATGGTGGCCGAGGCTAAAAAACGAGGTATAAAGTTTAACTCTGATTGGTATATTTAACTTACTAATGTCAATAGGAATCTAACCCGTTGGTTAAATTTCAACAGGAAGGATGATGAGAAATTAAGTCCATCTTTAAAATGATGCTGTTTAAAAAATAAATAAATAAATAAAATGCTGATTTCTCATTTTTCTAACTAAATCTGTTATTAAAAATAAAATGTCAAAAAAATAAAAATAATAAAAATAAAATGTCATACTTTTTTTTCTGCAAGTAATTTTATAAAACTATTATGAGGAGAAAGGCAGTAGACTAAGAGGGTTCTTCTAATTGCAGTCATAAACCTTGGACTACTATTATTTTAACTTATGAATGAAAGTGATACGAATTTATTTCATGAAATTCACTTGTACAGTTTTTAAGCTTTTAAATATTATAATTTAATACTTTTAACACTTTAAGGTAACTTCCTATAGGACTGTGAGAATATGATTTGAAGTTGGAGTTTACTAATGTGACTTAATGGAGTCTCTCTAGAATCCCAAAAGTGTCATTTGGACAGGCACATAAATGTCTATTCTGGTGTAAAAATTCGCACATTTATTTATTCTCTCCTCCAACCAAAAAGTATAATGTAAGGATAATTTAGCAGTATTTATTTACTAACCACTGTTAGTTCAGGATACATTTTTAGAAAATATTATACAGCTATATATATTTTTAGACACATGCCTTTTAACTGATTTTTTTTCTTTGACTTAAGTTAATAGAATACTAATGTATACATTTCTATCTTGTGGCTTTATTTTGGAAATAAAGTTAATTTTTAACTGTTATAAGAAACCTATAAGGCCAGTTATATCTTTCTAAAAGCTGTATCATTTAAACATTGGTTGAGTTTATTTTACTGTCTCAAATTTGAAATATTCCTAACATACCCAACAAATTTTAATTGACTCTGAACTTTGACTTTACTAGTTGATTAATGTTTAAGATAGTTATTGATAAGTATGTGATGCTAACAACATGATATGATAGAAATAACATTAAATTGGGAAATCGGAAGGTAATGACTTTAATCTTCTTTGACACCGCATGTAAATAAACCTAATGTTAGTTTTCTCAAGACTGTGAAGTTTGGGGAGGGGGGCTAGGTTGACTAGATTTAGGCTCTCAAGCCACTCTGTCTATACTTTTTTGGTTTATTTTATTATTTTATAACACTTTTTTAATTTAAAAGCAATGGAACTCTCTCCAACAAAACGTTACATAGGATTGCCAAAGTGGCTCAGTTGGTTGAGCTTCCAGCTCTTGGTTTTGGCTCAGGTCATGATCTCATGGGTTGTGGGATCGATCCCCAGGTCAGGCTCTATGCTCAATGGGAAGTCTGCTCAAGATTCTCTCCCTCTCCCTTGCGTCCCACACCCCTGCCCCAACACCTGCTTGCTCTCTCTCTCTCTCTCTCTCTCTGTCTCTCTGTATCTCTCTCTCTCTCATAAAATAGATCTTAAAAAAAAAGAAACCTTATATAGATTTTAATATTTACAACAAATTAAAGAAAGAGGAGTTGCTTACTTGACCTCCTGCTTACCCCTTAAAATGATTACTGAGGTATTTGTGAAACGCAGTTAGTAAACATTTAGGCTAGCTGACCGTTGAAGTCCCCATTGGTTCTAAATTATATATAAACAGATGGGATGCCTGAGTGGCTCAGAGGTTAAGCATGTCTGCCTTCAGCTCAGGGTGTGATCCTAGAGTACCAGGATTGAGTTCCACATTGGGTTCCCTGCATGGAACCTGCTTCTCCCTCTGCCTCTGCCTCTCTGTCTCTCATAAATAAATAAAATCTTTAAAAATTATATTATATTTTAAATATATATTATTATATTATGTATTATATTTAACAGTATGATGTAATTATATTTTTTAATGTACATATCTATCACTTCTCTCTTTTTTTTAAAAAAGATTTTATTTATTCATGAGAAACACAGAGAGCAAGGAAGAGATATAGGCAGAGGGAGTAGCCTGATGTGGGACTCAGTCCCAGGACCTGGGATCACAACCTGAGCCAAAGGCAGATGCTCAACCACTGAGCCACCCAAGTGCCCCAATCACTTTTCTTTTTGAGGCACCTCTTATTTCAGAATTGTGACTTCTGATTTTCAGAGGAGTGTTGTGTATTTGTTAATGGTTTTTTAAATTTCAATCTAATTAGTAAAGTGAGACATCATAGTAGAAAGGGTAAATTGTAAAAGTACCATTGGCAAAATTACTTTTTAATATCATTAAAAAAATTTATTTTAGAGAGCATGAGCAGGAAGAGAGGTGCAGAGGGAAAAGGAATGAAAGAATCTCTCCTTGCTGAGCATGGAGCCCAGTGCAGGGCTTGACTTCATGACCCTGAGATCATGACTTGAGCATAAACCAAGAGTCAGATGCTTAACCAGCTGAGCCACCCAGCTACCCCTAATGTCATTTTTAATACCTCTTTTTTAGACTTAGATAGAAAAGGGCATATGACCTAACTTTTTTGTATTGAATTAATTTTTACTTGTTTAAAACAGAAATTAAAGAAGCCTATAAAAGGAAAAAAATAATGAAAGAACGATTTAAACAGGAAGAAAATATCGCAAGTGCAATGGTAATTTGGATCAATGAAATACTGCCCAATTGGGAAGTAATGTAAGTAAGCAGACTTTTCCTGAATTCCAGTCTGTCTCCAAAGATCTCATGTTTCTAATACTCTATTTTTATTACTTCCAACATGTATCTTATGCTTTGGCTAAATGAAACTGTGAATCAGTGTCTGAAAAATTTCATGATTATTTCTGTGCCTTTAATTTTATAAATCCCTCAGTCTCTAATACATACTTCCCTAACTGACCACCCTCTATGCCTGTCAGAATCTTATCTCTCCTTTGAAGATATCCATCTGAATGCTAGTTGATCCGTGAAATGGTAATTTCCTGTTACCGTATTTTCTTAATTCTGACATATCCTTTGTCACAAGATGCACTATTGATGTAATAGCAGGTTTTTGTAAAGAAAATATTAAAGACATACATTCATTGTAAGATGCATTTATTAAATGTTAAATATTAAAGTGATTTTTAATATGCTTCTCTCATAAACATAAATTTGCTATATATGACCTTTCCCTTCTATAATGTCTCATAATAGTTTGAGACTAATGTACTACTTGCTTTACTTTGTCTTTTATTTTCTGATCATATTTTTGTATATACCTTATCTTCTCTCTAGACTGGAGGGTTGGAGATGTATTCTGCAGTGCCTAGTGTAGGATATGCATGAGGAATTTGTTAATATTGGTACTATGTGATAGATAACAAATTAGACTCTTTACATTAATCACATTTGATTCTTATGATCTCCCAATTTTAGAGAAGCTCAGGGTCAGAAAGGTTAAGTAATTTGCCCAAGGTTATACAATTAATGAATAGTTAAATTAGATTTGAACTCAGGTCTCTATGACTCTAAAGCCTAAACTTTCAGTAGACTGCACTGCCTCTCAAAGACAAAGGCCTTACCCATAGTAAATACCTTGTGGTTGTCTTTTTGTTACTGAGTTGACGACACATTTTTATGTTCCTTTTATCTTGTTTTTTTGTGATTGTCCCATATTTCTGATTCTCTCATTGTACCCTATAAGTGGCAGCTGTTGAAGGCAGCTCCCTTTAAATTACTATTGTCTTCCATAGGGTGCTATGTATTCTTTAGGTTTCTGTTGCCTACAAACATGAACCCCATGGAAAGAATGCATCACATACTTAACTGTGTTCTTTTTTTTCTTTTTTAAAGATTTTATTTATTTATGATAGATATATATAGAGGGAGGCAGAGACACAGGCAGAGGGAAAGGGAGAGGCAGGCTCCATGCCGGGAGCCTGACGCGGGACTTAATCCCGGGGCTCCAGGATCGCGCCCTGGGCCAAAGGCAGGCGCTAAACCACCGAGCCACCCAGGGATCACCACATATTTAACTGTGTTCTTAAAAATCATTCAGTCACTTGGCCATAGACTAGGTAAACCATCATGCAACTAGTGTTTTTGGTATAAAAAGTAACTCTTTCCTTTTTTTCTCCCCCTTTAATTCTAGGCGTAGTACAAGAAGAGTTCGAGAATTGTGGTGGCAGGGATTGCCCCCTAGTGTTCGTGGGAAAGTTTGGAGTCTAGCTGTAGGAAATGAACTAAATATCACTCCTGGTTTGTATTCTATATTCAGTTACTCCCACACATGTGAATAGCCATCTCCAGAGTTACAAAGCAGATTACTAGATTGGCCATTTAAAAAGACATTACCATATATAATGTCATTTTAAGAGCATGCTTCATTCCCACTCCTTCTAAAACCTTTATGATTTAATGAGTAAGTTACTATATAAATGAGATTTATGGGTTTTCCTTTAGTTGACAACCATCAGTAATACTATTGACATCTAAATATCTTCACTGCAGATAACTTCTGGGATTCTAGGTAGCAGTGGATGTATATACAAGGAAAAGTAAAATAGTCTAGTTATTCAAAAAAACATAAATATTGGTGGAAGGCTAGAAGTTTCTTTTCCTGCATCTCTATCCAAACCAGTCCTTTTGAATTTTTTTTATTTGACAATTTTCAAATTTAAAAAACAAAAAGAAGACTCTCAAGAACTGTTTTTTTTCTTATGCTTTTTAAAACCTTAAAGGATAAAAGTAAAATGTAGAGTGGTTTAGAGGCAGTAAGAAAAAAAAAAGAAAGGTTATATAAAATTAGGATAATATCAAATAGAGGAATATGTAAAGTAGTTAGTAATAAAAGGTGCTACTAAATAGGTCTGAGTGATAATGACAGTGCTAGACAGTGGCACCACAGAAAGACTTAGGGACTCTGGTATATAGTAATGTGAATAATAGATTGTTGCTGTTACTTAAAAAATGTTATTACATGCTAATTTTTTAAAAGACAAGCAATAGTAAGGTACAAGCAATGTTTCTTCTCCCTCTTCTACTCAAACTCCTGCTTTTGATCCTGCTATAAGTTAGCAGTTTAATGTATGTTCTTCTAGATCTTTTTCCTATGCACATTAAAAAAGTGTGCATCAATGTATGATAATTTTTAAGGCTCCCTCCCCCCCCCAAAAAGGAATGTGTGCCATAAGCTTTATTTTGTGGCTTTTTTTTTTTTCAAACTATACTCTGTCTTGAACATCCTTCCATATCACTACATACAAATGTACCTTATGTATACTATAGCTGCACTGTATTCCACAGTTTGGCTGTACTATAATTTATTTAATCCTTTTCTTAGTGATAGCCAAATCAATGACATATATATTAAAAGAACAACATGTACTGTTTTTTTACCTCTCAAAAGTGATTAAAATAAATGAGAATCACCACATAATATGACTGATAATAATATAGAAATTTTTATCAAAGGCCTCAAAAAATAACCTTTGACCTATATATTCTTGCTCTAAAAGTAAGAAAATTAACAGGATTGGGTACAAAATCTTTTCTACAAGGATGCCCATTGTAGCAAATCAGCTCTATTTTAACTAGACAGAATTATAACAATAATCTTAAAAGTGATGCCAACTTTGAATAACATGATTATGAATGATTTTTTTTAAAGATTTATTTAAGAGAGAGAGCATAAACCAGGGAGAGGGGCAGAGGGAGAGAGAGATAAGCAGACTCCTTGCTGAGTGGAGAGCCTGATGCAGGGTTCAATCCCTTCTGTTCCCATGAAAAATCAATTTCATGACTCTGAAATCATGACCCGAGCTGAGATCAAGAGTCAGATACTTAACCACCTGAGTCACCCAGGTGTCCCTATGAATGATTTTTAACATTGATTTTCACAAGTATCATAATGAACATTTTACTTTAAACTAGACTTTTTTTTTTTAATATAATTGAAAGGAAGAATTGAATGAGGTACCTGGCTGGCTCAGTCACTAGAGCATGTGACTCTTGTTCTTGGGGTTGTAAGTTCAAGCTCCGTGTTGGGAGTAGGAGTTCACTTTAACAAAAATCTTTTTTTTTAAGATTTTATTTATTTATTCATGAGAGATACACAGAGGCAGAGACAGAGGTGGAGGGAGAAGCAGGCTCCATGCAGGGAGCCCGATGTGGGACTCAATCCCAGGACTCTGGGATCATTCCCCAAGCCAAAGGCAGATGCTCAACTGCTGAGCCACCCAGGCATCCCTTACAAAAATAAATTAAAAAATAAAGGAAGAATTAAGTTTTTAATTTAGCTTAGAAAGGTTAGAGTCTACCTAACTCAACCCTTCCCTCCAAATAGAACAGAGATTTGTTTTGCCCTCTGTGCTTGAAACAAAAGGAAATATATATATATATGTATTATAGTTAGAACTCTCAGATAAAATCCTTGAATTTAAGGACTATTGGACATATTGTAATTGTTTAAAGCCTTAAAAATAGGTTTTGCAGACAAATGAGGTGATAAAGTATTGATGGCTATTTGAAATTTTGCAGTTTTGTTCAGAACTTTGGAGTTAGGGGATCCCTGGGTGGCGCAGTGGTTTGCGCCTGCCTTTGGCCCAGGGCGCGATCCTGGAGACCTGGGATCAAATCCCACATTGGGCTCCCGGTGCATGGAGCCTGCTTCTCCCTCTGCCTGTGTCTCTGCCTCTCTCTCTCTCTCTGTCTGTGACTATCATAAATAAATAAATTTTAAAAAAAATTAAGAAAAAAAAAAAGAACTTTGGAGTGAGGATTTTAAGTGTCCTGATAACTTCTACATTAAAATAATGGTTAAATTGTATTAACCTTTTGTGAAAGTATAATCAAAAAGTTCTTTTTCAAGCTTAAAATTTATGAAGTTGGTAACATAACCAAGTTATTTATTTTGAAAGTAATTTTATATTTTCTCTACTAAATAGTTGTGTATTCAGGAATGGATTAGGTGATCATTCTTTTTTATTAATGGTAGGAAGGAAGCTAAATTTCAATTGAAGTAAATTTATTTTTTTAAGATTTAATTTTTTAAAAAATATTTTATATATTTGAGAGAGAGAGTGAGAAGAGAGAGTATGAGCAGGGGGAGAAGGAGGAGAAGCAGGCTCCTCATTAAGCCAGGAGCCTGATGTGGGGCTCGATCTCAGAATCATGGGATCATGACCTGAGCAAAAGGCAGATGCTTAACTGACTGAGCCACCCAGGTACCCCCCAAATTTTATTTATTTTAGAGAGAACGTGACTTGGGGGGAGAGAGAGAGACAGAGACAGAGACAGAGACAGAGAATCTGAAGCAGACTCCATGTGCACTGAGCATGGGGCCCAATGCAGGGCTTGATCTCACAACCTTGATTGAGGTCATGACTTGAGCCAAATTCAAATGTCGGACACTCAACTGACTGAGCTACCCCAGTCCCCGAAAGTAAATGTGCTTTTGATGATTTTGTTTACTTTTAATGATTCTTAACAGTTTGACTTTTTACTTATTTAATCATGAAATTTATAAACATTTAGAGAATAGTAGAATAAGGGTTTGTAGAATAAGAATAGAATAGTAGAATTAGAATAAGTAGAATAGAGAAAAAGAGTAAGGGTTCTAAAGTCAGTCAAATGTGGTTCAAATCTTGATTCCACTATACATTAGGTTTGTGACCTTGGGCAAATTACTTAACATCTAAGAGAATTCATTTTCTTCATCTGTAAATGGAGGTAAGATTATTAAGCTATCTCAAAGGATTGCTCTAACAGTTATTTGTGGTAATGAATATAAAATTAGAGTGAAAGTAAAATTTGCTGAGAGTATATACAACATCATCGTCAGAAAATGAGAAAGTGAAACATAGACTGATCTCAAAGAGTTCGTAATTCAAGTCCAAGATACACCTTTAAGTCTGCTTCAGGTTCTACATTTGTAGATTCAGAATAACGTAAATGAGATATGTGGAGTCAGTCAAGCATGGAATTGAACTGAGATTTCAGGTCTTCTTATAGTAAATAAGCACCATAAATCTTCCCTGGAGAGATGTCCTTTGATTTTTTTAAAGTGCATTACCACATTCTTATTATTAGATCAATTTTGGGGCTCCCAAAGATGATTTATTCTGTGGGCCATTTTTCTTCTCGAAGCTTTAAAATTTGAGTAGAATAGTGAAACTGGATGTGGCTTGGAATCAATTTGAAATCAGAAATTGTGAACTTCAGTTTGGTATCTGATAACTGCAAAAAAAAAATTGTATATCTGAATTAAAAAATTATATCCACCTCTTCTATCAAATTGTTGATGGACTCAAATAATAGAAATTTTGACTTTTTAAAAAAACTTTCTTCTTAAATCTTTGAGTGATGAAAAGTGAAAAGGGAGAAGAGCTCAAATAGAGTTAAGAGTCTGTTAGATATATATCTAGTCAGCTTTTTTTTTAAATAAAGATTTGATGCTTAGCAATATGAGAATATTTATTATTATGGTACAGTCATACATTGGAATACTGTGCAGTTGTTTAAAAAAAAGAAAACTAAAGCAATTTTATTCTCCTAATAAGGGATCGTTTCCAATATAATAAAGCAAGATGCAGGTCAGTGTTGTAATATGTTGCCACACTTTTTTCAAGAGGAAGATAGGTCTGAATATACTTGTGCATACATATTTCCATCTTTAGATTTCTGCTAAGCATAGTTACATCTGAGGGAAAGAAATTTATTTTTCATTCTATACTGTTTTATACTATTTGAATTTTTAAAAAATCATATTCATCCTATTGCCTTTAAACAAACTTTAAGAAAAAAAGACAAACTGAAGCAAAAATGATCTTGGTTAAAAAAAAATGATCTTGGTATTATGGGCAATATATAAATGTTGGTGTTTGGTAAGATATGTTTTTTTGCTATTCATCTGTCATTGAAATGTTCTGTTTTTGTGTAATTTAAGAATTTCAGTAATGGTTAGCAGTAAAGACAATTAAAATCTGAGAATTGAAAAAAAATTTAGTTTCTTCTGTTCTTGAAATTGTATTGAGATCCTGCGTTTGGATGCATAAAGTGGTAGTTTCAAAAGTTGATTGGGCACTTGAAAGATAGGAGTAGAGATTTTTGAATTCAGGCTCTCCGACCAAATCTGAAGTTTAGGTAGCTTTAGATAGCAATATCATAATGGAGAAACCGGTTTGAAAAGAGAAGGAAAGTAAATACTAGCATTTATTGAGGGTCTGTAAGGTATCAAGAGCTTTATGAAAATTATCTTGTTAATTATCAGAATCTTTCCAGTTATTGTAGTAAATAGTTTTGGTAAAATCAGGTTCTTCAGTTTGCCACACTTTTGATGCCTGCTATATGAAGCTGTGATAAGATTTTTCTCTATTTTCTCTATTTTTAAAAGTTAAATCAGAATTCATTTACCCCCATATATCCAATCTGTTAGCTAGAAGGTATGTTCTGTAGGTTCTTCAGATATCTGCAGTTGGGCTTCTGCCCCCTCCACCTTCAGATGTTGCTCCCACCAGGGTCACCTATGATCTCTGTGCTACAAATTCCAGTGTGTACTTTTGCTATAAGATACTGGACAGTTGATCACTTCCTTCTTTGTAGCTTACATCCAAATGCTTCCAAGATTTTACATATATTATCTCATTTAATATCTGAAACCTCAGGATTTAAGTACTAGTACTATCTCAACTTTATGAATGAAAAACTGAGGCTAGAAGAGGTTAAGTAACTTGTCCAGTGTCACACAGCAACTCCCACACAGCAACTCCCTATCCTATGTATACTTAGTGAAATGCTCTTTCCTTTGGTTTCTAAGACAACTGGTTCTCTTTTATTTGTGCATTTCTTATTCTCCTTCGGATGTGCCTCTTCCTGGGTCTACCCTTTCAGTATTTGTCTTTTCTGGAAATCCATATTTCTCATTTTTTCTTGCCCTATATAATCTTGAACACACATGAAAGTGGTTTTAATCACCACCTATATGCTGATGCCCCTCAAACTCTTTCTCCAGTCCACATGTGCCACCTTCAAATCAAGTTTATCTAAAAATGAACTTACCATCTTCCTACATCCCACAAATCACAAATTTGCTTCTTCTGTGTTCATTCTCTCATTGGCAGTATTATCTACCCAGCTACTCCAACCAGAAACCTGGGAGTCCTAATGAGTCTGCCTTCTTCCCCTCACTCTCTCAACAAGTTCTGGATTTTCTACTTTCTGAATATCTTTTGTGTTCATTCCTTTCCTCCAACTGCACTATCACTGCTCAAGTTCAAGCCTCATCATCTTTTGCCTGGGCTATTACAATAAAACTGTTAACTTTCCTTCAGCAAAACTTCAGCTTCAACCTACCCATGACACTACTGCTGGCATAACTGACACAAATCACATAAATCAGACTGTGCTATACCCCTGCACCTATGGATGAACTCTACCCGCCTTAGCATACCATTTGAGTCCTGTCCTGTCAAGAACTAGTGCTTGCCTCTGTCATCCAACCTCCTCATTTCCTCTTCCTCCCTCACCCATTATAATATAAGAGTACTGAAATCTCTTGTAATTCATCCAGATAAGTCATGATCTCTTTTTTTCTCTGTGACTTTGCCCATGATGAGAATTCTTAGAATGCCTTCTTCCACCTTGTTCATTTATAAAACTCCTATCTATTCCTTATGGACAGCTCAGCTCATCACTTCCTCTAAGAATCCTTCCTTTATTTCCCATCTGGGTTGGGAAATTCTCCAAGTGATCCCACGATTCCATGTCTGTATTTCTCACAGCACTTAATTCTCAAAACTACCTTGTTACATGTGTAGCCCCAAGTTTACAAATGAACCTTTCCATGACCAGGGGAAAAAAAAGTAAAAAAAGTTAAAGTATATGAATGTATTTTTCCTACTACTTACTAATTTTTGTTTTCCCTAGAACTTTATGAAATCTTCCTCTCAAGAGCAAAAGAACGGTGGAAAAGCTTCAGTGAAACAAGTTCAGAGAATGATATGGAAGGTATGATTTTTCTTTTTAGTAAAAATTTCTGGGTGAAAATCCAGTCAGATACTAGTGTGGTTTTTTACCATGGGTCAGGAACTGTAGTAATTGCTTTACAGCATTATCTCCTTTAACATTAATAGCCCTTTAAGTAGGTGATATTATCCCAAAAAGTATAGGAGGAGACTCAAAGTAGTTAACTTGTAAGCAATGAAGCTGTGAGGTAAACCCAGATTTTTGGACCTGGGAACCCAGGATTTGTTCACAACAGTAAGACTGATGGAGTGAAGTATTTTTAAGCCAACTTTTAACTTAAAAATAGATGGTCTTCGCTCCTCACTTATGACCTCCTATTACCTCACTCACTGACTTTCATTTACTCCCTAATACATTATTTATCATTCTTATCATGCCTTAGCTTTTATTCATTTAATTAACTCATAGACGTCATCTTTCCCTTCATTCTCATCAGTTTTCTTTCCTAATCATTTTAGAGAAGATAGGAACACTTTTTTCCTGTTGTCATTATTTCTTAAACATAGGTAGAGGGCAGCCTGGGGGGTGGCTCAGCGGTTTAGTGCCACCTTCAGTCCAGGGCATGATCCTGGAGACCCAGGATCGAGTCTCACATCAGGCTTCCTGCATGGAGCCTGCTTCTGCCTCTGCCTATGTTTCTTCCTCTCTCTCTCTCTCTCTCTCTCTCTCTCTCTCTGTGTCTCTCATGAATAAATAAATAAAATCTTAAAAAGAATAAAAATATATAGGTAGAGGGCAGCCCAGGTGGCTCAGCGGTTTAGTGCTGCCTTTGGTCCAGGGCTTGATCCTGGAGACCCGGGATTGAGTCCCATGTCAGGCTCCATGCATGGAGCCTGCTTCTCCCTCTGCCTGTGTCTCTGCCTCTCTCTCTCTCTCTCTCTCTCTCTCTCTTTCTGTCTCTCATGAATAAATAATAATCTTTAAAAAAAACATAGGTATTATTCAGCCATCCCTTGGCCTTGAATATGGAGAGCTATTTTGTCTGCCACTTTTCTTTCTATATTTGTTCTGCTTCATAGATAGCAAACACTCTTCTCTTGCCAGTAAGTAAAACTCTAAAAATGAATGTGGTTTAGAATAGAGAAATGGTTTTCTATTAGTATGTAAACGACTCTGCTAACTTCTTTGAATACTGTTCTATTTTAGAAGGATGAACAGTAGGGTGGGGAAAATCAAGTAAACAGTGTTAGACTTGATTTGAAAAGGGTTCACGTAAGTGTCATCTTGAGACCTGTTAGCTATGTCAGCTATTTGTGGGAAACTAAAAGTGCAAGGAAGGTGCAGGTGTAAGACGCTTTATACTGACAGGACCTTCGCTGTTTCATAATTCTTTTTGAATTCATTTTTATGAAATACTGAAAATATAAGAATTAAAATTATAAGCATTTACTTTTGAGACATTGTCATGATTACATGGTAAAAGTTGCACTTTAGTAGAAATTAATTGCATGTAAATGAAGAATTGTTCCAGTTAGAAATCATCTTCTGTCTAAATTATTGATTTCTTATTCCCTGTGTGTTTATAATTTGCAGTTGTCATTTAACTTTTTTGGCCATTTTTTTTTTAAATATTCTGCCTCAATTCTCCTCTTTTTTGGACTCCAATTACATATGTGTTAGACCATTTATCAGTGTCCTACAAGTCTCTTTCACTTAAAAAACGTATTTTTTTCTTTCTGTGACTCGGTTTAAATGATTTTTATTGACCTGTAATCAATTTCACCAATCCTCTATTTTCCTATATCCAGTCTATTAGATCTGTCCAATGTGTCTTTAATTTCAGGTATTTTGTAATTCTAGAATGTCTACCTGGTACTTTTTGTAGACTCTATATCTCTGTGGAAATTATTCATCTTTCCGTCCCATACATTTTCCCCCATCTTTTCCTCTATTTTCTTTAACATTTAACAGTTCATATTCTTATTTGTTAATTTCAGTACTGAGTCATCTTTAGGTCTGCTTCTGTTGGCTCATTTTCCCCTTGATTACAAGCCTGTCATGTTTTCCCGCTTCTTTGCATGTCTTAAAATTTTTTTATTATACATCAATCATTGTGTATAAGAATATATATAAACTGAAGTTGAGGTTTCCCCTGCAGATGAAGTATTCTCTTTTCTGTCAGGCAGTTGCGTTATCACCTCAGCTCAATCAGTAACTGAGCTACATTAGGCCAAGGTTTCAGCTTTAGATGAACTTAGTTCATCGTGGGTTTCAAATATCTTGGTAGGAAGAACTGTTCTATTTTTATTCTCAGCTTCTTCCTCTCCTGAAATACTCTCCCAAAGGCCTTGTGATTTTGAGTAATTTCTTTCTACCTTTCCAGCCCTGCCTTCTGCCTTACACTAGCACTCAGCAAAAGCCCCTATGGATAAACCAGTTATACATTCAGGCTCCTGCAGATTCTATCACAGCAGTCTTATTTGGCCATGAAAAGCTCTTTTGGTTTCTCTTTTCCCAAGCACAGTACCTTTGTCTATGGTAAGCTCAGTCCTGAACTCATGCCTAGACTTGGCAGATACCTCTAGGAAGAAAAATGGCCACCTTGGAAAAATTCTTCTCTTCCTGGGATTTAAATCTTTTAGATATCTCTATGTCCACAGCATTCTTACACCTTTTTAAAAAACTTGTGCGGGCAGCCCGAGTGGCTCAGCAGTTTAGCGCCACCTTCAGCCCAGGGCCTGATCCTGGAGACCTGGGATGGAGCCCCACATTGGGCTCCCTGCATGGAGCCTGCTTCTCCCTCTGCCTGTGTCTCTGCCTCTCTCTCTCTCTCTCTCTCTCTCTCTCTCTGTCTCTCATGAATAAATAAAATCTTTTAAAAAAACCAAACTTGTCCTATTTGAAACTTACTTGTTTTTTCCCAGTTATTATTGTGGGAGCGATAGTCTGCTCTTTTTTAATTTTTACTTTTTTAAGATTTTTTTCATTTATTCATTAGAGACAGAGAGGCAGAGACATAGGCAGAGGGAGAAGCAGGCTCCCTGCAGGGAGCTCAATGCAGGACTCCATCTGGGAACTCTGGGGTCACTCCCTGAACCAAAGGCAGATGCCCAACTGCTGAGCCACCCAGGTGTCCCTGATAGTCTGCTCTTCTCTTGCCTAAAAAAACTAGAGGTAGAAATCTTTCATAAACCTTTCTGACAAATATATAAATATTTTCTTCATGTAAGAGGGTCTAAATTCGAGGAAAAGCTGTGTGGCATTTCTTTAAATTTCTTGATTATTCAGCTTTTAACTTTCCTTAAGTAACATATCTATGCTGTATGATCGATCAATCTGTATGTACAAGATTTAAATGGTTATAGCCAAGTAATCATCTTAATTTTATCTGCCTGGCAAATACAGGTGTATCTCTTGCTGATCGGGAGGCCAGTCTGGAATTAATTAAGTTGGACATATCCCGTACATTTCCATCCCTTTACATCTTTCAAAAGGTGAGGATTTCTAACCAGTTAGAACTACTTTAAAAATTTTTTTTAATTCTAGGCAACAAAGTGTAAAATGCATAGCTATTATTTTTTAGAAGGCTAAACTATAAAAGTTGGAGACCTTTATATAAAAATGTGAAACTATTAGGAAAATTCTAAAGGAATTTCTGTTGTTTTGTTCTACTGACTAAATGCATTACAGTTAGCATAGCCCATAATGACTTCATTCATTAAGGTGAATTTCTTTTACTTTTATTCTGTAAGATATTTGAATTCGAACGTTTTTACTTAATAGTTGTTAAAATGTAAAGAACGTTTTCCCAAATCTTAGTTTTCCAGAATTACTATGGAAATAGGAAAAAATGGTTCATAAAAATGATTTTGTGCAGAGGCTGTCATGAGTTGCTTCTAATTTGAGAAATGATTACATTTGTGTATACTTTATATTTCACACATGGAATTTCTCTAGATTGATAAAATGAGATAAAAATTTTTACCACTAAAAAAAAAAAAAAAAAAAAAATTTTTACCACTAAGATTAAAATTCTTAACAAACTTAATTTGGTATAGTTTGATGATTTCTTTTTGCTAAAATTATATTGTGTGAAAGGAAACAGTCTGTTTTCATCATAATCTTAGTGTATCAAATTTAGAAACTGTAAAATGGTACATAGACTATATAACTTGTATCCATCAAGTGAATTTATTTGGCTTTTTATTGTTCAGGATTAAATTTTTTTTATTAATTCTTTAGAGGAAACATCTTAGAGTGTCAGAATATTACTGACAGTGATACAATTTACTAAAACTACTCATTTAGGAAATGCTAAAGTTTATTTAAAAATTAATTATTTGGGAATTAACTTAGAGACAATTATTTGTACAGTTTGACATTTCATTTTTCTCTCCTAAGGGTGGCCCATATCATGATGTCTTACATAGTATCTTAGGAGCATATACCTGTTACAGACCTGATGTTGGTTATGTAAGTATTTGTTTCAATCTGGTTTTTGAACATAAACATCTTATCTGTTATCAAAGTATTTTATGTTGTACTAGCTCCTAAATGTATGTAATCGCTAGGTCTTGTTTTTCTTGGGTTCATCAACTTACCCAGAGAGGAATCTTTGCAGGGTTAGGGTTAGGCTTGTGAGACAGTCTGCCAGATTTCTGGAAGAGCTGCTGAGAATTTTATTATTCACTCTGCAAACTCATATTAATTGCCACTGCTCTTGGGGTGGTGCCTATTGTCTTCTCACTGTGCCTCCAGAGATAAATTTCATCTATTATGTCAGGTTGAAGGAAAGATGGGCATCCGTCCATATAGAATAGAGGAGGGGATTTTCTCCTTTTATAAATTTTCAGCCAATCTTAGTTTTATTTTTTTTAAAAGATTTTATATATTCATTCATGAGAGACAGAGAGAGAGAGAGGCAGAGACACAGGAAGAGGCAGAAGCAGGATCCCCACAGGAAGCTGGACGTGGGACTCGATCCTGGGACTCCAAAGGCAGATGCTCAACTACTGAGCCACCCAGGCATCCCTCAATCTTAGTTTTAGCTTAAACTCCCCTTCTTCTCCCCCAGACCCCCAGTTTCAGAAGGGCCTGATAACCAGTTTCTGAGCCTTCCAGATTTGTGGCTGAATTGGTGTACTGCTTATTGGCTTATTGGCTTCCTCCTCTGCAAATATTTTAGTTTTAACATTCTCCATTTAGTCACAATTTCTAGAATTCTAGTAACATTTTTATTTACTGTTTATATTATTTTCCATTCTCTTTGTCCTCCTAGTATTTCTTTTTCTTTACTGTCATTTTAGTTGGATTTTGGAGGGAACATAGAAGAATGTAAGTGTTCAGTTTGCCATGTTTAATTGGAAGTCATAAAACCTCATCTCACCTTTGTCTTAAAATAGAAGAATTTAAGAGAATAGGATTGTCTGGTGCAACTTTATTTTGTTCCATGTTCATTTGTACATTAGTTCATTGATTCACTCAAATATTTATTGTGTGCTCATTGCTGTAGGTCAGGTGTTGTTCTAGGCACTTGAGGTACTTCAGTGAAGAAAATAAAGATTCCTCCCCTTCTGACACTTAGAATGTAGAAAGAGGAGACAGACCACAAACAAATCATATATTATATTAAAAGGTGATAAGTGGGCAGCCCCGGTGGCACAGCGGTTTAGCGCCGCCTGCAGCTTGGGGTGTGATCCTGGAGACCCGGGATCGAGACCCACATCAAGCTTCCTGCATGGAGCCTGCTTCTCCCTCTGCCTGTGTCTCTGCCTCTCTCTTCGCTCTCTCTGAATGAATGAATAAACCTTAAAAAAAAAAAAAAAGGTGATAAGTGCTACAGGACAAATATGACATAGTAAAAAGGGGGGAAGTGCCAAGTTTGGGTATGGGGCAGGTTTTATATTAAAGATGGTCAAAAAAAAAAAAGAAAAAAAAGATGGTCAAGTAGTTGTAATGGAGAAAGTGAAACTTGTATGAAGAGTCTAAACTCTTGCTCATGTATTATTACATCATAAAATGTAAAAATATTATGTAATGTTCATATTTTTTAAAGATTTATTTTTAAGTAATTTCTGCGCCCAACATGGGGCTTGAACTTACAACCTGAGATCAAGAGTTATAGGCTCTACCCAGAGCCTGCTCCTGTAATGTTCACTTTTTTTTTTTTTAAATTTTTTTATTTATGATAGTCACAGAGAGAGAGAGAGAGGCAGAGACACAGGCGGAGGGAGAAGCAGGCTCCATGCACCGGGAGCCTGATGTGGGATTCGATCCCGGGTCTCCAGGATCGCGCCCTGGGCCAAAGGCAGGCGCCAAACCGCTGCGCCACCCAGGGATCCCGGCGTTCACGTTTTTAAGTTGACATTTAAATTTTATCGTCATGAGTTTATTTTTTATTTTATTTTTTAAATTTTTTAATTTTTATGCCACCCAGGGATCCCTCGTCATGAGTTTATAAAGGATTTAATTTTTAGTACTTGCTAAATGTTATTTTAAAATAACACTCAAAATAAAATAAAATAAAATTAAAAAAATAAAATAAAATAAAATAAATTAAATTAAATTAAATTAAATAAACACTCAATCTTTTTTAAAAAGTGTAGCTATTTAAATAATATAATGGGGATCCCTGGGTGGCTCAGCGGTTTAGCGCCTGCCTTTAGCCCAGGGCACGATCCTGGAGTCCCGGGATTGAGTCCCACTTCAGGCTTCTGGCATGGAGCCTGCTTCTCCCTCCTCCTGTGTTTCTGCTTCTCTCTCTATGTCTATCATAAATAAATAAATAAATCTTAAAAAAATAATAATAATATAATTATATATATACTATCCACTTAAAGAAAAATATATGACATATACAGCTGTCAAATAACTATGGTGTATACCTGAAACTAATACTATATGTTAACTATACTTCAATTTAAAAAAAGAAAAATACAGGGGCACTTGAGTGGCTCAGTGGTTGAGCCTTACCTTCAGCTCAGGCCGTGATCCTGGGGTCCTGGGATTGAGTCCCTCATTGGGCTCCCCGTGGTTAGCCTGCTTCTCCCTCTGCCTATGTCTCTGCTTCTCTCTCTGTGTTGCTCATGAATAAATAAATAAAATGTTAAAAAAAAAGAAAGGAAAAGAAAAATATATGAACAAGCTCTACATTAATAGTTTACAAATTATACAGATTATCTCTTTGAATTTATGTAAAATGACCACACAATATAACCTAACTGTGGTAATGCCAAGCCTTAATGGCAAACTAGCCAAGTCAGATTTATTTTATAATAGTATAAACTATGTTAGAATATATATTTCATGTTGTGATTTGACAGAATAGGTTTTTTTTTTAATTTTTTTTTTAATTTATTTATGATAGAGAGAGAGAGAGAGAGAGGCAAAGACATAGGCAGAGGGAGAAGCAAGCTCCATGCACCGGGAGCCTGATGTGGGATTCGATCCTGGGTCTCCAGGATCGCGTCCTGGGCCAAAGGCGCCAAACTGCTGAGCCACCCAGGGATCCCCAGAATAGGTTTTTAATTATATTAATAACACATGCTGAATCTATCAGTAAACCACACAAAAGTTTTATTTCTGGGGTTTATTCAGTATATCTTGAAAAAAATTGGTGGTTCATATTCCAGTTATGTTTAAAAGAACCAAGGGTGCACCAATCTATATTATATTACTATTTTTTTATTTGTTCTCCTTGGGACTCTCTCCCTCAGTCGCTGTGCATTTTTAGAAAGTGGTATAGAAAAGGTGAGGTCACCAAATGAAAGCTGTTACTACTACTCTCTATTCTACATATACTGAAATTCAGTCCTATTTCTATTCACATATGTGACAGGAGGCCATAGGGCTCCCTCCAAGCAGTATTTCAAATTATCTTTTGTTTCGCATTCATGGTTCAGAGCGATTCACCATCATAAGTTAGAGAATGGGTGAGGACCGTGACTTTCACTTGGTACTGTGAATGTAATGATATTCTTAGGCAAACCATGTATAGAAAGCGAACATGTAAATGGAGGATCTGGGAATGGATTTCTCTAAAATAATCCATCACGGTGTACCATGTACTCTCTGGAAAGTTCTTTATGTGTCTCCAGGGCACCTTCTTCCCAGTTTAAGACCACTGCTGTCTAGGTTGTTGAATTGTATTCGTTTTCTGCTTTGAAGAAATGGTTATAGGTTCCTTCTGAGTAGAATAAAACTCTAGAGTCTTGAGTATCAGTTGTTTGTAAGGTCCTCTGACACAGGCTTTCTCCTTTGCAGCAAGGAAGTAGGTAGCTATTATTTTGCCTAGACTGGGTCTACTATGAACTGGGCTTGTGCGGTGGTGGGGCTGGAAAGTTGGTGTGTCTCATAATCATAAAAGTGGAAGTGAGAAGACACATTTTCTAATAGCTCAGGAGGAGTAAAAAACTGTAGACAAGGATTTTACTCTAAGACCTTGGTAAGCTTTGTAACTTTCCCACATTGATTTTTCATTATAGTTCTCCATTTGTCTATAGTGATTATCAGCAAAACTAAAACAAGAAAGATCTGTGTGCAGCATGTAAGGGTAATAAAGAATGGGGAATCTGAGTAGATGACCTCCTCCTATGACCTAGGCAGGCATAGGGGAATAAAGAAAGACTTCAAGTAACAGAAAGTGGATGGGTTACACAGGTACTTCAAATGACTAAAGTTTTATTTTTTTAAGTAAGCTCGTGCCCAGCCTTTTAAGCTGAGTGATCTATACATAAGGTGTTTAAGAAGTAAAATTTTAGGGGTGCCTAGCTGGCTCAGTCAGTAGAGCACGCAACTCTTGATCTTGGGGTTGGTGAGTTCAAGCCGCACATTGTGCATTGTCATTGTTTAATTGGCAGCATTTTCCTTTTTCAGTGTTACATAAAATAATGTTTCTTAAACAGCATCTTAGATTCAATTAAATATATTAATTTCTTCTCTTTGCTGCCTATTACAGATGGCTAACAGCTTTCCCCTTGCATCCATTCAACAGATTTTGTGGTACTAAAAATATAATTGTGAACAAACAGACACGGTCTCGTCTCTGTATTGTATTAGTTTCCTATTATGGCCATAACAAATTGCCACAAACGTAGTGGCTTTAAACAATACAAATTTCAGGGCACCTGGGTGGCTCAGTCAGTTAAGTGTCTGCCTTTGGCTTAGGTGGTGATCCCAGGGTCCTGGGATTGAGCTATGTTGGGTTCCCTGCTCAGGGGGGAGCCTGCTTCTCCCTCTGCTACTCCTTCTGTCTCTATTCACTTGCGCGTGCGTGCTCTCTTGCTTTCTCATAGAAATAAATCTTTTTAAAAAAAGTACAAATTTATTATCTGGCAGCTCTGGAGATTAGAAGTCTGAAAGTCAAGGTTTATTAGCAGGGCTGTTTTCCTTCTGGAGGCTCTGGAGAAGAATTTATTTCCTTGCCTTTACCAGCTTCTGGAGGCTGCCTACATTCCTTGACTCCTGACCACCCCCACCCTCCATCTTCAAAGCATCCTCAAATCTCTCTGTGAGTCTCCTACCTCCCTCCGTCATTTAAAAGGACCAGATGATTACATTGGGCTACCCACATAATCCAGGGTAATCTCACCATCACAAAATCCTTAATTTAATTACATCTTCGAAGTCCCTTCTGCCTTGCAAGGTAACATTTTCACGGGTTACAAGGATTAGGTTGTGGATATCATCCTGGGCATGTTATTCTGCCTGCCACAGGTCCTATCCTCATGGAATTTATACTCTAGAAAATCAAGTAGGGAATTACTGCAGATTTTGCAAAGAGTACCCAGAAGAAGCCAGAGAGGTAGGAGGAGAACAAGAAATACCGGATCACAGAAGCAAAGGGAATTCTGAGGGTAGAAAAGTACTCATTTTACAAGTTATTGGTCATCCTGGCAAGAGGAATTTCAAGATAGTATAGTAATGGAGTGGGAATCCAAACTGAAGTGTACTGAGAAAGGAGACATAGTGATTGTAGGCAAACCTTCAAAAAAAATGGGACAGTGGTTTCTTTCTTTCTTTTTTTAAATTTTATTTATTTATTCACGATAGACACACACAGAGAGAGAGAGAGGCAGAGACACAGGCAGAGGGAGAAGCAGGCTCCATGCCAGGAGCCCGATGAGGGACTTGATCCCCGTTCTCCAGGATCCCGCCCTGGGCCAAAGGCAGGCGCCAAACCGCTGAGCCACCCAGGGATCCCAAGACAGTGGTTTCATTGTAAACACTGTTAGTGTTGTTTTGTGTAAGTCTGTTATGCACATCTCTACCAGAAATAAGTGCCTGATGAAGTTTTTTAGTTAAAGAATGAGCAGTGGCTCCATATCACTTACCTACTCAAAAATGTACAGCAGTTCTCCATAACTCACAAGCAAGCATCTGTGTGGCCGATCTTTTTCCTCAGGGCTTTTCACTGTTTGTAAATGCATCCTACTTAAGTTCTCTCAATATAAAGATTGTGCTCCAGCTGGGCTGGTCCTATGTGTCTTTGCTTATATTTCTTTTCTTCCCTGGAATGTTTTTTCTTATTTTTTCGTCCTGCTTTTCCAGGAACCTAGCCTTACTGTTCACCCTCCCACCACCCCTACTGTCTTAGAACATCAGCAGCACTTCTCATCTCTTTTATTCTTGGTTCCTCACTTTCTACCTCAGACAGATGTGCTGTGACAATGAAGACAATCACCAGATTTTCTCTATCCTCTACTTTGAAAGACTTCAGACCGAGAGAAAATGAAAGTGAGATTAGTACACAGAGATAGGCTTTTGTAGCAAGTAAAAGCAGATACTTTCTTCAGAATTTTTTTCACAAATTTTCCCTAAATTTCCCTAAATTTCCCTAAATTTTCCCACGTCGGGCTCCCTGCATGGAGCCTGCTTCTCCCTCTGCCTGTGTCTCTGCCTCTGTCTCTCATGAATAAATAAATAAAATCTTTAAAAAAAATAAAAAAATAAAAGAATACAATAAGATAAACTGTATAGAATTATTGTTAGCACATTTTGATTAATTTCTTTTCTCTTTGAAGGTACAAGGGATGTCTTTCATAGCAGCAGTTCTCATTCTCAATTTGGAAGAGGCAGATGCCTTCATTGCATTTGCAAACCTCCTCAACAAGCCATGCCAGTTGGCCTTTTTTCGTGTGGATCACAACATGGTATGAACATTTGGAATGAATTGTGTTTTCCTTTGACATTCATGTTTATAGTCTGAATGCTCAGGGTAAAAAACAGTAATTAGAAGACCAAAATAATCTGATCTAAAATAAGTTTTTCATTGAAAACTCCTACCAATCATTGATGAAAAGACTCAGAAAACAGTGCTAAGCAAGATATTCTCTTAATTTATTATTAAGGATTTAATTTCTCTATTTCTAAAGTATACTTCTCAATAACTTTATTGGTATTTCTGTCTTTAGATGTTGAAATATTTTGCAACATTTGAAGTATTTTTTGAAGAAAATCTCTCCAAATTATTTCTTCATTTTAAATCTTACAGTCTTACACCAGACATATACTTGATAGACTGGTAAGTCATAACATAAATAAAATACAATTAAAAGAAAACAAAGTATAACTTTTTTGTATATTTTAGGAACTAGCGTAAATCTCACACGATAAAAACTCCTTCCCTTACAAATAGAGAAACTCTCACATTTTTGTGGGGAGGCATTTGATTATGGGCTGAAATCAGAATCTCTCAGTTTGTATTTTAGTTTCTTATGTATAAAATCAGAATAATACCTGTATCTTGGGTTGTAGTGAGAGTGTTCTACAT
This sequence comes from Vulpes vulpes, assembly GCF_048418805.1. Lineage (NCBI taxonomy): Eukaryota > Metazoa > Chordata > Mammalia > Carnivora > Canidae > Vulpes > Vulpes vulpes. The sequence continues at coordinate 86,023,009 of NC_132794.1, forward strand.
GGATTATTATCTCCTTCAATATCTACATGCTGTGGTACCAGAAAGAGCCATGTCTTTATCATTTTTAACATACAAGAACTTGCGATAGTTATGATAGTGGGTTGTTGTTGTTTTCACTAAGGGCTTTGTTTTTTTCAAGACTTTCTCCAGCCTTTTTTTTTTTTTAATCCAGCTTTTTGACAGAAGAGATCACTCTTTTTTCCCAACATTACAGTTATACGTCTTCCTTGCCAAGGACTCTTTTTTTGTTTGTTTTGCTTGCCGAGGACTCTTATATGAGGCTGCCAGTTGATACAGAATGGTGGGGTGGTGAATTGTGCCAAAGGGAGCAGCAATTATCTTAAGATAGGTTGTTAAGGGGCAGCTCGGGTGGCTCAGCGGTTTAGCGCCACCTTCAGCCCAGGGTGTGATCCTGGAGACCTGGGATGGAGTCCAGTGTTGCAGTAGGGCTTCCTGCATGGAGCCTGCTTCTCCCTCTGCCTGTGTCTCTGCCTCTCTCTCTGTGTCTGTCATGATTATATAAAATCTTAAAAAAAAAGAAAAAAAAGAGTACATATGAAACATTCAGACCTTCCATATGGCCATGCCTCCAGTGCCTCCATTCAACCATCCTTTGCAACTAGAGACACCTGACACCCCCCAGCCGAAACCCCCCCACCTCCCCTTCAGAAGCTCCTGGCTGGGGCCCCTCCCCTCTCCCCTCCCCCACATTGCCATAAAATCCCAATTATCAAATTCAGTTGATTTCATATAAATGATACTAAGTGGGATCCCTGGGTGGCGCAGCGGTTTAGCGCCTGCCTTTGGCCCAGGGCGTGATCCTGGAGACCCGGGATCGAATCCCACATCGGGCTCCCGGTGCATGGAGCCTGCTTCTCCCTCTGCCTGTGTCTCTGCCTCTCTCTCTCCCTCTCTCTGTGACTATCATAAGTAAAAAAAAAAAAAAAAAAAATACTTACCTGGTAGAACTGGGGGGTGGGTGAGTAGAGGAGTGAAATGAATATGGGCATGTCCACAGGATAAGACCAGAGGACGGCTAAAAAATAAATAAATAAATAAATAAATAATACTAAGTTTTAATATAGAAAAATAATTAATGGCCTTGATCAAATATGCTATATTCCCAGTTGTTTTTGGTTTATTTAAGCTTTTTTAAAAACTTATTTTTCAGTGTATTCTTTTCAGTTCCCACTAGGAACATTAGAGCTCCTTTGGGAAGGACTCAAGATAATGGGGAGGAGAAAGATTGTATGTTATGAGACCCAGAGGACCAAGATCAAATACTAAATCTGTAGAGAGGGGGGAAGGTATTCAATTGTCCGTCTTGAGGACCAACAAGTATCACAGTTGATAACAGGGAGCAGGATGTAACTAATAGTACTGTGTACTTCCTAGGCACTGCTGGTACCCTCTCTCATTTTGAGCAATGAATTACCATTCTCTGTACTACCAGGGGTGTGCTTTTGCTATGCAGTTAAATGTGTTTATAATTAAGAAATAGACATGGATTTTTGTTTAACTGCCTCTGTTGAACTTACTGCGGACAAATTCCAGAATCAGTCATGCAAGAAAAAAGAGAAATAAGTAAGTGGCAGTGCTAAAGGGTAGGGGTGGGAAGAGCCTTTAGTTCCCTCCCTCAAGTTTCATCAGCACTGCCTCAGATAAACACAGTCTTTGGAAAAAAAAAAAAAAAGTCTTACTTTGGGGGCAGCTAGCTTAGTTGGTGGGGTGTGCAACTCTTGATCTCAGGGTTATAAGTTTGAGCCCCATGTTGGGTGTAGAGATTACTTACAAATAAAATCTAAAAAAACAAAAACCCAAAAAACTTTTGCCAAGGCTGCTTCAAGAGAAGTTCTCTAGCATCTGCTCTCCCTATTTCCCCAACCAAAATGCTGCCTTAAAGTACCACTTGATAGAGAATTACATGATCAGACATTGTCAGAAAGGATGGCAAAACCATTTTAGTGATTCTGTTGGAACCATATATACTCCAAAAGAAGTAGTAAGTAAAGTTTGGTAAAGGAAAAAAAACAACAACCCAGTATATGTTTATGGTGGGAGAAAAGAGAAAAGTCAGATGTTACAATTTTGTATTTAGGTTACTAAAAGATGATATTTGGGTTCCTCATAAAATAATAAGTAACTTTTATTGAACATTTCTTATGTGCCAGGCACTGTTCTGAATACTTTGCATTTATTCCTTTAATTTTCAAAACAATCCTGAGAGGTAATATTATACTTTGTTTACTAATGAGGAAACTGAGGCACAGCAGGGGTATATATCTTCCTCAAGGTAACACTCCTAATGCCAAACTCAGACATTCTGGTTTCAGAGCCCACAACCCTAACCACTAGGTGTTTTGCCACTCTAATTTGTGTTAGGCCAGGTCTCTGTGGGAGGTTGTAAATTACTCCTTTCCCACTACTCAAGTTCTTTGAAGGAAGGAATCGTATCGTATTTACCTTCTAATCCCTAATTAAACACTGTTCTTTTTATATAGAGATGATTAATGAGTGAATGAATAAATGAATGAAAAGTATCAATGACTGTTTTCTCCCTAATTTTAGGATCTTCACACTATATAGCAAATCACTACCACTTGACCTGGCCTGTCGAGTCTGGGATGTATTTTGCAGAGATGGGGAGGAATTTTTATTTAGGACTGGATTAGGAATCCTCCGATTATATGAAGATATTCTCCTACAAATGGACTTTATTCATATAGCACAGTTTCTAACTAAATTACCAGAAGATATCACATCAGAAAAGCTGTTCAGCTGTATTGCAGCCATTCAGATGCAGAATAGCACCAAAAAATGGACTCAGGTAGAGTTACTTTTTCCTACTTATTCTAAAAGATGTGTTAAGACAATTAGTTGCCTTCTTATAAAAGCTATTTATTTCTCGGGGCAGCCCCAGTGGCGCAGCGGTTTGGCACCGCCTGCAGCCTAGGGTGTGATCCTGGAGACCCGGAATCGAGTCCCACGTCGGGCTCCCTGCATGGAGCCTGCTTCTCCCTCTGTCTGTGTCTCTGCCCCTCTCTCTCTGTGCCTATGAATAAATAAATAAAATCTTTTTTTTTAAGAGCTATTTATTTCTCAAATGTTAGTGCATAATTTTAAAAGTTTTTTAAAAAATAATTTTTTTACTTTGAAAAGGCAAGAATTTAAAGCAGATTGCTTCTCTTTCCAAATCTGTGGCTTTTTTTTTTTTTTCTTTTTATGTAACTTTGGTATTTCTGTCTTTCTTCACATTTCTTTCTTTCTTCAAATTTTAAATAGACAACAGTGTATCAAACACCTACTGTAGGGACCCAGGACACCTGGGTAGCTCAGTCCGTTAGGAGTCTGACTCTTGGTCTCAGTTCAGGTCTTGCTCTCAGGGTGATGAGTTCAGGCCCTATGTTGGGCTCTACACTGGGTGTGGCACATACTTAAAAAACAAACCACCTACCTTATACTAAGGATTTGCAATAGAAAGAATATAATGTATGATACTGGCTTTTTAGATGGTTAGTCCTGTTAGGGAAGCAAATGTTGGCAATCTAAGTTAAGTACCATAAAAGATAGCATAATCACTTGCTCCTTGAATGATAGACAATAGGCATCATAAGCTCACAGTTTTATTGCTTATGAAAAAGAAATGTAAGAATATGGGTCCAGAAGATGTTCTGTTACCAATAGTAATTTCAGAATATTTGGCAAGTGAAAACTGGAATCTAATTATATACCATAAAATTGGGTTGAAATGAACAAGAGGATTTGAGAATGGCAGTCTTCCAGGGGCAGAGGTAAATATACTAAAGTTTTTCATATTAATGAACTATAGTTACTTAAATCTCTTTAATCTATGCAGTAGTTATTTTGAGGATTAATCTTTCCTTTATATAATTTCCAGGTCTTTGCATCTGTAATGAAGGATATTAAAGAAGGAGACAAGAATAATAGTCCTGCTCTGAAAAGCTAATCTTCAGAATTAACAGACTAATTGAAACATAAATAATGTTGTTTTGATAAAAGTTTTTTGTTTCCTATGTAAAAAACATGGAAGAAAATGTTGGAGAAACTTAAAAGAATCAAGACATGGGAAACTGCTGATTTTGAATTCCATGGCTGAAGTAAATGAAATGAGTAACTGATTGACAGTATTAATAAAAAAGTATTTTGTAGGGAGAGCCATTTTACAAAAGGAAAAGTTTAAATGGCTAGTTAGTACTCCATAATTTGGAGTGAACAGTTTAATGCAATAAACTTTTTTAACAGCTTTGGAGATTATTCAGATTTTTACATCTTTTCTTTTTTAACAATTACCATAAAAGCACTTTGGAAGTCAGAGCAGAATTGTTGAATATTACTTTAACTTCCAAAATACTATTTGAAATAAACACCTTAATACAAATATAATCTTCAGTTCTGACCTTTTGAAGATATTAGAGACCACGAGAAAGCAACTTTGATTGTAAAGTATTTAAGTCACTGAAGTTGTTACCTTCATTCACAGGTCGGGCAAATTTGGGTTTTCTGGGAACTGGAAATACTGGTGGGAGCTTGTTTCATGTTTGTTTAGGTGTTTTTCCACAGTATCATGTCTGTCTGTTTTTGAAGGGAAATTGTTTCTTAAAGAATTCCTGTCAAAGAATTCTAGTTTTTCTGTTTCTAGTCTAAGGAGTTATTCTAGTAATTTAAGAGAGCTAACTGGTAGAAGGAAAGTTCTTTGCACTTTAGTGGACTAAAGACTTGATTTTGGAAGTAAGTCCATAAATATAAATGAGATTTTTCCACTGGTAAAAGTAAAACATAGGAATTCTGAGAGCTGAAATAGCATGCTACTTGGCAAGACTTTAATTTTTTTAGTTAAAATTCCTTCACTGTCTATAGAAACAAAATTTAATTCCAGTTTTAAATTTGAAATCTTAATATGTAGCCAAGTCTATGACTTGTAAAACACTGTGCATAATTTTCTAATCAATGGAAATAAGAGTAAAAGAAAAAGATAAAATTAACTTTTTTCTAATGAGTCTAACTTTGATGATATAGTGGATAAAGAAATTAATTATTGGTAAATCAACATGAAATTTATTATTATATGTTTAATCCTTGAACCTAAAATAAATCACTTGAGTATTATAAGTGGTATCTGTATAACATACTCTTTGGTTAATAATTAGATGTTACAGTGTGCTTTTATGTTTGCAGTTTAGTTTAAAACAACACTTGAGCATACTATTTCTGTTAGTGATATATAGTCTTCAAACTAACAAGCCTGTGAACCTTGTTAGTTCAGTGACTGCCTCTTCAGGAGTATGGGACCAGATGATGTCCATATATTTTTACCCCATGGGTCATTCTAGCCTAGGGACCACTAGTGGAACCCTCAGAAGTTAACTCCTATCTTAGGAGCTTACTTAGTGGAAACTAGTATTGTAATAAATATTGAGGGAGTACCCAGGGTCTTAATAGGTTTCAGAATGATATTTTAACTCTGGTAACTACTTCCTCGATATTGGTGACCCTGATAAGAGGGAATGTAACCCCTGGCAGTAATCTCATTGAAGTTATACTACCTGCCTAAATTTAATCTTACGTTTGTGTATTTGTTCCCAGTATTTCTTTTTCTCATTTTTATTATTGTACAGTTTCTTTACCTTTCAAGTATAAATGTGTATATAAAATGTAAATACAAGGAATTCACTAAATACCACTATTAATAACTACTGTGTAAATAAAACTTGTAAGCAGAGTAATTACTTGAAATGAGTCTTCATTACTTTGGGGATAACTGGTTTATTTAACCACATTTGGAGGGAAAAGGAAATTTTTTCTTTTTTTTTTTGGACAAATTTCTCTTCGAAGGGATATTTTGGTCCTTCAGCCTCTTGAGACTCAGTACTGGCAGCTGAAATATTATCCTGTATCTTCCTTTGAACCTCCTATACAGGCAGTATAGGGTTATTCAACACGGTCAGTGTATGACAATTTTGTTTCGTTTTGGTTAAAGTTGATTTTCAATTAAAAAGTTTTCCTAAGGGGATCCCTGGATGGCTCAGAGGTTTAGCGCCTGCCTTCAGCCTAATGTCCTGGAGGCCTGGGATCAAATCCCATATCAGGCTCCCTGCATGGAGCCTGCTTCTCCCTCTGCCTGTGTCTCTGCCTCTCTCTCTCTGTCTCTCATGAATAAATAAATAAAATCTTTAAAAAAATAAATAAAATAGCTTTATGCCTATAATACATATTAAAAAAAAGTTTTCCTAAAATCTTTAAGATTATGTGAAATTTAATATGTATAATATGTTTCCTTTGTCTATTATTTTACATAAATATATATAGATAATTTCTCACTTCATTGTCCTTTCAGCCCAGGTACAGATTGTATTATTTAAATGCTACTTAGAAGATCCTAGTATGACTTTTTCTAAAAGTCATAGAATATAATCATAGTTTTTGCTGATTTCTTTTGCAGTGATGATGTTCATATAATATTATTGGTCTGGGTGTATTTGTTTGACTTTACGAAAGTTAGATAGCATCTTCTCCCTCTCCCTCTGCCTGCTTACCCCCCCCCCTCACCTGCCCCAGCTCAAGTCTGTCTCTCTCTCTCAAATAAATAAAATATTGAAAAAAAATAACAGTTTTCATTGTATCTTAGGAATTAATGCTATTTTTTACCTAAAGCAGTCAATGTTTTAGAGACTATACTGTTGGAGGATATAAATTCTAAAGTATATAATCATGGAATAATTTATATTCATAATGCCATGTGGTTTATTTTTATTTTTCTTATTTTTGATTGGATAAAACTATTTTGTATTCCATGAGCACATTCAGATAGCAGAGATGGGTGTAAAAGAGGCAAAAAAATATGTGACAAAACAGCATTGGGAAATCAGCTTTTCATTTGCCATGACTAGTTGACATATGTAGTGTCAGAAAACAAAAGTCTTACCTCCGGGGAAAAGTGATTTTTGTACTGAATTCATTATTTTGATGTTGTCAAAGCAGTGCCCAAATCCCAAATGTAGTAAAACTTCATTAATTAGAACTTCGCTGTTTCACAACATGTAAAAACAAAAATTAAAATAGAAGATTTTAGGGAAACTAAACTACACTTCAGAGAGAGTAGAAAGCCTGGCCCTTTAAAAATATTGTTAGTAAACAAACAGTGTGATTACAGTAGAAGTGAACTACTTGGTATTTTGAATGAAAGTAGGAATGTTTGCTAAGCCCTGCTAAACACTGCCTCTTAATATTTTGATAGGCTAAAATTGCAAGGCTTGGGAAGTTAGCAAAATTGCATTTCTTTCCAAGCATTCTAACCATTCATATTTATCTTCCCTCTGTTTCAATTAATAAGGCTTTACTATTTGCATTTCATTCTGTGGGAAAGGTTTATTTTCTAATAAGTACAAGAAGTTTTGACTTTCAAAAAAATTGCATTACAACGTGTTGCATTTGTTGAACATTTAAATAAACAGTACTTGCACGATTTTATGTAAAGTAAAATGACTTGTACTATTGCATTGTATTTGGAAAATCATTTTTGTAATAAATATGTAAATGTAAACTAATACAGATTTGAAAAAGTATGTAAAATTGACAACAATGGTGTATATATGTTCTCATTTTTCATCTTCAGGTAAAATACTATACATAATGGTATTATAAAAGCAGAAAGTGAAGCCTGTTTTTTCCCAGTCTAGGCAAAATTGATAATCAATATTGTAAGTAAATGATGTATTTTGATTATTACATAAATCCCAAGGCTTTTAATTTTAATATCTAAATTATTAAGAAACTTTGAAAGGGAAGTATTGACTGAATTAAAATCTTGTAGATTATATGTAGGGTGCCTGTGTTTGGACTTTGAAAGTGAGAAAACAAATTGGAAAGTTTTGAATGATAGGGTTTGTTCTGTCCTAAAAGTATACTAAGTGATTTTTTTTCTAATATTTATTTATTCATGAGAGACACAGAGAGAAAGAGGCAGAGACACAGGCAGAGGGAGAAGCAGGCTCCATGCAGGGAGCCTGATGTGGGATTCAATCCCAGGTCTCCAGGATCACGCCCTGGGCTGAAGGCGGAGCCAAACCGCTGAGCCACCGGGGCTGCCCCTACTAAGTGATTTTTTAACTAAATTTTAGTGTAGAAAGGGAATTTCTCTTTATTTTGTAGTAATATTTCTTCTGATTTGATTTTTAAAGCCACTCATATGAGCCCTTGAAAAGTAAACAGTTCTCATCAAAGTTTTAATGTTTTACACTCTTTTAAAAATGCAAATCAGTTGGGCCTAGGTGGATCAGTCAGTTAAGCCGCTGCCTTCAGCTGAGGTCCTTAACCCCCAGATCCTAGGATGGAGTTTTGCTTTGCTTCAGGCTCCCCGCTCAGTAAGGAGTCTGCTTCTCCATCTCCCTCTGGCCCTCCCCTATGTTCATGCTGGCTTTGCTCTCTCTTTCTCTCTCTTCTTGTCTCTCAAATTAAAAAAAAAAAAAAAAAAAAATGTAAATCAAATCCTACCATTTCCTTGCTCAAGACCCTCTAGTGGCATTCTTAATAACAAAAGTCCAAACTGTTTGACTCTGCTCTACAAAGTCCTATCTGAACTGTTCTCTCTGCTTATCTCTATAATTCCAACTATCACTTAACCTCAACTCTACTGCAGACCTAGTAGATCTCTTGCCATTTCTCAATCTGCCAGCCTCCTATCTCGTAAGGGCTTTTACTCTTGCTGTTCCCTCTGAAATGCTCTTAACCTGGGTCTTTGTATGGCTTATATACTATTTTGATTCAGGTCCCTGCTTCATGTCACCTCCTCAGAGTTACAGACCTTTCTGTAAATATCCATCCTGTATCATTCTCATGACCTTACTCTGTTTCATATCTCTAGTGTCTGCCACTTATCACTACTTGATGTTGTTTTATATGATTGTTTGTTATCTCCACTACAGTGTAAACTCTGAGGTCAGAAACATTGTCATTGTTTACCACTGAATTGGTAGTACCCAAAGTAGTGCTTGGCACTAGTCATAATAGGTATGGATGGATAGATTGTTTTTATTTTAGGCCAGTCCTCAGTAAACTTACCTTTCATTTCAAATGTATCTGTTAGATGATGCATGTAGCCAGAAGCCCAAGTCATATTTCTGGTTCATTCAGAAAGAAGGTTCAGCAATTAAAGGTTGAGTAGAAGAGAGTGAACTAAGAGATATCAGAAATAGGAATATCAGGAGTGTGTTGGGGTCAGGAAAAAAGAGATAAGCGTATTTCCATAAAGGAATGAATGATAGTGTCAGGTGGTGGTGAGGTTGAGATGAGGACTGAGACATGCCCATTAAATTTAGCAGTGTGTAGCTTATTGATTTCTCTAGTTTGGTGTATTTTGCCTGTAGCATCCAGACAAATGGTTGAAGAATCAGTGGGAAGCAAGAAAATAAGATTGCTAGTATAGATAATTCTCAAGTTACCTGTAAAGAGGAAGAGAAAGCAGAAAGTAAATAGCTGGCAGGAAAAAAGGAGGTTGCCCCTTTCCCTTTTTTAAGATGGGAGTTATTTAAATATTAATAGAAGATATTCAGTAGAGGTTTAAGAAAGAGTGAGAGAATGGGATAATATGTAATCTAAGATTCCTGAATAAACTGTAGGGAAATGGATGCAAAGCATGACATTAGGGAAATTGGAAAAGGTGTTTAGATGAAGGTAGGTTTGTAAATGTGTTGAGAACCTGAAAGGGGAGTTCTGTAGCTATTGTTTACTTTGGGAGGTAGGCAGGAAGTGGGGCCATCTAGTATAGCAAGAAGGAACGTGGTTTTGTTTTTTTTATTTGAGTTTTTCTTGTTCCCACTTCTATGATTGGGTAGATGGGTGAAACCATTAATATGAAAGGGATTTCTAGGAGAGGAAGACATTTTATGTGGGTAGGGAAAAATAATGACTTATAACATCTTAGAAGTAAATATTAGTGCCTCATCTGGATAGTCTACCTCTGACTTTTGTATCCCACCTTGAAGCCAACTCTGCTTCATTCATACTGGCCGCCTTCTAATACTCAAACATGCCCAAGCTTATTCTTTTTGCACTAGCTATAGCTTCTGCTTAGACTTCAATGAGGGGTTCAAAACAAGTCTCCCCAGAATGCCAATTTTGCATGCTGATTATTTTGAGCTGAAGAACATTTAAGGCCCAAAAGAAGAGTTTTTTAGGTCCCCCCTCAATTGACTAAAAATTTAGATAGAGAGCCCAGTCTAGGAAGAGAATCACCAAAGATAGTTACAAAGAGTATGGACTAGATATGGGAGGCTGGGAAGGGCCTGTTTGTTCAAAGTTCTCTCTGTGTCCTTTTCCCTGTGCATGGCATGGTGAACATTTGTTTACCAAACGTTTGTTCTTCACATCTACTTGTGAATTGTCTTCCTTCTCTTTGAAGCTCCAGATCCCATCCCCTTCTTTGTAGCTCAAATGGCATATAAGCCTCAAGTGCCTATCATGGAATCTCTCCTTTTCATTGTGGGGCTCCTGTATGTATGAAAGTAATTAAATATGTTTTTCTTTTGTTAATCTGTCATATGTTAATTTGATTAATAGACCAGATGAAAGAACCTAGAGTGGCAGAGGAAAAAATTTTCTTCCTCTAAGTTGGCTACCACAAAGGGAAGAACTTCACTGGCTGGACAGTGCTTACTCTGAGGCTGCTACGGGTGAGAGATCCTGGGACCTCTGAAAAAAAAGCTGGCAGAAGGTAAGAATTCTTACATCAATCTCCCGGGTCTTTGCCTGCGGGGTCTGGTGGAAGCAAGTGTCCTTTTCCTTTTCTAAATTTAGATTAGTAGGGAGAGATATTTGTGGAACTAGTTCTTGGGTATAGCAACTCTGGTAAAGATTTACTATGCCTATTCATGGGCAGCCCCGGTGGCGCAGGGGTTTAGCGCCACCTGCAGCCTGGGGTGTGATCCTGGAGACCCGGGATCGAGTCCCACATCCGGCTTCCTGCGTGGAGCCTGCTTCTCCCTCTGCCTGTGTCTCTGCCTCTCTCTTCGCTCTTTCTGAATGAATAAATAAATAAATCTTAAAAAAAAAAAAAAAAAAAGATTTACTATGACTATTCTTGATTTTATTGATCCTTTTCCTCCCAGAAATAGTCACTGTTTTTCTTTGTCTCCATCTGTCTCTGACACAGGCCCTATAAGCCAGCTATTCAAGCCAGCCGTATAGACTAGTGAGTTCACAGTTCTCACCAGACCAGCATCTGTGTAGACAAACTGTTGTAGGCTAATGGGCACATGAGGTAAATATTCTTGCTAAGGGACGTCTTTGAAGCCAGAGCTACAAAATTGGTGCCCATGGATTGAGCACTTAAGAACTGTTAGAAGCTTATCACTTAAACTCAAAGACACATGTGTTAGGATAAGTCGGTCACTGAATGGGTTGCATTGACACCAAGGTCACCTGCCAACCTCAAGAAAATACCCATGCAACAAGGTACACTGTAAAACACCACACAAACCCCAACCCAGCAGCACATCCTGCTGAGGTACTAGTTTGGCTCCAAGAGACCCAAGGATTAGCTAAAGCTGGTAATGTGCATATGAGAAAAACCAGATGGAAGTCTTCCTTTTGTCTTGTTCTAGGCCTTAAAAGCTTGGCTTTATGACTAGTGAGAATATTATATCTGGTCTTAGACAACTGGAAGGTATGTGTACCAGTGTGCATTTTGATAGCCAGTTGAATAGACTGCGTTTCCCAGTCACAAAGTCACAAGCAGCATTCTCTTCATCTGACTGTGCCAGCTTCAGGGGAGCTTATCATAGGGGGCTTTTGGCATCTCAATCTTCATTGTTATTGTTGGTGCTGGAAAAAAAAATAACAAAAAAGAAAAAGAAAAAAAAAAACACATTCCATTAGTGGGTCTATTACTGGAGGCACATTTTGTGGGACACCCAGGGATTGTTTTCACTACATCTTAACGCCTATAACCCTGTGATGAGGGGCTTTCCTTTCCTAGACTATCTTTGCAGTGAACTTTTTGGATCATGGGGCTGCATCTTCTGCACCCACTCCAGGGATGCCTGTTGTTTTATAGTAAAGATTTATTTTGATCCCAAAAGTTATCTCTGGGTCTTTCCACAAAAAGGCTTATTGAATTGAGTTGCTTTAGAATAAACATACTATTGAAAGTCTTACTCATCAATGGCCAGATGATAGATTTCTCAAACTGCAAAAACTTTTACATTTGAAAAGTTTTTAGAAAGCTGTCATCCAGGGGCACCTGGGTGGTTCTGTTGATAAAGCATCTATCTGCCTTTGGCTCAGGTCACAATCCCAGAGTCCTGGGATTGAACCTTGCATTGGGCTCTCTGCTTGGTGGTGAGCCTGTTTCTCCCTCTCCCTCTACTGCTCCCCTTGCTAGTGTGTGCATGTGTGCTCTTTCTCTCTGTCAAATAAATAAATAAAATATTTTAAAAACGAAAACCCTTATCCTAAACAACTGTTTCACTGGTGCCTATGAGAAGACCAAAAGAAGACATAAAGAAGTAAATGGCTAGCCTTAGGGATTCCCTTAATAAGAGGAAAAGAACAGAAATCAAACAGAACAAAAATTAAAAACCACATCTTATGTAAGTCCTCCCTTCTCCTTCCTCTTTTTTTTTTTTTTTTTTTAAGATTTTATTTATTTATTCATGAGAGACACACAGAAAGAGAGAGAGAGAGGCAGAGACACAGGCAGAGGGAGAAGCAGGCTCCATGCAGGGAGCCCGATGTGGGACTCGATTGCCAGTCTCCAGGATCAGGCCCTGGGCCAAAGTCAGCGCTAAACCACTGAGCCACCCAGGCTACCCTCTTCTCCTTCCTCTTATACACTTTTATATCTGATTTTCTGTCCTTGGTCCTTCAGATCTTCTGGATCTCTGGGCCCTGGGTCCAAGCCCCTTCTCTTATTTTTTTTTTTAATTTATTTATTTATTTATTTTTTATTTATGATAGTCATACAGAGAGAGAGAGAGAGGCAGAGACATAGGCAGAGGGAGAAGCAGGCTCCATGCACCGGGAGCCCGACGTGGGATTCGATCCCGGGTCTCCAGGATCGCGCCCTGGGCCAAAGGCAGGCGCCAAACCGCTGCGCCACCCACGGATCCCCCAAGCCCCTTCTCTTAAAGCCCTACACCACCTCCTCAGCCAATTCTCTTAGATCCTAAAACTTCTCCAGTTTCTCCAGAAAGTCCCTTAAATAGCCAACTGCCTGTTTTCCCTTCCCCTTATTTGCAAGATTTACAAAGAGCGCTCTGGCCTGATCTCTAGGCCCAGGGTATACATAAATACTAAAAGCCAGGAAGTGAGCTTAGCACAAGCACCCAAGAAGGGTAGGTAGTAGGGCTCTCTTTGCTGTTCCTAATAGCTCCTCCTATTTTCCAGGTCTCTGTAACCAGTCTCTGCCAGCTTCAGGCATTCAAATGAAGTGTACTTTGTAGACGTATCCTGGACCCCTACCGCAAAGAATTCATGTCCCCTGGACAGCAGCAGATCTTCTGAATTTTAAAGGCTTTTTACCTCTACTTTAAGAAGATCTCAACAAATTTAGAGAAGAGTTGGAAATATTAGTGGTCATTAACAACCCCACTCACAGGTTATATGGCTGTTATATGGCTATATTGGCTACTAAGGGGTGTTCTTCCTGCCCATGATTATACTGTAACTATCAGACAAGCCACAGAGCCACCAGGGGAAAACCCCACACACAGAGGAAACAGATGGCCAGAATTTCTCCCAGGTCCACCTATAAATGACTAGGAAATGGCTCAGCTGGAAGCTCATATTCAAGGTTTGATAGGAGCAATATTGGAGACTGCCCCTTCACCCCAGAGTGAACTGGTCTAACACTGAATTTTGCCCTCGGAAAGGAGAGCAAAGATCTTTCTTGAATGTTTTGTAATATAAATAATATTTGTATATTTGTATATATATTTACTAATATAATACAGACTTTCCAATAGCATACTGCATTGAACCCAGAAAACCCAGGACATAGTCTTTTAATTTTGCTTTGGTGGGAAATTTTCTCCCTAGCATAAAAAAAGTATGGTGGTTCTGCAAATCTCTGAGCATCATAAGGCAGGCAGGCAGGCAGCTACTCAATTCTTTGAAAATAGCTTACTGGATTACAAGAGGAGGGGTGCCTGGCTGGCTCAGTTGGTAGACCATGTGACTCTTGGTCTTGGGGTTGTGAGTTCAAGCCCCACGTTGGGTATAGAGCTAACTTTATTTATTTTTAAATTTATTGTAGATTTTATTTATTCATGAGAGACAGAAGCAGAGACACAGAGGGAGAAGCAGGCTCCATGCAGGGAGCTGGACGACGTGGGACTGGGACTCGACGTGGGACTCGATCCTGGGTCTCCAGGATCACACCCTGGCCTGAAGGCAGCGTTAAACCACTGAGCCACCTGGGCTGTCCTAGAGCTAACTTAAAAAATAAATAAATAAACAAAACAAAACAAGAGGAAACAAGTTAAAAATAATAATTGTTACTTTGCAATTTGAATCTTTATAAAAGCAAAAGCATGGTGTTGAGAGTAACTCAGAATCTACTTAGAGCCCTCCCCATTTGCCTCGAGACAGTTGCAGATACTGAAAAAATCAGAAATTTTGGAAGAAAAATTCTCCTGCATGTAAGAGAAAGGAAAATTTAAGGAACATAAACAATCTTCCTAGACTCTTTTACCTCCAGAAGGTTTTTCCTCCTCCTGTGGGACAGTTCCCCCTCAAATGACAGGGGCAAGTGAGACTGGCATCCCAGAGTCTGCCATTAAGCCTAAAATAGAGGATTGGGATTGGATTTAATTGACACTGGTGTAACTTTCTCCACACTCTGCTCAGAGAATTTATCTCTGTCACCTCTGATTCTTTTTTTTTTAAGCAGTTTATTTTTTAAAAAAATTTTTAGAAGATTTTATTTATTTATTCATGAGAGTCACGGGGTGGGGGGGGGGGCAGAAACATAAGCAAAGGGAGATGCAGGCTCCATGCAAGGAGCCCCATATGGGACTTGATCCCAGGACTCCAGGATCATGCCCTGGGCCAAAGGCAGGCACCAAACCGCTGAGCCACCCAGGGAGCCCTGTCACCTCTGATTCTATTCAAGCTGTAGTAGTCTCTGGGCAACATATTTCATTGCCCATATCCCAGCTCAACCCAATATCCTTAGGCCCTCTTAACAGCCATCATGCTTGCTTGCTTGCTTGCTTGTTTGCTTGCCTGTTTGCTTTTCTTCCTTCTTTCTTTTCCTTCCTTCCTTCCTTCCTTCCTTCCTTCCTTCCTTCCTTCCTTTTCTTTCTTTCCTTTTCTTTTCCTGTCTTTTTCTTTCTGTCTTTGTCTTTTTCGCTCCCTCTCTCTTTCTCTCTTTTCTTTCTAATTATTTTATTTATTTGAGATGGGGGGGGGGAGAGAGCACGAGCAATGGGGAGGGGGGAAGGTAAAAGAGAGAGAGAAGCAGATTCCCTGCTGAGAAGGGAGCCCAACTTGGGACTCTTGGGACTCGATCCCAGGACCCTGAGATCATGACCTGAGCTGAAGGCAGATGCTTAACTGACTGAGCCAACCATGTGCCCCCAATCATGCTCTTCTAGTGTTCAACTCCTCACCAGCAAACCTTTTAGGTGGAAGTTTGTTATATAAATTTAATGCCACTATAAAATATAATAAGAAAGGTGTTTTTTTTTTCCCCCTATCCTCAAACCAAACCCTGAATTTCCTACTTAATCTCGATTTAAAGTTCCTCTGAAGAGGATAAATGTTTAAAAGATGTCCCAGTTGGGGTGTTTGGCTGGCTCAGCTGGTGGAGCATGTGACTCTCGATCATGCAGTTGTGAGTTTGAGTAAATATATACATACATATGTACGTACATACATCTGTACAGTCCAAATTAATCTCTGGGCTACACATGCAAATGAAGTTGCTTTTTACTGAGTGCAGAGCCTGTGCATCTTACTTGGAAAACAAACCATTTCCATCAGTACTAGCCCAACATCCTCTTCCCAGAGATGCAGAGTGAGGAACTGGAACTATAATAGACTCTCTTTTGCAGCAGGGTATACTTGTTTTTACTTCCTCACCCATAAGACTCCTATCTTGCCAGTAAAGAAGGTAAATTTGACTTAGGAACCAAACATCATTTTGTAGAAGACCTAAGAGCCATAAAAACTTTTATAATTCTTCACAACCCTCTAGTCCATAATCCAGCTACTATTCTTCACCTCAGTTCCTGCAGGCTGGTTTCTAGTAATTGGCCTCTCCTCAGATTTTCTTTCAATACCAATGCATACTGACTCACAACTTCTCTTGGCTTTTACTTTTAGAGGGAGAGAGTTAATGTGGACTTCCATACCTCAGGGATATTGTGAATCTCCGTCTGTGGTTTTCCAAGTCCTTAAAGCTGACTTGGATTCTGTAGCCTTCACTCAAGGTTCCACTCTTGTTCAGTATGTTGATGACCTTTTACTTTGTAATCAAACAAGGCAGGGAGCTCTTATAGAGCGCTCTCATTCCCTAAAGGCACTAGCTGAACGAGGTCATAGAGCCTCCAGAACTAAATTTCAATGGGTACAAACAACTGTTACCTACTTCGGACGTGAGATATGTCAGGGCACTCAAAAGCTCAATCCAAGGGGCACCTGGCTGGTGAGAGGAGCACCTAACTCTTGAGCTCCAGGTCATGAGTCTAAGCCCCATGCTGGGTATAGAGATTATTTAAATAAAACTTAAAAAATCACCCCAAAATGCTTTGAGTCAATTTTGTCCATCCTTTTTCCGAAAATGAAAAAAGCGATGTAAATTTCTCGGGCCAGCTGATTACTGCTGCCAATGGATTCCTAATTTTGCTGCCCTTGCTTTTCTTCCCGCATACCACTCTAGAGACCATGTCCTAGCCTTCAGAGGCACTAATCTCCTTTAAAGCTTTAAAATTAACATTGTCAATACCCCTAGTTCTTGGTTTACCTAATTTTGACAAACTTTTTTTTTTTTTATCTATACTGCCATGAAAATAACAAGATTGCTGCAGGTGTCCTAGAACAATCTTTTGCCTTCCAGATACATCCTATGGCATATTTCTCGTGCCAGTTAGACCTTGTGGCATCATGTATGCCCCCATGTTTGTGTGCAACAGCTGACTGATAAAGCCAGTAGGCTTACATTAGGCTACCTCATTCACCTCTATGTCATACTGTGTCTGCCCTCTTATAAGTTCATAAGACATAGCATCTCTCTACATGATGACAACTACTTATGAATAGGCTCCTTTGGCCAACACTTTTATCATCTTATGTCATTGTAACAATTTTTTAAATGATTTTATTTTTGTAAAAGAATTAATGTAATCTCTGTCCTCAATGTGGGGCTCAAACTCATGACCCGGAGATCAAGAGTCAAATGCTTTACTGACTGAGCCAGCCAGGTGCCCCAACAATTATTTAAGTAGGCTCTATGCCCAATGTGGGACTTGAACTCAAGACCCCAAGATCAAAAGTCTCATAAAACTCACTTTTCCAAAAAGGTAGGTGGCAGACCAAACACAGTCTTATGCCAGTTTACCAAACCATGGCCACGTTAACTAATCAGTTTGTTGATTATGTCCAACATCTACATAGTGGAAAAGAACCTGAATATTTTTCATTCCTGTCACTGTGAATATGTGGTGGACTAAATATGAAAGATGGATGTATGACAGGGTAAGGTATCCATGACTAGAAAAATATCACTTTGCCTCTTCTGGGGAGTTATTTGGACCCAGGAAAATCTCTATAGAAGTTCAAGGACTGGAGTGCCTGAGTGGCTCAGTTGGTTAAGTGTCTGACTCTTGGTTTCAGCTCAGGTCATGATCTCTGGGTCATGAGATTGAGTTCCACATTAGGCACTATGCTCAGTGCAGGGTCTGCTTGGGATTTGTTCCCCCTCATTCTCCCTCCCTCTCTGCTCCTCCCTCTGCTCTGCTCGAATTCCTCCTCTCTCTCTCAAACCTTAAAAAAATTTTTTTCAAGGATTTGTCCCTTGCCCAAATAAAATAGGCAAAAAAGTTTACCTTTGTATCCAAAAAGGATGCCATTGGACCTTTCCTGGCATACCAGAACAGTATTACAATCAAACCCTGTGGTTTGATTCCACAAATGGTATCTTCAAACCTGTCAAGGAGATTAAAAGTGACTCTGGCACTATCTTCTACAGCACAGATGTTTGACAAATGTTTTGGATGGTTCACAGACCATCCTTGTACAACTCAGGGTATCTTAGCTGCTCCCCTGACTAGACTGGCCAATGTTCCAAACTATATATAGGTGGATCAAAAAGCTGAACTCTTGGCCAGGTGACACCACCAAGCTTTGTAGCTGCCAAAGCCAGACTGCAGGCTCCTATAGCAGATATTTTGCAACCTGTTCTGCTCTTACAAACTGGCAGGAGTACATGGAAAGTAAGGATGTATGAATGCTAACAGTACTAGCAGTAAAGGGCAGAAGATGTCCCAAATCTGGAAGATCACATATTCCACTCTGACCTTGTCTATGAACCACACTGGCCTTTTTATCTTACGTGGGAACAAAATTTATAAAGGGTTCCTACTTAAATGCTCAGGACCATTGTCATCCTTTGTCACCAGATACTCCATCTTAAATGCCAACCAAATTGCAAACTTGGACTCCTTTGTTCATAAGGGTATGCCACATAAACATACTAAGCAAGAAGTCACAGGGAACCCACTCATGTATTGGCACTCCCGAGTTCTTTTCAATGTTGAAGACCTTATTCCCAAGTTTTGTCATTTATGACTTGAAAAAGGTGATCTTAAATCTCCCTATGGTAATAGAACAAGAGTTCAATATACTATGCAAACTTTGAAAATACTCCAATCAGAAGTTAATAGCCTAGCCTCTGTGGTACTCCAAAATTGATGTGCTCCGGACACAAGGACTCTCGACGAAGAGGAGCTTATGTAGTCATTGGTGAAAAATGCTACTTCTGGGCAGCCCTGGTGGCACAGCGGTTTAGTGCTGCCTGCAGCCCGGGGTGTGATCCTGGAGACCCGGGATTGAGTCCCACATCAGGTTCCCTGCATGGGGCCTGCTTCTCTCTCTGCCTCTCTCTCTATGTCTCTATGAATAAATTTTAAAAATCTTAAAAAAAAAAAAAGAAAAAAAAGAAAAATGCTGCTTCTGTGTAAATGAGACAGGACAGTGACTGACTTATATCTATTAAAAGAATATTAATACTTTTATTTCTTGCCTGATTCCTTTCTTTCCATGTCAATAGTGCTCTTACAAACATGGTAAACATTCCTAAAACCCACTGGACTTTCTGTAAGAAGTGTGGCAAGCACCAACCCCACAAAGTAACATAGTACAAGAAGGACAAAGATTCTCTATATGCTAAAGCAGCATGACAAGAAGCAGAGTCGCTGTGGTGGGCAGACTAAGCCAATTTTCTAGAAAAAAAGATTAAAACTACAAAAAAGGTTGTACTGAGGCTTGAATGTGTTGAGCCCAACCTCAGATCTAAGAGAATGCTGGCTAATAAGCAAACATTTGACCTGACAGGAAGAGCAAAGGCCATGGGATACAGTTCTAAGCTTCATATCTTGTTTTATTATGAGGACATCTTTTTAAAAAAAAAAAAAAGATTTTATTTATTTGAGAGAGAGTACTCACATATATGTACGCATGTGTGTAGGGGTTGGGGGTGAGAGGGAGAGGAACAGAACTGCACTCAGTGCAGAGCTGGATGGGGGACTCACACGTCAGATGTTTGACTGAACCCCCCCCCCAGGCACCCTTGAAAATAATAAAATCTTGAGTTTATGTTCAAAAAAAGGAAGAGAAGGGGATCCCTGGGTGGCTCAGAGGTTTAGTGCCTGCCTTCGGCCCAGGGTGTGATCCTGGAATCCCGGGATCAAGTCCCACGTCAGGCTCCCTGCATGGAACCTGCTTCTCCCTCTGCCTGTGTCTCTGCCTCTCTCTCTCTCTGTGTGTCTCTCATGAATAAATACATAAAATCTTTAAAAAAAAAAAAAAAAAAAAGGAAGAGAAGGGGGTGCCTGACTGGCTGGGTTGGTAGAGCATGGGACTCTTGATCTTAGGGTCGTGAGTTTGATCCTCATGGTAGGGGTAGAGGTTACTTAAAACGGTTAAAGTGGCAAAGGTTATGTGGACTTTACCTCAATTAAAAAAAAAGTTTGGGGATCCCTGGGTGGCTCAGCAGTCTAGCGTCTGCCTTTGGCCCAGGGCGCAATCTTGGAGTCCCGGGATCGAGTCCCACATCAGGCTCCCGGCATGGGCCTGCTTCTCCCTCCTCCTGTGTCTCTGCCTCTCTCTGTCTCTTATGTCTATCATAAATAAATAAATCTTTTTAAAAAAATGTTTTAAGAAGGGAGAGAAGATTAACACTTTCCATCAGATAAATGAAGCACAGCCATTTTATTGGACTGATGTAGTCCCAGGGTTGAGAGAGACTGGTTGAATGGGTTGTAGGGAAATGTGCTTTGATTTGTTCTTTTCTGTTTGTTCATCTTCATTCTGTTTTTTTTTTTTTCTCCCTTTGCAGATGTCTTACCACTGAGCTACTCACCTGATTCTTCTGTCCATGGCCACTAGCTCAGCTTTTTTTTTTTTTTTTTTAAGCTTAGCTTTTAATATATGCAACTTCCAGGAAAGTTTAAAACAAGTGGTTCAGAACAAGTTTCCCCAGAGTACACCCATTTTGGCATGCTGATTATTTTAAACTAAAGACAATTAAGGCCCAAGAGTCAAGAATAAGTTGTTTTACCTCCCCCCTCAACTGCTTAAAAGAATTTACATAGAGGGCCTAGGCTGAGAAGAGAGCTATCACCAGAAACAATTACAGAGATTAAGGACTAGGTGTGGTGGTAAATGGGGGAGAATTTTGGGGACCTGTTTGTTAGAAGTTCTCCCAGTCTCTCTCTGTCTTTGGATGGCATGGCAAACATTTGTTTACCAAATATTTGCTCTTCTTATCTTCCTGTGAATTGTTTTCCTTCCCTTCTTAGCTTAGAATGGTATATAAGCCTCAATTGCCTGACTGAGCTGAGCCTCTCATTGACTCTGTGGGACTCCCATATTTAATTAGGTAAGTAAATTTATGTTTCTCCTGTTAATCTGTCATATGTCAACTTAATAAATAGACCAGACAAAAGAATCTAATAGAGAAAAATTTTCCTCCCCTACAACTATCTTCCCCTGGGCTAGCTGGCTGTTTGACATTCACTTCTCAGCTTAAATGTTAGTTACTTCCTCAGATACCTGACTACCCAGTTACTCTTACACCACTCTAATATTTTGCAGAGTACTCCTCACACACACCCTCCTACACATGCTTACTTGTCTTAACTCCCAAAATGTAAGAATTGTATCAACAGGGATCTTGTTTTATTCATTGCTGTACAGCTCCTGGAAATGTTTCTAGTACCCAGGAGACATTTAATAGGCCCTTAAATAAAAATGAGTGAACAAAGCTTTGAATAGCCACTCAGGGAAGGCCTGCATGATGGCAAATGTGTCAGGAAATAGATGCACCAGTGCACTTATATTAACAAGTATAGGGCCAGATGTTAGATGTCTTTCCTTTCAATCAGATGAAATTGCCTTGAACTCCATCTCATGTGTGTTTAGACAAATTTTACCCACTCTCTCTCTCAGGAATTAGAAGGTTAGTTGTCAGCCTTGAGCTGATCATTGAAACCAGTAAAGCAGCTGCTACAAGTACAAAGTATATAGACAAAAGCGACAAATAGAGGAAAGATTTTGGGAGCTGGACCACAATTGAATTCAAAAGGAGATTTTCAATACATTAGGGGAGGGGCATCTGGGTGGCTCAGTGGTTGAGCATCTGCCTTCAGATCAGGTCCTGTTCCTGGGGTCCTGGGATGGAGTCCTGCATCAGGCTCCCCACCGGGAGCCTGCTTCTCCCTCAGCCTATGTCTCTGCCTCTCTCATGAATAAATAAAAACATCTTTAAAAAAAACCCTTAAGGAAAACCTTGTGAAAAGCTGTGTTTCAGAAGTAAGGAGAAGGAAATTTTAGGGGATAGGCTGGGAAAGTAAAAAATGTTAAGTGAGATTAATAGTTATTGCCTTAGGTTAGAAGAAGGTAGGATTTGAGTATTTTTTTTTTTAAGATTTTATTTATTTATTTATGAGAGAGAGAGAGATTGGCAGAGAGACAGAAGGAGAAGCAGGCTCCATGCAGGGAGCCTGATGTGGGACTCCATCCCAGGGTCTCCGGGATCAGGCCCTGGACTGAAGGCAGCGTTAAACTGCTGAACCACCCAGGCTGCCCAAGAGTATTAATCAAGGCTATATTTTATCTTAAAATAGTACTGAAGTAGGAGTCAAAAGGCCTGGGTTTGGCTCCCATTTTATTACAAAATGATCCTAGGACTCTAGGCAAGTCAGTCTTTCTGAGCACGTTTTCTCACCTACAACATAGGAATAAAAGTAATCTGGGGATCCCTGGGTGGCTCAGCGGTTTAGTGCCTGCCTTCCCTCCAGGTGTGATCCTGGAGGTCTGGGGTGGAGTCCCACATCAGGCTCCCTGCATGGAGCCTGCTTCTCCCTCTGCCTGTGTCTCTGCCTCTCTCTCTCTGTCTCTTATGAATAAATAAAACCTTTTAAAAAAAAAAAAGGAAGAAAAGTAATCTAATCTCAGAGTGTTATGAAAGTTGAAGGTGTTTATGATGGATATATGGTGCAAGCCCTTAACTGTGTACAATTATTAAAGTTGTCCTGATTCAGAAATTAAGGAAACAGGTGGTAACAGGGCAGGTATATCAAATTCCCATAAGCGGAGGGGAGCCAAGGAATTTATTGAACAGGACTGCAGACAAGAAAGGGTGTTGTTATAGGCTGAAGTAAAAAATCAGCAACAGAAGTCCTGTTCCTTCTTTCAGGTGCCCATTCTAATTATTGGTCTCTCTCTCTTTTTTTTTTTTAGGATTTATTTAAAGAGCAAGCCAGTGGGGGAGGGGAGTGGGCAGAGGGAGAGAATCTCAAGCCGACTCCCCTTTAAGCGGGGGAGCCTGCCTCAGGGTTCATCCCGTGACCCTCAAGATCATCAGGGAGCTGAAACATGTCTTTTCTACGGCCACTTTGTTGGCTTTATCATCACATTCAGTTCTCCCTTATCCTGAAACACTTTTCTTGAACTCTTCCACTCTCTTACCTTCCTATTTTTCTCTCCCATCTCACAACGGAGCTCAGAGCTTCTAGGTCATTTTGAGTTTTCACCCAAAACGTGGACTAAGGACGGTGGGCAAGATTGGCAGTATTTGCTTTTGACCTCCTCACCTGAATACGCGTACATATTTCCTGCCCAAGGGGTCGTCGGCTGGCAGGATTTAATCGTAACAGCCAGCGTCTGAAGGTGCCTTGCAAACAGCGCTAACTAAAGTATTGTGTAGTTCTGAACCATCATCCAATACGTGAGGAAACTGGGCTCTCCACGGTAGTCAGACTCACCCGTCCAGCGTTACGCACCTCGTTAAAAGCTAACTTCTGCAGCAGAACCCCGGTTTCCCCAGAAAACATTCAGGAAATCACGCACCGTTGCCCAGGTGAGTTCTGATGAAAACTAAGTTGCGCCAAATCTCGCGCCTCCGGGATTCGGGGGCGGGGAGGGGAGCACGAAGTATCGCGAGATGACGGCGTTTTCCCGCGAAGGAGAAGCGCGCGTTTTTGCCTTGCCGGGGATTTGGTCAGGAGGCTGGGCAGGCAGCGGCTGTGAGACTTGGGCGCGCGGCGTTGCGGACGCGGAAAGGCGAGGACCAGGTGCCCGAGTGTGTGTCCAGCCATGCCGGCGCAGCAGCCCGCAAGCAGCGGTGGTGAGTGAGGAGACCCTCCGAGCACAGGCGGCGGCGTCCGAGCTGGGGGCGCGGGGGGTGGGGGGGGGGGGCAGCATGGAGGCTGTAGCCGAGATTGGTCGGTGAGCGCTGCCTCCTGGCAGAGCCTGAGGAAAGGAGGGCAAGCGGCTGTGGAGGGTGAGCGGGGGGGCGCCCGGAGTCGCACGTATGTGCGGGATATAGGAGGCTTTATACAGAGGGGCTGCATTTGGGCGAGCATCCCGACTGGTAAACTGAGGTCCTGACCGCTTGTTGACGTTGTGGAGATCCAGGCAGGCTGCCTTCGGAGTGCTGATGCTGGAGACCCCATGGGTCGGCTTTGCCCCGGATGCCGCGTAATGCTGTTTGGTGCGGGGGGTGAGTGGTGATGTTTTAAAACTGCAGTTGAAGAACTTTCGCCCCGCTTAGGGTCCCTGGCTCCAGATACGGTTGAAGCACCGGAGCCTGCCGTGATTACCCAAGCCATGCTGGAGGAGGAGGAACAGCTTGAGGCTGCTGGGCTGGAGAGAGAGCGGAAGATGATCGAAAAGGTAATTTAGGAACCAGGTTCACCGTCCTCAGAGCCAGTGGTAAACTCCTCGGAGGTTTGGTTTGTTCTTCCGCCAGCTTGGTTCAGACCCTTTCAAACGGGCTTTGTTACTTGTCTGTTGGTATGTTTACTCACGCTATCTCTGGGACACACCTTCGCTCGTACTTTGAAAGATGCTTCTGTGAGACGTAGTCTCGGTCTGTGAGCATCTCAGGTTGCTTCTTTGGCCAGTTATTCTTCAAAACGGGTAGTGAATTTCTTAGGTATTTTAGTGCCATTTGCCACCTACGTGATAAACTTGCTTTACATTTTCCTTTGGTTTCTTGAACGAGTGCTAAGTAAGATTGTTTAGATAAAAATGGGGTGTACTTTTTCAGTGATAGGTGGTTTTCTTGTACAGAGTACATATTTTGTAGATTACCGAAAGCAGTTTTCTTTTAATTGGAGTTCAATTTGCCAACATACAGCATAACACCCAGTGCTCATCCCATTAAGTGCCCCCCTCAGTGCCCATCACCCAGTCACCCCCACCCCCCCTTCCACTCCCTTGTTCATTTCCCAGAGTTAGGAGTCTCTCCTGTCTCCCTATCTGATATTTCCCACTCATTTTTTCTCGTTTCCCCTTTATTCCCTTTCACTATTTTTTATATTCCCCAAATGAATGAGACCATATAATGTTTGTCCTTCTCCGACTGACTTATTTCACTCAGCATAATACCCTCCAGGTCCATCCACGTCCAAGCAAATGGTGGGTATTTGTCATTTCTAATGGCTGAGTAATATTCCATTGTATACATAGACCACATCTTTATTCATTCATCTCCGAAAGCAGTTTTTAACCACTTGAAAACTCAGTCCTTAACGTGTATTTCATTCCGTTAATAAAGCCCCACCTGGTTGCATATGCAAGAAAAAGAAATGATAACCACTAGCACTTAGGTATTGCCAGCTAAATGATTTTCTTGTCTTTCTTTCTTTCTTTCTTTCTTTCTTTCTTTCTTTCTTTCTTTCCTTTCTTTCTTTCTTTCTAGATTTTTATTTATTTATTCATGACAGACGCACAGAGAGAGAGGCAGAGAACACAGGCAGAGGGAGAAGCAGGCCCCATGCAGGGAGCCTGATGTGG
This sequence comes from Vulpes vulpes, assembly GCF_048418805.1. Lineage (NCBI taxonomy): Eukaryota > Metazoa > Chordata > Mammalia > Carnivora > Canidae > Vulpes > Vulpes vulpes. The sequence continues at coordinate 86,048,545 of NC_132794.1, forward strand.
GACTCCCGGGTATCCGGTATCCAGGATTTGGGATCTCGCACTGGGCCAAATGCAGGAGCTAAACCGCTGAGCCACCCGGGGATCCCTGTCATAATTTATTTAGCTCTTCCAATACTGTGATGCTATCGGGACTTTTGGTATCTCTCCATTTACATATGAGGAAACTGGAGCAGTTGGGGGTCACACACCAGTGAACTCGAATTTGAACTGTCTTTTGTATTCTTGTCCTTAATCCTATACCTAAGGAAATATACATTAATGTTTAATTCATGTAATTACAAAATTACTTAAATTGGGAAATAATGCACCCAAAAGACAATCAGTTGGTTCCCTGATTTTATATCAACAATAATGATTCTTTTGCCAGTACTGTTAACACGCCTACAACACTGTTTTGATTGTTGTACATGTATTTAACTAATTGAGTCCTTAATTAGGTTATAATGTTATTCATTTTTACTATTATTAAACTTACTAGTTTAATTACTAGTATAAACTATCATTAAAGCATTCTGTGAAATAAGTTCTATTTTCGCTTCATTTTACAGATGAGAAAACTTGCTTGTAGAGGATGTGGGGGGAGGGGAAATCCCACAGCTTTAAGTGGTAGAGCCAAGATTGTAATGTAGGCCATATGATTCCAGAATTCACACTTTCTAACCATCATGCTGTACTTTCACTCCAGTAATACTAGTTTCATTATTATTTACCATCCACAGTTGACCGTAATCAGTTACGGTAATCTTAAGAAATTTTAATAGAATCAAGAAGTCAGCCATGAACCACTTTTCACTTATTTTCATTGTACTTTATTCCACAGTATTATCATTACTTGATTCTCATTTTGTTTGTTGAGAACATGTCTTTTACTGTTCATTTTTGTTTTTTTGGGTTTTTTTTTTTTTAAGGATTTTATTTATTCTAGAGAGGCAGAGATACAGGCAGAGGGAGAAGCAGGCTCCATGCTGGGAGCCCAACGTGGGACTCAGGTCTCCAGGATCAGGCCCTGGGCTGAAGGCAGCGCTAAACTGCTGAGCCACTAGGGTTGCCCTACTGTTCATTTTTGTAGGCTGTCCACCTAGCAAATAGGCAATCGCTAAACAGTTTATTGAATTTCAAACTATGGAAAAAGAATATTTCATGATATATTACATATCAATGTATATGATTATATAAATAAAATAAATGTACTTACTAGCCATGTAACAAGGTGATAATTATAAGGGGTGCATCCTGGGGCAAGTATTTTGAATTGAATCAACTTCAGAGGTGGTAAGAATGATAAAGCCTTCATTTTTAGTAGTATATCTTTGGTTTTGTGACTCATGAAGACCGTTGGGTACAAAAGTACTATCTGAAGAAAAATTATGAGGTACAGTAAGAAAATATTTCCAGAATATATAAATTCAATGGATGAAACATTTTCACATTTTTCTTTTAAAAGTTTTAAGTAATATTTACACCCAACGTGGGGCTCGAACTTAGAACCCCAAGATCAAGAGGTAAATGTTCACCAACTAAGCCAGCCAGGTGCCCCCATTTCCACATTTTAGAAAGATCTCTCAAAATTTATAGTACCGTAAATATTTGCTGATTAAACTGGGAATCAAGATGACTTACACTTTCAGTGAAATTTTTAAGCTTTTGAACAAACATTTTGTAATCAGTCTGAAAATTTTTTAGAATTATTATTCTTGAGGGATAGGTATGGTAAAGGCTAGCTTTTCTTTAGTAGTTATTCATCATAGAACTTAAAGTAGCACTTTTTATCCATTTTCAGTCCCTCCATGAATAAATTGTATGGCTCTTTTCAATTCTCACACAAGAGTGATTTGCCAAAACTAGTAGTATTATGGTCTATTAATGCTTTTTTATGTATAGGTATTGAAAGATTAAGTTTTGGACTTTAAACTTTAAGTTGTTCCTTACTTAACCATGGGGAAAATTCTAAGAATTAGTCTCTCCCTACATGTCTTTGGAGGCCAAAAAAATTCCCTGTACAAAAATAGATTTCCTTTTTTTTTTTTTTGGAAGAATACAGTATTTATGGGCATGTATTTAGAAGTACTTAAGAAGAGCTTGCTTAAATTCCTTAATGAGAAGCTTTTACTTTGCTTTAGGAGATTGTAAAGTTTATAAAGAGTAGAGAATGGCTTTGAGGTTCATTTGCTACAGTTGTTTTCTTTGGCTTTTCACCTGCATTTCCTTTTGAAAGAAGTCATTGTTAGTCTAGAAGACTTAAGAGTAGCATTAATGTGTATTTAGTGGGGGAGGGGAAAGGTAAGAGTTGGGATAAGTGTTAGGCAAAAGGAAAATGGTTCATATTTACACCATGTTGGGTGTAGAGGTTACTTAAAAGTGAATTTTTACCAAAAAAAATTTTTTTCCAAAATCCAAGCAATTTCATCTTCCAATTTATAATACCCATTTCATTCATGGACTATTGAAATCACAGTAACATTGATAATAGTAAAAGAAAGACTGTCCTAAAAGAACTGAAAATAGTTTGTAAGATGTTAACAGATTAACTGCATGGATAGGATTGCTTTATGGGTGTTTTTTAAATATTTAATTTTTCTAAAATGTACGTTTATTTTTACTGGATTTATTTTTAGGGATTTTACTGTCACTGCTTTTGTAATAGAAAAATTTATTTTGAAAGAGAAGCTAGAGAGAGGATAAAATCATTTAGGAAGAAGTAAAAGCCAATATACAATGGTTCTAAATTAAAAGGTCAGGCCTTAAGCATTAAAGTTAACTTGGTTATGCTGTTTCAGCCTCTGTGCATGGGTGTGTGTGTGTGTGTGAACCCTTATGCACACACACTTTGTCTCAGGAGTAGAATTGCTGGTTTGCGTGTATTTGGCTTTGAAAGGTGAAATTAACTGGATTCACTTCAGCTCACTTAGTGAGCTGTGGGTTTTTTTGTTTTTAAATTCAGATTATACTGAGTTGACAGATTATGAACTGGATTGCTCCTGTTTCGGTAAATAAAGTCCTATTGGAACATGGCCTTGCTCATTTGTTTATATATTGTCTATTACTGCTCTTGTGCAAAAAGGCAGAATTGAGTATTTATAAGCCATATGCTCAAGTATTTAAATATTTAAATAAGAAAAAATTTGGCTCTTAAAAAAATTGTGGATCACTGAACTATGCTATTTATTTGTTGCTTTTATGTTTTCCATCTTGTGTCTGGTATTCCCTTAAAATATTTTACTTTAACAGTGAGCTGAGAGAGGATTTCTCCTCAGTTACTAGACTATTTTAGATGTAGAAATCACTTAATAAATGAATGGTGTATGAAAATAATACAGAAAGCAGGCTTGTAATTTGAAGGTGTACAGAAGTGAAAGAGCTCAGAATAGAAGCAAAAGCTTAAAAAGAAGGGCAAAACTCTGGAGACACAATACTGAGGAGGAAGAAGTAGATAGATTGATTTTAAAGATTTTTATTTATTTATTCATGAGAGGTCGAGGGAGAAGCAGGCTCCCTGCTGGGAGCCCAGTGGGGTAGGGGGGGACAGGAAATGGACGACAGGATTCTGGGATCATGAGCTGAGCTGAATGCAGCCTTTCAACCATGGAGCCACCCAAGTGCCCTAAGAAGTAGCTTTATATTCATAAGTAGGTTTAGCATGTTGAAATGCTTTGGTAATGTGGTTTTGTTTGGGTTTGTGTTTTTGTTTTCTAAAATAATCTCTAGACCTGAGGCTCAAACTCATGACCTTGAGATCAAGAGTCCCATATTCTATCAACTGAGCCAGCCAGGCATCCCAACAATACAGGTTTTTTTTTTTTTTTAATATTTTATTTATTTATTCATGAAACACACAGAGAGAGGCAGAGACATGGCCTGAGGTAGAAGCAAACTCCCTGTGGGAAGCCCCATGCAGGACTCCATCCCAAGACCCCAGGATCATGACTTGAGCCAAAGGCAGACATTCAACCAGTGAGCCACCCAGGCATCCCCCGACAGACAATACAGTTTTAAAATTCTAAAAATAGTTGTTCTAGTTCCTAGCCAGTCATTTTTTAATTCTAATGGTCTTTCAAATAAAACTGGTATGTAAATATATTCTGAAATCAATTGATTGTTTAAAAACTTAAATCAAAAAAAAAATTAAAAAAATAAACTTAAATCTGCTTGAATTAAATATTTACTTCTAATGTTAGTTTTATATATTTAAAAAATGGGCCCTCCATTCAGTGGATGCCACTAAACCTGTCCAGAGTCTGGAATTTCAATATTTTGTATCCAAGCTGCATCATACTAAACGGCATGTTGAACCCAGGAATCTGATTTTTTCAGCTATTTGTTCTAGTTTTTGGTTTGGAAAATAAACCATTGTTAGTAAAGTTAATAATATAAAAATATTTTTTCCCCTTTCATTACAGGAAATGTATTAAATCCAAAGAGCATTTATTTAGCCTTTTTTTAAAACATCCTATTCAAAACATCACATGTGTCAGAAAACTAATAATTATGGTAATTTTCTTTTGGATAGGCTCGCATGTCTTGGGACAGGGAGTCCATGGACATTCGGTACCGCAGACTTCAACATTTGCTTGAGAAAAGCAATATCTACTCCAAATTTTTATTGACTAAAATGGAACAGCAGCAACTAGAGGTATGTGTATGTAATGAATTAGAACTAGTAGCTTAAATTTTTTAAAAACCACTTTATTGAGATATAAATCACATGCAGTAAGCTGTACACATTTTAAATTTACTATTCGATGAGTTTTGACCAGTGTATAGACATGTGTAATGACGAGCACAGTCAACATGAAGAGCATTTCCTTTACCTCAAGAAGTTTTCTTGTCTCAGTGATTCCCCATGCCTGGACGCCAGACCACTCATTTCTGTTTTCTGTCAGTATAGATTAGTATTGCTTTTTTTCTAGAATATTACATAAATGGAACCATGCGGTAATCACTTTTTTGTGTCTTGCCTCTTCAGCTCAGCATATGAGATTTGCTCATGTTTATTCTGTAGGCTGTTTCATTCTCTTTACTCTTGAGAAGCATTATATGAATATAAACCATGTATTTTTCTGTTTCTTTTGCCTTTTCTTTTCTTTTTTTTAGATTTATTTACTTATTTATTTATGAGAGATACAGAGAAAGAGGCAGAGACACAGGCAGAGGGAGAAGCAGGATCCTAACAGGAAGCCCAATGTGAGACTCAATCCCGGATCTGGGGATCACGACCTGAGCTGAAGGCAGGCGCCCAACCACTGAGCCACCCCGGTGCCCCTCTGTTTATTTTTCTGATTTTTATCCTATTTAGTGATAGTTTTTGATGCTGGAAATTGTGAACTTAATGTTGCATAGTCTCTCTCTCTTTTTTTCTTTTTTTTCTTTTTTTTTTTTGTCTCTCTTTTTTAATTGCTTTTTTTGAAATATAATTGTTATATACAAAACACATGTATTTAGTATGTTTTGGTGTGTATACACCCATGAAACCACCAGTCAAGATCATGAACATAACCATCAACTCAAAAAATCGTCCCTTTTTTTTATTGAGGATAATTGACATATAACATAATATTAGTTTCAGATTATTCAGTATTTGTATATATTGTGAAATCATAGTAAGTTTAGTTAACATCTGTCACTATACATAGTTACAAAATATTTTTCTTATGAGAAATTTTAAGCTGTACTCCCTTAACAACTTTTATTTTTTTTTTTTTTTTTTTAAGATTTTTTTTTATTTATTCATGAGAGACATAGAGAGAGAGAGAGGCAGAGACACAGGCAGAGGGAGAAGCAGGCTCCACGCAGGGAGCCTGATGTGGGACTCGATTCCGGGTCTCCAGGACCACACCCTGGGCTGAAGGCAGCGCTAAACCCTTGAGCCACGCGGGCTGCCCCTTAACAACTTTTAAATATGCAAGAGTATTACTAATAAATATGCCATAGTATATTACTAACTATAATCACTATGCTGTATAGTACATACCCCTGGCTTACTTATTTTATAACTAGATTTTTTTTTTTAAGATTTTATTTATTTATTCATGAGAATACACAGAGGAGAGAGAGACAGGCAGAGGGATAAGCAGGCTCCATGCAGGGAGCCTGACCTGGGACTCGATCCCAGGTCTCTAGGGTCACACCCTGGGCTGAAGGCGGCGCTAAACCGCTGAGCCACCCGGGCTGCCCTATAACTAGATATTTATACTTTGGACTTGTCACTCATTCCCACCACCACCAGACCATCAGTCTAATCTTTGTATCTATGAGTTTGGAGTGGTTTTGTTCGGTTTTGTTTTGTTAAAGAATCCACAAGTTAGGTTATATGGTAATTGTCCAAGTCTGACTCATTACTTAGCATAATGCCCACAAGGTCTACCCATGTTGTTTCAAATGGCAAGATTTCATTCTTTTTTATGGCTGAATTCCTTTTTAAATTTTCTCCCATCCTTCACTTCCTGTTTGCATCACCAAATAGCCACTGATTTGTTTTCCATTATTTTTTTTTAAAGATTTTATTTATTTATTCATGAGAGATATACACAGAGAGAGGGGCAGAGACACAGGCAGAGGAAGAAGCAGGCTCCATGCAAGGACCCCCATGTGGGACTCGATCCCAGGTCCCCAGGATCACACCCTGGGCTGCAGGTGGCGCCAAACTACTGCGCCACCGGGGCTGCCCTGCTTTCCATTATTAATAGATTCTTTTGCATTTTCTGTTGGTGATATGTTCTTTTAGCTTTTATATTTCTGGAAAAGTCTTCATTTGTCTTTGTTTTTGAAAGATTTTTATTGAGTAAAGAATTTGTTTTTCTTCAGTGCTTCTGCTCTCCTGCCTGGGTGTCCCCACCCCTATGATGTTTCCCTGTTTTCTAGTTTACATTAAAATCAAAATCTTTTTTCTTTTTTTTTAAGATTTTTATTTATTTATTTGAGAGAGAGAGAAAGCCTGGAGCCAGGGATGTGGAGGGGCAGAGGGAGAGAGAGAGAAGGCGGCTCCCCAGAGGGAATGACACAGGGTTCAATCCCAGGATCACAACTTGAGCCAAAGGCAGATGCTTAACCAACTGAGCTACAGGTTCCCCAACAAACCCAAAATCTTAATGATTGGTCTATAAGACTATAAATGGTCAAAAAAAAAAAAAGACTATAAACAGTCTAGGTTCCTCCCTCAATCCCATTACCTTCAAGACTTCCTTCTAAGTGTTTCCTGCCTTTGGGCCTTTGTACTGACTATTTGTGCTTGGAACCATCTTCTCATAGATATCTGCATAGATGACTTCATCACCTTTAAGCCTTGGTGCAAACATTTTCCTATGAAGCCTGCTTTCACAACCTTAAGTGAAATTGCTATCTGACACTTTTTCCACCCGCACACTCCTGATCCCCTTCACCTTGTTCTGTTCTTCCCATTGTGCTAGTATCTAAGATACTATATAATTTATTTATTGCCCACTAGAACATATAAAGATTTAAAATTTGTGAAAATTTCAAGGCTCTAGTAATTCCCTATGTTCCCCATCATTCATATTTCACAATTATGAATCAATATTTTTTCCTTTGTTGAATCCCTTTTAAACCTTTGTGTGATAAAATGAAACACAGGTAAAGAAAAATAAAAGTCACAATGAGTTATACGGCATATATCTTTTAACCACCTTTTGGGAATGGTTTGAGTCCCTTTTAGTCTGTCTTAAAGCTTTGTTAGGGTGCAGATGGACCAGCTTGCTTGCTTTATTTATTTATTTATGTATGTATGTATGTATGTATTTATTTATTTATTTATTTATTTAAAGATTTTATTTATTTATTCATGAGAGACACAGAGAGAGAGATAGGGAGAGGCAGAGAAGCAAGCTCCATGCAGGGGACTCGAGGATCACACCGTGAGCTGAAGGCAGGTGCTTAACCACTGAGCCACCCAGGTGTCCCTGGACCACCAGCTTTTAGTCTGGTAATAACTTGGCCCCTCTTCTGAGTACTTTCTTGTTATCACTTTGCCTGATGAGTGCAAACTGTTCCTGATCCCCTGTAAGCACGGGGATTATTCTACTTGGCTATTTTCTAGTGGCCTTGGTTTTCTTACAGTCCTGTCACTGACCAATACTCAGCCTGAAGACTTAACTGCATATATTGAGAGCTTTCTTTGTGTGTGGCTCTCCTCTCTGGTACCTGACCCTAGGTATGCTAGCTGCTTTGTTTTATACTTTTGTCTCTTCAACTGAGGGAAACTGAGCTGTTAAGATTCTTTCTCCATTATTTGCATTTGGAAATTACCTTCAGGGCAGTAAACTGAATAATCAAGATTGGCCTCATTGGTTCCCTTTATCAGTGTTCACTCTACTTTGCTGCATATTGTCTGAAAAGGACTGTTTAATATATTTTATCTGAGTTTCAGTTGCTTAAGAGAGGAGGGTAAGTCTGTTCCCTGTTGCTCCATAAAGGCTTTGAAGTGTAAGTTCGTCCTTGTTTTTAAATCTTTATATAGCTCTTCATTGTGCACGTGTTATTCGAGATGTATGTTTTATACTTTGCACTTTCCACTTGTGACACTCTGAAAAAATTATCTTACAGGAACAGAAGAAGAAAGAGAAACTGGAGAGAAAAAAGGAATCTTTAAAAGTTACTAAGGTAATATAGTAAGCTAGAAAAATCCTGTTACCTTAAATATTGAAGAAACTTTTTAGTTTTAACTTTATAGATCATCTAATTTTTCAAAAATATTTATTTATTTATTTATTTTTGATAGACATAGAGAGAGAGAGGCAGAGACACAGGAGGAGGGAGAAGCAGGCTCCATGCCGGGAGCCTGATGCGGGACTCGATCCTGGGACTCCAGGATCGCGCCCTGGGCCAAAGGCAGGCTCTAAACTGCTGAGCCACCCAGGGATCCCCATATAGATCATCTAATTAATTTTAACCTTTATCTGAAAACCTATCTTTGTTATAAGCTGCATAGAAACATGTAAACTCTTTCTCTATTTTTAGATGTGAAAGGAGAGCTAAAGTATAACCCTTTTGGTTTTTTATTCTATTTTTCATGATAACGAAGTTTTGCTCTTATAAGTGGCCAGCTCTTTTGGTGCTCATAATGATTATTCTTTCCTCCTTAATGCTTCCAACTTCATCATGTCAGCTTGGATCCATAATAATATAAATTTGTGTCTTGTGAATAGCTGCAGCAGTGGAGCCAAAATTGGAGCGGATTAGGCATATCTCCTAATAACGTTTCAGATAATAGAGGATTCATTTAGGGATACCCTGAATTTTAGATACATACAGTCTTTTGGGGTAAATTTATTTTTAACATGAGGCTGTTTAATGTCATATTGTTGGGAATTGTATAAGGAACAGTTGTACTAGTGAAAAGAGAAATAATAAAAGCAACATTTATTGAGTACTTATTGTGTCATGTATTCTAAGCTTTATGTTTATTTTTTATTTTTTTAAGTAAGCTCAACACCTGGTGTGGGGCTTGAACTCAAGACCCTGAGATCAAGAGTCACATGCTCTACTGACTGAGCTAGCCTCAACATTTTTTTTCTTTTTTGGGGGGGGTAAATTTTCTTTCTTTTCTTTTCTTTTCTTTTCTTTTCTTTTCTTTTCTTTTCTTTTCTTTTTTCTTTTCTTTCTTTCTTTCTTTCTTTCTTTCTTTCTTTCTTTTCTTTCTTTCTTTCTTTCTTTTAGATTTTCTTTATTCATGAGAGAGACACACACAGAGAGAGAGAGAGAGAGAGAGAGAGGGGCACAGACACAGGTAGAGGGAGAAGCAGGCTCCATGTAGGGAGCCTGACGTGGGACTCCATCCTGGGTTTCCAGGATCATACCCTGGGCTGAAGGCAAGCGCCAAACCACTGAGCCACCTGAGCTGCCCTGGGTGGGTAAATTTTCAAACCTCTTTTAGGTAGAGGTAATGTTTTTATCCCTATTTTACATATAAAACAGCTGATGCAAAAAGTATGATCCATCCTCATCATTCACAGATTTCATATTTTTTTCTTAGCCTACTTGCTGAAGTTTATTTGCAGTTCCAAAATCAGTATTTGGGTTTTCATGGTCACTCAACAGGCATGCGCCTTGTGCAGAATGGGAAAAATTTGAGTCTCTAACACACATTCCCAACCAAAGTTAAAGTGGTGCTCTGCTTTTCTTAAGCTGTTACACTGTAAACAAATGCCCTTTCAATGGTTTATTTAATGTCATGATTTTTGCATTTTTGTGGGTATTGTTGGTTTTTTTTTAATTTTTATTTATTTATGATAATCATACAGAGAGAAAGAGAGGCAGAGACATAGGCAGAGGGAGAAGCAGGCTCCATGCACCAGGAGCCCCATGTGGGATTTGATCCTGGGTCTCGAGGATCGCGCCCTGGGCCAAAGGCAGGCACCAAACCGCTGCGCCACCCAGGGATCCCGGTATTGTTGATTTTGCTGTTAAAACCACCCTTGGCCACATGGTACTGAATTGTCAGCTAGTGTTTCTGATAGAAGGAGACTGTGATGTGCCTTATGGAGAAAATGTTAGCTAAGTTTCCTTCAGGCTGTTAGCTCTGAGTTCAGTGTTAATCAACATGTATATAAAATGTCCTTAAGTAACAACACATATAAAATGGGGTTATGTCTTCATCAATGATGAAGTGCCCAGGAGGTTGCTGAAACTAAGCTTGTGTTTCTCCTTGAAGCAGTGATTCAGTATTCACTAATCCAGTATTCTTAGTTATCATATAGAACAGAATGAGAATTGACTATAACTTGCTGAAAGTCACTTATTCAATAAATAGTAATGCTGAGTTGGTTTCTGACCTTACATTTCTTTGCTAACCTGACTTTATCAGGTAATATCAAGATGCCAACAAGAGTACCTTTAAGTCCACTTGATTCTTTAGAGTACAAGTAGATAATTTTGTAATAAAAAGTTATTGAAAACTGCTAATATTTGACTCAGTTGTTAATTCCAGGGACTTATTTTGGGTTTTTGTTTTTGTTTTTGTTTTTTTAAGATTTTATTTATTCACGAGAGACACACAGATAGAGGCAGAGACATAGGCAGAGGGAGAAGCAGGCTCCATGTGGGGCGCCCGATGTGGGACTCGATCCGGGGTCTCCAGGATCCACCTGAGCCAAAGGCAGATGCTCAACCACTGAGGCACCCGGGTGTCCTTATTTTGGGGTTTTGAAGAATATATACTTATAATTTTACTTGCTTAATCATTTACTACCTACTTTTCAACCTATAGGTTTAATCCATTGTTCACTTTTGTCTAGCTAACTTTTTATACCAGGGTTTTGTTTTTCCCACCTGCTATATTCTAAAGGTGTCGACCATTAAGTTCTGCCTATTCCGTCTCACCAGTCCCTTTTGCTATTTTATATTTTTAATCCTCTAACTTTTAACTTTGTTTTAAAATTTATCTTCTTGGGGCACCTAGCTGGCTTAGTCAGTTGGTAGAGCACATGACTCTTGATTTCAGGTTGTGAGTTTGAGCCCCATATGTTGGTGTAGGATTTACATTAAAAAAAAAATAAAATTTACCTCTGTTGTTTTGATTTCTCATACATATTTTCTCCCTATTCTTGAGCTTCTTTTCCAGCTCTCATTTTGAAACTGTTTTTGAATGTCTCTTTCCTGTATTCCCCCTCACTAATATTTTTAAATCAGTATTCTCTTTTATTTCTGCTTTCAGTTTTATTTAACTTAAAAATTTTACTGAAAATGAGTAGTCCCATACCATACCCATTGAATATCTTCAGCATAAACCTACAGTTACAGAAGATAACACATGGTGGTTTCAGAATGAAAATGTCTTCTATGTTTAATTTGGAAATCTCTCAAATGGGAAAAAATTGAGGAAAGTAGAGTTGTCCAGAGAAAGGAATATGGTTATAAACAAATTCTAGTGGGGAAATGTGAAAAAAGATGGCATGTTGGTAAGAATAATAGTAAAGAGTTGTGGATGTGGCTCAACTGCAAGGAACTTTTAACATTTACTTAGTGTCTTCTAATATGTAATACCATAGAAGACCTTAGAAAAATAATATCCTAAATTCTTGTTTTATAGGGTAAAAATTCCATTGGCGCTAGTGAGGAAAATCCAGGTAAACTTCCTTGTTCTACTTTTGAAGAATATGTTTATATTTTTATTTTTATTGCTATTAAAAATAATTTTTTTTAATAGTTATGAGAAAGAAGAGAGGAAGAGAAGATGAATCCTACAATATTGCAGAGGTCATGTCAAAAGAGGTAAAAATAAAATGGAGTAAGCACATAAGATTCACTGTTGAGTAAAACCTGTTGAAGATTTTGAACTGTATTAAAGCTGTGTGAATTGCTGTCAATCAGCTTTTCAGTCTGTAAGGGCTTATTTCAGGGAAGAAAATGGCACCATCTTCCTGTTAAAAAAACATGAGCTTGGCCTAATTAGAAATTATTATAATAAAAAAGAAATGGCTATTATCAGAAATTATTTTAATTTCTTAAAACTTCAAGACCTGATATTGAGGGGATCCCTGGTGGCTCAGCGGTTTGGCGCCTGCCTTCGGCCCAGGGCATGATCCTAGAGCCCTGGGATTGAGTCCTACATTGGGCTCCCTGCATGGAGCCTGCTTCTCTCTCTGCCTCTCCCTCTCTCTCTCTCTCTCTCTCTCTCTGTGTCTCATGAATAAATAAATAAAATCTTTTAAAAAAAAAAAAAAGACCTTATATTGAGAACTTTGTTCTTGTTCCTTGTCGAGGACCTTTAGGGAACTGAAATCATATAGTCCTTTTTATTTTAAATATTTTAAAGATTCTGTTTATTTGAGAGAGTATAAGCTAGAGAGAGAAGGAGAAGTAGAAGGAGCCCGACCTGAGGCTCAATCCCAGGACTTTGGGATCATGACCTGAGCTGAATGCAGACGCTTAACTGACTGAGCCACCCAGTCACTCCCATATAGTCACTTAAAAAAACAGATCCTTTTTTACCTTCTTACTTAATAACTCATAAAATGGAAATTAAAAAGCATGTTCAGTTATAACAGACCTTAAGTATTATTTTTTTTTAAGATTTTATTTATTTATTCTTGAGAGACAGAGAAAGAGATACAGGCAGAGGGAGAAGCAGGCTCCTCATGCTGAGCCTGATGTGGGACTTGATCCCAGGGCCCTGGGATCACATCCTCAGCCAAAGGCAGATGCTCAACCACTGAGCCACCCAGGTGCCCTGAGACCGTAAATATTCTTTAAGCATATTTTAATATGTTACATTCTTAAATTTAACAAAATTCTAACTACATTTTTCTTTAACTTGAAATTCAAACTGTTAAAGTCTTCATAAAGTATAAAATAAGAAATTTCACATAATACTTTAAGGATGCACTCTGATATTTTCCTTTTTTTTTTTTTCTTCTTTCATTTAAAAATGATGGTCAGGACCCATTTAATTGGATATGAAACAGCATGCAATTTGAAAAACACTGTTATTTAAGTATTACTTAGATTTATTGAAATTTAGCCAGTCATCCAGCTGTTAATTTATCAGATATTGGTAGCATATCAGCTGTAGGCAGACTTTGTCCTAACATGCAGAAGATCAGTTGATCAAGAAAAGTAGACAGTGTCTTTCCTTAACTTCCATCCAGTGAGAAATCTATAGAAGTAAATAGTCCATTATAAATTGGATGTTGTCAAACCTATAAAAGGATTCTAAACTCAGGCACTAGGTTCATAAAATTTTTATCTAGAAGGTGGCATCTGAATTGTGACTTGAGGGGAAAAGCAAAATCATCTAAAGGTTGGCGAGAGTTAATAGGGAAATAGTAAGATACAGGGAAGATAATAGTGAGGTGTTCTAGGAAGAGAAAAGACTTCTTTGACAGACGTCCAGAGGCAGGAGAAATCCGGACAAGTTCAAAAAACTTAAAAATACATTTTTGTTTCCAGTTTGTATTGTAAATGAAAAGGTGGTGAAGAATGAAAACTATAGAGGTAAACAAGGTCAGGAGTTTGTTTGTTTATTTATTTATTTATTTATTTATTTAAAAAGATTTTATTTATTCATTCATGAGAGACACAGAGAGAGGCAGAGACACAGGCAGAGGGAGAAGCAGGCATCATACAGAGAGCCTGACGTGGGACTTGATCCAGGGTCCCCAGGATTATGCCCTGGGCTGCAGGCGGCGCCAAACCGCTGCGCCACTGGGGCTGCCCAAGGTCAGGAGTTTAGTTAAAGGGTTTAATTTTTAACAGTACTTCATAGATGGTATTATGTTTATCTTTTGATTCATTCACACTTTTTTTTTTTTTTTTTTTTAAATTATGAGAGACACAGAGAAAGGCAGAGACAGGCAGAGGGAGAAGCAAGCTCAATGCAGGGAGCCTGATGTAGGACTCAATCCTGGGACTCCAGGGTCACTCCCTGAGCCAAAGGCAGATGCTTAACTGCTAAGCCACCCAGGCGTCCCACACATTGTTTTTCAAAAACGGTGAGCTTAGCTAGTCATTTATTTTTGCTTAGTTTAAAAGACCACTCTCCTGTCAGTTCCTTGTATCCCTTCGGCCTTAGGGTATGAATATATATCTACAAGTACTTTACATACAGACATGAAACACATGTAAGCATGTACATTATGTGAATGTCAGCCACTTAACTGATGTGTTCTATTATTCTATGCATCTTAAATTCAAGAAACTTTGAATATCTACCATTTCATCCCCTTTGTCCTCTGCATGTGCTATTCTCTGCTTGAAACATACCCTATCTTTAATGATTATGCCCTAATGATAACTTTTTCAGATAATTTGATACAATACTCACCTAATTCATCAAGTTGCACTCAGGTATTGCTTGTCTTCCTACCCTTAGGATTTATTAGGCACTTCAAAATCAGAGTACTTTTATTCGTGTTTTTAATTTATTTGTCTCTGCCTTTTGCTTTGCTCAAGATTGCAAACTCAGATGTCTGTCCACAGAGGCATAAAGTGGGCTAGAGTTGAGACTATAATACATTTGGAAGTGATTTCTTAAATACCAGGAATAGCCACAACTTAGACTCTAGAGCCGGGGTTAGAAAACCTTTTCTGTGAAGAGCTGGGTAGTTTTTGGTTTTGAATAGTTTAGTGGGTGACTACTCAAAGGTGAACTTTGCCGTTGTAGCCTGAGAGCAGTCATAGACAAATTAAGCAGATATGCTCAACTTTGTTCTACTTAAACTTTTATTTACAAAAACAGGCTGCCACCTGAAGTTGGTCTACAGGCTATAGTTTGCCAAACCCTGTAGTAGAGGATTACTGTTATGTGTGAATTTGGACTTAAATCTCTTCAGATAAGCTTTGGCTTAAAAAATTTAAAAAACCTGGAACATTTAGGAAATATCCCAATTTTTAAGTGTTACTAATTAATGCATAGTTTTATAAGACACTATAGCCTTAATTTTGCCTGAGGTCCACCAGTTTGAGTCCTCTGTATTTTAATTACCTTGAGAGCCTTATCCCCATTTCCTGGCATGAAGTTAGAATAAATGTTTATTTAGTAAATAAATGAATGAACTACATACATTGTTACTTTATTTCTGTTTTCTTGATGTTCTAGGAAATTTTGTCTGTGGCTAAAAAAAATAAAAAGGAGAATGAGGTAAGAGATTTATGAGAGATATTAAATGTAGGAGCCATGTTTGTTTCCCTGATTATTAACTCCTTTAATCTCCAGGGTACATTTATTTCTTTTAAAGATTTTATTTGAGAGAGACAGTGTGTGCATGAGCCGAGGATCAAGGGGGTGGGAGAGGGTGAAGGAGAAGCAGATTCCCCACTGAGCAGAGACCCCAGACATGGGGCTCAGTCCCAGGACCCTGGGATCATGACCTGAACCCAAGGTGACTGAGTCACCCAGGCACCCTACTAGTGTACATTTTTTTCTCGGCAGGTACTTTCTTTCTTAACCTTAAAAAATTTTACTTTTTATCCTTTCATATTTCTTCCTTATGTATCAACTTAAGGTGTCCTGTTGCATGTTTCTTAATGTGTAAATACTAGTTTATAGATCCTTGAGAGTTTAAGTGGTAATGCAAGTGCCTGTAACCATGTGCATTCCATATGTATATATTCCACAGCTTGTGGAAACTCTGAAAGATGCCTTAATCTTGTTTTTGACATTAAATATTGTCTTTGGATCTTTTTGGGAAGGCTTCTCACCCCACCCTCATTTTATGTGAAGAAGTGCCTTGTTACCTAAGTAATCACTATCCAAGTCCCTTTAGTTACAAGATTTCTTTGGGAAGCAGAAACAATTGTAACATGAAAATGTTCACCAGGGGATATAGCAATTAACTTACTTATCTAAGATTAATAATAGGCTTTTGGGAAAATTGATGACATGATTATAAAATGAGAGATACTCTGTTTACCCATCATAATTTTGACCAAAATTTACATCTTATGTATAAGTGCATTGATATTTATTCTTTGTTCAGTATAAGAATTAGTTTATGATAATTAACAGATAATTATAACTCAACAATATTAAATGTAAATGAGATTAAGCATATTTTTTTAAAGATTTACTTATTAATGAGAGACAGAGAAAGAGGCAGAGACATAGGCAGAGGGAGAAGCAGACTCTCCAAGAGCCTGATGTGGGACTCTATCCCAGACCCTGGGATCACACTGAGTCAAAGGCAGACACTCAACTGCTGAGCCACCCAGGTATCCCTAAGCATGTATTTTTAAAATATTCAGTTGTATTTTTTAAAGATAGAGCTTCAATCTCATTTCCCGTGATTTGCTATGAAATTTTGACCATTTTATAAGTAAGTATAAGTAAATGTATACAATGTTTGTGTTAATTCTGATGAATTTTGATAAATACATACATCTGTGTAACTATCACCCAAATCAAGATTTAGAACATTTTCATATGGTAGAGGGATCCCTTGTATCCTTTGCCAGTCATTTCTCCTACCACCAAACCTAGAGGCAGCTGCTTTTTAACTTCTGTCACAGACCAGTTTTGCCCAATTTTTTTAACTTTTGTTACAGACTAGTTCATACAAGTAAAATCTAAATATGTAGTCTTTTATTTCCTATTACTTTTTACTCAGCATAGTTGATATTCATTTATATTGTTTATTACTAGTTTTTTTTTTTAATTGCCGAGTAGAATCCCATTGAATGAATATTATAATTTCTTTATCCATTTTCTGGATAGGTATTTGAGTTGTTTCCAGTTTGTGACTTATGAATAAGACTTCCATGGTAATTTGTGTGCAAGTCAGTGTGGACATGCTTTCATGTTCTTGGTTGTATACCTAGGAATGGAATTGCTGGGTCATATCATAAATGTATGTTTAACTTTATAAGAAAATAAAGATCTTTTCTTGAACACAGCATTTCACTCTTTAACAGCAATATACAAAAGTTTCTGTTGATATTATTCCTAGCATTTCACTTAGTCTTTTATTTAGCCTTTTTACTGAATGTGAATGAATCTTGTATGGTTTTATTTTGTGTTTTCGTAATTACTAATGATGTAAAGCATATTTTCATCCTCTTAATGGCTGTGTGTTTTCTTTTATACAATTTATAGAAGTTTCTATTGATATCTTTTATTGTTGATATAGGAGTTCTTTATATAACGTATAGGTTCTTTTTTTGTTTTTTTCAAAGATTTTATTTATTAATGAGAGACACAGAGAGAGAGAGAGGCAGAGACATAGGCAGAGACATAGGCAGAGGCAGAAGCAGGCACCATCCAGGGAGCCCGATGTTGGACTCCGTCCCGGGACTCCAGGATCATGCCCTGAGCTGACGGCAGACACTCAGACGCTGAGCCACCCAGGTGTCCTGTATAGGATTTTTGTCAAGATTTATGTACTGTACTTTCTTTCAGTTTGTGGCTTGTCTACTCATTTTCTTTTCTTTTTTTTTTTTTTTTTTAATTTTTATTTATTTATTTACATAGAGAGAGAGGCAGAGACACAGGCAGAGGGAGAAGCAGGCTCCATGCACCCGGAGCCCGATGTGGGATTTGATTTGATCCCAGGTCTCCAGGATCGCGCCCTGGGCCAAAGGCAGGCGCTAAACCGCTGCGCCACCCAGGGATCCCTGTCTACTCATTTTCTTAACGGTATCTTCTAATAGGCAGAACTCTTAGGTGTTTGGTTTGTTGTTTTGTTTTTGTTTTGATAGAGTGTAAGTGAGAGAGCGTAGCAGTGAAAAGGGCAGAGGGAGAGGGAGAAGCATACTCCCTGCTAAGCAGGGAACCCCAAAGTGAGGCTTGATCCCAGGTCACCAGGAGTCACTTAACCCACTGAGCCACCCAGGCACCCCAGAACTTTCATTAAAGTTTTATAGTAGCTCAGTTTATCATTCCCCCACCCTGGCCTTTGGTGGTTAGAGCGTTTTTGTCTTTTATAATAAATTTTTGCCTATCATGAGGTTATCAATATTCTTTTTTTTTTTTAAGATTTTATTTATTTATTTATGAGAGACACACACAGAGAGAGAGGCAGAGACACAGGCAGAGGGAGAAGCAGGCTCCATGCAGGGAGCCTGACGTGGGACTCCATCCTGAATCTCCAGGATCATACCCCGGGCTGCAGGTGGCGCCAAACCGCTGCGCCACCGGGGCTGCCCTCTATTTTCTTCTAAAAGCTTTACGGCTCTGGTTTTGATGTTTGGGATGCTCATCACTGATTACTTTTATGTATGGAATAGTGAAACTCAGGTTTGTAATTTTCCAGTTGAATATCTAGTGACATTATTTTTGGTATTTCTCATTTATAAGACTTTCCCATCTCAATTGACTCAATCCTCATGTTCACATTCTTAATATAGGGCTGTGGACATCGCTAACCAATAAAATCTGTCATTGGTCATAGGTTGGTAATGAGTCCCTGCAGATAAGTTGATACTCAAGTGTGATGTAGTGAGTTCTTAAACTTTACTTAATTTCCCCCTTTCCTACAGTGAAAGTAATTATCTAGATGGAAGTAAATGTTTCTGTTTCCTTGAAAGGAAAATTTTTTTCATTTCTGTTTTTAACAGACATTATTCATTATCTTTGCTTTGGGTGAAAGAACTTACTATTAAGAAAATAGTTTAATAAACTCTTTATTTTATTTTATTTATTTTATTTTATTTTATTTTTAATTTTTATTTATTTATGATAGAGAGAGAGAGGCAGAGACACAGGCAGAGAGAGAAGCAGGCTCCATGCACCGGGAGCCCGACGTGGGATTCGATCCCGGGTCTCCAGGATCGCGCCCTGGGCCAAAGGCAGGCGCCAAACCGCTGCGCCACCCAGGGATCCCTAATAAATTCTTGAGTAGCTAATTTTAGAGGTTTGGATGGGAGGTAAAATTATAAAGGTCATTTCAATAGCGTGTGCCTGTAATCTGAAAGAGTTATTTTCAGATTTTTTTTTTGCCAATGGCTTTACATTTGTAAGAGAATGGGGTTAACTGTCTCTTAGGTTTTCTTCCACAAATGGTTTTATTTCTCCATATTTGATTAATGGATTATAGGACTAGGTAAATTTTGATTAAGTTTTCTGATAAATAGAAGGTAACAGCATTATGTATCAAACTTCTAATTAAGCTTGTTTCTTTACAGAAAGAAAGCTCCTCTTCTAATCTCTGTGTAGAAGACCTTCAGAAAAACAAAGATTCAAATAGTATAATTAAAGATAGATTGTCTCAAGCAGTTAGGCAGAACACTAAATTCTTTTTTGACCCAGTTCGGAAATGTAATGGACAGCCAGTACCCTTTCAACAACCAAAACACTTCACAGGAGGAGTGATGCGATGGTACCAAGTGGAAGGCATGGAATGGCTTAGGGTAATGAATTCTTAATTTTAATACAAGATACTGGTTCATTTCTACATAATAACCTATTAATGTGCTGTAGCACAACTTGAGTAGTTCCAAGTATCGTTTTTTTTTTTTAAGATTTTATTTACTTATTTGACAGAGCACAAGCAGGGGGAGCTGCAGGCAGAGGGAGAGGGAGAAGTAGGCTCTCCGCGGAGCAGAGAGCCCAACATGGCACTTGATCCCAGGATCGGCATCATGACCTGAGCCAAAGGCGGACACTTAACTGACTTAGCCACCCAGGCACCCCTCATGTTTCATTATTAAATGTGAAACTTTTGCGTGTAGATACTTTCTAATTTATCTACACTAAATTTTATTCAAGTGTTTTATTCAAGTCTGCCAGCACTTTTATGGCTTTGATAACCAACTTCCCACAATTGTTATTATAACAATGAATGTCAGTCTTACCATAATTGCCATCTTTGAGTAAAAAGAAGAAATAAACTATTGGGAATCCAACAGGTGTTTATATCAGAATTTAAATACATTGTGTATTATTTTGTCCAGATGCTTTGGGAAAATGGAATTAATGGCATTTTAGCAGATGAAATGGGATTGGGGAAGACAGTTCAATGCATTGCTACAATCGCATTGATGATTCAGAGAGGAGTACCTGGACCTTTTCTTGTATGTGGCCCTTTGTCTACACTTCCTAACTGGATGGCTGAATTCCAGAGGTTTACACCAGATGTAAGCTGTGTTTCCTTTTGTTGACTATATTATAGTTTCACATATTTTATTTTGTTGCCTCAATTGTAGAATTGTTACTATAATTATATGGTTTCTGCACTACAGAAACACTATATCTTGAGGATTTTTTTTTTTTAAGTTTATTTAAGTAATCTGTACACTCAGGATGGGGCTTAAAGTCATGACCTCAAGATCAAGAGTTGCATGCTCCTCTGACTAAGCCAGCCAGGCACCTGTACTTGAGTTATTTTTCAAATTTTAGCAAAATCCACATTATGTGTATATGGAAGAATAGGTATTAGTAATCTCAAATATTTGCCAAATATATCCCTGGATCATTTTCAGTGCATTGGATAATTTCATTCACTTAAGACTGAACTTAAAGAGAAATTATTTCTCTTTCTATGGTGTTTTCCTTCCATTTATACGTATCATCTTAGCCATATCCTTGCCTTAAACCTGATTTGTTTTTATGGCTTGTTTTCTCTTACAGTAGTAGAATATTAAAGGGAATTGACTCATTTTGCTATAGACAGAGCTAAGATTAAATTATCTTTTTTTTTTCTCCTAAATGATTAATTGTGTATTTTCCAAATTGTTGATATTTGCATTTTGTTCTAAAGTTTGTATAAATCAATATAAAATCTTTTAGATTCCTACTATGTTGTATCATGGGACCCAGCAGGAACGTCGAAAATTGGTAAAGAATATTCACAAGCGAAAAGGGACACTGCAGATTCATCCTGTGGTAATTACTTCGTTTGAAATAGCCATGAGAGACCGAAATGCATTACAGGTACGATTGGTTTCTATTAAACTCTTAGTAATCCATAAACCACATTTTTCTTAGTTCATAGCACTTTGTTACCATCCAGTAAGCATTTGTGTAATTTTTTTTTTCTGATGAAAGCAATAGATTGTGTTCTGCAGATTCTTCTAGAAACCATAAGTTTATATTAATAGATTGAGGAGAAGATTGTAGTCTCTAACAAGAATTTAAAAAGTTGATGGCACTTGACCTATAGCTATAATATCAGCTAGGCATAAATCTAATCTGAGTATGTTACAGATATATCTGACTTATGTTTTAAGTATATAGAACTTGTCCATTTAATTTTAAGTAAGAATAGAATATATGAAGACAAATTATTTTTACACTACTTCTGGATATATGGCATACCTGTTTTTTGTGTGTGCCATAGCTACTTATTTATCAGTGCCCACATTACAAAATAGTTGGAAAGTTAACCTTTGCTCATTGCCTCTCTGTTGTTTTTTTTTTTTTTTTCCCTGTTCATTTTTTGATATTTGCACTTTTCTATTACTGCTCCACCTATATCACATATAGGTTCTTTACTAATTTCTTTTTCCTTCCTCTGGTTGGTATATCAAATTTTACTTGTGTGCTAGTGGAAATTTGGAATATGAATTGCAATTATGTTATTTCATATTAAAAGCAGTATACATTGCGTGTAGGAAAAAGCATACAGACTTCAAAGCAATTCTGAGAATGCTGCTGCTGTATTAAGTATTTTTATTAGTATATAGATATAATCGATACATTGTATCTTGAAACTTCAGTTTTCTACTAAATAATATAACATGAAGATATAATTATTTTGACCTCCCTACCCCACCCATATTGGAACAGATAAACTTTCTTATCAATTCCATTTGCTAGTGGCTAGAATTTTTGTAATTCTCCCTTTCACTGAACTTAGGATATCATTTTTTTTAGATGTTATTTATTTATTTATTTGACAGATATGAGAGAGCCTGAGAGCACAAGGAATGGCAGAGGTAGAGGGATAAGCAGACTTCCCCCTTAGCAGGGAACCTGATGTGGGGCTTAATCCCAGGACCCTGTGATCATGACCTGAGCCAAAGGCAGATACTTAACTGGCTGAGCCACCCATGTGCCCCTTAGGATATCATTTTAAGGATCTTCATTTTCAGGGTGCAGGGCTCCTATTTATTGCTGAGTGGCAACAGAAATATCTGTTAATAAATCATTTTTCAGAACCCTCACTGTTTCTGTTGCATTGGGTTTTTCTCTTTGCATTCGTATATTCATTTATATTTGTTTCGCTTTTTTATGGAGATGTGTTATAGTGAGAGGTTTATTCAGGTTATTTGGTATTACCAGCAAAAGAAATCTCAAGTTGTTTTTCTTTTTAAAAAGTCAGTATTGGGGCAGCCCCGGTTGCACAGCGCTTTAGCGCTGCCTGCAGCTTGGGGTGTGATCCTGGAGACCCGGGAGCAGGTCCCACATCGGACTCCCTGCATGGAGCCTGCTTCTCCCTCTGCCTGTGTCTCTGCCTCTCTGCCTGCCTCTCTCTCTCTCTGCCTCTGAATAAATAAAAAATAAAAGAACACAAGAAAGAAGTGTTGACGAGTATGTTTTCTACATACTTGTTAAAAAAATAAAAAATTAAAAGTCAGTATTATGTTAAAAAAAAAAGCTGTTTTGTTCTGCTTATAGCAAACATTTATACGAAATTACTACATTTATAATGTAATAAAGTGAAATGCAAAAAATGCCTCATTTCATACTCTTCCCCCAATTTGCCAATCCTATTCTCCGAGGATACCTACTTGGAGATGAACTTTATGCTTGCCTGATCAAGATAAAAGAGAAAGTACAGATAATAAAAATAAGATTTTTTTGTCATTTTTGCTTTTTCTACAGGGTTTTTTTTTTTCTCCTTTGATATTATAAAGCTCTGAATAAGATTGTGGTTTTGTTGTTTTTACTTTTTTTTTTTTTTACCAGGTTTTGAAAAAAGAAATTAAAATAATTTTGGGCCGCCCAGGTGACTTAGCAGTTTAGCGCTGCCTTCAGCCCAGGGCCTGATTCTGGAGACCCAGGATTGAGTCCCGTGTTGGGCTCCCTGCATGGAGTCTGCTTCTCCCTCTGCCTGTGTTTCTGCCTTTCTCTCTCTCTCTCTCTCTCTCTCTCTCTCTGTCATGATAAATAAATAAAATCTTTTTAAAAAATTAAAATAATTTTTATGATATCTTAATGAAAATAGATGGGTGGCTTTCTGTGAGGATAGAAATTACTAAAACTGCCTCCAGATAAAAGGGAAATGCTAAACAAACCCAATAGTTATGTAAGAAATGGAGAACACCTTGAAAGTGTCAATTTCAGATGTAGGCCTCAAGAATGAAAATTCTCTTAATTTTTCAGAACATGTGGAACATTCTATAAATATATAAAAGTTTTTAGTTCTTTTTTAGGAATTTAGTATAACACTAATTAAAACCTGACAAAGCATTACACAGGGGAAACTCAGACTGCTGGTTTTGTTTTTTGTTTCATTGTTTTTAAGATCTATTTATTTTCTGAGAGAGAATGAGAAAGAGCACAAGTGGGAGGGATAG
Source organism: Vulpes vulpes (assembly GCF_048418805.1). Classification (NCBI taxonomy): domain Eukaryota; kingdom Metazoa; phylum Chordata; class Mammalia; order Carnivora; family Canidae; genus Vulpes; species Vulpes vulpes. The sequence goes on from NC_132794.1 coordinate 86,072,446, forward strand.
AGTAAGAAGGAAAAAGAATCCCAAACAGACTCCACACTTGAGTGCAAAAGTCAATGCATGGCTCAGTCTCATGACCCTGAGATCACAATCTAAACCAATATCAAATTGGACACTTAACAGACTGCACTCCCGAGGCCAACTGAAGACTTGACCTCTTTGACTAAAAAATGTGAATTAAAACATTTTTAATAAATAAAAGTGAAATAAATAATCTAAAAGTAGATGGATATTAATTAGACATAGCCAACTGAGGTCTTTTTTTTTTTTTTTTTTTTAAGATTTTATTTATTTATTCATGAGAGATGCAAAGGGAGAAGCAGGCTCCACGCAGGGAGCCCAATATGAGACTCGATCCCGGGACTCCAGGATCGCGCCTCGGGCCAAAGGCAGGCGTTAAACCACTAAGCCACCCAGGGATCTCCTGAGGTCTATTTTAGAAACACAGGTATACATCAGTTTTAGGGAATTTATTTATCCTTTTAATAGATCAGAGGAAAATAAGATCATCTCAGTAGATACAGAAATGCCATTTGATAAAGTTAAACATCCATCCCTGGTTTTATTTTTAGAATTGTTTTTAGGAAAAATTGTGAGATCATCATTTTAAAGTTTTTCCCTAAATTCCTTTTCTAGCACTGCTATTGGAAATACTTAATAGTAGATGAAGGACACAGGATTAAAAACATGAAATGCCGTCTAATCAGGGAGTTAAAACGATTCAATGCAGATAACAAGCTTCTTTTGACTGGTACTCCCTTGCAAAACAATTTGTCAGAACTTTGGTCATTGCTAAACTTTTTGTTGCCAGATGTATTTGATGACTTGAAAAGGTAGGTAAGCCAATTATTTAACTATCTTCTATACCTCTTTCTAACCTACTCAAACCTGTGCTCTTAGTTAGAATTAACTCCTTTCTTCTAGGTAGTTGGATTAAAATGATAGCTTTTTGGCAAGTTCTATTGACATCAATTATATGTCAATATAATTGATTTATGTGATAGGTTAACTTGTAATCATTTTTTTCTCTTACAGCTTTGAATCTTGGTTTGATATCACTAGTCTTTCTGAAACTGCTGAAGATATTATTGCTAAAGAAAGAGAACAGAATGTATTGCATATGCTGCACCAGGTCATGACTTTGTCTTACTCTTCTTAATGTGGACTCCTAGAATAAAAAAGGAACCCCCTAGATTAATGAACCTCTCAGATTTACTTTCTCCCTTGCTTTTCCCCTACCCCCAGAAGTCATTTTATAACAGAGCTCAAAGTGCTTTTCAAAATTTTGTCCTTTTCATGTAGATGCTTTTTATCCCTGTGGTTATTCATAGGTTTATCAGCCAAAAAATGAGTGTTTTTTACCCAGTGTTTGCCAGTAATATTTGAGTAATTCACTTCCTTGCATGATCCATATTTTTTCCCTGCAGTCTTCACCCATCCTTCTTCTTGACTTTAGACAAACATAATCCAACAAAGATCTAGTCATTTTCATATGTGAGCCTAAAAACTTCTCAATTGTGCTTTGACAGTTGTATTCAAAATCCATTATAATTTTTTTCTTTAAAGTTTACATATTCATGATAAAAATGTGAAATAGTACAAAAATGGCAAGTAAAAATAAAATCCCAAATCATACTTTCCCTACCAAATCATTTGTATTTTTTTTCCCTGATAATTGGTGTATTTGTTTCTGGGCTCCTATTTACAGATTTTTTTTTTCTTTCTTAAACTGCTAGTAATTCCTCTGTCACTGGTAAGGTCTCTCTGTGCTTGGCTCTATACCTGTGGAGTATTTAAGTACAAAGCCCTAAAATGGATTTTCTTTATGTAAGTCAGTTATCAATTTGTATTTCAAGGTAAGGTTATAAAGGATATACAATTAAAGAACTCTTGTTTCTGTGTTTATAAATGTGAAAATTACATGTCCTCACATAACAGTAAGATGAATAAAAGTAATTTTAAGCTTGAAGTTTAGAACTTCTAGTTTGTTGTATTTTGGAGCCCAACATGGGGCTTGAACTCAAGACCCTGAGATGAAGATCTGAGCTAAAATCAAAGTCGGATGCTTAAGCAGTTGAGCTACCCAGGCGCCCCTGAAGTTTAAGAACCCCTGGAAGGAAACTCTTTTCTACATCCATTTCTACATTCACACATCCATATGTGTTAGGTTTTTTGTTTGTTTGTTTTTTAAAGATTTTACTTATTCATTAGAGACTCACACACAGAGAGAGAGGCAGAGAAGCAGGCTCCATGCAGGGAACCCGTTGAAGGACCCGATCCCGGGACACCAGGATCACGCCCTGATTCGAAGGCAGGCACTCAACTGCTGAGTCACCCAGGCATCCTGGTGTGTTAGTTTTCTACTAGTCCAAAGCCTCACTTTAAATGCTGTGGGCTGTAACTTTAATCCTAAGAGGCATTAATGTCATCTTTCTGCTTTCTCAAATATTCAAGATATATTAGAGTTTCTGAAAAATTGGTAAATTTTGAAATGTTTTGGATAAAAACTATGAGTTTGTCATGTGGTCTGGTCTGAAGAAATTTCAAGAAGATATTTTATCTCTCCTTTCAAAACTTAATAGCATTTATAAAGGAAAAAAGAGGACAAAGAGGTATGTGGAGAGAGTATTCCTTGAAAGTATAAGAATGCTTAACATTCACATGTTTTATTTATGTTTAAATTTTAGATTCTAACACCTTTCTTACTGAGAAGACTAAAATCTGATGTTGCTCTTGAAGTTCCTCCTAAACGAGAAGTAGTTGTTTATGCACCACTTTCAAAGAAACAAGAGATCTTTTATACAGCCATTGTGAACCGTACAATTGCAAACATGTTTGGATGCAGTGAGGTAGAGTGTAGATTTGAAATAAACTATAAATAACAGTTGGCATTGGAAATTTCATGGTTGATTTTAATCTTAGTGCTTATCACCTCTTTTTAGGACTTGTAGAGGGTAACTAGTTCTAACTAGCATATAAAGCATAAGTTGAATAACAAAAAATTGTCACCTAGTAATTCTGTGATCCTACTAAAATTCAGTTGATGGCTCATGCATTAATTGCTTTATAGTTATCTGGAATGTTTGTTAAAATTTGTTATTGTGTCCTAGATTAACCCTGATCATGGTATTTGGGGATGGACTTGGAAATATATTTGTACAAGCACATAGTATATACTAAGAGTTTTCTCAGCTAGACCAGTCTCCCCTCCACGTACATAATCCCTTTATAGGAAGTGATTGATCTCCAAAAAATTTAATAGAATACCTTATTTGAAAGAACAACCTTCTTTAGTCACCCACCATATTATAAAAGATTAAAGTGGAATATGATTATCTTATAACTAAAGTTTAGAAGACCTTTATTTTATTTTTTTAAGATTATATTTATTTATTCATGAGAGACACAGAGAGAGAGAGGCAGAGACACAAGCAGAGGGAGAAGCAGGCTCCCTGCAAGGAGCCTGACATGGGACTCGATTCCGGGTCTCCAGGATCACAACCTGGACCGAAGGCGGCGGTAAACCGCTGAGCCACTGGGGCTGCCCTAGAAGACCTGTAAATTATGTTTAAATGCCTAGATTTTTTACTGTATGCCATGAACCTATTTCTTTTCAAAACATTAGTGGCTCTATACATTTCTGTTTTGTACAACTATTAAATTATCTTCCCCAATTTTTATTATAATTAAAGGGAGGATATGTCTTTTTAGCTACTAGAACTTTATAATCGTTACTTAATATGAGGAATTTCATTGCAGTGTTAAAGCCAAAGAAATACTCTCTAACGCAAATATGTGGAGTCCCTTAATTTAGCCCTAAGTTATTAAATTTCTTTATATAAGTTCAAAACAGTTACATCATCCTTAATTTTTTCCGTGGATATATGAAAGCATTTACTCTTAATTCTCTGATACTGTCGTAAGCATTAAAATAATTCGACTTCACATGACATTTGCAGTTGGCCAAAATTTATAGATCCTTGATTTTGTGCCTTTGGAAATCACTAAACTTGATGATGAAAGACCATTATTTTTTTCCTTATGCCTAAAAACATTTGCACATTAAAGAAATTACAACCCGCTTTGTATATGTTTAGAATTTAAGGGTATAGCTTCTTAAACATACATTCCTTTTTAAATTCACTTTTAGAAAGAAACTGTTGAGCTAAGTCCCACTGGACGACCAAGACGGCGAGCCAGAAAGTCAATAAATTACAGCAAAATAGATGATTTCCCTAATGAATTGGAAAAATTGATCAGTCAAATGCAGCCAGAAGTAGACCGAGAAAGGTGTGAGTTTAAAATAAATTTAAGTATTCTTTAAACTGATCCTTTTTGTCTTTCTCACATTCATGGATTATGTTTTTGGTAGAGCTGTTGTGGAAACAAATATCCCTGTGGAATCTGAAGTTAATCTGAAACTGCAGAATATAATGATGCTCCTTCGTAAGTGTTGTAATCATCCATATTTGATTGAATACCCTATAGACCCAGTCACACAGGAGTTTAAGGTGAATACCATTTAATAGTGTACTGTTCTGATTTCTGTAATTCATTCTTCGTCTCTCTCTTTACCACCTCCCTTTCTCCCTCACCTCAAATAAATTAATAAATCTTTAAAAAAAGAATAAACTTCGACATCTGTGCAGTAAGTTTAAACTTACAGTTCTCCTATTATAAAATAGCCTTTCAGGGGCACCTGGGTGGCTCAGTTGGTGAGGCATCTGCCTTTGGCTCATGTCCTGATCATGGCATCCTGGGATTGAGCCCAGTGCCAGGCTCTCTGCTTAGTGAGGAGTCTTCCTCTTCTCTCTCTGCTCTTCTGCCCCCACTCATGTTCTCTCTCTCTCAAATAAATAAATAAAATCTTTTTATTTTTTAGATTTTATTTATTTATTCATGAGAGACAGAGGCAGAGGGAGAAGCACACTCCCTATGAGGAGCCTGATGTGGGACTTGATCCTAGGACCCTGGGATCACGACCTGAGTGAAGGCAGACATTCCACCACTGAGCCACCCACGTGGCCCAAATAAAATTTTTTTTAAAAAATAAAGCATTTGGGAGAGGAGCGGGGAGGATAAATCAAGGGGGGACTTAATTTAATTGATTTCCATTTTTGTGAAGTCATTTATTTTTTTGAGAGAGTATGTGTGTGTAAACAGGAGAGGGGCAGAGGGAGAGAGAATCTTAAGCTGCCTCCATGCTCAGTGTGGAGCCCCATTTGGGGCTTGATCTCATGATTCTGAGATCATGACCTGAACTGAAATCAAGAGTTGGGTGCTTAACCGATTGAGCTATCCAGGTGCCCTCAATTTTAAATTCTAGAGTGTATCTTTCCTTGAGAAAGAACTATCTTCTGATTTAAAAAGATCAAATAATAAGGTCAATTTTTCTTTAAGATTTTATTTATTCATGAAACACAGAGAGAGAAGCAGAGACACAGGCAAAGGGAGAAGCAGGCTCCATGCAGGAAGCCTGATGCGTGGGACTCGATCCTAGAACCCTGGGATCACACCCTGAGTCAAAGGCAGACGCTAAACAGCTGAGCCACCCAGGCAGGCGTCCCTCAATTTTTTTTTTTTTTTATTTAAAGTTTAATGGGGACTTGTCATTGAAAATGAACTATTTTACCTGGATTTTATTTTGATAAAAGACAGATTACTAGTAATTATTGTGACTGATTTTTCTGTTCTTTGCCTGCTTTTTTAAGATTGATGAAGAATTGGTAACAAATTCTGGGAAATTCTTAATTTTGGATCGAATGCTGCCAGAACTAAAAGCCAGAGGTCACAAGGTGATACTTTTGATTGGATTTTCAGTTGCTTAATTACCTCTTATTAATTGATACAGATACATAAATTGATATATTTAAATTTCAGGTGCTGCTTTTTTCACAAATGACAAGAATGTTGGACATTTTGATGGATTATTGCCACTTCAGAAATTTCAACTTTAGCAGGCTTGATGGATCCATGTCTTATTCAGAGAGAGAAAAAAATGTAAGAGTGTTTACATCATACGTACCAAATTCTCTTTTGTAACTGTCTTGATTTCTAATGTAATGTTCAGAGTAGACCCTCAAATTGGTAGACTAAACACCTTGTAGCAGGGTCAAAAATATAAGCATTTTTATTTAGTAATCCTTAATGTTTCTTAAATTATGTATATTTTCTGGTCCAACTTGACTTAATTTCCTACTTCACTACCACTGTAACTGTAAGGATATTGAGATAACCGGATCTTTTTTTCTCCTGAGTTTGGCTCTTCCCTCTACTCCAACATTTCACTAGAAATTTAAATTCTATAGCAGTTGAAGAATTTTACAGGAACCAACTGTAAATCCACCGAGAACCTGCTGTTAGCTTATCCTATTCCTTTTTTGTCACATACATGTGATCAAGAATCAGTCCATTTCTGTATCTACTTAACATTTTATCTTTTGGGGGATATTTCAAAATAAATTACAGATGATACTTCTATTTCAGCATATTTTTTCTTTTGGGGTAAATTTTACATATCCTGAGGTGAATAAAGGAAAGTGTTTATTATCTGAGTTTTAATGAATGTATATATGTGTGACCCAAACTCCTATCAAGGTACAACAACTTAACATCAGCTCAGAAAGTTCTCTCAGGCAACCTACCTGCCTACCCCATCTCCTGGGAAACCACTTGGGGTTTTTGTTGTTGTTCGGTCCTTATTTCTTAAGAAAAGATGACCTAGGCTTTAAAAAAAAAAATAGTTTTATTAAATATTCTTCCTTAAACTTCCCTTGTGATGTGGGAGTTTTCTTTTTTAACAAAAATATCTATTTATTTATTTGTTTGTTTGTTTGTTTATATTCATGAGAGACCCAAAGAGGCAGAGACACAGGCAGAGGGAGAAGCAGGTCCCATGCAAGGAGCCCGATGTGGGACTCAATCCTGGGTCTCCAGGATCATGCCCTGGGGCCTAAGGCGGCGTCAAACCACCAAGCCACCCGGGCTGCCCCTTCCCCCCCTTTTTAAGAATTTATTTATTTATTTATTAGAGTGAAAGAGAACATAAGCAGGGGGAGCCGAAGAGGGGAGCCAGATGTGAGGCTCCACCCCAGGGTCAGAGATCATGACCTGAGCCTCCAGTAGACACTTGACCAACTAAGCCACGCGAGTGCCCCAACAAAAATGTCCTTAATAAAAGAGGGGCTTGGAAAACAAATGAAATTAACCTAAGCAAAAGATGTTTATAAGCTAATTATTTGCTAGATCTGAATGATTGATTCAGTCTCCAGTGGATACACCTTTTAATTGTCGTAACAAAATAATTTTCCTCTTTGGTTCTTTTGGTTAGCGTTAGTTCTGTTTTTATTTCTAATGCTCATTGCTATGATTTATTAGAGTGAAAGGATACAGGTTAAAATCCGCAAAAAGGGGCAGCTTGGGTGGCTCAATGGTTTAGCGCCACCTTCAGCCTAGGATGTGGTTCTGGAGTCCTGGGATCAAGTCCAACATTGGGCTCCCTGCACAGAGCCTGCTTCTCCCTCTGCCTGTGTCTCTGCCTCTCTGTCTTTCATGAATAAATAAATAAAAAATCTTTAAAAGAAATCAGCAAAAAAGTCGACTCACATAGGGTGAAGTCTAGGAGAAACTAGATGTGAGTTTTCAGTGAGGTCACATAGGCAGCATTTAATTCTCCCAGCAGCAGTTTGTAACTGCACATGTGAAGTAAGCCAGAGAAGCTCATTGAGCCTTGGTGTGCAGGGTTTCCATTGAAGGTTAGTCACATAGGCATTATGTATCTGTGTGACTGGCCTGAGTTACCCAGTCTCAAGGCCCTCTAAAGATCAAATTGATTAGAGTGCTTCCCCGGTTTACTGTCTCAACCTGGGCAGTAGGTATGCTTAGCGATTTTTTTTTTTTCCCCCATGGGAGGGGAGTCTGATAACTTTCTTTTTTTTTTTTCAGCAAATTGGTCTTTTTCAACTTTCATGACTTCTGGGTTTTTCAGTATTTATTTACTCCATATTGAAAGTGCTGTAGATACTGAAGAATTCATACTTAGTTTGAAGAATGCTGGTTATTCTTTACTTTTTTTTTTTTTTTCCCTGCTTTTAGATGCACAGCTTCAACACAGATCCAGATGTATTTATCTTCTTAGTGAGTACACGAGCTGGTGGCCTGGGCATTAATTTGACTGCAGCAGATACAGTTATCATTTATGATAGTGATTGGGTAAGTTGGAAGTATGGCAATATACTGTTATATTTCCATTCTGAACTTTTTATCTTTCAATGTGCATTTTGCAGTTTTATCTATTATCTTTCATTGTATGCTTTGCAGTTTTATCTGTTTTGAAAGGGTATCCCATCTTAAGACAAAAATCATTACCAAGTGCCCTGTATGTAAAGACTTGAACATATTTTATCATTGGAACCATTCTAGGAATCTAAAATGAGTTAGGAGACTTTAAAAGATTCGATTGGATCATGCATTTGACTTTACCCATTTAGTAGGAGTTTAAATAACTTCAATGTTAAACTGTTAAATATTGGGACCCCTGGGTGGCTCAGCGGTTGAACATCTGCCTTTGACTCAGGGCATGCTTCTGGAGTCCCAGGATCGAGTGCCGCATCAGGCTCCCTGCATGGAGACTGCTTCTCCCTCTTTGTAGGTCTCTGCCTCTCATGAATAAATAAATAAAATCTTTAAAATAATAATAAATAAACTGTTAAATATTATTAAATATTATTTTTTTCTCTATCACTTTAAGAATCCTCAGTCGGATCTTCAGGCCCAGGATAGATGTCATAGAATTGGTCAGACAAAGCCAGTTGTTGTATATCGTCTTGTCACAGCAAATACTATCGATCAGAAAATTGTGGAAAGAGCAGCTGCTAAAAGAAAACTGGAAAAGTTGATCATCCACAAAAGTAAATAATACTTTGTAGTACTTTGCTTATTTCAGTTGTCTGTTGTATATTGTGAGATTTCATTACTGTTATTTTCTTGTAATAGAAATTGGCACAATTTAGTGTAGGATTTAAAGAGTTAATGAAGAGGTCGCTCAGTTAGGTCAGCATCTGACTCTCGATCTCAGCTCAGGTCTTGATCTTAGGGTCATGAGTTAAAGTCCCATATTTGGCTCCATGCTGAGCCTGAAGTCTACTTAAAAAAATAAATAGTGGGGAATTTACAGCTGTAAAGACCTATACTAGGTTTGTAATACTATAAACAGAAATGAAGAAAAAACTAATGGTAGTATCTAGGTAAGGAGCAGAGGGGGCAGAGAAAACTCCAGGACACTTTCAAAGTGCTATATCTTAACCTCTGTCCTGGGGATTTGGCATGATGTTAATGCTTATTTTTGGTAAGAGACTACCTGCCAAAAGACTTTATGAAGACTTCAAGCCATTTCTTACAAGTCCAGTATATTAAATACTAAAAATACATTGAAGTAGCGCTATTAAAAAATGTATTTACTTGGTTGAACTCACTTTTTCAAAAAATATTTGGCTCTAGAACATTCTTTTCATCATTTTAAACCTAGTATTTTTAAAATGGTGTGTTTTTGTTTTTGAAGATGGGGAGAGAGGGTTGCGGGGATAGACAGGGAGGAAGAGAGAAAATCTCAAGCAGGCTCCATGCCCAGCATGGACCCCACCCAGTGCAAGCCTTAATCTCACAACCCTGAGATCATGACCTGGGCTGAAATCAAGAGGAATACTTAACCAATGGAGTCACCCAGGCACAAATACAGTGTTTATAAACTAGAAAAGATTCTGAGAAGTAGGGGAAGTAAGGCATTGGTGTTTTATATTTTATTCCCTAAGATTCTTTAGAAAAATTCTACCTTTATTTGTGTAATATAAAATTCTATTTGGAGAAATTGGCTCTATGGCTACCTTAAAAAAAGTTGAAAACATCTATAAGTTGTGAAGCCTAGAGAAATAGGAACATGATACTGTTGAAAATCACTATCAGTTTGTTTTCTACTACTTTTCTACCTGCTTTCTACTTACAAGACCAGTGCTCTAACCCCTGAGCTATGGAGCCGACCACTGCTTTCTACTTAAATACTTTGTCTCACATATATGACTGAAGGAAATGTGGGTTAGCTTTTAGAAATCTTCAATTTAACTTGACTGAACATTCAGATTGTACTTGGAATTTACACTGGAGGAAAAAAGAACTTTTCTAATAAGATTTTGTGCAAATTAAAATTTTTTCACCTGTGTTTATTTAGAAATTTTAGTGATGAAATAAATTTTCTTTATGGAGTATAATTTAAATTCAGTAAAATGTATGTCTAGTTTTCTTTTCCCAATTCCGTTTTCAGCATTTTGAAAAATTTATATCAAAAAACAATTTGAAAGGAATTTTTTAAGTACTGACTTTGTTGAGGTAATATACATACAGTAAAATACTGATGGTAGTGTACAGATTGATGGATTTTGACAAATGTATACACTTGTAACTATCCTCCAGATCAAGGTAACAAAGCTCTGGTTCATCCAAAAGCATTTCCTTGTGCATCATTTTCCATGTTCACTTGTCTCTCAGTAAAAGGCAATCACTGTTTCAGTTTCTGCCACAGAGAGTTTTCCTAATCTCATATGTGAATTCATTTGTAGGTATGGAGCTACTTTTGTTCATAATATTTTAAGATTTGTTGATGTTGTGTGTATTAAAAGTTAATAGTTTATCCATTCTTTATTAATGTTTAAATTGTTTTCTAGATTTTGTTTTTTATGAGTAAGGTGCTCTTGTTTGCTCAAGTGTTTGTGGACATATGCCTTTGTTCTTGGTCTTTGAATGAGTATATGTTTACCTATAGGAAATTGCTAAACTTTTCCCCAAGTGGGCATACCATTTTATACTTCTACCAGCAGAGTATGAGAGTTGTGGTTGCTTTTCTTCCTTATTAACATTTGACTTTGCTTGTTGTTTTTAACATAAGCCATTCTTTACTGGTTTGTAATGTATATTTTGGCTTTAAAAGTAATTTTCAGTGTTTTCAATTTCTTGACAATTTTTTCTAGATCATTTCAAAGGTGGTCAGTCTGGATTAAATCAATCTAAGAATTTCTTAGACCCTAAGGAATTAATGGAATTATTAAAATCTAGAGATTATGAAAGGTAAGCTTTTTTTTAACTTGAGAAAAATGTAATTCAGTTTTGATTTATCATAAGGACTTGAATATTTTGTTTCCTTACAGGGAAGTAAAGGGATCAAGAGAGAAGGTCATTAGTGATAAAGATCTGGAGTTGTTGCTAGATCGAAGTGATCTCATTGGCAAGTATCATGCTTTTATTTTCTTTAACAGAAACTGAAACAGACATGTAAGAAGAGAGAATAGTAATACTATATACTCTTATGTAATTCATTTAGCCACTAGTCCATATTTTTTTTCATTGTGAAAATTTTGTCAGAATCTTTAAATTATGAGATTTTACTCTTTCACTCAGGCATCTTTTACTGAGAACATGTCTTTAAACATGGTCACTATGTCGTAATTACGTTATTACATTTAAGAAAACTGACACTAAACCTTTGATATCATCTACCGAGGCCATGTCAAGATTTCCCCAGTGGTCTCAAATCTTTAAATTCAGGATCCAGATTTCACTGTTGACTCTCTTTTCTTCCGTAACACCTTCCTCACTTTTACCATGTCATTGACAAAAACTGAATTGTTTGTTTTATATAATGACCTACATTCTGGAATTGGCTGGGGTTTTTTTGTTTGTTTGTTTACCCCTTTTGTATTGTTCTTTGATTTGTTCCTCAGTCTACTTATTTTCTGAAAAGTGGTAATAGCTATGTACATAGCTGTACAGGCTTAGATTCAGGTTCCATTTCTTAGGAATACTTTGTTCTTTCTCTCTTTGAGAAAAGCACTTGTTAGCATTTATTTGTTTATTTAGATTTTATTTATTTTTTCATGAGAGACAGAGAGAGAGAGAGAGAGAGGCAGAGACCCAGGCAGAGGGGAAGCAGGCTCCATGCAGGGAGCCCGACGTGGGACTCGATTCCGGGTCTCCAGGATCACACTGCCGGGCTGCAGGTGGCGCTAAACCGCTGCGCCACAGGGGCTGCCCACTTGTTAGAGTTTAATGAGTCTCCTTCCATTTTGCTTCAAGCTACCAGGACATCCCCCACCACTACCACCACTATTAATCTTCTCAGCTCTTCTGCTAAAGAATTTAACCTTCTGTGATGACAGGCTGATTTGGGAGCTTTCCCTTCTGCAGAACTTTGTGACTTGATTGCATTTTGTTAGTGGTAGAATCAGTTTCAGTCTTGTTTTTCCTGCATTTATTTGCCAGTGTCTGCTAATAAAGGTTGGCAGATGTGCAGAAGCTCTGACTCCTCTTTAAGGGGTAATGCACCATACCAGCTTTCCCAAAGTAACCTGGGTGATGTTTGTTGAAGTTGATCCTGCGTTGATGCTACCAGCATTACCCTGGCCTTCTGGGTGCTGTTGGTACTTGTCATTTTGGTTGTGGTTCACATCCTGACATTTCCAGGTCTTCCATAGTCTGGATGCTATTTTATTTTATTTTATTTTTTAAGATTTTATTTATTTATTCGTGAGAGAGAGAGAGAGAGGCAGAGACACAGGCAGAGAGAGAGGCAGGCTCCATGCCGGGAGCCTGATGGGGGACTTGATCCCGGGTCTCCAGGACCACACCCTGGGCCGAAGGCAAGCACTAAACCGCAGAGCCACCTAGGGATCCCCATGGATGCTATTTTAGCAGCCAAGACAAAGGAGCTGTTGTCGTAGTTTAAATCCTCCCAAGAGGCACATATATCTGAGTTTCTCCTTTTTAGTGAGCTAAGATTAGCCAGCTGATTCGGGCTGATCTTATTATAAAGTTCTATGTTCTATTTAACCTGATGGTTTTAGTAACCACTAATGATGATTTTTTTAGAACCATTATTTCCTTAAGGATTGCAAAATGGTGACTTTCTTGTTTTGTTACTCCTTTATTAGCTAGAATTATATTAAGAATTTTTCCCTATCAACTCTTTGGTTACTCTGTACAGGATAAATTGTTTCTTTTATTTATCAATCTTTAGAATAATGAGTTGATGCCTACAATGGTAACCATAAATTATCTTGAAAACAAATATACTAAATATTTTGAACTCATCATTTCCTAGTTTATAACAGTACTAATATCTATGCTCTCAATTGTGTGTATCTATAGAGTAGAAATACTAAATAATGGTGTACTGCTGTGTATCTTTTCCGAACCCTAGTTCAACACTGTTATGGTGGTAGCTTGGTATTGATGATGGTAGGGATATTTAATTCCATGGAGATAGGAAAAAAAACTACAAATCAGGGCCTTTTGGTGGGCAGGGCATCAGGGAAGTGGATTATTAAACATTTCTGAGCACATTACTGAGTTTAGTTTCATGGTGTCTTCAACTTCGTTTCAAATACCTCTTCTTTTTATATATTCTAGATGTAAATCCTTTATCCAATACGTGTTTTTTTGTTTTGTTTTTTTCCCCCTAAATTCTGCACCCAGTGTAGTTCTCAAACCTATGACCCTGAGATCAAGAGTCACGTGCTCTACCTACTGAGCCAGCCAGGCACCCCTTGTCTTGCACTTTTCTTAATTAGTGTCTTTTGAAGGTCAAAAATGTTTAATTTTGATAAAGTCTAGTTGATCTTTTTTTGTTACTACTCAGGATTTTGATGTCATGTGTAAGTAATCTTTGCCTGGTGAAGGTCATGGTGTTTTCTTTGAAGAATTACAGTTTTAGTTCTTGGATTTGAGTTAATGTTTCTGTAGAGTATGAGGTAAAAGTTTAAATTTCTTGTGCATGTTGCACCATTTGTTGAAAAGACTATTCTTTCCCTATCGAATTGCCTTGACACTGTTATTATAAGTCAATTGATCATAAATCTTCAGGTTTATTTCTGTACTCTCAATTCTGGCCCCTTCATCTATCTGTTTGTCAGTCCTATGCCACTAGCACACTGTCTTGATTATAGCTTTGTGGTCAATATTGAAACTGAAGAGTGAATCCAATTTTGTTGTTTTTCAAAATAAGTTTTAGCTATTTTGAATTCTTTGCATGTTTACTTTAGTTTTCAAATATTCATGAAAAAATAAGAGAAAGATGAGTCCTATGGCCAAATCTTAAATATATTATCAAATAAAAATCAGCCATATAGGGGTGCCTAGCTGGCTTAGTCTGTGAAGTCTGCAACTCTTGATCTTGGGGTGTAGGTTCAAACCCTGCATTAGGTATAGAGATTATACAAAAATTTAAATCTTTCACCTCCATTTTTCTTAAATTAGATATGGAGAATAATGGGCAGCCTGGGTGGCTCAGCGGTTTAGCGCTGCCTTCAGCCCAGGGCGTGATCCTGGAGACCCGGGATCTAGTTCCACATCAGGCTCCCTGCATGGGGCCTGCTTCTTCCTCTGCCTGTGTCTTTGTGCCTCTCTCTCTCTCTCACATGAATAAATAAATAAATATCTTTTTAAAAAAAGATAGGGAGAAGAATGTTGTTAATCTGGTAAAATGCATTCATCCAGTAAATTCCTAAAATCAAGAGCAATCAAGGATAACAGCTCTCATTCCCACTGTACAGTACACAACATTGTATAATTTACAAGGAAGTCCTAACTAATGGTATAAAATAAAATAGGTAGGGGAGTAGTAATTGGTTTTAGTGTAGTATTTGCAGATAATATAATCATCTCCATAGAAAGTTAGGGAATTTAGATATTTTTAAAATAGAAGTTGAGAAGGTTGCTAATAATTATTAGTATGTGTATCAGCAATAATTATTTTGAAAATCAGATGTTTCAGGGGCACCTGGGTGGCTCAGTGGTTGAGTGTCTGCCTTTGGCTCAGGTTGTGGTCCTGGAGTCCTAGATCAAGCCCTGCTTCAGGCTTCGCATGAGGAGCCTGCTTTTCCCTCTGCCTATGTCTCTGCCTCTTTCTGTGTGTGTCTAATTGATTGATTGATAGAATATTTTAAAAAAAAAAAAAAAAGGAAAGGAAAGAAAATAAAATGATTCCAATAGCTTCTTTAAGACCATTATGGGCAAAATTATGAAGCCTAGAAGGACAGAATAAATGTACATGATTTAACTATATTCATGGAGGTGAATTATGAATATAGGTAAATATGTACATGTTAAAGGATAAGTCATTCTTCCCTAACTTAATAGTCTTTATATGATTTTCTAATTAAAACCCCAATAGGGGATCTCTGGGTGGCTCAGCAGTTTGGCACCTGCCTTTGGCCCAGGGCATGGTCCTGGGGTCCCGGGATCGAGTCCCGTGTCGGGCTCCTTGCATTGGAGCCTGCTTCTCCCTCTGCCTGTGTCTCTGCCTGCCCTCTCTCTCTCTCTCTCTCTCTCTCTCTCTCTCTCTCTCTCTCTCTGTGTGTGTGTGTGTCTCTAATGAATAAATAAATAAAATCTTAAAAAAAAAATAAAGCCCCAATATGTCTCTTTAAAGAACTATGACAGGCAGTTTTCAAAATTTATATGGAAGATTAGTAAAGGCCAAAGAGCCAGGACAATTTTGAAGAACAACAAAATATTCCATACCATGTATTAAGAAAAAATTTAAAATATATATATAAATTTTTTTAAAGATTTTATTTATTCATGAGAGAGAGAGAGAGAGGCAGAGACACAGGCAGAGGGAGAAGCAGGCTCCTATATAAAATCTTTAAAAAAAAAAATACAAAAGGACACCTGGGTGGCTCAGTGGTTGAGCATCTGCCTTTGGCTCAGGACATGATCCCAGAGTTCTGAGATCGAGTCCCACATCGGGCTCCCTGCATGGAGCCTGCTTCTCCCTCTGCCTGTCTCTGCCTCTCTCTGTCTCTGCCTCTAAATAAAGGCATAAATAATATAAAGGCATAATAATCAAGACCAGAAATAAATAAAGGCATAATAATCAAGACCAGAATTAGCATATGATAGGATAAGTGGACCAGTGGTTTGGTGAATCCAGAAAGTCAACCAAACTTGAATGGAAAATCAGTAAATGACAGAAATGGCAATTCAGACTAGAGAGAGGGAATTCCTATTATTCAAATGCATGATATAAGGACATTTCTTTTTCTTTTTTTCTTTTTTTTTTATGATAGTCACACACAGAGAGAGAGAGAGGCAGAGGGAGAAGCAGGCTCCATGCACCGGGAACCTGACGTGGGATTCGATCCCGGGTCTCCAGGATCGCACCCTGGGCCAAAGGCAGGCGCCAAACCGCTGCGCCACCCAGGGATCCCTATAAGGACATTTCTAATCAACATCTGAGAGACCTCATACTCAACAAATTCTACATAGATTAATCTAACTGGTCAAAACCTAAATATTAAAAGCGAAACTTTTTAAAAATAGGCATATATATATATATATATGTATGATTTTATTTTATTTTTTAAAGATTTTATTTATTCATCATGAGAGACACAGGGAGAGAGAGAGTCAGAAACACAGGTAGAGGGAGAAGCGGGCCCCACGCAGGGAGCCCAATGTGGGACTCTCGGGCCTCTAGGATCACGCCCTGGCCCAAAGGCAGGCACCAAACCTCTGAGCCACCCAGGGGATCCCCTATATGTATGATTTTAGAACAGGAAAAGAATTTTTTTTTTTTTTAAGTTTATTTTAAGATTTTATTTCTTTATTCATGAGAGGCAGAGACACAGGCAGAGGGAGAAGCAGGCTTCATGCAGGGAGCCACCCAGGCGTTTCAGGGAAAGAATTAAGGTACAAAATTAAATCAATAGATTTTATTACTTTAAAGACTTATATAAAAACAGATGATATCATAAACAGAGATTAGAGACAAACCATAGAAATATTTGCAACACATAACAGGCAGGAAGTATTTATTACATACAGATAACTAAAAGCAAGAAAAATGGACAACTTGCGCAGTTCCCAGGAAAGAAGTGGCCAGTGAACATACAAAGATATTTCAACAGCCAAAGAAATTGGAGTAATGCCATTCAAAATCAGTAGAGATTTCACTCCATAGCTATCATTCACAAAAATGTAAAAGAGTGGGATGCCTGGGTGGCTCAGTGGCTGAGTGTTTGCTTTCAGCTCAGGGCATGATCCCCCGGGGTCCTGGGATTGAGTGCCACATTGGGCTCCCCACAGGAAGTTTGCTTCTCCCTCTCTGCCTATGTCTCTGACTCTTTCTCAATGTCTCTCATGAATAAATAAATAAAATATTTGTTTAAATAAAATCTTTTTTAAAAAAATGTAAAAGACCACATATTAGCCGTGGGGGATGTGTATGGAGATAATTTTCATAGTATCTTGCCTCTCAACTTTTAAACTAACCATGATTGGGCTTTTTATTTTTTTTTAAGTATCCAAAAATGCAATTTCGAATTGGTGCTCTATACTCGTGTATCTTAAATTCAGCAGAAGTGATTTTGATTAGCAAACTGATGTTTGTTCCTTAGAGGTCAGTTCTCCTTGTAATAAGAGGAGTACACTTTCTCACTTTTGCTATGTTGACTATAAATGATTAAGGAATAAAGTGCCCCACATTTCTGTGGGTTTTTAAATTGTGGACAGACTCTTCTCATGACAACATATTGGACATCTCTTTTAAGATTCCTTTTTGGGGGATCCCTGGGTGGCGCAGCGGTTTAGCGCCTGCCTTTGGCCCAGGGCGCAATCCTGGAGATCCGGGATCGAGTCCCGCGTCGGGCTCCCGGTGCATGGAGCCTGCTTCTCCCTCTGCCTGTGTCTCTGCCTCTCTCTCTCTCACTGTGTGCATATCATAAATGAATAAAAATTAAAAAAAATAAAAGTATGTTAAAAAAAGATTCCTTTTTGGGTTCTTATGCTTTTTAAAAAATAAATATTTGTTTATATATTTTTTTCTTAGATCAAATGAATGCCTCAGGACCGATTAAAGAGAAGATGGGGATATTCAAGATACTAGAAAATTCTGAGGATTCCAGTCCTGAATGTTTGTTTTAAATTGGAGCTAAAGACTGTCTTTTTAAAGTTTAAAGTTCTTGGTTACATCTAGTGATTTACCTGTATTGGTTTTAAAATCCAGATTATCCACTTTACTATTTTGATTGTATCAGTTTACATAATGAAACTAGTTCCATTGCATAATTAATACATAGTAATTTTATGAGCCTTATTAAGAACAGAGAAGTATTCAAAGTGACTTTAGGTTTTCCGTTAATTTTTCAGGCTCAATAATACTCTTGGGTACAGGCTGATTTGTACTTAACCACTGCCAGATTTATACAGTCTTCCTGTGGAAGTTTAATGTCTTTTTCCCCCTTTTTAGCGATACAGTTCATGGGTTTGGGGTACTTCAGTTATGGAGTAGGCTTTGATGGGGGGAAAGATTGGGATTATGCTTTCTCTTGTTTAAATAAGAAATTGTTTGATTTTAGGGTCTATTTCTATAAAATACTTTACCAAATAAATGTTTGTTATAAGACCGTCTCATCAAATTATTCTTTCAGAAAAATAACAGCAAAAGTCTTGACTGGCATTGTTGACTTGATTTTATTCATTAGTACTATACACATATATAAAGATTTCATCTGGACATTGGTTAATGCAGAGCAGGCTCTCAAAAAAATTGCAGGGTCATGACAAAAGACCAGAAATTGGAAGTGGTAGTACATCATGCAAAACAAGAATAGAACAAGAAAGAAGAGACCCTGAAAATGTATGGTGAGGGGGGTAAATAGTACCCGAGAGAAGAATAAAATTCATAGTATACGATAGAGGAACATAAAGGTAAAAATGGGAAAAATTTAGGCCAAATATGTGTGTGTATGTGTGTGTGTATATCAGACTATGGGGCAGAGAGTTCCTGAATGTTCTCTGAACCATTTCTGTGTAGGTTGTTTGTCTCTTGCAAAAACATGTTTAATGTATGTGTTTTAAGTGGAAATGTTTACCAGTCACCCATGCTGACCAATCATCCCTGTAAATTGGTTGCTTAGTAGTTCTACTAAGTTTCCCTAGCCTGTACTGTTATGTTGTCTAGTGACTATTTCTTCGGTTCACCTCTGTCCTCACATCTATAGTAATTCCTCTCTCACCTTGCTCCCTATTGGTGCTGAAAAATAGAATCAGAAAAGTAGTTGAAAAAATTGCCACAACAGCATCTATAAGACTACCAGTATATGTGCTCATGTGTCCTTCTTTCCTGTTACTATGGATATATTATCCTAGCTCGAGCCAACAAGTGTCTCGTTTCTTTCTTTTATGCAAAACTCTTTGGAAAGTTGTCTGTATTCACGTTTTTGTTTGTTCTATTTTTTCAGAACCTGTTCCAGTCAGATTTTCATCCCTGTTTTTCCATTGGAACAATTTTTACTGGTATCTGTCACCTCAGTTTGCTTTAAGCAACGTTTCCTAGAATAATACACCTCTAGTGTGTTACCTCCACTTTGTAATTTCTTTAGTTTGCCAGTTTCTAGCAAACACCTCGCCTGGTTTTCCTTCCTACTTCTCTTGTTCTTTCTTAGTCCCCTTAGCTATTTCTTCCTTATTGTCTTTGGCCCCTAGACATTAGGATGTCCCAAGCAAGACTTGGGGCTCCCTTGATGGTCTTATCTCACTGACTTAAATAGAGGACTCAAATTTCTATCTCTAGCCAGAATCTTTTTCCTGAACTCATATCCGGCTGACTACTTGACATTCTTATTTGGTTGCCTGATTACTCAAACTGTCCCAAATCTGAGCTTATGAACTCGTGCTCCAGCCTTTTGAGACTATGAGAACCCATGAACTTTATTTTTAGCTTCCAAAAATCTTGTGTTGCCGTCTCTTTTGTTCTCTTCTGGGAGTTTAACATCTCTCTCATTTTCTTTTAGTTCTAGATTTTAGTAAGGGGCAGAAATAAAAGATATTCTAATTGTGTGATACTGAAACAAATACTCTCTGTTTCTGTCTTTATATAAAAGAATATTCCTAAAACAGTATTTGTCTTCAGTTAATCAAATTGTCATGAAAAAGACTTAGCTTTATTTGTTCATTGAGTCTTCCATATCACTAGACAGTTCCTAATGTGTTGAGAGGTATAGTGAAAGTGGTACATGAACATTTCTTAAAGATTTACTTTGGAGAGAGAGAGACCAGTGGGGAAGAGGCAGAGGGAAAGGGGGGAGAGAATCCTAAGCAGACTGTGCTTAGCACAGAGCCTGAGGTGGGTCTCAATCTCACAACCCTAAGATTGTGACCTGAGCAAAACCCAAGAGTCCGGTGCTTAACTATTGTACCAGCCAGGCGCCCTGAAACTTGAATATTTCTGAGTAAACGTGTTTGATGGCATCTTTCACTAATGTCTTAGCAAATATATATGATTCTTTAGTCTTAGCAGTTTGAAGAGATACTTTATGAGAATGAAAAGTAATTTATATTCAAAATATTAAGTGTTTGTTTTAAGGTCCATACTCTCAGAATTATTTTGGTTTTGAGCATTTTAAATTAATGGTAGTTAAGTTTTTATGATCCTATTTGCTATCTTAAGCATTACATTTCTACAAACAACATACTGTATTTCTTGCTTAACCATTAATTATGGTTACCAATTTAAGCCCAATGAATCATACTTAAGAGTAAAAATTTGGGGGCAGTCCTGGTGGCTCAGCGTAAACACTGCCTCCAGCCCAGGGTGTGATCCCGGAGACCCGGGATTGAGTCCCACATCAGGCTCCCTGCGTGGAGCCTGCTTCTCCCTCTGCCTGTGTCTCTGCCTCTCTCTCTGTGTGTCTCTGTGAATAAATAAATAAAATGCTTTTTTAAAAAAAGTAAAAATTTTTAAAAATCTCTTGATCTTCAGTTCTTTGGAATCACTTCCTGTCACAACTTGATTTACTATCATTACTGTTACATTCAGCTATGTACTTGTCAAAATCTAGTGAAGCTTGGGACACCTGTGTTTAATAGTTAATCATCAAACTCAGTTTTGGGCTCAGGTCATGATCTTGGAGTCCTGGGATCAAGGACTTTGGGCTTGTACTCAATGTGGAGTCTGAGATTCTCTCCCTCTGCCCCTCCTCCTTGCACTGTCCTGTTTCTCTCTAAAGTCTTAAAAAAAAAAAAAAAAAACCTAGTGAAGCTTGTTTTGTTTTGGTGGGGGGTTTGTTTTGAGGGTTTTTTTTTTTTTTAATTTTTATTTATTTATTTATTTATGATAGTCACAGAGAGAGAGAGAGAGGCAGAGACATAGGCAGAGGGAGAAGCAGGCTCCATGCACCGGGAGCCCGATGTGGGATTCGAACCCGAGTCTCCAGGATCGCACCCTGGGCCAAAAGTAGGCGCCAAACCGCTGCGCCACCCAGGGATCCCCTGTTTTGAGGGTTTTGTGTATGTGTGTTCTTTAATGCAGGGCCCAAATTCCTGATATCTAGATCAAGACTGAGCTGAGTTCAAAAGTCAGATGCTGGGAACCCTGGGTGGCGCAGTGGTTTAGCGCCTGCCATTGGCCCAGGGCGCGATCCTGGAGACCTGGGATCGAATCCCACATCGGGCTCCCTGCATGGAGCCTGCTTCTCCCTTTGCCTATGTCTCTGCCTCTCTCTCTCTCTCTCTCTCTCTGTGACTATCATGAATAAATAAATAAAATATTAAAAAAAAAAAGTCAGATGCCTAACCAACAGCCATCTAAGTGCCCCAGTCGTCTTTCCTTTTTACACATTTATGTCTCTCATTTAGCTAATAATGTGAACTTTAAACAGGTTTAGTTGGCTCAGCGGTTAAGCATCTGCCTTCAGCCCAGAGCGTGATCCTAGAGTCCCAGGATCAGGTCCCACATCAGGCTCCCTGCATGGAGCCTGCGTATCTCTGTCTGCCCATGTCTTTGCCTCTCTCTGTGTCTCATGAATAAATGAATAAAATCTTTAAAAATTAATTAAACAGGTTTAGTTAAAAGATAAAATTATTTTTGGGGCGCCTGTATGGTGCAGTCAGTTGAGTGACTCTTGGTTTCAGCTCAGGTCATCATCTCAGGGTCCTGAGATCAATATCCATGTGGGGCTCTACACTCAGCATAGTCTGCTTGAGACTCTTTGTCCCTTTTGCTTTGCTCCTCTTCCCTGGTCTCTCTAAAACAAATAAATAGGGACCTCTGGGTGACTCAGTTAAGCATTTGCCTTCAGCTCCGGTCACAATCCCAGGGTCCTGGAATTGAGCCCCCCACTCAGTGAGTCTGCTTCTCCCTCTCCCTCTGCTACTCCCCCTGCTTGTGCTCATTCTGTCAAATAAATAAAATATTATAAAAAATAAAATTTTAAATGATTTTTTAAAATTATTAAAAATATTTTTACATTTTCTTAGAATTTTACGAAAGTTTGGCTTATAGTTGACAAACAAAGCTTAAATTACTACATGTTATAATATAGTCCAGTTGTGTGTGACTAGGATAGGAGTTCGACAGCAGTGTCAAGCAAAGACACCACTGCTACATGATAAATGCTGTCTAGGTGTTATGTGGTACCAACATAATTTGAAACTACAAGCATTTAAATCCAGGTTATAGACCACTGTACTTGATTATAAAGTGGTTGGTCATTCATGTGATCTAGAATGTGCTTGTATAGGGCAGCCCTGGTGGCTCAGCGGCTTAGCGCCGCCTTCAGTCCAGGGCATGATCCCGGAGACCCGGAATCGAGTCCCAAACATCGGGATCCTTGCAGGGAGCCTGCTTCTCCCTCTGCCTCTCTCTCTCTCTCTCTCTCTCTCTCTCTCTCTGTCTATGAATAAATAAATTTTAAAAGTAATCTTTAAAAAAAATAGAATGTGCTTGTGTACATTTTGTTTAGATTTTGATTGAAATGGGGATCCCTGAGTGGCGCAGTGGTTTAGCGCCTGCCTTTGTGAAATGAATACATAATTAAAAGCTCAAATTCCTGGGCTATGTCCACAGAGACCATTATGAGAAAGCCCTAAAGCATAAATTGTCCATAATTTTTCCTGATCTTTCTTTCACAAATCTGTTGTGTCTTAGCCAGATCAATCAACAGATTGACCCTCCAAGTCATGCCTCTGGAGTCTTGTTTACTTCTTCCTGAGTCTTGTTAACTATCCATCACTATTTTGGTTAAATATGACCATCTATTGAGGGGAGGGGGTTTGTTACATGAGCTCATGAGCTCTGCTCCTCTTTCTAGAGTATTTCAGAACTTTTATAAAGTATGCCTGCCTCTCTTCATGCTCAGTACTCTGCCACCACCTACCTAATTAAGGTGGTCAAATGAAGATTTCATTCCTTTTTAGCTTTAGAGTTCTTTAATGAAATAAAAATAGGGACACCTGGGTGGCTCAGCTGTTAGGTGTCTGCCTTCAGCTCAGGTTGTGATCCTGGAGTCCTGGAATCGGGTCCTGCATTGGGCTCCCTACATGGAGCCTGCTTCTCACTCTGCCTGTGTCTCTGCCTCTCTCTCTGTCTCATGAATAAAAATCTTAAAAAAAAAAAAAAAAATATATATATATATATATAGCATAGTCCTTAGAGAAAATATCAGATCTTTTTCTACTTATGGGGATATAACTTCAGGAGAGTACAGAATCGGGGCAGCCCGTGTGGTGCAGCGGTTTAGCGCTGCCTTCAGCCCAGGGTGTGATCCTGGAGTCCTGGGATCAAGTCCCACATCAGGCTCCTTGCATGGAGCCTGATTCTCCCTCTGCCTGTGTCTCTGCCTCTCTCTCTCTCTGTCTCTCATGAATAAATAAATAAAATTTTAAAAAAAAGTACAGAATCTTCAGTGCTCAGTTGTATGCACATTTAGATTATGTGTAACTGCCATTTAGATTATGATCTACTGTTGCTAGCATCTCAGGAGTTTCTGTTCTTCCTTATTAAACTCTCTCTTGTAACCACTCTTTTTTTTTTTTTTTTAAGATTTTATTTATTTATTCATGAGGGACAGAGAGAGAGGCAGAGGCAGGGGCAGGGGCAGAGGGAGAAACAGGCTCCATGCTGGGAGCCTGATGGGACTTGATTTGGGGTCTCCAGGATCATGCCCTGGGCTAAAGGCGGTGCTAAACCGCTGAGCCACCAGGGCTGCCCTCTTGTAACCACTCTTATAATCTTTATCACCTGAACTAATTCTACACTGCAAAAATCTATGTCAGGTACATGAATCAGTGAAGCTTGGGAAACATTAAATTAATAAAAAGCGCTTCTTCCAGTACAGATAAAACAAATGGTAAGAAAACCCAGTGAAAACAGGTCTGTTATGTTTATTTTGCTTTTCTAACAGAGGCATTGGAAGTACCAAAGGTAATCAAAAATTCATAATTCATTGATTAATTATTATTTGGATTTGATCTTTAGTCATGTTCCTCAATCGGATATCTGCATGGTAATTCCCTTTCATTCAAGTCTCAGCTCACAGTTCACTTTTGAATGAATGTCCCTCTGTCCCTTCTTCCTCCCAAAGGATCTCACTCACTTCCCAATCTGTCAGCCTCCTCATCTCCATGAGGTAGCGTGTACTGTATAGGTCTTGTTCACGGTATAATAGAGCGTGTTGGAATCATGAAACCAGAATACATTTACCGAGAAGAACCAGGTAAACACACTGGATTAAAAAGTATTGACTCTCAGGGGATGCCTGAGTGGCTCAGTGGTTGAGCGTCTGCCTTTGGCTCAGGTCGTGATCCTAGGATCCAGGATCGAGTCCCACATCAGGCTCCCTTTGGGGAGCCTGCTTCTCCCTCTGCCTGTGTCTCTGCCTCTCTCTGTGTGATTCTCATGAATAAATAAATCTTTTAAAAAATTAAAAAATGACTCTCCTAAAATTAAAGAGGAAGGACCTCTATTAGATTAGTTTATCAGGTGCTAAACAGAAAAGACAAGGGAAACTATATCAGGGTGCATTGTAGATAAAATAACATCAGAGAGAATCTTCTAAAGCTAGATAGCTCATTTACAAAGGCACAGAGATACAATAGATGGCACATGTCTTATTTTAATTAAAAGATCATGAGATAGATTATCAACGTATTGAAGGAAAAAAAAATTACAACCTAAAATTTATATCCATTATTCACCATCCCTGGAGATTCACACATAATGTTCAGCTGATTCAGTAGGTGCTTGAAACTCCTATAGACAAAGAATAGAGAAGTGCCTGGGTGGCTCAGTTAAGCAACCAATTCTGGTTCTCAGCTCAGGTCATCTCAGGGTCATAAGTTCAAGCCCCACACTGGGTTCCACACTGAGCATGGAGCCTACTTGTAAAAGAATAGAGGAGTGATGTAATTGTAAATATCTGGATAGATGTTAATTAATAGCAGGTGACCATGTAACAAAATTCATCATTTTGGACTACAAAAGAGTCTCAATCTTTAAAAAAAAATTACTGTAATGGAGATCATTTCCTATAATCCCATTAAAGGATAATTAAAAACAACATGTGAACTTAAATAGAGCAATTGCTTGGAATCGTAACTCCTAAGTCTTTTGGCTCAAAAAAGGCACCCAAAACAGTATTGCGCTATAATTTAAAATACTAACAATGGATGTATTCACTGTAGACTAGAGCCAACATTCACTGAAGAAAGTGCCATCTAATACTTAAGAGTGTGTATGAAAAGCATGTGAAAATGAACAATAATGTAGCTTAAAAATAAATTGAAAAAAAGTTAAAATTTTTTGGAATAAAATATTTTAAGGCTCTGGAAATCAGAATTTTAAAAATTTTTTTAATGTTTTTAATTTTTTTTATTTTTTAAAAACCTCATGGTTTAATGAAGCAGACTTTTTTTTTTTTAAGATTTTATTTATTTATTCATGAGAGACACACACACACACAGAGGCAGGGACACAGGCAGAGGGAGAAGCAGGCTCCATGCAGGGAGCCCGATGTGGGTGGGACCCGATTCCGGGTCTCCAGGATCACACCCCGGACGGATGGCGGCACTAAACCGCTGAGCCACCGGGGCTGCCCTTAATTTTTTTTTTTTAAGAGGTTTTGCTTATTTATTCATGAGAGGCACAGAGAGAGGGCAGAGACATAGAGGTAGAAAAAGGCTCCTCGAACGGGAGCCGGATGCGGGACTTGATCCCTGCACCGGGATTAACACCCTGAGACTAAGGCAGACGCTCAACCAGTGAGCCACCCAGGCGTCCTAGAAGTTTCAGAATTTCTGATACAAAAATGTAAGAACTGCTTCTTGGGTTATTTTTCTTCTCTGGATGCCCAGTGAATTCTGTGGTCTCTATAGGAAGTTCCCCTGCACAGTTTAAGATCCTGGTGGAGGGACGCCTGGGTGGCTCAGCGGTTGAGCACCTCCCTTCGGCCCAGGGTGTGATCCTGGAGTCCCGGATGGAGTCCCACTTCGGGCTCCCTGTAGGGAGCCTGCTTCTCTGCCTCTGCCTATGTCTCTGCCTCTCTGTCTCTCACGAATAAATAAGTAAAATCTTAAAAAAAAAAAAAAAAAGATCCTAGTGGAAAAGCACATGCTCCGGGGAGGTTTGGGGGTCATGTGAGTCCAACTCATTTTCTGAGAAGAGCACTCTGGGAAGAGGAGGGAACTGTTTATTGTTGTTGTTTTAAGTTTCATTTATTTACTCATGAGAGACCAGGGGGAGAAGCAGGCTCCCTACAGGGAACCTGATGCAAGACTCAATCCCCCAACCTTGGGATCATGACCTGAGCCAAAGGCAGATGTTCAACCTCTGAGCTACCCAGGCATCCCAGAAACTAGTTTTCCATGAACCTCTGAACTTGCCCTCCTGGGGTGTTCCAATGGGTCAGATCTGGTAACACTAGCCTGGGAGGCAGGTGCACCTGTCACTTTAACCCCTAGTCAGCAGAGATCACCTGAATGTTGTTTGCATGACCTTTGCAAAGTGAGTGTAACTCTTCACAATCTCCGGCAGAGCATGAAAGTTATAATTTCTCTACATCTTCACTGATTCTTGTTTTCAATCTTTTTCAATACATTTGTGGTGAGTGGTATCTCCTTGTGGTTTTCTTTAGTATTTCTCTGATGATAATTATCACTTTTTCACACATTCCATGTGCTTTATTTGTCAATTGTCTTTTCAAGTCCTGCCCATTTTAAGTTTCTTTGTATTATTGAGATTTACTTATTTATTCATTGAGGTGTCAGAGTTTGAGGAGAGGAGGTTACTAACGCAGATAGGGCTGCTTTGCAATGGGACCTAGAGTCGTGGTATGAAGAGGGCATCCCGCATCCCCATGGAGAGGCAGCCAGAATAGGGCATCATAGTCCAAGTAAGGCAGGAAGGGCACCTACAAGGACAGGATAGAAGCTGTCTTGTTTGGGGAGCCAATGCCCACTCATGTTGATGAAAATGTCTTCATGGGCATGTCACCTTGATATAGGGATCAGAAACCCAGCAGGATAAGAAGGGCTTCCCCACAAATGACTGTCCCCAGTTGGAGTATCAGTGCCTTACATGGGTGAACACTGCATTCCAACAAGGGTTGGCTTGGCACAATTATTGTAGCCCAAACATATTAAGGAGAAATCTTTAGCCCGGGGAGGGTTTGGTGGCAGAAACAGATTGGTTTCATACAGGGGAATTGATCAAATAAGTATATATGTTAAGAATAATGGGAAGCTAAGTTTATCACTATCAGCAAAGGGAGGTAAAAATATAGAAAGGGAGAAAACAGAGATAAACCCTATGGTGTTGGATCAGAATAGAATATATGTGTGAATTCATTGTAGTCAGTATATATAGGTAGTGTAATAAATAGAGGTATAAGTGTATGCATGTATTGGACATTTTATATGTCTATGCATGTGTATACAATGCATATATCCCCTAGTTCTATAAACTGAGAAGGCCTGGGAGCTGTTGCACTCCACAACAGTGAGCATACCTAGTACACACATGTTTTGTTTTGTTTTGTTTTGTTTTAATTCATAGAGACAGAGAAAGAGAGAGGCAGAGAAAGAAGCAAGCATCATACAGAGAGCCCGATGTGGGACTTGATCCAGGGTCTCCAGGATTATGCCCTGGGCTGCAGGTGGCGCTAAACTGCTGGGCCACCGGGGCTGCCCTACACACTTTTTTTTTTTTTTTTTAAGATTTATTTATTTATGATAGACAGAGAGAGAGAGAGGCAGAGGGAGGGAGAAGCAGGCTCCATGCTGGGAGCCTGACGTGGGACTCAATCCCAGGGCTCCAGGATCACGCCCTGGGCCAAAGGCAGGTGCCAAACCGCTGAGCCACCCAGGGATCCCCATCTACACGCATGTTTTAAACCACTTATTTTTTTTTAAAGATTTACCCGTTTATTTGAGAGAGAGGGACAGAGAAAGCATGTGAGCAGGGGGAGGGACAGAGAAAGAATACCAAGCAGACTCTCCACAGAACTTGGAGCCTGATATGGAGCTTGATCCCAGAACCCTGAGACCATGACCTGATTAGGAACTAAAAGTTGGACGCTCAATGAACCAAACCACCCAGCAGCCCCTCTAAACTACATTTTATTAAAGGTTTATTTATTTATTTATTTACTTACTTATGATAGACAGAGAGAGAGAGAGAGAGAGAGAGGCAGAGACACAGGAGGAGGGAGAAGCAGGCTCCATGCTGGGAGCCCCACGTGGGACTCGATCCCGGGTCTCCAGGATCGCGCCCTGGGCCAAAGGCAGGCTCTAAACCGCCGCGCCACCCAGGGATCCCCTAAACTACATTTTTTATTAAGAACCAGGACTCTCTGAAGAAATAGCTAATTGGAGAGAAGGGCGGTAGAATGTATGAGACTGGAATGTATCGTTCCTTTAGAAAATAAGGAGTTGTTCAAAGATTGATGGGGTTATGTGAAGAGGACAAAGAACTCGGTCATTAGACAAGTTGAAAAACAAATCTGTAATGGATTGGAAAGTAAGTGAATGCCTGATTCCATGATGATTCATAAATACAATTGAAAACTTGGGGCAAAAAAAAAAAAGAAAAAACTTGGGGCAGCCTGGGTGGGGTTTAGCGCCCCCTTCAGCCCAGGGCGTGATCCTGGAGACCTGGGAAGGAGTCCCAGGTCAGGTTCCCTGCGTGGAGCCTGCTTCTCCCTCTGCCTGTGCCTCTGCCTCTCTCTCTGTTTCTCACAAATAAATAAAATATTTTTTAAAAAAAGAAAACTTGATGGGATCCCTGGGTGGCTCAGTGGCTTAGCGTCTGCCTTTAGCCCAGGGCATGATCCTGGGGACCCGGGATCGAGTCCCACATCAGCTCTCTGCATGGAGTCTGCTTCTCCCTCTGCCTGTGTCTCTGCCTCTCTGTTTCTCTCTGTGTCTCTCATGAATAAATAAATAAATAAATCTAAAAAAAAAAAGAAAGAAAAAGAAAACTTGATGAATAGTTACATAGTTTCAAAGTGTCTCCTCCAATTATTTTTTAATTACAAATGCTATTAAAATAGTTTTATGGTAGGGGTGCCTCAGGTGGGGGTGGCTCAGTCAGGTAAGCATCTGTCTTCAGCTCAAGTCTTGATCTCAGGGTCCTGAGATTGAGCCCCAAATGTAACTCCCTGCTCAGCGGGGAGCCTGCTTTTCCCTCTCCCACTCCTCCTGCTTGTGTTTACTCTGTCAAATACATAAATAAATTTATTTTATTTTATTTAAAGGTTTTATTTATTTATTTATGAGAGACACAGAGAAAGAGAGAGAGGCACAGACACAGCAGAGGGAGAAGCAGGCTCCATGCAGGAAGCCCAATTTGGGACCCGATCCCAGGTCTCCAGGATCACGCCCTGGGCTGAAGGCGGCGCTAAACCGCTGAGCCACCCGGGCTGCCCAATTTTTTTTTTTTATTTTAAAAATAAAAATAAATAATTTTATGGAAGAGACTACCAGGCACTCTTAAGTAATCAAAGTTGACACCCATAATGGGCAGATTGTAGTTGTTTGTCATCTTAATAGGATGCAAAGAGAAGAAAAAGCCTTCTTTGATATTCCTGACAAAGATGCATAACCTCAGGGCACCTGGCTGCAGTTGGAGCATGTGACTCTTGATCTCAGGGTTGTAAATTCAAGCCCCAAGTTGGATGTAGAAATTACTAAAGATCTTTGGGGGTGGGAGAGGTACATAAACTGAATCTAATCATGAGGAATACCAGACAAACCCAAATTGAGAGACATTTTACAAATACTCAGCATATATCTTCAAGAGTGGCAGGGTCAAGGGAAAGTCAAGGGAAAGCTAAGGAACTATTCTAGACTGAAATAGATTAAGGAGACATGACCACTACTTGCAACATGTGATTATGGGTTCTGAATGAATATGAAGGATATCATGGGGACTTTTGGTGAAACATTAATAGAAATGAGGATTGGGTGGTCCCAATACATCAATTTTAGTTTCCTGATTTTGAAAGTTGTATTATGGTTATATGGGAGAATTACATATAACCATATCAAAGTATTTTGGTTTTGGAACTTCAGGTCAGTAAATTACTCTCAGATGTTCAAAGTAAAGGAAATTCTTTGTACAGACTTTGAACTAATCTATACACTTAGGATTATTAAAAGTAAAATATATAAAAATACACATATCAAGCCAGTAGGGGCACCTGGGTAGCTCAGTGGTTGAGTGTCTGCCTTTGGCTCAGGTCATGATCCCAGGGTCCTGGGATCGAGTCCCACATCGGGATCCTTGCAGGGAGCCTGCTTCTCCCTCTGCCTCTGTCTCTGCCTCTGTCTCATGAATAAATAATATCTTTAATACACATATTTATATATGAAGCCAGCAGTGGGCTCATATCTAAACTATACAAACCCTTTTGTAAAGGGTTTTTGTAAATTGATATTGCCAAAGGACATCAGAAAAAGCACTCAGCATCATGAAGTGTCATGAAAACGTGAATTAAAACTACAGTGAGGTATTATATATCTGTCAGAATGGATAAAATGAAAAACTGAATATACTTAGTGTTGGCAAGAAAGTAGAGCAACTGCCAATCTCACAGTAAAACTAATCAACCATTTGGATAATTATTTGTCAGTATTTGGCAAAGAGAACACTACATCTCCAGCAATTATACTTGTAGATATATACTGAGCAGAAATTCAATACATTGGGATACAAAAACCATCTATAAGAGTAACACTTCATAATATTCTCAAACTAGAATCAACCCACATGTCCATCACAATATGATGGAAAAAAAATAGTGAAATAGTTATAAAATAAGTGACTAGGGGCACCTGGGTGGCTCAGTGGGCTAAGCATCTGCCTTTGGCTCAGGTCATGATCCTGAGGTCCTGGGATCAAGCCCTGAATCCAACTCCCTGTTCAGCACAAAGTCTGCTTCTCCCTCTGACCAACCCCTGCTCTCTCACTCTCTCAAATAAATAAATAAAATCTTGAAAAAAAAATCTTTAAAGACACTATAAGAAAACATAACTAATGCTATTTGCAGCAACATGAAATGAAGAAACTAGATACTAAATGTAGGATTTTGCTTATATAAAGTCCACAAGCAGGGAAAACTAACCTTTGACATGATACTGGATACATTAAGGAGGAGAAGCTACCAAATAGGCACAAAAAGGCTTCTGGGGTCCTGGCAAATTTTTCTTGGTCTGTGTGCTGATTTCACAGTATGTGTGTTCAGATGATAACTCCCTGAGCAGAACTTTTAAGACTTTATATATATCATGCTTCAATGAAAGGTTTATTTACAAAGAAACAATTATATCTAGAGTACTCTGTCACTGTGGAGGGCTTCCTGCTGAAGCCCCCTACCTATACCCCACCCCCACCCCAACCATCCATTCAGGCCGTGATGGGAAATCCCTTCAGTGTGTGATGTTACCAAACTGGGAATTAAAAAGCTGAATTCTAAGACAAGGTCTTATACTGGATGAATTGATGACAATTCACCTCACCAAGTCACCAATTCCTCACTCCAAAAATGAATGTAGGGATGACACTAGGGATTTGATTCCTTCCATCTTGAATCATCTGTCACTCTTTTGTTTTATAAAGAGAAAGGGCCAGGCAGGAGCCTCAGCAAGAGGAAGGAGGAGCAAGCAGGGACACTCAAATCCCAAGTAATAAAATGATTGCTATTAAGAGAGCCAAGGAAGGGTGCCTGGCTGCATCAGGCAGTAGAACATGCAACTCTCCATCTCAGGGTGGTGGGTCTAGCCCCACATTGGGTGCAGAGCCTACTTTTAAAAAAAGAAAGAAAGAAAGGCTATGGAGTTCATTAAGTAGTGTGGCTCTTTTAGATCTAGGGCTAGGTGAGTGAGTCAGCAAATTAATGCTTCTCTTTTGTCTTTGGTAAATTACAAAGTTTCAGCAAGCCCTGGACTCAATTTTTAAAGGTTATAAATCTTTTCTGACCCCTGTTTTAATCAATGCATTCTGCCATTATTGACTCAAATGTTTATTTGAAAGTCACTGACAAAGATAGTTCATGGAATACTGAATCATACTCAGTGTACATTCAATAAATGTGGAGAAACTTAGTTGAACTGAATGTTTTTCTTGTTGGGAAGTATGCGCCGCTCAGGGCATGTGAGCTCTGAACTCTACCACCTGCAACCTGTGTGTCCTTGGCAAAGGTGCTACAGCCCTGAGGCCCAGCTGCCTCATCCTTAAAATGGGAATATTATTTTAGGCAAAGGTAACTGAGTATCAAAAGAGAGATGATAAGAGGCACCTGGGTGGCTCAGTGGGCTAAGCATCTGCCTTTGGCTCAGATCATGATCCTGAGGTCCTGGAATCTAGCCCTGAATCCAACTCCCTGCTCAGCACAAAGTCTGCTTCTCCCTCTACCCCTCCACCACCTCCACTCATGTGCTGTCTCTCTGTCTCTCAAATAAATAAATACAATCTTTAAAAAAATATGATGATAGGTATGAAAATTCTGTAAATTATCAATATATCTGTAATCATGAGTGATAAAACGTAACTGGGGTCTTGATAAAACTTGTTTAGTAAAAGAGCTTAGAAATAACTGCAGTAATCAATTTAGAGGAAATATATTTACAGAACATCACTTTGTACAAACATTACCATTAGTGATCTGATAATGCACATCTATTATTCCAGTGATATCTAGACCTTCAGGACCACTGAATGTCATCCATTCAGGTCTTCATGTTGTAGTGCTTCTGAGGACTTTTTTTTTTTTTTTTTTTTTTTTTAAGATTTTTAAATACTCTTTACACCCAATGTGGGGCTCAAACTCACACCCTGAATATCAAGAGTCCCATGCTCCACCCACTGAGCCAGCCAGATGTCCCAGTTTTGTGGGTCAATTTAATGAATTCCCTGAATTCCATTCTCTGGCTTTTGTTTTAAAATCTTCCCTGCTGGGGGATCCGTGGGTGGCGCAGTGGTTTAGCAGCCCAGGGTGTGATCCTGGTTATATACTGGCCCGTGTCAGGCTTCCAGCATGGAGACTGCTTCTCCCCCTCTGCCTGTGTCTCTGCCTCTCTTTCTCTCTCTCTGAATAAGTAAATAAGTAAGTAAGTAAGTAAATAAATAAATAAATCTTAAAAAAATAAATAAATAAAATCTTCCCTCCTTTGCTGTGCGTACTTCATTCCATTATTTTTTACAATGACAGGCCAAAAAAATCAACAGAAGGTGCTATGTCTAGAGGTCACTGCGAGGTGGAGGAAATATTTTCTCAAACCTCCTAAATTATTGGAGATTGGCTCTTCTGTTATCTGAGCAAGTTTCACTCCACAGTGATGGAAAGGGAAGAATCCCTATCTTTTATTTTTTTTCTCTTGAAAACCTATGGCCCTTTTATCTGTAGACTCAAATAAAGGCTTCTGCTTAGTGAAGCCTGTTATTTTGTGAACAGTGAGGTATACATACAGAGGCACTAATGTTTTGGGGGTTTGGTTTTGTTTTCCTAGAATTGTTGAGGCAACTGTGATATAAGCCATAGTGCATAACAATGGGCATCAAAAAAATCTAAATTCAAATCCCATTTTAGTCATTTATAAACTGTGCAACACTGGTTGAGTCTCCTGTTGTCTCCAGATTTCCCTCTCTCCATTTGTAAAATAAAAATAAAAATCCCTTTTCCCTCTGTTGAGGGATGGGGATGCCAGAGTTTGATATATATAAACCTACTTAGCTAATTACTTGATACATCTTTGGACATTCAAGAGTTACATTACCTAGCTTATGGTTTGGTTTTGTTTTTTAAGATTTATTTATTTATTTATTTATTTATTTATTTATTTATTTAAGAGAGAGCAGGCGCAGAGGGTGGGGCAGAGGGAGAGGGAGAAACAGACTCCCTGCTGAGCAGGGAGCCTGATGCAGGGCTTGATCCCAGGATCCTGAGATCATGACCTGAGCCGAAGGCAGACAACCAACTGAGCCACCCAGGCACCCATCTAGTTCATTCTTAATGTTAGTACAATACACTAAAATATTTCAAAAGGCTTTCATTTTCTAGGACAAAATATACTGATGTTCAATAAAACATCCAAGGATAAACTTTTTTTGTATATAAGGATTTCCCCCAAATCATGAATTCTCAACTGGTCATTAATCTGAGAATCCAGAATGTTTTAAATTTCTTTTTTTTTTTTAAGATTTTATTTATTTATTCATGAGAGACACACACACAGAGAGAGGCAGAGACACAGGCAGAGGGAGAAGCAGGCTCCATGCAGGGAGCCCGACGTGGGACTCGATCCCGGGACTCCAGGATCACACCCTGGGCTGAAGGTAGTGCTAAACCACTGAGCCACCCGGGCTGCCCTGTTTTGCAGTTCTTGTGATCAAATAATTTACTGGCTTTCAATTGGAACCACCTAAAGTGTTCAAAAAAAAAAAAAAAAAAAAACCAAACAAACAAAAACCAAAACATTACCAGTACCTGGACTCCATCCCAGACCTGTTAGATCAGAACCTCGGGCATAGTATTAGATAGAAGCAAAAGAAAAGAAAAAAAAAAAAAAAAAAGAACACCATAGTTTTATCTTTATCAGTGGACCAAAGTCCCTTAAAAAGAGAGATTAAAGTAAATCCAGCTGATGGATTATGAGTCACATGTTGCAGGGAGTGTTACAAAAGCTTTAGATTTCAAGCTCACAGTTGTCCAAGAAAGCTTCCATGGATCCAATTGTGGTTCTGGTGCTTTGTCTCTCCTGTTGCCTTCTCCTTTCACTCTGGAAACAGAGCTCGAGGAAGGGGAAGCTCCCACCTGGCCCCACACCTCTCCCTTTTATTGGAAATATCCTACAGTTCGATAAAGACCTCAACAAATCCTTAAGCAATGTAAGTATGTTTTATGCTCCTTCAGCAGTTTGCAAACGGTATGTATGTTAATCTCTACTTTTAAATAAAATGTGTCTATTAAAATTAATCTATTAAAAATATTGGGATCCCTGGGTGGCACAGCAGTTTAGCGCCTGCCTTTGGCCCAGAGCGCCATCCTGGAGACCCGGACCGAATCCCATGTCGGGCTCCCGGTGCATGGAGCCTGCTTCTCCCTCTGCCTGTGTCTCTGCCTCTCTCTCTCTCTCTCTCTCTCTCTGTGTGACTATCATAAATAAATAAAAATTTAAAAAAATATATTAAAAATATTGAGATATATCTGTAAAGCAAATACTCCTTGAGAAGCATAGTCAAGAATAGCAGAAAAAGGAGCATCTGGCTGGTTCAGTAAGTAGAACATGCAACTCTTGATTTCAGGGTCCTTTTTTTTTTTATTATTATTTTTTTAATTTATTTATGATAGAGAGAGAGAGAGAGAAGCAGAGACATAGGCAGAGTGAGACGCAGGCTCCATGCACCGGGGGCCCGATGTGGGATTCGATCCCGGGCCTCCAGGATCGCGCCCTGGGCCAAAGGCAGGCGCCAAACCGCTGCGCCACCCAGGGATCCCCAGGGTCCTTATTTCAAGCATTACATCAGGCCTAAAGCTTACTTTAAAAAAAAAAAATTACTGGAATAGGGGTGCCTGGCTTGCTAAGTCCATAGAGCTTGCAACTCTTTTTTTTTTTTTCTAATTTTTATTTATTTATGATAGTCACACAGAGAGAGAGAGAGAGAGGCAGAGACATAGGCAGAGGGAGAAGCAGGCTCCATGCACCGGGAGCCTGACGTGGGATTCCATCCCGGGTCTCCAGGATCGTGCCCTGGGCCAAAGGCAGGCGCTAAACTGCTGCACCACCCAGGGATCCTGACCTTGCAACTTTTGATCTCATGTTCCTGAATTTGAGCCACACATTGGGCACTGAGATTCCTTAAAAAAAAAAAAAAAAAAGAAATAGTGGAATAACATAATGTGTTCTATGAATAGAGAAATATTTAGGCTGTTCTGTGGTAGCATTAAAATAATAAAGTTCAGGGCACCTGGGTAGCTTAGGTGATTGAGCATCTGACTCTTGGTTTCTGCTCAGGTCATGATCTCAGGGATCAAGCTGTCATTGGGCACCGAACTCAGCACAGCTCAAGATTCTCTCCTTTGCCCTATGCCCCTCTGCTACTCCCACTCATGTTCTTTCTCTGTCTAAAAGAGAAAAGACAGGAATTCTGCCTTTTTTGTTTGTTTCACAGCGTTTTGCTATGATTTCTGCCTGAAGATAAATGGTAAGAGAGGTGTTTTGTGATTAGAGATTTCATTCAAGAAGTCATCTACTAGTCTGTGTGTTTAGTTCAATAGCCATGAAATTGAAGTCTGGAGAAGCAATTGTGCCTGATATCAAAGAGAGAACTCTAGGTTCAGAACTAGCATGAATGAATGAAAAACAGGAAATCATCAGGGTCAGCATCCTCCAATTCTGTACAAAGCTGCTGTCCATATCCTGTGAACGGTGCAGAATAGAAGAAATTGTTCTTCCATGAGATACTGTGTGTCCTTTCATGTTAGTCATACCAGCAGATCTCAAGCTGGAGTGGGCATTAGCACTATCTGGGGTGATTTAAAACAAACAAACGAACAAACAAACAAACAATTTCTAATATCTATCATAAGGCTCCTGAATCAAAATCTCCGGGGGCTAGGGGTTCCTGGCTCAATAGAGCTTGTGACTCTTGATGTTGGAGTTATGAGTTCAAGCTCCATGTTGGGTGTGAACATTACTTAAAAATAAAATCCTTTAAAAAATAAAATAGAATAAAAAAAGAATCTCCAGGGGACAAGCTTTACGGGTGATCCTGAAACAGTTCGGTACTGGTCCCAAAGCTAGGCACTGGGGACTCGTAAGTTGCTCAGACATCAGAGGTTGGCCAACCTAAGTAGGGTTGAAATTTGAGTGTTCTGTTATTAGACACTGGAATTATACAGGAAATTCTTTGATCTTCAACCTCTTTATCTGTATAACAGGGTAAATAAGCCTAGCTCAAGGTGTTAATGTGATGATTAGTTGTAATAATCTGAGTACCAATTGCGCAGGCCATTGCCTGTCACATCAGAGGCCCTCTATATGTGTCAGCTGTAACAATCTTATTCATATATAAGATCCAGAAATATTGAAGCCACGTGCAGAATAAAAACATCGACAATATGATGATATCAGGCTTAATCATGCACACATACAAAAATCATGCACAAAATATAAATTGTGACTTCTTTTGCTAATATATATTTTTCCTTTGAATTTCTCAGCTCTCAAAAGCCTATGGCCCCGTATTCACTCTGTATTTTGGCATGAAACCCACTGTTGTACTGCATGGGTATGACGCAGTGAAGGAAACCCTGATTGATCTGGGAGAAGAGTTTTCTGCAAGAGGACATTTCCCAATAGGCGAAAAAGTTAGAGAAGGACACGGTAGGTGTGCATGCACACATGTGTTCAGCACCGGTTATAGGGTTGGGAAGGATGGAAAACAGGAATTTGAAGAACTCAGCAGAACTTGGCCCATCATGAGTCGCCCAAGTATCCGCTTCCTCCTCCTTGCCTATGGCCTTCCCTCCAGCTTCTGTTCCCCCTTTGGTAGGAATCCTTTTCACCAGTGGAAACAGATGGAAGGAGATGCGACGCTTTGCCCTCACGACCCTGCGAAATTTGGGGATGGGGAAGAGTGACCTTGAGAGCCGAGTTCAAGAGGAAGCCTGCTACCTTGTAGAAGAGTTGAGAAAAACCAATGGTGAGTGATTCTATAGCTCTGGCCTTGGCCAATTGTTCTCTTGTCTCCTGATGTCCTTGGAAACATTTCAGCCTTATGTGGCGAAACGGGTGTAGCAGAGAGCCACAGGATCTTCTATGTATCTAGGCTTGCTGTGTGTGTCCTTTCATGACTTGTGCATACAGTGTGGGTATAAAAGGTCATTTAATCCTTTTCTGTCCCAAGTGTGTTTATTTCCAAATCATTACATCATAAATGTAAAACATTAGGGGACTCATTTTAAAAACAAAATTTTTTTTTAAGATTTTATTTATTCATTCATGAGAGACACAGAGAATGAGAGAGGCAGAGACACAGGCAGGAGAAGCAGGCTCCATGCGGGGAGCCCAATATGGGACTCGATCCTGGGGCCCCAGGATCACCCTCTGAGCCAAAGGCAGATGCTCAACCGCTGAGCCACCCAGGCATCCCATGGACTCATTTTTTTTTTTTACAGAACTAGAACAGTATTTTTTCCTATACTGTAAACGTGGGTTACCTATTTCAGAACATGTCACCAGAGTGTACTTGTTAAGTGGACACAGTGGAAGCTACCTCATCACACCCTTATGGTGCTCGTGAAACCAGTGACATGTGCTTTTACTTAATTGGTCTATATGTGTTTAGTCAACTTCATTGATCTTCTGAGCGTTTTTTCTAAGGTCTATGTCTACATTTCTGGCTAGTAATGATACTTTTTATGGTTGTAATTGCTTAGGCATCTTTACTGCTGTCCTCATTAATTTTGATGTCCCTGTCAACAACTATTTTGTTTATTTACTTATTTTTAAAAGATTTTATTTATTTATTTGACAGAGCCAGAGAGCACAAGCAGGGGGAATAGCCAAGGGAGAGGGAGAAGCAGGCTCCCTGCTCAGCAGGGAGCCTGATTCAGGGCTCAATTTCAGGACACCAGGATCATGACCTGAGCCCAAGGCAGATGCTTAATGGACTGAGCCACCCAGGTACCCCAACAACTATTTTTTTAATTTTTTATTTAAAATTCCAGTTATTTAACATACAGGTTTTTTAAAATTAGTTTCAGGTGTACAATGTAATAATTCAACACTTCCATATGTCACCTGGTGCTCATCACAAGTGCCCTCATAATCCCTATCACTTGCTTAACCCATCCCCCCACCCACCTCCCTTCTACTAACCATTAGTTTGCTTTCTACAGTTAAAAATCTGTGATCTTTGAAGTGCTTGTCACAATGAATCTGTCAGTCTGGATTCCAAATTACTCTGTTTTTAAATTCTTTCTCTCAAATGAAGTGAAAGATTAAAAACCAGATTTTTTTTTAAACCAGATTTTAGCTGTGAATTTCACAGGCATGCGCACACACACACACACACACATACACACACACACACACAGAAATCTCAAGATCTTCCCAAATTATCCCTTAGGTTTTAAAATAAATTTTTCTGAAAGCTTAGTGTCCTTGCATGTTTCAGCTAACAAGGGGTCTGGAATAACAGCTAACTAAAATTCCCTCTCCTTCCTCATTTTTTATTCTGGTCACCTTTAATTACATTGATGATATGAAGTTGAAGGTTTTTACAGATAAAGTTTATTGATCATTTGATTATAGAAATTTCATTGAAAGGGCACCTGGGTGGCTCAGTGATAGAGCATCTATCTGCCTTTGGCTCAGGTTGTGATCCCAGGGTCCTGGGATCAAGTCCCACATTGGGCTCCCCGCAGGGAATCTGCTTCTCCCTCTGCCTATGTCCCTGTACTAGTAAGTTTTATATAGTTGTTTGCCTGCTTATTTATGTTTTCTGAGTCTCTCATGAAAGTGTTTATGTGCCTCCTGTGGTAGAATCCCGTTTCTTGGGACGCCTGGGTGGCTTAGTGGTTGAGCCAGAGGTAGAGTGGTTGGTAGAGGCAGAGACATAGGCAGAGGGAGAAGCAGGCTCCATGCAGGGACTCCGGGATCATGACTTGAGCCAAAGGCAGGCGCTAAACCACTGAGCCACTTTGCTTTTCAAAATAATAGTTACCTTGGGTCCGAATCAAGTAAACAAAGATAGTGATCTAATTGGAGTATTTGGAGAACTATTATTAAACAAACTAGGATAGAATGGACGTTGCATTTAAGAGAAAAGTGTTGTGTTGATTTTAAGCATGCTGAAATTTTTGCTGATAAAAGGGATT
Source organism: Vulpes vulpes (assembly GCF_048418805.1). Taxonomy (NCBI): domain Eukaryota; kingdom Metazoa; phylum Chordata; class Mammalia; order Carnivora; family Canidae; genus Vulpes; species Vulpes vulpes. The sequence goes on from NC_132794.1 coordinate 86,112,642, forward strand.
GCTAGGTAGATATTGCTTTAGAGATCCTAAAAATTGTCATTACCTATTATCAACAATAAAGACTTTTATATGCGTGTTTTAATGGTATTTTATAAATTTTTCCTATTCTTTAGCCTTACCATGTGATCCCACTTTTATCTTGGGCTGTGCTTCCTGCAATGTGATCTGCTCCATTATTTTCCAGAATCGTTTTGACTATACAGATCAGACTTTAATTGGTTTCTTGGAAAAACTTAATGAAAACTTCAGGATTTTGAGCTCCCCATGGATCCAGGTGAGGTCAAGATCCTCTCTTTTCTCTGACAAGTCCAAAATTGTGTATGGATCATTCTGTGAAGTGAATGAAAACTGGGCATTTGGATATTATAATGTGGTAACTGTGGAAATGAAATTCTTCATCCTCCCTGAGATTTTTTTTTTTAATTTGTTTTGCTTGCTATGGGTTTATTTTGCTTTTTGCTTTCTATAGGCTATAGATGTATATTTAGTGACTTTTCTGAACCGGTTTGCTAAGTCTCTGTCATGTATGGTCTCTGAAATCTTTGATTCTTTAACTGTGTTCAGCTAGTGTTTTGATGGAGTTTTCCTTGAATGGGACAAGCGGAAAAGAAGGGAGGAGGAGGGGGTGTGGGGAGACAGAGAGAAGAAGGGAGAGGAAGGGAGGAAGAAAGGGAGGGAGGGAGGGAGGAAGGGAGGGAGGGAGGGAGGGAGGGAGGGAGGAAGGGAGGAAGGAGGGAAGGACAGACTAAAGAACTCTTCCAAATCGGTTCTGTGCTGGGGCACTCCCTTCAGTGCTTTTATCAGACTGTTTTCAATTCTTTCTCAATCCTGTTGCTTACACACTGAGCCAATATCAGCCAGAGGTGAAAGCTTAAGGTCTTTTGAGGTCTTTTCTTAGCCTATGTCCTGTTTTCTGAATTTTAAAATGTCTAAATTCCTCAGTATACATGGGTACTTTTGAATGCCCTGATTTCTAGAAGATATTCTCTCCCCAGCTTTTCTTCCCAGCATCTGGTGCTCTATCTTAAATAATCTTTGCCTCAGGAGGCTGTGGATTATTCATTTGCCTTACAGAAGTTTTGAGACATGCCTGTTGCTTTCCCACCCTGAGTTCTAGGTTAGATGAAACAAAGACAAGAGTCTTTGTCAGTCCTTCAGATTGCCCCAGAGAAATTGCAACAGAGTAAAAACACAATATTTTGTAAAATCTGCTCTAGTCTCTTGAACTAGAAACCAGAGTCCCACACAAGGAGCTGCCCTTGTTAAAACCACTGCCAAACTGAGGAAGGAGGTGGGACAGGGGCAAATTAAATATTCCACAAGCTTCCCCACCATTTTCAAGTTATCTTTTTCTTGATTCAGCATTCACATGATGGCTATAAGCCTTTGTTTTCTAGAGTTCTGACAAGTTGATTCTTATGGTTTTTGCTAAAACTTTTTAAAAACATTTTATTTATTTATTATGAGAGACACACACACACACACACACACACAGAGGTAGAGACACAGGCAGAGGGAGAAGCAGGCTCCATGCAGGGAGCCCGACGTGGGACTCCATCCCCGGTCTCCAGGATCACACCCTGGGCCATAAGGCAAACGCTTAACCACTGAGCTGCCCAGGTATCCTGGTTTTTGCTAAAAATTTTCGGCCTTTTTTTTTTTGAGAGTCCTGCCTTTGAAGGTGTGTACTCTAACATTTTCACTGGTCATACTCGGTGGAGTGAATTTTTGAATACCATACTCCTCTCCTGCCCAGGGCAAGCGTCATAGAGTGTACATCTGGGAAGGATAGTTGAAACCTTTATTTCACAGACAAGAAGACAAATATCCAAATGTGGAGCTGGTGGAATTCAAGCCCATTGACTCCTTGGCCAGTGGTCTTTCCAAGGCCCAGTTTTGTAACTGTCCAGAAACATGCCCACAGCAGTTAATGGGCATTCAGGTCCTTGCTGAAAGGTTCCTTTTGCCCACAAGGTTTGTCCTCCACTCACACTTAGTGACCTCTTCATCATATTCCTTCACAGAAATATGTTAATTTAGGAAGGAGGAGAATATCTCCTTCAAGCAGAGAAAACCTTTGGGACCATGGATGCCACCAGGGAACACTGATGAGGGAGTAGCTTGTGCTATGAATTAGGTTTTGCCCAACCTCCCTTAACTTCAGTCTTTTTTTTTTTTTAAGATTTTATTTATTTATTCATGAGAGACAGAGAGAGAGGCAGAGACACAGGCAGAGGGAGAAGCAGGCTCCATGCAGGGAGCCTGATGTGGGACTCGATCCCGGGTCTCCAGGATCACATCCTGGGCAGAAGGCAGGGGCTAAACTGCTGAGCCACCCGGGCTGCCCAACTTCAGTCTTCATCTATAAAATATGAATCATAGTAATTCATGGCATTCTATATTTCAAGGTTGTAGGGAAGAATTAATATTAAAATGAGAGAATGGATGTAAAGATGCTTTAATACTATAGGGTTGATGTATGATGTGTAGGAGAATATCATGTATCATCATCTGGTCAGAGTTTCCCCTCAGGTTCTCTATGAGCACAGAGGATTACTTTATACACACAATACAAAATGCTCCCCCAGAAGACAGAGACCATTTTGTCTTCATCTCATTTTTTAACCAGGGCTTGGCACGTTTTATATATGCTTTCAAAACTTTTTTACTTTATTAATTTTTTTTTATCTTTAAGGCCTACAATAGTTTCCCTGCTCTCCTTCATTATCTCCCAGGAAGCCATAACACAATATTTAAAAATACTGCTTTCATAAATAGTTATATTTTGGAGAAAATAAAAGAACACCAAGAATCCTTCGATGTTAACAATCCTCGTGATTTCATTGATTATTTCCTGATGAAAATGGAACAGGTAAAATGCAGATCAGTTATTTGTTTACTTGTGGTTTTGGTTCACTGATTTGTTCTCTGCTTATTGAGGATATTTAAATTGTCAGGTAAGAAATGCTTGACAAGCACTTTAGGTACTTATGTATGCATAGATCTGGATTGAGCATCATAGAATGTGTTGTAAAGAGCTAATTCTAGAGAAGGAAGTTCCTTCATCTGAGGCCATCATTACTTTATCCAATCACTTTGTAGCTCTGCTCAGAAATGAGAAACCAGTGAGTAGCCTAACATGGCAAGATGTCAACGATAATGATGAAGATGATTGTCAAAGAATTGTCCCTGGATTTCAATTGAACTGCTCAAATCACATATTCTAGGTGGAATGAAGTGAAGAAACTGGTCAAGTGGTTTGAAGAAACTAGAAGAACGAAGAGAATTACTTCCACTCTCTGCTTTCTCTGCCATTAGGGCAATGATTTTTATCTTTCTAGCGATCAGCTGATTTGAGAATCTTATTAAAAGTATGGTCACCTTCCCAGAAGAATATACCTATGTGCATGTTTTTGTATTTTGCACATATTTTGAGGGATTTCCTTAATGCTAGTAAGACTCTCCACTGATTCTAGGCTAAGGAAGTTTCTGATATCTCTCATACTTCAATTAGCAGTATTTCCTTAATACTATATTTAAAAACTGCATTGCTCCTCTGGACTTCATGATAGTATTTAGATTCTAGCTTATTATTCCTTTTGTTGTTGTTAATGTCTTCACATAGTATAATTCACATACCATACCGTTCCCACATCTCAAGCACAATTCAGTAATTGTGTATTTTCAGATTTGTGCAACCACCACCATAATCAATTACCGGGCATTTTCATCACCCTCAAAAGAAGCCCCATAAGATTGAGTACTCATTCCATTATTCTCAAAGCCTTCCAGCTTCAGGATTCACTATTCTACTTTCTGTCTCTATAGATTTACTATTCTGGATGTTTCACAGTAATGGATTTATACAGTATATAGTCTTTTGTTCTAGCTTCTTTCACTTCATTCCTTAGGCATAAAATTAGGCATAAAGTTGATAACCTATGTGTATGGAAGCACTGATTCTTCAAATTTACTTCAACAGATGGAAATGCTAATAATGGTTTATAACTGACCTATTCCTTTTCCTGGCCTTACAGTAATTTGGGGTTGGCAAGGTTAGAAAAGTGTGTGATGTTGATGTTACCAATGGGTCTAGCAATAGAGCCATTGAGGTTAAGCCTGCCTTAATGGAGTTGATGGCATGTTAGGCATGCCACAGGTCTTGGGCATTGTAAGAATCTTATTAATGTTGGCCTAGAGGACTGGATAGGAAGAAATTTTTTTGTGTGTATTTTAGTGACTTTCTTAGTCAATATTTCAAATGGCCACATTGTTGTTGTCAATTTCATTTCACCCTTATCTTAAACCAACTTCAGTTGTCCTTGTGAGGTGCTTTTACTCCACTTAAAATTTATGAGATCTGGGGATCCCTGGGTGGCGCAGCGGTTTGGTGCCTGCCTTTGGCCCAGGGCACGATCCTGGAGACCCCGGATCGAATCCCACATCGGGCTCCCGGTGCATGGAGCCTGCTTCTCCCTCTGCCTGTGTCTCTGCCTCTCTCTCTCTCTCTGTGACTATCATAAATAAATAAAAATTTAAAAAAAAAAATTTATGAGATCTCTTTGTAGTCAGTCTCTTATCCTCAGCATCTGCCTCACTCTCCTTCATCCACTATGGGTGGTTAATGCTCAAATTTTCTGTCTGTAATATTCTATTTGTATCCCCATTAATTCCTGCACTTGTTTCCTAAACCAAATTGCCTCCTGCCTCACATCTGGAATACAATAGCAGCTGGCCCCCTTTTGTCTTTGTAAATCCATTCTCACAATAATCTGTTCTCGAATGTGCTGCCATGTTAGCTTTTGCATATTTTTAACTACATAATGAGTTTTTAGGCAATATAGAGTCCATAGAAATTCTATAACAGAAGAGGAGAATTGCAAACTCTTGATCATGGTTTATGCCATTTTTCAAGATATGGCTCTAATTTACTCATTTCTATCAGTTAAGATTGCATTTGCCTACCAACAAGAGAAAACCCAATTAACAATGTTTTAAAGAAATAGTGGGTTTATTTACCTCATATAGAGAGGATATCATGTTGAACAGTCCAGGACTTGTACAGTAGTCCTGAAGTATCATGGACTCAGGTGCTTTCTTCCATTTTTATTTAGCATTCTTTGTTTTGCTTTTTTTTTTTTTTTTTAAGATTTTATTTACTTATTTGAGACAGAGACCGAGATAGTGAAGGAGATCGCAAGAGAAAGTGGAGAGGAAAGGGAGAAGCAAGCTTGCGGCTGAGCAGGGATCCCCATTCGGGCCTTGATCCCAGGACTCCGGGATCATGACCTGAGCCAAAAACAGATGCTTAACTGACTGAGCCACCCAGGTGCCCCTTTATTTAGCATTCTTAGTATGTAGGCTTCATGTTCATGTTTCCAGATGATATCTATACTGCCTCCACCTATATGTGTGTGTAGCTCTGCAGTAAGAAGAAGGAAGGAAAGAAAGTGACATCAATAGGCTATTGCTATATGTGTGTGTAGCTCTGCAGTAAGAAGAAGGAAAGAAAGAAAGTGACATCAATAGGCTATTGGTAAGAAATGGATTGCTTGGCCAATTTAGCTGCAAAAGAGGCTAGGAAATGAAATTTGTAGGAAAGCAAAGAATAAGGGAATAGGAAATAAAGATTGGGTCAACTAATCCAGACAATTTTCCATACCGTACAGTTGTTATTTTAACACTGCAGTTTCTAAGTTTGCTTAAATTTATAACGATGTGTTACTTTGGATTAGTTGTAATCACATATCCTGGTGAACCAGTAAATACTTACGCCAAATAATTCCTAGGAAAAACACAACCAGCCATTGGAATTCACTTTCGAAAACTTGAGAACTATTGCCACTGATTTGTTTGGAGCTGGGACAGAGACAACAAGCACAACCCTACGATATGGTCTCCTGCTCCTGCTGAAACATCCAGAAGTCACAGGTATGGCCAGCATGGTGGGCAGAGTGTGCTTTGGGCCATAAAACTGATGTTTATAATGATGTTGGAATACCTGACATCTCTATTTCATATTACCTGAATTGGCATGTAAACGTATGTATGCATTTGTCTCTTCGTTCATCAGTCTCATTTGTATTTTATCAGTGAAAGTCCAGGAAGAGATTGACCGTGTAATTGGCAGACACCAGAGGCCTCGCATGCAGGACAGGAGTCGCATGCCCTACACGAATGCGGTACTGCATGAGATCCAGAGATACATTGACCTTGTCCCAAACGGCCTGCCTCATGCAGTGACCTGTGACGTTAAATTTAGAAACTATGTCATCCCCAAGGTAAGATGTGTTTCTCCTACACCTGACTTCAGCGCTCATGAAGTTCCCATATTCACAGTATGGTTTCAAACCTCTACCAATATTTATGAGAAAAGTGTGAAAATCATACTTGTGGCAGCTTGATGGATTTTGTGCTGTTTCCAGTTTGAGACTATAAATTTTTTTAAGATTTTATTTATTTATTCATGAGAGACACACAGAGAGAGGCAGAGACATAGGCAGGGGGAGAAGCAGGCTCCCTACAGGGAGCCTGATGCGGGACTTTATCCCAGAACCCCAGCATCACAACCTGAGCCAAAGGCAGATGCTCAACCACTAAGCCACCCAGGTGCCCCAGGCTATACATTTTTACGACAGGTTTCAGTATCTGGTTGTGTAAATTTTCCAAATTTTTTTTTTTTAATTTTTATTTATCCATGATAGTCACACAGAGAGAGAGAGAGAGAGAGGCAGAGACACAGGCAGAGGGAGAAGCAGGCTCCATGCACCGGGAGCCCAACGTGGGATTCGATCCCGGGTCTCCAGGATCGCGCCCTGGGCCAAAGGCAGGGGCCAAACCGCTGCGCCACCCAGGGATCCCTAATATTTGTTTTAATAACTACTATTTGAGCTTTAAATTTTATATAGTTACAATTAAATTTTATTTAAAGATAAGTAACCATGGATCACAGCCACTGTGTTGGACAGGATTGTTCTGTTTTTTTTTTTTTTTTTTTTTTTTTCTGTAATACTTAAAATCTTATCTTAAAACCATCCTTAATTCTGCAATACTAAAAACTCAAAAATTAAAAATAAATATGTTTGCTGCAATTTCATCCAGGGACCAAAACCTAACTTGAACTGAAGTGAATCTATTTATATTCTTGTTGATGCCACTTTGTGTAAATATCATGTTTTGCTAAAGAAATATCAATGTGGGGGCACCTGGCTGGCTCAGTTAGTGAAGCATGTGACTCTTGATCTTGGGGTTGTAAATTCAAGCCCTATGTTGCATTTAGAGATAACTTAAAATAAAATCTTAAAAAAAAGAAAAAAAAAGGAAATATCAATGTGTTTGATTATATGGTACTACATTATTGGGAGTATTTTACTTTATTTAAAGATTTATTTATTTGAGGGAGAGAGAAAGCAAAAGAGAGCACAAGTGGAAGGAGAGGTGTAGAGGAAGAGAGTTCCAATTGCTTTAGATACCCTCCACCACTTGCCATTTTGGTGTTTTTACATTTTAGATACTAAAAGTGCTTGTGTAGTGATATCACATTTTGTTTTACTTCTATTTTCTGGATGGACAATGATGTTTTGCTTCTTTTCATATGCTGATTGACTATTCATATATATTTTTTGGTAGAATGCTGAAGTAATATTCCTATAAGGTAAGGTCATTTACTTATTTAATTATTGCAATCCTTTATATATTTTATATGTAAGTCTTATATCATATGTAGGTGTTGCTAATATTTACTCTCAACCTGTTGGTTGTTGTTTTTTTTTTTCTTTCTTCCTTATGTGTTCAAAGAATGTCTTTCAAAGAGCAGAAGTTTTGGATTTTGTTGGAGTCCAATTTATCAATTGTTTTTCTTTTGACTTGTGCTTTTGTGTCCTACCTTAAAAATTTGTTGCTGACATGTGTTCCCAAATACTTGCCCTTATGTTTTCTTCTACGAGTTTTATACTTTCAGTTTTTATATTTAGGTCTGTGACCCATTTACAGTTCATTTTTACTTATAGTGTAAAGTGGTAATTGTATTTTTTTGTTGTTTTTCTGGATATCCAGAACTTGTCCCAGAATCATTTATTGAAAATATACTTGCTTTTTAAATCTTACAGTAACACTTATATGTATTACTTGTCTTAAGATATATAAAGCAATAATTTTGAAAATAAAATTATAGATTTTAAATATGAGAAACTTAGAAGATGGAATTTCCTTCTAATTTTTAATTTAAAAAATTAAAAAATATAAATAGCATTTAAACACACACAATGGCTCTGTAATGTCTTATGTATATATAAATAATATATATGAAAATGTGTATACATTCATATTTTAAGTGCATATCTACTTATGTCCATCAATCTTTCTCATTCCTAAATACTGCGGTATGTGCCTTCTAAGAACAAGGGCTTCCTTCAGAGTAATAACAGCATTCACACTTAAGGATTTATCATCTATACAATAATTTTATCTAATATATAGTCTATAATTATATTTTTTTCAATTATCCTAAAATATTGTTTATAGCTTTTTTTGAGGGGGCATCTAGTATCTTTTTTTTTTCCTAAAGATTTATTTATTTATTCATGAGAGACACAGAGAGTGAGAGGCAGAGACACAGGCAAAGGGAGAATCAGGCTCCCTCTGGGGAGCCTGATGCAGGACTTTATCCCAGGACCCCAGGATCACGACTTGAGCCAAAGGCAGACACTCAACCACTGAGCCACCCAGGTTCTCGTGGGGGCATCTTCTGTCAAATCAAAGAATAAGTATGTAATTTGATTATCTGTCCCTTTTGGCCCCTTTTGTGAAGATCAGTTCCTCTTCCTTTATTTGTTTCATTTCAGTACACTTACAGTTTTGAAGAGTCCAGGACAGTTGTCATGTAGAATATTCCTCAGTCTATTTTGGTGTGGTTTTGGTTTTGTTTTGAGATTAGATTCCAAAGCTGTGTTTTGGAGAAGAAAATTACATAGATGATGTATATGTCCCACTACATCACATTTTGGCTAGAGACATGTAATATCAATTTATACCATTATTGGTGATGCTAAGGAAATCACTTATTAAGGAGGTATCTGCCATAATTGTCTACTGCTGAGATTCTATTTTTCTTTTCTTTTTTTTTTTTTAAGATTTTATTTATTTATTCATGAGAGACACAGAGGGAGAGAGAGACAGAGAGAGAAGAAGAGACACAGGCAGAGGGAGAAGCAGGCTCCATGCAGGGAGCCCGATGTGACTCAATGGCAGGTCCCCAGGATCACGCCCTGGGCTGAAGGCAGGCATTCAACTGCTGAGCCACCCAGGCGTCTCAGTAAATACATTTTAAAAATAGAATCTCGTCAGGCTCCCTGTATGGAGCTTGCTTCTCCCTCTGCCCATGTCTCTGCCTCTCTCTCTCTCTCTCTCTCTCTCTCTCTGTCTCATGAATAAATAAATAAAACAAAACAAAACAAAACCAACAAAAAAGACTCATATGCCGTATCAACTGAGCCAGCTAGGTTGCTCCACCAGAGTCATTTCGAATCAGATCAGACCTCAATTTTTTTTTTAAGGATTTTATCTATTTATTTGACAGAAAGAGCACAAGCAGGGAGAGTGGCAGGCAGAGAGATAGGGAGAAGCAGGCTCCCCACTGAGCAAGGGCCCCAGGACCACGACCTGAGCCGAGGATAGACACCCAACCAACTGAGCCACCCAGGTGCCCAAGACCTCTATTTTTAAAAGTCCTATGAACAGATTAGTAATACTCCCGACTTTTCAAGAGCCAACAGAGGCTTCGGTTTTATTTATTTATTTATTTATTTTTAATTTATTATTTATTTATTTTTTATTTTATTTATTTTTTAAAATTTATTTCTTTTTTTTAAAGATTGTATTTATTTATTTGAGAGAGAGAGAACATGAGCAAGGGGAAGAGAAGAGGAAGAAGCAGAGGGAGAGAGAGAATCCCAAGCCAAATTTGTGCTGAGCTTGGAGCCCAACTTGGAGCTTGATCTTACGACCTTGAGATCCCAATTTCAGCTGAAACCAAGAGTTGGACACTCAACCAATTAAGCCACCCAGGCACCCCAAGACACTTCCATTTTAAACCATAATCCACATGAGGTGCATGAAAACTGAGGCGATGAAATAGAGCAGTGAGTGGACAGACACAAGCGTCCAAACATTGTGATCAGTGGAGGTGATTCAGAGGTCTGGTGCCCAAGTAACCAAGTGCTCAGTATTTCAGACCCTACTGGAGGCCATTTTAGCATCCTGACTAGCATGGCCTTAATATCATCCCAGTTTATTACTTGGTCTGTCTAGCTGAAAATGCCATTGCTCTTCTTTGGACGTGGGATTCCTCACATATAGATCAAAATATGGAACTAAGTGATTTGCGACATTTCTTCCAGCTCCACACCTTCTTTATAACCCAGCTTATCTTCATCTGTTCATTCCAGGGCACAACTATATTAATATCACTGTCTTCTGTGCTATTTGATGAAAAAGAATTCCCCAGACCAGAGATATTTGACCCTGCCCACTTCCTGGATGATAGCGGCAACTTCAAGAAGAGTGACTACTTCATGGCTTTCTCAGCAGGTAATAAGAATTAATTTCCTTAGGTGCTGAAGGGGAGAAAATATTTTGGGGGAATCAGTTGAAACTTACATGATACCTGCTCAAGGCTGGATAGAATTGTTCTTTGTCCATGACCAGAAGCATCAGTCCCAATGCCAATGCACTTTCCCCTACTCACCATACATCCTCATTATTGGAACTTTGGCTCGGTGACCCCGTGAGAAAGCTAGAGAATTAAGTTCATTGAATTCGGCCTCTAGATATATCACTGAACCACCAAGAGCTCCTCTTAGCAGATGAAACTCATTTAGACTTTACTCTCTGGCCATATATAACTACTCAACTTTGAATTAAGTATCTTCTATGTGGGATGTCTGTGTCTGACTTCAGCTCAGGTCATGATCTCAGGGTCCTGGGATTAAGTCTTGCCTTGGGCTCCCCACTCAGTAGGGAATCTGCTTGTCCCTCTGCCCTTCCCCACCACTCATACTCTCTCTCTCTCAAATAAATAGATAAATAAACGAAATCTTTTAAAAAAGATATCTTCTATGTGATATCACTTACTGCCCAGTTATATAATATATATAAGTATCCATAAGCACAGAACAGACACCAAAGAGGCTCACACTCTAGTGAGGGAGGCAAATTAGTAAATCTAGTAAGACTAGTGTTGTGGGAGAGAAAAACACAGGCTGCTCAGGAGACCAGAAGAGGGGGACGCCTGGGTGGCTCAGTGGTTGAGCATCTGCCTTCACGCCCAGGGTGTGATCCTGGAGACCCAGGATCGAGTCCCACATCAGGCTCCCTGCAGGGAGCCTGCTTCTCTCTCTGCCTATGTCTCTGCCTCTCTCTGTGTGTCTCTCATGAATAATAAATAAAATATTTAAAACAAGGAGACCAGAAGAGGAAGCTGCCTGCTTCCTGCTCATTCATACTCTACAGTGAGGCATAAAGTGGAATAAACAGCATTCTAACAGCAGAAAAGGAATTTGAGGGCAGCCTGGGTGGCTCAGCAGTTTAGCGCCAACTTTGGCCCAGGGCGTGATCCTGGAGTCCCGGGATCGAGTCCCAGGTCAGGCTCCCTGCATGGAGCCTGCTTCTCCCTCTCTCTCTCTCTCTCTCTCATAAATAAATAAATAAAATCTTTAAAAAAAAAAAAAAAAAGGAGGGCAGCCTAGGTGGCTCAGCGGTTTAGCGCCACCTTCAGCCCAGGGTGTGATCCTAGAGACCTGAGATCGAGTCCCACGTGGGGCTCCCTGTGTGGAGCCTGCTTCTCCCTCTGCCTGTGTCTCTGCCTCCCTCTCTTTCTCTCTTTGTGTCTCATGAATGAATAAATAAAATATTTTTTTTAAAAAAAGGAATTTGAGCTGCCTCACAGGGGACAGGGAGCAAGAAAAGAAGAGAAGGCAGCACACTGTGGACCATAGGAGCAGGAGATTATAGAGGAAATGACATGAGACATAGTTCCTGAAAGAAGTATAAGAGAAGTGGACCTTAACCAAAGGGAACAGCATGAGATAAAGCTGGAAACTTCGTGGAGTGTTGGAGATTGATGATGAGTGTGTTTGGCTAGAACTGGAAGTAGAGGGTACAGAGGATGGAAGGAGGGATATGGAAGGTCAAACTGGGAACAGAATGTGGAGGGCCAATTTAGCCCATTTGGCCTCATCATAGGACAAATTAAGGAGACATTGAATAATTTAAAGTGAGAGAGTGACACTTGTAAACATGTGTTTTTGAAATTACATGAAGGGGGCACCAGGGTGGCTCAGCGGTTGAGGGTCTGCCTTTGGCTCAGGGTGTGATCCTGGTCTGGGATTGAGTCCCGCATGGGGCTCCCTACCAGGAGCCTGCTTCTCCCTCTGCCTGTATCTCTGCCTCTCTCTCTCTGTGTCTCTCATGAATAAATAAATAAAATATTTCTTAAAAAATGAAATCACATGAAGGGAAAAAAATCTTTGTCTAAATTTTATGCCCAAGGTAGAAAGGGAAACACAGATATATGAGTTCCCTTCTCTTAGTCCTCCCTCCAATGCACTTGGACAGGTGGATGTATTTCTACAAGAATTTGTGGAAACTGGAAATGTGAAAAGAGCAATTATAATATGGGAATACATAATGAAGTGCTTGATATAGGCCTGATACTCAAGAGATATTTGTTGAATAAAAAGTTCCCGTGAAGATACTCCGTGAATAGCAACCATTTCTATCCTTCTATCCATCTGTCCCTCTAACCTTCCTTACGGCTATCCATCAGTATAGTCATCCATCAGATAATTTTTGTGACATACTTTTTGGGGCAGTTCAAAACATAGCATTCAAAGAACAAATCCCTTGTGTTTGTTATTTTCAGGAAAACGAATTTGTGTGGGAGAAGGACTGGCCCGCATGGAGCTGTTTTTATTCCTGACCACCATTTTACAAAAATTTACTCTGAAGCCTCTGGTCGATCCAAAGGACATTGATACCACCCCACTTGCCAGTGGGTTTGGCCATGTCCCACCCACCTACCAGCTCTGCTTCATTCCCGTGTGAGGAAAGGCAGACCACCTGCCTGCTGCTGTGCTATTGTCTGTAGATCCTCTTCCTCTGGGGTATCATTCATCTCCCTCTCACTACTGGGGATGCTTTCCCCGACCTTATCTCATATTTCCCCATTCCTTCCATTCCCAGTGAACATCCAACCTCCATTAAAGGAAAGTCTCCAGAATTTCTTTGCACAAATGCTGTGCTGTTTTTTATACTCTGTTACACGTGTATTTGCCACCACATATGCTAATACTTATCTAATATTGAGCTGTTATTATGTTATCCCTGTGAAATGAAACAAAATGATTAGTAAAAGCAAACACAGAGCCATTTGTCCTCTGCATGTTCTAAATGGAAACCATTATCATTTGCTGTACCAGTTCTTAGACTTTCCTTCTTTTGTGCACAATACTGGTAAGAAATGGAAGAAAATAGAGTCCAAAGAGGCCACTCTGTCCTCATGATGATAAGCACAGAGAGGGGCAAAGGGGGAAAGGGCAGGAAAGCTCTTTTGGCTTTGTGCCATCTACAGTTCCTTAAGCTTGGATTTGAAAGTGAGAAAAGTTGTGTCCAGGAGCCAGGTAATAGTGAGAAGATCAGTGATAGGGAGGAAAAAATAATCAGTGTAGAATTCATTTCTCTGCTTTGGGCCAGTGTGACCACGAAAGATTTGACATTTTCTTAGTTTGTGTTTCGAACTTAGAGTTAAGATTTAACATATGCTTTCATATTGCTAATCAAATCTTCTAAGTGTCATTCTTTGCTCCCTGACCTAGAACAGAATCCCTGGGGCAGTGGGTGGAGGACTTCACTTCCACCACATTGTTTTATATCTAACACATGTGTGATGCTATGATCCTAAAGTCTTTATTTTTTATTTTATTTTATTTATTTATTCATGAGAGACACAGAGAGAATGAGAGAGGCAGAGACACAGGCAGAGAGAGAAGCAGGCTCCATGCAGGGAGTCCGATGTGGGACTTGATCCGGGACTCCAGAATCACGCCCTGAACCAAAGGCAGACGCTCAACTGCTGAACCACCCAGGTGTCCTGCCAGGGAAATTTTTAAATGATAAAAACATGGGCAAATGATTTGAATGGACAAATTACAGAAAAGGAAATGAAATGGTGACTAGGTACATGAAAATTATCTTGGAAACAAAAGGTACACTTGACCTTAGCCAAAAAGCTGAGATGCAATAGAAATAAAAGGTACAAATTAAAACTACATTATATTCCTTTAAACCTTGATTAGTAAATGAAAAGATTTAATGGTGGGCATCCTGGGTGGCTCAGCAGTTAGCGTCGCCTTCAGCCCGGGGTGTGAACCTGGAGACCCGGGATCAAGGCCCACATCGGGCTCCCTGCTGGAGCCTGCTTCTCCCTCTGCCTGTGTCTGCCTCTCTCTGTGTGTGTCTCTCATGAATAAGTACATAAAATCTTAAAAAAAAAAAAAAAAAAAGGATTTAATGGAAGTATTAGCAAATGTGTGTGCCACTAAGCAGTCTTGTGTATTGTTCTAAAGTTATCTTCTCTGTGAAGCCTATACCCTGAGATTCTTTTTTTTTTTTTTTAATTAATTTGTTTATTTATTTGAGAGAGAGAGGTGGGGAGGGGCAGAGGGAGAGAGAAACTTGAGCAAACTCTGAACTCACCAGGAGCCCAGCATGGGCTCAATTCCATGACCCAGAGATCATGAGCTGAGCCAAGTGGAAATCAAGAGTTGCACACTCAAATGACTGCACCATCTAGGCACCCCTGCCCTGAGATTATTGTAAACTTGTAAACTCTACTCCATCATAACTTTCCCTCTCTTTTAGCTTTTGAGGCTCTTTATGATATTTTTGCCACTTTGCATGTTTCATGTTAATTAACCTTTCTCATAAACCCAGGGGGTGGATAATATTTGTATGTGTTTCCTAATGGTGCTATAACAAATTACCACCAAGTGTCTCCAAACAACACAGATTTACTATCTTATAATTCTAGAGTTCAAAAGTCCAGTATATGTGACCTTGGGCTAAAATCAAGGTGCTGACAGGGCTGCTTCCTTCTGAGACTCTAGGGAAGAATCCATTGCCCTGCCTTTATAGCTTTGAGATGTGACCAGCATTCCTTGGCTCATAACTCCTTCCTCCCATCACTCTCATCCTCTTGCTTGTCTTCTCCTCACTCTGATCTTCCTGCCTCCCCCTCCTAAGGACTGGTGTGATTAAATTTGGTCCATCTGGCTAATTTAGGATAACTTTCTTATTTTAAAATCCTGAACTCGGGGATTCCTGGGTGGTTCAGCGGTTTAGCGCCTGCCTTGGCCCCAGATGTGATCCTGGAGTCCCGGGATCGAGTTCCGCATAGGGCTCCTTACATGGAGCCTGCTTCTCCCTCTGCCTGTGTCTCTGCCTCTCTCTCTGTGTCTCTGTGTCTCTCATGAATCAGTAAATAAAATCTTGAAAAAAATATATAAAAAAGAAATCCTGAACTTAATCATATTTACACAGTTCCTCTCACCCTTTAAGGTATATAATCACAAGTCCTGGGGATTAGAACATAGACATCTAGACAGGTAAATATAGGATACATTTCCCTTAATTCCTAGCCCAGACTCTGGTGTTAAAATGTACAGTAAATATTTACTGAATAAACATAGATGAAAGAGTAAGCTTAGACCTTTAAAGAGGGTTTTAGGATAAAAGAAGTTCCCTCAACTCCTGTGAGAAGTCCTCGTATATCTTTTTTTTTTTTAAGATTTTATTTATTCATGAGAGACACAGAGAAAGAGGCAGAGACACAGGCAGAGGGAGAAGCAGGCTCCACGCAGGGAGCCCAATGCAGGACTTGATCTCAGGTCTCCAGGATCACACCCTGGGCTGAAGGCAGGTGCTTAAACATTGAGCCACCCAGGGGTCCCAAGTCCTTGTATATCCTAATTATTTTTTTTCTATAAGGAAAAATACCCAAATTTCAGTAAGCCTGTTTACAAAAGAACACAATAAACTACAGCCGCAAAATGGTGTCACTTAGGCTGAATTCCCAAACTGAGGCTAAATACATAATCTAATTGCAGTTTCAACCTCAGAAATGTAGTCTTCACTAGTCATCCAGAATTCTTCCATCAGCAGCAATGAGTCTGCCACCTGGGGTCCTCTCCACCCCCCCTCAAAGAAAGTGAATCCATCTGCATGGTCAGACTTCTTGCTTTTCTCCCTTTAGGAAGCAGCCACATGTTGAAACAATCTTTTTCTGCAGCTAGTAGCTCTCTTCCCCCACCCTTCTTCTAAGAAAACCTTCTATTTTGTGTATCTCTTTAGAGAGCCACCTATTTGGTAGATGGGATGCTGCTTGATTCATAAATCATTTAATAGGGGCAGTGGTTTAGCGCCATCTTCCGCCCAGGGTGTGATCCTAGAGACCCGGGATGGAGTCCCACGTCGGGTTCCCTGCGTGGAGCCTGCTTCTCCCTCTGCCTGTGTCTCTGCCTCTCTCTCTGTATCTCTCATGAATAAATAAATTCTTTTTTTAAAAATCATTTAATAAAGCCAATTAGATAGATCCTCAAATTTCCTCAGTTGGATTTTGTTTTTTAACAAGGCTTGTTTAAACTGATTTTTTTTTTTAAGATTTTATTTATTTATTTATTCATGAGAGACAGAGAGGCAGAGACATAGGCAGAGGGAGAAGCAGGCTCCATGCAGGGAGCCTGATGCGGAACTCGATCCCGGGACTCTGGGATCACACCCTGGGTTGAAGGCAGGCCCTAAACCACTAAGCCACCCAGGGATCCCCTAAACTGATCTTTTTTGGAGTTGTTCTTTAAAAAGAAACAGATGCAAATCACACCCAGACTTCCCAATAATTACTTTCCCTAAGTTTATTAGATGTAGGATACCCATATCTTATTCTTCTGTTATATGAATATAATAGCATTTGGTGGTTGAGTCATGAGACTAATCTCAGAGTATCTAGGTAGACTTCCAAAACTAGAAGGTTTCGTTCAATCGTTTTTAATTTTATTAAAAATAATTTTAAAGACCTCTAATATGGTGTTTGAAAGATCCAATTTCATCATTCAAGAATCTCTACTACTATGAAGTTCTAAATGAGGTCAAACTAATTTAATAGAGTTAGAAACCAGAGCAGTGTTTGCTTCTGAGGAGGAGGATTGCCATGAAGACATGTGAAAGGAGTTTTCCAGGGGGATAAGATTATTCTATACCTCGATAGGATGTGGTTACTTGGGTGTTGGTGTTTGTCAAAACTAAGCTGTAACATCAGTTCTTATCAGAAGGCCCCAGGGCCCCCCAAAATAAGCAAAGTGTTTAAGGCTATTTCAAAAAGGGAATGTGTTTCAAGTCCTTGAAATTAATTTCTTACATCTATTCTGATCTAGTCTGACCCTATGTTTATACTTGTCCTTTGAGACACAGAAATTGAAGGGACCCCATGAAAAAAAAGCCATTTTTCCCTCTTAGCTGCTTTTCCTGCTTATACTCTTGCTAAGACCTGCACCCCTACCTTCCACATGCCTTAATGTGTGTCCTCCTTGTAAAGATCAAGGAGTTAATGATTTCCTTGGAGTCTTCCAGCATAATAGGTAACATCTAAGGAGTGATGACACAGGATCATCATAAACCTTCTCTAAGACCATTGACTCCAAACACCTTGACTGCAAAACCCCTGGCTTCAGGGAACAAGTGACATAGGAAGGACTCCTGGCCCCTGTCCTTCTTCTGAGCAGTTCTTGGATGCCTGAGAGGACATGTGCACCAGATCACAATCACCAATAAAAACTCCAGACTCCAAACAAGGACAAGACTCCTTCCTTTCCTTTCTGAGTCTCCTAGACACTCAATTTGTATCTGCTCTCTCTATATTGCCAATAAACTCTGCTTTCACCTCCTGTTGCCTCATGTTTGACTTACATCCTGAGTGAAGCCAAGGACCCTCTTGTCTGGTCCTACTGGATCCTCTCTGGGTCTCTGGACCCGGCCTGCTTGTATTACTTTCAAGATATAGTTTGGCTTCAGCTTTGCATTGTGGTTAAAATATTAATCTTGATAAACATGATTTCTGATGCCAAATAATAAAATATTTAAGACAAGATGGTAAGTGCATATGCAGAAACCTTTTTTTAAAAAGTCTTTTAAAAAATCAAGCCATTCTTTCCAAGTAACTTACACTATTTTTTTCTTTTCAAATAAACTAATACATGTCCCAAGGGCACCTGACTAGCTCACTAGATAGAGTATGCAACTTTTTTTTTTTTTTTTTTTTTTTTTTATGATAGTCACAGAGAGAGAGAGAGAGAGAGAGGCAGAGACACAGGCAGAGGGAGAAGCAGGCTCCATGCACTGGGAGCCCGACGTGGGATTTGATCCCGGGTCTCCAGGATCGCGCCCTGGGCCAAAGGCAGGCGCCAAACCGCTGCACCACCCAGGGATCCCTGCAACTCTTGATCTCAGAGTTTACATCCAAGCCCCACATTGGGTGTAAAATTACTTAAAGGAAATATTAAACTAATACATGTTCTGTGCTGAAAGTGTCAAAACATCAGATACTTAAAAAGAAGAAAAGTATCACACATAATTTCACCACCCAGTGACTTCTTTTAAAAACTTAGAGGAAAATCCCTATTTCTTTAAAATGGAAGGTGTCTACACATTTGTTTGCAACATGCTTTTTGGCTTCGTACGTTCTGAACATTTTGTTGCTAACATAGTCCCCTGAGTAGAAAAGCAGTGAAGCCAGATTGGGAGCTGCTGGGAAGGGAGTGACAAGACAGGACTGACCCTGTAGCATGTTGCTGTCATTTGGCCTCTCCTTGCCACCATCTACAGAGAGGACTGTCTCCTGAGCTGGGTGCCTGGAGTTCTGTTAGACATGGAGGAAAAGTTGCTTTTTTTTTTTTTTTTTTTCATAGAATCCTGGCTGCACTGAGCTATAGAAAGCAAAGTTTGCGTATGTATGGGGAGAATCTGCTTGCCTACAGAGTGTTTTAGCCAAATTTAAAATACTTTTTTTTAAAACAAATTTAAAATACTTAAAGCCTTTGTCAGAGAGATAAGAAGCTTGAGTTACAAGCTGTTATAATCATCCAATGGGTGATGTTGTTATCTACACGAAATCTCTCTTTTTTTGGTTAAGATTTCATTCATGTATTTGTGAGAGAGAGTGAGCAAGCGAAAGAGCACAAACAAAGGCAGGGGTAGAGGGAGAAGCAGGCTCCCCGCTGAGCAGGGAGCCAGATGCAGGCTCAATTCCAGGACTCTCAGATCATGACCTGAGCTGAAGGCAGATGCTTAACTGACTGAGCCACCCAGGTACCTCTAAGTCTTTAAATATAAATTATTACAAGCCACCTGTGAAGGATAATTCCATGTCAGAGTTCAAGTTACCAATCCAATATGCTTTTATTTCTTTAAAAATCAGAGCATATCAAACAACAGCAGAATGATTCTCTACTACCAGCTTTTACTTTTATGAATTTTAGGGAGTGATGGAGATTGGTGCTGTCTTTTGACAGATTTCTACTTTAATTACTTCCTGATTTTTGTTCACTTTGTCTTCTGTGAATCTGTCCTTAAGTCTTATTTCTTTTAAAGAAATTGCGTTGGAGCTGTATAACTGGTCAACCACTCTGTTTAGGCCTCCAGCTAAGCTGGCTCTTTGCACCAACTCCCCTCCCAGCATCATGACCTCTGTGATTACTGTGCCTGTGACCATCTCTCACTGGCCTGGGCTGAGTTTGGACTAGAGCCACTGAGTGGCTTCAATGGTCAGCTTGGCTTCTGAAGTGTCTCTCAGGCCTTTAATGAAAGGAAACCATTTCTTAGTGACTTTAGTCTTTTTCTCCAAAGAATACAAAATTCTGCTCCAAACTTAGAATGTGTAGTATTTCACTTGAAAAGGAACTTTCTTTAGGAGTTGGTTGACTCGGGCAGCCCGGGTGGCTCAGTGGCTCAGTTCCTGCCTTGGGGCAGGGCCTAATCCTGGAGACCTGGGATTGAGTTCCACGTCGGGCTCCTTGCGTGGAGCCTGCTTCTCCCTCTGCCTGTGTCTCTGCCCCTCTCTCTCTCTCTCTGTGTGTCTCTCATGAATGAATAAATAAAATCTTAAAAAAAATAAAAAAGGAGTTAGTTGACTCAAAAGATTTCCTATTTTTTTTTTAAAAAATTTTTATTTATTTATGATAGTCACAGAGAGACAGAGAGAAAGGCAGAGACATAGGCAGAGGGAGAAGCAGGCTCCATGCACCGGGAGCCTGACGTGGGATTCGATCCCGGGTCTCCAGGATCACGCCCTGGGCCAAAGGCAAGCGCCAAACCACTGCGCCACCCAGGGATCCCAAGATTTCCTATTATTGATAGTAGTGGTTCAGTAAATACACTTTATTTTATTTTTTAAAAAGATTTTATTTATTTATTCATGAGAGACACACAGAGAGAGAGACAGACAGACAGACAGAGACACAGGCAGAGGGATGAGCAGGCTCCACGCAGGGAGCCCGACATGGGACTCAATCCCAGGACCCCAGGATCAGGCCCTGGGCAGAAGGCAGGCGTTCAACCACTGAACCACCCAGGCATCTCAGTAAATCCATTTTATTTTATTTTATTTTATTTTATTTATTTTATTATTTTATTTTATTTTATTTTATTTTATTTTATTTTATTTTATTATTTTTTAGTAAATACATTTCATTGATGAGTTTTAACCATCCCATTTCATAAACTTTTCTTTGCCTTGGTTAAGTGACATGAAATCAGTGGAGGCCCTCTCAAAGTGTAAGCTGGAGGTTAATCTCAAAAGATAGTACTGAAATTTATACTGAAAACAATTATATATGGCAATATACTAAAAAATCACAAAAGGTGGCATGATTTCTCCATTAAAACTGATCTTTGGGGGACACTTGGCTGGCTCAGTCTGTAGGGCATGTGACTCTTAATATCAAGGTTGTGAGTTCAAGCCTCACATTGGACATACTTAAAAAAATTTTTTTTAAATAGCTGAACTTTGGGGTTCTAAATATGATTTCAAGGAATCTTTCCACATTATAGGACAAAAATCTCAATTTATTTTGCCTGTTGAAATTAAGTTGAAAGTCATTCTATAAATTAAGCTGAAAGTTATTCTATAATTTCTCTTTGCAATGTCTTACAGCTTCCTGTGTGTCTTTCAAATCATTTCTTAAATTATTTCTAAATCTTCTATTATTTTTGATGCTATTGATAGACGGAATTCTTTTTGAAATTTCATTTTTTTTAAGATTTATTTATTTACTTATTCAGAGAGAGAAAGAGAGAGAGAGAGAGAGAGAGAGAGAGAGAGAGAGAGAGGCAGAGACACAGGCAGAGGGAGAAGCAGGCTCCATGCAGGGAGCCCGACGTGGGACTCCATCCAGGGTCCCCAGGATCGCGCCCTGGGCTGCAGGCGGCGCTAAATTGCTGCGCCACCGGGGCTGCCCTGAAATTTCATTTTCTAATAGTTTTCTAGTATGCAGAACATTTCTTGAGTTTTATACATTGGCCTTACATTTGCTGAGCTTTTTTTGTAGATTCCTTGGTGTTTCTTGCTTACAGGATCATTTCATCTATGAATAATGACAATTGTATCTCTTTCTTCCAGCTGAAATGCTATTTTTTCCTTGCCTTAATGAACTGATTAGGATCTCTAGTACAATGTTAAATAAAAATGGTGAGACTGGTATCTTTCCTCTATTCCTGATCTTTGGCAGAAAACTTGAGGCTTTCCTCATTTTATATTAATTGTAGGTTTTACATGGGTGCTCTTGACCAGGTTGAGAAAGTTTCGTTCCTAAGGAAGCTGGGACTTTTTAATCATGTGTTAAACAACAGAAAATCAATTGAGTCCCTTCCTTCTTTCCTTCCTTCCTTCCTTTGATTTTATTTATTTGAGAGAGAGAGAGAGAGAGAGGCCGTGGGGGAGCACAAGAGGGAGGAGAGTCAGGCTTCCCACTGAGCCTGATCCTGGGACCCTGGGATTATAACCTGAACTAAAGGTAAAAGCTTAACCAACTGAGCCAAACGTCCCTCCACTGAGTAATTTAAAATTCAAATTGGCTTTATCAAATGATTCATGATCAGGAGGCATCCCATCCAGCAAATAGAAAGGAGCTCAGTGGTGCAGCAGAAAAGTAAAGATTTGGGAGGCCTGGGTGGTGCAGCGGTTGAGCGTCTGCCGTGGGCCCATGGTGTGATCCTGGAGTCCCAGGATCCAGTCCCGCATCAGACACCCTGTGAGGAGCCTGCTTCTCCCTCTGCCTCTCTCTGTGTCTCATGAATAAATAAGTAAATCTTAAAAAAAAAAAAAAAAAAAGAAAAGAAAAGAAAAGAAAAGAAAAAGATCTTTAAAGGCAGAGAGGGAGCTGGAAAAAACACATTGTTTCAGGCAAGGTACCCGCCTAAGGGGAACAGAAGCTGTTGATCAATGAATTTCCTAGTCATGACCAATCAATTCTATGTTGACTGATTAAAGATTACATTCTTGGGTGGGCTGAAAGTGCAGTTAGGCTAGGCATTAAGTCTCAAGTAGCTCATGTGAGACCTTAATGTAAGTGACTCCTTTTGGGGCCTCAGATTTTCATTTTCACACGGAAAAGGGGTATTGAGCTTTGTTAAATGATTTTTTTTCTGCATCCCCTGAAAAAAATCATGTACTTTTCTCCTTTAATATTTTGAATTATGTTGAATGATTTTCAGATGTTAAACCAGTGGTGCACACTGAAGGTAAACTCCACTCTTTCATGACATATGATCCCTTTAATACTGAACTCAATTTGATAATGTTCTGTTAAGGGTTTTTGCATATGGGTTCATGAAAGTTATTGGTCTGTAGTTCTTCTGCCTTGTTATGTCTTTAGTTCTGGAATCAGGGTATTAGTGACCTCATAAAATGAGTTCAAAGTGTCTTTACTTCTTTTCTGAATGATTTTATGTAGTATTGATTTTTTTTTTCTTTTTCCTTTACTTGTTAGTAGAATTAACCCATGAAGCCATATGAGCCTGGAATTTCCTTTGTTGGGAAGTTTTTATTTTTATTTGCTAATACAATTTTTAAAATTTGTATAGAGTTGTTCAAGCTTTCTATTT
Source organism: Vulpes vulpes (assembly GCF_048418805.1). Lineage (NCBI taxonomy): Eukaryota > Metazoa > Chordata > Mammalia > Carnivora > Canidae > Vulpes > Vulpes vulpes. Next base: position 86,135,847 of record NC_132794.1, read on the forward strand.
CTTGTTGGGTCAGATATGGGATTTTGTGTCTTTTAAGGAATTTGCCCATCTCAGCTGGGTTGTCAAAAGTGTTGTTTGTAATAATCTCTGACTCTTTATGTTCTGAAGGCATTGTAGTGATATCCCTTCTTTTATTCCTGATACTGGTATGTTTTCCTTTTTTTTTTCTAGCTAGAGGTTTATGATTTTTATTAATCTTTTTTTAAAAAGATTTTATTTATTTGAAAGTGAGAGAGAGAGACAGAGCACAACAGGGGTGGGAGGGTAGGGGGAGAGGCAGATGGAGAGGGAGAAGCTTCCCTGCTGAGCAGGGAGCCCAGAAGAGGTGCTGGATCCCAGGACCCAGAGACCATGACCTAAGTGAAAGGCAGATGCTTAACTGACTTAGCCACCTAGGTACCCCTCCTTTTTTTTTTTTTTTTTTTTTTAAGATTTCATTTACTTGAGAGAGACAGAGTCTCATTAATCTTAAAAAAAATCGGGCAGCCCTGGTGGAGCAGCGGTTTGGCACCACCTGCGGCCCAGGGCATGATCCCGGAGACCCGGGATCGAGTCCCACGTCGGGCTCCCTGCGTGGAGCCTGCTACTCCCTCTGCCTGTGTCTCTGCCTCTCTCTGTGTATCTCTCATGAATACATGAATAAAATCTTTAAAAAAAAAAATCTTAAAAAAAATCAGCTTCTGCTTTCTCTAGTTTTTATCTTTTCTCTTTTTTATTTCATCCATCTCTGCTTTTATATTTTATTTCCACCTTTCTGCTTGCTTTAAATTTAATATTCTCTTTTATATTAAGGTGAAAGATGTCATTGATTTGAGATTTTTCTTTTCTATTTTAGGTGTCCTAAGGCTTTAAGTTTTCCTCTAAGTGTCCTGGGTAGCTGCATCCCCATGAATTCTGATAGGTTGTATTTTCATTGTTATTCAATTAAAAATATTTTTCTTGTGACTTAATTCTTTTACCCACTGATGATTTAGATGTGTGTGGTTGAATTTTCATGTATTTGGGGTTTTCTTGTTATATATTAAAAATTACTAAAGTTTACTTGGTATGGTTTTCTTTCAACTTACATTAATTGGCTTATTATCTTTTAAACTAGTAATTTAGGCCATTTACTTTAAAGCACAGTTAAATTTTTTTGCTCTGAGTTACAGAGAAAAAAAAGTTGCATTTAAAGTGTTAGAAGATTCATTTTTCTTTTCTAGAAATTTTCTTTTAAATTTATATGTTTATTCTTATTGTCAAAGTTTTGTTTAATTTAGGAAAGTTTATGATCTAATTCATTAGATATCTAATTTGGAGATAAGGAAAAGTAAATTAATTTGTTGAGAAAATATTTCATACTCAGAACATGGAAAAATTTTATCAAACTCTTGAGCTAGCTAAGGAATTCATTGGGAATTCATAACCAGATTTCTATTTCCTTATTTGCTCTTATTTTATCTCACATAGGGTGTTGAAGTTTCAACCATGTTGTTTCAAATGGCAAGATTTTCTTTTTTATGGCTGAATAACACTCCATTGTATATACAGTTGAACCTTGACCAACATAGGTTTGAAATGTGCAGGTCTGCTTATATGCAGATTTTTTGATAAAATACTGTACTGTAAATATATTTTCTCTTCCTTATGATTTACTTAATATTATTTCTCTATATTGTAAGAATACAGTACCTAATACATATAACATACAAAATAGGTGTTAATAGGGCTGAAGGCAGTGTTAATAAACTTTATGTTATCAGTAAGGCTTCTTGTGAACAGTAGGCTTTAATAGTTTTGAGGGGAATCAAAAGTTATACACAGAGGAGGCTTTCATGTTATCTCTGTATAGTATCATGTCATTTGCAAATAGCACAGTTTTACTTCTTCCTTGCCAATCTGTATGCTTTTTTCCTTTTTTATCTGATTGTTGTGCCTAGGATCTCCAGTACTATATTGAATAAAAGTGGCATGCTTATCTCTTTTGTGATCTTAGAAAAAAAGCTTTAAATTTCTCACCATTGAAAATAATGTTAGCTGTGGGTTTGTCATATGTGGCTTTTCTTATGTTGAGATATGTTCCCTCTAAGCCCACTTTGTTTTTTTTTTAAGATTTTCCTTATTTATTCATGAGAGACACAAGGAAGAGATAGGCAGAGACACAGGCAGAGGGAGAAGCAGGCTCCATGCAGGGAGCCCAACGAGGGACTTGATCCCGGGTCTCCAGGATCACGCCCTGGGCTGAAGGTGGCACTAAACCGCTGAGTCACCCAGGCTTCCCTAAGCCCACTTTGTCGAGAGCTTTTATCATGAGTGAATGTTGAATTTCATCAAATGCTTTTTCTGAATTTATTGAGATGACCATGTGACTTTTTTTAATCCTTCATTTTATTAATGTAGTGTTATCAGATTGATTTCTGGATATTGAACCATCCTTGCCTCCCCCAAAATAAATCCCACTTGATTGTGGTGAATGATTTTTTAAAAAAAGATGACAGATTGATTGATTGATTTGAGACACACAGAGAGAGGCAGAGACATAAAGAGAGAAGCAGACTCCCTACAGTCAGCCCAATGTGGGACTCCATCCCAGGACACTGGGATCATGCCCTGAGCAGAAGGCAGATGCTCTACCACTGAGCCACCCAGGTGCCACATGAATGATCTTTTCAAGGTATTGTTGAATGCATTTTGCTGGTATTTTGTTGAGGATTCTTACATCTATGTTCATCAGGGATTTTGGCCTATAGTTTTTGTGTATTTTGTTAGTGTCTTTGACTTTGGAAACAGGGTAACATTGGCCTCATAGACTGAATTTGGGAGTTTTCCTTCTATTTTTTAGGAGTAGTTTGAGAATAGCTATTAACTCTCCTTTAAATATTTGGTAGAATTCACCAATGAAGCTATCTGGTCCTGGACTTGTGTTTATGAGGAGGTGGTTTTTTTTTTGTTTGTTTGTTTTTTAAGATTTTATTTATTTATTCATGAGAGAGAGAGAGAGAGACAAGCAGAGGGAGAAGCAGGCTCCACACAGGGAGCCCGATGTGGGACTCAATCCCAGGTCTCTAGGATCACACCCTGGGCTGAAGGCGGCACTAAATTGCTGAGCCACCCAGGCTGCCCTATTGGGAGTTTTTTGATTACGGATTCAATTTCCTAGTAATCAGTCTGTTCAGCTTCAGGCTTATTCTTGATCCTTGGGTGACTGTCATCAAGACCTTCAGGCCTTCAAATCAAGGGGTTTACTTGGTTCTTCTTATTTGGCCAGCTCTGAACGCATTTTTTTTTCTTTTAGCCCAGAGAATTTGCAAAAATTCTTTCCAGATTCTAAGGCTCCTAAATGATATTTTATATAGTTAGCCTTTCAGCCTCTCAGCACCTGATTTCATTTTTTTTTAAAGATTTTATGTATTTATTCATGAAAGACACACACACAGAGAGAGAGGCAGAGACACAGGCAGAGGGAGAAGCAGGCTCCATGCAGGGAGCCTGATGTGGGACTCAATCCAGGGACTCCAGGGTCATGCCCTGGGCTGAAGGCAGGTGCTAAACCACTGAGCCACCCAGGGATCCCCTCAGCACCTGATTTCAAGTCAGTAATCACCTCAATGGTAAAATCACACAAATATCAGGCTTCCAAATATGGATTTCCCAAGCCCTCTGTCATTTTGTCCCCACGAATCTTCACAGCTTTCATTGCCTTCCCATACTGACAAATATATATATGTACATTTGTGTGATAAGTCAGAAGGAGACACAGACATAGGTATAGATGTTATATTTGGAAAGTTCTGGTTATTTCAATGAAATGTTAACAGATGATAAGATTTCCTACTTGAAAATCTGAATTTTTAGTTAAAAATTACTAAATCTGTCAAAGAATTCAATCCTCAGTATAAAGGTTTGGTCAAATAGTCTTTTTATTACACTCATGATAGAAAACTAAACTGATACATAACTTTTCTTCTGTTATGCTTCAGTATCTATAAAAAATAAAGTTCACATATATGTGCAGCCACTTCATATCTATTCCTGAAGAATAATGAAAGATATATGCATATGGGACTTTTATATTAACAGAAGTTCAAAAATAATCTATTCTTGAATAAGGAGCCAATTTAAAAAATTATTATAGCCATTGCAACAGGGTATTATATTTATACCACTTGTAAAAATACCTATAATGTTATTATATAAATTTCACCACCAAATCATAGGTATATGATATATAAATATATAGGTATATACACATACATAAAACACATATTTCTGTATATGTATATTCAAATATAATCATATATACATATAATCCTCCCCTCTTCTTTGCCTTACTATGTCTATGTATGTATGTGTCTCCAATTGTGTGTTTAACCAGTAGGGGGAAGCAGGAAGGGCATCCTTGGACAGAGCAACAAATTCATATTTTATCACACATTATTGCCCCTGCCTGGAATGACCTTCCCCTGTTTTCTCCCTGCATAGACATACTCATATATACATACCTATACAAATGTGTATCACAATTATTTTTTAATAACCACTGGGAAAAAACAAATTACACATGCTAAACTATCAAGAGATAAGAGGAAGAAATGAGTGAATTTCATGCATTAAAAAAAATTTGTTTTTAAAGATTTTATTTATTCATGAGAGACACAGAGAGAGAGAGAGGCAGAGATACAGGCAGAGGGAGAAGCAGGCTCCATGCAGGGAGCCCAATATGGGACTTAATTCCAGGACTCCAGGATCAGGCCCTGGGCCGAAGGCAGGCTCTAAACTGCTGAGCCACCCAGGCGTCCCAATTTTTCATTTTTAATGGAAGAAAATATGACATTAATAAAATACCTTACATTGGTATACACTGCATATGAGATACAGCATGAAATCTTAGGACTGGATTACAAAAAAGAATTTTGTTTCATACAGGGAAATTTGAACTGAATCTTAAAGGATAAAGACAATGAAAAGAAAGGGTCAGGAATGTCCTTCCTGATGTGAAAGGAGAGGTGGATGGTGGCTGACACACAAGACAGAAAAGCATCTGGCTTGTTCAGGTGAGGTCAGTGTGGCTTTGCAATCTGACGGCCTGGCCTTTCTTCAGACTGGAACAAAACAGAGCTTATAGAAAGGTGGTGTAGCACCCAACCCATTGACAATTGGGGTGGTGTCAATGTCCTTTGGATCAACCAGAGGTTTCAAGGTGAAATGCTGTAAAATATTGGTCAGTAGCAAAAACAGCTCCATGCGGGCCAGGCCTTCTCCAACACAAACTCTCTTCCCTAAAAACAACACATAAATTCAATATTCATTTAATTCTGTTTCTGAATTAGCACACAGGGAAGCTTAAATAAATATGGACTGAGAAAATAAATATGTTAATAGACTAATTAATCCATGGCTTCTTTTATCTACACGGAAATTTGGCTTCCTTCACTTCCTCAGTACGTATTTTTGTGTGCACATGTAGGGGCAAGGGCAGCTTGCCCCTAGATGGGCCACTTTGGCATAAAGATTATTTTAAATTAAAAGCAATTAAAACCCAGCAAATTCAAAAAAGCTCCTTACCTCTCCTTCAACTGTCTGCCTGTCCCAGGAAGAGAGCAGTTAACAGATTGTTCTTTATCTAAGAGACTTCTCTGTATAACAGGGCAACCTTTGTTTTTGAAACCTCTCCTCTCACATGCTAATGGCTTCTTCCCCTGAATCCCCAGACTCCTGCCGCTCTCCTTAGCTCAGAATGTCCCAGAGGCCTATATTACTATCTTTGGAATTTCATGTCTTTATGGGTTCCCTATACCTGTGAAACTAAATTTGATTTTCTCCTCTTAATCTGGCTCATGTCAATTTGATTTTTAGTCCCAGTGGGAAGAATCTTAAAAGGCAGAGGAAAATTCCTCTTCCTAGAAAGCTGGCAGAATTGGTAGTATACTTTAACACACTGGACACTGCTTGCCACAGACACAACTGCAGCCAGAAGATCCTTGGGACATCTGACATACAGCTGGCAGAAGGTAAAATTTCCTACCATGTCAGTCTTCTGGAATCTGAGGAGTCTGATGGAGCAAGAATGGTGAGAGTCCTTTTTCTGTCTTTCTGAATTTAGATTACCAGGAGAAAATACTTGTGGAACTAGTTCCTTGTTTTTAGCAACTCTTGGTTAATTTGGTAGAGTCCTCTTTGGGGGAAACAGATTAACCAGAGATGATCTTCATTTTCCTTTGTGTCTTTTATGTCGTTTGTAATAAAAAGCAATTACCATAGTGCAGAAAGTAGGCATAGGCCCTATAAGCCTGCTGTTTGAGCCAGCCCCACAGGCTGGTGAGTTCATGGTTCTCATCAGACTGGCACCTGTTTAGATAAAGTTTGCTGTAGGTTAAGGATTGTTGCCAAGGGACATCTTGGAAACCAAAGCTCCACAATTGATAGGCATGAGTGGAATAAGTTGGTCACAGAACAGGTTAGATTGACACTTGATCACTTACCAACCCAAGAAAATGAGGTGTGCAGTGAGGCACACTGTAAAAACACACTGTAAATCGTTAACCCTGTGGCACATCCCTCTTAAGTATTAGTGTGGATCCAAGAGACCCAAAGTTTAGCCAAAAGAAAAACTAGGTAAAGTTTTTCCTTTTGTCTTGTTCTATGTCCCAAGAGCTTAGCTTTGTGACCAGTGAGAATATTCTCTTTGGTCTCCACCATCCAGAGGATGCACTTGCCAGGGTGCACTTTGGTGGCCAGCCAAACAGAATGGGGATCTGAGTCTATCTCTCTCTCTCTCTCTGACCATGCCAGCTCTCAAGGGTATTTGTCATGAGAGGTCTCAGCCTATAGGAACCTTTATGTTCTCAATCTTTGTTAGTGCTGGAAAGTTCCATTACAGGAGCACATGCCCGGTGTCACAGATTTACTGAGTCTCTCTCTCTCTCTCTCTCTCTCCTCTCTCTCTCCCTCTCTCCCTCTCTCTCTCTCCAGAGAGAGAGAGAGAGGCAGAGACACAGGCAGAGGGAGAAGCAGGCTCCATGCGGGGAACCTGATGTGGGACTTGATCCCGGAACTCCAGGATCATGTCCCAGGCTGAAGGCAGGCGCTAAACCACGGAGCCCACCGGGCTGCCCAAGAAAAACTTTCTTAATAGAGACCTCTCAATTGTCCTACTTTTGTTTGTTGTTGTTTTTTCAATTGTCCTAGTTTAATGGCTAGCCTCAGGGACTCCATTGACAAGATAAAAGAACAGAAATTAGAAATAAGAAAAAGAGGGAGGTATTTGAAAATTGGGCCTATGATGTCCTCCCCACAAATATTAGTAAAAACCTAAGCTATAAAAATATTTTTAGGGCAGCCCGGGTGGCTCAGCGGTTTAGTGCCGCCTCTAGCCCAGGGCGTGATCCTGGGGACCTGGGATATATATATATATAATCTTATTTGTGTGTATGTGTCCCATGCTGCAAATGTGAGATATTTTCTCTCATTTCAATTTGCTAAATTGAATTTGTAAAAGAGTTCCATTTAGTTGAAGGCAGCCCTCGTAAGGATTGGGCATTCTAAGAACTCAGAAAGAAACTAAGATAAATGTTTTTCAAATTTATGTGATCAGGGAAAATACTCAGTATTAAAACTAACTTAAGGGATGCCTGGGTGGCTCAGCGGTTGAGCCTTTGGCTGCCTTTGGCTCCGGGCGTGATCCTGGAGACCTAGGATCGAGTCCCACAGGCTCCCTGCACGGGCCTGCTTCTCCCTCTGCCTGTGTCTCTGCCTCCCTCTCTCTGTGTCTCTCATGAATAAATAAATAAAATCTTAAAAAATAAAAATAAAACTAACTTAAAGTTATTGGTTTAATTAAAATAGCTGTGTCTTTAGAGTTATCAGGATTAAATATACAACTTGTAGCCTGCCCGTGTTTACTGAAAGTCAAATAAATTCATATTATCTCTCACAAACTTTATGAGAAAAAAATGATGGTTGACTTTGATGCCTCAAAATATTTTATACATAGTCTAAACTGTTCAGAACAAGTCAATTAGATGTAGATAAGATAAAAAGGTTTGTAGGCAAACTTTTATTATTATTATTATTTTCAAAGATTTTATTTATTCATTTGAGAGAGAGCGATCATGAGCAGGGGGCTGAGCAGGGAGCCCAACACAGGGCTCGATCCCAGGACCCTGAGATTATGACCTGAGCCCAAGGCAGATAGATGCTTAACCAACTGAGCCACCCAGATATCCCCTAAAGATTTTATTTACTTTTTAATTTTTTTTTTTTTTTTTTTTTTTTTAAATTTTTATTTATTTATGATAGTCACAGAGAGATAGAGAGAGAGGCAGAGACACAGGCAGAGGGAGAAGCAGGCTCCATGCACCAGGAGCCCGACGTGGGATTCGATCCCGGGTCTCCAGGATCGCGCCCTGGGCCAAAGGCAGGCGCCAAACCGCTGCGCCACCCAGGGATCCCTTTATTTACTTTTTAGAGAGCAAGAGAGCAGGGGAGGGAGGGTGATAAAGAATCTGAAGCAGACTCCACACTGAGCATGGAGCCCAACAAGGAGCCTGATCCTGCAACTTTGAGATCATGTGTAGGTAAAAATTCAGGTTACCAAAGATTTTGGTAGTTCTGTAAAAGTTTAAAGTTTTGCTAAATGTTAAGCTAAATTAATTGAATATCTAGATCATTTCCAAGTAAGATAAAATAATGAGACATTAAGTACTGAACATAAGTTTATCTCTGTTGGGCCGGCGGGATCAAGGGGGGTGGGGGATGGGGGGGCACCAACAAGACAGCGGTGGACCCCCTCCCCCCCCATTGTGGCCCCCACCTCAGAACCTTCTGAGCAGCAGCGGACCCCCCGGAGGACACCGGACACGTCATCAGGGGAGCCTGGACCTATGCAGGAAGCCTGAACGTACTTTACCCAGACCCCATATAAGGGCACGGGCAGTCATCGCCCCAGGCTGATCTCACCAGTAATAAGCCTAATACCTGTCACCCCAGCAGACACCAACCCCTTAAAAAGCCCACTTGCCCTCCTGGCCACCACTTCCCCGCTCTTTCCCCCTCCACTGCGGCTGTGGGGATTATGTGTTGTTTTACAATATATCTTACTGCCCAGAAGTTTTCCTGAGGCTGGCAGGTGACCTCCTGTCAATCCTAGGCAAGCGCTCATAAAGATTGGGCACTCTAAAAACTCAGAAAGATAGAAACTAAGATAAATGTTTTTCAAGTTTATGTTCTCTGACCAACTTATCCTATCACTGGAGCCTTCTTGAGGTGGTGAGTGCTCTAACAGCTTTTTTTTTTTTTTTTTTAAGATTTTATTTTTTAAGCAATCTCCACACCTAAAATGGGGCTCGAATCCACAACTCCAAGATTAAGAGTCACACGCTCCACCAACCAAGCCAGCCAGGTGTCCTAGTTCTAGCAGCTTTTAAGTGTTCAATCTGTGTCTGCCAGTTCTGCAGCTTTGGCTTCCAAGATGTCCTTAAGCAACAGGCTTTACCTCATGGGCCCATTAACCTATATTAAAGTTTGTATGACAAACAACATAAAAGACACAAAGGAAAACAAAGAGCATCTCTGGGAGGAAAAGAGATCAGTTACCAAAGAGGACTCTACCAAATTTACCAAGAGTCACTAAGCCCAAGGAACTAGTTCCACAAAAATTTTCTCCTGCTAATCTAAATTTAGAAAGAGAGAAATAGGACTTAGCATTCTCGCTCCATCAGACTCTAGATATTCTGAGAGACTGACATGGTAGGAAATATTACATTCTGTCAGCAGAAGGTGTATGGGGTGAGCAGTGTCCAGAGAGTTAAGGTATCCAGCTGACATAGCAATTGTTGGGAGCAAGAATCCCCTGTTCCTTTCAAGGTCCTTTTAGCTGGACTGAGAATCAAATTGACATGAGACAAATTAACAGAAGAAAATCAAATTTAATTTCATATGTAGAGAGAATATACACAGACCTAGAAATTCCAAAGACAGGCAAAATGAGGTATATATATCATCCTAACTAAGGAGGTAGGAAAAAAAGAAATATTACAAATTAGCCACAAGCATGTCAACTAATCACTTATCTCCAGTTTCTAATGTTATCTGGATTCCAGTCAGTCCTCCAGCCTTCCTCTCTGCTCTGCCTGTTGATATTTTCCATATCCTTCTAGATTTAGCTCAAATGTCATTTCATCTACCCAAACTTATTTGATGTGCTCGAGTATATAACTCCCTTTTCTGTTTTCCACAACACTTGTTAATGCTTCTAAAATAGCACATTTCAGATGAAATTATAATTATTTATCTGTCTCACATACTGGAGCCTAAGCTCTTAAGGTAAGGCCTCAGATCTTGTAATAATACCCACAGTGTCAGGGCAAATGCAGGTCTACAAGCCCTGTGACTTGAGACTCCTTGAGGTTTCTCTTCATTATACAGTAATGGGCCCAAAATATAGGAAGAAAGATAAGGAGTAGTATAATAGTACCTTGCTTTGTGATCATCTCTGGGCATTGCTCATAATCTTGTGCAAGAGTTGCTTGATACTTATTTTTCTTATATATTCAATCAAAAGGAAATCTGTTTTTGTCTCGGTTTCAATTACTTCTACAGGAAAGGCCCTTTATCCTCCTCCCTCCCCCTTTTATTCTCCTTTGGAATGTGCTGAATATTCTCCTTTCTCCCACTTTCCAGCTCCATTTTGTGTTTAACTTTTGTGCCTACTCTGTTCAGGAAGCTGATTTCTATGGACTGCATAAACCGAAAAGTTAGTTCCCTTCTGGATTCTGAATAAATTCAGAGCATTAGATATTAACAAGGTCAGAGTATTTATTCCCTTATCCCACCCTGCCAGGCTACAATTTAGGCAGTGGCTATATTGCTCTGCTATAGATACATTTCCTGTTGAGGCATCCACTCCTTCTTTCCTAAAGTTCTATTTAGGTTCCAGTAATGCCCTCCTCTCATCCTTCCTGACCTAGGATGGTAACATCTTCCTGCGATGCTGGTCCTGAATGCTTTATCACACCTTGTCACCTACCTTACCTTGCCCATACCTCTGAAAATAGTCTCATGATTAAATTCTCTTTAATTAACTTTTGAATATGCCACCTGTTTCTTCCCAGGACTCTGACAAATTAAAGGGCGATACTCAAATTTCCCTTACCTTCTATCTACTCTACCCACTGCGCCTTCTTAGGAACCTCAGTGGTGGGTTCTGGAGCCAAACTTGGCAAGCGCCGCCTCCAATCAAACAAGAAATAACCTGGGCATTGGGAGTGATGCCTTTAGCCTCATGCAAATGACAATTTCTCTAGCCCAGAGTAGCCGCCCTGCAAAACCCTTCCTCATCTCACTACCCCGATATATAGATAAAAATGAAACTTGCTTGCCTGCTGAGAAGGCCATGAAGTAGTCACTCTTCTTAAAGCTGCCATTTTCATCCAGGAAGTGGCCAGGATCAAACTGATCTGGGTTGGGAAATTCTTTCTCATCATGCAGGACAGAAGTCAGAGATGTTAATATGGTTGTGCCCTGATATGAAAAACAAAAACAAACAGATAAATTGAATTATAATGAAGGTCATGGAGCTTGAAATCCTTTTGTTTTATAGATAAGGAGAGAGGTACAAAAAGAACTTATTTACTCCATGTCACAGAACAAACTAATGACCAACTCTAACAGGTTTTAAATTCTGTAATGCCAATCCAAGGCACTATTAACTGATTCCAAAGTCATTGTATTCAGTTTGTGGCCTGACTCTAGCATGCTCTTTTAAGAAAATTAAGGGAGCTCCCTAGAATGCATTGTTCCTGACAAATAAATTGCAGTATTATCTAAAAGTGCTAATGCCACTGAAAATCAGCTCTTTCTCTTTGGAACCAAGTATGAGGTCTTCAAAATCATACTTGAGTATGATTCCCTTCACTTTCAAGGATAACAAACTGAGGGTGTCTGGCTGGCTCAGTCAATAGAGCATGCAATTCCTGTTCTTGGGGTCGTGGCTTCAAGCCCCACCATGGGTACATAGCTTACTTAAAAATAATTTTTTTTAAAAAAAGATGACAAATGGTTAAATATCCCCTCCTCCCATTGTGCTCTTTCAGTTGAATTATTACATATCTTTATTGAAATGAGAGCATTTCTGGTTTCTAGTAGGGTTTTCTTAAGCTCACAGATACAGTGTAACATAACGATTTGGAGTTTAGTTTTCAAAATCAATCAAATCTTTCTATTAAATTAAGCTCTGTGATTATAGGTTACTTGTTTAACATTTCCATGCCACATTTTCATAACTAGTAAAATGTAAACAATAAATCTGCACTAGTAAACAATACATTGCACACATAAAATGATATAATACAAGAAATACTTTTGCACAAAGATTATTTTACCACATGCTATGGGTGCCTGGATAGCTCAGTCAGTTGGGCATCCTACTCTTGATTTTGGCTTAGGTCATGATCTTAGGGTCATGAGATTGAGTTCTGAATCTGGCTCTGGGCTTACATGGAGTCTGCTTGAGATTCTCTCTCCCTCTGTCCCTCCCCCTGCTTATGCCAGCTATAAATAAATTAATTAATTAATTAATTTTAAAAATCCTTAAAAAGAAAAAAAGATTCTCTCTCTCTCTCTGCCCCTCCCCACTGCTCACATGCTTTCACTCAAAAAAGATTACACTATTCTCTATAAGTCCATGGTTATGGGTTGGGTGACACATACACAGGAGGGAACTCCATGAAGCCTGTCCCTGTATGACTGCTTGAAAATTGAAGCTGGATATAAGATGTTATGCAGAGATGGGGGAGTTGAGATTCCAACCCAGCTAGGGTGAAGAAAACTTTCTTGGCACCTCAGATTTTTTGTGGTAGCCCCCAAATTTGTAAATTGTTAGGTTAAAGAACCCACACTGGACTAAGGGTCATGCATAAAAACTAAATTCAAAAGTGAAACTAACCCACAATGAAAGAATTATAGTAAGCCTAACAGACTGAAAAACTTTTGTCAGTAATTTAGCTGCCTGCCAAAATAAGTCAATGTCCTTTAAAGGAAGATAGTATAATCAGATTCTCCACAAGGCATCATTCAAAATGTTCAGCATATAATAAATTTTTTTTTTTTTTTTTTTTTTTTTTTGTGAACACATCCCTGTTTATTTTATTATTTTTTTTTTTTCACATCCCTGTTTAATGCGGTGAGGCGGGACTCACTCTGAAATAGATGAGTTTTTTTTTTTTTTTTTTTAAGTAGGCTCCAAACCTAATGTGGGGCTTGAACTCACAACCCTAAAATCAGAGTTGCACACTCCTCTGACTGAGCTAGCTAGGTACCACAAGCATGCGAAAAATTATTAAACATGTGAAAAAGAAGGACATCTGACCCAAAATTAAAGAGCAAAAAACAAAAAACAAAAACAGAACAATAACTAAGATTGAATAAACAAAACTCTCTCAACAGACACCATTCCCAGACCAGATGGCTTCACTGGTGAATTCTACCAAACATTTAAAGAATTCTCAACAAAATCTTAGCAAACTAAATTGAATGGTACAATAAAAGGATCATATACTGTAATCAAGTGGGATTAATTCCAGGGATGCAAGGATGGTTCAACATCCACAAATCATTGTGATATGAAGGCTAAAAATCATATGATCTCAGTAGATGCAGAAAAAAAGCATTAAAGAAATGCTCAACAAAGTAGATATAGAGGGAATGTACCTCAACATAATAAAGGCCATATATGATAAGACCACAGCTAACATTATGCTCAGTAGGGAAAAGCTTTAGCTTTTCCTCTAGGATCAGGAACAAAAGAAGGATGCCTACTCTCACCACTTTTATTCAACATAGTATTAAAAGTCCTAGTCTGAGAATTTGTCAGGAAAAAGAAAGAAAAGGCATCCAAATAGGAAAGGAAGTAGAACTGCCACTGTATGAAGATGACATGATACTGTAAATTTGTTTTTTTTTAAATATTTTTATTTATTTATGATAGTCACAGAGAGAGAGAGAGAGGCAGAGACACAGGCAGAGGGAGAAGCAGGCTCCATGCACCAGGAGCCCGATGTAGGATTTGATCCCGGGTCTCCAGGATCGCGCCCTGGGCCAAAGGCAGGCGCCAAACCGCTGCAACACCCAGGGATCCCTGATACTGTAGATTTGAAAAAACCCTGGGCACCTGGGTGGTTCAGTGGTTGAACGTCTGCTTTTGACTCAGGTTGTGGTCCCGGGATCCTGGGATCGAGTCCTGCCTCAGGCTCCCCACAGGGAGCCTGCCTCTACCTCTGCTTATGTTTCTGCCTCTCTTTGTGTTTCTCATGAATAAATATATAAAATCTTCTTTAAAGAGTAAAAATAAAAAAACCTTAAAGACTGCACCCAAACTGTTAGAATAAGTGAATTCAGGATAAAAATCAATATACAAAAATCTATTGCATTTCTACACATTAATAATAAACCATAAGAGAAATTAAGAAAATAATCCCATTCACAATGGCATAAAAAAGTCTAGTGATAAATTTAACTAAGGTGAAAGATCTGTACACTGAAAACTATAAGACACTGATGAAAGAAATGGAAGACAACACATAATAAGTGGAAAGATATTCTATGTGCATGGTTTGGGAAAATTAATATTGTTAAAATATCTATACCACCCAAAGCCATCTATATATTCAATGCAATCCCTATGAAGATTCCTATGGCATTTTCACAGAAACGGAACAAACAATTCTAAAATTTGTATGGAACCACAAAAGATCCTAAATAGCTAAAGCAATCATAAGAAAGAAGTACAAAGCTGGAGGAATCACACTTCTTGATTTCCAATTGTATTATAGAGTTATAGTCATTAAAACAGCATGATATTGGTATAAAAATAGACACATTAGATAAATGAAAAGGAATAGAGAACCTAGGAATAAACCCATGCATAGATGGTCAGTTAATTACTAACAAAAGAGCCAAGATATACAATCAAGAAAAGACAATCTCTTCAATAAATGGTGTTGGGAAAACTGGACCATATCTTACACTCAAAACTTAACTCAGAATGAATTAAATAATTGAACACAAGACCTAAAACCACAAAACTTTCAGAAGAAAACAGGTAGGAAGCAGTCTTGCTAATGAATATTATGAAGAAAATCCTGTGGGAGTCTAAGCACTATTATTTATAAAGTTTTATCAAGAAAGTAAAAAGAATGGAGCATGTGGCCAGAGGGTAAGATGCCTGGGTTATGACTTTGTCATACCTGTACATGGTTAGGTAATCTATAATCCTACTGTTGTGACACTTGATAACCTAACATTCTTAAGGAGGGGGCCCTGGAGGGGCTCAGTGGCTTAAGCCTCCAACTCTTGATTTGGCTCAGGTCATGATCTCATGGTCGTGAGACTGAGCCCCTGGACAGGCTCCAGGCTGGGTGTAGAGCCTGGAGATTCTCCCTCTCCCCCTGTCTGCATTCTCAACTATATATATATACAGACATACATACATACATACATACATATTTTTAAAAATTTTTTTTTAAAATTCCTTAAGTAGTAGCAATGAAATATCTCTCACCTTGGGAATAAGGTATTCTCTAAACTTGATGTCCTGAATCACTGAATGGGGCAGATTGTTGGGGACAAGATCAATGTATCTCTGGATCTCATGTATCACAGCATCTGTGTAGGGCATGCAGCTCCTATCCTGCATGCAGGGGCTCCGATGTCTGCCAACTACACGATGAATCTCTTCCTGGACTTTAGCTGGCAAGACAGGAATCAGAATTTATGTGAAATGGAAATGTCTTTTGATTTGGTCTTCCTTTGTTTTTGTTTTTGTTTTTGTTTTTTTTCTGAAAGATTTTATTTATTTGAGAGAGGGAGAGAGCTCATGTGCACTTGAGGGGAGGGGCAGAGGGAGGAGAGAACCCCAAGCAGACTCTGCACTCAGTTCAGAGCCTGACACAAAACCAAATCTCATGATCCTGAAATCATGAGCTGAGCAGAAACCAAGAGTCAGACACTGAACTGACTGAGCCACCCAGGCACCCCTTGATTTGATCTTAATCATGGTTACATTGTTGGAGGATATTCGGAAAGGGGAAAATCACATATGGCTACTTCCACAGGGGAGAGAAAAAGAAATCTGTTTCCTGGGCAAATTGGAGTCTCATTAGAGAATTAAATAAATGTACATATAAAACAAACCATACCATGAGATCCAACTCTGATTTCTCTATTTTGTGTACTTTTGAAACTCATGGATATGGGGTCTTAAAAGCGCACTACAAACCATACTGTTTAACCACTTTGTATATGCCAGTTTTTGTTTTAAATAGGTAAGTTCCAAGAGAGTAAGAACTACCCAGTGCAATAAATGTTTAATAAATAGAACAACTAAGATGTTTGACTCAGCACATAGGAAGTTAACATTTATTTAGAATGCAAAATATGACAGGCATGCTGTACAATGTATTACATTACTTTATGATTCCTCAAAACAGTCCTGTGTGTTGGGTATTATCTTATGTGTCTCAAAAATAAGGGAACAGACTCATACAAGTAAATATATTCCTTAAGGCCACCCAGGTGATATGTGGTCTTTCTCATTGAGTAATATTACTGAAAGTAATTTTGTTAGCAAATTACAATTTTTCCTTTATTTGCAAAATATTGCAAAATATGCTCTTTTACTAGGACTGTTCAGTAGTTAAACATTTATTAGCTTTCTCCTATGAGGGAAAGATTCTGTGAATGTATCATCTCCCCTAAACAGATGAGAGACCAAGATATGCAGAGTAGTCATGAGTCAGAGATCACATAGATACCTACTAATAAAGTCAGAATCTGAAGTCACTGTAGTTAGTCTAGAACCCATTTTCTCCAGTATCGTGTTGCTATTTGGTCAAATGGTATTTATCTACTACCTGAAGAGATGTCTTTATTAATGGAGCATGTGACAATTCTGTGGTTTGACAGCTATAAGGAAGACAGGAATTCTAGAGAAGTGTTAAACTTCTCGGATTGAGAAGCTGGAGTTTCATCTAGAAGAGAGTGACTATGTAAAGAGGTTTGGAACCTACTTATAAAATCAGAATGCTTAGAGAATGACGAAGGGAGGGATGAAAATAGGTAGAAAGAAAAAATATAAATGGATATGATGCAAGAAGAAATGAACATGGAAGCAATAGGGAGCTAGGACACAAAACGGGCTTTTGCAATGTACACAAGATGTAAAGGTCTAGAGACAACTGTCATACGGTATTTGTAGTCATAATCAACATGGGTCTAATAAGAGGGAAGTTACTTGACTTGAAAGAGTCTGTGTCACCTAAGGGAAACACAGTATTATATCCCATGAGTGAGAGCAAAGGAATTTCAAAGCTATGCTTCCAAATCGCACCATTTGGAGAGCACTTCTTACTTACCTTGGGAGGACAGGAGGACCTCACACAAAGGAGAGTAATGTGGCGCCGATGTCACAGGGATAAGCCTCCTGAGATGTAACTGTGTTAAAGTGTCTCCGGGTGGCTCAGCGGTTTAGCGCCGCCTTCAGCCCAGGATGTGATCCTGGAGACCCCAGGATTGAGTCCCACGTCGGGCTCCCTGCTGGAGCCTGCTCCTCCCTCTGCCTGTGTCTCTGCCTCTCTCTCTCTCTCTGTGTCTCTCATGAATAAATACATACATTTTTTTTAAAAAAGTGTCTCAGTGTGCCAAAGCACAGAACATGATATAGTAGGAAAGGAAATATCCCCTTAGATGAGTACTCAATTAAAAAAAAAAAAGATGAGTACTCAATAAAAAAGAGAAGCAAAAGGGGAAAGGTTGCATTTGCAAGAGAAGTTATGTTTGTGAGGAAGAATTTATTTGCCCAAAAGGATATATTTGAAAATAATTTATTTGTATATAACTTTTTTTAGAGAGTGAGTCTCTTTGATAAAGACACTGTAATTTTTGTTGAGTCAATCCTTACATTGCAAGTGAATTTGAGTAGAAATATCTTCTGACAAAAATATACTTATCTGGACATGGAAAGTGTATCAAGTGGTATCTTCTTTTTTTTTTAAATTTTTTTAAATTTTTATTTATGATAGTCACACACACAGAGAGAGAGAGAGAGGCAGAGACACAGGCAGAAGGAGAAGCAGGCTCCATGCACCAGGAGCCCGACGTGGGATTCGATCCCGGGTCTCCAAGATCGCGCCCTGGGCCAAAGGCAGGCGCCAAACCGCTGCACCACCCAGGGATCCCCCAAGTGGTATCTTCTTAGAGAAAGTGGAAGACTGATTCTTCCAGGTCCTAAGACAACTCTGCTATTTGCATCTGTTAGGAAGCAAATCAGGGACATTCCACCACAGCAGGGAAAATGGTGAGCTCTGCCCTTCAAATCTCTGCTGCTGCTTGAATATTTCATATCCTTTTATGTACTATAAACGAATTTGAATTGATTTATCCAATGATGGGAAGATGTACCAAAGATAGAAAAATTTTTGTGTGTATTGTCAGGGCAGGTGAAGAGTGGGACAATTGTCAGTGTCACCTGTCACTTTCTATGTGGAATTGCACCCTGCCCAACACTTGTGACCATACCTGTGACCTCTGGGTGCTTTAACAGCACCAAGAGTCCGTATCTCAGGGTGGTGCTCGTTGTCTCTGTTCCCGCACTAAACACATCCCATATGGTAATGATCAAGTTGTCCATGGTAAATTCAGACTGTTTGTTGTGTTTTTCCTACAAACAATGTTTTACAATTACTTGGTAAATAAGAGTCTCAGAGGTGACTTAACTCAATATGACATAATTATTTGGTGTGAGTGCTACAGCTGCAGGTCAATTAGAAAGTTGTTAGGGTTCCTTCCAGTTAAAATATAATCAGTTATAAACTTTCAACAAGTCCTTTCCAATTCTTCACTTTCTCATCCCCTAGAATTGATCAGTTGCTCTACAATTTCTTTGAAACACAATTTTTATCAACTCCTCACTGCTACTCGTTGTCACTTCTAGCATCTATTGCCTATTTAATAATGTCTAATTTTCCCATTCAAGCCATCTGAACCACTCACCCCGCCAGTGCATCGTTATTCCCAACTCATCAATCATTACATCCATGACAATTCGTCAGTTACAATTAAGATCACCTCTCTGAAAATTCCACACACTTGATCACTGCGCTTATTGTTCCCTGGACCTACTATGTTGTCTCTGTTCATCTAAGCTAAAGTTTCTTCAAAACCTACCTCATCTGTGAAGATTTCCTACTGCTTTTCCAAAGTAAGCCTTTGTAGATCCCTATCCATTCCTGTGTTCCCTCTCTGGTTACATCTTCCAGTTGCTGAGTTTATTCAATGAAGGATGATGTGTTGTGTATCATTAATCTTGAAGTGTGTGAGTGTATATTTCAATCTGCCCTCAAATAAAGAACCAGCTTTAACATGATAAATATAAAACCTGCAAAGTCATTTTCAGTGAGAATTTAGCTATATCTCAAGATACCCAATATCGTTTGCACAAGCAAGAGGTCAGACAAGCAATTAATACATCTTTCGGAAGGACCATTTGTTTTAATATTGCAGTTTCACTGGGAAGAACAAATCTAATCCATGAATCACACACACCACCCACAAAGATAAAGGGTCACATTTTACCTTTTCCATTTTGATTAGGAAGTAGTCAATAAAGTCCCGAGGGTTACTAAAGTTTAGAGATTCTTCGTGTTCTTTTATTTTTTCCGAAATAAACTTAAATTGGTTAGCAATGTTTTTAAATAACACATGATGACTTCCTGGAAGGTAATGTATTAAAAGAGGGAAAGCATTGTAGAGCTGAAAGAGGAAAGAATCATTCATTAATTCACTCGGCAAAGTTTTACAGGACTATGTTATGAATCAGACACTTAGTTTATGCTGAGGATATAAAGAGGAGTAAGATATGCTTCCTTCCAAACTTGGAGTTTGAAGGACAGGGAACTGACACAATGTCTGGACTTACAGGATGCACGAGTCACAAAGTGATTTCAAAACCATTTAAATTTCTTTCCTAACCATAACTCTGTGAAGGAATCCAGAAGCATACCATCTTTTCCCAAAGGTGAATATTGAGGTTCAGAAAGGTCAGTCAACCTTCTGAGACATCAATCTCGTAATAGAGTTAGAACCTAGTGTTCATCCCAGTTTACCTACATGTATTTCTACAGAGTCACCTAAAAAAGTTTACAAGGCTTACAACCTTTTTTTTTTTTTTTTGTAATGAAGAAACTGCACCAGAGAGATTAAAGAAATGCCCAAATTACTTAGTTATTTAGGGATTTTATACTCTCAGGAATATGCACACTGCCCTTATTCATCAGCCCATGGCCAGTCCTAGAATATACAGATTCCACTTTAGACAGTACCTCATGAATTAATGCTCTTGGTGGCAGTGAAGCAATTTGTTCATTCCAGTAGCTTGTATCAAACTACGTAGAGAACTGAGAACTCTAGATTACAGGTCTAGCTCATTCCTTGTCTTGGCTAGGCTATTTTAGTGATAGTTTCTTGTTCCAGAAAATGAGTAGACTCTTTGTTCTCTAGAGTCCTTTCCAGGGGGAACACATCATGACCTTACGGTTCACACATGATTTTAGTTCTTAGTAACATAAGTTACTAACATTTTCTGAGACTGTACTGTAGTAAGAAACACATTTCATATCATCACCCTCTTCATCTATTGGATATAGAAAAGGTTTCTCAAAAAAACACTTTGCTATAATTGATGTACTATACTACATTTCTCTATCACTATATTTCATGGTTTTTAAAGTAATTTTTTAAAGATTTGTTTCATAGAGTGAGAGAGCAAGTGAGTATCAGGTGGAAGGGGTAGAGGGGGAGGGAGAATCTCAAGCAGACTCCCTGCTAAGCATGGACCCTGATGCCAGGACTCAATCCCATGACCCTTGAGATTATGACCTGAGCCAGTATCACCAGTCAGATGCTTAACTTGAGCCACCCAGGTGCCCCACTATATTTCATGTTTTAAATTTCATTTCAATACATTAAATTGATTTGATAACTCACTCACTAATTGGTTGCAAATGATAGTCTGGTAAACATTACTTTAGCCATTTGGAAACAGGACAAAGGGATGAGGTAAGCATGAGCAACAGATTAGCTAGAAAATTATTTTCCATTTATTTATTTATTTTAAAAGATTTTATTTATTTATTCATGATAGACACAGAGAGAGAGACACACACACAGAGGGGCAGAGACACAGGCAGAGACACAGGCAGAGGGAGAAGCAGGCTTCATGCAGGGAGCCTGATGCAGGACTTGAGCCTGATGCAGCACTTGATCCCGGGACTCCAGGATCATGCCCTGGGCCAAAGACAGGCGCTAAACCACTGAGCCACCCAGGGATCCCCTTATTTCCCATTTAAAGAGAATCTTGACCTTACCTGTATCCAGGAGGTGCTTGAAATTAGAAGGTTTTCATGAAAATACTTTAACAAGGTTAAAAAATCTTTATCATCATACTCAAAACGATTCTGGAAAATAATGGAGCAAATCACATTGCAGGGAGCACAGCCCAGAAGGAAAGTAGGATCACAGGGAGATGCTAAAACAACATAATTTAAAAGAGCACAATTTTAATATAAATCTCAAGGTGATTGTTTAAAATGATTGAGAAGGGTTGACTTTGGAGATTCATTTAAATATCGGAATTACTTGGATGTGTCATCATTGCCATAAACTCAACATGCCTAAAATTGATGGTTTGCCCAAACAAAGCTATCTAATCCAGCCAGCCCATTTATTAATTTTCTCCAAGTGTTCTATTTATGTTATTCTCCAAATAAGAGCCACTGGATAATTCAAAGGAAGGAAGTCACTTTAAAGTATCTTGAGGGGATCCCTGGGTGGCGCAGTGGTTTGGCGCCTGCCTTTGGCCCAGGGCGCGATCCTGGAGACCCGGGATCGAATCCCACATCAGGCTCCCGGTGCATGGAGCCTGCTTCTCCCTCTGCCTGTGTCTCTGCCTCTCTCTCTCTCTCTGTGACTATCATAAATAAATAAAAATTTAAAAAAAAATAAATAAATAAAGTATCTTGAAAGGGGCAACCCCGGTGGCTCAGCGGTTTAGCACCGCCTACAGCGCAGGGCGTGATCCTGGAGTCCCGGGATCGAGTCCCACATCAGGCTCCCTGCATGGAGCCTGCTTCTCCCTCTGCCTGTGTCTCTGCCTCTCTCTCTCTCCTCTCTGTGTATTCTCATGAATAAATAAATAAATGAAATCTTTAAAAAAATAAAATAAAATAAAGTATCTTGAAAGCTGTAAAATTTAGCTTTTGGTGTGGATATTTCTTCATGATACCTGGAGGACGCTGAGCAACCAAATAAGAAAATCAGGAGCCTGGAGATACTTGAAACCGTATTTTATAAAACATAGTTGAAAAAAAGTTGGGTGTGCATTTCTTGTAGAAGAGAAAAATAATTAGAGAAATTGGAGTTCCATTTGGATATTTGAAGAAATACATTATATAGTATTGGAACCTGGCTTCCTATATACAAAACATGACTCCATTTTTTTTTTTTTTTAAGATTTCATTTATTTACTCATGAGGGACAGAGAGAGAGAGAGAGAGAGAGAGGCAGAGACACAGGCAGAGGGAGAGGCAGGCTCCCTGCAGGGAGCCCGACATGGGACTCCATCCCCGGTCTCCAGGATCATGCCCTGGGCTGAAAGCTGTGCTAAACCGCTGAGCCACCTGGGCTGCCCAACATGACTCCATTTTTTGATGTTTGGCTGCCAATAACTTTTGAACCTCACCTTTTCTTCTTCTACTTACATCTGGACAAACTGATAAAAAAGCTCGTGTTCCTTCCTTTGGAAATAAGACATTTAAACTATACAACCACTGACTTGCACACAGAAACTCTCATTCCCTACCTCATCCCTTAACCACCATAAAAACATCAAGCCAGGGCAGCCCGGGTGGCTCAGTGGTTTAGCGCCACCTTCAGCCCAGGGCGTGATCCTGGAGACCCGGGATCGAGTCCCACATCAGGCTCCCTGCATGGAGCCTGCCTCTCCCTCTGCCTGTGTCTCTGCCTCTCTCTCTGTCTCTCATGAATAAATAAATAAAATCTTAAAACACACATCAAGCCAGTACCCTTTCCCTGTTCTCTCAAGCTGTGGGTTGTTTGTTTTTTTTTAAGATTTTATTTATTTATCTGAGAGAGAGAGGGAGAGAGAGAGAGAGAGAGAGAGAGAGCGCACCAGCATGGGAGGCCCTTAACCACCATAAAAGCATCAAGCCAGAACCTTTCTCTGTTCTCTCAAGCTGTGGGTTTTTAAAAAATATTTTATTATTTATTTGAGAGAGAAAGAGAGAGCACAAGCAGGGGAGAGGGGCAGAGAGGGAGAAGCAGATTCCTTGCTGAGCAGGGAGCTCACCGTGGGGCCAAGGTTCCAGGGCCCTGGATCCTGACTGACTGAACCACCCAGCACCGCTCAAGTCGTTTCTTAACCTGCTTAAGAGCCGCCCCGCTCTCCACAGAAAGCCTCACTTTGTGAGTCATCAACTTTTAACATCTAAATGGGGTATGTGTGGTACCATTAGTCTCAGCATCTAAACCAAATTGTGGATGGGAGGTACATCTTATCTGTTACAACACTAACTCCAAAAGGAAAAAAAGACTTAGCAGGGATCAAAAAGTCTAAGTTATAAGGAAAAATGTTCTGTCCAACATATAAAGGAAACTTTCGATAGTTAGGAGTTCCGCAGTGGTGAAATGGGTTACCCAAGAGTGTGAGGGCCCCCAGCTCAGTGGGGTCGGGCAGAAGCTGGGTAAGCATAGATGGGGAGCATCCAAAATAGTGGAATACTGCACTGGTCTGTTGATCATGCTCTTGACAAACATAAATTAATCACGTGAAAATAATATATTACATTGAAAGTGTAAAAAACAACATATGCTCCTATCCCTTCCTCTGCCAGGTCTCCCACCTATTCCTCAGTAACACACATCAAAAGTCCAAATGAGGGATCCCTGGGTGGCTCAGCGGTTGAGCACCTGCCTTTGGCCCAGGGAGTGATCCTGGAGTCCTGGGATCGAGTCCTACATCGGGCTTCCCGTGGGGAGCCTGCTTCTCCCTCTGCCCGTGTCTCTGCCTCTCTCTGAGTGTCTCTCATGAATGAATAAATAAAATTTTAAACAAAAAAAAAGTCCAAATGATAGTCACTGACACTCTACTGCCACTTCCAGAAATTTATTCCAAGGAAGAAACAAGAATCATGCAAATATTTGTAATAATTGCATTTTTTATATTAATAGCAGCAAAAAGAGGAGGGGGGACAACCTGTCGGGACAATACGTAATATTAGCTAAAAAACACAATGGCAGGGGCGCTTGGGTAGCTCAGTTGGTTAAGCGTCTGACTCTTGCTTTCAGCTCAGGTCATGATCTCAGGATCGTGAGATCAAGATCTGTGTCAAGATCCATACGGAGTGTTGAGCCTGGTTAAGATTCTCTCTTTCTTTCTAAAAAAATACATATGTGTATATATATTTGAAACAATGGCAATTCACCATATCAAAAATAGGATTATTTAGTTGGAAAATATTTAAATATTGAGGTTAAGAAACCACATATATCTTATTATCCTGATCTTCCTCCTTCCCTAAGCCTCCTGCCCACCCCATTCTCTTCCACCTCCTCTCACACTCCTGCATACACACACACACACACACACACACGCACACACACGCACGCACGCACCAAGCCAACTCGTGCTACTGAAGCTCCCTCCATTCACGCTCACACTCCTCCAGGTGAGCTATAATGCAGCCCTAAGCACTGAGAAGGATTGGCGTGAATCCTACCCCTGAACCACCAGTGCTTTCTTTTTCCCCCAGTTTTACGAATGTAACATTGACAGCCCTGAGTAAGTTTATGGTGCTCAGCATAATGACCTGACATACAGCTATAGTGAAATGTTTGTGATGTTCCTGAGAACTTACTAGAGAAATTACTTCATTTTGCAAGGTGTGGTGGCAAAAACTATTAGCTCATTACCAAAATCCATGTTCTCCTCATTGTCATATGCACACAGATAACCACATTTCCCAGTTCCTCTTAGAGTTGGTGTGGCCCTGTGACTGAGTTAGAGCCCATGGGATGGGAATGGAGTTTGGTGTCCCATGGCCATACCTAGCCTACTGAAAACACAATTTACCCTTTTCTTGGGTCTTTGCTCCTTCTGCTACCATGCAAGGAGATAAATTCTGGATGACACTGGAATGCACATGTTGAAGAAAGACATCAGGTCTCTTATCAAGCTAGTGTCTGAAAAGGCTATCATGCCAATGACTTCACCTCTTAATACTGCTATGGGAGCAAAATAGAAACTTCTTTTGTGCTTGAACTGTCAGGTCGCTCTGTAACCTATCTGAAACAGCATATAGTCTTCCCAAACTATTACTGTTAACTACATAAAGAAATACACACCGTTGGTTTTTTTTAGTGCTTCCACTAGATGCAAAGCCTCTTCTTGAATTCTGTCTTCAATAGTCTTCTTTCCCATCCCCATATTCCGCAAAACCGTCAGGGAAAAACGCCGGGTTTGCTTCCATTTTTCTCCGTTGCTGAAAACAATTCCTATCAGAAGAAAAGTTGATGGGGTGGGCACCTGAGTAGCTCAGTGGTTTAGCGTCTCCTTTTGGCTCAGATCATGATCCTGGGGTCCCGGGATTGAGTACTGCATCAGGCTCTCCACAGAGAGCCTGCTTCTCCCTCTGCCTTTGTCCCTGCCTCTCTCTGTGTATCTCATGAATAAATATTTTAAAAAATAAAAAAAAAAATTTAAAGAGAATGACTTCCATTACCATGAATTCCAGCTGAGAGTCTTTATCTCAGCAAATAATAATCACATGTAAACAGGGATGTAAATACAGTGGTGCCAGCCACAGGATTTTCCAATGAGCCCTGCTTTACCAGCCTCCTGTTAACCCAGCCTAGGATCTGTCAAGACTCTGGGTTTGACATATTGCTCAACCCTTCTTCATCTGTTGGCTCCTTCAAACCTCAGAATAACTGTGAACCAAATGTTTTGTCTGCATTTTACTGATGATCATGGAGACAAAATGCTCTGTGATCACACAGGTCATTGTGAATCCAAGTCATAGGGAAAATTTTCAGGGCTGGTTTCTGTATGTTGTAAATGAATTGTAGGCGAGGCAACAAAAAGAGTCAGTTCTCAAGAGGAGGAGAGAGCGCACTGGAAAGAAGTTCGTGAAAATATATTCCTCCTCATTTTCACATTTCTTCTCTCTGTGTTGTCTTTTCCATGAAATATGGTTTCTTTTTTTTTAAAAAAGATTCTATTTATTCATGAGAGATAGAGACGTAGGCAGAGGGAGAAGCAGGCTCCATGCAGGCAGCCTGATGTGGGATTTCATCCCGGGATTCCAGGATCCAAAGGCAGATACTCAACTGCTGAGCCACCCAGGTGCCCCCATGAAATATGGTCTTAATACCATGGAAGTTCAGTCAGACTTCCAGAGCCACGACAAAATCAGGAGAAAAAACAATTTTCATAGGAAACTTGTCCATAAAGATTTTAAAGAACAATGTGGAAGAGGAAGTGACCCCATTCAGGCCTTATTTCTTTTTGCAGAACCCAGTGACCCACCAGAGGGCCGGACAGCATAAGGCCAGCTCCAAAAACAAATGGAAGACAGTTCAATTACTTTAATTTAAAAAGGTTTTCCTATTATCACTTGCAGTCCATATGTACTCACTATGCTGTTTTCCCTAAACCTCTTTTCAGAGCATATTTGTACTTTATGCATTGTATTCTATTGGATTCAAATATATCTTATGCTTTTTTTAGAAAAATAAAAGATTGAAGGCAAAGCTGAAAATATCTTAAACCTATGTTGGCTCCATGCATACTATATGAATTTCCTAAAATAGCCTCTTGGCCACCATGACTCAGGCCAGAAAGCAAAATGTTTCGTGACTAGGATAACTGAGTCATTTTCCTCTCTTCTCTTTTCTCTCAGTCTCTTATTATCTTAACTGAAATTAACATTAGCTTAACTGGCCATAATTTAAAATGAACACAAATTCATACAACACTAACAGTGAGATGATTTGCTTCCATTGCATCTACTGTTTCACGGAGACTTTGAGTCCCCTTCATAATCTAAAATATGGATTAATGATCCTTTACAGAAAAATGTTGGAATTATGACGTTTTCATAAATTTCTCTAAATATTTACAATGTCTCAATCCCTTAGCCTGTTTCAGAGTCTTTGCGACACACAAACCCACATACGTTCCCCAAATTGAGACATACCTAATCCCTGTATGGTCCAGTCTAACAATGGGAAATGGCCTCTGCCTGAAAACTCTTCACTGCGATCAATTAGAGCTTCCTTCACCGCTTCATACCCGTACAACACCACGGTAGGCTTCATGCCAAAATACACAGTGAACACAGGGCCATAATTCTCTGCTAGCTGGGAAAGGAATAGGAGGTACAAGAGTAGTAGAATTTCAAAACTAGAAATGTAGATAAGTGAGGGAAATAGCTTTAATCTTACCAAAGAGGCATTTTAATATTCATTCACCCATTACAAAAGATTTCAACTTCTAGAAATAGTAATTTAATAAATCATATTAAGTGGTAATTATCATTATATTGTTAGAATGTTGCTATTATTATTATCATTACCAACAGTTATCCTTTATTCAGCTTCTACTATGTGACAGGGACTATATTATGGATTTTATTCATATTATTTTATTAGCTTTTATCTGCCAGACCTATAACTGCATCAAATTTCTCCTTCCTTCCTATAGTTACAATAAATGATGTATTTTTTGTCCTGTTTAAGGGAAATACCTCCTCTTGCCCCTGTGTAGACACATAATCATCCCTCATTATCCCCTCTCCACATCTTTTTAGTACACAGACTGCTACATAATAATACATAAGGATCTGACAATATAGTCATAGATATTTCCCAGCTTCCCTATGTGGCCATATGACTAAGTTTGCATGAACTGCTATTAACAGAAATGATGTGTGCAAATCCTACACTGGGTGTAGGGCATGCATTTAATGGTAAATGCATGCCCTCCATTTCTCCCCCTACCCATGGACTGAAATTTGACAGCAAGGAGATAGCTCCACTGTGTTCATACACATGAGAACAATAGCCCAGGCGCCCAGGATGGTAAACTACAAGACTGAGAAAAACTGGTTCTCTGAATGACCTCAAGGAAGAGAAGCACTCACCTCTATATCATTCTGTGAGACAGAAATAAGTTCCTGTTTTCTTTAAAGCCATTGTGTTATTGGGATCTTTCTGACATGGCAGCTTATTTGGTACACTAAATGATGTAGGACTTATACTTTTTCAACTTACCTTACAATTCATTCTCTATAAAGCAACCAGAGTGATATTTTCACAAGGCAAATGCTAACATGAGAGTCGATGACATCACACTGCTCTAATGCTAAGGACCAATATTCTTCTTTTTTTCTTTTTTTTTTTTTTTAAGTAGGCTCCAAGCCCACTGTGGAGCACAACACAGGGTTTGAACTCAAGACCTTGAAATCAGACCTGGGCTGAGGGATGCCTGGGTGGCTTAATGGTTGAGCGTCCGCCTTCGGCTCAGGTTGTGATCCCAGAGTCTGGGATTCAGTACTGCATTGGGCTCTTTGTGGGAGCCTGCTTCTCCCTCTGCCTATGTCTCTGCCTCTGTGTGTGTGTGTGTCTTTTATGAATAAATAAATAAAATCTTAAAAAAAATCAATGTGTGCTTTTAGGAAAATTTAGTGTTGTGACTCTGTAAATCAGTAGAACTTTGTTTTGTTTTTTTTTTTTTTTTAACTGAAAGCAGTTTCATTGCCATTAGAGTTTACCAAAGAATAATTATTAAATAATAATTACTAGTCACATTACAGACAGGGAATTCCTTCTTTTGGAAATTTCAACAATTATCTCACGGATTTATTTTCTGGCAGCCTTCCAGCTGTATACCAGTTAAAGTCACATCTGAATATACAAGGGACACTTGTCTTTCTTTCTTTCTTTCTTTCTTTCTTTCTTTCTTTCTTTCTTTCTTTCTTTCTTTCTTTCTTTTTTAGATTTTACTTGTTTATTTATGAGACACACAGAGAGAGGCAGAGACATAGGCAGAGGGAGAAACAGTCTCCTCATGAGCTCCCAGGACCCTGGGATCACGACCTGTGCCAAAGGCAGATGCTCATCCACTGAGCCACCCAGACATCCTGACACTTCCCTTTCAAACCACTTCTTTAAAACTGGTGTCTGGGATCATATTTTATTTAGATATTGGGCTGTAACTTCAAACAACTGGAAGGAAAGTAATCATACCTACCTTGCTTAGGGATTTGCTGACATTCTTAGTATTTATCTGTAGAATATTTCCAATGATTGGGAGAGGAGTGGGGCCAGGTGGCAGCTTCCCTTTGGTACGATTTTGATTCCATAGAAAGAAAGAAATCAAACAAGAAAGACATATCACCAGAACTATGAAGAGATCCATTGCTGCACTTTGTGTAAATGCAGTTGAAAGCTTGGAATCCAAAGATTTTATAAATACAAGTTGATTATCAAATATGCACAAAGTCTTTGAACTTTTGGGTAAATAATTATTTTATCTTCAGTGGACTCTGACCCATTGGTAGAAATTAAAACAAAAACAGTCATCTTAGTGTTGATAAATATCTAGGTTTTCAGTAGTAATTTCAACTAAAACAATAACACTTCAGAGATGGTCATATTTTAATAGTAAAATTGAAAGCTATCAGATTTTCAAAGGGCTGGAATTCATGATTTTGACAAATGATGAAAGAATATCTTACGCCAAAATTTATCAGTACATGAGCAGAAGAAAGAAGCACTCCTAGTGCCTTTTCCCAGAAAATCCAGGAAAAATGAGAATTAAGAGACAGAAAGGAGGAGGCAGGGTAAAAAAAAGAAAGGTATAGTGAGGTAGTCTCTCCTAGAGAAGAGGAGAGATATCCCAACTTTCTTGGCAGAGCCCTTTTCCGTATGTCAAGAGTTTTGACACTTAACTCCCAAAGGGGCTGCAGGATCCACAGATGGTAGATAGGAGACAGAAATCTACCAAGTCAAGGAAAGAAATCACTCAAACAGTGGCAAGTCCCTTCGGTGATATTACCCATCCTTCCCCCTGCACATCCATTTCCAGTGAGAGTCCTATAACCAGAGCCTACAATGCTGGTTCTCAGTTAGGCAAGGAAATATACTCTAGCGTTCAATACTATATTTGAAACTGTCTAGAAACTTACAGATATGAACAAAACTTCAGGACTCAAAAAAGTATTTGAGAAAATCCAATGAGGCATAACCAACATCACACTTAGAAATCAGAACACTAACTCCTGAAGAAGCTAACTTTGAGAAAACAGAAAAAAATATTAAAATAAGTTTAACATCGGAGGTATTAAAACTGCCTTCAGGGAGGAGTTAAGATGGCAGAGTATAAAAGGGCCCTGACCTTGCCTCATCCCTCAAACACAGATTAACATCAAATCATTTTGAACAACTAGGGAATTAATCTGAGGATTAAGAAAACAAATATACACGATTGAAGGGAGATGATGTAGCAGATGCAAGGCTTATCTTAACAAATCAAAGCACAACTAGTTAAAGTTCCAAACCCTCCCCACTGCAAACAAGGAGGAACACTGCGGAGGACTGACCTGTGGGAAAAAGCCATTAAAACGCAACAACGGGGTGCACAAAGCTTATACCAGAACACTTCCTGAAGCCCCAGGCCCTGGACAGTGTATGACTCCTTCTTAATACAGTATTACTCTCAGGAGCAGGTAACATGATAAGCTTTCTTTTTTTTTTTTTAAGATTTTATTTATTTATTCATGAAAGACACAGAGAGAGAGGCAGAGACACAGGCAGAGGGAGAAGCAGGCTCCCTACAGGGAGCCTGACGTGGGACTCGATCCCTGGACTCCAGGATCACGCCCTGAGCCGAAGGTGGCACTAAACCACTGAGCCACCCTTATCATGGGATTCCCCATGATAAGCTTTCTTGGTATACAAAAGACAGAAACTTAGACATATGAAAAGATGGAAGAATTCTCCCCAAAAGAAAGATCAAGAAAAAAATCACAGCTAAGGATTTACTCAAAACAGATATAAGTAAGATATCTGACCAAAAATTTAGAACTACATGGGCATCTAGATAGCTCACATGGTTAAGCATCTGCCTTCAGCTAAGGTCAAGGTCTCTGGGTCCTGGGATTGAGGCCCACATTGGGCTCCCTGCTCAATGGGGAGTCTGCTTCTCCCTCTCCTTCTGCCTCTCCCTCTACTCATGAGCATGCTCTGTGTATGTGTGTGTGTGTTTCTGTTTCAACTGAATAAATAAAATCTTTAAAAAAAAATTTAGAACTATAGTCGTAAGAATACTAGCTGGGCTTGAAAGAAGCACAAAAGTCACCAGAGAAACCCTGGCTGCAGAGGTAAAAGACTTAAAAACTAGTCAGGCTGAAATTTAAAAAATGGTATAACTGAGATGTAAAACTGACCAGATGTAATCACAATGAGGATGGAAGAAGAAGATCAAATATGTGATAGGGAAGATAAAATTATGGAAAATAATGAAGCTGAAGAGGGAAAGAAAACTATTAGATCATGAATATAGACTTAAGGAACTTAGCAATTCCATAAAGCACAATAGTAGCCATATCACGGGAATCCCGGGTGGGAAGGGTGGGGAGAAGGTTTATTCGAACACATTATAGCTGAAAACTTCCCTAATCTAGGGAAGGAAACAGATATTCAAGTCCAAGAGGCACAGAGAACTCCCCTCAAATTCAACAAAAACAAATCAACACCAAGACATATCAGAGTGAAACTTACAAAACACAAAGATAGAGTTCTGAAAGCAGTACAAGACAATGGTCCTTAACCTACAAGGGTAGACACATAGGGTTAGCAGCAGATCTGTCTACAGAAACTTAGCTGGCCAGAAAAGAGTGATATGATATATTCAATGTGCTAAATGGGAAAAACAGGCAGCCAAGGGGGGTGGCCCAGGTGGCTCAGCGGTTTAGCACCACCTTCGGTCTAGGGCCTGACCCTGGAGACCTGAAATCGAGTCCCACGTCGGGCTCTCTGCATGGAGCCTGCTTCTCCCTCTGCCTGTGTCTCTGCCTCTCTCTCTCTCTGTGTGTCTCTCATGAATAAGTAAATAAAATCTTTAAAAAAAAAAAAAAAAAGGCAGCCAAGAATACTTTATCCAGCAAGGCTATCATTCAGAATAGAAAGAGAGATAAAGAGTTTCCAAGACAAGTGAAAACTGAAGGAGTTTATCAACACTAAACCAGCTCTGCAAGAAATACTAAATGAGACCCTTTGAGCAGGAAAGAGATCAAAAGCAACAAAGACTGGAAAGGAACAGAGACAATCTACAGGAACAGCAACTTTACAGTAATACAATGGCACTAAATTTATACCTGTCAATAATTACTTGGAATGTAAATGGACTCAATGTTCCAATAAAAAAAAAATAGGGTATCAGGGCACCTTGGTGGCTCAGTGGTTGAGTGTCTGCCTTTGGCTCAGGTCATGTTCCCAGGGTCCTGGGATCGAGTGCTGCTTCTTCCCCTGCCTGTGTCTCTGCCTCTCTCTCTGTGTCTCTCATGAATAAATAAATAAATCACTTAAAAAAACAGCCAAAGTAATGTTGAAAAGAAAAGCAAAGTGAAAAAAGAAAGAAAAGCAAAGTGGGAGGAATCACAATTCTGGACTTCAAGTTGTATTACAAAGGTATAATCATCAAGACTGTATGGTACCAGCACAAAAACAGATACATAAATCAATGGAACAGAATAGAGAACCTAGAAATGGACCCTCAACTCTATGGTCAATTAATTTTCAACAAATCAGGAAAGAATATCCAATGAAAAAAAAGTCTCCACAATAAATGGTGTTGGAAAAACTGGACAGCCACATGCAGAAGAATGAAACTGGACCACCATAAACAAAAATAAATTCAAAATGGATGAAATACCTAAATGTGAGACAGGAAACCATCAAAATCCTAGAGGAGAAAGAAGGCAGCAACCTCTTTGACTTTGGCCACAGTAGACACATCTCCAGAGGCAAGGGGAACAACGGCGAAAATGAACTATTGAGACTTCATCAAGAGAAAAAGCTTCTGCAAGTAAGGAAACACTCAACAATACTAAAAGGCAACCACCAGAAAGGGAAAAGATATTTGAAAATGACTTACTGGATAAAGAAAGGGTTAGTATCTAAAATCTATAAAGAACTTACCAAATTCAACACCCCAAAACCAGATAATCCGGTTAAGAAATGGGCAGAAGACATGAATAGACACTTTTCCAAAGAAGATATCCAGATGGCTAACAGACACATGAAAAGATGCTCAACATCACTCATCATCAGGGAAATACAAATCAAAACTACTATGAAATACCACCTCACATCTGTCAGAATGGCTAATATTAACTCAGGAAACAATAGATGTTGGCAAGGATTCAAAGAAGGGAAACCCTCTTACACTGTTGGTGGGAATGCAAATTGGTGCAGCCACTCTGGAAAACAGTATAGAGGTTTCTCAAAAAGTAAAAAAATAGAGCTACTCAACAATCCAGCAACTGCACTACTATTTATCCAAAGGATACAAAAATGCTGATTTGGAGGGGCACATGTACCCCAATGTTTACAGCAGTATTATCAGCAATAGCCAAATTATGGAAAGAGCCCAAATGTCCACCACCTGATGAATAGATAAAGAAGATATGGTATATATATATACACGATGGAATATTACTCAGCAGTCCAAAAGAATGAAATCTTGCCATTTGCAACAATGTGAGTGGAACTAGAGTGTATTATGCTAAGTGAAATTAGAGAAAGGCAAGTATCATGAGTTCACTCATACATAAAATTTAAGAAACAAAACAAATGAACATAGGGGAAGGGAAGGAAAATAAAATAAAAACAGGGAGGGAAGCAAACCATAAGAGACTCTTAAATATAGAGAACAAATAGGGTTGCTTGAAGGGAGGTGGGTGGAGGGATAGGCTAAATGAGTGATGGACATTAAGGAGAGTACTTGATAGGATGAGCCCTGGGTGTTATATGTAAGTGATGAATCACTAAATTCTACTCCTGAAACCAATATACTACACTCTATGTTAACTAACTTCAATTTAAATAAATAAATTTTGGAAATAAAAAAATAAGATTAATATCATAAAATAAAATTTAGCAGTATAAAAATAGTTATTAGAAAAGAAAAAGTTATTAGAAAAAGAAAAGATCTTGGAATTAATATGGTTTCAAAAACATTTTTTTTAAGTAAATAAATACGCTGAGTAATAAACTAGAGTTAGCTGCAGTTCAATTTACTTAGCAGAAAGACATTGGGAAACCAGGGGTTTTCCAAGAATAGAGTACAAAATAATAATAATGAAAACTATAAACAAAGTTGGACAATAGTTCTAGAAGTACAAGTGAATTTATGACAGGAGTTTCAAGGACAGAAAATATAGTCAAATGTAAAAATAAGCAAAGGAAATCAAGAAAAAATTTCCTAAACTTGTGAAAAATCCAAAGGATCCACCAAGTTAGTAGCAGGATTCAAGTAAGACTCATGTTCCCATAATCTTTTGAGACCTTAGAACATTAAGAAATAAAAACAAAACCCTAAAAAAATTCTGGAGCAGAAAATAAGTTATAAAGGATAACACTCAGTTTAGAATAAGGCTTCCCATATATGATGCTTCTACATGACAGTTTACAGTGCGGTAAGGTCTTTGAAGATTCAATAGGAAATGATTTTCAAAATTGTTATTCTATGCCAAACTGGAATTCAAATATGAGGCACACCTGGGTAGCTCGGTGGCTGAGCATCTGCCTTTGGCTTAGGGCTGATCCTGAGACCTGGGATCGAGTCCCACATCGGGCTCCCTGCATGGAGCCTGCTTCTCCCTCTGCCTGTGTCTCTGCCTCTCTCTCTCTGTGTCTCTCATGAATAAATAAATAAAATCTATTAAAAAAATAAATAAAAATTAAAATAGGCTTGTTTTTCCAGAAATGCAGGGAAAAGAAATAACCATTAATAGGTTCAATGGTAATTTTTGTGGCTTTTCCTTTTGCATCAAAAGCTATGTATCTTTTCTTCAAAGCACCTTCTAGCTAGGACAAACTAATTCCCCTCCACCCCCATCCC
Organism: Vulpes vulpes; assembly: GCF_048418805.1. NCBI lineage: Eukaryota > Metazoa > Chordata > Mammalia > Carnivora > Canidae > Vulpes > Vulpes vulpes. The sequence goes on from NC_132794.1 coordinate 86,171,077, forward strand.
TCCTACTTTCAGCCATACTGTTTGAGTGCTGAGGACCCCTGAACTCTGACCAGTGAGTAGAATTGTCCTGTAAGCTAGTGACCCCAGGCAGTGGAACCTAAAGCCCCACTCCCAGTCCCCATAGCAGAGGCCAAAGAACTGGCCTTGTTTCCACTGTCTCAAAAAGAAGGAGCTGACTGCACAAATGAAGGCCCCATATGGAGAGAGAACGAGGCTCCTAGGCCCAAAGGAGACTGTAAACTAGGGGCAGGGAAAGAGAAGTTTTGAGTCATTCCATCTTTAGAAACAAAGGGGAAACTGGACCTTTGTCCACTGCTCTCATTCTATAAGGTACTTTATTGCTCCTGAGCTGCAAGGGGAAGTGCAAACACAAAAGGGTCTAAATTAATCAGGAGATGCTAGGAACTCCAGCTCTTCACGTGGCTGCCAGCCCTACAGAGGACAACACAGTGAAAACCAAGATAGCCACTCCAGACTAGTACAGCTGGGGAATCTTCAGTCCTCTCCCTGGGTCTCACATCAAGTGTTGGATCTCATTGCTGATGTGATACGTGAGAGGGAAGAAAGTGCAAACCTGGCTGTGCAGATCGGTGACGGCCCTAGACACAGGAACTTCACAAATGAGACTCAAAGTTCCCAGGGGCCCTCAGGGATGACAAACCAAAAAGAGAGACCCCTGTACCCAAGGCCATCCCAGTATCACAATGACAAACAGATACCACTATGTGAAGAGACCAACTGTAGACAGTGATATGGGGAGACAGAGGACTTTTTGAATCTAAATATTAACTCATAATGTGGTAGTAAAGCTTAAAGAAATTAAGTTATTTTTTATTAAAAAGGAAGGGGCTACAATTCTAGATGTTTTAAATAAAATATTTAAGATAATACAGAATGAAGGGAGTGTCAGCATTCTGAGAGCTGTGTCCTGCCCTCAAAGTCAAGTTATATGTGGATTTTCAGCTACACAGGGGTTGAACTCCCTTGCCCCTGTGTTGTTCAAGGGTCAAACTCTATGACTTTACGAACTTTGCATTGGAAAGTATTTCAACTAAATTACCAAACATCTGTCGAGTAAATACCATGTATCTTGCAATCTGATTTTGACATTAAACAATTTGTTTAGTTAGAGAGTTGACAGTTTCACAGTGGGTAAATAAAAAGGAGAGTTCAGAAAAGTTTGTCCCTTTGCAATCTTTAGAACTCTCCCCCTCCTCCCAAGGCCAAGCATGAAGCCATGTGGGCACGTGCTGACAGCCAAGGCCTCTGCAGCTGCCCAGGTCAGCCCTGTCTCGTCCCAGACTGCAACACCATGTGCACCTGTAGCTAGCCCCTCCAGCCGTGCACCCACCTTCACTGCAGCGTGCACACCTGGTAGGAGAGTGTGCAGCCCTGGGACAGCACACACAGCCAGGGGCCCTGCAACAGCCAACAAGCCCTTCGTTGGCCTGATCCTTGCTGCCAGACCTTGCTAAGTGAGATAAAATAGTCATGGAAGGACGTACCGCATGATTAAACTGAAATGAAATATCTAAAATAGCCAAAACTCCTAGAAGCAGACTAGAATGGTCTTTGCCAGGGGCTCGGGGGAAGAGGAAATAGGGAGTTGCTATTCAATGAGCAAAGAGTTTCAGTTACCTAAGATGTAAAGTTCTAGATATCTGCTGTACAACATGGTGCAGATGTTGGGCATCTGGTCAGGGTGGCCATCTGGTTTGTCCCTGAAGATCACGGCCTTAACCTGTAAGATAATAGGTAGGTGGAAAGTTCCTTCACGGGGCCATCCCACGTCAAAGGTTGGCCATTCTGATATGCAATAAATTTGCAATCTCTCTCTCTGTAGGTCTATGCTCAGAATACGAGCTCTTTCCCTAACATCCGAGAAGTCGGAGAGCATAAGAGACAAGGGTATGGTTTCCATCTGCCCCATATGTGCCCCGTCCACACCAAGGCACAGACAGTTATGACAGTTAACAAATAACACAGTCAAACGCACAGTTAACAAGAACACAGTAACACACAAACGTTCTACTGCGGCCACCGAGACAAGACAGAAAGTAATCCGAAGGGCTGGCAGCCGGCCCTCCATACAGACGAGGACCCCCGTCCTCCCTACAGACGAGGACCCCCGGCCTCCCTACAGACGAGGACCCCCGGCCTCCCTACAGACGAGGACCCCCGGCCTCCCTACAGACGAGGACCCCCGGCCTCCTTACGGACGAGGACCCCCGGCCTCCTTACGGACGAGGACCCCCGGCCTCCTTACGGACGAGGACCCCCGGCCTCCTGACGGACGAGGACCCCCGGCCTCCTTACAGACGAGGACCCCACAGACGAGGACCCCCGGCCTCCCTACAGACGAGGACCCCCGGCCTCCCTACAACGAGGACCCCCATCCTCCCCACAGACGAGGACCCCCGGCCTCCCTACAGACGAGGACCCCCGGCCTCCCTACAGACGAGGACCCCAGTCCTCCTTAAAGATGAGGACCCCCGGCCTCCCTACAGACGAGGACCCCCGTCCTCCCTCCAGACGAGGACTCCCGGCCTCCTTAAAGATGAGGACCCCCGGCCTCCTTACAGACGAGGACCCCCGGCCTCCCTACAGACGAGGACCCCAGTCCTCCTTAAAGATGAGGACCCCCGGCCTCCCTACAGACGAGGACCCCTGTCCTCCCTCCAGACGAGGACTCCCGGCCTCCTTACAGACGAGGACCCCCGGCCTCCTTACAGACGAGGACCCCCGGCCTCCTTACAGACGAGGACCCCACAGACGAGGACCCCCGGCCTCCCTACAGACGAGGACCCCCGGCCTCCCTACAGACGAGGACCCCCGGCCTCCTTACAGACGAGGACCCCCGGCCTCCCTACAGACGAGGACCCCCGGCCTCCTTACAGACGAGGACCCCCGGCCTCCCTACAGACGAGGACCCCCGGCCTCCTTACAGACGAGGACCCCCGGTCTCCCTACAGACGAGGACCCCCGGCCTCCCTACAGACGAGGACCCCCGGCCTCCCTACAGACGAGGACCCCCGGCCTCCCTACAGACGAGGACCCCCGGCCTCCTTACAGACGAGGACCCCCGGCCTCCCTACAGACGAGGACCCCCGGCCTCCTTACAGACGAGGACCCCCGGCCTCCCTACAGACGAGGACCCCCGGCCTCCTTACAGACGAGGACCCCCGGCCTCCCTACAGACGAGGACCCCCGGCCTCCTTACAGACGAGGACCCCCGGTCTCCCTACAGACGAGGACCCCCGGCCTCCCTACAGACGAGGACCCCCGGCCTCCCTACAGACGAGGACCCCCGGCCTCCCTACAGACGAGGACCCCCGGCCTCCTTACAGACGAGGACCCCCGGCCTCCCTACAGACGAGGACCCCCGGCCTCCTTACAGACGAGGACCCCCGGCCTCCCTACAGACGAGGACCCCCGGCCTCCTTACAGACGAGGACCCCCGGCCTCCTTACAGACGAGGACCCCACAGACGAGGACCCCCGGCCTCCCTACAGACGAGGACCCCCGGCCTCCTTACAGACGAGGACCCCCGGCCTCCCTACAGACGAGGACCCCCGGCCTCCTTACAGACGAGGACCCCCGGCCTCCCTACAGACGAGGACCCCCGGCCTCCCTACAGACGAGGACCCCCGGCCTCCTTACAGACGAGGACCCCCGGCCTCCCTACAGACGAGGACCCCCGGCCTCCCTACAGACGAGGACCCCCGGCCTCCTTACAGACGAGGACCCCCGGCCTCCCTACAGATGAGGACCCCCGGCCTCCTTACAGACGAGGACCCCACAGACGAGGACCGCCGTCCTCCCTACAGAGGAGGACCCCCGGCCTCCCTACAGACGAGGACCCCCGGCCTCCCTACAGACGAGGACCCCCGTCCTCCTTAAAGATGAGGACCCCGCCTGGAGGACGGGGGACGTCTCCTCCAGACCCCCGGTCGAGGGCCCGCCAGCGCGTCCGCCTACGGCAATGCCGACTCAATACAGATTGGAGTTCCTACAGGTTAGAGCTCTCAGAGAATATGCACGGGAAAGGTGGGAAAAGTTGAGTGCACTCACCATGCGTGAAACCCTCCGGATGGGGTCCTGGGGTTTCTCGGATCCCGGACGAGCCCTCAAATGCTGTGCCCAAGATTGCGAATCCGAGAAACCGCCAAGGAGCCGACACGGATGCAATCACATGAGGGTTTATTTACAAGCTCGAGCCTGGGTCCAAGTGCACCTGACACATTGGAGCAGGGACTTGGACCCCAGGCTAAGAGGCGTAGCAGGTTTATAGGGGCCAGTGGGCCATGGGATACGCAGGTAGTTGCTCGGTCATGTCGGTCCACACGCAGGTGGCCGATTGAATTACACCTTACCCTATAGTATCCACTTGAGCTGGCCTGTTACTGTGGTCAGAATCGGCGCGCAGTTTTGGCGGGCACAAGGCAGGGTTACATTGTTATGAGCCGATTTCTGGTAAGGGTGCGCCCAGCGGTTGACTAGGGTGGGGCAGCGCCTTAAGCAATAAGCAGGTCAGGTGGGGGTCATACAGGAGGTGGCGGGTGTAATACAAAATGGAGTTAGCCTGCTCTGCTTGTCCAGGGGTAGGGGATTTTTGTTAAATTTCCTGGGTCCCACAAAGGAAGGAGGGATTGAGGGAGGGAGGGAGAGAGAGGGAAAGGAAGGAAGGAAGGAAGGAAGGAAGGAAGGAAGGAAGGAAGGAAGGAAGGAAGGAAGGAAGGAAGGAAGGAAGGAAGAAATTAGCTATAATCAAATGACCAGTTGCAGAATCAAGGACTGTAGTTATTATGAACAGCTACACTTTGTTATAAGTGTGTGTGTGTGATCTTTGTTAGGATATCAATGAGAAGAATAAACATCACCCAAGGACTTGACATCTTCTTTTGTCTAAAGAGTTAGTTTTTGGTTTGGGGGTTTTTTGTTTTTTGTTTTGTTTTGTTTTAGTATGCAGGATAGTTGTATCATGTTAGATAGAAGTATGATTCTGTTATTTCTTTATTTAGAGATTACGTATGATTTAAGGAGATGTGTATGGGTGCCAAATTTATAAGAGGTGGATTGTGATGGTTAGTATTGTGTACCAACTTGGCTAGGCTATAGTACTCAATTATTTAATTGAATACTAATTTAATATTACTGTAAAGGTACTTTGGAGATGTGGTTAATATGGACAATCAGCTGACTTTAGGTTGACACACTGATTCACTCTACACACATAAACTCCCAATGAAGGAAATACTGTAATAATTCATTTCCTTGAAGAGATGAAAACATGGTATTCCAGATACTAACCAGTATGCCAATATCACATGGTTAGTAGGCGCCAGAGCTGGAATTTGAACTGATGCACTGGCTCCAGGGTCTGAGCTCTTAACCACCATACTATCCTGCCTCTGACTGAGGTAGATCTATGTGAACAGATGTGAAACAGTTTCCAAGTTATTCTAGTAACTCGAAAATCAAGGTGCAGATCAGGACATACAAGGTATTAACATTTATCATCAAAGATACCTAATTTAGTTGACCATTATTCTCTCAGAATTTTATGCAGCTATGGCTGCGCTGTTGATATACCCAGTGATGATTATACATTCTGAAAGCACTCTGACTCCAAAAACATGATTGCATGTCTCTTTCTCTCTCTGGGAGCTTTTAAGATTTATTTAATCTAAGCAATCAAAAGTTTTATGATCGTTGTGTTTTGAGATTTTTCTTTCACTGTGCTGTGAGCTTTATAGTCCCTTTCTATCTAGGTATCAGTATATGGAAGTTTTTTCTCTGGGGATATTTAGTTTCCCTAGAAAAGAATCCTATAGTCTTCTGTTACCTGGCTCCTGGGTTACTGGAAGCAGAATGGAAGAAGGACCTAGGGATCCCAGAAATCAATATGTGAACCATTGTCCAATGCCCAGGTTTTCATCCTTGTACCTCATTCTGACTTCACTATGCCAGCTGTTCCAGGTCCAGGGGGTCTCGTTTTAGTTTCTCTAGAACAGATTTTAACCTGGGGTGATTTTTGTCCACCCACAACCCAAAGGACAATTTGGCAATGTCTTAAGATGTTATTTGTTGCCATTAATTTTGGCATCTGGAGGGTAGAGGTCAGGAATGCTGCTAAACATAGTACAATGCACAAAACAGCTCCCCACTACAGATACTTGTCCAAAATATCAAGTACTGAGGTAAAGAATCCCTACTCTAGAGAGTGAACATTCTATATCCTATAGGAACAAACATGATGTGCATCCTCTGCAAAGGATAGCGGAAAAATGGAGGTAGCAACAGCTATGAATGCAGAATTTCTTTTTTTTTTTTTTTTTAAGATTTCATTTATTTATTCATGAGAGACACTTAGAGAGGCAGAGACACAGGCAGAGGGAGAAGCAGGCTCGTTGTGGGGAACCTGATGTGAGACTCGATCCCAGGACCCCAGGATCACGCCCTGAGCCAAAGGCAGAAGCTCAACCGCTGAGCCACCAAGGCGCCCCAGAACACAGAATCTTAATACACTGTACTCTTTTAGCTTCATCTATGCTTTGTCTTCCTTGAGAACTGGCACTTTCAAATCTTGAATCTCTGAAGGATTCTGTATAGGTAATTTGACTTCTTTCTCATGGGTAAACTTCATGAGAGATTTGGGTTGTAAATTCCTTCACTCTGCTAAATTACTTACGGTTCCGGGGCACCTTACGGTTCTTTTTCTTTAAGATTTTATTTATTTATTCATGAGACGCACACACACAAAGAGAGAGAGAGAGAGAGAGAGAGAGAGAGGGTGAAGCAGGCTCCATGCAGGGAGCCTGACGTGGGACTTGATTCCGGGTCTCCAGGATCAGGCCCTGGGCTGAAGGCGGCGCTACACCACTGAGCCACCCAGGCTGCCCTCTTGCTCAAATTTCTATCTAATCAAATTAAAAATTTCTTCTTTTTTAAGATTTTTTAAAAAGTTTTTTTTATTCATAGAGACACAGAGAGAGAGGCAGAGACACAGGCAGAGGGAGAAGCAGGCTCCATGCAGGGAGCCCGATGTGGGACTCAATCCCAGGTCTCCAGGATCACACCCTGGGCTGCAGGCGGTGCCAAACTGCTGTGCCACCGGGGCTGCCCTCAAATTAAAAATTTCTAACTCTGTATTCAGGTCAGACCATAAATACCAAACTCCAATTCCTTGTCAGTCCAAAGTCCTCTTTCTCTCTACCCAGTCTCCTTCCCAGTCCACTTGTCCAGAGTTGAGCTTGTCTTTACCCCATCTGAAATTACCTTCCTTATCCTTCCTGGCCTATTTATGCCATCCCTAATTTCCTTTTAAGATCTATTTATTTATTTGGGGAGCAGACAGAGCAGAGGGAAAGAGAATCCTAAGCAGACTCCGAGCTGAGCACACAGCCTGATGTGGGGCTTGATCTCACGACCCTAAGATCACCACCTGAGCCAAAACTAAGAGTCTGACGTTTCACCGAACGCACCATCCCAGTGCCACTCTGCCATCATTTCTTTTAAGTACACTATGATTGCACTCTGGTCAGTCATCAATCACAGCTTCACCTTAGAACACGGTATTTTGTGTGTGCTGCTCCTTAAAAAGGACGATTATTTCATCCAAGATGTAAGAATGTATATATTCTGCCTTTCTTCAGTTACACCTTTACCACTTACCAAACAAGGACCATGTTTTCTCTCTCTACCCTTACAAGACTGAAAGTCCCCCATGATGCTTAGTGTAAGTCCCTGCACAAGGTCCCTGCTGCCACGAATGCTTTTCAAGTAGTAGTATTTGCCCACTCACCTCAATGACACCAGAAAGAACAAAAGGATGAGCCTCATAACCCAGTTCACATTTCCTTACACTCCTATATCATTTTGGTGTTTATAAATCAATTCACAATTGATTTTTTAAAACTACATAAAATTATATATTGAAAATATGCCTCAATAAAAATGGCTATATAAAAAGATTTTCAGACATTCCAAAATGAAGTAAATTCATCACAGCAGACCACACTCATTAAGATTATGACTAAAATAAATTGTTCATGCTAAAGGAAAATGATCCCAAATGGAAGCATGGATCTGTAGGAAGGAATGAAGACCACTGGAAAGAGTCATGAAGGAATTACTTACATAAAATTGTTTAGAGTATTATAGACTAACTTTTAAATTTCTTTTAAAGACTATTGTTGGGTTTAAACACAGGTAGAAATAAAATATATAACAATATAAAATATGGTAGGCAAGAAATGACTATGCTACTGTAAGGTTTATATACCATGCTTGATAGAGTATGATGATATAAATTATAAACCACTAAAAAACAACAACAGAAAGAATAGATGGAGCTTATAAATAATTGAGATAAAATGGAACCATAAAAAATCAACAATTGATCCAAAAACTGCAGGTTAAAAAAAGAAAACAACAAAAATGACTCTGAGAAAATCAGTAGCAAGATGACATTTACCCAATGACATAAAAAAATTCAATAAAATAGGGGTGCCTGGGGGCTCAGATGGTTAAGCATCTGTCTTTGGCTCAGATTAAGATCTCAATGTCCTGGGATCAGTCCACATTGGGCTTCTGGCTCAGCAGGGAGTCTGCTTCTCCCTCTCCCTCTGCCTCCCCAACCTACTAATGCTCTCTCTCTCTCTCTTTCAAATGAATAAAATCTTTAAAAAAAGAAAAAGTAAAAAGTAAAAAGTAAATGAAATAAAAATAGTCAAAACTAAAAAGTAGAGATCGTCAGGCTGAATGAAAAAGCAAGACTCAATCAAACAAATGCTTTCTACAGAAAATCAACTCAATACAAAGACTAGAAAAATTAAAAGGATGTGATATTCAAACACTGATCAAAGAAAGCTGGGACGGCTTTTTAATATCAAAGTAATTTCAGAAGAGGGAATACTACCTGAGATAAAGATGTTCACTTCATAAGCACAAAGGAGTTACCTCATTACAAAATAGAAGAATCTTAAATGTATATGCACCTAAAAAAGAGCTTTAAAAGATATAAAACAAAACTGACAGAACCAAAAGACATGATCATAGCTATAGATTTCCAGTGTCCCCTCTCAGTAAATGACTGAACGAGTAGATAGAAAATCAGTAAGAAGATAGAAGACTTGAGCCTAATTATCCTGAACCTATCAACCAATTTGACCTAATTAATGTAGTTTATAAAATACTTAATCCTAAATAGCAGAGTACACATCTTCTTCAAGTACACATAGAACAGTCACCGGTTTAGAGCATGATCTGGGCTATAAAAGAAACTGAGAGTTGATCAACTGAAAAGGATTTAGTTCCAATTCATGGTGGAATTGAATTCGATATCAGTAACAGAAAGACAGAAAACCACCAAGTATTTAGATATTAAACACAATATCCCAGAGGTCAGAAAAGAAATCACAAGAGAAATATTCCAGGGGTCAGAGAAGAAATCACAAGAGAAATTGGGAAACTATTTTGAAATGAATGAAAATGAAAACACAGCCTATCAAATTTGTGGCATGCAGCCAAAGGAGTGCATAAAGGGAAATATATACCACTAAACACTTGTGTGAGGAAAGAAAAAAAGTCTCAAACCACTGATCTAAATGTCTACCTCAAAATAACCAGAAAAAGATCATACTAACCCAAGGCAAAGAGAAAGAAGGAGATAATAAAGATGACTACAGAAGTCAAATAGAAACGAAAAAGAAGACTGATCCAGAGGACAGAAGACACAAATTACAATACAGGGTCCCTACGTCAAGAAGGGGTGAGTGACTTGGCTAAGTTCTCATGGCTAGGAGTGGTGGAACTGGTTGCCCTGGGAGAAAAGCTTGGTTCCTTTCAGAGTGGGGTGAGTCCAGGGGAGTGAAAATCTGGCAGAGACAGGTCTCTCTCCATGAGTCCCCAGGTCTCCAGATCCCTCTCAGGAGGGAGGACTCTCCCATGGCAGACAGGTATAGTGGGAGAGGGGAGAGCAATAGAAACAGGACTCCAACGTGCCCAACACACTGGAGCACAAAAAGAACACGTCATCTCTTCAGCCACAAGGTGGAGCCTACAGCCCGGATTCATTCTGCTGGTGACTCGCTGTGCTTCAGTCCCTCCACTGCCCTTGGCCTTTGCTATCTGCACCCACCAACTACTGCAGGAAGGATAGACAGGCTCAAATCCAATCAAAGAAGGCCTCTGGGACAAACCAACAGAATCCCACCACAAAATAATTTACCTCATAATTTATGGTACACACACCACAGGAAACAGCCAGATGTGCAGCTTCTGTAACAGGCCAAGGCAAGAAGAACAGACCAAGATTACTTTATTTATCAGTGTTTAATGGCCCACATGGTTTTCTTTCTTCCCACTGCTAGGCTTTGCCCACCTGTGTTTCAGCAATGACTGACCCACATGCCAGGCCTTGACCAGCAGCCTCCGACCACATGCAGACTGGTTGCCCTTTCTCCTTGGACTCCAGGCCTTCCTGCAGAAGCTGGAATGAGGTGGACTACTTTTTAAGCTCCTGTTTCTCTTGTAGCATCTCACAAACCTCAGATTCTTGGCCTACACCAAGGTTGCCAAGAGTGTAATGCTTTCATCTGTGAAGAGTGTATGGAAATTCATGATGTGTCAGAAGTTAGAAACAATTCACCATGCATCTCCCTTCAGAAAACATTAAACACAAATCTCAGGATATATACATGTAGCCACAATGGAATAAACCTTCTCTTAATTCAACAGATGTTTTTGCCAAGGTTTTGAAGTATATTTATCACCAGAACTGGCTGTTGCTTCAATGCAGTGTCTTCTGCCAAATTGTTTCAGCAATTCAATTCCTTGTTGGCTTAATCCCATTGGCTAGAAAAGCTCTAATTCTTTTCCAATTGATTCAATGACATGGCACCAAGAGAATATTTAGAGGGAGGAGGGTAGTCAGCCACAACCTAACCACCGCAACAAATCCCCTGAAGCTCTCAGTCCTTGGCCACAGGCATTCTTCCAGAGCAGAAACCTCAGCGTTTGCTGTAACTTCCAGCACATGCTCATTCATGACTCAATACATTCTAATTCTCATTTGCACAGAGTCCCTGGTTCCCCACCCATGAAATCGCCTGTTAGTAGGGTTTATCATGCTCTCACAGCAACACAACAAATATAAGTGCATTTTGTAAAGTACCATCAGTGTAAGGGACCATCATACCTGATGTACTTTCTAGATGCTACTCTTTCCTCTAGAGCAGGACTCCCGGAGGTGGATGATGGGGCAGCTGAGGGAGCGAACTCAGCTCATGCCTGAGGGATGGGGGACACCAGGCTGCACCTGCTACACTTCCTCCTGCCATTGTGCGCTCCTGGCATAGAGGAGTGGGGCCAGCAGAGTTGACAGGTCTCCTGCTCTAGGGGCCCACTGCAGAGGGAGACGCTGTTGTCTGGCCGAGGAAGGAGACAGGAAGAGGGTAGCCCGAGCCAGCCTGTTCTATGTTAAAAATCTGCCTCAGATCCAGTGATTTCTCCCCACTCCCACCTCCACTACCCTGTGCCAGTCTTTCCATTCCCCACCTGGACCAAGGCAGTAGTTTGGGCCTAGTTTGTTTCCCTCTTGCCCATGATGGTGAGTTTTTGACATGGAATAAAACCAGCCATTTGAATGGGTCAGTTTAAAGTATGTCCTTGTGAAAAAAAAAAACCTCCAAATAAATCCCATCAAAGAAAAAAAAATTCAAAGTTTCTGTCATGGTTGTCACAAGTTGATTTTCCTAGGAAGCAAACTGTGACCTGGTGGTTAGTGTGAGGAAAGTTTAGGAGGGGTGCCCTTGGGACCACGACCTGGGGTGGTGGGGGTGGGGGAGGGAGGGAAGTAGAATTAGGCAGGGGGAGAAGTTGGCTATGAGCAATACAGCCTGCATGAAGGCCTCAGCTGACACTTTCAAAGCTCTCCAGGGCTGGGGCAGGGGGCCAGGCCCAGATATGCCTGCTTCCCCAAGCACTGGACCACCTGAGAAAGGCGACATGTGCAGCCTCTTCAGCTCAGACACTCTGGAAGAAGCCTGATGGACGTGCCCTCTGCTGGCAACTCTCCTGGCAGCTCAAGAACAGAGTCCTTGGGTTCTGAGATGGTATCTGAGTGATGCAGCAGGTGTCAACTTTCAGTGTTATGCAACTTCTGAAGGCAGCCCCGCCTACGTTCTGGTGGGCCAGCTTCTCCTGTGGGAAGCTTAGAAAAGGAAGGTCACTGAGATACAGCCTCTGCCCCTTAAGACAGTTGGTAACTCAGGCTCGTTAACTCCAGTTTCCATCACACATTCTAAATTCCCTTCACCCTCACCCAGCGCCTGTGTGTCTGAGGCTTACTTGACAGTATGACCCAGAGCCTCATCCTTGCAGGTCCCTAACCACTGGTCCCATGTCCTCCTTAAGCTGTGACTGCTGAACTTGTCTATTTGCCATCAAAATGCCACAAGGGACTACCAAGAGGTGTCTGATATCATGTAGGTGATAACCATCCTCAGTTTGCTTCCCTTCACAAAGGAGAGGGGCCACGGTGGCAGCAACCAGCCTGGAGAGGGACTCATTAGGGAATATATATATATTTTTACACATTTTATTTATTCATGAGAAACACAGAGAGAGACATAGGCAGAGGGAGAAGCAGGCTCCTGACAGACAGCCTGATGTGGGACTCGATCCCAGAACCCAGGGATCACACCCTGAGCCCAAGGCAGACGCTCAACCGCTGAGCCACCCAGGTGCCCCTCATTAGGGAACACTCTAAGGCCAGCTGGTAAAACTCCCGTCCCAGAGCAGCCAGATAGAAAAGACATTGTTTCATTACAACATAATGAGGTTGATCTTATGTTAGCACCAGAGAAAGATCATCTGGAGCAAGCTTCTAAGAAAGGTGAGAATATGGCTCATTCAGATGTCAATCTTTTCACACCTGGAGAAGGCCTGTGAGGCTCAGAGAAGCGCAGAACCCAAAACAAGAGGGGAGGCCTCGGGAATCTCACCTGGCTTGAGACAGGAAAGAGGACGCATGGGGAAATGACAGAGACACCACACCGCCTTGGAGTCTATAAATTTATTGAGTAAAAACAAATCAATGTCAGACATATTCAGTTCGGTTTGGTTCAAATGTGGCTGATGTCCATCTGCAGCAGAAATGAACTGAGGTAAAGAGAAGACCCAGGGATGCTGGCAAGGGGGCCACTGAACAAAACAATCCTCTGTTAATTGTAAAAGCAGGCGTCACACAGCCAGTGAGTCAGTTAGCAGAGGCAGGGAGACGTGGTGTTTAATGAGCAGGGATAAAACCAGAGTCAGCAAGAACTTTTAAGAGAGGAGAGGGCCAGAGCATTTAGAGATCGAGTTGCAACAGGTGTGGACCTGCCGGTTCACTTGGGGAACACTGTGACCACGTCGTAGCCTTCAGGGGGTGTGACCCGCTCCCGGGCATGCTTTTCACAGTAGATCTGATCCTCTACGAAGAAGTGGCCCTTCTGTTTCAGATTGGTGCCACAGTCAGTGCACACATAACACTCAGGGTGACGGTGGCGGTCCCGGAGCTTCACGAACACACCGCTGCAGGAGGGAGGGGGAGGCAGGAAAGGGCTCCGTTAGTGACAAGCACCTGCGAGAAGCATCATGGCCTTGGGGGCACGGGATGGGGGTCCTTCCAAGAGGCCCATCCACAAGTGGATCAGGGCCTCAGACCCGGCCTCCAGTCACAAAGCAGCTGCTCACTCCTGGGCTCCACAGACATTGCTCTCGAAGCCCTCCTGCTTCCACGGAGCAGCCCTTATTCTGGCGTCACATCATTCAACCCTTAAGGTTCCAGGGCCAAGGAAAACCTTCACACCTGGCTCTGGACAGAGGGCCTACGTGGCCTCCCTACTCCATTTTCCAGGCAGGAACTCTTCCCCATCACACCCAAAATGTACAGTATCTGGCGCTTTCCACACCAGCATGGTTTACCAAGCCTGCAGGGCGTCCAATGCCTGGGCGAGGCTGATACTCACACAATGCCGGTGCCACATTTGTCACACATGGGCAACTTCTGGGCGTTTCCAATAGACGCAGCCACTTTGGTGACCGGAGCCTTAACACTTCTGAAACCTGATGGCTTGTTGGGATCCCCTATAACAAGGAAAACACTTGGGTTGGCCAGGAAGGGTGGGATTGCACAAATTTCATTTAGCTTTTTCAGAGTCACTTATACTATATTCCAGCAAGTTCCTGGAATCCAACAGACCTGACTCTGCTGCGTGATCCTGAAAAAGTTACGTAACCTCTCTGGTCCCCAGATTCCTTTTATATAGAGGAGATTATTTTTCCCTTCACAGTGGCACAAAAAGATTAAAAAATACACAGAAAGCCCTCCCACAGTACCTGGCAAAAAGTCAGCCCTCAAAACACAAATTACATTTCATTCTAATTAGATGCACGCATATACGGATTTGGGAGCTTAAAAATGACTTATACAGTTGGAATAAATAAATAAATAAATTCTCTGATGATCAAAAGACAGTGTATTTAAAAAAAAAAAAAAAGTGTATTTAGACGCTGAAAGAAACCATATCACAAGAAGTACAAAATCATTACAGTTGAGCATCTACAAGCAGCCAGATAAAACTCACCTGCTCCACAGTAGAGAAAGCAACCTTCCTGCCATCAGCCTTGTATGCATAAAATAAGCTCCTAGTCGCTGGGTACTGAACCAAAGCCCAGTCCAGCACGTCTTCAGAGCCCTATATCATGGTAGCTATTAACAATAGCAGGCTATTAAAATTATTGTATTTATTCAGCTGGTTAGCAGTACTGTTGTCAGCTATTTACACGTCTCTGTGACTGGACTGCTAATTCCCGGGACACCAGAACCCTGTTTTATATACTTCATAATACTGCACAGAGCCTAGCATGAGACTGATAAGCCTAGCATGAGACTTAGAGGCTAAATGAACAGTAAAATGCCGTGACAGATACTTGAGGGTCCCTACCTTAGTCCAACATACTGTGGCCCCAGAAGCCAGAGAAGTCTCTACACCAATGGTTCTGAACAGGCATCTGTGAGCATGCCAGGCACCAGGAAAGATTTCCTAAAATTCACAGACCAGGCTCTTCCCCAATGCTGCAGAAGGCACATCTCCAGGTACAGGGCCTCAGGAGACCCTGCTCTATGTCCCTGGTTAAAACCCACTTCTTCAAACTGAAGCAGCAGTTCTAAAATTCATTCTGTGCATCAGAATGATGTAGAAGGCTGACTCAAGGCCCTGCAGCTTGCTGGGCCTCCCCACCAGTTTCTAATTCAGTGGGCCTGAGGTAGGGTCCATGAATTTGCATTTCTAACAAGTTCTCAGGTGCCACTGATGCTACTGGCCCAGGAAACACACGTTGAGAACCACTGGACAAGAGCAAGAAAATGGTCTTCTGTATAAGGTGAGGGGGTGAAGAAAGTCATCCTGTAGCTGCAGCCAGGCTGGGCAATCCTGGGGCTGACAAATGAGGGGTCTGGTTCTCTTGTTCTTTTAGAAAATAAGTCCCCATATGTTGACCTAAAATTGATATGAATTCAAATAAGGGGCATTTATAATTGGTTAAGATGGTAAACTGTATATTTTGTCCACAATTATGTATACCGTCCCTACCCTTGCCACACATCCCAGTAGGATCGGTGATTCTCTACTGGGGGTGATTTTGCCCCTCAGGGAAGTTTTGGTTGTCACAACTAGAGAGCAGTGCTTCTGGCCACTGGGTGGAGGCCAGGGGTGCTGCTCAATGTCCTAAAATGCACAGAACAGCCCCACAACAAGGACTTATGTGGCCCCAAATACCTATAGCACCAAGCTGAGAAACCTTGTTTGGTCCTGTCCCTATGTAGCTTCCAACCTCTGCCTAAAAACAGCAAGGCCCCAAGAGTGACACCTCCCTCTGCTGGGCTCCTGGAATGGGAAGACTCATGGAGCCACGCCCAGCCTTGCCAAACTGGGCCGATCCATAGCCCGATTGGCAGCCCCCATAGAACATGAACAAGAAATGCATCCTGCAGCCCACTGCTGGCTAATGCAAGCTGACAGCTCGCTGGGGATATTTTGATGCCTTATGGAGACTGGTAAGAGGGAATATTTAAAAGCAGCCCATTTTAAATGTCCTATCATGGATGCTGATGGCATGGTCTCTCAGGGTTCCCCCATTAATGCAGGGATGCATCCTGCGCCAAGAAACTGATCGACACAGATGTCCATCTGGAGACACAGGAGAATGGGCAGATGTCAGGAAGCTCCAGAGTTTCCATTGTTTTCAGCCAGAAGCTCTACAGTTAGGCTTAGCAAAGGCTTGGGGCCCAGTCACCATCCCGCCTCCCCCCATCAGGTGCCTTTGGTGCTTTGGTAATCCCAAGCCCAAGTATGTTTTTGCCTTCCCAAACCTTCCTCCCTTCCTTGGCCACAGTCCCAACTTTGTTACAGACTTTTTTGCGTTGTAATTTTAAAAAATATTGCATTGAAGTATCATTTTTGTCTTGATTATTGAGGTTTTTGGTGACTCCTTAAATTCTATACCCAAGGCAAATGCCTCCCTCTTTGTCACCCTAATCCTGGATCCCTACAGGGATCTCAGAAAGGCCTGGGTGGCCAACATCATGACTCAGGCATCCCAAACAGTCTCATCCTCATGTGCGGGCTCCTGCTGCTGGAGCCACCCGGGCTGCCTACCCTGGGAAAGAAGGAAATGCAGCATCTCTGTGGCATCTCTGCATACCCAGATGGCTTGGAAGGGAAACTGACTGCCCAGGGAACCAGCTCAGTGAGGTTGTGGTTTCAGATGATGGGGCTGTTTTTCACATAATTCATTTGATCAGCAGAAAATTTATCAGGAAAGAGTTGCATTTGCAAGAGGGGAGGCGAGAAGGAAGGAAGAATATGAGAGCCCAACTTGGTAGGAGAATCCATATCCCTTCTTCAAATAAAGAGAAGTAACTGGATGAAACTGGAGCCAGAGGGCAGCCCCGGTGGTGCAGCGGTTTAGCAACGTGCCACCTGCAGCCTGGGGTGTGATCCTGGAGACCTGGGATCGAGTCCCACGTCGGGCTTCCTGCAAGGAGCCTGCTTCTCCCTCTGCCTGTGTCTCTGCCTCTCTCTCTCTCTCTGAATAAATGAATATTTGAAAAAAAATTTAAAAATGACACACACACACACAAAAAACAGAGCCAGAGCATGGGGGGGGGGGGGGGGGGCGGCCACCTGGTTGGCTCAGTCAGTAGAGCATGGACTCTTGATCTCTGGTCATGAGTTTAAGCCCCAGGATAGGTGTAGACATGGTTTTTTAACAAAGAAAGAAAAACAAACAAACTGGGCACAGCTTGAGAAGAGGCAGCTGTGTGCAGGACATAGCCAACCAGCAGCAGTGTGTTCAGACCCACAGCTCCACCTGCTGGCTCCATTTTCTTTTCTCACTTATAGACAATACTGCAAACCCAAAGAAATTTCATTTTGTCCTTCTGAACAAGCTTAGAGTAAAAATATTAGCCCCCTTTAGACTTTGCGAAGCTATAAAAATTTCCAAATTTCTCTTTTTCTGTGGAAACTTGCACGTCAAAGCTTTCTGGGAAAAAAAGTGAAAATTCCTTCAGTAAAGCCCCCTTTTAATCCACTTTTTCTCTATCTACTTCACTGCTCAACCACCTTCCGTGGGTCCACATTATCAAAGAACCCAATTCATGGTCCTTAAGCAGCTGGTGGTCTTCCAGGATGGGACTCCAGGATGTGAGGATTCTCCTGCAGCCCTGGATACCTTGATACATCCTGAGCAAGTCATCTCAGAGCCCCTGGTGCCCACTGTGTTTTCTCAGTCCTTGATGCCTCCTTCTAAGTTTCCTCTTGTTAAAAGTCCCCTTAAATGGACGAACGGATGATAAACAAGATGTGCTATAGGCACATTGTAGAATATTCAGCCTTCAAAAGGAAGGAAATGCTGACACCTGTTACCACATGGATGAGCCTCCAGGACATGATGCTTAGTGAAACAAGCCAGTCACCAAAGGCAAATGCCATAAGATTCTACTCCCAGGAAGTGCCTGAAGTAGTCCAATTCATGGAAACAAAGTAGAATAGTGGTTTCCACAGGCTGGGGGTAGTGGCTCTGAGAAGCTAGTGTTCAATGGGTACAGAACTTCAGTTCTGCAAGACAGAGTTCTGTGGGTGGGCAGTGCTCATGATTGCACAATGGTATGGATGTAACTACTGCCACCAAACTGTACACTTAAATATGTTCAAGACAGTCAATCTTATGTTAGCTATAGTTCACCACAATTTAAAGAAAAAAAAAGTATCCTTGTTCCCTGTAAATTTGGCATTTCATCCAGAGCAAGATGAAGTTTGAGAGACCTTGGGCCCTTTCACCTAGTCCAGAGGCTGAATTTCACCCAAAATAAGAAGACCCATGTTTTCGGAGGTTTGTTGGCAAACCCTGCTGCAGCCAAGCCTCCCATGTGGGCCTCACTGACAGTGGGCCTGGCGCTTTCCATGCACCATTTCCCTTAACACTCTAAACTGTCTGTAAAGTAGCCATTATTAACCTCCCTCCTGGGACATGTGCAGAAATTAGGGCTAAGAGAGATGGGCAGCCTGCTTGGGGTCTCCAGGCACATCACAGGCAGAGACTGGATGCCAGTGCTGCTGGAGCACTGCTGCTTCATGAACCCGAGGCCTTCCTGAAATACGGTAGCCCTCACTGAGTGCTTTGTTACGGACCAGACACTGCTCTGAACTTCGACCATTTCATCTCAAATAAAAATAGGCATTTGCGCTCCTTCCCCCGAGAGCCTTCTGCATGTATGTGATGGATGTATGGACTGGAACTTATACTGTTCTATTCGGTGAAAATTTACTGCAACTACATATTAAGAGGAATGGAAGAGACTATAAAATCCATTATCTCCTTTCTTTTTAGCAAAATTTTTATTTTCTTTGGAACAAGAAGATATCCATCCCAAGGAGGAAAGAACTATAATTCCCAGACTCTCCTGCAACTAGATGTGGCCGTGTGACCAAATTCTGGTCATGTGAAATGGAATGCTAGTGTGGGACTTCTGGGAAAGAAGCAGCTGGCGTGTCTGAAAGGAGGAATCCCTGCTTAGCTTCTTCCTTCCCAGTGCCTGGATGTGGTCATGACGGCTGGAGCACCAGCTGCCAACCAGGGCCGTGAGATAATCTTGAGAATGGAAGCCATGGGTTTGGTAGATGGAGAACAAGATGGAATGAGTTCAGATCTTGATGAGCATGGAACTGCCATATCAGGGCAG
This sequence comes from Vulpes vulpes, assembly GCF_048418805.1. NCBI lineage: Eukaryota > Metazoa > Chordata > Mammalia > Carnivora > Canidae > Vulpes > Vulpes vulpes. The sequence goes on from NC_132794.1 coordinate 86,190,371, forward strand.
CTTGGTTGAGTCTGGGCTTTAGGTCCTTCTCTACGATATGAGGGCATTTGACTAGATGTGTTCTGCACTATGTCTGAGTTTGGGCTAGAATGGACTGACTTTTCCTCCCTTAATTGAAGGGTTTTGCACCCACTGAATCAGAGTAGAATAAGTTGTGGTTTCTCATGTTTGATAAAACTGTCATCCTCCAGGGTTGGTCCCGAAATCACTTGACAGCCCTAATACTGGAACTTAATATAGACTATGACTCATTCCTTCCAAAATGCACAGGTACAACAAGCAAAGGGGGGAAATTGCTGGTAAAACAATATCCGTTTAGCATAAAAAGAGAACTTTTCCTGTAACTTCCTGTGCTTATAAATTGCCAATTTTTCTAAGGTACACCCACCCAAGTGGGGAGGAAGCCTGGGTCTGGGTTTGTTCAGTAGGGAACTCTCAGCTCATGAAGAACTCCCAGGAAGCCAAACCTGGAGCTGGGGGTCAGGGAGAAGGAGGTTCCTCTGGCAGGGGGTGCTGGGCTGTGGCTCCCACTGGCGGCTCAGAGCAAGCAAGTTGCTCCTTTCCTTGGGGCGAGGTGAAGCAGGTTTCACTGCACGTCTTGGGAAAGGGGGAGAGAACAGGGAAGGGAGGCCTCTGGGGAAGCACCTGAGCCTCAGGGAAGGCCAGGGACACGGGGGGGCGGGTGTGTGTGTGTGCTGTGGGCCATGCAGAGCCGTACATCAGAGTGCACACTTGGGACAAGCTGAGGCTGGCCTAGTGCCTCTTGACAAGGTCTGAAAACAAAATCAGAGGCATGAAGCACCACCTGCGTGCTGGTCACGCTGGCAGGTGTTGGTGCTGTGTAGGACCTGGATCCTCATGCCAACTTTAGAGGAGAGTACTTCTGCCCCTGACTGACCAAAGAGAAAACAGGCCCAGAAAGGTCACACAGGGAGGATGTGGCCAAAATGGGGGTTCTCTGGCTCTCATCAGTCCATCTACCCAAGAGCAAGAACAAATGCACCACCCAGCAGCTTCACTGTGTTGCTGATTCCTTTTCGTTCTGCTTGCCACGGCCACGACCTTCGCCCAGTCACATACATCAGCCACCACAGAATCATGGGGTATGGGCTCAAATCAAACTAATGGACAACAGACAGACGAACAGAATCCCACCATAGGGAAGCTCACCCTGACGTCAGCCTCCTAAACTCATGTAATAGGAAACAGCTGGCCAGGTGTATTTGGAAGCTCATGCGTTCTCTCTCTCTCTCTCTCTCTCTCTCAGAGCTTTTAGCATTTTAAAAGCCATGCTTTCCAACATGCTTCTTCCACCCACTCAGGACTGTATTCACCTTTGTTTCAGCTACGAATGACCCTGACCTGGGTCTTGCCCAAGAGTCTCTGACCTCATGCATGCATGCAGGGCTGATTACCTTTCTCCTCAGACTCTAAGATTTCCTGCAATACCAGGAATGAAGTGGATTGCTTGGGGGGCTCATTTAACTCCTGTTTCTCTTGAAGCATCTTGTAAACTTCAGATTCTTTGTCGATGACGAGTCCACTTGGAGGCTGAGAATGGTCTAAGCTGTAAAGAATGTTTGGAAATTCATTAGGACATGTCAGAAGTTAGAAAAATTTCACCCCCTTCCATGAAGACACCCCTGAATCCAAGGGGGGGGGGCTAGAAATGATCCCATTGGACAAAGCCCTCTCTGAACGTAGCCACAGACTGCCTGCCACTATTATGAGGTGTCCGTAGTCAGGGCTGGCTGTTGCTTCAATGTAGTAAGAGGCCATTTTCCCCAAATAGTTTCAGTAATTTGATTACTTTTTGGCCTAATCCCATGGAATGGGAATGCTGTGCTTCTTTCTTAATTACATAAACAACATTACGTCAAAAGAAGATTTAGAAGAGGAAAAATGTTAGCCACAACCTGACCACTAAAAGTTCGGCTGGGTCCCCTCGGTATGGGCCGCACGCATTCTTCTCACGGAGCAGAAATCAGTGTTCTTCCTGCTGATATCAATGTGTTTCGACGTGATACCAGTGGGTTTCTATCTCCACAAACTCTCACAGAAACTCTCTGGGCACCTCACCGACAACTCAGAGAGCAGCTCCCAGGGTTGGCGGCAAGGATGAAAAACACAAGTGTCCGGAAGCAGTAAGTGCTGTCCGATGGAAGGGAGGGGCTGAGGCCTGAGCTCAGGACCCCAGGCCAGGACAAGGCAGGCCGAGCGAGGGCCACTTGCCCCCAGAGCTCATTTTCCAGGCCACGGGCCTCTGCTGCCTGCTCTCAGAAGGGGTAAAAGGGAAGGAGACTCCAGTCAACTACTTGCACAGTGTGTCCTGAACCCCCCGGGGCTCAGCACCACCACCTCCACCATGTGGCCAAGCTGCTACTGCTGACCAGCGCAACGGACCACCTTTGTCACCTGTCCCTGAGCTGCCATTCTTAGTGCCGAGACAGTCTTATTTCCAAACAGTAATCTATTAAACACAAGAATTGCACTGTGTCGGGATGTGCTTCCAAGGGTTCTCATCTGACTTAGAATCAAATACTTACAGTTTTAATAACAAAATGCAAGTTTAATCAATTTCATCTCCTTTGGAGTAAATACTCATTACAGAATGTAGAAAGGCCCTGAAGAATGTGGCTCTGCTTCCCTCTCCAAACACATGGCCTGCCAGCCCTTGCTTGCTTGGCTCTAGTCACATCAACCTCCGTGCTGTTTCCAGAACACAGGCAGCCTCAGAGCCTCTGCACTTACTGCTCCTTGTGCTTGGAGGGCTCTCTCTCCAGATTGCCCAGGGCAGCCGCATTCCCCTCCCCATCTCTGTTCAGATGTCCCTCTTCAGAGAGGACCCCCCTTCCCATCCCACCCCTGCCCTCACTCTATGGCACATTCCCCTGTTGTCTCTCACCCCTGTCCCACTGACTCTACATGCATCTGACGGTTTCTTCACTGCCTTTCTCCCTTCAGACAGTGAACCCCATGAGGACAGGTCTTGGTCTGTCTTGTTCACCAGCACAGTCCCATTCCTGGATCAGTGCCTGGCACAGGGCCAGAGCTTAGCAGGTACGAGGGGAGTGAAGGGAAAAGGCCAAATATATCAATTTGCTACACCCTATCCCTACTCCTATGGCATCACAGGGTAGCCTATAGGGCAGCAGGACCTCCTAGGGGTGTGCCAGGGCTGGAGCGTAGGGTGGTGGGGATTGGCAGCCCGGCCTCCTGGGCCCAGATCTCTCCTGTTTCTCAGCCTCAGCTGCTTTTTCAGAAGCTGCCACCCTCTAGGGAAGAGGAACAGTAGGCTTGATGGGGCCAAAGAGCAAACGTCAGGGGGCAATGCAGTGTACCGATGCAGACAGTAGGTTTGTGCCCAAGCACATGGTAATCTGTGGGCAACAGAGCTCTGTGCTGCCCAGCCTGCCAGGCCACCTCCCAGGTTTAAGGAGGAGGAGGCAGCGGCCCCAGCAGTCTTCCTCAGCAAGCCTAACTACTCTGTCTTTGGAGCTGAAGCCACTTTTACAAGTGCAAGTGAATCACGCCACTGACATTTACTCACTCACTGCCCACCCACCCACCCATTGTGTCATTTGTTCACGTTCCCTTTTAAAAAGAAAACAGGTATATGGATAATTATAGAGATAATTCTCCTCAGGTTACTTCTCCTTCTCTCTCTCTCTCTCTCTCTCTCTCTCTCTGTCTCTTTCCCGGTCAGCCTCCCTGGGACACTTGGGGTACTCAGGTCCCAGCTGGAAGCAGAGTCAGCTGCATCAGTGAAAGCTCAAAGAGTGGAAATGCTATGCTGCTGCCAGGGAAGGTCAAATGGAAGTAGGGAGACTCATCAGCGGGTCACTCATGCTGGCTGCGGTGGGGGGAAGGGAAGCCAGCCACCAGCCCCGTCCACTGCTGCTGGTTGGTCCCTGCCTTTGTCTCTCTCCCTCCTACCCACAGGGGCCTGTGGGAGCCTCCCCTCCCCCAGGCAGGTGATGGGCCACCTGGATGAGTGGTCTGAGGTGGACTCGAGTAGAGTCCAGTGTCCCCACTCTGCCTCTGAGACACATGAGGTTACTCAAGGCTACTCCTCAGCGCTGGACAGGGGGAGAGGTCTGGCTGCCCACGTGGCCCCCACCGCCGTCGCTGGGGCTGAGTGGTAGCCTTGTTACTGCTCAGTGGTGGGCCGGGTCCTCTCTTCCTACCAGGCTTTTTCTTTTTCAAGATTTTATTTATTTATTCATGAGAGACACAAAGAGAGAGGGAGAGGCAGAGACACAGGCAGAGGGAGGAGCAGGCTCCATGGGCAGCCCGGGTGGCTCAGCAGTTTAGTGCCGCCTTCAGCCCAGGTTGTGATCCTGGAGACCTGGGATGGAGTCCCACGTTGGGGTCCCTGCATGGAGCCTGCTTCTCCCTCTGCTTGTGTCTCTGCCTCTCTCTCTCTCTGTGTGTCTCTCATGAATAAATAAATAAAATCTTTAAAAAAAACCTTTAAAAAAAAAAAAAAAAGAAGCAGGCTCCATGCAGGGAGCCCAACATGGGGCTCGATCTCTGGTCTCCAGGATCAGATCCAGGGCTAAAGGCAACACTAAACCGCTGAGCCACCCGGGCTGCCCAGGCCACCAGGATTTTCCGTCTCGGCTGCATAGGGCTGAAACCTGGGCCTTTTCCGATGCCACCCTGGCAGGTCCTCATGATCCTGGTCACAGCCTGGTGAGGGTGGAAGTCTGGACGGCCTGCTTTTCTTAGTTGGGATTTATAGACACATCATCGAGTTGCTGCACAGGTGCTGGCTCAAGTTTTAGAAAAATTAAAGAGCCCCTCCCATCTCCATTCTGGCCACCTCATTGTTTCGACGGAATGGATTTTCATCCCAGGGTTGTTGTGTGGATCCTGTCCCAGAGCCAGGAGTCTGAGTCACCCAGGCATCCTGGAGCTGTCTGTCTTTTGAAGGAGTTTTGTTTGATTAAAAGCTTGTATCTTATTAAATGGTGAAGACTGGGGATGCCTGGGTGGCTCAGTGGTTGAGCATCTGCCTTTGGCTCCGGTTGTGATCCCTGAGGTCCCAGGATCAAGTCCCATGTTCAGGCATCCCTTGAGGAGCCTGCTTCCCCCTCTGCCTGTGTCTCTGCCTCTCTCTTTGTGTCTCTCATGAATAAATAAAATCTTTTTTAAAAATGGTGAAGACTGAGTTCAGAAGAATGTGGTAACTTTCAGCGACCCCTTCTCCTTTTTTCCTGGTGACTCAGTCACATCCATTATATTTTTGAACCCTTATCACTAGAATCCTTTCTTCCATTGTTCTCACCATATGTGAAAAATGAGAATGATTTTCTTTTTCCTCCATTTCTTAGGCATGTTTTTGTTCTGGAATTACTTTTTAACATATTCAGGATATTATTTTTATTTTTGTTTTGTTTTTAAAGAAGATATTGATTTTTTTAAATCCCAGTATATTTAAGTGTCCCCTTAATCCCTATCACTTGTTTCCCCCATCCTCTCACTCCCCCACCTCCTCCCCTCTGGTAACCATCAGTTCCTTCTCTCTATAGTTATGAGTTTTTTGGTTTGTCCTTTTTATTCTTTGTTTTGTTAATGATACTATTTTTTAAAAAGATTTTTTAAAATTTATTCATGAGAGAGAGAGAAAGAGAGAGAGAGAGGCAGAGGCACAGGCATAGGGAGAAGCAGGCTCCATGCAAGGAGCCTGACGTGGGACTTGATCCTGGGTCTCCAGGATCAGGCCCTGGGCTGAAGGTGGCGCCACACCACTGAGCCACCCAGGTTGCCCAAGGAATGGATATTGAATGTGCTTTATAAATTGTCAAATGGTAGAGTAATATAATCAGTACTTGAAAATAAATAGTAAATTGTTTTCCTTTTTTTTTAAATCACAGAAACATATTATAGGATTATTTGTTGGAAGAGTACATGATGACCTTATGGTTTGAGTTTTGTCATTTTTAGTGTTCCCCTGGTGGCTTCCAGACATAACAACATACACCAAAGAAGGGGAAGAATTCTCCGAAGAACATTCCAGGGTCTGATCTTGATTTTAAAATAGTTCTAAGTGTAATAGGAAAAATGATTTATTAAAAAGAATGTAATATATTTATATAGGGCAAGCTCAGAACTCAGGACCCACAGAGAGAGACATACAAATCAAATAACAGGGCTGAACAGGTGGTCCAAGAGGAAGACCATGGCCCTTGGTGGAGACCGCTCATCCAGGTAGCCCATCACCTGCCTGGGGGAGGGGAGGCTCCCACAGGCCCCTGTGGGTAGGAGGGAGAGAGACAAAGGCAGGGACCAACCAGCAGCAGTGGACGGGGCTGGTGGCTGGCTTCCCTTCCCCCCACCGCAGCCAGCATGAGTGACCCGCTGATGAGTCTCCCTACTTCCATTTGACCTTCCCTGGCAGCAGCATAGCATTTCCACTCTTTGAGCTTTCACTGATGCAGCTGACTCTGCTTCCAGCTGGGACCTGAGTACCCCAAGTGTCCCAGGGAGGCTGACCGGGAAAGAGACAGAGAGAGAGAGAGAGAGAGAGAGAGAGAGAGAAGGAGAAGTAACCTGAGGAGAATTATCTCTATAATTATCCATATACCTGTTTTCTTTTTAAAAGGGAACGTGAACAAATGACACAATGGGCGGGTGGGTGGGCAGTGAATGAGTAAATGTCAGTGGCGTGATTCACTTGCACTTGTAAAAGTGGCTTCAGCTCCAAAGACAGAGTAGTTAGGCTTGCTGAGGAAGACTGCTGGGGCCGCTGCCTCCTCCTCCTTAAACCTGGGAGGTGGCCTGGCAGGCTGGGCAGCACAGAGCTCTGTTGCCCACAGATTACCATGTGCTTGGGCACAAACCTACTGTCTGCATCGGTACACTGCATCGCCCCCTGACGTTTGCTCTTTGGCCCCATCAGGCCTACTGTTCCTCTTCCCTAGAGGGTGGCAGCTTCTGAAAAAGCAGCTGAGGCTGAGAAGCTACAACTGAAACAAGATATTCAAAAAAGGACTAGAAGATATGCCGATGACAAATAAACACATGAAGATGTTTGACATCTTTAGCTACTAGGGAAGTGCAAATGAAAACCACAATAAGATAATTACTATACTCCTATTTAAGAATGGTTAAAATAAAAAATAGTGACAACACCAAATGTTAGAGAGGATACAGAAAAACCTGATTATGCAGACACTGTGGTAAGAATGTAAAATGGTACACTCTGCAAAAACAGTTTAGCAGTTTTACAAAATTGAACATGTAACTATCTTATGACCCAGCAATTGCACTCCTGGGCACTTATCCCAAAGAGATAAAAATTTATGGTTGCACAAAAACCTATTCATAAATGTTTATAGCAGCTTTATTTATAAAAGCTGAAAACAAGACATAATCCAGATGTCTTTCAGTGGGTGAATGGTTAAACAAACTGTGGTACATCCATACCGTGGAATAAAGACAAATGGGGATAGAACAGCTAGACAGAAGATCAATAAGGAAACACAGGTATTGAACCACACTGCAGATCAATTGGATCTAACAGACATATAGAACACTAAACCTCAGAACAGCAGAGTACACATTCTTCTCAAGTGCATATGGAGTATTCTCCAAGACAGATTATATGTTAGGCCACAAAAGAATCCTAAATTTATGAAGACTGAAATCACCAAGTATCTTTTCTGGCTATAATGGAATGAAGCAAAAAATCAACAGCAGAAGGAAAACTGGAAAATTCACAAAAATTAGAAATTAAACAATGCACTCCTGAACAAACAATGGGACAAAGAAGGAATCACAAGGGAAATTACAAAATATTTTGACACCAATAAAAGTGAAAAAAAACAACATACTAAGACTTATGGGATGTGGCAAAAGCGAGGAGGGGACTTTATAGCAATAAATACCTAATTAAAAAAGAAGAGAGATCTCAAATAAGCAAATTTTATACCTCAAGGGAAAAGAAAAAGAAGAACTACATCGAAAGTTAGCAGAAGGAAGAAAATAATAAAGATCAGAGCAGAATGGGGATCCCTAGGTGGCTCAGGAGTTTAGTGCCTGCCTTTGGCCCAGGGCATGATCCTGGAGTCCGGGGATTGAGTCCCACTTCAGGCTCCCTGCATGAGGCCTGCTTCTCCCTCTGCCTCTGTCTCTGCCGCTCTCTCTGTCTCTCATGAATAAATAAATAAAATCTTTAAAAAAAAAAAAAGATCAGAGCAGAAATAAACAAAATAGTGAAGAGAAAAATAATAGGAAACCATCAACAAAACTAAGAGTTTTTTTCAAGATCAACAAAATTGATTAACTCTTAGCTAGACTAAGAAAAAGAGGGAAGACCCAAATAACAAAAAACAGAAATGAAAGAAGAGACATTATAGTGGAGATGACAGAAATAAAGAGTCAAAAGAGATTATTATGAACAATATACACAAATCGGATAATCTAGAAGAAACAGATCAATCCCTAGAAACACACAACCTGCGAAAATCAAATTATGAAAGAAAAAATCTGAACAGACCTATAATAATTAACAAGATTGACTCAGTAATCAAAAGTCTCCCAACAACAACAACAACAACAACAAAACCAGGACCAGATGGCTTTATTGGAGAATTCTACCAAACAATTAAAGAAGAACTGACATCAGGGCACCTGGGTGGCTCAGTCAGTTGGGCGTCTGACTCTTCATTTCAGCTCAGGTCATGATCCTAGGGTTGTGGGATTGAGCCCTGTGTCAGGCTCCCCATTCAGTGGGGAATCTGCTTGGGATTCTCTCTCTCCCTCCTCCCTCTCCCTCTGCCTCTCCCTTCCCCATGCTCATTCATGCTCCCTCTCTCTCCCCCCTCAAAAAATCTTTAAAAAGGAATTGACACCAATCCTTCTCAAAGTCTTCAAAATAACAGAAGAGGAGGAAATACTTTCAAACTCATTCTAAGAGGCCAACATTACCCTGATACCAAAACCAGGCAAAGATACCACAGGAATATAAAACTACAGACCAGTATCTCTAATAGTACTGATGCAAAAATCCTCAGCAAATGGAATCCAACATCACATTAAAATGATTATACACCATGACTAAGTAGGATTTATTCCTAGAATGCAAAGATGACTCAACATAAAAAAAATCAATCAATGTAATACACTTCGTTAGCAGAATGGAAGATAAAAACCACAAGATCATCTTAGTTAATCAAGAAAACACATCCCACAAAATTCAACACACTCTCATGATAAAAGCCCTAAGCAAATCAGGAATAGAAGGAAATTATTTCAACATAATAAAGGTCATGCATGACAAGCCCACAGCTAACATCATACTTAACGGTGAAAATCTGAAAGCTTTCCCTCTAGGCTCAGGAAAAAGACAAGGATCACTCTCATTACTTCTGTTCAACATAATATTGAAATCCTAGCCTATGCAATTAGGCAAGAAAAGGAATAAAAATCATCCAAATTAGAAAAGAAGAAGTAAAATTATCTCTGTTTACAGATGGCATGATCTTATATGTGGAAAATCCTAAAGATCCACAAACAAAACAATTGTTAGAATAAAGGGATTCAGCAAAGCTGCAGAATCAATTCTGATATCAACACATGAAAATCAATTGTGTTTCTATATATTGACAATGAACAATCCACAAAGAAAATTATGAAAACAATCCCATTTACAATAGCATCAAATGAGTAAAATCTGTGAGAATAAACTTAACCAAGGAGATGAAAAATCTGTACAATGAAAACTAAAAAACAGCAATGAAAGAAATTAAAGAGAACACAAATAAATGGAAAGACATCCATGTTTATAGACTGGAAGAAATAATAATGTTAAAATATACATATTACTGAAAGCAATCTACAGAGTCAATGCTATCCCTATCAAAAACTCAATGGTGGGATCCCTGGGTGGCGCAGCGGTTTGGCGCCTGCCTTTGGCCCAGGGCGCGATCCTGGACACCCGGGATCGAATCCCACGTCAGGCTCCCGGTGCATGGACCTGCTTCTCCCTCTGCCTATGTCTCTGCCTCTCTCTCTCTCTCTCTGTGACTATCATAAATAAATAAAAATAAAAAAAAAATACTTCCTACTATTGATGTGCTTTAAAAAAAAAACAAAAAACTCAATGGTGTTTTTTGCAGAAATAGAAAAAAGCATCCTAAAATTCATATGACATCTCTAAAGGACCCCAAATAGCCAAAACAATCTTGAGAAAGCAAAGCAAAACTAGGGAGATCATATTTTCTAATGTCAAGACATATTACAAAGCTATAGTAACCAAAATGGTGTGGTACCTGCATAAAAACAGGCATATAGACCATGGAAGAAAATACAGAGCCCAGAAAAAAACCTGGTAAATATAGTCAAATGACCTTTGAAAAGAATGCCAAGAATACACAATGCAGAAAGAAAGGATAGTCTCTTCACAAAATGGTGTTGAGAAACTGGGTATCTGTATATAAAATAATGAAAATGGACCTTTATCTCATCAGATACAAAAATGAATTAAAATATGGATTAAAGACTTACTATAAGACCTGAAACCATAAAAATGCTAGAAAAAAACAGAGGTAAAGCTTTGTGACAAGTGTCTTGGCAATGATTTCTTGAACATGATACCAAAGGCATAGGCAATAAAATCAAAATTAGACAAATGGGAGTATATCAAACTAAAAAGCTTCTACATAGCAAAAGAAACAACAGGGTAAAGAGGCAATCTATGGAATAGGAAAAAATATTTACAAACATATATTTGATAAGGGGTTAATATTCAGAGTATATAAAGAATTCCTACAACTCCAGGACAAAAAAAAAAAACAAAAACAAAAAACCCAAATCCAAATAACCTGATTTTAAAAATGGACAAAGGACTTGGACAGATATTTCTCCAAAAAGACACGCACTGGCCAGCAACCATATGAAAGGATATAGAACACCTGTGACAAATAAATAAATAATCCCCAAACCAAAACAAAATACCAATAAACCACAAATGTTGGTGAGGATTCCAAGAAATTGGAACCCAGTGTATTGTTGGTAGGAATGTAAAATAGCACAGTGCCATAGAAAACACTATGTTGGGGTTCTTTTTTTAAATATTTTATCTATTTATTCATAGAGACACACAGAGAGAGAGAGAGAGAGAGAGGCAGAGACACAGACAGAGAGAGAAGCAGGCTCCATGCAGGGAGCCCGACGTGGGATTCCAGGATCACACCCCAGGCTGCAGGTGGCGCTAAACCTCTGTGCCATGGGGGCTGCCCTATATATAGAAAACACTATGAAGGTTCTTCAAAAAATAAAAAATAAAGTTACTATGTGATCTAGCAATCCCATTTTTGGTATCTACACAGAATAATTTAAGTCAGGATCTCAAAGAGATATTTGCACACTCATGTTCAACGCATTAATCACAATAGCTGAGGCGTGGAAGCAGCCTAAATGTCCACTGACAGATGAAAGGATAAAGAAAATGTGGTACATACAGAGGATGGAATATTGCTGAGCCTTAAAAAAAATATCTTGTCACATGCTGCAATGTGGATGAACCTCGATGACATTATTGCCAAGAGAAATAAACCCTTCACAACACACCAAATACCACATGATTCTACCTATATGAGGTACCTAAAGTGGTCACTCTTACTAGCAGAGTGGAAGGGGTGCCTGGGTGCCTCAGTTAACATCAGACTCTTGATTTCAGCTCAGGTCATGATCTCAGGGTTGTGAGATGGAGCCCACACTGTGCTCCTCCCTGGGTAAGGAGCCTCCTTAAGATTCTCTCTCCCTCTCTCTCTGCCCCCTCCCTTAAAAAAAAAAAAAAGAGGGGAAGAGCAAAGGGGAGCTGTTCAGTGGATACAAAATTTCAGTTTTGCAAGATGAAAAAGTTCTAGAGATCTGTTGCATAATGATGTGCATATAGTTACCAGTCCTGTACACTTAAAAATGGTTAAGATGGGGCACCTGGGTGGCTCAGGGGGTTAAATGTCTGCCTTCGGCTCAGGTCATGATCCCAGGGTCCTGGGACGGAATCCCGAATTGGGCTCCCTGTTCAGTTCAGCAGGAGTCTGCTTCTCTCTCTCCCCCCTCCCCATTTGTGTTCTCTCTTTCTCTTTAGCTCTCTCTCTCTAATAAATAAAATCTTTAAGAAAATAAAAATAAATAAAAATGGTTAAGATCACATATTTTATGTTAAGTATTTTTTACCCCAACGAAAAAAATCCTTAGAACAGGAAAAAGAGGGAACTATTGGTACATGAAACAATCTGAATAAATCAAACAAATTTCCAGTGGATTATGCTGAGTAAAAAAAAGCCAATTCCAAAAGGTCAACTCTTGTATGATTCCATTAATAGGACATTCTTGAAATAACAAAATTATAGAAATGGAAAGCAAATTAGTGGCTGCCAGGGGTTAAGGTGGGTGCGAGGGTGGGGAGAGTTGGGTGTGGCTATAAAAGGACAACATGAGGGCCCCTGTGGTGAAGGAAATCTCTGTCTTGGCCTTACTGACCTCAGTATTCTGCTTTTGATATTGTGCTATAATTTTCAAGGTGGTACCATGAGCAAAGGGCATAGGGGACTTCTATTATTTCCTACAGCTGCACGTAAATCTACAATTACTTTAAAATAAAAAGTTTAGGGCGTCTGGGTGGCTCAGTCAGTTAAGTGTCTGCCTTCGGCTCAGGTCATAATCCCGGGGGTCCTGGGATCGAGCCCCATGTGAGAGCTCCCTGCTCAGTGAAGAGCCTGCTTCTCCTTCTGCTTCCCCCCTGCTTATACTCTCTTGCTCTCTGTCAAATAAATAAATAAAAATCTTTTTAAAGTTCAATTAAGCTTAAGAAATCTTTTCCCCACACGAGGGACATTAAGTACTAACTGGAAATAATGGAGAGATTTTGGTCCTTGATTGTTAGGTCAGCGGGGATGAAGGATGCAGGCTGACTCAGAAAACCTCTTCATGTTGGAGGTGCCTCAACGTGGTTACCCCATTGTTCACCAAAACACACAGCACTGAGAAACGCTAGCTAATCCTTTTTGGGAAAGGAGCCTAGCTAGAAGTCTCCCTAAGTTTCAGTCTTCAAAGGCCTAGATGAGGGACCTGTAATAAGAAACCAGAGGAGTGATTATGGGCACCAGGAGAGGAGGGAGGAACACCCAGACTCCAGAGCCAGTTCTCTGGGGGCTGTGAGCAAGTTTAGCTAGGGGGTAAACAGTCACCATCATGATGGAGATTTTCTTCTGATCCAGCTCTGAATGAGTCAGGGTTAATATAATCCCTCTGGTATCATTTGAATAGAGAACAATGCATCCCTTTATTCCCACTGCACCTGCTTAGCAGTATGCCTCCTGAGTATATGGGGGGGGTGGGGGGAGGGTTCAGCCTGAGAACACAAGCCGGAAGAGCTGGTATCCTTGGACTACTGTGTTGGTGAAGGGAGCCCACTCTTTCCACGCGAGGCCACCACTCCATCAGGAAGGCGATAGACTGTGCTGGTTAGCTGGACTTAAGCTACAATGTTGAAAAGAAGGCAGTCTACCATAAGTCATAGCAAAATCTTCCCCAGAACATTAATCTATGTGCTTCTAGCCTTCCAGAGCCCCCAGTACTCAGAAGTGATGGGTATGGAGTCCTCACAGGCAGTGAAATCAGTAATAACCGGCATTCACTGAGCACCTGCCAGAGGCCAGGGGCTGTGCTGGGTGCTTTTTTTGCACACCTCACTGCATTCCTTAAATGACCTGCTGATGAGGTAGAAAGTATTAGGTGCATGTCAGAGATGGGGAGGCTGAGTCTAGAGAAGTTACATGGTCTGCCCCAGGTCTGAGGCCTACCCGGAATTCACCTGCCCTCTGTCTACGAAGCCTGTCCCTTTAGGATAGTATAAAGCAGCATCACATCTACAAGGAAGTCCAGGCCCTGAATTATCAGAAAATGACTAGAGCCCTTAAAGTCAGTTAGTTCAAAGAGGTCAGAGGGCAGGTAAAAGCTTTCGGCTGACCTGAGCAATATTTCCTCCAGCCACGTGGTACACAGTAGGTACTCAATAGATGATTGTTAAGCTGAACTGCCCCCAAGGCCCTCCCACTCAGCTGTGTGTGTGTGTGTATGTGTGTGTGCCCGCGCGCTGGGAGGACAGGCGACAGATGGTGCCCTCTTGCCTGCCATCCCAGTTTAATTAATTTGGAAACAGCAATGCTGTCTGTATTGTCACATGGGGATGCCCAATGAGACAGGGAGCCACACACACCCTAGGCTGCTTTGAAGTGTATGGGACAAAGAAACTCAGAGTGAGCCCCAGGGAATCGGTGATGACCTCAGATGCAAAGTATGAAGTGAGCCAATTCTGGAACCTCAGTGAATTTTACAGACTAAACAGTGGGAGTTGAGTGAGCGCCTGGTACTTCTGCTGACTGAGCAAGCAAGCTACCCAGGGGCTGCTGGCTGCGCAGGAGTCTCTCTCTGCTGAGAACACACCAGTGGCCTCTCTAAAGTGGGCTGGTAAGCAGAGCCCCACGACGGGCAGCATGGCCCTTTCGGGTTCTGCCTCTGCCATGGGCTGCTGGTATCTGTTTCTAGATTTATCCTCAGAGTCTGGAATGAGGCAGAAGCTCGGCCCCCTGTGCTGAGAAAATCTGGAAAGAAAGCCGTGATACTAAGAAGACTCAGAGTCTGCTGTAGCCAGAAAGTCCATGACAGGAGGGGACAGGGGCTACAGGAAAGGCCTGCAAGTGCCCAGACAGTTTCAGACTTAATTGTTTCAGATTGGAAGGGGGGAGCAGGTGGGGAGCATGAGAGAAGAAAGAAGACATTAAGAAAGGAATAGCCACCAAAGCCAGACTAAAGATACGCCCCAGCTTCATATTTCTCCCAATGCATAGCAGCTCTTTCAATTAAGGATGTGTCATTTCCTGGGTTATTAAACCCAGATCATGGAACATTCCACTGCGGGACAGTAAAAGAGGGTCATGTTCTCAGCTTCCCCTGGCCCCAAAGCAGCAAACAACAGGGATCATAGCCCTTGGAGTTTCGGCCATTTGACTCCCCAACGGAGCTGCCTAAGAGAAAGCTTCCCTTCAGGTCATGTTCATGGAAAGCCCAGGGTTGGGGGCAGCATGATGCTCTCTCTCAAGTACTGTGTCACCTCGAAGGGTATCATCATCTTAAGCCACTAAGGCCCTGCGGAAATCAGAATTTGGGGGAAGAAGCACCCAAAAGCAAGGTAAGCCATTCTGCCTCGATTACTACAATGTCAGTAACCTTGAACAGAGATCAGACAAGGTTTGGACCACATGGTATTTTCCAACAAATCTGTCACCTACATTTAAAAATTAGGAGGTCTTAGATTAAAAAAAAAAAAAAAGGCTTTCTAGCTTCCATTTCAGTGAAATTAAATCAGCAGAAACTAATTGAGCAGAGCTGCGGGAGCCACTCTGGGCGTGTTGCACGTTCAGCTGCTTATAGGCCACTCTGTGTCCCCTTGTCTGCACTCTGAGCTCTGCCCTCAGGTCCTTATCTTCCCTCTCACTTTGGGCACCTGATGGGGCAACTCATGACTTAGTCCATCATCTTTTCACTCACAGAGAACTGGTCCCACCTCCTATTTATTCTCCATCCTCAAGCCCAGATCCTTTGCTATGGGCTGTGGTATCCCCAGTATTCCTGGGTTCATTTTCAAAGAGTCTGGGAAGGGGCACCTGGGTGGCTCAGTCAGTTAAGTACCCGACTCTTCATCTCAGCTCAAGTCTGGATCTCAGGGTTGTGGGTTCAAGCCCCGCACTGGGCTCCATGCTTGGTGTGGAGCCTACTTAAAAAACAATCCAACCAGGACACCTGGGTGGTTCAGTGGTTGAGCGTCTCCCTTTGGCTCAGGGCGTGATCCCGGGGACCTAGGACCGAGTCCCGCATCCGGCTCCCCGCGGGGAGCCTGCTTCTACCTCTGCCTATGTCTTTGCCTCTCTCTCTGTGTCTCTCACGAATAAATAAAATACAAAAACAAACAAACAAAAAACAAACAAACAAAGAGACTGGGATGGAGTGGAGACTGGGATGGAGCAGACACTGGGCCCTCTCTGCTGGGAAGCCAGAGGATACTTCGGATAAAGAGTCGGAGGCAACTATGGCCACATGGCTGGTGACAGGAGGGGACAGGCCTCCTGAGCCCTGAGGAAGATACTTCCTTAAACCTCTCTACCCTGTCCACCTGCAGCTCCCCCCAACCCACCTCTGCCCCAGATCAGAACCCATTCTGACTGACACACATTTATATCCTCACAAACTTCTCTTCTATTGTTTCCACTGGGCCACTCTGGAGAAGAAAGCAAACACTCGTTCACAAAAACTGCATCATGAAGTACTTGTCCCTTGCTCAGATCAGATGGTGAACACAAGCAGAAGCCCCAAACTATAAATACTAACGAATTTTCAAGAAATCAGTAGGGCTGTCAAAGAAGGAATATGATCACTGAGAAGATGGCAATGACCAGAGAAATCCAGAAAAGAACAACACAGGTCTCAGTGAATAACTGATTAGTTCGTGCCAGGCACAGTACTAGGTGTTTTCACACATTACTTCTTACGTTCACAGCAGACCTACAAGGCAGTGGTATTTGCCCCTTTATAGAAAGAAGGAAAATGAAAACAAATAAAAATAAAAGAAATAAGGAAAATGAATGCAGAGACAACAGCACTAAAGGAGACTTTTTTTTTTCCTCTCTGGACTGGAGACTCAACCTCCCTCTATCTGTCTGGACAAACCTGGTCCTGCTGCGAACAGCTTTCTCCAGGACTGGTCTGTGGGGGATTTCAGGGGCCTACTTACGCTCTGCCATTTGTCTCCTGCCCACTGGCTGCTGTCTTTGACTCCAAGGCGTTGTTGAAGTTGGATATGTTTTCAGAGGAATAGAGGCCAGCTGGGTTGTTGTACTGGTTTGTGATGACCCTGGGGGCAGAGCTGGAGGCTGGCGAGGCGGTAAAGGGCATGGCACTCCGGTTGTGGGCACTTCCTATGTGCAGGACCTCCTGTCGGCAGAGATCAGAAGAGAAATCAAGCAGGCACTTGGTGCACACCCCTCGAGGGACAGTGCAGGCTGATTGCAGAAAGAAAGAAAGGTGTTCTGATGAGCTACAGTGGCCCTGGGTCGCACACCAGCTCCAGCTTCTCCTTTTTCCCTGGGGCCCAGTCAGGCCTGATCTGCAGCTGGGCACCCCTGGGCACGACACCCCCAGGTGCCTTGGGCTGTCATGATTCAAGCTGGAGCTGATACACCCTTTCAGGGCACATTCCAGAGGGATTACGGTACAAGGAGGAGAAGAACAGGCAGTCGCTTGGGTCAGTGTGGAGCAGGAAACGATAAAATGTGGAAACAAATTAGCCAGGATCCAGTGGGTCAGACAAGCAAGATAAGAAGCCTGTGAGGCCACCGGGCAAAGCAGCTGCTGAGATGACAGAGGTGGCTTGGTGCTCTGGCAGGAAGGGGTAGAAGGAGCTCAGGGTCTACGGTTGCTTGCAGGAGAAGGCCACGGCTCGGCTGGGCAGGCAGAAGCTGGAGCTAGAGGCTGGAGCTACCGGTTAGAGGGGCACGTCCAGGAGCTCCTTGCACCCGGCCCCTCCCAGAACGTGAGCCAGTGCCCTCCACCCCTCCCTGGGCTGCCAGGAGCCCTGGGTAATTCCTGCCACTACAACAGCCCAGAGCTTCTTTGCAAACACTTACACACACACTTTTTAAACTAACATTCCTGTTCTTAAAAATCATGGCTTTTCTGACAATCCAACTGGAAAGATGCTTTCCGCACAAATATTCTGGACCAACCCGACTACACAGACTGTGCAGCTATTGAACTCGACATGCACCATGTTTTCTGTGTTCCCCGATACAGAACTTTCCTGAACCGTGTACTCTTTCTTAACACCAAGGCCGATAACAACCGGCCCCCAAAGAGTTCTGGTCTTCTGTTGCTCTTCCTTTTTTTCCCCCTCTCTCTTTTTTGTCAAAACTTCAAGTCTTTTGTGCCTTCTTAAAAACACTATGATGAAAAGTAATGGCCTACTTCACCATGTACTGATTTAAAATAAAAGACCACAAGAAAATATTTTGATTACAGTCTCTTTTTCACTATTCAGATAGGCTTCCTTTTTAACCAGTTGGAAACAGTGAGGTTTTAATGTAGAAATTAAGGCTGAGGGATCCCTGGGTGGCGCAGCGGTTTAGCGCCTGCCTTTGGCCCAGGGCACGATCCTGGAGACCCGGGATCGAATCCCACGTCGGGCTCCCGGTGCATGGAGCCTGCTTCTCCCTCTGCCTGTGTCTCTGCCTCTCTCTCTCTCTGTGTGACTATCATAAATAAATACAAAAAAAAAAAAAAAAAAAAGAAATTAAGGCTGAGTTCACTTTGTCCACCTTGGACAAAAGCAAAGTACACATAGATCCTTCATAAAGGGGGAGGTCTAATTAGTTAGGAGAGTAACTTCAGCAGTAATCAAAGCATGGTTAAGTGGATTTTACGGAATGACTACCCCTGAGGAATAGTCATTAACAGCAGGGGATTTGTAGATCAGCGGTGGATTTGTAGATTGGTGGTGGCTTCGGGACTTTGGTGCATGCACGTCAGGGCAGCGTGGGATAGACACACAGACACAGCCATAGTCGCAGTTCTGTTCTCTCTCTCTGCAGCAGTTCCTCAGAGCAGGATGCTGAGCACCAAGGAAGATTCCTATTTTTCTGTCTCCACTCAATTTTCCCATCACTTCCTGTTTGGCTTTGGGCAAGTTCTAGCTCTCTGAACCCATTTCTCATCTTTATAATGAAGTAAATAAAACCTTGTCCATAAGGACTTGGTGTGACATACTAGCATACCAAGCACAGTGACTGGCACGTAGCAGACATTCAACCAGTGTTGGGTCCCTTCTCCCTCCCTAGAAACAAACACCTTTCCAATTAGAACGGACGTCAACAGAAAATTATTCCAGTTGGAAATTCTGAGTTTTCACTTTATAGAGAATCTTCTGAGAATGTATCTGTTTTGTACATAAAAGGAATATCTCTAACCCCATGTGAATACTGGTCTGTCCAGAAGTCAGGCGGTTAATTCAGGGCCTTTGGGAAGGATGATGTAATTGTTTGGGCTTTGTATTTATCAGTCTCCAAGGAAACTCAATAATGAGGAAATATAAACTAGGTGTGTAACTACTCTGACCTCAGATAAGCTGGGGTGGTGGTTGGCATTACATGAACTAACAGATCTTTTAATTATAGATGAACTCTGCTCTTACTCATTCCTTTATTTTAGAATGACTGGAAGTGGAAGGTTTTGGAAAAAGGAGAGTGGGAAGTTTTTCATAGGAATGAAGAATTACTGGAATCAAAAGAAAAATATACTCAAGTTAGATGCTAAAGTATTTGTAAAGAATTTTTTAAATTCTTTTTTTTTTTAAAGAAGGGAAGTACCTTCCAAAATATTAATACAGGGACCAGATTATATGTTTATGATGAAAACTCAAGCATAAGACATATAAAAAGTATTAACTGAAACATTAAGTATTACCTTATTTAAGCGAAGATAAGATTTTAGGTAGACCAAATTAAAACAAAATTCCTTATGTATTATAAAATGTATGAGAACATAACACACTAAAACTTAACATTTATAGTAAATTCAGTGAAGTAGCTAAGAAAGAACTCCTTGGGAAATTGGAATTAATGGTGACATATTACATGAGGTGTGCCTGGCTGGCTCAGTTGGAAAAGTGTGTGACTCTTGATCTCGGGGTTGTGAGTTTGAGCCCCATGTTGGGTGTAGACCTTATTATAAAATAAATAAACTTTCAAAAAATAATAAAAAAATAAAATTAGTTTGTACAACTGCTGGTTTATAGGCTGAGTGCCATTCTATCAGCTTTCCTTACAAAGCTATACGGAAAAACATGTTTATGCCAGTTTTGAAATGCCAGATGCAAAATGGTCCTTAATATAACTCTTAGGATTTCCTGAGTATGACTTTTATGTATTACTGAAAAAAATTTTGTGTAACTACATTTCAGAAATTTTAACAGATACCTTTGAGAAAACTGGACTTATAAACAACTACTCAATTTATTCACACAATACACTCCATGATTTCATTTTCTTTTCTTTTTTTCATGAGTTCATTTTTTTTTTTTTAAGATTTTGTTTATTCATTCATGAGGTACACAGAGAGAGAAGAAAGGCAGAGAGAAGGCAGAGGGAGAAGCAGGCCCCATGCAGGGAGCCTGACATGGGACTCGATCTTGGGTCTCCAGGATCAGGCCCTGGGCCGAAGGCGGCGCTAAACCACTGAGCCACCCGGGCTGCCCATGAGTTCATTTTCATAGAAGTTTCCATCATGTATAAAGGATAGCTAGCTACGTGCTATCTTTTTATTTTATCTTGACTCACCATAAAAAGTCATATCCCAAATTTAGAAAAAAAAAGTTAAAGTTCAAATCTTCAAATGGGGTTAAATGTATAACAACAATCACAAACCACCCTAAGAGTAGTTTCTGTTTTTTGTTTTTTTACGATTTTATGTATTTACTCGTGAGATAGAGTAATTACATAGAGAGAGGAGCCTGATGCAGGACTCAATCCCAGGACCCCAGGATCACAACCTGAGCCAAAGGCAGACACTCAACCTCTGAGCCACCCACATGCCCCTAAGAGTAGTTTTTAAAAGCCATTATCAATTTATTAACTTTAACTTTTTGTTTGTTTAAGTAATCTCTACACCCAACATGGGGCTTGAACTCATAGCCCTGAGATCAAGAGTCAAGTGCTCCACTGACTGAGTCAGCCAGGCTCTCCTCTTTATTAACTTATCATTAACAATTCATTCATGTATCCAAGACACAAACTTTGTAAAAGGGAGACAGGTCAGGCATGAGGAATTTTGCAAAAATGTTCTAAACATTCTGAAGTTTCTTTTCCCCTTATTTCAAAAGAATACTCATTCGTTATAGATAATTTAGAAGATACAATTAAGGAATAAAGAAATAAAACCACTTTTGATCTAACTACTGAGATTTGTTTACAAATACGGGATCTTCAGATAGTCTACTTTGCTCAGAAATTCTATCTGGCTGACAAGCCGTACACTGACTGCCTACCACAGTGTCAGTCTGAACTGCCACTTTATTTTGTGATTTTAGGGTCTCGCTTCTACAAAGAGGAGAGAGTTCCACTGGAAGGCTCAGGACAACCAGAGAGTGGGGCCCAGGGAGGAGAGGCGGGGTGACGACCACGTTTCGCCTCTCGGCTCCAGGCCTCAGGACCTACACTGGTCTTCTCCCTGGTATGATGGGCAAGTATCTGAAACCCACCGGGAGCCGAGCCAGCTCCTTTATTTCACTGCTGTCCTGCCACCCTGTTCCGCGCAGGAAGGCTTCGGCCCACTTCCTGTATCACTTCCTACACTCAGGCGTCACTGCCCTGGGGCTTTCCAGCGCCATCCTCCCGCTCCTTACGGGAAGAAGGGAACCAGAGCCAGGTCCCTGCGGCGTCAGCGCGGGGCTCTCCAGGCCTCAGCCTCGCCCAGGCCTTCAGGGCAGGAGAAATGGGAGCGCGCTAAGCCGTGTCAAAGGGGAGACCTCGGCAGGCTGGCGGGCGACCGAGTACTTACTTGGGGTTCCGAGGCCAAATTCATCTTGTACGGATGACGTTTCCCTTCCTCTGTCACCAGGGGAGACCAGATTTTTTGTTCAGACCTGTGACAGATTGACAACGTGCTTGTTTCATCCATGTTAAATAACATATCCTGAAGTCAAGAAAATGTGCCCTCTTGCCTGACCCCCGCCTCCAAACCAGCACTGGGCCGCCCTCCCTCCACGCGCCCCCAGCAGGTCTTTCCAAAGCACCAACCTGATGACATCTCGTCTGCCGGCTGCCGCACCACTCCCAAGGACTTTCCCTGTGGCTCGGACCTCTCCCAGCCTCACCTGCTCTTACTACCCTGGGCCACGGCCCTGCGAACGGGCCTCCGCCTTGCTCCTGGGCAGCCTCATGCCGTCCCACCTCTATCAGGACGAGACGAGCTTCTCCTCTCCCTCTCCCAGGGCTCCTGAGCCATACCACATAACCAACTTATTTGTGAATAACAGGTCACCACGCTGGCCCAAATAACAGCAATGCCTCCCATCTTGAGCGGGAAAGGGTTTTTTTGTACTGATCACACAGCAACAACCTTAGTCTGGTCCCAGCTTTCAATAGTGTAGTTCTTTCCTCTCTGAGAAAAAGAACATTTATGTCTATCCTGTATGGTCAGAGTGCCAAGCACGGTGCTGGACCGATACAAGATACACCTGTTGAATTCACTGGCAAATGAAAAAAAAAAAAGAATGAACGAATGAATGTCTTGGAAAGCATTTGGACTGAGGTAGAAAGGGAGATGAGAATGAGGGACAAATGTGCTTTTGAGGGGACAGGAAAAAAATGGTGCAAGGCAACTGGCTGGCTCAGTAGGTAGAGCACGTGACTCTTGATCTCAGGGTCATGAGTTCAAGCCCCATGTTGGGTGTAGAGCCTACTTATAAAAAAAAAAAAAAAAAAAAAGGTGCACCTTCTATGGGACCAGGGCTCTGAAGTATACAAAGTATCCTGACCTCCTCCCCTACATTTGGTCTCCCTGTCAGTCCTACAAGGTAGAAAAAGCGATAAAACCTATTTCATAGATAACCTGAGCAAATGTTCACAATGAAGAACAGTAGAAGCAGGGATCCCTGGGTGGCTCAGCAGTTTCGCGCCTGCCTTTGGCCCAGGGCACGATCCTGGGGTCCCGGGATCAAGTCCCGCGTTGGGTTCCAGGCATGGAGCCTGCTTTTCTCTCTGCCTGTGTCTCTGCCTCTTTTGCTCTCTCTATGTCTATCATAAATAAATAAAAATAAATCTTTAAAAAAAAACAAACAGTAGAAGCTAAGGTTAATGCCATTAAGCAGCAGGTTAACAGCGCTCCTAGATGGCTCAGTTGGATGAGCGTCTGCCTTCACGTCAGGTCATGATCCCAGGGGCCTAGGATCAAACCTCACATTGGGTTCCCCCTTAGCAGAGAATCTGCTTCTCTCTCTGACCTCCTCCTGCTCAGGCTTTCTCTTAAATAAATAAATAAAGTCTTGTTTAAAAACCCACAACCAAACAGCAGGTTAACAGAAGATCAGAATAAAGAGTATGGACTTGATTCAACAGGAAAGAGGGAGCCAGTAAGGGTTAAACCGAAGCTCTCCTGAAATCATGCCCGTGTAGGACCCCTCCCAAGACCTCACCCCGTCACAATTCCCAGGGCCCTCTCCTCACATGGCAACCCCCTGAGAACATCCAACTCTCCCTCTCTGTAGCACACAGAAGCTCACAGGCAGCATTTTGTGTAAGCTGCTGCTGACATCTTTCTCTGCGACTATAACCTCTTGGCATGGTACCCCCTGCTTGGTGTGGGGTGGCATAAGCAGCACCCTCAGGAGATTCCCAATGGTTTCCAGGAAGAAATTTTCATTTATTTGAGCTAATACTTTTTTAAAAAGATTTTATTCATTTATTCATGAAAGACACAGAGAGAGAGGCAAAGACATAGGCAGAGGGAGAAGCAGGTTCCTTGCAAGGAGCCCGAAGCAAGACTCGATCCCAGGATCCCAGGATCACGTCCTACGCCAAAGGCAGACACTCAACTGCTGAGCCACCCACACATCCCTCACCTAACAATACTTAACTGATTTTACTTCCCCAAAGCTTTGGCTGGTTGTGTTGAAGCAAGTGAAAATGCAGAGCTCCTAGAGAACGACACCCACTCTTGGTCCAACTAGAAGCAGCACTGGGGAAATGTGAGAGGAAAATGAGCAACCTGAGGAAATTCCACTCCTACAGACCTGCCAGCCTGTCCGCGCACACATGGCACTGGACTGGGGGTGGCAACCTTGCCCATACACAGCCTCCAGCGGGTGGCTGAGCGCTTTCATGGGCCTCACCTGGTGACTGTGAGGGTCATGTTGTCCGTGCAGCCCTTGATTTTGTTCTGAGCTTCCAGGTGTGTCATACCACTGGTATTTTCCCCATCAATGGCTGTGATTACATCTCCGATGCATAAGTTAGCTGCCGCAGCCTTGCTTCCGGGAGTGACCTGGAAAAAACGAAAGAGCAGGTTAGTGCCTCTTTGCCACCAAGGAAACCACTGAGGAAGTCACTACTGGGTGAAGTATTCGCTCATGTGGATCAGAGCATTTGAAAAACAAGAGGGCTGAAATCATACGTTTCAATAATAACAACCCTTTACATCCACATCATACGTTATGGGTCACAGAGCCCCATATACCCTGTCTATATATCCTGTCATCAGATCCTCAGGACAACCTTCTAAGAAAGGACACATACATTAGAGACTAGGACACTGAGGCTCAGAAAAATCTGTGATGTACCTGGGATCATCCAACTAGTGTATCACCGTATTACTAGCCATCCAACTAGTATATTTACAGAGCCAGAACCCAACCCTGAAGCCAGACCCAAAGTTCTTCTGGCTGAACTTCACTGCTTCCTTAAAATAAGTTACCAAGTACATTAAAGACACACATACATGTAGAGAACATTATGTACAGCAACAGCCTATTTCTAGAAAAATCTTAATACATTATTTATGCACAGAAAAAATTGGAACACTGCAAACTGTTCACAGTTATATATTTCTGTAATGTTTTTGTTTTTTACAATAATCTTGGATTACTCTTGTAATTAAAAAAAGGAACAGAAGGATGCCTGGGTGGCTCAGTTAGTTGAGCCTTTGACTCTTGATCTCAGGGTCATGAGTTTAAGCCCCATGTTGACCTCCACACTGGGCCTGCAGCCTCCTTAAAAAAAAAAAAAAAAAACGATAAAGAATATTTTAAAAGGTGGTAATATGGCTTACTGGTCCATTTCCTCTCACCCAAGAAGTTGATTATGACTAGGATCATCCCCTATAGGTGTCTAGTTTTCTGCAGGCCAAATCTTCCAAACCAGCCAAATTTATGGGCTACCAATGCTTGGGGAAAGCCAGTCCATTACTACAGTGGGCCATCAAATCCATCTGCCAGCTGAGCATGACACATGGATGGAATAAATCTCATGCTTCACACACAGATGTGCAGCTATTTTTCAAGTGAATTACAGAGGATATTGTAATGAATGAGGCACAAACTCATTCTGCAGTAGTACTAACCACAGAGCAATATTTTGCTACTAGGTATTTTCTAAACCAAGGTATACTAAAAATACTACTATTGTCCCAGTATTGGTCCATGACTTTGATATTAAAAGACCTTCCTTGGGATGCCTGGGTTGCTCAGGGGGCTCAGGGGATCCACAGGTGGATCTGTGCCTTTAGCTCAGGGCATGATCCTGGGGTCCTGGGATCGAGTCTTGCATAAGGCTCCTCATGGGGAGCCTGCTTCTTCCTCTGCCTATGTCTCTGCCTCTCTCTCTGTCTCTCATGAATAAATAAAATCTAAAAAAAACAAACTTAAAAATTAAAAAAAAAAAGACCTTCCTTGATGGGACTGCAAGAACTCCAGGTGCAGAATAGTGGCAACACACACAGACAGACCCCCAGCACTCACAGGGTCCTAGTCCCCGCCCCTACACCCCCACATCCCCACCCAACACCTATCCCCACCCCACCCCCACCTCCACTTTGGAGTCAACTGTGGAAGATCTTGTGAACACCTGAGTGTCTCCACAAGGCTGAACCATGAGTAAGAAGCCCCCTGAGGCACCAAACTAGAACACAAGGTTTTACACCCTAGGCCTCCATATCTGATGCAGTTTTCAGCAGCCATGGTTTCTAATCAGCCCTTGTGAATCTGAAAATTTGTCTGCCCTTTGCGCTGTGGTATCTCCAGGGACTGGCCCCTTCTGAGGTAGCTGCTGTGATGCTGCTGTCATGGTCCATCCCCCCCTTCCCCCACCACCAGCTCCTTGACCCCATAAAGTAAAGGGTGGATGGCTTGATACTTGGGGGTCTCTTCCGGTTCACATATGCTATGACTTTATCAGGCAAAATTCTTCTGGAATGTAGCAGGATGTGGAAGCCAGAGCAGAGATCTTGACCTCCTAACCTCCCTTTCTGGCTTTCCCATCATCTGTTTACTAGAGATCTGTCTTTGCAAAAAGCCCTTGGGGTGCCTGGCTGGCTCAGCTGGTGGAACATGTGACTCTTAATCTCAGGGCTGTGAGTTCAAGCCCCACGTTGGGTATAGAGATTACTTAAAAATGAAATCTTTAAAGAGGCGCTGGGGTGGCTCAGTTGGTTAAGCGTCTGCCTTCAGCTCAGGTCATGATCCCAGGGTCGTGGGATCCAGCCTTGTGTCTGGCTCCATGTTCAACAGGGAGTCTGCTTCTCCCTCCCCCTCTGCCCCTTCCCTCTCCTGTGCTCTCTTTCCCTCAAATAAATAAAATCTTAAAAAGAAAATAAAAAATAAAATCTTTAAAATACACAATATATAAACAAAAAGCAAGAGCCCCTGATCCAAGGTTCAGACATTCTTCTCATCCAGCCACGGGGAAAAGCTCTTCTATCTAGGCAAGGGCAGGCTGCTCTCCCCAAGTCCATATGGCAGAGTCGGTCCCTGGATGAACCTGAAAACAAATTCATTTTCTGCCCCTCTCCCTGAGAAGACTGATCTGGTGCGACTTCATGTATATTTCACTTTTTTTTCTCAAGAACCATATATACCCTCTTGTTTTAAAAATGGTCCTAGAGGGATCCCTGGGTGGCGCAGCGGTTTGGCGCCTGCCTTTGGCCCAGGGCGCGATCCTGGAGACCCGGGATCGAATCCCACGTCAGGCTCCCGGTGCATGGAGCCTGCTTCTCCCTCTGCCTGTGCCTCTGCCTCTCTCTCTCTCTCTGTGACTATCATAAATAAATTAAAAAAAAAAATTAAAAAAAAAAATGGTCCTAGATGGGGCACCTGGCTGGCTCAGTTGGTAGAGCATGCAAGCCCTGATCTCAAGGTCATGAGTTCAAGCCCCATGTTGGGCGTAGAGCTTTACTTAAAAAATAAAATATAAATAAATAAAATTTAAAAAAGACCTTGAAGCATTACTCTGGGACTTTAATAATCCTGTTGGCAAATTCTGTCTCCGGAGACAGCAGCCTGATGGAATCCATCTATCATGAAATCTAATAGTGTGAAATCGATTAGTATGAAATCTAAGAGCATTAAAAAGTCCCCTTAGGATAAAATCCAAAATCACTAACAAGCCCATAAAGACCATGCTTCCTTCCTCACCCTCCTCATGCCACCATCCTCCCCATCCTCCAACAAAGCTCTAGCTATAGCCCTCCTTAGTTCTTTCCCACTGCAGGGTCTTCGCACTTACTGTAACCTCTGCCTCATTAACCTTGACTCTTCCTCCAGGTCACACGTAAATGACCATTCACAGGCCTTTCCTGACCTCCAATCCAAGGTAGAACCTCGCCTTCCTTTTAACACACTGTTCTTCTTCATGACACTTGTCACATTATGTTTACAAATCTATTTTGTGGGTTTATTTATTTAATGTCTCAGGGCCCATTTACTAAACAGTAAGGTGTGGGAGGGCAGGACTTTGCCCTTTGCACTGTGTTATCCATAGTAGATGCTCAATAAATATTTGTCCAATGAATGACTGAATCTAAAATATCTAGTGTTGTTAAATATATTATCATGCTGCTTCATTATACTCTTTCAGGAATGACTATTTCAAAAGGAATCAAATAATCATTTCCCTCAACATCACTATCCTGGAAGGTGACCACCCTCAAAACTAAAATGATGAGACAAGGGTAGTGGGGGGGGGGGGGGGAAGCTTGAGAAAATAAAAATAGAAGTTTCTTTTCCTTTCATATGCTCAGCTGCTAAGAACTCTGAAATTTCCAGCATTGATTCAAACTGTCTTGTGTGAGATGCAATTCTGTTAAGTACATCATCCAGACATGTCCTAGACAAGCTAGAACCAGCCTTAAGAGTCCCAAGCTGGAGTAACCGAGGCCTGGCCATCCCATTTTTTGGTCTGATTTTTTCTTTCTTTTCTTCCTTCCTTTCTTTTCTTCCTTCCTTTTCTTTCTTTCTTTCTTTCTTTCTTTCTTTCTTTCTTTCTTTCTTTCTTTCTTTCGACAAACGGATGGGAAGTCAAAGTTAGTATCAGAAAGTTACAAGACAATATCATCAGCTGGGACTCAAATGGAATGACACAGAAACAAATGAAGTTCACATTCTCTGAGCCATCTACTATTGGGGGAAAAATGAATTTAAACAATCCTAAAGCCCTTTTCCATACAATCTCATTTTGATGACCTTACCACCAACATATAAGATAACTTCACAGATAAGGAAACAGATTCAGAGAAGCTGTGACTGGTCCAAGTGCTCACAGCTAAAGACTTGAGCCTGAACCTGAAACCACATGCCCTCATTCCAAATCCCTTTCCCTTTCTGTTTACCAAGCAGATGCTCACAATCTAACTGACAGAGCCAAAGAGAAATCCAAA